>NC_136059.1:1992259899-1995090791 GCF_964261635.1 Lissotriton helveticus | reverse complement strand
ATCAGACATTCCCCCGAGAGGCTGGAAGGGTGGGTGGCTGCTTTTGTTGCTGGGTGACGTTTTTATAACAGTGCAGCAGTTTAAAAGCACTGCAGAGTGCTTTGTACATCCAACAGTTTTCAGGCAACAATAAAAGTGCCAAATTAACTCTGGTGATTAATGTACCTGCTGATGGAGCTATGTCAAGTGGCAGTTTAACTCATCTAACGTAGCGCAGATGGTTAATATTCCTGCTACAAAGAGCATGTACTTCGCAGAGCACAGAACAGAGTATGATGTGCATAGCTCAGTGGATTACTGCTTTTGTCACAGAGATCCTTTTGTTACTGTGCAGTTCATAAATTACAATCGTAATCTAGGTTAGAAAGTTGTGTTTTTTCTCAATCTTTCATTATCCTAATTTTGCCAAAAAGTGTTTGTTTGGGTAGAAATACATTCTTATCAGACAAGTCAACCCTAACCACTGTGTGATGTTCTGAATTCTGAGTTTGTGCTTCCCCAGATCAAGCACTCTCAGAAAATGCCTACCAGTATGGATGTCATGTGAATCCTACACCTTGAAGTCAACTTTGTCTTAAGTAACATTTTCTATACACTCATTTATACACATTTGATTCATTGTCTTTGTATGTGTGTGTGATGTAAAATGCTCCGGCACCCTGCAAATGGATGAGAGGTTTGAAGTAGTATAAAACAAATTAAATACATGTGAGAGAGGGGCTATGGAGAGATGGGAGGCCCTTTTGGAGGGTGATAGTGAGGGAATAATTGAATAGCCCCAATAAAGATTGCCGTATCCTGGTGCACTGTAAGGTCATCATTTACTATTCTTTAAAAACTAAAGCTTTGAATATGTAATGAAAAATGTGTTGTAGAATGCACCATTTTTGCCATTTCTTTCCAGATTTTCTTGGGGGAAGAACGCCCCAAACCCCACTGTAGTGGTTAGGCTTACCTGCTGAGCTCACTTGCTATGCAGTGTTTGGGCTGGTCTGACAAAATTTGCCAGGGCTGATTTGGGTTTCCAGTCCAGCCCAGAAGCCAACAAAAATGGGTTAAAAAACAGGAGTGTGAAGACAAAACGTTTGGGATGACCCAACAGTAGTAGAATCACTAGAAAATGAACAGCATCCCTAGTATAATAGGAAAGTCTTCTCTCTCACACCCAGAATCAAGGTTTTTTTGTATGCACAAATATTGAATATTAAATCAACAGTACTGTAGATTCATCGTAGTTTGAGTAATTGCATAATTTCTTCAGCTATTCAGAGCATATTGAAAATAAATGATGTATTGTCTTAGCACCTAAGCAGTAACTTGTTTTATGAATAATTATTCAGCACTCTCTATGCTAATATCATCTGGAGATGTTCGAACAAAATATGAAAACATTGACAATAAGTATTTCATAGAGTCAGTAATTCCAAGGCAGAAACGGATGATGTAGTTATAACTAACAATTTTACATCTGCACCATGGGAGTTCCATTGTAAGCAAAACAATGCAGCAATGAAAATAAACTTATATAACTTCAGCTTGACTGTGTGTTGTGGAGCCTGTAGGGAGAGGAAAATATGAGAGTGTAAGAAATGCCATCCATTTAGTTCAAGATGGGATTTGCACAGAAATGTGGTGTAATGAAATGAGCTGCTACCCATCATATGCCATTTGTTTGAAAGACAATTACACAATATTAGCCTGTTGATTTAAATTTGTGTGTGTAGATGCACATTACTAAAGTATTACCTAAATGCCAGGGTATGTGGGGTGCAATGTAGATTCTTCAATAAAAAGCAAAAGGACCTGGATTTATTTACACGGGAAGGAGACAGCTTATTTCTCTTGGGAATAGAGATTATTTAAGGAGAATGACAGATGAGGTGCTTGATTTTGTAAAAGTGAATGAAGGCTGAATGAGAGTCAGAAAGAGAATATAAGTAGCACAGGGGGGGGGATCTGGGTGTCTATTAAACTGATAGGAGAAAAATTGTTGGGTTTGGTTTGCTTTGATATTGAGTCAAAATGTTGTTACACAGGGTTGCAAGATATGGTAGCTCTGATGAAGTGTGCATGCCGGCTGCAGGACCGGTAATTTCAGATGTAAAAAAAAGACCAGTTGATCAGTAGGAATGGCATGGAACCAAGCCGTTTGGGGGATGAGCAAGTGAATGTTAGGAAGAAGGAGAAGTTGAGCAGGGGAGATCGAAGAAGCAACAGTAGATATACGTATGCAGAGTTGCTTCTTTAAGTTAATCAGGTGAGTGTGTGAGGAGATAGAAGCAGAGGATGCATATGTGCAGATGCCATCTTTCTTTGGCAGTAAAACAACATTTTTACAACTTTAATATTGTGTCAATGGGTCCTTCGATGTATTGCCAAAAGTGTATGT
The DNA here is from genome assembly GCF_964261635.1 of Lissotriton helveticus. Taxonomy (NCBI): domain Eukaryota; kingdom Metazoa; phylum Chordata; class Amphibia; order Caudata; family Salamandridae; genus Lissotriton; species Lissotriton helveticus. Next base: position 1,995,088,402 of record NC_136059.1, on the reverse strand, counting down.
CCTTTTTGCATTTGGTAATGTACTTTTGGGCAGAATGTGATATACCATTTGAAATCTTTTTACCCTACATCCAGTTTTTCAATGTAGCCTTTGCATTGCCACCTCTCAAAATGCATGGTACATTTACAGGTTTAACAAACTTTGTCAAAGCCAGTAGAACTAGTCTCTGAAAGGCCGAGCTATTACCTTAGCCTGTTCTTTTATATTGGCTTTTAAAAAAAAAAAAAAATTATTGATAGATCACCCACAAGGCGCAGCACTCCGCGCTCCGGAGAAAACTGCAAACAAGTAGACAGCATCAAATGAGTGGCAATCTATACACAACATTTTCCCCGCCCCCCGGTCCCCCCCCTCTGCCAACTCCCCCCGCCCGGATCCCACCCAACCCACAGCACAATAACGTCTCATTCTTGAAAGCAGTCTCATAAATAGAACAGTGTACACAGTTCCTGAAAATTGGCCCCCTCACACCATTCCCGTGCAATCTTCTTGTTCTACTGGTGGCTCTAACCATAAACCCCTGTAATACGCCCATCATTTCCATATTTTATTGTGTTTCCTCGGGCAACCCCTGGCCTCAAAGATCGGGTGCTCCAGCCCCATACAAAAATCTAATCCCTTCTTCCACACCACCACTGGAGGAGACCGTGGATCCTTCCGTGCCTGAGCCACATCTCTCTTGGCAACGGTTAGGCCCAACAACAACAAATGCCTTTTATATAAATTACCTCCCACCCCTTCTAATACATGTAGGGGGCCTAATTGAGGAGTACGAGGAAGTTCCCAACCCAACACCTCAGACAAACAGTCCCACACCCCTTTCCAGAACCTGACCAGAGCACTACAGCTCCATACCGTGTGAAATAAGGTGCCCACCTCTTGGCCGCATCTCAGACAGTCTGGAGACTCAATCAGACCCGCCCGCCACAGTCTCTCCCTAGTGTAATAAGCTCTGTGGAGGTATTTGAATTGGATGAGTCTTAGGCGCATTGTTATAGCCGCACCTCTGGGGGCTTCAAGGACTTCCCGCCAATCCTCCTCTTCCAGCGCTCCAACATCCCTCTCCCAGGATTCCTGCAATTTGTGTAGAGAGGAGGAACAGTGTGTAACTAGGGTCTGGTATATACAGGATATTTTCTTGTCCTCCAGATCGCCCATAAAAACCTTTGCTTCTAGTGGGCTAAATTTGGGTAGGGTGTCGAGTCCCTCCAGACTAGGCGCAATGGCGTGGCGAAATTGCAAATATTTAAAGAATTGGGTCCGAGGCATGCCATATTCCTCGCTAAGATCCTGAAATGATTTAAGGGCCGTGCCGGTCATGACATTTCCCAACGTTCAAATTCTTATGCAATCCCAGCCCCGGAAGCCCTTCAAAGACGTCAGTGCTGGCAGATGACCATTATGCCATAGGGGGGGTCTCCTCAGTTAGCGTACCCCACCAACCCATACGACGCAGCGCCTGCCTCCAGATCCGGAAGACTACCTGGGTAGCCTGTGGCAATCTGTTCCTCAACCTCGCCGAGTATAGAATTGTGTGCAGAGTATCAGACCCCATAAGGTATCTCTCAAGAGCATACGCCGGGTCCCCTTATCCCCATACCACCATTCATTCAGGATCAGGAGTTGGGACGTCTGATAGTACGATAGGATATCGGACGTTGCCAGCCCTCTGCAGTATGTTGATAAAAAGCAGGTGCGCAGCGCTACTCGCACCGCACCCCCCGCCCAAAGGAATTGTCCCAGCACCGAGTTAACTTGCCAAAACCAATGAGATGTAATTGGGAAAGGGTGGTTTTGCAATTGGTATAGCAGACGTGGGAGGGCAACCATCTTAAAAATAGCTGACCGGCCATAGATAGTGAGGGGCATACTGGACCACGTCTTTATCTCTGTCCGGACCCGGTCCCAGACCGGCACTATATTGCGCTCCCAGGAGACCGTGGGGGAGTCCGTTAGAAACACTCCCAAATACTTAAGGCCCCCCATCTCCACCTGCAACGCAGACGCCCATGATCCAAGTCCTGTGCGGTCTCCCACCACCCCTAGAGTAGATTTACGCGGGTTCAGGTAAAGCCCCGATGTTTCACCAAATATTTGCATTATCTCTAAAACCCGCGGCCCCGACCTATCAAGATTAGTAAGGAAAAACAGGACATCATCCGTGTACAGCGCGATTCTATCCGATGGTCCGGTCTCCCATTCAAAGCCTCGCAATTGTGTGTCCATGCGCACCCACGCCGCCAGTGGCTCTATGGCAAGGGCAAACAAATACGGTGAAAGGGGGCACTCCTGCCGAGTACCTCGCCTGATGGGAAATTTAATAGATGTGGCCCCACCCACCCTCACCGAAGCCGTCAGGTCTGTTTGTAATAGTTACAAATGGGGGTGGGGTTGCACACTACTCACACACCGGCGGTGTCGCCCCTAAGGACTCTGGTCAATGTAGTAAAGTGTTCGCGATGCATCATCTTTCGATCTTCTGCTATCTTCGCTGTCTTCGCCATCCCTGGACACGTGTTTCAGGGTATTACCCCTCATCAGCAGGAATAGGCCGTGTACTGGGGTTGCCGATGGCTGCCAATATCTGCCAGGTATAGTACCACTCAGGCGCGTAGGTGCGGGATCCCAGGCTCGTCAGCCCGCTGCTCAAGTGAGCTTTAAAGTTAAAAATGGGGGTGGGGTGGCACACTACTCACACACCGGCGGTGTCGCCCCTAAGGACTCTGGTCAATGTAGTAAAGTGTTCGCGATGCATCATCTTTCGATCTTCTGCTATCTTCGCTGTCTTCGCCATCCCTGGACACGTGTTTCGGGGTATTACCCCTCATCAGCAGGGATAGGCCGTGTACTGGGGTTGCCGATGGCTGCCAATATATGCCAGGTATAGTACCACTCAGGCGCGTAGTTGCGGGATCCCAGGCTCATCAGCCCGCTGCTCAAGGGAGCTTTAAAGTTACAAATGGGGGTGGGGTCGCACACTACTCACACACTGGCGGTGTCGCCCCTAAGGACTCTGGTCAATGTAGTAAAGTGTTCGCGATGCATCATCTTTCGATCTTCTGCTATCTTCGCTGTCTTCGCCATCCCTGGACACGTGTTTCGGGGTATTACCCCTCATCAGCAGGGATAGGCCGTGTTCTGGGGTTGCCGATGGCTGCCAATATCTGCCAGGTATAGTACCACTCAGGCGCGTAGGTGCGGGATCCCAGGCTCGTCAGCCCGCTGCTCAAGGGAGCTTTAAAGTTACAAATAGGGGTGGGGTCGCACACTACTCACACACCGGCGGTGTCGCCCCTAAGGACTCTGGTCAATGTAGTAAAGTGTTCGCGATGCATCATCTTTCGATCTTCTGCTATCTTCGCTGTCTTCGCCATCCCTGGACACGTGTTTCGGGGTATTACCCCTCATCAGCAGGGATAGGCCGTGTACTGGGGTTGCCGATGGCTGCCAATATCTGCCAGGTATAGTACCACTCAGGCACGTAGGTGCGGGATCCCAGGCTCGTCAGCCCGCTGCTCAAGGGAGCTTTAAAGTTACAAATGGGGGTGGGGTTGTACACTACTCACACACCGGCGGTGTCGCCCCTAAGGACTCTGGTCAATGTAGTAAAGTGTTCGCGATGCATCATCTTTCGATCTTCTGCTATCTTCTCCCCAGTACACTGCCTATCCCTGCTGATGAGGGGTAATACCCCGAAACACGTGTCCAGGGATGGCGAAGACAGCGAAGATAGCAGAAGATCGAAAGATGATGCATCGCAAACACTTTACTACATTGACCAGAGTCCTTAGGGGCGACACCGCCGGTGTGTGAGTAGTGTGCGACCCCACCCCCATTTGTAACTTTAAAGCTCCCTTGAGCAGCTGGCTGACGAGCCTGGGATCCCGCACCTACGCGCCTGAGTGGTACTATACCTGGCAGATATTGGCAGCCATCGGCAACCCCAGTACACGGCCTATCCCTGCTGATGAGGGGTAATACCCTGATACACGTGTCCAGGGATGGCGAAGACAGCGAAGATAGCAGAAGAACGAAAGATGATGCATCGCGAACACTTTACTACATTGACCAGATTCCTTAGGGGCGACACCGCCGGTGTGTGAGTAGTGTGCGACCCCACCCCCATTTGTAACTTTAAAGCGCCCTTGAGCAGCGGGCTGACGAGCCTGGGATCCCGCACCTACGCGCCTGAGTGGTACTATACCTGGCAGATATTGGCACCCATCGGCAACCCCAGTACACGGCCTATCCCTGCTGATGAGGGGTAATACCCCGAAACACGTGTCCAGGGATGGCGAAGACAGCAAAGATAGCAGAAGATCGAAAGATGATGCATCGCGAACACTTTACTACATTGACCAGAGTCCTTAGGGGCGACACCGCCGGTGTGTGAGTAGTGTGCGACCCCACCCCCATTTGTAACTTTAAAGCTCCCTTGAGCAGCGGGCTGACGAGCCTGGGATCCCGCACCTACGCGCCTGAGTGGTACTATACCTGGCAGATATTGGCAGCCATCGGCAACCCCAGTACACGGCCTATCCCTGCTGATGAGGGGTAATACCCCGAAACACGTGTCCAGGGATGGCGAAGACAGCAAAGATAGCAGAAGATCGAAAGATGATGCATCGCGAACACTTTACTACATTGACCAGAGTCCTTAGGGGCGACACCGCCGGTGTGTGAGTAGTGTGCGACCCCACCCCCATTTGTAACTTTAAAGCTCCCTTGAGCAGCGGGCTGACGAGCCTGGGATCCCGCACCTACGCGCCTGAGTGGTACTATACCTGGCAGATATTGGCAGCCATCGGCAACCCCAGTACACGGCCTATCCCTGCTGATGAGGGGTAATACCCCGAAACACGTGTCCAGGGATGGCGAAGACAGCGAAGATAGCAGAAGATCGAAAGATGATGCATCGTGAACACTTTACTACATTGACCAGAGTCCTTAGGGGCGACACCGCCGGTGTGTGAGTAGTGTGCGACCCCACCCCCATTTGTAACTTTAAAGCTCCCTTGAGCAGCGGGCTGACGAGCCTGGGATCCCGCACCTACGCGCCTGAGTGGTACTATACCTGGCAGATATTGGCAGCCATCGGCAACCCCAGTACACGGCCTATCCCTGCTGATGAGGGGTAATACCCCGAAACACGTGTCCAGGGATGGCGAAGACAGCGAAGATAGCAGAAGATCGAAAGATGATGCATCGCGAACACTTTACTACATTGACCAGAGTCCTTAGGGGTGACACCGCCGGTGTGTGAGTAGAGTGCGACCCCACCCCCATTTGTAACTTTAAAGCTCCCTTGAGCAGCGGGCTGACGAGCCTGGGATCCCGCACCTACGCGCCTGAGTGGTACTATACCTGGCAGATATTGGCAGCCATCGGCAACCCCAGTACACGGCCTATCCCTGCTGATGAGGGGTAATACCCCGAAACACATGTCCAGGGATGGCGAAGACAGCGAAGATAGCAGAAGATCGAAAGATGATGCATCGCGAACACTTTACTACATTGACCAGAGTCCTTAGGGGCGACACCGCCGGTGTGTGAGTAGTGTGCGACCCCACCCCCATTTGTAACTTTAAAGCTCCCTTGAGCAGCGGGCTGATGAGCCTGGGATCCCGCACCTACGCGCCTGAGTGGTACTATACCTGGCAGATATTGGTAGCCATCGGCAACCCCAGTACACGGCCTATCCCTGCTGATGAGGGGTAATACCCCGAAACACGTGTCAAGGGATGGCGAAGACAGCGAAGATAGCAGAAGATCGAAAGATGATGCATCGCGAACACTTTACTACATTGACCAGAGTCCTTAGGGGCGACACCGCCGGTGTGTGAGTAGTGTGCGACCCCACCCCCATTTGTAACTTTAAAGCTCCCTTGAGCAGCGGGCTGACGAGCCTGGGATCCCGCACCTATGCGCCTGAGTGGTACTATACCTGGCAGATATTGGCAGCCATCGGCAACCCCAGTACACGGCCTATCTCTGCTGATGAGGGGTAATACCCCGAAACACGTGTCCAGGGATGGCGAAGACAGTGAAGATAGCAGAAGATCGAAAGATGATGCATCGCGAACACTTTACTTTATTGACCAGAGTCCTTAGGGGCGACACCGCCGGTGTGTGAGTAGTGTGCGACCCCACCCCCATTTGTAACTGTTTATAATAGTTTTAGGTACGACATAAAGCGGGGCCCAAAATTTAGACGAGGCAAAGGTGCAAACAGGTAGACCCAACTTAGTGAGTCAAAGGCCCTGTCTATATCCGCCAATAGGAGCGCCGCCTGCTCCCCGGTGCTCCTGACCACCTCCACTGCGACATGTGCGCATCTAATATTATGTCTCGTCGCCCTATGGGGCATAAACCCAGCTTGATCTGGGTGAACCAGCTCCGCTATATAGGGAAGGAGGCGGTTTGCCAGCGCTTTGGCCAGTATCTTAGCTTCGACATTTAGGAGAGAAATGGGACGATAAGACTCATGTCTGTCCGGGGGCCTTCCTGCCTTGTGGAACACCACCACCTCCGCATGCCTCCAGTCCGCCGGCAGGCGACCCTGCTCCCTAGCCACCTCCAACGCTGCCCCATAGTTCGCACCCAGTTGGATGTGATATTTCTTAAAAAATTCACTTGGGAACCCATTAGGTCCGGGGGCCTTTCCTGTTTTAAGCTCCCCGAGGGCCGTGCCCAGCTCCTCAGCCGATATGGGAAGTTTGAGGCGCTCACGTGCCTCCTCTGATACCGCGCGTGGTGGTAGGTCCGCGATAAACGTATCCACCATTGCCGCAGGAAGGCACTCCCGCTGGGCATACTGATCAGCATAGTATAGTGCGAAGCTTTCCGCTAGCTTCTTTGGATCTGTAATCGAGGCCCCGGCCGCATCCCTGATCCCCGGCAGTGTCTGCGCCTGAAACGTGTTTTGTCAGAGCCTATGGAGCATTGTGCCCGATTTATCACCCCATTGATATATTCTGCTTCGCGTCGCCAGCCACACCTGCCTAGCCTCGTCAAGTAGCAAGGACGCATAGGACTGCTGTGCCAATTATAGCTGCCCCACCTCTCTAGCCTCCCCAGTTCCACTACGTCGTTCCTCCAGGGTCTCAATATGCTCTGCAGCCCTCGCTAAGTCCTCTCTACGCTTCCTATGGGCGGCCGCGCACCAGGCGATATCAACCCCACGAAGCGTGGGCTTCAAGGCCTCCCAGAGTGTCACGACATTTGCAATCAATCCCACGTTTTCTTCCCAGTAATGAGCTATAGCCTCCCCCATGTGCTTCCTATAGTCCTCCTGCTGCAGATGCCACGAGGAGAGGCGCCATCGGAAAGGTTGCCGCCCTTTATCTACCAAAAGGTCTACCGCAACCGGAGAGTGGTCTAAAAGCCCCCGCAGCAATATAGACGCTGATTCCACTCTACCTACATCTGCGCGGGGAACGAATACATAGTCCAATCTAGAAAAGGACTTATGAACCACCGATACATGAGTAAATTCCCGACTATGTGTGTGTAGGTATCGCCACGTGTCCACCCAGCCCATCCCCCTCACCATATCGCCAAGTTTAGTGGATGTGTCAGCAACCTGTCCTCCCCCGGGTCTACAACGATCCATCCTGTCATCCATGACATCATTTCAGTCACCCCCAACCACCGCCATAGCCTCCGGTATGTCCGCCCAAAGCGCAAACAACTTTTCCACCAGCGACCACTGTAGTGGGGGTGGGGCATACACACTCCCCAACACCAGGGGTTCCTCCCCAATCATCCCCTTGATAAATACGTAGAGGCCTTGCGGGTCAACCCACTGTGTCGAGTGAACGTAGGACAATCGGCGGTGCAGCAGAATGGCCACCCCCAGGACCCCTTAGCAAACCCAGCATGATAGACCTGTTGGTATCCATAGCGCTGCAAACTAAGTGTTTTGTTGCCTAGCAGATGCGTTTCTTGCAGTAGCAAGACATCCGCTCTTTCCCTTTTCCCTTGTCGCAAGACTGCACCCCTCTTTATCTTGTCAAGCAGTCCCCGCACATTCCAGGTAAGAATCCATATGGACGCCCTGGGAATCATCGGCCTGGTACCTTCAACTGCCATCCAGTGGCATGCAGATCAAGGGCCCAAAAGACGGGCCTGATGGACGTGTACACATCAACTGTAGAAACCTCAATATCCATTGTGCAGTTCAAACCAAACACACACCCCCCTCAACTCCCACCTCCCCCCATCCCCCCCCAAACACCCACCCCTATACCTCAAGAACGCTGAAGTACCTGTGGCGGCATGGGCAGCCCCTGATCTCAAATGCAGGACCTAAGGCCGTCCAAACCAATGGATCCCCATGGAACAACCCTATCACCCAACCCCCCCCCCAAAAAAAACGAGACTGAAGCCCGGGGAAGCGGTCTGCCCCTCAACTAACCCCCCCCCAATCTCCCTGCCGCCCCATATCATCACAATCACTGTCGTTAAAGTGTCACAACTGCCCCTCTCGGCCCTATGGCCACTCCGGCGGATAGCCCACGCCATCTACATCCGGCAAGGATACATGTACTTCAATGTTCCATCTCTCGCAGGCAGAATTACTGTAGTTTAAATGTCCCAACCGCTCCTCTCGGATCCAGAGCCACACCAATGGACTACCCCCATCCTCCACACCCCGTAGGGGTACATGCACACCATAGGTCCACCTCTCACAGGCCGAAGGTTCAAGGATCCGCTATCACTTGCTCAGGGCCAGTCACACTGCTGCCTGCAGCGCCCCCCGGGGAGGAGTGCCTCCTGGATCGGGACCTCCAATTCCCTCTGCTCCGCGAGCTCCTGGCGGTCTGTGAGTGTACTCCGTTCGTGGAGGAGTCCGAATCACGGCCTGGCGGCGTCACCTTCACCGTCTCATCTGTCCAGCGGAATACTTCCTCCGGGGAGTCAAAGTAGTGGGCGCGAGACTGAAACACTACCCGAAGGCGGGCCGGATAGAGTAGGGCAAACGGAAGTTTAAGGTCGCGAAGGCGCGCCTTGGCCACTGTGAACGACTGCCTCTGCTGCTGGACAAGCCTAGTGTAGTCCGGGAAGATCAGGATTCTCTGATTGTCATACAAGGGGGGGTCCTTTGCCCTTGCCTCTCGCAGGATGGTATCACAGTCATGGTAGTTCAAAAGCTTAGCTATCACAGGCCGAGGACGGGCCCCCACCGGCGGCTTTTGTACCAGAGCTCTATGGGCCCGTTCTATCACGAAGCATCGTGACAAGGAGTCAGGAGGAAGCCAGCTCTCCACCCACTGGGCCAAGAAGCGTTCCATGTTGCCCTTCGCGCAGCTCTCCGGAATCCCTACGAAGCAAAGGTTATTCCTCTGGGCCCGCCCTTCCGCGTCCTCCACTCTAAGTACTAGCCCCTTCTGTATACTCTCCATGTCTGCCACTTTGCGCTTCAGGGTCGCCACATCATCTTCCACACCCGATATTCTGGTCTCCGCCTCTGTGATGCGGGCCACGGCATTCCGCAGGTCTTGGCGCAATAGTGTGACATCCGTGCCCACTGCTCCTATTTTCGCGTCCAGCATATCCCTTGACTGGGTTAGGGCGGCCATCAAAGCTGCATTGTCGGGATCCGTGCTCTGCTGGCCCCCGGCGGCCCCTGCGCCTCCACTCGGCCCCGTGTATTTATCGATAGGCCCCTGCTTCGCAGCTCCTCCGCCACTCCCAACTCTGGTCATTGTAGGCCTTGGCTGGGGACACTCACCACGAAGATCTGTCGCCTATATGTTAGGATCCCGTCCTCAGTATCTCCGACTGGCGCTATACACTTGGACCCTCAGCTCATATGTCGGGCGGTTACCTTAGCCCTCCACCAATGTCCTTGCACAAGTGTGACCCAGCTGCACACCAACTATGTGCTGCGATATTGTCTCTCACTAGGCCCACACACTTCCAGGCAATCGACCCGCACTGCAGTGTCTTGCACAGGCTACACACTCCCCGATGGCTCACACAGAAGTCAGCCCACCTCTCAATCTCCTGCCAAGAAGGGCCACCACTGGGGCCGATGTCCCGGGCTGTGCCCGACTCCGGACCCCAGTTGCACCACTGTTCACCAGGCCACGCCGCGCATCGGCCCCTTCACCACTGACCAGAGAGGAAGGCCGCCGCTATTCATAGAGTCCCAGGGGCCCTCCGTCCTTTGCCAGCAGTGTCATCCACGGGCCACCGGGCTCACTCAGAGGAGAGACCCACACCGGGCCGGACCTTTCCGGCACAGCTGACCTCTATAGCCGAGCCCCCACTGTCAAGGAGCCCCCCGATGTCACCGGGCGTGGCCCTGCTTACCGGCACCTTCCGGCCGCACTCCTCTGCTCGCCGCCACTCCCCGGCACGTCTGGGTCGGGGAGCGTGAAACTCGGCTTCCAGGCCTCATCGCGGTATACCTCCGGTCCCACTCGCCTAGAATATATGCTCGGCCCCCCCACTGTGGCCCTCCGTCCGCCGGATTCGCTCAAGGGGGGCCCTCCGATATCACCTGGTTCCGGCCCTACTCTACAGCACCCTCCGGCCGCACTCCACTGCTTGCCGCCGCTCCCCCTCACGTCCAGGTCAGCGATAGCGAAACTCGAGGTCCCGGCTGTACGTCGCCGGACCAGGCCGCAGATCACCGCTCCACTTCCTCAGGATTTCGGGACTCCCAGCGCTCAGCTGATGACACCGGAGCTCAGCTATCCAGCTCGGGCACCGTTCCATCCTCCAGGGCAGCGGGAAGAATAGGGGAAGACAGGATAAATTGGCGGATTAGTTACGGGCTGGACGGAGCTCTTCTAGGCGACGTCCGCCATTGTAGCCCGCTATGCCACGCCTTATATTGGCTTTCGAATGTAAATGATGCTCTGTGACCCATGCACGGGCATGGATGGCAATCCTCTTGCAGCATGTTTTCTAGGAAAGAACCCCCATTTCGAGAAGGCTGTGGAGATATATGTGTGCTTATTACATTCATGCTCATGTGTTTGTGATATACAGCGGTCATTTTAACTTGCCAGTGCACATGCGTGTATTGTGAGGCATAGGTGCGCAAGAGTCATGCCAAATAGGTATGAATGGCGTATGGCCATTTTAGAACAGTAAATAAAAAAAAATTAAAGTTAGAAAACGAACTGCATGCTATCTCAAGAAAGAAAGTGTGTGTCATGGTAGCACTTTTCTGCTGCAAGACCCTCATAAAAATAGATAAGAATAAAAAGTTAAAAAATAGCATGGCGGCAAGATGTGGCAAGGAAGGCGAAGAAAAAGAGAGTGTGCGAGGGGCTCAGGAACAAGCAATTTTGAGAGCAAGGAAGCATATACACCCCATGAAGTGCACACTATAAAAGTAAAAAGTCACCTCAAATCAGCAGAGGAAAGATACGACTCATCCAATCAGACTGAAATGGCCCTGGGTGGGACAAGCACAAGCAAAGCCACTGAATGAAGCTCAGGCACCCGAGGTAGACAATGGAGACATCAAGGGATGAGTAAAGCATGAACCAAAACCCACTCTAATTATATGGTATCCATTGAAAATAAGGTTTGCCAGCAGACAGCTGTCCATCACTAAGTCCTGAAAATTACCAAGAAACTAACATCCTACTCCTCAATCACCTTTGGACTTCAAGGTTGAAAGGAATTTAGAGCTGTGTTTTGAAATGTAAACAGCAACAAGCACCCTTAGCCATCCAGAGCACTAAGTAGGTCAATGTAATCGACGTTGTACTTGGATGACTTGCCAAAGATATGAGAAATACAGAGCATTCTGCTTTGCTATGCACTTTTCATGGCCAAGCTCCAATATATTCAAATGTCAAGTTCAGCGGCAACATTTTAGCATCTCACGTCCAACTCCTGCATGATTCAGTTCCTGACACCAAGGGCAGCCGGTTCGCTTATGAACTGAATACATTATGCAAAGCACACATATTACTTTATCACTGTTTACTTATTCCCAGTGACACTGGGCCTCGGTGCTTTCTCAATAGTGAGCACGTCTTATATCTCATGTAGTTTGTTGTCCAAGGGGTTCTTTTTTTCTACTTCATATGCATGGTTCTCTTGGGCAGTCCAACCCCATCGAATTGTGTATAAAGTAGTAAATACACTTTCACCTCTTCACAAATCTATATTCTCAGCCTTCTGAAAAATATCACAATGTGAACATTGGAATTTTTTGTCCTGTTTGGCTCCAGGGGGGGCTATTCTGGCGCACTCTGATTCCCCAGTCCATATCAATTCATAGTTGATCCATCTGTGCATTAAGCTGTGGTATGCACACTGTGATCTCTGTAGCACACTGTTTTACAGAAAGAAAATACATCCTCATAGATTAAAACTTTTTTTTATGCTTCTTCAATACAATACATTTATAAAACCACTCTTTCTCTTCAATTGACATAAATGTTACAGTGCAAAGTGCAAAATGCAGCTAAACAAAGCAGATAAAACATCGCAGTCAGCCTCAGGTGGGGAACATAAACATGATCAGGAGTAAAAATACAAAGTGACAATAAATAATACATACTACACAAAAAACTACTGTAAAAACGAAAGTTCCAAATGCAATGTTGTAGTTTATAATACAAAATATTCCATGACAGCAGCGGCCGGCAAGGCTTCGGATGGGGGTATGGGCACAGGGGTTGCATGGATGGACCGCCGGGAGCGGTGTCCGGGTGGTGTTGTGCAGCAGCGGAATTAAAAAAAACATAATCTTACCTTAAGGCCGGTCCCGCGTTGCTTCTCCTGTCTTTGACTACAGGAACAGGAAGCAGTCAGCCAGGCTCCCTCTCCTAAGCCAATCACAACATTGCAATGCAGCAATGTGATTGGTCACCATAACACAGCACTCAGCCAGGGGTTGGAGGGGTGGCATGTTCTCCTTGCAGGCTGTAATGCAGCCTGCATGGAGAACAGGGAAGTGCCCATGACTGGTTTCGGCAGCCATGGAGGGCTGAGCAAACAGTAATTGTGCACTTAGGAGTGGGCAAACCACTCCTCCCCTGCCCTGCTCGTGAGCAGAGCAGCCCCGCCCAACCTTCCACCGCAAAGCAGCAGGACACGTTACAAAAAATAAAATGATAACTGGAAGTTACTATCATTTTATGTTTCTCTTCTTCACACTGCTTAAAAGCAGTGGGGTAAAGCTCCTGCGCCATAGCGTGGGAGCCGCCCCTGTTCCATGACGCAACCCAGGTCCCAATCATATACTTAATACAAATTTTCACCTTCATAACGAGATTTAAGTGACAGTGCCAAGTAAAGTATAATACCTCTAATATGCTGAGAGGCAAACACTTAGGGGCCGATTAAGATGGCGGTGAATCCGCATCCTCCGGGCCGGCGGAAGCCACCGCCGGCCTGGAGGATGCGGATTCACCACCGCGGCCACAGAAAACACCCACCGCCAGATTAGGATGGCGGTGGGATTGCGGTGGGACCAGCGGCGGATGGCAGGTCCGTCCGCCACTGATCCGCGGTGTGTGTAGGGCTATTTGGTGGCGGTGTTTGCAAGACACCGTCAGCCAAATTAGGATGTGTGGTGTAACATGCTTTTCCACGGCGGCTTGTCTGCCGTGGAAAGGCTTGTAGTCTTTGGTGTTTGAGGGCCCGTTGTGGGCCCCCAGGGTGTCGTGGAGTGGGGGGTGCACATGGGGGTACCTATGGTACCCGCCAGCATTTACATGCACAAAGCGGCAGACACCGCGCGGTGCCTGCCGCTTTGTGCATGTAAATGTAAAACATGCGTTTTTAACCTTGCAACGGGTGCTGCTTCAAGCAGCACCCGCTGCAAGGTGAAAGATACAGGATGTGACCGCCAGGGTGGCGGTCACATCCTAATTGCACCGGAGGGACCGCCGCTGCCCCTGCGAACGGTCCCTCCACCTCGAGGTTGGCGGACAGACGCAGGTCCGTCCGCCATCCTAATAGGCCCCTTAATTAGCTATGAGTTGATGCTTGGAATTCCAGCTGCCACAGATCTTGCAAAATGTGGATAGTTTATTTATATGAGCATTGTATGCAAATTCCAGCTTACTGATCGTCACCATTTAGGCCTTCCAATGTAAAAAGGAGAGGATAAAGGGCGACTTCCAGTGCTGGGTAATTTAAGAACGAGTTAACATAATAGAGAAGAAAACAGAAGCTATGAAATGTTTGCCCACTGACGTAGCCTGGGCTATAGGTGTCAAACCTAACAATGAGGTATTAGATGCAAGGATAATCATTGTGCGTACTCTGGAACTGACCACCCGAAAGCTCTCTGTCCAAACACTGGACAGAACTCCACATGACCAAAACAAATGCTCCAAGTCGCTCTTTTGTATACATTGGGGACATATTTTGCTCGTATTATGATGCATCCTATTTAACCTGTTTGGGGTGTAATAAAACATCCAGCCATTATAGAAAGCCATGCTACCATAATAAGCTCCTCTCAAAATAGTGTTGCCCAGAACACTTTTTTTTTGCCAACCTTCGTGGTCTAGCAATATGCTCCTCCGATTGTCCCATTTAAAACAAATATCTGTTATCACAAAGTTATCTTCCTTATTTGAATTCTGAGCACCAAGATCAAGAGTGATATCGATTGCTAGGGAAAAATACTTTTCTTACAAGGTCAGATGTAAAGAACACTTCAGGTGTCAACAATGTGCTTAAAATGGAAAAGATGTGTCTAAAATAAAAACTGTAAAAAGATCTGGGGGCGGGTGTATCTATGGGGTATACTTCGGAAAACTGTTTAACCTGACTACTTATTAGATATTCACTAATAACTGCCATTTTCTTATTGCACCTTCCGATAAACAGGGGTAAATATATTGACAATTCTGGAGGGGTGTTTCGACATGTGTGACCCATTCATATTGCAAGAACCTATAGCAAGCCTTTTTCCGTACATTGGGTTCCTTCATTGCCCAAGGCAACTTATTTATTCCATTTTGTTAGCACCACTAAAAGTAATGAATCGTCAAATTGAGATGTGAGCCTGACAAAGCGTTGTATATGTAAAACTTGGGAAGCTGTATACTACAGTTTAAAATTGGGCATTCCAAATCCACCCTCCGTATTTGGCAACTGCAAAAACTTTATTTTGACACACATATCTTTTCAGTTCCAAACTAAAGGTATAAGTATTTGTTCCAGATTATCTGTTTACATGAAATAAAACAATAATTGTGCAATAATAGACATTTTCATCAACTGCTATTGTACCACTAAGAGACAGAGATCTCCAAATGGACAGTAATGTATCAACTTTGTCCATTAGGGGTCTATCATTTAGTGTGTTACGGTCCACTAATTGATTTGAATAATAGAGTCCCAGATGTCTTTTTGGTTCTATGTTATAATTTGCCTTTGATTTTGAAAGAAGGTTATCTGGGGTGCTATTAAATAACAGTGTTTCAATCTTGGACTAATTTGTTCCGTAACACCCAATGCATGTGCATCTTTTTATGGCTTGTAAGAACATCTCAATATTGCCAGTTTTTGGTAATAGGAATGGAGCAACATCATCCGCGTACAATTTGAATTTGGTCCCACCAAACTATGGGGCCCATTACGATGCCGCCACCGTAGCGGTGAAGGGTACCGACGGCTAGAGGTGCAGCGGTCCCGCTGTGCCCATTAGGATGCGGCCGCCACCCTGGCGGTCGCATTCCGCACATTTAACATTGTGGCGGGCGGTGCTGAGCAGCACCCGCCACAAGGTTAAATGTGCATGTTGTTCATTGGCCTGCCATCTTGTGCATGCCAATGTAGGGGGGTACCTACCTTTGATGTCAAGGTCATAAACTGCCACTCCTCCTCATACACCTTACTAATAATGGTTTTATTATTCACAATCCCTTTTCCCTTAAGAAAATCATTTAATACATTCCTTTTTTTCTGTTATTTTTTAAAACAGATTTGATTTGCTTATGTTTTGATGCTTTATCTGCAGATGTTCGCTTGGTAAATAGCTTCACACTTTCCCTCCGCTTACGATGATATGTTATAAGCAAGGTACAAACACCTATCAACATAGCTTTAAAGATGTCCTAGAGTTTTACAATATCCATGCTGATAGTATTAACCATGGAAAATATTGTATTTCAGTCTCCGGTGTCAATGTACTAATTGTTGATTCCAATAAAATGCTATCCATTCATCATCTATTTGTTGGTCTAGGGCAGAGAATATATGACATTACATGCTTTTACAACACAGTTTTTACATCGCAACTACCATTACAACGCATGATTTTACAATGCATGCCATTGCAACGCATTTTTAGAAACTACATGTTCAACGCATTCAATTACAAAGCATACCATTACAACGCATACCGTTATAACACATAATACTTTTAGGACAACAGTAGAAAGTGTTGGATAATGTAGGGGTCAAATTTACTATTCCAACTCCAGTGAGTGCAACAGTAGGGTAAGTGTTGGATGGTGTAGGGGTAAAAATTAATATTCCAACTCCAGTGAGTGAAACAGTAGGGAAAGTGTTGGATCATGTAGGGGTAAAATTGCTATTCCCATGTACCCCAAAACCCATACCCACCCTAAAACATCTCCATTACTTACCTTATAATGTGTTGTAATGGCATGCATTGTAATGGTATGCATTGTAATGGCATGCATTGTAGTGACATGTGTTGTAATGACTGCATTGCAATGGCATGCAATGTAAAGGCAGTTGTTTTGTAACAGCTGCGTTGTAAAGGTAGTGCGTTGTAATGAATGCATTGTAATGGATGTTTTCCGGGGCAGTCTGTTGAAAAGATGAGTTTCCACAACTGAGCACTCAAAAAAGACACCTGCATGATATTGTATTGTTATTCTAGAAAGAAAAAAGGGGTTAAAAATGATCAATTCTAGAAGCAGACCTATATTCTTTCAAGAAACAAGAAAATATTTTATTTTGAGGATTCAGAGTCCTCGATATCTCTTGCAAACCTAAGCACCTACAAACATCTATTAAGACTCTTTCTGCTCTTATTTTATGCTGAGACGAAGGTAAGTGGAAGAATCCAAACAAGGAGACTAGGCGACTATTATCATGCTATAATGCCAGGTAAATTCAACAATTCCCACTATAAACATTAAGATGGGTGTATTTAAAATAGGACCCTAGTAAAAAAACGTATTATATCTAGTTTGGTGATAAGCAGTGCATTGCGGGTTTCGTAAGTTATAGTTATAGCTCAAGTAGCTAGAACTGCTGAATTTCTCTGGTTTTGTATGAGTGCAATTGTGCATAACTATAACTTCCCTGTAACCTTTGGATTTTTCAGTGAATTTTTAAGGTTTTTCAAAATCTATTTGCTAGCTATAACATTCCTGTGACCTTTGGTTTCTTAAATTAATTTTGATGTTTTTTTTTGTTTTTAATTAGTAGTCGCATTTTTAGCATGGTGGAGGAAGGGGGTGTGGACTTTGACCAGCTCTTAGGAATCCAGCTGATTCGGACTTACTGGATGTAACAGAAGGGCTTGTCGGTTCCATAGGACTCTCTAGAGCAAAGGGGACTTCATCCCCCAACTAGCAGTGCACTAGGAAGCATGTTTGCAGAGTGGTGGAGAAAGAGGGTGTGACCCCGAAGACCTCTCAGCTATCCCACTATACGTGGCTTACTGGAGGTTGTAGGAGCGATTGTTGGTCCCCAAGGAGATTATTAACACAATAGGAGCTACCAAGGAGACCCTGGAGCCAAGGGGACTTCATCTCCTAACCAGCACTACGCAAGGAGGTGCATTTGCAGAGTGGTGGGGAGAGGGGGTGTATTCTCTGAAGTCCTCTCAGCAATTGTGCTTTGTGAGACTTACTGGAGGTAACAGGAGGCGTAGTTGGCCCCCAAGTACCCTCAACAACCAAGGGGACTTATTCCCCAAATAATAGTGCACCAGGAGGCACGTTGGCAGAGTGGTGGTGAAAGGGGGCATGGCCAGCAACAACCTCTCAGCAATCCCACTGTGTGGGACTTACTGGAGGTAATAGGAGGAGTAGTAGGCCCCAAGGATACTTTGGAGGAAAGGGGACTTCATTCCCCAACTAGTTGTGCACCAGGAGGCTTGTTTGCAGAGTGGTGGTAAAAGAGGGCGGGGCCTCTGGCGACTTGCCGTTTTTTAACCATGCGGCCCCCCCTCCCCAGGCCAATTTGATCCCTGGGGTCCCAATCCGCCCAGGCCCGTCCTTTAAAAAAACCATAATTACATAAAAGGGATGGGGCCGGGCAAACCACTTCCCAGGCTGATTTCGGCCTCAAGCACTCCATCCCCCGGGGCCTGGCATCTACTGTGGGTGCCCTGGTCCCACCCAGGGCACACACTTAGCAATGTTGGGGACCGCGGGAGGAGCCTGAAGGCCACCGCGGTCCGTGCCAGCTTCCCGCCACCTGCGGGAGCCTACATTGATTTGACACAGGGGGGGGGGGTTGCTGAATATGAATCTTCCTCTCTGGAGGAATTGTACTCCACTTTGAGCAATCCAGTGCAGAATGCTCTCGCTTACTCAAAGTGAAGCACAGTTTGCTATGGCTTAGCCGGAGTGGTAGAGCTCTGGCCAAGCCATAGCAAACAGCTATGTTCTCAGGAGGGCACCCCGGGACATAGCAGGAGCTGGCCATGGATGGTAGTTATCTCCAGGGCCATGTATGGGTCCAGGGGGGGGGCATGCCCCCCTGTTTCATGCTACCCCCAGCCCCAGGGAGGTGGTGGTCACCAGGGCTGCTTGGATGCCCCTTGGGCCCCCAAAATAATTTCATATCAGCCTCTGGTAGGTAATGGTTCCTGGGGCTGTGTGGGGGCTTACAGCATCTCACATTTATGTTCTATTTTCCAGTGGGGAGGGGCCGGTCCCTGGGGCTGCAGGGGGCCCCACCAGGCAACCCCCAAATTTCTTAAAAATTAAACCCCGGGGAGTGTTGGCTTGCGGGGAATAATAAGCCCCAGGGGGGCCTCGTGCATTTATAGAAGGCCCCCTGTAGCCGTGGATCTGGCACTCGCCTCCAGCTGACATTGTTTTTCAAAATATACTATTTTGACCCTGGGGGAAGTCTGTGGGACCCCCCCCCCACCACCCCGCAAGGGAGCTAGGGGTTCAGGGTTCCTACCCCCTATTCTTTTTTCTTACTTCACATTTTTTATGTTTTTTCTGGGACTAGGTTCAACCGAGTCATAAGATGGCTGCCAACACTTCCTGGTTTGAAGTGTTGGCAGCCAATCAGATCTCAGCATGAGATACGGAGGGGTCGAGAACCATGTGCATCCCCAGTTGTATATCTGAAAAACCTTTAAACAACATGGCAACTACTGAATGGATTTACACCAATTCACAAAAAGGTTGCTTTCTGGACCAACAGCTACCTTTCTGCCTAATCTGGTGTAATTCCATCCAACAGTTCGGGCTGTAGCCGTGTATACATTTTCTATGTAAATTACCATGGGGAAAATGCATTTTTTTGCACACCGAAAGTTTCAAGACAGTGTAATGAGCATAGAACGAGACTCGCAAGGATTCGTCAAACGACAACAAAGTTATTAGCAAATGAAAAAACGCTCTTTCTATGGAATCTACATCCTAACTACAACCACCTACTGGTGTCTTTAAATATATAGATGTATATATAAGCTGCATTACAGCCACCAGCATGGCCTTGTTCCATGTACAAATTGTGGCAAAACACGATGTATAAGTCAACGAAACATAAAAGACAGATTTACAAACTGCTGTAAACCAATGTGTGAGAGAGGGAGATGCCATCGTGGATAGGAGCACTCATTCTCAAAATTTTATGTGAAGTAGAAGTGTACATGTAACATAGAGCAGCAGTACAGTATCAATGGTGGAAATTGCCATAATAAAATTGCGCGATAAAACTGTATGGTAAGACTGCCACTTAGAAAGTGTAGGGAGAATAAATATATCACTAGTCTGGTGTGGACAGTGGGCCGCAACAGAGTTACACCATATGAACTCAGGCTCAGCTATGGGTAAAATAGAATCATTAAGTGCATCCCTCGTGATGTAGGATTCCTACCTAGAGTGTGCAACAAACCGCATTGTCATCATCCTATATGCCTTCAAGCCAGTGAAAATGACTGACATCCCAAGGAAGCTGGCCGAAGTGCTGTATTATGTGCAACTGAGTCCCGTATGTGAGAGAATGACTGCAGAGTGAACCTTGCCGCAGCACGTCTGAGTGAATCCAAGGCATGGGTAAAGTTAATTGCACCTTTCATGAACCACTGTGCTGTTAGCTGCTTGAAGCCTGAAAAAATGGCCAGATATACAATCAGATGAGTAACAGTAGAGGTGAGAACATGGAGACATGTGGTTTATTAGTGTCCTTGCAAGATCAATAATTTAAAAGAGGGACCGGCAGACAATGAAAAAGTCAAATCTGCAGTACTCTTGTGAACACTTTGTCTAGGCCTGGTCGGCTGTGGACAGGAGATGTTAAAGTACAAAATAACTTATGTGCCTTACGAGTATTGAGACCAAGTGGGCAAAGTATGTAGTCATTACATCTCTCATTACATTGTTGGGTTGGAATGCAGCAACATATACTATTAATAGTGAAATCATATTTCCCCTCCCCATATATATAAATTTTGGCCCTAGGGGTGGGCTCCCCAGGCCTGTAAAGGCAAGACCAGGGTGGGCCACGTGCCCCCTCCCATTATTGAAACAAAGAGGCTCTGGCTGCCATTTTGTTTTTTTTTGTTTCTTTTCAGAACCCACAGGATTGCAGCAATTTTTGCTATTTTCTCTTTTTATTGGACCCAGGAGGCCTCTGGGTCCCCCCATGGGGCCTAGCGGGTCAGGGTATCCCTGCCCTGCCCCCTTTTATTTTTTTCATGTTCAGGACAGAAGACTAGCAAAGTCATACATATGTCAAAATAAACAGAATGAAATGTGCACCTTGTCGTGATTGTGTCAACATAACCAATATTTCGGCTTACCTTTTTTCTGCTGTTTGTCACAAAGCCACAGAATCACATTGGAAACACCTATCTAACACCCAACATGTGCACACCCAAGAAACTTCTCGAGCACCCCACCCTGCTGTGTGCACCCACATTTTTTAACACAGCAGTGGTCAGTTAGGTGCAAACTTCTAATATGCATCATCTATCCACCTGTTGCAGAGCTGAGAAAAGGCTCTCCCTTCTTAAAAAAAATGAAAGAGACAGAATCAAGGTTCTGAGTCAGTAATTTCTTCACAGAGTCCTGTGTGAAGGCCAAATGATTTTTTGCTTCCAAAGGTTCAAAAAAGATGTGAAAATGGCCATACCAGAGTCCTTTCAATTTTGCCAGCTGCAAAATCTGTGATTTGCCTCCATAAGTGTGGAATGTTTCAACAAGTTGCTTTAACTCCCATCAGCATCTAGACATTTCAAAGGAAACATTGGGAAGATCTTAAACAACATTTCCCCAATATTTACAGTTTTGACCTGAATTGCTTCCTGGAGGATGTATTTCTTCACTTTGAGGTCTTTAAAATATACAATCATAGTGTGGGGTCTGGCTTTATCTTTAGGTTTGTTAAAAGGCACTCTCTGAGCCCTAGCAATAATAAGGTCAGAACAATATTTTTTCAACACCCAAGATGACAGGATTTTTGTGACCGCCAGAGTCTTGTTCATCTTCAAAACCCTAAGGAATACCAAACAATCTTAAATTCGACCTCTTTGACCAGTTATCAATATCTTCTATTTTCATTTTATGTAAGTTTAAGTCCTTTTGCAGCGGAGCAACAAAACTTTGTTGTGAGTTTTGTATATCCTCTGATTGAGACTCGCTCTTCTATCACCACACATCTTTCTTTCAAGCTATGCAGCAGCACCTCAATTGCCTCTAACTTAATCAAAATTTTCTTAGATGTCAGCATTAGAGCACTCTTCAAGTCCTTAACTTCTGTCACCAACTGTTGGAGCAGTTGATACATTTGCTGTAAAGTCAGTGTAGGGGCATATATAGAGGCAAACATCAAAGCCTCCCTTTCCTCAATACATTCATCTTGGGGTTAACTTCACTTCCGAGCAAGGATTGAGTCATGATGGGCCACTGATACGTTGCTGGAGCCGGAGTTTAGTCCAGATTGTAAATCCTTCTCCTCATTCCTAACATTCCCCTATTAGAAGGCTATAATAGTTTGCTTCAGGCCAGTCAAAGCCGTCAATTGCACCTCTGCTATAAATTCTCTTATTCTAGTTGGCTGACTTGTGACCAACTCTTGAGAGTTAGTGCACTGTACTTTTAAGTTTCATTGGTATGCAGGCATGTGTGTCACTACATGTTTGTTTAACTGCATGTTTCATTACATAGAGAACCTCTGTCAGAGCTTCTAACACACCTCCAGGCTGTCTCTGTTTCAAACCAAAATCTTCTGGGCATAGTTTTACTCTTACATTGATTTGCTTTCATTTAGACATATAATTGAATCTTGCTGTTCTTAATCACTAAAGCCGGTCCTGGGTTGCTGGGTTGCTTGTGTTCCGAGTCAGAGAGGACCTGGCTTGGAAGTTCGGGCTGGACTGTATGTTTATGTTTTTGCAATTTTTAGAGCGCGACAATTACCCAGGGGTGTCTCGGCGCTATTGAATTTGACTAGCTGAACAAAGGGTGATTACTGTGTGAACAACCATGTTTTAACTTGTTTCCTGAACAGGATGAGGGATGGACTGGTTTTAATGTGGAGGGGGAGAGAGTTCCATAGTTTTGCGGTGGCGGTAGTGAAACATCTGTCACCTCAATTGACTCTCCTTGTTCGAGAGACATTGAGGAGGTGGGCTGAGTCGGAGCGTAGTGCTCTGGAGGAAGCATATGGTCTAAATGCTTGTTTAAGAAATTGGGGGCCAGTTTTATGGATTGCCTTTTAGGCAATGCAGAGTGACTTAAATTTGGTTCTGCTCCTAATGGGAAGCCAGTGTAGTTGGCGAAGATGTTGGGAGATGTGAGTGTGTTTGGGAATTCCCAGTAGAACTCTGGCTGCAGCGTTCTGCACCATTTGGAGCTTGTTGATTACTTTCTCCTGGGCATTAAGGAGAAGCGCGTTACAGTAATCTGTAGGTGAGAACACAAGGGTAGATATAAGAGTCTTTCCTGCTGATGTCAGGAGGAAGGGAAGTAGTTTTTTGATTTTCCTCAAAGTATGGAATGATGAGGAGACTACCGAGCTGGCATGGTGTTCAAAAAGTAGTTTGTCATCAAAGATGACCCCTAAGTTTCTCACTTTGTTAACTGGTTGCGGTGGTGCGCCCATTTCTTCTGGCCACCATTGAGGCGACCATAGTGGTTGTACCTTGCCAAACAGCATCACCTCAGTTTTTGATGAATTTAATTTTAGGCAATTGGCCGCCATGTATGTATGTATGTATAAAATATTTTATAACGCGCTCTGCTACTACAGAGTATCCTGGCGCGATATGTGAACTACAACAGAGCCAAACCAGAGGGAGAAGAAAAGCAACTAGATACTGAGTTTGAAAAGGTAGGTTTTTAACCCCTTCTTAAATTCTGTCAGAGTGGCTGATGCTCGCAAAGAGAGCGGCAGGGCGTTCCAAGATCGGGCTGCTTGAACAGAAATAGACTGGCCACCCAATCTCACATATCTGATTTTAGGCGTGAACATCAGAAGGAGATTAGCTGATCGGAGTGCACGGCGAGGGGTATAGAAGGTGAACCTCTTGTGCAAATATTGAGGGCCTTGTTGGTGCAAGGCACGAAAGGCCAGGACCAAAGATTTGAATACAATGCGATGGGCCACTGGAAGCCAATGGAGCTTTCGAAGATGCACAGAAGCGCTAGTTCTTCTCGGAAGATGGAATAGGAGTCGAACCGCCGCATTCTGAATAATCTGCATTCGGTTGATGAGATATTTTGGGAGACCGCTAAAGAGGGCATTGGCGTAATCCAGCCTTGATAGGATCAGAGCACGCAGCACCGTCTCTTTTGCTTCCCTATGGAGCAATGGAAGGAACCTTTTTAGTGACTTGAGGGTCGAAAAACAGGTCGCCGTAAGTTTTTTTAGGTGGACTTCAAACTTGAGATCCAGTCCAAACCAGACCCCCAAGTTTTTGGCCGGGCCTCCAGAAGAGCTGGGACAAGCAAAATCAGGCGGCCAAATAAGATCTTTAAAATTGGCCGGAAAGTTGCCATAAAATAGCAGCTCTGTCTTGTCCTCGTTGCATTTAAGTTGGGCTGACAGAAGCCACCGGAAGACGTTGGATAGACAGGAGCAAACGACACTGGTATCCAAGCAATTCTTAGGCCAGGTAAACAACAGCTGAGTGTCGTCAGCATACGCCATTATTTTGGCTCCCCACTGTTCAGCCAGATGGATCAGCGGGGTCATGTAGACGTTGAACAACAGGGGGCTCAACGTCGACCCCTGGGGGACCCCTGTGCTGAGCTTCTTGGGAGACGAGGCGAAGGGAGGCATCCAAACTTGCTGGGTCCGTTCCGAGAGAAACGAGGACAGCCAAGTCAGAGCCGCGCCTGACAGTCCCACCTCTGCCAACCGATTCAGCAGCAGAGCATGGGGTACCGTATCGAAGGCGGCAGATAGGTCCAGCAAAACCAGGACCGCTCTGCCGCCTCCGTCCAGACACTCCCTGATGGCCTCCGAAACTTCCACCAGAGCCGTCTCGGTGCTGAAGGCCGCCCTGATGGCCACGCCATCCAGATGCTAATTGCTCTCATTCCTGCTTTAAAGTTGGCTGCTATTTTAGTACCGTCTTTGTGGATGGATAAGACCAACTGGGTATCGTCGGCGTAAGTAGTGAGATTAATATTGTAGGCCTTGATTACCCTCGCCAAGTCCGATACATAGATATTAAATAGGGTCAGACTTAGCGAGGATCCCTGTGGTACTCCGCATGGAAGAGAGAATATAGGCGAAGTGAATGGGCCTAGTTTTACTGCCTGGTTACGATTGGCGAGGAAGGATGTAAGGAGGTCCTTAGCCCTGTGCTTAATGCCAATTGTTTCGACACGGTTGATCAAGGTGGTGTGGTCAACCGTGTCGAAAGCAGCAGATAGATCCAGGAGTATCAGAATTGCTGATCCTCCATCATCCATAGTTCTTCTGATCTCATCTGCTGCTTTTATAAGGGCGGTCTCGGTGCCGTGCCCCTGTCTAAAGCCAAATTGAGAGTCATCCAACAGAGTATGTGTGAGGATGTATTCTGACAGTTGTGTGTTCATGATGGACTCAAATTTTTTTGCTGGGAATGGGAGGGAGGCAATGGGTCTATAGCTGGCAGATATCGAGGGGTCTTATGTTGGTTTCTTTAGCAAGGGTTTGATAATTGTGTTTTTCCATATAGATGGATATATGCCGCTGGAAAACATTGTGTTGCATATATTAGCTATTGTAGGGGTAATGCTTTCTGGAATTGTATTGAGAATGGAGGGGGGGCATGGATCTTGGGGTGAACCTGATTTAATGGATGAAATCAGCTGCAGAATCTGATCGGGGTGTACCTTGCGAAACTCCAAAAAGCTTGGGGGATCAGATTTGTTAGGTAAATTAGGTATCTTGGTAGTTTGAATGTGCTGAGGGGAAAAGTCTGTGAAGATTGACATGACTTTGTCCCTAAAAAAATCTGCTAATGAGTTGAAGAGGGCCTGGGAAGTTTGAGGGGGTGGGATCAGTGGCGTGGATAAGTGATCCACTACCTGGAACAGTTTTTTCATAGAGCATTTTGCTTGCTCAATTTGTGTGGTAAAATAATTGCTTTTTTCCCTAAAAATGAGTTGTTTGTACTTATGAAGGGCGGATTTGTATGCTGCTTTGTCATCAGTGTTGTATTGTTTCCGCCAGTGTCGCTCTAAGTTTCGACAATATTGTGTTTGTAGCCTGAGTTGTTCTGTGAACCAAGGGGCTGACGTTGTCCTTCTATTGCGTTTGGAAGTTTTAGTTGGTGCTATGGTTGAGAATACTTTGTCTAATAAAGAGGTGTACATGTTGGCTGCGATTTCTGGGTTAGTTTCTGTACAGTTAAGGGATTTGCTGAGTAAATCTGAAAGTGCTTTGAGATCTATGTTCCTCCAATTTCTAGTGATCTGTTGTGGGATGGGGTGTATATGTTTTAAGTGAGGGGGTTTGGATTTAATGTGGAATAAAATTGCTGAATGATCAGTCCAGGTAAGGGGAAGGATGTTGTTTATTGTAATGTCTGGGTTGTTAGTAAAGATGCCATCCAATGTATGTCCTGCTGTATGAATTGGTGCTGAGACAAGTTGTTGAAGTTCCACCGCTGCTAGGTCACTGATAAGCCGGGAGGTGTCAGTATCTGTTGGGATTTCTAGGTGAAAATTGAAGTCCCCTAGTAATGTGTAATTTTCGGTTCCAGCAGCTAATTCACAAAGCTGATTGATATTTGCCAGGAAGTTTGTACGGGGGCCTGGGGGTCTGTAGAGCAGTGTACCTGTTAAGGTTTGGTTGCTAGCAAGGGTGATGGTAAAGGAGAAAGCTTCGCATTGGTTTAGGTGAGTCATGGTCGTTTTTACCTGGAGGTGTTTGCGGTAAATAATCGCTATTCCACCTCCCTTTTTGATAGATTTGCGATCCTGCCTACAGATGCAATAGTCTTCTGGGAGTGCCGCTTTAAAGTCCGGCCCCGAGGCTTCGTCTCCCCATGTTTCAGTGACAAAAAGTATGTCCAGAGAATGGCAGGTAATGAACTCTAAAATTTCAATTTTGTGTCTAGGAAGGGACCGTACATTGATGAGTGCTGCTTGCACAGCCTTTGCCTGTTTGCTGTTAATTGTCGAATCTGTGCATAGGGAGCATTTGAATGGACCTCCTATGGAGTCGGAGTATTTGTAGAGGGGTGGAACGTGAGGATAGAGTAAGGTGGTGTTTAGTAATCGTAAATTCTCGGAGGAGTATTGGATCCTAGGTGAACCTTGAGTATGATAGGTGTGAGCAGGGGGCCTAGCAGCCAGCTCGGTCCAGGCGCGGACGGGCGCAGATGGGCAGGACTCTGGCTTGACTCCGGCGCGAGTCCTGCGCGCCCGCTGCGCTCGTCCGCTGCGCTGGACAGGAGGCATTGGCTTTTATGCAGGGGGTGAGGCGGAGAACTAGAGGGCTGACCTCTGTGAAACCGGAGCCAGGCAGCACAGGTAAATCACAATACAAATACAGACAAGTGCTCGGTTGCTTGTGAATAAAAATACAATTTGTGCAGTGATATTAAAATGCAGTTCTGATCGCCGCGCTCGCTAGGTGCCTCTTAACTAGGCTGCCGCCTGCGAGGGTGCGGTCTCCATTTTTAAATTACAGTGCCTTTAATATTTCAATAACGCTGCGCTCGCTAGGGCCTCTGAAGTGGGCTGCTGTCTGCGAGGATGCGTATTTAAGCTAGGTGCAGATTTACCCTGATGTAGTCTCAGGGACACGAGTTGTCATTTCCAGCGTTCAGCGCTTGGTTCTTCTAATCAATATCTACTGGCACCGGCTGTTTCCCGGTCTTTTATGCAGGGGGTGAGGCGGAGAACTAGAGGGCTGACCTCTGTGAAACCGGAAGTGCTTGGGGGACACTTCCGGCTGTGGCGCTCGTTCCCTCCACTCTCGCTGGACTTCCAGTAGTGGATGGGGAACACGCCAGGCAGCACAGGTAAATCACAATACAAATACAGACAAGTGCTCGGTTGCTTGTGAATTAAAATACAATTTGTGCAGTGATATTAAAATGCCGTTCTGATCGCCGCGCTCGCTAGGTGCCTCTTAACTAG
This sequence comes from Lissotriton helveticus, assembly GCF_964261635.1. Taxonomy (NCBI): domain Eukaryota; kingdom Metazoa; phylum Chordata; class Amphibia; order Caudata; family Salamandridae; genus Lissotriton; species Lissotriton helveticus. The sequence continues at coordinate 1,995,060,659 of NC_136059.1, read as the reverse complement.
GCTGCCGCCTGCGAGGGTGCGGTCTCCATTTTTAAATTACAGTGCCTTTAATATTTCAATAACGCTGCGCTCGCTAGGGCCTCTGAAGTGGGCTGCCGTCTGCGAGGATGCGTATTTAAGCTAGGTGCAGATTTACCCAGATGTAGTCTCAGGGACACGAGTTGTCATTTCCAGCGTTCAGCGCTTGGTTCTTCTAATCATACTAATACTGTACATATTGAAGCATGGTCAAGAGGGATGGGCATATATCTGGGTCGAAACTGAGGTGGCTTGGTTTGCAAACTAATGGATTGGGATGGGTCCAGAGCGATTACTAGTGGCTGGCATTAATTTAACAATTCCACCCATCACTATTTAGTATATTTATGTGTGTTACTCTTACTCAGCATCATTATTTTCACGTGTAAATTTCATTTAATAAAGCAATTTTGTTTATTTGAAATTAAGGTAGTTTAATTGAAGGATACATGGCACAGAACTATCTAGGAATGCCAAAGTTGGTGAAAGGGATTAAAATCCATAAAACACATCTAGTCAAATCTAGGAGAACACTAGATGTTTGCACTTAATACACTCATGGGTTGAAAAATGACAGAAGAAAACAGATGTATATTTTGAAAATCAGGAGCTGTGTCCTCACTTTCAAATGCACATAATAAACGTTCTGAATTACATTTGAAATAAAGCTATTTTCCTTAGGTGATGTTAGGATTCCATGGTTCCTTACATGTTTTAAGGCTGCTCGAAAATAACGCTTACTCACAGCAGGGACATCCATTCAGAAAGGCAGTGTTCCATTGGCCATCAAAAGATAGATCGATGTAACACTTCAAGATAAACAAATGTAGTTTCACCAAGCAAAAGCCCAGTATATTAGCTGGAAAATTATATCAAAGTACAGTAGCATTCGAATGTCGATCTATCCCCGAGAAGTGTTTAGCCAGTACTGGGGAACGCTGCTTAACCATTTAATTGACTATTTCTTGTACAGAACATACCCAGTTTGACATTCACCAGCTTTTACGAGATACCTTACTGATTGTAATAACTAATCATATATGTAGGCCCAGATTCTCAAAAGAATCACAGAACGCAGCACAGCAGACAAAAAAGCTGCGCCGCATTTAGTGACAGCAAGTGAGCAGGAGAGCTGCATGTCTACAGAGGTATGGCTCGCCCTTCTCCCCAGATTTTAGTTGCTGTGCGCCAGGCACACACCTCAGTGTCATAATTCTAGGGTGCGTGCCTGAGTCTACCATAGGTTTTGTACTGGAAGGATGCCTTTACAGTACAAAATTATATGCTTAGACACACTTTAAAGCTTGTCCTACTCTGTACGTGTGCTGCATCAAAAGTCCGAAAAAAAGTAGAAATTAAAACATTTCTCCTTTTAGCATCTCCTTTCAAATGACAATTACTTCTAGCACTAAACCCTGTCTTCTGTTGTTTGTAGATAGGGTTCTTCATCCAAAGGTATGGGAAAAAACATATAGTCACAAACATATGGGTATAGCAAGGTAATTTCTATTTTCATTTGCTGTTAACAGAAACAATGTATAAAGGTGTGATAATCCTGTAAAATGATGAGGAGCAGACTGTTTTATTCTGGAATAAATTACATTTATACCAATATGAACTTTGAACGTGATGGGATGTTTACAAATTTACAAAATATAAGCTAATGTTTTAAGAAGTCAAATCAGGGTTTACAGGTTAAATTTGTGGATATTTTGACTTTACCACTCAAGGTAGTTTTTAAAAATGTTGCTGCTTGTGGTCCTGTAGGGGAGGAGAAATGTAAGTCATTGATCAACATTATCCATGATAAGAAGAGGGAAAAGACCTATCTTGCATAAGAATATTTGAGAAGAATGGAATCAAGAAAATGTGCATGATTTTGCCAAAAGCTGAGAGTTAGAAGAAGGGTTAGATACATTATTTGGGGGAATCATGCATCACAATCTGTACCATCATTACCAGATAACTTTCGCTTCGTATGGACAAAGAATGGCAAAATGGGGCACTTAAAATACAGCTGTTTTATTTTCCCTAGTGGAAAATGAACTCATACCTCAGCCCAGTGACAGGGTTCAGTTCAGCCGTCATATGCTGGTAAAGGGGTCTTGGGCCAGATGTACGAAATTGAGTGTTTGCAATTTTCAAAAAGCAAATATTAGAGTTTCGCTATTAGGAAATAGAAAATTGCGATCTACAACAGTGTGTTTGACATGGTTAGAGATTCGTAGTGGGTTGCAAATAGACCTGCCTCATCAATATTCATAAGGCAGGTCATAATTTGCGACCTATTGTGAATGACTACAATCATAGCGATCGTGGCCTGCTGTCTGTGATTGCTTTTAAATAAAGCAATATTTTCTTTGTAATGAAGCCCGTATTCCTTAAAGGAAAAAGAGATGCATTTCAAAAATAAAAATAAAAAGTAACCATTTCATTTTTAAGAGTAGGTAGTGATCCATGTGACCACTGCCTGCTCTTAACAAATGTTGGCGCCCACATTCACAAATAGGGAAGGGGTCCATTGGGGACTCCCTATTTGCAAATGGGTTACCACCAACTTGAAGTTGGTGGTAACTGCCATTGGCGGCTGCCACTGAGTAGCACTGGTGGGGTGTGGGCAGCGCGGAATTCAAAAATACATTAAAAAATGTGTTACCGTGCTGCCAGACCACCGCCTCACATCATCCTCTTCTGTTCCTGCTTAAATTAAATCAGAAAGGACAAACTGGGTCTCCTAGCCAATCACAACGCTGCAATACAGCATTGTGAGTGGTCTGAGTGCCGTGATTTGGTGCCGTGTGTTACAGTCTGGTGGAGAACATTCAAAGTGCTCATTACAGTTTTGGCGGCCCAAGACGACATGCCTCTGGTAACTGAATGTTTTGTAACCGCATTCTTACATAGTGCTGCAACTCAGTATTAGGTAGGGACGCCCTAAACACGCCCCTTCCTAATCCCAAATCACAAACTTTATTTGCGATTCAGTAATAGGTTACCAAATTGCAAATATGGTTTGGCACATCAGAAAATGCTTTTTTCCAATCCTATACAGCCAAATTGGGCCATTTGCAAGCAGAAAAAAGATTTGCACATCTGTCCCCTTGTGTGCAGAGAGAAATGAGCTATATAGTCTGGAAAAAGACTAATGACCTACAAATCATTGCATAATTATTGAACGATTCCCTTGATTTACCAGAGCACAAACATTGTAATATTATTTTGCTAAAATGTAATTACGCACAACAAGATGGCTCCATTTGGAGTTCAATTAGTCCTGACTGCCAGGGACTTAAATTACATTGTGTAATCTCAGACCTGCCTCTTCGAAAATTCAAATCCCATAATTTTTCTCAAAAGCAGTCAATACGTTTTCTGGTACGTGTACATTTTGTCTAAGTTTAGTTTTTATTTTCCAATATTGTTCTAAAAAGCTTAAAATAGGGTGTCTCTGTGTTCAATGCATTTGTCTTGAGAAAGGAAGAGTGCATTTTTTGTTGAAGTAGGTGCACTCTGCTTTATCCACCTTATTCCCTCTATCTAATTTGACAGGTACAAATGGGTTTAGTTCATCACTTGATGTTACAATATCTTCAGCATACTGTGGTTCCTACTTCATATATATTATTTTGGGGAAAAATTGAAAGAGACACTTAAAGGCTACTTCTTATAAACATTGTGCTACTTTTAAATCAGATGATCAGCGCCTTGCATTTTACTTTAACATTTACAGTCATTTTTTTTACTTTGCATTTTACAACGAATTATTATTGCCAGTTACTCTGTTGTCATTTACATGAACAATTGCTGTCATAGATTATGATGAAAAATGTGGGTTTGTGAGCTGAGTATATTTTATATGAGGTCAAGATTCTGTATTTATGCTAGTTTCTGTTTGTTAATTAGAAATAATACAAACTCTAGATTAAACGAATGGGACAGAGTTGATCAGTATGCATGGTGATCTGCATTACATACGACTGTAGGGAGATTTGGAAGAGAAGTATTTAAGGTTTTTGAAGGATGATCGCTTTCTGTCAAGCCCTGATAGTTTCCACAGCTGGCTCCTCTATTCATAATACATGGACGGTTATTCTAAGTCAAACAAATGCTTTCCATTTCTTATTTTCATCTTAAAGATAATTATCTGAATCCTGGGCCAGAAATACAGTGACTTTTTTTCAGGACAAAGTGGTGGTTAGTTGTTGGAAGGTTATTCTCAGACATCCTTTGGCCGTACACATATCTCAGCCTAATCAAAATGTGGTGTTTCTTAAATGCAACAAAGTTATTTTCCGGATCACATGTAGTCTTATTTTTATTTATTTATTTTATTTATTCATTTGGAATAATACTACTTTTCCTAAGCTATGACCCGCAAACCTGTCTCCAATCTGCAACATATAAAATTGTTTCAGGTGTGGAGCCCTGCAGCTATTTCATGCCTATGACAACCATTCCGATTTCCTGGACCTGACCTTGACACTCTTTCCTAAACCATGGTTTACCCAGCCGCGGTCGGTGGTAGGAGTTCCTGCAGGGCGGTGAGAGGGAAGGGGAAGGGGGAGGGTGGGGGGTAGTAATGTATGGATTACGGAGTTTAACAGGTAAGTAAACATATAAATAAATAAAACAAATTTTGTTGCGCGCACTGCATTGTATTTGGTGATGCAGTGCACGCAACGAAATTCGTTTTATTTTATTCGTTTGTTTTAAAACACTAAGCAATGTTTCAGAGAATAAAAGTAGATAGGAGACTAGAAGTTTTTTTTATTAATTGGTTATTTTAATGCAATGTTCAGACACAGTATATAAACTGGAGCAAAGAATTATTAGATAGAGAGGAACGTTGATCCAGGAACTCCAGGCGAAAGGTCACACAGTAGCAGTGAGCATCGTTCCTTGCTTGAGGCTAGAGAAAAAGCACATTCAAGTTCTCTGATAGGCTTATCTTCTTGCTCAGAGACAACATACTCACAGTAGTGCAGAGATGAGAACAATATATGACTCCTTATTGAACACTGCTTCTGTTGTTTGGAAAAGAAATGTGGGTGTAGCTCATCTATAAAACTCTATGAGGCCCTTTTTGGTGATTAAATTAGCTTAGTTAGCCGACAGATGGAAGGAATTGGGGATATTGATGTAGAGATGCCATAAAGTACTGTATTTTCTGTTGATCTACCTATTGTACATTTATTTTTATAACGGTGTTTTGATGTTAATACATCTTAAGAATGTATATCCAGGGTCCCAGTATCATTCTTTATGGAATGTCAAATGTACTACTCCAACTTAAATGTTAAAATATGAAGGGGATCAGAGTTACTATTCCCACTCCAAACTTTACCATGTTGGGGAAAGTGTTGTTAATTTGGGTAGTCAGATTTCCTACTCCCACTTTATACTCAATCACATGGGGAAAGTGTTAGATGTTAAGGGTTCATAATTAACTACAATCACATAATTATAATAGAAATTAGACTAAAAATTATACTTGTAGGAATCCTTTGCATCATTACAAAAAGTAAACCTTATGACATAAATAAGGTAAATGAGAAGTACACAATAATAACTAATATGACTTTGCAGTTTATAAGCTTAATTAATTTAAATACCAACATATTTTTAAATTAAAACAACATTAATTATATAAATATGAATATTTAGACATTTTACATTTCTACATTCCATCTCTAATTCACAAGAAAAACACAAATTAAAAAACACCTTTATTTAACTGCTTTGCTGCTAGGCCATCTCTCTCCCTCCATGCTAAGCCTTGTTTTTGGCTATTTGTGGTAGTTTGCACTTAGGCACCCATAACTTTTTGTCCACATATATGCCAAATTTGCATCATTTTATTATATCATACTAGGGATTCTAAAGATACCCAGGGTTTGTGGATTCCCCTGAAAGGACCAACAAACTAGCCAAAATAGGTCTAAATTTTTTTTGGGGAGGAAAAATTAGGAAAAGTGCAGAAGGAGAAAGCTACTGTTTTTTTGTGTGAAAATGGCATCAAGAAAGAGTTTGTGGTGTTAAAATCAACATCTTCCCAGCTTTAAGGATCAGGCAGACTTGAATCAGAAAACCTACATTTTCAACACCGTTTTGGCATTTTACTGGTACATAGCCCATTTTTCCTCTTTTCTGTGCTTTCAACCTCCTTCTAGTTAGTAATTTAAATGGGTGTGAAACCAATGGCGGATCCTGGAAAGCTAAATATTTATAAAAAGTATTCAAAAGTCTGAATTCAGCAAGCAGCCATTTGAGTAGTTCCTTCAAGGTTTTCCTATAAACAGTAACATTTAAAATAAAAAATTGTTGAAATTAAGTTAAACAAACAGCCATTTGTGTCTATGTTTTCATCTATGGCTTCTTCAAACTAAGGCAGTTTTTCAAAAGCAATATACCGTTAGGTACGCTGGACCCTTTTGGTTGCAGGAATATATAGGGCTTGTAGGTTCTTCAAGAAGCTGAGGTATCCAGAGACAAAAGCTGAGCTGCAACGTACAAAGTTTTTTCATGTTGTTATAGGTGTACAGAAATTCATTGTGTAAAATATAAAGAGTGAAAAATAGGAACAAGGAAACCTATGTATTTCCAAAATGGGCTCAAGATATGGAGTTCAGAAGCAGTGGTTATTTGTGCATCTCGGAACTTTCGGTACCAATACTAGCAGGACATTTATACTAGCAGGGCATTTCTCAAAATGACTTCTTTCTCACAAACTGTCTTACATATGGGAGGCATAAGGGCAAACAAAGCCAATTGGTAAAAACACTTGAGGCCTGTTGGACGAACTATTTTTGCATGCGCTATTGGGTACGCGACCCTTTTGCACATGCAAAAAAACCTAAGGGCCCTTTACAAACTTTAGTTAGTGAGTCGCAATTTATTTGTGACTCGCTATTAGAATGGGGACTATTTTGCGACCGCAATTGCGGTTGCAAAGCAGTCGCAATTTACCACCTACTTCACGTAGGTGGTAAAGCATTCGCAAACGGGAAGGGGGCCCCAGGGGACCCCTTCCCCTTTGGGAATGCATGGGAAAATATTTTTTAAGGGCAGGCAGTAGTCCCAGGGACCACTGTCTGCCCTTAAAAAATGAAAGGAAACGGTTAATTTTTTAAACTAATGCATCCATTGAAGGAAAACGGGTGCATTTAAAAAAAACTGCTTTATTTAAAACCAGTCCCAAACATGGAGGTCTGCTGAGGCCAGCAGGCCACCATCCCTGGGAGGGCCAGCATTCCAGATGGGGTCGCAAATTGCGAGTGGCTCATTATTATTCATGAGCCTTGCTTTTTGCGACCTCACTGACACTGTTGTACATTTACTTTTGCGACTCACAATTTTTTGCAATTTGCGAGTCGCAAATGGTCATACATCTGGCCCTTGTACTACTTTTCTGTGCTCCCGTAAGTCTCTCTATAAAAATGGTACCAGAACGCAACGTGGCCACATCACATTTTTCCACAGAAAAATTACCCTTTTTTGCAATGTTGCTCGCTGTGGATTATGGGCCTTAGCTCAGCCAACACCTAGGAAAACCTAGAAAACTTGTACATTTAAAAAAAAAACTAGACACCGAGGGGAATCCAGGATGAGGTGACTTGTATCACTCTCCCCAGGTTCTGTTACCCAGAATCTCTTGCAAACCTCAAGCTTTGACTAAAAAAATAAATTTTCCTCTCATTTCTGTCATAGAAAGTTCTGGAATCTGCGGGGAGCCAGACACTTCCATCCACCTGGCACTCCCCCATGTCTCTAAATAAAAATGGTACCGCACTTTATGTGTGCAGGTCTAGGTCCAGTGAAAAGAAACAGTCCAAACCACAATGTGGAACCATCGCATTTTTCCACTGAAAACAGAGCCTTTTTTCCAATGTGGGTTGCTCTAGATTTTGGACCCTAGCTCAGCGGACACCTAGGCAAACGTAGCCAACCTGTAAATTTTTTAAAACTACACACCTAGAGGTATCCGGGGGAAGCTGAATTGCATGGCTCTCACCATGTTGTTTTTTACCCAGAATCCCTTGCAAACCTCAAACATTGACTAAAAAACACATTTTCCTCACATTACTGTGATGGAAAGTTCTGGATTCTGTGGGGAGCCACAGACTTATGTTCACCCAGCATTTTTCCTAGTCTCCCAATGAAAATTATACTGCACATTTGTAGGTAGGGCTAGTGCCCATGACAGGAAACGTCCCAAACCACAACATGAACTGATCACATTTTCCCACCAAAAATTAAGCCTTCTTTTCCAATGTGGGTAGCTCTAGGTTTTAGACCCTAGCTCCTTAGGGAATCCTAGACAACCTGCACGTTTTTGGAAACTAGACACCTAGGGGTATCCAGGGTGGGCTGACTTGTATGGCTCTCACCATGTTTTTTCCCAGAATCCCTTGCAAACCTCAAACTTTGACTGTAAAAACACATTTTCCTCACATTTCTGTGATAGAAAGCTCTGGCCAACATCAGGATACGCCCCAAAACCCACTAGGGATGCACCACATTTTTCCACCATAAACTGAGCCATTTTTCCAATGTGAGTAGCTCTAGAGTTTGGACCATAGCTCATCCAGCATCTATTGAAACCTAGCCAACCTGTATATTTTTTAAAACTAGACACTTGGGGTATCAAGGTGGGCTGATTTGCGTGGCTCTCACCATGTTTTTCCTACTCAGAATCCCTTGCAATTCCTAAGCTTTGACTACAAAAACAAGCTTCCTCAATTTTCTACGATGGAAAGCTCTGGAATCTGTGGGGAGCCACAAACTTTCATCCGCCCAGCATTCCGCCAAGTCCCCTGATAAAAACGGTACAATACTTGTGTGGATGGGCCTAGTGTCCATGACAGGAAAAAGCCCAAAACACAACAGGGACGCGTCACATTTTTCCACCGAAAACAGCCTTTTTCCCAATGTGCATATATCTAGATTTTGGACACTAGCTCAGCTGGAACGTTTGGAAACCTAGCCAACGTGTTAATTTTTAAAAACTAGACACCTAGGGGTATCCAGGGTTGGCTGACTGGCTTGGCTCTCACTACTTATTTTTTTACCCAGAATCATTTGCAAAACTCAAACTTTGCCTAGATAAAACACATTTCCTTGCATTGATGTGACGAAAAGTCCTTGAATCTGCAAACAGTCACAAATGTCCTACCACCCAGTATTCCCCCAGGTCAAACTTTGACTAAAAAAAACTGATTTTCTTCACATTTCTGTGATGAAAAGTTTGGAATCTGCTGGAAGTTACACACGTCCTTCCATCTGGCACCTCCCACATCTCAGATAAAAACGGTACCTCACTTGTGTAGGTAGGGTTTGTGCCCGAGATAGGAAACGATCCAAAACACAACATGGACGCATCACAGTTTCCCCCCGAAAACTGAGCCTTTTTATCCGGTGTGGGTAGCTCTAGAGATTGGACCCTAGCTCAGCTGGCATCTAGAGAAACCTAGCCAACCTATAAATGTTTTAAAACTAGACAAATAGGGGTATCCACTGGGGTGACTTGTGTAGCTTTATCCACGTTTATTTACCCAGAGTCCCGTGCAAACCTCAAACTGTAACAAAAAATCATTTTCCTCACATTTCTTTGATGGGATCTGTGGGGAGCCACAAACTTCCACCCTCCCGGCATTACAACAAGTCTCCTGATAAAAATAGTGCCCATGTCCAGAAACAACCCAAAATGCAACATGGATGCATCCCATTTTTTCACAGAAAAATGTGCCTTTTTTTCCAATGTGGGTAGATCTAGATGTTGGACACTAAATCAGCTGGCACCCATGGAAACCTAGCCAACCCATACATTTTTTTTAAATAGATACCCAGGGGTATCCAGGGTTGGCTGACTTGTGTGGCTCTCACCAGGTTTTGTTTACCCAGAATCCCTTGCAAACCTCAAACGTTGACTAAAAAACACATTTTCCTCACATTTTGGTGATGGGAAGTTCTTGAATCTGTAGGGAACCGTAAACGTCCATCCACCACATTCCCCCGTCTCCCAATAAAAACTTGTGTGGGTAGACATAGTGCCCGCAACAGGAAACGGATCAAAACGCAACATGGATGCATCATATTTTTTCACCAAAAACTGAGCCTTTTTTTCCAATGTGGGTAGCTCTAGATTTTAGACCCTAGCTCATCTGGCACCTGTGGAAACCTAGCCAACCTGTACATTTTTCAAATCTAGATACCTAGGGGTATCCAGGGTGGGCAGACTTGTGTGGCTCCCACCAGTTCTTTTACCCAGAATTCCATGCAAAACTGAAACTTTGCCTAGATAAAACACATTTTTGTTGCATATATGAGGAAAAGTCCTGGAATCTGCAGACAGGCGCACATCTCCTACCACCCAGTATCCCCCAGGTCTTCCAATACAAATGATACCTCAGTTGTGTGGGTGGACCAAGTATCCACGACAGGGAAGGGCCCAAAACATATTGTGGACACATCAAAATTATCTATCACATGACGACCAAGGGGGGCACCTGCGATTTTGGTCCTGGGCCCGGTAGCCATCGAGGGAAACCTACCAAATCCAGACATTTCTGAAAACTAGACACCCAGGGGATTACAGGGAGGTGTGGCTTGAATGGATCCCCTAGCGTTTGCTTACCCGGAATCCCCTGAATCCCCTTCAAACCTCAAATGTGGCTAAAAATTCATATTCTCTTCTCATCGAATAAACTTTATTTTGGGCAAACAGACCTTAAAAGTACCAACATAGATAAACATGAAATATTAAAATGTACATATTCCCAATTCATGAAATTCTTAAACACAACTGGTTGGAACAAAAACACAATTTACATGTAGATTAAAATGAATAAATAAGGAACTATCACATAGATTCATGAAGCCAAATTGCGCTCGCAATGGCTGCGAATTCGCATTTGCGAGCGCAATTTGAAAAAAAGGAATTCTTGATAGTGAAAACTCGATAATTGTGAATTCGCTAAAGAAAAAATGCGAGGTCGCAAATAAATTCGCAGAATCCAGGAAGAAGCCCAATAGCGAATCGGAATTTGCAAGATACCATGGATTCTGCAAAATAATTTGCGAAATCGCTAAATAATCGCTATCGCTATTCAAGAAAAATCGCATAATGCGAAAATCCCAACAATCGCTATTTGCGAGGCGCAATTTAAGGAGAACCCAAACCAGGTGGTAACCATGAAGGAAAAAAAAAAAAAACTTTACCAAACTACCAACAGGTGCAGCTCTGACCAAACACACTTAAGGGGACGCAGCTGTAGCATGAGGACTCTCACAATGCCCGGACTCTACATGGTGGTCAGGCGGCGAAGGCTACAGCGAGCAGCACAGAACAGACGCAGGATCCAGGAGCGAATTTTCCGCCAGCGGATCACCCTTCTGGGCCAAACTGATGAGCAAATTTACTCTAAGTACCGCCTGAATGGGGCAATGATCATCAAGCTGATCCGGGACCTAGACCCCCTGATGCAGCACCCAACAAGGAGGACCCATGCCGTGCCCACCCCTGTCCAGGTATTGTGCAGCCTGCACCTACTGGCCTCCGGAAGCTTCCAGGGGATAGTCGCTGTTGCAGGGGGGATATCCCAGCCCACCATGTCCCACTGCCTAAGGAGTTTCCTGGATGCAATGCTGACCCGGCTACATCTCATTCCCCAACACCCAACAGGACTTGAATGACACCAAGCTTCATTTCTACAACATTGCACAAATTGGATGCATTGACTGTACCCACATCCACATCTGCCCACCAGCACAAACGAATACATGTACCGCAACCGCAAATCCTACCACTCCCTCAATATCCAGATGGTGTGCAACGCCAAGACTATCATAAACAACAGAAGTGCACGTGCCGTGCTTGACTTGACCTGGATTATTTATCCTCAAAACATATGAACTAGAACATCATGTTTTATGTGATTTATCACTTCATTTTTATTAAAGTTTTAATTGTATTTATATTTTACCTTTGTTTTTGGTCTCTTAGTTTGCCAAATTCACATTTTTACAACCTTATATATACAAAAAATACATTTATATTTACAAAAACAACAAATAATTTCAATATGCACTTTAAAAAATATTGATCAGTCAGACCACCATTCATTCATCAGACATACCAACACAAACAACAATAACAATTTATTTGTAAACAGATACCGGAATCAAAATATTCACAGTAAAGCCCTAGGGCTTTAAAGTGCATATTGAAATTATTTGTTGTTTTTGTAAATATAAATGTATTTTTTGTATATATAAGGTTGTAAAAATGTGAATTTGGCAAACTAAGAGACCAAAAACAAAGGTAAAATATAAATACAATTAAAACTTTAATAAAAATGAAGTGATAAATCACATAAAACATGATGTTCTAGTTCATATGTTTTGAGGATAAATAATCCAGGTCAAGTCAAGCACGGCACGTGCACTTCTGTTGTTTATTATTAGCTTGTGGCAAGCTGTGCCGTTGGGAGCCCAGACCCAGTGGTGGTTGTTCTTCCACGCCAAGACTATCATCACGGACATAGTGGCACAATATCCGGGGAGCACACCTGACTCCGTCATCTTCCGGCACAGCGGCATGCACACACGACTGGACAGGGGAGACTTTGACGAAGGACACCTACTAGGTAAGTACACATGCCCCCAAATAGTACACTGTGATCATGTATCTGCGCAGAACAGGCACTCACCCTGTGCTTCTTACCTTCAGGTGACAGCGCCTACGGCCTACGTGAGTACCTCCTCACCCCATACCTCAACCCTGCCACACCACAGCAACGGCGTTACAATGCTGCACACATACGCACAAGAAATTGCATTGAGAGGACATTTGGCCTATTTAAGAGCCGTTTCCGCATACTTCACAAGACTGGTGGGGCCATCAAATACACACCTGAGGTCTGCTGCCGCATCGTGGCCGTGTGTGCAATACTCCACAACATTGCTACCAAGCGCAGGATACCAGTGGAGATATCTGGCAGTGAGTCGGAAGGGGACAGCAGCCCACCTCCACATGTGCGTCATGCACGCAGGGAAAATCCTGCTGAAGGACACAGGCGCCGCAACCACATCACTATTAACTGTTTCTAGTGCACCCATACCCCTCACAAAACACTGCACTCATGCATGACAAATGTAATAATGACATGAGTTTGATTCGAGTCAGACCATAAAACTTTATTGTTAATGCACAATAAAGTGGACTTTTGTTTAAGTGGTGTCACATGAGGACAGTATTACTTCATACCTCTCCATGCAGGGGTCTCCAGCATGGCCCCACCGACAGTGTCCAAGTTCTCACTGGCGGTTGCGACGAGACGCACCAAGTCGTCTCTCTGGGTCCTGAGGGACGGTGTTGGCCCGAGTTGATGCTGTGGGCCTGCTGCTGCGGCGACGTATAGGCACAGGCGGCAAGGATGTGCTGCTGTTTGTCGACGCTACCTCGCTCACATCGTCAGGCCCCCCTGGTTCTCCATGGGCAGTGGGCTGGCTGCCGAGCACTGCTGCTGTTAGCAGATCAAGTGCCCTGGCCACATCCTGGCAACACTGTACCATCTGTCCCTGCATGGCAAGTGACCTGCGTGCCAGCTGTGACGTCGCATTACCAACAATGTGGTTCGACCTGGTGTAGGCCGACAGGCAGGCCAGTAGTTGGCGGTGGCAGCGGCTGGCTGTTCTCCCTGACAGCTGTGGTCATCTGGGTGATATTTTGGCCAGTTGCCTGCAGCTGTGTATGGATTGCTGCCAGGTGACGCGCCTGGGTACGGTGCACCGCCAGCATGCGGCGTTCAATGGCCAGGATCAGGAAGAAGGAGTGCCCTGCCCGTGCCTGTTGAGGCCTGATGCTGCTGGCGCCTCACTGCGCTGGAGTGTGTTCTTGATCCAGCTGTGCGCCTCGTCTGCCTCCTAGGCGCTGTGGTGGGGCCTGTACCACTGCTGTGGGTGTCTGTTGGGGTGTTGGCTGGACACCTGTGGCTGCAGGGGTGGCCCTGTCCACACAAGGTGGTGGTGGTGGAAGCACTGCAGGTGGCTGTGATGGACCGGGTTGTTGGTTGGACTGGCCCTCACCCTCAGTGTCCTCCTGGGTCTCCGCGATGTGCAGGGCCTCGCTATCAGTGCTGGGTTGGTCGACAACACCTGTGATGTAAAGGGTGCATGATTAATGTTATGTCTCTTGCACGTGAGATGTTGCTACATGCATGCAGGCTTGCTTTCCCTGACTGGCTTTTGGAATTACTTTGATTTGACAGGTATGGCTGTGTTGACCTATCTGGGGATTTATGATTTCACTACAACTACCACAATGCAATGGGGCATTTCAGGTGTGCATGGCCTGCATTACTGGGGATGTCATATTGCTAGCTCAGTAGTCATGGGCATTGTTGGGGGACAGGGTCGCAGTCGCATGGCACTTACCTTCTGATTGTTGGCTGGGTCGGGACGAGTCCAGCTGGATTACCCCCACGCAGGCTTCTGGTGCGATGGTGTCCTCTATGAGGTCCTCCAATGGAGTGTTTGGTGTGGCAATAGGTTCCCCTCCACCGGTGGCCAGTCGCTCCCCAAGCCTCTCGGCAATACGCTCCTTTGAACGACCTCTCAGGTCGTACCAGCGCTTCTTGAGGTCATCAATTGACCGCTGGGTCACCTCGACCGAATTTACTTTAGCGCGGATGCGCTGCCAGATCCGGCGCTTGTCTGCCTCTGGCACCCTCCGGGAGTCTTTGTCGAAGAGGCGTGCATGGTCCTTGGTGACCCCCTCAATCAAATACTCTAGTTCTAGTTCAGAGAACTTGAGTTTTCTCTTCCTCCCTTGCCCACTGCTCCCTGCTGCTTCCTGGGACATGTTGAGGATTTGTGTCCTGCTGGGGTGCTGCACAGTCAAAGGTTTGGAGCTCTTCAGAATGCTGCTTCCACTGTCTGGCTCTGTGTTCTGTTTGTGGGTGGGAAAAGCCTACTTCCTGGTTGTGATGTCATCAATGGGCTCGAAATGCGACTTCCCGTTTTTGCGATCTCACAGTTAGCGAGTTTGCAAAATGCGATTTCGCTAATTGCGAGATCGCAATTTCTACATGGAAAAATGCTGATTCTGCGAAATTTAAGTGATTGTGGCAAAATCGCAATCGGCAATTGCGGCCGATTGCGATTCATTTTTTTCAATCTAATTTCTACATAAATGCCAATCTGCGAATTTCAAATTGCGAATCGCTATTTCTCGCAAATTACTATTCGGAGAATGGCACCTTCATGAATCTGGGTGTAAATGTATTCAGGATCATTTAGGTAAAAGAGTAAAGCTTTATAAATTAATGAATTGTTGGATCTCAAGCCTTCCGCTATTGTAGGCAATACATTGTATATTTAGGGCAGTCCAAACTGATGTTCAATGATCAGGATAAAAAGATCGCAATAATACAATTTGTTGAGGCTGCTACTATCGGTCATTGCTTCCATGTACAACTTTCCAACATAAATTTAAGTGCTATCGTGCATAAGCAAGGGTTAACATATGAGATGGTAAATCAATGTGCCCCAGGCCTTCAACTTTTCTTTTTTTGTAATTAATTTTTTTACATTGATACATTGCAAGCTTTAAGACGGTACGAGCTGTTGTTAGTTGACCATGGTTAGGGGAACACATTAGGAGTAGTTGACAAAATGCATGCTTTGAAACGTATCTTCCTTCTGATTCCCCACATGAGAATTAAAAACTTAGCGGTCGCAGAAACAAACAGAGTTCTGCCCAATTGTTTGCATATGGGGACAAGCAACCTCCTCCTTGGGACTGAATATGCTAGCCAGCCAAACAAGGCATGGCCTATAGTTTCTCTGTGGGCAGAACAGCATGGACAGCCCCTACTGGCAGAGGCGTTACCCAACCAAGAACTTATGAATGTATTCAGAGGAATTGTACCATGTTGAAATTTGATATAAAACTTTCTATCTGCTGGGACTTTTATCAAGTCAAAGAAACTCCACGTCTATTGCTGTTATTTAAAGTCTAGGAACTTCCTTGTTAACCCCTTGCATGCGTTGGATGGCCCCTGGCCGTCCAACATCACAGTGGGCGTGTGCGGAGGACGGCCCCCGGCCCTCCGAACTCCGCCCACTCCTTATTTCCCCAGCACCATGGCGGAATTTGCGCCACGGTCAAGGGGTTAATCTTCCTAGGTTGCTGTTCCTGATCTCATTTCCAAATACCCAATCCCAATACATGGATTTTAGTTGTTTTTTTGTGGGGAGGTCTTGAGGATAGTTGCAGCCTCCTATGAAGCCAATTTTTTTTTTAATAAAGTGTTTAGATTCCTTATCCACCCAATCTTCTTCTGTGTATCTAAAGTACATACTTTCTCCCAGCCCAAGGCATATGGGTGCAGATCTGGAGTTGTAAGGAGTCTCTGCAAGAACAAAAGTGGACGTAATTTGGCCAGGTCCTTTATGGATTTGACACCCATATCAAATTTGAGAGGAAGTAAGGGTGTGCTTGATAACAGTGAGATTGGGTTCCTCAAGTACCTGTTTTCAAGAGCAGTGAGATCATCCACGTTATCAAACCCCCACAACTCTGCACCATACAGAGCACTACTTACTGCCTTGGTCTTATAAATATCTGGTGCTGGAGTGACCGGTTTGCTGTATAATCCTGAGTGTTCCTTTCACAGTGCTCCTACTGCCTGTCTAAACCTAAGATTGGTCTTGGTCATTTTCCTCTAATTTCTGTGCAGCGTCACCACCAATTTCCTACCACCCAGCTGTCCCCTCGGTCTCCTGATAAAAAGGATACCTCACTTGTGTGAGTGGGCCACCAACCGCTTTACAGGCCATTCACACACCTTTCATGCGTGACACACACAAGACCATTCACACTGCCAGCTGCAGGCCCAGCACATAACAACACTCACATCAACATTTCAATGGCTCATTACTTTCATACACACACATGACTGACACAGCAATCACAGCTGCTGGCGGCTGATGGAGTGTGTGGACTGGCATTTGCCTAGCAGTGTGTGTAGTGACTAGCAGCAAGTCACTATTTACATACCGCCAGCCAAATGGCAGCTCATGAACACCACCAGACAAGCACCATTCATGCACATTGCCATCCAAATGTCAGTCCATGGACACCGCCAGCTAAGTGGCAGTCCATGTACACCACCAGTCAAACACCAGTTCACACACACCGACAGCCAAGCTCCAGCCCACGCACACTGCCAGCCAAGCACCAGTCCATACACACTGCCAGCCAAGTGCCAACCCATGCACACCACCAGCCAGCGTCGGTCCATGAACACCACCAGCCAAGCGCCAGGCCACACACACACCGCCAGCCAAGTGCTAGGGCACGCGCACTACAAGCCAAGTGCTGGTCCATGCACACCACCAGCCAAGTGCTGGTCCATTCACACAGCCAGTCAAGTGCCAGTCCACTCACACTGCCAGCCAAGCACCAGTCCACACAGACCACCAGCCATGTGCCAGTTCACACACACTGCCAGCCAAGCTCCAGTCCATGCACACCACCATTCAAGCGCCAGTCCATGCACACCATAATCACATTTTTATTTAACAAAAAAAAAACATAAACCAATTGGAAGTACATGCAAAACTATACCTACAAACACAACATCTTTAACAACTTACATCAAACTAATGCCGACCATGAAATCTGAACAAAAAATATAAAATGATACAGACCAGTCAGTTCACTTTTATGCTCATGGTTGCTTCAAATAACTCTATTGTGTGTAGTAAAAGGTCAAACATGCATGCACACATAACAAGGGAATAGAAGGACACTCTGGGCAGTACATACAACTCTCCTTGTGCATGCTTCTTTGGACACAGACTCTATATCTTTTACTGGGACCGTTTCTTTTGGACATGGGAAGAATGTCATCAGGAAAGTGGTGGTCTTTCAATCTTTGTTAAGGAAACTGTAGTGCTACCGTGCACTCTGATTTGCCCAATTCAGAGTGCAAGCTTTCACCACAGTTTTCTTCACAGTGTTTTTCTGTCAAACATTTACTGTGCATTGCCATCCAAACTGTCATTTAAGGTTATAGCTCACATCACAGCTACAAAAGCTGAAACTAAAGCAAACACGCCTGAAGAGGGATCAGACAGTTACTCTCTAATTCAAGAGGTGAGAACCTTTAGCACCACTCCCGGCAGAGTAATGCAACAACTGAGACAACTTTAATATATTTTTTTTTAACGGTAAACTAGCGCCTCCATGCTACCACACTCATACATTACCATAAAATAAAACAATTTCCACATGGCTAAGAATCACAATAAACCAATGCCTTTTAAATCTAATAAACACTTCATGTCCAGATGGTATGCGATATTGAACAATTTCTCGCTAGACTTAATTCTTTTCATAATTGTGGAACTGTTGCAAACTTTGAAAGATTTGGCAGAAGAAATTTATGATTTAAAAATAGCACTAGAAACCAGAATTGATGCAGATACATGGAAAGCGACCTTGGATGAGATTAATGAAAAGTTGGATTCAGATGCTAAAGAGAGTCACAAACACAAACTAAGGAAATTCAAACGTTATAAAATAGACTATAAATTAGACGAGGTGTATTCCTGGGCAGAGACATATGCACAATGTCCAATATACAAAAAACCTAAAGCCACATCATCTGAAGAGAGTGTAGCCACAGACAGTGACATGGCATCCAATCATTTACCTATCTCACAAGTGGTACAAACTGCACAGAAAGCATTCACTTCTACCATAGATTCCATCAAATTAAGGATTTCTTTTTTGTGGAGCAGCGAGAAGGCAAATCAACAACCTGAAACTCCAATCTCACCTGAACCATAAAACCCATAGAGGACAAAGAAAAACAAAGTGAGAAAGAACAACAGATTTTGAGGAGCAAAATGAAGAACTAGTCATTAATATATCCTCGACACTACTATCATTAAAAGAGAGGGCAGTTCTCAATAAAGGCACCTCTTTTGTACCTACGAACCATACAAAACCTTTAGATGTGAAATAGCGCTTTTCAAGTTTATGCGCAAATTGCAACCGCCTTTCTTTCACAAATTACCACCACCGAGTCACTTTGCAGAGGAATTGGAGTACCAAGAGTTCAAGGCTAAGAGTGTGTTTATGCCTCCGATTTCACAAAAGACTTTAGATGCTTTCGAAGTTCTTGTTAGGAAGGACCTGCAACACATTAATTTTCAATCCACACGAATGAGGAACATTACACGTTTAGAGCAAAGAGTTTTGGTCACATTGAGCCGGAATGTGAACATTACTTTACAAAGTGCAGACAAGGGGGTGCTTTGGTTCTCATGGATCGAACTTATTATGAAAACAAGGACTAAGCCCATGTCATGGACCAAGCAAAATATATCCTTTTGGAGAGTGCTCCTACACTTAAATTCATAACAACATTATCAAACATTTTGGATAGAGCGTTTGATTTTGGTTGGATCACTGAACACATGCGAAGATTCTTGTTGACTGAACATCCTCGAAGGCCACATCTTTACGTGCTTCTGAAAATTCATAAAAATCCTCCTTTAAGACCCATTGTGTCGGCAGGAACCCATTGGTAAATATCTGGACAACTATCTCCAACCGCTTGTACAATCATGCCACTCTTATATCCGTGATAGCATAATATTTTTAATCGACTCAATCACCTGAAGGATACCAATCTGGAGTTGTACTGGCTATGTACTATTGATGCTACCACCCTCTACACTCCTCACAAAGAAGGGCTTGAAGCAGTTGAGTGGATACTATTGCGACTTGAAGGATGGGAACATCAGTGGGATTTTTAGAAGCTCCTTGCTATGCAAACATCTTTTTGAACAAATTAGACCACCAATTAAGTTTTGTCGAATTGATTCCTGGACTGACAACCTAGTCATGTACGTGCAGTACTTTGATGATATTTTCCCCATCTGGAAAGGAACCGAACACACTTAGAACAAAATATTAGGCTTTTGAACAGTCACAATCCATGCATTCAGTTTACTCATTCAATCAGTCAATCCAATATCAATTTTTTTTGTTGAAATCTTCAAAACATTGACTGACAGGAATAACTGAGAGAAAAGTGAAGGTGTGGATAACTGAACATAAAACCACGATTAGAATGAATAACCTCAACTTCTCATCACAGTTGACTGGCAGGAATAATACTCCACAACACAACAGTTTTCATACTCCTCAAGCAGCATCTACCATTATCTCAATTCATTCACATCAAAAGAGTAGCATCTATTTAAGACTTTTGAGGGTCTACCTTACAAGAATATCAAACTCCATTTAAACAGAAAGAATATCCTGACAATGGACAAGACACTGTCGTACAATGCATCACCATGATGAATCATGCAACATAATTACTACAGGTACACAAGGATAAATCAGCACAAGACATTTTCGTGATGAAATACTGTACACTGTTGTATGAAATCACAGTATCTGTAGACGCTGGAAGTTACTGCAAATAGAACGAGACAATAAAGGGCATTTCAATGATAAACCATTTTTTGCACATTTACGCTCAGGAAATCTCACAGAAATATTGCCCCCCCCCATAACATCCACAAGTGGTGTTTCACAAAGGCATGCAAAAATGCTACAACTGTATTCACTGTGGAAATGTAATTACAGGTAAGACCATGTCCTATCCGAAGACAGGTAAACTGATTAAATGACATCACACTGCTGATTGCAACTCTGAAAAAAACAATGTATGCAATAAAATGCCCTACTTTATGTAGGAATAACTGAGAGAAAAGTGAAGGTGTGGATAACTGAACATAAAAGCATGATTAGAATGAATAACCCCAACTTCTCTTCACAGTTATTGAAAAAATCATTGTAAATCCATACACCAATGAATAAAAAAGTACTCTTGTAGAGGGAAACATTCTGGATAAAGTACTTAGATATCCTTCTACCTAGTGGTTTGAATGGCAAGCTGGAAATGATTTGTTTTTTATAATATTTAACACATGACAGGCACATACTTGGAAAGTGAGCACATCGACACATAGGCTTGTCAATCTTCCCATCTGAGTCGCACTAGTCACAATTTTAAGTTTTAAACTATGTGCTATGGTTTTATTAACACTTATGTTTTTTGTTGATTATGTTACGGAACTAACTCTAGGGTGATAATGTTTGTTTCGCAAATGCATAGTTTACCTGTGATCTGTTCAATGCAAGGTATCTGTATCACTTTAATACCTGACAATGCATTTTGCAAAAAGGAATTGAGATCTGTACCTGTTGGAGAATTTCCATTAAAGTTTCACCTGTTCATTTTTATTAGTGGGGTGATACTATAATTTAGGAAATTTGGATTATGTAAATTATTGGAGTGGTGATGTTGTAACCCACTATGCATGTATAGTGATCACACATTGGCTTTATTTTTCATTTTAGTTTATTTTTCATTTTGCTCGTACACCAATTATTTCTGCAATCATTGTCATTTTAATTTACCTCCGAATTACAAACACATTGCAAAGAGCAGATGTCATCTGGAGTTTTAATATTGTCCTTTGTATTGCTGAGCATTCTTGTGGCTTATGCATTGGGACAAGGGTCTGTCTTTCATTTCTATTTCAGTTGACGTCATGCATTCCGAACTGTTGAATAGCACGCACTTCCCGATAGTTCTACTGTTGCAAGAGAAGCGGCACGAGCATCCAGCAGAGATCTTCATACAACAGAGTGGTAAATGCACACTTCGTGTACCGGTTCTTGTTTTAGAGCATTTTACTATTTGTGGATTCAAGTCTTTACAGCCTTATTTTTCCAAACCGGTTACAGCACTTTTAAGTATCCCACATTGGAACTGTGTCTTATTGTGAAACAATTCAAGCGCCAAGGAGTCTCTTGCTGTTTAGTCTATCGGCTACATTTTGTAAGTAGGTAAGTACGGTGTGCACGTTGTTTGCGTCTATGATTACTTGCTAAGTTACATTACGACTGTTTCATTTGTTTGTGTTCCAGTTGTTTAGTTGGATTTCATCCTCCTGCCTTTGATTAAGGGTTGTTCACGCACAACTCTAATGGAAATCCACTGATTGTTAATTCAGTAAGTCTTTTATAATGCATGTTGGGATTGCAAGTTCAGTTTAAACTCGGGCACACTTGGTAAGAAGTACGGGAATGCCTATGGCATATGACATTAACTTAAATTCCCAATTACTCACTGGGGCACAGAAATAGATTGTCACTTTGGGATTATTGCATTAGTAGGATTTCATTTCATGACATACTGAACATTGATCGCCACTGACCGTGCACGCATGGATGTTCATGCACACTTGTTGGAGCCGGATCACTGAAATATTATCGACGGTCACATTATCGACTAGCAATAATATCGTTGAATAATTATCGAGTACAAAAATATCGACTTTGTATACTTATTACACAAAATACAAAAATATCGACTACAAAATATCGAGTATTTAGAATATCGAATACATAAATATCGTCTTATTAAATATCGACTACTAATATATCGTTGTTCATGAAATTACACCTAACACTACAAAAATATCGACTACTAAAATATAGAGTACAAAAATATTGTTTCTAAACAAATATCGAGTTATTTTTTGTACCCTTTCATGTCTAAAATACCATATTAATCGTCTATAAAAGTCATTGCTCTATACAAAAAACATTTTACATATAATACCTGTTACTTTTATAACATTACTATTTATCATCATTTGCTATACATTATATAAAATGCGTTCTATCATTTGAAAAATAATCTTTACATGTAACTAAAATTTTCAAAATATTTTTACACTTACACATCTATTTAATTTAACAACTAACCTGCTTTTATGTGGAAAGCACCACATACCACCATTCTGACATCAACAAACACACCAATTAACATAAAAAAATTCAAACTAGCCTATACAATCCTTCCTTTCATCCTACAACCAATCAAATCCAAGCACACAAAATACACATACTATAAAAGGGATAAATGCATTCTACCATTTGCTGCTGCTAACTCTATAGAACGAAGATGCCAACACTCTGAAGATTTTGTTCCTGAACAAACATCTTTAAAGATCCAGCTCACTAGCTAATCATTCAAGTAAGTAACATTGCATTATTTAAAATTCTAAATTAGTAGTCTACTATTTTACTTATATCTCCTAACTCTTCCACTTATTTAATTTTTATCTCCTCCTACTTTTCTGATAGAAACTACTACAAAAAAATTCCTAATACATGCTCATATTTCTTCCCCCGCAAAATAAGATAGTAAATATATATTTATGCTCTGGTATGCAACAACACCTGTTTTTAAACACTATTTCACAAGATTCATACTTTATTTAAAACATTTCATTCACAGATATTCTGCGATTTTCCGATTTCAACACTACAAATGTATAGAACTACACTAATTAAACATGTAAGTATATATGTTTTTGTTAGTAAACAACCAATATTTAAAATGCTATTTTCTAAACAACATATCTTGCATATTACATCTTCCCTACAGATCCAATAAAAACATCCAACATCAACTATACCAAAAGACAAGACTACCCTTGTAAAAAATGTAAGTATACTTCAATTTGTCTAAAACTTCCGAAAAAACAAGAACTATGTTCTTAACACCATGTTATGTATTTTATATTTCCTCTACAGATATTGTGAATACATCATACATCTATTCTACCTACAGCAAAGAAAAGTACATATTTAGAAGTTAGTATACTTTTAAATATTTCCCAACGGTTCAAAATAATTTTTATAATATGTGACATGTATTTATTCTATCTTCTCTACAGATCTAAACTTTACTACCTTGATGTACTCCACCAAATACTACAACTCAACTATTTAAACAAGTAAGTATATGTAATGTTCACATCAAATGTAGTACTAAGCAAATTAAAAAACTGCTTTTTCCTAGGAAAACGTTTGTTATGTATAAACATTAACTAAGCATTTCTAAATTTTCATACCAACAGTAAATAAAGAAATACATACAAGAAAGTCCTTCAAAATACAGTTCTGCATTTGTGATTACAACTTTTAGTAAACGTAAGTATAAATACAACATTAATTACGTTAGCACCACTAAGTGAAATATATCCTATTTGATTTTGTTTCTTTCTACTCTTTCCTAGAACAAGTAAAACAAAATGACAGAAGGTGCAGAATTTGTTATGTCACAGAAAAATAAATTACTGTTATGTTATATGGGTTATGTTTATAGTCAGGAAAGACAAAGTATGTCATGTATTCCTATAGGTTCTGAATCGATCCCCCTATTCCTGACCCTATTCTAGTTAAACAGACCAACAAGTTAACTAGCAGTCAGCCCATGAGGCAGAAAACCCCCATGATGCAGATACCGTTATCTGACGCAGTCACACTACGGCACAGGAACGCGTTATCTGATTAGGTCATAACGCTTGCGATCTAATTAGACAAGCGATATTCCTCCAGCCCCTGATAAGGCATACGGAGTTCTCATAACAAATCAAACCTATGACAACCTGGGCAAAACCCTGCGGCCATTGTTTTGATTTCACCGAGAACTTTAGTAAAAGAATGTGCTAACGAGCAAATCGTATGACATCTTTATTGACGTATCTATGTCCATCCTTACGTCAATCTCGGCACCTTAAAGGTATAAATATTACCGATCTTGCCATATGCAAACACACGCGTGGTGACGAGACGGAGCAGCCATACTTGTCGAAGCCAAGAGCAGAGCAGACCCCGCTGGCAGCAGCCCCGCCTTCCTGACGCGCTGAGAGAAGCTGCTTTCTCCTGCCGAGAATCCAGCACCGGCGTTTCCGGGTAGCCCTCGCAGGTAGCCTGGAATATCGAGACCAGAGAGAGAGATACCATTCCTCATTCATCCTAACTTCCAGGTACAGAACTGAATAACCCCTCACAGAGAATTCTTTAGTTATTCACTTGGCAAAAACAAACTTAACTTAAACTGTAACTATCTATTCCCGCCCTCGTATTAGACTTAGGTCAGGTACACGGGGTAGGCGTATCTAGAAACACCAGTTGAGTACGTTTAGTCAAATGTATATGTGTATGTAATATATTTTATTCATTTTAAACATCTTATGGCTTAGAAACCATATCAATGTTTTTACAGTATTATTTTATACTGCTGCTCTTAATGTATGCACTTTACTTAACTATAAGTATTGCAATAATATCGATCCATTTCTCTTGTATGAGAAAAGAGACTGATCAATAAATAACACCTTTTTATTGAACACGCCCGTCTCTTCCTTTTCTCTACATTCTGATGAGACTAAGAATGCACGTACTGACTGAGTAAAATAATTTGCCTTTTGTTCACACGACTCTCGAGATTGACTCTTGATTATGGGAGAGCAAAGTTGTCATGTTCTATGGTTGTCAGAAACTAAATCCCTTCTTGTCTAATCAGGGAAGTTAAGTCCTTCCTGAACATTCGAGAAAGTTTCTAGTAAACTCTGAGCTAGCTGGCAAAACCCAAAACTTTAAGTCTAGTATCGACAGTAGTAGACCTAGTTAACGTCTGGCCTAGGCCTTTACTGCTGTAGGTATTATTCCAATGCGCAGAGCCTATTGGGAAGATAGGAACTACACTACATGGCGCCCAACGCGTTTGGAAAGGGCGATAAAACTAACGTAAGACATTTAGAGTAACTCAGTCGTGCTTTCTCACTCAGACCCCTTTTCCCAAAATACTCCAAAGACGTCTGGAGTGGGTGAAAGGTTATATCCGCCAGACCTCGCAGGAGGGAACTCCTATGTATGGTTCTTGGTATAGTCAACGTTGAAGGATAAACAGTTCCAAAATATTGTGCATCTAATCTTTGTTTCCATAAGAAACCTGATCTGCAAACAAACAAAATAACCATCCTGTCGGTAAAATGGCAGACAGTGATGAAGAAAGAGAGGCAGTTAGATTAGCAGCTGACATAGCAGAAGCTGATACTGCACTACAAAATGCAGACCCGGAGATAATACTCATCCCGGTCATTAAAAGAAAATCTATAACCTTAAAACTTATAGAAAATGGACTGACACCTAGAGGTGGTACAGTCATATTCGTAATTGAGGCACACGAATATCGGCAGACAGAGGTATACTATTCATGGATACATTTTCCAGCAGCAAATGCTGTAACAAAGTACTTCCACTATTACAAAATAGAGGAACCTCCTAATGAGTACACTCCTTTCGAGGAGGTGGAAGTACCACTCAAATTCCAAGAGCATTTGCTCTTATTTGATGGCGCCCTAAAACATAATAATCACATCACCAGGCTCGGTCCTTTAGGTAGACCAGGAGCAACGTGGCCGGTCCTAGCCGGATACACACCACATCCAGACATCAATGGGATGTCTGCAGCAGAGCTGTTAACACAGCTAAAACAATTAATAAAAATTCATAGACAATTAGTTCAGTATGTGATGCGGACATCAACAATTCAGCCAGCGATTAAACTTCCACAGCTGACCCCTCACCAGGGGAACACAAATAAAATTACACCACAGAACATCCAATCCTGCCTAGGTAAAGTACCGGCTAAACGTGAACAAATACCATTCTGGTTGGCACAGAAAATTACCCAAATAGAGGCGGTGTTTCCTGACACCACCCCGCTAGAAAAACACAGGATTCTGACTATCTGTCTCCCAATGGGAATCGCACCACACATAGAGGACTGTGACACTTGGGGTACAGTCTTTGCTTCCATCTACACAAAAACGCACGGTGTTCCATCCATTTCGGTGATACCGGATGTGCTAAAACAAATTCAAGACGAATACGGTCCAGAACCTGCTTTAACTCTTGGTATGAAATTACTGAAAGACTTCAAGCAGGTCTCGGCTATATTATTAGCCAACATAAAAGGTGAAGCAGCAAACGTGGCGATCCGCCAGAGGTTAAAAGAGACAGATATAGCAGACCAACCAGCTGAAATTGCCAGAATCATAGAAAAATCCTATGAGGAACTAGGTAGAGATAGTTTAGGTGGAATACCAGTAAAACCGCAACTGACTGAAAGTCCAGAAAAAATATTTTTTAATAATAATTCACCAAAAAAGAACTGGGATGGAAACAAACAATCCAATCCTAAAGAAAAGAAATTCCAGTCCAGAGGAAGGTCTCCTAGGCGAAGAGAGAAATCTCCGAACCAAAGACACAGGTCACCCCAGAGTGACCCCTCTGGGAAAAGATATAACCTTAGAAATAGGGATAATATAAAAAAGCCTGATAGATATCAAGACATTGATACACGTCCCTCTCAATCTTTTCAGACTTCCTCGCAGAAATCGGAAAGAAGAGGACGATCAGAACAAAGAGAAGAGCACGCCAAGTCCAAAGACAAGGAACCTGCTCAACTAAAAAAGAAATTACAATTTCCAAAAAGAAGGTAGCCAGTATCAAGGTAGTTAACAATGCCGAGAATACTGAGGACACAACTGAAAAACGGAGAATGGGCTCAGACAATGCTAGACAGCGCAGCAGAAGTGAGCATAGCTCGCAAAGTCCTTATGAATCATCTGGAGACAGTTGACACGAATGAATATCTTCAAGTGGAAACTGCAGACACCAGGGTTAGCAAACCTCACAAGATATACGAGATAACATTACGTATAGAGGGAGATAAGACTAGGAAAATAAGGGGACTATTTTGGGATAACCTCTCCAAGGGTTATGACATCCTTCTAGCTGAAAAAGACTGGCCACCAGAGTTTGTCAGGGAGTGCCCTCATGGCGAAGAAGTAATTATGCCTGCCTTCTCAAATCAAATTCCAATTCATAAAAAATACACACTTGCCAGAAAGTGGGCAGTGGCTCTAGCACCTGCTTTATATAAAAATCATGTAGGATGGGATGAGGACTCCCCTCCTCACAAAATCCAGTTAAAATCACAACCTACTGCACAAAGGCAGTACCCAATTAAGCAAGAAGCTAAAAAACAGGTAAATGAAATACTAGATCAGCTAGAATACCAGGGGGTGATTGAAACTTGCACCTCACAAATGAACAACCCTTTGTTTCCGGTCTCCAAACCAGACGATTCATATCGTCTAGTTTTGGATTACCGACACCTTAACACATGTTGCAAAACTTTTGCAGTGCAAAACTCACACAGTGCTGCACTAATGAATAACATAGTGCGCAAAAAATACAAAACAACTTTAGACATCTCCAATGGATTCTTTTGTCAAAACATAGCACCAGAGAGCAGATATTTAACTGCATTCTCAGTAAATGGCACTCAAAAACAATTCTGTCGGTTAGCCCAGGGGTACAAGAACAGCCCGGGGGTATTCTCAGCGAGAGTAACAGAATTACTTCATCTATATGATGATGAAGCATTATCTTATGTCGATGACATTTACTTAACAGATGATGACTTGGAGACTCACTTGAAAAGAGTGAACACCATAATACTTGGGTTCGCTGCAGAGGGTTACAAATTCAACTTTAAAAAATCCAGAATTGCCCATCTGACAGTCCTATTCTTAGGATATGAGTTATCAAGTGAAGGCAAAAGCCTGGCTGACAATTTCCTAGAGAAATGTGCCGTACTCCAAGCACCTAGAACACTAAAAAACTTACAGTCGATTCTAGGCTTCCTAAATTTCGGAAGAACATACGTTGCAAATTACGCAGAAAGGGTCAAACCCCTTTATGGTCTAATTAAACCAGATTTTAAAAGATCCAATTGGACTCAAATACACACAGACATTTTGAGATCCTTACAAACAGACATGCTAATTAGAACAAAATTAGAAACACGTGATAACACACGCAATCTTGTGATTCGAGTCATCCCAGGGAGATGTGGATTCACATACCTGACCTCTAATGAGGGAGAAAAGGTACCAATTGCATTCAAATCACACTTGTACACAGAAGCTGAACAGAAATTCAGCAACAAAGAAAAGATTGTTCATGCAGTTCAAACCGCAATAGCTAGAGAAAAAGATCAAGCAGACGGTAGACATATCACAGTCAGAACAGCTGAATCAGCCTTTGAGGCATTAACAACACCGTGTAATTTACCAACAACAACATTGGATCCAGAATGGTTACAATGGGTGAATTCAATCACAACGGACAAAGTATACTACTACTTTGATCCAGAACTAGAAGAATTGAAAAATCTAGTATATGAAGAAACATATCCTCTGCCAATCGACATTCTGCCTTTACGACATTACGCCTGTGTAATCTATACAGACGGACATGCTCAACCGTCCGTTTGGGGAGAACAAGCATACAACCCCACATGTGAGATTACAAAAGAAGTGTGGCACGGAGGTAAACTAAAACCTCTATTAACAAAAACACACTCAGTAGAAACTAATTCAGAACAACAAACTGAAATAATAGCATTGAAAATGGCGCTAGATAATGCGGATCGCGAATTCCCGACACTTATAGTGTCAGATTCATATTACTGCGTCAAATCATATAACAGCGATTTGCAGACATGGATTCAAAACGGTTACAAAGATGACACAGATGCACCAATAAAGCAGAAACTGCTCTGGGAACAAATAGCTCTTTTACAAAAAGAACTACCAAAGACTCACGTGACTCACTCACTGAGTCATCAGCGTGATGGCGTTCACGTTGTAGGGAATTCATTGGCTGAAACAGCCGCAGCGGCAGCCACTAAATCGGCTCCCGTAGTTCGAAAAAAGCGTACATTAAAATACATTGACGGTGAAACAGTGCTGGCGGTGAAAACGTCATCAAAAGGCGACTGCTCAGCGTTACCGATCAACTATCCACTCAATTATACATACATAATCGATGCAAACTCCGTCCCTTTTGCTCGAATCCCTGGAGTGGGGGATAGAGTGATTCCAAACATGGACAGGAGAAACTTGTTAATCGCAGACGCACACATGGGCGAGGGTCTCAGACACCTTAAACTAAAAGATTCTCTGGAAGAATTACAATCACGGTACTGGTGGCCAGGCATGAGCCTGCGTCATACCATGTTTGTAAAAAACTGCCCAAACTGCAACAGAGATCGCAGTGGGGAGAGAAACAGTTTAATACCTCGTGGTTCTACTCCAGGAAAAATCAGGAGTAAAAAGGAAGGGTTGCGATTAACATATACAGGCTAGTTCCACTTATAATGTAGATCACCAGCACTCGGCTGACGTCCGGACTGTTATACAAAGATTTGCGGGTCTAAATGGCATATACGCTAAGCGCATGCTACGTTTGACTATTGTTTTCACTCAAGCCCTCCAGCCTGGGGGGAAACATGGCCAAATGAGCATAGTCCAGCGGGAATCTTCTCACTTCCTTCCTGAGGGTACGGGACGGTGTAAAGAAAAAACCAAGGCATAAAGCAATCTATAACGGAAAGGATATTAGGTTCGGGAGCTGGGTGGGTCAAACATCTAATAAGTGTCCAACGTAGTCTCCGTAACTTGCCAACAAATTCTCTGAAGGGATTCAGTGCGTACGAATTATTATTTGGAACTAGGATGATGATCTCTGACATTGATAGTCAGACTTCAGTGGTGAAAGAAAAAACCTTTGATATCAAAGACCGTTTCGCTATTTTGCAGGACTTAAACAAAACAAGAAAAGACCTGAGCAACATAAAGTTGAAACAACAGCCAACAACCACTGAAGAACCACCACCTGTCCCAGCAAGACCTGTCTGGATTCCAAAAGTCGGGGATCTAGTCAGGGAGAAGATCGCGGTAAAGAAGGAATTTGGGCCTTCTTACAGAAAAGCATTTCCTGTCTTGTCTGTCAACGGGACAAGATCAGTTGTATTACCGCCACTTGCTGGAAAAAAGGAGAACCGAGTTGTATCAATCGACCTGGTAAAACCACAACATGTGGCCGATAACAAACAGTAGGCCAAGTGGACTCCCAATAAGTAGCAGAACACCAAGGTTTGCTACCAGTACAGAGGTCCTAACAAAGAGGCTCATCACATTCGAAACGCCTACAGAAGAACAACAAGGACTATGCAGCAATTCAATAGAACTCAGACCTCTGAAAACCCAAATAAAAACATTTAGCAGAGACACACCAATCTATAATGAAGTAACAAGTGAAAATGCAAGAAACAGAAATCCTGAACCAATTGGAACAATTGACAGAACTGCATCCGGCTACTTCATAAACTTCGATGATTCCTCTGAAGGCTTCAGTGAATCAAAGACACAGCCATCATCAAAAACCTTTAAAGATAAAGCTAAGGAACTTTTGAAACAACTGAAAGAAACATATCTGATTTCTCCATGGATTGAATTTTGGGTGGGTTTTGGTGCATTTATCCTCATACTTTGGCTCATCATGGTACTTACTTTGGGACGCTTCATTGAGGGAAAATATGCTAAAATGGACACAGCAAGTCAGAAAATCAACTTGATCCTCAAACCACACACATCCTCACACGTCGAGAAAAGAGAACTTTCTTCAGCCAACTTCACAGCCAATCCGATACCGGGTGGGGTAGCCTGGGACAACACTGACTATGAAATTTATGGTCCGGTCGAGATCCTGAAATATCCACACCAAATTAAGATCTCATTGAGAGACTTTGCAAAACCAAACTCATTTGCTGATGATTGGGACTTCGAAAGCATTAATAATATGATGTCTGACTTAGTAATGTCTGCTAAATTTACCAAACATGATTATTTGCAGGGTTCTACAAATTATGATAGTATGTATTGCTATAACCACTATGGTAACCAGTTTTTACATAGATCTGCACAACCTAGAAATGTTTTAAATTATAATCAATGGGAACATTGTGCAACACCTCCAAAAGGGAGCTCAAGAACCGTTTACGACAAATATTCATATTTTTCAGGTTTTAACACAAGTAATGCTGAAACATTTTATTTTAAATTGTCAAACAAAACAGGGACCAAGACCATGATAACCAACACAAAATTGTTATATTCAGACTCATTCTTTGAAAAAATGAATACTTTTGGTTTTGAATATTGGGACAAAAATGTTGAATTGAAAAGTGTTTGGGGTACAAAAGAATGGCAAGTACAGGGTATAGAAGCTTTGTTTAGAGCCTGCATGATCCCAGAACAAATGATATTTTTAAATGACACTGTTCAACAAACCACCTGTCTTGGCCTAGCCAAAATCAAAGATTTAAATAAACCGTCTATTCCAAAGCCAACAATTTTTAGCAATAACTCCGATACAGATGAAGAGATAGACGTAAACCATATATTAAACCAAAACAGAACACATCCTGATTGGAAACAGTGGTTGATCTGGCCCACAGATACAAATAACTGTCAAGACAGATTCCTGAATAAAACACAGGGGTTCAAAATGACCAGGCCAGACCCTAGATATCCTCAAAGACATCACCCAGGGATAATAACAACCTACAGTGTGGGCAAATTATGCCTTCAAAGGCTACAAACTTCCACACTGGCAGAAATTAAGCAACACCTAACTTTACTTACTGATGGTGCTGACTTGCGTGATTTCACTTTGGGACCACGCAAACAGCGTCAAAAACGTTTCATAGCAGCCTCTGTATATGCAGCATACAATGAGGCCTGGAAGGTTACTCAAATTGAGACAGCAGAGAGAATACGGGAAATTGACCGTATTAATTTGGAAAAATCACTTTCTGTAGTGGACAATGGGTTAATGACTCTGTCCTCTAGAATTTTTTCTTTGGACAGCATTGTGTCTTCAGCAATCGACATATTATCGCAAGACTTACTGTTATTACAACACGGTCAGTCACAATTGCGTTCTATTGTACAGCTTGGCTGGACGTTACAAAATCTGCGTTCGGGCTATGTGCCTTGGCGTTTAATCAACACAACGTCACTATTCCAAATCTTTAACCTAACTGATAGACAAATCAGTATGGCACAAAAGGGTGCTGATTATACAATCCTGAGCATTGAAAAACTCGAAAGATTACCAGTGACAATGTCAGAACGACCTGTCAGTGAATGGATAATACATGGGATAATAAATATTCCAATCTCAACCTTCAGGTTTCAATACTGCCAAAAATATATACAGGCTGGCATGTATGAGAAATTGGGAAAGGGGTACCTTAAAACAACATGGAACCTGCCCTATTCACATGCATGTGTCAGTAATAAAGGACAGAAAGTGTTTCTTAGTGGCAACAATTGTGCGATGTCACTAAGTGGCACACTTCTGTGTAACGGAATTAGTTTGCATGGAGCCTGTGAAGGGAATTCATACAACCTTTCATGTCACCAGCAAGGCGCACCTGCAACAGAAATAGAACCATTCTTTCAAAGACTCTATAATGGGAGTTACATTCTTATTGTAGACCGTAGATGTTGTAGTCTTATGCCCGGGACTCCTTATCTAGTAACTACGACTGCGAAGGTCAAGTGCTGTGGACGCTCATTGTTCCCCAGCTCCTTCCCAGACAGGTAGGCAAGGGCATGGCCCGATTTGAAAATTACTTCTATTCGAATAGATACTTTAAGCAGAATGAAAACAGTGCTTCTTCAGACGCCTACCAGGCTCACGTCATCAAAAGAAACGTATGATCTACAAGTCGCAAGGACGACTGCAGAGATACATACATTATTATCAACTAATTCCCCCGTACATTTCGCGGAAATCCTGAATGAAATCTTAAATATTTCTGATACCAATGGGGTCTCAAAGGTATTTAAGACAGTATTTTCGATGGCATTAACACCATTCAAAGCCATACTGGGTATTTTTCCAGATTTCGTCCATTCGATTTTTGGCGGACTTCCCCTGATCCTGGGACTAATTGCAGGAATCCTATTCTTAGTCCTTATTTTTCGTTATGGCAACCCATGTCACAGACAAAACTCTTGCGACAAGGGAAGAAACAATCCTAGCCATTGGATACCGGGACCGGATATCAAAAATCCTGGGACTCTCCCGGCTTAGAGACCTAAATATGACTTGGTTTCTATCATTTCGACCAATGTGGCAAAGATGTGTTTTACCTGTATTAAGGTGTCTGCTATGCGGAGAAGAATGCGTGTTAGACACCTGTCTGACGCTACAATCGGATGCGCCAATGGATGCAGAAACATTGTTGAGCCCGATCAAGGTTCATGCTTTGTGCTGCCCTCAAAGGCTACCAATCCTGATGACGGCATTCGTGGAAGCTTCACCACTACGATTGATGGGTAGTGAAGTTCAAGATGAAAGCAGCATCGAACAGGTACGACCTTCTGTCAGCAATGCGAATCAGAATGTCAATGGAGACAATCATGCACAAGAATGCATGATTACACCTATTTCCGAGTTAGTGGAACTTTCCCAGGAAGCTGTTGA
This sequence comes from Lissotriton helveticus, assembly GCF_964261635.1. Classification (NCBI taxonomy): domain Eukaryota; kingdom Metazoa; phylum Chordata; class Amphibia; order Caudata; family Salamandridae; genus Lissotriton; species Lissotriton helveticus. Next base: position 1,995,026,275 of record NC_136059.1, on the reverse strand, counting down.
CAGTTTTTTCGAAAGCCTAAATGATATGATGTTCTCACCCGAACAGAAATAGAGACTTTTGAACAAGCCCGCACACGGCGTTCCCTGAATTCGGCCTTCAACTTTAAATAATAAAGTCACATGAACTATTTTTCACTCCAGTTCACGGACAGCAACTCTTTCAGAAGCCCCAATTCATTTTTTCGGTTTTTCGGGACACTTATCTTCTGCTTAAAGTAAGAAACTATTCCTAAAGAACTAAGATTTCTATTTTTTAGATACTTTATAGACTTTAGCTGCCCGCTGGTATGTTCATAAATATTTTTATTCTGTGATGGAATGGTCTCGAATCTTTTTTCTGTATTTTAAGAAACCATTTCATGTGTAATTCTCATATACCAAACGAGCAATAATGTATACAAATGCGATTACTTTGGCATTATTCTACAGCTTGAGTGCATACAATATATATGTCTGCAATTTTTCAGTATATTTGAAGAATTTCAAAATGCATTTATGTATTTTGGGGTGGTAAGGTATACACACTACTCTATAGTATGTTGTACTATGTTATACTATGCCTAGATTAGTAAATATGTCCATAGTTAGTGTGGAGTGGGTGTCATGTATTCCTATAGGTTTTGAATCGATCCCCCTATTCCTGACCCTATTCTAGTTAAACAGACCAACAAGTTAACTAGCAGTCAGCCCATGAGGCAGAAAACCCCCATGATGCAGATACCGTTATCTGACGCAGTCACACTACGGCACAGGAACGCGTTATCTGATTAGGTCATAACGCTTGCGATCTAATTAGACAAGCGATATTCCTCCAGCCCCTGATAAGGCATACGGAGTTCTCATAACAAATCAAACCTATGACAACCTGGGCAAAACCCTGCGGCCATTGTTTTGATTTCACTGAGAACTTTAGTAAAAGAATGTGCTAACGAGCAAATCGTATGACATCTTTATTGACGTATCTATGTCCATCCTTACGTCAATCTCGGCACCTTAAAGGTATAAATATTACCGATCTTGCCATATGCAAACACACGCGTGGTGACGAGACGGAGCAGCCATACTTGCCGAAGCCAAGAGCAGAGCAGACCCCGCTGGCAGCAGCCCCGCCTTCCTGACGCGCTGAGAGAAGCTGCTTTCTCCTGCCGAGAATCCAGCACCGGCGTTTCCGGGTAGCCCTCGCAGGCAGCCTGGAATATCGAGACCAGAGAGAGAGATACCATTCCTCATTCATCCTAACTTCCAGGTACAGAACTGAATAACCCCTCACAGAGAATTCTTTAGTTATTCACTTGGCAAAAACAAACTTAACTTAAACTGTAACTATCTATTCCCGCCCTCGTATTAGACTTAGGTCAGGTACACGGGGTAGGCGTATCTAGAAACACCAGTTGAGTACGTTTAGTCAAATGTATATGTGTATGTAATATATTTTATTCATTTTAAACATCTTATGGCTTAGAAACCATATCAATGTTTTTACAGTATTATTTTATACTGCTGCTCTTAATGTATGCACTTTACTTAACTATAAGTATTGCAATAATATCGATCCATTTCTCTTGTATGAGAAAAGAGACTGATCAATAAATAACACCTTTCTATTGAACACGCCCGTCTCTTCCTTTTCTCTACATTCTGATGAGACTAAGAATGCACGTACTGACTGAGTAAAATAATTTGCCTTTTGTTCACACGACTCTCGAGATTGACTCTTGATTAGGGGAGAGCAAAGTTGTCATGTTCTATGGTTGTCAGAAACTAAATCCCTTCTTGTCTAATCAGGGAAGTTAAGTCCTCCTTGAACATTCGAGAAAGTTTCTAGTGAACTCTGAGCTAAGCTGGCAAACCCAAAACTTTAAGTCTAGTATCGACAGTAGTAGACCTAGTTAACGTCTGGCCTAGGCCTTTACTGCTGTAGGTATTATTCCAATGCGCAGAGCCTATTGGGAAGATAGGAACTACACTACAGTAAATAAAGAAATACATACAAGAAAGTCCTTCAAAATACAGTTCTGCATTTGTGATTACAACTTTTAGTAAACGTAAGTATAAATACAACATTAATTACGTTAGCACCACTAAGTGAAATATATCCTATTTGATTTTGTTTCTTTCTACTCTTTCCTAGAACAAGTAAAACAAAATGACAGAAGGTGCAGAATTTGTTATGTCACAGAAAAATAAATTACTGTTATGTTATATGGGTTATGTTTATAGTCAGGAAAGACAAAGTGATAGAAAAGTTTTCTGGAAATGTACAAAATATTACTCAAACAAATGTTATGGAAGGGCTACTACAGAGGAAACTAATGTGCTATTTACCAGGGAACACAATCATCCCCCCAATGTCACTGAAATTGAAATAAGAGATGCTTTAGAAAGTATAAAGACTGCTAGTACACAAAGTGATAGACCAACAACACAAATCCTTAAAGAGGAACTGTTAAAAATCCCAGCCCATGCTTCAGGTCAACTACCCTCTATTGACTCCCTAAAACGCACAATTGCATACACTAAAAGACGCACTTCCACAACCCCTCCCAACCCTACTACTTTTGAGGAAATTATTATTTCACCAGAAATGTCCATCACACACAATAAAGACACATTTATCCTTTTTGACAATGAAAGCAGTACAAACAGAATCATAATGTTTGCAACTGCAAGTAATTTAAGAAAAATCCAACAGTGTCCCCAATGGATGATGGATGGAACATTTAAACCATGCCCAAAACCTTTTTATCAACTATATTCCATCCACGGGTTATACCATAACTATAACATCCCTTTCATTTACTGTTTGCTACCAAACAAACAGCAAAACACTTACACAGAAATATTAAATGTTCTCAAAAATGAAATCAATAATTATTTTCCTGAAAAAATAATTATTGATTTCGAATTAGCTATGATTAATAGCATTTTGAAATTATTTCCCCACACAGCAATCCAGGGTTGCTACTATCATTTCAATCAGAGCATATGGAGACATCTCCAAAAATCAACTTTAAGTATTTTGTACTCAACAGATAGCACCTTTGCCTATCAAATTAAAAAATTTATAGCACTGACCTACGTTCCTGTTACCGATGTAGCGGAACACTATAATTTATTAATTGACAGCACATATTACAAGAGGAATGAAGATAAACTAACCCCATTACTGGATTATTTTGAAGATACTTGGGTGGGAAGGTTGCACAGATCTGGACATCGACGGCAACCCAAATTCCAAATCCCTTGGTGGAATGTCTATCTTAGTACTTTAAACGAAGAGGCTAAAACCAACAACAGTGTAGAAGGGTGGCATAATGCTTTCCAAGCTACCACAAGCAGAACTAGACCCACATTCCATAACCTACTAGAAGCTTTGATAAAAGAACAAAGCTATCAAGAACTAAGAATGGAACAATCTATGACCCAAATTGGTCCAAAACTAAGTAAACAAACTAAACAAATGTTCCGACTACTGCAAAGTCAAGTCACACTATACCCTACAACTAGAGGATTAGAATATCTGTCAATAATAGCTAAAACCCTACTATAAAAATGTCGACAAAATATACTAATATCTTCTTACAATAATGGTACATATAAAAATCATAAACATTTCAAAACAATTATAAATAAGACATATTTGTTTTACAAACTTATCAACATTTTGGACATTATTTCTGAACAAATATGCAATATTTATAATTACATCACACATACACATTGCATAAAGATCGACATTTCCCACCCAATAAATAGAAACATAAAAATTACTTAGAATTTTTGTAGATGAAAGAGACGTAATGAAGCAAAATACAATCCATCCAATCCATTACAAAGTAAGAGAAATCCAATATGGTAAACCATCAAAAACCCAAAAAATATGTAAAAATTAAATAAACGCTCCAGGAAATCCCGAAAACAGTAGTGTGGACACTTTAGTATTTAAAGTGATATACACACAACTTAAAAAAAAACGGTGACGCATACCAATGTATCTATCCAATACGAAACCCTCAAAAAACCCGAAAAAAGGTTAAAATTATTAAAATCCGCTCCTGGCAAACACGAAAAATAGCAGATACACGTAAAAATAGAACCATAATAAGTCATACATTAGTATCTCCGAAAAAAAACACGCTTCCTTCCATGTAGTTTTCATGCGAGGAACCGGAACCTGTAAAAAAACATACATAACGAAACCCACCCACAAAGAGCCCATAAAATTAGTAAATACACTCACAATTAACATTAACCATGTAAGAAGACATTTCCTAACAATTCAAATAACAGTAGAACTAAAAAATACACGACGCATCTATAACGACGACATTACACCTAAACGCTACATAAACAATTCATACATACACACAAAAACACTACACAGTTCGAATATACCCTCAAACATTACCACTCAGTCATAAATAGTATATAAAATTTACCTTACCTCTCTCCACACGAAGCAACTCCCAACCGCGAGCTTCTCCAGTCCTGAATGAAGCGCAATGACCTTACGCGGTAAAAAAGTAGTCCCCTTAAACCAATTTAGAAAAGGTATCATAGAAAATACAATGTTATAGTATAAAAATATAATACATACACATTGTTATTGTAACAAATTAATACAGTACACTCATTATAATTGAAACTGTTTAAAAAAAAATTATTTCTTTAATATTAATTAATATATAGTAATTAATATATATTAATAATATTAAATAAGTATGTAACACTTGAAATAATAGATGTTAAAAATTTATTTTTGTGTACATTTATAGGTATAAGTTTGTATTTGTTTATAACTAAACATTATAAATGTTTTGTAAATAATTAATAATAATAAATAATATAAGTTATTTATTATTATTAAAATAAAAATTATAACCATTTACTATATAAATAATGCCCTTAAATAATGTATTTTTATTTCTCTGAATGTATGTATTTGTGAAAAGAAAAGATAAATGTTTAAGTTTATTAATTAATAATAATAATAATAAATATATTTGTTATTATTTTTATTAATTAATTAAATTATTTTTATAATAATGTCTAAGTATTATAAAAGTATATAATTGCATAAATAATCTTTTACCAATACCAGATATTATTATTAAACATATTATTCCCCTTTACAGTTATAAAGTTAACAACATAAGATATTTATATGTAGAATTTAAAAACAACATTGTCTGAAATATGTTAAAAAAATGTCTTAATTATTATTTCCATATCTTGAGCAAATATAATAATTGTCATGTTACTTTATAAAAATTTAAATATGAAAATTAAATATTTAATAATATTAATATATAATATTAACATTATTAAATATAAATGGAAGAAACAGAAAAATAACTGTTATTTTATTTATGTCACTATAAATACTTGTTACAGAAAGTGATTGATAATAATATTGTGTTTTGACAAAAAAATATGTTGGGGAAAAAAATTTGTGTGACAAATTAAAACATGTACATAAATGATAATGTGTTATTCTGCAAATACAACATTTCAAAAAATGTTTTTGTTTTATGTGATAGTGATTGCATTGTATTACACATGAAAAAATTGTAATAAAGTTATTTGAAAACATCCATTTTTCATTTTTTTGTAATATAATAACACACTAACGTAAAATTATATGCAAATGTGCTGGACACTGACCAATTAATAATTGCTATTCCTACTCCAGTCAAAGTATTATCAGAGAAGTTGCTGGACACTGACCAATTATTATTTACTATTCCTACTCAAGTGAAAGTAATATCTGGAAAGGTGCTGAAGACTGACCATGTATAAATTAGAATAGCTACTTTAGTATAATGTAAATGTGTAAAATGTGTCAAATATTTTTATATATTGTATAAATATTATCAACATATATTTTTATTATATTTGTTTTTGAGTAGTTCAAAAAATAATAATTAGCAAAAAAAATAGCAACATTTAATCACTAAAATTTTTCAATTATTTGTAATACTTATAATGTTTTTTCTCACACTTTATATACACAAAACAGGCCCTAAACCCTAAAAATACCCCTTTACCCAAGAACAGAAAACTGACCCTGAACTCTAAAAAATCTCCTTTACCCAAAAACTGAAAACTGACCCTGAACCCAAAAAAATACTCCTTTACCCAAAAACTGAAAACTGACCCAGAACCCAAAAAATTCTCCTTTACCCAAAAAGTGAAAACTGACCCTGAACCCTAAAAAATACCCCTTTATCCAAAAACACAAAACTGACCCTGAACCCTAATAATTCCCCTTTACCCAAAAAATAAAAACTGACCCAGAACACAGAAAAATACCCCTTTACCCAAGAACTGAAAACTGACCCTGAACCTAAAAATATACCCCTTAACCCACAAACTTAAAACTGACCCTGAAGCTTAAATAAACCCCTTTACCCAAAAACTGAAAACTGACCCTGAACCTTAAATATACCCCTTTACCCACAAACTGAAAACTGACCCTGAACCCTAAAAATACCCCTTTACCCAAAAACTGAAAACTGACCCTGAACCTTAAATATACCCCTTTACCCACAAACTGAAAACTGACCCTGAACCCAAAAAATACCCCTTTACCCAAAAACTGAAAACTGACCCAGAACCTTAAATATACCCCTTTACCCACAAACTGAAAACTGAGCCTGAACCCTAAAAATACCCCTTTACACAAAAACAGAAAACTGACCCTGAACCTTAAATTTACCCCTTTCCCCAAAAACTGAAAACTGAGCCTGAACCTTAAATATACCCCTTTACCCACAAACTGAAAACTGTCCCAGAACCCTAAAAATACCCCTTTACCCAAAAACTGAAAACTGACCCTGAACCTTTAATATACCCCTTTACACACAAACATAAAACTGACCCTGAACTTAAAAAATACCCCTTTACCCTAAAACTGAAAACTGACCCAGAAACATATAAATACCCCTTTACCTAAAGAGAGAAAACTGACCCTGAACACTAAAATTCCTCCTGTACCCAATTTTAATAAATATTATTAAATTAACTATTAATGATTAATTATCTAAATTTAATAAGTTAATATATTACCAAAATAGCTGTAATTAATTGAATGTAATTATTTATAATATTTATTTCCAAACAAATATTTAATCATAAAAAAATATTAAATACATTAAAAAAAAAAAAAATTAAATTAAATAATTATTATTAATTATTTACTAATTATTTACTAATGAAAAATATGTACCAAATAATATGAATTAATTAACAAATTAATATGTATTCATTACCAATTATTTGATAATTTAAATGTATAAAAACATATCATAAATAATTAATTATTTTTAATTACTCCCCACCCTTATCCCCTATTAACCCAACACATTAACTACAATTTATATCAATAACAAAGATGAAAATATTTTCGCACATTAGCTGTAATTATTTTCATGTAATTATTATTACATTTTTCACCAATTATTTAATGAACTATAACAAAATATTATATATATAACAATAACTCTAAATAATGTAATTAACTAATTATTATTAATTATTTACTAATTATTTAGTAATACAAAATTAATATTAAATTATATTAATTAATTACATAATTATTATTATTATATTTCCAATTAACTAATTATTAATAATTAATTACCAAATAATTAGTACATAACATTTTATTACCAATTATATAAATTAATTAACTAAATAATATTATTTAATTTCCAATATACAAATTCCTAATAATTAATTACCAATTATTTACTACATAACATTTTATTACCAATTATATTAATTAATTAACTAATTAATATGATTTATTTTCCAATTAACTAATTATTATTATTTAATTACCAATTAATTACTAATTAAAAAATTATAGAAATTAATATAAATTAATTAACTAATTAATATTCATTATTTCCCAATTAACTAATGAATATTATTTAATTACAAATTAATTACTAATTAAAATTTTATAGAAATTAATATAAATTAATTAACTAATTAATAATAATTATTTCCCAATTAATTACAATATAAATATCTTTACAAACATATATTAATTAATTATTTATTTTAAATTACTCCTCACCCTTATCCCCTATTAACCCAACATCCCGCTCCTAAACATTAACTACAATTTATATTACTATTAACATTTATTTATATTTTTTAGCTTTTTTCAACATAATATCGATATTTTTTACTTTGACTATTAATCGATATTTTGTCATGTCGATATTTTTGAGTCGATATATTTGGACTCGATATTTTATTATCATTATTGTAATCGATATTTTTAACAACAATATTTTTGTTTTCGATATTTTATTATATTCGATATTTTAAACTCGATATTTTGTCCATGCGATATTGTGGAGTCGATATTATGTCTGTGCACCGTTGGAGCCTTATGGAGCTTGTGGTTTCTATAACACAAACCTTTTTTAACATTGACAGTTTTGGGTTCCATCACCAGGCCAGTTGTCTTTACATATTTCTCACAACAAACAATCTTCAAAACTGTTCCTAATCCTTTCCTTTGGCCATATTCTTCCTATTATTGTAAATCTGCTAAGTCTAAAGTTTCTTTCTTTTAAAATATTATTCAACACCTTTGTACTACAGTACTGTTTTACATATTGATCTACAGTTACCCCTGATAAAGGGTGACACCACCCGAAATGTATTGGTTGTCTAAAATCAAGCTTCTGACACAGCATTGATCTACGATCGAAATGATTAATGATTATGTAACAAATGTGAAGTAACATTTGTGTAGCACAAGTATTGATGTATAATAAACTGTAACTAAGTTTCCAATACACTGAAATGCATTCGTATGTTGACTGTGATGTCAAAAATATATTTTGAACTTGTATAAGGATAGTCTAAACTAGCTCATGGGCTCTTCTAGTAACCACTGGTTGGCTAGGTTCTTCCAGGATCTTTACATCTTGCTACATCCTTCACCACTCCAACTCTAGGAACACTTGCCTGTTCCACTAAAACAAGGTTGCCTATCACACAGACTACTGAAAATAAACAAATGTCATCTTTGAATCTGGAGAACAATCCTGGAATACAACAAATGCTATGAAAGTTGCTAGATTAAACAAATAGATAGCAAACTTCTTGTACCAAATGCAAGCTTTATGAGCAGCAGTGTAAGGCTCCAACCACTGATGTACTCTATCAACACCACTCATGTGCCTATTGTAGTCTAAAATGCACACAGGCTTGCACACTTCAGCAGCCTGACCCAAAGCAGTCACAGGTGAAGTACTTTCGTCATGAATGGTTGTCAGCATGTGGACATTTCTTCTGTCTGCAAATTTCACATCTAGAAGTTCATCACTACGCTAGGTACTGTACTGTCCCCTCTGAAGATTTTTGCGTCCAAGTTTTTAGGATAACATTTACGGTTAGGGCGGATTGTGCCACAAGCAACAGGGTCCACTTTGAACAATTCCCTAAACAATTGCACACCATTGTAGATGTTATTTATGCATAAATGGTGACCTTTGTTAAAAAGTCCTTTACCAAGTTCCCACACAATTTTCTCACTAACTCCCAAAGTAGACGGACAACCAGGTGGATCAATAGTGGAATCCCTACCAGCGTACACCCTGAAATTCGAGACATATACAGTGCTACTCTCAGTTATCATATACATCTTAATTCCATAATGTGCCGTCTTGCTAGGAATGTATTTTCTAAAAGCCAAACAGCCTTGAACAGGACCAAAGACTCATCCACAGCTATTTCTTTCTCTGGAACATAGATCTCTGAAAATCGACCTACAAACTAGTCAAGGACAGGCTGAATCCTAAAAAGACAGTCACAATCAGGGTGATCTTGTGGCAACGCTTAAGTATTGTCAACAAAATGCAGCATCCAAAGCAGAGCAAATACAGATCACGACTCATGATTGCAGGAAATATAGGTGTTGACATCAAGGAATTAGTAGACCAATATGAAGACAGCACCAGCTTCCTTATCAAGCCCATCCATAAAGTTAAACCCAAGAACTTCTTCACTTTATCCAGATTTGTGGAAGTTCACCTGCTAGATCCACAGTGGGGCTTATGTCTGGCACTGTTGCTCCTCAAATACTGTCAGCATACAAATTAGACTGGCCGAAAATCTCATCTAAAAATACATTGTCCATAAACAACTGATGGAAATGTATAGGCAAAATGTTTTCAGTATTCACTCTACATTGTGCAACACCAAAAAAGGCAGGCAACGCTGGCTGCACCATGTTTGGGGCAACCCAGAATTCAGCACTTCCAAGTCCCAGGCTGCAATCCAGATGCCTCTTTATGCACTATCGGCACATCATTTTACTCCTCTAAAAGAGGCACTTCCTCTGCACTGAGAGTGGCTTCATCATCAGATGATTCCTCTCAGACAAAGATTTAATTGCCAGAATCCTGAAATTCCTCCTCTGCCTCAGATGCAGAGTCAGTCTCATAATCATGGTCAGATGAAGAATCAAAAGCATACCAACAACCAGCTGAGCAGGAATCCTTTGGCTAGTCAAAATCCTAACTAATAAAGGTAACTTGACAAATTAGTCAACAATTACCAACACTGTGTTAAAAAAGTAACACACAAAGTGTAACTTTATCATGAAGAACTTTACACTCAAAAACAATACTACTCACTTGCCAGAGACAGCTTGACTCACCATCACCTACTCTGCACAGACAGAGCAAGCACTAATGATATCCCATTCAAAATGAAAAACAAAAGAAAATTAAACACAACACAATAAACATTGTGCACAAATCCAAGGAGAATTTCACACACAATAAAACAGACGCTAAAGATGCTGCTATTGTTAAGCCATTCACAAAAATACATATTCATGCAGGGAAATGATACTCAGTAATAAAAAACTTTTCCTTACCAAACAGCTTTTCACTAGAATAAAAAGGAGAAATTAAACATTACAATCACAAATGCAAATGATGACAAAAGATAAAACAGACAACATTATAAAACACTACGTCTGCCCATCGCCTCCCAAATGCCAGCCATTCACATCACCAGCTAGAAGCCAGTCAAAACAAATCAACAGGAAGCCAGTTGACACACACCATCAGTAAAATCCCCAGTTCAAACACACTGCCAGCCAAGTTCTAGTCCACACACACTGCCAGTCTACACACACTGCCAGGCAAGCGCCAGTCCACACGCACTGCCAGGCAAGCACCAGTCCATACACACAACCAGGCAAGTGCCAGTCTACACACACCACCAGCCAAGCGCCAGTCCACGCACACCGCCAACCAAGCGTAAGTTCACACTCACTGCCAGCCAAATGCCAGTACACTTACAGTCAGTCAAATGCTGGTACCTGCAGACCATCAGCTAAACTCTAGTTCACACACACAGAAACTTTGGGCGGTTGGGAGGCAAAATATGAAAACAAATGTACCCCAAGGGAAGCAACCCTTGCCAAAAGTGGTAGCTCCCCTAACAACAACAAAACTCCCTGATGGATTAGTGGGCCTACTCCCCCACAGAGAGCAGATCAGCCTAAAATCAGCAGAACTGCCCTCTGGTGGGGGGGGGAGGTGGGGTGGAATAACCAAATAAATTCTCCCTCAAGAAGAGCAACCCTTGCAAAAGGGGTTGCTCCCCTAACAGCAAAAAAATCCCAGATGGTTTAGTTGGCTTCCACCCCCCAGAGGGCAGATTGGCCAAAAATGGGCAATATGCCCCGTGGGTTGCTGAATAACCCAATACATTCTCCTCCAAGGGGAGTGACCCTTGCCCAAGTGGTCGCTCCCCTAACAAAAACAAAATTACTGGTAGTTTAGTGGGCTTCCATCCCCCCATGAGGTCATATCGGCCTAAAAATGGCCACTCTGCCCTCTGGCTGGGTGGGTGAAATAACAAAATGAATTCTCTTCCAAGGGGTCGTCCTGTGATTGATTCAGAAAAAATATCCTTGATGTTCTAGTGGGTTGCGGCGCCCTTGAGGGGCAGATCTGTAGATAAAAATGGCCGATATACCCCCAGGGCGGGGTCAAAACATGGATATATTAATTTCCCTCTTGGGGAGCCACCCCTGTCCAAGAGGTTGCTCCCCCACACAGAAAAAAACCCTGGTGGTGCAGTGGGTAGATTCTTGCTCCAAAGTCATGTACCTCACCCTGATCGTGGAACAGGAATACACTCCAAACAGGCACAGAGTGAAAGGAAAAACTCTTTTCTTTCCCCATGTGTCTGTTCCCCCCACCACCAACCCCCTCCAGAGAAGGACTCACCATAAACAGGCATCTCCCGAAGACATGCTGGAACCAAATGGCTTCCAGTGCATTTTGGCTACTTTTGTGATGTTAGTGTGCTATGCGTGCACCAACATCATTGGATTGACAACAGGAGTTGGGGCTGACAGCAGAAGCACTTTTGCTGCCATCCCTGGTGGGCGGGCTTGGAGGGGCAGCCCACGGGTGGAGCACCTGCAATTCCCGCATGGGGTGTGCAAGGACAGAATGGTTGCGTCCTCCACACACTCCCACCTTGGCAGACGATGGAACCATTCTGCCCTCAGCATGGAACAGGTTAAAGCCATAACATATAATAAAAAAATATAATAAATGAATTTTTTAAAGAAAGCAAAATGTTAAATAGGAAGGAATTTTAAATTGTTTACTAAAGCATAATAATTGAAACATAATACTAATTTGAAAAACTATAAATACATTAAAACACAAATGAGAAAATATTTTTTTTATTATATGTAATAATGTACTTTTAAAATAATTAAAAAAAATAAAAAATCCTTTTGATGAAAACAACTATTTAAAACAATGTAAACATTTAAAAAATATTTCACACATGCTTTTAAACATCAACTTAGAAAATAATTATTTTTTGATTTACTGCCCACCAGAATGCTCAATAAATCTAATTTTGTTCTCTTAAAATGATTATAGAAAGAAAATGAAGGCCTCATTTACAATGATTTGGGGGAGAAATAAACATACTTCACCTTGTAACGCATCTACAGAGGCATATAGTTTTGACATATTTCCCGGTTTACAGATCCTTGTAAATCTGGGAATGTGTCAAAAGCCATGGATGTTGCATGGGAACACCCACTGCAATGCCCAAGGAATGTCTCCCTTATGCAGTTTAAGGCAATGCAGCAACACCGCCAGCCATAGGCATAGTCTTCACTTTTGGTGCGCCCTGCGGGCCCCCAAAGTGAAGGAGGGGTGGGGGGTGCCCACGGGGGGTACCTGTGGTACCCCCCTGCATTTGCATATACAATGCGGTAGGCACCGCGCGGTGCCTGCCGCATTGTGTATGCAAATGTATACAAGCATTTATGGCATTGTGGCGGGAGGTGCAGAGAGCACCGCCCGCCACAATGTTATAAATGCAGGATGCGGCCGCCACTGTGGAGGCCGCATCCTAATACCACCCACGAGACCCCCGCCCTTATGGCGGACGGTCCCAATCCCGGTCAGGATGGCGGGCGGGCAAAGTCCGCCCGCCATCCTAATGACCCCTTAGTATCCATGGCCTTGTCTAGAGCTGGTGGGGGGAAAAGACCCACCAAAGGTTAGCCAGAACTGTTCCTTAAGGAAAGAGAGCTTGAAGCACAGGTAACAATTAAAGCACCAAAGGCTAATTACAACCTGGCAAGATGAAGTGGGCCCCTGAAGAGAGGAGAACTGCAAGGGGTGGTATACAGAAAGATGGTGGCAGTGATGACTAGGCAGAAGTGCCCATGGCTGTTAGGTTTGACCCAAGACTGCCCAAGATGATTGTTTCAAAATAGCAAAAGAGGGATGACATTGAAAAATGCCTGCCAGCTTTTGAGAGGGCCCTCAAGATGAGGAGGATGAGTTCTCAGTGCTTGGGTTCACTCCTGTGGGAGTTTATACCAATAGTAGGGAGGCTTTTGCCCTTAGAAGGAGAGAAGGCTGACTCATATACTCACATGAAACAGAGCTTTATCGCAAGGTTTGGTCTGACCAATCAGCTGTACAGGATGAAGCTTAGGGACACTCAGAAAGTCAGTACTCAATCCTGGGTTGACTTTGTTGACATGTCTTTCAAGGCACTAGATGATTTGAAACAGGGTAACAAGGTAAATACCTATGAGGGCTGTACAATTTGTTCATAAATTAGCACGTATCGTCCAACTGCCCCACAGAGAAGTTACAACAACATCTAGTAGATTCTAAGCTGTCTAGGTCCAGGAACTGGGTGAGACAGTTTATGAGTGGGTTCACATCAGGATGGGCAAGAAGATCCAGGGAGGTGATCAGAAGAAAGGAAGACCGGTCCCCTTCCACAAGGAAGACCTGGGTAACTGAGTTAAAAGAAAAAGGACTCTTCAAAAGGTCCACAAACATAAGACCAAGAATGGATTTTCCAGAGCCAATCCACTAATAAGAGGGAAAAGTACCAGGGAAGACATGTTGACCATACAAAGGTTGGGTTGTTAAGACAGCTTGTAGCTAGGACACAAAAAGGGAGAAGCAGTATGCACAAAGAGGGGGATTTCCAATGTACGTTTGGGGGTGGAAGTTTGCCCAGAGATGAGGAACGAGTATGCAGAGGTGGTCTCAGTTTCCGTGGTGGGATGGAAGTTGAAACACTGGCAGCCTTACCTCTAAGTATGGAGAAGTACAGGCAAAGGTCAACAGGACTGAGGTTGAGGCTCTGAGGGATACAGGAGCAAGTGTAAACATGGTGTTGGCCAAACTGGTTTCCCCAGAGCAAATCCTGCCTGGTGTATGTCACCAGGTAGCGTATGCAGGCAATGGAGCTAAGCTACATCCCACGGAAATGATTAGCCTGGAATGGTGAGGTGTTACTGGCCCTAAGAAGGTAATTGTGTCTAGTTGTGTCTCCCACCCTCCCAGTGGAGTGTCTTCTGGGAAATTATATTGAAGATTCTGAGTGGTCATTGGCAGAGAGGAAGGATCATGGCAAGATGTTGGGCCTCCCTTGGTGGGTTTGTGCTGTGATGAAGGCATAGGCTGCACATCAGGGAAATACTTGAAACTTCAACCCTGGAACATGATCTAAGATCAAACGAAAGGTCAATGGGTCTAGTGAGCCAGCTGACACAGATCAGGGGGTCCAGAAGGAATCCATCCCTGAGTGGGAGTATCTGGTACCAGGAGGAGGGATGCCACTACTGTAAGATCTGTCAGAGTTTGCAGAATTTCAGGGAGCAGGTGGACCCTGCAGAGAGGAGCTGTGCAAGGGACTTAGGGCCATATGTAGGTGGCCAAATACCGGTCGGTAAAACCAAAAACGGGTTGTTTTTGGCATTACGACCGGTATTTAGCCATGTGAGATGTACGTAATACCGAATGGAATCGAAAATAACGAATCGGTAAATAATTACCGATTCCTTATTTACCGATCGGAGAATACCGAATCGGAAATAACGATTCGGTAAAAACCCCAAAAATGTGATGTATCAAACCTTGTTATTACCGAATATGACCAAATTCGGTAATAACGAATCGGTATTTACCACTTTTCCTGAGCAGGTGGTAATCAGGTGCAGTGCATAAAAACAGGCCCAAAATGCATCTGTGTGAACACAATGGCAGGCCTCTACCTCATAGCAAGGCTGCTACGCTTGAGAGCAGCAGGAGTGAGGATCTGGAGACGGGAAGAGCGGGTGTACAGACTACGCATCACATTGTTCCAATTGACTGAACCTGAAATCCATGACAGGTACAGACTGCACCCACACACCATCCTTGACCTAATACGGGACCTCAAACCCTATCCGGAGCATCAGACACCAAGGGCGCACGCAATCCCCACCCATGTCCAGGTACTCTGTTGCCTGCACCTCCTTGCATCAGGAAGTTTCCAGGGTGTGATAGCTGCAGTTGGTGGTGTGTCACAGAGCTGTCTATCCCGTTTCTTCAACACCTTCCTGGATGCCATGATGGACAGAATGGAACATTACAATACCTTCCCCAGTACACAGGCGGAGCTGCAGAGGACCAAGCTGGAGTACTACCAACTTGCGCATTTCCCACACATAATTGGCTGCGTCGATGGGACCCATATACCCATCTGCCCACCTGCAGCAAATGAATACATCTACAGAAACCGCAAATCCACCCACTCCATCAATATGCAGGTGATATGTAATGCCAAGTACATTATAACTGACATCGTGGCCAAATTCCCTGGGAGTAGCCACGACTCGTACATCTTCCGGAACAGTGGCATCCATACACGTCTGCTTGCTGGTGAATTTGGAGACGATACCTACTGGGTAAGTCAATGTGACACACCCTGATGTACACCCTGGCTCAAGCTGTTGGTCACACAAATTAATGGCACTTTCTTCTGTACATAGGTGACAGCGCATATGCCCTCCGGCCTTATCTACTCACACCATATCTCAACCCAACCACCCCAAGGAAGAGGAGATACAATGTGGCACATAGGAGCACACGCAACATGGTGGAGCGCACATTTGGTCTGCTGAAAAGCAGATTCCGTTGCCTCCACAAAACTGGAGGTGCACGTCTGTACAGCCCCATCAAATGTTACAAGATAATTGCTACATGTGCAATGCTACACTATCTGGCCACAAAAAAAGGAACAGCAGTGGAACTAACTGACTCAGAGGACGAGGGCGAGGAGAACCCTCAGCCGGAGCTCTGCGCAGCTGGTGTTGCAAATGAACATAATGGGAGATAGAGACAGGCAGAGATTACGTCAAACTATTTCTGAGTGAGTAACAAGACAGAGCCAGTAACAGTTATATGTTAAGGTGCTTATTAAGCACACCTCCAGTATTGTGATCAGTGTCCAATCGGACATGGGTTACATGACCCATCTTATGTATGCCAATAATCCACTAATAAGAGGGAAAAGTACCAGGGAAGACATGTTGACCATACAAAGGTTGGGGTGTTAAGACAGCGTGTAGCTAGGACACAAAAAGGGAGAAGCAGTATGCACAAAGAGGGGGATTTCCAATGTACGTTTGGGGGTGGAAGTTTGCCCAGAGATGAGGAACGAGTATGCAGAGGTGGTCTCAGTTTCCGTGGGTGGGGTGGAAGTTGAAACACTGGCAGCCTTACCTCTAAGTATGGAGAAGTACAGGCAAAGGTCAACAGGACTGAGGTTGAGGCTCTGAGGGATACAGGAGCAAGTGTAAACATGGTGTTGGCCAAACTGGTTTCCCCAGAGCAAATCCTGCCTGATGTATGTCACCAGGTAGCGTATGCAGGCAATGGAGCTAAGCTACATCCCACGGAAATGATTAGCCTGGAACGGTGAGGTGTTACTGGCCCTAAGAAGGTAATTGTGTCTAGTTGTGTCTCCCACCCTCCCAGTGGAGTGTCTTCTGGGAAATTATATTGAAGATTCTGAGTGGTCATTGGCAGAGAGGAAGGATCATGGCAAGATGTTGGGCCTCCCTTGGTGGGTTTGTGCTGTGATGAAGGCATAGGCTGCACATCAGGGAAATACTTGAAACTTCAACCCTGGAACATGATCTAAGATCAAACGAAAGGTCAATGGGTCTAGTGAGCCAGCTGACACAGATCAGGGGGTCCAGAAGGAATCCATCCATGAGTGGGAGTATCTGGTACCAGGAGGAGGGATGCCACTACTGTAAGATCTGTCAGAGTTTGCAGAATTTCAGGGAGCAGGTGGACCCTGCAGAGAGGAGCTGTGCAAGGGACTTAGGGCCATATGTAGTTGGCCAAATACCGGTCGGTAAAACCAAAAACGGGTTGTTTTTGGCATTACCGACCGGTATTTAGCCATGTGAGATGTACGTAATACCGAATGGAATCGATAATAACGAATCGGTAAATAATTACCGATTCCTTATTTACCGATCGGAGAATACCGAAACAATGAATACCGAATCGGAAATAACGATTCGGTAAAAACCCCAAAAATGTGATGTATCAAACCTCGTTATTACCGAATATGACCAAATTCGGTAATAACGAATCGGTATTTACCACTTTTCCTGAACATGTGGTAATCAGGTGCAGTGCATAAAAACAGGCCCAAAATGCATCTGTGTGAACACAATGGCAGGCCTCTACCTCATAGCAAGGCGGCTACGCTTGAGAGCAGCAGGAGTGAGGATCTGGAGACGGGAAGAGCGGGTGTACAGACTACGCATCACATTGTTCCAATTGACTGAACCTGAAATCCATGACAGGTACAGACTGCACCCACACACCATCCTTGACCTAATACGGGACCTCAAACCCTATCCGGAGCATCAGACACCAAGGGCGCACGCAATCCCCACCCATGTCCAGGTACTCTGTTGCCTGCACCTCCTTGCATCAGGAAGTTTCCAGGGTGTGATAGCTGCAGTTGGTGGTGTGTCACAGAGCTGTCTATCCCGTTTCTTCAACACCTTCCTGGATGCCATGATGGACAGAATGGAACATTACAATACCTTCCCCAGTACACAGGCGGAGCTGCAGAGGACCAAGCTGGAGTACTATCAACTTGCGCATTTCCCACACATAATTGGCTGCGTCGATGGGACCCATATACCCATCTGCCCACCTGCAGCAAGTGAATACATCTACAGAAACCGCAAATCCACCCACTCCATCAATGTGCAGGTGATATGTAATGCCAAGTACATTATAACTGACATCATGGCCAAATTCCCTAGGAGTAGCCACGACTCGTACATCTTCCGGAACAGTGGCATCCATACAAGTCTGCTTGCTGGTGAATTTGGAGACGATACCTACTGGGTAAGTCAATGTGACACACCCTGATGTACACCCTGGCTCAAGCTGTTGGTCACACAAATTAATGGCACTTTCTTCTGTACATAGGTGCCAGCGCATATGCCCTCCAGCCTTATCTACTCACACCAAATCTCAACCCAACCACCCCAAGGGAGAGGAGATACAATGTGGCACATAGGAGCACACGCAACGTGGTGGAGCGCACATTTGGTCTGCTGAAAAGCAGATTCCGTTGCCTCCACAAAACTGGAGGTGCACGTCTGTACAGCCCCATCAAATGTTACAAGATAATTGCTACATGTGCAATGCTACACTATCTGGCCACAAAAAAAGGAACAGCAGTGGAACTAACTGACTCAGAGGACGAGGGCGAGGACAACCCTCAGCCAGAGCCCTGCGCAGCAGGTGTGCAAATGAACATGATGGGAGATAGAGACAGGCAGAGATTACGTCAAACTATTTCTGAGTGAGTAACAAGACAGAGCCAGTAACAGTTATATGTTAAGGTGCTTATTAAGCACACCTCCAGTATTGTGATCAGTGTCCAATCGGACATGGGTTACATCACCCATCTTATGTATGCCAATAGGCATAGGTCTCTACTTCGTGCGTCCACGCGCTGCACGTGCATGTTCCCTAGCAACACTGTCTGTTGTGTCGGACTGTTCCTGTGCAGCCCCGTGGCGTTCACTGCGCCTCCTGCACTCGGTGGGTGAGGGCGTAATGCTACCACAGCTGGTAGCCTCCTCATTGTCCCCCCCTTCCATTGTGGCCGCCTTTGCATTCTGCAGGAGCTCTAAAGCTGAGGACATAGACACCATCCCATGGCCACATCCCTGCTGCAAGGCGCCATCTCCTCCTGCATGGCGATGGACCTGCGACACATCAGTGATGTTGCAGTGGCCAGCCGGTTCACGGACTTGGTATAGTCCTGGAGCCTCTGCCTCTCCCTGCGCCTGCCAAGACGGTCCTGCTCCAGCTGGCTGCAGAGGTTGTCCACAGAGGTTGCTACTCTCTCCTTTCCCGCACACAAGTTATCTCCCAGTGCACTGTAGCCCTTTTCCATCCTGTGCATGTGCTTGTTGATGTGTGCCACCTCCCTGTGCATTGATTTCATCACCCTCCATTGCAGGCGCTGGACCTTCAGCATGTTGCCTTCAAGTCCAGCAAACACACTTTCACCCTGCTCGGAAGCCTCAGGACTGTCCGGCCTTGCCCTGCGGCGGCGGGATGAACTGTGGGCACCCTCGGATGGAGTACCAGCCCTCTCCCTGTTGGCTCCCTCATGGATTGGACTTTGTTCGCCCACTATGCCTTCCTCTGACGACGACTCCATCTGCTGGAGGGTGGCCATGGCATGCCTCCTGCCTGACTGTGGTGGTGGTGGTGTTGGTGATCTTCGCAGTGGGGACTGGGTGAGAGGGGATGGCGGCCTTCCCTGGCACTGTGGTGATGGCTGTGGTGGAGGATTTGATGGCAGTGATGGCGCAGAGCTAGTGGTCCCTGCAGGCATGCTCTCATCCTCATGTTGCCTCCCCTCTGGCCTGGCTGACTTTGATCTGCTGCCCTCAGCAGCACTGCGAGATGACTCGCCTGTAATGACAACAATGTAGATATACTCACTGCTCTGTCTGCAATAGAATTACATTAAACATCATGCCTACAGAGCACAGTGATTGTCCTGACATAGCCAATTACTTTACCATGCTATTGTGTTTGCTAGCCTGACTGTCCTATACATCAGTTCCCTCTGACTGCATCTCCCATAATGCATTGCACGTAATCAGTAAGACATGGAGTGGAGTGGGAGCCCCTATGCCACTATAGGGATTGGGGTTGGGGAGGGGGTAGCACAGCATGCTGGGCATGCATCTTACCTTGTTTCTTTGCTGCTCTGGCGGAGCTGTCTGCGTCTCCCACACCACTCACACTCTCCGGCTGGATGGTGGACTCCACCATCTGTTCAAGTGGTGTTGGTGCTGGGGCTCGGTTCTTTCCTCCACCTGTTTTGGCAGCCTGCCTCTGTCTCTCAGCTATCCTTAC
The DNA here is from genome assembly GCF_964261635.1 of Lissotriton helveticus. NCBI lineage: Eukaryota > Metazoa > Chordata > Amphibia > Caudata > Salamandridae > Lissotriton > Lissotriton helveticus. Next base: position 1,995,005,489 of record NC_136059.1, on the reverse strand, counting down.
TTTCACAGTCTTCCTGAGGTCGTACCAACCTCTTCCTGATGTCCTCTATGGTGTGCTGGGTCACACCTATGGCATTGATTTTGTCCCGAATGCCACTCCAGATTTGCCTCTTCTGTGACTCGGGCACTTGGTGGGACTGCGCTCCAAAAAGCCTGTGATGGTCTTGGCTGACATCCTGGATCAGTACCTCCAGCTCCTTGTCACTGAACTTCAGTTTTCTTTTCCTCTCACTTCCCTCCTTCTCCCTGTCCTGGCTTGCCATTTCAATGCTTGTTATCTTGTTTTTTTTCTTGTTTGTAGCTGTGAGGCTCTGTTGCTGCTGGCTCCTCAGGTCACCTGCCTGCTTGCCTGCCTCACAGTGAGCTCCAGGTCCTGTTCAGCTGCCTGGGTGTGGCCACTTCCTGTTTGGGAGGTAATTGGGTGAAACAGGATTGGCTGATTCAAGGAATTACGATTTTTTGAATTACCGAATCGGTATTTACAGATTCGGTAATGTATTCTGTAACTCCGATTCGGTATTTGTATTTCGGTATTTTAATTGTTTAGTGATTCGTTCACATTCGGTATTTATTACAGAATTTTAACAAATCGGTAATGTTTACCGTTTTTTTATCTACATCCCGTTTATCGACTTCTTAATACCGAATCGGTAAAATTCGGTATTAAGGATTCGGTATTCTTGATTTACCTACATATGGCCCAAAGTCTCTTGAGCGCTTTAGGCAGACTGCCTCCATCTAAGTACAGCAGGGAGATGTCAGTCGATCCCATAGATCTATTGGGAGGATGGAGTCCTCTACACTGAGGCAAGGGACCCCAAACCAGGGGTAAAAGGAGAGTGGTGGTACCCCAGAAGTATAGAGAGTTCCTCCTCACATTGGCTCATGAGATCCCCTTAGCCGGACATCTGGGACAGATCAAGACCTGGACCATGCTGGTCAACTATTTTTATTGGCCCCTGAAGTATGACAAGGTAATGGAGTTTTGCAGTCCTGTTTCACCTATCAAGCCAGTGGCAAGCCAAAGGCTCCCTTGATGCCACTGCCAGTGGTTTTGACCCCCTTTCAGAGAATGGGGATTGACCTTGTTGGTCCCCTAAACCCACCAACTGCATCTGGGAACAGGTTTATTCTGATGGTAGTGGACCATGCCACCCGATACCCAGAAGCAATACCCCATAACTGCTCCCATAACAGTCAGAGCTGTACTTGGCATCTTCACTAGAGTAGGGTTTCCCAAGGAGGTGGTCTCAGACAGCGGGACAAAATTGATATCTGGATATCCGGCGTTGATATGGGATGAATATGGTATTACCTACAAGTTCAAAGGATGAGGTCGCCTACTTGGTGGACGTTGCCACCCCAGGAGTCCCCACAGACTGAAATGACACCAAGACAGGACTGACATGACCGTGCTGATGGTCACAGATGAAGGGGAGGAGGCGAAGAGTGAGCCTGTGCCAAAACTCCTCTCTACTAATTAATGCCAAAGATGGGTCAGTAGAAGGAGTAGTGCTCCGCCCAAGTTGACAGGCCAGGAGCAGAAAGACTGCATACAAGTTTTGGAGCAGTTTGCTGGGCTGTTTTCCCCGTCCCTTGGGCTAACCAATTGGTGTGTCAATAACGTTGATACTGGTGACAGACTACTTGTCAATAACAAGCTGTACAAGTTGTCTGACCAGGTCAAGGCTAGCATAGAGGCTGAGGGAGCCATGATGCTTTGGTTGAGGGTAATTGAGCCTTCTGACAGTCCATGGGGCAGCCCGGTGGTACTGGTGCAAAAGCCTAATCCCCAAGGGGGAAAGAAAGAATTAAGGTTTGGCATGGATTACAGATGTTTGAATGCAGTCTACAAGTCTGACACTCACCCTGTACTTAGAGATAATGAGCTCATTTACAGGTTGGGGGCTGCAAAGTACCTGAGTACATTTGATTTGATGTCAGGTTCCTGGCAGATTGCCCTAAGCTCAGGAGCACAGTTGAGATCAGCATTTTCCACCCCAGAGTGCCACTTTCAGTTTGATGTGATGACCTTTGGCTTGAAGAATGCTCATGCCACCTTCCAAAGGTTGGTGAACAGAGTCTTGTCTGGGATGGAAACTTTCAGTGCAGCTTATCTGGACGATATAGCTGTATTCAGTTCCACCTCAGAGGAACACCTGGTCCACCTGAAGGAAATGCTTCAGGCCCTGCAGCAGGCAGGCCTGACTATCAAGGCAAGCAAATGCCAGCTAGGGAAAGCTTCAGTGATGTACCTGGGCCACGTTTTAGATGGCCATGTACAACCTCTCCATTCCATGGTCCAAACTATCTTGGATTGGGAAGTTCCTAAGACCCAGGCACAGGTCCTTTCTTGGCCGAATGGGTACTACAGATTTGTGAGGTACTATGGGACTAGTTTGGCTCCCCTGACAGATCTTACCTCACTCAATGAAACAGCCCAAAAAGGTAAGCTGGACCCTAGAATGTCAGCAGGCCTTTGAGCCTCTGAAGAAGGCTATGTGTTCAGCACCAGTCCTACTGGCCCCTGACTACAATAGGAAGTTTGTGGTCCAGACAGATGCTTCAGAGCAAGGGCATGGAGCAGTACTGGTACAAGTAAATGAAGAGGGTAAGGATCTACCAGTTGCCTTCTTTAGCAGGCGCTTACTCACCAGTGAGAAAAGATAGAGTACCATTGAGACTGAAGACTTTGCTGTAGTCTGGTCCCTGAAGAAGTTGAGACCATACCTATTTGGTCACTTTTGTATTCAAAATGACCACATATCTCTCCGATGGATCATCTAGATGAGGAGGTGAGCCCAGAATTGTTGAGGTCATCCATTTTCCCACAGGGAATGGACTACACAGTGTCACACAGACCTGGAAATGTGAAGGTCAATGCAGATGGACTTTCCAGGTTTTTTCACTTAGAGGATGAGGACTACCTGGGATTAGGTCAGTTGCCCATCACCTTTCATGTGGGGGCTGTATAGGAAAGTTGTCCTTTTTTGCCTTGATCATACCCCATTTTTGGACTGATCTTGGTGGTTATGTCGTAATTTGGCAGCACCTGAGTTAGCGTTTAGCTCAGCTACACAACCTTTTTATTAACTTGACTTAAGTGTACGGGGACCATTTTTTATTTTGTGGCTTCCATTTTGTACGAACATGCGGCCTCGTGGTAGAGTGCCCTTTTGTCCTTCCTTCATGCCAATGAACCTTCACTTTGCCCAGCAACAGGCTATTTTTAGCGATGGTCAGTTTCACGCATGCGCACACACGATCTCCGGACTAAGAGAGTGGACACTCTTTAGGAATGTTCCCCTAACTGACCAGTGGTATTAAGCTCCTCCCACATGCTGGCTGTGCGCCAAAAATGGCCTTATATGTACCTAAAACTGTTCAAATGTGTACCGCCTATCTTTTTATTACCTTTAAACTGTATAAAAGAGGTCGCGCAACGATGTTCAGTGTGATACTTCTTGCATTACCAAAGGGTGCTGTAGGAATGTACCACCACCCCATGGGGTCCTAATAAACTTGTCTCTTTGCATTTTCAGTTTCCGTGCCAATTTCCGTCTATGGTGTTTGAGTGTTTTTGCAGAGTATGTAGGCCTGACAGAACCCGATACCTCAATTGGCGACCATGAAGGGACTCATCGGCGACTCGGATGCCCGAAGGAGAGGTCACGACGAAGGATTGGAAACTCGCTATGGACGCGTACGCTGCCACTGAGTGACCCGAGTCTCGGCACCCACGGTGTTTTTCCCTTCCTTCTGATCTGACCTTCCAGGTGGCGCCGGTCTTCGACTGAGATCCTGATTGGTTGGTTTGTCGCGTAGTGCCTGTTTTGGCTGATTCGGCTACGGAACTTGGCAGTTGGAAATCTGGACACTTTTGAAGATATTTGGTAAGCTTATGTTTGGTAAGGTAGTCTACTGACACTTACTGGGGCTTTTTTTTAATTTGAATTTGAATTTGAATTTGTATGAGTTAGCTAACGTTTGGACCTATGATTTGAATTATATGTGGAGTGCACCTCACATAGGCAGGCATGTAGGGATATTTCTCTGATTTTGAATTTGTTTGAACGGCACATCGTGAGTAAGTACCTTTTAAGTGCCATTTGTCGTAATTTCACATTTCTGTGATATTTTGAACATGCCTGTTCTCAGCACACTCCGAGGAATGTGCTGTTTTGGAAATGGTACCAGTTATCGATTAAATGAATCTCAGCCGGCTCCCCCAGAGGGACTCCTAACCGTGAAATGTACATTAAATTTGGCCTTCCTCCCATAATGTATAGCACGTTATGGCACAAATATACAAAATCTGATCGTGAATTGCAGTGGCCACTACATGGGTCATTCGATTTGCGAAAAGTCCAGTATGTGGAGCAGTGTTTGTTCCAGCGCAGGTCTAGACAGGACATGTTTGATTGTGTGCGTATGTGGGAGAAAGCGGTGCGTGAACGAATGAAGCGTGAAGAAGCCTTGGCGGACAAAGAGCAGCGCAAGGCTGCTCGGGATAAAGCTTTGCAGCTACAGGAGAAGGAATCGCAGGAACAGAAAGAAAAAGAGAGTCGAGAGCGTAATTTACAACTTAATGGTCAGTTTCCTCTTCGGCGTCCTCTCTATCCTGTCCTTACTAATGAATTAGATGATTTTTCATTGTTAGATCGTTGCCCGCCTCCGTATGTTCAGCCTACGGCTCCGGATGTGGAATCGGACGAGGATAATCAGGACAAACAACGTACCAGGTTACATGCCGAGCGTATGACGGAATTGCGTTCGATTGCCCGTAAACTTAATGTAAATTCTATAACTGTTTCAGAGGTTGATGATTTTATGAGTAAGTGGTCCGACAAGAAACAATTGTATTTTTTAGATCATTTTGCAGGCGAAGTTGTTGAGCGGTTTAGAAAACAATCTCCTGAGTTTGAACCTAAGGATATATCAGTTGGTCGTGAGAATTTTCGTAAAGGTGTTTTTGCTCTTTCAGATGCGGAGGAATTTTTCCGACGGTTGATTTGGTTACGGGATGAGGCGACACGATTGCGAGCGGTGAAAAAGGCATCGAGCCCACCAGTGTCTGAATCGACGGAAACTTCTCGAGTGTGCCCTATCTATGGATCAGATAAGAGTGTTGCGATTAATGTTTTGCCTATGCGGGAAGCCGCACCTTTGTATGTCCCTCCCAAAGGGGACGGTACGGATGATGATAAGATGTCTAAAGATTCAAAGGGCTATTTTGTGTATAATTGGGTTTATACGCCATGGAATAGAGCAGATGTTATGGCACTTAAGAATGCTTTGCCTGACCCCCGTAAAAATCCAGCAGCTTTCTACGAAGGTGTGGAGGGCGCTATTTCTTCATGTATCATGACGTTAGTCGATATTTATCTTTTCTTTGGGTTGATATTGCCTCCTGATATGTGGAGAGCGATTCGTAAGTTTGACGATCGTACGATATTAGGTGCAGATTGGAAGGAGATAGTGAGTGCTGACCTAGATAGGGAACCTGCATGTAAGCCGTGCCAGTTAATTTTAGAATTACCAACGGCTATCTTGACTAAATTAAAAACGCTTGTCCCCCCTAAAAAGATAGATTGGACAGTATTGGCATCTTGTAAACAGAAACTAGATGAATCAGTTTCTGACTTCTTTTCACGTTTCGAGGAAGCATTCCATGATTACAGTGGTCAATCATTAACAGAGGACACGGGCAGGCATTTGTTTGTAGACAAGTATGTGGCTAATCTCCTACCGGAGATTACAAAACGATTAAAGGCTAGTGAAAGTTCATGGACTACTGCAACGCCCACTTCTTTATTAACCATGGCTCAGTATTATGAACGACAGGAATTAGAGGCAAAAGAAAGTAGTGATAAGAAAGTGAAAGACTTAAAGATGAAGGTAATGTTGGCACAAGTTCATGCTACGCAATCGAGAGGGAATGACAGGGGTAGACGAGGATCGTACGTTACGTCTCCCCCTCGTTCCGACATTTCTGAGGATCAGTGTGCATACTGTAAACAGTTTGGACATTGGGTTGCAGATTGTCCGGTACTTCGTGAACAGCGTAGCCAGAGGGGTCGAGGTAGTGGAAGGTCACGGAATAGTTATTCAGGACCGAGAGGTGGAGCGAATGACCGTGGTAGGTTTGAAGAGAGGGGTCGTGGTCAGGTTGAGCATAATACTTTTGATCGACGGAATCAATATCAGGTAGCTGAAGGAGAACATATTGAGTCACAGGATAATAGACATTCATAGGATTGCGTAGGATGGGGTGTGGAATCGGTTGAGGTACCAGTCGATCAGAGGTGTCCATATATATCAGCACATGTTTTGGGTTCTACTGATCAGTTTCTGGTTGACACAGGAGCTACTTGTAGCGCTCTGTCCAAACACTTGGTTCCAAGGGCTCCCCTGTCTGGCAAAATAATTACAGCAATAGGGTTCGATGGAACACCTTCTCTAAGCCCATTGTCTCAACCCCTTACCTTTCATGTTGACAAATTCACTGCCCCATGTCCTTTTCTATTATCCCCAAATACACCAGATAATATTATGGGACTTGATATGCTAAAGCATTTTCGTGCAACAATACGCTGTGCCCCTGAAGGGGTGCGGGTTATTTTGAATGAAAACTACCCAGAAATTGAGAGATTGTGCCTCATGCAAGAGTCCGATGCATTAGCTTCCCTTCCAAGCACGTTATGGGCCACTTCTGATACTGATGTGGGTAAAATGATTATTCCACCTGTGCACATTACTGTGAAGGAGGGAGCGATATTACCTCGTGTTCCTCAGTATAAGATCTCTAGAGAAGGCGAACTGGCTTTGACACATATTGTGAATGATTTGATAACGGCCGGGGTGGTGGAGGAAGTTCCCTACAATGTTTGCAACAGTCCAATTTTGCCGATTCTAAAGAAAGATACAGATCCCAAGGTTTATCGTTTTATTATTGATTTGAGAGAAATTAATAAGATAGTTGTACCCCAGTACCCAGTAGTGTCAGATATCACCACGTTACTTACTCTGGTTCCACCCACAGCTACTACATTTACGGTGATCGATTTGAAAAACGCTTTCTTTTCGATTCCCATTCATCCTGATAGCCGATATTTGTTCGGTTTTACATTAAATAATAAATCTTATAGATTTTGTCGAGTTCCTCAAGGTTACACAGAAATTCCTAGCATTTACAGCCAGGCTTTGAAAAGACAGCTTGATTCTTTTGATTTGCAGTCTGGGGTGGCGCTTATACAATTTGTTGATGACATCTTGCTTGCAGCAGATACACAGGAGCAATGCGAGGAGAGTACGCTCTCCCTGCTTTCTTTTCTTGCTGAACATAATCACAAGGTTTCACGGAAGAAGCTGCAATACTGTAGACCAAAGGTGACATATATTGGTCATCTTTTGTCTAAGGAGGGACGTGCATTAACATCAGACCGAATTCAAGCAATCTTAGATACACCAGTCCCTTGCACACAGAAGGATGTTCGTGCTTTCATAGCTTTGACGTCCTTTTGCAGGCAATGGATACTAGGATTTCATTACAAGACCGGAGGCTACATTATGCATAAATCTTTAATGCAGATCCCAGCAGCCGCATCACAATACAACAGTTCCAAAACAGAACAAAGGCAACAGCTAAGAGCCATGAGCCAACAACACACAGCCTCTTTTAAATGCGGCTCCCAAGCAGATAAGTCTACTCTTATACTCTTCTGATTACCTATGTTTTTTTCTAGCCTTTAATGGTTTAGTATATCGCTTATAGTGTTTTAATGGTTTATTATATAACCTTGTGGGGTTTTGACCCTAGTATGAGTGTGTATTTATGGTGTGACAGTTTCCCTCCCCCATAACCTACACACCCTCCCTCTACCAATTTCCAATATATGGAAATTCCCTCCTCGCAAACCCCCCCCCCCCCGCACGCCTATTTGCGGTTTCCTCAATGTCCTTACTTTGTCTGTGTTATTCCGTCTCCCGTTTCACGGAACCATCCGGCCCGGTTTTTTCCCCACTTTCTCCGCGCTTAGCGCGTCTCCCCTTGGCGATAACCATCGTTGTTTTAAGCGAAGGTAGTTACCCTCACCTTCTTTTACTGATCCCCCTTGGCGGTTGCATTTCCTCCCCGCGCTCGGCAGCGCGAGGCTGTGGAGCATTAGAGGAATGACCCTGAGCAACAACGACGCGGCGTCGTCATGTTGCTAAGGGCATTTCCTCTACCTCGCACGCGCCGGCAAGGTTGTGACAGCGTGCCCATAGCAACCCCTGCCTTACTCGCGCTGTTTCTCTAACGCAAGCGGCAGTTGACACATTAACGCGTCTAAGTACTTTCTTGTCACAGAAATAATTATAATTTACGGGGAATAATTTATCCGAGTCCCTTTCTCGGTGGAACACGTTGTTGTGCCTCAGCTAGCACATTGTTGGCGATTTCCTGCCATACCTAATATCGACCTTCAGCTTGTCATTTTCCACTTTATTCCCCTTTAAAAGCATATCAGTCCCGTGTCTAGCTCAGGTTCTGAGGAGGCTTCGGCCCCTTCCCAGGATCTGGCCAGTATCCAGTTTAACAAAATACTCCAGAAGGAGATGAAAAGCTGTCTGAGGGAGGGGCTCGCTCAGATCATTAGTTCCAAGCGCCCCCCTCAAGAAGACGGCTCAGCCCGGGGTAAGAGACTAAAAAAGAATAACTATAATGAATTGAGCATGGGGGGTCCTTGCACCTCATCGGATAAAGGAGGTCTTAGCACCTCAAGGAATGAAGGAGGTCTTCGCACCTCAAGCAGTGTGGGTGTCCCTAGCGGCACAAAGAAACAAGGTGTCCAAAGCGACACACGCTCAACCGATGCTCATGATAGCTATGACGATATTGGTTCGGATGACTCCGAATTCCTCGACGAGTATGCCCTCGACCTTAATGATGAGGAGCACGACTTCGGAGACCCTACTGAAGAGGGTACATCCTCCTCGAGAGATGTAATATGTAACCCCTTGGGCGAGGAGATGCTCTCTCCTCAAAACTTAAAACACCCCCGAAGCTCCGAATGGTTCCCTCAGGAACACGTTGCGAAGTTCGTTAAAAAATGGATCAGATTCCCCTTGGAGAACGAGACTCGCAACATTCTACGAGCAGAATGCGCTAGACCTTCTGTGGGTGATAAGTCTTGTTACACCCCTAATCTCGACCCGGATCTAATTAAATTCCTTTTCAAGCTGGGGCGTGACCCCAGGAAAGGTATGGAGAAATCCCTGAAAGTTTGCCAGGATCGTCTCCTCGACGTACTTGGCCCCCTCACGAGGATTCTCGACTCTGCAGAACAGAGCCACATTGAAGGTACTCGCCTCGATGCCGAATTGATTAGAGGCTGGAGCCAAAGGGCCATTATCCTTTTAGGAAATGCAAACGCAGGCATCAACGCCGAAAGGCGTAGAGTGGTCCTCACACGGATTAACCCTAAGCTCAGTGATCTTGCCGATAAAGAACCTACTAAAAACCAGAAAGGTCTCCTCTTTGGTGAAGATCTGATTAAATCCCTTGGGAAATATGTCTCGACCTTTACGGCCCTGGACAGGGCACAGCAAAATATGCGAAAGGTTTTTAATTCAGGCAATAACCTTTTCGGAAGGGCCGGAAGACGAGGCCAATCTTCCGGCCGCTACTTCCAGAGGCCCAACTTCAGATCACGTGGAACTGGCAGAGGATACCAGCAATTTCAGCAGTACCAGCAATATCCAACCCCGCAATTCTACCCCCAGAGAGGTAGAGGACAGCGCGGCAGAGGCTTCAGATCTCGTGGATCAAGCGTCCAGAATAATCCCTCAGGTGAGCGCTCCCCCTCTCCCTTCCCTTTCTTTCCCCTTAAAGGTAGGGGGCAGACTGAAATATTTCTTGGAAAATTGGGAATGCATCACTCAAGATGCTTGGGTTCTGAGCACTGTGAGAGGTTTTGCTATAGATTTCGAGTCCGAACCCATCCAGACTTCCCTCCCAATGTGTATTCCCATGTGCCCGGCTCAACAAGACATCATCGAGGAGGAAATCTCCTCAATGATTCAAAAAGGTGCTGTACTGGAGGTTCCCCTGGACCTCATGGGCTTCGTAAGCAACCTCTTTTTAGTCGAAAAGAAGGACAAGGGTTGGAGGCCGGTTATAAACCTCCGCCAAGTAAACAGGTTCATTTCTTACAGACATTTCAAGATGGAGGGCATTCACCTCCTGAGGGACCTTCTTTTAGAAGGGGACTGGTTAGTCAAATTAGACCTCAAAGACGCCTACTTTACCATCCCCATGGTCAAGGCTCATCAGCGCTTTCTCCAGTTTTTATGGAAAGACCGCTTGTACCAGTTTCAAGCTCTGCCCTTTGGCCTCTCTTCCGCACCATGGTGCTTCACCAAGGTCATGAGGGCCGTTGTGTCTCACCTAAGATCAAGGGGTGTTCGTCTCATTATCTATCTGGACGATATTCTCATTATGGCGCAAGAAAAGGCGCAGTTGAATCGGGACCTGGACTTTTCTATGAAACTCATAGAAAGCCTAGGTTTCATTATAAACAAGGAGAAGTCCTCCCTGACTCCCTCAACATCGTTGGAATTTCTGGGTTTCACGGTCGACACCTCTCGTTGCCTCCTCCTTCTTCCTTCCAAGAAGATCTCAAAAATAAAGAAGCAAATAAAGCATGCTTTGGGCCGTCAGAATCTCTCCCTCAGAGACTTGGCCAGACTTCTAGGCCTCCTTTCATCTTCAATTCAAGCAATATTTCCAGGCCCGCTCAACTATCGGGCTCTTCAGAGGCTCAAAGCGAGAGCTCTGAGATCAGGTCTCTGGTATGGGGACCTTGTTACTCTGGATTCGGATTCTCGTTCAGAGTTGCTTTGGTGGCTGAACAACCTGGAGGCATGGAACGGGAAAGCCATCTTTGGCTCATCCCCGGATTTCGTCCTGGAATCAGATGCCAGCCTGCATGGCTGGGGTGCTTGCCTCTTGAATCAAAACACAGGAGGTCTTTGGTCTCAGGAGGAATCTCTCCGCCACATAAATTTCCTGGAATTGACCGCCGGTCTTTATGCTCTCATGAGCTTCAGGAATTCTCTTCAGGGCAGGTCCGTCCTTTTGAAGATGGACAACATGTCAGCGGTGGCCTATGTCAATCGCCTCGGAGGCACGAAGTCTGCAGACCTCTCAGACTTAGCCAAGAAGCTTTGGATGTTCTGCCTGGAGCACAAGATTGCTCTGAGAGCAGAATACCTTCCAGGTGCTGCCAATTCCTCCGCGGACTGGAACTCACGTTTCCTTGTGGATTTCAGCGACTGGAAGCTGAATCCTTGTGTCTTCAGGACCCTGAATCAGATCTGGGGTCCCCTAGAGGTGGATCTCTTTGCGAGCAGACTCACCTCCCAACTTCCGGATTATTTCAGCTGGATGCCCGACCCGGGTGCTCGGGCATTCAACTCCTTCCTCCAACATTGGGGCAATCTCCGAGGTTATGCCTTCCCTCCTTTTTCAATGATTCAGCGAGTACTTCAGAAGGTGAGGCACGACAAGTGTCTCCTCCTTCTAATAACCCCTTTCTGGCCCTCCCAGGCCTGGTTTCCCACTGTTCTGGAATTGACTTGCAGCATTCCCTTCCTGATCCCTTCACTGGAGGATCTCCTCGTAGACTCGGACGGTCGCGTTCATCCTCTGATCCTCAATCGGAGTTTATCCCTTCTTGCCTGGAAGGTGTCAGGAGATCTAACGAGATCTCAGGTCTTTCGAACTCAGCTTCAATCCTCCTCAGGGAGTCTTGGGCACCAGGCACCCATTATAGATACAATAGAATCTGGAAACTCTGGGTTTGTTGGTGCCTGGAGAGGAACCTGGATCCCTTGGAGGCCCCTATTGTTGATGTGACTAATTTCCTAGTTGAACAATTCGAGAAGGGCCTTAGTTACAGGTCTATTAACTGTTTTAGATCTGCAATTTCAGCAGGTCATTCCCTTATCAACGGCAAGTCCATTGGTAAAAACGTCATTGTTTGTAGAATCATGAAGGCTATTCGTATCAAAAGGCCTCCTAGACCCAAATATGACGTCCTTTGGGACGTTGATTTGATTCTTCGTCTCTTTTCGGACTGGCCCTCTAACTCTCTCCTTAACAGGAAGAATCTTTCTCTTAAACTGGCTACCCTTCTATGCCTTGTTTCTTGCAGAAGGTCTTCAGACATTCGTTCCCTCGATATTACTTATCGTTCTTATAATCCGTTTGGCGTTAAGTTTGACGTCTACAGGAGGACCAAAACTATGTCTGACTCCATTTTTTATCCTCGTTTTGACCTTCATCCTAAACTCTGCGTCGTCGACTGCATGAAAGAGTATGACCTTAGAATGTCTGGCCTTCGTCCAGTCGGCGTTAATCAATTACTTATTTCCTTTGTTAGACCTCATAGAGCTATTAGCTCCCCCACTATTGCTAGATGGATTAAATCCACTATGAGCTTAGCTGGAGTGGATTTGACCAAATTTCAAGCTCACTCCCTTAGAGGTGCTATGGCTAGCAAATCACTCTGGTCTGGAGGTAGGTTGGATGACATTTTGAAAGCTGCTGACTGGTCCAATGCCGGTACCTTTGCACGTCATTATTGTAAACCTATCCAACACATGTCTGATGCTGTTTTAGGAAGCTTCCAACATGCATAATGTAGCCTCCGGTCTTGTAATGAAATTGCGATTCTCATATTTACATGACTAGAGAATCTGGATTTCATTAAAGACTCGGAGGCTGACATTATCCCCCCCTCCCTCCACCGGAGGCATTTCAACTTTTGCATTTTACCATGTACAATTTATTGTAATGTATTGCAATGCTCACTGTCTTTGTTTTCCTCTTATGACATGTTTGGATTGGTTTCCTTTGGGGCTTCTTGGACTAATTCCTTTGTCCTTTCAGATGTTGCCTGATCCTGAATTCGTCTCTCAAGAGAACTTCCTGGGACATCCTTCCTGGATTTCTTCCTTCTACCTTCTACAGTCAAGTTTCGTGATGTTCTGCCTTCCATCGTTGTGGAGTTTCTACTCAAGCCTTTGATCTCTTCCTGAACTTTTCTACTTTTTTCCTCATTTAAAAGAGGCTGTGTGTTGTTGGCTCATGGCTCTTAGCTGTTGCCTTTGTTCTGTTTTGGAACTGTTGTATTGTGATGCGGCTGCTGGGATCTGCATGAAAGATTTATGCATAATGTCAGCCTCCGAGTCTTTAATGAAATCCAGATTCTCTAGTCATGTAAATATGAGAATCGCAATTTTCATACATTGTAAAACCTTTGTTAGCATTGCTGTCCAAAAATGCACCAACCTCCCTTGAATGGACGGATGAATGTCAGAATGCTTTTGAACAATTGAGACAAGCTCTTTGCTCTGCACCAGTGTTAGGTACACCAGATTATACAAAGCTCTTTACACTGTATGTACATGAGAAGGATGGATGCGCATTGTCAGTCTTAGTACAGTTACACGGAGACAAACAGAGACCCTGTGCATACTTTTCAGCGGTACTCGACCCTGTGGCTCGAGGACTGCCTGGATGCCTTCGAGCAGTTGCAGCAACAGCAGTAGCTATACGGCAGAGTGAGGGAATAGTTTTATCGCACAACTTGTTGGTGTTAGTTCCCCATGCAGTAGATGCGCTATTGAACCAAACGAAAACGCAGCATCTAACCAGTGACCGTTTAACAGGATACGAGTTAACACTGCTGGCGCCACACATTACATTGAAGAGGTGCGCCACTTTGAACCCCGCCACTTTATTGCCATATCCTGTTACTGAGACCCAGGAAGAAGAACAACATGATTGTGTTTTTCTGACTGATGAACAAACAAAGGGTCGTGTCGATTTACAGGATACGCCACTTCCAGATGTAGATGGGGAACTGTGGGTTGATGGGTCCTGTGTGAGATTGCCAGATGGAACGGCTTCCGCGGCCTATGCGATCACAACACTTAAGACGGTGGTAGAAACAGCACGGATACCGCAGAAATCAGCTCAAGCAGCTGAATTGATAGCCTTAACGAAAGCATGTGAGTTAAGTGCTGGATTATGTGTGAATATCTATACCGATAGTCGTTATGCCTTTGGAGTAGCGCACGATTTTGGCCTACTCTGGAGGGAACGAGGGTTTATGACTTCACATGGAACACACATTATGTACGGAGAGTTGGTATGTGATCTCCTGAATGCACTATTATGCCCGAAGAAGGTGGCGATAATAAAATGTAGTGCACATAAAAAGGTGACAGACAAAATAGGGCAAGGAAACGCTTTTGCAGACCGCATAGCGAGAGAAACTGCCATGTTGCAAAATGACTCCCCTATGTATGTGGTGAGATCGCAAGCCGAGCGATGGCATGATGCTAGAGAGGAAGTTTTAGACATACAGAAATCAGCGTCTGAAGCGGAGCTTGCAGCATGGGCAATAGAGGGAGTGTTGGATGATGAGGGTTGCTGGAGAAGCAAAGACATGAAGAGATGGAAATTACCTGCTGCTTACTTGCAAGTAATGGTTCAGATGGCACATGGGCTGGCACATATTGGAGCTCTTGCAATTACTAAATTGCTTACACGAGTTTGGGAGCATCCTGAGATTACCAGCACGGCTAGGAGAATAGTACAGACCTGTCTGATATGCCTACAGTACAATCCTGCTAAAGGGACCTCTACTCCTAAAGGAGGGTTCGTTCCACCTACTGCACCATTCGAAGTACTGCAAATGGATTACATCCAGTCGGAGCGCTGTAATAACCTCAAGTATGTCCTAGTGGTGGTGTGTGCTTTCAGTAAATGGGTGGAAGCCTACCCCACGAAGGATAATACAGCATTAACAACAGCTAAGGTGTTACTGAAAGAGTACTTCTCACGTTATGGTGTTTGTAAATTTTTGTGGAATGATAATGGTCCTCATTTCGTTGGGAAAATAGTGGAGCATGTCCTGAAAGGATTGGGAATAAGACAAAAGTTCCACGCTGTATTCCACCCGCAGTCAGCAGGTCTAGTAGAAAGGTATAATGCGACTCTGAAGCTGAAGCTAGCAAAGATCGTGGCATCCACGTCTTTGAAATGGCCGGACGTTTTGCCATTGGCATTATTGTCTATTAGATCAGTGCCACACTCTCGAACTGGCCTCACACCCTATGAGGTGGTGTTTGGAAGGCCGATGAATATTTGGGGAGTTCCAAAGCCTCGTTTGATACATGATGTACCTTGTATAATGATGAACGATTATTTGGCACGATTAACAAATTATTTATCTTCTATTCATCAACAGGTTCGAGAAGCGCTCCCCGACAATTCCATTGGAGAGGCTCACAATCTTCATCCTGGCGACTTCGTGATGATCAGGGTGTTTGAGAGGTCCAGCAGCTTAGAGCCGAGGTGGCGTGGCCCTGAGCAAGTGCTGCTGGCAACGCGGACGGCTGTGCGTGTCACGAATAAGAAACGGTGGATACATTCGACGCACTGCCGACGTGTCTCTCCAGATCTGGTGAACCCTACTGTGCTGTCCGACTACAGAGACATCTTGGACGCGGAGAAGAGCCCAGCTGTTACGCCTCACGAGTCGGAGGGAGCCTTCCCGGACCACGCAGAAGTATAATCTACGGCCAAGGAAATAATTTTTTTGGTATTTTTCATGACTGGTTGGTAACCGTTCAGAGGTTTGTGAAACGGAAGCCGGGAATATCAAGGGGGGGGGGGATCAGTTCTGTCCAGTGTAGCGACACCCGTCTTGAATCTCGGAGAAAAACTCAACAGCAGCCTCGGTTCTCAGCACCATATTTTTATTTTTTAGTTTGTTTTCTTGAGACTTCTGTTCATTGTACCATGGCACCTATGACATTGAGAAACAGAAGACTTTTGGGTGCGGTTCTTTTTGTTGCGACAATAGTGGGGATAGCAGTAATAGCTTGGACTATAGAAAGACTATTTCCTGCACGGGACTATTTACTGCCTACCACTCCAATTCCATCTGAACATTTTCATTTTACTTTGCCCTATCACGAAGAAAGACATAGACAGACTTATTTGAATAATAGTTTCATTCAGATATTGCATCACACGCATAACATGACCAACACGTCCAACTGTTGGGTATGTGGGATGTTACCTGGGCATCAGAAGAAGGGAGGAACCCCACTTATTCCTCTTCCTTTTTCTCATAATGGGTCATGCAATGCTTGGTATACTCTTCTCTTTACTTTGAGACGGCCAACAAAAGGTGGACTACTTTTTCGACTGAACAAGGTCTGCTATAATGATCGAGATGGCTATCCACAAGCAGAAGGAACTAAGTTCGAGTGGGAAGAATATCGACCGGACAATGTATCTGCACCTCGCATCTTCACTAATCAGAGACTTACAAATATGTCCAGTTTACATGTAATTACTGTAATTGACACGAAAGCAGATCTCTGTATTAGGAATAAGGGAACCATTCCGGTGGGGAGAAGTGAATGCAATATTACTCTTGCTTTTGATACTCCCAATGGTATTTCATTTGTGGCCTCACGAAACACTTATTTTATCTGTGGTAATAAAGGTTATCATCGTCTTCCTCTTGGATGGTTAGGCACATGTTACATATCCTTTGTATTACCCCCTGTGTTTATTGCCCCACCTATGTACCCTAATGATTTTGTATTATATCATGATTTTATTTTGAATAGAGTTAAGAGGACATTGGACATCGATGGGGTTGATCAAACTGACACCTCCCTACAACAATATGTGGATTTTAATTTAGGGTTATTTTCTTTTGTGGGCGCTGCTCTAAACAGCAGGAAAATTAGGCGGCTAACACGTGTTGTGGAGGCAGTTGCTAATGAAACTGTTTCTGCTTTAGGGAATATAACTGAAGAGCTCCAGATTACTAGAATTGTTACGCTTCAGAACCGAATGGTTCTGGATGTAGTGTTAGCTGATCGTGGGGGTGCATGTCGTATCATCGGAAGTAGTTGTTGCGTCTATGTCCCTGACAATTCCCCTTCTGTGTATGATGCCATTTCCAAATTGCACAAAATTGCCTCTGAAATTCACACTGACAATGGTACTTGGACTTTTTCAGGTTGGTTTTGGACTATGCTCAGTACATGGGGCTGGAAACTGCTAACGATTCTATGTGCAATTATTAGAATATTCTTCTTTTGCTGTTTATGTATTCAATGTGGTCCTGCTCTATGTTCTGTATGTATTACGGCCTGTATCCCATCCAAACGAGCTGTTGCTAAAAATGTACAAATGAGTAATGCCGAAGTGAGGCGGATTATGATGATCGATGTCGAGGATGAACATCCGGATTATTTCCATTATGAGGTAGCTTCAGCTAAACGCTAAAAGGGCCGTCAGTCGTAATTTGGCAGCACCTGAGTTAGCGTTTAGCTCAGCTACACGACCTTTTTATTAACTTGACTTAAGTGTACAGGGGCCATTTTGTATTTTGTGGCTTCCATTTTGTACAAACATGCGGCCTCGTGGTAGAGTGCCCTTTTGTCCTTCCTTCATGCCAATGAACCTTCACTTTGCCCAGCATCAGGCTATTTTTAGCGATGGTCAGTTTCACGCATGCGCACACACGATCTCCGGACTAAGAGAGTGGTCACTCTTTAGGAATGTTCCCCTAACTGACCAGTGGTATTAAGCTCCTCCCACATGCTGGCTGTGCGCCAAAAATGTCCTTATATGTACCTAAAACTGTTCAAATGTGTACCGCCTATCTTTTTATTACCTTTAAACTGTATAAAAGAGGTCGCGCACCGATGTTCGGTGTGATACTTCTTGCATTACCGAAGGGTGCTGTAGGAATGTACCACCACCCCATGGGGTCCTAATAAACTTGTCTCTTTGCATTTTCAGTTTCCGTGCCAATTTCCGTCTATTGTGTTTGAGTGTTTTTGCAGAGTATGTAGGCCTGACAGAACCCGATACCTCAGTTATTGACTCAGAAGGTGCCCTTGGCTCTGCTAACCAGGCTCAGGGACAGTGCTCTATCCTCTAAAGATATATGCTGATTGGTATAATTGTAATTGGTAAGGAAACCCGACCTGCCAGTCCCTACTATATGGTAGGGCATGTAGGTTGCCAGTGGCCTTCATGAACTTAAGTGTGCACTGTTGGGGTGTCTGATGTCATTTCAAAGCCAAGCCTGCATTGCAGGCTGGTTTTAAAATAAAACTGTATCCCAAATTCGACGTTGGAGTTAAAAGCACTTCCTAAGTCCAAAATGAACGTTTTATTAATAATAAGCCACCACTAAGGTCTGCCATATGTGCCCCAGGGGTAGGGAGCATAGTTATAAAAAGCAGGGACAACATAAAAGCCCAGAAATGAAGGATAAACAAGGCAGCTCTGCAGAGCCTACTAGATCACTACCTGGAAAAGAAGAGAGGATGGATTGCCTTACTGGACTGCACCAAAGAGAGGATTGCACTCTGAAAGAGTGCACCTGGTGCACTTCCAAGGCTCCACAAAGAAAGAACTTTGCCTGACTCCAAAAGGAAAGAATCAGACTCTCTGACCAGCAACACGTGCAAAAGAGCTGAAGACGTCACCTGCAAAGCAAAAGAGAGGACACCCCCAGCTGACCATTTGTAACTGGACTTGTTCTGGACTGCACAAGTGCATTCTGGGAGACTGAGTCATAGTCCCTTAGTGGCATGCCAGAGCCTTGAACATCTGGCCAGTGCTAGAGGACACTTATCTACCCTAAGAAACAAAGAAACAGTTGGAAGCCTCATTGGAACTGACCTGAAACCATGCAAAGCCTCACCGTTCAGCTGCCTGCTCCAACAGAACCGGAGCGAGTTGATGCAAAACCTCACCGCACAGCTTCAACAGAAACGATGCAGGTCGATGTGAAGCTTCGCAAAGCCGTGCTGCACAGCTTCATCAGAACCAACGCAGTGCGACGTAAGTTGATGCTGGACCTCGCATTGCAGCCCTCGAAGCACCTTGGAACTGATGCTAGATGGTAAACAGCCATTACAACGAGGTTGTTACCACGCAAGTTGTTACATTGCATGCGTAACAACGCATGCGATGTAACAACGACTACCATTACAACGCAAATTATAATATTGCATGTGCTTTTAAAACGTATGCGATGTAATGGTTATCCACATCGTTGTGAGAAAACTGGGCTGTTCCGTTTCCTCACAACGACGTGCACCGCCTCTCTGTCAACGCTGGAACCCGGAGAGAGGAACCACGAGGAGAGAGAGGTAAATGGGATTGTACTTGGGGTGGGGGTTACTTTTTAAGGGTTTAGGGTAGTGTCGAAGTAGTGTAGTAATATTTGTGTAGTGTAAGGTTGTGTTTTAGGATTTAGGGTAGTGTTGGGGGGGTCATGTAGGGTAAAGTTAGAGTGTAGGGACTGGACTAGGGGTTGTGCAGGGGTCGTGTTTTAAGGTTTAGATTAGTGTTGTGGTGTTTGTG
The DNA here is from genome assembly GCF_964261635.1 of Lissotriton helveticus. Lineage (NCBI taxonomy): Eukaryota > Metazoa > Chordata > Amphibia > Caudata > Salamandridae > Lissotriton > Lissotriton helveticus. Next base: position 1,994,986,028 of record NC_136059.1, on the reverse strand, counting down.
TAGTGTAGGGTAGTGTTTTAGGGTACTGTTGTGCTGTTTGCATAGTGTAGGGTAGTGGGTTAGGGTAGTGTAGGGGGGTCGTGCAGGGTAGTGTTAGAGTGTAGGGACAAGACTGGGGGAAAGGGGAAGGGGGAGTGTCATGCTGGGGGTCGCGTGTTAGGTTTTAGAGTAGTGTTGTGGTGTTTGGGTAGTGTAGGGTAGTGGTTTAGGATTTAGTGTAGTGTTGGGGGTCGGTGCAGGGTAGTGTTGGAGTGTAGGAACAGACTGGGGGGTAGGGGAGGGTCGTGCAGGTGGTAGTATTTTAGGGGTTAGGGTAGTGTTGTGTTTGTGTAGTGTAGGGTAGTCTTTTAGGGTTTAGGGTAGTGTAGGGGGGTGGTGTTAGAGTGTAGTTTCAGGACCGGGGGAAACGGGAGGGTCATGCTGGGGGGTAGCGTGTTAGGGTTTAGGGTAGTGTTGTGGTGCTTGTGTAGTGTATGGTAGTGGTTTAGGGTTTAGGGTAGTGTCGGGGGTAGTGCATAGTAGTGTTAGAGTGTACGGATCGGCCTGGGGGGAGGGGGAGGATTGTGCAGTGGGTAGAGTTTTAGGGCTTAGGGTAGTGTTGTGGTGTTTGGGTAGTGTAGGGTAGTGTTTTAGGAATTAGTTTAGTGTCGGGGGTTGTGCAGGGTAGTGTAGTGTTATTGTACGGAAAGGACTGTGGTTTGAGGAGGGTCGTGCAGTGGAACTCTGTTAGGGATATGGTTAGGGTAGGTTGGAGTCTTTTACCTTGCAAACGTTTACCATGAGTATACCTTTACCACGCATGCCTTGGCTTTGAAATGGAGTGCATGGCAAAGGTAAAGTTGTGGTAAACTTTTGCGTTGTAATGGTACTCTTTGTAATTGACATTGCATAGGGTTGTATGGCATTACAACGCGGGCTTTTACCACGTGTGCCATTACAACGCTGTTTTTACAACGCAAGTCGTTACAACGACTTGCGCTGTAAGCGCTGGATAGTGGAATAGTTTAAATTTCTATTCCAACTCCAGCCCACGTTACATTAGGGAAGATGTTGGAATAGAAAATTAAACTATTCCCTATCCAACAGCGCCCTCCAGCGCAAGTCGTTGTAACGACTTGCATTGTAATAGCAGCGTTGCAATGGTAGCGCATAGTAATACCCGTGTTGTAAAGGCTGTTCCCCTTGCATAGTAATACCCACATTGAAAAGGCATGCGCGGTATTTCTATGCGATGTAACGAGTGCTATTCATGCTAGATGACTTGAAGCCTTGCAAAGCAACGTCACGCAGACGTGCGAAATACATAAGGTACAATACTCAGCAGGCCTAACTTGGTCCTGTGTCTGGACCACGTTCTATCACAGTCTGCTTGAACTTGTGCCTTCGTCCTGGTCCAGCGCAACCAGATTCCCTTTTTAAGCACTATTTTTACATGAATCTTTAGATATTCATATCTTCGGGTACCTACAATGGATAATTGTCATTTTTATGTAATTTTAAAGATAAAAATATTTCCTATTTTTATAAATTGATATCAGATTTCTATTGTGTTGGGTCTTTTACATATTTACTGTTTTGGTGGTATTAAATGCTTTATGCATAGCTATCTCTTAGGTTAAGCCTGACTGCTTGTTTGCCAACTTACCAAGGGTTTAGCAAGGATTAATTTACTGGAAAGTTATTGTGGTATTATTACTAGCAGAGGGTGAATACACTCACCTACTAATGGCCCACTTTTCTACAGTCTAACACTGGGGCACTGGGCTACCTTATTACACTTATTAAGTGATAACTTCAGATTGTGAGCAGATAGGGAAATACTTCTTCTACTCCTTTGAAATTGTATTTTAAAATTCTATTTAATGGTAAAGTCCGAATTTAAGTTACTATTCTAAAAATGCCACTTTAAGAATGTTGTAATTTTTCTGCCTAAACCAAAATGTCCCTTTCTATTAATGTCCAGGGTCACAGGACATTTAATTCCTCTCCTGTTATTGATGTGGATTCCTTCAAGATAGGGGACCAAAGGGCCTTTGGTGTGGAGCAGGATGTTCCTCTCCTGAGCAGGATGACCTCGGGTTGTACCAAGCCCTTCCTGAGCTTTAGAGGGTTGCTTGAAGGCTGTGTCTACCCTCTTCCTGACTTCTGCAGCTGCCTGCCCTGTCACTACCAAATGCAACTAACACCTGCCCTTTATCACCATAGACAGTTTGGAGCCAAAAACAGGGTATAAGAAGAGCTGACTGAACCTGTTTAGTTGTAGAAAGAGAGAGGAACCCCACGCACAAGTTTTTACTGTGTATAAACGTGATACATCAGAATCTTTCATCAGAACTTTCCTGGCCCTGTAAAAGATTCAGAAGAAGGACTGCCAATCTGTCTGAAGAAGTAAGAATGGACCTGCTTGCCTTGAAACCAGGAACCCCAGAAGTGACACCAAGGGTCAGTCGGCTGGCATCCTGGTTGATATACAGGGAGGCAACAAGCTTCCAGAGGCCTCTTCTGTTTCCCAGCTGACCAGACCCAACTGATCTGATCCCTTCTTCTGCCCTCTGTGTGTATGAGTCCTGACTCCCAAGTGCTGTTTTCAAGGTGTTGGATCCATGGCTGGAGTCAGAGTGTTCTCCTACCTGCGCAACTAAAGGTCTCACCAGATCTGATGCAGACGCATGCAGGACCTCACATCACAGCACCACGCAGCTCCTGATCAGTGGCTTCCCTGGTTCAGACCAATGCCGACCTCTCATATCAGCACTACACATTTCCTGATTTGCGGCTCAACATCTCCTACACAAAACAATGTAGAGCCTTGCATCCCAGCACCGTACAGCCCCCATTCGAAGGACAAAAGGTACAACTCCCAGTGAGCCGCACCTGGTCCCGTACCTGACCAGCACTCCATTGAGGTTGGCCTGAACTTGTGACTTTTTTCACGCTTCTTTGGTACTTTGTGTCGTTTTAGTACTATTTCTCCTTAAACTTTAAAAATTCACAGCTCTGGGTTATACATATTGGATTTTTATCATTTTGCAGTAATTTTATTTAAGAAAATATCCTTTATTTTCCTAAGTTTATTTGGGATTATTCTTGTGTTGTGTTTTCACTTTAATACTGAGTGCTGCATAAATACTCTACACATCGCCTCAAAGTTAAGCCTGACTGTGTATGTGCTGGAGAAGTGTTTCAAACTTTTCAAAAGATAATGTTAAATAATTTGTAAAGCTAATGAGACTTAAAACATTAATTATTAAAAAAATTGCACTGAGAAACTGATGTATTCAAATTAACAGAAATAAGAAATTGTAAATTAAGGATTTGAGTAGACAAATGAGACAAGCAGGGATAAGTCGAGGATAGAAAATCGAGACTCCATTTCAAACCATCCCCGCTCCAGCAGAAAAGTTGGTAGCAGAGGAAATGTTTATTTTATGAGAAAATGAGCCATAATTAATTACCCTAAGATACCGTAAGACCCAAAGCCCATAGTTCCAGTCCCATATTTTGAGGACTGATGAGGAGCGGATTCGAAGGCGGTTGTAGTAATGGAGGTATGTGTAGCAATAGGTTTATGCGTCACAATTGTTTTTGTTGTTGATATTGTTCGCATGTTGAAGCATGTGTCAAATGAAAGTGGTGAAGTTTAATTGTATATTGTAAAGAAGCTAAAGAGGTTATCGGACTAGATGTAGCCAAGATCTTGGGATATTGAGTTAAGTGTGGGATACACAAATGCTAGAGGCTTTGATGCAGGTAAACCTCGCTCCCACCCCTGGGGACAGTAACACACTAATCCAATCTAACTGGGGGAGCATGAGAAGTATTGAAAGTCGCACATCAAGGGGGACTAAAGGGGACAAAGGAAGGAGAGTATGCTCCCCTGAAGTGGAAATATTTTACTCTGTGACTGAAGGGTCTGATTCCTCCATATTGGGCTCAGAGGAGGAGGGCACTACTACAGATCCTTCGCTAGGGTCAGGGTCAGAATCAGAGGGGTCCCACTCTACCGAACCCAGGAACAAAGAAACACAGAGGAAGAAAAGGAGAACCATGATAAGAAGAGATAGAGACATAGATAGATCAGCATCAAGCACTAACAGGAAACTGCTTTGGGACTATGGCAGCACTTCCAAAATATATCAGGAACATGGCCTAGGCGAAGCACCTGATAACCAGCCAGACAATGCCTCTCAAGATACTACCGAATCATCGCCTCAAGCAACTCTAGATGGAATGTTTGCTATGCTATGCTAAAGCAAATGCACACAGAAGCTAGATCAGAAAGTAGGAGAGCCAGACAAGACACTAAAAAAATACAAGCAAGTATTAGGAAAATGAATAAAAAATACGATGAGGTGGAAGAAAGAGTGGTGCAGGTTGAAGAGAGAACTGGTAGATTGGAGGATGAAGTCACAGACTGGCAGTCTTCTAGAAATGAGCAAGGAAAGGTGATTGAAGACTTACAGTGGAAGATGGAGGATTTTGAGAATCGCCAGCGGCGCAACAACGGGAGACTTCTCGGTTTGGAGGAAGGAGTGGAAGGGAAGGCCCCAAGGGGGTTTGTGATTAAACTGTTGAAAGGCGCATACCCAGAGGCTCAGTGGCAATGGGAATTAGAAGTTCAGAGAGCACACAGATTCCCACTGACGCAGAGGAAAAAAAGAGGCGCCGGTCAAGATGGCTTACCAAGGGCAATGCTAGTTTTTTTTGGTAACTTCTTGGCCAGGCAGGAAGTTATGGAAACTGCCAGACCAGATAGAAAGAAGATAGTTGAAGGAATTACATTCTTTGCTAGGCCAGACGTCTGCCATACGACCGTAGAAAGGAGATGGAAACTCAGGCAGTTAATTACTCCATTTCAGCGCCAGGGCTCCGAAGCATACCTGATGTTTCCAGCAAAGCTGAAAGTTATTACAGGGGGTCGTATCAGAATGTTTTTCTCAGAAATAAAGGCAGGCGAGTATCTTGCAGAAATTACGGAGAATCAAAAGAGCAAGAAGAGCAGGGATACTGAACCAGCATAAGATCCATATTTCAGTACTGAGGAAAGTATTGAATATGGTATTCATTGGGTAGGTTGGGTAGGAGAAGGAGGCGACACTACAGCAGTGAGCAGCCACATATAGGTCAAGATTGACCTATTTGCCTGTAGCAGGGGGGGTAAGTAAGGGGGGTGGGGTTGACTGGGGGGTGGGGGGAAAGGAGGGGTGGGGTGGGGGTGGAGAAGAATTAAGGTCATGTACAGCACAAGGCAAGAAGATGTGTAGGAGTAAACAAGTGGTAGTTAATTTTAAAAGGATGATGTCTGATAGCTCAACTTTTAAGTTTAGATGGCGTTAAGGTTTGCTACTATTAATATTTGCGGCTTAAACGATGGTGGGAAAAGACAGAAAGTTGCAGCTATGTGTAGATTACTGAAATTGGATATTATATGCCTCCAGGAGACGCATGTGAGGGGAAAGGATAAATATCTTATGGATCAGCTTGGTTATGAAGTCTTAGCATGTACACAGCAAGATACAAAAACAAAAGGAGTGGCTATTTTTGCAAAAAAAGGAATTATGCAGGTAAAGAAAAAGAAGGAAGATGAGGGAGGGAGATGGGTTTTGGTAGAAGGGGAAACAGCTGGAGGACGATATACAATTGTATCTGTATACGGCTCTAATGAAGACGATCCCGAACTATTTGACTTTTTAGATGTCGAGTTGGCATTGTGGACAGAACCGGTAATTTTTTGCGGGGACTTTAACATTAATGGATTATCAGGGCTGGGTCTGTTGGGTGGGGGGATGCAGGGCGATCGCAAAAAGAGAATATGAAGGGCTATCGCTAATTTAATGTCTAACAATGCTTTGGTTGATGTTTGGTCAGCATACAATCCCATTGGAACAGGTAGTACCTTTTATTCTGCTCCCCACAAGGTTATTGCTAGACTAGATTACTTTTTGGTCACTAGCTCCCTAGCACCAGACTTAAATATAGAAAGGCTCCCTCGGGTCTTCTCAGACCATAACCCTCTAGTAATAACTATCCCTCAGAACCTCAGTCCTATCTATAAAGAATATAACAGGACATTTGAAAGAGGGTTACTTAGAGAAGAAGATTATGTAAATAGAATGAAGGTATGGATTAGACAATTTTGGGAAACAAATAGAGGTACGGCATCTGCAGGAGTGGTCTGGGATACCTTCAAGGCAGGGATAAGAGGGGAAACACTGGCCTATACCCTCCACAGGAGTAAAAATGAAAAACTCGAATTAACCAAGAGGTTACATGATTTAATGGAATTAGAACAACAGCTTATTCAAGCTGTCATCAATCAAGAATCTCTTGAGGGGATCCTATTAGAGATAGAGCTGAAAAGAGCAGAGGCCAGCGAAAAATTGGCAAATAAAGCGGCAAGTAATTATTTAATGAAAAAAGAAAAATGTTATGAATTTAATGAGAGGGTAGGTCATATCCTAGCAGTCCGAATCAGACAAAATCTGGCAGCGGGAGAAATTAAAGAAATAAAGGATAAATGGGGGAAAATTGTGACTAAGGTAGAAGATGTGAGAGAGGTGTTTAGGGAGTTCTATTCTGATCTATATGACCAAGATCTGGGGAAAGTTGATACTGAGATAGAGGCCTACTTAACAGGAATTCTTCACGAGGAATTGAGTGAGGAGAACAAGGAGGCCCTGGAACTACCATTGACATTGGGAGAAGTTTATAACGCAGTAACTAAACTTCCCTCAGGGAAGGCAGCGGGACCCGACCAAATTCCGGCGGAATTTTATAAAATCTTTTGGGACGCCTTGGGGATTGACATGCTGGAAATCCTAAGTCAAGCACAGAAGGGGAAAAATGCACCACAATCATGGGCCGGAGCTAATATCATTGTAATTTTGGAAAAAACCAAATCACAGTTAGATCCCGGGTCATATAGGCCAATAACACTCATGAATGTCGACGCCAAAATCTACTCCAAGGCGCTCTCACAAAGATTAAGCAGGGTAATCGAAGGGCTGGTATGCACAACACAACATGGATTCATACCCGGAAAGGGGACTACACAACACACAAGGCAGATGGTTACTATACTGGATGCTGCAGGTGCCACAGGAGACCCTGCCTCGGCCATCTTCTTGGATGCAGAGAAGGCCTTTGACAGGTTCTCCTGGGGATACCTGTGGAAGGTCTTGGAGTGGTTTGGGATAGGAGCAGGCTATATAAAGGCCATACAGGCACTGTATTTAGAACCCACGGCTAAGGTGAGGATAAACAGGGGGTATACTGCAGGAATACGTATAAAACGCGGCACACGACAGGGCTGCCCGGCCTCGCCATTGTTATTCGCTTTATATCTCGACCCCCTCTTGCGTAGACTGCAACGGAACCCTAATATTCTCCCTATAAAATTGCATTCCTACGAATATAAAACATTTGCTTACGCAGACGGCGTGGCGGTGGTTACTCCAGAACCAGGATCGGCTATCCTAGAAATCGAACAAGAGGCGGTAGCTTTTGGGGCCGTGTCAGGCTACTCACTGAATAAAGGAAAAACACAAATTATACAAAATAACTGGGTGAACTTTCAGGACATAAGAGTAGCTCCCGAAGTTACGTACCTAGGTGTGAAGATTACAGCCGACTTAGATAGGCTAGTCGAAATTAATATGAGTCCATTGTTGGCAAAAATAAAAGCAAATACGGAGAGAATTAATAATCTGCATCTGACCCTGATGGGTCGGATTAACGTAATAAAAATGGTAACATTCCCAAAAGTTTTGTATCTGTTTAGGGCTATCCCACTATTTTTTGACAACATATGGTTCAATAAGTTGGAGGCGATCCTGAACAAATTCATCTGGGTCAAAGGGAAGACAAGGAGAGCCTATAGACATCTAACAGTATCTAGAGAAAAAGGCGGCTGGGGGGCACCGGACTTCAGGCTCTATTATTGGGCTGCCGTAATGCAATATTGCCAGGGGTTACTAGGCGGGGGAGGCAGAGAACACACAACAGAAACCGAGATAGGGCTCACTAATGTATATACTACACTACTGGGGGAGGGGGCAGAAAACGGGTTTTTAAACACAACCGACTTCACTTATTTTAAACACACACGGTTTAAGACCCTAAAGGCGGCCTATAGGGTTTGGAAAGGAATGACAACAAAATGTGGTTTAGGAAGGTATAATAATTACAAGCGACGGTATACAAATTGCTCACTACCGAGGGACATTTTCAGGGATACTACCATGAGGGACTGGCATAACAAGGGTATAGTGAAAATAGGGAATTTGCTGGACAGCCAGGGGAATATGTTACAGTTTGGGGCGCTACAAACAAAATTCGGGTTAGCTCATAGTAGTTTTTACAAATATCTCCAAACCAGAAGCTTCTTAATGCAAAAACAAGGCGGTCCGGCAGGACTGGTACAATGTAAAGTCATGGAATATATAGAAACAGCTAATAAGTGTACGATAAGACAGCTATATGCGGAATTGAAAGACAGTAAAACTTATGAAAGGGCGAAATACTCACAAAAATGGTCAGAAAAACTGGGGTCAGGACTAGAAACCTTTCAGGTATCTTTGGATCTGGGCAGAACGGTGTTATGCTCTGCCACCCTGCAATCACAACATTTTAAGACAGTGTTCTCACTATATCACACCCCGGCCAGAATCGCCCAGTGGGGAGGTACAACCGGAACAACATGCCCTCGATGCGACTCAACCGAGGCAGATATTGTGCACATGTTTTCGCAGTGTCCACAATTGTTTACTTTGAAAATGGCCATTGAAGAGTTTTTTGATAAATCACTTAGGCTCAAGATTAAACTTACAGATGAATTAATTATGATGGGGGTGGGGGATGTGGCTGATGTGGCAGATGCTCTGCCAATAGAGTTTATTTTTGTTTCACTTGCAGTTTATCGCATATGTATAGCAAGAAATTGGTTGGACAAGGCTCCCCCCCCCCCCGTTCCAAGTTTGGATTGCAAACCTTCTTTCTATGCATAATCTAGAAAAAGCAATCTATGAGAGGAAAGGTAGGAGAGCTAAGTTACTAGGTAATAGAATATGGCAACCTATCACAAGGTGGAAAAACAGCAGGCTTAATCTAGGATTGTGATTGGAAGGCCATCATAATATTTTATAAGACATTTTTCTTTTCTTTATTTTTGCTGTATTAGAACGAGTAGTACATATTACATACATGTTTGGTGGAGCATGCATGTCATAATGTAGCAGATCAATATTGTAATGTATACAAACACTTGGGAAACTGTTGTGTGCTGTAACATATACAGGAATATGCGGAAAAATGGAAATGATTAATAAAAATATTTTTTAAAACAAAAACAATTGTTTTTGTTGTTGATATTGTTCGCATGTTGAAGCATGTGTCCAATGAAAGTGGTGAAGTTTAATTGTATATTGTAAAGAAGCTAAAGAGGTTATCGGACTAGATGTAGCCAAGATCTTGGGATATTGAGTTAAGTGTGGGATACACAGTATTGTTATTTGTTTGCTAAAGGTTTTGTGGTGCAGATTATGAGATACAGTCAATTGCACAATTGAGATAGAAATTTAATAAGTAGCTGTGAATGTACTAATGTTGATTAATGTTAGTGAAACCTAATTGCTCAAAAGTTAAAGCCAATTTGATTAGGGCAACTTCCCACCTTTCGATATTACATTTGCATGTTTGAGAATCTTTCTGTGTGGAAAAGCCAAACGCTGTCAAAACCGTAATATTCCGGTTGTTGAATTATCTTGGTTTTCTTTAGGGAAGCAGACTAAGGGCCCGATTTCGATGTCAGACAGACCTGAATCCATCCGAAATCAATTCGGTATTGGGATCAACGTACCTCCTTTTGGCGGACCCAACCCAGCAATTAGGATGCGACCGAACACTGTTCGGTCACACTCCTATTCTTTACAATGGGAGCATGCATTCCGACAGGAATGTATGTTGTCATTGTAAAGAAAAGAGGTGCAGTTCATCCCTGCACCCTGTGGGGGGGGGCACCATAGGTGCCCCCTTAGCCTCCAACCAGAGGCCGTGCACCGATGGGGGCCCTGCTGGGGACCACCAAAGTCAACTTCAGACAGCCTTTCTGTGTCAGAAAGGCTTGCACAGAAAGGCTGTCAGAATATGACATTGTAATCTCTTGGGTGGAAAGAGCCACCCTTGGGATTAATGGAGTCTTTCCGAATGGCAGACGGGCTCTCCGAGCCCATCGGAAGCCATTCGTAAATCCAGTTCAGAATCGTTTCTGACCAACTCCATCCAATTGGGATGGTCGGAAATGAATCCAAACAACTGGTTAGATGCCATAGGAACGGCTTCGCCTTCGTCAGAGCTGTATACTACGGTATGGTAATCAGCCCCAAAGTATTTGTTGTCATTTGCATTTGTTTGTTTTGAGTTGTAAAAATTGTTGTGTATAAGAAAATTGTGGGAGGGGTGAGACAGTACGCCATAATGTGCTGCACTGAGATTTGTTGGTTTGTGTACTGTTGCTCTGCTTTTGTGTGATGATGACATAGATTGCCACCCTAGCATAGGTCAATTTTTGGGCACTTTCCCCATTGAGAGAGGTTAACAAATCTTCAAGTATTATAGATGTAACAGGATTGGAGAAAAGATATTTGATGTATACGGAATTAAGAATCGGAATCAGAACATTGAATTAAATTGAATCACTTATTGTTGAATTACTGCAAAAATTAAATGTTTTAAAAATCTTTAAAACTTTGTGAGAGGAGATGTTAAGATTCCAGTACGGGAAGGTGAAGAGACACCGCCCGAGGGTACACCAGCACATTATATGTAGATGAATTTGGGGATACACAAATGTTTATGGCTACGTCAGGGGTGTAAGCACTAAAATGAGGGTCCACCTAAATTCCCACAACATGATGCATTTAATTTAAGGGTCATTGTGCATTTGAGAGAGAAACTAAATGAGATGAAGGCACCTCCTAGACTCCCACAGTATTAAGAATTAAACCTTTGAGAAAAAATAGCACTTGTTAAGAGAATATCCAGAATAAAGCTGAAAGAGCTGTGCAAAATTACGCAGATGCTCAATGGGACGAAGGACTGCAAAGGTGGAGAAAATGTATAGTTGAAGGAGCTGGAATGTACCCAGCTATAACCACACTGATAGTGATTCAGTGAATGACATTTTGGATGCATTATTGGCTGCACGCCCACCACCAAACGTGGCTCCTATTACAAATAGTGAGAATGCTTTGACTTCTGTTAGTACAGTGGCTACTACCCCTGTGGATTCAAATATGATTCATTCAAGAGACCACTGCAGGTGACACAGCCTGTTATACTACCTGTTGTAAGTTATAATATGTCTGCACAAGTTGAGACTGTTCCCACAGTAATACCTCCAGGTGTTACTGCTTCTATTGTGACAGTACCATTTATTAGGATAATAGCTTCTCAGCCTTTAGAGATCCAAACGACAACTGCACCAGTAAATATTGTCCCGAATAATGTGGTTCAAGGAGCACCTGTGACAGGGTACATCCCTACATTGCAGAATTCACAGATTGTTATCTGGACACCACCGCAAACAGTTCAATCATTGGGAGAAGAGAGAAGGATGGTCTTTATGACACAAGTAAACCAGGGAGAGACAAACTTATTTGAAAATTGAATTGTTCCACCATGGTTCGAAGAACTCACAGAGAATAAAACTACAGACTATAGAGCATTAAGCTACCCCAGAATCTGTACAAGAGAGACCACTTAGGGGCCGATTCCGATCCCATCCAGAAGGCCTCCGAATCGGGTTCGGCAGTAGCCAATCGGATTCGGAGGCTTATTTTTCGACCCAGTCATATACAGGTCCGGACGTCCAAGTACAATGCGAATGAACGCGTAAGCAACTACCGACCCGCATCCAGTTCCGAACCGCTCCATACGACCCGTACTGACACGATTTGTACCGTGCAATGGAGACATTTTACGACCAAGTGAGTACGATGCACAAGTCGGACAGCCGGATCGAGCAGAAACCTCCGACTCGCAACGCTTCTGGGAAGCTGCCTTTGGGGGGCTGTACAGGGCCCCCCAGCACCCATAACCTTACGAATTGGTCACAGGGGGAGTACCAAGGGTCCCCCCTACACAAGCATGTTCGGTGCAGATGGCACCAACGCGTACACACTACAGGGGGCGCCCTTGTTCGCAACATATCCATTCAGTCAATGGCAGCCTGTGTACGCGTTGTACGACTGTCTCTCATTGACTTCAATGGGAGTCCGAGCAACCCGAGTCCTCCAGCATACGGCTACATTGTACTCGCTCGGTCGGACTCCAGAGGCACGGCTTGGTCGGAAAACCCTCCGGATCCGACTCGGGCGGAGGGCTTTCCCAACGAGATCGGAATCGGTCCCTAACTGTTCCAAAGTTAAAGGCTGAATCGGAAGGAATCATTAGGGGATGTTCAGATATTGGACATGTGAATCAGTAGCACAATAATGAATTGATTTATCAGAGTAAAGAAATCACAAGGCGTGCAGCAGCTACACATGATAAATTAGCTGATTTAGCACAAAAATATGAGGTTGATCTTACAAAGAGTGCCCCATTACAAAGACGTTCCAGAGTAGTTAGATGGGAAAGCAATTGAAACAATGGGTTCTTCAGGAATGCGATTGCACATTACAGAGTTACTGAAATACATCTGCAAATGGAGCGAATATGAGAAATTTGAGAACACATGGGCTACGAAACAGGAAGAGATAAAGTGACAATTAGATGTGGATGAAGCAAATAGTAAGCCACCACCAGGTCCCTCTGTTAAAGAAGAAGCTTAAATTTCCAGATGAGAGAGATACTGGGTGAAGGGTGTACATAAACCATGGAGTACAGGAAAATCTTGCAACATTTGCAAACAACTTTCCTAAATTGAGGGAAAATACCACGCAGTGGTAGACAAAAGTTGACAGATATGTGAAGATTTCAAAAGTACTGTGGACTGACTAGCATGTTTTGTGCAATATTGTGGTACCCAGTGATTTGTGGGATGAGTGTAAAATAGTTGTACAAAGGCCAAGCACAGTACCTCTGAGAGATATACGTACTCGTGCACCTTTTCCTGTAGTAATGACAAATTATGAAGAGGTGATTCCTTACTTGAAGGGCAAAGTTCCGGCCGAAGATATTGTTTGATTGAAGATAAATCAAACTTCACAAGAAGCGAAAGAATCAGAGTATGCTTACTATGAGTAATTGCTCCAAGTGTTTAAACAGTACAGTGGTAAGGAAAATCCTGAGAAAAGCGATACGGGCTTCTTTGAATCACAGTTTTTACTTAGGCTGAGGCCAGAGATTAATATGCACATACACCTCATGTGATTTGCTAGCAGACAAAACCTGAGATCCTAAGATATGCAAAATACTGTAGTGATGAACAAGAAACGAAGCAGAAAAGACTCAGGGAGAGGTTTATGCTTGCCCAGACAAGATTGGTTCAGAAAGGTTTTCAGAATCAGCCATTTGCAGGAAAGTAGAATGGGATGCAAGGTAATGAGTCACAAACTGGAGTTCAAGCTGCGCAAGGAGGAGTTGGTGTTTCACAGGCTAGAGGTAGAGGTGTTACAATCGATCTGACTTCTGGTATAGATTGGCAGTGGAAGAGGGAGTGTAGGCTGAATCCAAATAGAGTGAGCGGAGATGGCTAAATGCAAGGAGGAAATCAAGTGCAAATGCAGAATGTACCCATTCAGCAAATGCAAGTGCTGTGGCAGACACAGGTTCCAATTATGCAGGTTCCACAAGCCCTGATGGGCTCACAAAATATGGAACCCCCTAGATCTAATGTGAATCAGATGCAGAGAGCAAATCCAGTTGCATTTCAAAATCAATACCAGAACCCCTTTCAACAGTACCCCATGCTAGATAATGACAGTTTTGGCTCTGAAAATTCCCAATTATGGTGCCTGAGGGGGAGGGAGGAAGATTGTGTACTTGATGCAGTTTTGGAGGTAGACCAGAGAGGACCATATGTAGAAGGAGAAGGTAATGGTCACCAAGTGTAATTTTTGCTCGACACTGGAGATACCCGTTTCACTGTTAGAACAGTGGCAGTCTAGACCTACCCCCTCAGGAAAGAAGATCCAAGTTGTAGGATTTTCCAATAAACATATAACCAACCCAGTTTCAGGAAAGGTCTTCTAAATATAGGTTCATTTGAGGAAAACGTTAATTGTTTGTGATTCCAGTCGTGTAAATCTGTTAGGGAGAGACCTGTTGTGCAAGTTAAATTGCACAATTTTCTGTACACGCGAGCGTTTCAAATTTCAAACACATGATGAAGATGTTGAAATTAAAATGGCCCGACAAGAAACAGCTGTGGGATTGTATCTAGTGAGAACAGTAGATGACTTACCTTCTGATTTAAAAGAGACAGTGAACCCAGAAGTATGGGATTTTACAGGGAAAGTTATTGGACTAATTAAAGACGTAGAACTATGCCTTAGGGTCATAGGTATTAGAAGGAGAGAAGCACACACCAATTATTCTTTAGTAATCAATTGTTAAACTTATAATGAACAGCTTAAATACAATGGTGCCGCAGTGGGGACTCTTGCTGTCTCACAAGGGTCAGCCAACAAAGAATAGGTAAAGTTACCAGACAGGGTAACTCCACTGCGCACTGTGCACAAATGGTCACAGCTTCCTACTATCTTAACAAAAATGAGCTCAATATATCAAAAAATTAAAAACATAGACACCATAATACTTGTAAATGTAAATCTTTACAGGTAGCTGTGGTCAAATGTATTCAGTCAAATATTTTTAAACCGGGCAAACATATTCACATATATGGTGGCTATAGGATCATAACATAGTCAACTAGTGTAAATACACAAATATCAATCCAGCCACCTTCGGGATCAATCGACGTATCTCCTTTTAGTACTCACTGTTGTGGTGTCCACTTTCAATTCCTCTCAGTCTTGCTTATTAAGACACAGTACCCGCGTTCTCATCACTCTCCTGTGAGTGTCTGCTGTTTATTATTCTCATGATGCTACTTTTCCAGCTACATATGTTTATCCCTTTTCCCTACAGATTGGCCCCTGAAAAAGGGACCTTCATGTCCCGAAATGCATCGGGCCCCAACAAACAGCATTGCGACAATTTGGCTGGATTGATATTTGTGTATTTACACTAGTTGACTATGTTATGATCCTATTTTCAGCATATATGTGAATATGTTTGCAAGGTTTAAAAATATTTGACTGAATACATTTGATCACAGTTACCTGTAAATATTTACATTTACAAGTATTATGGTGTCGAGGTTTTTCATTTTTTGATATATTGAGCTCATTTTTGTTAAGATAGTAGGAAGGTCACGCTGTGACCATTTGTGCACAGTGCGCAGTGGAGTTACCCTGTCTTGTAACTTTACCTACTCTTAGGGTCATATGACCATGCATCCTTATAATACTATATGTATATTTTTTAATCCCACCCCACTATATCTTTGTTGTGGGTGAGGTATTGTATCTTGAAAGTTACGCCCCCATACACCCAATCTTCATAAGTGCACCCTGGAATATGGTTGAGCCCACCCTGACCTTTAGGAGCTAGGGTGAACCTGAGGATGAAGCATGCCACTTTTAGAGTGGGTGGGGGTTGCATAAAGAAAAGGGTCTCCTCCCCTTCCTACCCACAATAGTGGGTTTTCTGCCACCTGGTGTTCTTTCGATTCCCCATCTCTGCTGTTTCTGAAGGAGCCACTCCAGCTCCAGAGGGGATACTCTTGTGTTATTGAACATATTACTGGGAGGACGTATCCCTTCATCCTCGCTGTTGAAGGCCTCTCAACCCTCCTAGGGTTCCCCCCTGTAATCCCTAATCTTGTGTTGGAAGCCTTACAGATGCCTACAGAGGTTGCTGTTGTCACATGTGTTGCTCACAGGAGTGGCAATGATTACGTTAAAGTAGGAAACTGATTTTCTGATAGTTACACAATATTGTGCCCTGATAGATTGTACATTTAATGGATGTTATAAAAATGAAGCTGAAGATAACACTGCTTTTTCAATGTTGTTGTCAGTGGCTGACCCTTGGGACGAATTAAAGTGTTTGGAGGAATAAGTTTCAGACGTAGAACAGCAAGGCTGGATTAGAGCAGGCTGTGGTAAAAATGCAGATGACACCTGTATTTCCCCAAATGGAAGACCGATGTTACCGGACACTTTATCGTTCCCCTTGTCACAGTATTTCTATGGCCCTACACTTCTTTGAAGAGATGCAATGGTGAGAGTATTCAGGCAGAATTGGTTTAACCCTAGGTTTAGAGTACTTGCAGAGGAATTGTGCCATCAACTTGTGACATGTCAACAGATGAACGTAGGGAAAAGAACACCAGTACATTAAGTTACATAGGGAGATCAGGTGGTCCCTTTAACAGAATGCAAATGGACTTTGCATATTTATAACGATGTTTAGACAAAATATTAAGTTGAAAATATTGATGCACAAGAATATTGGGTTTAAAATGTCGTAACATGGAAATATCAATATCAGGAATATCAATACCAATATTATCGATTTTAAGGTAAGTAATATCAAGTTTTAAAATATAGAAGTCATTAATATTGTTTGCAAAAATATAGTTGTTTAAAATATCGTTTTTTAATTAGTGTTATGTATTTTAATATTTATTTTGAAAGTATGTGATGTACTTTTTTGCTTGTGTTGTTTATTTTTTTAGGTCTCGGCTAGAGGTGCAGCGCATGCGCTGCATCGCTTTGCGAGGCATGCAGTATACACTATAGTGGGGGAAGCTCCGCCCACTTTCTGGCCATAATTTTGATTGGTTTCAATTATAAATGCTGTATCTGATTAGTTTTCAGCTTGATAGTCCCGCCTCCTGACTGCCATGTCGTCATTTTTCTCCTTCCATTGCTATCAGCCTCATTACTTTTAAAACTGCCTCCCCCTGTTCCCTCTTGCAGTCTTTGTCTTATCCTCCCACCACCCAACCCCCCTCCACTCCCGTTGGTGCCTTCTTCGACGCCCCCACTTCCATTTAAAATGCAATGGGACTTGTGTAAATACGCGTCCTATTTCCAGCTCCGGTACGTTATTTGTAGCTGGCACCTCCATGGCTTACTATCCCCACCCCCTCACAACACTAAGCACGCCCCCACCACCACTCCCTCGCTCAAGATTTAAGGCACTTTTATTTACTTTGTGCATCGCTTGTGCATGTGACCTATTTCCTTTTGCAGTACCCCCACCCACCCACAACAGTTTACCCGACCTCCTTCACAACACTGAGATCCTACTCAACAACTGCCTTCGTCATGTTCCAACGCGCAGCCAGCCATAGACGAGGGGGAGAGGAAGAATCTGTAAACTTCCCCCGGACACGGGATAAGCACTCCCAATATTTTAACTCAAAATTGGAGGGGAAGGTGTGTGATTTTTCTTCGCCCTGCTGCTACACCGACTTTTCATTTCCCCTCCGTGCTCGGCCAGCTTCTCAAGTGGAAATCGGACATCATTCCAGACTTTCTCCCTTGCCCCTCTGTGCTGGGTGGTCGGAGTGTCCTGCTGTCAAGGCACACATGTGCTAGTGTCTGCTGAGGAGGAGCAGCCTATAAATGCTAAGCACCGGGACCCCCGCCCCTTTACTAACCACCACAGCAACCCCCGAACGTAGAAACCTTACTCCTTTTAATTTGGCTTCATCCTCCGCCCCCTGTAGTGTCCCAGAGTCACAGCCAGCAGTCTAGTGTTTTGTATGCCAGCACACTGAACACCCACCCACCACTGATGTCACCGGTCAGGTGACACAGCTTTAATAAAAGGGGCCGAGCCCATGTGCTCTGGGCCAGTTGCACCATGTAGCCCATTGTGTGTGCGTCGGCGATTGCGAGCATGAGGGCCCAGGGCCCCCAACATTACATTGGCGACGAGGAGGGCGGACGCTAGTCACGCGTGCCACAGTTGAAAGACAAACCCCGGAAAGAAGACGGGAACTGCCCATGTGAAGGGCACCCCCTGGGGAAGTTGCGCCGGCCGCCGAGAGGCCCACGGGGCGTGTGCCGAGCCCCGGGCCGATAGGACAAAGAGGGAGGTGACCGGGAGCCCACCTGCACCTCCTGTGCCCAGCGTGAGCCCCGCCTGGGGTGAAGAGAGAGAACCAGCGCGGAGCCCATCCGCATGGCTGACGAGGCCCGTGGGCTGGAGGTGAGCCCAGGCGCTGTGTAAGAGAAGCGGTGTCCACCCGCGGTGGCCGCAACCAGGTGACCCCACCGGAAGACACCATGGACCGACCGGAGCCCACCCGTGTCGGCCACGACTGAGCCCCAGTGTTAGAAGCGGCTGTCTCTAGTTGGCAGAGGTATACACTTCTGACAAATAGGGACACACCTTTTCTAGTCAGGGCAAGGAGATCACACACTTAGATAACCCCTGCTCACCCCCTTGGTAGCTTGGCAAAGCAGACAGGCTTATCTCAGAGGCAGTGCGTTAAGCATTTATGACCACATACAGTAATAAAGTGAATACACTACAAATGGACACGACACAGTAGTATTATAAAAATAAGTATTTTTATATAAGGTTTAGCACAAGACCAAATAACGACAAAAATATACCACAGTCTTAATAAATACTCTTGGAAGGAAAAATGATAGTTCAAGCACGGTTTCTTCTTAGCACAAAGTCTTTAGTATCAAAAGCAACTCTTCTTCTCTAAAACACAGTTCTTGGCAACAATGTAACCCACACGGGAGTCACACGACGTCGAGGCAAAGTTAATCCAAAGGTTCGGCGTCGACCGCGAGGAGCGCTACGTCGAGCCCGGAGTCGCACAGACCCCCAACAACACAGTACCTTGGAAAAGTGAAGCACTCGATGATCAGCGGCGTCGAGATGTCCGGCGTCGCGTCTTCGGCGTCGATCGGGCCTCGGAGTCGGGGCGATCTGCAGCGGCGTCGACCGAAGTCAGGCGGGAGCAGCGCTCACGGGATGAGGCGGGATACGGCGTCGTCGATGTCGATGTTGCAAGAGTGAGCAGCGCTCACGGCGTCGAGAGGGCTCGAAGTCGATGCGATCAGCGGCGGTGCAGACACGGGGTCACTTGGAGCTGGAGCCGAACTCACTACTCACTGGCGTTGCTGCTGGCGTCGATCGGGCCCGGCGGCCGGCGTCGAGGAAGCGGGACACTGGAGCCGTTACTCACGATGTCGAGCTGGATTCGGCGGCGTCCGTCGGCGTCGAGATTGCTGGATTCTTTCAGAGGTGCTGGATTCACAAACTCCAGCAAATAGCACTTTAACAGATGAAGTCCTTTAGCCCTGTGACTTCAACAGGAGACTGGCACTCTTCCAGCCCTTGGAGATTTTCTCAGCAAAGAGTGAGAGTACACACAAAGTTCCTCTCTCCTGGTTCCTTGGCAAAAATAAAGAAGCAATGCAGGATTCCCCCAACAAACAGCACTCTGGCAGAAGGGGTAGGCAGTCCTTAGATCAGCAGGCTTCTTGTCCTTGGTTCAGGTTTCCTTGTCAGAAGTGATCTGATTTCTTGGTTCAGGGGTCCTTCTCTTATACCCCTTTTTGGCTTTGATCCCTTTGTCCATGCAGGGGAATTTCCCCCCATCCTGGGTTTGTTGTGGGTGTTGCCAGGCCAGAGCACCTGGCCTATTCACTGGGCAGGGCAGAGTCCTCAGCCGCTCAGCAGGAGCGGAGCCAGCATTGTTACTGGCAGGGGCAGGGCCATCAGCTGCCCGGCAGGAGGCGGGCCAGGAAAGTCCCAGGCAAGCACAGAGTCATCAGTCGCCTGGCAGGGGGGCGGAGCCAACATTGTATCAGGCAGGGCAGGCTATCAAGAGCTACTCTTCCCCTACTCTCAATGCAAATGCCCCACTCATCCCACACTGACTCATTCAGACTCTCTGGAGCCACCCAGCTCCTGTCACACACACACCAGAACCAGCAGAGACCGGTAGACAGTTAGACAAGAAAATAGCTACTCTCTAAAAGTGCTATTTTCAAACACAGAGTCCAAAAACCATCCACACAAACGGATGCGTTATTAAACCCTGAGTTCAGGGATACCAAACTCGACATTGCACCATGCTCCCCGAGCCCGCTAGGATTATAACATTAATAATCCTGGCAGCCCATTCTAACTGATGGAGAGCAGGCTACCTTACAATAGTGAAAAACGACTATGGATGTAATTCACTATTAGGACATGCCAACCTTGTCAGGCTTGTCCTACCTTATGCTTACAATGCACCCTGCCCGTGGGCCTACCATAGGGGTGACTAACATGAAGTTAAGGGAAGGTTTAGGGACTGGCAAGTAGGTGTACTTGCGCAGTCCTCGTGACAGTCAGACTGCACGTGGTCTGGCAATGGCAGACCTTCAGACATACTTTTACTAGGCCGCTCTTGTGGGTGGCACAACATGTGCTGCAGGCCCACTAGCAGCATTTGTATTTACAAGCCCTGGCACTCCTGGTGCACTCTACTAGGGACTGATAGTAAACCAAATAAGCCAAACATGGAAGTCAATCAATACAGCAATTTCACATAGGGAGCACTTGCACTGTGGCACTGATCAGCAGTGGCACAGTGCCCAAAGCATATGCCAGCAAAAACATCGTAAACAGAGGAGGCAAACAGAAAAAATGGAGGAGAGACTCATGCCAATGATGCCAGGTCTAACACGTGTCCCCTCCAGCTGAAATGTGGGGAGAACTACCCTTACCCTAGGGAGTCCTCATCACTAAGGCGGAAAAATCTGGACAGACCATCAGCATTGGCGTGATCTGTGCCAGGGCGGTGTTCCACCGTGAAGTCCATCCCCTGTAGGGAAATGGACCACCTCAACAGCTTTGGATTCTCACCCCTCATCTGCATCAACCATCTGAGGGGCCTGTGGTCTGTCTGCACCCGGAAGTGAGTCCCAAACAGGTAGGGTCTCAGCTTTTTCAGCGCCCAGACCACAGCAAATGCTTCTCTTTCTATCGCACTCCACCTCTGTTCCCTGGGAAGTAACCTCCTGCTGATGAAGGCTACAGGTAAGTCTCGGCCCTCTTCATTCACCTGAGCTAGAACAGCCCCCACGCCATGCTCTGAAGCGTCCGTCTGAACAACAAATTCTTTAGAAAAGTCGGGTGCCTGGAGTATGGGTGCTGTGCACATTGCAGTTTTCAGGGTGTCAAAGGCCGTCTGACAGGCGTCAGTCCAGTTCACAAGTCGTGGCTGCTTCCTGGAAGTCAGCGAAGTCAAGGGGTGCACAATGTTACCATAATCCTTGACAAACCTCCTGTAGTAACCCGTGAGACCCAGGAAGGCTCTCACCTGAGTCTGGGTTTTGGGCGGTGCCCATGCCAGGATGGTATCAATCTTGGGTTGTAGGGGGGCCACCTTGCCGCTCCCTACTTGGTGCCCCAAGTACACCACTGAACCCTGCCCAATCTGGCACTTACTGGCCTTGATTGTGAGGCCTGCTCTGCGCAGGGCCAACAACACTTCCTGGAGGTGGCACACGTGTTCTTCCCAGCTGGCGCTGAACACTGCGATGTCGTCCAGGTAGGCAGCACTGAAATCCTCCAGCCCAGCCAAGACCTGGTTGACCAACCTCTGGAAGGTGGCAGGGGCATTCTTCATCCCAAAGGGCATAACCCGGAACTGGTAGTGCCCATCTGGGGTGGAGAATGCTGACCTCTCTTTTGCCCCATCGGTCAAGGCGATCTGCCAGTACCCAGACGTTAGATCAAACGTACTAAGGTACTGGGCAGCCCCTAACCGATCGATGAGCTCATCAGCTCTGGGGATGGGGTGCGCGTCAGTCTTGGTGACTGAATTGAGTCCTCGGTAATCCACACAGAACCGAAGTTCCGGTGAAGCACCAGGCGCTGCAGCCTTTGGAACCAAGACCACGGGGCTGGCCCAAGGACTGCTAGAGGACTCAACCACCCCTAGGGCAAACATCTTGGAGACCTCCTCCTTGATGTATGCTCTGACCTTGTCAGTCACTCTGTAAGCCTTGTGCTTGACAGGAGTGCTGTCCCCGGTGTCTACATCATGGACACACCACTGAGTAACACCAGGAATCAAGGAAAACAGATCAGGGAATTGCCCCAACAAATGGCGACAATCCTGCTGCTGTTCAGGGGTCAGTGTGTCAGAGAGGACAACACCATCCACTGACCCATCTTGCTCTTTTGCATACAGGAGGTCAGGAAGAGGCTCACTCTCCTCCTCCATTCCAGCATCTGTAGCTAGGAGCATGCCCACTTCGGACCTTTCTAAGTGGGGCTTCAAACGGTTGACATGCAGGACCCGCAAGGGGTTCCTGGGAGACTTTAAATCCACCAGGTAGGTGACATCGCTCTTCTTCTCCACAACCTCGAATGGTCCAGTCCACCTGTCCTTGAGCGCACAAGGTTCCACAGGGGACATGACCCAAACTTTCTGTCCAGGCTGAAGCTCTACCAGAGTGGCCTTCTGGTCGTACCACCGCTTCATCTCCTCCTGGCTGGCCTCCAGATTTGCCTGAGCAAGATCCCTGAAGCGCCTAGTCTGGTTCCTAAAGGCCAGCATGTAACTGTATACATCCTGGGGAGGTTTCCTGGGAGATTGCTCCCAGCCTTCTTTGACCAGACTTAAAGGTCCTCTTACCGGGTGACCATACAAAAGCTCAAAGGGGCTGAACCCTAGAGACTTCTGTGGCACCTCACGGTAAGCAAACAGCAGGCATGGCAAGAGGACGTCCCATTTACGCCTCATTGGTTCTTCAAGACCCATAATCATGCCTTTAAGGGTACGGTTGAATCTTTCAACCAACCCATTACCTTGAGGGTGGTAAGGAGTGGTGAACTTATAAGTTACCCCACACTCCTTCCACAGAGACTTCATATAGTTGGAAATGAAGTTGGTGCCCCGGTCTGACACCACCTCTCTGGGGAACCCCATTCGGGAGAAAACACCCATCAGCGCCCGTCCCACCACGGGGGCAGTCACTGTTCTGAGAGGGATGGCTTCCGGGTACCGTGTGGCATGGTCCACCAAGACCAGGATGAACCTGTTGCCCAGGGCTGTCTTGGGGTCCAGTGGCCCAACAATGTCAATCCCCACCCGGTCAAAGGGGGTACTGACCACGGGAAAAGGTTGGAGGGGAGCCTTCTGCTTCCGCCCGCTTTTCCCACTTGCCTGGCAAGTCTGACAGGTCTTGCACTGGATGTCCACATCCCTTCGCATCTGAGGCCAATAGAAATGGGTGACAAGCCGGTCATAGGTCTTGTCCTGCCCCAGATGTCCAGCTAAAGGAACGTCATGAGCCAAACCCAGTAGGAAGGCTCTGAAGCGCTGGGGTACCACCAGCACACGGGCTGACCCAGGCTCAGCAGCCTTAGGCTCGCTATACAGGAGGTCGTTCTCCCAGTACACAAAATGTGACCCTGACTGATCACCTGAGGTTTGGGCTGAGGCCTGCTGCCTCATACCCACAAGAGAAGGGCACACTTTCTGTTCTGCACAGAATTCCTCCCTGGAGGGACCACCATCCTGCTGCCAATGGGTCAGCTCGGGCAGGTCTCCCAGTTCGGCAACTTGTTCACCTGTGGGTTCCAGGGCATCCCCCTCGAGGTCTGCCTCCTCCTGGACCACGGGAACTACGGGGGACGGTTTCCCGCGCCCCCTGCCTCTTCTCTTTACAGCTGGGTCCTGGGCCATACTTTCAGGCTCCAGAACCCCATCAACACCCTTACTTGCTGTCATGGATCGAGTGGTTGCACACACCCACTCTGGCACACCCAACATTTTCAAATGGGTCTCCCTCTCCACCTTAGCCCAAGGGGAGTCTTCTAAATCGTTGCCCAGGAGACAATCAACAGGCATGGCGGGCCTCACAGCAACCTGAAGAGTACCTGAAACTCCCCCCCATTCAAAGGAAACTTGAGCTACCTCACACTCTTTCTGGGAGTTGTCAGCAGCTATCACAGGGTAGAATGCGTGGGGAACAACCTGCCCTCTGGACACCAAGTGACATTTGACAGCTGTCACACTCGCTCCGGTGTCTCTGAGAGCTTCCACTCTATGGCCATTAATGGTCACCCACTGCCTATATTTTTTAGTGTTACTAGGCAGAGGGGGTGGCGGGACCAATTCCATGTCTCCTAGAGAGACCAGGGACATCTCTGCGGGACCCTCCCCACCATGGGCAACCATCTCCTCCCCTCCCAGAGCTACACTAGCCAACTGACGGGGTGGTGCACTGGGTAGTGCACCAGATTTCTTCAAGGGACACTGAGGGTCATAAAAACGGTGTCCCACCTGCTTACAAACGAAGCAGGTCAGTGGGCCCCTATGACCAGGTTTACCTGGCGGGGCCTCTGATTTCTTCACAGGGGGAGGCTGGGAACCTTTCCCTTGGTTCCCTTGGGAATTACTTTGGGGCCCTTTCTGGAACTCCCTCTGTTTACCCTTGTCCCCCCCATTCTTCTGCTGGGGACCCTGCCCACCTTTGGCTGAGTCTCCCACTGGACCCTTGTGGACCCTGGTACTGACCCAGCGGTCCGCCTCTTCAGCAAGTTTTCTAGGGTTAGATATCTTGCTATCAATAAGGTGCTGGCGCAGCTCTGGAAAACAGTTATTAGACAAGTGCTCCCAAGCAAACAAATCATAAAGAGCATCATAACTTTCCACTTTGCTGCCCTTTACCCAACCATCCATGGCTCTGCAAAAATATGACACATACTCCACCCACGTGGTACCAGGCAACTTCTTACATTCTCTAAAGGCCTGTCTGTACTTTTCTGGGGTTAGGCCATACCTTAACATTAAAGCATCTTTCATATGAGCATAAGACGTCCTATTCTCAACAGGCATGTCTAACAGGGTATCTCTTCCTTCATTCACAAAGCGACCCCACAACCCCGCTCCCCAATCCTTCTCAGGGACCCGGTGGGCCAACAATGCTAACTCATATGCTTTAAACCACTGACCAATATCCTCATTCTTCTGAAAATCTTTGATCACATCTTTGGGAAAATAAAACCTACTTTCTGCAGGCACAGATGGGACGCTGCCACCAGAGGGATTCAATTCTAACTCCTTAGCTTTGAGCTCCATGTCCCTCACCATTCTCTCACGCTCAAAAGCTAACTTCTCTCTTTCAAACTCTAATCTTTTGATCTCCAAATCAGCTTCTCTCCTGCCTCTTGCATTCTCTATCTCCAACTGCCCATTTATCTTAAGTTTTGCCATTTCCACGTTGTAGGCTCGCTCCTTCGCCCTTTCTTCTCTTTCTTCAGGGGAAAGACCTTTGGAGGAAACACTGCTGCCAGGAGGGGATACAGGCCCAGTCACGGGCACTTCCTCCTCCCCTTCCTCTGTCGGTACCACCACCGGGGCAGAGGGATTCCTGGCCTCTAACCAGGCTTCCAATGCCTTGCGAAATTCTGGTTTGTTTTTGCAGCCTGTGGTAGGAACTTTAAATTGCTTGCAAAGGGATTTCAGCTCCCTTAAGGAATAATCACTTATCTTACTCCTATCAAATTCCTCCTCAACAACAACAAGGGGAGTGACTCCGGCGTCACTCATGGTCAAAACTGGCAGTTTCAAAAATCAAGCTTCAGAAAAAGCGGAGAACAAAAATAGAATATCCAACCAAAACAGATTGTGGCTGCGCTATGGTCTGCTTTCACTATGTAGCGCACACTAATCACTGCACATGGGTCATAAATGCAAAGTTCAAAATCCCACCGCTGACCCACCAATGTTAGAAGCGGCTGTCTCTAGTTGGCAGAGGTATACACTTCTGACAAATAGGGACACACCTTTTCTAGTCAGGGCAAGGAGATCACACACTTAGATAACCCCTGCTCACCCCCTTGGTAGCTTGGCAAAGCAGACAGGCTTATCTCAGAGGCAGTGCGTTAAGCATTTATGACCACATACAGTAATAAAGTGAATACACTACAAATGGACACGACACAGTAGTATTATAAAAATAAGTATTTTTATATAAGGTTTAGCACAAGACCAAATAACGACAAAAATATACCACAGTCTTAATAAATACTCTTGGAAGGAAAAATGATAGTTCAAGCACGGTTTCTTCTTAGCACAAAGTCTTTAGTATCAAAAGCAACTCTTCTTCTCTAAAACACAGTTCTTGGCAACAATGTAACCCACACGGGAGTCACACGACGTCGAGGCAAAGTTAATCCAAAGGTTCGGCGTCGACCGCGAGGAGCGCTACGTCGAGCCCGGAGTCGCACAGACCCCCAACAACACAGTACCTTGGAAAAGTGAAGCACTCGATGATCAGCGGCGTCGAGATGTCCGGCGTCGCGTCTTCGGCGTCGATCGGGCCTCGGAGTCGGGGCGATCTGCAGCGGCGTCGACCGAAGTCAGGCGGGAGCAGCGCTCACGGGATGAGGCGGGATACGGCGTCGTCGATGTCGATGTTGCAAGAGTGAGCAGCGCTCACGGCGTCGAGAGGGCTCGAAGTCGATGCGATCAGCGGCGGTGCAGACACGGGGTCACTTGGAGCTGGAGCCGAACTCACTACTCACTGGCGTTGCTGCTGGCGTCGATCGGGCCCGGCGGCCGGCGTCGAGGAAGCGGGACACTGGAGCCGTTACTCACGATGTCGAGCTGGATTCGGCGGCGTCCGTCGGCGTCGAGATTGCTGGATTCTTTCAGAGGTGCTGGATTCACAAACTCCAGCAAATAGCACTTTAACAGATGAAGTCCTTTAGCCCTGTGACTTCAACAGGAGACTGGCACTCTTCCAGCCCTTGGAGATTTTCTCAGCAAAGAGTGAGAGTACACACAAAGTTCCTCTCTCCTGGTTCCTTGGCAAAAATAAAGAAGCAATGCAGGATTCCCCCAACAAACAGCACTCTGGCAGAAGGGGTAGGCAGTCCTTAGATCAGCAGGCTTCTTGTCCTTGGTTCAGGTTTCCTTGTCAGAAGTGATCTGATTTCTTGGTTCAGGGGTCCTTCTCTTATACCCCTTTTTGGCTTTGATCCCTTTGTCCATGCAGGGGAATTTCCCCCCATCCTGGGTTTGTTGTGGGTGTTGCCAGGCCAGAGCACCTGGCCTATTCACTGGGCAGGGCAGAGTCCTCAGCCGCTCAGCAGGAGCGGAGCCAGCATTGTTACTGGCAGGGGCAGGGCCATCAGCTGCCCGGCAGGAGGCGGGCCAGGAAAGTCCCAGGCAAGCACAGAGTCATCAGTCGCCTGGCAGGGGGGCGGAGCCAACATTGTATCAGGCAGGGCAGGCTATCAAGAGCTACTCTTCCCCTACTCTCAATGCAAATGCCCCACTCATCCCACACTGACTCATTCAGACTCTCTGGAGCCACCCAGCTCCTGTCACACACACACCAGAACCAGCAGAGACCGGTAGACAGTTAGACAAGAAAATAGCTACTCTCTAAAAGTGCTATTTTCAAACACAGAGTCCAAAAACCATCCACACAAACGGATGCGTTATTAAACCCTGAGTTCAGGGATACCAAACTCGACATTGCACCATGCTCCCCGAGCCCGCTAGGATTATAACATTAATAATCCTGGCAGCCCATTCTAACTGATGGAGAGCAGGCTACCTTACAATAGTGAAAAACGACTATGGATGTAATTCACTATTAGGACATGCCAACCTTGTCAGGCTTGTCCTACCTTATGCTTACAATGCACCCTGCCCGTGGGCCTACCATAGGGGTGACTAACATGAAGTTAAGGGAAGGTTTAGGGACTGTCAAGTAGGTGTACTTGCGCAGTCCTCGTGACAGTCAGACTGCACGTGGTCTGGCAATGGCAGACCTTCAGACATACTTTTACTAGGCCGCTCTTGTGGGTGGCACAACATGTGCTGCAGGCCCACTAGCAGCATTTGTATTTACAAGCCCTGGCACTCCTGGTGCACTCTACTAGGGACTGATAGTAAACCAAATAAGCCAAACATGGAAGTCAATCAATACAGCAATTTCACATAGGGAGCACTTGCACTGTGGCACTGATCAGCAGTGGCACAGTGCCCAAAGCATATGCCAGCAAAAACATCGTAAACAGAGGAGGCAAACAGAAAAAATGGAGGAGAGACTCATGCCAATGATGCCAGGTCTAACACCCAGCAATAGTGAAACCAACGCGGAGCCCACCCGCGTGGTTGAATAGATTCGCCGGCCAGAGGTGAGACCAGACTGAAGAGCCAAAGCGAGCCCGCCTGTAGCGACCCTTTTCCCCGCCTGCAGCGTGTGAGGAGTGAGGCTGCGGCGGGGGGAGGCTGAGGAGAGCAGAAGAAGTTCCCAACGAGAACTGTCCCGGGGTGAAGGAAGCCCGTAGTGTCTGAGAGCGGCTACCACACACCCCTCCCCTGTGCAGCGTGCATGAAGCTGTTGCAGTGGGGGGGGTGAACTTGTAGAAAGGCCCAGCGCCGCAGCGGAGAGATGTGCCCCCCCCCGCTACCTCTGAAGTGAGCAGAAAGCGACCGGAAGCGTGTGGCGAGCTGCCGGCGCTAACACCCGCAGCTGAGCCCACCCGCTGCGGTGGAGACACGAGCCTTTCCCATCCACACGGGGAAAGTGAACACGGCCCAGCTGCAAGGCGGCATAGTTTTCACACCGACCCCACTCCCTGCACCAAGAGGCATAGGCAGCGGTGCAGAAGTAGCAGAGCGACCGCATGGCCCCGCCCGTTTTGCCAGCCCCGGCCCAGGGAGGCTGCAAGGAAGAGAACTATAGCCTGGGGAGTGCCAGCAGCGCCACCCGGCCGACCCGAGCAGCGCCGCATCGGCCACGCGACGTGGTAAGGAGCAACTAGAGAAAGTACCGTCCCGGGGTAGGCATTCCCAGAACCAGTAAAACACAAGGCAAACCCACGTGGGACAAAAGCAGCGCTGCCTCAGCTGGCGGTCCCCCCCTTCACACCACAAACGCTCTTGTGCCCCACTGAAAAGGAAATAGCACTTACAGGACGGCCTGCTCCTGATGTCCGGAGTCAGCAGTGGCTCCAGCCCCTGTGCAGCCTGAGAGTAGCAGGGACCTTAGGGAAAGAAGACAACAAGGAAAGAAAGTCTTGGGGCAGAGCAGGCTGCTGCTGGATGGAAGCCTACAGCCTCACTGCCATCTAGTGGCCAAAAGGGAAAAGTGCAACTGCCATCAGAATTGGACTTAGCTGCAGGACTGAGAAAAGTTCACAAGGACATCAGGGCAGCACCACAATTGTGTCAAGGGGCAACAGACGGCATAGCTCCCACACAGCCACGCAGCAACACAAAACTGGCGCAGCGACGCCACACGGCACCAAGGAAGCAAGAGGAGGATCTAGAGTGCGACACGGCCAGGAGCTGCGCAAGAGAAGAGAGAGTGACACAAGCACACGACAGCGCAGGGACATTGCGGTGAGCACATCTACAGGGAGGAAGATCTGCGCAGAATACTCTCCCTCACAGATTACAACGCCACGTCAATACGCAACCTCCTGAGGACAAAAGGAGACGGAGCAAGAACGCGCCAGAAGCACCGAAACACGCCACAAGCCGCGATGGACGAGACAGGAGTGCAAGAACTCCCCACCCGCACGCCAGGACCGTGCAGCACTGCGCCGGGACGTGCCAGGAGCGCCAGAAGTCAGGAGCGCCCGAGTGACGCTGCCCAGCGACACGCCAACGCCACAGAACAGCACTGCGCAGGAACACGCAAGGAGTGAAGAAACTCCACACCTCAGGACCGAACAGCACTGCGCAGGAACGCGCACGGAGTGAAGGAACTCCACGCCACCACGACGGAGAGACGCGGGGAGCGCGTCCTCGGAGACCTGTCAGTAGGTCACAGCGAAGATGACTTGCCAGAAAGTCACCGCCAGAAGATGACCAGTCAGATGGTCGCACGGAAAGGAAAGGAGAAGCGGACCAGTCAGATGGTCGCCCGGTAAGAAAAGGAGAAGATGCCCAGTCAGATGGTCGCCCGGAAAGAAAAGGAGAAGATGACCAGTCAGAAGGTCACAACTGCGAAGACATGCCAGAAGGTCAAAGCTAAAGTAACTGAATAGTGTGACATGAAGACCGACGTGAAGTTCAAGATGAGGTCCATGGACGGGACCCAGAAGAGGTCTGATAACACCGACCCGAAGTAAAGGAGGAGCGACAGGAAGAAAGGTGCGATGCCTGGTTTTGGTCATCGGAAGAAGAGAAGGCGTGTCCTAAGGGTAGGACGCAACCAGGGAGTGCACGCCACACGGAGATGGCCTGGGTGGTTGGAGACAAGAAAAGGGACCGACCACGTCGTGAAAGGAAAGGAGGAGAAGAAGGGAAGTGAGTGTCACGGTGCCACTAGAGATCACAAGAAGAGAAGAGGTGTGACCAGTCAACTCACACACCCATCAGTAGAAGATGGTGACATGCACCGGAACACAAGAGTGCAGTGGAGAACAAGGCCTGGCATGAACACCGGCGGCACAAGTCAAAGATATCCACATAGAGCCATCCGTCCATGTGGCGATCGCAGAAGAGGGCAAGTTTGGACTGTTGACATCCATCTACCTTTGGGGTTGAGCGGTAGATTGGATGGCGAGAGTGCTCACAGATCTGGCTGAGGAACTGACCACTCCACACCAACCCGTGGCAACCCAAGAAGCAAAGGCCTCAAGGGACTCTGGTGGCAGCAAGTCCTGCAAGAGAGACAGATCCACAACGGTGCGTCTGCAAGACCCACGGAGAGGAAAGCTTTGCGTGCAAGAAAAGAGTCGACAGCGTAACCTTCAGGTGGAACTAGGACACAACGGTGAGGCTCGTGGAGAGCCCCGCTCACGTCCCGAAGGCTATGGTGGAGCAACACGACCGGAAGCACCAGTCCAGTGGAAGCCTGGCAAAGAGGTCCTCCCGGACATCTTGTGAGAGAAGAGCACCGGCGAGAGGGACATCCTAGTGAGAGGGATGTATGCACCTACTTTTTCATCTGCCCAGAAACACTTTGAAGCCTGCCCAGAGGCATCACCAAGGACCAGGACTGAAGAGGAGAACCGAGAAGACAAACAATATTCAGATCATGTCACCCTTCTTTCTAACTACCAACCATCACCAGTGGCGCGAAGCAAAGACAAGACAGAGAACAACGTCCAGGCGGCGCAGACAGAACATAGGACCCGCCGAACAACGGTGAACCATGCCACAATGACTCATTGGTTCTGGATGCAGTAACTACACCATCTGCGGCCTGCAGTCCGCCAAAGAGACTCGTTTCAAATCATCGAGTCCAGTGTTATATTTTTGGTGTATTTTCTTTCCCACAGGTTGAACTTTTTGTCGTGGGGTTTTGAAAACTGTACTTTTCTTCCCATAGGTTTTCGACTTCTTTTGTTTGACTTTTCCCCAAGTTTGGGAGGGATGTAGTGTCCCAGAGTCACAGCCAGCAGTCTAGTGTTTTGTATGCCAGCACACTGAACACCCACCCACCACTGATGTCACCGGTCAGGTGACACAGCTTTAATAAAAGGGGCCGAGCCCATGGGCTCTGGGCCAGTTGCACCATGTAGTCCACTGTGTCTGCGTCGGTGATTGCGAGCATGAGGGCCCAGGGCCCCAACATTACACCCCCCAATGGTTGCGGCCGGCCTCAAAGAGGAAATGCCAAGAAAAGGAAGCACCACCAGGATCTTCTTGCACCAGGTCTAAGGATCTCAGGCATGTGCTGTAGGTGGGAATGGGAACAGGAGGCGAGGGGGTGCATTAATAAGAGGTGTCGCACTTTCCAGATTTAAAACATATTTCGTCAAACTATTAATGAGGACGTCAGTAACAACATTTCATGGGCTTTGTTTGCTTAAAACAAACACCTAGGTACGCCAAAGGGCCCTTGCCCAATTGTCTTAAAAAAAAATACTTTATTTCACACGGCGCCTGCTGTTTGCAGAGTCAGCAAGAACTCAGTAGTAAATAGTGTGGTGCCCCTTGTGCCCTCACTCACTCCTCCAACTCCACAGTTCTCAACATCCCAAAGTAAAAAGAAAACTTCCCGGCCTTGAGTTCACGCTGAGGCTGGGGAAGGAACCTGCTGCTTGTAAACAAGGGAGGGGGGTTGGAGAGTCCAGAGGTGCTCACACAACTCAAGATATCAAAGGTCGGTGGTGAGATATATAAAAGAATTCTCACCGTCCCCATCTCTTACCATCATTTCTCATTGCACCTCACTTTTTCTGTTTCTGTGAAGGGTACGTTTTTGTTTGGCAAATGCCAGGGCTGCCATTGTTCATATAACACTCACACGCACAATACTCGAAGCCAGGATTACTTTACACTTAAAAGACAAAGGCATTTTTGCATCTCTGTGCTTCCATTGTTCTCCTTTTTCTCATTTCCCTTCTATTTTCCTTTCTTTATATCTGTACTACCTTCCTTTCTTTGCTTCCTACACCCCCATCAAGTTTCCTGCTTATAGGTTTTGTGCCAACAGCTAAGAGATCCTCATAGCTAGTAGTGAGGGTAATGAGGTACTGATATGAAAATAACTACTATATTACACCTTAGCGCCTTCATTCACCTCCTACTAGCAGTTATATTGATTCGTAGTGTGTGTGTTGAGAATTTCTACTAGTGTTACCTAATATAGTGTAACACCTTTATTTACTCTTTGAGTTACTTTTTAATACGTTTTGACATCCCGTGAGCATTTTCATGGCCTATTTCTTAAACTTGTCTCTGCAGACTGGACACCTATAAGTAATAATTGCAGCTCCGGTTATAAACTACAAAGATGAATATCGACAAAGGATTCTAAATAATAAATAATCCTTACCTCACAAATAGGTAAGATACTATGGAATATGCTAGAATCTTAACACCAGCATTGGAACAATCTATGTAACTAAGTAATCCTTATCTTTGCAGACACAACCGGATATCTGTTGGATATTCTAATCAGTATCATCTCTACAAATCCCAGGACAGTGAAATCTCCTAAAGTTTGGAGTATATCTAACACCACCACAGGTGTAATTAGGTCCCCTTTTAGGTATATAATTCCCATTAGAGAAGCTTTTAGGACTACTATAAAAACTAACTGGCAGTTTTTTACCCCTCCTGACAGTGTCTGACTCAGAACACGACGGCTACTTACTGACCCAGAGATAGACCTAATCTACCTGCCAACATTTTTTATATAACATGTAGGTTCTAAGTAGCTCATCATTTTATTCTTGGTGCTGGCTCTCTCTGTCAGGAAAATCACATATTCTTATGTTCACATTTTTGGTGACATCTATAAGGCTTTTTGCCTTGATCTTGGTCTCTCTACTTTTCTTTATTCTACTCATTGCTAATATTTGAACTTATAGTTCTTGAAATTAGAATGGGGTTCTGTTGTCGGTCACATTTCGATCTTCAAACACAAAATTGGATGGTTAAAATTGTAAATGATATCTTTTTGGACAGGCATACAGCACAGATAGATATAACTGTATTGTATTATTGCAGATATTAAGAAACCCCACTTCTTCCTTTGTGAATATTGTACTTTTACGGCCCTGAAGAAGGTGATAACATCTTGCTTTCACCGAAACCAACGTAGATCACCTATACACGTCTGAGAATCCCATCTAAGGATCCACACCAAGGAAAGGATTTTTCAAAATCAAAATATGATGGACTGATGCCATTTTGAATGTATAAGACATACAGATCATTGTCTCAGATGTGTTTACTTGTGAATATATTTCTTCTGCACAGTATGAGAGCTTGTGTGTTTGAGAGGAATGAATGGTGAGATAGTATGAATGAGGGAATGTTTTTCTGATTTCACTTTGGTTTCTTTGTTGGGTCCGTTTATCGATGAATAGATAAATAATAGTAAGTGTTTCTTCTTCCTTACCTTTGAATGATAATGGAAATAATCTTATGCTTTGGCTCAACTGAAAAAAATATATTTTTATATACCAAAAAAAAGAAAAAAGAAAAGACATAATGCTTTTTGATAAATAAAACAATTTTCTAAATGAAAGTTAAGCTTGATTGTTTGCTCTAGTATCTGTGCTGTGTACCATAACTATATTAATAGAGCTATGACCAACAATTAAATTAGATAGGTATGACAAGAGGTTGTTTCAGATTGTATTCCCCTTTCCCCCCCCCTCCTCTTGGACCTTCAATAATCAGGTGGTACCTTGGCCTTACAGCTGTGCCAACCGTAGCGCCTAGGTCCTGAATAACATTCCGAAAAGTAGCGTGTTTACTGCAATCAATCTCTTGCAATCACTTGCCAACTTTATAATGGAAAATATATAAAAGATTTATTTTAGGTCTCCTAGATTGATAGTGGGGGCTGCTAACTTTGGGTGTAGAATAACCAAAAAACGGGCTGCCACATTTCAGAAACCTTCAGGTCTCTGTTAGAGCAAACTGGGCTTTTAAAGGGACGTAAATATAATGCTTTGTAAGTTCTCTATCAAATACATTCTCATGCCCACATTTTCTCTCAAACGCACACACCCAATTTATACTCGCACACACATTTCTCTTGCACATGCTTTCAAACATTCCTTCCTTCTCTCACAGTTTCACCCTCACAAACACACTCTCGCTAAAGCTCTCACGCACACTTTCTCCTTGCCCAAAATGATGCATTCCATCACCAGTGAATCTTCGACATTTTGAACAGGTAAAAAAAAACAATACCTTTTCCATTCTTCATTCTTCCATTAAATATGTTGCTTTAGACAACACTCAGGAAGAATTCCTTCATACATGTCCTGTGCCCAGGCGCGGTTCGTCCATTGGGGCGTGTGGGCGTAGCCCCCCCTGCCCAAAGCCGCCCGCAGCTCCCTCGGCGTTTTTGAGTTAAGACTGTGACAATCATGTCAATGAATCAACATGACGTCAGACCGCCGGGCGGGCGTCATGTTGATTGATTGACATGATTGTACAGGCGGCAACACAAGTGCGCATGCGTGGGGACAGAGGGTGAAATTTTACCCGTGCCCACGCATGCGCACTTGTGTTTTTGTGGCGTTGCGCATGCCCATTAGGAGCTCTAATGGGCGTGCTGCGGGCGAGAACGTACTTGTGCCCCTGGCGCCAGGATTGGCCAGGGGCGCTGTGAGCCTGTGACGTGTGGGGAGCAGAGCTCAGAGGTGGCGCGGACCGGGACCGGCAGCAAGGTAAGAGTGTGTGTTTTTCTTTTATTTTAAAGTGTTTGGTGCGAGCGTGCGCGTATGCATGAATGTTTGGTGGAGAGTGTTGTGAATGGATGTGTTTGTGTGTATGCGTGTGTGAATACATTTCTTTGAGTGTTGTGTATGTGGGTCGGGAGGGGTGGGTCGCCGCCGGCCTGAGTGGCCTGGGGCCCGCACTCGCAAATCAGTTTGCGCCCACCACTGTAAAATGTCACCAGCCGCCCCTGCCTGTGCCCTGCTGCCCACCCGAAACCTCAGCAGGACGGGCAGCCAGCTGCATAATTGAGGCTTCAGGGGTGCTGCTAACCCCAGAAGCACTCCACTTCCCGGGAAGAGTGCCATTAGCACACGTGGGGGCCGTTAACACCTCTTAGCGCCTGATATGTTTTGCACACTACCATGTGCTGGAGCGCGATACGGATACGGTGTCTGTTCGCACCAACCTTATAAATCTTTTTCTACATCTGGACACTCCGCTCCCTTTGTCCACATTCAGTTTTCTGTACAATGTGCTGCTACCCCCTAGCTACACATGAATATGCTCCGGTTAAGTAGCATGTTGCTTGCCCAAATCACATGCCCCAGCCATCTTCTGCCCATTTATATAACATACAGATAAGCCCTGACTACAAGCGCTTTGTCCACAATGCGCTGGTCCTACTAGTGGTAACTACCATGGCGATATCCGTAGCTCATGTCTTTTAATGGTGATGTATCCACACTGCGGGCATTATATGCACATAGCCAGGTAGATTTGAAGTTCACTGACCTCTGGCATGCCTGGCTATGATCCAGCCTCTTTAGCTGGATCAGGATGGGCCTTGATTACGAGTGCATATTCTTCTATGCATTGGTTTCCTGCTGTTATTTATTTCAGTATTGTCCTTCCTAGGTGATCAATACAAACAGTGGTTATAACATGAACGTCGGTATAGAATTTCTGGACCAGACTGGTTTCCAGTGTTACTTCTACAGCAATAGTTCAGGTCTTCTGAGTGCCACTTTCTTGGACCTTGTCACCCTGGTCTTTTGTATTGTAATCTATTGTTCAGCTTTCCACACACTGCCAGCCGCGCATACTACCTACCTCCTCCATGTCCTTCTGCCCACACAGAGATTGGTCCATAGTAATTATCTTCCACAGGCACCTGTAGATAGTAATATTTTTTTCAAATCTTGTATTTTAAGTGATATGACCACTGGAGGCCCAGATTCTTTATTAAAAATAAAGATTTGTAATATACCATTTCCCGCTGAAAGGCAATATTTCTCTCCATGCGTTCCCATACCCGGATGTTCATGCAGTTTGGTGCTCACTTTCCCTCCATATTAAAGAACAGTAAATGTTTCAGCACCCAGGCTAATATGCTGCATTGCTAAATACATATAAAGTCCCAAAGGCGAGAGATGCATTGCAAATGCTTGTTTAATATATGTGTTACATTTTTAGTAGGTATTAAATTTCATTTAAACACATTTTGTGTTCTTTAGTATTGTAGCGGGTGTGGGTTTATAGGGTAATGAGGTGGTAGGTAATTTAATTATAAAAAAGAATGATTCTTTTTCATTGGATAATATTTATTTATTCAATATTTAATTGTGTTAACTGTGCTTTTAATTTTTTGGGGTACATTTTTTGTGTGGGTTGTGGGGTTTATAGGGGTAAAGAGTGGGAAGTAATATATTTTGAATTAATGAATAATTAGTTGTTAATTAATATTAACTAATTATTTTATAATGAATTATGTTAATTGCATAATTTATTTAGGTGCTGGTTGTGGGGTTAACAGACTGGAGTGGGAATAGTCAATCTTACCCTTCCACTATTCAACACTTTCCTTGCTGTTGCACTTTTTGGAGTGGGAATAGTACATTTTACCCCTCCGCAATCCAACATGTTCCCCACTGTTGTACTGACGAGAGTGGGAATAGTAAACTTTACCCCTTCACACTCCAATAGTTTTGCTACTGTTGTACTGGCAGGAATAAATACAGTAAATGTTACTTATCCGCAATCCAATGCTTTTACTACTGTTACATTTATTGGAGAGAGATTTCTAAATTTTAACCAATTTTATACTTTTTGCGTTGTGTCATATGGGAGTAGTATATTTTGTAAGTATTAATTTTCATAGTTTGCGTAGTTTGGTATAAATTATAGTGGGAACAGTATATGTATTACATTTTATAATTTATAATTTATTTTCTGCTGTTACAATTTATAATATTATATTTTTGTTTATTTAAAATTATAATGTTTTAAAAATTTATATTTTTAATGTGTCAAATAATGTTTGGTACATTTAAAGAATTTTAAGTTGTTTATTTTTTTTAATTACAAAGGTTTGTTTTTTAAGCATTTTATGTTAATGGTATATGTATATATAAATGTATCTGTTTTTATATTATTTTTCAATGATAATATAAATTACAAATATTAGTTTATTAACTTTTTTTGTAAGTAGATATATGTAAATATATTTTAATTATAATATATATGTTTAACTTTTTTAATTAAGTTTATTTGTTACATTTATTAAGCAATAAAATAAATATATTTTAATTTTTTAATACTTTTTTTATTATTTACTATATTAATTATTTATTATTTAAATGTATGTGTATTTAAAAATCGATATTCTATACAACTATATTAATGACCAATATTTTTGTTGCTGATACTTTTATACTTACTATTGTAAGTATGGGATGCCTATATTTTTGACCTCGATATTTTGATCACAATATTTTTGTATGGGGATATTTTGAGTGTTGATATTTTGTCTGTTTACCATTTGTAACATGCTCTGATAAATCCTGGCTATAGTGTGTATTTTCTCTCGATGAGTGGAAGCCTACCCAACACAGAGAATTGACAGTCTCACTGTAGCTATACTGCTGTTGCAAGAGTTTAATACCCAGGTTCGGATTACTGTTTTTTCTGCAGTCAGTTTGTGGGGCTCATTCCACTAATGAGGCCCATACAAACCTTTACACTGTAGCTTTCGTCCAGAACCCTCTGAAATTGTTGAACATCTCAACAGTACCAAAAAGTTCCGGTTGGCGCCAAGGGAGCGTACCATGGGTGGTTGCATGGGTGTTCCATGCAACCACCTAAGGTTTCTGATGCTCAACCCTATTTACTTAAAAAAGTAGATAGTGTTTAATGTGAGAAATTAGCACCCATTTCAAATAGGCGCTATGAAGGCGAAATGCTTTAATTTCGTCTTTCTTTTCGGACTTTGTGTGCTGCAATGTACAGCACACATGCAAACTGGGAAAAGGTTTAAAGTTAGTCTGAGCATAGAATTTTGTACTGAAAGGCTATCCTTTCAGTACAAAATCTATGCTAGACTCATCCAGACACCCTTGCACTATTGTGCAAATTGTGTGGGTTTTACACAGCAGCTAATTTCAGCACCAGCGCTAGGGAGAGAGAGGAGAGCGCTATATTTCTGTAAATATGGTGCTCTACTACTCTCTTCTTCTTGTGCAATGCAGGGCAGCTTTTTTGCCTGCTGTGCTTTGTTGCGTGGGATTTTAGTAAATCTGCCACATAGGGGCTGATTCCGATCGGGGTCGGAAAGCACTCCGACCAAGCCGGATCCAGGGTGTTTTCTGACCGATCAGGACTCCTGCAGTCTGACTGAGCGAGTACGATGCGGCCGTATGTTGTCGGACTCGGTTCGGTCGGACTCCCATAGAAGTCAATGGGAGCTGGTTGTATGACGCGTACATGGGCTCCCATTGACTGAATGGGTAAGTCGCGGACAAGTGCGCCCCCTACAGAGGGTATGCATCTGTGCAATCCACACCGTACATGCCTGTGTCGGGGAGACCCATGGGTCTCCCCCTGTGTCCAAGGCTGCGGGTAACAGGGTCTGACGTGGACCCCCGAAGTCCAACTCCGGGAGCTATTGCAAGCCAGACGCTCTGACTCAATCCGGCTGTCCGAATCGAGCCTTTTACTAGCTCGGTCGTGAAACATCTCCATTGCGCACCACGGTTTGCTTGTGACCAAGTCGTACGGAGCGGTTCGGACCCAGAAACCATTCGGACGGAGATTTCGCGCTTGTTCGCTTCGTACTTCGACGTCCGGACCCGTGTACGACTCGGACGGAAATTCAGCCTCTGAATCAGATCCACTAATGCCAAACCCGATTCGTTGCTCTTCCGACTGAGATCGGAATCGGCCCCTTAGTGTTTTAGAAAATTTCGGCACAGGAGTTTCTGCTTTTGGCAACTGGTTTGATACCACTGGAGAAGGAGTTCTTAGTGCTATATTTGAGCCAATATTGATAGCACGGTTTGGCTTATGACTTTATTTGCTTTTTATAAAGGCTGTTGATATGCTTTTATTAAGATATAGAACAGAGAAAGAAACAGATTTTAAAAGAATTAGAATTAGAAGAAGCTAAGATTAAAGAAGACAAGAGATTGAAAGGATCAGGAACTTTGAAAATAAAGAGAACTGATTCAACAGAAGACTAGAGTGAAATTTAAAACATTAATTTGTGAAGAAAAGGTGATGGTTTGATAACCATCAGAAGGGAGAAATAGAGAAGTGTATAAACATTTTCGAGAATTAATGTTACGTAATATACAAAGCTAATAGGATTTAATGCATGAGTTAATGCACAAATTGCACGAGGCAACCATACTTAAATGTGCTATGCCTGATATGCTGAGAAACAACCATATTAAAGTTAACAGAACTAAGAAATTGTAAATTCAGCATTTAAACTTGATCTTGACCTTTTAAACTGACTTGTTTTTCCAATGAATGGTTGTTATGCAAAATGGTTTCCTTTTCGTTTATACAAATGTTTCAACTTCCAAAGAGATCATTGTTAGCTAATGAATAAACTTGTTATTTAGAAAGTTTGAAATGAAGTTTCACACATGGGAAGGTAAACGTCAATGTTAGGTTAAATGATGGGAAAAATTGAGATGATAAGATATATTTGGAGTTTAGAAGTCGCTGTCTGAAGAATCTGTGAGAAGGCAATCCCATGGGTGCATTGGAAGCTGATAGGTTGACAGAAGAAAGAAGAAGCGACCAGAAGATTGAAACAATATTCTTGTTTTCTGTAATAGTGTGTTTTCCTAAAGTAGATTCAATTCAGCCATCCTCCATCACTACACGCATTCAAATCCCTTAATACCTTGTTTAGGCTGCTTGAGACTCTACAGAGTTTCTTGAACTTCTCTTTATGAGGAGTTCTGCCTACATGGATTATTGATTTATTGAGCTAACTTTAATTCTAAAGCTTTATGCTTTATGATTTCTCTCAGTATCTCTCAGTATCAGAACTCTTTATGTGTCAGTCTCAGACACCTTTTTTACTTCTCATTCTTAGAGTAGGGATTTTTTGTTTCCTTTATGGAACACGCTTAATGCACTTCGTTGCAATTTATTTATTACTTATTGATTATTGACATCTGAGATGCTAATGACTGAAATTAATGAGAAGTATATTGTAAATCTAACAAAGATGACTTACAAAAACATTTTTGAATGATAAAATCATTTAACTCATAACAAACTCACCGTATTGCTTGAAATAGATAGAAATTGTGAGAATTTGATGTGATGTATAGCTCTTAATCTGCTCTAAAACAATGGCAAAGATTCATTGTCCTGAGTAGACAAATAAGACAAGCGGGACATGTTTATTTAGTGGCCTTTGTTGTCACCCTGCCAATGGATTGTGTTAATTACTAGAGTGTGACTAAAGGGTATTTTAACTGTGGCGTTGCTCTCTAAGGCTGTCTGTTATTACATCTGTTTTATTGCTATGAATTGTCTGACGTCGTCATGACCTTCATTGTGTGTGCATCGCCCGCTGACAGACTCTGGTTTCAGTAGCGAATTATAAGTCAGCACTTGATTTATTTTTGCCACATTTTTCTTCAGTTGGCTCGCCTCCCTGAAGCCCAATACTAGTATCTCTCCTTTCTTGTACAAGACCTGCACTTCTTTTCACATGTGTGTTACAGTGTACACTTTCTATGCATGGCAGGTATATTTTTCAGTTTAAAAAAATGGAGAATGCAGTTCCTAAAGAAAGCAGAGGTGACTAGGAAGATTGTGCAGGTGACTGTCTATCAGAAAGAAGGATGGGGAATTCCTCCTTTTGGATTTAGGGCCCTCACACACCCAGCCAGCTGGGTGTCATGCTTCATCATTGGGCATGCTCCTCGTCGGGTCGGTGCTGCAATACCTCAGTGGGGGCACTTTGGCAGAGTTCTTTTAATTCTTGCCATAAGGGTGAGTGCATGTAAGGGATCAGAGCAACTGACTATAACATTATTATGGACAGTCGCCACCACTTCTCTTTTAACCAAGGTGGGAGACAGGATTATTAAATTAGTTGCTCTGATCCTCCCTCTCCTTGTTTTAACTTCCTTTTTACACACAACGCCTCACTAAATTTCAACACTATAGGGCCCCTTACACCTTAAATCACTCTGTATGGTGCACAGAGCAGTACATGACTTGGGCCCAGTCCCAATACAGGAAACATTCACCTAGTACCTCCCCAGGAGGCAGCTTTGTTCCTCCAGTGCAAGTTTGCCGGCAATTCCTAGATTCAAGCATTCTAGGATGGGGGGGGAGGGCTTTCAGTGTGGCTGCTGTCCATCTTTGGAATGAGCTACTGCAGAATATTAGACAAATGAACTCCCTAATCGAGTTCAGAAAGAGCCTGAAAACCTCGCTCTTCCCCAAGGTGTGATCCCTCTTTCTTCAACTTTTCTTTGATTCATTCACATGACGGTCATTTCCCTAGTCTGAGCGCCAGGATAGCCCTAGGGTGGCAGTATGCGCTATATAAGAGCCACTTACATTACATTTACAATACATTACACACACTCACCCTTACGTCAATCCAGAACACTGCATTCAAGTGCAAACTAACTGAGATTAATCATGAAAACAGTGAAAGCAGGGAATTCCTGATGAAGCAGAAGATTAGCAAATTGCAAAAAAGACATTAACA
Source organism: Lissotriton helveticus (assembly GCF_964261635.1). Lineage (NCBI taxonomy): Eukaryota > Metazoa > Chordata > Amphibia > Caudata > Salamandridae > Lissotriton > Lissotriton helveticus. The sequence goes on along the minus strand of NC_136059.1, from coordinate 1,994,943,855 downwards.
GGTTTGACAAAGAAAAAGTCTACCCTTACTTAAAAACTGACTTTACTTCAAAATAAAACAGATTTTCATCTGATGAAAGCGTGACCGATACAAGAAGAGGTCCTCTTCAAACAGCAACTCGAGCACAGGAAGTTGGGGAAGTAAATCCTCCAGACGTCCCACACGCCCGAACCATTACAACTACCCCATGCCACCCTATCAGGGTCCACCTATGTGGCACTACCGAGGGTTCCCACCTGGACCACCAGGGTGTCCACAGGGACAACAAGGGTACCCACAGGGACCACAACCCTTCCTCCAGGGAAATAGACAGCCTTTTTTAGGAAGAGGCTGGGGCAGAGGAAGAGGGCGGTGAAGAGGCAACACCAAACAATTATACTGGCAGGCACAGCCCCAGAATGCGGTAAACAGTCGGAGCATGACGAGAGGGAAAATAAATTAGTCATCAATCTCTCCCCTAAGGAACTAACCGAGATGGAACACAATGTCCTCCAAAAAGGTGTAAGCTATGTCCTAGACCTGACAACGTGTGAGATCCACAACCTCTTTCGTAAAGTAAGACTGAACGACTTTTTTCAGGACATACTACCCCCTGATAACGATGACACAGGGCTGCGTCATCCTTCCACCTTTCCACCCAACAGTGGAATGGTACCCAACGAGGTTCTCACCTTCAAGCAGACCATACTAAAAGACATAAAGAACCTTACTCCACAGACCCCTTTTCAGAATCTGTCAAAAGAGGAATGGAAAGCTGTGAAATAATTGACAGATGATCCAAACATAATCATCAAACAAGCGACAAAGGAGAGCGACCGTCAAAATGTCCACCATTGCCTATGACACCGAAACTCACCTTATTGCTTGAAATAGATAGAAATTGTGAGAATTTGATGTGATGTATAACTCTTAATCTGCTCTAAAACAATGGCAAAGATTCATTGTCCTGAGTAGACAAATAAGACAAGTGGGACATGTTTATTTAGTGGCCTTTGTTGTCACCCTGGCAATGGATTGTGTTAATTACTAGAGTGTGACTAAAGGGTATTTTAACTGTGGTGTTGCTCTCTAAGGCTGTCTGTTATTACATCTGTTTTATTGCTATGAATTGTCTGACGTCGTCATGACCTTCATTGTGTGTGCATCGTCCGCTGACAGACTCTGGTTTCAGTAGCGAGTTATAAGTCAGCACTTGATTTATTTTTGCCACATTTTTCTTCAGTTGGCTCGCCTCCCTGAAGCCCAATACTAGTATCTCTCCTTTCTTGTACAAGACCTGCACTTCTTCTCACATGTGTGTTACAGTGTACACTTTCTACGCATGGCAGGTATATTTTTCAGTTTAAAAAATGGAGAATGCAGTTCCTAAAGAAACCAGAGGTGACTAGGAAGATTGTGCAGGTGACTGTCTATCAGAAAGAAGGATGGGGAATTCCTCCTTTTGTATTTAGGACCCTCACACACCCAGCCAGCTGGGTGTCATGCTTCATCATTGGGCATGCTCCTCGTCGGATCGGTGCTGCAATACCCGACGGGCACCCTCAGTTGGGGGCTCTTTGGCGGAGATCTTTTAATCCTTGCCATAAGGGTGAGTGCATGTAAGGGATCAGAGCAACTGACTATAATATTATTATGGACAGTCGCCACCACTTCTCTTTTAACCAAGGTGGGAGACAGAATTATTAAATTAGTAGCTCTGATCCTCCCTCTCCTTGTTTTAACTTCCTTTTTACACACGCCTCACTAAACTTCTACACTATAGGGCCCCTTACACCTTAAATCACTCTGTATGGTGCACAGAGCAGTACATGACTTGGGCCTAGTCCCAATACAGGAAACATTCACCTGGTACCTCCCCAGGAGGCAGCTTTGCTCCTCCAGTGCAAGTGTGCTGGCAATTCCTAGATTCAAGCATTCTAGGATGGGGGGGGGCTTTCAGTGTGGCTGCTGTCAATTTTTGGAATGAGCTACTGCAGAATATTAGACAAATCAACTCCCTAATCGAGTTCAGAAACAGCCTGAAAACCTCGCTCTTCCCCAAGGTGTGATCCCTCTTTCTTCAACTTTTCTTTGATTCATTCACATGATGGTCATTTCCCTAGTCTGAGCAGCAGGATAGCCCTAGGGTGGCAGTATGCGCTATATAAGAGCCACTTACATTACATTACACACACTCACCCTTCCGTCAATCCAGAACACTGCATTAAAGTGCTAACTAACTGAGATTAATCATGAAAACAGTGAAAGCAGGGAATTCCTGATGAAGCAGAAGATTAGCAAATTTCAAAAAAGACATTAACAGGTTTGACAAAGAAAAAGTCTACCCTTACTTAAAAGCTGACTTTACTTCAAACAAAAACAGATTTTCATCTGATGAAAGCGTGACCGATACAAGAAGAGGTTCCTCTTCAAACAGCGACTCAAGCACAGGAAGTTGGGGAAGTAAATCCTCCAGACGTCCCACATGCCCGAACCATTACAACTACCCCATGCCACCCTATCAGGGTCCACCTATGTGGCACTACCCAGGGTTCCCACCTGGACCACCAGGGTATCCACAGGGACAACAAGGGTACCCACAGGGACCACAACCCTTCTTCCAGGGAAATAGATAGCCTTTTTTAGGAAGAGGCTGGGGCAGAGGAAGAGGGCGGCGAAGAGGCAACATCAAACAATTATACTGGCGGGCACAGCCCCAGAACGCGGCAGACAGTCGGAGCATGACGAGAGGGAAAATAAATTAGTCATCAATCTCTCCCCTAAGGAACTAACCGAGATGCAACACAATGTCCTCCAAAAAAGTGTAGGCTATGTCCTAGACCTGACAACGTGTGAGATCCACAACCTCTTTTGTAAAGTAAGACTGAACGACTTTTTTCAGGACATACTACCCCCTGATAACGACGACACAGGGCTGCGTCATCCTTTCACCTTTCCACCCAACAGTGGAATGGTACCCAACGAGGTTCTCACCTTCGAGCAGACCATACTAAAAGACATAAAGAACCTTACTCCACAGACCCCTTTTCAGAATCTGTCAAAAGAGGAATGGAAAGCTGTGAAATAATTGACAGATGATCCAAACATAATCATCAAACAAGCGACAAAGGAGAGCGACCGTCAAAATGTCCACCATTGACTATGACACCGAATGTCTCCGCCAACTTTCCAACACCAGATATTACATCCCCATTAGTGAAAACCCTACCAAAAGGCTGTCCACGATAATTTCAGCTATGGCAAATACTTCAGAGACACGGGGTTGGATTTTGAAAAATGAATCTAATTTCCTGCTGACAAAAGGCCCTAAGACACCGTACTTTTATATCCTACCAAAAGTACATAAAGGGATAAATCCAGTACCGGGCAGACCAGTAGTCTACCAGTATTGAGTCGTTGTTGGCACCACAATCCAAGTTTTGCGACTACTTTCTTCAACCCCTAGTGAAACAAACACTTGATACCACTTCTGTACTACAGCTAATTGAGGAATTTCCCCGCCAAAGTGAGATTGACTTGCTACTCACCTTAGATGTGGAGTCACTCTACATGAATATACCTCAGTGTGCCACACTTGAGTAAGGGTGGGCGTGGTTCACGAAGTAGCGCTACGCGAAGCTACGCGAAGTGCACTTCGCACTACGCGAACTTCACGTAGCACTACGCGAGCTGCGTAGTAGCATGTTCGCACTGTGCAAGATGCCTTTTCAATGATTGCACAGTGCGGACAAGCATCCGGCACTGTGCAAGCATTGAAAACGGCATCTTGCACAGTGCGAGCTGTAGTTTTCTGCTGCTCGAGTAGATTATTACTCGAGCGGCAGCTTTCTCAACGCGAACAGGTAGTTTCTCATTGAGAGCGGTCGCGAGCATGCGCAACCACTCACAATGAGAAACCTGACCTCCTCGCATTGAGAATCTCGCCGGGATGTCATTTTGCTTGCTCGCGGTCGCGAACATGACGTTCAGGATCGTGAACAAGCAAAAAATGACCGCTGCACTACGCTACGCTGCACTACGCATGTTCGCACTGTGCTACGTGCAGCTCGCGTAGTGCGAAGTTGCGAAAACTTCGCAAACTCCGCGAGCGTAGCGTAGTGCTTCGCCCAGGCTTACACTTGAGGTCGCTGAAATGCCCTTCGTTCCTCTGAGTGGACATCACCCACACAAATACCATTTGTAACTGAATGTGCTACCTTGCTTTTACTGGAATTTTTTTGGAGTACAATAAGAAGCTTTACCATCAAACTCAGGGCACTTCTATAGTTAGCACATTCGCCCCCAGTGTGGCCTGCCTGTATGTGGCAGCCTTTGAGTCAAGATCCATTTTCCACCCATCCAATCCCTATACCAGCAATCTCATCCTATGGAAGAGGTACATTGACGATGTTCTAGTCTTCTGGAAGGGGGATATGGAAAGCTGTGTGGCATTTTGCCAATGGATTAACACTTTAAACCCCTACCTGAAGTTCACCCACACCATCTCTGGTACTAGTGTCCCGTTTCTAGACTTAAACATATATCAGGTGGCAGGCACACTGAGCACCACACTCTTCAAAAAGCCTACTGACTGCAATAGACATTTAATTTTTAGTAGCCACCACCCCAGAGCTCTGAAAAACAACCTATCATTCGGACAATTTCTCCGTATTAGAAGAAATTGCACTTCCATTGAGGACCATAAGATAGAACCCACCAAACTAGCATCAGATTTACACCAACGAGAAAACCCAAAACATACTGTATCAGTGGCAATGAAAAGAGCTAGAAATAACAATAGAGAGGCACTACTAGAGAAGACTGTAAGAACACCCACTGAGGCAATCACATGTGTAACCTCCTATACTCCAGCGTTAACCCAGATTAGAAAGATCATCTGCAAACACTGGGACATTCTGAGCACATGGGGTCTGATACTGCCGCCCCCAAGATTTGCTTTCATGAGAACCAAGAATTTGAAGGACCTATTGATACACACCAGACCTAAATCAAAGATCATACCAAGCCAACGATGCTTATGGGATTTACCCCCCGTCATTGGTCACTATCCGTGTGGATCCTGTTTAGTCTGTCACCGGACCGAACACACCAAGGAGATAACCTTTGACAATAATTTTACAGGGCAGATGCAGAAGCACACCAACTTCAACACGGCCAACTGCATCTACCTACTATCCTGCCCATGTAACCTCACCTACGTGGGCAAGACCACTAGACTAGTCAGGGTATGTGTAACTGAACACAAGAGTAACATTAGGTGCCACAAAACAACATCTTGGCTCTACACCCATTTCCTGACATACAAAAATACCTGTGATTCACTTAAATGGGTGATCCTGGAAGCACATGTGTCCATCACTCCAGCGGCGCTATTCCAAATAGAAAAATGCTGAGTCCATTGCCTTGACTCTAACACCAAGGGACTGAATGAGGAGATCCCCTGGAATACCCTGAATAACTACCAACTTGGGAGTTGATAAACCATATCTCCTGAATCCTGTGGCATCCCACAAGATCGCTCCCACTGTCTCTCACCACATCTTTGACAACCAAGACACCCCTATTGCGCCTTACCTACGTTGGTTGCTTAATAAACACTGAACAAACTATAGCCGTGCTGGATAGTGCAATCGCTACATCTTGATAGAACATGCTCCAGTGCAAAGCACTCTAGGTACACATGCCTACACATGCCACAGTGACCTTCTGCACACTCTGGAGACACATGAGTTAAGGTTCCTGCACATCCAGCCCCAACTTTATGATGTCCAATAGTGTTCATACCATAATTTATTGTGACATATTTTCCATACAACTGTGGTCACCACCATCACCACGGAGAGCACTATCACTTCGAGCCACACCACCCCAAGATGACACATAGGTCTGGTACTTACGCCTATAGAAGGTGCAGCAACTTTCAATCCTCCCGAGGAACTTGAGAATTAAAGAGCACCATCACTTCTGGTCACTCCACCCCTAGAAGGCGCTTAGTTCTGGTATTCAAGAATTTAGACGGCGCAGCCACCTTCCAATTACCTGATGAAATCGTGAGTAGAGGCTCACAAGACATCATGCCCTACTGTCTACACACTATTATTAACGAGGCATTCTTTGTCTATACATATATTTTTTCAACAACTGTAAGCAGCACCGTTACTACAGACCTGATTTACTACCACTTCAAGATGGAGCCTATGCCATTGGGCCGCCTCAGACTTCAATATGGCCACTATCCCCACCCACCACAATGTCAGGAGGGTGACGCTCTCGTTTGATGTACATGACGGGGCGAATCGACGCTTCGCGCTGCTTCCGGGTACATTAACAGTCTATCCACGATGGGATAGTTACCATCCCGGATGCAGCAGACGGAGCTAGGTTTGCCCGCCGACTGGGCGCGAGACATTGTAAGTACTTCCACCCGCCTCACCATCCCCCCACAGGATTGCTTGAGGTAAGATCCACCAACGATTCAGGAGGCTACAGTGGGATTATCACAAGCTTAAACAGTCTGGTTCCCTACGTTGTAGGGCATCAGTATATGTGTCTTTCTTGGGCCGGGTGCGGAGGTGTCGACTCTCTGCTCGCGATGGTGATGCCGGAGGTTGGGACCGTGGGGGGCGCGCATGATCCTACCGGATCCTGTGTCTCCAAGCCCACTCCTGCACATCACTTTGCAGACACTTAGCTCCTACTATCCCCACACCTGGTTTAGATGACGGAGTACGCCACTGTGGGCTGCCATGCAATCTTGATAATGTTAACAACAAATGCTGGACCCACCACGCCCCAGGCTTCCCACCGTGGAATCATCTCTTTGTAAAATTGTTGGACACTTTTACATTTAAGGCCCTACCTTCCCTTTCCCCCCTCCTTTCCTTTCCCTTCCCACCTCCCTTCCCCTCCCCCCGTTTGGCTATCTCTTACAGGACTTTTTGTAGGATGAACGTGTTCACTTGATGCCGCAATCCTGAAGGGGCAAATCTTATACTTCATTTAGGTGAGTGGCCACGTCTGCTACTCCACCGCTATCTGCCACCTATTTGGTTATGCTTTTATTTTATTTTATTGTACCACTTCTTTAAGCTCCACAACTATATTGCACTTTTAACCTGAATTTTTTGCATGTAAAGAGTAACACAGTGTTGTGCAAGAAACCTATTAGAATACATGCAGGCAAGTGGCGCATTAACAATCAGACTAGGTTTGTCACACCATTAGGAATTACTGTTTTTAATACACTTATGCTCTCTTCTAGATTGTCTACTGCACCCACGGACATTGGACACCACAGGTGCTACGAAAACTGGTAATATACAGGGTACTTTCCCACACTATCAGTCAAATAGTGTAGTTCATAACAATGTATTAGTTAACGGTCCTGAAGAATTGCTGCTTGATCCCGTATGCGATATACAAGGCAAGAAACATGTTGACCACCTGAGTTTTCTGAGCAACTGACTATAACATTATTATAGACAGTCGCCACCACTTCTATTTTAACCAAGGTGGGAGACAGGATTATTAAATGAGTTGCCCTGATCCTCCCTCTCCTTGTTTTAACTTTCTTTTTACACACAACACCTCACTACACTTCCACACTATAGGGTCCCTTACACGCACTCACCCTTAAGGCAAGGATTAAAAGATATCTGCCAAAAGAGCCCCCACTGAGGGTGCCAGTCGGGTATTGCAGTGCCGACCCGACGAGAAGCATGCCCAAGATGAAGCATGACATCCAGCTCGCTGGGTGTGTGAGGGCCCTAAATCTGAAAGGAGAAATTTTCCATTCTTCTTTCTGATAGACTGTCACCTGCACAATCTTCCTAGTCACTTCTGGTTTCTTTAGGAACTGTATACTCCATTTTGTAAAACTGTTCCATTGGGCACGTATGCTGGACCTCTGATAAAAGTCCTCCTCCTTGTCTCTCCTTTTGATAAAAAAAGGTATATTTTTCACCCTGACCTTTATATACAAACATCGCCTTATCTGCTCCTTCTAACCATATTAAGGCTATCTGGTTGCAGTTGTTACAAACTTATCCAATGGTGGAAGGCATGGGTATTAATACCAAAGATAGAGACTCCAAGGGTAATTTGAAATGCTCCAAAGAGACCTCACCTACTCCGGAGTCACCAGCTCTAGGTAGTCTTGAGTCTGCCTCGACTTTGGAAGCGGTATTACTCAAGCTCAACACTGTCTACGATATTGCACAAAGTACCAAAACAAACACTGACTTGCTTCAGGTAGAGGTGGTTGCAATTCATAACCACCTTAAAAGTCTTTCACTATGTGTTTCTAATGCTGAAATGAGAATAAGTAGCGTGGAAGACTTTACAAACAAATAAGCGAAGTACACCCACATTCTAGAGCATTTCATTTCTTCGTTGAGGAGGGTTCTAACAGAACAGGAAGTTTGGGAGAAGTGTGCTCCTTCAGTAATTGATTTCTTGCTTACCTGGATCCCAAATGTCCTGAATCGCTCTTTCATTAAAGACTTTAAGATAGAGCGTGTTCATAGGTCTCAACTTTTAAACCCAGAGCAATGTCTTCTCCAAGGCCTCTGAATTTTAAACCTTTGCGCCATCAACATACAGATCAAATTCTGGCACAAATGAGGAAGATCAAGACAATACAATGGGAAGGTCACAGAATATTTGTTTCGGAAGATTTCGACAGAGACTTAGTAATCCATCGCAAAGGCTTTCTGAATATAGGCAAGAGACTCACTGATAGGAATATTCCATTCTCTTTTTCTGGTACTTCTAGATTCCGGATCACTTTCAAAGGTCGTCCGCAGATTTTCTATGAGCCTTCAGATCTTTCAACATTCTTGGATAATCAATTTGAATCTCAGAATACTCAGATTCTCTACCTGATACTCCTCGCCCTTAATGATTTGTAATTATTGACCTGGTGTTTCACCTATGGAGTGACATCTTATGATAAACATTCTATTTATAGTTAATTCTTATCTAATATTTGTTCTAACTGTATGGTATTGTTCATGATATTTCTTCTTCACAACTTTACATTTGGACATTTGTGTTATATATTAGGCGCACCTCTTTAGATCTTATTTGAATGAATTTTATAGATGGGTTTGTAATAAGCAATTATAGTTTTGCTCGATTTTTTTATGGAGACAGTACTATTCAATTTCTCAGTACTGTATTTTGCTCTATTGGGGATTACATCCCTATAGATTCTGAATGATTTTATGTCTGTATTTATTCTTCGACTCATCTTTATTTTTTATTTTTCTAATCCCTTTGACATAAGTATTCTATACTCTGCTCTACCCTTTACTCTATTTTTTGTTTAATCTTTTATTCTACTTTTTATTCTATTTCTTATTTTTAGGTCTCGCCTGTCAATGCGCATGCGCATTGAGCTTGCGAGACTATGGGGGCTTAAACAGAGCTTACCGAGATCAGGCGATTCCCAGGCGATTTCTTGCCGTGCATGTGAAAGCGCGTGCACAATGCCACCAGCCGCTTGCCTCGCATTACCACATCAAAGGCGGCCGCGTCTCAGGCCCCTGCTGCTTCACACCCTCATGCCGCTCTCCCCGCTCCGCCCCCTCCCCTGCCCGCCGTGTCGCATTTCTCCTCACCCCTCCCCACAGCAATGCATTCCGTGTCCTTTATTTTCTATTCGGAAAATAGCGTATCGCGGTTTTCTTAACGGTATTAACATTTCTAGTAATTTAACTTGCTTTGCATTGGTGGTACTAAAAGCTCAGACAGGATACACGCGTGCTGCCCAACCTCCCACGCCGTAGGCATCGATCCGCTCATGTGATCCATTCTCACCATGGCTGCGTCAGGCAGCGGTGCCGCTGCGGCTCTCGCGCTACTTTTATTTGCGCTGTCAGCTTCGCAAAGGTAAACGCGCCGAGATGATCCGTTATTTGGTCTGCCCTTCTCACGTACGGCTTTTAATTTCAACGCTATCGGTTTTGTCTTGTGTTCCACCTCACCCCGTTACAAAATACAAATCTAAAATTACTAATTTGCCACGTGGCCGTCTTTGCTGTATTCCGTATGTTCTCTGTGACGGTTGCGCTCCGGAAATAACACAAAATAACTGAAATTGCTTTAAATTCTACCGCTCATGCTTCAGACGTACGAGGCAGGTTCCGCCCCTGCTGCTTCACACCCTCATGCCGCTCTCCCCGCTCCGCCCCCTCCCCTGCCCGCCGTGTCGTATTTCTCCTCCCCCCTCCCCACAGCAATGCCCTCCGCCGCCCGTACTTTCACTTTGACGGCCGCAGGCCGTCTAAGTGTGTAAATTCCGTGTCCTTTATTTTCTATTCGGAAAATAGCTTATCGCGGTTTTCTTAACGGTATTAACATTTCTAGTAATTTAACTTGCTTTGCATTGGTGGTACTAAAAGCTCAGACAGGATACACGCGTGCTGCCCAACCTCCCACGCCGCAGGCATCGATCCGCTCATGTGATCCATTCTCGCCATGGCTGCGTCAGGCAGCGGTGCCGCTGCGGCTCTCGCGCTACTTTTATTTGCGCTATGTTTGAAAAGTAACAATGCACCACATCCACCACACCCACCACCACCACATCCACCACACCCACCACCACCACCACATCCACCACCACATCCACCACCACATCCACCACCACCACATCCACCACCACCACATCCACCACCACATCCACATCCACCACCACATCCACCACCACCACATCCACCGCATCCACCACCACATCCACCATCACCACATCCATCACCACATCCACCACCACATCCACCACCACATTCACCACCACATTCACCACCACATCCACAGCATCCACCACCACCACATCCACCACCACACCCACCACCCCCACATCCATCACACCCACCACCACAACATCCACCACCACCCCATCCACCACCACCCCATCCACCACCACCACCGCATCCACCACCACCACCACATCCACCACCACCACCACATCCACCACCACATCCACCATCACCTCCACATCCACCGCCGCATCCATCACCACATCCACCGCCGCATCCACCACCGCATCCACCACCACATCCACCAACACATCCACCACCACCACATCCACCACCACATCCACCGCATCCACCACCACCACATCCACCACCACATCCACCACCACATCCACCACCACATCCATCACCACATCCACCACCACACCCACCACCACATCCACCACCACACCCACCACCACCACATCCATCACACCCACCACCACTACATCCACCACCACCACTACATCCACCACCACCACCACTACATCCACCACCACCACCCCATCCATCACCACCCCATCCACCACCACCACCACCCCATCCACCACCACCACCCCATCCACCACCACCACCGCATCCACCACCCTCACCACATCCACCACCACCACATCCACCATTACCACCAAATCCACCACCACATCCACCACCACATCCACCACCACATCCACCACCACATCCATCACCACATCCACCACCACACCCACCACCACATCCACCACCACACCCACCACCACCACATCCATCACACCCACCACCACTACATCCACCACCACCACTACATCCACCACCACCACCCCATCCATCACCACCCCATCCACCACCACCCCATCCACCACCACCACCCCATCCACCACCACCACCGCATCCACCACCCTCACCACATCCACCACCACCACATCCACCATTACCACCAAATCCACCACCACATCCACCACCACATCCACCACCACATCCACCATCACCGCCACATCCACCACCACCACATCCACCACCACCACCACATCCACCACCGCATCCACCACCGCATCCACCAACACATCCACCACACCCACCACCACCACCACATCCACCGCATCCACCACCACCACATCCACCACCACCACATCCACCACCACCACATCCACCACCACCACATCCACCACCACATCCACCACCACATCCACCACCACATCCACCACCACACCCACCACCACCACCACATCCATCACACCCACCACCACTACATCCACCACCACCCCATCCACCACCACCACCGCATCCACCACCACCACCACATTCACCACCACCACATCCACCACCACATCCACCATCACCACCACATCCACCACCACATCCACCATCACCACCACATCCACCATCACTGCCACATCCACAGCCACATCCACCACCACCACATCCACCACCACCACATCCACCGCATCCACCACCGCATCCACCACCACATCCACCACCATATCCACCAACACATCCACCACACCCACCACCACCACATCCACCATCACCTCCACATCCACCGCCGCATCCACCACCGCATCCACCACCGCATCCACCACCACATCCACCAACACATCCACCACACCCATCACCACCACATCCACCACCACCACCACATCCACCACCACATCCACCGCATCCACCACCACCACCGCATCCACCACCACCACCACATCCACCACCACATCCATCACCACCACATCCACCACCACATCCACCACCACATCCACCATCACCACCACATCCACCACCACATCCACCACCACATCCACCATCACTGCCACATCCACCGCCACATCCACCACCACCACATCCACCACCACCACATCCACCGCATCCACCACCGCATCCACCACCACATCCACCACCACATCCACCAACACATCCACCACACCAACCACCACCACATCCACCATCACCTCCACATCCACCACCACATCCACCACCACATCCACCATCACCGCCACATCCACCACCGCCACATCATCCATCACCACATCCATCACCACATCCATCACCACATCCACCACCACATCCACCACCACATCCACCACCACATCCATCACATCCACCGCCACATCCACCGCCACATCCACCGCCACATCCACCACCACCACATCCACCACCACCACATCCACCGCATCCACCACCGCATCCACCACCACATCCACCACCACATCCACCAACACATCCACCACACCAACCACCACCACATCCACCATCACCTCCACATCCACCACCACATCCACCACCACATCCACCATCACCGCCACATCCACCACCGCCACATCATCCATCACCACATCCATCACCACATCCATCACCACATCCACCACCACATCCACCACCACATCCACCACCACATCCATCACATCCACCGCCACATCCACCGCCACATCCACCGCCACATCCACCACATACACCACACCCACCACCACCACACCCACCACCACTACATCCACCACCGCATCCACCACCACCACTGCATCCACCATCACATTCACCATGACATCCACCGCCACATCCACCACATCCACCACCATCGCATCCACCACCACATCCACCACCACATCCACCTGACAAAGGTATTAATTTTGCTATTTTCAAAACCAACACAAAAAAAGTCAGACTTTCCTAATGCGAGACCTATTGCATTTTCAATGCTTGTTTTCTATGCTTTCTTCTTTGTGGTAATTTATTTACATGTAATGTAATGTAAGTGTACACTTATATAGCGCAACTATCACTCCAGGGAGCATCTTGGCGCTTATAGCCCGTAGCCTAGGTGGAAGGCCGGATAAAAAAGTCAGCTCACATATCCATCTCGTCAATACTGAACACACTATATCTAAACCAGAGTCATACAGACCGTGTCTGAAAGGTTGAAAATCCAAGTTTTCAGAGCCTTACGGAAGGTCTTCTCAGCAGAGATCAGGCGCAGATTGGGTGGGAGTTTATTCCAAGCTTTTGCGCCCAATGTTGCGAGAGATTTCCCTCCTCTTGTTGAGAGTCTGAATTTGGGGATCTGTAACAGATTCATGTTGGCTGATCTGAGGGAACGTGTTGGTGTGTACAGTTTAAACCAGGGGAGAAAGTATTTGGGTCCTTGTTGGTGATATGCTCTAAAGGTAATCACTAAGATTTTAAACAGTATACGTTTGTGGATGGGTAACCAGTGTAGGGCCTTGAGAGCAGCCGAGGCAGATGACCTCCTTGGCCATTTTAAAACCAGGCGGGCAGCAGCATTTTGGACAACCTGCAACCTATGCAGGACAGATCGATTTAGTCCTGCATATAAACTGTTGCAGTAGTCCAAACGAGATGTTACAAGTGCTACTGTCACCGTCTTCCTGGATGTCAGAGGAAGAAAATCAAAAAACTTTCTGAGTCCTCTGATGATATTGAAACAAGACCCTGCCACTGCCCCTGCCTGCTGTTTGAAAGATAGGGCACTGTCAAACCTGATCCCTAGGTTGCGGGCCGTAGCAATGGTATCAGGTGGGGACTCCATATCCAATGGCCACCATAGGCTGGGGGAGAAAGGGTTTTGGGGGCCGAAAGGTATAATTTCGGTCTTCCCGGTGTTGCATTTTAGATGGTTCTCACGCATCCAAATGAAGGTTGCGGTGAGGCAGTCTTTGAGATTTTCCTCTGCCTTTCCATTTTCCCTATCTAGTACCAGAATGAGCTGAGTATCGTCAGCGTATGATATAGTACTGGTGTTAAAAGACGAGATCAGCTCAATCAAGGGGGTCATATATAAGTTGAACAGTACCGGGCTCAAAGTAGAGCCCTGAGGTACCCCTGTTTGTGTGATTTTTTCCTCAGAGCAGTGTTCTCCCAACACCGTGACCTGTCTACGATGGTCAAGGAAATTCCTCAACCAGTCCAACACGGTGCCCCCTATCCCCACTGCTACCAAACGACTGATCAATATTGAGTGGGACACCGTATCGAAGGCCGCCGATAGATCGAGTAAGATATGCGATATAGTATTTAAGGACATGATTGACCACCAATGGATTGATAAATTATATTGTTTTATATTAATATATGTATTGATTTGGAATTTTTTTGCTCATTTTTTTATTTAGCTTTTTAAGTATGTCTAACCTGAAGTTATATGCTGTTATAGTTATGATGATTTGCTGATGAAATGTCACTCTGTTTACATTGTATTCTTATCTAACACTTGCTTTAATTGTATGAAATTGTTCGTGATATTTTTAATCCACAATTTACAGTTGGATATTTATTCTATATATTGTGTGTACCTTCTTTAGATCTTATTGGTATGAACTTTATGGATGGGTTTGTAACAAGCTTAGGTTGGTATTTATCTGCTATTATAGTCTATATATATTTGCTGATGAAATGTTATCTTTTTTCAAATGTTCAATTATGATATATTTATTCAATCTTATAGTATCTATTGTTACTAGCAAGAGATGTAGGTAATATAGTAATACATCTGAAAAACAATACTAGTTTTGTTACTCTGTGGCATGTTTATATTTGAGCTGTTTACACCGATGTTGATGCCTCTGCTGTTGTTCCTCCAAGTTATCCCCCCATGCAATTTGTCTTATACAGACTTCCCTTGGTGGGGTTGAACTTTGATGTTGCTCCATTTTTTCTTAGAGTACATCTATTCCTTCTCTTCTTCCTATTCTTCATTCCTTTCCTCTTTTTCCACCTTACTTTTGGGACATCTGCTTCAATTCATTTTAGAATATATGATTCATTTCCTTTGGTTTTTAATTATATCTTGACTCCCCTTCTACTCTTTTATCTGAAGCATTCACTCTTAATGTTCCATTTATATTTATGACTGGCTTAAATATAGTCTCCCTAATTGTTAGGGGTTTGAAACAACCTTTTAAGAGGGCCAAAATGTAAGACTATTGTAAGAGTTTATCTGGTGATGTGGTCCTACTTCAAGAGACTAAGATAGGTTTTAAAGAGGTTCTTCATATGAAGAAAGATTGGGCACTCAATGTTACATGCTCCAAAGCTTCTGGGAAGAAGAATGGGGTTATTACCCTTATTTCTAAAAGTTCTGGTTTGTCTATAGTTACAGCTAAACATGATATCAATGGTAGATGGCTACTTACTCATCTGACTAATGGTTCCGATTATCTATATATTTTGAATTTATGTGCTCTAAACATAGATGATCCACTTTTCTGGTGAGCAATAAATAAAAAAACTCACTGACATTCCACAAAATTCAAGAACAATTGTTGGAGTTGATTTAATCAACCCCTTGATCCTATTTTGGATAGACACTCTGCTTTTAAATTCCAACCTCCGAGGGCGCACAAACATATGTTTAATATGTGCTTGTCTCACCATCTTGTGGATGCGTGGAGATTACGCAATCCTATGGGTAGTGATTTCACAATTTTCTCCTCTCCACATTGTAGTTTCTCTTGGATTGATTATCTTTTGGTTGACACTGCTCTTTTAAACATACTATAAATGTTATGATTAATCTAATTCTTGTTTCTGACCATGCAGCAGTCTTTTAACCATCCTTAATCTCACGAATATTAGAGGTTCTCATTGTTGGAGTCTAAATACAGAAATCTTGGAAGATAATGATGAAGTTAAAGAACCTAATGATGAGATTGATAATTTTTTCAAGGATAATGAATCCTCGCTACGGAATAGAGCTGGTAAGTTGGTGGCTGCTACTCTAAAATACCAGAATACGAATACCAATGCTACTCATTTTACTCATATTACTAATAAAACCGTATAAAAAAGTTTCACACCCATGAAATTCTTGGGGTATTTCGGGAATTCTATGAAACTCTATATACACCTCGGGATCAGTGTACCAAGAATGCCTGCTAACAGTTTCTTAATTCTCTCCCTACTAATACTATTTTGCATGCTTATGTGACTGAATTGGGGAAACCAATTGATATTGATTATATCATTCTTGCTATTAAGGTTACACATTCAGGGAAAGCTCCCAGTCCATATGGGTTTCCTATTGCCTTCTATAAAACATTTACTCCTTCAATAGTTAAATATCTTAAGACCCACTTCTTCGCGTACTTAACCCGAACCCGCATATTAAAGGTCTTCAATTTGGATCGCATACACTTAAAACTGCCGCTTACGCCGATGACGTACTTATTTTTTCAGAGGATATTGTATCAGCGATCCCCTCTATCTCTAATATTATTACTGATTTTTTTCGTTGTCTCTGGGTACACTCTTAACAAAGAAAAAACAGAATTGGTCCCCCAAAACTCTCTGTGTTTTCCTTCTAATTATATATTATAATTATATTAAATATCAAGGGATATGGTTATGTAAAGATCTCTAAGATACTGTGACCTATAATGAATCCCACATTCTATCTAAGGTTAAGGATTTTTTTAATTCCAGGTCTCCCAAATATATATTTCCTGGTGAGGCAGAATACTAACTCTTAAAATGATGATAACCCTGATCATTAATTTTGTATCTTCCATGCTACCTATAAAGCTTTCCTCTGCTTTCTTTCATGAGATTGATTTAATCTCTTTAAGATTCTTATAGAATGTTAAGAGAGCTAGAATTGTTTACAAATACCTTAGGAAACATTCTGTCATGGGTGGTTGTAATCTTTCTGATTGGAATCTATACCAAATTTCCTTTCTAGCATCTCAAGGTGCACTTTGGTTCTCACTGGATTCCCAAAATACGCCTCCGTGGATTCATATTGAATGAAAGTTATGCGCTCCATTTTCCACTCCTTCTTTTCTCACAGCCTCCAACCTTGTTTTAGCTCATTCTCAACGTATTATATCAGACACAGTTAGTGCATTAAAATATATTGATGAGAAAGTATCCAAACCTATTCATAAATTAAGATGGTCATCTTTATGGTTTAATACTAAACATCTTACTGACATTGATTCTAGCATGGCTTCTTCGTTGGATGCCAAAGGTATCAGACTGGTGATAGACCTCTATGATACTAATCATGATCCTCTTCCTTTTTCTTTCCTAGCCAGGAAATATAATCTCAGAAACATGGATTTTTATTATTTTCTGAAACTAAAGGTTAAATACTCTAAAATACCCCTTTCTACAGATCCGGTTATTGTCTCGCTTTTGTCTATGTGGGTACATTCAGGTGATAATGCTTCTAAAATGTATAGATTCTTATCCTCTCCAATGCCTTCACACTCTACAATTACTTATGTTCAATGGTCTCACCCTTTTGAAGAAAACATTTTTAAACATATTTTACAAGATACCTGGAAATTGATCAGGAAATTTTCCCTACGTAATAAAATTGCTCCTTCACTAATCCAATGTAAATTCTTCACATTAAATCTTCTACATTGGAGCCCTGCTCATTTACCTAAGTTGAAGTTACGAGATAGTGATCTTTGTTGGAATTGTAATTTAGTACCAGGCAAATATATGTTTTTCGAATGCACATTATTAAACTTTTTTTGGGGCTTTATACAGAAACATTTATCACTAATTTTTAATACATCTATAGTTCTATCTTTACCTTTGATTTTGCTAGGTCTATGGGCTACAGTTACTCCTATACCTCTTGACAATAGGGATTTGTAGCTCTTAGATTTACTTTTATACATTGCTGTTAAAATGATACTCACAGAATGGAAAACTTTTCATTTCCCGTCTTATCATACCTGGTGGGCATGGGTTTCATATCTTTGTGGAGCTCATACTTTTGTTGAAAAGAAACATTACTCACCTCCAATTGCTTGTAATGTTTGGTGGTCCTTGGATAACTATATAAATTTGTCTTCTCAGGGGTTGGTAGCTCAATATCCCTTTGATTCCATCGCTTACTTTATTTTCTTAGTAGTGTAGCAGTTATCCCTTCCCACCTTTTTTATCCTTCTTCTCCTTCTCTAGTCTTCTCTCTCTTTTACCTTCTTTCACCTTTTTTCTCCTCGCTGATGTATTTTATCTATTAAGCAATACAACTAACATATGACTTTGTCGCAATATATGTTCCATACTTCTGGGATTTAGACTTAATATTTGATGAATTTATGATATTTACTATTTGTCATGTTAATTATTTGATTATTATCTTAAATGATAATTTTGTCACCCCCTTTATCCCAGTTCAGAAGTTCTTGGTCATGAAATCCTTTTTTAAATTCTTCGTTATTATATATCATATATTTGATTCTTATTTGCTGTATTGCTATTGTATTCCAATTGTATTTCTTTTTAAATATGCAATGAAGATACTTAAACTATAAAAAAAATTGTACAGTAGACCAAGTGAGGTTTTCCTATATGCACACACAGTTGCCTTGTCTTTCAGTTAAACAATTCAGTACAAAATAAATAACTCGGACGTTAAAATACTCTTGCATTTGTGATATAGTCCCCGTTATGCAATTAATTGACAACAAACGTGGCTGGTGCTCAACCGAAGAAAAGCTACTATTTTCGCAGTATAATTGTAGAACAAAAGCTGATTACGGAGAATAAATGTCTCTACAACAAAGGGAACACGATTCCATCCCGGGAAAAAGATGCGCACTGTTAACCTTTTGTCACATCGTTCTTAATTGGACGAATTGAGGACTCGATTGCCTTTAGGAAAAAACAGATGCACATTGTTAACCTTTTGTCACGGTTTTCCTAATTATATTCATAGCTGTCAGAGCCAAGTCATCAAAGGATCAGAAAAACCTCCGAAGAAAATCTGTGATTCCCAGTTGCTGTCTCAAATTTACAGGGTGGTAAAAAAAATTATAAATAGGGCATGACGTTTTTCATTTATATTTTCAGAATGACAATGCTGTCACAACTCATGGCTGTAATGACTACCCCCTCTGCCCCCCAGAAGTTGACACACAACTATCACCTGTTGCAGAAGAAAAGTGCAAAGCAGTGACGATTTTTTTTATTCTCACACTGCTAAAGAAAACGTGCCATGAAAGCGAGTAAACAACCAAGGGTGATAATTTAATATAACATTGAATATGGAGTGAGGACTCCAGGAGAGAATCTCGTCATACTCCCTGGTTAACAGCGGGCTAACCTAAGTATTTTACTTACCATTTATTTCCCTTTCAAAATAAACTTGCATGACTTTTCAATTCAATTTCAATTCAAACAAGCTTTATTCGGATCATACAAAATGTCCACAAAAGCATACTATACAAAAATACTAAAATCGATTTATAGTTAAAAAGAAAAACACATCTAAATTAAAAACACCAAGAGGCACAGCTTCATCACATCGATTAAATAGGCACAAATGCTAAACAGGTGTGCCTACATTACTTCATAATTCAGTCTTTCTAGGTGAGCAAGTTCATTCCTTTGTTTCATTGCTATCATTATATAACAAATTACTGCGTTACATACTGACATTTTTTCCAGGTTTCGTAATTAATTAAAAGCAGTTTTATAGGAAAACAGGCTGTTAATTTTAAAAATTGGACGGAGATACGTTTCCTAATTTTTGTATAAAAATTACAAAACAATAAAAAGTGAAGGGTACTTTGTTTAGACCTGCCGTCACACGGACAGTTTGGCATGGTGGAACACCACTTACCCCTTTTAGGAAATGCAAATAAGAAATGTAAGGTGCGCAATCTTAATCTGGTTAGGTAGAATCTATGTTGTACATTGGTTACAAAAATGAGGTATGGTTGTAAATCCATAACCAAAGGACCCTCAAGATAAGATATAACAGTTTTCTTAGTGTTTGAGGCCTCGTCTCTACGGGCCGCCCTTACACTCAAAAAACTCCTTTTTAGTTCAACCTTACTGAGGTGACTTTTCACTTCTTTGCTTTGAAGGCGCATAAATATCGTCTGCACCTGCAAAACACATGCTCAAGTAGCCACCTCACCATCTGTGATGATACACAATACTCTTGAGAGATGCTTTATTTTTATCCAGCGCTTCTGCAGTTTCTAAGCACTGTGAATAACGTCACTGCTCACTTCTGAAGACTGAATCCGAACTCTGCATGTTCCAGTCGTGAGTAGTCATTGAGGCCTACGTGATTCAAAGCTGAAGGCGCCATGGAGAGGCAGACGGGAAGGAAAGTACTGAAAGTGCAGGGAGGTCTGAGTGCATGTGTAAAACGACCAACAAGGTGCGGGATAAAAGCTTCACAGGAGTAACAATAATGCACCGCCTGGTAATAATAAGGTGTGAAAAATAAAAAAGGACGGGAAAGAAGGACATGCAAACAGGGCTGCATTTCAGTAACTTATTATCTGACATGCTTTACAACTTCCCAATAGCGCACAGAAGTCTGCATGAAGGAAACTGAATGTGGGGTGGGGGGGGGGGGGGGGGGGTCTAAATATTGGTGGCTATTACGCTACATGAGCTGGTTTGTGATTATCTTCAGTTCTCTAAGCTGTTTTGTATTTGTCATGCTGTCCGGCAAAACACAAACTATGGAGAAACAAAACGGTGCTTTATCCACATTAAAGCCATCAGAAAAGCACTGTTTTTACTTTTCATGTTTGTGGAAGACAACGCGTCTTCCCATCTTGGACTCTCAGCGCCTTAGATGCAACACACGTCCAAGAATAAACACAGGAGATTATAGCTTTGCTGGACTGATGATCTCAAGGCCTCAAGGGTGTGCAATTGTCAGCACAGCAAATGCTATTTGCAGCCAGATGGAAAGTCTGCACATGCGCATTAGCACTTTTGAAAGTCAAGGTGTAACACTCCAGCCAGCGAGAATGTGTGTGTTTGTCCGTTTTTTATTTTATTTATTTCATGAACAATGTCAAAACTGAGCCTTTATGCAAAATGAAAAAAAAATGTGGTCTGAAGAAAAAAATAAAGAGGGCTGAGGTTCTCCACCCAGGTTGATAAACTACCATCTCTGCAGATTCCATAGGGTTTCCTCACAGACTTGTAACCCACACCACCTTACACTCTCTTCGTGGACTACCTTTCAGAATGTATGCAGTTGATATGTTTCCCTGGATGGTGTATGACCCCGGGGCCTCAATATTGCAGGTGTCTAAATCTCCAGAATAACGGAAATTCTAAAGAAAAATGTTGATGTATTAACTTTATATTTAGTAGGCCCACCCACATATGGGGGCATATTATCAAGCCTGGGCGATAAAATTCTCGCTGCTTTATCGGCAGAAAACGGCCGATAAATCGGCGATAATGGGCTTGATAATATGCTCTATGGAATTCCAATCGAAGCCCATGTTAGATGTCTTCACATCTAACATGGACTTCGATTGGAATTCCATAGAGCATATTATCAAACCCATTATCGCCGCTTTATCGGCCGTTTTCTGACGATAAAGCAGCAATAATTTTATCGCCCAGGCTTGATAATATGCCCCATTGTTTTTATCAGGAGAGCTGCAAGAAGAGTGGGTAGTAGTGCTTCTGTCAAACCCTACAGATTCTGAAATGTCCCTCACAGAAATGTCAGGAAGAACTGTGTTCATTCAAAGTTTGATATTTAAAAGGCATTCTGAGCAAGATAAAGTAGTGAGAACCTTGGAGACCACAACTCCCACTGAACTACCCAGGAGGTCTAATTTTCAGAAATAAACTGGGATCGGTAGGCTACTTTGCATACTGGCCACCCACAAGCTCAAATACCCCAGCTATGCAATCATACCAATTGAGGTAACTTAAATCAAGACTTGCTTCATCTACCAACCAGAGACAATTAAAACCTACCAATCAAATGTCACAAGAAAAATAATTCTGCATTCACATCGATTAAATTACCCCCTTTCTGTCTCTCCGAGAGATTGGGAAAAACTCAAGTTAGGATAATCCAAGCCTTCGAGTCTTCAATAAAATATTGAATAACATATCACTTAAGCTTCAAAAATTAACATTTTATCTCAAGACCAGAGGCTATGATTATGTGCAGGTTCAATG
The DNA here is from genome assembly GCF_964261635.1 of Lissotriton helveticus. Classification (NCBI taxonomy): domain Eukaryota; kingdom Metazoa; phylum Chordata; class Amphibia; order Caudata; family Salamandridae; genus Lissotriton; species Lissotriton helveticus. The sequence continues at coordinate 1,994,921,170 of NC_136059.1, read as the reverse complement.
CCCATGCACGGCATACTCAGAAGCATGCATAATGGGTTTGGATAAAAGTTTGCAAATGTAGACATAGTCCACCAATAGGAAAAACGTAAAATGTTCACCAGACGACTTTTCAGAATATATTATAGCCATAGCACCTCTTAAGACGTGAGCTCCAAACTTATGCACATCCACCCCCTGCTTTTTCAAGACATATCGTACCCACCTTCCAATAGTCACAACTGCTATAGGTTTAAATGGGTTTACATCATGAATAAAAAGTTGATTTGCACCTCACAGTGTGAACTCTTTCGTTCTGTATTCATACTCTTTAACACAACAAAACACACATATTCTAAGCTGGTTTCTAAAGAATGGGTACTCCGCTGCCTTAGAGAATGTCTTTGTCATTCTAGTAATATTGAACACTGCCTTTCCTGATGCATAGAAGCTATGTGATAAGTTTAGAGCCCTGACATCAGACATTCCCCTAAAAGAAACAAAACATGACAACAATTCCAAGGTAATTGTTATGAGGATAAATCCGTATTTCTAGGCCAATCATTTATCAAAGATATGACTAGATTGAAACTCTGCAGAAAATAACATTTAAGCTTTAGGGGCCTCTTGAAATTAATACTCTTCATGAGTTTAAAAACCAAATCATTCATACCAACTGAAACTCCATCACTCAAAGTGTGACCAGCTGCAACTGCTGATCTGTATATATTCTCTGTTTGGGAGCTTAGCCCTTTACTGAACATATCTGCCAAAATATTCCCTTCCTGTACAACAAGTGCTCGCAAGGGATCCAAATTAATTTTGAACACTATTTACTACACAGCTTCCAGGCTGAGTGAAATAACTTCCTAGTTCCTGATGCCCCTTTACTAGTTTTGAAGCTTCTGTTGCAAGACCTCCGATCCCCCAGGAATCCCAGAAATCATCCAAGCTACCAAATGTAATTGACCTTACTGAATCATTTCATGAGCCTCCTCTTGCACATTTGATGGAAATAACAGGAGAATCTCCCTGTTTAAGGCTAATACCATCAGAAACTAAGCCTGAGTCGGCCACTAAAGAATTTACCAAAACCAGACATACTCGGTCTCGCAAAAGCTGCAAAAAACTCTGGAAATTAGTGAATATTGAGGAAACACTTGGGCCCTCTTACCACCCACTTCTGTATGTACAAAAGCACTGACTGCCTCTGCTTCTGGGTCTGCCCTCAAACTGTAAAATTTCAGAAGTTGTCTCAGCACTCTTGAAACAAAGAGATCTATTACTAAGGCCCTCTCCAGACCTTCAAACTCAGAAATACTTGTCCAGCATCAACTTACTCAAGTCCACTAGATATCTTTATTTCCAACTAGCATCCACATTCAAATTCCCTGGCATGTGCTCTGCCCTCACTGTAATTTGGTGGTCCAAACAATAAATCCGAAAATGTCTTTGTGAGAGACTCCAACTTCCTCTGTCTCCTAGCCCCACCCCCCATTCAATTAACAGAGTGACCCGCTGACACACTATCCTTTCTCAAAGAATTGACTTGGGAGTAACATCTACCAGACTCTTCACTTCAAAAGAACCTTCCAGAGGTTCCAAACAATTGCTATGCAAAGCTGGCTCATCTTGGTCCACTTACCCCCTGTTGTCAGTTAACCACTCCTGGGGCCCCAACCTACTCAACTCACATCTGATGATTCTATTGTATCTAAAGGTAGCCCTGCTATTCCAGGTTTCCATATTCTATATGCCTTATTCACCAAACAACCTTGGCTCTTGCCTTTAAATTTAGTCTGACTTGATAATGATATCAACAACCTCTCAGAAGATATTTTTCTTTCAGTCTGAAGGGAACAAGAATGGAAAGGACCAGGTAAAAAGCCTTGATTGTCGATGACAAAAAACCTATCACCTGTGCCAAATTCTTCAAAGGAAAGAACTCTTTGCTTAATAACTTCCTCAATTTTGTCGCTATGCATGCAGACTCAACATGTATCTGTCTGAATCCACCTCAAACTGTAAAAATTCAATTTTCCTGGTCAGAAACAGCACTGACTTCTCTGTTTACTTTGTAATCCAACTCCTCTATAAGTTATACAGTCACATGCCTTTGATGCAACAAAATCAACTGATCTTGGGCCATTATTGATAAGATATTGTTTAGGTAAACGATCAAACACACTCCTTTTCACCTCAATAAAGCCATAAAAGGTGTGGAAAACACCAGGAAGCAGATGAAAGACCTAATGTTAGACAATAAATTGCCACCATTTGTCTTGCCATCAGAAGACTAAATATCTATGATGATCCTTGAAAACTGAAATTGTGAAATAGACAACCTTGATATCTAATCTCACCATCCAATTCTGAGCTCTGAGAATGTCTCCTGACAGATGTATACCTTCAATTCTGAAATGTTGGTATCTCACCCACTTACTTAAATCTCAAAGGTTTATAAACAGACTCACTCCCTGTTCCCGACTTCCTTTCTTTTGCTTCCTTACCAAAAAAAGGCTTATCACAGTTGCTGTCTAGCTTAGGGTCATAGGACCATTACATCATCTAACCCTACAATAGTGTTATAAACCTTCCCTTCCACTCCACTAATAAAGGATACTTTAGGAGTGGGGAAGAATTTTATCTTTAACGTTACGCCCCCATACACCGTCTTCATGAGTGCTCCCTAAAATATGGTTGAGCCCAACCCAGACCTTTAAGAGTTGAGGAGAGCCCGACGATAAAGCATGTCACTATTAGAGTGAGTGAGGGCTATATTAAGAAAAAGGTCTCTTTCTCTTCCTACCCACGATAGTGGGTTAGCTGAAGACTGACATAGAAACTTTTGGTGTCATCTGAAAAAGAACCTCCTCCCTTTTTTTTTCTTCTTGAAGGATCCATCCTGGTTCGAGAAGGGATACTAACTTGTTTTGGGGTATACTGAATAGGGCAAACGTATCCCTTCCTCCCTCTTTGGTGAGGACCTCTTCACCCTTCCAGGGCCCTTCAGGGGTCCCTAGCTTGTGAAACAGAGGTTCTCAGAAAAGATGCGTGATCCAAACTGACTTCTTCTACAGCTCCTTTTCATACCATTTCCTGAATCTCCTTTACTACCAAGACTTTTTCTTCATCCGAGAAGTGAATCTGTTGTGGAAACTTTCTCTGAAGAGGTTCCCCCATGTAACTTTATCTTGTAGCCCTTCACTGACTCCAACACCCAAGGGTCTAATGTTGGCCATAGGACTGTGTGCACTTTACCACTGCTAACAAATGCAAAAGTGCTTGTGCTCTCTCCTTTCAAACATGGTAAGATTGGCTTACACATGATTAGCATATTTAATTTACTAATAAGTCCTTAGTAAAGTGGTATACTATATTACCAGGGCCGTAAATTAAATGCTACTATTGAGCCTGCCTATAGAAAACAGATTACCCTAGCTGTAATTATTCAAAGAACACTTTATATTCTGTGTCAAGTAAATAAATTTTTTGACCTATGTGTTTGTTCACAACTTATTTCATGATCTTCTATGCAATTTTTTACACTTAAACATATCTGCTAAACCACATTTGGCTAATCAAAAGCACACATTTTCACACAATACAACACAGAACAAAAATCTAACATGAGTGACGAGAGTGAAGCCCACACCCATGTCGCAAGTCAGCATGCTTCCACTCCACTCTTGCCTTACACCCAGCCTGATGCAAGCCAGCCGACCAACCTGCCAGAAGATGCAGAAGGACGCCAATGTGAGGACACAGAAAGACGCCAGTGTGACTTAAAGCCACGATCTTGTCTCCCGGCAACTTGCGGGCCCCATCCCTGTACCCTGCCCGATTTTCGGCGAGTCACGACGACGACCTCACATCAGGGTACACAGAAGCCAAGTGGCGCAAGCTATAGGGAGCGCACTTCGGGAGCGAGGAGGACTGGGAGGGGGAATTCTGAGTGCCGGGAACCCAAACTCCAAATATATATCTCTTCCCAATTGAAAGTTAAACTTGTACGGGGTTACAACGCAGCTCCAATGATAAGCTATGGGAGAGATAGTCCTTGCAGTAGTGAAAAACGAAATTCGCAGTATTTCACTATCAAGACATGTAAAACACACCAGTACATGTCCTACATTTCACATACACTGTGTCCTGTCCATGGGGTTGCCATGGGCCTACCTTAGAGGTGCCTTACATGTAGAAAAAGGGATGGTTTGGGCCTGGCAAGTGGATGCACTTGCCAGGTCGACATGTTAGTTTAAAACTGCACCATAGACTCTGCAGTGGTGGGTCTGAAATATGGTTTCAGGGCTACTCATGTGGGTGGCACAATCAGTGCTGCAGGCCCACTAGTAGCATTTGATTTACAGGCCCTTGGGCACATACCGTGGAGTTTACTAGGGGCTTACTAGTAAATCAAATATGTCAATCGTGGATAACCAAGCATAATCACAATTTACACAGGGAGCACTTGCAAATTATCACTGATCAGCAGTGGTAAAGTGCCCAGAGCTCTAAAACCAGCAAAAAACGAAATGCAGCACACAGTCAAAAATAGGAGGTCAGGAGCAAAAAGAAAAGGGAAACACACACCATGGATGCCAGGTATAATATTCACCTATTTCACTGCAAAGGTGCATTTGTTTATTGGGACAATCATGTTTCAGTGTACCAATTGTTTCGCTGAGCCATTTGATCGAGATTTGCAACTTAGTTGTCACTTTCCTCAGTTTGCAGTGTGTCATCTTGCTACTGGTGTAAGCTCTGCTGTTTTGCTGACTTGTCTACAGGATATATTGTGGTATATGAGTCTGTTTTGACTGTGCTGGGTGGCTTGTTAAATTTGTCCTTGCTTCTTTATCTCGAGTGCCTGCACAGCATGGTGTTGTTACTTTACCTAATAAACTAGAGGGGATGGCGCTTTTTTGACAACTATTTAAATGATCTCATTAACCCCTAACAGGAGGAAGCCATCTTTCTGTACTATGTCTCACATGGAAGTTGACGATTCATTAGTAGTAGTAGTAGCTGCATTTGTAAAGTACGATTGTTACCCTGTGTCATTCTGGAGCCAGAACCCCACCCACTGCTTAAGATAAAGCAGAAGGAAACTTGTCAGTTAAACCATGTCCTGAAGTGTATATTACCAAACTTTAAGTAATTTCCTGGAAGAGGGAATATTGTTGGAAAAGAGTATTTGAAAATGGAGTGAATTCCTCAACTGTGCTGCCTGCACATATAGTAGACTCTGCCACCAATACATCCCCTCCTAACTTTAGGCACTACAATCAATCAATCAATCAAAACCCATTTGTAGAGCGCAACACTGTCACCCCTAGGGGTATATGCAGGAATTTAGGTGGGATGAGAAAACTGGGGGGTCTCTCAAAGGGGCATGGTCAATGTAATTAAGGGCGTGGCTTGAAAACGCATAAGCTAAAATTCTGTGCTTAGCATAGTGTGCCGCCCGACTTGTATTTTGCTGTTCCATCTGACCGACGTCTACGCTGGCATCTCCACCCCGTTCCTCAGAAGGCTCCAGACCAGACAGAATGCCGCAGCCAGGCTCATTCGGTACCTCCCAAAACTAATCACATCACCCTCCACCAGTAAGACCTCCATTGGCTCCCCATCCAGAAAACATGCCTGTTCAAGATCCTCACACATCTACAAAGCCCTTTATGACCTATGACCTGCCTGCCTCAACCCTCGACTGAACTTCCACATACCCTCCATACACCTGCACTCCTCCTTACTCACCCTTGCACACACTCCCCGCATCCGATGCAGCGACAGCCGGTCCTTCTCCTACATTGCTGCCAAGACCTGGAACAACCATCTCCTCCAATTCCGAACATCCCTCTCGCAGGCAGACTTCAGTCAGAGACTCAAGACCTGGCTCTTCCATGGAGATGCAGTGCTCATATACCCAGAGCTTTAAGTGGACTGGGTCTCACCGATTTTGAGCACTGGCAGTTTTTTAAAGGGGGCCTCAAAACAGGTCTCTATAGGGCTCTGTTTTGTGCCCTGGCAAAGGCGGTCCGTTTCTTTCCAGACTGCAATGACAGCAGGCACATCGATGTGCGTGTGCTCACTCTGCTCACTTCTCACTAGTGGAAAAGTTACAGCATGACGTCATGCCAGGTAGGTGAGCGTTGTAGGGGAAGGAAAATCCTTTAAATAGAGCCATTTTCTCCATGGATTTCCCTTCTCTTTTTGAAACTCAGGAACAGCAATATTGCTGTGGTGTCACCACTGCTTTAAGTGGAAGCTTTTTCAATATTATTATACAAGCCATAGTTGCTGCTTATTAATCTTATGCAACTAACAACAATTGACAAAGCCAAAAGACCTCACTTGTTGTAGGTATGATTTTACTTGTATCATATATCTGGCTGCAATGACGGAAACATCTGACCAGCATCCCTTGCAGAATGATGAATTAGTCAGGTTCTGCATATTAACAGAGCCCAGCCTGTTCGTCCCCAGATTTAATAATTTATCTTGTGAGTACCTTATCTGTGATTGGATGGAGGATTATTCAATGGGGAGACATTGAGGGTTAAACCGGCAGAGTGGTAAGAGCTGCGCAGAGCCAGTGCACTGATTGGGGCAGAAGAGTTTGCCTTTGGCACACCAGCGTCACAGCTATGCAGCTGACCTCCTTATGCAGTCAGACTCATGCTTTGCCATGAAGGCTAGAGCGTCAACCAAAAGGGCAGTGCTAAAAGGTGCAAGTGGATCAGCTCTAAAATGGCGTCGGTGGGTATGTGCTCAACATCAGTCTGGCTCATGTTCAAACAATTCCAACACTGAAAATCAGGTGTGGTAGGTCAGGCGAGAAGCGCAATGATAAGAAGCAGTTCACGATTTAAAGTGAGAAAGTGTCACAGTTAAAACAATGTTATAAAACATCAATCAATCAGACAGAATCTCCCTAAAAGCTGCAGCTGTCTCACTTAAGTAGTTAGACTTGAGCTTTTTTATGAAGGCTAGAGTGTCTACCAAAATAGAAGTGCTAAACTGTGCAAGTGGATCAGCTGGAAACTGCTATCGGACTGGCATATGCTCAACATCATTCAAACTCACATTAAAAAAATGCAAACAATGAAAGTCCAGTAGAGTAGGCAGGGAGCATAATGAAAAGAAGCAAATAAGATTTAAAGTGTGAAAGTATCACAGTTAAAAACAAATTCAACCATTCAACAATGTTAAAAAGCCAAGCAATCAGAATCCCCCCAAAAGCAGCAGGTTATAATGCAAACCTTATGTAATGTCTCGTTGTTATCAGGATTGAAGATAGAAAACATTCTTTATTGTATAGTTATTTAAAACCATCACATTGTTCCAATACATAAAATCCGATTTTTCTGTATGTTAAAATATACCCCAATGTTAAAATGTAAGATTGCTTTGTGTGAAACATTACAATTTGCTTAATTGTCTTTCGCTATATACCTCCTAGGAGGCTGAAAAGAGCAGCAAAGCAATGCTTGTAGCCTATATCATTGTTTCGTTAAATTCTCAAAACAGGTTAAACATTTTATCAGTTTGCAGATTAATTGTGGATCCTTTGAGTCCAGGATTTTTAGAATTGCGGATCTGCAGGTGCGGATTCCTCTTTCATTAAAATGTTTCCTCAGCAAATAACGCCGGTGGTACTCTAACACTGGGCAATTACATATTAAATGTATGGAGTCCTGTGTTGGTGACCCACAAAGGCTACATGCTTTTGAGCCCTGCAACTTCCAGTTCGGAAGATCAGCGTTAGAAGGCAGTTTCCCCATGCTTAATTCTAAGAATTAGTTTTTTAGGTAAGGGGAAAAAGCGAGGCCCAGATATGTCGCTGGCATGAGCCTATTGTAGGAGTCTAAGACCATCCATGCATGCGCACGGCCACTAAACTTCGCTTTGTCTTCCATTAGTGAGTGTGTTTTTGCCGCCTTTTTCACAATTGACTGGAAAGAGGATAAAGGTAATTTCTGATCCCAGAGATCTGCCATCCCGGTTATTCTCAATGAGGCATTTAAGTACTTTGCATAATGAGATTTTGGATCTTTTTGCAAAGCTTCCCAAAGTGCTGAATTAATTTCTAGATCACGATTAATCCATATTTTGTACCAAGTTTTGATCGACTCATACCTTCTGTACAGTGCTTGTTGCTGTAGTCCAAACTCTAGATGTACCTGAGCAGGTGAAGTGTCGCTTGGTAGACGGAATACTCTTTTATACACTCGTGTTTGGATGTTGTCTAGAGATGCTGTGCTGCTTCCGTGATGAACCATGCTTTCATAGGCGATGGTTGGAAGTAGTTTTGCTTTCATAACTGCGAGTAGTGGAGTGAACAGTGGACCTTTTAACACTTTAGATATGCTGCAAAATGCAAACAAGAAAATGGTACCCTTTTTTTGTAGTGCCTCATAATGCAGAGAGAATCAAAGAACCATAGGGTGGACAGTGGATATAACGCACCAAGATATAGCACCAATCTCGTATCAAACAAGAACAATAATATTGTTGCAAAAATAAGTTCAGTGTGCCACTTTCAAAACAGATGCCCTCTGTCCAGGGGCACCACTCGTGAACCACGAGTCAAATATAATTATCGCAAAGTTTTTGGCCACCTCTCAGTAAACATACAGTCAATTCCGGTTTCTCAGAGTCCTGTTCCAATCAAAAAGTCTTGATGTTTACTCAATTCGTATTTATTTCCTTATATCAATTTGTCAAGAGAATCATCAGCCAACGCGTTTCGTTCTGAACACCAGAACTTCTTCAGGGCTGGAATAATCAAACATACATAAAAACAATTGTCACACAAATATATATGAGGACACATATAAAAATTCATACAACCATATAAATACATATAACATGTGTACACATTAAGAATGCACACCAAAAAATAATAACATCACAATACATTTTTGTTCGTAGCTTTTTAGAGGACTACACCCTCACTTTAAATTATTCTTAAAAAGGTCTCAATGCTGTTGGTGATACAATGGACTCATGCAACTTGAGTTGACAATTACTGGATTCTTATATTAATAAAACTCAGTGATTATTTAGGAGTAACAAAACAACCTCACACGTCATTAAAAAGAAGAGAAAAAGGAAGAAAAGAGAGTCTCTGCATACAGTGTGTGATTATGAGCACCATATATAAGGATCACCACAAATGTATCTTGAGTCCTTTATAGAATCAAACAATCAGGTCGATGTCTGTCAGTCAATAATCTTATTCTATCTCTGATTTAAAGTAACTGAAAAAGAAAGAAGATATAAAAAACACATCACAAAATACATAGTGGTAACGGCCACAATCGCCGACGCAAACTGAACCAACACTGGACATATTCGGATATCAACCTGATAATTTTGAAGGTAAGCTAAACTACAGCAATAATATAACCACCATAAGCGGGATTTATTGTCCCTCCCGAGAGTTAATAAAGAAATGAATAAGTGAATGAGTCTCCAAGCATAATAATGCTCCATGCAATTGAGAGGGTTTTATATGCCAGGTGTATTATATACCTATGCCGAGAGTATTGAGAGGAATGGCATCATTGCTTCTATAGAGTCAAACCATTCACATTCATTCCATGTGGTCTTGACCCTGGATGGAGCATACATGTGCATATAATTACCCATATATATTAGTTAATAAATTGAGAGAAGACCCCACACGTTCCAGGGAACAGGGTACTTAAGGACAATGTAAAGTCAGAGAACAATCCCTGGAGAGGTTGATATATAGGAATACTTTAGTACTCATAAACAATGTATATACCAGAAATAATATTGAGATCTCTGGTCACGGACTAGTTTGTAATGTTCACAGTTTTTTTATTAAAATGCATCATTGTTAAAATTTCAGTAGAATTACAATTTTACTGAAGACATACAATATAAAATAACACTCTAGACAATAAGTTTAAAAAAACAACTGAATATTTTCATGTTCAACTATACAATACAATACAATAAATAAAAAGATACACAATTTCTAAATTATCAACATACTTTCACTATAAAGCAGAAAAGATAGACAAAGGACAGAAGAAAATATTTTCACAGATAATATGATTCAAAAGCCTACACCATGATATACTAGAATCCCCGGTATTACAATATGCAAAATATCCAGAGTCCTAGAGGCTTGAATTCATAAAGAGACAAAAAGGCGTCGACGCGTTTCGGTGTATCAGCCCGTAAATATAGCTACACCTTCATCAGGACAATTTCATTTGGGGTCATCTGATTCAATTGATAGAAATCCTTGCTGTGTGCGAGAGAATTATCAGTCAATATAAATTATCACCTCTCTTTTTAAGCATGATCTTCACTTAGAAATACCCTAAGACAGATGGCAGCATTTTGTAGAATAAATCTATACATACACATTATCACCTCTCTTTTTAAGCATGATCTTCACTTAGAAATACCCTAAGACAGATGGCAGCATTTTGTTGAATAAATCTATACATACAAATAAACATTCAAGTGCTCTTATTACATATCTCATTACATAATTTGTGTTACGTCACTTTCATGTGCTGCATTATACTGCATTATAATATAGTCGATGACCAGTTCTCCTTAAACTAAATTAGCAGTATCTCTAGGGGCTACTGACCTTTATTTAGAGACACGGGATAAATGTCACAGTGTTGGTCAGTTTCCACACACCACCTGGGATAGGGTGAGACCGGTTCAACTTTCGCTCTGTTCCGATCTAGTAACAGAATTTATACGTATATTAATGGCTGTTTTGCTTTTTATGACTTAATACTATCTAAGTGAGAAAGTATGGCATTACCATTTTATTTGATAAGAGGGATTTATAGGATGTTTCTTCCTTCGTATGTTTGCTTGAGATCTAATTTCCCTGGCTGTAGGATATTTCCTCACTTTATTTCGTGCGGTGCCCCTTAATTGAGAACAAAGGGATTTATTTCAGTATGCCACACATTAAATCATCATTATTTAGGCACCAACTCAATACTTCGAATCTATACATACCTTATATTTTTAGAGGGGTCACTTTCCCCGTGGTTCGCCTTGTGTTTCAGACTTATCACATGTCGCTTGATAACCATTTGTGGGTATTAGCGTATATCTGTGTGGAAAATGAATCACACTGTTTACCCCGACCCAGCGGACATTGTAGATCTCGCAAGTATCACCTCACTACAATCCTATATTTTCGGTCGCCTGATAGCGTGGATTTCTTTTTTTGACGATGGATTTATCGAGTTTTGTCTTCCCGTCAGTTTTAGTAAACGTATTTAAATTACCGTCAGGTTATTTATATTTAGTCGTCATATACGTTTCCCTTAGTGATTTTTAGCTATACAGTTAGTTTTATGGCTCCCATGTTAGCTTGCCTGATAGATATTTTCTATTCACCTCACATATCCTTAGTTCTACTCAACCTCGTGATGTTTCTATCATCGTGGTATTTTTCCTCAACACTGGGGAGGTACTGTCTATATGAAAGAGCTATTTTTCTTAAATTACCGGGGCGTGCCTTGGTATTTAGCGTCTCTAGTCAATTTACCTTGTAACCCCTATGGTAAGATACTCGCCATTACCGCAATGTATCTACCAAGACTCCCATACCTCCGTTTACTTAATATTTTACTTTAAAACCAGATTCTAATAACAATATGGACTTTAGAGTAGGGAGTGTCGAAAAGCCGTTCTTCTCCTGCTTACCTTTTGGATCTGGAAGCGGCTCTCGCCACGGGTACATCCAGTCTCGTTTTTTCGTTTGGTCAAATGCGGCGTCTTTCAGTATTTTATACAACCAACCCCGAGAAGGATGTAACACAGCTGAGGGGAATCCTTACCATTTCCTTTTTCCGCACATGCGTAGAAGAGTGCTTTCATTCCACGAAAATTGTGGCCATTTTGGAAAAGGATAGATGACCTTACGTACAACATATTGCTCTAGAATGATGGCCAAGGTGTTACTTACATATGGTTAAAATTTGGCGCGTGCTTGCATATATTCATTCTCTAGCTAGACCATAACTCTATGTTAATTAGTGGTCCGTTTCCTATTACACATTCCCACACATATAGGGTGGAACGGTGCGCATACCGCAGAAAGCGGCGGCCATTTGTAAAGTGGTTATTTACTATTCAGGCTTCCACTCTCTTTGCTAATGTATGAAAGGACTATGCTGGGGGAATTTATTTAAATTAAAGAATCCCACTCCTCTCTGGTGTTCAATCCGTTTTTTATGGTGTTAAATTTTATTATGTACCACTGTTCTTGTTGTTTGCGTCTTTTAGTACTGTTTCCCATCCTAGTCTGTTCTTTTATTTTTTCAAGTATTACCCATTTGACATCATTCTCACTGTGGTTCTTATCCTTCCAATGGTCTACTAATGGGGCATTTTCCTTTTGCAATCGAATTGCTGATTTATGCTCCCCTATTCTGACCCTAAGTTCTCTCCCTGTTTCCCCTATGTAGCCAAGGCCGCATGGGCACAGGATCAGGTATACCAGGTTCTTGCTTCTGCAGTTATTTAGAGTATTGATCTTGTGTTTGATGTCATTCAGGCAAACTTCTTTCGTTACTAGGCACAAGTCACAGACACTACAGGTTCCACACTTATGGTTACCTGTCGCTTTGGTACCCATAAGGGTTTTTTGTCCTCCCGCTGAGTCCTCTCTATATGTGTGTACCAGAGTTGATCTGAGATTTTTATTTTTTCTGTATGCGTAAAGTGGCCTTGATAATTTGGTTTCAGTTCCCTCATTTAGGATTTTCCAGTTATGGTTTATAACATTCTTGATTTGATTAGCAATACACGAAAACTGACTAACCATAACAATCTTGTCCATAGTTAAGTCTTTGTCCTTTTTGTCTAGAAGGCTTTCTCTATCGTAGTAGCGTGCTCTTTTTAGTGAGTGGCTGATGAGTTTTTTAGGATACCCCCTTTCCACAAATTTCTGTTTAGTGACTTCTGCATGTCTGTAGAAGTCATCAAGGGAGGTACAATTCCTTCTAAGTCGGAGAAATTCTCCAAACGGGATACTATCTTTTTGGCTTTTTGGGTGGTAACTGTTGTAGTGTAGAACCGTATTACGGTCAGTTTTCTTTTTGAACAGTTCCACCACAAGTCGATTATTGTCTACCTTGATGCTGATATCTAAGAAATTTACCCTTCTATTGCTGTATGTAGCTGTGAACTTTAGGTTTACATCCCCTAATTTAATCCACGCTAAAAACTCTTTTAGTAATTCTTCAGTGCCTGACCAGATAAAAAAAATATAATCTATGAACCTCGTCCAATTTCTAATGTTCTCATAGAAAGGACTAATTTCATTATATACATGCTTGTCTTCAAACATACTCACATAGATGCATGCCAGGCTTGGAGCGCAAGTTGCGCCCATGCTGGTCCCTTTACGTTGAATGTAGAGGTCTTTCTTGAAGAGAAATATATTATTTAGAAGTACCATTGATACACATTGAACTATAAATTCTTTATTTGCACCAATAATTTCTGTCTCTTCTAATAATGTTCTAACTACATTTATTGTATCTTTTTGTGGTATATTTGTGTAGAGGGACTCTACATCAAGAGTCACCATGTATTCCCTATCTTCCTTGAAATCTAGTCCCTCCACTTTCGTTATCATATCAGAGGTGTCTCTGATATAGGATTTTTGTTGCTGTACTAAAGGTTTCAAAAACTTATCGGCATATATACTCAAAGGTTCCAACAGAGAGTCAATAGAGGCCACTATCGGTCTTAGAGGTGGATCCTCCATACTCTTGTGGACTTTCGGAAGTCCATAGAAGGCTGGTGTTTTAGCATTCTCATTGTTTAAAAATTTAAATTCCTCCTCTGTGATCAGTCCATTAGATGTGGCATTCGTTAGAAGAGATGCCACTTCTCGTTTTAGGGACTCCAGTCTCTGTTGGGGTACCCTGGTGTAGTGTTCTGAGTTGGAGAGGAGTGATAGGGCCTTTTGTTCATAATCAGTTGTGTTGAAGACCACAACTCCCCCTCCCTTGTCAGCAGGCTTTATAGTTATATGGGTATCTGCAGCCAAGGAATCTAGTGCCTCTCTTTGGTCTTTAGAGATGTTATGTTGTAGATAATGCTTTTTTTCCACAATTTTGCCTATTTCTAGTTTGACCATACTTTCAAAGATATCTATGTTTTTATCTACCATCCCCAGACTCGGTGTGAAGTTCGATTTTGCCCTCAAGCCTGAGTCAGTGGGAGGGTCCCTATATGGCCTGTCCTCAAAGAATCTACGTAATCTAATTTTTCTAAAGAATGATCTTAAGTCTTTCTCTAGTTGGAATTTATTGATGCCCGCCGTGGGGACAAAACTAAAGCCCATCTTTAAAACTTCTTCTTCTATTTTTGTGAGGACTCTGCTTGATAAGTTTATAATTGGAGTTGTCCCTACTTCCAGTATACCTTGTTCCTCGTTCTCTTGTAGTCTTGAGGTGCCTGGTTGCTTTGATATTCTTGATCCTGATCTCGCATTTGGGGCTTCCTCGTGTACCCTCCTCTTCCCCTGTTTGAGAATCCCCGTGAGGGTCTCTGGGGGCGCTGATCTAAAAATAATATAAATATAATCTAAATAATATATTTCTCTTCAAGAAAGACCTCTACATTCTACGTAAAGGGACCAGCATGGGCGCAACTTGCGCTCCAAGCCTGGCATGCATCTATGTGAGTATGTTTGAAGACAAGCATGTATATAATGAAATTAGTCCTTTCTATGAGAACATTAGAAATTGAACGAGGTTCATAGATGATATTTTTTTTATCTGGTCAGGCACTGAAGAATTACTAAAAGAGTTTTTAGCGTGGATTAACTTAGAGGATGTAAACCTAAAGTTCACAGCTACATACAGCAATAGAAGGGTAGATTTCTTAGATATCAGCATCAAGGTAGACAATAACCGACTTGTGGTGGAACTGTTCAAAAAGAAAACTGACCGTAATACGGTTCTACACTACAACAGTTACCACCCAAAAAGCCAAAAAGATAGTATCCCGTTTGGAGAATTTTTCCGACTTAGAAGGAATTGTACCTCCCTTGATGACTTCTACAGACATGCAGAAGTCACTAAACAGAAATTTGTGGAAAGGGGGTATCCTAAAAAACTCATCAGCCACTCACTAAAAAGAGCACGCTACTACGATAGAGAAAGCCTTCTAGACAAAAAGGACAAAGACTTAACTATGGACAAGATTGGTATGGTTAGTCAGTTTTCGTGTATTGCTAATCAAATCAAGAATGTTATAAACCATAACTGGAAAATCCTAAATGAGGGAACTGAAACCAAATTATCAAGGCCACTTTACGCATACAGAAAAAATAAAAATCTCAGATCAACTCAGGTACACACATATAGAGAGGACTCAGCGGGAGGACAAAAAACCCTTATGGGTACCAAAGCGACAGGTAACCATTAGTGTGGAACCTGTAGTGTCTGTGACGTGTGCCTAGTAACGAAAGAAGTTTGCCTGAATGACATCAAACACAAGATCAATACTCTAAATAACTGCAGAAGCAAGAACCTGGTATACCTGATCCTGTGCCCATGCGGCCTCGGCTACATAGGGGAAACAGGGAGAGAACTTAGGGTCAGAATAGGGGAGCATAAATCAGCAATTCGATTGCAAAAGGAAAATGCTCCATTAGTAGACCATTGGAAGGATAAGAACCACAGTGAGAATGATGTCAAATGGGTAATACTTGAAAAAATAAAAGAACAGACTAGGATGGGAAACAGTACTAAAAGACGCAAACAACAAGAACAGTGGTACATAATAAAATTTAACACCATAAAAAACGGATTGAACACCAGAGAGGAGTGGGATTCTTTAATTTAAATAAATTCCCCCAGCATAGTCCTTTCATACATTAGCAAAGAGAGTGGAAGCCTGAATAGTAAATAACCACTTTACAAATGGCCGCCGCTTTCTGCGGTATGTGCACCGTTCCACCCTATATGTGTGGGAATGTGTAATAGGAAACGGACCACTAATTAACATAGAGTTATGGTCTAGCTAGAGAATGAATATATGCAAGCACGCGCCAAATTTTAACCATATGTAAGTAACACCTTGGCCATCATTCTAGAGCAATATGTTGTACGTAAGGTCATCTATCCTTTTCCAAAATGGCCACGATTTTCGTGGAATGAAAGCACTCTTCTACGCATGTGCGGAAAAAGGAAATGGTAAGGATTCCCCTCAGCTGTGTTACATCCTTCTCGGGGTTGGTTGTATAAAATACTGAAAGACGCCGCATTTGACCAAACGAAAAAACGAGACTGGATGTACCCGTGGCGAGAGCCGCTTCCAGATCCAAAAGGTAAGCAGGAGAAGAACGGCTTTTCGACACTCCCTACTCTAAAGTCCATATTGTTATTAGAATCTGGGTTTAAAGTAAAATATTAAGTAAACGGAGGTATGGGAGTCTTGGTAGATACATTGCGGTAATGGCGAGTATCTTACCATAGGGGTTACAAGGTAAATTGACTAGAGACGCTAAATACCAAGGCACGCCCCGGTAATTTAAGAAAAATAGCTCTTTCATATAGACAGTACCTCCCCAGTGTTGAGGAAAAATACCACGATGATAGAAACATCACGAGGTTGAGTAGAACTAAGGATATGTGAGGTGAATAGAAAATATCTATCAGGCAAGCTAACATGGGAGCCATAAAACTAACGGTATAGCTAAAAATCACTAAGGGAAACGTATATGACGACTAAATATAAATACCCTGACGGTAATTTAAATACGTTTACTAAAACCGACGGGAAGACAAAACTCGATAAATCCATCGTCAAAAAAAGAACTCCACGCTATCAGGCGACCGAAAATATAGGATTGTAGTGAGGTGATACTTGCGAGATCTACAATGTCCGCTGGGTCGGGGTAAACAGTGTGATTCATTTTCCACACAGATATACGCTAATACCCACAAATCGTTATCAAGCGACATGTGACGAGTCTGAAACACAAGGCGAACCACGGGGAAAGTGACCCCTCTAAAAATATAAGGTATGTATAGATTCGAAGTATTGAGTTGGTGCCTAAATAATGATGATTTAATGTGTGGCATACTGAAATAAATCCCTTTGTTCTCAATTAAGGGGCACCGCACGAAATAAAGTGAGGAAATATCCTACAGCCAGGGAAATTAGATCTCAAGCAAACATACGAAGGAAGAAACATCCTATAAATCCCTCTTATCAAATAAAATGGTAATGCCATACTTTCTCACTTAGATAGTATTAAGTCATAACAAGCAAAACAGCCATTAATATACGTATAAATTCTGTTACAAGATCGGAACAGAGCGAAAGTTGAACCGGTCTCACCCTATCCCAGGTGGTGTGTGGAAACTGACCAACACTGTGACATTTATCCAGTGTCTCTAAATAAAGGTCCGTAGCCCCTAGAGATACTGCTAATTTAGTTTAAGGAGAACTGGTCATCGACTATATTATAATGCAGTATAATGCAGCACATGAAAGTGACGTAACACAAATTATGTAATGAGATATGTAATAAGAGCACTTGAATGTTTATTTGTATGTATAGATTTATTCAACAAAATGCTGCCATATGTCTTAGGGTATTTCTAAGTGAAGATCATGCTTAAAAAGAGAGGTGATAATGTGTATGTATAGATTTATTCTACAAAATGCTGCCATCTGTCTTAGGGTATTTCTAAGTGAAGATCATGCTTAGAGAGGTGATAATTTATATTGACTGATAATTCTCTCGCACACAGCAAGGATTTCTATCAATTGAATCAGATGACCCCAAATGAAATTGTCCTGATGAAGGTGTAGCTATATTTACGGGCTGATACACCGAAACGCGTCAACGCCTTTTTGTCTCTTTATGAATTCAAGCCTCTAGGACTCTGGATATTTTGCATATTGTAATACCGGGGATTCTAGTATATCATGGTGTAGGCTTTTGAATCATATTATCTGTGAAAATATTTGGCATTTTTTCCTGCATGTGGGGTTTTCTTCTGTCCTTTGTCTATCTTTTCTGCTTTATAGTGAAAGTATGTTGATAATTTAGAAATTGTGTATCTTTTTATTTATTATATTGTATAGTTGAACATGAAAATATTCAGTTGTTTTTTTAAACTTATTGTCTAGAGTGTTATTTTATATTGTATGTCTTCAGTAAAATTGTAATTCTACTGAAATTTTAACAATGATGCATTTTAATAAAAAAACTGTGAACATTACAAAGTAGTCCGTGACCAGAGATCTCAATATTATTTCTGGTATATACATTGTTTACGAGTACTAAAGTATTCCTATATATCAACCTCTCCAGGGATTGTTCTCTGACTTTACATTACCCATATATAGCCATCTATCGGGTGTACATTTAGAGTTATTTGGACTACATGTCCCTATTGTTATGTGTCGTACTCACATTACCATAATAAGGTTGGAGGGCACAATAGACCTACAAACTCTCTCTATTGTCGTTCCCGATCTGGTTATTATTATTTTTTGTTCTGTTTTATATGCAATTTTCTGTCTGTTTCCTTTGTCTCTTTAGTGTTTATTCAGTGTCTTTATACATTGTATACCTATTTCTAGTCACACTAGGACATGCTTTAATATGGCCGCTCCGCACGCACTGTTGACTGCTTCTTGAGTCACACAGTGCGCGCGGGTTATGACGCAAGAATACGCGCGGGCGGAACACAAAAACATGGTGGTTCCGCCCAGGTATGTTTGACACGCGATTCAAACAGGTCTCGGATTGAGAAGGAGATCGGTGCATGGGCGTATATGGCCCTGTAACAGTGGTAAGCGTTTATATATAATTTTCTCGGTTTCACATCTTAATATAAACCCTCGTATCTTATCACCGCTTTAGGAAATATTTTCTTTGGGTTAATTGTGGGCTCTAAGTGCTGCGAGAGGACTTTCGCGGTTTTTTATTTGCTATTTGCCGGTTTCATTTCGAACTAGTACGGCGCCCCTGGGTCTGGTATTCCAATTACGGATATCACTCTCTTTGAGACATGTATAAGATGACCTTAGGCCTCATGCCCGGGTGCACTAATATGAGTGTTTTTATGTTTAGGTTGTGAATATTATCACAATTTCGACCACATTGTGTTGGAGTACTATCTGGAATAGTGAGGAGAATATATACCTAGAGACTTTAAGACCTTTAATCAGGTAGAGTTGTCTTGATTTTATTCCCAACATTATGTTAGCTCTATGTGCTTTTTTCAAATAATAATACATCGTGATGAGTTTCGTATATGATTTTGAAGTGGCCTATTCTGGTTATCCATAGGCTTTCTACTACATTACTATTGGATGTTGGATTATCATATTCCCAATTAAATCATTTGATGAATTGACAAATTGACGCTTGGAGGGAAACTTACCCATCCAGGTATGCTAGATTTTTGGTACAATTATGTCATATTCCTCGACAGCATTGGTATAGATGGCTATATATGGGTAATTATATGCACATTTATTTATTTATTTATTTACGGGTTTATACCGCGCTAGGATCACCTCCCGAAGGAGTATCTCCGCGCCTTTGAAAACCTTTCAACTTGTGGCAGTAGGTACACAGGTATCACTAGTTGGGAAATAGGAAGGTTTTTAACTGTTTTCTGAACGGGAGATATTCCTGGCAGAGTCTCAGAGAGAGAGGGAGGCTGTTCCACAGCCTTGGTCCGGCTATGGATAGCGCCCTTCCACCTTGCCTGGTCTTTCTAGCTCTTGGAACCTGTAGTAGAGCTTGGTCACTGGATCTCAGGGACCGTACAGGTTTATAGAGGGAGAATCTGCTGTTTAGATACTCAGGACCTCTATTCTGGAGGCTTTTATGTATAGTACATCCAATCTTGTACTTCACCCTTTGTTTAATGGGTAGCCAATGTAAGATGTGCAAGAGAGGCTTCGATGGTGTGCGGGGGGGCTGATTTAGTACAAGACGGGCCGCCGTGTTCTGGACTACTTGCAATCTTGCAATAACTCCCTCGTTTGCTGATAGGAGCATCCCGTTGCAGTAGTCCAGACGACTCAATATTAAGGCCTGTACTAACGTTCTCCTAATTGAGTTGGGGAGCATAGGAAAAACTTTCCTCAGCATGGCGATCACATGGAAGCATGAGCTCACCACTTGGTTACTGTGTTGTTTCAGGGAGAGCTCCTGGTCCAGACGCACGCCGAGATTTTTTACCACCTGCTTTGGCTCTGGAACTGGGCCTAGATCTTGCGGCCACCAGTCTGGGGACCATAGGAGCTTAGCCTCACCGAACAGCATCACTTCCGTTTTTGCAACGTTACATTGCAAGAAGTTAGATGCCATCCAGTGGGCTACTGCCTTCATCCCCGAGGAGAAAGAGTTCCTGACCGTCTCTGTAAGATGTTTGAACGGAAAGAGGAGTTGGGTGTCATCCGCGTATGACATAGGGATGAACCCATGAGATCTCATGATGTTTGCCAGGGGGGCCACATAGATATTAAACAGGGTCGGGCTTAAGCAGGACCCCTGTGGCACCCCCTTTGAGATCTCCAACTCCTCTGACCGTTGGGGTCCCAGGATGACTGTCTGGGTGCGGTCAGTCAGAAAACTCCTTAACCATGCCAGAGCTCCACCTTCCAGACCGATGTTCACAAGTCTGGTAGTCATGATGTCATGTGACACGGTGTCAAACGCCGCAGACAGATCCAACAGAACCAGGATGACGGAGTAGCCCCCATCCTGGTACATATGTAGATCGTCTGCGACTGACAGCAAGGTGGTCTCGGTGCTATGGCTTGGCCTGAAGCCCGATTGGGAGGGGTCCAGCCCATGTGTATCCTCAACGAACCTGGACAGATGTCCGTTAACAAATTTCTCTATCATCTTGCCCATAAAAGGGAGAAGAGAGATGGGACGTAGGTTGGCAAGATCCGTCCAAGGAATGGTGGTATTTTTCCTTAGCGGTCTTACCAGTGCCCGTTTCCAATCTCTCGGGACATCTCCCGTACTTAATGATAGATTAATTAGCTTCTGGACATCAGGACCAAGGGTCTCGGCCAACATGGGCATGATACGGGCGGGAACAGTGTCCTGCGGACTGCCGCTCTTAATCATTTTTGTAAGGGCGATGACTTCCTCTAAGGAAATAGGAGGGAAGTATTTTAATTGAGTGGCCTGTGTGTTCCGCTGCGGACTATTGTGAAGGGGGGTATTAAGATCGACTACCTTAGTCGGTTTAGCGGCCAGTATCTTTGCATAAATCAAATCGATTTTGTTCATGAAGAAGTGCGAGATCCCATCACATAATTCTTGTGAAGCAACCTCCACCGTCTCGCATGCTACAGGCTTGGTAAAAGTTTGCAGGATTTGGAAAAGAACTTTAGAGTCCTTCCCCACCTCTGCAAGTTGCATAGCAATGTGGCTTTTTCGGGCCGTCCTTATGGCTTTGTGATAAGATCTAAGGGATGTTAAATGACATTGTTTATCCTCCTGACTCCGGGATAGTCTCCACACTTTTTCCAGTTTCCTGGACTTTTGTTTCATATGTCTCAGGTCTTCAGAGTACCAGACTTCTTGTCTGGCCGCTTGGCGGGGTTTATACACTTTCAGCGGAATGCTGCCATCAATCGCTTCATTTACAGCATTTACAAACCGATTGAGCTCAGTTGACATCATTCCCTCATGCTCATTAATCATAGGGGCTTGATAAGCTTCTCGGAAGGTGTCCTGTGTTAGTTTGTGCCAAGGTCTTCTCTTGGTCGCTAAGGCGGTCGTTACATTTGATTTACCCATGGGCTTAGTGTAGAATTTTAAAATAAAATGATCTGTCCATTCTACTTGAATGGAGGGTGTACACATATTTAAAGTTGAGTTGGAGAACACCAGATCCAACGTGTGACCTGCCTCATGTGTGGGTCCCTGATTCATCTTTTTAAGACCTATATGTTCCATATCCGTAAGAAGTGTTCTGGCCTCCAAGCATGTCTCCAATTCACTGTGGAAGTTGAAGTCTCCCACTAATAGGAAGTTCTGGTCATTTAGGATAAACGGCGCAAGAACCTCCATAAGTGAGATCGAAAAATCCACGCTTGAACCTGGGGGTCGATATAAAACCGCACCCCTTCTATTCTCCCCAGAAGCGGAGCTAAGTTTAAATATCATTAGCTCCATGGATGGGGTGCTGATTTCCTCCAATATTGTGACAATTAATTCCTCCCTATACACAATGGCTATTCCACCACCTATTTTATGTGGGCGGTCCAGTCTAGAGACCTTATAGCCCATCGGGATGGCCAGAGTGATGGCTGAGATTGAATGGGGCTTGAGCCAGGTCTCTGTTAAGAAGCAGAGATCAGGCTTCTCTGTAGATATCAGATCCCACACCTGTGATGCATGCTTTGATAATGAGCGCACATTACATAGTAGATGTTTGCTTCCTATGGGGGTAGGATCCTTGGTGATTTTTACTGGACCGGTATTATGTGTGGGGCATAGCGTGTTAGTTGGAACTCGCAAAAGAATGTTGGCCACTGCCTTATGTCCAAAATGAGTATGACAGTCAGGGCATGTGAATGGGCCTTCTAGATTAGAATGAAAAATAACATCACATGGGGAACTTATACTGGGACGTAAATCCCATAGTACCTGTGATGAGTATGTTAGATGGCCAGTATCAGGGGACATCGTGATGGTAGTTGGGACAGCCATAGTCTCCTGCCCCTGGCCCCGTCCAGTCACGGACGGGCACAGACGGGCTTCTCTCTGGCTTGTCTCCGGCGCGTCCTCCGGCGCTTCCCTGCGCGCGACCGCTGCGCGCTCAGGGCGACGAGGGGGCTAAATAGCCCCTCCTTGTGGGAGGCTAGACCGCTAACCGAAGGGCTGGCGGAAGTGAGGTAATTCGTCAGGCTCTTACATGTCCGCCCTCCGCTCAACGGCAATAATTGCCGAGTCGGACCGGGGCGGGCAGGCTACAGCATCGAGCGCCGACTTCCCAGTGCTGGTAAGTTTCTAATTCACCCCCAGTACACTGATTAACATGCAAACAGTTTTTATAGTATGAGGCAGAAACGAGTGGTTTTAAAATCAACCAATGGCGTTATTAAAATATTTGATTCAGTATTCCTGATTTCAGGCAGTTAAAAACTCGTTACTGTGTACCTGAGCTGATGCAGGCTGTGGTCATCAAGCAGAGAGGGCGACACTGCCACTGTCGGCCCTATCCGCGATCAACGCGCAGCTCCTCGCTGCCTAAATAGCCCCTCCTTGTGGGAGGCTAGACCGCTAACCGAAGGGCTGGCGGAAGTGAGGTAATTCGTCAGGCTCTTACCTGTCCGCCCTCCGCTCAACGGCAATAATTGCCGAGTCGGACCGGGGCGGGCAGGCTACAGCATCGAGCGCCGACTTCCCAGTGCTGGTAAGTTTCTAATTCACCCCCAGTACACTGATTAACATGCAAACAGTTTTTATAGTATGAGGCAGAAACGAGTGGTTTTAAAATCAACCAATGGCGTTATTAAAATATTTGATTCAGTATTCCTGATTTCAGGCAGTTAAAAACTCGTTACTGTGTACCTGAGCTGATGCAGGCTGTGGTCATCAAGCAGAGAGGGCGACACTGCCACTGTCGGCCCTATCCGCGATCAACGCGCAGCTCCTCGCTGCCTAAATAGCCCCTCCTTGTGGGAGGCTAGACCGCTAACCGAAGGGCTGGCGGAAGTGAGGTAATTCGTCAGGCTCTTACCTGTCCGCCCTCCGCTCAACGGCAATAATTGCCGAGTCGGACCGGGGCGGGCAGGCTACAGCATCGAGCGCCGACTTCCCAGTGCTGGTAAGTTTCTAATTCACCCCCAGTACACTGATTAACATGCAAACAGTTTTTATAGTATGAGGCAGAAACGAGTGGTTTTAAAATCAACCAATGGCGTTATTAAAATATTTGATTCAGTATTCCTGATTTCAGGCAGTTAAAAACTCGTTACTGTGTACCTGAGCTGATGCAGGCTGTGGTCATCAAGCAGAGAGGGCGACACTGCCACTGTCGGCCCTATCCGCCATGTATGCTCCATCCAGGGTCAAGACCACATGGAATGAATGTGAATGGTTTGACTCTATAGAAGCAATGATGCCATTCCTCTCAATACTCTCGGCATAGGTATATAATACACCTGGCATATAAAACCCTCATAATTGCATGGAGCTTGGAGACTCATTCACTTATTCATTTCTTTATTAACTCTCGGGAGGGACAATAAATCCCGCTTATGGTGGTTATATTATTGCTGTAGTTTAGCTTACCTTCAAAATGATCAGGTTGATATCCGAATATGCCCAGGGTTGGTTCAGTTTGCGTCGGCGATTGTGGCCGTTACCATTATGTCTTTTGTGATGTGTTTTATATATCTTCTTTCTTTTTCAGTTACTTTAAATCAGAGATAGAATAAGATTATTGATTGACAGACACCGACCTGATTGTTTGATTCTATAAAAGATACATTTGTGGAGATCCTTATATATGGTGCTCATAATCACATACGGTATGCAGAGACTCTCTTTTCTTCCTTTTTCTCTTCTTTTTAATGACTTGTGAGGATGTTTAGTTACTCCTAAATAATCACTGAGTTTTATTAATATAAGAATCTAGTAATTGTCAACTCAGGTTGCATGAGTCCATTGTATCACCAACAGCACTGAGACCTTTTCAAGAATAATGTAAAGTGAGGTTGTAGTCCTCTAAAAAGCTACGAACAAAAATGTATTGTGATGTTATTATTTTTTGGTGTGCATTCTTAATGTGTACACATGTTATATGTATGTATATGTATTTATATGGTTGTATGAATTTTTATATGTGTCTTCATATATATTTGTGTGACAATTGTTTTTATGTATTTTGATTATTCCAGCCCTGAAGAAGTTCTGGTGTTCAGAACGAGACGCGTTGGCTGATGACTCTCTTGACAAAGTGATATAAGGAAATAAATACGAATTGAGTAAACATCAAGACTTTTTGATTGGAACAGGACTCTGAGAAACCGGAATTGACTGTTTGATTACTGAGTGGTGCCCAAAAACTTTGCGATAATTAAATGTACAGAGAATGAAAACCTGCGATCCAAATAAATTCCAAGATATATATAGCTCGAAACTACCTCTAATTTTGCGTTGTTAATTGCAAATGTCATATGTTTGGGTAGTCTATGAGTAATGACCATGACCTTTGTTTATTATATTAATTTCCATCAGATTTGCTGTGGTATACTCGGCTAATTCATTTATTAATCGTTGCAGACCGATTCTTGTCTGGCTAAGGAGGACGACGTCGTCTGCATAAGACAGGTGTGTTACTGGCAATCTGCCCAGAGGTGGCGGATGTGAATTGACCCCGTCGAGCCTTGGTGTTAAATCAGCCATAAATAGATTGAACAGGTATGGGGCCAAGACACATCCTTGCTTTAGCCCCTCATTTGTGTAGATGTTCCTTGTTAACCTTTGTCCGTCGGCGATTTTGATCTGCTTCCAGGTATCGGTGTAGAGATCCATCATTGGATTCAGAATTGCGTCTGGTAGACCCTGCTGCTTCAACTTAGCCCATAGTATACGTCGGCTGACCCGGTCAAATGCCGCCTTAAAATCCACAAAGCATAGATGCAATGCTTGTCGTTGTCGTTGAGTTTTGTCGGCCATTAGACCTATTGATAATGCATTTGTAATTGTACCAAGGCCCCGTCGAAAGCCTAACTGGTTTATTGGAATTTTTTTGTTCTCATCGGACCAATTAATCAGATTTGTTAAGATCAGCCTCTGTGTCTATTATTGCTATCAGTCAATAATTTGTGGGGTCGGTGCGCTCCCCTCCCTTATATATAGGACTGATTATTGCACCTCTCCAGCTCTCTGGGATGCGACTGGATGTGCCAATCTGCTGAAACAGACTATCATCTTGCTTGCCCAATAGTTGGGTTCTTGTTTGTAAATAGCCTGAGGTACTCCATTCGGACCTGGTGCGCTTTCAAGCCGACTTTTTCTTATGATTTGTAAAATTTTTACTTCCTTGTGGGAAAAGTCTGATTCTGGTGTACCCACAAACTGCAGTATGCCATTTCCTGCTATTTTGGTCATTATAGTACACTGTTCTTTCTTGGTACTGTGGGTAGTTTCAACCGTTACTGGTTTTTGCATTTCCTTTATAGCCGTTGCCGCGAGATTCGACCTGTCCACTATTTTAATTGAAAATGTGGTGATTAAATGCTGTACCCACGCCGTATCGGTGACACAGGTCACATTTGTGACATTGGAAGTTCTGTTCATGGAATTCACCTGATCCCAGTAAGCTCTAGCATCTTGTTTCTGTGCATTATATAATAACTTTGTCCAAAAGTTATTTTCGATGATTTTTTTATCAGTCCAGACTTGTTTTTTGTAGTTTTTCTTTAATTGAAGTACAAGCTCCCATACTTTTGAAGATGGACTTTGTTGGTGTGCCATCCTAAGTGCCTTTCTCAGTTGCTTCCTTAGAATTCGGGCCATTTGACTGAGGCAACTGTTGTGATTTGTCCATTTTGTACTTGCCTGTTTGATGGATGCTGCTGCTTGTGTTAAACATGACAGAAAGGGCCAGCAGCATGGCCGGTTAGGACGTGCTAGCGCGGCGCTCCCGACGACCTGCACTATGATCCGACGAAATATTCAGTCCTGTTACCCCAAAGTCATGGAAAGGGGTCCGGAGATGTCCTGTATCACATAGAGACAAGAAAATTGCGGAATCTCAGCGCTTCGATGGAGGAAATCGCTCCGGAACCGCCCGCTCGTGAGCCCGACTTCACCAAGATGGCGGCCATCGGCGCTGGGCGAAGCCGGACACAGTAACTCCTTGCTCCCTGTCCCGCTGATCAAGGTGGCCAAGCGTGGGGGACACAAGGAACACCCAACCCGCCCTGAACTAATCCTGGAGGTGGCCCCCCCCTGAGGAGACCGGGCGCTGCGGGAACACCTTCACCAAGATGGCGCCCAGAGACGCGGCGGTGCTCCGGCAGCGCTGAGGGCCTCGATCCCGGTCCCCGACCGGACAGAGTCGGGTGAGTGGTGGCGATAGGGGGCCTAGAGGGGCATTGACACACCCCCTGAGTGGCACAGCGTGACACCATCTCGGCGGCTGCGGGGCAATCTGGAGTGCGGGGGAGCCCGGGACTGGAGACCTGCATACCGGTTTGGGGGGGCGGGGCGGCAGCTTCTCCACCTGACCTCCACATACGCTTTACTCCCGGAGGATAACGGGATCCGAGGCAGGGTTCGGCAGACAATTTGCATCCGCGGCGAGACGGATGTGCCCAGAGGCGGGACTGGTGGGACCCAGCGACCCTCGCAGGCTACACACCACCATAACGACCCCAATTTGGAGGAATTTGTCCCAGATGGGCAACGGAGGCCTACGGGGAGAGACATAGAGGCATTGGACGGCAGACGCACACAGGTGCTTTCCTCACAACAGAACGACCGGCTGCCCTCCCCCGACGGGTTGGCTGACTCCGAAACCGTGGCGGAAGACACAGAGAGCGATGGGGAGAACTTAAAAGGCACTCCCTGTTCCCACGAGGCCACGAATCACCAGGGCTCCCCTAAGAGTCGCCAACATACGACAGCACCAAAGAGACATCATAGGGGTGCGGAGTGCCAGAGACACGAGGTCAGCAGGCGGAGGTGAGAGGCCCTGGGAGAGCGAGAGATCTAGAGCCTCTTCAGTTGGGTGGCGGCCGCCCAGCCGGGGTAGAACAGGAGAGAGACCCACCCGGAGAAGAGAGGACGCTCAGGAGGGTGAGATGGGGAAAAGAGACCCGGTACTCAAGCCTGTGAGGCAGGAGACTATGGATAAATATGCCACGACACGTCCGCAGAAAGAGGCCACATCGGTGACAACTGGAACACGCTCGGACACCGCAATGCTGCTGGAGGCGATACAGGCGTCCAGAACGGACATACAAGACTCGAGGGCAGCCTTGGAAGTCAAAATAGGTGAAGTGGGCTCGGAGGTTCTGCTCCTGCATCAGGATTTCCGGAACCTAACGGAGAGGATGACCACCGCGGAGACAAGGATTGGAGAAGCGGAGGACTCCCTCAGCACACTGCGGAAGGACATGGCGGAGCTCCAGGCATCACACCTGCAATTACTCTGGAAAGTGGACGAAGCGGAAAACAGAGCGCGACGCAATAACCTCTGCTTTGTGGGATTTAGAGAAGGTATCGAAGGGACGGACATGCCGACATTCCTGCACTCCAGGTTGAGACCGGTCATTGCGCGTTTCTTGAACTTCGCAGACAGGGACCTAATTTTCAGGGAGGCCAGACAACTGGGAGAGATACGACTAGAAAACACAAACATAATGATCTTCCCAGATTAAAGCCAGGAGGTCCAGAAACAACGACACTCCTTCGATACGATCAAAGCAAAAATGAGGGACCTACACTTGAAGTACATGGTGCTATTCCCGGCAAAATTGAAGGTAATCTTCGAGGGCAGGTCACATTTCTTCAACCGACCAGAAGAGGCCTGGCAGTGGCTTGAGGAACGTCCTATACTTCGAGGAGCTGCTGGTGAAGGCCGACAGACAAGGGACGAGATGGCGGCTGCGAATCCTATGAGGAGCCCCCCCAAGTCCCAAAGAATTAAAAAGCCAAGAACTAAGAGACGTACACAGACCACACCATACCCAGGAACAGACATTTCGGGAAAAAGAAGACGGAACTCGCGTCCTCAGCGGGGAAAGCAGCAGCGGCATCTGGATCTAGATTCAGCTGCCTGGCCAACCACAGGACTTCGGAGGAGGAAGACGAATCGGAAGGCAGGACGTTAGGAGCGGAGGATGCAGAAGGACACTCATTACATCCCCTAGAGACTGCTATCCGGGAGTTGGAAAAAGAAACGCCCGGCCAGATGGAAGATCTGGGCAATGGGACACAGGACTCGCAATCCTGATGGGGGACAGGACTGGCACCAGAGCATGCAGCTCATCATTGAAGGGACACGCAAGTTATACACCCCCCCTTGTTTCTAAGTTTGGTGTGTAATTTATTCCTATGCTATGTTCGTTCACAGGTTGGACTGATTGGGCACGGGTGGGAAGCTTAGCGGTTGCGCAAATTCCTCCTTTAGCTTAAGTGGGGGGATACAGGAGAGGGCGACAGGCATACTCCGCCAACAGTCTTGGTTCTGCGGAAGTTGAGACTGAAGGGGGGGAGGTGGGGTTGGGGGTGTGGGGGGCAGTTATGGATGTTTCCAGTTAACCGGGGGGGGGGCAGGCACCAAGTTGGGGAATGGACAGGGAAGAGGCAGGGGGGAGTTGGGAATGGGAGGGGGGGACAATCATGTTACAGTGGCCGCACACTTCTGTACTCCAGAACACACCCGAACACACAGATGACTGACTACACTATGAGACACACACTCCAGGATGGCGGGTGAGCAGGTGGGACAGTGCCGAGACCGGCGGGGATACAGCGTCCTGACGTGGAATGTTAATGGGCTTGGCAGCAAGATAAAGAGGGGATTGGTGAATTAATACATTATAAGGCTGCACCCCGACATAACCCTGTTGCAGGAAACCCATCTTAAAGGGACGAACTGTGCCTTTCTGGCCAGGGGTCAGTACAAGGTCTTGGCACACGCAGGATACACCACAGACTCGAGAGGGGTGGCAATTCTTATTAAAAAGACTACGCCGTTCAATATAGCCCAAACATGGACAGACCCGCAGGGGACATATGTAGGAGTTAAGGGGACTTGGAACAGACGCACGTACAAGATATTGTCAGTGTATGCTCCTCCAAAACTACAGGCCACCACGCTCAAGAAAGTGGCAGAGATACTCATAGACACAGCCGACACCACACAGATTCTTGGGAGAGACTTTAATGATGTGATGGGTACAGGACTGGACCGGACGGGGATGGCGTCCAGGGATCTGACCCGGACCCCTCTGTCCGTACTGATGGACAATGTAGGACTCTCGGATGTTTGGAGATGGCTCCACCCAGATCAGAGGACCTACTCCTTTTTTCTGGGGCACACAAAGTACATTCGAGAATGGACTATGTGTTTATGTCTCGGCAGAACCTGACAGTAGATGACACGGTGGAATATCAGGCGAGGGGGATTTCCGATCACTCTCCGTTATTAGCAATGGTGGGAATGAAAAGGGAGGATCCTGGAGACTGACGGCATGGTATCTACAGAATACAAACGTTCTCATGGGTCTGAGAGCTGACGTAAAAGTATATATTGCCGAAAATGAAGGGACGGTCCCCTCCGGGGTGACGTTCTGGGAGGCACTAAAGACGGTGATGCGGGACAGGGTACAATGCAGGCTGGCGGACGAAAGGAGGAAGCTCCACGCTGAAACGACTGCATTGGAGGCGGCTATTCTAGACCTGGAAAGGGACTATCAGGCTTCAAAAGACGATGGAACACTTGGGAAACTAACAGACCAGCAGAAGCAATATAGAGAATTAGTGACGGGGGAGGCCAGAACCCAGGCCCTAGCCACCCTACACTGCCTCTATGATGTAGGGGATAAATTGGGCAAACTGTTGGCGTGGCTCAGTAAAAAGGAGCGCGCAGCCAGATGGGTGGAGCAACTCAGGGACTCGGAGGGATTGCTTGTTGGGTCTGATGCTCAGATCGCGGATGTATTTGCTGAACACTATGAATGTTTCTACAGGGCCAGGGACCTGGGGACGAGCGAGGTGGCTCTACAATACTTAGAACAAATAGAGCTACCTGCCCTGACCCCTGAGGCTCAGCAAACCTTAGAGTCTGACATCACTATAGAGGACATATCGGGAGCCCTAGACAGACTGCGACCGGGTAAAACCCCGGGCCCGAATGGGTTCCACGCGGAATTTTTTAAGCGCACGGCGGATCTCCTGACACGCCATCTGAAGGGACTTTTCGATGGGGCTTTACAAGATGGGAGACTCCCCCCGGATTTATGCTCAGCAACGATAATCCCAATACATAAAGAAGGGAAACCGCAGGAAGACTGCGCCTCATATTGCCCCATCTTCCTCTTGAATACGGAGGCAAAACTCTCGGCAACGATCCTGGCACTACGGCTACGTGCTGTGATATCAGACCTGGTACAACTAGACCAAACGGGTTTCCTTCCAGAGAGAGCCACCAGGTTAAATCTCTGTCGCACCCACAACTGGCTCCTGGAAGTACAAGGGAGGGAGGACCCACACTGGTTCTTATCCCTGGACGCCGAGAAGGCCTTTGATGCGGTTCATTGGCCGTTCCTTGAGGGTGTCTTGCAAAAATTCGGGTTCGGCCCCAAATACCGACAATGGGTCCGGCTGCTGTACACTGAACCTAGTGCCAGGGTGATAGTAAACGGGGTAATGTCACAAGAGTTCCAGGTCCGGAGAGGGACCTGGCAGGGATGCCCGTTATCTCCCCTCCTCTTTGCATTTACGATAGAAGTGCTCGCCACTAAGATCCGCCAGAATGTAGCCATTAGGGGATTCAGAAGGGGAGAGAGAGACACTGCAGAAGAAAAAATATCGCTATACGCGGATGATATCCTCTTGTATATCACTTACCCAGAGACGACAATACCGGAAATGTTCCGGGAACTAGAACAATACGGGCAGTATGCGGGCTACCAAATTAACTGGCACAAATCGATTCTCTACAACCCTAAGGGGCAGAGAAACTGGCCGGACCTCCCGGGAAGACTGTTGACGACCGTAGAGGGTTTCAAATATCTTGGGGTGTATGTCACCCTGGACCGACAGCTGTCATACCGACAGAACTTGCAACGAATTCTAGTGGACTTCACAACGGATGCGGTCCGATGGAGGCAGCTCCCTCTCACACTCTTAGGGCGGGCAGCAATGTTCAAGATGGTCACACTGCCCAAGTTTCTGTACGCCTTACAGAATGAGTATTATCCACTTCCCTCAAAAGTGTTCGAGACAATACATGCTGAGTCGAGAGCCTTCCTTTGGCTGGGTAAACAACCCAGAGTGTAGCTGAACACTCTCCAGAGACATCAATATAGCGGAGGGATTTCACTCCCGAACCTAGAAGCATACTATTGGGCAGAACACTTAGCCCCGATCAATGACTGGATACACGCGCAGGCAGATCATCCCACGTTCGCCCGTGAAAGACACAGGATGTCACACAGGCCGTTGATGTACTATCTATATGGGTGCGTCAGACGGGGACAGATACTCCCGGCCACAGGACTTACTTTGCAAATCTGGAATAAGGCTATAAAACGCACTGGATGGGGAATGAAACCCACAAGACAGACACTGATATGGCATTGTACATGGCTAACAGAATTAAACAAATTAAAGGGCTTCTAGAGATGGGACCACCTAGGTATTTCCTCTTTGGGGGATATAGTGGCATGGGGAGGGCTAAAATCAGTCACGGCTCTAAGTTTGGATTTTGGATTGCACCGTACACAGTTCTTCAAATACGCGCAGCTAAGACATTCTTGGCAGGCCCAAGATGTCAAGGCAAACAAACTGCCAGAGTACGCACCTCTATAGGGATGCCTCCTACAGGAGCGCATCCCGGAAAAGGGGTCTCACTTACGTATAAGACCTTGACAAATAACATGTTGGGCGATCTGGCTAAGCTTAGAAGGACGTGGGAGACCGAGGTGGGAGACATGGAGGATATCGACTGGGACATTGTGCTGATGCATCCCAGAGAGGTGGCAATTAAATCCCGACTGCGCCTCATCCAGTTTAATGTGCTCCACAGAACATACGATGACAGGGTATGGTTACACAAAATGGGGAGGACGGAGAACACAACGTGCCTTAGATGCGGAGACATGGAAGGGGACTTCTATCACACCATATGGTCATGTAGCAAGATACAGGATTACTGGGGTACAGTCTTTGAGGAGTTGAGTGAGGTGCTGGGGATTCACCTCCAACCAGAGCCTAGGTTGGCCCTTCTGGGTATGACCAATGATGTGAACATAACGCGCCCCTTACTGATCTTTCTGGTATTGGCGCTAGTAGGGACCAAAAGAGACATATCCAAGTATTGGGGCGCATCACAACCGCCAAGGCTGGATGAATGGAGGAGAGGTTTAGACCTATCTATGGCTGCTGAGAGGGTCACTT
The DNA here is from genome assembly GCF_964261635.1 of Lissotriton helveticus. Lineage (NCBI taxonomy): Eukaryota > Metazoa > Chordata > Amphibia > Caudata > Salamandridae > Lissotriton > Lissotriton helveticus. Next base: position 1,994,888,013 of record NC_136059.1, on the reverse strand, counting down.
ATAAAGCAAGGGGATGCCCGAAGAAGTTCCGTAAGGTCTGGGGAAAATGGAGACATTATCATGGTTTGGATGGGGGGGCTATGAGGGGGACTTGAAAAGTACCCAATTAAATGACTGTATGAATACACCCGGGGGACTCCGATGTCCCAAACCTATAGCCAACCGTAACACGGCACTTTGGACATTGGGCAGGATCGGAATTATATATTTAACGAAGATAATGTGGGGATGGTGGTGGATGGGGGATTTGGATGTGCATACTGCTGATTACATGATTGTACTGTTAAGTTATGATAAAATGCAAATAAAAACGTTTTTAAAAAAATAAAAAAATATAAAAAAATTGACAGAAAGGTTGTCCATGTTTCGATCGTCATGGTGTTTTGTGTTTCTATGGCAATTCCTTGGCCTTTAAGGCTATGTGTGGTAATGTGTTGCTTGTCCAGCCCAGACGCTTCAAATTAATTGTCTATATGTGCTCCTCTACTGCTGGGGCTTCTATGTGTTTGTGATATGTCAATTTGAGATCTATATGCTGGGCCGAATGATCACTATCGTGGGAGCATATGATTTTAAATCTTGTTATTTGCCCTAGAAACGAAGGGTTACTATTGTGTAATCCAATACTGAGCTTGAGCGTGGGCCAACGTATGTACAAGTGGCAGGTCTGTCCTGTTTTATTCTCCCATTTAATGCACGCATGCCTAGGTGTTCGAGGTGCCTTATGAGTCTCTGTCCTACTTTATCCATGCGTTTTGGGATAGGAAACAATTGCATTTCTACAGCCCAAATAGCATTTGCTGTAATGATGTTATCTTCTGCTTCTTGAATGTGCATTAGGTTTGAGTTAAAGTCTCCAGTGAGAATAATTCCCCAAGTTGGCTGTTCTAAATGGAATTCTGTGATGGTTGCACTGAGTTTGTTGAATATGTCCTTTTTTTGTTTTTATTTTTGGTTGTGCGAAGATGTTGATTAAAATCATTGTGCTTGCCCCTGAATGTGTATTCAGCTCCATTTTTATTAATTGCATAGCTGATGTAGTTGTTGATAATTAAGTTGAGGAGAGTTTTATTGCATATTGACGTGTACGTGTAGCATTCACATGGTGACCTATCCTGCCTGGGACCTCTACCGGAGTCGATAACCAAGTTTTTAGTAAAGCAATTATTTCATAACTATCCCAGTTATCAGGAGTGGTACCCTTGAATTGGAAAAAAAGCAATTGTGGTCTAGCTGCTTAAAAAAACCTTTGGCAGATCCTTCGATTTCTAGAAATGTCAGACCTATATCCCTTCTCCAGTAAATTGTGGAGAAACATGTCAGCTAAATGTTCTCAGAGTTTCGTGAAGGTCACAATATCCTTGCTAGATGACCTTAGGCAGGCAGCAAACAAGGTTCCTTTTGTAGCTTTGGTACCACTCGATTTGTCTGCCACCTTTAACACAGTAAATCATAACATTCTGATTTCAACACTACAGGAGGTTGGCATGTCGTATCTTGAAGGCAGAATCCACCTTCTGCCCTTCCTATCTCATTTCAGGAAAGTTGGGCACGAATTGCCTCAGGGCTCTTCCCTTAGCTCTATTTTATTCCACATCTACCTGAAATCCCTGGCAAAGCTGACTCATGGTCATGGAATCAATTTCATGAAACTACGCCAATGACACTAAAATGATTTTGTCAGTGACTCCGTCTAGCCCTCTGGGAGACTTTAATAAATGTTTAAAGGACGTCTCTTGTTGGCTAGGACTGAACTCATTTAAATTTAATGGGGAAAACCCTTGAAAATCTATGTTGTGCCACAGGTAGAGATTCCTCATCCTTTACGGGCAGACTTCTGGCAGCTTCCCAGTAACCTGAGACCTGAAACCTCCACTGTGGTGCCATATTTATATGAATGCAGATATTTTCCATTTCCACCCACCAAACAATCTCTCCACCACCTGTTCTTCACTAATGCAGAAACTCCAGAAAATGTCACCGTTTTTTCCTGATCAACATCGCAGGTGATCCGGTTACTTATTTTAAATTAACTGAATTACTGCAACTCCTTGTTTTTACATGCCTCTGACTTTCTTATCAAGAGGCTGAGCCACAGTCAGAGACCTGCGGCACAGCTAGCAGTATACCAACCCACTATTTAGCATCATCAGCAGCCTAGTACAAATTGCACTGGGTGCCAGTGCCCAAAACGGTCAACTGCAAGTCTTTGTGTAAAGCTCATAAAGCTATACATTCAGATAAGCCGCATTTTCTGCAATCAAGATTGACTCGCTACAGGCCTATCTTAAAAAAAATGCTAATAAAAGACTCAAAGACAAAAGAACAAAAAAAAAAAAAAAGATTAAATAAAAAGAAAAGAAAGTAGAAGAAAGATGAAAAATGTAATTGTGGTGCAGCTGTCCTCCAAATATGTCACTGCCACCTCTGACTGAAACTCATCATCTTGGATACTTTATTGTTGTCAGTGTGAAGATGTGTGCTCTGATGGGAGGCATGCTGTAATTGTTTATTAAAGGCTTCTTAGCAATTACATTGTTTATTTAAGGGGAGGGAAGATTATGTATTACTGCTGCACAGTCACAGCTGCATATTCATAAACTGATGTGACAGGGGAGAGCTATTCCAAGACATGCTAAGAGCTACTGGTAGCTCGCAATCTACCTATTGGACACTCCTGCCTTGGATGAATCAGGAACCTGTCTGTCCAAAATCATTGCAGTATGTGAACTCGGCCTGTGTGGAGCCATGCTAGGGCTAAGCTCATCCTATGTGAAGCTGAAGCCACTGCATGGTGTGGGAGAAACATGCTCCCAGATACAGGAGGTCGTGAGCAGTTTAGCCTTTACACATCCAAAGCACAGCCAGTGGTCTGCCTGTTTGAATCGAACACTTAGTGCAAGCCTTTAAACAAACTGCAGGTAGACTGATGGCACATTGTGCGCTACCGCTGCCTCAGCTTGTCTGCAACAATAACTTGGCCTGTATACCGTTGAGACATCACTTGTGAAACACCTGAGCTCAGCCTTTGTGCTCCAGTCCCTTGACTGATCTCAGCCCGTGCACATCCAGAGCATTTCCTGAACACTGGGGGCCTTATTTATGAGGCCTTGCATCACTTTTATGCCACTGTTGCGTCACTTTTTGTGATGAACAGGCGACGTAAAAAAATGCGCCATGTTGCACCCTATTTACAAAGTGATGCATCTAGGCAGATGCGTCACTTTGTAAACTCCTGCATACATTATACCTACGTGAGGTATAATGTATGCAGGGTGGGCATTCCCCCGCATCCAAGCCTCGTAGAAGTGGTGCATTGAAATATATAAGATTTTAGTGTGTCACTTCTAGGATGCTACTGCATCAATATCTTACGCATGCCTCATGGCAGGCATAAGATTGATGCAGGCCCCTTCACATGGGGCTTGCCCCATGTCAAAGGAACATTGCTGGAGAGGTGTCAAGTAATGTTGTGCATGTATGACACAATCCCTAAAATAAAATTTACCAAGCCACTCAAGTTCACTTTGCGTGGCTTGATAAATCATGACTAACGCAGTGCAGCACAGATCGCTGCATTACATTACTCTACCCTGGGTAGGCATTTCATGGGCATTGTGTGGGTGTTACCATGCAACTCCAATGGATTTTGACACATTTCCAAATTTACCATTGCTGTTAGACCTGGGACCTCATGCCAGGAGGGGCAGAACTGATTAGGTCACACCGTGTGATCAGGATCCTAGACGACTGTCTGACTATAGGACCACCCTGTGTTACTCTGCACTCGTGAGAAGTGTGCAGTCCGCCGAATTCTGGTTGGACAAACTTGAGAGTGAACACCTCTTCAAAGATAAGTATATCCAAAAAGCATTTCTTGTTGTTTAAATAGTCTTTAAACTGACGTATTGTGCTGATAATTCCAGGGAGGGATTTATCATTGAGTTCTGCCCATAGGGCTGTTCACTGGCAGAATCATGTTGGCATTGATCTAGGTTGCAGAAAAGTAAGAGGAACTCCTTACCGTCAAAGGAATAGGGTACTATACAATTGTATCATAGAAAGGGTTTCCTTTGGACAGTTTTGTAAAATAAGAAAATATATATTTAGGCTCTATGTGCTAAATTCAATCCAGATCTCACTCATTCAACCTAACTCCATGCATACGCGGGAAGTATGACCATATATCCCAGATAGACAATCTAGACAACGTTATTTGTAAAAAAGTTCAAATCTATTTATTGATTAAAAGAAGCTCATAAGGTACATAATCTTAAAAATGTAGACATATCCATAGCACTGTGGTTCACCTAACATCTATGGTAAGTTCGGATATCACAGATACTTTCTATACATATACATAAAAGCACCAAGCAAATTAAAAAGAGAGTAAATATAATAGACAAAACAATATGTCATTTAAGTAGCACACATCCGTGATTGCAAAATGTCTTCAGCTGAAACCCAGTACTTTTCTATTTAATAGGTACTCAATGGCCCCAGTCTCTTCACGGATTGTGTTGTTCTCAAAAGGGTCTTTATCTTTATCAAGACTAGAATTGTGACTCTCATTGTAAATAGATTTATACTGACACCATTAAAAACAGCGGTATAATAAAACACAAATATCAATAAGTGTACCTAGGAAGCATTATGATGTAAATTCACATAGTACTACAGACATTTACATTGTATCTCATGTAGTCACATTGTGCTACAAGACATTTACATCTTATCTAGCAGTAGTTACCAATAGACCATTGTGCCATTATTAAAAAACATTATAAAGCATCCTTAGGCACTACATAGCGTACATAATACAATGCTCCCTATTACCTCTGGATATTCGCTGTTGAAACTAGGTTTACAATGGAAAATAGTGGCTGAAAACGATTATCCCCAGGTATATATGCCATTCTTCCCGTATTGTGACCAGAAGACTCTTGTTGCATATTATTGCAAGTACTTTTAACAGGTCCTTTATCTCACCTTTATTACACCCTTCGTCAATAAGTATAATGTTTGTGGTACTTAATCTAAACCGTGGGTATGTTTGTCTCTGGCCAGGTTGATAAAGCAATTCTGTAGGACATGCAACAAGAGTCTTCTGGTCACAATAATCTGGTTATAAGTGTATTTATAGATATGTCCTACATTCTCCATTTGGACATTAATTAGGAAGATGGAGGTACTTGCCTCAGACACCCACGGCCATTTCATATATTTTGATGCCTGGGTGGCCTTCCTCATTAACGAGAGGTGAGGCTTGCTGATAGCGATTATTGAATTGGATTAGAATATAAGTTTAATGTCACAAGTTGAAGCTGTGTGTGTCTGATTGATATGCAGATGCGAATGTTCATTGAATAAAAATTTAATATGTGGGTGTTTTTAAGCCAAGGAAAGAATGGCATATATACCTAGGGATAATCGTTTTCAGCTACTATTTTCCATTGTAAACTTAGTTTCAACAGCAAATATCCAGAGGTAATAGGGAGCATTGTATTATGTACGCTATGTAGTGCCTAAGGATGCTTTATTATGTTTTTTAATAATGGCACAATGGTCTATTGGTAACTACTGCTAGATAAGATGTAAATGTCTTGTAGCACAATGTGAGTACATGAGATACAATGTAAATATCGTGTAGTACTATGTGAATTTACATCATAATGCTTCTTAGGTGCACTTATTGATATTTGTCTTTTATTGTACAGGTGTTTTTAACGGTTCCAGTACAAATCTATTTAAAATGAGAGTCACAATTCTAGTCTTGATAAAGATTGTGGTGTAAGAAATCCATCGAAACGCGTTGACGCCCTTTTGAGAACCACACAATCTGTGAACTGACTGTGGCTATTGAGTACCTATTAAATAGAAAAGTTCCGGGTTTCAACCTGAGAAATTTTGCAATCACAGATGTGTGCTACTTAAATTACATATTGTTTTGTCTATTATATGTATTCTCTTTTTAATTTGCTTGGTGTTTTTATATATATGTATAGAACGTATCTGTGATACCCGAACTTACCATAGAAGTTAGGTGAACCACAGTGCTATGAATTATGTCTACATTTTTAAGATTGTGTACCTTATGAGCTTCTCTCAATCAATAAATAGATTTGTACTTTTTTTACAAATAACATTGTCTAGATTGTCTATCTGGCATATCTGGCTATACTTCCTGCATATGCATGGAGGTAAGTTGAATGAGTTTGATCTGGATTGAATTTAGCACATAGAGCCTATACATTTTTTTTCTTATTTTACCAAACTGTCCAAAGAAAACCCTTTCAGTGATACAACGGCATTGATCTTGGGCCATAGGACCATTGTATCCTGGGGAAACCCCTACTCTTGTTATTTTAACATCCACCATCTCTCCATGTTAAAGGGATACCTGGAGTGTGTGGTTGATTTTTAATCTTTAACCCCCTGGCCTTTTTTCATAAGTGCTCCCTGAAATACAATTGAGCCCACCCTGGCCTTTAGGAGCCAGGGTGAATCCGATGATGAAGCATGACACGATTAGAGTGTGTGAAGGTTACTATACAAAGAGGAATTGCTCCCAATAGCGGTAGAAGCATATTACCACCCCTCTGATTCAGAACTGTGACTACATATTAAACCTTAGTTTCATTTTTGGGCAGGATACTTATTGATTCTAGACCTGGGAATGCGCCAAAATGGTACGCCTTCCCAGGTGAGGTGTAACAAGGAGAAATATCTTCTTCTCTCCTTGTTACTTCCTCTTTTTATGTGTTTTGTGTGTTCTATAGCACACATAGAGGAATATGCCACACGGAATTGTTTTTGTGCAGGAAGGTGCCCCTTTCTGCACAAAAACAATCTTGCAGTCAATGCAGGCACTCTTGCACCATGGTGCCAGGCAACCATGGTGCAAGAGTGCCGGCGTTGGCACTAGGCAGCACATTGGGCATCAGCACTGAGGAAAGGACAGGTATGTGCCTTATTGAAATAAATATGGCACATTCTTGCCCTTTCCCTGTAACGCAGTGCAGCAAGGTGACTTGCTGCGCTGTATTACTGTTCCATAAATAGAGCCCTCAGTACATAGTGAGAAGACCATCACATCTATCAAACATGACATTCCGTCTGCGCCCCTCGTGGCCTTATATTTACATGAGATCACTGAAGAAATATAGAATACAAAAATATAGAATACGAAAAATATCGAAGTAAAAAAATAAGAAAGCAAAAATATCGAAGTCCTATCTACAAACAGGTAAGTACAAAAATATTGAATCAAAAATATCGAAAAAATATATATAGTTAGTCAAAATATCGAATTTTTAAATGTCTTAAAAGTAATTTAAAATTAATGAAATAATAACTATAATGGACTAAAACATACTTAAAATACTTGAATAACTTTAAAAGTATTAAATAATTAATTTAAGTAAAAAAAATAAACATACAATTGTATTTTTTAACACATATACATATATATATATATATATATGTTAACATAATATTAATTAATAATATACAATATTTTTACTGTAGGATAGCGGGAGGGTAAAATTTACTATTAACACTCCAGCAAATACAACAGTAGGGTAAACGTTGATAGCGTAGGGGTAAAAATTAATATTCCCACTCCAGTGAGTGCACCAGTAGGGAAAGCGTTGGATAGCGTAGGGGTAAAAATTACTATTCCCACTCCAGAGAGTGCAACAGTAGGGAAAACGTTGGATAGCGTAGGAGTAAAAATTACTATTCCCACTCCAGAGAGTGCAACAGTAGAGAAAGCGTTGGATAATGGGAGGGTAAAAATTACTATTCCCACTCCAGAGAGTGCAACAGTAGGGAAAGCATTGGATAGCGTAGGGCTAAAAATTACTATTCCCACTCCAGGGGGTGTAACAGTAGGGAAAGCGTTGGATAGCGTATGGGTAAAAATTACTATTCCCACTCCAGAGGGTGCAACAGTAGTGAAAGGGTTGGATAGCGTAGGGGTAAAAATTACTATTCCCACTCCAGTGAGTGCAACAGTAGGGAAAGTAAATACTTCATATATTAATACAAATAAATTAAATATTAATACCAATAAAAAATTAATTAAAAGTAATTACCGATCTAATATAATATAATAATTTATCAATTAAAAATACAAATAAAAATGAATTATTAAAATGAATTACCTATTAATACAAATTAATTAGCAATTAACAATTAATTCAAAATAAATACCAATAAATAAATTACAATATTTAACTAATAACAATTTAATTACTTCCCACCCTATTCCCCTCCAAACCCACAACCCGCTATGGGAAACACATTTATAAAATTAACATATTTATCAATTAACCAATTAATACAAATGAATTACCAATCAAAAATGAATTACCAATTTAAAATTATTTAACAATTAATTCAAAATAAATAGCAATAAATAAATAAAAATATTTAATTAATTATAATTAAATTACTTCCCACCCTATTCCTCTATAAACCCACAACCCGCTACAGAAAATAAATTAATAAAATTAACATAATGATCAATTAATCAATTAAGTAAAATTAATTGCCATTTTAAATGTAATAAATTACCAATAAAAAATTAATTAACAATTAATTCAAAATAAATACCAATAAATAATTTTAAATATTTAATTAATTATAATTAAATTGCTTCCCACCCTATTCTCCTATAAACCCACAACCCGCTACAGAATTAAATTACGCAAAAGTTAAATAACATAAAATTCATTACTTAAAATAAATTATAAAATAATTTTACACTTTTCACACATATACTAACATACAAAACACTTTAAAAAATTCGATATTATTAAAAATTCAATATATTTAATACCTATATTATATACTTCGATATTTTGACTTTCTATATTTATGAAAATAGATATTAAATTACTTACCTTAAATTCTATATTTTTGTTGTCTATATTCTGTCCATTCGATATTTTGTCCATTCCATATTTCCACTTCGATATTACTGCAATTCTATATTTTGGAATCGATATTTTGTCTGTATACCATTTACCAGGTTAGGCTAAGAAGTTATTTTTTAGCAGTTACTCCCCATTAGCTGGTTGGATTAGGATCCATTTGAGTTTTATTTCTCCTCAGATCCCAAACCTAACAAATGTTCTGAGGATTAAGTGAAGAAAATAAAAGTTCCTGAATATGTGTATGTCAGTCAGTAATCTACAGACCAATTATCTAAAAGCTTTACTGGCTGAGGAGGTTTAAAGTAATTTATAAAAACATATGACTGTTGCACACGATATCAGATTCCCCTTAAAATATAAACTGAGAGAGCATAGAAATTGCACTCTGCGGTTCATAAAGAAGACAGCTGAAAGTAAAGCTTTCCATTTTAGGCCAGAAAGATATCTTCTATCTTCCTTTTGCTTTCGGAACAGCTTTTCCATTCCCACAGACTTCGGGTAAAGGTGGAGATATTTCTCTCTACAGGCAGCTTCTTCTAGGAAGCAACAAGAACATCTTTTTCTTGACCAGGCATGGGTGCCTCCAGTACAATTCTTGGAGACTATGTACACCCAGTACATTTCTTGAGGCATATGTACACCCAGTACAATTCTTGAAGACTACGTACACCCAGTACATTTCTTAAAGTCTATGTAGACCCAGTACAATTCTTGAAGAGTACGTACACCCAGTACATTTCTTAAAGTCTATGTAGACCCAGTACATTTCTTGAAGTCTACGTACACCCAGTACATTTATTGAGGCCTATGTACACCCAGTACATTTATTGAGGCCTACTGTACACCAAGTACATTTCTTGAAGCATACGTACACCCAGTACATTTCCTGATGGCAGCCTGTGCAAATCTTTGGCACCTCAGCCTTTACAAAGCTAGTGCACGACAGGGACTCATTCTGCGGACAGCTAGCACATGACCCATGCTAGCCTGTGTGCGGCCAGTGCAGGGCCTGCTCCGTGGCAGCCCTCGTATGCTGCAGTGATGAGAAGCAGGCTGAGCGTGCCCTTGAGTCACGTGGGCCAGGCAGAGTGAAGCTGAGCTGACAGAGCACACACACCGCCGGCGGGGCAGACAGGCTGTGCGAGCAGCGGAGCAGAGGCGGCGGTGGAGCTGTCCGCTTCAGCACCGGCAGCGGCTCGGCTCCCGCTGACGCCCTTTGAAGAGAGCAGTGAGCACGCAGGAGGCTGCAGCAAAGCCTCCCGCAAGGCGAAAATACACAGAGGGATACAGAGACGTCAGTAGTTACCTGCGCGCTGGACGGAGCGCAGCGGTCAGTCTGGACATCACTTGTCATTGCAGCACCTAATTGCCCCGATGCCAAATAGCGGCACCTGCCAGTTCCTTCTGCGGGACACTGGCACCTGGCTGCCACCCTTCGAGACACTGCCACCTGCAGTACGGGGTAGTAACATCTGGCATCAGCCTGGTGCCGCTCTGGAATATTGGTACTTGCCTCCTGCTGAATATTTATGCCCTCCAAGTTTGTGAACGACTTTCGTTGCTTCCCGGCTCCCGGTTCGACGCTTCGTTGGTCACGGTCGCGTGCCTGGAATTGCTGCACACTCCTGCATTTATTAAGCACCAGGTCTCTGTGCCACCTCGTAGACCTGCAGATGGGGTGATGCCCCCTTAGTGGCTCTGGGTACCGGCAGGATGCGGGCTCCGTGCTCCCGGCTGCTAGCGCTCCTCTGCTGCTGGCTTTGGGCGACTCCCGGCTCCCGAGGGCAGGTCTACAACCTCAGCCTGTCCGTGGACGAGGAGCTGCCGGCGGACACCCTGGTGGGAGACCTGCGGGCCGGACTCCCAGACCCTGCTGCGGGCGGCGGCGGCTTCTTCCTGTCGGTGGAGGCTGCAGGCGGCGGGGAGGACCAGGACTCGCCGGTACTCTCCGACTTCCAAGTGGACCCAGAGTCGGGAATCATCCGCACGGCGCGGCCGCTGGACCGGGAGCGGCGGGAATACTACAGCTTCTGTGCGGCCACTCTCCAGGGAGAGCTGCTGCAGGTGGAGATCAGGGTGCGGGACATCAACGACCACGCGCCCTCCTGGGGGGGCCCCGGGGGCAGGGAGCAGGGGCAGCCGGTGCCAGGGCAGGTCCAGTCGGAGAGTCTGGGTCACGGACAGAGGCATCTGGGGGACCAGGGCGCCGCTGAGGGGTACAGAGACAGTGCACCGGCGGCTGGGGAGAGGAGAGAACCTGGAGTGGGAAACTTCGGAAATGTACACGGGAACAGGGAGGCACAGGGGTCCTGGGTGCCAGAGCAACTCATGGGTGCTGGAGACGTGAGAGGTTCAGGGCACATGAGGGACCCTGGGCAGGAGAGGGGCCCCAGGGAGTTAGAGGTCACCACGGAGGCCATACACCGCGGACAGGTGACCGACGCCCGAGAGGCGAGGGATCCCGTTCAGACGAGTGTCCCTGGGGACTTGAAAGGGCGAAGTGATAATGATGGGGGTCGTGGAACTGTGATGGGGTCTGAGGAAGTGTGGGGCGAGGGGGCTGAGAAGGGTACCGTGCTGAGGCTGGAGGTCTCCGAGCTGACCCCTCCAGGCACCTCCTTTCTCCTCCCCGGGGCGAGGGACCCTGACGCTGGGCCCCTGGGGCTGAAGGGCTACTCCCTGCTTCGGGACTCCGGGGGAGCCTTCCGCCTGCACTACGGCAGGAGCCCCAAAGGCCAGGCGGGTGCTCTGCTTTTGCCAGGGCCACTTGAGCTGGTGTTGACGCGGCCCTTGGACCGCGAGAAGGAGGAAGGCATGCGGCTCCTCATAGAGGCGTTCGATGGTGGCTGGCCGCGCCGGAGTGGGTGGCTCTGGGTAGAGGTGGTGGTCCTGGATGCCAATGACAACCCACCCACATTCAGTGAAAGTGAGTACCAGGCATTTATGCCCGAAAACGCCCTGCCAGGTAGCCCTGTCTGCAGCGTGCACGCATCCGATCCCGACCAAGGCAGCAACGGCCTGGTGCAGTACCACCTGTTAGAGCCAGCCGGGCAGTCCCCGGGCGGGCCCTTCTTCCAGGTGGAGCCCCGCAGCGGGCTGGTGCGGGTGGCACGGCCGTTAGACCGGGAAACCCGTGCAGTGCACCAGCTGCTGGTGCTGGCCCAGGACGGTGGCACCGAGCCCGAGCAGAGCAGCGCCCGCCTCACCATCCGCGTTCTGGACATCAACGACAACAGCCCCCACCTGTCGGTGTCCTTCCTGCTGCCCGGGGGCCCCGCTGTATCCGAGGGGACCCCGCTTGGGGAGTACGTGGCGCGCGTCTCCGCCTCAGACCCGGATACGGAGGACGGGGCCGAGGAGGAGGCGCAGCGGGTGTGGGTGTCCCTGCAGGGTGGCGACGGGGCCTTCTCACTGCTGCCCGCGGGGGCTCCTGGCACGGGACTCTATTTCCTGTGTGTGGCAGGAGCCCTGGACCGAGAGGTGCAGGAGCAGCACCACCTGCGGCTGCTCGCCTGGGACTCCGGGCAGCCGCCGCTTCGGACGGAGCAGGACCTCGTCCTGCGTGTGACTGATATCAATGACCACCGACCCACATTCCTGCAGCCCCGGTACCAGCTGTCCGTGTCTGAAGCCACCGTGCCAGGCACTGTCCTGCTCACCCTTAGTGCCCAAGACCTCGACGCAGAGGCCCCCAACTGTCAGGTGCGTTATTGGCTGCTACAAAGGGCTACCAGGGTGTCACAGGAGGCAGGCTACACGGGGGCGCTGAGTGCAGGGGACTCTGGGCCCCTGAGCGCAGGGGACTCTGGGGCACTGAGTGCAGGGGACTCTGGGCCACTGAGCGCAGGGGACTCTGGGATTCCAAGTGTTGGTTTACCAGATACAGGATCTTCTCCAGTACCCAACACAGGCTGGTCCGGGGTACCCCTTAAGGAGGGCTCCACACTATACGGGCAGGAAGACGCACGTTTCGCACATTCACGAGTTGCAAAGGCCCCTAATAGCTGGGAGTTTCTGTTTCCTTCTGTAAGGGATCAAGCAGGCCCCAGGGTAGGCAATAGTGGGGAATCTAAGATGAGGGACATCAAGGAACCCATTGCAGAAGACAAGGAAGAACTCGCTGTTGGGAACTCTGATGTATTTGAGGTTAGAGGCCACGGGGTAGCTAGCATCAGAGGCACCGGTGTATCCAGAATGGAGAACCCCCAGATACAGAATACAAGAGCATCTGGAGTACTGAAGATGGTAGGCTCGGGGCAACCTACTTTGGGAGACTCTGAAGCCCCCACAGTGGGGGGATCTGAGGCTACAGACTCCACAGAGTGGCACAGTGAGAGCCCTGGCGCAGAAGACTGGTCTTGGTTCCACCTGGACCCAGACACCGGGGAGTTGAGCTTGGCCCGTGCCTTGGATCGCGAACAAAAGGAGAAACTAGAGTTTTGGGCACAGGCGATCGACATGGGGAGGCCTGCCCTATCCAGTATCTGCAAAATCACCATTCAGGTGGAGGACGCCAATGACAATGAGCCCATCTTCGAGCAGCCTTTATACAACATCTCCCTTACTGAGCATGCACCGCTGGGGCACTGCTTCCTGCAGGTATGTATTTTATGTATTTTAATGCTTGTTAAGCACGACTGTCACCCAGAGGGTATCCTGGCGCTGAGATCAGTTCAACCATCCGGTGTATGCTTTAGACTACTCTTGGAAAAAGATATGTTTTGAGATCCCTTTTAAAAGAGACCAGATCTTGTCTGCTGGTAAGCACCCCTACTGTGGTCTTGGTGTATTTACTGAGTCCCACACATGATTCCAATTAGCTGTATATGAATGAATAATTTGTAGAGAATCAATAATGAAAAGAACGAGACAGTGCTACACATATATAAAACAATCAAATAAAGTGAAGGCGCAGTGTTCAGTGTGCCACACATGACAAGCAGACTGATGGTTACATTTCTGAAAAGTAAGTCATGCAAGAGATTCAAAAGGATATTGCACTACCAATCCCTGAGAAGATAAATCCATGTAATTATATAAAGATCGCCATACCTTGCTAGCAATGGAGGGCGAGTATAGTTTCTTTTCAACCAAAGAATAAGCTCCACGAAGATATGAGAACCACGTCCACCAAGTAGGGTGAGAAAGGAGGTGAAAAGATTTCCATTCTGTAAGTATAACTTTGACTGCAATGGACACGAGCAAATCTAAAAGCTCCAAATCCATATTATCAAGAGGTAGAGGTATCCATGGCCCATGGTCCCAGCAAAATCAAAGGTAAAGAGAGAAAGATAGGTGTATTAAACATTAATGATAAATCTTTTTGAATCAGGCCCCAAAAGGATTCTAATATTGTACAATCAAAGAACATATGTACCTGGAACTGAGTTACAATTGCAACAAATATCATTCTCTTTCTTAACTTACTTTTCAGAAGTGTAGCAGATGTCCCTTCCAACATCTCACCCCTTTCTTTCTTTCTTTCTTTCTTTCTTTCTTTCTTTCTTTCTTTCTTTCTTTCTTTCTTTCTTTCTTTCTTTCTTTCTCTCTCTTTCTTTCTTTCTCTCTTTCTTTCTTCCTTTCTTTCTTTCTTTCTTTCTTTCTTCACCTCTTTCCCCCTGCTGATGTATTCTATTTACCGAGCAATACAAACTCAAACATTATTTTGTTGGGATATAGGTTAACATTCCATCTGTCCCATATTCCTGGGTTCTATACTTCATATTTGGTGAATTTGCAATATCTGTTATCTGTCATGCATTTATCTGATATAATAACTTTGACATATTTTTATCCCAATCCAGTAGTTCTTTGCTAGTTAGTCCTTTTATTTCCTTATTATTGTATATTTATTTCTGGTTCTTATGTATTGCTATTGTATTACAAATGTATTTCTTTTTACCTAAAGCAATACAAATATTTGAACTAAAAAGTATGGTGGTTACGTTACCAAAAACAAAGACAACAATACAAGTCCATTTCTTACTGTTAATCTAACATCTAGGGTCAGGACCAAGATTATGTACATAGAGCTGCAGCTTAAATTGTTTTACAAATCAGTCCCCTTAAAAATATAAACTGCGAGATAAAAGACAATGCAGTTAATGGCTGGGCCACTGGAAATATGCTATTCTGCGGCCACAGCAAAATTGGCATAATAATGGGTTTACCACATTTGCCACACAATCCTTCATATGCTGCATAATCTTCAGATTTTAACAAAAAACTGTTCTTTTAGCTCAAACAGATCAAAAGTAAAAAAAAAAATCTCCACTAGGGTTCTTGCGAACCAGAAGGATTTTCCAAAGGTTACCTGGTCATCTTTCATTTGCTTATTGCTGTAGTTGGGTGTTAAATTGGTATTAATAAAGGGGTACTCTTTTCTCAGATACTGTTACGAGGGGTAAATGTGACAAAATAATGAAGTAATACAATCACAAAATGTACTGTATTATGCAGCATAATTTGCCTTTTCTTCAGGAGCGGCCTGGGCAGGTAAGAGCGTTTGGGCTATTGGGCAGGGTGGGGGGTACTCGATAGGCGACGACAATGGAAAATTAAAATTTTATTTTTCCCTCGCCGTCATCTGTTGAGTCCTCCCAGCTCCACGCTCCTGCTTTTCTTGCTGCATAATCTAGTCAACTCTGATGCATAATTTGGTCCTCTTCTGCCCAATAATTCCAGTGGCCTTGATAATGCTTCTCAAAGACCTTTCCATTGTAGGCCAGAAAGAGTCTTTTTTATTTAGACTTTTGATCAACTTTTCTATTCACACACACTAAAATAAGGCTGGAGATATTTCTTTCCACAGGCATATGGGGATTCATCAAGCAAGCAACCGGAACATCTTTTTTTACTACTCTTCTAACCTTATAACAGTCTCTGAAAGATGAACTTAGCTGTGACATGTTTCAGCCCTTAATTCCCCCACTACTTATGTTTTGCCACATTTTTCTCACATATGTTTTTACCACAGTATAACACAGTGTCTGTTTCAGAAAGGTGCTTTACTGTGAAAAATGTCACAGAGCACTTTGTATTGCAGTGTATCAAAATGCCAGACCCATGCCTCATCTGAATCTGAACACTTTTGTGACTCTTCTCAAGTTCCAGGCAAAGCTCCTGTCTCTAAATGAGACAATACAATTTCCCCTCCACAGCCCTCTACTTCATTCCGGGGAGGGCTCCTAGGGAGGTATGGCCTGCATGTGGGGAGAAACAAGGCAGAGATTAGTCTGAAAGCAAGCTTTTCAAAATCTTCTATTTTCCACAGAACTGTAGGAAATATGGGATGCAGCGTGGGACAATTTGGTATGAACCTCATGTGGCTTCTGCCAGCAAAAGAATTCAGGACTTTTGCCAACACTAAATACAATCCAATCAAATTTTTTTTTACACCTTCTAAAAATTGTAGAAGAAGTGTAGATAAGCAACGTCCAGTGCCTATATTGACTATGCTATACGTCTTTACCTACATGCTGCAATGTTGGAGGTTGCAGTATTTTCATAACAAAAATCAGAACAACACAATTTCACCAGATTTTCTCCCTTTGAATCAAAGACTGCTGCGCTCTACGCACACCATTTGTGCTTGCAAGCCCTTGATATCTGTTGAAATGTTATTGCTGTAAATATATAATTCGGGCGTATATTTTAGGTTGGAACGTATGCAGCTATGTAGAATGTGAATGCACATGTTAAACTAAATTACCACAATGTCAAACCCGCCAATTTAATTACAGAATCCTCCTTAATTTTCTTTTAAATACAGACCACAGCCAGTTGTGTCATGAGCTGCTTAAGCACATTACACCTTTTTCGAATTGTAATGGTAGAAAACACGTCCTGCAGATCCATTGTACAACAAGCTTTCACGCTTGGGTAGCTGCACCAAACCTGTGAGTTACTCAAGGGCCAAATATTACAATTTAAAACAACAACAAGAAAAAAACACCAACTTTTCAGCTTTAAGGCTGCACCAGAGAGCAACATATCAGATGACTAGGAAATATTCGAGTGAACCACAGCAAAAACCTTAATTTCTTGCACGTGCTGTCAAAACTTGCATTCCCGCTTCCTACTGAATGACCTGTTACCTGAATTACCAATGTGTTCCCATCCCCAGTTTCATCTTCTAACCCATTACCAGAACCCTCTAGATTGCGAGAAAAATGTAATTTAATTCATTTAGTGAGGCCAAACCACATGCTGTAGGGCTAACTTTATTTGATGAGTTACAGTCTCCACTAGTAGACATACTGTCAAGAGGCAAGGTCATATGCTGTTAATAAATTCTCCAATATCGCCATGGTACATTCGACATTCAATATTAAAGTCACTCAGGAAAACCTAGGATTTGAGGGACACATTGTGCACTTGTTCGGGCATATTTACAACATAATGGAGAAGCGTGGTGTAAAGCAAACTTTGTTAACGCCACGCTTCTCTGTTCTGCAAACCCAGGGATGCGCTGTATTCACAAGAATGCGGCGCACCCCTGCATTTCCCCTAGCGCTGGTGCTGAGTTCAGCTGCCTAGTGCCAACGCAGACACCCTTGCATCAAAGTGCAAGGGTGTTTGTGTTTGGGAGAAATGATTGTTTATGTGCACATAACAATATTTCATGGTGTTTTGAAACTTCTATGTGTGCTGCTTAATGCAGATGAACAATCCTGCACATGAACAATCAATGACCTTTAGCTGTTTCTATGTGTGCAGCACAAGGCAGCACACATGCAAACAGCAAAAACAAGAAAATATAAAGCATTTCTCCTTGTTTCGCCAGGGTAAGACCGGGTTTTCCCTGGTCTTAATTTTGGCACTTCCTCCTATTTACACCGCCCCTGTAAATAAGGGGCAGCATCAAAATCAATGGGTGTTGCGTTGGAACGCCCACCACAACACCCCTTACCCTCCCCTTTCATGCTAATAATAGTGTGAAAGAGTGCCTTATTTACAAGGTAGCGTTAAGCCATGTTAAGTGGCTTGACGCCGCCTTGTTCATAAGGTGAAGCCCCTATCATCACCACAACCTCACTGAAAGTGATGTGTTCAAAGTGATGTTGTGGTGGGGATAGCAGCTTGTTAATATGCCCCTTTATTTCCATCTGTTTGTGAATATCCACGGTAACTCTGCCGCCGTATTGTGTACACATACATCGATCAATGCCCCCACACTTTATGATGTCATCATTTTGATTATTTATTGGTTCTGCTATGCGGGAAGGCACTAGCAATTCTTCTTGAACACTGGAGCTAAGGTGCGGTTTAGCTCTTGATTTTGCACCTCAGTGAAGGTGCAACCCGATCTTTTGGTATTGCACATACACCAACATTTTAATTTACCCACTATTGTTCATGTAGACATTTTTATTCTTAAATTCATATCTCCTGATTTCTTCATCCAATTTTCGTAAGTATGGTTTTGTTTTACTTATTAAATGTTCCCTTCTTTTACTGCGTGGGGATTTAGAGATTACTACCTTTCTTTAATGTTGTTTTGAAGCTACTTAAATAATTTTTTCACATTAATCCGAGCACAGAGTTTTCAATATTTTTGCCATACCTACCAGGGATAAGCCCTCATTTTCTAATTTAAACCATATTCACCTAACAAGTCACTGAATTACTAATCTTGTAGGGTACACATGCTTTTTCGTAATATTATTATTATTGTAACTCTTATTGTGGTTGTTATTCTCATTCTTGGCATTGGAGAGGCACCGCTTTAATGTTAGTGAAGACTAAAGTATCAAAAATTTTTAATTGCCCAAGGGCCAAATCTTCTGTTTATTCCTGTAATTCATGGTGGTTGAAGCTGTATGAATTTCCAACAAGATATCTATCTAAATTTGGGTGGCACTACACTAACGGCTCTACCTTCCTATTTTTTAAATTTGAAATCAGGATTCGTTACCACCACGGTGGATGATAAACAAAGGATTCTTCTTGAGGTGTATTTGGAACTATTTTTGAACTGGAGCCAGGCAGATTCTGCAACTGGTCAGAACATGATTGGATTTATTCATCCTTAGGAGCATTTGGGCGGCTGTATTTTGAATGTATCGCAGCCCACTGAAATTTAATGCTGACATACCAAGAAAGATGGATTTGCCATGCTGAGTAGGCTCAAGTGATACAGACATATACCACTTGACTCTTCTGAGTGAATTCTAAGGAAGGAGAGGTCCCATACCAAGGGGCTTATTAGGATAGCGGTAAATCCGCCACTGGCAGCTTGCCTGTGGGGGATTCACCGCCATCATGAGGCCATTCTTCGCACGCCAGATAAGGATGGCCGGCGGATTGCTGGCAGACGGGAAGTCCGTCCACCACCGGTCCGATACAGGCAATCGTTACAATTACCTGTCAGACCCACCCTCCATCGACAAAATGGTGGTAGTACCTAGCAGGCATCGTCCGCCAGATTTCGATGCTGCATCCCCGCAAGCCTGTGTATGGCGGTTCAAACGCCTTTTACAGGTTGTCGGGAATGTAATTTGGGGGCCCTTAGCGGGTTCCCCTTCAGCAGGGGCTTTCAAGTTTTACACTTATTTACCTGCACCTTGTGGCAGGCAGCGCATGGTGCCTGCAATGTAGTGCAGGGAAAGGCAAAACTTGCATTTCTACCATTGCAGCGGGTGCTGCAGCCAGCAGCACCCGCCGCAATGGTAAAAATGCACAATGCGACCGCACATTTTGATTGCACTTGCAGGACCACCGCCATATGGGCCGGTCCCAATCCCCGTGATGATGGCGGACAGACTTAAGTCGGTCCGCCATCGTAATGACCCCCAAAGTTCTTCGGAAAAAAAAGCTGGGCACTGTATTTTGGGATACATTTCAAATATCCATAATGACGTCATGATTTTGTATTTCATGGAGTGGGTTGGAGGCTGGTAGCATGGAGTTATGCCAAAGTTTTGAATCCAATATGAAATTGAAAAAATTTAGGTTATATATCATTTGTGTTACTTTGTTGTCAACACATATTAGATCAAAATCATTGTCTTGACTTGTAAAAACATTGAGAAAGGTAATCAGCTAATTCCTTATATGCTTTTATCTCATTCTTAGTGAGGGCCGGGTTTTTAACTGCTGTAAAGTTTTGAATATTTCTCTAGGAGCATTACATTGGCATCTAATATATATAAATATGTTATAACCAGTCCCAATTAGTCCACTGCAGTCTCTAATAAAGAATGAAGTTGAGTGAATGGGGAAGCAAAGAATAATCTATGGTTCGATAAAGAGTGGGTCCATCCAAATTAATGTAATTTAAAGCAGATAGGAATACTATCCCCAAAAATAAATCCCACACCCAAGTTATTCAGACATATATTGAACATAAACTTATAAAATGTTTTACTAAACATTTGGTTGAATGTACTGATAATACGCTGCTACTGACAAGTATTTAATACCAAGAAGTCTACTGTTTAATTCTGACTAATGAATTGTTATAGCCAATGATTAGTTTGCTTTTGACTTCTATCCCAGATGATCTGCCTGTTGTTTTTGTGTTTTATTGTTTCAGTTGATTATTTTTATGTCTTAGCTGGTTATTTTTTATTGTACATTTTTAGAACAGGTACTTTCTGGTTGGCTGAGGCAGTGCCCGAGCAAGGCTGAATCTACCACTCCTGTCCAGGTTAGGTGAATACACTCACTGTATAACATGCACTCACCCTTGGGTAGCTTGACACTGAGCAGTCAGGCTTATCACAGAGGCAATATTTAAAACATTGGCACAGCACTCTCACACAATAAATACACTGAGCATCGCAAAAGAGACTTCACAAGAGGTGTATGTAAATAAAGATTGTATTCACCACACACATTGATTAACACAACATGACATCATATATTTCTGTTGAACAACAAAGGAGTTGGGCCCAATTGGACAAGGATCAGGTAGGGCCGTAAATTCAACAACAAAGAGGAAATTACCTGAGCCTAAAGATTACTTCCAGCACTTTGTTTTATCGCTGGAATGATAAACAAACATGACTTTTATTAAATCAGGTCTATCATATATTTCTGGGCATAAATCACACTTGGAAATATTACTAGCAGTATTATGCCCAACAGTGTTAAACTCACATTAGTAATATGCACACTTGGGAAAAATCCTATTTTACCCCAGCACCCTTATGGGGTCTGAAATGATTTCTGATCCAAAGCCCATGCTGGTGAACAACATAATTCAAATGGACACATTTCTAGGATTCACCCCTGGTCACAACATTAGGGATGTGTACACACAGTAATTTCTAACACTTTTCAGCAGCACCATGGGTCAAGGCTGCACCTGTAAAGCCAATGT
This sequence comes from Lissotriton helveticus, assembly GCF_964261635.1. Classification (NCBI taxonomy): domain Eukaryota; kingdom Metazoa; phylum Chordata; class Amphibia; order Caudata; family Salamandridae; genus Lissotriton; species Lissotriton helveticus. The sequence continues at coordinate 1,994,866,749 of NC_136059.1, read as the reverse complement.
CAAAACAGAGTATTTGTTAGGCAATGAAACAAAGCAGTAAAACAACACAGCTGCGCGGTGCAACTATTACAAGGCTGTTCTCATGCAGCACACTCTCCCACACACACGCAGCACAGTAACACAATGCAAAGGATATCAGCAAGTGCTTATGAAGCACATTTACGCCCACACAAACACTCAGTACCGTAACATTGTGCAAATGATACCCAGCAGGTCATTTGATAAGATGAATGCTGACCCCGTGGTACAATCCCTCCTGCACCTATTAATTACACCTCCACTACTCTGCCCACAAATTAGAGTAAAAAACGCCTACCCCTTACTATGCCGGTTTAAGGCCAGAGTTGCAATTATTCAGGGGCCCAGGGGAGAAGGCTGGGAGCAATATCCGAGTAACCAGGCAACAGTCCACAAATAGGTAGTTATCCACACCTCGGGGAGTTCACCCATTTTATGCATAGCAGAAAAGGGCTAGAGGCTGATCCTGTTCAATCCAGAGGTCCATCAATATGTCTTCCGGCACTGGCCCAGTTGTGCCGGAACCAGCCCAGTTCTGCGGCAAAGGGGGTCACGCAGTCTCTCAACCTGCTTCTGATTGCTCTCGGAAGTGTTCCTTAGCCCAGTCACTTACTACTACCACCAAGGACTGATCCAGGCGATAATACCTGGCAACACAAAGTCATCAGACCAGGTGAGAAGAGGGCAGACAATTTGCCGCACGGAGGGCAAGATGGAACACTTGGTGAATGGGGATGCAGCTGTCCCAGCACCCCACGGGATGTGATGCACAGCATCTGGTGTTTATTGATCTGAGTACCACCGGACAATCCAGTCACACTGAACCACGAGTCAGGTTCTCTGTACCTTCCTGGAAATGAGCCAGAACCTCTGGTGCACGATGATGCGAGTCGCACCACACAATCCAATTACACTCAACCCACAGTTGGGTTTGCAGTACCTCCCTGGAATGAGGTGCAACATCGGGTGCTCGATGATACAAGTCGCACCAGACAGTCTTGTTCTACACACATAGTCGCGAGTTAAGTAGTACCACATGAGGTGTAGTGAGGCACTACTACCAACATGCCTTCCCTCCGAAGATTTCAACCTGTGAATCAGACACTGCAAGCAATGAGCTTGCAGCCAGCGTGTTGCACAAGAGAATTGCAGCACAGGCAACGAAGCAGGTGATGCGGGTCCCACAACTGGTGAATCGGCTCACCACCAACGAGCAGCTTGTGCATGCTGAGGCCCCAAGATGTAGGGAGAACATTCCTTAGATGCGGGACAGTTTTGGGGCTCTGCACAAGGCAATCTGAGATCCAGGCCCAATACTTAGTTCCACGCTCACCCTTTGCTGCAGTCAGGACTCAGGAGATGAAGTAGGCACTCAGGGCACCTCTCTCCTGGTTAAACACATAGACGGTGTAGGTCCCTCACGTGAGGTCTTTGCTGTCCCTGAAGAACAGCAGGCAAGCAACAAGTCCTTAGAGAGCACACTGTAGAGTGGTACACAGCAGCAGGTAGTCAGCCTAGGCCAGCCACTATTCAGGCAGGGGGCACAGTCCTTTTCAGTGGCTGTCTCCTCCTTATGTGCAACAGATTCCTCTGGCAGTGTGCACCACACAGTCTATGATCTCTGGGCCCACAGCCCCACCAGTATATCTCTGCCCTGCTGAAGTATGGCACCAGTAGTTATACCGTAGTGCACCTATGAAGTTGGGGGTATTTCAGAGGATTCCCCTTTGAACCACAGATGTCTCCCCTAAATGTGAGTCCTGTTAGCCCTGAGGCCTTGGAATGCAGATCTTAATCTTTAGTGGGGCAATAATTTGCTTCCCAAAGGCCAAGTGTCAAAACCTCTTCCTCCAATTTATCCAGCCCAGTCCTCAAATGGCAGAGGTCTGTCATTTCAGTTGCATGCCAAATGTTTATGGCTGTCTCTGGGATATGCACAGATGTGCTTCCCCAGCCTCCAGTGTGGACTGGAGTCAAACTAAAAAGCACACAAAAGAGTTTAGCACAGAGAAATGCCCACTTTCTAGAGGGGGCATTTTGATGCTAGTAATGACAAATCCACCTTTACGACAAGGGAGGATTAGCCATTGTGAATTGAATGATAGGAATAACAGGAGGCTGCTCCACTGTAAGCCACCACTACAGTTAAACAGTAATCTCAACCATTCCCCCATGTTAACCTATAGGGAAAGCAAACCTCATAGGTAGTGAAAGCACACATGGGTTTTTTTACTACCTAGTTGGGGAACACACATGTTTACCTGCCCTACCTTACACCTATCACTTGCTCCACCCCCTCCTGGGCCCACCCTACGAGTGCTCTATCATTAGTTAAAGGCACCCTCATCATTGGCCAATGATTTAGAAAGGCCAACATGAGCATAAGTGCAAATGTGCAAACACAGGCCTGCAATGGAAGGCTTGAGACATGGTTGAAAACACCATGAGGCTACTTCCTGTTGTAAGTTAAAACTGTAGATTAAAATTCATTCACCAGTTTCCCCATATTGACCCATGAGAAGAGCAGACCTCCTAGGTAGGTGAAACCAACTTGGGGATTATTCACTACCCGAGCAGGGAACACACATGAGTATCTGTTCTGCCTTTCCCCTATCACTTGTTGCACCCCTCAGGTCTTACCCTAGGGGTGTCCTAGTGGTAGTAAATGCCCCCCTCAGCATTGGCTGATAGTTTAGAAATGCCAACCTGAGCATAAGTGCAACTGTGCACAGACAGGCATGCAATGGCAGGTTTGCGACATGTTTGAAAGGCTATTCTTGTGAGTGGCACAAACAGTGCCGCACCTCACTAGTAGCCAGTGCAGCACCTGGCCTGGGTATGTGGGATATATCTTTACAGGGTACTCATAGGTACAGCACCTAAACCAAACAGATTCGCTCAACTTCCTATCATGTGCAGGGATGGTAATCCCACTTTCACACTACGAAAGTGCCCAGAGTCCCAAGGCCATGAAAATAGAATCAGCAAAAACAGAAGGAAAAAAGATAAATGTTTTAGTGAAATCCCCTAAGAAGGGCCATGTCCAATATACATATTGTAATATAAAATATATAATACTGTAACAAATCAAACAGTTTCCTTTGTTGGAAGCAGAGAGTTCAGGTACTTCCATTTGTTTGTATGCCCCACCAAGTCCCCTCTGCTTTTTAGGCCACTCGTGGAAGACCCACCGTCCTGAGACTCTTGTTTCCTGTTCCTGCCACTGGTTTCTAGCTACAGGAGTAGCACAGCCTTTCCTGACAGAGCCCTGCTGAGCGAGTGAACGCGAGGCCGCAGAGGAGGTCGAGGCGCCGGCCCCAGGACTGCGAGGACCAGCATTCACCATCTCCAGCTGGTCCTCTTCCTGCGAGAGCCGCGCCCCCTTCCAGTGCCCCGCCCCCAGCAGACCGCTACAACATCTCGCGGCACCCGCTGCGCGGGTGCCACTCGTGGAAGACCCACCGTCCTGAGACTCTTGTTTCCTGTTCCTGCCACTGGTTTCTAGCTACAGGAGTAGCACAGCCTTTCCTGACAGAGCCCTGCTGAGCGAGTGAACGCGAGGCCGCAGAGGAGGTCGAGGCGCCGGCCCCAGGACTGCGAGGACCAGCATTCACCATCTCCAGCTGGTCCTCTTCCTGCGAGAGCCGCGCCCCCTTCCAGTGCCCCGCCCCCAGCAGACCGCTACAACATCTCGCGGCACCCGCTGCGCGGGTGCCACTCGTGGAAGACCCACCGTCCTGAGACTCTTGTTTCCTGTTCCTGCCACTGGTTTCTAGCTACAGGAGTAGCACAGCCTTTCCTGACAGAGCCCTGCTGAGCGAGTGAACGCGAGGCCGCAGAGGAGGTCGAGGCGCCGGCCCCAGGACTGCGAGGACCAGCATTCACCATCTCCAGCTGGTCCTCTTCCTGCGAGAGCCGCGCCCCCTTCCAGTGCCCCGCCCCCAGCAGACCGCTACAACATCTCGCGGCACCCGCTGCGCGGGACGCGCGCGGGACGCAGCCCGGGGCGAAGCCCGGGCCAAGGGCGGGCCCGTTGTTGCCCGATAGAGTCCGGTCCGGGCCACCCCTCTTTTATCCACGACACAGGAGTTAAGCAAATATGCCAGCAAAAACAAGAAGTACTTCAAAACCAAAATCCAAACACGCTCAGGAGGTAGCACAGGTGACAGGCCCGATTGACCTTTTCATAACGCGGGTAAACGAGACTATAAATCAAAGCATAGCTCTCATGGAGAAGAGAGTATCCTTGGACCTCATGAGTGCAAACGCTAAGCGATCCTCACTAGGTGCCATAGCTAATGCAGCCTCCCCAATCAATCCTAACACCCAGAACATATCCCTTCCAGCGACTCTAATAGCTCCTGACTTAAATACCGTACCATCAGTAGTTGACCTATCTGTTACGCACTCTGAGACGGATCTTTCCATAACAATGGACGACCTAGAAGCAACTCCCGATTTAGTTGGCTGTCAAACTCAGGGAGAGCCCGAAACCACCGACAACCTGCCCCAGCTAGGTGAGAGAGAAGGAGCTGTACCGAAAACCCGATTTACAAACAGTGGAGATACACACAGCTTAGTCTGCCAAGACCATCCAACGTCCCATTCAAACTCTTCAACACTTAATAGCATTTTATATATCCCTGAAACAACTCTCCCACACAAGGCAATTTCAAGAGATAACTTTCCTAATCAATGTAAGACATGCAGTATTACCTCACAAGTACTTACCACAACTAAAGACTTACTGTATCAATACCTAAAACCAATTCAGTTAAGTATCAGAAACCTCGAAGCCCAGCTAACAGTAATTTCGGCCACTCTTTTAGATTCAAATACCCGGATAGACATAAAAGGGCAGCGTAACATCCCACACCCACCAAAAAAGCAAAATCAATCACAGATGCAGACAAAAGTTCACCACTCAAACCAAGCACCATTAGCGCAAAAGAACTCAAAGCAATCTGTCACAATATCTGAATCCAATGTGAATACGTCCCACCCTCAGAAGGAGATACTACCTAAGAAAACAGTACAGCAAACAGTGTCAACAGACACAACCACAGCGAGCACTCCATGCCCAGCAGCAAATATAGACTCTAGTAGAACTTGTCCAGAGAAATCTGAACCCCACACATCAAAGCCCCTGCCTCCCCAAAATATACCCAAAAACACACCAAAAAAAACCCTTACAGTTAGATGTCCTGCCCACCTGCCCCCGGAAGCCACTCCACACACAATAGTACTAACAGGAGTACCCGAGTTAACAGACGATATATCAGAAACTGCATGGTCACTTAAAAATAAAACCATGCAGTGGCTTAGTATTAACAGACCCCTTGAATCGCATCTCTCGGGAGGGATCACCGCAGCCCGAAGGGTAGCCTGGGTAGGCAAAACGAAAAAAAACATACGCTGTGACTGCATCATCGTGACCTGTAGAGATCCTGCTACTGTAGATTACATTTGTGCTTGGCCTCAACTTGATAAGAAAGGGGGAATAGATGCCCGCCATCTTTCCTACTTCTACCCCCAGTGAAGCAACATCGCAACCCCCCTCCGTGGGTATGGCACCACCAACCCAAAGATCCTCGAAATCAGGATCCATGGTATCAAGAACCGTGGAACCAGATGGAATACCCGTATGATTATCCAGTTAGGGGTGGACCGAGAGAAAGGTATGTAGAACGCCAAATTTCTTACCATCAAGATAGATCATACCAACCATATGAGGGATGGCAGGGCTTCCCTACTCAAAACCGTTTCGATTGCCTCGAAACGGTCGACTGACCATTTCTGAACAGATCTAGCCACCATAAAGCTGATACCATACAATATTCCCTGCTAGACAAACAACACGTAGTACAAACAGAGATGACCCCTATAACTGAGACTCCATTCTTTCATCTAACTGACCCTCGGATTGGTACTCCCTCAGCAGAAGCTGATATCAGTCAAAGATCAAACACTGAGTTAGTTATAGCCAGGGAAGTCAATACTAACAACTCAACAACAGTCAACAATGTGAACGACAAAGAACTCATGAGCGTAGATATAGCCTACTGGAATATTGCGGGTCTAACCGCAAAAATAACATGCCCCATATGGCTGAACACCGCAAGGTCTTATCAAATCTTATGCCTCCAAGAGACCTGGCGTATAACCCCTCTCCATCTAGTAGGCTATAAGACTTTCTTTACCAAAGCAACGCCTAGCGCCATGGGAAGACCAAAAGGCGGTCTTATAATTTACGTCTCTAACACTGTCCCGCTTACAGTGAAATTATTAAAGGAAACACTTTTTTTCCAAATCATTCAAATTACCCAACTGGTGGCAGAAACGAAAGAAACGGAAAATTCATTTATACTTATAAACTATTATAACAATGCAGGCACCTTAGAACGCTGCTCTCACTTAGACGGAATGATGGAATTTATACTATCATTTCAAAGCGCAAATCCCAACATAACGTTTAACCTCATATGGGGAGGTGACTTTAATCAAACACTATGTTCAAACTACGAAAGTGGGATCTGTGGACTACAGAACGAATTTGAAACACCCGTTCCCCACTTTGCTCACACTCCTGGCGGAAGCAAGCTCAACGAAATTCTCTTCACGTTGGACCTAGATTTTGTCAATAAACTAGTCGACCCGGAACAAGAATTTCTACCTACCTTCCACGGGCGAGGCTGTACGACAACCATTGATTTTATCCTAACATCAAACACCTGTAAAGGCTCGCTAAAAAACTACAAAGTAGGATCCAGTCCAATTAGTGACCACTATCCCCTGAGTGTGGAACTCCTCATGGGAAAAGTGGGTTCATATTCAGCAAAAGCCTCTTCTCTTGACCAACAATCGTTAGTCATAAAGAAGAAGAATGGTTACACCATTAAATGGTCAAAGATCGATCCTGAAGAGACTACTCAAAAGATATTCGCAAAAACGCAGAAATGGCTAACGGACTGTCTGTCCGCAGAAGCATCTCCTGAATCAATTATTACTTCTTTTAATAACATCCAAGGAGTAATAAGGGAAGAGCTACACAAAAACACACCAAATAAATTAAAACCCCCAACGACGAGATGGTTTGATTCCAATTGTCGAAAGGCCCTTACATCTCTCAAAGCAGCTCTTCGCCAAAAACCCAAAGATGTCCAACTCATCTCACACCGGCGGAAACAGTACAACAACGCTCGGAATAAACGTAGGCGACAGATAAAGCAAGACCTATGGCGCCAATTACACGAGAGTGCATTAAAAAAAGATAGCATTTCTTTCTGGCAGACAGTAAGATCACCTTTTCTGGATAACTGCACCGACCCCCATCACTTAGATGTGGCAATAACTGAGAACGACTGGGTCAGTCACTTTAAAAAAATCTTTGGCTCAACAACGGACTCGCCACAATCAGAATGCCAGAAACAAGTAACAAATAACGTCTATCCCATCAACCTACGTTTTACAGTTACTGAGATAAGTAAAGCCATAAAAGCCTCAAAAACCGGTAAGGCCCCGGGCCCAGACGGGGTACCCATGGATTTGTTTCTACACAAAAGTGACTATTGGTCATTAATAATAACCCGGGTAATGTCCGCAGTCACCGAAATTGGACTCCTCCCATCATGGTCAACTTCTACCCTCTTGCCAATATTTAAGAAAGGGGACCGCAACGACCCCGCGTGTTACCGACCAATTTCCCTTCTGGATTCTACGGGCAAGATTGCAGGTCGACTACTCCTGGACCGACTACAATCTTGGGCCCAGGAAAACAGTATCATCACAGACCTGCAATACGGCTTCCAGAAGGGGTTGGGGACGGTGGAACAGGCCCTAAATTTAATCCTCTTGGCCGGGAAATATACACGCGCGAAGGGAGGTAACATCTACTTGGTCTATGTAGACCTGAGCGCGGCTTTCGACTGCGTTCAGCATGCAAAGTTGTGGCAGACCATGGCAGGCCTTGGAGTGGATCCATCGATACTAGCCTTCCTTAGGGAATTATACACCAACGCGGAGGGCCGAGTTCGTTATGGCACTGGTGGCGAACTATCACGCCCTTTCAAAATATCACAAGGAGTACGGCAAGGGTGTGTGCTGGCTCCCTTCCTGTTCAATCTATACACCAACGGGATTGAACAGGCTATGTTGGAAGGGAGCCAGGACCTTCCACAGATCGCACACCGCCCGATACCCATTCTTTTATACGCCGATGACTCGGTCATCCTGGCTCGGACACCCAACCAACTCCAACGACAGCTGAGCAAATACGTGGCATATATGGACTCTTTAGGCCTAAAAGTGAATATCAAAAAAACCTTCACAATGACCATTGGTCCAAAACGGGGAGCATTAAAATCTATATTTATCAACAATAACAGACTGGATAAAACCTTGGTATACCCATATCTGGGTATACTTGTGGATGAGAAAATGGCCTGGCACAAAGCAATCGAAGCCAGGAACCTCAATTTCCGTCGAGCAGTATCAGCACTAAGTGCTTTTTCCAGGAAACTTGGTAAACCCGCACCAGCGGAATTGCTGACGATCTATTATGCAAAATGCCATAGTGTGGCCACGTACGGAGCAGGCATTTGGGGCCATAGCCACATTGATCAACTTCAGGTAACGGAGAACGCTTTTATCAAATATATTCTAGCCCTTCCTCAAAGCTCCCCGACTCTATCTACACATCGGGAGCTGGGCATGGAATATATAACAGACACCATACGATGCCAGCCACTCATACTATGGCACCGGATATGGTGTAACCCTGCAAGCCACATAACACGTTCCCTTATCACCGAATGCCTTGGCCTAGCACACTGGGAAAAAATACCATGGCTCAACTATATCCATACATTTTTCCAAGATCTAGATCGAGAGCAATATTTCCTCGAACCACCCTCAATAGAAGACATCTCAAAGAAACAACTTAAAGAACTCTGCATGGGACATTTAAGAGAGCTTCGCAATCAAGCCGAGATCGTTAAAATACAAAATGAAAAAATCCGCATATTGCAGCCAGAGAAACTGATGCAGCCCTATTTGAGGTTTTTTCTTTCAAACTATGAAAAATTCCTATTGACAAGATTACGGTTCGACCTTTTCTTTCGCATAGTTTCATTCCCCGAATTGAACAACTGGTCACGGAACATGACATGTTGTCCCTGCGACGGACTCTCTAAACAATCAACGTTCCATGTCATTTTGTTCTGCAAATACTATAGCCCAGCAAGGAAAAGATGGATTTTGCCCCTTCTCCGACTAAGTGGACTCAGATATACATATCCAGCACTCGCTTATCTCCAGACACCGAAAACCCCTCACGAGGCAAAAATGATGGCGAACTTTTTAAAATCAGTAATAATAACTCGTCGTGAAATCGTTTCTTAAACATATAAATGTCTATGTAAATGACCCTTTTCTTTTTAATTGTGCAAACTTGTGTTTTTTATATATAAATGTACTTTTTATGATTATACAAATTTATAATCGAATAAAAGTTTATGAAACTGAAACCCTCTGCTTTAAAACATTTTAACTGCTACTCACCCTTCCTATGAGTCAAGTACATAATTTGTAAGATTTTGGTAGTCCTATTCTAAGATCCCCAAACAGGTGCCACATACAATCCTACATGTGCTATGCGCCATTACAAACCCCATGAAGAATTGCCAATAGGTCTGGGAGATGTATAGGCAATGGCAGTATAACTTTAACAGTCTGTGTGGTCCATAACCCCAATAAGGATTACCCCTCTCTTTTTAATTGCCTTTTACGTGAGCTCAGTACATGGCCAGACCCAATGGTTATGTGTGGGAATTCAATCTTATCATGAAGCCGGGGGTGGATTCAACAGCTCCTCCTTTTGCTACTCAGAGGAGGATGGCCACGTTTCGGGCAGCTGTTAATGAAATTAACACAACAATGCTTTGACAGATGTTTGGTGTACTCACCGGACTCACGAGTCAGAATTTACATTTCATTCTATTCCTCATTGCACATCCTCCCAGCTTGGTATGTTTTTTGTTAGTCATAGCCTTCTTTCTGCAGTGACAATCAGGTTGAACCCACGTATTGTGTTAGAATATTACCCTCTATCAACCTTTCTTGAATCTAGCTAAGTGCCCGATTCTCTGTCCCCACGAAGATGGACATTTGACTGTAAGCTTTTATTGGACACTCAGTGTGTCAATTTTATGGGTAGAGGCTTCAGCGAATTTATCTGTATTAGCAGGGCAACAACCCGTTCAACAATGGGCTGGGATGCTTTAAAAGCTTATATTCGGGGTCAGACTGCTAGCTATGTCATTGCGTAAGGCAAGTAGGGTTGGGCGATGGAGGTCAGGCTGTGGGAAAGGCTTGTTGGCACACTCCTTCTCTCAAAAGAATTCGCATTGTACTCTAAAGCTTTTCCAGCATCTGACTATTCAGTAGTTAAAACATTGATTTGGGAGACAGCTATGCTAAATAGCAAGCAAAATGCTTATTATGCTTTGAAAACAGTGAGGAGATGAGAGAGATATTGGCCTTCCAGATGAAGGAAAAGAGCAATATCAACATGATTCGGGGTGTTAGGGTTTCAGCTGGGAAGGTGGTGACAAAAGGCCGTAAGATATTAGCAGTTTTTCATCAGTTTTACTCAGCCTTATAAAAGGAAGAATGTGCTGTCACTCACAATATGATTTAATCATATGTGCAAATTTTCAGGCTTAATCAGCTTATAGAGGGGCAAAAAGGTATGATAGATGATATAAAATCATGGCAGAGGTTGAAACGGCTAGTATGCAACTTGCGAGTGTTAATCAGCAGGTCCAGATTCGGTCCCGATACAATTTTATAAACAGTTAAATATCATCTTGACCCATCTCTTTACGGAATAAGTTAACTCAGCAGATTTTTTAAGTCAGTTTCGCCTTTATGGGATGAAACATATATCTCTATATTCGTGAAAAAGAACAAAGATTCTTAAAGTTGCGGATCATATCATCCCATCTCCCTGAATAATTGTGATTCAAAAATGTATACTCAGATCCAGTCGAATTGATTTGCTACTGTGATTACTTTATTCATAGATCCAATACACAATGGATTTGTTACCTCACAGGACACTGCATCTTAACCTAGCCATCTCTGCTTTGGATGTGGCGAGGGAATCAAAAGGATCTACAGGGATAGTCCTGTTGGACGCTGAAAAAGCATTTGACAGGGTCTACTGGCAGTATCTATGGACCGTCATGACAGAGATGGAACTAGGGTCGAGCTATGTGTCCAAGAGCAAGTCCAAATATTCAACTCTGAATGCAAGGGTTTCATATATGGGAATACTCTTAGATTCTATTCAGATAATCTGTAAAACTAGGCAAAGGTGTCCTCATCCCCTCTGTTGTTCCCCTTATATTTGGACCCCCTATACTCATTTATTAAAGGGGACAGTCTTAATTCCATTATTGAGGCTGCATAATTGGGAAGCCAAGATATTAGACTACTCTGTTGATAAATACTGTAGACATGTCATCTCAGGCAATGGCACTGCCAGCAATGGAGGATGCAGCCATGGCGTTTGGGCAGGGTTTGGGCTACAAATTACACATTGATAAAAAAGAGATTATTATCAATAAGGAATCTAATAAAGAAGACCCTCGCTATATAACTTTGGCCAAATATCTGGGAATCCATATTTCGTTCAACATGTATACTGTATTATCCCTGAATTATGATGCACTATATAAGAAAACCTTATCTCTGTTCGAAAAATTGGCCAGGCTGCAAATCGATCACATAGGGAGATGTAATATAATTAGGATGATGATGTTACCACAATATTTATAGCTTTAGGTGCATTCTTTTGTATTTGTTTAAAAGTTTTTATTACAAAATTAAAAGAAGCTAGCAAAAATTTATTTGGGCTTACAAAAAATTCTGGTGCACCATTCGCTGTCTTTAACTTTCACCTAGTGGGGCGGGGGTTAGCACTTCCGATTTTGAGGAATTACTACCTAGCTGCTTTTATATTTCGTCTCTCTGCAGTAGTAGGATCCACCGTTAGGGACCTTGCAGGCTTATTTCCGGAACTCCAGACTATCTCTAAGACCATTAAACCAGATGAAGGACTGGTTGACACTGCTTACTTTAAGCATTTGTGGTATATAATGTTATTAATCTACCATCAAGTATGGCTGGCTTTTCATGACGCGTGTCAGGTACCCAGGTTCAATCAATATACTCTCGGTGAAAGCAACTCCAGTTTTCTATTCTCTTTTCACAATTGCTTTCTTAAATGTTGGGGCACAGCTGAAATTCAACATCTGGGTAAATTTTTTAAGAATGGTACCTTCTTATCATTTCATGATATGAATAGGGAATATAAGCTGCCTCAGATGGGGGGGTTTCGCTGTCTGCTAATAAGAGAATGTATACAGCGACTTCCAGATAGGGATATTGATATGAACCATAATGAATTTCTGTAGAGTTTTATTAAAATTAAGAAGTGTAACTTTATGCACACCTTCTATCTGATTCTGGGCTATCAGGACAAAATGCTTAATACATTTGTGATACTTACTTTTAAGTGGCCATAAATTGTGCTGTGCAATGTATCTGTGTCTGAGATAGGTCAAGCTAACATGTTGGCCCAGGGTGCTCACAATGTTTCCCAGCTTAAGGCACACTCTTTAATATTTCAAGTGGTATGTAGTATATACGACTTAAGCTGTATAAGTGGGCCTGAGGGAAATATCGGGTTGTTTTTTTTGTGATGCACCCAAGGCTGATTCTGTTCATATTTTTGCCACATGTGGCTCTATCATACTATTTCGGCGTAAAGTATTTGCATTGATAAACTAACTTTGCAAGTCTAATATCCCGTATGCAAAAACTCTTCTGTTGTGACGTGCCTCTGATGTCCCGGCTGAGGTTGCAGGTGTTTTTTATTTGGAAAGGACCTCTGCGTGATTAAGGATTGATTGAGCCTGGCTTCAAAAGGAAGCACCAAATTCAGTATTGTGGTGGTTGGAGTTTAAATTACTCTTTGGGCTAGAGTTTGCAATAATTGATAATCACCTAAATTGATTTAAGTTAAGGAAAGTATGGGAACCGGCCAAGTGGGGTATATCGGGTCTTTTAACCGGTGCGGACATGACAATACGACACAACTGTATAGCCTGAAGATTTTTGGATTATTGTTCCTATGTATTTGAGTTGGTTCTTTATCATTTCGTCTTTTTTTCTATTATTTTGAAAATGGCGCCATTTTTATATGTGTAATTCTGTTTTGAGATCCTAATGAATCAATACTCCTCATTAATACAAAATAAAAAGCCACTGTGGCAGCGTACACAGCCTTGATAGGTCATGCTGGTATTCGACCTATATTAGTACTGTGAGGGTTGTGCATCATAGATTGCTATATACTACATTCCAACCTAATTTACCACACTTTTAAGTAGCTTTTAAGGATAGAAATAGTACACTTGCTCATTTGCCCGTTTACCCATGTGATGATTCTTCAGTCCAAAGCACTTCACATGTGGTATTTTTCTTTTATATATGGCACTGAGGGAAATTTATTCTGTTACTGAAACGATTACATTTTACCCAATGTAAACCAGCACTCATGTATTTACAGAAAGTGGACTCTCCCCTGATCTGCTTGTCTGGTGCAACTTTTTTATGTCATGCTAGGAAGATGTGAAACTGTTTGCTGAAGGCTTAGTTCAATTTTTAGGAGGGAGGGTTATGATTTTCTGATAATGGTTTGCATCAGGTTAGCAGTATGGACCGCTTTTCTAACTTCTTTTATAGGAGAAGGATAAGAAATTTAGGGGCATATTATCAAGAACGGTGTTTAAAATTATCGCTGGTTTAGCGGCAGAAAACTGCTGCTAAAACGGGGATAAAGGGCTTGTTAGTATGCCCTTGTGAATTTCCATAGAAGCCCATGTTCTGGTATATTATCAAGCCCATTATCGCCGCTTTAGTTTCTAAAATATACATCTATGACATTCTTGATTTCCTTTTGTGATGGTGTGTGTTATGTCTCTGAAATACACTGAATTAAGTTGTTTTGACTGACTGACTGAAAACGTCTCATGGCAGACATACCGGCACACATCCCCTTGATTGAACCGTACACAGACCGCATACGGCCTTGGTTTCCTAAATCAATACATCTGATGTTTAGGGTGGGAACTTGGCATCTAGCCACTCCGACTTCTAAGTAATTCAGAAAGCAATCATTTATATTATTGTTCTCGTTGTTAAAAAATCCTTGAGAATGAAATGCATTTTCGGTTGTTCGGTCCACTATATTATAAGCCTAAAATGATATGGATTATCCATACTGGCATTCATAAATATTTGATTGTCTTTCACATTGCCAAACTGGACACAAGTGCTCCTCTGATTTTATCTCTGTCACGTTACATATATTTAGCTTGGGTCATAAGAAAAAAATGCTTTTTTGTTACACTTTGAGATGCCTCTCACCCGGCTTATTATGGTTTATAGAACATAAATGGACTTTTCTAAATATGCAGAAATTTACCACACTACGAAATATGCTGATAAGTTAATGATTATTGGTGAGTGTCGGTTTTTTATGAGTTATTTGTGATGGACCTATTTGTTCATGTGTATTATTGATAACTGAAATGTTTTTAACTTTTTAAATATTTTAAATGTTGTGTTGTATGTGTTATGATGTTTATGGGCCAATATACCAAAATAAGCATTTTTCATTGCCTGAGTAGAATTTCATGAACACTACCTTGACTTCAATGGTGACATATATCCTGTCCGCCAAAATATACATCCCATTACATCCTATGGGATTTATATTTTGGCAAACGAGATGTCCGTCACCGTTGTCACGGAGTAACCCATCTGCCGAGTTCTAAGGGCCAGATTTAAAACTTGGCTGACGGATAACTCCCTCACAACGCGACAGATATCCTGTTCGCTGAAATAATATTTTGGTTAATGGGATATCCGCAGTAGCGGCTCGTGGAGGAAGTGCCACGGATGGTGAGGCGGGGCGGGGGAGGGGCAGGGTAGGTGAGGTTAACTCCGGCTCACGGCCGACAGGATTAATATAAATAAATAAATAAATAAATTAAACAAATTTCATTGCGCGCTAAAACACCTAATGGATTTCAGCGAGTGCAATGAAATTCGTTTTATTTATTTATTTACATTACTCCGGGCGGCCCTGAGCCAGAGTTTACTACACTCCACCCTGCCCCGCCCCGCGGCCCTCCCTCCACGAGCCACTACTGGAAGCCAATGAGACCATTTTTTCCCTTTAAAAACAAGATTCCAGCCAATACGTTGCATATTATGACTCCTCTAATATTACTTAAATGCTTTTGTGGGGATGAGGCGATAAGGGAATTATCAAGTCCTTGCTTAAATGAGTTGATCAGAGTTTCTCCAAGATAGATTCATAGTGATTAAAACAGATCTCAATGCACCCCGCTATTCCGATGGTAAGCAGCACCGTGCTCTCGTCGATCACAGGGGTTCAAGTTCTTTACGCTTACTGCTCTTCATAGTAGCACATGCATGCCTTATGCTTACATTGATCTTGATGAGCTTTTTTTCATCCAGATTTTCTTATTTCATGCTGTTTGATTGCTTTGGGTTGGGATTCATGGGTGGATTATTTTGAGACCTTTTCTGTTATCCTCATTTTGATTTCATCTTGAGAGAGTAAATTTCATTCTGGCTCAGAAGAGGGCAAAATGAACCATTAATATGAGTGAAAGATAGGAATCCAATGGATGGAAGCATTTTTGGTCATGAGCAAATATATATTTATTGAATTTTGTACCTGTGCAAAAAACATTTTCATTTGTTTTCAGAATTTGCTATTTTCTGTTCGTTTCAGTAGTTTATGTATGTTTTAAAGTATATTGTGGTGACAGTTTAACTTTATGTTTTGTATTGTTTGGAAACAGTTGCCACTTATTTTTTTTGAAGGGAGACAAAGCTGTGTTTCTGTTTGCACGACTTCCTCTTTATGAAATTCATATGATTATTCATATCAAATAATTTCAAAGGTAAGTGAAAAGCATATTTTGTGAATATATCAGAAAGCTTTTATATTATGTACATATATTGCCTGGGTCATTGATAATTATTAATCTATATGCACAGTAAGAACATTTCTGCTGGAGGTAGCATTTTGAAATATAAACTAAGACTGGCAATACTAAGAGGTATGGCTTATAACTGTGATCTTCTTTTCAATCACTGGTGAGTTTAAACCCTCAATCAGACATCATACATTCACTCTGTCACTCATTCTTGCACCCATCTACAGGTAAACACAGAGACAGGCTCAACAAGCATATTGAAGATTCATTAAAAGAATACAAATAGAAAAAAGAAAATAAGCCCCTGTGTAAACATGGCAGGTGTATGGTTGAAATAAAAATAAAATTAAACAAAGTGGTGGGCAATCGTCCTCTAATGGTACTGTGCATAGTGCATAAATGTTTGGATGTTCCAACATGGCCATCATGTTTAGAAGCAAAATGCTGGTCATCTTGAAATGGTAAAAGAACAATACACTATGGACAGTCCCATTCCAATATGGCCACTCATTTACAAACAGCGTGGGAGGCAGCATACTGGAATAAAAAGAGCGGCAAGCAAAATGTCTGGTAGCCCTGTGTGGGGAAGCTACAGTACGCTAAAAAATAAAAAATGTTTATATATCCAACAATAATTAGACCAACTGTATCAATAATACCTTTTCCCATTGAACAAATCAAGCTTACAGTCTTAAAAAAAATGCCTTATCAGTATATCCAACTAAGGCCTGCTAAATTGAGCATAAACGTATTCACTAGACAACCATCAGGCATTCAGCCATACAGTTATAAATATGTGCAAAATTAAAGAAGGTAAAATGATACAGACCTCCTCTTGTGGGGAAGACCAAGGATTTTATCAGTGCAAATCTTCTATACCCAAGGTTTATTATAGTGATAACTAACATTTAAACCCTGTGAGATTCCCTGTGGAAAGTATCTGTGCATAGTCTTTAACCTATCATATCATTCCTCCATTAAAGGCCTATTCGTTTTACCATGTTGGTCACAGTAAATGTCAGGCCTGCTAACTTTCTTGTACCTTTTCGTAATAAACAGATTAGACCTGTGGCATCTGAAATATCTAGCCTATAGCCTTTATCATTAGCTTATCACCAAAGTCAACTCAAGTCTACTGTATTGATCGCAAGATTTTCCTTAACCTCTTCTATGCTCATGACGAGCTCAGCTCGTCATGAGGCACAGTGCACCTGCACTCATGACGAGCTGAGCTCGTCGCGGTCGTTGGAACGTTGCACGAGGGGATAATTACGCCGCTGTGCTGAACGTTCGAAAAACAGGTGTGGTTGTGACGAGGTCCGCTCGTCATGAGTGCAGCTGCACTGTGCCTCATGACGAGCGGAGCTCATCACAATCACAGCGGCGCCGCGCGTGGCCCCCCTCCCCCTGCACAGTGGGGGGAAAACACCCCGCAGCGAAGGGGTTGAGGCATCCATCAAGTATACAGCCATAAATACGGCAAAATGATAAACAACTTCTCCTCCCAGGTATTGTCATAGAAGATTACCAACACCAAAACTCTTTCCTATTAGGGACATCTGTGAGATGTTACAAACAAACTATCGATGTATAACCTTCATCACAGTGCAATAATAATCAATCAGTAAAGGTCAATTGCCTTAAACATATACTTTCCACAAGAAGTGCCAGGTCTCCTGCCTTTGCCATAATGTTTCAGCATCAGACATAAGTTTTCTAGTAAACAAGTCAGGCAATTGCTCTTCGTCAAAGGTTAGTCACCATAACAAGCTCAGGCCTACTGTATTCAACATAATATCTCACACAAAGCAATCATCATGCATGCAGTGTAACAAATATGTACAAAAATCCAGTTGGCAAAACAATATATAATATCTCCAAAGATTGCCTAACAAGGAATCTCAGAGAGCAAATTGTCTACCCCCAGGGTTGATAATCTGTGAGAATATATGTAGCAAAATACCTGCCTAACCTTTACCACTGTATAATACCACCCCATTCTTAAAGAGCAATTTGCATTAACACGTTCTTTCACAGTAAATAAGTCAGGCCTGTTGTCGTTTGTCGTAATGCTTCACAATAAACAGATCTGCCCTATTGCATCTGACACACCTTTTCTCAATTAAACAATTAGATTCATAGCCTCCTTAATTGGCTTGTTGCCACAACCTACTCAGTTTACTGTATTGCAAGTAGGCATTCCCAGAAGGGAAGCATCAGGAATTCGTTCATAAAATGATAACTTTGTACAAAATTACAGTTTGCAAAACAATACACAGCCCTCCTTACAGGGGATAACAGAATTATTAAAGTAGATATCTATCCGCAGGGCTTGTGAGATGGAGTTACAAACGGCAAAACCGTTGCCTACTATAGTAATCTATGTGATTATATGATACATATACTTGTGTGCATACTTTCATATTACATTTCCATTAATAATATATTAGTTCTACTGCCTTTTCGTAACTTTTAATAAACAAATTAGACCAATGACATGTGATATAACGTTTCCCAATTAACCAAACAGGCCTATAACTTTTATTATTGACTGGTCACAATAACCAGCCCAGGTCTACTGTATTGAGCATACTTTTCATCACATGGCAGGAATAACGCATAACAGTGCAACATTACAAATATGTACCAAATGACAGTTGGCAAAACAATGTACAACTCTCTTAACCCATTCTGTGCTGCCGTCGGCCATTGGCTGACGGCAGCACTACCTTCCCAGTGCTGCTGTCGGCCAATGGCCGACGCGGCCCCGTCCGTTTTGCGGAAGTGACGCACTTCCGCAAAATCGCAGCCACCGTTAAGGCGTTAAAGGAACCAAACATGAATTCCCACAGTGCACATTCTCTAACCCCCAGGGCTTGTCAGAGGCTGGAACCAACTCTGGCCTGGTAGTCCACGTCATAAAATATCTGTTTCCAGATTTTAATATAGTGTAATAACAGTCCACCTTTAAAGTTCTATTGGCTTTAGCAAATGCTTTTCACAGTAAACAAGTTACTCATAATCTCATTTTCACATAATCTTTTATAATAAATAGATCAGACCTATGGTATGTGGCATAAAGTTTGCCAATGAGGCCAATCACCATTATCCTTGGCTTGTCACTACATCTAGCCCAGGCCTACTGTACTGAGCATAATCTTTACCACCAGGCAACAATTAGGCATATAGTCCTGAAATTACAAATCTATAAAACATTATATCTAGCAAATCAATACAAAATCTCTTAAGAAAGGGCAAGGAGTATCTTCACTGAACAAATCTTCTATCATCAGGGTTTGTCAAAGAGAGATACAAACCCTTGCCCACTCGAGGAATCTATGATCCATGTAACAAAATATCTTTCTGCATTCTGTAAGACAGTAAAAAAAAAACTTTAGAAAAACTTAAAGTCCTATTGACTCTATCAAATGCTATTCACAACAAATAAGCCAACTGCATTTGTCATAACTTTTCATAATAAACTGATCAGGCATATAGCATTGCCCACTGACATGTCAAAATAATAAACTGGATCCTGCTGTATGGATAATACATTTTATCACAAGGCTAAAAGTGCAATACAAGAACTGTCTCAGTGGAAGTACGTCCGTCCAATGAAATGGTGTCCCCAGGAGTACAACATGCTGGCATGCTGGGGAAGCCAAAGCCTCGCTCTCTTTGTAGTGCTTCAGAACGCTCGTTGTCTGTTAATCAGACAAAAAGAGAAGTATATGATCAAGATGCACCGCTATGCAAATGAAGATTTTCTTGGATTTTTTTATAAGGTTTATCACAGAAACTGTTCACAATTTCAACGTTTTTTTAAAAACATTTTATATATGTATATAAAAATATTCATGGCTATGAAATAGATGAGTTGATTTATTTTGTAACCTTGAGGAAGATAAATGAAACAATGGAAACATAGCTCAGCTGCCCTGGAGTTTTTTAATGCAAAATTCCTCCCAGTAATCCTTCTGAGGAGCCACCTTCCACAGTCATGCTTATATCTTCATATGAAAAGCACAGTGGCTACCAGAGGATGCCACCCATCCCACAGGCAACCAAATTACCAGAAGTCAAAGTCGCCTTTGCATCCAGAGCTTGACAAATTACCATGAAGCATGTAAGGGCTCAGTTGGGCAATGGTGCCATGGGTGCTAGGGTATAATATATAAATTTATGTTGAGGTTCCATGTAAGATCAAATACTGCAATCCCCTTTAAGAATTATTACTAGAGGCAAGTACAGGGAGAAATATAGCATAAGTATATTAATAGTTGACAGTTATAGAGCATAAACATTTTGATACTAGAGGCACATGTAAGAGATTCTACAGTTGGCTGTCTTATAAATGGTACTCAAGGTGAACATATGATGAGACACTGAGATGAATCCAAGATCAAATACTGGAAATTAATCTAAGAGCTGCCAATAGGAACCTTATAATGAGGAGTCCTGTAATTTATGATATTTGGAGATAATTCAGGTTTCATGTTGGCACACATGGCTTTTTTAATACATTTGTCACAGTCAATTATAGAGATAAATGTTCAAACCAATAAAAGAATTGATACTGGGATAAGTGTAAAATCTGCACTTTAATCCAAGCTAAGGCCAGCTAGTGGAGTTGGATACTACATCTGGAACTAGAAAACAATTGAAGAGGTGATGGGTGGCTAATTTCTGAGTAAATGCGGAAGCTTGTCTCCTTCCCAGTATAAGAATTGGCTTGGTAGTTTGGTTTGCCCTGTTCCCATCATGCACTGGGACAGGAACAGACTAATTTGCATATAGCCAGGTTCTGAGCTGGGATGGTGCAATGAGCTAAAAAACAAGTGATGGATTAAAACCATGATCTCTTGACTTGGTAAGAGTATTCTGCATCATTCAGAAACTCTGTCCATCACCACCCCCTTTTTCCAAAATCGAATTTATCCACACTATGTGTGGGAGGGTATACTCAGACGTGAGTCCCTTGCTCATTGCACCATCAGGATTCAAGCAAGCCGGGCCGACGAAGGCTGTGATGCCAGAAACCGGTCCCCGGAAGCTTGTCTCCTTCCCAGTATAAGAATTGGCTTGGTAGTTTGGTTTGCCCTGTTCCCATCATGCACTGGGACAGGAACAGACTAATTTGCATATAGCCAGGTTCTGAGCTGGGATGGTGCAATGAGCTAAAAAACAGGTGATGGATTAAAACCATGATCTCTTGACTTGGTAAGAGTATTCTGCATCATTCAGAAACTCTGTCCATCACCACCCCCTTTTACCAAAATCGACCAATCTTATGGGTGCCACTCAAGAGTAATTTAAGACTTGATAACAAGGATAACGCTAAAGCCAAAATGCAATACAAGGATATGCAAGGACAAGGAAAAGTTGAAACATTGGGCATTATGGGCATAGTGGCTGATAACTGGAGTCAATCTAAGTGCAAATCGATTGCCCAATATATAGGTTAAGTCTGGGGTCACTTTTCAGGGATGATGCTGAGAGATGATCTAAGATTTCACCCTGGGGGGTTAACTAAGTAAAATATTTCAAGGCCTGACTTTGAGGAGCATTCAAATAGCTGATGCCATGGTCCAGTCTAAAAGTTGCTATTCGCGCCCCACCTAAGCGTTCATGCTATTTTTAACTTTAATCGTTAGTTCCAGAGGCCTTTAAAGTATCTGGGAATGGGGAACATTTAAGAGATGACATTTCTGATATGGATGCTAGCTGATTCTGTGAACAGACTCGAGGGCTACGACTGACCAGTGTGAAAAAACAAAACTATCCAAACTGAAAGTTGGTTCAGAATGAAAATTAAGGGTCTGATCATGGAAATGAGTCATAGAGAGGAATATCGGATATCAATCCAAGAGCTAATGGTGTGGACAAATCTGCAAGATGACACTGGGAGAATATATCATCTCATATAGCACAAACTAAGAGCGGATGCTCTTCCTGTGCATTAATTCCTGCCAATGCCTTATGAGATGGAACCAAGAGAAAGCATGTTTGGAAATAGAGGGAGGCGGAGATAATTGGCAAGGTAGGAGAGAGAAGGGAACATATACAGAAAAGGGAACAGAGAGAGAAAGAGGTTGAATGGGAAGTGAACAGACAGCTTTGTAACTTTCATTTCAGAGCTTTCATTCCCAGTTCCGATGCACCTTATCTTTGAAAATATGCAGCTGTTCTGCTTTTTCTCTTTCATGCAGTGCAGTGCAGCAACTTCACTTGCTGCAATGTATTGCATGAAATGTTAATAAATATGCCCCTCAATGATTTGGCATAAATGTCCAGACGCAATGTTTGTTTTGGAACCTGTACAGCACTCTGCTGCCTTTTTTGCTAGGGTCACATTACTGGGTGTGTCAGTGTCTGAATTGGTAAGTCTCTGTGTGAGTCAATGGGTACAATTTGCTTTGGGTAAAATGAGTGGAGGAGATGAACTGTGCAGCTTGAAAAGCACTGTGTGCGACGGTGCACTTGTAAAAGGGGTAGAAGCATTTTCTAAGGTTGTTCTGGCGATTCAATTTCTTATTTTATTTCTATGTATTTGGTGTTAAAGTTTTAATGCTGGCAACACTGATCCCCAGACACAGAAGTGCTGCAGTCAGTGGTTTGCAGTCTTTGCTTACTGCAAATCTAGCAGTATTATTCTGTGCTCTTATGATGAAGCAAAGCACACTACTTTGGTAGGGGCGAGTGCCGGTGCCTACAGCTCACACAGAGCATAAAGCAAGCAGCCTCTTTAGTTCATGGAGTTTCCTATGCAGGCAGGCAAAGCACAAAAGCAGGCGGAGCACCCTAATGACTCACAATATTGAGTCTGACTTTTTCAAGGTGGTAAGCAAGCATAGTCTAGGGACCAATCTCTTGAACGTGTGCATATATCTCACCTCCTTCTTGATGAACATCATCCACAAATTCTCTTCTCAAGACCCACCTACGTTTCAAAACATTACAACATAAGCATTCACTGCATACACCTTTACCATGCATCTACCTTTACCATCCATACCTTTACTATGTAGGTAAATATAAACAAGGTAAGTGAAATACATATGTATATGTTCACAGAAAAACATAGGTTACAGGGATGTTATAGGCGGGGAATAGAATTTGAAAAACCTTAGAATTTCGCTGAAAAAATCAAAGGTTACGAACATGTTATAGTTAGCCTCAGAGTATACATGCACAACACCATTTAAATGCAGCAGTTATAGTTACCTGAGCTAACTATACCGTACACCCCAGCATTGAACTGCTTATGATCTCACATTTTTCATCACTCATGACATGGTCAGTGACATCACTGATGACATTACTGATGACATCTCAAATTACCACACTGATAACATGATATAGTGATTGTTAGGGTTTTCCAAAAGTTTATGAGTGTTAAACCTATGTACTAAGTTACCCAAAAAGTTAACTTAGTATACTTTGTGTACAACTAATGAGTGATACTATTTCTAACATATTTTATGTGAGTGGCTATGTGACTGTGTGTATCCATGTGTGAAATGGGTGTGTGAGTGGCTGCATGGTTGTGTGAGTGGCTGTATGGGTGAATAGGTGGGTGTGTGAGTAGCTGTATGGATGAATAAGTGGGTGTGTGAGAAGCTGTTTGGGTGAGTGAGTGGCTGTGTGAGTCTGTATTGGTGAGCGAGTCAGTGTGTGAGTAGCTAAATGGGTGAGTGAGTGGGTGGCTGTAAGGGTGGGTAAGTGGGTGTGTGAGTGACTCTATGGGTAAATGAGTGGGTGTCGGAATGGCTGTTGATTGAGTGACTGGGTGTGTGAGTGGCTGCTTGGGTGAGTGAGTGGCTTTTTGAGTGGGTGTTTGGTTAAGCGAGTTGGTGTGTAAGTAGGTCCATTGGAGAATGAGTGTCTGTGTGAATGGCTAAATGGGTGAGTGAGCGGATGTGTGAGTGCTTGTATGGATGGGTGAATGGGTAAGTAAGTTGTTGTGTAGGTGTGAGAGTGACTGTGTGAGTGTTTGTATGGGTGAGTGAGTGGCTGTGTTGAGAGGCTGTATGAGTGAGTCAGTGTGTAAGAGGTTGTATAGGTGAATAAGTGGGCTTGTGTGAGGCCATATGAGTGTGTGGCTGTGTAAGTGGCTTATGGGTGAGTGACTCGTTGTATGAGTATCTGTATGGATGAGTGGCTGGTTGTGTAAGTGGCTACATGACTGATTGAGTAGGTGTGTAAGTGGCTCTATGGATGAGAGAATGGTTGTGTTAGTACTTGTATGGGTCTGTTGTGTGGGTAAGTAAGTGGGAGTAAGAGAGTTTGTGTGGGGGTCTGTGGAGGATGTCATTAGTGATGCCATCAGTGATGTAATTTGAGATATCATCAGTGATGTCACTGACCATGTCATGAGTGATGTAATATGTGAGGTCATGAGCAGTGCATTTCAGGGGCATGAGTTAGAATTAGCTCAAGTGACTGCTAAATTTCTATGTTTGTTGAAGAGTGAAGGCAGTTGCTTCTTTCATTTCCCCATTCTTACCCTTTTTACTACCTTGCTAAAACCCTCCTAGAAAAGAACTGTCCTTGTTAGAACTACCTTAGTTCTACCAAAGAGCTAACTCTGTTTTTAATGTGCAATTGACTGTATCTGTGTGAGAGTGGGTGTGTCAGTGTGTGCATTATTGTATGCCTGGGTGTGTTAGTGTATGCAATATGTAGTGCCTGTGTGTGATAGTGTATGCATCAGTATGTCCCTGGGTGTGTTAGCATATGCATCAGTGTGAGCCTGGTTATGTCAGTGTATGCATCAGTTTGTGCCTAGGTGTGTTATGTGATGCATTAGTGTTTGGATGGCTGTGTCTGTGTCGGCATTGCTGTATGGCTTGGTGTGCCAGTGTCTACATTAGTAAGTCTCTGGGTATGTTATTGGATGCACTGGTGTTTGGATGGCAGTGTCAGTGTCTATGTTGCTGTATGGCAGAGTGTATCAGTGTCTGCATTGGTAAGTCTCTCTGTGTCTCAGTGTGTGCATCAGTGTGTGCCTCAGTGTATTATTGGATATATTAGTGTTTGGCTGGCTGTGTCAGTGTCTGCATTACTGTGTGACTAAGTGTGTCAGTGTCTGTATTGTTAAGTCTCTGGGTGTATAAGTGTGGGTGTTAGTGTGAGCTTTAGTGTGTTATTGGATGCATTAGTATTTGGATGGTTCTGTCAGTGTATGCATTGTAGTATGGAAGGGTGTGCCAGTTTCTGCATTGATAAGTCTCTGTGGGTGTCAATGTGTGTCTGGTTGTCTATTTGGATGCTCTGGTGTTTGGGTGGCTGTGTAAGTGTCAGATTTGCTGTATGCTTCGGTGTGTCAGTCTCAGCATTGGCAAGTCCCTGTATATGTCAGTGTGTGCCTCCGTGTATTACTGGATACATTAGTGTTTGGCAGGATGTGTCAGTGCCTGCATTGTGGTATAGCTAAGTGTCTCAGTGTCTGCATTGGTAAATCTCTCAGAGTCTCAGTGTGTGCTTCAGTGTGTTCCAGGGTGTGTTGTGGGATGTATTGGTGTTTGGATGGCTGTGTCCAGGCTGTATTGCTCGAAGCCTGGGTGCGTCAGTGTCTGTATTGTTAAGTCTCTGGGTGTATCAGTGTGTGTGTCAGTGTGTGCAATGGTGTGCTATTGGATGTATTAGTATGGCTGTGTCAGAGTTTGCATTGCTGTTTGGCTGGGTGTGTTAGTTCCTGCATTGATACGTCTCTGGGTATCTCGTTGTGTGCCTGGATGTCTTATTGGATACATTGGTGTTTGGGTGGCTGTGTCAGTATCTGCATTGCTGTATACCTCGGGGTGTCAGTGTCTGCATTAGTAAGTCCCTCTGTATGTCAGTGTGTTCATCTGTGTTTGTCTGGGTGTGTTATTGGGTGCATTCGTGTTTGGCTTGGTTTCTCAGGGTCTGCATTGCTGTATGCCTGGGTGTGTCAGTGTCTGCATTAGGGGTGTCTCACTGTGTGCATCAGTGTGTGCTTGGGTGTTCTATTAGATGCCTTAGTGTTTGACTGGGTGTGTCAGTGTCTTCATTGCTTTTTACCTTGTTGTGTCTGTGTCTGCATTGGCAAGTATTTGGGTACGTGTATGTGTTGATCTATGTTTGCCTGAGTGTTTATTGGATGCATTAGTGTTTGGCTAAGTGTCTCAGTGCCTGCATTGCTCTATGCCTGAGTGTGACAGTGTCTACATTAGTAAGTCTCTGGGTGTATAAGTGTGGGCGTTAGTGTGTGCGTTGGTGTGTTATTGGATGCATTAGTATTTGGATGGCTCTGTCAGTGTATGCATTGTTGTATGGCAGGGTGTGCCAGTTTCTGCAATGATACGTCTCTGTGTGTGTCTGTGTGTGTCGGGTTGTCTATTTAGATGCTTTGGTGTTTGCGTGGCTGTGTCAGTGTCTGATTTGCTGTATGCTTGGGTGTGTCAGTGTCAGCATTGGCAAGTCCCTGTATATGTCAGTGTGTGCATCAGTGTGTGCCTCAGTGTGTGCCTCAGTGTATTACTGGAGACATTAGTGTTTGGCAGGATGTGTCAGTGCCTGCATTGTGGTATAGCTAAGTGTGTCAGTGTCTGCATTGGTAAATCTCTCAGAGTCTCAGTGTGTGTTTCAGTGTGTTCCCGGATGTTTTATGGGATGTATTGGTATTTGGATGGCGGTGTCAGTGTCAGCATTGCTTGATGCCTGGGTGTGTCAGTATCTGCATAGGTAAGTCTCTGGGTGTTTCAGGGTGTGCGTCAGTGTGTGCCTTGGTGTGTTATTGGATGTATAGTATTTGGATGGCTGTCAGAGTTTGCATTGCTGTATGGCTGGGTGTGCCAGTTTCTGCATTGATACATCTCTAGGTGTCTCGGTGTGTGCCTTGATGTTGTATGGATACCTTGGTGTTTGAGTGGCTGTGTCAGTGTCTGGGATTGCTGTATGCCTTGGTGTGTCAGTGTCTGCATTAGCAAGTTCCTGGGTATGTCAGTGTGTTCATCTATGTTTGTCTGGGTGTGTAATTGGGTGCATTAGTGTTTGATTTGATTTTGACTGGGCTACTCAGTGTCTGCATTGCTGTATGCCTGGGTGTGTCAGTGTCTGCTTTGGCAAGTCCCTGGGTATGTCAATGCGTTCATCTATGTTTGCCTGAGTGTTTATTGGATGCATTAGTGTTTGGCTAAGTTCCTCAGCTCCTACTCAGACTGTCTGTCCTTGAGGTCCTCAGGGGACTGGGTTTGGGAGTAAACAGTACTTCCTGAACTGCATTCATATAGAGAAGACTCTCTCTAGGGGATCCCCTCTCTCCTCTGGAGACTTTACCCAATCATTTCTCCACTCCTCTCCGTCCTCCTCAAACCAACTACCCTTTGATGACCTGATTCTGAGGTCAACTACCATAAGAGTTCTGCCTTTTCAAGAGTGCTGAAGTAGTCTTCTTCAAACACTTTTTTTGGTGCAGATTGCATCTGCACATGTCCTCGCAGGCTCTACAGGGCAAGCTGCTACTCAAACTTTGACGCATAGGTGAATAAATGGGTATGTGAATGGTTTTATGGGTGTGCAGTCACTTTTTGGCTATATTAGTTGTGGGTACATAAGTGCTTTTGTGGGTGTGTAACTGGATATGTAAGTGCCTGCCTGACCATGTGAGTGTGTGCAAATTACATACTATTAAAATACATACTATAAGCAAGCATCCACATTTAATTTGAAACACATTCATTCAGACTGGCTTTATGAAATTACTCTACATGCGTGCTAAAGGTATGCGTGGTAACAACACCAAAAAACTACATGTATGCTAAATACATGCGTGGTTAAAGCTGTGTGGTAAAGGCATTGTATGATTAACCCTGCATTGTAAAGGACATTTCACCCACTTAACACCCCCTAACACTCAAGGATTGTGGGCAGAGCATAGCATTTTATTAGATAAAGTCCTATTGCTGCCATCTTGAAGTTAAAATGACGGTGATCACATCTATCTAATCAGCTTACCCACACCTGTGTGGACTTAATTTGTAACTGCTAAAGTCATTCCACATTCTTCCTGTCATTTACAAGATGGCTCATGTCTTTCACTTCCTGTAAGAAATCAGCCATTTAGCTGCACGACGTTAAAGCCAAAACAACTATCAAGCAATGGAATTGGCCTTTGCCACCCAATATCTCAATTGGAACCACTGGGTTTCAATTCAGATATTGGAGACCAATCTGCAAGCAGAATTTAATCCCCATAAAATAGCTTATTTGGAACATCGTACAATGTAATCATACTAGGGCGCTGGTAGTATTTAATAGACTGTCACTAGACAAGTGAAAAATCGAATCTGTTCAATAAAATTAGATCAGTGCAGCAAGTCCGACATTTCTTCTAATTACATCTCTTTGAATCTAGAATGACTTTTTTACTTTGGCTACAAATGCTCCCAGAGATTCCATAATCATTTTCTGTACCAGGACAGTAAATAGTAAATAAGATTCAGAACTTGCACGCCCCCGATTCCTTTTCTTGAGTATCTCATCCAGTCTGTTTTTTAGGGTTGAGTCTGAGTGTGCATGCACCAGCATGTACGTTTCACTCGTGAGACACTCTTGTACATAGAAATTGGTTTGGAGTCGACCCATTGCTTACCATTTGTTGTCTTCAAATCACTCTTCTTTACCAGCTCCGTAATTAGCCAGTGTATGCGAAACGTAATTTCCGGTTATTTTTGTGGCGCAGGAACGGAGAACAGATTGATTAAAGTTAATCTGTGTCCACTGCCCCCTGATGTGACTGTGCTACTCCTTCTTCCCCTGTCCCACTCACCCTGCCTGCTGCTCCATCCATATTGCTTGGGCTTATTTCCCCTTTTTTTCATCCTTGCTTTATCACCTTCCTCTTTTCTGCTTTTCTCTCTCTTGCTCAAGGACCTTTTTATTGTTCGACAAAAAGATTTCAATACCTCTGAACTATCGTTGTTTTTTTGATACCGCTGCTTTCTTCTAAACTTGCTCCAGGCCTCTGCATTTTCTGGATTTTTAATAGCAATTTTGAAACTGGCTAGATTTTTACGCTATATAAATCTAGATTGTTTATGAGAACGTTGCAATCCCCCCTGCATCAGTTCCCTCTTGTACTTGCTGCATTTACAGGAATCCAACCCAGAGCTGGGGTCTCTCACCGCATTCTCGTTCTGCAGTAGCCCTTTTCAAATAATTTTTGCCATCTGAAATACTTAACCCCGGTTTGTCCACAATGCCTTCAGTATTTCTGCAGTGCCTATTTATTCTTTTATATTTCACTTTTCATTGGCCCAGTAACTTTTTCATTTTGGGAGGAGGCATGTTTTTGATAATTACAGAGACCCACAAATGATATCGCATTCACAGTGTAACCTTCCTGCTGTGTGGGAGATGAGCGTAGGCCAGGCCATTTTTTTTAAATCATCTAATTTTCTTTTGTATATTTAGAAAACGTATTTCTGACTTTGTGCTTGCAAAAAACAATGGTATTAAAAAAACAGCCTTAGCTAAGCCAATAGACCCTTTGGTAGATATTGTATGCTGTGCTTTGTGCTGCCATGCGTACACATATAGATTGTTAACATCAGACTCTTTCAGTTGATTTATAGCTGGTTAATAGGTTATGATTGTATCTTATTGCTAAGGCACCTGTAAGCTGTGGGCCTGCACTAACTCTGTCATGTATGTTACAGTCACTGGATCCGAAGCTGTACCTAATCAACCTGTGCCACACTGAAACAATCTAAGGCACAGACTCCTAAATAACACACAGGCATACATAAAATATGTACATGCACACATGCACAGATATAAACATAAATCTTGGTATATCTATACACCCTCTAATATGCATGATATGCACAAATCCCTAAATACATATGCACGTATACATTCATGCATACACAGACTCACGCAGACACACACAGAGGTTTGGCCGATGAGCACAGCCTTTATGGTAAATTATTATATTTGCTTTTTGATCTAGAGGCAAGGCCTGCTGGTTCCAGAAGCCCACGTTTCTCTTTGAAGACATGGCGGCTGGCACTGGCTGCAAAAAATTATAGGTGTTACATGTTACAGTTCAGCCCACCTAGCAGCGTGAGAGCATATTGCAATGTGAAAGCACCCCAGCGGCAGGCTGAGAGACAAATCATCTCTGGGGATTCTGCTCTTCGCTCCTCCTTTTGGAGGCTGATGTTACCATGGACTATGGGAGTGCAAACTCTCCATACTGTCTGTTTGTTGATGTGTGTGAGTCACTCCCAAGCCTCCTCCACACTGCCTGTTCTGTCTGTGTTTCTCATGCTACCTCACAATGCCTGTGTGACTCTACATACTCACAATCCTCTCACTCAAAACATCTATGTACAACACCACTCAATCAGTCCACTAGCTTCATCTCTTCACACTGCCCACATTCCCTCTGCACCTCCCACTGTTGTCTGTGTTCCCCTTCTCTATAAGTCGCTGTCTGCAATACACCCTCACAATGCACCTGTGCCACTACCCCAGCTTGTCAATCTGTTCACATGCCTACTGCTCCTCACAGTCGGTTCACATGCCCAAAGTAACACAATCTGCGACATGACCCAGTTCTCATATTGTCAACTTGCCCCCAACTCCTCACAGTCAGTCCTCACACCTCAACTCCTCAGAGCCTGTCCCTTTGACCCTGTTCATTGGTCTGTCCATGTGCCCCAGCTCTTCACAGTCTGTCCACATGACCTAACTCACACTCCTTCCAAAGTCGACTTGTGCACGTCCTCCCAGGATGACGACATGCCCTAGCTCCTTAGTCAGTACACATGACTTGGCTCCAAGGGCACCGTTTCAGGGGGGGGGGTAGAGTTTGGGGTATTCAATACCCCTAAAATGTATTCTGCTGTAAGTAGTACAAGTGCTTCCAGTTGGGTATGGTGAAATGTCTGTCAAATTTCGCCAGAGATGTTCACATGCCCACACTATCAAAAACACACACACACTCACTCTCTCCTCTCTGTTTTGAAGGCTTTAAAAATGTTGAATAGATTGAAAAATGTTGTGTTTTAAGTGCCCCTAACAATATGCCCTCCTCTCTCTTTCTACTGCCTCTTAATCCCCCATGTGCTGCTTCTAATATTTTGTAGTTTAACAAAATATTTTAGCATTTTAGTTGAATTTTAAAAAAAAATAAAATTGTATTTTTATAAACTTATTGAGTTGTTTACCAATGTGCTTGTAGTTGTTTGTTGTGGCCCACAGTTTGGGTGCATGTCAGATCGATTAAGATATGTTTGGTCCTAAAGATTTGATTGGGAATGAATGATATGTGATATATCCTATCAGTTCCAAGAGAGTTTCTCTTTACTTGTTGTTGGACTTGGCCCTTCTGGCAGGTTCACCCCTAAATTTTTTGCTTTTAGTTGTGACCTGGTGTTAGTTATTTTTGGCTTCTGCACACTTTACCCCTGTGTCCCAGTGTAAAGTGCGTGCAT
Organism: Lissotriton helveticus; assembly: GCF_964261635.1. NCBI lineage: Eukaryota > Metazoa > Chordata > Amphibia > Caudata > Salamandridae > Lissotriton > Lissotriton helveticus. The sequence continues at coordinate 1,994,835,167 of NC_136059.1, read as the reverse complement.
GTGGTGAGATTGGCCTGCCCTCTCATATGAATGCATGGGGAATGTATGTGTCCATGTTAGTTCCTGATGTGTGGGGAGTGCAGGCTCGAGTTTGGTATGTGCGGACTCATGTGATGAAATGCTGCGCGATGATGTGTGCGGCGTCAATTTGCCTGGTGTGGAAGTGCCACTTCTAGAAGTTGGCATATGTGTGTAATAAATGTGAAATGACTGTCTGGGTTGTGATTGGCTGGAGCTGGCTGGTGAGCCTGGCTCCATGAGTCAGGATGGGTCTGCCCCGTGGTGAGTGGAGAGATCTGCATATTGATGTGAGGGAGGGGTGCACCTGGGACCTGAATAGGGCTGGGCTTTCCCTACACAATGCTGGCACCGCGCCCTGTGGTGCGACTGATGACCCTAGCCTGTCCCCTGAATGGGGAGAGGGGCTGAGCAAAACAAAGTGCTCCAAAACCAGCTGCGACTGGTTTTTCCCTTAACCCTGCAGCCTTGACAAAGAGTTTCTGTGTATAAAAAGGGGCTGTGATCCCTTACAAAATGTTCTTGCTGATCCTAATATGGGGGGGCCTGCTGCTGCTGCTGGGCACCTGAGGGGGGCCTGCTGCTGCTGCTGGGCGCCAGGAGGACCGCCACTGGGGACTGCCTCCCTGCCTGGAGGACCCTGTGAGCTGGCCCCTGGGCCCAGTCTTTGCCCCCCCTGTGCCTGCCTCTATTCTCAGACTCTTCTTGAACTTTTGTTGCCTTCAGTCTAAAAGGAGCTTTGTCCTGGACTGGAAACTCTGGGCTTTTTGTAGCGCCTGGGAGCGCTTTATTTGCATCCTGAGAGGGGCAGAGATTCTAAATCCCCCCAGCAGTCCAGAGCTGCGATCACCTCTCTAAAGGATTCCCCGGCGTGGGGATCCCCCTGCCTTCGATCATCGGCGCGGGTGCCCACCCCGCTCATTGCCGTGTTTCTTGTTATTTAATTAGCGAGAGCCTACCCCGCGTATTTGTACTTGCTTAACCCCTGACGGGTGCCCACCCCGCCAGGGACCTTGTGCCCGCGTTTGCGCCCTAGCGGGTGCCCACCCCGCAACTTGCCACCCCGACAGAGCAACCGCCGTGGCCCGAGCCGCTCTTCAAAGCCCCCGGGCTGCTATCGGCGCGACCTGGAAGGCAGGCACTGTTGCCTGGTTGGTGGCGGGCGACCCGGAAGCTGCGCGGGCCGCCCAATTGCAGCATGGCCCAAGAGAAGGCCCCGGAAGCAGGAAGCGTTCTGCCTCCCAGCGAGGCTCTCCCGAGGGAGAGAGCCCCGACCGCCGCCGACAGAAGTCAGCCCAGCCGCCCTGCCCGCCGCACTGGAAGAGGAGCCCCTGTGAAGGGGGGCTCCACAAAGCTGCGCAGAGGCCAGAGGCGGCACCAGAGGAAGACCGGCAGCGTACAGGAGTCCCGGTTAGTGGGGCTCCATTTTTACAAGTGCAGGGGACATTTGGTCATTTAGAGCCTGCGAGGCTCCCACAAGGCTCCACCTGTGCGGGGGCCTTTCTTCCGAGCCCACGAGAGGCTCTTGGGGGCATTTTTGGTGGCAGAGCGGCCCCGGTTGGCAGCGGGCCGCTCCCCCAGCAAGGCTACATTGTGCATCGAGCCCACAAGGCTCCTGAGGCCCCAGTTGTTTGTTCAGAGCCCACGAGGCTCGTGAAGGCACAGTTGTTCATTTTCTTTCGAGCCACGAGGCCCCTGAGGCCCCATTTGTTTCTTCAGAGCCCACGAGGCTCCCGGGCACACATTTCTTTCAAGCCCACGGGGCCCCAGTGCTGAAGGGGGCATTTTGCTAATTAGAGCCCAGAAGAAGAGCCAAGAGGCACGCTGGTGCCAGGCTCAGGTCCTACAGCTGCCCAGCACTTAGTGGGCAGCTGCTACGTTTAGGCCCTGGTGAATCTTCTTTGGCTGCCTGCGCAGCCTGCCCTGACTTTGCTGGACACAGGGCGTTTCAGCCCCTGAGAGGCCAGGTTGGCCTGGGGTCAGTTCTGGGTACTTTTTGGCGCAATTGTGATTACCTGCCTAATGTGATTGCTATGTCATATGCAATGCTTTTATGCCTATACCCCTAAATGTATTTTTATGCTTAGGAGGTTGTTTTCCTTAATATAGGTGATACTAGTGAGTTCATGGTTCCCTGTATGATATTTGCCTAAGGTGTTTAGGGTTGCGTAGGTGGTACTTACCTTTTACCAGTGGTTACTGGTTGTGTGCTATATTTGCTATTTGGTGCTACAGTTATTATATGTTCTATGTGCTAAGTGTTATTCCTACAAAGTGCTAATTCTACCAAGTGCTAGTTCTAAAAGTGCTTATTCTTGACAGTGGCCCACGTGGCCCTGTCCCTTGTACATAATCCTCTGTAAATTTTGCCCGTGCCTGTGGCACATTGTAAAGTGTGAGTTTATGATCTAATGTGTTTGGTATAATACAAAGGCTAATTTTATATATAACCTTGTGTGGAGTTCCTTTTGTGGGGGGCCTGGGATGTTGTTGCTGGTGGGTGCGTGCGCAAATACTTAACTTACATTGCCTCCGGGATAAGCCTTACTGCTCGTGTCACGTGAGCTAGAGGGTGAGCAGGTGTTATCTTTGGCGTGTAACTCCCTTGCCCTGACTAGAGTGGTGGTTTCTGCCTGGCTTTGGCGCAAGCCTTAGCCAACTGAAAATCCAATTTCTAACACTTGTACTTTCTGTACCTTGTATCTTGGTTAGTGGGGTCACTCCTTTTTTACTTATACCCAATTAGCACATTTAATGTACCTGTAAGTCCCTAGTAAAGTGGTACTGCCTGTACACAGGGCATGTAAATTAAATGCTACTAGTGGGCCTGCAGCACTGATTGTGCCACACACTTTAGTAGCAGCTCTTTAAACATCTCAGGCCTGCCATTGCCACCTGTGTGTACAGTTTTAAACTGCCACTTCTACCTTCCAAAATAACCCTTTTGCCAGGCCCAAACCTTCCTTTTAAATACATATGAGTTACCCCGATGGTAGACCCTGAACAGCCCAGATGGCAGGGTGCTTTACTTTTAACCTTCAAATGTTCTGGTAGTAAAATGTTCCTAAAGCAGGTTTTCAATATTGCTGCCTCTTTCATAGGATAACATTGGATTCACATTATTACATTTAATAAGCTGTAACTTTCAATTGGGAGCAGGTAGACAGTTCGAGTTTGTTGTCTAAATAATTGTAATTAAAAGCCCTCTTTAATGGTAAAAGTCAGACTTTTAATCACAGTTCTGACAATGCCACTTTTAGAAAGTTCCTAACCTCCTAACCTTTTGGTACCCACAGCCTGCTCCTGGGTCACATGACTAGGTGTAGCTGGCAGTTAGCCTTAATGTACTGGTTCCAGACAGTGAGGCAGAGGGAAGCTATGTGTTGGCAAGATGGGCCATTCAGAGTTAATGTGGAGGAACCGTCAACTAAAACACTTACATGCCACAAAGACTCTGTCTAACAAATGGGTTATTACTGCCCTTTTGTGACCCCAGACAAGCTGGGGCCAGGACAAGGAGGAACGGGATGATTGACTACAGGCAAAGTAGGCACCTAGTATAAATTGTGGCATTCAGACCCTAACTCTCAGCACATGTCTGGAATGTGTACTCTGCCAGGAAGAAGGACTGCTATGCTTCTGAAAGGATAGCCACTCTGAAAGACTGCTGCTCTGAAGGAAGTACTGTTGCCCTGGTGTGCTGGCCTGCTGCCTGCTGCCCTCTTGCCTTAATGAGAAGGACTCAACCTGCATCTGTTGAACAATGGACCCCAGAGAGATTGCATGGGCTAGTTGACTGCTTCCTGACTAGAGCCTCAGGGCCACAAGGCTCCAACAACCATCAACCCAGCATCACTCTCTAGTGCTGAAATGTAATCTTGTGGCCAAAGATGACCTCCAAGTTCCTTAACTACTCCACTGGCGTCAAAGCCCAGTCCATACAGGGGACCCACTCAAATAGTATTTACTTTATAGTAGGAAGTTCTACAAAGACCCACTCTGTTTATCATCTCCAAAGCACGGCAATGTTTTAAGAGGATATTTGATGTAATTTAGGGAGTTCCTCTGATATCGCTCTCATTGGCAGTAGGATGTACTTTTAATAATGTGTGTATGTTAGCATGTTAGTGTATTTTTACATTGCAAACTACACTCCTCAAACATCTAGAACAAGGGAAAATCAACTGTATTAAAACAAACTGTAGCAGGGGAGAGTAATAAGTAACTCTACATGTTATGGTGAGGTTTGGAGAGAGCTGCTGTCTGGGTAAAGTGATTGAATCTACTTTCAAGCTAGAAGTGACTTTTGCTACTGATATTGTTGTATTTGTTGCTCAAGTCCCCTTTCCAATAAAGTAGTGCAAATCCATAAACAGAAGTTAGAACAGTTTTTTTTTAATTGTATAATGGTTTATGGATAAAGTCATTGCATCTGTCTGCAGAAACTAATAGTAGATGCTAGATTCAAACAAGCATTCATATTAGTGACTAAATGCCCCATAATTCTATTCATATCGATCTTTATTAAAATGGACACTTTTTCATTTGTTACAACTCGCCGAACCCTCCTGAAAATTAATTAATTGCTGCTACTTGGTCCTCTTTTGTAGTCAATGCTGGCACAATCTGCCGATAAACTCTGTATTTTCTCTGATTAAAAACATGTAACTTGAGAATTACAAAGATTCTGAGAGTGTGATAATAAAATCTGAATACATTCTAATTATGGCTTCGGAATTCAAACCCAAAACTCCTAGGACACAATTATAAAGTTTGTTTTCTTCACCCTATGATTATTTTGTAAACTTATTCAACACAGAGCACTGACTTTTATCAGTGCATCCTTTAAAACGTGGCCACGACTGGTCTACTCTGGTGCAATGTGTTTGTGAATATGAATGAATATTAGATTTATAAACCACTAACTTATCCCAAGGGTGCCAAGGCGCTGCAGGAAGGACTATTATACAGAATTAAGATAATATGCTCAAACTGATGCCTATGTAAAGAGCTAGGGGCCAGATGTAGGTGGCCAATTACCGGTCGGTAACGTCCGAATTCGGCCGTTACCGACCGGTAATTGGATTTTGAGATGTAGGAGCATGCTTAACAGAATCGGTATTTTACTGAATCTGTATTTACAGATTCGGGAAAATTACCGAATCGGTAAATACAGACTCGGTAAAAATGCAGAGTCTGTAAAAGCATATGTAGGTAGCACATCTTTGAGTGCCGCAGGCCTTTCAGATTCGGTATTTTAACACCCAATCCAATTGGGTGTTAAAATACAGAATTCAGGTGTTGCATGCACATGTGTGCATGCACACCTAGCCATGTGACAGACAGACATGCCCTTAGGGCATGTCTGTGTGCCACATGGCGCACATGCCTATTTTTGGGGTGCCAGAGGGTGTCAAAGTGACACCCCCTGCACCCTTGCTAAAATCGGTATTTACCGATTCTGTAATTACAGAATCGGTATTGCCCATTGATTCCTATGGGCTTCACAGCCCATAGGAATCAATAGGAAATACCGATTCGGTATTTCCAGATTCGGTAAATACCGAATCTTAAAGATTCGGTATTTACACATCTGGAAATACCTACATCTCCCCCCTTCATATTTACCACTTCTTAAATACCGAATCGGTAAAATTCGGTATTTAAGAAGTGGTAAATAAGAATTACCTACATCGGGCCCTAAGTCTTCAAAGCCGTGCGGAAGAGGGAGTGTGACACTTGTCCAGAGAGATCATCAGGGAGGGAATTCCACAACCTAGCAGTGGCAATGGAAAAACCCCCATCTAGCCTTCTTAAACCTTGAAACTATCATCAGATTTTTACTTGCTGACCTAAGCTGCTTAGTTGGAACATAGTGCTGGAACAGCCCTTTGAAGGATTCAGGGCCTAGGCCATAGAAAGCATTGTGTGTCAGGCTTAGGGTCTTAAACTAAATTCTTCGATCCAGAGGTAGCCAATGCAACGTGATGAGAGAAGCTGAGACTGAGTGGTATTTCAGAAGATCCATCACCAGCCTAGCTGCCGCATTCTGTGCCAGCTGCAAACATCGCACCAGGCCTTTATTTATGCCCAAATAGAGGGCATTACAATAATCCAATCTGGACATCACTAAGGCAATAACTGCCTGTTTTCGTGAGGCAAACGAAAGGAACTGGGAATTTTTTCTAAGGATCCTAATTATCCCAATACAAGTGGACACTGTTCTGCTAATCTGCAGACTCAGACAGAGAGAGTTGTCCACTATAACCCCTAGATTTTTCCCATGGGACACAGGGCAGGGACAGCAACCAAGCGTGGCTGGCCACCAGTCATTGGACCAGATGTTCTGTTGATTTCCAAAGAAATCAAGAAAAGTTTGTCTATCACATATTGTCCTGTTTTGTTAAAGGTTGCTGTTTTACTTTTTAGAATGGGCCCACCGGATATTGTGTTTAATAATCTACTGGCTAACACTTCCGAGGGTTCTAGTGTTAGTTGAATCAAATCCTTATAGTCCGAGTATGCTGCTTCTTTCAGGTTTCTGCATCTATGCCTTATAAATCAAACCAGAAGTTCAGATAGTTTGTTTAATTTCCAAAACACTTGAAGAACTTACCCTTTTAGGGGATAAGTTAATTTACCTATCCCTAGTTCAGTATTAGTAAAGAAGTTGAGGGAACTAATTAAAAACATTGACATTGGAAAACAGATTCATTGTAAGGGCATTTTCAGTGGTGGAAGTGCTTGATTTTTGGGAAATATCTTAGCGTATGGCTAGAAGATCGGCAGTCACACAACCTACATCAGAGCACACTAAAACCAAGAATTGCTTACCTAAACTCCGCTTTCCAGCGAATACATCGGAAAATACAAAGCCCGACCTTCCAGCCATTACTTACCACAATACAAGCCAAGCTTATACCAACTCTCTGCTATCGGAAGCCTTCCCGGGGAAATTGGGCCTTTCCTTAATGCAGCACAAAATAAGGTCTTTAGACTTTTATTTCAGTTTCCCCAGAGTGCATCTCCTTTTCAGATCTGACAAGAATTCGGACTAATAAATCAAAAACTAGCACAAACAGGTGCACTGATCAAATACATGTCTTTAACAAGAGCTTTCGATGGAAATACACTACGAGCTCTGATATGGAATGAAATTCAAAACAACATGCACCAAAATTTTAAAAAACTTGGCCCAATCTCTCAAAAGAGCATTAATAACGCTGAAAGCAAAAGATCTACGGGACAAGGCACTTCCACAAGACTCTTTTAAAAAAGTAATCAACAAGCAAAGGAGGAGGTTATCATGGCTCGAAGACAAAGAAGATTTCAGGAAAAGGCGGTAGGCATGGACAACGATCGACATCTACAGGAAGCCGCATGCCCAGAAATATTTTACAACATTACTTAGATTATTTTATAAAAATAAGCTACTGAAGTTACGTTTTGGTTAATGCCAAACTCTAGAATATACCCCTAAATGGCAACTGCAGACTTTGAACACAAAGTGCAGACTTTGCTCACTACATGAAGAAAACTTAACTCACATTTAATCAATCTGCCATATCCTACTAATGTAAAGAACAATTTTATTGAAAATATTTTTTTATATGTATGATATTAGATCATGTTGGCATGCTTTATTATTTTGCATGAAAGGGGAATCACCACAAACAATAGCTGCTTCCATAAAATGTTATCTCAAAACAGATCGCCTTTTGACCGCAAAACATCTGATGATATAATGTAAGGAAGGCTCCCCAGGGATTTATTTAAATATAGCTTAATATGAACTTCAGTGATTCTAAAGGAAATTGTTGAAATTTGAGTTATAACAGAGCAGTTCATTTTTTAAAGTTTTTACCTGTGATATATTTTATGGTTTTTATTAACTGAATACAAATTACCCTATTTTACCTTAGTTGTATGCTTGATCAATCACATTTGAATTAAAATCCACTGTGATAAGGATTTTTCTTGATAAATATACGCCGTCCTTTGCCTCTCTGTAAATCCTAGGAGTTCTAAGATGAGATAAACTGCTTTACATTGAGCCCAGTAGCTGCATCATACAGCAGGTAGAGTGTTTTCAATTTTCACTATGTGTGCACACCACCCAGCATGTTTGATTAAAATAGGCACATAGAGCATAGCACTGTACTTGCATTCTAGTTTTATGGCTATTTTGCGGCATGTGGACTGACTGCATGACACCGGAAAGTGACTGCGGCACTTTACTGCAGTTAGGTGACCAACCTTATGCTCGATGAGGTGCTCCCCGTTTCAATTAAAAGGCCTAAGACAGAGCTACAACAGTTGCTCATTATTGTAAATGAAATTTCTGAAACTGAACTTTAATAACTGCTAATTAGTTCAAGTGGAATACTGCATGCTGAGCACTGCTGTGGCTCCTTAATGGAAGCCTGAATCATACTAAGCTGCTCTGTATTGTATTCAGGCTGCAGCTCTCTATCCTTTATGGGGAATTACTTACTCAGACTGAGTGCATGATAAGTAAACTTTCATTGCACTAAAGTAAGCAGTGCCTTCACTAACACTTGTGCAAGCCTGTTTCTATTAAGTCCTGACCAGTGTTCTCACACTGATAAAGACCTGCCAATATTTGCCTGCAATGGTAGTATTCCTTTTAACTAAAACTGACAAATGTAGCACTGTCAGTGGCTCTAGGTACTGGTAGTGATTTGTGAGTGAAACATTCAGATCTAGCTTCAAGTGGGCAGTGGATTAAGTTTTTAAAGTAAGCTAATACAGTATAAGAGATGTAGATCACATTTCTTCTAGTACTAGAACCGTGTGTACAACTGGCATGCAAAAATCTCCTAGACTTGTTTTTCACAAATGTAAGGCCCCTCTCTCCCATTGAATAACATTGGGTTACCGCCAGCCACCGCCGACAGTGGAAGTACCTGCAGAGCGGTGACGTGGGGAGGGGGAGGGGCAGGGTGGCGGTAGTAATGAATGGATTGCGGAGTTTTAAAGGTAAGTAAACATTTAAATAAATAAAATGAATTTTGTTGCGCGCACTGCATCGCATTTGGGGATGCAGTGCACTCAACGAAATTCGTTTTATTTATTTAAAATGTTTACTTACCTGGGAATCTCCGTAATCCATACATTACTAACCCCCACCCTGCCCCTCCCCCTCCCCACGTCACCGTCCTGCAGGTACTCCCACTGCCGGACGTGGTTGGTTACCGCATTACATTTAGTAGGTGCAAACTCTTGATTGGGAGAAAATAGAAAAGTCACAATTAGACTAAAATGAATTGTAATATAAAATCCTCTTTAATGGCAAAGTTACATTTTAAGTAACAATTCTGAAAATGCCACTTTTAGAAACTTTGCATTTTCTTGTCTTAACCGTTTGCTGTCTGGTCCTGTGTCCTGAGTCACATGACTGTGAAAAGCTTGGCAGTTGGCCTCTTTGTATTCATTCCAGATAGTGAGAAAAAAGTGGACTGTGTTTTGGCAGGATGCAAGGTGGAGGTGTTCCCTGCCTCACATACTTTTCAAATTGCTGCCTCCAGTGCACACACACACACAAAGGAACCTGGCACCAATTGCTTGTTACCCTGGGCTACTTGGAGCCTTGATAGGGGAAGGTAAGAGCTTTCAAGAACCATACGTGGGGGCAGGAAGAATGTCACCCTCACTTCAAAGGCTGGAACTAGGCATAAATATTGGACGTCCTGAACCACCTCTTCAGTACACTCCTGAACCTGTGTATGCATTCAGAGGACTGCCATGTACTCTGCTTCTTGAGGTCTGCGTTGTTCTTCAGAGGACTGCCCTGCTGCTTGAGGACTGCCTTGTTCTCTGAGGACTGCCCTGCTGCTTGAGGCCTGCCTTGTTCTCTGAGGACTGCCCTGCTGCTTGAGGCCTGCCTTGTTCTTCAGATGACTGCCCTATTGTTGGGGACCTTCCCATGATGCTGAAGGAGAGAGGGCCATCTCCTTAAACCCAGGACTACCAGAGTTACTGAAAGGGCTAGTTGGCTGGCCTCTTGTGGGTGATACAGGGGCAAACAAGCCCCAGAGACTATGAACCCTGCACCTGGACTCTGCTGTAATGCGTCCTAACCGCACAAGTGTTGCCCCCTAGGTCATGGAATATTAGATATGCTGTTAGAGGTGCTGCTCCTGCCTAACCTTAAAAGTTGGGACTAAGAAACATTTTCACCAAAAAGTGGCAGAAGAAGCAACAGAAGACTGGGACGTACCTGCCAGCCAATCTGCCTGAGGTGCATTGCCAGTCAGCCTGGCTTAGCAGTAGCTCCTGCTACGTTCATCTCAGCTGTAGCAAATCCTGATCAGCTGGACCTCCAAACGATGGTATTGGGCCCTGTGTAACCCTCTTTGTCTATGGCTTGCAGCTTCATCTCGCTGCAAGTTTTCAACTTCAAAACAATTGTTGCTTAAGTCCGAAGATAATATTTTCACCAGGCTCGATGGTGACAGCTTCCTCTTGAAAGTCAATGACCTTCTTGGCTTTGCGGTTTCTCCCTCTCTGATTTTTTCTTGCCATTGTTAACAGCTTTACCAAGACCTCATCCAGTGCTCCCTGGTGACAATGGCGACTCCTCCTTGGACACAGCCTGCTGCCTTTCCCCACTGAATTCAAATCTCTTCTTGACTTTTCCACAGAATTTCTTCCAAGTCTGAAAGTTAAGCTGATACCGGGTCCAATCCACCTCATGATTCTGAAATGCACACCGTAGCGGCCAGCCTTAACTTTTGACTTTGCTCCGGTCTCGTGCAACCAGAAACCTGCGGTTGATGCTTTGATTTTACAAGTACTAGGTTTCATTAAAAACGTTTAAACATCCATAGTTTCACTTCTACTGATTGGATTAATTAATTTTGTTGTGATTTTTATTTATTAAAAGTTTCTCTATTTTTCTAAACTGGTGTTGGAATTTTCTTGTGCATTCACTTTATTACTGTCTGTGTGCTGCATAAAAACTTAGCACAGTGCCTCTAGGTCTGTTTTTGTGGCAAACTACTGGAGGGTTAAGCACAGGTTAATGTAATGACATTCAGTGACTCACCTTGGCAAGGACTGTTGTTGCTGCTTGAGTAGGACTTTGACCCCTTCAATCAATAACCTAATTTCTTACAACATATAATACCGAGTACACAGCTCATACAAATATATGCTCTCTGGAGCCATTGATGCCTGTTATGGACATGGCCATTAACGCATATTATAATCAGACATTGCTGTCGGGGAAAATTGATGCTCATTACTGTCAGAGGTCATCCACAAAAGCATTCTTGCAGCTCCTTTCTCTGAGTCCACCTGGAAGGAACTGTCCCAGAATCAGGGATAGGAAGTGAAAAGATTGTGCATACAAGAGTGCACTGCCTCTCTTCCATGTCTTGATGAGAGGGTTGGACAAGATCAATCCTGCTGCATTTGTAAATGTAAAGGCGTTTGCCCCACAACTTCGCCAGGCTGTTCAGTTGTTTGTGATCCTATGAAAATGTTCACATTGCTCGTAACATAGAAGTTCCTGCCAGCCCAATAGAGATATTTTCCAATTGCTGGCCTGATTCACCTTGGATTGGCCAGCAGACAGCGTTGCAGATAAACAGCTCTGAAAACCTCGGGCATAAATTCAAGCCACAACAGCAGCGGTATATTTCATTGAACTTCTGTCACTGAGTCATCGTGACTAACAGTTGAGGGGGTATTATTCAAGGAGCAAATGAAATGCAATGGATTAGTGGTCGTGAAAGCCAAACCGTGCCTCGGAGACGCTCTAATTTAAGGATCAAGCATGCACACACAGGGCCGTATCACATGAAATAAACACTGAAAGTGCTAATCTAAGGCACAGGCTCTGCCACAGAATGGAGTGTCAAGTATCTTAAATAGTTGAAGAGAAGAGGTGGAGCAGAGCTATTTCATCACTGCAGACATGCTGTTTTTGCCTGGAAATGAAACTGCATTTGTTGGCATATCTACAGTAAAAAGCAGAACATATCTCCTTACGAGGCATCACCTCACCCCAGTCTATTGTCCAGCAGGTACCAGGAATGGATTCTGGATGCAATCAATCAAGTAGCCCCAGCCAAATCCATCACTTCTAACCGGGCCACGCCATCTGCCCAATGGTTCACAGAGGATCTTCGACTACAACGGCAGTATTGTAGGAATTTAGAAAGGCGCTGGCAAAGCACTACAGTCTTTCAGACAAGCAAACCTACAAAGATGAGCTAGCGCTATATAAGAGATCTATTATTAAACATAAAAGCGCTTTTTTTCTTGCCCAGATCGAGTCTGCCCAGAACTCTGCAAGAAAGCTATTTCAAGTAGTCGATTCTCTCTCTAACCCTCCGACAGGGCCTCCCATTGAGCCATCTCAAGATCTTTGTAACGCGGTAGCAACTTTCTTTTCCTCCAAGGTCACTAATATCTATTCATCTTTCTCCTCCCCTAAATGCTCGGATTGCCCTGACCCCCTTCCTCTGTCCCCTTCACTTACACCTACCTTTCCCAACTTTCATATGGTCTCGAAAGACCAGATCAGCAAGCTTATCACTTCTATTAAATCTGGGTCTCCTTTAGACCCTTGCCCCCCTTCCATACTGAGCGCTCTCACTGAGGTTGTTACTTCCCCGCTCACGGACTTATGTAATTCCATCTTCCAGACAGGCATTTATCCTGAAATTTAGAAAAAGGCAGTCATCAAGCCCCCGTTAAAAAAAACGTCCCTGGACCCCGCTGACTCCGCTAGTTACAGACCTATTGCCTGCCTCCCATTCCCGGCCAAAATATTTGAAGAAGTCATGAACAATCAGCTTTCGGGGTTCATCGATTGTCACCAACTTTTAGATGATACCCAGTTCGGGTTTAGGAAGGGCCACAGTACAGAAACCGCTTTGATAAAGGCCTCTTACGAGATTAGGACTATAATGGACCAGGGTGGGGCGGCGGTCCTTGTACTCCTAGATCTGTCCGCTGCCTTGACACGGTCGATCACTCCATCTTGATCGACCGTGTCACATCCTTGGGGGTGACCCATCTTGCCAGGGACCTCATTGCTTAGTTTCTGGCCAACCGCACGCAGGCGGTGAAACTGGGCACCTTCTACTCGCCCACCTTCACCCTTCCGTGTGGGGTGCCCCAGGGCTCCTGGCTAAGCCCCACATTATTTAATATATATGTGGCGGATTTGGCGAGGGTCATAAAAGCACACGGGCTGTGCTTAACCACCTATGCGGATGACACCCAATTGGTGTTGGTGGTACATAAGGATGGACCAGCCGTTGCTGCAAGATTCCAGGAGGGGATGTCGGCCATTAGCTCATGGATGTCGAGTAACTGCTTGAAATTAAATTCGGACAAGACTGAGGTGATGACCTGTGGCAACCTTTCACCGGAATGGTCTTCCATTTGGTGGCCCACCTCCCTCCGGTTGCCAGGGTCAGAAACTCGTTGTCATGTTCGAAGACAAGCTGTTATTTAAGCACCATGTGAACGCAATGGTCGCATCCTCCTTCTATATGCTGAGGAAGATCAAGAAGCTTTTGCAATATCTCCCTCCAGCTGCAGGAAAAACATTGATCATCACCCTCGTTTTTTCTAAGATGGATTATGGCAACGCTCTCTTCCTCAGCACGCAAGAACAGGTTTTAACCAAACTGCAATCAGTTCAAAATGCTGCAGCTAGAATCCTGCTCGGCATCCCTAGTCACCGCCCCACCTCCTCTGCCATACGTCACCTGCATTGGCTAAGAGTCAAGAGTCGGATAAAGTTTAAAGCACTCTGTATCGCCTACAAGGCCATCCATGACTCAGGACCCAGGTTCCTTAAGGATGCTTTTCGGATCTACGCTCCTAAAAGATCACTTCGCTCATCCTGCACCTACCTCCTCTCTGTCCCACGTACCAGAACCACTACCTGGGGAGACAGACGTTTCTTAGTAGCAACCCCCAGGCTGTGGAATTCTCTCCCTTTGTCCATCAAAACCAGTCCCACTCTCATCATCTTCCGTAAACTTCTGAAAACCTGGTTATTTAATCAATGATCCATCTGGCTGCTCTCTGTCCCAGGAAGTCCGATATGCACCGAGACACCCCAGGGTAGTTGTGCGCAATAAAAATTCCAAAAACATAAACATAAACATAAACATACCACAATAATTTACAGAAAGCAACATAACAACACAGTTAAAACATTGCAAGGCACCACACAACAAAATAGTTAAAACAAAATGCTGCACAATGTTATGTTATGTTACGGATATGTGTAGCGCATTTCTACCCGAAGGCGTCCCAGCGCTAGTCGAGAGAGAGTACGTTCACCATCACAACAGCTTTCACAATAACCACAGAAAAAAGGCTTCACATTATAAAAATGTTAGCACGAAACAGTTTGAATAAACAGAACGTATCACCACCACAACCAGATATACACAACAAATATGCACAAGCATACTTGCCACATAAAACAACTTTCAGTAACCCGCTTTCACACAGTGATGAAAACTATTTGCACCACGCACAGTCTTATCTTACCTCAAGGCAGTGGCGTAACGAACCTTGCGGGGGCCCCCCTGCAGGGTATCTGAAGGGGCCCTCTCCGGACTCAATCTAGAGCTCCCCAGTAGAAGTGTGGTGCTGACGGGGCCCCCTGGAGTGTAAGGGCCCCCCCGCACCACGGGGGCTGCAGGGCCCTGTGTTACGCCCCTGCCTCAAGGGCATGAAATACATTCAACCAAAAATGTGTTGAGATCCGACCCCATTTCTTTTGCACAGACTTGAGAGGCAAAAATGGCACTCAGTTCCAGGTACAGTTAAATAGATAAATTATTTTAGGGTTTGTTGTTTATCTGGTGGTTGATTAATTTTAGTACTGATTGGAAGTGAGGTGTTATGCAGGTCTGTTGCTCACCTCTGCTTATAAATGTTTGAGAGCGGATCTGTTATTAACAAAAAGAGTGGTCTTAGAACATCAAATGTATGAATGTGCGAAGACAATATTTCACAGAAAGAGAATAGAAGTGCAGCATTAATTGTTATCGCTGTAAACTTTAAATGCTCGATAATCGATTAAAACTCCAGAACAGCATTTTCCGTGTCAGTTAGTAACTGTATGAAATACAAGAACATTAATATTTTGGGAGTGCCACTTTGAACAATAGCCAAGGATGACTAACAATCACTATAAGAATAATAGTAATTGTGATGATAATAATTATCACAAAAATCCATGCTAATGTAGAAGACCGGTATAAGAGCTAACATTTTTGAAGAGGAGAGAACATATGACTCTTCAAGAAAACCTGTTCATAAAGAACCTGCTGATAGCCTTGTGTGTTCCCAGGTGCAGAGTTATGCTGTACATTATCCTACCTTAGGCTTTACCAGTGCTCGCCTATCAAAATTACTGTCATGCATCTAAAGGTTTTGGGGCCACATGTATCAACCAACTTTGCATTCGCTAACGGGCTGATTTGCATAATCGGACCATTTGTGAACGCAAAAAAGGCTTTTTACATGTATCAAACCCTGTTTTGCGATTCAGGTAACCTGTCCCTTCCAAATAGCGAAATGCAGCGGTATGCAATAATGTTTTGTGATGGTGAATGCCGTCGCAAAACATTCACAATTAACCACCAATTTCAAGTTGACGGTAACCCATTCGCAAATGGGTAGGGTTCCCCAAGAGACACCTCCCCCTTTCGGAATGGTTGTTTTTAAAAAATATGTATTTTTATTGGTATTTTATAATACAGTATATGGCACAAATAGCATAAAAGAGCAGTTCTCGGACATGATCGATGGGGTTTCACATTTCGCTCTTCGTTGATGAACCGTTGCCCCACAGTTTATAAACATTTAGCACAAAGACAACTGTTTTTGGTCAGAACTCTTATCCGGTGTTTCTAAACATAGAACATGCAAATGTTAGCGTGGGTATCCCAGGAGACCCTCCTGTGCTCCGTTGGATCTGAGTTTGATTTGTTTTGTTTTGCCCTCCTTACTATCATGGGGGTTCGTATGGTTCAAGAAACTTGTCTAGAGTTGTCCACATCTCTCTATTGGGATTCTTCCATGGGGCATATCTGAGTGCTGTATTGTCTGCACCTCTGAGGAATGTCACCCAGTCCATCCACCCTTTGAACGTGACTTTTGCTGTATCTTTCCAGTTGGCGAGCACCGTTTTGGCTGCCGATGTTAGGAGGAAATCAAGGAGGGTTCTGTCCTGTTTTGTGATTGTGTCTCCACCCAAGAGTGCTGTGGTGATTGTGGCAAATTCTTCCTTTAGTGTGCATCCTATGGCTGTGTTTGCAAATGTGAAAACTTCATTCCAGAACTTTCTATCCTTTGGGCAGTCAAAAGTAAGGTGCGCCAGGTCCCCCTTGTCTGAGTCACAGTTCCAAGAGCGGTCAGTTTCTCTGAGTCCCAGCGTCGCTAAGCGCACAGGGGTCCAGTATATGCGGTGCAGTAGCCAGTATTTTGTTTGCGCTAGTACGGGGTAGATCAAATTTTTCGAAGCGGAAGTCCAGAGGGAGTGTGTCTCTTGCTCTGTGAGATTGGTATCTAACTGGGATTCTCAATATTTGGTGTTCCCACTGTTGAGGTTTGAGGTGCTGGGGCGGAGCAGTTTGTACAGGTGGGACACCTGGTGACCAACCTTGTTTAGGTTCTCCATAGATTGCATGATTGTGGGCCTATGTTTTGCTAGTTTAGCCTTTGACAGGCTGTTTTGATTATCAGGAAATTGTCGCTGAGGTTGTACCTCGCTTTTAGGTTGTTATCGGTGAGGGGTTTACCTTCAGCATCTTCTAGGTTCGCCGGGAAGGAGAACCCTAAGCTTTTCCACGTTTCTAAGTCTAGTGTTTTCCCTCTGTATTTGATCTTGCGTTTCGCCCATAGGGATTCCCAGCGTGAGTTTGTGACGCTGCATTGGAGTTTCTTGTCTACCTTAAGAAGTGCCTGTTTTGTGTTTCTAAGTATAGAGTTGTTCATCAGTACTTGTTTGTTCGCTGTGAGGAGAGTCATAGGGCTTGTGTTGTTTATAATGGCTTCTCAATGGAGAGCCACGTCGGTGTGTATTCCTGGTCAGGCAGTATCCTATACATACCCTGTCTTGATATGAAGGCTGTCTGAAATGTCTTAAAGTCCGCTACGTTTAGTCCGCCTTTGCTAGCCTCAGTTTTGGTAGACCTATTCTGGGGTTTTTGTCGCGCCAAATTAATTTGTTTTTTCTTTTGGTCTACCTTGCGATGAAAATCGTCTGTGAGTGTGAGGGGAAGCATCCCTGCCAGGTAGTTCACTAGTGGGGTTATCATCATCTTTATGGTGTCTATTCTCCCCCACCACGTTATGAATTTGGGTGACCAGGATTCCAGGAGTGTTTTAATTTTCCCCAAGGTAAGTTTCTCATTGTGTTCTAGAGTGGATTTCAGGTTTTTCCCGAAATGGATCCCTAGGTATTTGACAAACCCTGGTTGCCATGCTAGTCCCGAGGCGGCTATCACCTCTTTGGTTGTGTGCAAGTTGAGCGGCATGCACTCTGATTTTTCCCTGTTTAGCTTGTATGCATGTATGATGTCCATACGAGCTGTGATGGATGTTTCTGGGTCTTCAGTTACTATCAGCATATCGTCCGCGTAGGCTGCTAGTTTGGCTGTGGTATTGTTGATGGATACTCCCTTCATTTTGCTATTGGCTATGATGTCTGTGATTAAGGGTTCGAGGGCTAGGAGGAACAGCGTCGGAGATAGTGGGCAACCTGGTCTTGTCCTTCGCTGTAGGTTAAGCTGTTGTGATGTGGATCCATTTATTGCTATTTGTGCCTTGGGCGATTTATATAGTGCCATAACTTTCCTTGTAAAATGTTCTCCCAGTTTGTATGTGTGCATGCATTGTTCTAGGAACTCCCAGGACACTCTGTCAAAGGCTTTTTCTGCGTCTAATGTTATTGCTATTGTTGGCTTATCAGATTTGTTTGAGTGTTCGATCACATGGCGGAGGAGCCTTGTGTTGTCGTGTGACATGCGTGTTTTCAGATAGCCTACTTGTGTGCTGTTAATCAGTTTTGGGATCAGATTGTTTAGCCTTGGGGCTAGGATTTCGGCGTATATCTTACAGTCTATATTGATGAGTGAGATGGGTCTGTAGTTCTGGGGGTACTGCGGGTCCTTGCCCTCCTTGGGGTTGACAATAATGTTTGCTTCTGACATGGATCTGGTTACTTCCCCCTCCCTCTCGCAAGGGTTGAAAACCTTCTTCATAATTGGGATTAGGTTGTTTTGGAATGCCTTATAGAAGGCTGCTGTGTAGCCGTCGGGCCCTGGAGCTTTGTTGTCTTTCAGTACGGAGACAGCCTGAGCGATCTCACTAGTTTTAATTTCTTGCCCTAGAGATTATGCCTCATCTGTGGATATTTTGGGCAGCTTTAATTTGCTCAGATAGGCACCACAGCCCTTCTGGTCTAGGGTTGTGTCCTCCTTGTAAAGTTCTTGGTAGAAGTCCCTGAACGCACGCAATATGCCTTCGTGTTGGGTGTGTGCGACACCATTAGCGTCCGTCATCAATGAGATGCAGTGTTGCTTTTGCTTATGCTTGATGTAAGGTGCTAGTATTTTCCCTGCTTTATTCGCCTCACAGAGGTTAATTTGCTTATATTTGTTTATCCATAAGCCTGCTCGTTCGCTCATGATTCTGTTAAACTCGTATTTTTTACTTGTGATCTCTAGTAGTGATTTGGAGTTTGAGGAATCCTTAATGTGGTTTGTTTCTAGTTGTTTGATTTCTTTCTCTAGTTGGTCTAGCTGGTGCTTTGTTTCCCTATCTCTTCTGGCTTTGATTTCCATTAGTGTCCCTCTCACTGTTACTTTGAGCGCATCCCACAGTGTTTTAGGATCTATGTCCGGTGTGTTATTATCTGCTATGTAGTTTTTTATAGCCTGCTCTATTGTCGCTTTGTCCTTATGTTTTGCCATTATTATGCTGTTGAAGCGCCATTTTCGGGTGGGGTGTTCTTTATGCCGGCCTGCTAGTTTTAGGGTGATGCATGAGTGGTCGGAGATTGTTCTTGCTGCAGTTTCCGTGTGTTCCGTTAGGTGTGTGTGTGAGCCTGAGATGAGGATGTAATCGATCCTGCTGTAGGAGTTGTGTGGGTAGGAGTAAAAGGTGTAGTCCCTGGTGTCAGGGTGTTGGAGCCGCCATGAGTCCTTTACGTTGAATCTGTTGCATCTGTTTTTCAGCGTGTTGTGTGCGGCACGAGGCTTGGCTTGAGTTGTAGACTGTCTGTCTAGGGTGTAGTCAAGTGTTAGGTTGAAGTCTCCGGCCAGTACTAACATATGGTTAGGGTCGGTTGACTCCAGCCTTTTGGCTACTTTCTCCCAGAACACTGTGTCATCCTTGTTTGGTGCATAGGTGTTAACTATGACTATTGTGTCGTCCCCTTTTTTCAGGTGTGTTATTAGCAGTCTCCCTTCCTTATCGTGCTGTTCCTTATCAATGGATATCTTCGAATTTCTGTTGATCAGCGTGATGACACCTTTTTTCTTGCCCTCGGCTGGTGAGCAGGCTACCTGTCCTATCCACTTAGCCCTTAACTTGTTAGCCTCCTCCCTGGATAGTTTAGTCTCTTGTAGTAGTAGGACGTCTCCTTTTGTTTTTGCCAGGTTATCTAGTACCTTTTTCCTTTTAATGGGGTGGTTTAGCCCCTTCACATTGAGTGACACTATCTTCAGGTCTGACTGCAGGGTGTTGCTACTTCCCTGTGGTGGGGGGGTGTTATTGTAGGTTGTCATTGTGTACTATGTGTGGGTTTCATTGTCTTGCTCTCAGACCTCCCCTCATAATACTTTGTGTGGTTGACTGCCTGGGAATGGTGGCTACAGCAGCTGGTGTGATGCAGCCCTATCGGTTTGGGCAGGATCAATTGTTGTAGTGGCGCTATAAGGTGGACCGGTCTACCTGGTGTTGGGTTGTGGGCATCTGCATGTACGCGACAATACAAATGGACGTGACAAACTGGACAAACGGAACAGTGGACAGGACAGACTAGACAGACGTGGCGACAGGTGTCACAACGCTCACCCTTACCCCCTCCCTCCCCTCCCCCCTTTTCTGTAACCTTGTGCTGAAGACGTGCGCCGGCAAGATCCCTCACGCACCACCCTCCCCCAGGGATGTTTAGGTAGCAATGATGGGTCGCCATGCACTAGACAATGATCCCTTGGTTACAAGTATCTTTTAAAAGTCAATAAAAAAAGTGTCATATTGCCCCTGTGCTTTTAAAGGATATTGCTGCTGACGATGGACGCCTTTGGTTGTTTCGACTGTGCTTGCTGAGATCTATTGCATTTCTGTTCTGGCAACTCGTCATCATAGCACAGTCTTGTCCTTACCAATGAGGTAGTCATTATGGTTGAGGTAGTGTGTTGGTTGCACTATTTGGGTTTTGGTGTATGAGGTAGCTATGTCTTATTCTTTTTTAAAAAAAATTTGTCCCCCTCTGGTGTTCTTAGTATCCTTATGTTTCCTCTTCTACTTCGGTCTTCAAACTCGGCGGCTTGTTTCTAAAGGGCTGTGGTCGCACACGCTATGGTGCTGATAGTTTTGTTTGTGTGGAGAGCCGTATCCTCTATATTGCTCATATGTTGTTCACCTCGGCTAGCCTATTGTTGGCGGTGTGGATGTCTGCTCTCACTGCGGCTAGTTCGAGTTGGACTGCGTCTGTTGTTAGTTAGGTTGTTTTTGCCAGGTCGTGGACATCCGCCAGTATTTTAGGAATGCTGTCCAGTGTACTGTTTATATCTGTTTTTTGTTTGATGGGGGATTCCGCATGACCTTCTGTTTTTTTTTTTTTTTTGGTGGTTGATTACCAGCCATTGTGGGCAGCCCTCTTCTTGCTTGGAGAAGCCCAAATCTCGTGCTTTTGCTCTGTTGGTCTGGATGAGTTGCAGGCTTCTTCTGTGACGCAGTGTGTGGCACGTCACTCTCTTCGTGGAGGCTGTGTTTTGTTGCACTTGGTAAAAACTTTTTAGGAGCAGGCAGTGGTCTCATAGATCACTGCCTGCTCTTAAGAAATGAAAAGAAAACTTTTAATTAAAAAAAAAAATGCAACCCGTTTTCTTTTAAGGAAAATGGGCTGCATTGTAAAAAAACATTGCTTTATTTAAAAGCACTCATGGACATGACATGATCACAGACCCCAGCAGGGCACCATCCACGTGATTTGAATGATTCCTAGTCGGGGTCGCAATTTGCGACCATACCTCATTAACATTAATGAGGTAGGTCAATTTGCAACCTCTTACGAATCAGTATATATGAAACCCTTGGAGTTTTATACATTTGTAATAACGATTCCCTAATTAGGATTAGCAGAAGATTGCAATAAGGTAATTGCGATATTACACATTTTGATACATGTGGCCCTTGGTGAATGGGTGCGTGTCAAAAATTCTAAAATAAATGAGTTAATAAATACTTTTTTCAAAGCAACTTTTTTATTTTGAAGTCCTCAATATTGCACAAATCTGTGGACAATAGATGTATAGTTTAAATGAAGAATAATATGCTGGTGGTGTGTGTGCATACCCTTCTGTGGTGATGTGTGTACCCACTTATCTGTGATGACAGAAGCTGTTTTTAAGACATAACGATGATGACGTATATCCCTGCTCAAGTCTATGGATAATATAAGCTGAGTATTTATGGAGAAAAACATGCTAATGGGGGTGTGTGGATTTGTGTGCATGCACAAATTTGCAGACAATAGATGTATATATACAGTGTGTATGCAAGATGATGCATGGGATTGCTTATGGGGGTACTCGTACAAATCTGCGGTCAAAATAGATATAGTTTTTGTGAAGAAACACATTTAGGTGTCCTTGTGCACGCAAAGCTGAGGACAATATAACTAACAGTGTATCTGAAGAAACTATGCTGGTGTGTATTTGCGCATGCGCGAGTCTGTGACAAAATAGAGAGAGTTTTTTTTGGCGAAAAAACATGCTGATGTATGTACGTGTTATTGCATATTATACCCATAAATGTTAGGCGGCACTACCCTTTCTTGGTGTCAACCATTGTTTACTCTGATTATTTCCCACATGCAGAATTGAATTGTTGGCTTGTTGACTCATAAACTTTGGCTCTTTAGACTTGCAGTTATTTAGTCCAGCTAAATGTGGATTCGGAAGCAGTTTACCGCCATCATTTGCCGGCGCAGAGCACCCCATTCATCTCTCTGCTGGCTTGGTGTTATTCAGCTGGAATTACAGCACAGATTGCTTGTATAAATTGAAGGGTGCTGTGGTTATAAAATTCCCTTTCATCAATAAACACACCGTGCTGGAATCCATAATGCACTTGGCTCCAAAGGTACAGGCGTTATTTCATGCAGGAGCTTCATTGTGATACAACAGGCAAACCATTTTACTAGGAACTTCTTGAGTTTGCTACTAATCTTCTCTGCATCGTTTTTTTAGAAAAAAATGAATTTTACAGAATGCCATTTGTTGATTTCCAAATGAGTTATCACTAAAGCATAATTTACTAATTCAATATTCATTTTTCTTTTGTAACATATTCTTGAAAGGGATATTTCGTTTTCCTAATGCATTTGTTTTAGCCCTATACCCATTTCATTTATCCTCTGATGAATATTAATTAAGACAACATGCCTACGTTGGATTTATTGCAAAACTTTCAATGTACATTATGTGAAGATCCATCACGTCTTCCTTTCGAAAGTGAAGCCAGATCTAAGCCTTATTGTTTTTCATTTGAGCCTTTGTTTTAATGTGATCTTTTTTCCCCAGGGCCTCTACCTGGGATTCTCTTTACAATCCCCTCGCTTCCAGGCACGCTTGTGCTTCTGCAGATGCCTTAAGTAGGTGCTTCGGAGATTGCACTGTGCTCATTTGCATGCAATGCCTTTACCTGTCCACATAAATATTCTGCTGTAGCCCGTGCGGTTAGACCTTCCTCTCTGCAGTGTTCTCGGTGCCAATCTGTTGGCTCAGACACCTCTGCATTCATTTTCTGTCCGTGCAGTAACTCTTTCAGTGTCAGAGGTGAGCAACAGCTTTGCATACATGTGTGCAGCGATATGCATCAGTGCAGAGGGTGATCTGTGGTTGGATTGACAGAAGAATTCTTGTCTGAAAGTGATTTGGACCCTTTGCTTCTCAACAGGTGCTAACTTATTTGGGTCAGATTTACGAAGCATGTATCTCGACCAGCTCAGACTGGTAAACTAGCGCCTTTTGTGCAAGTGTTAATTCAGAACTAAAATATCAGCATGGCTGTGCACATGTATGTTTCCTCTGCTCTAAATTTGGGCTTAGGGCAGGGCATTCTTTTAATTAGGTTGAAAACGGTAGGGGTGGTCTCTATTTGGAAATGTGTAGAGCTTTTATTGGATGAAAAAGGTGGGGGCTCTAAAGAATTGTGGCCTAAGAAGCGTTTCTAGGAAACCTCCACATGAGGCTTGGCCTGTGTAACTAAAAGAGTAGCCTAACACAAATGAAATAGAAGCCTCTCATTAACTATTTCATAAATAGAGACGAGCTGAATAAAGAATAACCAAAGTCAGTGGTCAAGAAATAATTTATTTAACGATTTATACAACACAATTATTATGAGTCAAAGGCAATAAATCAACTCAATAGCGTCATTATGCAGATGTGTAGATTTGTAGAACCTACTATCACCGGGGAGAGTATCCAGGCGGTGAGTCTAGGCACATCTGAGCCTAGGGGACTACTTGGAAAGCCAGGTCTTCAGATTCTTGCGCAATGCAACAAATGAGGAAGATGATCTTATGTGTAGTGGCAGGTCATTCCAAGTTATCCCCTTCTTATTCGCTAGGAGGCTCGAAGGCCAGATCTGGTTTTGCTTAAGCTTTGGATTTGTTCAAGTAGGAGTCTGGATGAGCGGAGGTGTCTGGAAGGTTTGTGAAAGCAGATGCAATTGTTGAGGTGTGCTAGGTCAGTGTTGGCATAGTGCCTTAAAAGTGGTGTTGTGAGCACGGGACCCAGGAACAGGGTCAAGACTGATTTGCATATGGCTGGGTCCAAAATGGGGTGGGGTGGTGAGAAAAAGAATGATGGAACCCAGATCTTTGTGACTGGGGGTGAATGTTTGCATTGTCCAGCATTCTGTCCATCAATTGTTTCTTTTGCATATGTCGCCCTAAGTGGGAAGGGTATGCCCAGCGGTGTGTCCCGTGCTCACTACACCACTGGATTCAAGCTAGCCTGGCTGATGAAGGTTGATGTCAGAAGCCGGTCCCAGGATGCTTGTTTCCAGTCCAGGGAGGACCTGGCTTGGCAGTTTAGGCTAGACTGTTCCCACAAGGAACAGGGTCAAGACTGATTTGCATATGGCTGGGTCAAAACTGGGGTAGTGTGGTGAGCAAAAGAATGATGGATTAAACCCAGATCCTTGTGACTGGGGGTGAATGTTTGCATTGTTTAGCATTCCGTCCAATAATTGTTTCTTTTGCATATGTCACCCTAAGTGGGAAGGGTATGTCCAGACGTGGGTCCTGTGCTCACTACACCACTGGATTCAAGCTAGCCTGGCTGATGAAGGGTGATGTCAGAAACCGGTCCCAGGATGCTTGTTTCCAGTCCAGGGAGGACCTGGCTTGGCAGTTCGGGCTGGACTGTTCCCACAAGGAACAGGGTCAAGAGTGATTTGCATATGGCTGGGTCCAAACTGGGGTGGTGTGGCGAACAAAGGAATGATGGATTAAACCCAGATCCTTGTGATTGGGGGTGAATGTTTGCATGGTCCAGCATTCCGTCCATCAATTGTTTCTTTTGCGTAGGTTTATAATACAGCATAGCTTCCTATTTGTCCACCTTGGCAATTATAGTGACATCCAAATAAGTCACCTGTTGCTTATTCAGTTTATACTGTAAGTTACGTTTAAAGTTGTTCCTGTTCAAACTTGACACATATTTCTTCACCTTGATACTGTGTTCCTTCCATTTTATAAAGAGCTGATCAATGTGCCTCAACCATCAAATAAAGTTGCCATTATAACCTGACATTTGTTCTGACCAGACAACTACTTGTTTCTTCCTCCATCCTGTGAACAAATTCACATAGGCAAGGTAAAACATATTCCCATGTCAGTGCCACTGATTTGCTGGTATACCTTATCCTGGAATATGGAAAATGTTGATACATAAACACAATTCCATCATTCATAGTAACATAGTATAAATGTATTGATCTAGAGAGCAAATAGGTTTACAAGTCATCAAAACATGTTTATGCTGCTATACATGGTGGTACCGTCCATAGTTGTCATTATATAGTCATCTTTCCAGGAAATGTTATTAATCTTGTATTTAACATCCATGATGTTACAGACATTGGAGTGTAGGTAATGTACATATAGTGCCTATTAATGTTATTGTGAATTTTAGGTAAAAGGTAGATCATGCGCAACATCAGAAATTATTTTGAGAAAAATATACTATTTAAACTCTAGCAGAACCTTGTCTTTCCATATCTCCAACTTGGAGTCAACCACAACCTATTGGTAATCGGTTCAAATGATCCCACAATAGCAATTCCTGTTGTGTAACTTACTCATAGTTTCCTCTAGACTCCTGCTCTTGTCCATGAAAACCCTGTCCCTAAGTGTTTTAGAACACTTTTGTCATTAATTAATGTGGACATAGTGCTATTTTCCTTTCTACCTTTGTGTTTGTTTAGTCGTTTTCCCCCTTAATTTCTTCAACTCATTACTAACCACAAGTTGTAAGGGATCAATGGCATCTGTGGGTGATCCAGGTACAAATAGACTTTGGCTGAAAACTGCTATCATTATAAAGTCAATTCTAATGTTAAAACATTCAACTAATTCATTAGAAGTAATAGTACTATATTCACCCATGTTCTCCCATTCAAGATCATACAATTCATTTAATAGTTTAATATCACACAGTTGTAAACTTAAATGTCCCATCATCTTCAAACTCCCAAAGTGTCTGGTGTGTTAGAAAAAATGTTTCAACAGTTTCAGATTCATAGACACTATTAGACGATCAATAATAACCTGTGTGGAATCAAAGGTCTGTGATGGACATTGCGAGAGACTAAGTGAATTCTGTTTCTGTTAAGGCATATGATAATAGATTAATCACTGCTTGAACTGCATCAGTTATCTCTAGAGTTTTGATCCACTCATCGGGCTTTTCAAGGTATTGGGATCTTGCTACTTTTTGTCCCCTCTTTTGTCCACATTGGGCTGTTTTCACCCTTCAGTTCCTTTTGCACACCCCATCCTCTTTCAGTCATTGAATTCATATTCTTTATTAGGTGATATTCTTCTAGAAAGTTATGCATCGGATGTTGCCTTCACTAGAATCAATTGATTCTATGTCTGCAAATACTGTGGTTTTGTCTGTGGTACTGAGCGTAGTCCTCCTTGTCCCTGAGGAATTCCTGTTTCTTCATGTTTTTGATCTCATTCATATTTAAAAGGCATGCCTACATCTGCCCTTTGAACTGGCTTATAAGTTTCTGATCCTCATCCTTGAAAAGTTCAATTAGTGACACATCAGTGTCCTCAAATAAGTTGTTTTAATCAATGTACGTGTACTTCAGTATGGTTTTCATCCAAAGTATGGAACATCCAATACCTCCCGTCACCCACTCCTGTTTCATAGCTAGATGGGAATCTTCTTAAATGGGGGTAGTTTAGATAAGTAAACCACTTGAAACATGCTCCACTGCAAGAAATATTTAAGGATTCTCACTATTTGTTCTTTTTGTAGAGTTTCTCAAGTTTATCCAACTTCTGTTTCATTGAAAGAGTCTTGAGTGCTGCTCCCAATGTTTCCCTGTTCATAACCTCTTTGACTGCTGTGTCATTGCAAACATGGGAATGCCTCCCTCTTCTCAGTGACAAGAGGAACTATAAATGGCTGAAAACAGACCCCACAGACTTTCTTAAAAAGAAAATCGGTAGCATCATCGAACAAGCTTTAACCAACACATGAATAACGAAAAACAAAGGTGATGTCCTAGTAAATAAGCCACCTACTGTCCGTACTTCTGTACCAGTCCCAAAATTAATGAAAACTTGGATACACTCTCCCCCCAGCCTATTGTTTTGGGTATTGGTTCAATTCTTGAACCCCTGTTCAGATTTAGGGAATGCAGTTCTCAGACCTATTGATTGTAGAAGGCATCAATACATATTTAAAAGACACAGAGGATATACTACGCCACCTACATGACATTTACTTCTACCCTGAGTCCCATTTACTTCTTGGACTAGACTTTGAAAGCCTATGTACTAGCCTTCATCAACTGGAGACACTGGATATGGTGGAGGAAAATAGATTGGGAATACCACACCCCCAGAAACGTATTCATCGTGTGCAGCAAAGGGTTTCTGACCAAAAACGTCTTTGAGTTTGGGGATCCCTCTTCCTGCAGAAGCATGGGAATAGCAAGGAGAGTACCTTTGCACCCAGTATTGCCGGTCTATACGTACACTATCTAGAAACGCATGAAATGCTATATCTCAATAACCCTTTACTGAATAACATCAAACTCTGAAAGAGGTACATAGATGATGTCCTGGACATATTAAAAGGCAACAAGAGGCAGCTAATAGCTATGTGGACTGGCTAAACACACAAAATGAATTCCTCAATTTCATCCACACTATGAGTAACACAGTATTAGTGTTCCTTGGCCTTAACATTATTGCTGATCAAGGTAAATTGAAAACAACATCACACAAAAGAATCTACAGCCCCAAACTGCCTGTTGCTACAGGACAGTTGCCATCCACAGCACCTGGTAGAGAATCTTCCTTTTGGCCAATTTCTGAGATTAAGAATCAACTGCTCAGACATTCGAGACTCCAGAACAAAAGCGACAGGATTAGCCACTTAACTTAAGGCCAGAAAGTACCCAGCAAGGGTTGTTGTGGAAAGCAATGAAATAGGCCCGCAATAATAACAGGGATGCTCTTTTAGCCCATGTCCCACAGAACAACAGGAGTGCCAACAATTTGTTCACTGAAAAAAAACAATGTTTAAATTGACATTATAGTTAGGTGAAAATGTCAGTTTACATGTTAAGATTCTAAACTAAAAAATGACAGTGAAATTCACCAGTTATAGTTAAATGAAGTAACTATAACTTTTGTCTCTGCTATGTACAATGTTATCATCAATGATGTCATCAATGATGTTATCAAGGACATCATAGAACATGTCATGAGTGACCTAATTCATGAGGTCATATGTGAGGTCATAATCAGTGCATGGCGAGTGCACACGTTATAGTTACTTGATTTAACTATAACTGGTAAATTTCAATGTTTTTTTTAATTCAAAGTGTTATGTTTTACCTTACATTTTAGCTTAACTAGAACATCACTTTAACCTTTACTAATTTCATTCAATTTCTGAGTTTTTTTTAAATATAAAGTAAGATATTTTTACCATACCTACTTATAACATTACTTAAACTTGTGTTTTTCAGTAAATTTATAGGGTTTGTAAAGTAAGATGTCATTACTATTATCACTCACTGCGAGCTTTGAAATCGCAGCCACACATGGCCTTTGGCGAAGCACATGGCATTGGGTTGGCTGCAGGGCCTGGCCTTGTGCCCTACACCCTCCCGTAGGACATATGAGCTCACTCCCCAAGGCCTGCAAGACCTGTATTGGCTGCCACAACATTTTCTCCACTGTGGCCAACTGATCACATCAGTTGGTCCTGCTGGACTACTGCAATACTGGCCAATCAAATTGTGTTTTCACCACCCATGGAGACCAGTTGGAGTCCTGCAGGAGTACATTGGAAGAACTGCATCACTATATATCTATACATTTTGAAACAACTACTGAACGGATTTACATTAAATCAAAAAGCATGTTTTCTGGGTAAAGATCTAGCTCATGTCCACTTGATTTTTATGAAATGATGGCTAAGCTGAAGCTGCAAATGAAGCAGCTCGGACAGTTTTCCTCTCCCCCACTTTCCTACTGGTCACTTAGGTAAATCGGGACCGGAGGGCCTAGAAGCTGAAGGTGGAACCTTTGCCGTTCATAAATGTATGCTATGGTTTTGGTTTCATGTAGCCGATCCTTACTTCTTGGTAGTTCCAGTAATGATTATCAAGGAATCTGCTCTTTGATTTTAGGACTGTGTAGATGGACTGTGAAGCCTGCCAAAATGACACTGCTTTGAAGTGCTTGAACCCCAATAAACAGATGTTACCATCTTATAACACACAATTGTTAAAATAGCAAGATTAACACTCAGTAACACTCTCTTTTTGTAAAACAAAATACCAATCCTTTTTATTGCTCTGCACAAAAATATGAACATTGGTAAAATATTTAGAACAAAACCCTGAGGAAAAGGTTAATTTATATTGCTGTGTCCCTCTTGTCCATCAATACCCAAGAGCAGTCCTAATTTGTGGCGTACTTCGCATTTTTACCTTGCTTTCATCTGAAAGATTGAAAATGCCTTTGCAAACAGCCTTCTAATTTCAAATTAAATCAAATCAAAACGATCTTTATTTGATGTTAGTCATATAAAATCACAAAAGCAGTCAAAGTTTGAAAGCATTTAAAAGCATTTCATGAATTATATATAAAACAAATGTACATAATACAAACATGCGTGCATATGGAAGAACGTTGGTCTAAAAAAGATTATGTTGGGGTAAACAAGTATACTTAGAGCAATCCTACATGATTTAATTTAATGCATTCTGTTCTGTTTTCCAAGGAAAGTGAGCGTTAATCCTTTCCTAGCTCTCAGTATACTCTCTAAAAAATCAGCCATGACTCCTATACAATAATTACTGTCCAACAATTGTAAATATAAAAAAAGCAGGTCGACATTGCTTTAATCTCCCCATTTTCAGGAGAGGTAAGGATCCACGTGGATATTTCCTTAGAATAAAATTTGCAGAATAAAATCACATGAATAGTTGTTTGTGAGGAGAGATCATCACAGGGGCATAAACATAGCTCTCTAGACCAGTTGTTAATCTCCGGGTAGCTAATCAGTCGATGAAATGTTCCGAACTTAAAACGTGTTAAAACATATCTGTCATATTCCCCTGTACAACGTAAAAGATATGCTTGAATATCATATGTTGTTACTGACTGTTGATATTGAACAACCACAGGCTTGCTCATTTCCAGTGCTAGCCTACTTTTCTCAAGGTGGGTCATGCAAATTACTTTAAATTCCTTCCGACAGATGGAATTTAGAGTCTCTGGTAAGGTGTAGTAATCTGGACACCCAAGATCACATAAAAGGTTGTTTACATACTTTAACCATGTAATCTTAGTTGCCTTATCCAAATTCATTGAGTCCTTTACTATTTCCTTGTTTAAACCTGTACTATAAGAGGTCCAGATTCGGGCCAGAGTAACACTGGTTGTATCTTAAAGACGTATGGAGCCCCCAACTCCTTATGACAGTTAAAAACAGGAGAGCTAGCAGGTACCGCTAAAATAAATCTTAAAAACACATTTTCAACGTATTGAATGGGTGAACAGTCCTGAAAGCCCCAGACTCCTGCACGAAAGGTAGATATGCTTACGAATTTTGAATTGTAAATTTGTAGGTGGATTTCAGGGGGCCTTTTACCCAGTTTTTTAGAGAAGTTGACTACAGCCGCAGTCGGTTTAATAAAAAGAAGGCTTCTAATCTTAATCTCCTGGGCCCAGGAACAATTACGATTAAAAAGAACACCCAAATACGTAAATGTGTTAGTGGATTCAATTCTGCTTCCACCCACTCGGATATTACTGCTTTTTTGCTTACCCCGCCCGTAAGACATAATAAAAGTTTTCTTCGCATTCAAATGTAACCCTAATTCATTCATAAAACTGATATAAGATGCGAGAGCCTTTTGTAAACCTATCAGTGTGCATGCCATGAGTACTGCGTCATCTGCGTAGAGAAGGGAGCCTATTGGGCGTTTATTGACATATGGTGGGTCCCTGGCGTTTGATACCAATTCATGTTCCAAAGCATTCGTATAAAGAGTGAACAGGAATGGAGCCAAAATGCAACCTTCTTTACTCCCCTCTCCACTTTAAATGAAGCAGTACATTCCCCGCTAGTTCCGTACCAAACCTTGGTACTTGCCCCTGTGTACAGTTGTCTTAAAAACTGTATCAGTTCCGGTTCTACCTTTAAATCAGTCAGAATGGTCCAGAGCTTGCTGTGAACAACAGAGTCAAACACGGCTGTGAGGTCAACAAAAGCCAAGTAAAATCTCCCAGGTTTAGCCTGTGTATATTTTCCGATTAATATACTGAGATTGAGGAACTGCTCATTTGTGCCTAGACCTGGTCTAAAACCATACTGCACATCACTTAAAATACTATTTTCATCAGCCCACGTTTGCAACCGGTCTAAAACTATTCTACCTGCAATCTTCATCAGGGAGTCTAATAGAGAAATCGGGCGATAACATGCAGGGTTTTTACGCTCCCCTTTTTAAAAAATTGGCACAATTATAGACTCTGACCAGGTGGTAATAAAACTATTCGCAAAGCAGGCTTGGAGTACCTGCGTTAACAATGGAGACCATAATGACGGAATTGATTTAAACAAATCGATTGACACCCCGTCTGGGCCCGCGGCCTTGCCAGACTTACTGGCATTTATGGCCTCTATCTAATTTGCATGATTTCTTCCACAATTATTAGAATCCTAGAAGATTTGCATTTGAAGTATTACAAATAGACATATTCTTACATATATTTGTGTAACTGAAATCATTTACAATTTTAA
Organism: Lissotriton helveticus; assembly: GCF_964261635.1. NCBI lineage: Eukaryota > Metazoa > Chordata > Amphibia > Caudata > Salamandridae > Lissotriton > Lissotriton helveticus. The sequence goes on along the minus strand of NC_136059.1, from coordinate 1,994,803,335 downwards.
TTCTTTCTCGTTCTGGTGGTGTTTTTAGCCTTATTTTGCTTTTAATGTGAAGGATTGGAAGTTCCAATCTATTGAACACTGATAACGCCTGATTATTTTAGCAGCGATTTTAAGCGACATAAAAGGGCTCTGGAGAGGTTTCTCTAAAAACGAATGTGCTGACTGGTAGATAAGGTACACCGTTCTGGTAGTTAGGGTTGTTATGAAGGCCCAGTTGCAGCAAAATTGTCAACTTAGTAAGCAAATGTGAAAGTTTGAGGGCACGGGTATGCTTGTTTAAGGGTTGAAAGGCGCACTGGTGTAATTTTAGTCATTATCTCCAATGGGCAGGATCTTATAACACATTAGAAGCAATAAGAGTTGTTATTTTGCAGTAGAATGCAAAAAGGGGGTTTTAGAGAGCTCTGGCGCAGCATTTTAAATAAACATGCATGCTAATATTATATTCTGTTTTCAATAGCTGAATATACTCACAGATAGCAATTAGTTTTCCCACATTGTCATATGAAATGAAAACAAAAGGCCTGACACAGAGCTTGGTAAAGGAGTTGCTCTGTAACAAATGTGATGCATATCAATCCGTCTTACTGCTGCTTAATATCCCATGGCACATGTAAGGCAGTTGGGATATCCACCAAGTTTGTGGCCCATCCACCACAGTGTAAATCCTGCCTAAAGTCCACCACAGTATTATGCCTAAAGTCCACCATAGTGTAAATCCTGCCTAAAGTTTTCACAGTATAAATCCTGCCTAAAGTCCACCATAGAATAAATCCAGTCAGGTTATCCGACACATCCATTTGAGGTCCATCCACCTTAATATAAATCCTGCCTTAAGTCTTATAAAATATTAATTTAAGACAGGGGCCTAAATGTGAAAACAGTAACACAGTAACCCCAGTACTCAGAGGGATACACATATATTTTTTTCGCACTCAAGCCCTAAACGACGGCACAATTTACATAGATTATTTTACAGTAGTATATATTTCTTTGGAAGACAAGGAGCTACTGAATGAGAGAAAAGTATCCTCATAACCCTGAAAGAGATCCCAATCGAGAGTTGAAAGCATAAAGCTTCAAGCAATCCTAATCAGTTAGCACTTCACATAAGGAGAAGTTTGCGAAAATTTAGTAGAGTCTCAGAGTAGCATAGATTCAGGCAGGGGAAATTAATAGGCCTCTGAGAAAATCAGGGAAAATCTCAGCAAAGGGCTCGACAGAGGGTCTAGAGAGAGTCTGAAGAATCTCCGCACAGTACTCTAGGAAAAGACTCTGATATGACATTTTGATATCTGTCACTAAGGTAAAATGTTGCATCTCCAGTCTTCTTAGCAAATCAATGTGTGGTATCATCATGGGAACAGGAAAGCTTCTGTCATCTAAGCAGTTCATACTTTGTCATACAAGCACTCATATTTTGTCATACAAAAAGAACAGATGATGAGCGGAATGCCAAACAAATCAAACACCCTATCTGGGCTTAATCAATTGTTTTTTTGCACACCACGCCACTGCAGTTTGCACCCCTCCATATGCAAATCAGTCTCAACCCTACTCCCCATGGGAACAGTCCAGCGGAACTGCTAGGCCAGGTCCTCCCTGGATTGGAAACCAGCATCCTGGGCCTGGTTTCGAAGTATCACCCCTCATCAGCCAGGCTAGCTTGATTCTAGCGGCACAGGGAGCATGGGACCCATTTGACTGACTTAGATGCTGAAAAATTGATGAAGTAGTGGTTGGATCAGGTCATGGTTCAATGTGACAAGTATTAAGAATTCACTCCGTGGCCATGAATGATCCAATACATGGCCTCTATTCTTTGCTGTAGCCCCAGGAAAGTGATGTTATCTGCAAATTCCTGTGTGCTGTTGTCAGCAGGGGCTTCAGCGCACTAATTGCCATTGACAATTAAAATGAACTTTCTGTGTTGTCATTAATGAATATGCTAGGTCAAAGTAGGTGTCAGGGAAAGTGTTTATAAAACCCACAAAAGAGAGAAGGACTATAAAAAACCTCGTCAGAGAAACTAACCTTGATTGTTATCAGAGGTTCCTGTCCCCTATATATATCTTAAAGGTATATCTAAGACGAGGAAAAAAAATATGATGATGAGAGAAGGAAAATAAAAGACATTCTTAATACTACCCTCACCCACTATGCAGTGGCACGCTACATCATAGGGCAGCTGCAGACATACAGGTGCAGACCAACACACTGGATGGAGCGCTGTTTTTTAGGTGTGAGGGAGAAGGTTGAAAAAGAAAACAAAAAAGCATAAGTGATAGGGAAAGGTTTTCCCTCAAGAAGGGATCTCAGGTGCTGAAAAGAAAAGAGTAAAACAGTCTAAGGAGATACCTAGTGATTACCTTTATTCTTGGTTCCCCTTGACTGGATTAAAAGTAAAGCGAACTAGGGATATACAGGAAGGGTAACTGCCCCTAAATTCCTACTGCAAGTACCAACATGTTTTGGCCTCTCCAATTAGCCCCCTTGTGTCAATGCGGTCTTCTTCCGGGTGTGGATCCCTTGATGTTTAAGGTCATAACCTGTGTTGTGGGTTCTGTGGCACTCTGGTCTTAAATGTCTTTTTTTCAGATGAACCTTCTACTATATATGGCGGGAAAACATTTTCCGAGTTTACAAGAACTTCTCAAAACCCGGGACCACCGGGGGAACACTGTCTTATTGTCAAACTTTCTTCAAAGACCTCCAGACCCGATTGGGGGCATAGGACGAATGCCCGTCTTTGACGATAGATTGACAATAAGACAGCGTTTCCTCTGCCCTATCCGCTTCAGGGGCCCCCTCTGATTGAGTGGCCCTAAACAGTCCATAAGGCCTGTGATGATGCGTTCCTTTTTTTTTCACTCAATCTCCACCATGCTTTCTGGGAACAACATTAGTTCTGGGCTTTACACAGAATATCTGCTCTTCCATGCTCCACTACCATGTCAAGCAACACACATCTTATGTAAAGGTAGTGCCAGGGACGTTTGAATGCTTGGGCAAAGTGGACAATTACCCAGACTACCCACCATCCAATAGGCCCCCTAGTAACTTAATTTCTAGCTCACCTCTGTCTATTTCTATATCCCAACCTTACTCATTCTATCTGCCTACCGCTACCTCTGACACTGTCCAGTGTCATCTTAAGGATTTAAGGAGCACCCTGGAAAGACATATTTCAAATGTTTTTGAGTGAACCCCATTTTGGAAAGTGTGTTTGGAATCATGCAGGAGGCAATTGCCACACAATAGGTAAGAACTTTAAAAGCTGTTACGAACAGGAGTCTAAAAATATGTCTTGCCCCAGAGCCCCACAAATCCTCAAAATAACACTGGGTTGTGCCTAAGAGCCACCTTCCTGATTTGCAAGAAGGGTAAAGTCAGGAAAAACTCAGACATGTTGAGTTTACCTAAGAAATATTATGGCATTGTCTGCTCTCAGCTGAATGAAAATTGATATTTTTGAGATCTGTTGTTTCATGTTCTGTACTCGCTTTCAGCTCCTATTCAATCTCTTATCCTTCGACAGCCAAGCTGAACCCTATAATCAAATGATTGCCAAAATCCAATTTCCAACACTCTACTGAACAACCAGCTTCTCTCTAAAGCTGACACAAATTCAACATTTCTGTCTGACACTACGGCCAATCAAAACACTCACACTGCAAATTTTACAGAGGCTTCAGCCACATAATTTAAACATTTATGTTCAAAATGCATTCAGTACTAATACATAGATAGTTTTAGTTAGCACATGTTTTTCAATCTCTTTAAATACCGTTACTGACAGTTTATAATGTCATGGTTGTCATTTCACCGACCTCAGAAGCATAGGGGGCTGAATTGACCTTGCTAAGATTCAAACTCATGACTTGCAAGTTAAAACAGATACCTCCAGCAAGTATTTAATTTAGTGAGGCATACACCATGTCGTGATGGCTTCATGTGAATAAGACATACGTCCCATGATTCAGTGTTGTGAAACAACATTATTGTTAATGGAACATAATACATATGTGACAGTATATCCATTTCCTGGATGTTAGCAGTTGAGTTAAAATGGTTGAATCCTCCTGTGATATGGCAATCTGCCATTTTTCATTCCTGATAGCAGCGAGCGGGAACTTTTTACTAAGCGGCTGTGGTTATTAAATGTTAATATTTCATAGTGTATGCTGCTCACACTTTAAAAAAACGGCGCATAATAAAGTAAAGGTTTGAGCAGAAATTAAAATGCAGGAAGAATATTAACTAGCTGACATAGCTTTCTCTTAAATAGAAAAACCTGTCTGGTACCAGATCTCCAAGCTAAAATACAGGGATGAAGCATTTTCTTATTGAGATGATAGTTTGCATGCACAGAAAGACTGTACATGGAAAACTCTGACATTTAGACACGGGGGGCTTATTTACAAGCCCCTTATGCCACCGGTGCGTCACATTGTGTGACGCAGCGGTGGCGCAACCTGCTGAGTGATATTTACAAGCACACATAAAGCCACCCTGCGTGGCTTTACGTGTGCTTGTAAATATTGCCCCATTTCACGTGACACTTTGTGTGTTAGGTGCGTGACATGGGTGTTGCTGTGGGTGTTCCCATGCAACACCCATGTCCACTGATGCATTTCCAGATTTACGAGCAATCGTAATCTGGAAATGTGACAAAAACAATCAACTGAGGTGATTTCCCCTTTCAATGCATTCTGCATTCTACAGCAAGGAGAAATTAAAACATTTCTCCTTGTTGCGCCTCGCTACACTACCCCGGCCACCCCAGGGGTAGTGTAGCGAGGCGCAACAAGGAGAAATGTTTTAATTTCTCCTTGCTGTAGAATGCAGCATGCAGTGAAAGAAGGGGAAAGCACCTCAGTTGATTGTTTTTGTGCAGAAAGGTGCCCCTTCCTGCACAAAAACAATCTCCCCACCACGCAGGCATTGTTGCACCATGGTTCAAGGGCGCCTGCATCGGCACATGGCAGCAGTTTATGTGCCAGCACAGGAAAAAGCACAGCGATGCAAAATATTGTGGTAAATATGTCACATCCTTGTGCTTCGAAACTAACGCAGCACAGCAAAATTACTTACGGCAGCTCTCTGCGTTAGTTTCTCATAAATAGGGCACTTTGAATCTAGATAGGTGGTGACAATGGAACGTGGAGAATCGTAGATGTACATGTAAGGTGCACGCAAGCTAGTTCTGGCCTTGGCAAGCTGGGGCAGTGGTTATTTTCTTCTTTTTATTCTATGCCTCATAAATACAAATTTAAATATTGCTGCAACCCATAAGTGGCACCTTATGCTTGCAATAAAAAAATTACATTTAAAAAAACATTCAATGGTGTGGCTGTTTTACTGGTGATTTTTTTTAAAACAAGCCTTTCAGTTGTGCTATGCATTGTATTATTAATTGTGAATGAGGCAATCATAAATCAACACTCAGTCGAGTGCTCAAATTGCAGGCAGCTATAATGTTAACTTTAACAAACAATTTATAATACAAGCAATAAAAATCAATGATAAAGCCAATAAGTCTGGCACACAAACTTTGTTAAGGTTTTTGAAAAACGTTATTCTTGGGAAAGTTGGGCAGGCTTCATTAATCTAAACAAAAACATTATTGATTAAAGGCAAAAAATATTTGTGGGTTTGAAAAAGCACACATTGCCTAGTAGTCCTTTGCAGTAAATGGACTTCTTAGTGTGTGGGTGTGGTCCTTGTGAAAGGGCAGAGTGCTGTCACTCACAGTGAAGTTAGCCAATGACGAAAGTGAGCAGACTATTGATCCATACTGAATGTTGGAGTGGGTGGTAGAGAAATATGAATGACGCACTAACAAACAGAACTGTGTGGTCAATTGTGAGAAACTGGGTTGTGGATGACTGTGGTGTGTGTGCTCTGATCAAGCATTAGCCACAATCCCTTGCAGGGTGAACCAGAAAAAGTCACTAAATTGACCTGTGCTTAACCCTGGGTAGCTTGGCACAAAAATCAGTCAGGCTTAACTTAGAGGCAATGTGTAAAGTATTCATGCAGCACCAAACAGTAATAAAGTGAAAACACAACACAAGAAAAATCCCAAACCAATTAAGAAAAAAATGGGTAAATTGCAATAAATTATTTGACACCATAACATCAAAAATCAAATCAGTAGAACCGACGTTATGAATTTATAATCCAAAAACTGTAAAATAGCACCTAAGAGATCAAAGCGCCAACTGTGGATAGCTGGTCATGCTATACCAGGTCAAAGATAAACATTAGGCCAAATGTGATGGAGAATGGGTTGGATACTGGAAGTGGATTGGGTCCTGTCAGCGCTTACTTTCAGACTTAGAACATTTTTGAAGAAAATGTATCTGAGAAGGTAGAAGTTCAGTGGAGCAAGGCTGCTGAAGTGTCTGAGGTGACCGCCCTGTGCTCCTCAGAAGCGGCCGCTCCTCACGCTGCTCCCTGCCCTGATTCTGGTATCGTAGCTCTATATTGCCAGACTGCTCTTCACCTCTGAAAACAATTGCGCTGTGCTCACACTGCTCCTGCAATAATTATCTGTGCCTGATTGTAACTGTATTGTAACTGTATCGTAGCGCTTTACTACTGAGCTGCGCTTTCATAGATACTCGATTGTGCATTGCCGCCTTACCTGCGTGATTAATTTGTGCCTGATTGTGCCGGTGACGCTTCCCTTTGCAGAGCGATTGATTGGGGTCACAGTAATGTCCTGTTTGGCTTTTGGCTCGCTGCCATTTTGTTGTTGTTGATTGTGCCTCCCAGCCCGGCCCTCCACCCCGCTCCCGCCTCCCAGCTGCCCCTCCCTCGCTCCGCCCCCCCCCACTATCCACTTATCCCAGAACAGCTGACGCGCAGCGTTCACGCGCATCGGGCGCGCCATATGCGCGCCCTATGCGCGCCGAAGGCGCACCAAAGGTAAGCCCGTCTACGCCCGTCCGCACCTGGACCGCGCCCAGTGCCAGACCCCCTGGCCCCCGCAAAATCCCCTCCGCCCGCATAACATACGACGCCACAACCCTCTCAGCCCTTAACCCCGGCCGCCCACCAAACTGCTACCAAGCCGCCCCAGGACACACCCATGGACCCTTCACCTGCCACTCCTGCAAATTCGACTGCATCAGGACCTACACCAAATCCACAAACTCCAAACAGCGCTCCGACACTAACCACCTAAAGTGCATCCTGCTCAACACCCGCTCGGTCCACAGACACGCCACTGAACTCTGGAACCTACTCGACACTACATCGCCGGATGTCGCTTTCCTTACAGAAACCTGGATGAACGCCTCATCAGCTCCCGACATCGCCATAGCCATCCCTGACGGCTACAAGATCATCCGAAAGGACCGCACCAACCAAACAGGAGGAGGCATCGCCATCGTCCATAAGAACACCATCCGCATCACGACCAGCTCCGTCGATTACCTCGCTACCGCCGAACACCTTCACTTCCAGATCCACACCGACCCCAAGACCACACTCAGAGGCACCCTCATCTACAGACCACCAGGACCCCGCACACAGTTCAGCGAAGACATCACTGACTTCATCAGCCCACACGCCCTCCCCTCCGAGGACTACATTCTACTGGGTGACCTCAACTTCCACCTGGAAAAGAAAAACGACAGCAACCCCACCTCCCTTCTGGCCAACCTGGCCAACCTCGGACTCGAACAACTTGTCAATACCCCCACCCACTATGCCGGACACACGCTCGACCCAATCTTCACCTCCAGCAAGCACATCTCCTTCAATCACACCACAGCTCTCCACTGGACGGACCACAGCTGCGTTCACTTCAACTACAAAAAGACCACGACCCACAACCCCCCACAACCTATTCCCCGAAGAAACTGGAACAAAATTACCACTGACCAGCTCTTCACATCGCTACACCAAAACCCTCCAGCCAAATCATCGGACTCAAACCAGGAAGCCACCAACCTCACACAATGGATCACCCACACCGCTGACAAACTAGCACCCTTGTCCTAAGAAATATCGCAGGGTGTGGGGGAAGTGGCTGGGGAGATTGATTTAGAGTTATGGAAATGTTTACCTATACTATTCTGTAACCTGCCAGATTCGTCCATCTGGAAAGTCTTACCTTTTGTATGTACCTGTGCTTTTATGCATTGCAAGATGTGGCTGATTTTGTGTGTGAAAACAATAAAAAGTTGTTTATTAAAAAAATATATCTATATCTAAGGGAACCCCATCCTGGCCAGGTGCCTTTCCATTAGCACCTTTCTCTAAGGCATCTTTAATTTCATTTGTTGTTATAGGTATCAAATTTGAGGGAGCCACTGTTATAGTATAGCTATTATCTGGAATTATCAGATCTTCTCTATTTGGATTAAATATTAATTCAAAGTGTGATTGCCAATCTTCAGGTGGTCAAACAGAAGAGATTCCCTTGAACATCTAATCAAAGTATAGCTAAAGCATAGCTTAAGTCATCACAATAAAATCAATTGTATTACAACCAACAAATATAGAGTATATATCATTTATTAAACATAAAAGGTTAAAAACAATTGGTTTATTTACTAAACATGTAACGGTACCTAGGTAATTGGTTAAAAAGGCAAAACGAATTTGACAATCAATTATGACCTGCACAATTGAGAAGACAGACATCAAATGTAAAACATAAAGAGATTTGTAAAATACAGTTTGTACATTCGTAGCTCACAAGTACTAACACCTATGTTTTATCATTGCACATTTTTGTATATAAACATTGGTGATGGAGACAAAAATTGTACTGAAGGGTGGTGTCACGATTCCCCAGTCCCGTCTGTTCCTTCCTATGGACACATGCTAATTACCCAGCGGTAATGTACACCTTGTACAAAAGGTTTCTTTCCCATCTGAAAAAACCCACCCCTTTCCCGTGCACCAGCACCTCTTTTGTGTGTGTGTTTTTGTAACTGTTTGAATGCTTTGGTAATTCACTTTCACAGACGTTTTTGAAATGGAAAGGTATTACGTTGTAATTGCATGCATGCCCGTGAGCCTTTCGTAAGTATTTATACCTTGCTTTGACATTGGGGAACTGAAAGCCTTCACACGCGAAAGATGCGTGTGCTTTGTTTTTGCTGTCTGCCATCGGAAAGCAGAAAGCCTTCCGCTCGCGCTGCACGCGGAGGGCTGAAGGCGGTTGCAACGTGCAAGCGCACGTTGACATTTGGTGCGGAGGGTATTTAAACCGCACCCTCTCCTGAAAACTCGCTTTGCCTCAGGAGTTTCCAAGAGATCTGCATCGCGGACGTCTTCTACAGGATCCTGATTTAGCGCTCCGAAGAGGACATCGAGGGATAGGACTGCAAGGCCATTTGAACTGCTTTATTCAGCGCGAGGTCTTCAGAACTCGGCAACCAGCTTAGGAATCCAGCCAGCCACAAGATAAAAGCTAAGTTTCCTTGGATAATTTAAAGGCGCCCAACGCAAGAAAGAGAACTAATTTTGAAAGAAAGGATTTAACTAACGTTTGAGTTTGTTTAGGAATAACTATTTTGAATGCAGATTTATATTTAGACTGCCAAGATTATCTCAGAATCTGGTTAGAGATATATTGTGTTTACATTTTGTTTTCTTTTAGATGATATTCACAAGAAATTCATTGTGATTCACAGATTATGTTTTAGGCCTATAGGGATACATTCTTGTCAAGGAGTATTCATCCACAAAAGTCATTGTGGATTGTTTTCGCTAGAGTTGTTGTTTCGTGGTGAATTTCATTCCCTTAGGAAAAGATACTCCTGAGATGATCTGAAACCACCATTTACATCTGGAAAGAAGAGTTTATTCACATGTAAGTGTTAAGTGTTAGATAACTGAAAAGAAGAGAGAGAACTAGGAAACTAATAGAGAAAGGAAAAGAAGGAATGTTAATATTTCATTTGTTTAATTCGCAGACTTCAAAACTAAAAGGACAACTCCCAAGACAACATCCATCCCTGACAAGACAAGAAATACTGGGCGGTGGACGGAACCGGACTGATCGCAGGTAGGAAGCAACTTCGCAGACTTCAAAACTAAAAGGACAACTCCCAAGACAACATCCATCCCTGACAAGACAAGAAATACTGGGCGGTGGACGGAACCGGACTGATCGCAGGTAGGAAGCAACTTAGGGAGAACTAGATTTTACATAGAGAGTTAAGGGGGAGCTAACTAGAAGTAGGAATACAAGAAAGATAGAGTGGATACTGAGCTTTATTGTTCTTGTAAATCTGCAGGTCGACAGTCGAAGACTTAATCCTCCAGTCAACGTCCAGTACCGGCCCTCTTCCCGAAGGTTCTGGTTAATGCTTAGCTGTAAGATTAGTCAGCAAGGCTTAGTTAGAGTTTTCAGGAAGTTGGTCCCTTGCGTCTCTGCGAAAATCTCTACACTGTCTTCAGGAATACCAGTCATTTCTAAAAGGTAAGAGACAGTGTACTTAGGTCTTGACAGGTGGGCGTCGACGCGTTTCGGTGGCCAGAACAGTAAATTCCACCTTTTTTAAGACTTTTCTTTTTTCGTCTGTCGTAACAGGGATTCTGATAGATTACCCTGTTGGTACTTGATAGGGCAACAGAGGATGCAGTACTATGATACACATCCAAAATGTGCACTGATAAAACATAGGTGTTAGTACTTGTGAGCTACGAATGTACAAACTGTATTTTACAAATCTCTTTATGTTTTACATTTGATGTCTGTCTTCTCAATTGTGCAGGTCCTAATTGATTGTCAAATTCGTTTTGCCTTTTTAGCCAATTACCTAGGTACCGTTACATGTTTAGTAAATAAACAAATAGTTTTTAACCTTTTATGTTTAATAAATGATATATACTCTATATTTGTTGGTTGTAATACAATTGATTTTATTGTGATGACTTAAGCTATGCTTTAGCTATACTTTATTAGATGTTCAAGGGAATCTCTTCTGTTTGACTGGTTAGATAACCTCATTTCCCTTGAGTTCTTTAAGGGGTACCTCTCATTCTTATATCAATCTTCAGGTGGTACAATAGTCTCAATTTTGATGGCTAGGTCATCTTTAAAGAAAGGATAATCTAAAGTCTTCCAGAATAGTGTGTTGTCTCGTGTTTCTGCCACCTGAACCAGCTTATCCCATGCTGATTCCCTGATTTCTGCATTTCTAGTATTTAGGCTCTGTTTATATGCCTTTCTCAGGGTGCTTACCAGTTCCCTATCCCTAGGAGTAGTTTTTAACGTTTTTTTCAATTCCTGGTTCAGTTTAGTACACTTTTTATCAAACCATCTTGGCTGGCAATAAGATTGTTTCTTGTTTTTTAGTTTTAGTTCTTCAGAAATTGTACCCGCTATGTTACAAAAAGCCGTGATGGCCTGTAAATCAGTGGAAGATTCTATCAGGCAGCCAACCATATCACCTTGACTTTGTTTTACTAGGTGTTCCATAAATACTAAGGGATTTACACCTGACCATTTTATGGTAGTGCCAGGTACTGCATGAAATCTAATATTGGGCACTATGCACAGTTCATCCGGGTGTGTCGGGATTAACTTCAACACCAGAACTAGCGGGTGATGATCACTGAACGTACTGTTAAAAGGTAGGGCCGAATTCGACCAAGAACCCTTCAGTATTTGCCCGGCGTTAGCCGCCTCTCATACCATTCGAAATTACCAAACAAAGAGGCAGGCGCTGGAGACAGAAGGCAGGAAACAGGAGTTTATTCCGACGGAGCAGAACACGTCAAATCAGACAACAGGGTATCTTCTCGAGGTGCTCTAACCGCATCTCTGAGGCCTGGCCTCTTATACACAGGTTTATGGCTTTATTACATACACTGCATCCGTAATGTTTCTTTGAAGGACAGAAAAGACATCCTCGGAATCCTCGGTCCAGGCCCGTTCCCACACACATCTACAGTAGAGTTCCCACCCCGATCTCAGCATGTGGTGGTTATCGCGCAGCTGGACATTCCGCTGGGAACGGGGATGTGTGTGATCAGTCGGATCTTCGGGGTGCAAAAGCATTGATTAATCCCCGCTCCTTTGATGTGAGGCGAGGTCCTACTGTAGGGGGCAATAAACTGCATCTGTTGGGCTAGGTGATGGCCTGGGATCAGGCCGGACAATCGGGCAGGGAGGAAGAGGTTATCAAAAGGGCCTGTTCTTTGAATGAGATGAAAGAGCAAGGGGGTTCAGCACGGGATGTGGCTCGGAGACAGGGTCGCGTTAGAGGTGCGTTTATGGCTCAAGCAGGAGAGACCGGGGGCTGTCGGGGCGCGGGGGAATGCTTGCGAGGCCGGGGAGTGAGGGGGAGAGACGCGCAGGCTATTGGCAGTGGGCAGAGAGGCCTCGATACACAAAAATGGCTGCCACTTACGTGCATGATGGGGCCTAAAAGGGACAAGATGGCGTGGCCACTGTTTCACGATTTTCACTTTACTTTCAACAGTGGCTGGGGTGAACATGAATGAACGCCGCTTATATATACCTAATTTTAGTCATTTTCCACAGTCCCCAGTTTTTATCATAAGTTAGTTCATTCCTGTTCATGTCATAGGTGAGGATGTACAAGCAGACATTAGTTATACAATTCGCTTTGGTAGCCCATATGCATTACAGGCAGATGGAAATAATTCTGCTATCACTGCAGACAGAATCGTACATAACCATATGTAGTCAATGTGACGGGCGAGGAGACAGTGCATACAAAATTACATTAGCTGCATCATACGATAGACCTTGGAGGCGAGGACATTACATTAGACGATGTAGGAGATTCGTTCGAATGCAAACATGATGTCATACAAAAAAAATGTTCTGGCAGGATAAGGGCCATTATCACTTGAGGTCTGGACTCCATGAGGGTCAAAACTAGACAGCATGTTCATGTGCATAACTGGTGTTCTACAATCATCAAGATACAGAGTTAACGCCTTCTTAGTTATCCATGTACAGTTGAAAGTGACCGATGTAAGGTTTCGAAAGCTCAATTGGGTGGTAGTCAATACAAAGCGGTTGGGAGAGGAATTCAACTTAATACAAGGGACAGTCAAGGGGTGGCAATGTTAAAAAAAAAAGGTTCGTCTTTCCAGTGTCTTATTACAGCGAGCCATCACTGGTAGGCTCTCATTGTTCTTCTTTCGTTGGCACTGTTGAGCACCGGCGGTGGAGCTATGCGTCGAGCTCGGATTCAGATTTCGCGTTTCAGGGTGTGGCCACTCTTTGCTCTCGGACCACAGTCCTGTTTGTCCTGTTACCTAACTAATCTACCATAGGTACTTTAGTCGGGGTAGCCGTATTCCGTTCTTTCTTCGGGACAAACCCTATTCTATCTTTTGTGCTGTGTTTCTTCTTTAAGTCAAGTTCAAAAACTCCATATGAAAAAAAGGGGTGATGGGGGCGTGCTTCGGGAGGCCGAGGGAAAAGAGGGTGGAGTGGGATCGGGTCGGAAACGGACCAAGGAGGGCAGAAATTTCAAGCAAGTGGGCCCATCAATCGGGCACAATGGGCTGGGACTTTCGGCACGAGCTCATCAACATGCAAGGGCTTCTGGACAGCCCTTCTTTCCTTCACTTTCCACGTTGAGAATGGTGCCTTGTCCCGCAACTCTTTGCTCTGTGGCTCCACCTTGGTCGAGGTCATAGATATTCCCCGATCTGCAGCCAGGCTGTGCGTCATGTCCGGCCCCTCTCCTCCGACGACCGCACGTTATCTTTAAATGAGTACAAAAAAACAAGTCTTAGAAAACTGGCAGGGGAAAATGTTTACACACTTTAATTTCTCTCCCAACCCCAAGTAGTTGGGGAAACGTTTATTGGTCACGATAGGGTGGATGCTTAGTAACCCTTACATCGGTGTATGCTGTTAACTCATGCATCATGGCTGTGGTGCAGGTCTGCAAGTATCTTTCTATTTTCAAACATCATGTCTGTCTGGTGTCTATTCCTGTCATATTCGCAAGCGTGGCAAGAAGTCTGATATCCAACAATTACATGGTTCATCGAATTCAAACCGGCTCCTCCAGTAAAGACTTGTGTTTTTCTAAAACACATCCTGTTGAGCTATATTTTTCTTCAAGGTCTGCTAAATCATAAAAAGTGTGAAGTGCTTATTATCGTGGGCTTACAGTTACTTTTTCCAGGGAAGGACATACGTTAAGCATTTTTTTTTTTTCTGGCAGCAACGGCTAACTTTTATCAGTTTTGGACGATTTATCTTTAAAAACAAGGTCATCAGCTACAGTCTTTATGATTTTCTGGGACGGCTGGTTTACAGAATTGGGACCATTCTGGAAAAACGGGGACGTTTCGGACATTCTACTTTTGTGCAATGGGCGGTGGTAATCCAAATGATGAGGGTGGTGTTACTAAAGCACTAAAACAAAAGCCACTGACATATAGTTCCCCTTTAAGGGTCAGATTAGGGGACATGAGTCGTCTTACCTGTCCTTTCTTTCTCGGCCAATTAAGTTCCATCATTTTACAGAAAGGAGAGGTAGTAATATGGCAAAGTACGATCGTTTTGCTTCTATCAATTTGTTCAAACACTGTTGTGTCTAAAGCCAATTATACCTGTACCGGCGAGGTACAGTGTCGTCATTTATTCAAAAGAGAGCAAGGGAGCCCTCAGAGGGAGAGAGCGTCGTGTGCACAAAATAGGCTATTAGTACACGTACAACATAAAGAGAGAGAGAGAGAGAGAGAAACGTGTATAATAATAGGTTATTCAGTGCACACACATATAGAACAGTACAGGTCGGTTTCACGTATAAAACACAAGCTGAGGGAAAACATAAATTCATACTTTACGTACACACAAATACCAGATAGGGTGCGACAGTACATACATCAAGTACGGAAACCTAAGACAGAACACAGAGCTATTTTGGGCAAAAGGACTTTGTCATGCATGTTGCGTATTCTTAGTATTCCCTTTAATTCATTTTGGGGGTCGAGCTCTTTGTTCTCCTTCCTTCCTAATAGTAGACAATTTTTGTTGGTAACCTCGCTTCAAAAATACTTACTCCTTTTTAATTGGTCGGACACTAGTCCAGTCGCGCTTATACTCACGGTGGGGTCTTCCAACATCTAGCAAATGATGATCCAAGCTGAGGTAAAGGAGGGGTGTCAGTCGGACGTGCGATGGTACAATTCTGACTTTTCTATGAGGGTGGAAGGAGAAGGGGTAAATCTAAAAAAATAACAATATCCCTAATATCTGGGCTGAGGGGGATTTTGGATGAACTCCAACCCGGGGTACTCTTAACTTTTCTTATTTAGTCAGCACATAAATTGACTCACTGGTGCGCATTATTTTGGGTGTACATTTGGGATATCGGTTGGGGTTGGGTTCGTCGTACCGAAATAAGCCTTCAAGTTTCTGGTGTATGCCACTCTCCCATTCGCTAGCTCCAGAGAGAGTCGTTCCTAAGTAAGGAAAGTGCTATATTTTTTTATTCGTCTTTCACATGCAGGTACCATGTTCGGGCTTAATTTTCCTATCCCATTAACCGTTCGATCAACGCCTCAATCATACAAAAAGCATTCTTTTATTGACCCAGACGTGCGCCACACATACACATTCATACCGTACACATCAGGGCCCTTGCGCACATTCATACCATACAATTTTTTTTTCGCGCTCCCAGAGATAGCTCCTACATATAATGTACCGTCTAACAGAGCTAGCCTATTTTCCTCGCGTGGAACACGGTGCGGTTTTAGGTCTTCTCCATACTTCAGCTGAAATTCCGATGTAACCTGCAAAAAAGAAAAAGAGGGGGGGTGGCAGCGTTCAAAGCACATCAGCGCGCATAAACACGAAAATGTTTTTACCTACCACGTACTTGACTTATCTCTCTGGGACGCAGTCCCTTATGTCTCGGCATTGAAGCCCAGAGGAACTGGTAGTGCGGCAAAGATAACCAATGGTAGTCTGTTCATTACATAGATCGCCCGAGGGCGGTAGTACAGACCGCGTGTAGGGGAGGGTCAAAAGGCCAGGGGTATTCAGTATAAGGTGGGGGGTGACGGATTCATGTTTTCATTCGAGGAAAAGAAATGGTTTACGGTGGTATAGGGTCATTCTTGTTCGCAGAGCATGGTATTTAAAAAAACAACCCTATCAATCTAAATGACTGTTATGATGCTAGTTCCATATATATTTTTCTTTTAAAACCTTGATTGTAAAAATGTCAGCATTCAAATACGGGCCTCCAACCATACAGGCCGGCCACGGGGCAGACGGGAAACGCATGAGGTAAGGAGAGATTACACTGTAGTATAGGAGTACGTAACGAGCGAGCCATTTTAATTGAAAAAACTAAACGCGACAAACGGTTGCAGGATCAGTGAAGGTTGATTTTATAATTGAAAGTATAACAGGATCAGTTACAATAAAATCGTTCATAAGCATACCATGGGCGAGTATCATGAGTAACATTACTTCGGAGCTTTAATAATACAATAATCAATAGTAAAAACCCGACATCAATAGGGTTGTCCGCATGCCCGGTCAGTACCCTTCCCTGCCCGCCATGTGCACAAAGACCGCGTACATCTCCCATAACATCAAGGCTAAGTAACTAGAACGTCATAAGGAGTTGCAAGCCCCGCCTATACTGGCGCCATTTTGGTCGAGGCTAGGCGGGTCCAGAGTATAGTTCAAATGCCTCCAATAACTAGCGGCCGGACCAGAATCCCTTTCGGCAGTTCAAAAAAATTCCATTAACGCCAGCAGAAGGGACAGGCGGCATGAACTGCGACTTAAAGGCGAGGAAGGCAAAATCTTCCCTACCGGGTCACGCTGAGGTCCCACCGGAACTGATCGAGTTGGCAGTCTACAGTGTCTCTTAGTAATTCGGACAAAGGCTGGTGTTAGCATGAGAGCGCCACCATCTTGTGACAACGTTGTGGCCACTCCGGAAAGCGGGACAGCAGGCGTATCCTTCCACAGATGCGTTGAATCAGTCTTTCCTTCGGCACCAGATGTGGATAAGGCGGCGGTCACCCGGGGCAGCGGCATATCCATGGGGGATAGTCGAGCAACAGTGGCGGTTGCCCCCACCGGAAGCCCGCGGGAGTCGAGGGCCAACGACTCTCGTAGAATCTTTAAAACTGAGAGGACGTCTTCAAGAGTGGGGCTCATGCCCGAGCAGGCAAGCATCCGAGTTCCATGGTAGCCCAGAGCCATCCTAGTGGACCAGGCCCAAATCCGGGGTGTCGGCAGCCATCTTGAGAGCCCCCCCCTCCCGCAGCTGCCCTTCACCACAGCCACCGGAGCGGGTCCCCCGGCCAGTCAACCGCAGGGGCTCGCTGAGTGGAACGCTGATGGTAGTCTTAGTGCGGGAGAGGAACCTCCACCTGGGGGCGGCGGGGGAGAGGGGGCCGTCCGCGCCGCCTCTCCGCGGGCGCCCCACGCCATCTCCTGGCATAGATATACGAGATGGATGGACCAGGCAACAAAGGGGGGAGCCATCAGCAAGGCATCCCCCACACACGACTTGCTGGACATCACCTCTGGACGATCCGGGGATGGCCTCGGCGCGTTGGGTTGCCTCCGGCCTATTTGCACAACGGTCCTCCACCCCAGGCCGCCACCGACGCTACCTCGCTGGCTGATGGCTTTTGTAGACTTTTTATAGCCCAAATCCAACTAAAAAGTAGCCCAAAGTAGCCTAACATTGCTACAGCGTCAAGCAGACGGCGAATGTATTGGGATTGTTGTTGCAGCCGGCTGCCATGGAAAAAGTTATATAATAAAATGTTTTAATATGTTACTTTGCTGGAGTGTTGTATATATTTATAATATTTGCATAGGGTTTGTCGTTATTTGGGCGGGGTGGGCGGCGGAGCCCAGGTGTCTTGCGGCCATCATGGCGTCGAGCTCGGCTCTTCTCACTAGTTTCATATTTCTCATGAGGGGTTGTTCCTAATGTTTCTATTTTAGCGGGGTCAAAAAGATCCCATCAGTGGCCTACTGATTTTGCTCGATTCTTTTTGTTTTTCCTAACGATTTTTATGTTATAGTTTGCTAGCACGATACAGCGGCTAATCCGTATTTTTATATATATGTCCTTTTTATTAGGGGTGTCCTCCGGTGGAGCCGGATGGTTCGCCTCTAATAAGCGGTCCGGGCTGAACCAACTACCAACAAATGGGGCGAAGATAGGCATGACGGGTTAGAAAGGGGACAAAAGTCTGCACTACCTATCCTTCACTATCCGCAAAGACTAAACAGAGTTTTGCGACTCTGTGCTTATTTGTGAATAGAGAATAACCCAAAGAGAACCAATTCCGAACAATCAATGTTCGGATAAACAATCAATCAAATGAGGGATAAAAATAGGCACGACGGATTACAATGGGGGCAAAAACCTGCGTTACCTATCCTTCACTATCTGCAAAGACTAAACAGAGTATTGCGACTCTGTGCTTGTTTGCAAATAGAGAATGATCCAAAGAGAACCAATTCCAAAACAGTAAATGCTTGGATAACAATCAATCAAATGGAAAGGGAAGCAGGCACGACGGATTACAAAGGGGGCAAAGGCCTGCGTTACCTACCCTTCACTATCTGCAAAGACTAAACAGAGTATTGCGACTCTGTGCTTGTTTGCAAATAGAGAATCTCTCAGAAACAATCAAATGAGTAATACTAGTATTTTCAAACAATCAATTCGCAATTTGTCGTGTTACACGACCTTACCCGGACCGCATGGACAGTTTCTCGTCTTCCGCTTCCAGCACCTGATCGTCCTCTATTCTCCGTAATTGCTGTGGCACTCCTGATGGTTCCCAGTCAGGACCGTAGATCACTCGAGAGAGGTCTGCTCGGAACCAGTGAAGTTCGGATGATCGGCTGCCAGACGAGGGTCTATCGGGCAGGTGCACTTCCCGATCGTTGCAGTCCTTCACTCTGTCGTTGGGACCTCTCCCACTGGATCCACGTGTCGCTGATGGGCCCCACGTTTGGGACGCCAATTGTTAAAAGGTAGGGCCGAATTCGACCAAGAACCCTTCAGTATTTGCCCGGCGTTAGCCGCCTCTCATACCATTCGAAATTACCAAACAAAGAGGCAGGCGCTGGAGACAGAAGGCAGGAAACAGGAGTTTATTCCGACGGAGCAGAACACGTCAAATCAGACAACAGGGTATCTTCTCGAGGTGCTCTAACCGCATCTCTGAGGCCTGGCCTCTTCTACACAGGTTTATGGCTTTATTACATACAATGCAACCGTAATGTTTCTTTGAAGGACCGAAAAGACATCCTCGGAATCCCCGGTCCAGGCCCGTTCCCACACACATCTACAGTAGAGTTCCCACCCCGATCTCAGCATGTGGTGGTTATCGCGCAGCTGGACATTCCGCTGGGAACGGGGATGTGTGTGATCAGTCGGATCTTCGGGGTGCGAAAGCATTGATTAATCCCCGCTCCTTTGATGTGAGGCAAGGTCCTACTGTAGGGGGCAATAAACTGCATCTGTTGGGCTAGGTGATGGCCTGGGATCAGGCCGGACAATCGGGCAGGGAGGAAGAGGTTATCAAAAGGGCCTGTTCTTTGAATGAGATGAAAGAGCGAGGGGGTTCAGCACGGGATGTGGCTCGGAGACAGGGTCGCGTTAGAGGTGCGTTTATGGCCCAAGCAGGAGAGACCGGGGGCTGTCGGGCGCGGGGGAATGCTTGCGAGGCCGGGGACTGAGGGGGAGAGACGCGCAGGCTATTGGCAGTGGGTAGAGAAGCCTCGATACACAAAAATGGCTGCCTCTTACGTGCATGATGGGGCCTAAAAGGGACAAGATGGCGTGGCCACTGTTTCACGATTTTCACTTTACTTTCAACAGTGGCTGGGGTGAACATGAATGAACGCCGCTTATATATACCTAATTTTAGTCATTTTCCACAGTACGTACATGTATCCTAGTATTCTCAACTATACTCTTACCATTTCTTGAGATGTAAATATAAATGGAAGATATGGTCAATATTATAAGTTCTAAATTGTGTTTATGAAGTGAACTATTAATTGAGTCACTATAGACATTATGAGGTAAATGGGTGCAGGGACTACCCTGATCGTCCCCATAACCACAGTATTCCCCGTTGAAGACTTTACATCTTTCGTAATTGAAGTCGCCCGCACAAATTAATATATAATCTCTCCTAGTACCTTTTAAAAATGTGCCTAGTTCCTCCTTGAACATCATAACTACCTTGTAGTTGGTGCTATCGAAGATATTATTATAGGAATTAATTACTAATATGCATTGATTCCCTTTTGTGTAAAAACAAAGAAGTTAAAATGAATTTGAGTTAGTATAAGCATTTTTTAGAATTAGCTGTGACGTGACCGAAATCGAAGCTTCCAAGCCTCCTTTGGCGCTTCCCGCCCATGAGGGGATAGCCTCAGTTGAAATGCTTTTAAAACCATCAATATAAAATGGTTCAGTATGCCAGGTTTATTGGAGGAGGATCAATGAGTAGTTTTCAAGCGCTATTAGCCGTCTTCTATTATTTAATTTATTTCTCATCCCCTCACATTCCAAGATTTGATCATCAATATTCCATACAGGGTAGATTGAGAAAGTTTGTTGATGGAAATATTGGGCGTAGGAACATAATCAGTGTCTATCGGCTGATCTTTCTCCTCTGAAAGTCAATCAAGCTCATTGCAGCCTCTTAGGGGTAAAAACCTGTTTGAATTAGGTACCGACATATGCACATTTGAACAAGGGAATTGCATACTGTTAAAAAGGGATTGATTAGGGACTGGATAATTAAAAAAAAACAATGGGACAGCTGTAATGATTTTGTTGTCGTTGCAGGGTACTCTGGCATATTTATTGGCAAAATGGTCTAGCAGAGCCCCTACGACACCTGGTCCACAAATGTTCCCTACAATGCAATCACCTGATCAATATTTATTTGAGCCACCAACCCAGTCCACTCGTCTAATCATAATAATGTCCAGATAAAGAAGATTTATGCCACAGTTAGAGTTAGT
This sequence comes from Lissotriton helveticus, assembly GCF_964261635.1. NCBI lineage: Eukaryota > Metazoa > Chordata > Amphibia > Caudata > Salamandridae > Lissotriton > Lissotriton helveticus. The sequence goes on along the minus strand of NC_136059.1, from coordinate 1,994,782,328 downwards.
TGCAAACCAATGGACGGTCCTATTCTTTAGCATTTCCCATGGCTCCACGAATTCATCCAGCAACTTTGGATCATTTTTTGGGAACAATAATATAAGGTGTGGCCTGTGGAGATAGATGTAATGAGGTCTTTAGAGGCTTATGGTGCTTCTTGTCATGTTGACTTCCATAATGTTTTTAATAAGTTACATTTTCTGGTGGGGTTACAATATCTCGATTATGCTGATTGAATTGCATAGTAGGCTGTACCCGGTTGGCCTCCGTATTTGGGTCCAGAGACACTCTATGGGATTTATTAGTTATCTCAAGGGAGCCAGACCTTTCATTTGCATGTTTAACCGATGTTCTTCTATGTATAGTATTCGGATGTTTATTGGGGGATGTCAAATCTGTGATTAGTTTTACTATATTACTGTAGGGTCGGGCCTAAGGCCCTCATGCTGGGAAATGACTGGGACGCAGGACACACTGCTGGCTCGGTGCAACTGGCCCAGAGCACGTGCGCTCGGCCTCTTTTATTGGTACTGTGTCACATGACCTGTGACATCAGTGGTGGGTGGGTGTTCAGTGTAGTTACAGGCTCAGCACTAGAATGCTGACTTGTGCTGGGCATTACATCCCTCCCCAAATTGGTTAAAAATAAACCAAACATGAAAAGTCCAAACACCTGTGGGGGAAAGAAAACACAGAAAATAACATTGGACTTGTGCTTTCAAAAAGAGTCTCTTTGGCTGCTTGCAAGCCGCAGGCAGTATAGTTCTTGCGTTTTGAATTAGCAGTTCTTGGTGGCACGGTTCTTAGTTGTTCGGCGGGTTCATTCTTTCTCTGTCGGCTGTTCTCAGCCCTGCCTTTTGCTTTGCTCTCTTGGTGACGAATGGTTCAAGAGAGATGGATGACGTGGTTGCTGTTTGCCTTCCGGCTTCTTTTCTCCAAGCTGGTTGCGTGTTGTTTCCAGGCAGGCTTCAGTGTGTTTCTTAGCAGGTGAATAGAGTAGGTGCGAACATCCCTCTCACTAGGATGCCCCTCTCGCCGGTTTTCTTCTGCCACAAGATGTCCGGGAGGACCTCTTTGCCAGGTTTCCACTGGACTGGTGTTTTTTGGTCGCGTTGCTCTACCATAGCCTTCGGGCCGTGAGCAGGGCGCTCCACGAACCTCACCGTCGTGTCCTAGTTCCACCTGAAGGTTGAGTTGTCGACTCTCTTCATTGCTCTCGAGGCTTTCATCCTCTTGAGTCCTGCAGACGTGCTTCTGTAGATCTGTCTCCCGTTTGGGACTTGCTGCCACCAGAGTTCCTTGAGGCCTCTTCTTGGGTTGCCACGGGTCGGTGTGGAGTGGTCAGTTCATCAGCTGGATGTGTGAGCACTCTCGCCATTCGATCTTCCGCCATCCCCAGAGGTAGATGTCTTCAACAGTCTATCTTGCTCTCTTCTGCGTTCGCCATGTGGATGGATGACTCGTAGATGGTTGTCTTTGTTCTGCTCTGCCGGTGCTCTTACCAGGCTTGTTCTCCATTGCACTCCGGTGTTCCAGTGCCTGTCACCTTTCTTCTTTTCTTAGTGGCGGTGGCCACTCTGTTCTTTCTTCATTCTTCTTAGCTTGACAGTCGTGCCACTCTGATTGCGTCTTCCTTCTTTTCTTCTTAGTGGCAGTGGCCACTCTGTTCTTTCTTCATTCTCCTTGCAGTGACTGGGTGTCACTCTGACTTCTCTTTCCTTCCTTTCTTCGGTGGCAGTGTGCCGCTCCGATCTTTCTTCTTCTCTTCTCCTCTTTTCGCAACGTACCCTGTTCCCCTTTTCTTCATCTTCTCTGGCCAGGCTTCCCCATGCAGCGCGCGCACTCTGCACGTGTCTTCCTGGTCTTGTCCTAGTCCTAGGACACTATCTTCTCATTACTCGCTTCCCAGGGTTAGCGTCGCGACCTTCACATCTTCTTCCTGTTGCTTTCGTTAATTTGTGTGGTTGAAGTTCGTGGGTCTAGGTCGTCGGACCGTGCATTGTCTGAACTTCTTGGACGTCGTGCTGGTCCTTCTGCCGAGGTCTGGCAGGTAGGATTTGTGGTGCTGAGCTTCTTGGACGTCGTGCTGGTCCCTTCTGCCGAGGTCTGGCAGGTAGGATTTGTGGTGCTGAGCTTCTTGGACCTCGTGCTGGTCCCTTCTGCCGAGGTCCGGCAGGTAGGCTTCTTGTTGCGACCATCTGGCTGGTCGACTTCGTGCTTTGTGACCAAGCTGAGTGGTCAGGTTGCTTCTGTGGTGTATCTTCAATGCTGCGGGTTGTCTGCGCAACCATTTTCTTTTCATCTCGGTTGGATTGCTTTGGTGCGCAACTGGATGCGCTCTTCGTGTCTTCTTTGTAACTTGATGCTTTGGGCTAGTGCTGTCCGCACTGCTGCGCATTTGCGTCATGCGCTGTCGCACTTCTTGGTGCTGGGTTCTAGAACCATCGTTGGTTCGTGTGGGGTGTTCTTACTTTCGCCATTCTGCTGCAGCGATGGCCTGTGGCCACTAGGCATCGCTGTCTCCTCTTCTGGCGTGGCGTAGATGCTTCTGGAGGGTTGCGTCACCACTCCGTTGACGTTCTTCTGGTCTTGCTTCTTCTGTTTGGTGCTAGTTGCGATTCTTGTGATCTTCTTCTTGTGGGCGCCCTTGTCGCGCGTGTTCTCTTGAATATCTTGTGAGGAGTCGCTGCACTCCTGGCGCGCTTCTGGGGTTTCTGGCGCTTTCCTGGGGTCGTCTTCACGCTCTTTTGTGCTTCTGGCGCGCGGCTGCGCATTTACCTTTTCTCGTCCTCGGCGGTGTGATGGCTTGTGGATTTCTTTGGACGTGACGGCGGGCAGGTTGGTGCCCTTCGTAGTCTTTTGCTGCAAACCTTCTTTGTGCTTTGTGGCGCGCTCCTCTCTTCTTGCGAGTAGCCACCTGCCAGCAGGTGGTCCTCTATCAGTCTCTGTGCGTCACTTGTGTGGATTCTTCTGTTGGTTGAGCTGTGGGTGCTTTTCCTCGTCGAGCTTTATGCTCTCTGGTTCCTGGGGTGATCAGTTTGCTCTCACCTTTGCTTCCTGTGGCTTTGGGAGTGGTGCATTTTGCAGGCAGTCTCCCTGGGCACCCTCCTCTTGCCTTATCCTTGACTGGGTATCCTTGACTGTTATCTCGCAGTCACACCTGTTGCTTCTCTGGTGTGGGGCATCATTATGGGTCCTGGGCATTCGTGGTTGTGTTCTCAGTATTGCTGCACTTTATTGTACATCGTGGGTGCAGTTCCGCATTTTGGCCACTAGATGGTAGTGTAGGGTTGAGTTCTGGCAGTTCTCGGCCGTTTTGTTTCTATGGCATTCACAGCCTCCTGCACGCCGCTCCCCGAGACATTCACAGGCAGCCCAAGTATGAAAGGGGGACTCCGCTTCAACCAGTGAGTCTCTGTGTTGTTTTCCGTGTCCCCTGGCTCTGCGAGCACGAAATGCACTCAGTATGGAAGGGGGGGGCTCTTCTCCTGCTTTCCCTCACCCTTCGCAGCAGGCTTTTCTCTTGCCGGGGCACACTTAATTGTTCAGTTCTTTCTCCCCACCGCAGCAGCTGTGAACAGTCTGTGCGCTGCGCGGGTGGGGTGAGCGTCGGCCTCAGCGTAGAGGCAGGCCGGGTTTTGGCTCCGGGGACAGTGAGTTGGATCTCACAGCGCTGCATGCGGGAGGCTGGAGCTGGCGCCTGGGGTCAATGCAGGCGGTCGCCTCCGGACGTCGCCTATTTGCGGTGAGTTTTCTGGTTATGCTGCGCAGGGGGCTTGACGCTGCTTTTCTTACTTAAGCCTCGCAGGCGGGGACACTTCAAGTTTGTGGCGGGGCCGGCGTCTCAGCAGTCCGGCCCCGTTGGCGCTTCATTCGTCACAGCGCTGCAGGCGGAGGCGGCTGGAGCTGCTTTTACCGGCTGCGAGCCGGGAGCTGGGTTCCTCACTCTCCTCACCGCCGCGGCAGCTGTAGTCAGACGCTGCGCGGCGGGGCAGAGATGGCTGCCTGCAGGCCGCGGGTGGGCTCCGCGAGCCTTGCCTTAACATCGGGGCATTTGCGGCCGACGCCGCGTGGCAGCAGGCAGACCGCGGGTGGGCTCCGCTTTTGGTGGTGTACAGTCTGGGCTCACCTTCGGCCGACGGGCCTGTTCTTCAGCGGGTGGGCACCGCGATGGCTTCACTTGTCTTTTCGGGGCTCCGCCACGGCAGGGCGGACCACGGCAGGCTGGAGAGGTGCGGGGTGAGCTCCCGGTCACCTTCTCTTTTCCTTTCAGGCCCGGGGCTCGACGGGCCTCTCGGCGGCTGGCACGCTTCAAAGGGGGTGTGCTGTCGATGCAGGCAGCTCTCCTCTTCCCTTTTCCTCGATGTTTCTTTTAGCTGGCACGCATGGGCACAGCTACCCTCGTCGCCATTGTAGGGTCGGGCCTAAGGCCCTCATGCTGGGAAATGACTGGGACGCAGGACACACTGCTGGCTCGGTGCAACTGGCCCAGAGCACGTGCGCTCGGCCTCTTTTATTGGTACTGTGTCACATGACCTGTGACATCAGTGGTGGGTGGGTGTTCAGTGTAGTTACAGGCTCAGCACTAGAATGCTGACTTGTGCTGGGCATTACAATTACTAACATCTGTTTTAATTTATTTAATTTCGAGCATTAATCTGCTTTCAATGCTGTTGATTTTCCCATAAAGTTTGTTAAAGAGGGTGTCCAGTCCTGGAATATCGCTGGGTGTTAGTACCCCCCTTGTTTTCTGTTGCTCAACGGGCTACTTTTTCCCTCTCTTCTTTTTCGATGTCATCAACTATTTTGGGGGTATAGGGTCAGTCTTTGAAAGCTGTTGTTGCTTACTTTTTTTTGACAGGAGGGGAAACCGATTCAGATTCATTTGTTAAAACAGATATCTCCAACTGCATATTCGAGACACCTGGGCCCACTTCGCCAGGTTCTAAACTTACTGATGTAGATCCCCTGATTTTAATATTATCTGCTTTGCTTGGATCAATCTTAGTTTGCATTATATCTTCTCTAGTTTCTTTCAGAACTGTGTTTAAAGAAGATTTGATGGCAGCAAGGCACACCTCTGCAAGTGCAATTTCATTGTTAATCAAGCCATAGCACTCTTTAGGTAATCAGTAATGGGTACATCGTTAGATGTTGACTTTCCGCTGGCTATAGGATTTGCTACAAGCTTCCTTTTACCCATTTTTAGACAGTTATTCCCTAAATATAGTACTTCTCCACGAAAACAAAATACAAGTCATCCTGTAGAGCTAAGAGGGGTGGTCCAGCTTCTTCCGGGCTCTGATCGGCGCTGGAGCCCCGAGCACAGTTATGATCCTCCGAGGGCAGGTTGCTATCGTCGGCCCCTCCTGGAGCTAAGAACCTTGGGGATTGAAGTTCCCCAATGTGGAAAAGGCTGGCGGTGGTTTGAACGGGCTCCCGCACTCTTATGCACCTCCGGTCATGGTTGATGTCGTCGGCATCTCCTGGCACTAAGAACCTTGGGGATTGAAGTCCCCAACGTGGAAAAGGCTGGTGGTGGTGGTTTGAATGGGGTGGAATCACTTAATTCCATGAGTAGCCTCACAAGGCTTCTTTTATTGCATAAGTCCGTGCCTAAGGACTACGTTCAACTGGCACAAACTTTATCACTGTTTTTGCAGTTTAGGTATGGGACTTTGCCAATTGCTGTGTATACATCATCTCAGATTTCTGCCAAGCCTTTGTCTACGTTGTATCAGTCATGCATTCTCTTCAATGAAACTGAGGAACACTTGCTCTTCTTCTGCCCAACATATGCCAGACCAGGAGCCAGGTAGATTGCGCCTTTATGTCAACTTTTGGGCTTCACAAATTGATTAAATGCTCTTAGAATTTGCAAACGTGATTCTACGAGCATCTACGAGCATCATAGTGATCGCTGTATCCAAGTTTCTCTTTGCAGTCTGGTCTGTTAAACATAGATTGGCCGCTTGACTACCAAAAATCAGCACCTACTCTAGGATTGTTTTTGCACTTGTGTTAATGTAAATTCTAGTGCTATTATTGGTGTTTTAAGTGTTCAATATTGCATTAATGAAACTGCTGGTTTTACATAATTGTATTTATTTTTTTCTACTATTATTTTGTGATGAATTGTACATGCTTTTTGTTATGTGTTGGCGTTTTAATTTTATGCTCGATCCGTCAAACTTGGAAACTTGAATATCTATAATTTTAGAAAAATTAAACAAGGAGATGTAAAATCAATCACCATCTAACTGGGTACCCAAAGTACAAGCAAAATAAGTAATATTGCATGGTAATATAGAAACGAAATCAAGTATCTATTTTTTTAGGCGGATGTGAACAATGTGCATAGATTCATGCAGCCACTCAAAGTGAAGTGAGCCAATCAGTTAAGTGACAGAGCCATCGTACCATGTACTCAGTGCTGTGATGGCTTGAAGCAAAATGTAAATGACCATTTAACAGACATATGGATGAAGCCTGATGAATAAAAGCCAGTTTCTGTATGTATCTTATGCATGATTTTTTTAATACAGTAGTCAGGTGAGACAGCTAAACATGTTTCAAAGGCCACACCAAAAAAAAAAAAAACTTTTGTGGAAACTTATGGGCTTTATGAAATATTTATTTCGACTCTTGCATTTGAAAAAATGCATTGCACGTTAGTACGTTCTCGATTTATCTTCCTCTTCATTCAAGTCGATATAATAAGCATGCACCCTTTTCTGTTGCATTGGAAGAAAACTCTTGAAACAGTTAACATTTACTTTAAACTAACCCATTTGAGATTACTATTCAAGTCACTTTAAAATCAAAATCGAATGTAATATATTAAAAACCTCCATCTGAATGATTGATGCACCACATATAAAGCATATCAAACTCCTTTAGTTAAAAAAGATGCTGTATTTTATTAAGCTATATTGCTAGGGAGTTTCTGCTGCTTAACCACTAAGATGCCAAGTTGTTTGTGTATTTCGGGATAAGTGAAGTTTTTTCAGTGGTCCTTCAGACATGTTTATCTCCTTGGACTTGTAGTGTATAGAGCCATATTACTGAACATGTACTCAGCATGTCCATTCTACTGATCTCGGCCCACAAAAGAAGGAATTGTTAGGATAAGTATTTTTGTCAATTCAGTTCATACCATTTTCTCAGAAATGAACCTGGGGTTCTTTCATACTGCAGTCTGGCAATAACAAATACATAGAAGTTGCCATGGCGATATGGTCTTCACAGCTTCTGTGTTGCAATTATTCATGTCAGAACATTCTCACAGACTAACTGCTGGAATCCATAAATGCATCAATTCTCAGACCTCCTCCTTGCTTTATTCCCAGCAGGCAATCTGAAAACTGGTGTAGTTATGTTTGTAAAACTTTACACCGGGGCATAGGAAATATTCAACTGCTCTTTAATGTTGTCTGTAATAATTATTACTGTACACGTGGATGGTATCTAAAATAAGCTGATAAAATAAAGCGTCTAAGTAGGATCAGGGACGATGTTGAATCTCAGGAGTACATGAGACCGTGTGTCCCTAAATGACACCCTCACACATAAAATCAAATATCATTTCATAACTAAACTTCTGTAGTCAAGAATACAAATGTAAACCATAAACGTGTATTACGAATAATTCAAAAATATTACAGAAAGCATTAAATAATAGGCAACAACACTCCATAGGGAATTAGCATAAGGCTCAGTCAAATGCAGTAACAGATGATATTAGGTCAAGAAGTAAATATTCTAAGTACAAAATATGAGACAAACCAACAAGGGGTCCATCTCCAAAGTCAGGGAGGCATCATTTGAGATTCCTGACTGTTTTCTTGATGACTTTCTGTTTGATCTCGTTGTTCTTGATTTTGAGCTCTACTTTCATCACCACTCTGCATCCACGCTGTGAACACAAGCATAGCAGGTTTCTAGAAACATGAAAGAGGTCGAGTTCGCAACCTATGGCAAAAGAATATGAATGAGTGTATGACAGCGTAAGTAATATGCATGGCTGCTGTTCAGTCAGAATCCAAACTGCGAGAAGATTTCGAATGATGGAGAGAGTGGCATAAAGATATATGCCTAATGTATGTGCACAAACTAATTCAGATCCTGCCCTTGATTAATGGCTGCTATTTATATGGAATAAATGGTATAACATTTTTTTATTTTTATTTTTTAAATGAAAAACATCTTTTGCACCAGATTTTCACCACTGGTTGGGAGATCTCAGCAAAAAGAACTTATTCTCCATAAAATATATTTTGCCATGGTAGAAGGTTTTGTTGGGGGAACCGGCACAGAAATTTGCTGCCGGAGAGGGAAGGCAGTAGTATGCTTTATTGTGTTATGTCTCCTGGCTGTTGGAGCGTTAGATGGACATATCTTTTCAAGGGTTTGAATTTTACACAGACCATTGAGTGGGAAGAATGCATGCAACTCACGGTTTAATATTAAACTTGTTAAATAACTCGATTAGTGTGATATAAAGGAACTAGAGGAATATTACTAAACCTACAAAAACAATATATTTGCTACTTCTCCACATTCTAAGAATGTCACACCTCGCTGAAAATGGTTCCGTTCTTATAATATATGTGTCGTTATCAGAAGCTGAAATTTATATTCTGTCACCACACCCAGAAAAATGCCAATGATGTGTTGGGCACTGATCGTATTGAATGACATTGTAGCTTCTGTATAGTATATATAACCCCTATGCAGGGTGAGGAAGGGCATCACATTCAACCATAGCAAACTACACTGTGTATAGTGGGTGGTTGCAAGGGTGTTGTAATATTGTGAGCCAATGTGGGACCTGTTTATGTTGTCTGTAATGACCACCTATGTACGAATATTGTGTTATGGGACACAGCACTTGAAGGTATGATGGGGTTGTAAATGTGAACGTTAGACATGCATTTTATGTGGTATGCTGGCAGCTCTGGTTATCTCTGCAGGTCTCTTGCTTGTAATATTTAATGCAACGGCGTAACTAGAGCTTGTGGCGCCCGGGGCTACCCCTCAGATTGCCGCCCCTTGAGCACTTCAAAGATGTCCGAGTCTCCAAGGAGAGACACGTAGTATTGCTGCTAAGAGTTACCTTGATCATGAAAGGTACATTTAGTTATTTATAAAGTTTTATATAGCGCGAACTTGAACCCAAAGGATATCAGAGCGCTTTACAATTTGAGGCAAAGGTAACAAATCAGAACATTAGTCTAACATGGGGAATCTAATGGGCATTGAGATGTTTACTCCTCTCAAAATCGCAATGGTTGTTTGTTAGAAATGGGGGTCTCTAGTTGGCAATGGCTGGCCACTGTCCAAGTGGGGACCCTTCTTCCTAAGTCAGAGTAAGGGGGCTACACCCTTTGATAACCCCTCCTTGTGTGCCGGACCCGGGGCCTCTCACCATTCTTTATTTGAATTGAATTGAATTGAAAGAATATTTATATAGCGCCTAACTACCCGGAGGCCTCGTAGCGCTTCAGAACCAAGAGTGTCAATTCAGTGAATAAAACCAGTATAATATAATGTATAACTGTTTTTAGGACTTCACTTTACACCTTTAAGTAACTGTAAGTGGGAGAGGTGTGGCGCCGCGGCCAGGGCGACTGACGCTGGAATCTGGGGACCACGGTTCGATCCCCGGCTCCGGCGGCAGGTTAGCCCAGCACCATGTGACTCTGGGCAATAGCTCGCTTAATCTTCCCGACGGCCCCCCCGCGCCTAGAGACCCTTACGGGTGATTGTGCGCTTTACAAATGTGGACTTTACTTTACCTTTGTGATAGTGCAATTTGTATTTATTCATTTATTTGCACGATCGCATGTTAAGAGCAAAACACCACCGGGTTTTGCGCTGACACTTCCCAGCATTCTTTTTGATCTTATTGCACTAGCAACCAATAATGCCTGAGAATGAGTGATGGTATAACCAACCTAGTTGCACTTGCTATGCTATTAATTTCTCTTTTTTAGGCTAGCGCAGGTCATGAATGAGCAGATCAATGATATCATCTTATTAACAGCTGCTGTGCCTGCCTGACCTCTGATACGGTAGTCACACAGTCTGTGTCTGTTTAGTGCCCTTCCATTTCTGGTGTTTTACATAAGTTTTAAGATGATCATAGAGTTTCTCGTTGTTCAAATGGGGATAATTTCTGATATTTAAATGTTTTCCTTGTCTTCATTGCTTGATTTTGCGCGCAATAATGTGTCACTCATAGTCCTCGTAATGTCACTCATAATTGCTCTAAAATTATGACAGTGTCACACATAGCAATCTGAAACCTTGGCAGCTATGCTTGCAAGACAGTGTCACTCATAGTAGTTGAAATGTCACTCATAATTACACTGAAATTATGAAGATGTCACAGTCACACATAGCGATTTGAAACTCAGCTATAAAATCAAGCCCCATCACCCTGGTATGTCTGCCCCCATCTCAACACCCGTGAAAACAAGAAGTCAGTAATGTAATCCATATTGCCTTCTGGTTTCAGGTAGAAAATAAACCACAGTTAGAAAAGAGTTGGCACGAGCTACAAAAAACAGGCTCTGGCCAACGATGTATCCAGCACTTGATTCCTCCTTATGCCCCCACTACTACACGTCGATCTAAGAATTCTTCACCTTGCGTCGCCGTGAGCGTGGAGCAGTTCAGACAAATGGGGACGCTCCTGCGAAAATCTAGCCCCAGAACTCTGGAACCGTCACTGCCTACACTTGTCCGAAGCTGTTTTCAGGAAACAATTACAAACCTGGCTGTTCTAAAAAGCTGCCCCAGTTAATGTATATCTTTCAGTACAGTCCCTAGTACTAGGACTCCCAGGTTATGGCAGCTATGTGTTTTGCAAATGCCAAAGTTCAAACGTCATGTAAATGCAGATTCTCGGGGGAAGAAGTCTTGTCATTGTTGATTTCAAGCATGGTGATTTCACAGTTGAGTGTTTGGCGATGCCTCACAAAGATCTTATTCATGTTTGCCAAGTTGTACACTGCTGTGTTGGCAGAGCTCTTCTTGGGGATGCAAGCCTGACCTTATCTAAGCACCGTATTATCCTCAAGCTCGTCCATCGACGGTCTTGCTTCTAATTGTGCTTGAAGTCAGAAAGAAGATATCATGCATTGCCATTGTCATAACGGCTGTGATTTTCGATCCTGGCTGATGGGCACAACTTGTCACAAAAGTATTTCTGGAATAAATAATTACTAAGGCATTCTCTGGACTCGACTCGACTCGAACCCCCCCACCCCCACCCGGCCCCGCTGCGACCGACTCTCTCTCACCTCAATTATTTTGGTGTGTGTCGTCGTGTCGCGCAGAGTGCCGCCCGCGGCCCGCCCGCAGCAGCACAGTTACACAGCCCACAGCACAGGGTGACACAGAGTACAGTCAGTGAGTACTGTAAAGCGCTGAACAGGGCAGGGCTGAGGGCAGCAGGGCCCCGGCCAGGCCAGGCAAGAACTTGAATGGTGGTGGTGGTGCGGTGGTCTCTCTCCACAGTCCACGCACTCCTCGACACGATAGGTCACGGGAGGGGCTGGGGCAGTGAGCGCGCAGCCGCAGCGCTTAACGCGTCACAGGTCACACTGGCGCGGTGGCGAGAAGGCTGGCCCAAAATGTTACAGGGCCGTCATTGGTTGCGGCTGTGCGCACCGCGCACGCTACCTGATTGACGGCCATGGCCTCTGTGAGCGAGGCTGGGAGGTGGGGGCCCTGTTGAAGACGTTGTGATAATCGGAAGTGAAACCAACCGAACCGACAGGTGTACATTAAATGCATCATGGTGTGTGCTACTGACTGTGCTTAGATCGAATGGGAGATGGCCTGATCTCGTATTTACTGTTGTCACTGGCCGTCCCGTCCGGTCCGACGGGTGTCACCGCACTGTAAAACTCTGATTTTTATGTGTAAAGCAGGCGCTGCCCTGCGCCACCGGCCACGGGCCACCGCGCCGCCCTAGTCACAGCTCACAGGCCTCCGCGGCCACAAACGGGCCTCGGCCGGGCCTCCTCCAGTGCCGGCCCGCCCGTGCGGCCACCTCAGCCGCCTCAAAAGTTGTGCCACCTGGGGCGGACCGCCCCACCCCCTAGCTACGCAGGTGATTTAATGTTCTCAATCTAGTGTCCTATGCTGGTTGTGGCAGGAGGTTGTCTCCTGTGAGACCTTATCGATCTTGGTGAGGTAACATGTGTTGAGAAGGAGTGAAGAGTGTCGAAGAACTGTGTGGAAGGACTGCATTTCACTCTTTCTTTTCATGATTGCTAATATGGGTGCCAAGTAGCGTGATTTGCCAAGATGCACTAAATTATGTTTATTCTTTATAACATTGACAGTATAAGATGTCAGTTCTTAGAGCATATGTCAATTTCAGACCTGCATGGTGAACTGTGTGAGCGGCTTACAGTGTAAAGAAGTATGAGTGCTCTCAGTAATAGCAAATCTTTTCACTGATATTTTAATGACTGATTCAACTATAGAGAGATGCCAAATGTGTATAGGTCCGCTTAGTGTTTTGCCTTCTCCGAACTAGGTGAAATTAATGTATACTGGTCACTTTAAGCACGTTTGACTTGGAAATAGTGTGTATGGTGCATCACTGCTTGGATGAGAGAAATCACTCATTGTCTCAAAACCTGAGTGGCACATTTAACTTTCCTAAAAGGCCATGGTATACAGTGCAGAGATACCCCCATGTCATGGAAAGGTAAATGCCACTTATGGACGGAAGCACCTATTGTGCCATTCACTACAGTTGCAGTGAAAACATGGCTCCAGGCCTACTATGTGTCGGCTGACAACAACAGCTTGAACCCTGCTGGCAGTCCTGTCCAATTCACACAATATACATCAAATAAGTCATACCTAAGCACACCTTGCTATTGACAGGACAGGGTACATAATATTTAAGACTTAAGCAAGTGTGCCTTTTAAAATCGCATGTTCCCCCAGTGACTAGGCATAAAATGATATTGTCACTGGTCAAGCTGTGAGTGGTACATAGGTAAAAGTCAAAGTACAGAATATATGTTTAACGTTTGACCTTGATCAGCTAAAGACTTCATTGACAGTCTTATTTTGTTTACTAAACATCCAATCTAATGGTAAAGCCAGATTTGTATTCATTTATGGGAAATGTGACATTAAGAAAGCTATCTTTACCCTCCCTGAAGCTGTACTTAGCCTGAATCACGTGTGAAAGAGGTGCAAAAACTGCCTCCAGAGCAGACAAATTGGCCAAGGAATGGGTAAGTAGTTTAAGTGGTTTCTTCCCCTGGCATGAAGACCAACTAGGGGTTGCCAAGGATTTTAATTAACTTCAAAGGGGCCTGTGCTATTGTAGGCAAATGTTAGGTGACACTTGGGAAGCCACAGCTTTAGTCCCCATATTCAGGCTGGCAGCAAACTCTGGGAGGAAAGCTACCCTCAGCAGTTGTGTGACATTAGCCCCTGTACCTCCGGCACTGTGCACAGGCAGTGGGCCATTGACCTGAGAGCTCCTGACTGGGCCCGGAGCATGGGGAGCCCCTCCATGTACTTTGAAGTTGGGCCCCTTCAGCGTTCGTTACACTACTGACACTCAGAGCTGGTTTGGAGTGACCACAGAGGAGGGGACTCCTAGTTAACCTGGCCACACCTCTAGGAGGGCAGATAGGCTCTGTACAAAGGGTGAAGGGTCCCCATCCGAAGGACTGGGCCTGCTCCCTCTAGTTGCATGACAAAGAAGTTGATTCCTTACGTGAGTGTTTTTGTGAGTCATTATTGTGTGCTCATAGCGCTGCTGCTCTGGCTTCTGCCTTTTTAAAAAATCACATCTTGTTATTTCTTTTAATTTTGATGCGCCGTAATTCAAAGGACTTTGATTTTTAAATACTTTGTTCACTGCCTACCTCACTTGTACAGCGTTTCCTTTCGACCCTTAGCTGTGACTTCTGGAGCGCTAACGCGGGGACAGGAACTTTCCCTGACCCGCCTGAAGATTAGCGCTATAGTCGTTCAGGCAGTTGCACTTTGCTGGCTCCCCCCTCCACTTCCTTCCGCCTACTTAGGCTCGGTTGTGGTGAGCCGGTCGACCTTACGTGAGTGTTTTTGTGAGTCATTATTGTGTGCTCATAGTGCTGCTGCTCTGGCTCCTGCCTTTTTAAAAAATCACATCTTGTTATTTCTTTGAATTTTGATGCCCCGTAATTCAAAGGACTCTGATTTTTAAATACTTTGTTCACTGCCTACCTCACTTGTACAGCGTTTCCTTTCGACCCTTAGCTGTGACTTCTGGAGCGCTAACGCGGGACAGGAACTTTCCCTGACCCGCCTGAAGATTAGCGCTCTAGTCGTTCAGGCTGTTGCACTTTGCTGGCTCCTCCCTCCACTTCCTGCCGCCTACTTAGGCTCGGTTGTGGTGAGCGGTCGACCTTACGTGAGAGTTTTTGTGAGTCATTATTGTGTGCTCATAGCGCTGCTCCTCTGGCTCCTGGCTTTTTAAAAAATCACATCTTGTTATTTCTTTTAATTTTGATGCGCCGTAATTCAAAGGACTTTGATTTTTAAATACTTTGTTCACTGCCTACCTCACTTGCACAGCGTTTCCTTTCGACCCTTAGCTGTGACTTCTGGAGCGCTAACGCGGGGACAGGAACTTTCCCTGACCCGCCTGAAGATTAGCGCTCTAGTCGTTCAGGCTGTTGCACTTTGCTGGCTCCCCCCTACACTTCCTGCCGCCTACTTAGGCTCGGTTGTGGTTAGCCGGTCGACCTTACGTGAGTGTTTTTGTGAGTCATTATTGTGTGCTCATAACACTGCTGCTCTGGCTCCTGCCTTTTTAAAAAATCACATCTTGTTATGTCTTTTAATTTGGTGTGCCGTAATTCAAAGGACTTTGATTTTTAAATACTTTGTTCACTGCCTACCTCACTTGCACAGCGTTTCCTTTCGACCCTTAGCTGTGACTTCTGGAGCGCTAACGCGGGGACAGGAACTTTCCCTGACCCGCCTGAAGATTAGCGCTCTAGTCGTTCAGGCTGTTGCACTTTGCTGGCTACCCCTCCTTTCCTGCCGCCTACTTAGGCACGGATGTGGCAAACGCGCAGCGAGCGCGCCGGTGGCGCGCCAAAGGCAAGCCCGTCTGCGCCCGTCCGCGCCACTTCCACGACAGGCGCAGGCCATGCTGCACAAATTTTGCCTAAACTGTCCTATCTTTCTGGTGACCTCTACAGGCTCAATATCCTTAACAAATGTCTGTGCAACATCCCTATGGATCAAGTATGGGGTCCCTTCTCATGTCGAACCTGTAGATGGTCCTCGCCTTGGTCCACACCTGATTGTCATCCTCAACGAGAGACCATCCCTACCAGCTTTCTTAACTTTAAAGGGGGGCTTATTAATGCACGGTCCATGTGCTGCCATAGTCAAGATGTCAAGGAACTAATCCTTGACAATCATTTAGATTTTCTTTTTTTAACCGAGACGTGGCTTAATGACTCCAGTAACCCCGACCTGGCAATTGCTCTTCCGCCTGGCTTTACCATCTTTAAATTGGACAGGTCAAGCGGGAGAGGTGGTGGAATAGCCATAGTCATTAGAAGCTCACTGAAATGCCATACATTTGATCTAGGCCCCCTTAAAGGTGCCGAAGGCATGGGTTTTTCCATCAGGCTCAATGCGGCTTCATCCTTCACTGGAGGCTTGATATATCATCCCCCTGATAGTGCTACCATGTTTTTGGAGTCCCTGGGAGAATCCCTTGGTCAACTGTTATTGCGTTATCCTACCTTCACACTCATGGGCGACTTCAACCTTCAATTAGAGTCTAAAACTGATGCCCAAGTCATTAATTTTTATCAGACACTTGACATTTGTGGACTCCACCAGCAAGTGGCCCAGGCTACTCATCGTGCAGGTCACACTCTCGATGGGGTTTGTTCTAACTTCCCTTTACTGGCTACATATTTGCCCATTCCGCAAATATGGACTGACCACGGTTTTATCCCCCTCAACATCAGCGTGCCCCATTCTGGGAAAGGGGCAAAGGTAACTCAGCAACCTTCATCTAATCCCAATTGGAAGGCTGTCGCCGCCAGCATTAAACTTAAACCTCTCCTGCAGTCACAATCCCCTAACCTGTCTGGTGACGTGGTCCAAGACTCGAAAACCTTTCATACATGACTGCGACACGCTATCAAGGACACCGTTCCCGCTAAGCCTTCCTCCTCAAAGGAGAAAAGGAAAAAGATCAGTGCCCCCTGGTACACCCAGTCCCTGGCGGACAAACATCTTTTGTGCAAAAAGAGTGAACGCAATTGGAGGAAAACTTATGACCTGACAGCTAGAGCTCTTTATGTAGAACACAGGAATGCATATTTTGCGGGTATCAAAGCTGATAAAAAAGATCACTATACTACAGCTATCAAGGAGGCTCAACAAAAACAAAAAACTGTTTTCTCCATAGTGAAATCTTTTACCCACCCTAAAGCTCTTCAATCTGTCATTCCGCCGTCTCAAGGTCTTTGTAATCAGATTGCTGATTACTTTGAGGAGAAAATCAAACTTCTTCAGGTGGACTTTCCGCCCATCTCCTCTCCTCCCTTGCAGGGCCCCAATGCCATGATGGGGACAACGGCTTATACGCTCAGTAGGTTTGCCCCAGTGTCTCTCCTACAAACACGCAAAGCCATCATGGTTTGTAAATCAGGAGCGCCCTCTGACTCCTGTCCCCCGCTGATACTCCACCAAATAATCGATGTTGTCAACCCCATCATAAATGTTATAGTCAACTCCTCACTCAATTCAGGCACCGTCCCGCCGGATTGGAAAAAAGCAATAGTTAAACCGCTTATGGAGAAACAAAATAAAAGTACTATTGATCTCTCCAATTTGCGTCCCATATCCCTTCTCCCAGTTCTTGGGAAGATAACAGAACACCTAGTCCATCAAGAACTGAAGAATTTTGTGGAAACGCACAATATTCTGCATCCTCAGCAGTCAGGTTTCCGTCCTAGGCACTCCACTGAAACAGCCCTTATTGACTTTCCGATTCCATCAAATTCTTACAGGATGAAGGGAAAAACGCCGTCTTGATATTATTAGACCTATCGGCGGCGTTCGATACTATTTCCCATAAAATTCTGATTGACAGGCTGAGAACAAATGGCATTACAGAGGTTGCCCTTGATTGGTTAAACTCTTTTTTATCCCAGAGAACACAAACCATCTCATTAGGTTCCTTCCTTTCAAAGGAAAAAAAGGTAACATCTGGAGTTCCATTAGGGTCCATTTTGAGTCCACTGTTATTTATTATCTATATGGTGCCTCTCATCACCCTAATCGAATCGTATGGGATATTTTTGACTTCGTATGCCGATGATACACAAATGATTGCATCGTTAGATAAAAACACCACCAGTGCAGAACAAAATTTCCAGAATTGTCTGACGGACTTTTTTCGGTGGATGGACGATAACCACCTGAAATGTAATGCTAACAAGACAGAGATATTACCTATGGGGAAACAGGTCAACTTTAACCCAAATAAATGGTGGCCAGTAGGTTCCACTGCACCGCCCAATTCGGTAGAAGTAGCCAGAAACCTAGGGGTCCTTTTTGACTCCTCTCTGTCCTTCGACCATCATGTTAGGAATGTGGCTGGCAGTTGCTTTAGTATTATTAAATCTCTAAAGAAATTTTTTGATTTCCTTCCTACCGATTCTAGAAAGGCGGTTGCAGTGGCCCTCATACTTTCCCGTTTGGACTACTGTAACGGTCTTATGGCAGGGGTCAAAAAGGCCACTCAGAAAAAGCTACAGAGTGTACAACATGCATCCGCAAGACTTGTGCTTAAATTACCCAGAACGTCTTCTGCATCCACGGCCCTAAAGACTCTGCACTGGTTACCCTTGCATAAAAGGATTCTGTTTAAAATCCTTCTAACTACTTTTCGAGCTTTTAACAACATCGGCCCTAGGTATCTCTCAAGAAGATTTACTTGTTACAAGCTATCCACAGTCTTGAGATCAGCAGGTGGCAAACTGATTACCATGCCCAGGTTTCGCTACAAAACCAAGGGGGGGAAATCCCTCGCGGTCTTGGCCACCAAAGCCTGGAATGCCATGCCTATAGAACTCAGACTTCTCAATCCAGAGAGTTCTTTTAGGAAACAATTAAAAACTTGGATTTTCAATATTTCTGATGCATATGTAATGGACGCTATCTAACTCTCACGGTTTGTTGCCTCAGATGCCCCGCAACGCCAGGATGCTCCTTTCGGAGCGGTAGTTAGCGCTCTATAAATACCCCATACAAATACAAATTCCAAGGCTCAGTTGGCTGACCTCTTGTGTGGCCACAGGGATAAAAAAAGGCTTCAAGACATCTTTTCCTGGAAAGACTAGGCTGACCAGTGGCAACTTCACCTGCTGTTGGCCTTTGTTTGATACCCTTGAGGTCTTGGGGGGCTTAGAGGTGTACTCCTGTGGTCGTTTGAGCATCAGGAGAAGGTTTTGGAAACTTTGAAAAACTTTTCCTCCAGAGCTTCAGGTAAACCTGTGAGAAGAAAATATCAAACCGGCAGTTCCAAAGCATTGGCCTGAATTTCAACTTTACCCCGGTCAAAGATCCCAGCACCTTTAAGAAAATAACGAAGTGCCATTCTGCAGTGGGACTTACAAACTTTTCAGCTAGAAATCTCCGGAGTGCCAGAGGTCCAGCAGGACCAACCTGCTTCAGATGTCCTGTCTTCAGTTACATGGTGGTGGCTACAATGTTAGCACTGGTCCTCTCAGGGGGGATTTTTGTTCTCAAAAGGTGACAAAGTCCCTTTCTTTGTTGAGAGCTAGAAGAAATTTCAATGTTTTTTAATGGAAAAGTGATAAAGTCCCTTTCAGCGTTGGGACATAGAAAATATTTCGAACTTTTTGTCTTCCATACCAATGCACTTCTTGTATCCGACTATAGCTCCATCATGGTCAGCCTCAAATTGTGCCTAGGTCCCATTCTACTGCTTCAATAGGCTATCAGTGACACTTTGCGCCTTTAGGCTATATTTAAACTTTAATCTTTAAAAATGCATACTTCATATTCCCTTTTATTGGATTTTCCCTGTTTCGGTCTATTTTTACTCATAATATTTTTCTTTTTAGTTTAAAATTTCTTGTGATATTTTATTGCACTTTCGTGATACTTTCTATTGTGTATGCAGTGTTACACATTGCCTTTGAGTTAAACCTTAATGCGTTGTGTTACTTTACTGAACACGTGCCACCCCAAAAATTATTGCTTTTGTTTGTTTTTGTTATTTGGCCCTAATATAACACACAGTTGGCCATTAGTATTTGGGCCTTAATCTTTTTGATGGTGGTCCCAGGTCCCCAAAATTGTGTAGACAAGAGAGAAGGTATGAATGTATGCAGTATTTATATAGCATGAACCTATAGGCAGCATAGAGCTGGACAGGGTTAAAGGGAAATATAGAGTCAGTGAGTGATTGTGGGAGCTAGGTTCTGAGAGAGAAGATAGATTGCTACTGCACTGCAGCCTGTGTTATTTAAAGATGGTTGTCTTTAGCCCTTTCAGGAATTGGAGTGTAACATGCCACATTTCCTTTTTTTGCATGAAGTCTATTGAATGTTAAAATATCTGTCATACGTTCATTGGGCCCGATTCACAGAACTAACTTAAGACAAAATCCTAAACTTACTACCATTTTGGTATTCACAGAAGGCACTTCCTCATTTTGGTATTCACAGAAGGCACTTACTCATTTTGGTATTCACAGAAGTTAGGAGTCCTAACTTTAGGACTCCTAAATGCCTTCTGTGAATACCGAAAGTCTTAAAGTTAGGATTTTTCTCAATTTAGTAGTAGTAAAGTTAGGACTCCTAACTTTAGGACTCCTAATGCCTTCTGTGAATACCGAAAGTCTTAAAATTAAGATTTTTCTCAATTTAGTAGTAGTAAAGTTAAGGCTCCTAACTTTCAGACTCCTAAATGCTTTCTGTGAATACCGAAAGTCTTAAAATTAGGATTTTTCTCAGTTTAGTAGTAGTAAAGTTAGGACTCCTAACTTTAGGACTCCTAAATGCCTTCTGTGAATACCGAAACTCTTAAAATTAGGATTTTTCTCAATTTAGTAGTAGTCCAGGACCAGTGAGCAGGAGCCTGGGCCTCTGTGCAAGGAGTAGAGAGGCCCAGGAGGAGATTCAGGTGAAAGACTGGCGCAGGGAGCCAGTGAAGACCCCTCCCTTCTGAGTTCCCCTCCTGGAGACCAAGAGGGTGAACAAAAGTGCTCCCAGTGGCTAGGGAGCGTCACCAGGTGCAAGAAAGGCCAGACTGGAGCCAATCGGTCGCCTGGGGGGCAAGATCCACCCCAGATGTTAGGCAACCTTTGACCTCAGCCAGGACTGATTAGGAAGCGCGTGGGGCTCTGCCGGCGGTCCAAGATGTGCCCTCGGGGTGGGTAAGGTCCTGCGGGCTGCCAGTGAAACTGTCCACAAGGGGTGCCAGAAGCCCATCCTGGCCCCCGTGATTTTGGAGGGAAGGGAGCACCATTGCGTCGCAGGAGAAACAAATCTGGGGAGCACCGTCGCACTCCCCGTGAAGAATTCCCAGGCACCCGGGACCCCAACTCTGGGCCCCGTCACCCAGAAGTTAAGCCGGGGAGTGCCAATGCTCTCCCCGCGAAGATGTTCATCGCGCTCCCCGTGAAGCCCCTTCTCAGGGCCCTGAAGGGAAGGCGGAGGTGGGCGGGAGTGACCTTGCACTTCCCTGCGGTAGTGGGAAGGCGGAGGGAGTGGCGTTGCACTCCCCCAAAGACCTGCTGGAGAAGGAGAAGCCTCTGTGTCTGCCCGCCGGAGCGTGCAGACCTGAATGAACGCGCCGGCTCCCGCGGTCGCACACGAGGGTGCGGGCCGGACAGCGAGCTGGCAGCAGCAGCAGGGGGTGGGCTCCCCGAGTCCCACAGCACTTACCTGGAAGGGACCGGGCCCCCCACTATGAACAGAGGCGGCGTGAGGTAGCCGGCATGGCCAGCGCGGTTCTCCCAGCAGCAGCAGGAGAGCTGCTGCTCTGATATGCATGGGCTGTGCATGAAGCACCCCATATTGCCTTGCAAGGCATGGAGTCAGCTCTTTGCTTTAGCGCCTGGAGGAGGGGGTCACCACCATTTGCTGGAGGGGAAATAGGGGGAGTTGCAAGAGCACGCAGGCAGACTCCCCCCATCTGGAAGATTGGAAGTCTCTACCCTAATTCTCCGGGTACTTAACAGAATTAACCCCTCAAGGGCTCAGCTAACAATCCACTTTCACCCGAGCTGGAACTTTTGTTCTACAGCTGGGGGTGCCCTAAGGATTGCCTCAATGTGTGGAAGGCTGTGTTAGGGATAACTGTAGAAGGCCATCCCCTGGAGGTGGAGAGGTACAGTCGCACAAGAAGGGCATTTACCAACGTTATTTTTATGGGGGAATGTAAGTCACATGTGTAATGTGAATTCATAAGCAAAGTGGGGGTTAGGTTGCCGGACATTCCTGCTAGGGTGTCTGGCTGTATATGCTTAATCCTGTGATTATAACTGTGATGCCTTTTAGGGGCTGTGATTACAATGCATTATAATTGTTATCAGGTATGCTGAGTACCTCTTTTAAAAGTGATGCCCAAACATGTATTCTTGCTGCTGCGTTAGGGGAAGAACAACCCAGACTGTTAGCCACTAAGTTGTAGAGGTGCATACTGTATGGTCAGTATAAGATGCTCAGTCGGGGTTATGTGTCACCAGGGCAGGCGTACCTGTTTTAAATGCTTGTTGAGATAAAGGGGGTGGTTTGCCATTGGGATGTTGCTAGTGGGCAAGGCCCTCACTCCAGGTTACGTCAAACCACTGCATTAGGGGCAAGATGATGTGCATACATGGGAGTGGTAGTACTAGACACCACCCCCTCCTGCGGGAGGGGTGGAGATGTTATGCAATGTCACAAAGTAATTCTAACAGCTTATGAATATTTGTAAATTGGTGCATATTATTGAGTAGTGTGTGTGTTAATAAATGTACTTGTTCTTTTATAAAGTAAAGTACAAACAGGACACTCAATTATTGAGTGTTATTGCTGTGTACCTGTAAATGGCAATTACTAGCCTACACCACCTTCCCTGAGTAAGCCTTAAACTGCTCTGCAATGCTACCATCTGAGAGTCAAGCTTTACAATAGGGTGTTTGGTTCCCAGTGAAGGACAAATGTGATATATTATTTGTGCAGGCGTCACAGACACTGCCTCGTTTTCCAACAGTCATCTTATGGAGTTTTTGACAAAAAGTTCTCAAAGTTCAGGATCTTCTTCCAGAAGGCCTCCTTGAGGGTCCAAGGTGTCCAAAACACAAATCCAAGGATATGGACTCTCTTAGATGCTCCTTGGGATGTTTGGACTACAATTTCCACAATGCACCTAGCCAAATCCCCAAAGGTCCACTTGACGCACTCCAGGATGGGGACTCTTGGTGGAGGTGATGCAAGTGGGCTCTGTTAACCTACAGCTTGCAGGGGATCCCCTCCTTAATCTTTATTGAAGCAAGGCAAAGTCCTTGGTGCTGCAGTAGCAGATTGTGCAGGAGGTGCAGTCCTTCAGAGTGCAGTCCTTTGAGTGCAGATCCATATTCCAGCAGGGCAGTCCTTTTTCTCCTTGTAGTTTCAGGCAGCAAATCTGAGTTGCTTGGCAACTCTTCCATATTTATACAGGGTTCATGGGTGTCAAAAATGGGCACCCCTGACCAATGGGATGCAGGGTGCAACCTATGCGTATTACCACTTCCTCCAAAGTGTGTGATATTCTTGTCTTAGAAAGCATATTCCCTTAAATTCCAACATAATGAAAGTCTCTCCTTTGGGGTTAGACCTGGCTAAGCCAACTCACTGGTGTGGCTATGTTTCACTAACACACCCCTTCAACCCCCTGACTAATCTAATTACTGAGGTTCCTGTGTGGCTGGGGTGCAAGATGTGGGGTCAGTCTGTGCTGGTCCCAAACTGTCATTCTCCCTTTGAAGACCAGTTTGGTTCCCTCACCCTTTTCCTGCCTTTTAGCTTCTGCAGCAGGAGTTCTCCACACACAGGAAAGCCATTGTCTACTCTGACAGGACACTTCACACCACATCAAGCAGCTCGGACGCAGCCTGGGAAAGGCTTGCCAATCAGTAGAGGGCAGTTTGAAAGTTGGATTTTGGCTCATGGAAAAGAAAGTTCAATAACTTATAATCTGTAATAATTATTATAAATCTAACAGTTTCAAGTTGTTGTATTTATCTTAACGTTTAGTTAGATACCTTGAAGTATATTTTTAGGTTGCACCTGTCAATATTTATACTCAAATTAAATATCTCAATGGTAGCCTATGAAGCCATTCACTACAATGGAGAAAAATAGAATTGGCAATTTGTCCCTAACCAGAGCTTACAAAACATATTTTATAATGTTCCTGTTTATAGTGGCAAGGTACCCTACTCATGGGGCACCTAGGGGAGACCTTGATGGCAACTTATATGCAAAAATAAGGTAGTTGATAAGTACCTTTTCAATCCAAAGTCGAATTTTCATATACATTTAAGGTAAAGGCAGCCTGAAAGGAAGTGCTGCCTTTATAATGACAGCAGGCACCACAGTAGTGCACACTTAATTGCATTAAGTCAACTGGGGCTCTAAACCTACATGTCCTATTATATACTAGGGACCTACAGCTAGACTGTCAGTACCAATTACATTTACATCTAATATGCATATCCTTATAATCAGAGCACTGGCCCTGGACCTCGTAATTAGAGCCCTGAGCACAGTCCAAGTCAGTTACTACCCATACCATGCAAAAAATGGAAGTGATCAGGGCAAAATGGACGACTTTCTCACAATTGGTCTCCGGGCCCCACCTCTTATCCGAACGGCATTTAGATTTACCTAACCCGTGTCGGCACCCCTGTTTCTGACTGACTCAGAAACATTTCCGACCGACCGATTATGATGGAAGGTACCCATTCTGACTTTCCGACTCAGTTCCAAGCGGCTTTCGGAGACTCCGAGTCGGTCGGAGCCGAATTGTACAGGTCTATGGACCGCATTTCCGACCGACCGATAATGATGGAAGGTACCCATTCTGACTTTCCGACTCAGTTCCGGGCGGGTTTCGGAGACTCCGAGTCGGTCGGAGACGAATTGTACTGGTCTGTGGACCGCGTTTCCGACCGACGCCTTACGATGTCAGATTCAGACAGCATTTCTTAATTGGTTTGTCTGACACGGAATGGCTTTCGGAAACTGACTTTGGGGGCCCATAGCAGGCCCCCCTTTCCGGAGGCCTCCGGTTGGGGCTGGTGGGGGTACCGATGGGACCCTTCTCTGCAACCATTCACAGTGTGGCAGGCAGCATGGGGTGCCCACCAAAGGGTGCAAGGTTTTCCGCAACCATCCCTTTCTTCAATGGGAGCCTGTGTTGTCGGTTGGAACACAGGCTCCCATTGAAGTCAATGGGAATCTGACTGAATGGTGTTCGGAAACGTCGTAATCGGTCGGTTGGACTCGCCGAACTCGAGTCGGTCGGAAACGATTCTGACAAGGATTTGGTCAGAATGCTTTCCAGCCAACTTCATAATGAGGCCCTAAGTGTGTAAATTCTCTCAGGCCAATTTGTTAAGCTAAATAAGCAGCTAGTTTCCATAATGCATGTATCATGCAATACAATGCATAGGAAGGCTTGATGCCAAGACATTTTACATCGTTATTGAATTTAAAACTCTCATTCAATATTTTAAACAGTGCTTAAGTTGAGCCGGTAGTTGCTGGTGGGGTCACTGGAACTTATTTCCCACATCAGATATTTACTAAGTGCAAGAGAGGGAGAAACACTAATCGGAAGAGAAAGATGGCAAAACCTTTACAAAGAGAGAAAGCGATAACCTCTGAGAAACATGGACAGGGTGTTTGTGTAAGTGGATTAAAGTCTATGCAGCCTTCGTATTTGGTACTCTGACATTCAATTGCACCAGCTGCCAGCATTCTGAGCAGAGCTTCAGGCACCAGCCCTTTTTCTATCACAAAGTAAGCATTTTTTTTATTATCATCTTACCTTCAATAGCTGAAGTTAGTGCAACAGTAAATTCATTCCAATTTATTATATTCATACACATATAGCTGGGAAACAGTTGGAACACCGTGACGTCGGCCACGCGTGTTCCCACAGTGCAAGTGTAACCACGCATATGCGTGGTTAAGGCAGTGCACGATCTAGCTGCTGCAAGGATAGATGCATGAACACCTTGTCAGGAAGAGAGGTAGAGGACGCAGTGAGTAAAGTGGGGCTGTTCTGGGGGTTGGGGGTAGTTTTTGGGTCTGTGCTGGGGCTAGTTTTTAGTGCTGGGGGCGTTTTCAGTGCTGAGGAATAGTCAGGGTAGTTTTCCGGGCTGAGGGGAGCGGTAGTTTTCAGGGCTGGATGTATGTCAGGATAGTTTTCGGGGCTGGGGTGGGGTCTGGGTGGTTTTCAGGGCTGGGGGGTCAGGGTAGTTTTCAGTGCTGGGTAGTTAAATAGGGTTTTAGCCCTAATGGCAGAGAAAGACTTGGGGTAGTTTTAGGGACAGTGCGGCACGAGGAGGGGGTCGGGTAGTGTATGTTAAGAGTTCAGGACAGCGCGGGTATGGGAGGGGGTCGGGTAATGTATGTTAATGGGCAGGTAGGGAGTTTGTAGATTAGGGCAGGGGTGGGAGTAGTGGTGAGCATAGCCATGCATACCCCTTTAGCACAAAATTGCGCTGTAAAAAAATGCATGGTTAAGACACGTTCGTGGTTCAAGCTGCGTGGTAGAGGCACGCACAGTTCAGCCATGCATGTCTCTATCATACAACCCATATAGCTACATATTTTGTAATTTTCAGCCTTAACTGAAAATTAACTGAGAACATCTTAAGCTGGCGGCCCAGAGGCTCCCTCTTTGATCTGTGAAAATTCGGGTTGAGCAGGAAACACAATGCATAAGTCCAACTGCACTTCAGGCGCAGCCACAGCCTAATTATTTCTAATGTGGTGGCTAGATTCCCTAAGGCCCAGTGGTTGTTTCCCCACTGGTGCTTCCAGAGCTCCATTTCGGCTACTGCCATTCAGCACCCCAACAAGCATGTCTTAAGGGTACATCAGGTTTAGTTTGGTCCATTAAGCTCCTATCAGTGGTCTCGTGGAGTAATCCCCATAATATGGATAAAATTATGACCATGATACTCATGGTCACGATGATCAACTTTTCCTCTTCCTTAAAAAAAAGGACAGAAACGTAGATTCTGATCTGTGAGAAGATGTCAAGAGTTATACTCATTGACCACTCCACTCTGGAACCACCTATATATCAGATCACTCATTTGCATTGTTTACAAACATACATAACCTTAGTCTTATTTAAATTAAATCTGTAATTTACAGTAAACTATATAAACAGCCAAGACATATACATTTCTTCTTAAGATTCTTCGTAGCCCTATTGGTGTTTAGTCACAGAGAGCATAGTACATAGACTGCATAATAAATTGCAGGAAACTTTATCTACCTTCTGATGGGAAATATGTATGAATTCCCTAGTAATAAATTACGGTCACTTAAACATATGTTAAACAAACAGAGTCATTGCACACCTCTGTCGGACACCAATCATCGACGCCCTCTATTTTGATACAAATTAATCTTAGGCACTGTCTAGGTGCAACGATACTGATGATAATGACACAATTGAGAAAGGCATCTAGATTGAGCATTTTGCTCTACCCGAAGTAAGCAATGGTATCCAAAGCTGTGGTAATGTCAACAATTGAACAGTGTATGTTAACCACTCCTCTAGAATGCAAACTTCACACCATTAGCACTAGATATGCAGCCATCTGTGTCGTCCGTAATCCACTACA
The DNA here is from genome assembly GCF_964261635.1 of Lissotriton helveticus. Lineage (NCBI taxonomy): Eukaryota > Metazoa > Chordata > Amphibia > Caudata > Salamandridae > Lissotriton > Lissotriton helveticus. The sequence goes on along the minus strand of NC_136059.1, from coordinate 1,994,755,410 downwards.
AAAACCAGGGCAGTAGCTTCTTGAGGATGTGAAACCAGATAACCTGGAATCAATACCCAGTTCCCTACTTGCCCAAACTGTGTGATCGTAGGCGAACATTTTGGGTCACAGAGCCTCCTTTTTCTTTATTATCACATATAAGAGCACTTTTAAATACTTGAATTTAGGATGTGCAATATATAAGCACTACTTAGATTTGACTTAATTGACTATACTGTTGCTTCATCTATAATAAGAATCAAGGCCACGTTTAGGGGTTACATGACTACTGACTTGCTTCTTAGTTCACTAATGACATTGCCTTTGTGGGGGGGGGTCATAAATATTTCTAACTAAGTTCATACTACAAACTAACACTATTTAATATGCAGTGATTTAATCTGATGTATTAAGGTGAAATGCTTCCACATGCTAAATAAATACTTTTTTGAATTTTGAAGGGAGTAAGTTATATATTTGCATTATGTTTATTGCCTGATATACATGCCAAACATTTTCATAGCTTGGCTCGTGAACGGACTCTTAGAGCCAAGCCAGACCCTTGGCTTGGCTTTGGCTCGTCTCACCCTATTAATTTGCTGGCACACCCACCTGTATTTGCAACTAGGGATTGGTACAAGAAGCCTTTAGTCCCTTGATAAAATGCTTCACAAAAGGCGAGGACTAGAAACATAGAGCCCTGCCTACAAGCACTGATTTGACATCGGTACCATTAAGACTTCTGTAGCAGAGGCAAAGAAAAGTGTTTACTGAACTGTTGAGTTTGTCCCAGTCTACCATGAACAGATATATATACTGTTGGAGCTTTGTGCTTTTTAGCGCTATATTTACAGAAATCTTTAAAATTGCATTTCTCTTGTTCTACTGATTAGAATTTTGTCGTTTAGGTCTTTATTTATTCATAAAAATGTATGTTTTCCTACATAGCTGTGAGATTTTTCTTGTGCTGTATTCCTTTGATTCCTGTTGAAGTGCTGCAAAAATTTACACATTGCCTCTAACTTAAGCCTGACTGCTCTGTGCCAAACTATCAGAGGGTTAAAAACAAGTTAATTTGGGGTTTGCTTGTGCCTCACCCTGGCAAGGATTGTGGTTTCTGCTTGAGTAAGGTTTCACCCCCTCAACCAGTAACCCAAATTTTTACAATAAATGTATAAAAGTAGTGAGTAACCGCTGTAAATACATAGGACATAATGAAATATGTGGCATCCAGCATTTAAATGGAAAGCAGTGTCAAGAAATGATTTGAGAGAAGGCTTTACAACCATTCTGCTTGTACTGCGGTTTTGAAGGCAGAGGCTACACAAGAAATATTTGCATTTTTCAGTAGGATAAATGGTGGGGGTTGAAATTTAGTATGGAACAAATGGATTGCACTATATGGCCAAATCTAGGAAAGATACCATGTGAAACATAGACACCTTCACATTGGTAGCCGGGACTTGATGTCTCAAGAGATCTTAAGTTTTTAAAGCATTTCACTACTGTTTCTGACGCTTTCAGATTCATGGTGACCATAACCCAGGCAATCAATGGGGTCTTATACTTCTATTGGTTTGTGTCCTCCTTTATCATTTTTTGTTTGAATATCTTTTATTCGTGTTTTATACATAAGTACAGTACATTCCTGAATGTAAGTAAGGCTCTTCAACATATGAGCGCATTTCCATGCAACAGCAGTAAGGAATTATAACGGGTCATCACTGTAAACCGAAAAGGAGAAAAGAAAAGAGGTTGCAGTCGTACATTGTCATGTCCAATAACCAGAACTTTCACAAAGGGTACAGTGTTTACAAGAATTAACCCAGGTGTGAATCATAGGTGTGATGGCCTTATGTCAGAAGAACCTCGTGTTATGAACAATAGGGGAGCATAATGAGTCCTTATGCTCAACCCTTGCGAATATAAGCAGTGTATGTAGTATGATCGTGTCTTGTGTCCTCCTTTATCATATAGTGCAAGGTAATCATTTAGAGGACTTCTAAGGACATCTATCAGCGTCCTGTAAGGGTCTAAGCTGCATCAATGACTTTTCACACAAAAATGTTTAAATTCCATAGGCACTACCATATTGATGTTAGTTCCGTATTGGATGCCTTTTTTATGTACCCAGTTGAAAGGGGCCCTTTGTGTAGGGACTCTAAGCATTTTACTACTGCTAAGGTGCATGTGTGTGTAAGTCCCTTGTAAAGGGGTATCCAACATACCCAGGGCCTGTACTTCAAATGTTACTAGTGGGCTGCAGCACTGCTTGTGCTACCCACAGAAGAAGCCTTTCAAATCTGCCTCAGACCTGCCAATGCAGTGCCTGAGTGTGCAGTTTACTGCCTCTTCCACTTGGTGTTTAGAACAGCTTGACAACCCTTAAACTACAATTTTATTACATATAAGTCACCCCTAAGGTAGACCCGTATTAACCCAAAGGGCAGGGTGTCATGTAAGTAAAAGGTAGGACTTGTACTTGTATGTTTTGCATGCCCTGGTAGTGACAAACAGCTAAATTAATTTTTCACTGCTATGAGGCCTACTCCTCTCATAGGTTAGCATTGGGAATTCCTTAAAACATCTTTAAGCTGCAATTCCTGATTAGAAAGTAGTAGCTAAATCATGTTTCATATCTTTGGAATGGTGGTGATAAATCACCTTTATTTGTAAAGTTGGATTTGATATTACCATTTTAGAAAGGCCTCTTTTAGACAATTGACATTTGTCTGCTCTTACATTTGCTCAGTGTCCCTTCAGTCTGTCTCCAATACATGTCTGGGCTGGGAGACAGCTATGCTTTGTGCATTCCCTCTAGATAGTCACACACACAGGAAGGACTGGGTGTGACAATGGACTCATATGTATTCATCAAGGAATGCCTTCTTGAACAAAAACAATCCTGTGCATATCGCAGGCACCCTTGAGGCATGACGATAGGAGGGAACAGAATTGCGTCATATATTAGCAAATATAGAGCATTTCTGCTCTCTCCATTTCACGCAATGCACCACAGCAACTTTGTCTGCTGCCCTGCATTGTGTGAAACATTAGAAAATATGCAACAATGGAGCTTCCGAAAGAAGGTTGACATTTACTCACTGAAAGTAACATGAACATTTTCTTTGCTAAAATCCGGAATCCAGCAACATGGGCAGCAGTACACAGATTCTGCAACTCGTTTCCCTCCACAGTATCTGCTTTCATGCAGTCTCAATTGCTGAAAATGACCAGTTTCATATTCTGATCTCACATTTTCCTTCTTATTAATGAAGTATACTGCTTTCTACCTAATTCTCCAAAAATGAATTAAGAAGCTGACCAAGGGCTTGGAATTTTTTTTACTTGAATGGGCGTAAGCTACCTTGTGATCACATGGCCAAATAGACACACACATTTTTTATGTCTGCCTGTACACATCTTGGCGGCTCTGTCAAACGAAAATATGGTTAATTAAGTGCATTAACCTACTGTGTTTCCATAGCAGTTTGTGGCTTGAATTGGCTATTTTTCTAGGCAAAACATTTTCCTTTGCTTGCTTTCTCCTTTGAATGCTTCAAAATTATATAAGCTAGCAGCACTCTAGTGCGTTATTTTTAAGATAGGCTCAGCCCCGGTCATGTTGTTTATTTGGTTTGGATTCACAGAGGTAATTTGTCTGATGGGTCCCGTCTGTACCAGAGCAGCGCTTCTTGTTACATTTATGGGCTTCTTTTAGTGATCTGCTTATTTTCCAGAGTGGCGTGTGCTTTATTTTGCATAAACATCAGGGACCTCTGTGCCACTTTCCTGTGCAGGCATTGTGCATCTCGCTTGGTAGTACCAGAGGATGCTCACAGAGAAGCCATTTCAGAGCAGAGTGAGCCACTGCTGTGCAGTCTCAATGGTGGAAAGATGTCAGAGGAGGCCTAACCTTCAGCACTGTTGGTAATGATTCTTTTAGTTTGGCTGTGAGGAGACAGGTTATGCTTTTTAGGAAAGCATGAAGAACAGTGTTATTTATCTTTCTGGTGAAGAAGAAGTACATATACTCTATTGTGTCTATTGCTAAAATCTTACTATTCTAAATGAGAGGATGTTACAAAAAGCATAGAACAAGGAGCATCATATGTGATTATTACAAACCCCACTGGCAATTTTAATCACTTGCCTTTCAAAAGGAATGCCTGTGATGTTTACCTACTTAAATTGTAAAAGCAGTGTCATGTATAGTACTTAAATTTTACCAGGAATACCAAATGCAGGTTCACAAAATAATTTATACGTTCGGGAAGTAGTACTACACGTGTATTTTTAGGTTTCTCCCGCACAGCACTTGTGATGTGCTTGTGAAACCTATTGAGTTTAATATAAATCTTAAAGGGAGCTTACCTCCCACCCTAATCCTGCCCTCACTTTTTGTGTGGTTGGCGTGCTTGCCACTTACTTTTCCTATGCTTCTATTGGCTGTTGCACACTACCTCCTGTTGTTTATGCATGTTTTTGCTCTTATGAGTGTACAAAGACCCAAGTACTCCTTTTCATCCACTGAACTTCTTTTGTTATACCACCTCTGCACACCCGGTAATATCATGTATAACAACAATCGTTATGAAAAGCAGGAACAGGTTTCACTGATGTTAGGTTAGTGTGCGCGTCACTACAAAGGGTTAAGAGACACGCTTCAATGTAAGTGTGTACGTCACTGCAAAGGGTGAAGAGACATGCTGCATTCACCTCAGTGTGCTTGTCAATGTGAGTTGAAGGTCAGCATTCTAGTTGTTATGCCATCTCTGCACACATGGTGACTCCATTAAGTGACGCAACGTTGAGGAAAGAATCCCCTGCCTTCCGGGAGTAGGCGAAAAGGAAAGGCAGCCAGTTGACAAGCACCTCAGTGTTCAACAAAGATTGTAAGATGCAAAGAACACGCTCATGGGCTCCAGACGAAATGTGTGTTTCAACTCCACATGCTACGGCACACACAGAGGTAAGTTTCACGAAGGCAAAGCCAATATTCCAATCGGCTATGATATGTGGCATGCACCATATACACAAGTGCCCCGCACTCTGCCTATACGTAATTACAACAAACATATCAGAATCTCAAAAGCTAATTTCTTCCAAGATCAACTAAACAATGCTAGAAATCGACCCAGAAAACTACTCGAAATGATCAAACTTCAGTCCGCTTAACATCCCACCTACTCCTCAGTAGACCCCAACTTGCAACCTAACTGCAACACATTTGCGGCCCACTTCTTAGAATAATCCAAAATGATAGAAAAAGAGCTCCATACAGCAAATGAGCAACTCACATTGTCACCCCCACCTAACCCCCACGCACCACCATCGGCACAAACACCTATCCAACACGATCTTACCCTCAAAAACAATACGTCCTGGAACACTTTTAAAAACCTTGATGAAAATGACATCCTCAAGTTAGTAACATCACTCAAACCATCAAATTACTTCTGCAATCCACTTCCAGCCAACATCTTCAGCAAGATCAAAACTGCTCTGAGAGCCATCTGGGCAAAGATAGTGAATGCATCCCTATCGCAAGTAACCCTTCTAAGCGGCCTTAAAGAAGAACAGGTAACCCCCATTCTAAAAAAACCTACAACTGACCACACAATTCCAGATAACTATCGTCCAGTATCCACTATTCCTTCCCTAGCAAAACTACAGTAGAAGATCGTCCATTCCCCACTATGCAACCATATAGCCCAATTCCTCCTCATCGACCAGTTCCAATCAGGATAGCGGCAGGATCACAGCACGGAAACTGCCCTGACTCACATCCTCGATGACTCACTCAGGATACTAGATCGAAATGAATCCTGCCTCCTAATCCCTCTAGACCTATCATTAGCCTTCGATATGGTCAAACATAACAGTCTCCTGGACCAACTTGAACACAGAATGGGTTTATAAGGAGCTGTCCTAAAGTGATTCGCCTCCTTCTTAGACAACCAAACTCAAAGAACCAAGATTAACCAATCCCTTAACCGAAATTCTGAAACTCTCTAATATCCATTAAGACATGTATGCGGATGATACCCAACTATACCTAAAAAAATAATCGCCGATGACATCTGCCTACTCAACACAACTTTACAAAAACCCCATATCTGGCTGACAAAAAAAACCACCTCAAATTCAATGCGCTCAAAACTGACTTTCTCCTAATCTCCTCACAACAAGGACAAGGTGACATAGTAAACTGGATGAAACATTTAACAGGCTTCAAATGGTAACCTCACATTATCGATTCCACAAGATCATTGGGAATAATACTTGACAAGAATCTCCAAATGAGGGAACACATCAGCACACCCACCAGAGGAGTCAACTTTCATATGAGCATTCTCAGAAAACTAAAACCCTTCCTCAACGACAACAACCTAAAACAGATGTTCAAGCTCTAGTTATACCCAGAATAGACTATGGGAATGTAATCCTATGTGGCTTGCTGAGATCCAGTCTGGCTACTTTAAGAGCCTCACACAACGCCACTTGTCACTGGCTCAAAAAAGAACAACCACATCACCACTGAATTGGCTCCCTTATGAGGCAAGAGCACAGCTACAAATTGCGTGCATGACACACAAAGCCCTGCACTTCAACATACCAAAGTAACTAGCCAATAAACTGGCATTATCAGGCACGCTGAGAAGCACCATTACCCTGCTATTGAAACCGCAAAAATTGAGGAAAAAGAAAACCTACACATGCACCTTCTCTGACCTAGCACCTAGGATCTGAAACGCCCTGCCCTCGGCAATCAGAATGAACCCCTCCACCACCTCCTTCAAAAAAGAAGTTAAGCTACTTCTAATGAATAAAACTATCTCCTGATCCCAGCCCTGTTGCGTGTTGATACCAACTTGAAGCTGCTCACTACCAAGATGTGTGATGAACTCTAAGCTAGAATAACTAACACACTCCTGACTTTGAACGAGAACCTACAACATATACAATCTCATGTTTGCTACTCATTTCTATGTGACTAGCACTCAACTTTTCTTTTGATGTAACTTTTCGGGTCTAGTCCGTGCTATATAAAACTTTATAAATGAAATAAAGTAAATAAAAATATGTGAAGGATGTGGGCACAAAATAATCTAATTTGCGAGAGCATATGTTATTTTTGCAATAACCAAAATGAGTAATTTCCTGCTTCTTTTGAGAAAATGTAGGTTCTGTAAACTGTTAGAGAGGCACAGAGACAATGGCAAGATTCCTCTCTGGTTTGATATGCACCTGGTGCGCCAATGAAAGCAATGCTCCTGCCTTGTCACTTTTTTAACTGTAAACACCACACTTGTTGTCTTGCTTTATTCTACTTCCCCTCCCACTTATTTACTCTTTCCACTGCAATTTGTACTACCTTACCTGATCTCAACATCATATATATGATGCCGGCAAAGGTCAACGTTCTGGCTCTCCAGTGTGCACCTTAGCTGCACGGCACATCCTGTTTATTCACTCCTCTGTTTTTAATGCAGCAAATTCACACATATGGAGGCTGCTTTTTAAAAAAAAACTATTTCCTCTGATTTTAAGGCAGCAAATTTACACATATGGAGGCTGCTTTTTTTTTTACTGTTTCCTAACTCTTTTTCAACTGCTTACCAAACTACAGCTTACAACAAAAACAGTGTATCATTAATCACATAGGCAGAGCCTAATGCTTTTACCAATCAGTGTGTTTTTATGCTGCACAAACAAATGATGGACGGAACACTGAACAAATGAAGCATTCACCCCCAGTCAAGAGATGCATCCTTCTTTTGCTCACCATACCACCCCAGTTTGGGCTCAGCCATATGCATGTCAGTCTTGCCCCTGCTCCTCATGGGAAAATTCCAGCCTGAACCGCCAAGCCAAGCCTTCCCTGGACTGGAAACAAGCATCCTGGGACAGGTTTCAGGGTATCACCCCTCATCAGCTAGGCTTGCTTGAATCTAGTGGCACAGCAAGCAAGAGACCCATGTCTGGTCATACCCATCCCAATTAGGGTGCACATTTTGCACAAACAAATGATAGACGGAGTATTGAACAAATTAAACATTTACCTTCAATCAAGAGAAACCCCTGTTTGGAGCAATCCATATGCAAATCAGTCTTGACCCTGCTCCTCATGGGAACAGTCCTGTTCAAACTGCCTAGCCAGGTCCTCCCAGGACCAGAAACAAGCATCCTGGGACCGGTTTCAGGGTATCACTCTTCATCAGCCAGGCTAGCTTGACTCCAGTGGTACAGCAAGCAAGGGACCAAGACTGATTTGCATATGCCTGGGTCCAAATGTGGGTGGCGTGGTGAGCAAAAAAACTGTGGATTAAACCCCAGATCTCTGACTAGGGGTGAATATTTGCATTGTTCAGCATTCTGTCCATTATTTTATTTTTTATGTAGTCTTGCATACCCCAAACAGAGGAGCATTCTAATTTTAACCAATTGCATATAGCCCTTTCAGACTAGGCTCCAATTTTCCAATTTCTTTAATGAGTTTTGAATAACATTCATGATTGAAGAAGTGGGGAGGCCTGTTCATGAGGTTTCTTGTTATAGGGGTAAGGTTGTCTCTCCTCCAGCTATTGTACTACAGATATTACATTAACCCCCTTCTCTATGCCTGTGAGGTACCATCCTCGAAAGGGGTTACCTTTGTGTGGGTACCGGACAGCATTCTGATCAGCAGAAGGCACATTGAGTACATACAACTTGCTATATGAAATTCCTCCTATTACAATCATTACCAAAGTTTGCAGGTTTCTCATTGTTGCTAAATGTCGTTACTAATTTGGGTTGCCTGGCAGGAATCAATACGTTGGCAGTTTGTCGTGCATAGGTTTTCATGCAGACCTTTTCAATTTTAAATCTTATGATATATCTGTTTGGCTAACAACTGTAATCATAACTAAGATGTTTGCATTGGCACAAGTGGTGGGTTGGGTCAGAGCTTAATGTGCGTATTTAGTGAGCAAATAAATTCATTGACTTCTACTTGAACAATGTAAGTAATACAAGGAATATGGTGAGTCAAAGCTAATAGATTCATATCAAATTATTGCTTATTTTGCATAGATCAACAAACTTTGCTCTTAGACAGAAGAGCTACCCCATAGAAGATACAGGATTTCCAGACTCGGGATTCACAGAGCTATCACTCTAGTTACGCTAATCTCCCTTAAGATAGTTTTCAACATACAGGATTTCTAGACTCTGGGTTCACAGATCAGAGCTATCCCTATATTTACACTAATCTTAGTTTTCAACATACATGATTTCTAGACTTTGGATTCACAGAGCAGCACAACTCTCCCATTACACTAATGTTACAGTTGATAGTTTTCAACATACAGGATTTTCAGGCTCAGGATTCGAGGAATAGAGCTATCTCTACCATTACACTAACCTTACAAGGGATAGCTTTCAACAGCAAAACTATCTTTGTAGTAACACCAATGTTACAGGCCTTAACTTTCATACAGTAGAACTATAAATTAGGTATCACTAACCTTATACGCTCTGGTCTCACCCAGTAGAGCTACCCTTCAAGTGATACAGAAATGTAGGATTGTATAGCTGTTTGAATTGCAGAGCATGACCCAGGGCCGGACTGACTACCGGGCGTTTTGGAATGCTGCCGAGCTGGGGGCTGATTTCACTGCAGTGGGGGCTGATTTTGTTGATGTAGACCTGCGTGTGCTTTGAAATAAACAAAGTAAAACGAACTTCGCTCAGCACACGCAGGTCCCCATCAACGAAATCAGCCCCCAGCTCAGCAGCATTCCAAAACGCCCGGTAACCAGTCCGGCCCTGGCTTGACCTCAGGTAACACACAATCTAAAGGCTTCAACAATAGGTTTCGAGAATAGACATCAGGGATACCTTTCTGGCTACATACCAATTTCAGGTTCAGGATATGGACAACAGGGTTTTGCCTTAGGACATACGACAGTTGCATTCAAGAACATGAGAACATAGAAATAGGGCGGGCTCAGACCTTAGGCAGCAGCACTCTCGTTGAGGTTGAACATGCCCAAGGCATTAGCCAGCAGGCTTACAATCTATGTTACATTTACAAAGAGGTTTCAGCTTACCCAGCCAAGCTGTCCCTCAGGACAAAGCTTGTAGGTGTTAGCTTGACACAGCAAAACTGTATAAGAGGTTTCACAAACAGGCTTAGGCCTCACATACTAGAGCTACCTCTCTCCACCCTCCAGGTAATAAATATGTGTTTTGACTAGACAGCAGAGCAATTCTTCATGTTACACATAGTTACAGGCTTCGGCTTCAAGGAGAATAACTATTACTCAAGTGACACAGCAGTTACAAGACCATACTGCAGATAGCGGAGCCATCTCACTCGCTCAGCCACACAAAGCAGAGCTATCTCTTGTGTTACACATGCTTGACTGTCATAGGCAACATCATTATTGCACAGCCCTTATTACATGACTAAGGAAAAATACCATAGCTCAACCAAATTGTTGAGGCAATAACTGGGTGTTGGGAAAGAGCTGGAACTTTGTCACTTGAAGTCCAGCTTCTATACTGTCTGGCCACTGTCTACCCTGCTCCTTCCTTTCTTGAATTTATGCTGCGTCATGTAATTCTGTACTCTTTTCAGTTTAGATATTTTAATTTTGTGTATCTGTGTAAGTGGTGCAACAAATCAGTGCATTAACTCTAACCCTTCATGAAATATATTTCACCTACACGTCCTCTTTTCTTTTCATAGCTCCCTCTGGCCTTTCTAACTCTCAGCCTCTCTGTCATTTCCTCTAACACAGTCTCTCTTACTGACTGTCTGACTAACCCCAGCACTGCTGTAAATGTGCTATTTTTCTCCAGCTGGAATGTGTTCATCCCCAGTGAGCCGCTAGACTGGTAGCCCGTAGGGATACTTCATGACTGGTGTAATGTAGCCTTATCTTTGAAATAGAGACACAGTCTGGCTTCCTGGCTCTGTTCGGACATTTCGTGACCAAGCATCTCATACATGGTGTTTGGAATAACATCAAATAAAAAATATTGGGATACAAAAACATTGCGTAAATAATATTGCAATCCCAAAAATATTGTTGACAGGAACATCGAAGGTAAGAATATTGTTTTAAGTCTTGCTTTTAATATTGTTGTACAAACTATAGGGGTGGGCAGAGTTGGTGGAGTTTCATTCCACTGAATTACATTAAAATTCCACAGAAATCCGTGAGGGGGCAGAGTGGGCACTGCAATGTACAGTGCTTACCCCTTCATGCCCTTGCATACTGATGTTAGGGCACAGAAGGGTATGCAGTGCTCTCCAGGGATGTGCATACCCCTCAGTGCTGATACATACTTATGTAAGGGCGCCCTGGGGTATGCACAACACCGCAGGGCTGGGAGAGGGAGCAGTTTAATCTTCAGTGGGTTTTAAACATAGAGTGACTGCTCCCTCTTAGCCCTGTTTAAAAAAATGTTGATTTCTCTCTCTGCATGCGACAGCTGCCCACGTTGGAACATTAGAAAAACTAAAACAAAGGGGTCAAACTGGTATCACGTGCAATAAGTTTCCATCAGGACCTGCTAGGGACTGTAAGTACCTTACTGCAATGTCAGCTGGAAGCAGAGAGAAGGGAGAAATGCTCATTGATCATTCATGCTGCACTTAATCCGCCATAGGCATTCCTCTTCCCAGAGTCTCCTGCCTCATCCTAAAATGGCACAGGAGTGCTGCCCTCAAAGAACCCATGCAAACCTTTAATCAGAATTTGCAGTACAAGTTCCATGCACCAGTCCTGCCCTCGTACTAAGCGAAAAATGCATAGCAAAATTCAAAGGACTAGGCAAGCTGTAGTGGGGTTCACAGTGTAACACAGCTAGGTCCAGCGTGTACCCAGCAAAAAGTGCCTTTCTTATTTTGAGTCATAACCCAAATAGTCAAACTAATTGCAGTCTGAGACCACAAATCAGACCAGTTTGACGATCTAACATCCGAGCACGAATTCTGACTGTCTTAGGCATTTATTGTCAACTAAAAAATCAAAACACGTTGGAAGGGGAGTCTCAAATAGCAAATACATGTAGTAAGTTCTGCAAATATAGAATGTTATACATTTATCATTTATTTTATTCAGTTACACTTCATATTTATATAAATACAGAAATGTAAAGTGCTTTTGAAAAATGGAACTTCGCCTATGTGGGAAACAACAGAACAGTGCTCCTCTTTCTTGTTGTTCTTGTTTACAATTGTGGACAACAGTGGCAGGAAAATGATCCGCATTCCTTCCTCTCAGACTGCAAGCACAGCTGTCGGCCTCCATGTAGATGACTTGTGTAATACCTGTGATACTAAACCCACTGAAAGATGTTTTGTGGAACCCCAACTTCTAACAAGTTAATCTATAGGTCACAACCATGCAGGCTGCGCTGAAGTCGGAGGTCCTTCCTTGCCCTTCATGCCATTGTGATCTCTCGGCCACAATCAAACCCAGATTTCAAAGTGCAGGAGCCACCACAATCTGTGCAGATTCAGCAACCTCGCTGCCCAATGCTGGGATCAGGCAGAAGAAGTGGGGCTCCCTCCCTATCTGGCATGCTTCCCCCACCATCCCAGCCCAAACCCGCCGATTCTGTTTCCCTGTGGTAGCCTTGCCCCAAATTCCATGAGATCCGAGAAGCAGTTGCAAACTGGGGGGGAGCGGCCGAGCTGTTTGCTAGGGCTGGTTTCAGCCATTTTGTTAAAGGGGGCCAATATTGCCGGCCCACCGGTAACACAAATGGCAACCCAAGTGCCCAAAACCGGTCCCCACCCTGGTGCCCACCATGGAAACGCCAGGTGCCCGCTACGGCCAGTCTGGCCCTGCAAACAAGAAAGGTTGGAGGCTCATTAGGAGGCTATTAAAAGCATCCAAGATTTTTAGTAGTGCTGATTTAATTCCGTTGGCGGAATTAATTAGGTATTCTGTCCCAACAGCTCAAATCTTGCGTCTCACTTTACCTTCTTTTAGTTCTAGATCTATATCTAGATTATATATGTTTTGGCTTTCCCATAGAAATGTGGATTATTTTAGTTTTATTATTAAGCAGTGTATAAAAAAATGGTTGTATTTTAAATTTTATTATTTTTTCAATTAGTTTATTTATACCATTTAGAAAACAAACCAGAACAATTAGCATGACAACATGGCAAAACATGGCATGATGACTGGACAAAATATTCTGATAAACTCAATCCCATAGTGCACAAAACTGACAAGAAACATCCGGGATACAGAGGCTCGACATTGGGTACAAGCGTACAATCATATCTAAACACCTCACAGAACAGTTATATGTCACCACTTTAGTTTATCAACCAATTAGGGTTTGTATAATGCGGCTACTCACCCGTGAGGGTCTCAAGGTGCTGAGGAGGGTGGAGTGGGCTGCTGATCGATCTGGGCACTGAGGTTCAATAGAACAGCCAGGTCTTGAGATACTTCCTGAAGTGGGTCAGCGATGGGGATTGCCTGAGGTGGAGAGACAGGGTGTACCAGGTCTTGGCGGTGAGTTAGGAGAAGGATCGTCCTCCAGTCCTGGTCTTGCAGATCCGTGAGACGGTGGCCAGGGCCAGTTGGGCAAAGAGCAGGTGTCTGGTGTGTACGTGGAACGAGAGGTGGTGTTTCAGATATGCTGGTCCTGCTTCATGGAGGGCCTTGTAGGCATGTGTGACAAGTTTGAAAGTGATTCTTTTGTCAACTGGGAGGCAGAGGAGTTCTTGCAGATGTTTCGTGATGTCGCTGTGGTGGGGGATGTTGAGAACCAGTCTGACAACCATGTTTTGGACGTTCTGTAGTTTCCTGAGGAGTTTCTGGGTGACGCAGGCAGAGTGCTTTGCCATAGTCGAGTCTGCTGCTGATGAGTGCGTGGGTGACCATCTTTATGGAGTCGGGGAGATCTCTCTGAAGGGCTTCCAAAGGAGGCAAAGAGTGTGGAAGCATGATGATGAAACAACGTTGTTCTGGTGGTTCATTGTGAGTGAGGAATCCAGTTTGATGTTGAGGTTTTGTTTGGGGACCGTGGGTGTGTGGGGGGTTCCTAGTGCGTCGGGCCTCCTGGAGTCGCCCGAAGCGGAGGGGGTGAGTCCCAGGATAAGGACTTCGTCCTCGTCCGTGTTGAGTTTGAGGCAACCACCTCTCATCCAGGTGGCGACGGCCTTTATCCCATTGTGGAAGATGTTTCTGGTGGCCCTGGGTTTGTTGGTGAGGGAGAGGATCAGCATCGGAGACGATGTTGGGTTCGTGGTTCCTGAGGATGACAATAAAACAGTTCAGTGCATCCGGTAGGAGCCAGCAAATAACACCACTACAGGTGTTACATACCTTTTAGTCCGGGCCCAAGTTTGACAGCTTGGATCTCAATGGATCCCAAAAATCCCATGTCCTTCCGCCAGTCCTAAAATTTCATGGCAAGTCTGCTTCCCCATCTCAAGGTTACTCTATGTTTTCTCAAAAGCAAACCAGAGGCAGTACATTTTCAAAATGTTTTAGGAATCTCTTCAACATAACCCAACAGTACTATGGTGGAAGTGAGCTGATAGGCGTGCCCTGTCATTTCGACTGGTGTCGTTATGAGTTGAGTCAAACTTTTATTATTATTATACATTTATTAATTATATTTATTTTTTTATGAAATTGTAATAAATATGTATGAAAGTTAATGTTTTTATAAAAATGTATATCAATATGTACATTTTATATGTATCATAATTTACAAATGGACAACTGCTTTTATTATTAATAAAAACAATTATGTATTTAATATAAAATAGGTTTTTGGGTATACAGTTTATATGTATATTTTTTTTACCTAACATATTTTGTAAATATTTAAATTGTTAAACATTTGTTTTTATATATAATGTTACAATAGTTTATGATTTCATTATTTTTTATTGTGTTAATGTATAAATGTATTTTTATTTAATGTATTTACATTTTGCTAGATTCCTAAATATGTAAAATGTATTGCATTTTTAAAATAATAAAACATCTTTAATAGGTTAATTTTTAATGTTAAACATGTAGAAATGTTTCCATTGGTAGTTGTGTTCGATAAGTCATTTTTTGATTATTTTAATAATAACATAAATATGTTTGACTATGGAGTATATGTACTGTATGGAATCCTTTTTCATGTCCACCACATTCTCCAATACAATTTTGATTGGTGTGGGAATAGTATATGTAACTCTTTTAGTTTCTAACACCTTCCCCACAATAGTTTAGATTGGAGTGGAAATAGTAAATGTAATCCCTTTACTGTCCAATACCTTCCTCAAAATGGTTTCAGATTGGAGTGGGGAAAGTAAATCTCACCTTTCTAGTGTCTAACACCTTAAATAAAATGTTTTGTACGAAGCAAAAGTAGTTAATGAAACTTAATTAGTGCCCAAGATTTTCTGAGAAATTGCTCATATTAGAGTGCGCTTTTGACACACAGAGGTAATAATTAAATTATTGATTAAAATAAAGGTACATAGCAGTTTGTAATTCTTATTTATTGTGTTCATATTTATCTTATGTATATATTTACATTGTTTTAACATATATTTGTACTTATACAAAACCATTTTCATAGTGATATATAAATATTTTATTGCAAAACTATTATTAAAGGAAACATGTAAATTATATTTAAACCATCTTGTATGTTTTAAATTTTTCTGTCTGTTTCTATCATGCTACATTTATTTTGAAACATTATTACATTTGTTTCCAGTACTTCTTTACATAACCTTTTAAGTATATATTAAATAATATATTTTTATAGTATATTTAATTTATAGTGTACATTTTTTACCATATTTTGACAACACTTCTTACATGTGATAAATGTTTTAAACATTTTTGTATTTTTTTCAACATTTTACATTAAATTCCCATTATTTTTTGTGGGTAAATAGTCTTTCTTTTTGTTTCAGTTAGCGCTATTTCTTTTACCGCTAGCTTCCATTTTGTAGTCTACTTGTCTCATTTTGACCCCATTTTCTGAAAGTAAGTCACAGTAAGGTGCTGCTGTTCCTCAGAACACGTAAGACCTTTTTAAATGTATTTTTAAGGTTTTGAGGGTAGAAGGAATGCAGGGGCACTTGTACATTGTAGTTATAGTATTGTTTTTGGGGTTTTGGTAGATGTAGTCATATTTTTGTAGTTTTATTAATTAGTATTTTGGGCTAGGTTCACGTAGAGTTTGTTAGTAATGTATTAGAATATTATGTTATGTTATGTTCTTTGTGTTGATTAAGCGTAATGAATATTCTAAGGGGCACATTAGGATGGCGGGCGGACTTTGTCGCCCGCCATCCCATCGTAAAAAGGGACTGCCCGCCATTAGGGCGGGGGACCCGTGTGTGCCATTAGGATGCGCCCGCCACAGTGGCGGGCGCATCCTGCATCCCTAACATTGTGGCGGGCTGTGCACTCAGCACCGACCCCCACAATTCCAGGGAGGCATGTTGTGCACTTCCATGCACAACATGGCAGGCACCGCGTGGTGCCTGCCATGTTGGGTTTGGTACTGCACCATGTGCACCCCCCACACCCCCGGAGTCCCTGGGGGCCCGCAAAAGGCCCCCCAAGCAGACTCTGCATGCCTTCTGTAAACCCACATACTAATATGGCTGGCGGTGTCTTTCAGACACCGCCACCATATAGAACCCTTTCCCACCCGGTCGACATGTCGAAGAGGTGGAAAAGCGGCAGACGGTCTTTCCATCTGCCGCGGACCCCCCAGCCATTATAATATGGCGGGGGTAATTTATGCACGGATGGCGGGTGGATCGTCCCCGCCGGGTCGGCGGTGGCTACCTCCGGTCCGGCGGGGGCGATCCGCCTGCCATCCTAATGGGGTCCTAAGTGTGAAGTTACTCTTTTTTGTTAGTGGGTGCTGTGTTTTTTTTTACAAGTTTTCAATTACCAAGATGTCCTACCGAGGTTCAAATTCTGCATTTTTTTTTTTTTTAAGGAATGCAGTTTTGGCTTCCAATAAACCACTCTTTTTTACCTTGATTTCCTTTCTTTTTTGGATTTCCAGAAGCCCTTCTTTTTTTAAACACCTTTTTTTTTTATTTTATGATTCATGAAGACTTTGGATTGCGTTGATGGATCTCTATTGAAATGGTGTTACTTTTACATTTTTTGGGGCTTTCTGGAATTTATTTTTCCATTTTGGTGGAGTATTCTTTTTGAGTATGAATACAGACCAGGAGCTGCAAAACAGTAAGTTATATGTAAGTTTTTTGTTCTGGGTGTGAAATAATATATTTTAAGAATTATGTGAATTTTTTGTGACTGCTACTTGTTAAATTCTATTTTATGTGATGCAATAATTTTTTTAAATCAATTTAAGTTGTGATTTGAGGTTTGACTGGCGATATGAACATTTTTAATAGAATTAATATGCATAAAATTTCTATTCCATGGTCTTAATGCCATTTTAGGTTTATATATTTTTTGGCTGAAGTATCAAAATAGTATTCTTATTATTTAAAAAAAAATATTTTTGTTATTTTGCTTTGGGTTATGTTTTTGATTTATTCGGCCCTTTATTGGTTATTATGTATTTTATTATAGAGTTTTATCTGCTGATTCCAAGTTGTGTACATTTTTTAGTTAGACACTGTTTTACTTTACATTGTAGCTTGTATATTCTTTTGGTTTGTTTGCTAACTTTAGGTTTAATTTAGACTACTGATTCCATTTGTATTCATTTGTAGCTTTGTTCTTTTTGTAGTGCTTCTATACAGTTTTAGGCTGGGTTCTGCATAGTGTGGATGAGTAAGCATTGTGCCATCCTTCTACTGCATTGTTGGTTTTGGTTTCTTGAGCCATGGTGCTGTCATAGTCATTCTGCCATGGTATTTGGAATTTGGGATGGCATCTGTGTCCAGAGCGTGTGGTCTGCCAACCCAAGTGTCTTCAAAATAATCCATTAGGCAGCTACGTGTGTGTTCATTTTGTTGGTAGAAACAACTCTTATAAGTATATTGTAGTGGTTAGCTACCTCTGTGACGGGGACAAAGGTTAGAGCAGTGATTTTTTATTTCAAAGGCAAATTGACTGATTATTGCATATTCTACAATTAGGGCCTGATTACGGCTTTGGTAGTTCAACGGCGGATGGCGAAACACGGCGTCTGCTATAGAACCGCCAAAGCCGTGTGCTGCTGCCTGCCAGATTAGGATTTAAATCCTGGTCTTATGGGCGTTGCTGCAGCAGTCTGACAGTGGGTGTCTCTCAGGCTCATAGAAGAGCCTAACATGCAGACCGCCACTGTCAGAGTGCCAACTGCATCTTTCTGCATGGTTTGGCATACACATCACACCGTGCAGGAACTGGGGGTGCAAATCCAAAGGGGCACTAAATGTGCCCCTTTGCATTTACCCCCGCCCCGGGCACAGATGCATAAGGTGGCTCTATTTGGGCCCCCTTAGGTGCATCACCACCAACCTTTTCATGGCGGGCTCACTGCGATTAAAAGGGTGGTGGTTTAGCAACACAGAATATGCTCGGTGGTGCTGGTGCTGCACTGCCATTATATTCCTACCACACTCGGAATGCAGCGCACAGTGAGTACTATGGACCGCCTTACTCGTAATCAGGCCCTTAGTGCACATTGTTGGAGGTGTCTCCATATGCTTTTTAAAATGATAGTAAGAGCCTTTTATGACTGTGTGTGCATGACTCTCCTAAAATGGTTTGATCCTGACTTGCTCAAAGTCTATTATTATTTTATGTGGTCAGTAGTTGTTTTTTTTTTATTTTAATGTGGTTAATAGTTTGTAGTAAGTGCTACTTTGTTTATTAGGTAATAAAATATATCTGAATGGTATATTTGTGTTTTGATTATCACCAGGTATGGTGTATATCTGAGTGAATGCTTTGAGTTACAAGTCAAGTCAAGTCAAAATCACTTTATTCGATTATTTTAAAATCATAAAAGTATGCTATACAAATACATTGAGATATTAAGAACCGTAATTAACTAAAAAACAGTGTAGAAGTTTAGAAGTTAAAAACAGTAAATATTCAATATGTACACAATGTTCAGTGGCAGTCAGAAGAGACTAATAGCTACATTAAAAATTTTGCAAACTTTACAAAATCCCATACAATTATAATTTCAGGAATTCTAGATACAAACTAATCAATCATGACATCTAGCACTGATCAACGTTTACATAATGTAAAGCTGAGATCGACCGAAGTCTATTCTGTCTGGAGCGAATAGAGGCAGTCAAAAAGTTGGCTACCCCGAACATGACTAGTGGGGACTCCATAAGTTGCAGATACAGCAAGGCAGGTTTTATCTGCTTAAACCCTTTGTCCCTTAGTATTGGCTTTGAGTTACAATTAGAAGGTCCCATCAATGCTTGACATTGGCTTAGTTTTAATATGTTATTTGCTGATGAAAATATTAGAATTAGTTTCATTGTTCAGGTTATCAGGTAAGAGAAGAGTTCCTCATTATGTGTGGTTGTTAAGTGTTCAAGTAGAATCAGAATATCTTTATTTAGGTGCAAAAAAGCATCCATAAAAGTAAAAAGAATCCATATACATTAAGATCATGCAGAATATTAGAAACAGTTGACGGGATACAAATAATTAATCAGTTATGACAGTGGAATTGGGGGTAACAGGTAAAACAGTAGTGCCAGCTTAATTAACAGTGCATTGTGCTGCAAGCCTACAGAGCAGATAAAAAAAATGAGCCCACATGCAAATTGGTTTCTATCTGATAATTGTAACAGAAATGTCAAATCTAGAGTAAATTGTCTAATATTACAACATTTAATTAGTGATATTACAACATGCTTGGTATATCATGCATAAAACCTACCAAAAAGTGCAAAGTGCAACATAAAATGCCCAGACTTGCCATCACAGGGGTAGAGGCTAGTATCAAGGTTCTTCTGGAAGCTCAGTGGGAACACAGCAAATATGTTATTGTGTCCACTTTGAAGCAGATTAGCAAAATGTGTTCCCTGTGCCCCTGATCTACTTTCTATAGTCAAACTCAAATAGGCCACCACCGTGGGCTTACCATCTTCCTTATTGAACGTCAGGGAACAATCAAAGTTATACAAGGCTTACTGCATGTATTTTTTGCTAAAATTACTCTTGAACTCTGGCTTGGTAAAAGTATGTTGCAAATCAATCTTTTGAAAACTTAATTTCATGTATGCTAACCAGGGAATTGAAAGTCCCCTCTCACACTCAAAACAATCTTTAATAATATTTCTAATCAAACAGGCCCCCTCATTTCACCACACTGCCAACTACTGATAACATCTTCTAAATAGGACAAACCCAATTCCTCATTTCAGCATAAATGAGATAAGGATATGGGAACCAAGAGGCCTCTCCTACAGAACAAATTTTCTTCAGCCTGAATGACTTCACACTTTGCGATACCCCATTGTTCAACTTCATATGTTGCAAAAAGAATACATTGTGTTTTATACGTCTGCAGTAATGGGATAAGGGCTCTCTATCCCGGCGGTTGAGGTAGATTATGTCATGAGCCAATTGCACCTGATAATTTTATCTTGTGCCACACAACATTAGGAGTCAGGGATTCTGTTACCGCAAAAGTAACCCCTAATAAGAGAAGGTGATTGTGCTTTTCAGACCAAGGAAGAAGGTAGAGAGCTGTTTAAACTGTAGACCGCATGCCATGCTGTAAGATTCAGCAAAATTTGCTTGTAGGTCCAAAGCGGCCATAAAGTTTAAAACGACCTGCACATGCAGTGCTTTTGGTGTTCGTGCCATCAGCACTGCGTCATCTGCATATAGAAGTGTAGGAAGCATCATGCCTTTGATTTTGGGTACATCTGGGGTAATAGTGGTTAAAAACGGGTGGAGCTCATTAATATATAAAATGAATAAAAGTGGAGGCAACACACATCCTTGCCACACCCCATGGGAAACGCCTATGTCACCAGAAACTAGTCAAATGCTGAGGTCAGGTCCATAAATGCCAAATATAGGGTTTTTTGTTTAGCAATGGTGTATTTGCCTGTGGCCAGG
The DNA here is from genome assembly GCF_964261635.1 of Lissotriton helveticus. NCBI lineage: Eukaryota > Metazoa > Chordata > Amphibia > Caudata > Salamandridae > Lissotriton > Lissotriton helveticus. The sequence continues at coordinate 1,994,734,375 of NC_136059.1, read as the reverse complement.
TTCAAACTCCCCTGTTAACATTAGTAAGAGCGAGTTCAGGACGCATGATTCCCTGATGAAGGGCTTAAATAACAGCCCGAAATGCATTGGATGCTATACGTTATTATGATGCCATAAATAATGATGTCATGCACAATGATGATATTCTGAATGATGAACTAATGATGATCATATGATACATAACACGTTATGATGAACTTTTTGAACATTAAATAATAAATAATAACACAAAGCAAGTGTGGAATCCTCTGTCATTAGGAGGAGACAATTGAGTTCCCTAGGGGATGGTCCCAGTGACCCACTGGCATCACATTTTCAGGTTCAAACTCAGACACTGCTCGATTGTCCCTACATGTTTTCTGAACCCATACTGACAGGGATATAAAATGTGCCCACTCCTTGATCCTTTTATACAGGACCCTCCCTAGAATTTACCCTTTATGCCAATGAATAAAATAGGCCTATAGCAACCTGGTTGGTCCCAGTAGCCATTTTAGAATATGGTCTCAATAATAGATGTTATCCAAGAATTAGGTACTGGGGAGTGGACAAGATTATTAAAAACATTTGTTAATAATGGGGCCCAGAAGTCAATGCTACATTTTATCAGGTCGATTGAGACACAATCTGGACCTGGGGCCTTGCCACTGACACTCTGTTTAATGGCGTCCTCTACTTCACACAGAGTTGCCTGGATGCGTAGTTGGTTGTTAATATCCAGTCAGAACTCAGTATCTGAGAGGGTAGCAGCATATGTTTTTGAAAAATGGGCCTCCCAAGTCGCACTAGAAATCTGGCAACTAATTGGAGTCACCGATTGGTTAATTATTCTCATGTCTAAGACAGTGGACCAGAAGGATTTGCAGTCCTGCATAGAGGCTACCGAGTCCCATTGCTACACTATTACTTCCCTCCAATGTTTAGAGGTGACCTCTTTGTATTGTTTGTGTAAAGTAGTCACCACTGAGGGGACTCTAGGTTTGGCAGCAAGAGCCCTACACAGTGAGTGATTTTGCCAGCAAGCAATCATGATTAAACCACCTTGGGGTTTCAAAGGGGCTTTTTTATATTTATACAAAGCTTATTAAAAGCTTCAACCACAAGATGTTCGACATCTTCTTCCGCTAAACAGACCCCCATCAGCCCTACTTTTTCCTTAATTATTGAATTAAAAAATTGGGCCGGTTCTCAGATTCTCCATGCCAATCTACGATTGTCTGTTGACAGCTGAAGATTGTTAGCCTCACTATCCATTTTGTGTGACTTTGGTGCTGTTAGGAGGGCTACTTCAAAGGGGTTATAATCCCCAAAATTTGAAGGAATTACTGTTCCATATAAAAATATATCTTTCGGATTGCTTGTGATAAGATAAATATATTGAGGGACTACTTCTGCCCCTATAAGCAGGCACGGAGGAATCATTTGTACCTGCCACCCCATTACATTATTTAGGTTGAGAGAAACAAGATAAGTAAACAGCTCCTGGTTTTTAGGGTCTGTGCTCAATGAGTGACATTCATCATCATGGGGTAAATTGCGTTGCAGAGGAGGTCTCATGTTAAAATCGCCTGCCAGAGGTAGGCTGGATGCCCCTTATTGGTAACTCTGTTTAACAACAGATTGATATAGTCAAATAAAGCTGAAAATGTTGTATCTGGGATATTAATAGATTCTTACTAAAAAATGGAGTAAATACAGGCTCAGGTCCCTCGGGAACCATAACACATGGAAACGATCATTAGAGGTCTCCATGGCCCTAGCACAACCACTGGTAACTATATTTACCCAGACAGCTAAGCCTCCTGAAGCACGACTCGTTCGTGAGGGTCTAGCTGGCACAGGATAGCACTGGAAACCATCAATCTCTAAACGATGAGTGTCCCAGGTTTCCTGAGCATAATATCATAACACCTTATAAAGGATTGCCATTCAGTTATTTGGATATCTTGGTATTTTCTAGGAGCAGGAATGGAGTCGCTGTTGGCTTTTTAGTTCATGCAGTTAAGCGTCTTAAGGTGGTTATAGTTGTTAGTTGGCCTGTGATGTATTTGGGGGCTTTAGGGAGTATAACCTTTAGTATTTTAGTTGTGGGTGATTGGGAACTAGTGCTTGCCTCTCTTAAATCTTGCAATATGAGCCTTACTTCTGTTTCTGTCATATTAAGTAGTTCTGATTCTGTTCCCTTACATGAGTTACAACATCATCTTTGTAGTGGCCCTCACATAGCAAGCATTAAAGTAATATTTAGTACATTTCCTTTTGATAGTTTCCATTCTGGTACTTTCTTGGATGTAAGTGTAGTCCTTGTGAGATAATTGCTTCCCTTTCAGTCTTCATGCCCAAAAATAGTGTAATAATATAAAGAGTTACATTTTTAAAATGTTTAATAAGTTTATTTTTGACATATAATTTTTTTCTGCACTAAGCACCTTATTGAACAGCGTATTTGCACATTTATATCGACATATCTTCTAATGATTTAATGTTTTAAATTGTTATTCTGCTTGCATTATGGGACAAGACTTTATCAGCTGTGATTATATCCAATCTGTATTTAGATTGATTTGATTTTATTAGAATTCAAATGCTGATTCTTATCCTGCACTTAGCACTTTTTTACCAACAGCGTATCTTTGCACATTGAGTCCAACATGAGCTAACATTTTATACTGTGAGATCGTTGCACTATGTACAGATTATTATAAATGATCATTTTATGTTTAGTATGTCCATCCAGCGAGTAACAATTATCGTGAAATTGTAAACCATTGTCTTTCTGCTTGGTGTTTTTATGTGTGAAAAACATTGTGCCTTTTTTCTAAGGCTATTTGTGCACTTTATTCACTTTATTCACTTTAGATCACTTTAAATGTCGTCATAGTTAATGGACGCATCATGTGACCAAGCTCCCATGAGGAGCTAAACGCGTCATGGAGGGCACTTGCCTGAGATATTCTATGCCGAAATAAATCTCTGCACTGCTTTTGCCACAATTCTTTGTCTTGAGGTCCTTTATTTGCCTGAGGAGATTTCGTGAGGTCCGTGCCTGCGAGCTGTGAGCTACTGTTCTGTGAGGAGGGACGGGCAGGATCTGATTGAATATATATATATATATATGTATATATATATATATATATATATATATATATATATATATATATATATATATATATATATATATATATATATATATATTACCTACTGGTGATAGCCAGTAGGTATATATAGTTAGGATTTTTTTCCTATGGGATTTCTGAAAATTCTATGTCGAATAACTTTGGCGTTTGTGGACGGAATTGGCTGAAATTTTCTGGAAAATGGCACATTTTGTTTCTGAGCAGCCCCTGGCAATTTGGGGGAGGGTTTCTTCAAGGGGGGCCGAGAAAAAAGGGGGTCCCAAAACGCATTTTTCCCATTCATTTTTCCATAGGGCGGTTGGACTCACTTTTAGCTCGAACGGCTGAATGGATTTACACGAAACTTGGCAAAATTGTAGATATGGTTTGCCCGACGTGCCTTTGCTATGTCTCAATATATGTGCTCCAGTGGATTTTGAGAAATTAACGTTTTAAAAAATATATATATCTGTGACAGCGTCCCGGTTAGCGTCCCGGTTCGCGTACCAGACGCGTAACGGAACTTCGCGAGGAGAAGCGGATTGGCTCTCCGGTGCCTGTCAACATTCCAAACAGTCCGGAGCGGCCGCCATCTTGTCTCTCGGTAAGATCGAGAGACAAGAGGTGGCAATAACGAAAGGGGAAATGAATAAAAGGGGGCAGCGTAGACACCCCCTGACCCCCTAGATTTGAAGTGGGTGGCTGAAAAGGCCCATATAAAGCAAAAAAAATAAATAATTTTTTATTTTCTCGGGTTAAGCGCCCGGTTCGCGCACCGGATAGCGAACCGGGAAGCGTGACCGGCATAGCTACGGGAGTCCACCATCTTGTGTTTCGATAGAATTTATACACAAGATGGAGGGCAAAGAATGTTGGGAATGGGTAAAAGGGGGCATGGTAGACACCCTCTGACCCCCTGGGTTTACTGAGGGTGGTTGAAAGGGCCCATATATATTTTCACAGGTTAAGTGCCCGGTACGCGAACCGGGCAGCGCTCCGGGAAGCGCAACAAAGAGAAAAAAAAGAAAGACAGGGTATAAAAATGTTAGCAATTTTGTTATAAATGGAAGGTAGTTCTGAAAAGAACTGTTTTTTTATTCTTTTTCTTTTTTTTAAATTTTTTTAATTAATTTTCTGAACAATTTTTTGAGTTTTTAGGATTTTTGAAAACTATTTTGTGTTTTTTTAGTGTTTTTTTAGGGGAAATAACAAAAAAGCAGGGTTTGAACATGTCTCAACAGGAGCAAAAAAAAATAAAAAGGATTCATTGTTTTCTCTTCTTGTTGCATTCATGATTTTCTCCAGCTCGGTTAATCAAAGTGATACTCTTCTCTCCATAACAAATAGTTCCTCCACAATATATACAAACTATTTTGTAGTTTTCAAAAGGAGTTTGAATATTGTGGATCATTTCTCGGCCTTCTGGTCCGGCGAATGAGCTTTGTCCACTGGAGGTGCTGAGGATGACATTTGGGGGGTTGGCAGCAAGATCCCTTACTTGTGCTTGGGAAAGATTATTAGGATGCCACCGCTCCATGTGGCGAATCATTGTATGATTTCCAAAGCTGTATTTCTTGTTGGGGTTGCCACGAGAAAGTACATTTTTACATATCAAACAAGACACCTGGGGTGCATTGACCTTCTTTTGTCCAGGTGGAATTTAAAAAAATTGCCATATGTAGTGGTCTTTAATATGGCTCTGCCTTGGTGTTTCTGGCAGGAACTGCCTTACTTGTTCTTCCTCCTCCTCCTCTTCGTCCTCATTATCTTCCTCTCCACCAAAGTCCAGTGTTGGAGGTGGTCCTTTTGGTGGTGGTGGTGGTTGCTGAGAAGCAGCAGCTGCAGCTATTACAGAAGCCATTGTCAAAAACAGTCTTGCTCTCTGGAAGTAGAAAGTAAGAATGAGGTAAAAAGGTGGGGGCTTTCATCATTTTGAAAAAAAAAATGTCTGAAGCAATGAAAAGTGTTATTTTCAGGTCACATGACCTGTTACGCTTACGTTACGCGCCCCGCGCCTCGCTTCCGGGGCGCTGCGTGTCGCGCTCTGTAGCGCTCCGGAGCGCTTCCGGGTGCGCTAACGCAGCGCATCATAAGACGCATCACGTGGCTACGCGATAGGTCACACTTACGCGACGCGTCACGATGTTGTTTTCGATCGCGTTAGTTGCGCTAACGGAACGTTTCCCGGGGCGCGAACCGGGGCGCGATGCAAAGTTATGCTAACGGGGCGCACCCCGGGGAGCGCACCGGAAGCGTACCGAAGCAAAAAAAATAAAAAAAATAAAATATATTCATACATCCAAAAAAAAATATTAAATACATAGAAAAAATAGTATTCACACAGTTTAGTCACTATCCAATATATTTAGTGACACACTACAAATTAGTCAAGTAAACAGTCAATCACACTGCTACTAAATCCTCCATCCAGACACTTATACATCCACTTATTCTTCAATGCGGATTGCTATATTACCTACTGGCGGTCGCCAGTAGGTATATATAGTTAGGATTTTTTCTCTATGGGATTTTTGAAAATTCTATGTCTAATATCTTTGGCGTTTGTGGACGGAATTGGCTGAAATTTTCAGGAAAATGGAACATTTTGTTTCTGAGCAGCCCTTGAAAATTTGGGGGGGGTTCGTCAAGGGGGGGCCGAGAAAAAAGGGGGGTCCCAAAACGTGTTTTTAACATTGAGTTTTCCATAGGGCGGTTGGCCTCACTTTTAGCCCGAACGGCTGAATGGATTTGCACGAAACTTGGCAAAATTGTAGGGACTGGTAGCCCGATGTGCCTTTTGTAGGTCTCAATATATGTGCTTCAGTGGATTTTGAGAAATTAACGTTCAAAAAAAGATATATATCTGTAACAGCGGACCGGGCAGCGCTCCGGTTCGCGGACCTTTCGCGCAACGGAGCTTTGTGAAGCGAAGCTGATTGGTTCTCCGGCGTCTGTAAACATTCCAAACAGTCCGTAGCGGCCGCCATCTTGTCTCTCGGTAGGATCGAGAGACAAGAGGAGGCCAAAGCGAAGGGGCAAATGACCATAAGGGGGCATAGTAGATCCTCGCTGACCCCCTAGGTTTGATGTGGAGGTTTTAAAAGGGCCCTGCGGGGCAAAAAAAAAAATAATAATAATAATCGAACGGCTGAATGGATTTGCACGAAACTTGGTAAAATATTAGGGACTGGTAGCCCGATGTGCCTTTGCTAGGTCTCAATATATGTGCTCCAGTGGATTTTGAGAAATTAACGTTAAAAAAAAGATATATATCTGTAACAGCGCTCCGCTTCGCGTAACGGAGGTTTGCGAAGCTGATTGGTCATTCTGTCACTGGGCTATAGTTGGGCTACATCTGGCTGATATTTGGGCTACATTTGTTTTTTTTGTCTCTGGCGGCCATCTTTGGGCTACATTGGGCTACATTGGGCTTCATTGGGCTTCATTGGGCTACATTGGGCTACATTTGGGCTCCAACATATATATAGGCCAATGTAGCCCAATATATATTTTTCAAAGTTAATTTTCGTAAAAACCACTGGAGCATATATCTTGAGACATAGCAAAGGCACATCGGGCTACCAGTCCCTACAATTTTGCCAAGTTTCGTGGAAATCCATTCAGCCGTTCGAGCTAAAAGTGAGTCCAACCGCCCTATGGAAATGAAGGAAATGAATGGGTAATTTGTAATTAGCAAATAGCTCATCGCAAAGTAGGAATGGTGAAGAATCGCTATTTATTCCTTGAAGTTCGCTATTTAGGAAATGCAAAAAAGTTTGATGATACATATGGCGGTTCATCTCTAACAAGATAAGAAGCATAGGGATAGATTTATGATGACTGGCGCATCACCAGGGATGTGTTAGTCATTCTGTGCCGCTGTTCCGTCACCTATGGTGTGCTGCATTTACAATGCGGCGCATCATGGGGCAAAAACAGCACAGATGCGTGATGTATCTGTGCCGTAAAGGTGGCGCATTGCTGGAGTTGTATCGCAAGTGTGATGAAGCTCCAGCAAGGGTCGGGGGTGCCCCTGTCGCAGGGTTTCTGTTCTCACACAGAACTGTGGACAGAGGATTGGAACCTCGGCGAATTAGGGTGCCCCAAAACTCACCTTAGTAATCAAAACCCCTTAGCAAGCTAGGTACAGTGTCACATTGGATATAACAAACTCTCAATGTTTAGACAATCCAGAATATGAACTTATAGTACCTCAGGATACGTGGAACTCATGAACAGTCGGTCGTTATATATTTCTTAGAAACCAGAACATGGAGTTAAGAAGAACACATGTGTATTTGAAATGTTTATTTACTAATGCCGTCTTCTCAGGCGTAGTATCTTAGATAATACAAGTACACATATTATCAGTAGCAAAATTACCAGCATAGTTACTAGTACATAAAAAGCGAATGGTGACAGTATGTTAACATGCTGTAAATGAATAAGAGTTAGCAACACTTATAAGCAGCCACGAGCCGTGGAGGGAGTTACGGTGGGGCAGGGAGGCGGGGAGGGGGAGGGGCAGGGTGGAGAGGGCTCCACCCTGCCCCTCCCCCTCCCCGCCTCCCTGCCCCACCGTAACTCCCTCCACGGCCCGCGGCTGCTTATATCTCACCCTCCCTAATACACATATTATATTATTTGCTAAGAAGGTCTGTTTGTGTTGGTTTAGGGCGTGCCCATACTTTAGTGTCTTAGATTTGAAGGAATCACATAAGCATACACCAGCTCTCTCTTCATGTGAACCGCATCAACTGTTGTGTATGTGTGTTCGGCAAAGCAATATAAAACCCTCCTCATGCCCAGAATTGGCAGAAGCTGCACTTATGTCAACATAATCTCCTACGCCGACGACACCCAGCTGATCCTCTCCCTGACCAACGACCCCGCCACCGCCAGAGCCAACCTGCACGAAGGGATGAGAGATGTAGCCGAATGGATGACGACCAGCCGCCTGAAACTGAACTCGGACAAGACGGAGGTCCTCATCCTGGGCTCCTCGCCATCCGCCTCGGACGACTCCTGGTGGCCCCCCGCCCTGGGCACCGCACCCAAACCGACGGACCACGCACGCAACCTGGGCTTCATCCTGGACTCCTCCCTCTCCATGACCAGACAAGTAAACGCCGTCTCCTCGTCTTGCTTCAACATCCTGCGCATGCTACGTAAGATCTTCCGGTGGATCCCCACCGAGACGCGGCAGACGGTCACCCAGGCCCTCGTCACCAGCCGACTGGACTACGGCAACGCCCTCTACGCCGGAACCACCGCCAAGCTCCAGAAGAGACTCCAGCGGATCCAGAACGCCTCGGCCAGACTCATCCTCGACATCCCCCGACGCAGCCACATCTCCGGACACCTGAGAAATCTGCACTGGCTCCCGGTCAACAAGAGAATCACCTTCCGTCTCCTCACCCACGCACACAAAGCCCTACACGACCAAGGCCCGAGCTACCTCAACAACCGGATCAACTTCTACACTCCCAAGCGTCTCCTCAGATCAACCAACCACGCCCTCGCCGGCGTCCCCCGCATCCGAAGAGCGACAACAGGAGGAAGGTCCTTCTCCTACCTGGCCGCCAAGACCTGGAACTCACTCCCGACCGACCTGCGCCTGACCCAAGACCACCTCTCCTTCAGGAAGAAGCTCAAGACCTGGCTGTTCGAGCAGTAACGGCACCCCCCCACCCAGCGCCTTGAGACCCTACGGGTGAGTAGTGCGCTCTATAAATGACCTGATTGATTGATTGATTGATTATGTTATGAGTATGAAGTCGTGGAGATCAGACCTCATAACAATTCTGTATCGTGTTGTTCTTGAAACTTCAGCACTCGCTGTACAGATATAGTTTAACAAGCAAAGCAGATAGTAGAGCAATAACATATTATTCTCATGTAAACCACGATGAACTACTAGGTTGAAAGCTAAAGCAACAACTAAGTGTCGTGTGCAGAAGTTGCAAAAAAGGAAAAATGGCGTTTAAATCGGTAATGAGCCCATGCTAACTTAACACGGTGTAAAGATATCCAGGACCTAGATGACACCTCCCCATGATCCGGAAACGAACTGAATAAGATAATAGAAGTGCCATCTCATGAGAGCAGATTGCAACTTCATATGTGGACGGTCCGCAAGGTAAAACATTAAAAACTAGGAAAATTTAATGCTAAAGAAAAATAAAACAGCCAAGTACTTTATCGAGTCTTAAGCCAATAGGCAAGCTAAATAATAAAAACTTGACAAATAAGTCAATGAATTGTCAATGAAATGCTAGTACTCAGCATATCAAACATGAAAAAGGTCTATGACATAACTGTGTATGCAAAATAAGCTGCAACAGCCTCCAATAGGAAGTCACCGTCTTCATCCGAAAAGAGTTCAGCCATCCAATTTAAAAGCGGAAAAGAACGTACGTGCTCTCCCAGCACCGGATCCTCTATCACCATCAGAGGACAGCTCGGTGGGTTTTCAAGAAAGCTCTGTTCCAAGAAAGACTGTGTTGCCGCCAGTAAATTCCAGGGACCAATTAGTCCATGCATCAATGCCACAGCCATAATCCTTTCGCCAGGACAAACCAACTCGTGAGTAATGATAGGAGTCATCAGCTGATTAAAGTCGACGTCAGGAGAAACCGGTCCGCAGAGACACAAATCAATGGCCCAATCGAAATCACAGGTCAGGCAGTGAAATACAGGCTGGACACAGGTGAAGTAGGAGAATCGAAAAGATAATCCATATGCCGTGCTTAATATCGCCAACGGCATTGTGCCATAATATTCTAGCATGCGATTGCGGAACAGTGTCAGCAGCTGCAGGGCGGGAGCTTGCACAGGAGGGACATCCATATTTAAAAATGTAAAAAAGCACAAGAGCGTCCGCTGGTAATGCAAGTACAAATGGGAATCCACGAAGCAGAGTGGAAAAAATAGAATGAAAGAAAGCAGGGATGACTCCAAAGATTTTCTCAAATGAAGTCACGAGACCACTGGTAACAACTTTAAAAAAGTGCGCCAGGGCCTTTGTGGAGGACGCGTTAAAGATAGTCCGAACCATGTCGCTGAAATGCAAAGGCGAATCAGTATTTAAAAGGGTCTGCACCTCTGTACGGGTGTTCGCTATGTGAAGCACGAAAGTTTCACGGGCCGAACTCAAGGCCACCTCTCTCTGAGACAAAAGAGCTCTTATTCTTGCAATGCCGTTGAAATCTGCTCCCAAGGTTGGTATTTGTGGCCAGATTGAAAACTCCCTATGTTCATGTGTGGGAGGAAATAGAACATTTCTGCAGCAAATAACCCGTTCACTTACTGTTACGATAAAAGGAATACTTTTAATTAACCCAGAACAATCTTCATTATTGAGCATCAAATAACTACCATTTTCCAACAACTTGAACGTGGGGATGATAGCAGGAACTGGCGTGCCTTGCAACACGCAAGCCATATTTGGTCGGTGTTTGTTGCATGAACCGTGTAACTGTATGTGCCTACACATTAGTGAATGATCTGGCGTCTCAGTGCATTCCTCTCCATTCAGATAAACTTCTTGATCATCTTTGAAACATCTGTATGTGTATGGAAGCGACCAGACCTCATGAAGAAAAGCACTACCTAAAGGTTCATAACGACCTATTGGTATATATTTCATACAATTTGAAAACTTATATAAAGCAAAAGGCAGCGTTATTAAACCATGGATAAGGCACGTTGCCAAAAAACCCGCAATCCTCTGCTAATGATGTCACTGAGCATGTCATGAATGATGTAATATGTGACATCATCAGCAGTGGATTACGGGTAATAGTATCTCTAGTTTACTCCCCTATAGCTGTCTTTCTTTTAACATAAGTGTCTGTTTCCTTCCATTATACTTACTGTTCTTTTTTTTAAAAAAAAATTTTGGTTCACTTCCGGTTCGCGTACCGGTGAGCGAACTGGGAAGCGAACTACGAGAAATAGAGGTTGGCACAGTTCCAAATATTGTACCAATTTTTTAATAACGGGGAGGTAGTTCTGAAAAGAACTTTTTTTTTTATTGTTTTTGTTGTTTTATATTTTTTTTATTATTTTTCTGAACATTTTTTTACTTTTTTTGAATTTTTCTGAACAGTTTTATATTTTTTGGGGTTTTTCTTGCAGGGGGCAATGAAAACGATTCATTGTAAAGGGCTCAACAGGAGCAACAAAACAAAAAAAAAGTATTTATTATTTGGGGCGTTTCGTACAAACTTGCATATGATAGTCAATAGCTCTGTTGATCAGAGTGATGCTTCTTTCTCCGTAGCAAATGAATCCACTGCAATGTACGCAGACGTGTTTTACTTCATGAAATCTCGTTTGAATATTTGGCACCATCTCCCTGCCCTCTGGTCCCGTTACTTCCGGTACAACAGATCTTCTGGCCATAATAGGGAGATTATCTAGGTCGTTACGAAACTGTGCAGCACTGTAGTTGTTAGGATGCCACCTAGTCATATGGCGATGCATTGTGTAGTTTCCGAAACTGTATTTTTTGTCGGTCCCTCTGGACAGTCTATCTTGACATATAAGGCAAGTTACGTATCTTGCATTTACTTTTTTCTGACCTTTGGGAATTTAAAAAAATTGCCAAATGAAGTTTTCTTTCCGGTGAGACGTCCTGGGCTCCTCAGGCAAAAAGTGCCTCTCTTCGTGCTCGTCGTCCTGTTCCTCTTCTTCCTCTTCTTGTTGAATTATAACTTGAGCAGGTGGTCCACTCTTCCTTGGATGTGGTGGAGGTGGTGGGGAAGCACCAGCTGAAGCTACTAAAGAAGCCATTGCTCACTGCTAACAAAGGGTCTTTCTCTCACAATGATGAAAGTCAGAGTGAGGAAAGAAGGAGGGATTTTCATCATTTGGGAAAAACAATAGTTCTCAACCAATGAAAAGTGTTCATTTTAGATTATATGACCTAGTCTTACATCATTAGGAAACCAAAAGTGAAATGAACCAATGAAAAGTGTTATTACCAAGTCACATGACCTGCTGTGTTTACGTTAAGCGCTTTGCAGGGCCTCCCGGTTTGCTTCCAGAAACCTGTGCTTTGCGACTCGGTAAGCGTACCAGTTCGCTAACGTAGCACGTCATATGACGTATCACGCGACAACGCGAAATGTCATGCGGACGGGAGGCGTCACGATGTTGTTTTCTAACGCGGCAGTTGCGGTAAAGAAACGTTTACCGGCTCGCGGTCTATTTCGCGGCATCAAGGTCAGCTAACGGGAAGCTTCCCGATTCGCGAAGCGGGAACGAAGAAAAAAAAATATTTAACAAAAAAATTATTAATAAACATATAAAATATATTTTTGGATTTAAAGAAGAATACATTTTACAGCTACAGATATTAGCTGTTAAAAAACCAATGAAATTCACTGAAAAAACCATAGGTTATAGACCATATATAGTTAGGAATTAGCATTTACAAAACCTTGAAAATTCACTGAAAAAACCATAGGTTATAGACCATATATAGTTAGGAATTAGCATTTAGAAAACCTTATTTTACTCACACAAAACCATTGAAATTCCATATATAGTTAGTTGCACTAACTATATATCGCGCACCCGCAATCCACTGCTGATGATGTCACATATTACATCATTCATGACATGGTCAGTGACATCACTGATGACATCACTGATGACATCTCAAATGACATCACTGATGACATCTCAAATGACATCACTGATGACATCATGACACACCAATACCAGTTACTACATACGCACTCACTGATTCCTACGTCTACACACACATTCACTCATTCACCCATACAATCACTCATACATACAGTCACTCATTATTACAACACTATCATATGCACTCATACACCTATGCAGACAGTCACACACTGCCACTCATCCATGGAGTTACTCACACACCAAGTCAGTCCTGTAAAGAATCAATCACACTTCCATTTCTTCATCTATACAGTTAAACACAGAACACCATACTTCAGTGACATCACTGATGACATCACTAATGACATCTGAAATGACATCACTGATGACATCTCAAATGACATCACTGATGACATCATGACACACCAATACCAGTTACTACATACGCACTCACTGATTCGTACGTCTACACACACATTCACTCATTCACCCATACAATTACTCATACATACAGTCAGTTATTATTCGAACACTATCATATGCACTCATACACCTAGTCAGTCCTGTGAAGAATCAATCACACTTCGATTTCCTCATCTATAGTTAAACACAGAACACCATACTTTTCACACATATACTAACATATACTTACTCTCTTATACAATCACTGATACAAGTACACATTGATATGCACAGCGTCACACACCTCCCAGCCAGCCACACACACACTCAGTCTTCCATCCATCCAGTCATTCTTCAATATGTAAAACGTATTTAAACTTTACAAAAACACACAGACACTAAAAGATGTCATCAGTGATGTCATCAGTGATGTCACTGACCATGTCATGAATGATGTAATATGTGACATCATCAGCAGTGGATTGCGGGTGCGCGATATATAGTTAGTGCAACTAACTATATATGGAATTTCAATGGTTTTGTGTGAGTAAAATAAGGTTTTCTAAATGCTAATTCCTAACTATATATGGTCTATAACCTATGGTTTTTTCAGTGAATATATATATATTCAATGAAAAAACCATAGGTTTTAGACCATATATAGTTAGGAATTAGCATTTAGAAAACCTTTAAAGTTGATATTCTACTCACACAAAACCATTGAAATATGCATAGAAAATATAGTCTTCATTATAAAGAAGAATATATTTTACAGCTATAGATATTTGTTATTAAAAAACCATTGAAATTCACTGAAAAAACCAAAGGGTTGAGGCCATATATAGTTAGGAATTTGCATTTACAAAACCTTGAAAATTCACTGAAAAAACCATAGGTTTGAAACCATAAATAGTTAGCTGGATAATTTAATCATACAAAACCATTGAAATTCCCATATATAGTTAGTTGCACTAACTATATATTTCGCGCACCCGCAATCCACTGCTGATGATGTCACATATTACATCATTCATGACATGGTCAGTGACATCACTGATGATATCACTGATGACATCTCAAATGACATCACTGATGACATCACTGATGACATCATCGAGTCATTGTATGTTTCTGTAAAGTTTAAATATATTTTACAGATTGAAGAATGAGTGAATGTATAACTGTCTGGATGAAGGATTTAGTAGGTGCATGACTGACTGTATGAGTGAGTGATTTAATGTGTCTCACTGAATGCATGGGTTAGTGAATAAACTGTCTCAATTTGTGCATCAGTATGTCTGTAGTTGTGTAAACTGCTGCATGTGTTGAACAGTAGCTATATGAGTGACTATATGGGTTATTGATTGGTTGCCCAAGTAATTGTATGGGAGACTGAGTGTGTGTGTGGGTGGCTGGGAGGTGTGTGACTCTGTGCATAGATGTGTGAGCAGGTGATTCACTAGATGTATGGGTTCAAGAGTGCATGTAGAAACAGCTGTATTGGCGAATGACTGTGTGCATGAGTGTATTGATGAGTGAATGGATATCTCAATGCTACATGTCAAAGTAAGTACATAAGTAAAACACAGTACATGTGAGAGTTGGCATATATAAATAACTGTGCATGAGAGCCAGTGAATGTGTGAGTGGCTGTATGGATCATTGTGAACTTGTATCAGGGATTGTATAAGAGAGTAAGTATGTGTTAGTATATGTTTGAATAAGTAAGGTGTGTATAACTGTATAGTTGAGGAAATGGAGGTGTGATTAATTCTTTGCATGACTGACTAGGTGTGTGAGAAACTCCATGGATGAGTGACAGTGTGTGAGTGTCTGTATACACTGAGTGTATCTAAGGTTATATTAGAGTCTGAAGAAGTTCATCGTGTTATCACATGAATGATGTCATCAGTGATGTGATCAGTGATGTCATTTGAGATGTCATCAGTGATGTGATCAGTGATGTCATTTGAGATGTCATCAGTGATGTCATTTGAGATGTCATCAGTGATGTCATCAGTGATGTCATTTGAGATGTCATCAGTGATATCATCAGCGATGTCACTGACCATGTCATGAATGATGTAATATGTGACATCATCAGCAGTGGATTGCGGGTGTGCGAAATATACAGTTAGTGCAACTAACTATATATGGGAATTTCAATGGTTTTGTATGATTAAATTATCCAGCTAACTATTTATGGTTTCAAACCTATGGTTTTTTCAGTGAATTTTCAAGGTTTTGTAAATGCAAATTCTTAACTATATATGGTCTCAAACCTATGGTTTTTTCAGTGAATATATATATATATATATATCATTAGCGGTGTGCTATGGAACTGCGTGACCGTTCCTTGGGATCATATTCGCCGTGAAACGGAATTCAACTTTGTCAGCAAATCTAGGAAAGGTATTTGAATGTAAAGGAGGGATGGAGGCACGCTACTTCAGCTATAAACCACAGTGACCACAATGCAAAGCAGCCACGCCCACTATGGCGAAAACTGATCAAAAAGCGCTGTGAGTACGGCGCAAAATCTAGCAACTCTCCTCCAATGGAATCCAGTGACCAAGGGCTGAGGCAAGCCTGAAACACATTTGGAGTTGAACAATTGCTGCCAGGAGATGCCGTTTTATTTGTCACCCCAGTGAATAAAAGGTCAACTTACGCTGTTGTATGGAGCCTCAATTGCAGGGCAGCTTCAGTTGGAATATATATAATGTATATAATGAGGCAGAATGCAGGCAAAATGCCTAATCAACCCACGGGTTCAGTGCATCAATCAGCAAATACTGCACCTGAAACCTCCTCAGTCTCGGGGTCGAGTGTATACACAGAAAGTGGCTCAGAGGACGGAGAGGAAAGCAGCAATGCCATTAAACCTACGATGGGGGAAGAACTGGGGTATATACGGCAGAGTAGGCGGGAGACTCTACGCTTGGCAACAACAGCGCAGCCGGCAAAAAACGGCGCACCAGGAGCAGACGGGAGAGGAGGACCGCCCAGAGGAAATGCGACAGTGCGAGGAAGTTGGAACCGGGGTTCATGGAAAAAGAAAAACAAAAATCAGAATTAATGAGAGGAGGAAGAGACGATATGGCGGAGGTGGGAACGAACTCCAATGCCATCATCAATTTGTCTGAAGTATCCCTCACAGTGGCGGAGAAGCAATTACTGTCACTAGGCTTATCTTATTGCCCAGAATCCAACTTCCAATATACACGAACCAGAGCTGACATCTATCTGTTCATCCGCAAATTAAAGCTCCAGAAATTCCACAAGCTGCAAACTAGGGGCAAATCGAAAAACACTCCCACGGTTGACACAGGAAATAAGAACATTAACTTGGTGTCTAGTGATTTTGAAACTCTGGCTGCGGCTCAAAGCATTATCAATGCACCTGATATGGCACCGCAATATCGTACTTCACAGGAAAGTGAGTTTTTTGCAACACCCTTTCCAATTTTGACTTCACAAGAAATACGTAGTTTAGGTAATACCAAACCGGAAACACCTTTCAAAATCAAGTCTAAAGTTGTGCCAATTATGATGAAAGATTCGATTGATGTCTTTAATGAAATTGTAGTGGCACAAGTGAAAAAATTGAATAAGAGAATCCAATCCACAAAAAGACAACGTTCCAATGAAGAAATTAAGTATGGACTATTAGTTGACAAATTGAAAAGGGAAGATAAGGTCATAATAAGAAATTCGGACAAAGGAGGGAATATTGTGTTGTGGCCCCTCTCTGAATATCTCATTGAAGCAAACAAACATTTAGGAGATACCCAATGCTGTGTTACCAGCACACCACTTAACTACAAACGTATGCAAGATGACCTATGTACTAAATTATTGGCTTGGAAGAGCTTGGGGTTGTTAAACAATGATGAGTTTAAGTATCTGAAAAAAGAATTCCCCAGAACACCGGTAATATACTTTATACCGAAGATACATAAGGACCGTGCAAAACCTCCTGGTCGCCCAATAATAGCAGCCTGTGATGGCCCACTTGAAAATCTATCCAGGTACATTGACTATTTCTTACAGGAGCATGTGGTGGGGTTGGAATCTTTTATTAAAGATACAGGAGATTCTTTATTAAAGATCAACAAAATCAATTGGCAAGAGGGGTATTATCTCATCACCTTAGATGTTTCATCGCTGTATACCTGTATTAGGAATCAAGACGGATTAAGAGCAGTGAAATATTTCCTAGGCAAAAGGAACATGGAGTTTGCTGAACACAACAGAATGCTTATGGACCTATTAACTTTCTGTTTGGAACACAATTATTTTTTGTTTAATAAGCAAATGTATCGCCAAATTCAAGGGGTAGCAATGGGGGCCAGTTTTTCCCCCAGCTACGCTTGCCTCTTTATGGGCTGGTGGGAAGAACTGGTCGTCAAGAGGCAGTACACGGATATATACACAGATTAGATTGTTTCTTGGCTAAGATACATAGATGACCTGATAATTGTGTGGAAAGGTACTAGAGAAGAAGCCATGGATTTTATTGGAGAAATCAATGTCAATGACATTAATTTACAATTGACGCACACCATAAGCAATTGTCAGGTATCCTTTTTGGATGTGTCAGTAAATATAGTTGACAACAAGATATGTACAACCTTGTTTAGAAAAGAAACAGCAGGGAACACATTGCTACATGCAACCAGCGCGCACCCCAGACACCTTATACATAGCATCCCGTACGGGGAAATGCTTAGGCTGCGTAGAATATGCAGCAAGGAGGAGGAACTCAAAAAGCATCAGCAGGATAGCAAGGCCAGGTTCTTAGAACGGGGCTACGGTGCAAAAGTGATTGATGCTGCAATTGCCAAATCCAATGGCAAACTGAGGGAGGAGCTCATAGAAAGTACGGTAAATCGCAGGCAACTAGAGATTGCTAATGCCCAAACAACTTATGAACCTCCTAGGCTGATTCTGACCTATAACAGACAGCATAAGGATTTACGCAAAATCATACAGCGCAATTGGCATGTGGTAAAGGATGACCCTGTGATAGGCAGTCATCTCCCAGAGTTTCCCGCAATCACATACCGGAAGGCCACCTCCATGGCTGACATATTGGTAAAGAGCAGTCCTGAGTATAAGGATTCCACAGGTTTATCTTTGGCACGTAAGGGATTTTATAAATGCCCTCAGTGCAAAGCTTGCACATATGGAGTGAATAGGACCTCTTATCTTACTGCCTTCAGCACAAAACCACAAAGTATCAAACACCATCTTACCTATAAAAGTGAGTATGTGGTGTACGTTTTGGAGTGCAGTTGCAATTTGAAATACGTAGGGAGTTCTAAGTTGCCGGGCCATAGACGTATATTACAGCATATAAGGGCAATCAATAATAATGATCAGAGCTACCCTGTGGCCTGTCACTTCCATGATGTCCATGGTGGCAAACCTAAAGACCTTAGATATTTCTTGTTGGATATGGTACTGATACAAACGAGAGGAGGGGACAGAGAGGGGATGTTGCATAGATTAGAGACTCATTATATTCTCCTATTGGATCCTAAACAACCAAATGGTTTAAATATGAGTGAGGATCTATATACCTACCTGGATTGATAGATCAAACATATACAGACACATGCAACTGGATTAGGTACTATGACCATCAACTGTTCTAATTCCATCTAACTTGTTTGAAAAAGTATGCTATCAGGATTTTTTATATCGTTATCAAATTATGTATATAAGAAATGAAATAGAGGATTTTTTAAGACTGTTCTTATTGTAAATAGAGAGATATATATTTTTGATACTATAGCTTACAATGATAACGAGATTTTAAAGATTTCTATTTTATTTATTCATGGATGAATTCATTGTTCACCGGTTGGCATATATGATTAATTGTGGGAATCATTCATGACGATAAATATGGAATCTTATAATCCAAAATAGGGGAAACTTGTTTTCCTGTTTTCCAATGTTCTGAGCTCAATATAAGCTATAGTGGTCTCTATAATAGGTTGGCTGTACCTTAGTGCCTTGATGACTTTTTGTCTCATTTAATTTAACACGTTTAGGGAGCACTTTTCTGTTTGTTTGTTTTATAAAAAAATATATACAAAAAAACATCATAAGAAATAATCTAGTTAAGGGGTGGGTTCTAGGGATACACTGTTTATATTGTATAGGCATTTAAATCAAATATATATAATGATGGTTTAGACATCAATTGTGATATAAGGTGGATGTTTAACATTGACAGAGGTGAGGTGTCAAAGTTGGATGCAATATTGAAAAATCAGCTAAACACAAATATGAGTCTGGCTATTCGATATACAGAAGCCAGAGGCTATTGCATTTAAGCACAGATGCCACTTTAAACCATTGTTAAAATATAAAATCTTGTATTATGTATTTTACATTACGGTTTATTAAGAAATACTGACGGATTTTTGGATCATGTATTTCACAGAAATGTTAAGTGAGAAAATACTGACAGTATTTCTTTTATGCCTATCACAGCACTGTCACTTTAAAAAGAGGTGTATCTCATGACACTGTTGTCATGTGATCAAGGCAGGGATCTGCCGAAACGCGTCGTAACGATATGGCATGCACAGAAATAAATATTTAAAAAATTTGCACTAAACTTGGGTCTTCCCAGTCTTTTCGTCCCCTTGAAGACGAGCCTTGCAGCATATATATATATATATATATTTCCAAAACCACCTTCGCAGGCAAATAAAAACGCACTCGAGAAATTCTTCCTTCCACAGATGTTTATTGCACCCTCACACTCGCAGATACCAACGCGTTTCACCGCCTACAGACGGCTTGATCACGGTCAATACCACTTCTCTTTCAATCACCTATAAGGTGTCTTAGTGCAAAGTCATGTGATAATCACCATTTCCTGTCAACACTAGGGCATTCTGGATGATGTAGTTTCATGATATCTATGTATGTTACACAGAGTAATTTGACTCACGCATTGTCTAGTATTTCTCTTGGTCTTATCGATATAGGCATAATTTAACCTACTCCCGCCCTCTAGTGGGCTGATGTTTATTTTAAATTCATTTCTCGCCCTCCAGTGGGCGTAAATTGATTGCATGCTATCTATGTCATTCCTTGGCATACAACGACCAACAATTGTAACCCACCATTACCAACATGTTACCCTATATATTCTAAGCTGTTACCATTTTGTGTTGACATTATTTGGAAATTAGAGGAATTATTTTTATATACAAATACAATCTCTCGTAGCGATCCAGCAGTGGCACAGATTCATATTTACACAGACATTTATAGATGAACATAAAGTTCTTCGCTCTGGTTAAGACCTTCCGGATGTAATGTTCTGAAGTTTAGTATTTGCCGAGATTCCCTGCATCTCAATTTGCGTTCTCTGTCTCCACCCCTCTCATGTGGAACAATGGTTTCTAATGCATAGAATTTCAAAAGTTTCCAGTCCCCGTTGTGAGATGCCTCCATATGCTTAGCTACGGCGTTGGCTCTGTCCTTATTCACCGTTGCCCTTATGTGCTCCAAAATTCGTAGCTTTAGCTCCTTCTTTGTGCTCCCAATGTATTTTAATGCACACGGGCACTCAATTACATATACAACGAATTCCGTTTTACAATTGATCAGTTGTTTGATCACCCAAGTTTTCTTGTTGGGCATGGTCACTTCTTTTTTGTTCACCGCAATTTGACATGCTTTGCATTGCTGGCATTTTTGGAAGCCTTTGGTTTTGAGCCATTGGATGCCCTTTTTCTTAATTTCCGGGTTTCGGTGGTGACTATGGACTAATTTGTCCTTCAGACTTGTTGCTCTTCTGTATGTAACCTCTGGATGTTTACCCATGATTTTTCCTACAGTCTCATCCAGATGCAGGATTTTCCAATTCTTCCTTAGGATAGTGACAATTTGTTTTGATTCTCTTGAATGGTCGATGATAAGTCTCACTTTTTGATTTTCAGTTGTTTTCGGTTTGGTTTGCAATGTGTCCTCCCTTTTTATTTCATTCGCTCTTTTCCAGCCTTTCATGATGACACCTTTCTTGTACCCCCGTCGTGCGAATCTCTTCGCCATTTCGCCACTGCTCGTAGTCCACTCCTTTTCCTCCGAGCATATCCGACGGAGCCTCAAGAACTCCCCATACGGGATGTTGTTTTTTACTGAGGGTTGGTGGAAGCTGTCCGCATGTAGGGTTGCATTCGTTGAGGTTTCTTTCCTATAGAGTGTAGTCTCCACCTTGTTTCCATGGATATAGATTTTGGTATCCAAAAAGGTTACTTCTTCATGGCTGATTGTGTAAGTAAACCTTAAATTTGTGTCCGTGGAGTTCAGTATTTTAAAATAGGTCTCGAATTCCTCTGTTGTTCCGTCCCATACTATCAAGAGATCATCAATGTATCTCAGCCATTTTGCTATTTTCATTACATGATGATCATTGTCCGGATGCCAGGCTACCTGTTGCTCCCACCATCCCATTGTGAGACATGCAAATGCTGGGCTGAAGGAGAACCCCATCGCACATCCCTTGATTTGCTGATAAACCTCTTCCCCGAAGAGGAAGATATTTTGAGTGAGGCATAACTCAATCATGTCCAAAAGCATCTGATTGTGTCCATTAAATTGTATATTCCTTTCTTTCAGAAAAAAAGCGCATGCCTTTATTCCAATGCTATGCTCTATGTTAGAATACAAAGCAGTGACGTCCATTGTTATTAGCATGTAGGTGGGTTGCCATGATAGGTCTTGCAGGTTTTTCAAGAGATCACCAGTATCCCTTAGGTATGAGCTTAAGTTCAAAACAAACGGCATGAGAAAATAGTCGATATAGTTCGCCACAGGTTCCATGAGTGAGCCCTTCGCCGAGACAATCGGTCTCCCTGGTGGTTTTAGTGGGTTCTTATGAACTTTGGGTAGGAAATAAATGGTGGCAGTAACCGGGTGTTTCGTTGTTAAGAATTTGCTCTCATCCACATCAATCAAATTTTCACTGCACCAATCCATTATCTTCTTATCCAGATTTGATTTGAAGATTAGAGTGGGATTTTGTTCCAATTTCCTATAGTATTGTTTATTCCTCAACTGAGAATGGGCTTCGGTTATATAATCTTTTGTGTCTAGGATCACAATATTTCCGCCCTTGTCGGCCATTTTTATTGTTATTTTTTGATCCTCCATAAGGTCTTTTAGGGCAGCTCTTTCTTCCATTTTCAGATTGTCACGATATTTGTTGCCCCTGATTTTGTAGATGTCTTGAATTACTGCCTCTTGAAAGAGGTCAATCTTATTACCTTGTGGTAATTGTGGGTAAAACTTAGACTGCGGTTTCTTTCCACTAAGGCCGGCTCCCTTTTGAGGGCAGGCGACTTCTTCAGGGATCACATCATCTCCATCCATGGTGTCCAAATTTACAAGCGTCATCAGTGCTGGTAGGTTGCTTGCTGTAAGTCCTTGCGCTTCCATATTTGTTTCTGATTGCTTCTCCTTTTTCTTCCTAGCATAATTTGACATTTCCTGATTTTCTTCAAAAATCTTCGCCAGTTTGATTTTCCGGATATATTTGTATATATCTATGCGCGTTTGCGCCATATTCATCGTTTCTGTGGGGCAGAAGTTAATGCCATGTTTCAGGAGCGATTCTTCATTCTGATTTAGGGGACGAGATGAAAGATTCATTATCACTAATTCATCTGTTATGTTACTTTCATGCCAATTTATTTCAAGGTTTTCTGACGCATGCTCCTGGTTTTTGTTCCGATTTCCTCGGAGGAGCCACTTCCTCCTGTTGCCTCTCCTGGTTTTTTTGGTGCTGTTGGGGGACCCGATCTTGGCACCCATTTGCGTCCTCTGCCTCTGGCTCTCCCTCCTTGGCTTTGGCTTTGGTTTTGTTCCCACAATCTTTGGCTGAGAACAAGCCTCATATCCCCTAAAAAATCCCGGGTGGTTTGGTCCATATTTTCTTCCGTTCCTTCTTCATTAGTCCCCACTGATGTTAGCGAAGTTGCACTTGACCGACTTTCAGAATTTCTGCGGCTTTGTTTCTGACTCTGAAAAATGTCAAATTTTTTTGCATATGTAAATATGCGTCCATGGATGTAGTCCTCTTTGGCCCTTTGATATTTCATTTCCTTACGATTTTTTACAGTGTTCTCATGTTTTTCCACATACTTTTCTAGGTCCGTTTTTAATTTCATCATTTCCTCATTCATTTCTATTTTTGCTAATTCATTTTCTAATTCATGTAATTCCTCTTTGATTTTTGCTAAGGATTTTTCCAGATGCTTGACTAATATCGTCATGAGCCCCAATGAGGATTCCAAAAGATATTGTCCCCATTCATTCAGCAGTTCATCCGTGACATCTTGTTGGCTAGGCATTAATGATAACCGCAGGCCCCTTGGCACTCTTTTTACTTCCAAATATTTTTTAATGGTGATTAGTTCCCACCATTTATTTATTTCCTTTTTGCTCAGTTTTTCCCATATCTTCAATTTACTCCTAGTGTCTGACTTCTGTATATTTTGCTTGCTCGTTTCCTTTTGCTGTGTCACTGCGCTCTCATCAAAGAGAGAGACTAATTGTTCACTTCGCTTTGCATCTCTTTTATCCATTTTACAATTTCGATCTTGACTGCAAGGCTTGTTTTTCTGGGGTGCTCAGATCGTTTTATAGTCCATTTCCTTTTCACTTGAACAAATTTTGAATTTCTCTCGAGAGGTTGAATGACTGTGTTGCTGCCGTTTGAAAATGCTCCCACTTGCAATCCTATGCGATTGTATGTGATTGTGGACGCTTTGTTCGGCGCAACTGATTCCCCCTTCACACTCGAAATGAACCAAATCTTGCGTAGGTCGCAGGTTATTTAAGCGCTAATGTGCAGTTAGAGATCAGAACTGTCACCGTGCTTACCTCCACCCTCCGATGTCAGTCCGCCGGTCAGCTCGTTACTCCTTCCTGCCCAAATCCGCGCTGTTCCTTGCTTCCATTTGGCGTTCACCGGGTCCGCCTCCAAATTTCTCCACAACTTGGCTCAGCTTAGGTGACCCCTGGCGCTCTGTCACCGGTGCGTTTTCCTCGGCAGAGCCCTGCCGAATTAATTTCCAAAACCATCTTCGCAGGCAAATAAAAACGCACTCGAGAAATTCTTCCTTCCACAGATGTTTATTGCACCCTCACACTCGCAGATACCGGAGGGTGGAGGTAAGCACGGTGACAGTTCTGATCTCTAACTGCACATTAGCGCTTAAATAACCTGCGACCTACGCAAGATTTGGTTCATTTCGAGTGTGAAGGGGGAATCAGTTGCGCCGAACAAAGCGTCCACAATCACATACAATCGCATAGGATTGCAAGTGGGAGCATTTTCAAACGGCAGCAACACAGTCATTCAACCTCTCGAGAGAAATTCAAAATTTGTTCAAGTGAAAAGGAAATGGACTATAAAACGATCTGAGCACCCCAGAAAAACAAGCCTTGCAGTCAAGATCGAAATTGTAAAATGGATAAAAGAGATGCAAAGCGAAGTGAACAATTAGTCTCTCTCTTTGATGAGAGCGCAGTGACACAGCAAAAGGAAACGAGCAAGCAAAATATACAGAAGTCAGACACTAGGAGTAAATTGAAGATATGGGAAAAACTGAGCAAAAAGGAAATAAATAAATGGTGGGAACTAATCACCATTAAAAAATATTTGGAAGTAAAAAGAGTGCCAAGGGGCCTGCGGTTATCATTAATGCCTAGCCAACAAGATGTCACGGATGAACTGCTGAATGAATGGGGACAATATCTTTTGGAATCCTCATTGGGGCTCATGACGATATTAGTCAAGCATCTGAAAAAATCCTTAGCAAAAATCAAAGAGGAATTACATGAATTAGAAAATGAATTAGCAAAAATAGAAATGAATGAGGAAATGATGAAATTAAAAACGGACCTAGAAAAGTATGTGGAAAAACATGAGGACACTGTAAAAAATCGTAAGGAAATGAAATATCAAAGGGACAAAGAGGACTACATCCATGGACGCATATTTACATATGCAAAAAAATTTGACATTTTTCAGAGTCAGAAACAAAGCCGCAGAAATTCTGAAAGTCGGTCAAGTGCAACTTCGCTAACATCAGTGGGGACTAATGAAGAAGGAACGGAAGAAAATATGGACCAAACCACCCGGGATTTTTTAGGGGATATGAGGCTTGTTCTCAGCCAAAGATTGTGGGAACAAAACCAAAGCCAAAGCCAAGGAGGGAGAGCCAGAGGCAGAGGACGCAAATGGGTGCCAAGATCGGGTCCCCCAACAGCACCAAAAAAACCAGGAGAGGCAACAGGAGGAAGTGGCTCCTCCGAGGAAATCGGAACAAAAACCAGGAGCATGCGTCAGAAAACCTTGAAATAAATTGGCATGAAAGTAACATAACAGATGAATTAGTGATAATGAATCTTTCATCTCGTCCCCTAAATCAGAATGAAGAATCGCTCCTGAAACATGGCATTAACTTCTGCCCCACAGAAACGATGAATATGGCGCAAACGCGCATAGATATATACAAATATATCCGGAAAATCAAACTGGCGAAGATTTTTGAAGAAAATCAGGAAATGTCAAATTATGCTAGGAAGAAAAAGGAGAAGCAATCAGAAACAAATATGGAAGCGCAAGGACTTACAGCAAGCAACCTACCAGCACTGATGACGCTTGTAAATTTGGACACCATGGATGGAGATGATGTGATCCCTGAAGAAGTCGCCTGCCCTCAAAAGGGAGCCGGCCTTAGTGGAAAGAAACCGCAGTCTAAGTTTTAGCCACAATTACCACAAGGTAATAAGATTGACCTCTTTCAAGAGGCAGTAATTCAAGACATCTACAAAATCAGGGGCAACAAATATCGTGACAATCTGAAAATGGAAGAAAGAGCTGCCCTAAAAGACCTTATGGAGGATCAAAAAATAACAATAAAAATGGCCGACAAGGGCGGAAATATTGTGATCCTAGACACAAAAGATTATATAACCGAAGCCCATTCTCAGTTGAGGAATAAACAATACTATAGGAAATTGGAACAAAATCCCACTCTAATCTTCAAATCAAATCTGGATAAGAAGATAATGGATTGGTGCAGTGAAAATTTGATTGATGTGGATGAGAGCAAATTCTTAACAACGAAACACCCGGTTACTGCCACCATTTATTTCCTACCCAAAGTTCATAAGAACCCACTAAAACCATCAGGGAGACCGATTGTCTCGGCGAAGGGCTCACTCATGGAACCTGTGGCGAACTATATCGACTATTTTCTCATGCCGTTTGTTTTGAACTTAAGTTCATACCTAAGGGATACTGGTGATCTCTTGAAAAACCTGCAAGACCTATCATGGCAACCCACCTACATGCTAATAACAATGGACGTCACTGCTTTGTATTCTAACATAGAGCATAGCATTGGAATAAAGGCATGCGCTTTTTTTCTGAAAGAAAGGAATATACAATTTAATGGACACAATCAGATGCTTTTGGACATGATTGAGTTATGCCTCACTCAAAATATCTTCCTCTTCGGGGAAGAGGTTTATCAGCAAATCAAGGGATGTGCGATGGGGTTCTCCTTCAGCCCAGCATTTGCATGTCTCACAATGGGATGGTGGGAGCAACAGGTAGCCTGGCATCCGGACAATGATCATCATGTAATGAAAATAGCAAAATGGCTGAGATACATTGATGATCTCTTGATAGTATGGGACGGAACAACAGAGGAATTCGAGACCTATTTTAAAATACTGAACTCCACGGACACAAATTTAAGGTTTACTTACACAATCAGCCATGAAGAAGTAACCTTTTTGGATACCAAAATCTATATCCATGGAAACAAGGTGGAGACTACACTCTATAGGAAAGAAACCTCAACGAATGCAACCCTACATGCGGACAGCTTCCACCAACCCTCAGTAAAAAACAACATCCCGTATGGGGAGTTCTTGAGGCTCCGTCGGATATGCTCGGAGGAAAAGGAGTGGACTACGAGCAGTGGCGAAATGGCGAAGAGATTCGCACGACGGGGGTACAAGAAAGGTGTCATCATGAAAGGCTGGAAAAGAGCGAATGAAATAAAAAGGGAGGACACATTGCAAACCAAACCGAAAACAACTGAAAATCAAAAAGTGAGACTTATCATCGACCATTCAAGAGAATCAAAACAAATTGTCACTATCCTAAGGAAGAATTGGAAAATCCTGCATCTGGATGAGACTGTAGGAAAAATCATGGGTAAACATCCAGAGGTTACATACAGAAGAGCAACAAGTCTGAAGGACAAATTAGTCCATAGTCACCACCGAAACCCGGAAATTAAGAAAAAGGGCATCCAATGGCTCAAAACCAAAGGCTTCCAAAAATGCCAGCAATGCAAAGCATGTCAAATTGCGGTGAACAAAAAAGAAGTGACCATGCCCAACAAGAAAACTTGGGTGATCAAACAACTGATCAATTGTAAAACGGAATTCGTTGTATATGTAATTGAGTGCCCGTGTGCATTAAAATACATTGGGAGCACAAAGAAGGAGCTAAAGCTACGAATTTTGGAGCACATAAGGGCAACGGTGAATAAGGACAGAGCCAACGCCGTAGCTAAGCATATGGAGGCATCTCACAACGGGGACTGGAAACTTTTGAAATTCTATGCATTAGAAACCATTGTTCCACATGAGAGGGGTGGAGACAGAGAACGCAAATTGAGATGCAGGGAATCTCGGCAAATACTAAACTTCAGAACATTACATCCGGAAGGTCTTAACCAGAGCGAAGAACTTTATGTTCATCTATAAATGTCTGTGTAAATATGAATCTGTGCCACTGCTGGATCGCTACGAGAGATTGTATTTGTATATAAAAATAATTCCTCTAATTTCCAAATAATGTCAACACAAAATGGTAACAGCTTAGAATATATAGGGTAACATGTTGGTAATGGTGGGTTACAATTGTTGGTCGTTGTATGCCAAGGAATGACATAGATAGCATGCAATCAATTTACGCCCACTGGAGGGCGAGAAATGAATTTAAAATAAACATCAGCCCACTAGAGGGCGGGAGTAGGTTAAATTATGCCTATATCGATAAGACCAAGAGAAATACTAGACAATGCGTGAGTCAAATTACTCTGTGTAACATACATAGATATCATGAAACTACATCATCCAGAATGCCCTAGTGTTGACAGGAAATGGTGATTATCACATGACTTTGCACTAAGACACCTTATAGGTGATTGAAAGAGAAGTGGTATTGACCGTGATCAAGCCGTCTGTAGGCGGTGAAACGCGTTGGTATCTGCGAGTGTGAGGGTGCAATAAACATCTGTGGAAGGAAGAATTTCTCAAGTGCGTTTTTATTTGCCTGCGAAGGTGGTTTTGGAAATTAATTCGGCAGGGCTCTGCCGAGGAAAACGCACCGGTGACAGAGCGCCAGGGGTCACCTAAGCTGAGCCAAGTTGTGGAGATATATATATATATATATATATACACATATATATATCATAAAGTCTGTAATGGTACTCCAATACGCTCTCAGTAAACATCCACGAGTCAGCTCATTATCCAAGGGTGTTTATTCCAAAAGAAACAACATGTTTCGGCTTACCAAAAGCCTTGCTCACGTCAATTGGAATCGTGCTCACACTGTGTTAATAAAGCATTTGACAATCAAACAGTCACATGTAAATTGTAAACATGGAAAGGAGACTAACACCTCAGAAGGTTCTGAGTGGAAACAGCCGCCATGTTGGAACGGGCAGAGTTTACTAATTACATTCACATAGGTATACTTTTTAATTGTTGGAGTTAAACACTACTTAAAATAACTCACAATTGCGTATCCTTTGCAAAAATTAATGATTGTATCTATTCACCAACATCTATATTTCAGACATATAGCAAATACAGATAAACCTGAAAGTTATACATTTAATACTTTAAGGGTAATTTACTAAATTCATCAACCGTTCCTAATACGTAAAATAATAGCCTTAACCGCAAG
The DNA here is from genome assembly GCF_964261635.1 of Lissotriton helveticus. Taxonomy (NCBI): domain Eukaryota; kingdom Metazoa; phylum Chordata; class Amphibia; order Caudata; family Salamandridae; genus Lissotriton; species Lissotriton helveticus. Next base: position 1,994,705,182 of record NC_136059.1, on the reverse strand, counting down.
TAATGCCAGTATAGTCAAGCGTACACATATGCGTTTAACTCCATAACTCTGCTAGGCGTCAGAGGTTATCATGTTACAAACTCGTATCAGTCACTAAGTAACCAGTAACTATGTTAAATGCACATAGAATGTCCTCTTATCAGTTTTAGACACCACTCGTGTGTCATAACAATTATTGCCAAATGTTCATCAAAAAAAGCTGTGCTCAGTGATGAAGAATAGATTCAAATGGTCCATGCTCAAAATTACGGTGTATGGACCAAATCATTCTACCTGTAGAGAAAAGACAACAATAGCTATAACCAACGTAAAGTGCGTTAAAATACAGTAATTCTCGTACATACACTGTACATGGAGGAGGCATGTAATGAAAAAGAGCAAGAATATTAATCGCACATAATAGATGACACATGCACTGTTACCAAAGGAGTAAAACATGTTAAAAAGCAGAATTTATAATCCAATAGACAACTGTATAGTTTGGAAGGTTCAATTGAGAGTATCATAGTAGCAGCTATTCTATTCCCTAAGGTGGAATACAAGTTCTTCATCCTGGTTCAACCCCCCAGGTTCTTTGGACTGACACTCCACTATGTATTTAGATTCTTTTTTATTTTAAGTAGTATTTAACTACAACAATTAAAAAGTATACCTATGTGAATGTAACTAGTAAACTCTGCCCGTTCCAACATGGCGGCTGTTTCCACTCAGAACCTTCTGAGGTGTTAGTCTCCTTTCCATGTTTACAATTTACATTTGATTGTCAAATGCTTTATTAACACAGTGTGAGCACGATTCCAATTGACGTGAGCAAGGCTTATGGTAAGCCGAAACATGTTGTTTCTTTTGGAATAAACACCCTTGGATTATGAGCTGACTCGTGGATGTTTACTGAGAGCGTATTGGAGTACCTTTACAGACTTTATGAAATAATTACCGGCGTGCTCCGGTGTGTTTGCGCCAATTCCCTCGGGGCAGCAGGAAGTCGAAAGGAGCATTGTTTGTGTATATATATATATATATATATATATATATATATATATATATATATATATATATATGTATATATATATATATTACCTACTGGCGGTCGCCAGTAGGTATATATAGTTAGGATTTTTTCTCTATGGGATTTTTGAAAATTCTATGTCTAATAACTTTGGCGTTTGTGGACGGAATTGGCTGAAATTTTCAGGAAAATTGAACATTTTATTTCTGAGCAGCCCCTGAAAATTTGGGGGGGGTTCGTCAAGGGGGGGCCGAGAAAAAAGGGGGGTCCCAAAACGCGTTTTTCCCATGTTAATTTCCATAGGGCGGTTGGCCTCACTTTTAGCCCGAACGGCTGAATGGATTTGCACGAAAATTGGCAAAATTGTAGGGACTGTTAGCCCGATGTGCCTTTGCTAGGTCTCAATATATGTGCTCCAGAGGATTTTGAGAAATTAACGTTCAAAAAAAGATATATATCTGTGACAGCGCTCCGGGCAGCGCTCCGCTTCGCGTACTTTTCGCATTACGGAGCTTCGCGAAGCGAAGCTGATTGGTTCTCCGGCATCTGTAAACATTCCAAACAGTCCGTAGCGGCCGCCATCTTGTCTCTCGGTAGGATCGAGAGACAAGAGGAGGCCAAAGCGAAGGGGCAAATGACCATAAGGGGGCATAGTAGATCCTTCCCGACCCCCTAGGTTTGATGTGGAGGTTTTAAAAGGGCCCCGCGGGGCAAAAAAAATATTTAAAAAAAAAAATCGAACGGGTGAATGGATTTGCATGAAACTTGGCAAAATTGTAGGGACCGGTAGTCCGATGTGCCTTTGCTGGGTCTCAATATATGTGCTGCAGTGGATTTTGAGAAAATAACGTTCAAAAAAAGATATATATCTGTGACAGTGTCCCGGGTAGCGCTCCGTTTCGCGTACTTTTCGCGTTACGGAGCTTTGCGAAGCGAAGCTGATTGGCTCTCCGGTGTCTGTAAACATTCCAAACAGTACGGAGCGGCCGCCATCTTGTCTCTCGGTAGGATCGAGAGACAAGAGGAGGCGAAAGCGAAGGGCAAATGACCATAAGGGGGCATAGTAGATCCTTCCTGACCCCATAGGTTTGATGTGGAGGCTTTAAAAGGGCTCCGCGGGGCAAAAAGAAAATAATCGTTTTTTTTGGTGGGGTGCGCCCGGTTAGTGTAACGGGAAGCGGACTGGGGAGCGTACTACAAGGAAACAAGAATGATTGACTTTTAACTTATTGTATGTTTATAGACTTTTTTCTTTTTTTTCTGCTGAGTGACGTCTCGGCCTATCTCCACGGGATGCAGTCCCTACCATCTCGGCGTTTAAGCCCAGGGGGACCGGTAGTGCGGGAGAGATAACGTCTGTTAACGTTCGATTCGAAGGAAATCAGGAAGTGTTGAAAAACATTGTCTGCGCCATCTTGCCTTTTTTCAAATGCCACACTTTTGTCATGCACGGCAGCCATTTTAGATGCCTTGACCAGACCCACTCTCTGCACGCTGTCGATCCTTAGCATGGCTCCCCACCCTCGCAAGCATCTCCCTCAGGCACTGGTCACCCCCGCTCTCTGTCTTATGCATGGGCAATAAACCTCCCCCATCTGCGCTGCTCTTCCCTGAGAATCGCACCCTGTGCCCGCCCGACACCTCCCTTTCGCCCTATTCACTACCGCACCCTCTGTCACTCCTCTTCCTCTGTGTCCGATTGTCCAGGCCGGTCCCAGGCTATCAGGTAGCCCTGTAGATGTACTTTATGGCCCCAGCTGTAAAGAATCACCCCTCTTCAAAGGAGTTATAGTAGATCAAGGCCCACACCAGATGAGATCCGTCACACCACACGCGTTCCTACTATCTGAAAACCATCCTGTATTGTGATTGGGGAGGGGACCGAGCTTGAAGCGGAAGATTCCAGGGATGCCTCTTTGTACATCAAAGTTTTTACAATTATGTGTCACATTAAAAATATATAGCACTCCAACAAAGTAGTAGGATTATAAAACGTTAATAACTTATAAATATATACAACGCAACAAAAACAGTAAAAACATTTAAACATTTTTAGGAAAAAAGAAGGAACAATGGTCAGTAGCGGTCGGTTGTGCGAATAGTCCCAAGGCAGCACAACGTCCTGAGTTCTGGATGGCACCCAGGTGATGTTGCCTGGGTGCCGCACTGGTTTTGGGTATCCTACAATGCTGCTCCGAATAACGGCGTGGGGCGTCCCGGGGGGTGGGTCGTCAGTAGCGGTCTGTTGTACGAATAGTCCCAAGGCAGCTGAACGCGCTGAGATGTGGATGGCACCCAGGTGATGTCCAGTAAGTTGCCGCACTGGTTTTGGTATCCTACAATGCTGCTCCGAATAACGGCGTGGAGCGCCCCGGGGTGGGGGGGTGAGGCGGCGTGAACGGGCCTCCCCAGGTGGAGGCTCGTCTGCTGTAGTGGGGCGCCCCTTTACCGTTTCAGTTGCCATTCCGTCCGCTTTTGGTACACTGTGCCAAAATCCGCCATTCAGCTGAGTTGCGCCCACTCTTGCGGTGCAGCGATAGGCGGCTGCCACAGGACTCTCAAAATGGCGGCAGGCTCTTTCCTTTTTGGGCCTGGTCCACTGAAATGGCCCTGGGACACCTTGGAAATCAGACGCTTGTCTGCTAGGTCTTGGACCCCATTCTCGAAAGCGTCCCCTCAGCCTTGAGGATTCTACAAAAGTCTTGGGGGCCCCCGACTCCTGCAGGCTTCCGGTGGGGAGCGGCTGCCATGATTGCTCGCGGAATGATCACGACGGAGCCACGAGATGGTGGTGCTCTCATGCTGACGCCAGCTTCAGTCTGAAACATCCAGAAACAAGGTGGGGCTTTCATCGTTTGGGAGAAAAAAAAAGTTTTCATCCAATGAAAAGTGTTATTTTTAGGTCATATGATCAAGCCTTCCATCATTAGGAAACCAAAAGTAAAATGAACCAATGAAAAGTTTTATAAACAAGTCACATGACCTGTTATGCGGCATAGGGTATAAAAAGCGTAGAAAATCCGTTGGCACGTGAGGCGGCGTCAGTAGCGGACCGATGTGCGAATAGGCCGAAGGCAGCACAACGCGTCAAGATCCGGATGGCACCGAGATGGTGTCTAGCAAGTTGCCGCACTGGTGTGGCCATCCTACAATGCTGAAAGTCGGCGTGGGGCGCCCCGTTGGCCTGTGAGGTGGCGTCAGTAGCGGACCGATGTGCAAATAGGGCCAAAGGCAGCGCAACGCGCCAAGATCCGGATGGCACCGAGGTGGTGTCTAGCAAGTTGCTGCACTGGTGTGGCCATCCTACAATGCTGCGCCGAAAGTCGGCGTGGGGCGCTCCGTTGGCCTGTGAGTTCGCGTCAGTCAGTGGGGGTTGTTTGAGGATCTGACTGCATTGGAAAGCAATGTGATGCTGTGCGTCGCCCCCAAGATGAAGGTTCCTCGGCTGCAGTGGGGCGCCCCTTGGTGTTTCACTCGCTATGCAGCTGAGTTGCGTGCGCACTTGCGGCGAATAGGTCGAAGGCAGCACAACAATATTTTCTGAATAGAAGACACCACAAGGCGCTGAGATTCGGTTGGCACCGAGGTGGTGTCTAGCAAGTTGCCGCACTGGTGTGGCCATCCTACAATCCTGCTCCGAATAACGGCGTGGGGTGCCCGAAGGGGGGGGGGAGGAGGCGGCGTGAACGGGCCTTCCCAGGTGGAGGCTCGTCTGCTGTAGTGGGGCGCCCCTTTACCGTTTCAGTTGCCATTCAGCTGAGTTTCGGCCGCTCTTGATGCTACAGCGACAGGCGGCTGCAACAGGACTCTCAAAATGGCGGCCTGTTCTTTGGATTTGGGCCTGGTCCACTAAAATGGCCCTGGGACACCTTAGAACTTGGACGATCGAATTTTTTTTCCTTTCCTCTACATGCAAAACACGCCTCATCTGCCACGATGTACTCTCCAGAGGAACCGAAAAAAAATATAGTTATGGTAACTATACCATGCATAGTCATATGGAGAGGTGGCACCGATTAATTATAGTGCAGCATAAAAGAGAGATTTGGAGGAGAACCCCCGACCTGCCAGTACATTCACCAAAGAAGTGGCACTGACAGCATCAGAGGCAAGGGAAACGGTCCCAAATATTTAGAAGAACTTTGGAAAGATTAAAATGACATGTTTAGATTGTGGCAAATTAATTTCATGTGGACAGATGAGTGTTACTCTAATAAATACAGCATATGCACATCATCATAGTCGATGGTTGGTAGAGACATTTTGACTATATCCTGGACCTGCCCGTCCTCGCCCAAAATGGCGCCGGAATAAATGGGACTCGTAACTCCTTGTTGTGTACTGGTTGCAGAACCTTGAAATCACGAGATACGTATGCAGTTTTGAAGCACACGGCGGGCGGGGACGAGAATTGATTGAATATTTCGACATCCCTATTGATATTAAGTTCTGATGTGTTATTGATTACTGTACTATTGAAAGTTCGAATTAACGTCACCCATGGTACTTGCCCGCAAATGTATATCTAGATAATTTTATTGTAACTGGCTCTGTCGTATTTTAATTATAAAATGTACGTCCACCGATTCCGCAACTGTTAGACACCTTAGTTCTTGCAACCTAATGGCCCGCCCGTTACGTTCCTCTACAGTGTAAATGTCTACTCATCATATACGATTACAGTTTGCTCCGTGGCCGGCCCACGTGGTTATAGGCCCGTATTTGTATACTGACATTTTCGAATAAAGGTTTTTAAAAAAAAACATGGTAGTGGTTTTTACATTGGTAAAGTTTTTAATAATAGTCACTGTTTTAGAATGAGTAAAAGGCAAGTGAAATAAAGCAGTCCAATTACATGAAGGGTAAAAGGTATAATACGCAGGAACGCAGTAAAGATAAATGGTCAAGGGCTGTTGTGTTTTCTACTCCTGCAACATAAAGTGATCGATAAGAATCTGATATTCAGGCGTATCGGCGACTAAGACAGCAGGCCGAGCCTCTTTTGCTCAACGGCTCCGTCATGGGATGAAGAAACGCCCTTTTTCTCGAAAAAGGAATATATTTTACTTGCAGGACAGTTGTAAATTTTCCGGGAAAGTACATTAGCCTGGAACATTATAACATATGTTTAAGAAAAAATAATGTTCGAAAGTAATAAAAAGCGTAATTTTTAGGTCATATGACCAAGCCTTTCATCATTAGAATAAGAAAAGTAAAATGAACCAATGAAAAGTTTTATTAACAAGTCACATGACCTGTTATGCTTACGTTACGCGCTGCGCGCTGCGCCCCGGATCGCTTCCGGGAAGCTGCGCTTCGCGCACCGGAGCACTTCCGGATGCGCTAACGCGGCGCGTCATATGACGCATTACGCGACAACGCAGGTCCAGAATGTAGTCAAAATGTCTCCACCAACCAGCGGTCGGAACACAACCCCTTTCAGCAGGCTAAATAGTTCTGTTAAATGACAACAGAAGGGACAGGCAACAAGAACCATCAGTCAAAGAGGGGAGGGCAAGTTCTTCTCTACCGGGTCACGTTGGGGCGCTACCGGAACTGATCGAATTGGTAGTCTACAGTGTTTCTGGATGTTTCAGACTGAAGCTGGCGTTAGCATGAGAGCACCACCATCTCGTAGCTCCGTCGTGGCCATTCCACGAGCAATCATGCTAGCCGCTCCCCACCAGAAGCCTGCGGGAGTCGGGGGCCCCCAAGACTTTTGTAGAATCTTCAAGGCTGAGGGGACGCTTCGAGAATGGAGCCCAAGCTCTAGCAGACAAGCGTCCGAGTTCCAAGGTGTCGCAGGCCCATTTTAGTGGACCACGCCCAAATCTGAAGAGCCGGCCGCCATTTTGAGAGTCCTGTGGCAGCCGCCTATCGCTGCACCGCAAGAGCGGGAGCAACTCAAGTACATGGTGAGCGAGATGCTGTAGTCGAAAGAGCGGGCGGTAAACAGCTGAATAGCGGAAGAGGCACAGTGTAGCAAAAGCGGGCGGAATGGCAACTGAAATGGTAAAGGGGCGCCCCACTACAGCGTGTCTTTAGGTGAAACGGATTGTGGGACAAGGTCAAGAATGGAAGAGTCACCAAAAGGCAAAAAGTTCCGCTTGACCCCGGGAGCCGGCCACCTATGTCGGGGGCGATCTCAGGCCACACCAGGGCAACACGACTTGGGGAGGGGGCCGGAGCCAAGCGCCCCCTCCGAGTCCGCGCCATGACACCGTCCCTCGGGGGCCTCCGTCAAGCGGTTCAGGGTGGCACCGCATCACATTGTTTTCAAATGCAGTCACGTCCTCAAACAGCCCCCACTTACATTAAGAATAGTGAAGCTGAAGCAAGTGCAAATAGGCTTCAGACAGTGTTACAAGCACTCCTCAAAACTTTGAACCATCAGAGTGCATGAGTTTCATGCTCGATCGATTGAGCTAGCCGGATCGGGCAACAAAAAGTATAAAATAGTTATGTAAATAGTTATTTAATAAAATGTTTTACCCTGTTACTTTGCTGGTGTGTTGTATATATTTGTAATATTTGCATAGAGTTTATCGTTATTTTGGGCGGGGTGGGTGGCGGAGCCGAGCTGTCTTGCATACATCATGGTGTGGAGTTCAGTTCATCTCACTAGTTTCGTATTTCTCATGAGGGGTTGTTCCTAATGTTTCTATTTTAGCGAGGTCAAAAAGAGATCCCATTAGTGGCCTACTGATTTTGCTCGATTCCTTTTGTTTTTTTACACGATTTTTCGCTATCTGCAAAGACTAAACAGAGTATTGCGACTCTGTGCTTGTTTGTAAATAGAGAATGAACCAAAGAGAATCAATTCTAAAATAGTAAATGCTTGGATAACAATCAATCAAATGGAGAGAGAAGCAGGCACGACGGATTACAACGGGGGCAAAGGCCTGCATTAACTACCCTTCACTATCTGCAAAGAGAGAGTACTCCTAATAGAAATGAGGGGGGGGGCAGCATTCAAAGCAGATCAGTGTGCATAAACACGAAAATGTTTTTTCTTACCACGTACTTGACATTCGACAGCTTATGATATTTGCTATTAAAAAACCATTGAAATTCACTGAAAAAACCATAGGTTATAGACCATATATAGTTAGGAATTAGCATTTACAAAACCTTGAAAATTCACTGAAAAAACCATAGGTTATAGACCATATATAGTTAGGAATTATCATTTAAAAAACCTTTTTTTACTCACACAAAACCATTGAAATTCCATATATAGTTAGTAGTACTAACTATATATCGCGCACCCGCAATCCACTGCTGATCATGTCACATATTACATCATTCATGACATGGTCAGTGACATCACTGATGACATCACTGATGACATCTCAAATGACATCACTGATGACATCACTGATGACATCTCAAATGACATCACTGATGACATCACTGATGACATCTCAAATGACATCACTGATGACATCACTGATGACATCTCATTTGACATTACTGATCACATCACTGATGACATCATTCATGTGATAATACGATGAACCTCTTCAGACTCTAATATAACCTTAGATACACTCAGTGTAAACAGACACTCACAGACTGTCACTCATCCATGGAGTTACTTACACACCTAGTCAGTCATGCAAAGAATCAATCACACCTCCATTTCCTCAACTATACAGTTATACACACCTTACTTATTCAAACATATACTAACACATATTTACTCTCTTTTACAATCCCTGATACAAGTTCACAATCATCCATACAGCCAATCACACATTTATTTGCTCTTATGCACAGTTATTTATATATGCCAACTCTCACATGTACTGTGTTTTACATATGTACTTACTTTGACATGTAGCACTGAGATATCCATTCACTCACCAATACACTGATGCACACAGTCAACCACCCATACAGCTGTTTCCACGTGCACTTTTGAACCCATACATCTAGTGAATCAACTGCTCACACATCTATGCACAGAGTCATACACCTCCCAGCCACCCACACACACACTCAGTCTCCCATACAAATACTTGAGCAACCAATCAATAACCCATATACTTACTCATATAGCTACTGATCAACACATGCAGCAGTTTACAGAACAACAAACATAATGATGCACAAATTAACACAGTTCATTCACTAACCCATGCACTCAGTGAGACACATTTAACCACTCACTCATACAGTCAGTCATGCACCTACTAAATCCTTCATCCAGACACTTCTACATCCACTCATTCTTCAATATGTAAGACATATTTTAACTTTACAGAAATACACAGTCACTGGATGTTGTCATCAGTGATGTCATTTGAGATGTCATCAGTGATGTCATCAGTGATGTCATTTGAGATGTCATCAGTGATGTCATCAGTGATGTCATTTGAGATGTCATCAGTGATGTCATCAGTGATGTCACTGACCATGTCATGAATGATGTAATATGTGACATGATCAGCAGTGGATTGCGGGTGCGCGATATATAGTTAGTACTACTAACTATATATGGAATTTCAATGGTTTTGTGTGAGTAAAAAAAGGTTTTTTAAATGCTAATTCCTAACTATATATGGTCTATAACCTATGGTTTTTTCAGTGAATTTTCAAGGTTTTGTAAATGCTAATTCCTAACTATATATGGTCTATAACCTATGGTTTTTTCAGTGAATATATATATATATATATATATATCCTCTTGTTTTCAGGTTCTGGTTAGAAAATCTGGCAGACTCCTCTTCTTGTAGCTTTTGTAGTTTTTGGAGTAGTAAGTTGATCAAATTTGTGTGCCTTTAATATTGCTAGTTCAATTGTTTGTGTTATTTTATTTGTTAAGTTTGTTTATGGTTTATTTTTATTGGGTAGTTTTTTTAGCTTTATTTTGTTGTAAGTTATACCCTTTTATGGTGAATGCTAAATAATGTTTCTTTTGTAATGTTTAATATTTAGTTTGATATTTTCGATGTTATTGTTATGTATATATGTACATATATATATATATATATATATATGCAAACAAATCCGGCTCTCAACCAGCAGGCAGGAAAGGCACTCACTCAGGCAATGGTTTCGCTCATACCAACAGCTTTATTTTGCTTGTCTCGTCATTAACCCAACGCGTTTCGCCTTCAGCCGAAGGCTTGATCACGGGTCCTATATATATATAATTATTTTTAACAATGTGTAAATGTTTGTATTTTTTGTAAATAGTTTGTTTTATTGATTTTGTGATGTATTTAGGTTTATTGCTTGATTTTTATTTATTTTAGTTATGTAAAATGATTATAATGTGGATAAAATATTTATACATAATTTTAATGTTTATTTACTTTAACATAAAATGTCATTTTTATGTCTTGTAATTATAATTTATATTTTTGGGCAATATAAAATAGTTGATATTGTGTTAGGTGATATTTTAGATTATTTATATGTTTATTTCAAAGTTACAATATTTTTGTTTCCAATACGTTTGTGATCGATATTAATGTCAATCAATATTTTTCACTGCAAAATTAAGGTTCTCAACAGAAAGTTAAGTAGAGAAAAGCAGTATTTTTGTAAATAATATTTATTTTCTGATATTTTCTCAATAATATTGCATACATTGGTCCCCCATAAATGTGTTTTGTTTTTCGATTTATGAAGGCCAGTACCATGTAGGTTGTATTTGTTAGGTCTGTCCATGTAGCGTGTACTTGTTAACCACAAGTACTGCTGGATACTGCTTCTAGAACACTGTGGGTCTTATTTATGAGAGAGTTGTTCCACATATGCACCACACAACTTGGTACAACCATGATGCAAACTTCTAAGTCAGATTTTTGAAGCCACACAAAGCCACACAAATCTGGATGAATGCAAATCACTGCATTACTCTGCCCTGGGAAGGCGTTCCTCCTGCATTGTGTTGGTGTCCTAAGTAACTGCAATGGACTTTCTAACTTGTACACTTACTATGCGTGCTGCAGAATAATATGCCTCCCAGGATTGTTTTTGTTCATGAAGGTGCTCCTTCCTGCAATAAAATAATCCTGCATGCAACACAGGCACCCTTTCACTATGGTGCAAGATGACCTGCGTTGGTGCTAGGCTGCCAAAAGGGCGCCAGCACAAGGGAAAGGACAGGAAGGTACCATATTGCCTTAAATACAGTGCATTTCCGCCCTTTCTCTGTCACGCAGTGCAGCGCTGCAAGGTGACTTTCTACACTGCACTGCATCACAAGCTCATAAATGAGCCTCTGTGTTTGTAGAAAACGCATAAGGTACATATTCTTATTATGGCAAAACATTTATTGCACATATGTTTGCGTCGCGCGACTCATATGAATACTGCAAGTGAATAAAAACGTCATTCGTTTACATTATGAGTTACTGTGAGCCGAAGACCCCTTTAACGGGCCTTCTTCCCGAGTTCTCCATGCAGGTGGCACAGTTAATAATCTTTAAGCATGGAGAGTCCTCGCGGGGTCTTTAAACATATTTAATTTCTGCCTTTAACTTCAGACTGGATGGAGGAGGTCGGTGAGCAGTAATATTAATAATTCATGGCTTTATTAATCGCTCTTTACCTCGGGTCTCTTGGTGCAGTGCGGTAGAAAAACAAGACAGAGACATTACTAAAATATAAACACAGATGCTCTCAAATGCTTGGTCAAACAAACAAGCACTAAATCTCCATTTCAGTCGTGCCGAGCTCAGTGGGTATAGAACAGTCAAGCATTTCCGGCGTTAGTTCATGCAAGAAGAAATTAGCACTCTTGCTTTATTCACATTGGAAATGAATAAAATATTTGTGAACTCAAGGGATGGCTTCGTGGTCGCTGAAAATGCTGTGCATTGACAAACCAGAGGTCCAGGGTGTGGGTCTGCTGCCTGGCTGGAGCAGCATGGTGCTGTGCTCTGTGGCCATGTCCTTCCTGAGTCCTGTAAGCTAGAACAACCTTGCCCAATTGCTATATGGCTATCCTCTTTCAGCATAGATTTGCACTAACTTGAAGGTGGTGATTGGTTGCTCTCTGTACAACAGACCGTGAAAACTTCAGACACTGCCTTATTCCCATAGACTGGCCCTCAGAGTTAAGGTGCTATATGCCACAGGAAGGAAAAACACTCCCTTATTCCATTCTTTTAATGTATTACACATTTGTATGACTTGTCAATGTGTCATAGACTTTTTTACTAAGAGATATAAAGCCACTCTGTGCCATATACCACACCCTCTGATACAATTTGGAGAAAAGGATTTAGGGGAGAGGATGTGACCTAAGGGTAGAGCGGCCGACCTCGGAGTTGGGGAACCGGGTTTGAGTCTCGGCAGGAATGCTCAACATCCTGTGATTCTTGGCAAATGACTCAATCTCCCTGTGCTAAACAGAAAAAAATGTATGTGTCCTTCTGTAATGCAACTGGTGCTCATGTACAGTGCTTTGATACCTTCAGGTCTCGTTAGCGCTATGTAAAACTCCCCCCAAAAAATTAGGCTTCTAGGTGGGAAAGCTGTGCTGCTCATGGCCCAAATCTGATTAATACATTCCTGCAGAGGGCTCAACGTGTTAGCTTTTTGGAGATAAATGCTGAAATGTGCAGTGATGTGCAGGGCAGATGACATATGAATCTTGGGAAGGTCATCTCATCCTTCTATTCAAAGGTAGGTAGATTGGGGGCTGCTAAATCCGAGGGTTGGTCCGAGGACGGTCAATGTTTACTGGCTCATTCAGGATTTGACCATCAAGATAGGGAGGCAGAGTCATTCGAGAGGTGGCGTTGGCTAGACACTCAGGGGCTTATTTACAAGGCCCTGCGCCACTTTTGCGTCACTTTTCCCATGTTAAAAATGACGCAAAAGTGGTGCAAGGGCCTTGTAAATCTGCCCCCCAGAACTCAGCAAGCAACTATACCTGCTGATAATGCTAACCTTCAGAAAGTCCTTTTACTCTGAGAAAGTAGGTTAATTCACATTCTCTAAGCCGTCCTGCGCTAATCACCTGGACAGAAATATATTTAACAATATTACCATAAAAAACGACTTCCTCTGTTTTTTACTCGGTAGCACAATTCAAACTCCTATTATATTGGCTACGTGGTTTACAAAATATGGGAACATTCTTCTTTGATGTTTTCATGGTAAAATATTGCAGAATCTCTTTCCTTGTTGTGGAGGTCAGAATAATGTAGGCCACTCGAGGTTTTGAGGGTAAGTTATTCTTTAATCGACCCGGAGCGACAGGAAACACCGCTGCTCTGTGTTGCGGTCGGCGCCAGCAAAGATGGCCACCTTCCGCTTCCGCTAGCGCCCTTCCGGTTCCGGCCAGCGAAGACTAGACCGTCACCACATATCTCCCCCTTTACACAACATTAACCAACCAACAAGTCTTACTTTCAGTCCATCTCAAAGTCCTTGAACCTCTCCGGAATTCTCACCCTTCTTCCTGCTCTCGTCCTCTTCACTGCCTCGCCTTGTTCACTGCTTTGTCCTTCTGACGTCCGTTCCACGGTCCTTGCCTTCACTCTGACCTCTCCGGTTCCAATTTCCCATCTGCCTTCACCTTTCTCTTCCTTAGGTCCTCGGACCTCCTCGTTCTCGTTTCCCGTTCCATCTTCCACTTGCTGCATGCCTTCATCTACTTGCCCATTTATCTGTCCACCACTTCCTTCCTCACTCGTCTCCACATTCTCCATCTTCTCGCCTCCATCTGTTCCCCAATTCAAGATCTTGCTACATTTGGCGTTCCTGTCCTGCGACCACACCTTACCGTTGCTTAGCAGTGCAGATCGGGCATATGGTTCTAGTACTTGTAGGGGTGGGGTGAACTTGCTTTCCCCTTTTCTTTTGAGAGTGGGTATTTTCACTCTCACCAAATCGCCTCTATCCAATGTCACTCCTTGGACCCCATGTCGTTTATTGAAATGTTCAGTGTATGTTTCCTGGGCTCTTTCCAAGTTTCTCTTGACTACCGCTGGAGACCATTTGCTCTGCACAACCATCTTCCTCCACACGGCATTGTCCTTTGTGAAGGGTTCTCTTCCCCTTAACACTTTGAATAGGCTGTAACCAGTGCTACCCGGAGTGATACGGTATGCCCATAACATTTTTGGTAACTCCTTCTCCCAGTCCAATCCATCATTGATGGCCGCCTGAATGGTGCCCAAGATCACCCTGTTGAAACGTTCAACGTGTCCATTTCCTGAGGGATGATATATGGGCGTGTGTTTGACCTCAATGCCATTCCTTGACACAAACGCTTCCCATTTTGCAGACATAAATTGAGGACCATTGTCACAAATGATCACCTTTGGGATTCCTTCCTTGAGGAACGCATTTCTTAGGAAGGATATGACGGCTTCCCTGTCCATAGCTTCCTGTACATCAATCTCCGGCCATTTGGAGTACTTGTCTATCAACACCACCACATATTTTTGTAGTCCTTCCTTGTCTAGAATGGGTCCTTCTGATATAGGGAATCGCCCCAATGGAGGTCTCATTACACTCTGGGATTTGTCTGCCCTTGCGCACGATTCACATTGCCTTACATATCTCTCCACCTGGGAGTCGATGGCTGGCCACCAGTACATTTGTCTAGCCAGGGCTTTGGTCTTTGTGATTCCCTGATGTCCTTCATGCAGCAATGCCATTAAATGGTCTATCACCCCTTGGGGGGGCACCACCTTGTCACCCCTTAACAGGAACACGGGATTCTTTCCCAGCGATATCTCGTCCCGCACTTCCCAGTACCTCCGTAACGTTTCTTTGAGATGTCTCTTCTCGGGCCACCCATGGACGACATACCCTTTTATTGCTTCCAGATCATCGTCCAATTTGTATGCCTCTTCCCATTCTTGGGCACTTATTACTCCTTCCATGTCCTGAATGGTGGCCACCACATAACCATCCCAATTCGGGGTCTCTTGCATGTCGGTCCTTTCCTTTGCAGCCACCCGGCTCAGGAAGTCGGCCACCTTATTTTGTGGCCCTGGTATGTGCTCCACATCATACACAAAGTCCAAAAGTCTCAATGTCATTTTGGCTATTCTGGGAGTGGCGTGGGCGTGGCCACATGATATGAATACTTTTACCAAGGGCTTGTGGTCAGTTCTCACTAGGAATTTTGCTCCCCACAAATATTGCCTGAATCTCTCCATGCCCCACACCACCGCCAGCATCTCTTTCTCAATGACGCTGAACTTTTCTTCATTCAGCGCCAAGGACCTTGAAGCGAAACTGATGGTAGTCATCTCTCCCTTCTCCGACTTCTGCATCAGCACTGCCCCAAGACCTTTTTCACTGGCATCAGTGGTGAGGACAGAATAAGAATCAGGATCAAACCCTGTCAACGGTATCGTAGTACTGAGTTCTTGCTTCAGCTTGGTGAATTCTTCCTGTTCTGCCTCCCGCCATTGGAAGCCATTCTTCTCCTTCAGTAGTTGGCGCATGCAATGAGTTTTTGTGGCGAAGTTGGGAATAAATTTGCTATAGTACTCCGCCATCCCCAGGAATTATGTGACATCCTCCTTCTTCTCTGGGGCTGGCGCGTCCACAATTGCTTGCATGTTGGCCCTCTTTGGCTCTATACCTCTCTCACTCACCTCATGACCGAGGTACGTTACTGATGGCACCCCCAGCTTTCACTTGGACCATTCTGCCGTCAATCCGTTTGCCTGCAGGGTGCGCAGAACCTGATGCAATTTCTCATTGTGATCCTGTTTGGACATTCCCATGACCAGGATGTCATCTTGGAAAAACTGGATGCCACCCATTTTTCTGAAGAGTCTATGCATTAGATTTTGGAACACAGCAGCTGCAGACCCCAACCCAAATGGCATCCTAACAAATTTGTAGCAACCAAAAGGTGTGATGAAAGACGTGAGGTGGCTGCATGATGGATGGAGTCTCACCTGGTGGTAAGCTGAGGATAAGTCCAACGTGGAGAACCACCTGATGCCTTTCGTTTTCGCTAACATCTCATTGATGCGGGGAAGAGGGAATTTGTCAACCAAGATGTTTTTGTTCAATTCCCTCAGATCGATGCATAGCCTCACCTTCCCATTCGGTTTCTGGGCCCCACCAAGGGCGAAAGCCACTCCGAGCTCTCTATGGCTTGTATGACACCGCTTTTTTTCCAGCCTGTCCAGTTCCGCCTGGACTGCCTCCCGGCACCTGAGCGGAATGTTCCTTACTTTGTGCACAACTGGTGTGGCTCCTTCTTTCAACTTGATGAGGTGCTGGTATTTGACCAGTTCCCCTATTTGTCCTCCGAACACCTTGGGGTACTCCCTGCGCCATGCTTCGGTATCACAGCTCTGTTCCATGTCCATCAACAGAATCTTCTCCACTCCACCAGGGTTAAGTTGTTGTATCCCTAACGCTCCCTGGTCCTTCCAACTGAGCACCGACGGTCCTTTCTCTGCCACGTACAGCTTACACATGGCTTGACGACCCTGAACTCAAACAGCAAAGGGCAGTACCCTAACATTGGTATCCTTTGCCCCGTATACGTGACTGGTCGTAAATCCATTGGACGTAGTTCTTCCTTCACCTTCGCCACGAATTCTCTGTCCCACACCTGTCTTTGTATTATGGTGATGGGTGCTCCGCTGTCCGCAATAATTTCTATGGGCACTCCTCCTATCTGCATGTCCAATTTAGGTTTGTCCGATTCCGTGCCTTCTACGTCTAGTATTTGAGCATCTATGTATAGAAACTCCAGCTGGTCGTCCTCGTCCGTTCGGCTTGCCTCTTCTTCCTGTTGTTCCTGGTCCACGTACCTGACTGTGGTCCCTCTTGGCTTGCGACGACATACCTTCTCATAGTGACCGAATGTATTGCAGTATGCGCATTTTGCTCTGAATGCAGGGCATGCCTTGTCGTTCCCCAAATGCGCTGTGCTCCCACACCGGTAACAGCTTGGCCTGCCGCCTCTTCCTGCTTTCTGGGCTGTTCCACCGGACTGTTGCGGACCTTTCTTGTTGTCTTGACTCCTTAACGTGTCTTTTTGCTTGGTCTTCTCTCCTCTATGGTTCATCATGATTCTGCAAACCGTCTGAGCGCCCACCGCGTCTTTTCTAGCTGCTTGCGCACACCTTTTCGACATCTCCGCTTTCTTCACCATGGCCTAAACCTCCTTCAAGGGTGCGTCACCATTCACCCACAGCTTCTCTTGGACGTGCGTGCTCGTCGTGTGCATGATGATTTGATCGCGGATGAGCGCATCGTGGAGAGGTCCAAATTTGCATGTGAGGGCTAGTTTTTGGAGCGCTGACACATACTCATCTACTGTCTCACCTTCTCCCTGCTTCCTGTGGAAAAAGCTGTGCCTGTCGATTGCCACGCACACCACGGGTCTGTAGTGCGCGTCCAGGTCTGAAACAGCGTGGCTGAAAACGTCATCATCGGTATCGTCTCTTTCTCCCTTTACGATGGTGTCGAACACTCTTATGCCTTCCGGCCCCAAGTTATGCAACAGTATTTTCAACCTCCACTTACTTGAATAAGCCGCTCCGCTTTCCTCTTCTAGTGCCTCCAAATAGTTCTGGAAGTATCTCTTCCAGTCTTCCCAGGGCATCGCCGGCTCTCCTCTGGAAGTAAGAAACGGTACCATTTGCGTGAGAGTCATTGATTGCGTCGCCATTTTCCTGACCAAGTTGGGGTTAGCTGGAACTGGGTTGTCGCGATTGGGAGGACTGCCTGGAGCTTGGCGTTGGTCTGCGTCAACTCCACTGCCTCTGCTAGTCGTCGCACTCCCCGACTCTGCGGCCGTGGCTCGATGGGCACGTGGCCCTGCCCCACCTTCACTCTCCGACCGTCCCCTCTGGACTAGTTGCTCCGCCAGCTTTGCATGGAGCTCAATGCCCCGAGGTAGCGTGCCCCTCGTCACTGATTGCAAGGGGCCTTATCACTGCGTCCCCCTTCCCACCTCCTCCTGGGGCAGACCGAGTGTTACTTTGGGAATTATCACGCAAGCCGCGTGCTCTTCTAGGCTCATCCGGCCTTGCTGTTGTGAATGGTCCCAGACCCACGTTGGAGGGAACACGTGTGTCAAGCAGTAGACCCTTCGCCAGTCTCTAATGTCTGGACACTCTGTTTCTGACCGGCTTGGCTGCTCCAGTGGCCCCTTCGGGCTGTAGACACCTCTGGGGAGGAAGCAGGCATCACGGCTGTTCACGCCGCCCCCTGCCACGCTCCGGGTCGGAATGGACGTGCTTCTCAAGGGCGGGAACGTCCTTAGCGTGTTTTTCTCGGCACCACGGCGGGCTCCGTGAGAGTCAAGAGCCACCGTGGAGAGCACCACTCGTCGCCACTGTGGAGGTCAGAATAATGTAGGCCACTCGAGGTTTTGAGGGTAAGTTATTCTTTAATCGACCCGGAGCGCCGGGAAACACCGCTGCTCTGTGTTGCGGTCGGCACCAGCAAATATGACCGCCTTCCGCTTCCGCTAGCGCCCTTCCGGTTCCGGCCAGCGAAGACTAGACCGTCACCACACTTGTGCGTTTGACATGGAACTCACAATGCAAAACCCCTTCCTATGGGGTTTGACATGAAGCTCACAACGCAAAAGCCTGCTGCCTACTGTATTTTTTATAGAGCTTACACAAGATTAAAGCCCTTGCCTGCTGTATTCATCACAGGGCTAACCAATGTGAAAGCTCTTCTCTACTGATTTGTTACAGGGCTCATACAACAATAAGTTTCTTCCTGTTGTATTTGGCTCACTGATTTCCTGCTGGCTTAATGTCATCCTATGGAGCTCACAAGCATCAATAGATTTTTTAGCAGGTCCCTGCTCAAATACGCTTTCATACACTCAGTTTTACTTTAGAGTGGGCTTGCTAGGCACAGGGAGCGGTTGTGGTTAGGAGTAGAGAGAGAGTATGCTACATCAGCCTACTCACACACCACAACTCTACCTTGAGGATGATTGTACAGTTCCTGCATAGTTTCACAAAAGTTGTGCTGGCCTCAAACATAACTTGACACCCGAATGGGAAGGAAAAGAAACACGCGGTTGGTGCAAAGGGGCGGAATAGGTCACAGCAGTAGGATTCGTTTGGAGGTTCAGCATGGGCCCACCTTGCCTGAGTACTTGGCTCTTGGGGCCCAGAGGATGGAAAATCAAAGCATACTTAAAATGGGCATCTTTGAAACCACTGAATGCAAATATGGTTTGACAGCACTACCAGGATTTAGAGGTGTTTATCTCGAAAAAACACTAATCGTGCTCAGTTTACTTCCCACTCTAGAGGATGCCCACTTGTCAAAGAGACCCTGGCAGATAGAACAAAACCCTCACATGAGCTGGATCTTTACATTTTTAAAAGCTGATAATTCTACAACCTTGGGTATCATTTCTGGGAACCAGCTCAGCCATGCCTAGCTACCTTCTTATTTCAAAAGAAAAGACTGAGGCAACATCGAGCGGCAATTTGAATAGCAATAAAAATCCAACTTAAGGGTCAAGTCAGATTTTATATTGCTATTTTAGAAATTACACTTTTAGAAAGTTGTTCAGTTCCTGGCTAAAACTCAGGGGCCTTTCTGACAGTGTCACATGACCCATGATGGCTCCCCTGTGGTGAGATGTGTCCTGCTCCCAGACAGTGGACAAAGAGCTGTGGATGTGGAGAGGGGACTCTTCCCTTCACAGAATGGCCTGAAGGGGCTGCACCCAGCATCTTCTTGGCCTTTAAAATAGGCCTACCTTGTCACTGGTAGATGACGTTTCCACCTAGGCCTGCCTCCTCTTTGTTTCTATAATCAGGCTCACACCAAGCCCAGTTGGAGAAGTGGAACTGACCATAACTGGTTAAGTGGATGGACAAAGGCTTGCACTTTGCATAAAGTTGGACCCCAAATATAAGGCAGAGCTCCTTTAATTTGTTACTATCCACCTATCAGGAAGTGGAAAAACCCTTAAAGCAGACCATTAGGAACAAAGCCTCTGGCCCAGATGGGGTCCCAGTTGATCTCTTTTGGGCAAAGCAGGAGCTGTGGTTACCAGTGCTCACTAATATGTTAGGCTGTGTTGCCAAGATGGGCCCACTAAAATCTTGGTTCATTGTGACCATAGTACCTATTTTTTAAATGGGTGACAGGTCAAACCCCAAATATTATTGTCGATCTCATTGATTGACTTGACAAGCAAATTAATGGGCAGGGTTTTACTTGATCACCTCGAAGCTTGAGTATCTGATAGAGGGAAATCTTCAGATATCTAATGTGGTTTTAGGAGAGGCCTGGGCACTCTGGAGAAGAGTCTTAATCTTCACATGGTTATAGGCAAGTATACGCTGGCAAGAAATGGTCCCCTCTATTTAGGATTTATTGACTGGCCTAACATCTGCATTTAAATGGGTGGAGAGATGGAAACTTGACAAAAAATTGCTGGATATGGGCATTCATACTTTAGTCAACTTTCTTGCCCAAATGCATCAAGATGTGATGGGGAGAGTAAGATACGGGGCTGAAGGCGAATTAACCACACCTATCAAAATGAGGAGGGGGGAAAGTCAAGGAGGCG
This sequence comes from Lissotriton helveticus, assembly GCF_964261635.1. Taxonomy (NCBI): domain Eukaryota; kingdom Metazoa; phylum Chordata; class Amphibia; order Caudata; family Salamandridae; genus Lissotriton; species Lissotriton helveticus. Next base: position 1,994,684,666 of record NC_136059.1, on the reverse strand, counting down.
TCCGGGCCCCCTTTCTGTTTTGTTTGTATCTTAATGATTTGGAGATTTATCTTAGTCATGGAGGTGCTGAAGTTCCAAGAGTTGGATCCAGAAGCCTCCCTGTCCTGCTTTATGTAGACAATTGTGTTCTGCTATCTAGAACTGGCATTGGCCTGCAAATATTTTCAAACAGATGTAATGATTGTATGAGAGATTGAGGCTTAAAAGCAAATACAGCTAAGCCAGATGTAATGGGGGCTAGGAAATCTCATTCTTCTTTAAAGCTCTGCTTTGTGGTCAATGAAAAACTGCAATATTTTCCTACATTCTCTTATCTAGGTGTTCAATTTGATCAAAAAGGTTACTGGCACCATCTCATAGAAGTAAAAAAAAGATGTTTTCATCAAACAATCGAGACCTTACGCAGGTATACAAAGAAATTGGGCTCTAAACCAATTGATGCGCTTATTAACATCTATGTTGCTCTTTGTTGCTCCACTAATATGCACGGGGCAGGAGTATGGGGTCCTGGTAATATTTCATCCTTGCATCCTTTCTTAGAAAGCATCTGGCAGTTCCTCCTATTCTGCCAGCTATAATATGCCATATGGAACTATGAATGGTTCCTTTATCACATTTACACAAATTGCCCTTGCTATGCTTTGGTGGTCTATTTGGACAAAAGTGGAACCCGTACTCAACCGAGCAATAATACAGGATTGTTTTGGCCTTGAACATATGCACAAAATACCTGGGCTTAGATATGTTCGAAAGCAACATAAACTAATGGGGGGCTGACACCTGATTGGACAGAAGGCTACCAGAGTCACCGCCGTTTGTAGAGGCTGTTCTGAGAGGCTACACCCGGAGCCGGAGCAACTCCTCGCCGCACCCGCTTCGCGGGCGCCGCATCGCACAGGAGTGCGCACCACATCCTTGGCCAGCAACAGGGAAGAAGGCAGAGGTAAGGGTTAGAGGCTCGGCGGGGCTGCGAGCGTGCGGGGACTCCAGTGACCAGGAGTCCCTGCGAGACCACGGACTCAGCATCCGGTCCGCTCTCCCCGCTGGCCCGCCCCCCGCCTTCCTAGCACCGATAAAATCTTCTCCTGCGCTCACCTGTTGGGGCTGACACCTGATTGGACAGAAGGCTACCAGAGTCACCGCCGTTTGTAGAGGCTGTTCTGAGAGGCTACACCCGGAGCCGGAGCAACTCCTCGCCGCACCCGCTTCGCGGGCGCCGCATCGCACAGGAGTGCGCACCACATCCTTGGCCAGCAACAGGGAAGAAGGCAGAGGTAAGGGTTAGAGGCTCGGCGGGGCTGCGAGCGTGCGGGGACTCCAGTGACCAGGAGTCCCTGCGAGACCACGGACTCAGCATCCGGTCCGCTCTCCCCGCTGGCCCGCCCCTCGCCTCCACGTCCTCTATATCACATCATAAGACTCCCGCAGCGCGGGACGCAGCCCGGAGCAAAGACCGGGCTAAGAGCGGGCCGTTTGAGGCCGTTCGAGGACGGCAGACGACGGCCTCGGCACAGAACCCTAGCATCCCTCTCCTCTCCATTACATGTAAGGTAGGCGGACCGCTGATTCTCATTTTACATTATAACATAGAGCGGCTATCCACAGGATTCACTGCCTATCTCCTCTCAGGCCCACGTCGCAGCATTTTGCTTCCATTCGTACTTGTCTACCATGCGTCCTAGAACCAGAAGCAACACTAAAAAAGCCACGTCCGTGGCACAAGTTACCGGTCCCATAGATCACTTCATCTCCCGGGTAAACGAAACCATTGATAAAAGCATTATTTTGTTGGAAAAAAGGGTTTCCCTGGATCTTATGAACGCTAAACGCTCATCTTTGGGCTCTATTGCAACTGCAAGCTCTCCTTCCCACCAGACCGTTAATAATTGTTCTCTACCCTTACCTTTAACGACTGTCCCTATATTGACTGTCCCGAGCGCTGTTGACCTATCTGTGACTCATTCAGACTTTGATATGTCATACGTTGATCTCGAGGCTACACCAGATTTAGAAGCATGCCAAGCACCTGAGAAGTTAGAGCAGAGTGCAATTAGCTATCCCCATATACCTGATACAGGAATGATTCCAAAACTGATAGAACCAGGGAGAGGCACCACCACTTCCATCAAGGCGGCGCCCAAGACTAGGGAAAAACCTAAAGCAAAAGTAAGAAATCACAACCTGATCTCACCTATCCCCAACTCTGTGTCAGGCATACCATGCTGGGTTCAAAACATGGTTATTGACCTCAAATCTGATCTCGAAGCCACTATAGCTGCACAAATCAAGCCCCTAATATCCAAGCTTGACAGACTTACGTCACTTATTAATCTGAAATGTGGCACCAATTCAAGCGGGATCGGGCCTTCCCAACTGCACGGGGCAAAAGAAGCACTTCCCAAAAACACACCCCGTACCAATCAGGTAACAGGCACATTGATTAACCCCAATATCCCACTAGCTACCACGGTACCAACTGCCCACCTTCACATCAATAAAGGGAACAATTTAGATTATTCCCCATCCATCTCTGTTCCCGCAGGCCCAGCTCCAACAACCCAAACATCCCCGAAAATTTCAACAGGCTCAACCAAAGCAGACAATCATAAAGCTAGGGGTATAAGTGGTTGCACCACCACTCCAGCACCTCTTTTTTCCTTAGATAACCCCCAAGAACGTAAGACAAAGCAGGCTCGTCCTAAAATAATTAACCTGCCGCCGGAAGCTTCTCCTTTCGTGGTCGTTTTAACGGCCGTACCTCCACTGAAGGAGGACGTCAGAGAAACTTTCGCAGAGCTAAGGAATAAATGTGCACAGTGGCTTCAACAGCATAAACCTTTACCCGCTCATATTAACGGTCAGATCTTTTCTGTACGTAGAGGTGATTGGGTGGGCAGGAACACGAAAACCATAGCGGGTGATGTTATCACCATCAAATTCAGGGAGATAGGGGCAGCAAACTATATCTGCAACACACCCAGCAGTGGACCTCACACCCAAATAAACCCACTTCCCTTGTGTCATTTTCTACCCACACCCCCAAGACAAAATGTTTCCAGTTCCATCTTCCCAGCAAATAGGGGGTTGTTACATCCCTCAGAATATACCACGTATCAGTGGCAGCAACCCCCACAAACCTTACGGTTACCACAAATACCACAATACACAACTTTCCAATGGCAGCAACCATCTCAACCTTTACAATCCTCTTATCCTTTTTCCCAACAGTGGCACCACCCTCCTCAACCCCCACATTATTCCACTCACCAGTGGCAGCAACCGCGGCAAGGACGGCCCCTTCTTTTTAACCCACTAGGTCTTAATCATCAAGACAGAGAAAGGGACTTATGGAGAGGACAAGAACTGTGGAGAAATCACAGCGATCCCCCACGTTGGGATGGTTGGAACGGCCCTCTCCTAACAAATCAGTATAGTGCTCTGGAGTGTGTCGACTGACCACCACAGTCAGAACAACAGTTTTTAAATAGCACTGACCCAATGGTATCTTTGGACCCTTCTCTAATCCCTGTAGACTCAGATATTTGTAAAGGAGTTCAAAAAGTTAAAAGCACTAAAAATAAGCAAACAACTTTAAGCCTGATCTCCTGGAATGTCGCAGGGTTAAGGACAAAGGTGGAGGATGGGACAATCATGTACCATGCGCACAGCCATCATATAATCTGCCTACAGGAGACATGGTTACAACAAGAACAGCATTTACAGGGGTATAAGACATTCTTCTCCCCTGCGTCAGCTGGTCAGAGGGGCAGACCAAAGGGTGGATTGATCGTCTATGTAGCTAACACTATTCAAAACACCAAAATAAACATTATTGAATTGGGTTCTAACTTCCAGATCCTCGGTCTCTCCCCACTGGAAAAAGAGCTCGTAGTCATTATTAATTTCTATAATAACCTGGACGAACCAGACTTTCAGAGAATTCTGGTTCACCTCCACAAAAAACTAACTACCCTTAGACAGAAACAAGGAGCAAGAGGTGCGGTAGCTATAATATGGGTAGGCGATTTTAATTTACATCCATGCACCCAACCCAAGCAAAAATGTCCGGATATGGTGACAGAGGAAGGTCTTTCCCTTACCCACTTCTCAACATGGGCAGAATAATGAATGAGCTCCTATCGGACCTGGACCTTCAAGTAGCAAATACTTTGGATTTTGGAACCAACTCACTAGCACCAACTTATATAGGAAGAGGTTTCAGCACTACGGTCGACTTCATAATAATATCAGCCATCTTAGAATCCAGAGTAAAAAACTTTGAAGTAATACCGAACACCCAAAGTGACCACGCCATATTAAAAATGGAAGTGACTATAAACCATCAACAGTCTCCTCGTATGATAATAGCTAGTGCCCTGACACAGGAAAACATAAGTATGGATAAGCTAAATGGGTATTCAATAAAGTGGGGCAAGATAAATCCAGAGGAACTCACTAAAGATCTGATAGAGTCAGTGTATCCCCAAATTAAGAACTGCCTGGATATGTCAATAGAAGATGAGGAACTTTTAAACAACTTTGCTCAAATAATGGCCAAATTAAAGGTTCTACTCACCGCAAAGCATAAAGCCGGACCACAACGATTAAAAGGTTGGTTTAACCAAGAGTGTACCAAGGCCTACACAAAACTTAAACTAGCGCTAAACAAAGATGAAAGAGACCCCCGTACTATAGCTATCCTAAGAAGGGAATACCACAAAACCAGAAAAAAGAGAAAAGAGGAACTTAAGCAAACCCTTTGGACTGAACTCCATAACAGTGCACAGGAGAAAAACACTCAAGCCTTCTGGAGAATATTAAGAACTCCCTTTCTGGCTGATGACACGCACCCAAAAATTGAAGTTGCAATAGAGGCAGCAGAATGGGTAGCCCATTTTACTAAAATCTTCCAAAAATCACCATCCGACGAAGAAATAGAAGAGGAAAAAGAAATTTCTCCAATTTCTCCAATATACCCGATAGATCTAAACTTTGAAATTTCCGAGATCCTTCGGGCACTGAACTCAGCCAAAAATGGAAAAGCTCCAGGCCCAGACGGAGTGCCGGCTGACTTTTTTAAATACAAAACAGATCTTTGGGCCCCGATCCTCACAAGGGTGTGTACTGCAACCGCAAAAAAAGGAACCCTGGACTCATGGACAACTTCCATTATGGTACCGATATTTAAGAAAGGTAACCGCCAGGATCCCGGTTGCTACCGCCCAATTTCTTTGTTGGATTCATTGGGGAAGATGGTAGGCAGAGTGATTCTAGAACGACTTCAGGTTTGGGTGGAGGAGAGAAGTATCTTATCTGACCTACAATTTGGTTTTAGAGAGGGACTAGGAACTGTGGAACAAGCCCTGAACCTCTCGGTTATTTTTGGAAAATATGTCCAAGCCAAAAAAGAAAAACTTTATATGATTTACGTGGACTTGTCCGCGGCATTTGACTGTGTCTCTCACACTAAGCTATGGTCCCTTTTAGCCCAAATGGGGGTAGATCCCCCGTTGCTGAATTTTTTAAGGGAACTGTATTCCAATCCTTCGGCAAGAATTCGATACGGCACAAAGGGAGAACTGACAGCGTCTTTCAGAGTGGAGCGGGGGGTCAGACAAGGATGCGTCCTGGCACCCTTCCTTTTCTCCCTCTACACTAACAACCTGGAGGTAGAGCTTTTGAAGGGTGCCCGGGATCTCCCTCAGGCCAAACATCGCCCGATCCCCGCTCTGCTCTACGCGGATGACGCTGTCCTCCTGGCACGAACTCCTTGCGAACTTCAAAAGTCCCTAAACAGATACTCCCAATTTATGAGAACTCTAGATCTTCACATAAATGTGAAAAAGACTTTCGTGATGTCAGCCGGGGTCGGGAGAAAACATCAGAAAACCATTATTTTAAACACCCAAAAAATAGACCCTACAACCGAATACTGCTACCTAGGAGTTACAATAGACAATAAGCTCTCCTGGAAAAAGGCAGTGGAAGCCAGGAAACACTGCTTTAAAAGAGCATTAGCAGCACTGGTGACGTTTACACAAAAATTGGGAAAACGACCACCCATGGAACTGTTGACAATATACAAAGCTAAATGCCAATCAACAGCTCTATACGGAGCAGGCTTATGGGGTCATACGGACGTCACCTCCCTCCAAGTAGCGGAAAATAACTTTTTTAGATTTCTTCTGTCAGCCCCAAAGCGATCTTCGATCTATGCTTGCCATACAGAACTGGGCGTCCCACACATCGAAGATCTTGCAAAAATACAGCCATTACTCCTATGGCGCCGTATTTGGGTTTCAGAAAAGAACGAACTTACCAAGACGATCCTGGCTGATGCAATGTCCTTGGACCATGCTTTAAAAATTAAATGGCTGGCCTACATTAGGAACTTTTTTTCCGACCTCGGAGTAGAGCAATACTACCTAAACCCAGAGAAAATTGCAGAACTCACAAAGAACAACCTAAAAACATTAGCTTTGGGAGACTTGGAAAGTCTAAGATTACAATCTGAAGTAGGGAAACAGTCCGTTCAACATGCAATAACGGTTCAATCCACCTTTTTAATTCCGCCCTACTTAACCCTCAACATTGGTACTTTTGATCGCTACCTCCTGATAAGATTCAGACTAAACTTATTTCATAAGCTGGTAGCCTTTCCAACCCCAAATGTCTGGGATTTAAATCCAACTTTATGTCCATGTGACGGAAAATCACTACAATCTACCCTTCATACCGTCTTGTTCTGCAAATTTTATCAGGAGTTCCATAAAGTATGGCTACTGGCTCTTCTAAAATCTTGGGGTCTTAGACAATGTCGACCAGCCATGTTGAGCCTGCAGCTCTTGGACACTGAAGCCACCTGCTATCACGTCCTCAACTTTTTGAAGTGTATATACAGACACAGAAAAAATCTCTAAATTAACAGTACTGAAAAAACTAATTGATTTTTTTTAAAAAATTAGATTGTGATTTTTCATGTCATCTGTAATCTATTTTGCACTGCATATTTTATTGTGTACCGCTTTTATGGATTTCCAAATAATCCGAATAAAGTTTAAAAAAAAAAAAAAAAAAAACTAATGGGGAGAGTATATTTTTTCTTAAAACTGCAACTTAGTTCAGCCCTCCCAAAAACTCAGTTAAAATGAGACCGCCTAACTATATTAAGGGAGCAAGGGAATTGTAGGGAGTGGGGCTTGAAGAGATTTGATGGTTTTCTATTAATACCTAACTCTTAATCAGGCCTATGTTTCACGAATCTCTTAGGAAAAATAGAAATCATCAGATATTGCACTTACATTCATACACCTTGAACACATGCACATACTTTTTTTTAGATTATCATCCAACTATGCATACTTTACCATAGGCAACAATCAGCATGAGGTGTGATAGGGGCTTCTGACATAAGGGGTCAAATGTACTACTTAGTGCTTGCAAAATACTGACCGCAATTTGAAACCCATATTTTTTCAACTAAGGAATCATTTTCTGAACTGATTTATGTACAAATCGGTTGGCTTGGAAAAGACAGCGCCACAGTGGGTCACTATCCGACCTACATCATTAATATTCATAAGGTAGGTCATAAATTGCGAGGAACTCAATCTTATTTGAGACCATCACAAAGATGGTGACCTACTGAAGTAAGCAGACCACCATATCTGTGATTGCCTTTCAAAAAAGACAATTTTTGTTAAAGAAATACAACCTGTTGTTCTTAAACGGATTGGGAGTGTGTTCAAAAAGAAAAGTTTCCCAGGGACCACTGTCTGCTCTCCAACAAACATAACACCAACACGTGTATTTGTAAAGCACACTCATAACCCGTGGGTCTCAAGGTGCTGAATAACAGATGTTTATTGTTACCCAATGGTACTCATTTTATTGACCTCAGATTGATGAAAGGCTGAGTGGACTGGTTGGGATTTGAACCTGTGACCATGTGGTCAAACACAGTCCCTGGCAGAGGATGGGTTAGTCCACTAAGCCACCAGAACCCGCCAAGCTATTCCTTCACATTCACAGAGGGGAAGCCCTTCCCGTTTGCAAATGCGTTTCCACCCCAAATGGGTGTTAGTAAATTTGAAATGGTTTACAACCACCAATTTAGTCCTAAACCAATGATATCTATGGCAAGGAATCACTGTTTGGAAGAGACGCCTACAACTTACCCTTAAAAATAATAACTCCTCAGCCATGGCAAAATAAATTTTAGGAGTCAGAAAAGAAGTTACAGACTTCTAAAAAGGGTTTATTACATTTCAAAAAGCATTGTTGTGGTTGAAATCCCCGAATCGGAGCATTCACGACCATGAAAATGATTTGCACATCTGGCACTAGCCTTCCATTCATATGTGATACATTGTCCGGTTTGGCGCAATATAATGCAAAATAATACAATAATAAAACATGAAAAGCCAGTCTATTAACAGTCATTTATCAAACTAACATATCTGAAAAGCAGAAATTAGTCAAATTAACATATCTCAGATTAATTAGCTATTTGAATGCCAGGGAAAATGCTGGAAATTGTGTCAATGTCGCAAAACCACTGAGAAAATACCTTCGAACAAAACAAACCCCCGTCAATCTGTCTGTGGAAGTTTCTATTTTCTGTTGGAGCTTTCATTCGGTGAGCTATGCTTGGGCTTAGTGTGGAGGGACGAGGTGTACAGTTTCTGGGTGGAGCGCATCTCTCCATGCACTGAGGCAGTACATGGTGAAGGGTTGGTTTTAGTGAGCGGTGACTATCTAGGTGTGTAGCTAGATATTTCATATTCACTTATTTATAAGTGGGTTGCTGTACTATCCACTAGATACGTAAGAAATAATATGAAGTCTTCTGCAAGTGCGGAGTATTTGAGGTATGTAGTTTGCAGTAAGGGTGACTAGATGGAAACAGTTAAGTGTCCTTTCTGAAATGTTTGTCTGATCTATAGGCCAGTATTTCGAATCCAGGCAGGACAAGTTTACCACTTTACCCTTTTGAGGTAGATAAATTAGGTACCACAATCTTGGGTAAGATTGACACCTGTAATTTACGGCTTTCAAAACTGCACCATACTGTTTAAGTGCTTTATGAATGCAAGATATTATGGACCGTGTTTAGAGCTTTGCATATGGATACTCCATTACAAATGTGCTGGATTTCCTGTCTGCCATATTACACGTGCATTATATGGCCTATGGCGCTTGTATTACCTTGAAACAAATATTCGCCATACTCTAAACTAGTCCCTATGTTTCTCAATTGATGTAACATATGTTTTATGTAAATTAAGGGCAATTTATTCAGTGCCTATCCCCTAGATTCATCAATGTCCCGTTTTGCGAGTCCTTAATAGCGATTATTAAGGAATCGCTATTAAGGACTTGCAAAACGGGATTCATGTAGAAATTGCATAAAGAAATGTGATTCCTACATCCCTAAAGGCCCATAGGAATGAATGGGGAGTTATTCCTTATTTGCGATTAGCAATTTGCTAATCGCAAATAAGGATGCGATTTCAAGGGTGCAGGGGTGTCCAAAGGACACCCTGTAGCACCCCTGAAATGAAAATGTACACATGTGTTGCGCACACACATGTCCAAAGGACATGTGTGTGTGTAACATGCAACTTAGAAAAATGCACTGAAGTGCATTTTTCTAAGTTTTCGCTATTTACCACGAAGTTACAATTTGTGGTAAATAGCAGCCTAAAATTGCGAATTCGCAAATTAAAAATGGTTAATGAATTGCATTTAAGGAATCTCAAATAGAGATTCCTTAAATGCAATTCCTCGCAAAAATGCGCATTCTATAATAGCGATTTTTGCATTTGGGATGATGAATCCCAAATGCAAAAATTGCGCTCGCAAAGGGCCAGATTCTCAGAATCTGGCCCTTTGCGAGACGATTTCATGTTGATGAATCTAGCTGTATATGTCCATAGTTAGGTTCATTGTACTCTGCCTTATTTTTCTCGTTTTCTGAAATCACAATTAGATTAGAGGTGTCGGTGGTACAGGGGCGGGCACTGAAAGATGACAACACTTGAAGTTAACAAATATGCTTCCGGCGCTTTACTTTCCCTTGTGATCTAAGTGCAGGTGATTACCCTACGTAAGCTCATTAGCACTTGACTGTGTGCTGACTGATTGCTTGCCTTGCACAGAACTTTGTTACCACAACTGTGCTATTAAAAGATGCAAATCGTATTATCGCACCTGCAAGTCTTATGGTTTCTATAAATGTCCAAAGAACATGACACCAAACCCCTTTAGAAACGCAAAAGAGGTTGCCAGCACTTGGTAAACTTTTCTTTAGTTCCTTCGATTAGTTCAGCCTCATTCCACGCTCTGGGGTAACAGCAGGTATAAATGCACCCCAGCATAAACACCATTGCGCAGATTTTGCGTCATTTCTACCATGGGAAAAGTGACGCAAAAGTGACGCAAGGGGCTTGTAAATCTGCCCCCATTTGCACACAACATTGGGTCTGTATTTGGGTCATGGGACTGATCATTGCTTTTGTGGTGCCTAATGGGGGATGACGTGCAAAAACGTATAACCAATTTGTGCAGGTGGTTTAATTGCTATGAGAAGTTTTGTATGTGCAATTACCTCCAGGTAGGCCCTGGATGATATTACCCTAATAAAACGCCAGAATGGGCAATAATTGCCCTTAAGTAGATGCTATAAAGTTAAAAATGGATGAAAAATGCTGGGGCTGTTTTTTTACAGTAAACACAGTTCGGAATGGAGCTGTGTGTGATTATTTACAGACCTTAACGCTCCCTCTGACAAATTAGAATACAGCGCCCACCCTGATATATGGCTCATAATGCAAGCATTTGAGCACAGTTTCACACCTTCAATAGATGTCTGAATAGAAAAATGTAATGGCCCCTTTTTTAATTAGCTTTTAGAGTGAAATATTTCCAATGTGCGCAAAATCTGGACCGTAGACGTTTCTAGGCAACTATCAAATGCACAATCCTTAAAGTCTGTTCACCTCTTGACATGAAATATTTCCACTCTGGGAGCCTAAAGTCTCAAACCTCAGTTTAACCCATTTAGTTACCATATTTTCTGGTGCTAAATCATCTGGTTTCTCTAAATGCTGGAGAATGCAGTGAGGAAAATAAAAAAGCCATGGGTGGACTGCTTGAGTTAACCTGAGCCACTGGCGATTACTCAGGGCTGCATTCCAGTCCATCTTTTCTTTTTTGCTACGCTGCCGCCTCAAACAAGAACTAGAGTATGTAAATCACCATTGGTCTTTCTCCAATAGGAACAGTGAAGTCTGAGCTGCCAGGTCAAGCAACCTTAGGCTGGTTTGGACCTTGTCAGGCCTCATCAATAGGCCACAGCTTGGTTCCAGCAGCATGGTGGGCATGGGACGCACATCTGGACATACCTGTTGCACTTAGTGGCTGAGATTAGTTCAAGCAATCAACCCATCCCTTTTTTATTGTTTTCCTCAGGTGGATGCAGGGCAACAAATATAGCACACTATGTGGACAGATTCCCAGCATGGAATGCGAGGAGACATTATTGTTACAGTTGACACAGTGACATCCACAGGCAGAGATATAAAATAGGATATTGTTAAACAGTTCAACATCCTGGGAACACTTAGGTAGCAAAGAACTTCTAACAGGCAGAGGGAGTCATTTAGAGCACTTCGACCTTTATGTTATAACAGAGTAAATTTTGCAATACTGCGAGAAAGAGGTGAAGGGTCAGATATGACACATTGGCATGTGACATAAACAGCACTGAAGAGTGTCAGGGGCATGAGAACACAGCCACCTTGCATGAGCCTTCATATACAAATGAGTGGACCCTGAACTGCCTCATTTCCAGAAGAGGAGCTGAGAGAGGACCGGCAATCTTGTTTAGCTGAACATCCTCTCCTCGCAGGAAATGTAAGATGTATGAGCCGCCTTTGCATGGGACTACTCCACCATAACAAGGCAACCAGTAGTGCGCAACAGAATCTTCACTAATTACAGTATAGATCTCTTTGAAAAATGCCATCACATGCATGAAATGGTTAAATCAATGAGAAGGTTGTTTTAAGAAATTTTAACCTCATTTTAAATTCGGGTGAGTAGTGCGCTCTATAAATGTCTTGATTGATTGATTGATTGGTGTGTTTTCCCCTAAACATTTTGCCTTATTCCCTCATTGCTCAAGCAGTTCTCTGAAAGGAAAAGGGACTGCCAACCAAGAAAGGCACCCCGAATTTGAAGCTTCAGTAAGCTCTGGGGGCCTGGGCAAAGGTTCACCAGTGCTGACAGTAACAGATGATAGGAATGAGGTGGACAATGTGGAGGAGCATGCGTAGGGCCTGGATGCAAGCCCTGAAATGCAGCACTCAGGGGAAGAGGATGACTTGTCTCCTGAGTTGGAACTCCCTGCCCAAGTGGAGAGTAATATACATTAAGAAGACTGTCCCCAGAGGAGCTGATGGACAGTAAGGTTAAAAGGGAGTTTAAACTGCATATGACTAAGCTGAAGTTGGAGGGAAAAAAAGCTGAATCAGAGAGAGCTCTGGCTGAAGAGAGGACAGGAGAATGACCCCTGAGGTATGTCTCAGAGAGCTGTTCATCAGAGCTAGGCAAGCAGAGCCCATCAATAATGGTGCCAGCATACCCTCAGTGCCCTCTGGAGACAAGAGGGTCCACATCCCAAAGGATCGAGGGGCATATTACCAACCAATAGAGATAATTTTTGTCTCTAACTTGTTTAGAGACAAAAATTATCGCCGCAAATCGGCGATTTTTATCGCAGATAAACCTTGCTATTAGCAAGGTTTATCGCAAATGCGATAAAAAACGGCCGCAATGCATGAATATCGCTGAAAAGTCAGCGATATTCATGCATTATCGAGCAAATGCTCTTAGCCATGTTATCCACCTCCCATTGGATAACATGGCTAAGAACTGCTCCTGGGCAAGTGTTAGCTTTTGGAGATATTCGCGCTTAGCGCGAATATCTCCAAAAGTTGGTAATAGGAGATAGCGATGTTAGCGACTGTTTTCAGTCGCTAACATCTTGGCACGCCCACTTTGCATGTCATTAGTGATAAATATCACTGACATGCAAAGCGGGGCCCAAGATGGTCACTATCACCTATTAGCTGTTGCTAACTGGTGTTAGCGACAGCTTGGTAATAGGGAGATAATTTTATCTCCGCTTTCTTGGCTTTTAAAGCCAAAAAAGCGGAGATAAAGCCCCTTGATAATATGCCCCCTGGTTCCTAAATGTGTTGTGAGACATGACATCGACAAGTGGTTTCAAGCCTCAGAGGTTGCTCTGGAGATGCATATGTTCCCTGAGGAGGATTTGGGGCAGTCTCCAGAGGCACATACAAAGTAAAGGGAGGGATGCCCTACTGGCCTTAGAAAAGGGGGTAGGATGAGGTACCCCCCCATGAAGGTCACCCATGTCAGAAAGTATAGCCTCCTCCCAGAAGTACACACATACATTTAGGGACAGCCAGAAGAAGCCCAAGCAAGGCTGGGTGTATGTCAGGGATTCCTTTTGCAAGGTACTCAATGGTTGGGTGAAGGGCAGTGATGTGAATGATCCAAAGGGCTGTATGATCTGTTTGCAAGAGAGCACAAGAGAGCACATGTTCAGTAATTGTTTTCCAGAGCTGAGCCATCACCTGAGTGATTGTAAACCCAGTGACTCAAGGGGGCTTCCTAAGGAACGGGGACCGCTGGCTCAGCACCAGGGTCAACAAAAAGGTATCTACTAAGGGGATCACCAGAACAGCGGTTAAGGGTCTCAACAGAAAAACGAGGGGGTTGAAAAAATTAAAAAGGAGTTCTCTAAAGGCCCATAAAATACATCGCAAAGGACCAATAGTAACCAGCAGTACCAAGGTGACCCAAAGAAGAACTGATTATTTGGCAAACAGAGAGGGAGATGTGTCCCCAATGTATTGAGTGTTACAAGTATGGGCAATCGGAGGATGTCACCAAATGCCCCAAGAGAGAGCCCTGGCTGAAGAGAGGATAGGAGAATGCCCCTGAGGTATGCCTCAGAGTGCTGGGCATCAGAGCTAGGCAAGCAGAGCCCATCAATAATGGTTCCAGCATACCCTCAGTGCCCTCTGGAGACAAGAGGGTCCACATCCCAAAGGATCTGGTGCCTAAATTTGTTGGGAAACATGACATCGACAAGTGGTTTAAAGCCTCAGAGGTTGCTCTGGAGATGCATAGTGTCCATGAGGAGGTTTTGGGGCAGTCTCCAGAGGCACATACAAAGTAAAGGGAGGAATGCCCTACTGGCCTTAGAGAAGGGAGTAGGACGAGAACAGCAGTTAAGGGTTTCACCAGAAAAAGGAGGGGGAGAAAAACATAAAAAGGAGTTCTCTAAAGGCCCATAAAATATATCACTAAGGACCAATAGTAATCAGCAGTTCCAAGCTGACCCAAAGAAGAACCGGTTATTTGACAGAGAGGGAGGTGTGTCCCCAATGTATTGAGTGTTACAAGTATGGGCACTCTGAGGATGTCACCAAAAGCCCCAGGAGGGCACAGCCCCCCCACTGGTGGGCAGACACCTGGGTTGACCAGTGTAGCGCTTGCGGAGGAATTGTTCCCAGTTAGGTTCAGATCAAATCCTCTCTAATTTATCCCACCAGGTCAAAGTCCCAGACAACTCTGAGAGTCATTACCCACTGCCTCTGCTTCCCCTTGAGTATGGACGGGGGGACTCAGGTTCTCTAAAAGTAGCTGTGAGCCCTGCCATGCCTATATATTATTTTAACCAACAACCTAGAGCACATCATCTGGAAGGAAGGTGAGCTCATGTCACACCTGGAGACGTTAAATTTGCTTGAATGGGTCTGTTTGAGCACAAGCTTCATGGCTGCCCGAGAGGGCAGACAAGGAAGCCTGGAACCTGGAAGAATGGCTCAAGCAGTTGCCAAGAAGAGGAATGCCCACCGAGCTACGTCTAGAAACAAACATGATCCATTTCAGAAAGGCATTAAAACCTGGCTCTTCACCATGGCCTAACTGATAGTCTCATCCTAAATCCTTCATGCAGCGCCAAGACGCCCCGGCATAGGTGTGCTTAATAAATAATCCAGTCAGTCAGGAAGGGCAAGGTGCCCAAGAAACCAGCCCCTGAAGTTCCCGCAAGTCAGGTTGACAAGGCATCTGAGGAAGCCACCCTGAACCTACCCGGGAGAATGTTGCTGACCTGGGAGCCCTACCTGGGTTTGCTGGATTTCAAGTTAAGGGTGGGCCCACCAGGGAGGAATTCTGCAAGGCACAGAAAGAATGCTTAACTCTAGAAGGCTTCAGGCAGGGAGCTGAGCCAGAAGGTTATGCCTCTGGAGCTCACCTTATCTATTGGGATGATTATCTCCTATATAGTGAGTCTAAGGCTCCTGGACCTAGGGCAGCCCATGTTCTGATGGTCCGTCAGTGTAACAGGGCCTTCCTTCTGGGGTGGGCACAGGATATACCCCTGGCAGGACAACTAGGGCAGGACAAGACATTCAAAATAATGGTTATAATGATTCCAACAATTTGCCAAGGTTAGATTTATTATAACTATGAGATTTTATAACGTAATATCCTCAAGTTACTTAAAGCAGCCCTGTAGCAGCCTCTTCTGATTGGTCAGTCTTTTACAAGCTGAACCAAGCTGCTACCTGAGTGGGTGTGAGGAGGCCTATGGCTGCATCAATTCAGCCATTTGTTGGGAGGAGACTTGCTTCCTGGAGGATCCAGGGAGAGGCAGGAGACTAGGGAGATAAGCTGGACTTCAAATGTATTAGAGGGGCTGTAAGGGGAGTGTAGTCACATGTTAGCCATACCTCTGTGTTGGGTTACACAAACACACACACCAAGGAGAGATTTTCTCCATTTGGATTTTTGGGAGGACCGTGCATTCCAGGTCAAAAATATGCCACACTTCTCAGGAAGTGGTCATAACAGAGAGAGGTAGCTTTACCCCTATTGGTTGGGGTGTGCTCCCTTCCTGCCAGCCCAGAATAGTGGATAAATATGTGAAAGATGCAGGAGCTACTCAGGTAACTGCCTGGAAAAACAGAAGAGAAAAAGGACTGCCCTGCTGAACCCCTGGAGTGCCCCAAAGAAAGGACTTCAATCTGAAAGACTGTACATGCTGCACTCACAAGGCTTCACATAGAAAGGACTGCACTTGATTTCCCAAAGAAAAGAGTGGGCTCCCTGTCCAGCAACAGGGACAAAAAAAGCTGAAGAAGTCACCTGCAATGCCAAAGAGAGGACACCCCACCTGACGAGTGGTAACTGAACTTGTCCTGGACTGCGTAAGCTCATTGTGAGAGATTGTGTCCTAGCCCAGTGCCTCTGAACCCTTGGCCAGGGCTAGAGGACACTTATATCCCCAAAGGAAACAAGAACCAGCTGGCAGCCTCATCAGAACCGACATGAGACAATACAAAGCCTTGCAAACCCTCGCCGCTCAGCTTCAACAGAACCGAAGCAAGATGACGCAAAACCACGCAAAGCCTCACTGCACAGCTTCATTGGAACTATCGCAGCATGAAGTGACACGATGCAGGAGCTATTACCGCAGCTATTATCACAGCCCTTTCAGCTTCTTGGAACTGACACCGGACAACGCGAAACCTCACAAACCAACGCTGCGCAGACCATGCACCAAAGACATGAAGAACAATACTCAGTGGGCCTAACTTCCTTGGTCCTGTGCCTTGCATGCGCTCCAGCATGGTCAGCCTAAAACTTTGGGTTTGTCCTGGTCCAGCATGAACAGAAAGCTGCAAATGGTGCTTCATGCTTTTTGGCGCTAGAATGCACAATTTTTTTTTATTTATTCTTTAAAAACTCCTAGCTTGGTTCCCAACATTAGATTTTTGTCATTTTGGTGTTGTTTTAAAGACACACATATTCTCTATTTTGACGAATTAGTGTTGGACTTTATTGTGTTGTGTCTTTTACTTCTTGGCTGTTTCGGTGGTATTAAATGCTTTACACATATCTATCTCCTAAGTTAAGCCTGACTGCTTGGTTGCTAAGCTACCAAGGGTTGAGCAAGGATTAATTGACTGAAACTTGACTGGAACTATTAGTGATTGTGGTATTATTACTAGCTGAGAATGAATATCCCCACCTACTAATAATCCTCTTTCCTACACCCCTGGCCTCGCACACTTGTGTACCCACAACATTGATACTGGGGACAGTATACCTGTCAAAAACAACATTTACAGGTTGTCAAATAAGGTATCATGGAGGAAGCCTTCAAGATGCTGGTGTTAGGGATGAGTGAGTCCTCCATCAGGCCCTAGTTCAACCCTGTGGTGCTGGTACCTAAGGTTGACCCACTAGTCACAACTCCAGAACTTACATTATGTGTGGACTACTGGGGACTCAAGTCATTGATCAAGACTGACATTCACCCCCCACTTCAGCTGATGAGCTGACCGACTGGGTACTGCCAAGTTTCTCTGTACCTTTGATCTCACATTAGGTTACTGCCAGATTGCTCTAACTGAGGGAGCAAAAGAGTGGTCTGCATTCCCGACCCCAGAAGCCCCTTTCAGGTCAAGGTGAATGTATTCCTGTATGTTGTGCATATCAGCATGCATGCACTGCAGAAAGCAAAGCCTACTGGCTACGACACTGCTCTCTCAATATATTTACTACAATGTGAAATTAGTTCCTACTGATTAGGGTCTTGGTTCACCCCATGCCAGGTTTAAACTGCAGGGCTCCATTATTCCCTCAATGTGACTTATCCCAGCTGTGGGTCTTTAGGAATTAGGGACCTATTGTATTCTTTTTCGCTAAAAAAATATATACTGCTCTGCAACAAGGGCTATTTTGTACAGGATGACTAACCTTAGTGCTCTCTTTAGATTTAAGAATGCATCGTAATAAAGTTTGGCTGGAAAGGAAGCTTAGTAATTTAGCAATCAGTACTAACCTTATGTGTAACCAGGTAGTCATGGATTTATGAAACAGCAAGATCATGTCAGCCATTCGCAGTGGAGGCTGACACGTATCAGGTGGCGGGGGTAAGAGGGTGTAATAAAAAAAAAGAAAAATGAACTTACCTTATCGCTGTGTCTCTCCTCCATCTCGGACCTAAACAGGAAGACCCAGGCTCCCCTAAGCCAATCACAATGCTGCAATGCAGCGTTGTGATTGGTCTGAGCACCGTGGTTTGGTGCTCAGATGGGGACTTGAAATCTGGGCATGTTCTACACCGAGAGCATGCAAAGTGCGCATGATGGTTTGGCCGGCCTGAGACGGGAGGCCAAAGAATCATGCCCACTTAAATAGTGTCCACTACTCCTCCCCCTGCTCTCAGAGCAGAACAGCCCCGTCCTGCCCTGCAAAGCTGTGGTAGCAGAAAAAAATAAAATGATAACATCAAGTTATTCTCTTTTTTTAAAATTTCATTCAAACTGCTGAAAAGTAGTGAGGCGATGCTCCTCCGCCTTAGCGGAGGAGCTGCCACTGGCCATTCACACATTCTATGTTGATTCACTGAGCACTACTGAGACTGCTAGGTTTAACATAATTCATGGATCGCTCTGCAAAACAATAAAAATGTGATACCACATTCTGTATAATTAGAGCAATACCACGTTAGTATCTTGTACAATTTGCGACAAATACAGATTGTAAGAAAATATTTTTGAAAGGTTGATAGTGCTTCGTGGCCTTCCCACCAGATTTGTAAGCTTGATTGAGAGGATGGTGACTAACACTGTTATTTTACTTCCTGTTTATCAGACCCATTTCCTACGATCTTTTATATCATTATTTTTCTCTCTTGCTATATATGTGTTTTGCATAACAGTTTGAAAACGTATTGCTAACAATTCTAAATTGACTCAAACTGGTGTACCTACCTGGGCGTTGCATACATTTTCAGTGTAAATGGAATGAGTCATTTTAATAGCAACTGGCTTGAAGGTTTAGGTTTCTTTCCGGAATGGAAAAATGAACAGTCTCTTTGTTATAAAAGCTTTACATTTTTGCTAACACCATAAATTAAATATTCAAACGCTAACCAGCCAGTATAGCATCAGAACGGCTCATTTTTAAGGCCCAAACATTCATAAACTGCACTATGCCCGCAAATACAAGGAAAATAAAAAATATTTGTTAAAAATGTGATTCCTGTCCTTCAGCTTCATTGTGTTTGATATCGTGACAGCCTTCAAGAACTTCCTGTCAACTCGGATGCAATTCACTGGCTCTGCTTTCCAGCTGGCCTCCTTATTCCTTTGAATATGACATCATTAATTCGGAAGGGATCCTCCAAGGGCATGTGAGGATATGTGACCTGCCGAGTACCCTAACCACCCGTCCTCTCATCAGCAGTCTTCAGACAAATAGGTTTCAATTGGAAATCTCAGAGGCACTACAATCTGAGTCATGAGAGCACAACTATAAAACTTTGATATGAAGAACAAATCAAACCTGACTGCCTTCAAAAGAAATGTGATGAGTAGTCTCTTCTTAGAGACCGCCTTCTGCCTTTCCAACACCATTGGCATCTCTCTCCCACCTTTGAGGGAAGGCGTCTGGTAAAAACACAATACAACTTTGTCTGAAGCTTCATAAAGCACAGCCTTTCTCACCCAGGTCGCTCTTAGGCTTCTAATGCACTGGGAAAGTACTCATAAAGTGAAACATCACTACGGCATACACTCAATACCCATTAACATTTGAGCGGTCTGTCCATACCCTTTGTGTATATGGTTGTCGTTCCGTCTTCATAGGAGTTCTTGGACGCCAGGCAAATTATTTACACTGGCTGAAATTTAGCCCATACTAGCAGTGATCCTTATCTTAGCAATGAGAAGAACCGTACGGTAACTATATTCTATATACAACTATAACACAATGCGCAGTGGCTTAACAAAACTTGAGGGGGCCCCCCTGCAAAGTACACGGAGGGGGCCCCCCATTCTCCATGCCAGTCAAGAGCCCTCAGGCCAGTGACCAGTCGTACTGCCCATGAAAGACATATATCTTTAGTGAACCATCTCTGAAAACCAGGACATGTGCTAAAATTGTTGAAATCTAATGGGACAGTTGGTGAAAAACTTGGACTGTCCTGGCGAATTCAGGACACCTAGTCATCCTAGGCCCTCCAGAGGTTGGTGGCTTGTGCTCTTCTCTAGTAGTCAGTGCTAGCTGCGAGGCAGGCGCTCATAGCGAGGCATTGCAGCAGAGGCAGGAGCCAATGAAAAGTACCTAGAGGAAGTATGCAGCCATGGACTATCATTTAGAAGTCGACAGGGTTCGCACCTGTGACACCTTGCTACCAATGGAACGCCCCTTGCGGCCCATGGTACTCCCCTTGCGACCCATGGCAGGTAGATCAAAATGAAGGGCAGAAGGCAAACAGGATGCCGAAAAGAACTGTTTACTTACAGAAACTTCTTGTGACAGCCACTTTCTGTTTTGTGAAATAAATATATTCATCCTGGCAATGTATGCTCTGAAAAACTTTCCTCTGTTGTCTTGAATGCAAAGATTAATACAATATACGATCCTTAAAATGTAAAGCCTTATTTCTCTATTCTGGCCAGATAGATAGATTCCAAATTACAATGCTTTGTAAAAGAAAACAATGGACCTGAATAGTGTGCCCCTGGTGACATGGCCTATCTGGTAAACTTACTATACATTAATACCAGCCTAAGGGCCTGATGAAGAGGAGATTGTATATCTGATAGATATTGAGAACAGAGCCAAACTTTGCAATTATTAAAACTTTAAAAAAAAATTATGTGACACTTCACCAAGTCAGCTATGCCAGGTTTGACACACTCCAGACAGTCCTGACCTTCAAGCCAATAGCATGTTACGTTTTTGGAGATGTTATTCATTTCCCTCGTGTATGAGGTTGGAAATCCCATCATTCAGTGTGCCTAGCTGAAGAGCTGGAAATGGCTGAGGGTATCACACTTGCTATATTAAAGTCTTTTTCTGCTTTATCCTCCCTCTCAGGGAGCATGTTCTGTGAAAACGTAATAAAAATGTTTTACAAAAATCACACTTGCTATATATCAATATCACACAGATGCACATATTCACTCCCTGCCTCTCTCTAGTATGCATAAGCACAGCCTGGCCATTTGGAACTTCATGATTCTTATTGTGCGGAGTCACGGGATGCCTACCCAGGCTTGAAACTAGGATACTATGCTTCACAGGTAGGAAAAGACAATGAGGAGACAGTGAGGCAAGGGAGAGGGAAACACTTGTGGTAAATAAAGAGCATAAGCGAGAAGTTGAGTGAGACAGAAGGACATAGAATGGAATGGACAGGCAAAGAGAAAAAATAGACTTATTGAGGGATATTGAGGAGAACAGTAAAAGAGAAAGAGAAAGTGAGCCAGACAAACTAAACAGAGAGCCTGAGAGAGTATGAGAGAGATATAGGAATATATATGGAAAGACAGAGAGGGCAAAGTAGGGCAAGAAAGTGAGTCTGGGATAAAGAACAAGAAAGTGGAAAAGATAGAAAAAGAACACAAGCATGAGAGAGAGGGGTACATGCATACAGTTTCTAAGCACTGTCATTAACATTCCAACTCAATGCCAGTATTATTGATTTTTAGTTTTTTTTTAACTCTTTTGTTACATTGTTGGCATTTTGAGGTGAAATAAGTGCATAACCTTTAGAAGAGAAACAAGAACAAGCACACTGACACACATAAGTGGGTGTGTTTTCATTCTGGGCAATGAGGTCTTACATGTTTTGTACAATCCCTTCCTTGTTTTATCGTCATTGAGACCCTCAACTGTCTCTGGCTTTGCACCTGATAACACTTAAATTAAGTGCCCACGTGCTGCTTTCAAGCTGAACAAGTTGAATCAAAAGAACTGGACACTCTGACAAGTCTGATTTAGAGCTTTCAGTACCAAGACATTAGTAAAGGAAAAGCCAATAGAGCACATTGTATGTGGGAGCTATTCTGTTGTTGAAATCTGCCATGTATCTGCAACTTCCTTAGAAGTGATTAGACAAGAAAGAGACATCTCAAGTTTACCCCTCATTCCTATGAGAAAAAGCCTATTTGTACAGTCACAACTGTTATAGAAAAAGATTTACACAAATATTCACATTGTGTTATGTTGTACTGATTTCATGCAACTAGTGTAGGCCAAAGTGTCCACTCTTGTCCACTCTGTTGCACGCCATGCCCGAGTATATGGCTATCAGAGTATGTATTCCTGGTCTGCTTGTAATGGAAACTTTTATTGTTGTACACGAGGGCCCTAACGGTGTCCACTGCTGATGCTGCAGGTTTGTCCCTGTGCTTTAGCATATCTGTGTGACAAAGCTGTAGCAGGTTCATTGGTTAGCACTCCCTCCACTGGACAATTGTGAGCTGCAAGGTGAGACTCGTACAGTAGGGGGAGTCCAGAGGGCCAGCCAGGAGGCGTGATATTCTTTTCTGCATTTTGATATTCTCCTTACCCTAGATAGAAGTACATGTATGTGCAATGTATGTATTCAGATTTAAAAAGCACATGTAAACAGGTCCCTATGTTTGTATATGAATTGAAAGAAGTGACTGTTTAAGGCTATAAATGAGTCTGCCTTTATGTAACCATATGTTACAGAGTTGTTGTAGATAGCATGCAATCGCATTAAAGGCAGCCAGGCTGACAGCTGACTTTATTTGTTTGTAATGTGATGTCAACGGATCAGCTACCTGAGCCAGGTGATCGCACCATTTCTCAATATGATGTAATCAATGTAATTCAAATTTATTCTCAACCTTTACTTTCATGGGAAAAGATGAGGCTGGAAACATTGTATGCCATTTTCATCACATCATACTAGTTTAAACTCCTCTGTTCTCTCTACCTGTTTCTAACAAAGACTGATTAGACACCTAAATCTAGATATGCCACATTAAGGGGTCACTTTTTCACTTTTGCCCTTTTAAGGCTTTTCTAGCTTCTTACCAATTGTCATGATATCACATGGCTTGGGATTACTGCCACCTTCCACATGTGTTGACCCTGTCCAGTGCCTCGCTGCCTTTTAGCTAGGTTTGTCCGTATGCATGCATTCGCCTCAATCCTTAGGACACAAACCATGAACAATTTGAGGCTACATTCGTGGCCTTCAGGCTTTACAAGAACCCTGAATAAATATATAAATCTGAGTCGAGTAGGGAGATATAAAAAAAGATACATGGCATGGAAACAATGCATAATATTTTTCACTTAACAAAACTGGTCATAGAATGATTGGGGTGATTTTAGTGACAGTGAGCGGAGATGGAGTTTCCTGAAAGAAGGGACAACTTTATACTTTTTGGGAATATTTTATGCTCCATTCACTATCTGTTTGCATCTGATTATCTTTACACATCTCTTTGTATTATTGTGACATCCTGTAGTGCTATCAGTTCCAAATGACACATGATGTCACTTTCTGTAATGTCAAGGTTAAAGGTTAAGTGATGTCACTTCCTATGAAGGCACATGGCAGGGTAAAAGGGAATGTGATGTCATTTTCATTACCCCCAGCATTTTGGTGAATCAACATCCATGGATGCAACATCTGTGGGATAAGAGGTTCTTGTTTGAGGGGACTTTCTGGTCTGTTTGGCGAACCCCTGGGCTGGGCAAGTGGAAGGGCAGTGTGATGGACACATTCAGCCTGCCGAACAGGACGAACTCGAGCAGCCATTTTCTTTCTATCCAGTGCTGTATGTACATGGTGCTGCCCATTACCTGTTGCTGGCTCTTGGGGTCATCCTCTGAACCTATATACACTTTTTATATTTTCAAAACAGGGCCCGAGCACTACCTGTACAACATTCAATCACAAATAGTTTCAGGGGCAGAAGAAACACAACTGGATGTTGTTCCCATATTTTTACACCCAAACTGAGTGTGAAAATCAACGCAGTGACTGGCTGGTAAAAAGTGAAAAGTTGTGGATAGGAGGGAAGAGCTGGAAGCCAAAGTCAGCCTAGAATAAAATGTTCAAACCAGCCTCACGCTGCAGGAGGCTGTGGCGGTAGGCGAGAGTAATTGCCATTTCATGGTAGGGCCACAACAGCCTATCCTGCTCTGAAGGCATAGAAGACCCCAGGAGTCTGCAGCCCACTGGGGAAATGCCAGAGTGGCACAATATCTAGTCCGGTCCTAGTTAATTCACTGGCGTGTACCTTGTGTTATAAAAAGATCGAACAGTCCTATCACTCCTGGCAAACTAGCTACCCCTTCACCTGCGTAAACATATCTCCTAAGCAGCTATCGCTTCACCTCTGTAAAAATAACTCCAAAGGAACCACCACTTCACCTGCGTAAAAATAATTCCAAGGGATCTATTTAAAAGTAACTCCAAAACAACAACCACTTCACCTGTGTAAAAAACTAGCTCCAATGCAACCACCCCTTCACCTGTGTAAAAAAGAACTCCAAGGCAGCCACTCCGTCACCTATGTATAAATGATTAAATTCCGTCATATTCAAAGTGCTGACCAAATGCATATTTCCACGCCTTTTGTCAAAGGGAACATTTACAGCATCTGTAATGTCGCCACAAATGATCCTGTACTAAATTAAACGAAAACAGAGCTGGTACAATTTAGTGCAGTTACAAAATTAATTAGGAATGTAATCAAAGCGGCACAAGATATCACAGCTAGTAAAGAAATACATCAAACACCCATCTTTGTATTGAGAGAGCCTAAATAACTAAAAGCAGACCGGCTGTGTGTTTGCGTTTTACAAAAAAATGACTAAATCTATAAATTTAACAGGTTGGCTTTGCATTTTGTGCTTGTAAAAAAGAAAATGCATATACTTCTTTCAGAGAAATGTGATCTGCTTGACTCAAATAACACCGATTAGGTGGGTTGTGAAGCGCTATAAAAGACTTCACGTACAAGAATCGAGATACGGCAGAAGAATGTGTAGGGACCGGCCTAATACAGAATGATGCAGCCAGTCCCTTGCAGAGCCTTCTTGACGCCACTAACAAGGGTTTTATGTGGGATGTAAAAAAAGCGGGGGTCTCTTAAACGGGGTTGGTCTATGTAATTAAGGGTGTGACTTAAAGAAGTAAACTAAATTTCTGTGATTCTTATAGTGTGCAAGCCAATAGGTATTTTGGTTCCTCTCTGAGCTTTCTGTACTTGTATCCAGATATATAACACAACTGACAACCTAAAATCAGCAAGGGCTATTGGCTTTATCAATGATTGTTAGCTCTTCAAAATATCTTGTGTAAGTCAAAAGTTACAAAAAAGCACCACATTTGTTAAAGCACGCTACATTAAAACTGCAAAATAATACTTCAGCAGAAGGCCCGGCATCCTTGTTCCGGGCTTGGCTCTGACTGAAGACAAACAATGTAAGTTGTTACTTTGTTTCTCTTCAGTCCTGGGTCAGAGTGAGGAGCTCAGAGCAGGCTGCACACTGCAGCTCCTTTAGAGCAAGCCTCTCTCTCACAGCTCTCTACCCAAGAGCTGAGGGGGCCCTCTTCACCTACTGAAGACTGGGGGTCCTCCGCACCGCGGGGGCTGCTGGGGTGTTTGTTAAGCCCCTGACAATGGTATGGACGGCCCGCTCTAATGTTAAAGGTTATTGAGTGTTTGAGATAACTCTAAACCAGCAGAAATATTTGTTGGACGCTCTCAAATCTTAACAAGAACAGTACATCAAAAACATACATTATCTTCTCTGTGAGATCTTTCATGTGAGCTAAACACTTATGGATATGACAGACACTGATTATGGTATTTTGAGATAGCGATGCTTTTCTTTCAATGAGCTTGATCATCATGTATCTATGAGGCTGTAGGCTGTAGCTTCTAATATGTCTTATGTGAAGAAGATTGTCAAATAAAATAAAAAAAAGAAAATACGGATTAATCATACACATTTTCTGTTGTTTCTTTTCAACTTAAGAAGTGTTTGATATCTATTGGTTTGTCACATTGAACTTTTAACAATTTTTTCATAGTGTGTTTTGAGAGATATGAGATATTAGTGTTCTACAGAACCTTATAATCTTAAAAAACGGTGCTCCTCGAACTTTGTAGCACTTGTTTATAGTTACTTGCAATAACTATAACTGGTGAATTTCAGTGGTTTTGTTTGTTTAATATGGTATGTTTTAACTGACCATTTCTCTGTAACTATAACATCCCATTGACCTTAGTTTGTTTCAGAGAATTTCTAAGGGTTTGGAAAAATGTAAAGATAATGTAAAGATATTATTACAATTCCTTCCCATACATTACCCTTAGTTTTCTGTTTCAGTGAATCTTTATGATTATATCAACATGAAGTACGATGTCCTCAGGCTGTGCGCAGCACGAGGCTGGGTGTCCAACCCCTTGCCATGCAGGGCCTCAGCCTTGTGCAGCAGGGGTTTGGGTGCAAAGCCTGGCCAGCGGAGTCCACTTCCATGCGGAACAAGACTAACTACGTCACTAACACTATAAAGGGTGCCATTTTATATAAGGCAGACCCGGCAGACAATGTCAAAGGGTTAAAATACCAAAATGTAAAAAGGAGAAGGCCTATTGGCTTTTTCAAGGGTTCAGCAGATCAATATATGAAATACAGACCTATTGGCTTTGTCGAAAAGTCACAAATTACTATTATCAAATGTATATTTCATAAATTTAAACATTGTATTGTTTAATAAAAGTGATCAGGGGTGCAACACACCTCCCTCCATAAATGAAACTGTCCCAGGGATGGGGTTCTCAGGGCCTACAAAAGGCTCAGAGATGGCGGCTGCAAGCCCCTTCCCCAGAAAAATAAAATTGTGCTGAACAACCTGGGGCTTCGAAAATGCCTATGTGCCCCATCTCTAAATAAATAGAATTGTGCCACCCCTGTGAGGCCCAGGCCCACCCCAGCATGCTTATTTGACAAGAACTTGAACTTGTATTGTTCTTTTTTAACAGTACTGCGGATCCTCCGCAGATCCATGGTCCAGTAAAAAAAAAAAGATTTTTTGTCTTAGTGGGTCTCAGGCCTAGAGGGCAGGATATCCCTACCCTCAACCCCTTATATATTGTTTAGCTTATTTTTTCAGGACAGGGGCCTTAGTCTCTGAGTCCTAAAATGGCTGTCACCATATCTTTGTTGATGTTGATGTGTTGGTAGCAAATCAGAACTTATCTTTTGTTCTGTTGGGTCTACGGATCCTGCGGGCGTGAAATATACATACATTTTAAAACTTAATTTCTCAAAAACTACTGAACTGATCTACACCAAATTACAAAAAGCACGCCTTCTCAACCATGATCTAGCTTTCTGTCAAATTTGGAGTAATTACATTCAGCCGTATTTGCGGTACAGCTGAGGAAAACACATTTTAGACCCCGGTTGGTCAGTGTCCCTGTTTGCTGATCATCCAGAATCTTTCTAGGAGGGAGCTGAGGTTGATATACTTTTTTTCATACATTTTGTGAAGATTCGTCCCACAGTGATAAAGGAATTAGTAAACAAAAAAATGCTTTTCTGATGGAAACGTGAGCCTAACTATAACTGCCCAGTGGGGAGTGTCACTGGAAAATATATATGTCTATGTATTTCAAAATCTCTTAATAATGTTGAATTGTTTAAATTGGTATGACAACAAAATTAATTTATGAATTAAGTTAAAAACATTATTTTTTATGATAAAAATATTTTGAAATATTAAGGGGCCCATTATGATCACAGCGGATTAGTATGGCGAGGGGCACCGCGGTGGACGGAAAGACTGTCTGCCACTTTTCCATTGGTCGGATTGCCGGAAGGGCAGAAAAGGCACAGGTAATGGTGACAGTGCCTTGCAGGCACTGCCATCCATATTAGGATGCATGCATTTCCATGGCGTAAACTCCGCCATGGAAAGGCATGCGGGAAATCACCATGGGGGCCAATTGTGGGCCCCTGGGGGAGGGGGTGCTACACTGGGGGGGCACCCATGGTACCCCCCATCATTACCCTGCACAAGGTGGCAGGCACCGCGCAGTGCCTGACACGTTGTGCATGGCAATGCACAACATGGGCTTTAACATTGCGGTGGATGCTGCTTGAAGCCCCGCCCGCCGCAATGTTAAAGTTGAGGATGCGCCCGCCAGTGTGGGGGTGCATCCTAATTTAACTGGGGGGGCCACCGTAACTTCGGCGGGCGGTCCTGTGCTCCGTTGCAATGGCGGGCGGACAAAGTCCGCCCACCATCATAATAGGCCCTTTAGTAATTTATAAATAATAATGTATTCATTTTTACTGTTTTGTAAATAGTTTTAATATATTACATATATATTTATGTATCATAAAAAAATAATAAAATAACATATTTTTTTCATAATCTATCTTCTAGTTTATAATTTGCTATGATTCACTAAACTATATGCATATATTTGCTATTTTATTACTACTTTTGTAATTTATATGTTGTTACTATAAAGTAAAAATATGTATGTCTATATATTTGTATTCATATTTTTGTAGTATTATGTTTTTTTGGTCAATAATTTGCCACACAACCCTATTATGAGCAAAGATCAGGATTTGCTTCAGCTGGACTCTTTCTCTTTGGGACAGAGCAAACTTTAACCTTACTCAAATCATGTTGGATGTTAATATTGCAAACCTATTGCCATCTGTTGTCAGCATTAGATAAGCATTATAGGCCTGATTATGATGGCGGTCGGCCAAATCCTATCGGAGGTGGGACCGCCCGACAGGCTGTCCGCGGTCTCGCCACAGGCATTAGGAAGGGACACTAGACTTATCCCTGCACCACATGGCAGGCACCATGCAGTGCCTGCCAAGTGGTGCAGGGATATGTAGGGGGCACCATAGGTACCCCCATAACCCACAGCTGAGGGCCAGGGGGTAAGGGAGCCCGCTATGGGCCCCTAATGTCCCTTTCTGCTAACCCATTCAATGCGGGTAAACTGTCATGAAACGGCTGGCGGGGGGGACATCATTGTCCCTCCACCAATGTAGGGATTGGATTCCCCTCAGAGGGTCTGACGGGTTTCTGGAGCCTGTCAGATCCGGGGCAGTCAGTCTCTGCAAGCGCCACCCATCATCCCGCCATCCTAATGTTGTGAGCGGAAAACATTATTACGATGGCGGAGGACTCTCCTTTTCCTTTTAATCTTCCAAATACTGGATTCACCACTTCATGAACAAACCTTTGACACAGATTATTTATCTATGTACATATTTATGTGGTGTTTCTATATCACAAACCTACCTAAAAGGCAGGGAAGTGCTATAAAGGGTCAAAGACAGGCATTAATTCAAGAAGTGACAGGATAGATGGCTGGCTTGTGGACAGGTAATGCATTCTGATGTAGTATTCTTTATAGAGGTACGTCTTCAACTGTTTCCTAAATTGGAGGAGCAGCTTTGGGGTGGCCCCTATGGATAAAGGGGTGTTGTTCCAGATCCTAGGTGTAGAGATGGAAAAGCCCTTCTCCTTTGATTTTTTTTATCCTAGCTGCAGTGTGCTGAGAACTACCAGAGATGCTGAGATTGTCTAGAAGATAACTAGAAAAGTGGGGATGCTGGTAGTGATGGCTTTGTAAAGGATGCAATTGGTTTTGGAAATGTTGCAGGCTGGCAAGGGCAGCCAATGGAGTTCCATCAGGGTGTGACATGATCATATATCTTCTGGCACTGAGTGAGATGTGCTACGGTGTGTGGGATGTCCTTAAGGGGTGCCAGTGTGAAGTTTGGGAGTCCATGGAGAAGACTATAACCACTATACAGCTGCAAGGGCATGAGGGCTTAGCAGAAGTTCTGATGTCACCTTCTAGAAGAAACTCTTTCACTTTCTTTAGAAAGGAGAGGTGGTATCACACTGTCTTCATTTTTGGTAATGTGTTTTTTGAGGGTGAGATTAGATCCCAGTTATATCCTAGTGACATAGCTTTCAGTGAAAGTTGGGGATTAAAGCCCTTAAGATTCATGTAATTTAACCAAGTTTATACTATTTCTGTTGGTCTAGACGAATAACAGGAATTCTGTCGTGGCTGGGTTGAGCTTCAGGCAGGCACTGGAAATCCAGGTCTGGATGATGTTTAAAGTAAAAGTCCACATTTGTAAAGCGCACAATCACCCGTAAGGGTCTCTAGGCGCTGGGGGCCGTCGGGAAGATTAAGCGAGCTATTGCCCAGAGTCACATGGTGCTAGGCTAATCTGCCGCCGGAGCCGGGGATCGAACCGTGATCCCCAGATTCCAGCGTCAGTCGCCCTGGCCGCGGCGCCACACCTCTCCCATGTTTAGGCAAAGTTTGAGACTCTGGGTGTCTGAATCAGAAGAGACTTTCAAGTAGAGTTGTATATCTTCTGCACATTGGTGATTCTTGATACTGTTGTTTGTCAGTGGACCACCAAGAGACTCCATGTAGCTGGGAAAGATGAAAGGGAATGGTGTAGAACCCTGGAGACCCCACATGTGATAGAAATCTATTGGTACCTGGAGGTGTCCATGTGAACAAACTGGTGTCAGTTAAGAAGATAGGAGGAGGACGAATGCAAGAACATTGCTAGTGAATCCCTTTTGAGACTTCACGGTGCGAATGGTGGCTGGATGATTGATTATGTCAAAGGCACGTGGGAGGTCCAGCAATATCAAGAGGAGAGCTTTACTTCATCTGTGTGTCAGGAGGGCATTGTGTACGATGAATAAGGTTGTGGTCTCCATGTTGCAGTGTGATCTGAAGCTAGACTGGTAGTGCAGCAGGAACTGGCTAGCATTATTATAATCTTGCAGATGAAGATATACTGCTTTTTACATATGTTTATATTTCTTCAAATATAAATCTATTGGGAGCATAGTAAAACAATGTCATCTCCAAGCAAGCCAAAGGGGATACAAATGAGCAACAAATTCTATTATCCTAAAAGGCTGTGGACCACCGAAGAATCTTAAGTAACACTACACTATTTAAATTGAACATTTCAATGTTGGACAGAAACATTAGTAAAGCAAATATAATCATTTAATCACTGCCATCTGTGTACTTCTGCAGATTTGTTATTCGCTCCTTGAAAATAAAAAATGTCTCCCTTAGATCTTTGCTATCTTCAATAGCCATCCTAAAAGGTTTAGAGAATTCTTGTGAGCGCATCAAAGTCTTTAAAGAGCACCTGAAATATCTTTCAGCATGTAGCTCCAAATCAATATTAATACGCCGCTTTTCTTTCTGCACATCATACCATTCATATGCTGTCTCAAAGCAGTGCATACATTGTGCCCGTGTTTTCCGGTGCTCAGCACCCGCACCTGTTTTTAAACACTGTCACGTATTTATGAGAGTCCACTAGATTGTGGTGCTGTTCCCTTATTTTATTTAGGCCAGCACGAGTTTTTAGCAATTAAAAGTATTGTAAAACAATGAAACTTGCACTTCCAGGGAGTCTGTATACCTTGGACTGACCTGCAATACTCAAATACTCAAAATGTCACACTTGTTTAGGTATGATGGTTAGTCAGCTGGCACTGCCATTCGGCAGCAGTGGCAGCAACTGTGGGTGTCGTTGGATGCAGTGAAATATCTTTTTTCCCTTGCACTTTTATTTTTACAAAAACAAAACACTGTCACAAAGCCCTGTAAAAATATGTGCTAAAACCACTGAAGTTTTGGGCAAGTTCCACACCTCACATGGACCATGTTTCAGCATAACCAGCAGCCCTAGCGCTAATGCACTTACGCCTACAAACAACATTAATGCACTCCTGTCCAGACATGCTCAGCATATTAAAATCAGACTTGCTGGCTGTGCACTTGCTGCTGTTTTGTGATTGCCTGAGATCAGCGAAGAGTACTGTCAATGCTTCAATCTGCCATCTGAGCCAGTATTCCTCTGGCCAGGCAATGTCTCACTCAGCAGCTCCAAGGAGATCAGGGACAAAATGAGGGCCATGAACATCCATGTGGTGGAGGGAGGATGGATGTAGCAGAACATCAGGATTCACCGTTGCAGCAACAGATACTGTTGACTATTCCCCCACCATTTCCCAGACTCCGCTCCTTTGCCTAAAATAATAAGTATAGCTGAGATGAAATCCACCCCTCTCTTAATGCCAGTGACAGCCTATCTTATGCATCTTGGTGCTGCGAGCTCTCAACAGTTATATGGATAAAGTTAGGCCACTATAGCATGGGTTTTCATTATATTCATTGGAAAATCCTTTTCTAAGTTGTGCACCATTTAACCTTCCAACTGTCCCTGTTCCGCATGTCCAGGTTGTGCCGAGACCAGTGGCATGCCATCCATGGCTTCTCTGCTCCCCAGATGCACACCACCGTGGCAGAGCAAAGGCCAGGCGATGCTCAGCAGCCACTAGCAGACACTGTGCCTTCTGCAGGGCCCATGGAGGTGCTCGACTGCAGTGCTAGAAGCAGTCCACTTTGTTTTGCCAATCACCTCCGCTAAATGTCATGTTACAGAATACCCCTGTAAGCTGAGACACAATGTGAAGGATACGTTCAAATAGGAAATGGCTGAAGGGGATGGACAAAACAATCCAAAACCTGTATACTGTGCCCGTTGCAAAAATGTCCATTGTCGATTCCCCACCACTCCGTTTCCTTAAGGAATCCATAGGAATCTACAAAAACAGTAGTAAAGTTCTCATACACTAGTAACAAGTCTAAGCACATAAAAAAGTATTATAAACAAAGACATTGTTTATTGTATCTTCATTCTCAATAAAAAAATATTAAACTAAAAAAACAGAGACTTAACACGTTATTAAGACCTTGTACCTCACAACTATTCTTAACTGTCTTACACTAGACCATAAAATAATATTTTTCACAAAGATAACATTGAATAACCAAAGCCCTGTAAATATCTCACAGAAATGACACTTACCTCACTGAGAATCTGCATTTCTAAAACCTTTCCGAGATTTTTAATGGTTCATGGTTGCTTTGAGATTGCTATGTAAAGTCTATTTAATATGAGCCACCGGTCTTGCCATAAAATTCAGCCTAGGGTGTAACTGCTATCATAAGGTCCGAGTTTAGAAGACCATTAGCACATTTCCTGTCCGACCTAACATTGAGTCAACCTCTATATGTGTGACTTGTTTTGTCTATTTGAAACAGAAAGTTACCCAACTCCCCCATCTGAGTTTGCCAGTGATTTTTTCCCACTAACCATAAGTGATTCTTTCTATCCAACTTGGTGTTGAACCTTGATTTATTTTTATCTAAAATAATTTATTAAATCATTCTTATTCACCACTTCAAAGGGATAAATAAATGATAAATGCTCTAAAATTAAACGTTTGGCATTTCCTGCACACGCAACACCATATGTTTTCCCAGCTGGAGGGCAAAATACTCTACGAGAAAATAGCAATACCTATGGAAGATGGAGGCCATATAAATTTAATCAGTGACGAAGTTCAGGGAAAACATCACGTAATTAGTTTAAAAGAACTTTGTGATGAACCCTGGTTCATCCACATCTCGTTAAAAGTTACATTGCATCCCGTGGTCTAGGTATTTAATAATTAATAATTTGTACTGATGAATTTATAATGATAAAGACCAGAGTAGGACTGGCCTGTAGGGCCATCAGGCGGTGCCCGATGTGCTGGTCTCACAGGTCACTCTGTCTGCCTGTTTGTGGTCTACTGAGACAGGCTTTTACTGTTTATTTCCCTGGTATTAAATACACATTTCCTGTTTGGCAGACTTCTGTACCTCGACAACTGCTACAATTTGCAAAACATGGGCAGCGTTTTTAGCATTCTGGTATGGGTGCCACATTTATCAAGGCGCCCTAGACTATTTACTGTCCAGGGTCGACACTGATAAACAGTTTACATTTGTTAAAGTAAAGCTGCAACATATGTGTTTGTTATGTACTAACAAGAAAAGTAAACAGTTAACCATGGAAAAATGAGAACACGTGAGGAGAAACGGGTGGAGGTTGGTGGGAATTTCAGAGCTTTACGTACATAACAAATAATGCCTCCAGAAGCTATTAAAAAAATAAGCGTGTGCATATTAATCGTATAGGTGAATTCGTACACGCTTTGTTTTGGAATTTAGAGACACGCACACGT
Organism: Lissotriton helveticus; assembly: GCF_964261635.1. NCBI lineage: Eukaryota > Metazoa > Chordata > Amphibia > Caudata > Salamandridae > Lissotriton > Lissotriton helveticus. Next base: position 1,994,650,594 of record NC_136059.1, on the reverse strand, counting down.
GACTTGCACCTCTTGTATATCTGTAGTCACCTATGGTGCAGGATTATGGGGTTACTCAAATATTAGCGCAATTCAAACCATGGAAAATAAGTTTTTATGTCACATTCTGTCCGTGCCCGAAAGTACTGCAACGATGATATGCCATGCTGAATTGGGAACATCTTACGTCACTGACACTATTAAAATTCAGCCAATCCTACTTTGGCATAGGGTTTGGACAAATGATGAATGTGTTGTTAACCGGGCAATTTTAAAGGATATTTTAGTATTGGACAATATCAATGACTTTAAATGGATATGCTACGTCAGAAACTTTCTTGAAAAATTAAGTTGCCCCCAATACTTTGAGGACCCACAATCAATGGAATACATATCTAGAAGAGACCTGAAAAATCTGTGTATGGCGTACCTCAGGGAAAAGAGACATATAGAGGAGGCGAGAAAAAAGACTGTTTCTGCCCATCAGGACATTTTATGCGGAGAGAAATTGCAGCCATATCTATCATTGTATATGTCCAATCATGAACGTTTCCTTTTGACCCGATTTAGATTTAATATTGTTTTTAGGACATTATCGTTCCCCGTGATGAATTGTTGGTCGAGGGATCTATGTCTTTGTCCATGTGATGATGTATCCCAACAATCCGATATACACATATTATTTTTCTGTAAATTTTATACTTTCTTTCGAAAGAAACTTATCATCCCTATCCTCAAAGACTTAAATGTATATAGATGTCGCCTAGCGTTTTTAGAATGCCAGAAAATGGAAACTGTTTTTATGGTAGCCTCAATTGCAGAATTTTTAAAATCAGTTTTTAAGTGTCGTAAATCAATTCAAATCGATTAATTTTCTATATTGTACACATGAACTTAATTTTGTTGTCTTCTTTTTTCCGTGATTTTTAAAAAAATGTTTACTTGACCCCTTGTAAATTGTACCTTTCATGCTACTTTTATGGTTATTTTGCTTTTATAACCGAATAAAGTACTTTTGAATCTTGAATCTTGACTTGCACCTCTCTGGAACCAGTTCATGATGAGTAACTTGCCACCTTTTGAGTTACCTTGAATCAGATTAACTTGCATACCCGTGCAGACTTTTTGTAGTCTTCGTTCTTTACTGTCACGATATCAGTACATCTCTAACTTGTAATTCTGGCTACCTGCTCTTACCTTAAGTTCTGCCTTGCAATTCATAATAACTTTTAGGAAATTATTCATAAACATCTTCTTTTTAACTTGCATGAATGTTGCATTGCTTACGTTACATTAATGTGACAATACAAATTAAGCTTATACACCAGATTGATAATTTTAGATTGGATGTGATTCAGAAAAAAGAACAATAGTCACCTGTTATAAAAGAAATAAAAAGGAAAGAACACAAACAGTTAAAAGGCACTTGTAAGAAGAGGAAGGAATATATACCTTAAATCAATCTTGTTAGACCTGGCATCTTTGGCGTGGTTTCCCCTGACTTTTTGCCTCTACCTCCTGTATTTTTGACGCTGTGCTGGATTTCGCTTTTGCTGGTTTAGATGCTTTGGGCACTTTGCCACTGCTGATCAGTGTCAAAGTGCAAGTGCTCCCTGAGTAAATTGTTATTGTGATTGGCCCTCCATGATTGGCATATTTGTTTTACCAGTAAGGCCCTAGTAAAGGGCACGGAGTGTGCCAGGGCTGGTGATTCAAATGCTACTAGTGGGCCTGCAGCACTGGTTGTGCACCCTCACAAGTAGCTCTAAAATGGTGTCTCAGGCCTGCCACCACAGTGCCTGTGTGCAGTTGCTAAATGCCATGCTGACCTGACCAGTGTCCCCACTGGCCAGGCCTAACCCTTCCCTTTCTGTACACATTGGACACCCCTATGGAAGGCCAAAGGTACCCCCCTGGGCATTGTGCAGGGTATGTGAAAGGCAGGGCATGCCCTGATGTAGGTGACATGCCCTGATAGCGAAATACTGCCATTTTCGTTTTCACTAATGGAGAATGCTGTGTATAATGTTTACCTGCATATCTTCCCATAGGGGCAAGATAGAAAATTAAAGTCTGGGATCCCTGAACTCAGAATTTAATACCCTATCTTTTAAGAAGGATGGTTTTTAAATCCTGTGTCTGAGAACAGCACTTTTAGAAAGTGGCTGTTCTCCTGTCTGACCTTTCTGTGTGTCTTGGCCTCTTTGTGAATTGACTGTCTGGTTTGTGAGTGGCAGGGGCTTGGGAGCCCCCAGGAGGCTGAATAGCTACATCTGCATCTTGAGTGGTGGGAGGGGATAGCACCTGGTCCTGAATAGGGCTGTGCTTGCCTTCCACAATGCTGGCTCTACCTCCTGCTTGGCGGCTGACAAACCTGCTCCTCTCTCTGAAAGGAAAGAAGAAGTCAGGAAAACAAAGTGCTCCAGGACTGACCAGACTGGTTCTGACTAAGCCAAGGTCTCTCTGCCTCCAGAGAACAAAGGAAAGACTGGTATAAACAGGGATGCCCAGACCTCAGATAATTAGATCATCCTGGAATCAAGAAGGAACCTCTGCCAAGGAGAAAGCTGGAAGACTGAAGAGGAAGGACTGTCCTGCTGTGTGTTTGTGGGCTGACCTGCCGTTGCTTTGCTGCCAGGGAGAGGCGAAAGGACTTTGCTGTTGCTGTTTCCCCTTGCTTGAAGAGATCGCCAAGGGCCTGAGGAGAGCTGGCCTCCTCTTAAGAAATCCCAGGAACAAAAGGACTTCACCCCCAGCTTCCCCCTGAACTCTGCTGTGTGAGTTCTACTCTTCCTATAGTGCTTGATCCAATTGTGGGGCCTCTGGAAGGTGTGCCTGCTGTTTGGGGAGCTGGACAAGGAGAAAAGAAGAAGAGCTGCAATTTTCATGCATAGCTCGCTTGCGGAGCGCATCCCCGACAGTGCGAGGAAATTCCAGCCTCCGCGTAGATCCAGATCGTCACAGCACCGGTTGCCACTGCAAGAACCGACGCATTGTTCGCTTGCGGAAAGCATCGCCCCGGTGCGGGAAGATTCCTGTTGCTGTGAGTATTTTTGCAGAGCCTGTCGTCGCTGGGTGAGATCGCCGCACCGCTTGCTGGCGGACCGCATCATGTTGCTGCGAACATTGTCGCAGAGCCATCGCATCGAGGGGCCTCGAGAGGAGAAGATCGATACTGTGCTGCGCATCGCTGCCGCACCTGAGATCATCGCCGTCCCGAAGATCGTCGCATCGTGCCTGTGCGAGACGCTTCCTACCGAACCTGTGCACCGGAATCCATACAAGGTATCGCATCCCTCCCCATACAGACTGGATTTGTCGTAACACACCTGCTGCGTCCAGCGGGGCTGACGCATCACCTCCCCAGGGTCTCAGGAGTGACGCATCGCTTGTTTTTCAACGCTGCAGCTTCCATTTGGAACTTTTGTCGCATATACAGGTACTTTGGACTAAACATGATGCAACTGTGGATTATTTTGATGCAAACCCTAGAACTCCTTGAAAATCATATTCTTGAACTGTGTATGTTGGATTTTTGTTGTTTTGGTCTTGTGTAGTTTAGATAAAGATACTTTATTTTTCTCAACTGGTGTGGAGTCCATTTGTGGTGTTTTCACTGTGTTACTGTGAGTGTTGGTACAAATGCTTTACACATTGCCTTTGATAAGCCTGTCTGCTCGTGCCAAGCTAACAAGGGGGTGAGCAGGGGTTATCTAAAGAGTGTATCCCCCTTACCTTGACTAGAAGCAAGGGTCCCTATTTGGACATTGGTACCTACCTCTGCCAACTAGAGACCTCCAGATCTAACAAATCCTAAACAAGCGCATCATTTTTTCTAGAAGGCACAGCTGTAACTTTAATAGAAAACATGTACAGACAACAAAGCATATGAAGAAAAAGGGAATGGCATTTAATTATGGTCAGAGTTGGGGCAGTATGGTGCATCTCCCTCCACAGGGCCACATTCTGACTTGCTTGTGGATACTGATCCAGGAATACCCAGTATTCTGAATAGTCCATGGAAGAAATTTGGAAGGATGAAAAGAATCTTTAAGATTTTCAAATACCTCCCTTTGACATCTCTTGTTTATTCATTTATTAGGAAGATTTGAATGACACCACACACTCACAAGCCAATACTAGAAAGAAACATGGTGGTGTGATCCATGTCTGACATTCTTCAGTCACTGCTCTTGGAGACCATGGTTTGCAGACAAATGTCAGTCTCAATAGACTCATGTTGTGGGTCATCTGAAGAATGGATAGACTTGTTCTTCTCTCAGCCTTTGATTGCTGGCACACCAGAGTTTGGGGCCTGAAATTCCAGTGAGCTTCCTCCGTATTGTAGCAATGTAAAGGTTGGTTGATTGATCAAGTTTCTGCTTACTGAAATGTTGCTTGACATGTGATCTGCACATACTTCAGACACTCGTTATAATAGAGCTTTGCATAGTGATAAGTCACAGCCCTTTAGTCCTTGTAACTTGCCAATGGTTCTTTTAGGGAGCATGGTGTAGTTCAAGTTATGTTGTCCAGACTCACTGTCACCAAGACTCCCATGGTCTCCTCCCAATAATCATTTAGAATGACTCGTGGTATGTTTTGGGTCATGGAATATTTTAAGCTGACTGCCACAATATGTTAAGGTGGAAATTGGATGTCAGCGTTGAATGTTACTTCCAGGTGCTTTGATTTTGGTATTTGGTGGGTGATGTATTCCAGAAGTCTAGGAAGTTAATTTTGCACCTTGCAAGCATAAGGATCACTCTCTTTAAATGTATACGTAGCCTAGAGATCTGGTTATTGCTGTCTTACTAATTATGAAATAATTTTCAACTCTGATATGAATGTAGACATGGCCAGCACACATTTAGAAATACACCTGATATGCTTTTCTTTTATACCCTTGCTAGTGTGTGCCTCTAGATATTGAACAGCAGAGATCAGAGGGAGGATCCCTGGGGGATGCTGAATAGCACCCTTTGTCTGGATAGTTCCACAGAGCTACTCTCAGTTCTTCACTGGTAGTGCTCCAAGGATATGGAACTCTTTGATACTGGAGTTCTGCACAAGCATCTCCGATCTGGCATTCAAAAAAAGAGTGAAGGCACTGCTTTTTGAGACACATCTAATTGGCTGATGAATTAAAGTTTGTAGATTTTATATAGCACGTCTTATCACCCTTACGGGTGTCCAGGCGTACTCCATGGTCACGGGGAGATTAAGTGATTTGCCCAGAATCACAGGATGTTGTGCTGACATCGAGACCCGAACATGGATCCCCAGCTCTCGAGCCGGCAGCTCTGGCCACTGCATCACATCCACTCATGGGCATAACTTGGGTTATTCCGTGAAGCAGAATCATGTGGAATTACCTAAGAATTCTATTAGATTATGCTTGAGTTATGCGAGAAGAATAATTTTGCGTTCAGCATTATTTCTTACCACAAAAATTACCCCTTGTGTTCAAAATAGAATGGAATTTGCATTTTGCGTTAAGAAATAGAGCTAAATGCAACAGCAGGTGCGGCCAATGAATGTAAGAGCGGTAGGGCAAGGGGCGGGATGGGGAGAGATTTGACATAAGATGACGATGGAAACTTAAATAAAAAAAGAAAACCTTTTTTCTTTTTTTTAAATTTAAGGTTCCCTCATCGTGGTATGTCAAATCCCCCGACCCCACCCCCACCCCACTGCTTTTACCTTCACAGGCCATGCATGTGCAACAGAACATGAATGCCGAGTGTGAGCAAAAGCTCTTGCTCACTAATTGTGCTCTTGGGGTAGGCTTTTCCCCCATCTTACTACTGGCATTTAGCTCCATTTTCTTAGCTCAAACATGCCCATGTGTCCAAAATGGACGCAAGGATGCATTTTGGGCTAAAAACTGCATTAAATACAGCAGAACATGAATAGGGAGTGTGAAAGGCTGCTTGCTAAATGTGCTCTTGTGGTTGGATTTTTTCCCCAAAATTACTCTTAATTACGCAAGCAGGAGTAATTGTGTAAATATCAATAATTCCTCATTTTTAACATTCTCAGATCCTCACCTCCGTCTCTGACCCTGTATAGCGCTCTGTTACTCCTGACTAGGTTTGTGCCGTATAAATACCACATAGACATATACAAGGGATGATGCAGTCATGGTCTCCGATCCTATGTTTTTTATCCTTTGGAATGAAGAACAGTATGCAGTCCTCAGAGTGCCCTCAAATGATCACTGGTTTACTAGCAGCTGGTTTTTAATATGCTGCATTCTGTAAAGAAAGGCATTCCATTCCCAACTGAGGCCCCGATTCCAAGATCGCTCGGAATGCCTCTGAATCGGATTTGGCTTTCTCGGATCCGATTTGTAGCCCTTGTTTCTGACTGAATCGTACACAGGTCCGAACTACCAAGTACGATGTGAAGATTGCATACGCGTCGACCGAATAGTTTCCAGGACCCGAACCTGTCCGTACGACTCGTCCGTAGCCAAAATTTGCCGCGCAATGGAGTATAATTACGATCGAGTGAGTATGATGCACGATTTGGACAGCTGCTTCGCCTCGGTCTCAGTGAGCCAAAACGGCTGTCGGAATCATACTTTAGGGGGCCGTAGCAGGCCTCCTTTCACCCATGGGCCCTCCGAATCTGTCACGGGGTGTCTGATGGCATTGCGGATTGCTTCAGAGCAAGTCTCTTTTCTACAAGTCCTTGCTACATCATGCCCATGGGTTCTCCCGATCCAGGCATGCACAGTGTGGCGGGCACCATGGAGTGCCCGCCACAGGGCGTACACTTTTCCCCACCAACCCCTTTTTGCTATTTGAGCCTGTGTATGCATCTGTACACAGGCTCCCATAGAGTTCAATGGGAGTCCGAGCGAAACGAGTCTGTAAGCATACAGCTGCATCGTACTCGCTTGTTCGGACTCCCTGAGCATGTTTCGCTTGGAAAGCCCTTTGTATCCGAGTCGTACAGAGGGCTTTCCTAGCAAGATCGGAATTGGGCCCTTACTGAATACAATGCAGCATTTTCCTTTAGCTTGGTCCAGTCATTCAGCTGATGCTTGAACATCCGAGAGAATAGCTGTGTGTGTCCCAAAGGAACAAAGTTTTGGTTTAAAAATATTTGTGAATTTTTTTTTTTTTTTTCTACATCTTTGTTTGTCATTTAACATTGAGGTAAACAGGATAGCAGAGATGCACAGCACATTCGCCCTACACGTGAGGAGTACAGCAAAAAAATTACTTAGTAAATTCCACGTTTTACATCACCCTTCTTTGCAGGTCACGTGGCTTTGCACAACACTCCGGGTGCAGCTTACTATTGCTGCTCTCCGGCAGTTTCAAAGCAATGACACAGAATTAAAAACAGACAGGAGACTGATAGGACCAGGACTTTAAGTGGGCCGGGCCCTGTCAGTGCTCAGCACCACGTTCTTAAAAGCAGGTGCAGTGACGGCCCATATCATGCTCTCCAATTTTGCCTTCTCCCTCAGAGTGAAGAAAATCAATCTTAACTGTGCTGCAGTACCACCCTTCACTGCCTTTCATGTAACTTCAAAGAGATGCCATTTAGCTCTTTCACAGTCTCACCATTATAGAACTGAAGGATTTTCAATATTATATACAACAAAGCCATAGTTGTTGTTTATGTATCTTATGCAACTAACTATTGACAAAGTCAATAGCCCTAGCTTGTTGTAGGTTTAATGTTACTTGTTGCATCATGTGTCTTATGGATACCATGACAGAAACAGGAAAATACCATTCGGGTGGCACAATATGCTAAGAACAGATTTGTGGTGTACTTTTTTTTAAGCAACGCCCTTAATTACATCAACCATGTCACTTTGAGAGACCCCCAGTTTTCTCATCCCATTTAAAGCCCTGGATGAGACACAGCTTCTTTTCTTGGCACAGCAAAGCATAACCAACTATCACAATCTTTGGCCAACTTCCAGCCTAAGTACTCCCTCTTTCCTGGCTCGCTGGCCATTCTAAAGTCCGCAAACATCACAACACACACACAGAGACATAAAGACGGAGACACCAGGCGCATTCGTCCCTTCATTTCACATACACAAACACTTCTCTCTAATGCAAAAACCCATAATGCATCGTGCACATTAGAATACCTCTGGTTCAGCATTGGGGCTTGTGTTGTTCCTATTGTAGCAGGATAAAGGCTGAATCAGGTATGGTTGGCCTTCGTTTCAAAAAGCATAGCAAGCCAAAAACGATGGATTGAGTGCGGCTGTTCCTTGACAATAATTCAAACATTTCAACCCTCAGGTTTTTGGCTTTGTACAGTTTATTGTCAGTCTTGTTTCTGGTCGTGAGGTAGTCAAAACGGTAATTGCACAAAATAATACAGCAAACAATGTGAATGGCATTTGTTTAATGTTCAAAAGATTATTTTTCCTAAAATGATGCAAGAATCTAATGACAAAAAACTAGACCCATGTATTTCATCGCCTTCACTGGTTTTTCGAGGTCACACACAAAAAGGCAAAAAGATATTTCACTTTGGCAAGTGGCTGAAAAAACTTTAATCGAGATTCAGAAGTTTTTTTCTTGATAATGGATAAAGTGATTCTTCTCAATTTCGGCCCAATTATTAAACGCGGTGGGCAATCAAATGAGTCTGTATAGACATTCGGGAACGATACAGTTATCATCACGTATTTATTCCCGCAAAGTACACTAAGCTCAATTCATTTCAGTCAGTAATTCATTCATTTTCGCTGCAACGTGACTTCTTTATCCCGTAGGTTTGTGAGTGAGGAGGAAAAGCATTATCTGGGCGCACACAGCCTTTCAATGAAAGCCCGGTTTGTCAAGGGCAACACAAATTAATATCGAAATTGTGATTATTTACCGTCCAAGGGCATAGCGAAGCCCTCGCTCTGCCAGCATAAGTGGGGATGCCTGGGAGAAATTACATTGTTTTATGGCCCTTCTTAACTTTCATCTCTGGCTTGCAGGTCATTGCCAAGGCAGGAGGAAAGACCTATGCATCATGGTGGTACAACTGTAAGAAGGAATGAAAGAGTTCAAAAAAGCTTAAATGGGTCACAAAATGGAATAGAAATGTTTGGAATATGACAGAAAAAAACGTTAGAGGTCAATACAATGGAATAGCTTGAAGGAAGGAAAGAAAAATACAAATAAGAACAGAGAGAAGAAAAGTTAAAAAGAAGTAGGATGGAACATAGGCACAAAAGAAGAATGGAAAGAAGGAGAGAAGGAGAGAAAGGGAAAAAGAATGGGAGAGGAAGGAAAAGAATTAAACTTGGAAAAAGGGGTGGTGGGAAAAAACAAACAAATAAAAATGGGAAGAGAGAAAAAAGTCAAGCTGAAAATATAATAAAATATTGGAAAGAAGAAATGAGAGATGGGTGGAAGGTTGGTGGAAGGAAAACAAATAAAGAATTAGCAAATGGAAGGTATTCAAGAAGAAAGAGGGATGAGGGATAAGACAAAGGAAGTACAGGAGATGTTAAAACAAGAATATGAGAAAGGGGCTAAGGAAGGGAAAGATGGAAAGCAGAAAGAAACATCAAACATGAACATAGCGAAGGAAGACACCTGAAAGAAGAATGAGCAGAACAAAGCAAAAATGGAAAAATGGCATCAGAGGAGAATGAAAAGGGAGGAAATAAACAGAAAGTAGAAAAGAAGGATGGAGAGAAAAAAATCAGACAGATAGATGTCAATGCTGTAAATGTGCAGTTTTTGGCAACATTCCCTACAAATCATGCTGTAAAATGCATCATTCTGAAGATGTTTCCTCCAGGCAACGATGCCTACTATCTCCTTAATAGAAAAGGTCGGGATCGCTCAGTTGTCTAGGACATTTCGTTCCATTTGGCTTAAAGTGGAGGGTATTTTTGGGGCGTGGCTTGCGCACCGCTACGAGATGGCGGGTCGCGCTTGAGCTCCAGGGAGGCAGCGGCTGTCGGGACGACTTTAGGTTACCGTTTGAGGCTGTTTCTACTTCCGAGTTCGGCATGAGGTGTCGGAAGATGCCGTGAGTGCTTTCACCTACGCTGTAACAACGGCGGCAGACAAGAACTGTCCTTTTTCTGCACTTAGGACCTTGATACCGGCATCTCTGACTGTGGCCGCCATTTTGTCCCTGCGGTGGCGTCGCTCTTTTATGTCTCACAGATCGCTGTTTTCGAGCGCAACGAATATGGATGGCTGACATGAGGTGACATTCATTATATTTTTATACTGGTGGTCCTTTACAGTAGTATTTCTGCACACAGGCGCAGTATATGTCTGCTGACTATTGTGGATTCCTGACTACCATGTTGCACCTCCTTCTGCTCGCCTATGATGATTTTTACCCTTAACCTGAAGGTTTTGAATTGTGTAACCTGATTGCTAGGTTCCTGGATATTTGAAACTTCTGCGCTTTGCGCTCTGGTGGTATTTTCATGCCTTCTATTTTCACCTCAACTGCTCTTGTCCGCCATTTTGTGTGCTGAGGTGCTGGATATAGTCTGTTCCTAGTGAGCTTAACATCAGTGGCACTTGGTGAGGTATATAATTTTTTTTGGGCTTTTACTGATTTATATTACGTCACATATTTATTGTGGTGGATTTTTTAGAGAGACATACTGTGCTCTATTCCTATGGCGGACAACATGGGGCCCTCTCCCACTGCTAAAGACTCTAAAGGGACTTTAAAAAGACCTAAACAGCAGTCCCCCACTCCTGAGTCCTCTCAAAAAGATACTAACTCCACTTTGGAAACTATTTTGGCGCGATTAAATGTTGTACATGATATTGCACAATCTACTAAGACTAATACCGACTTATTGCAAGTTGAGGTGGCTGCTATCAGGAGTGCCTTTAAAGCCTTATCTGTCAGGGTTGCGAATGCTGAATCCCGTATTAGTGGGGTGGAGGATACTACGCATAGCCACTCAAAGTCTCTTCAACAGATGGAACGTTCAATGGCGGCTTTGCGCAGGGATCTTACAGAACAGGAAGATCGAAATAGGAGAAGTAACCTGCGTATTTTTGGTCTTCCTGAGGATGCAGAGCAGTCAGCCTCCTCAATGATTGAGTTTCTTTCTAAGTGGCTTCCTTCTACCCTACAAATTTCCTTCCAGAGAGACTTTGAAATTGAGAGAGCTCATCGAGTTCCTTCGTTCAAACCCAAATCCTCCACTTATCCGAGGGCAGTCATTTTTAAACCGCTGTGTCACCAGCATTCTGAACAGATTTTGGCTCATATGAGGAAAGTTAAGTCGGTGTCCTGGGAGGGGCATCGGATTGCTATTTCACAGGATTTTGCCAGAGACACTGTAATTCGAAGGAAAGGATTTCTCAACTTGCGGAAACGTCTGATAGACATGAAGATCCCATTTTCCTTTGCTGGTCCTTCCAAGTTTCGTATTACTTTCAAGTGACGACATCGGATTTTTGATGAACCTGCTGATCTTTCCTTTTTTTTGGATAACCAATCTGAGTCACAGATGGACTCTTCTCCGGCTCCTGGTTCTTCTGGGACCTGAATTTCTGTTTTTGTTGTTTCCAGTGGTTTAGTGCGTCTTGTTGTTTGACAGGTGCCACGGTTGTTTCGCTCATATATTGGTCACTCGTTCACTATTCGTTCTCTAGATGATTCGTCTGTAACGTGTCAGTTTTTTGTTGAATTGTTCTTGTTATGTATCCGCCTGGTTGCCTTGCCTTTTCCTCTTTTTGAAGGTTTTATGTTTTTTTCTTCGATATATCCGCTGTTTGTAAGGGCCTATATCGTCTTTTTGATTATCTTTCTTGTTATTGGTGGTTTCGGATCTTGGTTTCTGTTTCTCATAATCTCCGATATCCTGGTTTGTCTTGTCGTTTTCTTTATTCTCTGTGTTCCCCAGTTATTGGTGCTTTTCGATTTTGACCTTTACCGATATTCGTTCTTCCATTTTTGGCGTATGCTTGTTTGTTTGTTTCTGTCAGCCGTTCGTTGCGCTATTGTCAGGTTTTCTCTTTGTGCTCACCCATATAGTCTTGTTTTTTTATATTTGAAATTTATTGTTTCACTTCTTAGAGCTCCTCTTCTGTTATTTTCTTCTGATCAATTTGTTCGGTCTTGTCTATCTTTTTGCACTGTTCTAAAAAGTTGCAGACTTTATGCCTGCTGATATATGCATTTGTTTACTATTCCATTTCTTTACTTCTCTCAATTTTTACAATTCTAGCTAGTATTGCTAATGTCTACCATGTACTCTTTTCCTCTCGCTTCTATATTTTCTAGCTCCTGGCTCTCACCACTTTCAGTTTTTTTTTTTTTTGCCATGCTTCTATGTTCTTTATATGAATTTATATTTATCGACATTCGTTTGCTTGACATATAGACAAGTTTCTCTTATCTCATTTTAGCTCATATTAATGCGTTTGTTCTTGGATATGCCTTTCACTGTTTTTTTATGTCTTTCATTGGTCATTAACCGGTTTTCATTATTACATGCTTATTTTTTGTAGCTCTCCCTACCCGGATTATATTGTAGTATAAGCGCTATTTATATTATTCTCGACACCCTTGCTTGATTCTTTCTTTTCTTTAGTATGGGATATATAGCGTTATCGTTTGCTCTTCCCGACGGCCCCCTGTTCCCCTCTCCATGTTCCCCCTGGTGTGAGATGGGTCTCCCTTAGACCTACCCTAGCGGGTTTTGCTTTCTCTCTTTTTCTCTTCTTCTCTATCTCTTTCTCCTCTTCTCTTTCCTTTTCCTCTTCTCCTTCTTCTTTCTTTTTTCTCTTGGATCTCCTGGTGGTGCTGTTTTGCTTTAGGTTGGCTGGTAATGTTCTGTTTCTGCGTCCACTTTTGTTTTCTAATCTGATTGTTCTTGTTGTACATCTATGCCTGGCTTAAATGTAGTTTCCCTTAATGTTAAGGGTTTAAATCATCCGGTCAAGAAGGCAAAAATTTTGGATTACTGCAAATCTTTGTCTTCGGATTTGTTTTTTTTACAGGAGACGAAATTATTCCACAAAGAGGCTCTGTGGTTGCGGAAAGGTTGGGTTTTGGATGTTGTATGTTCTGATACTCTTGGTAAACGGAATGGTGTGCTCACCCTTATTTCTAGGAATTCTGGATTATCAGTACTTTCTTCTGAACATGATTCTGAGGGTCGATGGGTATTATCTAGGCTCTCAGATGGAATTAATGATCTTTATGCTTTGAATATTTATGCCCCTAACAATGATGATCCTTCCTTCTGGCAGAAGATCTCTAAATTACTTTCCCAAACGCCCCATAGTGGTAATTTAATAGTGGGTGGTGATTTTAATTTACCGCTAGATCCTCTGTTAGATAGATATTCTGCTTTCTCCTTTCGTCCTCCTAGAGCTCATAAGCAACTGTTAAATATGTGCTCCTCTGCTAATCTTCATGATATCTGGCGTCTTCATAATCCTACTGGCAGTGAGTTTTCTTTTTTTTCCTCTCCTCATTCTAGTTTCTCTCGTATTGATTACCTCTTAGTTCATTCGTCTTTGCTACAATCTTCGTCTTCACCGTACATTCATCCTGTTCTTGTCTCAGACCATGCGGCGGTTTCCTTCTCCCTCTCGGGGCTCGCCCCTAAGAAATCCTCCCCTTCGTGGAAGTTAAATACGGAAATTCTTTATGATGACGCTGCGGTCAGTGCCTTGCAAACCGAAATTGAACAGTTTTTTTCTGTTAATGAAGGGTCAGTTGATTCACCAGTGGTTTTGTCTGACGCCTTTAAATGTACTCTTCGCGGTTACATCATTAAAGTTATGGCTCAGAGAAATGCTGCCATTAAGAAGGAACTTTCTGATTTAGCGGATAGTATTAAACGTAATGAACTCCTTTTTCGTCAGACGAAAGATTTACAAATCTTGCAATCTATTAAGAAGCTAAAATATTCGTATAATGCTCTTGTCACTAAGCGGGCTCATATTGGTGTGCAAGCACAAAAGTGTAAACGGTTGTTGTTAAAAAATCGTGCTGGTAAGGTTTTAGCAGCCACGTTGAAGTTCCAGGACTCTGGCTCTAAATCGTCTCAAATTTCTTCTATCTCTGATAGATCCGGCGTTAAAAAATTTCAAACCAAGGAGATCCTTGCGGTGTTTCGTGATTTTTATGATAATTTATATACTCCTACTAATCCATCGTCATTGGAGGCTTGTCAGGAGTTCTTAAGCACTATTCCTATTCACTCTGTTTCTCAGGAAGTTGGGGAGAAGCTAGGTACCTCAATTACAACTGAGGAAATTACTCTTGCTATTAAGGCTACTCGTTCTGGTAAGGCTCCGGGACCTGATGGCTTTCCCATTCTGTTTTATAAAACTTTTCTCCCTTTTATGGTCCCTCGCCTAAAAGCCCTTTTTGATGCTTTCATTCAACGCGGTGCGGTTTCCGGTACAGCGGCGGATGCTACTATTGTGGTTATCCCTAAGGAGGGGAAGGATATCACGGACCCTAAAAACTTTCGTCCTATTTCCCTTCTTAATATGGAGGCGAAAATTTATGCCAAAATTCTGGCTAAACGTTTGGAGTCCTATATCCCTTCTCTGGTTCATCCATCACAGACTGGGTTTGTCAAAGGTTGGCTTGCTAGGGACAACATTCGTACTTTTTGCCATATTTTGGGGGCAGCTAAACGATCTACGCTTCCTGCTGCAGCTTTAGCCCTTGACGCCGAGAAGGCTTTTGACAAGGTCTCTTGGCCCTTTTTACAAGCCGTTCTTCGTGCTCACAATCTTGGGGACTCCTTTGTTAATATGGTGATGTCTCTTTATGCCCACCCTCGAGCGAATATTAGAGTAAATGGAGCTACCTCTGAGTTTTTTAGTCTTCGTCAAGGTACTCGTCAGGGTTGCCCCCTGTCCCCGCTTTTGTTTTTACTTGCTATCGATCCGCTTCTGAGACTAATTGATCTTCATCCAGACATTAAGGGTTTTACGTTTGGTTCACAGTGCCTAAAATCAGCGGCGTACGCAGATGATGTCCTTATTTTTTCTGACCATATTGTTTCAGCTATTCCTGCGATCACAGATACGATTGCCCTTTTTTCTAAGGTCTCTGGTTATACTCTCAACAGAGACAAGACGGAGATGTTTCCCCTTAATGCTTATTGTTTTCCGGCACATATGGGTTCTGCTGGTTTCAAATGGCAATCGAAACAGCTCAAATACTTAGGGGTCTGGTTTTGTAGTACTTTATCGGAGACCGTGGCCTATAATGAGACACAGACCTTAATTAAAGTCCGTCATCTTTTAGAGACTTGGTCTCCTAAACACATTTCTCGGTGGGGCCGAATCCAAACTTTAAAAATGATGGTCACTCCTATTGTTAACTTTATTTCGTCTATGCTCCCGTTGAATCTTTCTTCTTCCTTTTTTCGTGAGATTGATTCCATCACTTCCTCATTTCTTTGGAATGACAAGAGAGCTCGAATTGCATATAAATCCTTGAGGAAACCCTACGATATGGGTGGCTGTAATTTCCCAGATTGGTGGAAGTATCAGGTCGCTTTTTTAGCCTCTCAAGGAGCGTTGTGGTTTTCTTCACTTCCTGGTCATACTCCTTCTTGGATGTACATCGAACAGGCCCTCTCTTCTCCTCTTCCGGTCTCCTCATTTTTAACCACGTCTTCATTATCTATTCTTTTTTCTCGTGCTATTATATTGGACACCATTGCAGCTGTTAAATTGGTCGATCGGAGATTGGCTACTCCGATTCATAAATCTAGGTGGTCTTCTTTGTGGCGTAACCCCCGCATAAAGATTCTTATTGATCCCCCACTCATTCAATATTGGTCTGCCATAGGTATCACGTTGGTACCGCATCTTTAAAGTTCTAATGACGACCCGCTACCCTTTTCTTCTTTAGCTCGGCAATTTTCACTCTCAAATCTAGATTTTTACACCTTCTTGAAAATTAAAGTCGCTCTTGCCACAGTGCGTCTTGTTCCTAACTCCCCTTCGGTTTCTTTGATATCTTTGTGGCTCAAGTCTGGTCACATTGCTTCACGCATCTATAAATTTTTGTCCTTGCCATCTTCAGATTCATGCACTATTACGCAGCAAAAATGGTCCCGTCACTTTGGTACGGAGATAACGGAGCACGTGTCGTCGGATACTTGGCAATTGATAGGTATGTTCTCTCTGCGCAATAAAATTGCTCCTTCTTTATTTCAATCCAAATTTTTCTACATCAACCTTCTTCATTGGACTCCTAAGCGGCTTTGTTCTCTTCATTTAAAGGATGATGATTTATGTTGGAGTTGCGGTTTGGAGGTTGGTGACTACCCACATATGTTCTTTCTCCAATCCTTTTGGGATCTTATTCATAAACATCTCATGTTAATTTTTCAAATTAAATTTCCTCTTTCTTTTCCAATGGTCTTATTGGGACCCTGGGCTTCCCAGATACCTCTGCCGTTAGATACCTTAGATATGCAATTGTTAGATCTTTTATTAACTGTGGCTGTTAAGGTGATTCTTATGGAGTGGAAGTCTTTTGCTTCCGTTTCTTACCACACATGGTGGGCATGGGTTTCCTTCTTGAGAAGTGCACACACTTCTGTGGATAGGGTTCATCTCACTCCCACTATTTCTTTTAACGTTTGGAGAACTTTAGATACATATATGGATTTGGCCTCAAGGGGGTTGATCGATCAATATCCTTTTGTGACGTCTGTCTGATTGGTGTCTGTAGTGTTTTGCTTTGCTGCGCCATCCAGTGAGATCCTTCTTTTTCCTTCTTTTCTTCTTTCTTATTTCTTCTTTCCTCTTTCTTCTTCCTTCCTTTCTGTCTTCTGTCCTCTTTTCTTTTCCTTTTTCCCCTTTATCTCTCTGTTTTTCTAAATAATGATGCCACTCATGGATTCCTATGATTCATTAATGCCACTTTGTTTCTTGATTTTTACTCTTGTTCTACGTGATATGAGTTGTGGCAATTTATTGGCTATTATTGTCATATTCTGATGAACTGGTGGATCTTTCCTTATCTTTCATATTGGTATCATTATGAACTGTACCTAACTGTTTTTGTCTTTTTAAAAATCTTAATAAAATCTATTGAACATAAAAAAGTGGAGGGTATTTTTATTTTTCTGACTACTGCTTTGTTTCGGTCGTTTGCCAAAAGGTCCAATAAAAGAAAGTACACCATTTTCTGCTGGAAACTCATTTTTTAATGCATTATTTCAGATTCTCCAAATGAACACATTCTTTTGTTTGCCTGGATGAAAAGTAGGAGGACAGATTGTACGTTATCATGATTTGGCATAATATACATTTTAGGAATTGTTTATGTTGGTAAATCCTGGCCAACAGAGCCATGTAATCGTATAGATAAGTGTTATTTTTTGTTTGGCAACTCTAAATGGCTGTGTTTTAAATATTTTCTCCCTCACACAAAGACTCACATTGTCATGCAAATCCTACTTGAACCCCCAGCTTAGTAAAGAGCTCTCACAGGCTTGAAACATGTGACAAGCTCCCTTCGGAATTTACTTGCCTAAATCACACTACATTTGTTTGCAATTCTAGCCTTCCATCACCTTGAGCTCTTTTAAACTCAAACATGTAGTGCATTATTCATGTATTCACGTATTTATTCATGTTTTTCCATAGCATGGGTAAAATCACATGAGATGTTAGTGTGCTTTACGGATTTGAAATGAAGAATATATGTTGCATCAATATGTATTATATCATCAGGCCTTACGCTCGTACAAGCAGAGATTGAAGCAGAAGGATGGAGTATAAAAAGTACAAAACAAAAAAAGATTACGTATTCAAAGGGGATCTTGTAAATGGAAGTAACTGTGTTGACAAGAAAGAAGTTAGAATTGTAAAGAGCTATGACATTTTTGGTTAGTTGTGGTCCTATGTTACTATTCTGTTTATTTTGAGGCACAGATTTACAGAAATTGTCTTCTTTTATATGCCTGACTTAGACTCCAGGGGCAGGGCTGGCTTTAGCGCTGGTTGTGCCCGATGCGACAATCCTTCTTACCCCAGTATTCCCTCACAACCAGCCTCCAACAGTGCCTCTTATTTCTCTACACCCCCTCTCTCACATTGCAATATTCATGAACATCGGAAAATGTGCATCTGGAAGAATATTTACGTTATATTTGGTGCATTTCTATTGCCATGTCCCCCTCAGAGGATCATGTATGCATTAGCTGATTTTAAGATGATAGATGGTCACTGCTCACAAGAATGCCAGGAATGGAGCATTCCCAGATCTTCCTCCTCCCTCTTGATCATGTAACTCCAGAGTCTGTCTGGAGGCAGTAGTCAAGGTTCTACCCGAGTGCGCCCCTGGGGAGTGTACCTGCTGGTCTCACTAAAGCACTGGTCCCCAATGTTCATTCGGGTAGCAGGTCAGACGTGAGTCCTGTGCTCTCCATGCACTGGAATCAAGCTATCCTGGCTGATGACGGGTGATAGCCAGAAATCGGTCCTAGGATGCTTGATTCAGGTCCAGGGAAGACATGGCTTGGCAGTTTGGGCTGGACTGTTTCCATGAGGCACAGGGTCCAGACTGATTTGCATATGGCCATGTCTGAACTGGGGTGGTGTGGTGAGCAAAATAACGATGGATTAAACCCAGATCTGTGACTGGGAGTGAATGTTTTGCCATTGTGCAACATTCCGTCCATCAATTGTTTTTTTGCATTTGTCACCCCGAGTGGGACGGGTATGCTCAGACGTGAGTCCCATGCTCTCCATGCCACTGGAATAAAGCTATCCTGGCTGATGACGGCTGATAGCCAGAAACCGGTCCTATGATGCTTGATTCCGGTCCAGGGAAGACCTGGCTTGGCAGTTCGGGCTGGACTGTTCCCATGAGGCACAGGGTCAAGACTAGTTTGCATATGGCCATGTTTGAACTGGGGTGGTGTGGTGAGCAAAATAATGATGGATTAAACCCAGATCTGTGACTGGGAGTGAATGTTTTGCCATAGTGCAACATTCCGTCTATCAATTGTTGTTTTTGCCGTTGTCACCCCGAGTGGGACGGGTATGCTCAGACGTGCGTCCCGTGCTCTCCATTCCACTGGAATCAAGCTATCCTGGCTGATGACGGCTGATAGCCAGAAACTGGGCCTAGGATGCTTGATTCAGGTCCAGGGAAGACATGGCTTGGCAGTTTGGGCTGGACTGTTTCCATGAGGCACAAGGTCAAGACTGATTTGCATATGGCCATGCCTGAACTGGGGTGGGTTGGTGAGCATAATAACGATGGATTAAACCCAGATCTGTGACTGGGAGTGAATGTTTTGCCATTGTGCATCATTCCATCCATCAATTGTCGTTTTTGCATTTGTCACCCCGAGTGGGACGGGTATGCTCAGACGTGAGTCCCATGCTCTCCATGCCACTGGGATCAAGCTATCTTGGCTGATGACAGCTGATAGCCAGAAACCGGTCCTAGGATGCTTGATTTCGGTCCAGGGAAGACATGGATTGGTAGTTCGGGCTGGACTGTTCCCATGAGGCACAGGATCAAGACTGATTTACATATGGCCATGTCTGAACTGGGGTGGTGTGGTGAGCAAAATAACGATGGATTTAACCCAGATCTGTGACTGGGAGTGAATGTTTTGCCATTGTGCAACATTCCGTTCATCAATTGTTGTTTTTGCATTAGACGTGCTAGCACCCATCTGACTTGCTTGCCTTACGTACAACATCTGCAGGGCATTTCTTGTACTAGTGTTGATTTGGGTCAAATTTTAAAACAACTAATTAATTATAGACTTTTTTACTGTTTACTTTTTATTGCACTATAGGTTAGCATTGCACAACGTTTTTATCTTTGTTTATTTGTATTGTTTTTATATGAATACTCCACTTCTTTAAAGAGTGCAAACAGAGCTGATTCATGGAGAACATTTTGAATCATAAATAATTAAATGAATGCTATGTGCCAAGTACTTGGCAAAGCTATCAGAAAGTAGTTGTGATGAATTGGCATTGAAGATTGATTCATGTAGGCCACGCAACTGCACTGAAGAAAAGCACCAACGAAGTTCGATTAAGTTTGACACATCAGCCTTTCTTATATACAAAAATATTTGCAGCAGATTACACTGTAAGGAGCGATTTATAGTATTTTATAAAAAATGTATATTAAAATCTGATGACAGCTCTATTCTTACATATTTATGTAGGATTGACTTAGATCAGACAACAGCAACCTCTATATTGGCTAATAAATCTGGCAATTAATGCAGCAAACAGGAACACATGAAGAAGGGGCGAAGGTCCCTGGTAGAGAAACCAGCAGACAACTGCCGAAGAAAAGGATTTACACTGAGCATGATTTTAAAATCAGAGAGAATCATAAACCTACAGAGTGAATCACAAGATATGATTAGGAAAAGACAGCAGAAATAACTGCTTCACACTACAGAACAGGGCTTAGGAAAGAGCTGAAGGGCAAAGGCAGTAGTACAAGAAGAGGACCAAAAGCAACATGTGTATGGTGAAATTTAGTTGTGGCTCAAAGCGGAAGCATAAGGAAGTACAGTGCAGGGAGGAGAGGTAACGCGCTACTGCTGAAGAGTAGGCCACTCTGGGCACAGTAAAGAGAGGGAGAAAGAAATGAGGAACTGTAGTACTTAGGACACTGGAGACCAGCCTGCTAAATAAAATACACTATGAACTGACTAGTAAGGACACTAATAGATTAAAGTAGTATGTACTGCTCAGGTTGGGACAGTAAGTAGTCTGCGCAATAGTGCACTATTAAATAGAGCAATAAGGACACTATGCATTGCAATATTTAAGGTACCACAAACTGGAACATTACGTTAACTGTGAAATGAGCAGCCAACTGGATTACTAAAATAAAGAGGAACTGGAGGAAAAGGCTGTGAGAAGCTTAGGTGTAAGAAATTGGATAATTAGTTGAGAGGGGTAGAAGCCCCACTCAAATAATAAAGACAATCCTTTTCATGGTAAACCACAAAATATACTAAATTATCTTGTGCTTAAGCTGGATGTTTGGCATAAAGTAGTCAGGCTAATGCAAAGAAGTAGAAAACACTCTCTCGAAGCCTTAAAGCATGTCTTCTTTATTTAGATGTATTTAATTACCTCAGCCGACACCAACCGCTTATTACCTTCCCAGCCTGGTTCACATCTCCACTTGTCATCATCAGGTTCTGGAATGCGATGACATACACTACCTAGTCACAGCCCAAAATGTAGGATATAGTAAATACAACACACCTCCCCTTCCTTAACAAAAACACAACATACATAAACTGCTTACTTTACAAACTAACATAAGTCAATGTTCTTCTGAAAATAGTTACACCAATATACACATTTGTAAGATAAAGAATCCTACACATCACTTTCTTCGTATAATCATCATTCCTCTTTTTTTAGACATTACACATAGTCCAGTAGATAATTTGGTTTTCCACATGTCCTATCACTCTTCCTCAAACCTTTACTATTAGATCTATTATGCTTTTTATCACACTCATCCCCATGTAATGCCACAGGCAGTTTGCCAATTCTGTATAGGTTCCAGATCCTGTGATCCTCTGCCTGAACTACATACTTAAATATTTAAATTACCCTCTTGGGCGACATGAATTGGAACACGAACTATCAGCAGTCTTGGACACAATCTCCCACCACACCCTAAACTCCAGACCTCACTACATCTACATCCAAAGCAACACACTCAACTGGATCTCCTCCTTCCTTTCCAACCCAGAGGATCCACCTACCACCCTTCTCCTTTTTATTTATTTTGGAATTTTATAAAGCGCTTAGTTACGCTCACCGGCGTGTCCCTGCGCTAAGAATGCTTTAGTAAGGGAGGAGAAGTTAGGGAGGAGAGGTTAGGGCAGTGCTAGACGAAACAGATGTGTTTTGAGGGCTCTGCGAAATTTGGGCTCAGAGGGTTCCAGGCGTAGTTCTATTGGCAGTAAGTTCCAATTCTTGGCAGCAAGAAAACGGAACGATCTTCCCCCCATGCGGGCTCTGCGAATTTTGGGGACAGTGACCAAGCCAGTGTCGGAGGATCTGAGCATCCGCTCTGGTCTGTAGGGGGTAATAAGACCGTTCAAAGGGGCGGGAGCTTTGCCTCCTAAGATATGCTGGCATACGCAGAGGGCTTTGTATTTGATCCTTTCACAGATTGGTAGCCAGTGAAGAGATTTTAAGGCCGCTTTGGAGGAGGTGCACCTCGGGAGCCTTAGTACCAGCCTGGCTGCTGCATTCTGCAGTACCTGGAGACGGTTAACCCCAAAGACATACTATGCAGCATTTCCCAGGGATCTTTGCTCAGCCCCACCCTTTTCTTTAAAAAAAAAAGTTGTTTTATTAGTTGAGACAAAATGAGAACAGTGCCATATAGCATTGCGTAATGGTACAAAGAAATGTATAGTAGCATGGCGGAGTAAGAAATATCTCTAAGGTTTCATCAATAAAGGAAGGTGGGGGGGTTCTGGTGGTCATTTTTGGCACTCACCGTTCATTATCAGCATCATATTAGGTAGCATCAAGAGAAGCAGTTGCAACAGTTGAGCGAGGTTCCATAACAGACATGCTGAAATTGTGATGCAGATTGTAAACTGTAAGGTCTACAGTACAAACACACTTCCAGTATAACGGCCAACAAAATATCAATGCCCATGTTATTTTTGTCCGCTTGTCCCATGTAGAGTGTGTACAGTGTATCTGGATCGGGGGAGGTTCAAATCCCATGAGGCAGTTTGGGGGAGTCTGTTTCCCTCCGACAGAGCCAGTGTGTAAACGAAGCCAAGATGTCTTTAGGTGTACATGTGGGGTGCATTAGCTCCCAGTAAATGGATAATTGTTCCTGACTGAATGCGACATCTTTAATCCATGCATCTGTAGAAGGAGCAGGATATCTACCTCAATGCATGGCCACCCTGCATTTAGCTGGTAGAAGCAACATGGACAGGAAACGTAACCCCCTGGGGGGGTCTCCTTCAAAAACCCAAGCTGGCCCACCAAGGGTGTAAGCTCCGGTGTCAGGCCTGTGATATCCTGAAAAATATTAGTGGACCTTATCCCAGAACCTTGCTATTGATGGACACAGCCATGCGACATGTAGAAAGGTGACCCGCGAGGCACCGCACCGCATCACCAGCAATCAGCATCTGCTCTAAGGGCCATATGATGGAGTAGTAGTGGGATGCAATAAATAAGGTGTAGGAACTTGAAACGAATAAGTCTTAGTCTGCAGTTAGGAGAGAGAAGTTCCAGCTGACCGTGCAGAACAGCCACTGTTCATCTGTGATTGGTGTAGTCAAATCTGCATGCCAGTTTTCCAATGCTTTCGGCGTGAGTATCGGGGAGGAACTCTGTGTGATACAGTATAGGTGCGTTATCAATTTTCAGTGAGCATGAGTTCAAGCGCTAAGAGCTGAGGGGGTGCTGGAAAGGTATGATGTAACACACTGCATGTAGCGCATAGTTGGTAAAAGAGTAATATGTCTGAGAAATTGGGTGGGCCACCCGCACTTGGTTGCAGGGGAGCGATGAACTGGTCTTCGGGATATAACTCTGCAAACGTGTTTAGGTGTAATTTGAGTGCCCATTTAACCCGTCCAAATCTAGTAGCGGGGAGACCCGTGGATTATGTGCTAGTGGTGTAGATGAGGCATAGTGTATTGCAAGGCCTGCTCTACTAGGCAAACCATCCCACACCCATCTCATGTTCTCCACTGTGTTTACATCTTTGCCTGTGTTCCTGTAGGGCTGATAGAGTGCGGTGTTCAATGGAGTGGGAGCAGCTATATCAAGCTGTACCGTGACATGAGGTTGATATGGAGACGGTTAGAGCCAACAGTGCAGATATTGGGCTTGTGCACAGTTTTCGTATAACGCAAAGTCAGGAGCTCCCATTCCTCCTTGTTTCAGTGGAAGTGTGAGTATCTCTCAAGATATTCTACGTTGTTCGCCTGCTCAGGCAAATGTCACCATAATGGAATGGACGTGTTTGAAGAAAGCAGATGTGAGAAGTAATGGTAGGTTGGCAAAGAGATACAACAGTTTGGCCAGGACAATCATTTTTGCTACAGCTACCCTGCCTACAATGGATATGGACAATTTGGACCAGATGCCGACCCTCTCCTCCAACCATGTGAGTGTCTGTCTGTAATATAAGGATCAAAGTTCCTGTATATTTCTTGTCAGCCAGATCCCGTAATTTGATTGGGCCTTCTGCCCAAGTCAATGGGTATTCAAGTGTGAATGGTTCTGTACTGTCAGTTAATGGAAAAAGTATAGATTTGGACCAGTTGATGTGTACTCCAGATAGTCCTCCAAATCACGTGAGCTCGCAAATCAGGGGTGCTAGGTTCCTGCTGCAGTTCATGCTGTGCAGGTGCTGGTGTGCATGCACACAGGGGGCACATGTTGTGTTGCAGTCACATGGCTGAGGTACAAGGGACTTTCTTTCCTCACTGCCACACTTTTCATGACGGTCACACTACCATGAAAAGTGTGGTGTGAGGAAACTCGTAATGTGCTTGGAGGAGCCCAGGAGCCACACCAAGCATATTGCGGCCTCAGGACCACCACGCAACCACCAGGGAACGGTGGTTCCCTGGCAGTTATGGCAGATGCCGTGGTCCTGGGCGGCCCAACCACCCTAGTTGTAATAGGGCGGTCAGGAAGCTGGGATGTATGTCACTACAAAGCATGCTTTTACAACGCATGCCATTACGACGCAGGTTTTACAACGCAAATCGTTACATCGACTTGCGTTGGGGGCGCTGGATAGTGAATAGTTTAATTTACTATTCCCCGTGGATAGTAGGGAAGGTGTTGGATAGTAATTAAACTATTCCCTATCCTAGAGCGCCCCCAGCGCAATTCGTTGTAATTACTTGCGTTGTAAAAGTTGCATCGTAATGGTAGTGCGTTGTAAAAGTTGCGTTGTAAAGGATGTTTCCCGGAGGCTGCCACCATTAGTCCGCCAATCCATGGACCGCCAGACTCATAATAATCCCCTATAAGTACAATACATATTTATCCACCCATGTGGATCTGATTGGACCAAGACTATCTATTGACATATCTTCCTATGGACTTTAAGGTAATTCCCTCAAAATCATTGGTTGCATCCTGCACTTTAAAGCCTTGTCACACCCCAAACATTCAGTACACTCTCTGATTCTTCTTTCAACCTGAATGTCCATGCCTGGCCACCAATCCGATAATCTCAGTCTCTCTTAGGTTTTAGAAATCCCTGGATTACTTTCAAGAGAGAGGTTGATAACATCCCCTCTCCCTGAAGACGGAGGAATCAATCCTGAATCCCCAAACAATAAACCCTTCTGAGATGAGAGCTCTTCTTTAGCTCTCCAAAACATACTCAACTGACTATCAGACTTATCAATTAACCTCCACTCACCCTTTAGTTTGTTCATCACCTGCAATAATACCACTTCATTTTGAATGCTGTCCTTCCATTTATCTTCATTGACAATTTTATCTCTCACCATGCACAATTCAAAATCTTCTGCTTCAACATCTTCCACTTCCATTTCATCACTTATGTTAACATCCCTATTTCCATTTATCTCTATTAGACATGAGTAACAATTTGCCAGGTTGTTTCTTACTCCCGGAACATATGTGACCTCAAACTGAAACATTTGTAGCGCTACCACCAATTTCCTTAATCTACCTGAGATTACATTCAGTCCTTTCCTTTAGAAAACTTCCATCAAGGGTTTATGGTCTGTCTTAATTTCAAACCTGTTACCCCAAACACATATCCTTAGCTTACATGTGCCCAATAGACTGGCAATGCCTCCTTTTCTATTACTGAATAATTCACTTCAGCACCTCTCAAGGCTCTTTAGATGAACAAAATCGTACTCTCCACTTCAACAATGCCACTCCTAAACCTTTAGAGTTTGCATCTGACATGATAATAGTCTCCTGATTTGGTTCAAAACTTTGCAAATGTGCTGTACCTTTGTAACACCTCTTTTTAAATTCCACTCTCCACTCATCAGTCCACCTGAACAGAACACCCTTTTTTAACAAAGACCTCATGCTTTTAGTTTTACTGGCAACGTTGAGAATAAGCTTGATATAATATTCTGCCATTCCTAGAAACTTCACAACTTCTTCTGTTTGTTGGACTTGCCAACTTGCATATTGTGCTCACCCATACCTCCATGGATTCAATACAATTGACAATGATTCTATGACCCAAATCGTCAATTTCAACCAGATTAAACCTGCATTTCCTTCCTTTCAATGTAAGACCATTACATTCCAACCTGCTCAGCACCTCTCTAACCTTACTGTTACATTCTTCAACACTGCAAACAAATATTTAAAAAATAGTCCTGATATACCAATACACCCTGCATGCCTCTCAAGATATTTTCCATCACTCACTGAAATACATCAGTCATATATATATGTCCAAAAGTCATCCTCAAAATCTTGAATGTGCCAAAAGGAGTTATTAAAGCTGTCAAATCTTGAAAATCCTTGTGTAATTTTATTTGGTGATATGCCGAGGCTAAATCAATGGATGAAAAATACTTCACACCTTTCATCATTGTCTATATCTCAGAAATGTGAGGCAACTCAGGGGCATATTACCAACGTTAAGCGATATTTATCGCTAACGATGCTTAGCAACGAATTTTTTAACGCTAAGCATAGTCAGAAATTATCGCAGATAAACCTTGCTATTATCAAGGTTTATCGCAAATGCGATAAAAAACGGCCGCAATGCATGAATATCGCTGAAAAGTCAGCGATATTCATGCATTACCGAGCTAATGCTCTTAGCCATGTTATCCACCTCCCATTGGATAACATGGCTAAGAACTGGTCAGGGCAGGTGTTAGTTTTTGGAGATATTCGCGCTTAGCGCGAATATCTCCAAAAGTTGGTAATAGGAGATAGCGATGTTAGCGACTGTTTCCAGTCGCTAACATCTTGGCACGCCCACTTTGCATGTCATTAGTGATAAATATCACTGACATGCAAAGTGGGGCCCAAGATGGTCGCTATCTCCTACTAGCTGTCGCTAACTGGTGTTAGCGACAGCTAGGTAATAGGGAGATAATTTTATCTCCGCTTTCTTGGCTTTTAAAGCCAAAAAAGCGGAGATAAACCCCCTTGATAATATGCCCCTCAGTTCTTGCCAACACCTCTTGAAATTCGTCCTGATAGTTTGGCACATTATCTTCAACTTGACCAATCTGACTTACATCCTTCCATCACACTGACAGACTCTCATTGGGATCTAAAAACACTGCCAAATCCTTTTGATGAGCCCAACTGATAAGACAATCACATTTCATGGACACATAAATCTTCCCAGCTACATATCTTCCTTTAAAATGAATTTCTGTGGTGAAATATACTAATCATTTATTAGGTTCTCTCCCGTAACCTAATGTCTGGTTTCATCAACCAAACTTTTCCTTTCAATCCAGTTTCATAAACTTTCCTAGAAATCGGAGTTATCTCAACTCCAGAGTCAAATGAGTACTAAAACTTTTTCATTCTGAACAATTTTAAAAGGACCCTCATTGCTGCCCCTCTTTACTTGTAAGGTAACCTCATCTCACTCATCGTCTACCTCACATGTTACTTCCATGATTTGGTTTTAAAAACACTACTCCTACAACGTTTAGCAAAATGCCCTCTCTTGCTGCATGTCTGAAACGTAGCTTTCCAGCCAGGACAGTCTTTATTATACTAAATGACCCTGTTCCCCACATTTAAAGCATACGCCTAGAATTTTTTTTATCACTTTCCTTAACGTTTTTCCCTTTGTTCAAAGTTAATTGCTGAGATTTGATTTTACTACCATCCCCATTTTTAGACTTTACTCTCACACTTTGTACTTCCTATTCATCTTTCATGGTAGAACCCTTCTTTATTACCTCTATACACGCTTGACTATGTTCACATGCCTTAGCAATTGCAATAACTTCAGGTAACGTGGGATTATGTTTGCCTAAATCTCTCTTTTGCCTTTTCCACACTACACATCAACATAAATTGATCCCTCAATCTTTTTTCACTATTAATTCCAAAATTACACGTAGAAGCAAGCTTCCTGACAACAGTTATGTACTCTTCCACTATATATGTCAGCCTGTTGCACTCAAATTGCGACCAAAGGTAATGTTGCAATTAACTTAGGGCAAGGAACATTTTTTAGCTTACCCAATCGAAATGAAAGGTCCAACTCACCTTTAGGCTTTAAGACGAGTCGAAACGTCGACGCTCCTTTCTTTGATTACCTGGATTGTGTAACACATTTTCTTGTGCAATATAATTTTGGAAGCAATGTCTCCAATTAATGAAAATTGTGTATAGAATTTATATCACAGCCCAGGTCACTGAAAATGATGTATTGTGTTGATCAATTTATTGTAAATATGAATTTGTAAATATATTTGTATGTCTTTCTTCCCTCCTTTTCTAAAACACTTGACATTTCTTCATCTTATGCACGCTCACTTTGGGCAACCTCAAACATTTTTATACTGAGATAGTTAGAGAATGCAATGAATTAAAAATGCTCCTGAATTTGTAATTATTGCCGTTGCACTTTTTGTTCTTTATTCCGGATGAGTTAAAATACATTGAATGTACAGGATTGATCTGTGAGACATATCCCGTGACTAAATGGAAATATTTAATATGTATTGATCTATTCAATTCCAGTGAAAGTAATGGTTAGAGACCATTGTATTTGAATAGCGTTACACACCCAGGTCTTTGACTTTTTGGGTCACACCATTTCTGATAATTGTCACTGAAGACAGGCTGACAACCAGACGTCTGTGGTACAAACGTATTTGCAAACAGGTGTTCCTGTCACCGAAATTCAAATGACGGGCATGATCTTTATTTCACCACTCCCCACTCCAAAATACAGTCACTAGACATGCAGAATAGTATTTCAACAATTTTCACCTCAGGATGGCTTCTCAGTGCGTCCTTTGAGTCTGTTTCTACAGGAAGCACCACTTGTTTTCACGCTTGATAATATCAACGGGTGGTGGAGCTTGAATTCCTTGTTGTAAAAGCTGATACCGCCTCAACTTGTTTCTGTGGCATGAAGGGCTTGTTATTAATCACAGCTGAAGTGTAGATGCATTCCAGTCGATGCCCCAAGACCTCAATGGACCCTGCTTTCCTCGATGCAAGGTTTGTGTCACAATGTATTTCTCAGAGCAGATCAAACCAGATCATTCACAGAAACAGGTAAATCCAATCAGAGCACATGCAGAAACACTTGACTCCTACCCCAGTTAGGTGCGGCCTTTAACAATGTATGCCTTTGCTTTGCCAGACATAGGAGAGCCAATCCGACCACTCACAAAACTTGAATCAAACAGCACACAAAACTTAGTCTGACATAAGTGAGTCATAGTAAACACAAAGAATTAATTAACTCGAACACAACTTTGGTTTATTTGTGTAGATGATGTCATTATGGAGATGTGAAAGTCCTTCCTTTTTCCACGAATCGTCGCCAATGTAAAGATGTATTCAATCACCTCAGCCAACACCAACCACTTACTGCCTGCCCATCCTGGTTCACATCTCCTCTTCTCATCACCAAGGTTCAGGAATGTGATGACATACACCCATGACATTCTACATAGTCACAGCCCACAAAGCAGGATATAGTATATATCAACAGCTACCTTACAGGCAAAGTTTACAGTATTTATGCAGCACTCTTACAATAATAAAGTAACAACACAACACAATAAAACCCCAAAACCAATTTAGAAAAAAAGAGCAACATTTAATGAATAGAATGACATCACAAAAACACAAATCGAGTCACTAGAACAGGAGATATGAGTTTTTAAAGTTTGAGGTGGAAATTGAGCCAAGATGCACAAAGCACCACTTGCCGTTGTCTGGTCGCACTTGACCAGGGGAAAGGTACAAGTTCAGACCGAACGCGATAGAGTGTGGGTCGGACATAGTGACCAGGTTATTCTAGCTGAAGAGTTACTTTCTGAAGTCTGGCACAAAGGGCGTCGTTCACGTGGTAGGTGCCCTGAGGTATAGGCTTTCGGCCTTTGCTGTGGTGCAAAGAACTGGTCATTGTGGAGTTTTGCATTAGTTTATCGACACAGAAGATCGATGTTGGTGCAGAGTGGAGGTCTTCTGTTGCCGGTTTCCACAGGCGATCACTGTTGGCACAAAGGTCAGATACTGCAGGAGCTACAAGTCATCGTGAGAGGCCGGTTCTTGGTTCAAAAGGGTCACTTCATGATTGCAAGGAACCCAAACATCAGTATTTTCACCTTTTTTTGATGAGATGTTCTTACTGATGCCAGCCAAGGTTCTCAGACCTGGTGGGCACCTCTCGAGGATCAGGACTCATTCCAGCAATGGCCACCAGCAAGGCTCAGGCAGGTCCAACCTGGTCCAGTTGCTGTGGGTCATCTGGGCAGTTGAAAAGAGGCCTGTTGAACGCTTGTTGAGCCCCTGTATCCTAT
The DNA here is from genome assembly GCF_964261635.1 of Lissotriton helveticus. Lineage (NCBI taxonomy): Eukaryota > Metazoa > Chordata > Amphibia > Caudata > Salamandridae > Lissotriton > Lissotriton helveticus. The sequence continues at coordinate 1,994,620,122 of NC_136059.1, read as the reverse complement.
ACAGTCAGCCAACTGGCCCTTAAAGTCACTCTGGGTAGCCTGGGTTCAAGACAAGCAGGTCTAATCTTCCTTCTTCCGTTAGAAGGGCAGTCCCTCTTCCTCAGACAGCAGGGCAGTTCTTCTGCTAAATCTTCCACAGGTCTAGGTGTGTTCTGATGAGAGGCTCTCAAGGATCCACTTTTATACTTGGTGCCAGCATTTGTGTGGAGGAATTTCCAAACCTACCTCGAAACTGGTTCTGGTCCGCTCTTCCTCTTCTCCTGTTACTGGCTCCAAACTGTCTACGATGAAAAAGACAAGGGTAGGCCTGGTGTCAGGTTCCTTTGTGTGTGCTACTGTCAGGGCCTTTGAAATGTAGTCAGGGCATGGCACAACCCCTCCCCAGCAATCCTGTCAGGAAGACCCTCACACCTAGGCCTCCTTTGTCTCTCAGTCTAGAAGTAATAAACAATCACAACAGCCGACCCATACATAGTCATGTCACCTAGGACACTGGAAGAAAAGGACATTTGGTTTAGGGCCGAAAAATGCAAACTTTCCAAAAGTGACATTTGAAAAAAAATTGTAACTTAAAACCAGATGTTACAATTAAAGAGGATTTTAAATTGCAAATTATTTAAGTGGAGACACAATTTCTCTATCTAGTCCCTAACTGAAGATAACCTTTAATAATTGTAATAAGGTAACCTAGCGTTGGACTATTGGAGTGATAGCCTTAACACAGTGAAAAATGACTTAAGGAATTGTATCACTGCCATTACATGTAGATTGTAAACTCACATGCTTTGCTATTTAAATACCATGAACAATGACATATGAACCTTTACGGCATACCTACAGGTTACTTGGTAAGCATTAAAAATGAAGGTTTAGGCCTGGAAAGAGGTTTATTTTGCATGTCGAAGGGGCAGTTTAAAACTGCACTACAGGTGGCAGTAGCAGGCCTAAGACAGATTTTAAAGGGCTACTTTAATGGTTGGCACAATGAGTGCTGGTGCTCACTTGTAGAATTAAATTTACAGGCCCTGAGTACAGATAGTACCATTTACCAGGGACTTGCAAGTAAGTTAAATGTGCCACTTAGGTGTAGGTCAATTTTATCATAATTGAAGGAGAGAGCACAAGCACTTTAGCACTGGTTGCAGTGGTTATAGTGTGCAGAGTCCTAATGCCAACAAATACAAGTTCAGCAAAGTAAGAGGATGAAGGCAAAACATTTGGGAGAATACCACACCAAGGATGTGAGGTCTAACAGGAGAGAATGTACAACTGGCGAAAAGCATGTTCATGGTGTTAGATTGAAGAAGGGGCATAGGCTGTAGCATAGATACGAGGGGCATGGAACAGTAGCAGCAACATAGGAGATAGGAACTGAAAACTGAAATAGAGGCATTAAAGCATGGAACTAGTGTAGGCTGTAAAAAAAGAACACACAAACAAGTCACTAGAGATGCAACAATGCTTTGCAGGCAGGAAATGATTCCTCCAACGGACGAGGGCAGGAACATGCTTAATGGAAGAGGCAGCAGCTTTTGAGCTCTGTTGATTAAACAGTTTCTTACGAAATGTTACAAACTGGGGGATATGTTGCACTGAGCGAACCAGCAGTGATAATGTACTTCGTCTTCCTGCTTTGAGTCTTAGCAATTAGTAAGCAAACTCAAAGTCCTGGGGGTTTAAGTTACCAATCATGACTATATATCCTGGTTATCTGATTGTATAGATTGTTAGATATAAACACAAAAGAAAAACAATATTTTTCTTTGTGTTTGTTTATATAGAAATGAACAGGCGCGTCCCATGCAGGTAAGAGTGCTGGGGCGGGATAAGGGGGAGTTGACAGAAGACGATGAGGTAAACTTGTAAATGTAAATGTAAATGTAAAGTACACTTTTATAGCCCTACTACCACTCCAAGGAGTATCTTGGCACTTAACGCCAACCCAGGTGGAATAGGTTGGGGGGAAAGAAGGCAAACTTAGTCACAATATACTTTACACCAGTGCTCTACAAGCGGCGTCAGTGAGGGAAAACATCCAAGTTTTAAGTGCCTTTCTAAAGTGACTCTCATTGGACATCAATCGGAGCTGCGGCGGGAGTTTATTCCAGGCCTTGGCGCCCAGGAAGAAAAGAGATTTACCACCTTTAGTCGCCAGCTTAAATCTAGGTGTTACCAACAAGTTCTGATTTGCAGACCTCAGGCAGCGCATGGGCTGATAAAGTTTGAAGCCATTGGACAGGTATCTAGGCCCTTGCTGTTGGAAAGCTCTGAAGATAATCAGAAGAATCTTAAACAAGATCCGTTTACAGATCGGTAACCAATGAAGCGCCTTAAGTGCGGCAGAGGCAGATGACTTGCGAGGCCAGCGTAGCACCAAACGGGCAGTTGCATGCTGGACCATCTGCAGCCTGTGCAGGACTGACTTATTTGCTCCCGCATACAGGCCATTGCAGTAGTCCAGTCTGGATGTTATCAGAGCAACTGCTACCGTTTTTCTTGCTGACAAGGGAAGAAGATCAAAAAACTTCCTCAAAGATCTAATAATATGAAAACAAGTACCGGCCACGGCCACCGCTTGTTGTTTAAAAGACAGCTGGTCGTCGAATTTAATGCCCAAATTTCGAGCAGAAGAGATAGTATTTGGAGGGGCTTCAGCATCATCAGGCCACCAGTCTTTCGGGGAAAACAGATTTTGAGAGCCAAACGGCAGAATTTCCGTCTTACCGGAATTACATTTGAGGTGATTGTTATTCATCCACTCAAAAGTGGCCGTTAGGCAATTTTTCAGGTTTTCCTCAGCCCCAGGCAGTTCCCTATCCAGGACCAGAATAAACTGTGTGTCATCAGCATACGATATTGTGCTAATCTGGTAGGAAGTGATTAGCTCAATCAGGGGCACCATGTACAGATTAAAGAGTACAGGGCTCAAACTAGAGCCCTGGGGGACCCCTGAGCTGATGACTTTGGCTTCAGATTGAAACTGGCCCAGTACCGTGAGTTGGCGCCTATTATTAAAAAAAATTCTGAGCCACGCCAATGCCACTCCTCTTATTCCTGCGTTGACTAGACGGTCCACTAAGATGGTGTGTGAGACCGTATCGAAGGCCGCCGATAGATCGAGTAAAATCAAGACGGCCTTCTTTCCCTGATCCACAGCCATTCGTAGGGTCTCTGCCGTAAACAGCAGGGCTGATTCGGTGGAATGTTTCGAGCGGAACCCTGATTGGTTAGGGTGCAGGATGTCATTCTCCTCCAGAAAATTCGTAAGCTGGTTATTAACGAACTTTTCCATCAGTTTTAACACCAGAGGGAGCAGGGAAATAGGACGCAGGTTGGAGAGAGTGGTCGTGTCAGGCAAACCCTTTTTCTGGAGAGGCTTGACCGCTGCAAGCTTCCATTCACTGGGGATTTCTCCCATGGCCAGAGATGAGTTGATGATGCTGTTAATGGTGGGGTTAACCACCTCCACTAAAGCCTGCAAAACCGAGGGTGGACACGGGTCGAAAGGGGATCCGGATTTGCTTGCTAAAATGGCTTTATTAGTGTCCTCTAAAGAAATAGGGGCAAATGAGTCCAAGCAGGAAGAGCTAGTTGATGTCCTACCCACCTCTGTCTTTCCTAAATTCCTAGAGGTGGAAGACACAGGAGGAAAAACCTTCACAATATCCAAGATCTTATTTTCAAAATAATTAGCAATGGAATTACAAAGAAATTGGGACTGGGGAATTTCCTGCGAGAGGGCTGAAGGGTTAATGAAATGGTTTACTATCTTGAAAATTTCCTTTTGGCCATTTCCAGGAATAGATATCACTTGCAGGTAGTGGGCTTTTTTAGCTAGCTTAATTGCTACATGATATCGTCTTCTGGCAGATTTGTAGGCATCACGGGCAATAGCCTCGTAATTTCTAAGCCACCTCCGCTCCAATGCTCTCACTTCACCCAACTCCATTTTTAGGGCTAGCGAAAACCATGGGGCACTCTTTTTACTTTTTGAGCCGCCTACATTGTTCTTGCGTGTTGGGACTAAAAAATTCCCCACTGTAGTTATCCAGTCGCAGAATTGCTGATTGTCCGTGGAAGTATGGCCTGTTAGGGAAGGCTTGCTTTCTTTTAGCTTCTCTACCAAATCTAACCTTGTAGGCAGATTTCTCCACACTGGTTTGCCTACGGCGTCTATTTTATTCCTACTGTTTACAGGAGCATTATGTTTCAAAGAGAGGTCAAATGGAATTAAATTATGGTCGGACCATATTTGAGGGCAAGGAGATTTAACTATTAGCCTATCTGAGTTAGAACAAATGCAGTCTAAGACGCGCCCTGCTATATGTGTGGGTTCCAAGGTAAGAAGGGTAAGGCCCAGGACATTAATAATGTCCATAAAGCAACTTACTCCCGGCTCTTTAGGAGAGTCTAAGTGGGATTCAAGTCCCCTAAGACTGTAAAATAGGCAGACCTAAGCGCCAGGTCGCTCAATACCTCTCCTAGACTTTCTAGAAACTCAGTAGGTGACCCAGGGGGGCGATAAATTAGAGCACCAGAAAAGGTAAAAGAGTCGTGGATACCTAGGCAGAAGGCCATAGCCTCTGCCCCTTTAATATCTGATAACTCATATATAGAGCACTTAAATGTGTCATGATAAATAATTGCCAAGCCCCCACCCCTTTGCTGAGGCCTATCTAATCGCTGAATCAGAAAATTCTGCGGAAGGGACACAGCTAGGTCCAGATTACACCAAGCTTTAAGCCAAGTTTCTGTGATTAGAAGCCAATCTAAATTTACCTCCATAATCAGGTCGTTAATATTTTGGGCATTTTTACACATCGACTGGGCATTGATAAGCCCTCCTCGTAAAATAGTAGGTTGTGGGACTACTACGGGGGTAGGTTCTGGAACGAACGTTGCCTTGCACTGACCGCAGCAAACAGAACCTTCCCATGTATCCGGTTCAACGACCTCATGGCAGTGCATGGGGAGCCTGTTTAGGGAGCATAGTAGATCTCTGGACAAACCTGAAAATCCATTACATGGAGCGTGGCATGGTACACCAGGCAGCGCCTCAAGCGCCTCCTTAGCGCTGACGGGCGCAGACGGGCAGGACTCTGGCTTGACTCCGGCACGAGTCCGGCGCGCCCGCTGCGCGTCACCGCTGCGCGTCTCCATGACAGGTTTAAATAGGTAACTCACCTCGCCTGGACGCCTGAGCACTAGAGCGCTCAGCAAGATGGCGCCCCCAGACGTCCCCAACTACCCCCAAGATGGCGGAAAACGCGAGGAGCTACAAATAAACCTGCTAAAGCAGCGGTGAAGGGCACAATTATAGTGCAAATGTGCGCTATGTGGGCCTAATAAAATCAGGGGTTAAGAAAACAATTTTCAACAAAAATAAGCAAAACGGGACTATTTTTTAATAACACGCTCTACTTTACAAATAGGCTCGCTTCAGCGCAGGGTGAATGTAAAGCGCAGCGTTGCACGAGTAAGCCTTTCCCAAGACCGACTCGCCAAAAAGAGTCGTCCTAAATAGGGAACTCACCTCGCCAGGACGCCTGAGCACTAGAGCGCTCAGCAAGATGGCGCCCCCAGACGTCCCCAACTACCCCCAAGATGGCGGAAAACGCGAGGAGCTACAAATAAATCCGCTAAAGCAGCGGTGAAGGGCACAATTATAGTGCAAATGTGCGCTATGTGGGCCTAATAAAATCGGGGGTTAAGAAAACAATTTTCAACAAAAATAAGCAAAACGGGACTATTTTTTAAAAACACGCACTACTTTACAAATAGGCTCGCTTCAGCGCAGGGTGAATGTAGAGCGCAGCGTTGCACGAGTAAGCCTTTCCCAAGCTTAAATTTAAAAAAACGAAAACCGCATACCTTGTGCTCGCTGCATCACCAACTCGACGATGCGGCGACCCAAGACAAGCGGTTTTCATTTTTTTAAATTTAAGTTTACCTGTCGACTCCCCCCTCCACCTAGCCCCATAGCTCTTACCGGAACGGGCGGTGCCTGGAAATTAGTAAAATACGGAAACCACTGAGCAGGTCTTCTTTTTCTAGTCCTTTGTATCCAAAATATGGCTGACAGACATCCAAGTATGTTTTGGCTGTCTCCCTGTCTAGTTTTGACTGCCTTACCGGCTTAAGAGCAGAGCTCTCAAGGTAAGCCTAAGCAACGATGGAAGGGTCATTTATGGTAAAAATGAAAGGTTTCTCTGCATGAAATGCATCAGGTTTTAACCTGCTTTGATTATTCCATTTGGAGTCTCCTATTGTGCTGAGTCTGGGAGGGGCGGAGTTGTCAATCTACAGAAATCTTTAAGGTTCATAGTGATATAGAACTGTGTCATAGATGCAGCTGCTGCCACGATTATCCCACCACTTATAATTATACCAGATAACCTGCTGTCATCAGGCACAACATTTTCCAGTTCTCCTGGACATGCCATAGAAATAGTCACCAGTAGGTTACAGGTTACATTCAGAGTTCAGACTCAATGAGTTTGAATTACTGTTGCCCTGAATTATGTGTAAACCTGCTTCTCACAGGTGGGTTAATGCACGTGCTGCACAGATGTATGTGTGTTATTGTGCACAGTACTTGCTTTCGTTTTTATTTTAAGTTAGGTTTGTTATAAAGGGTGAACTGGATTTTATCTAGCAGTGGACCACGTTCCAGATAAAAGTCAGGCTGGCTCCCCAGGATACAAAAGATATTTTGAAATTGTCTTTTTTCAGTGAGACCCCAAGTAGCCAATGAAAAAGAAAGTGAAACATTCTTCACTCGTGGCAAGGGCCCATTTTCTGTTTAATTAAACGTAGCAGCAACTTCTGTTGTTGGACACAAAAACACAGGTAAAGAAGATGGTCATTTAAATAAACACATACATCTAGTCAAAACCCGTTAATACGACGCTGACATTCCCGTGGTTCAATCCTTAAAATGCAGCCTATAATTCGAAGACTTTTCCTATGTGTTTGTAACAGCATATTTATGCAAGAGGACAGTTCAGGTTTGACTGTGGAAATAAATTCCATGTCCTAATTAGTCTGCATATAGTGCCTCCTAGAAAATATGAAATGTTTTCATACTTACAAGAAAACGTTTCATATTTTCATCTTCAATTCATGTTCATCAAAATAGTTACTCATCATATGAATGTCAATTTTTGAAAAGCGATCTCGCCAAGACAATTAAATTCATATATACCTGTTTATTCTTAAGTACATTTACGCACATCGTGATTCACGCGATTCACAGATTTTATGGATAAATGTTACTTTATCGTTTTTTTATATCATGGCACCCTGCCCTCTGACGGGATATAAATAAAGTCTGTTCACTGACATACAATACTCTAATAAATTTCCTGTCTCGCTTTTCCAAAGATTTTTTTCAAAATGATCATGTCGAAAACCATTGACTTAAAGAAGACATTGTGAACAATACACACAGCAAAAAAGTGTCCCTTGGTGCAGTGTTCTGCCAGGTGATTGTTGCTGCTGGATTGTTTCCCCTTTCAGCACTGAGCTCTGCTGAGCACTCACGCATGTAATTATTTATGATGAATAAATGGGGCAAATCCCACCGTGTGCTGCGATCCAGCTGTCAGGGTAGGCTGATCAATAATCTGTTTTCTGCAGCAAAAGTCTCTGTGTACAATGTGTTAGCAAAATAATCCCCCCAAAAAGTTAATATGACATTTTCTCTGTCTCGTTGGTTCTTTTCTGCACTGCAGTAGTTATGCCTGCCAAATTCGCTGGCTACAAGTGTATTGAAAATGATACCGATTTGCCTTTGGCGCACATTCTTTTTTTCTTGTTTGATTTACTGCTGTATTGCTTCTTTAGATATATGTATCATGCAGTCGCATAAGTCGCCCGTCTAGCAGGCCAGCAGGATCCTGGCTTTAAAGAGGCCGAGAATCATAAACAGGATGTGAATTGAATAAAGATCGGATCTCTGTAACTCGTCGCATAATCCCCGAGAGTGTGCAGTGAGGCAACTGGTGGGAAAAGCGTGCAGAGCCTTCTTGATGTAATATCCTAAGCTGCTGGCCAGAGCGGGAGGTACAGTGCTCTGTGGGGAAGATCCTTTGAGGCAGTGCTTCATTATTAGGTCTGGCTAGAGGCAGCTTGCTATCATCAATACCTCGTGTTAGAATCCTTCATATAATGGGCTTTTGGCCAGCTCCTTTCAACCATTGGAAACCTGGGGCTTCATTTATGAGGCCTTGCGTCAGTTTTGCGCTTCCGATGCGTCACTTTTTGTGATGCATCAGCGGCGTAAAACATGCCTCCTGTTGCGCACTATTTACAAAGTGACGCATCTAAGCAGATGCGCCACTTTGTAAACCCCTGCGCTACATTATACCTGCGTCAGGTATAATGTATGCAGAGGGGGCGTTCCCCCGCAACAAGCCTCGTAATAGTGACGCAGTAAAATCTATGAGATTTCACTGCGTCACTTTTAGGACGCTGTTGCGTCAAAATCTTGCGCCTGCCTCACAGCAGGCGTAAGACTGACGCAAGCCCTTTCACATGGGGCTTTCCCCATGTGAAAGGACGCATTGCTGGAGTTGCGTCACTTTTGTGACACACCCAAGCAATGCGTGACTTTTGCGCTTACAGATACGTCAGAAATACTGACGTATCCTTGCGACATGATGCGTCATACTGTAAATATGACGCATCATTGGTGTCGCAAGGAGGACGCAGTGAAAAGTGACGCATCGCTGTTTTCACGCAGCGATGCATCACTTTTCATAAATGAGGCCCCTTGGCCGGCCTGACACAAGTGCAGGGCTGAAAACTCTGTTTCCTCAGGGATCAGAATTACGAGTTGTGCGATAATTGTTTCACCCTCACAGTTTTTCCTTGATAGATTCCGGCAGGTCAAAGCTAGGAGTGTTAGCTACTTATTCTGCATGTTATGCGTCATTGCAGGTTAAAATTAGGAAGTATTTACCTCATGTTGTACCTTATTCTTTCAAACCTGTAATGAGGGCCTTTGACTCCCCACTCTTCACCCATTTGTTTGAGTCAAAGGTGCTAACATTTAGATCATCCTACACTAGCATTGAACTGGTATTCATTTACTAGTGGTGATTGATCAAAGGTAGGACTCCATTTCTGGGATCATATGTTGAGAGAGGCACCAATTGGCACTACAGATAAGCAATGCTTCCAGGGTACTGGCTTCTCCCTCTTCTGCTTGGCCAAAATGGCATAGAAAGCAGGCATTTAGAGAGAATTGTTGGGCATGGTGAAAATGCAGAAACAGAGGCCAGGATCTAAGTGCTAAATGGCAGCGGCTAAGGGCCAGTGATTTCATGATGTGTGCGACCCATGACTCAGAGGACAGGCATATTCCATACTTGCTCCTCCTCAGCTGTGCATTCATAAAAGTATTAGGCAGGGCAGAAGTATGGCTTTGTTCTTCTGGCCCGGTTATTGGAATCTTTCTGTTGGTCGGCCAGTATGCCGATAATGGCAGCTTAATCTCCTGCAGTGCCCATCTTGCTTAATTGGGTTTGAGTAATCAATCAATCTATCAGGAGTTTGTAAAGCGCGGCTATTCACCTGTAAGGGTCTCAAGACGTTGGGGCGGGGGGGGGTGGAGGGGTGGGTCTCTGATCCATCTGGATGTGGAGGCTCAGTCAAAGATCCAGGTCGTGAGATCCTTCCTGAATTGGGTCAGCGACAGGCATTGCCTGAGGTGGAGGGGCAGGGTTTTCTAGGTCTTTGTGGCGAGGTAGGAGAAAGATCTTCCTCCAGTTCTGGTCTTGTGAATCTGCGGGACGGTGGCCAGGGCAAGTTGTGCAGAGCAGAGTTGTCTGGTGGATAGATGGAATGAGAGGCGGTGGATCAGATATGCTGGCCCTGCATTGTAAGGAGCTTTGTAGGCATGGGTGAGGAGCTTGAAAGTGATTCTCTTGTTGACTGGGAGCTAGTGGAGTTGTCAGAGGTCTTGAGTTATGTGGCTTTGGCGGGGGATGTTGAGTACCAGTCTTGCTGTGGCATTTTGAACATTCTGTAGTGTCCTGAGCTGTTTCTGGGTGACATCAGCGTAGAGTGGATTGCCGTCGTTGAGTCTGTTGGTGATAAGTGTGTGGGTAACCGTTGTGTGGATTTTGTGGGGATCCATTTGATTGTCCATCGAAGCAGGAAGAGTGTGTGGAACCAGGATGAGGTTACGGCGTTGATCTGGCCGAGGAGTCCAGTATGATGCCAAGGTTGCGTGCATGGTCCGTGGGGGTGTGGGAGTTGGGCTGAATAGACCCTTGCTGCATTTATAGTAGTGGGAGGAGATTTCCTCCCACCTGACTAGGGCCTGTCTCCCTTGCACAATGCTGTCTCCACCCACTGTGGGCATCCTGCACCAGTGAGGGCAGAACTGGTGTAGATTGGGCTCAGGGACCCTTGCACAAAGAGAACAAAGACACAATGGGGTAAAAGTAGTAGACCTTAAACCCCAGAACTTTAGATCACTTCTGGACTCAAGAGGAACCTTTGCTAAGGACAAGAGCTGCTGTGTGAGATTGGTCTGCAGTTGTTGTTTCTGCCAAGGAGAGCACCAAGACTGGTACTTTGCTGTGAACCTGCTTGAAGAAGATCTCCAAGGGCCTCTGTGTGATGTCCTCCTGTTCTGAAGTCTCAGGGACATAAAGACTTTATACCCCCCCCCCAGCTCCCCAAGACAGGGAGAAAGTCACAAGCTCAGGCTGACCAGGATGGAGCACGGGTAGGATACAGGGACAAGGTTAGTTCAGCTAAAAAGTTACCTTCTCTGCCCAGCGCAAAGAGTCCAATTTGTGGTGGAGGGGCTGCGAGGTCCAGGGAAGCATCGAGGATGATCGTTGAAGTAGCGTGAAGAGCAGGCCTGGCGTTGCCGATGGTCATCGCTGAAGGGTGAAGATACTGTTGTCATTGCAAGCCAGCTGGCCTGAGCTTTGTGATGGCGCTTTCTTTGAGTGGTCAATGCTGTAGCGGAAAACGATGGGCAGATGGAACTTCTCATTGGCAGGCTTTACGAGCGAAATGTTTTTGTCACAGTGAGGCCCATTTGTGGTTGCACAGAGTGTAAAAACTGTAATTCAGCCTCTCTGAGGCCAAACCAAGGGTCCAGGACCTGAGGGGGATTGCTTCGGGGTTAGGGGCTTGCGCCAGTGGAATCTGGGTGTTGGTTCATGTGAGCCTGTTATTTGGCCTGGGCGGCGGTGAACTCTGCTCCTTTCACAGAGTTTGCACGGGTTTCTGCACTTCGCTCTCCGTGGAGCTCGCGGAGTACAGAAAACTCTGCTCTGGGTAGTGCATCAGAGTTTTTCCCCCGCTCATGCTTGCGAACGGTAAGTTCACGAGTGCGAGCTGCCGCTCGGGTAGAATTTCTGTCTGAGCGGCAGGAAGATCAGCGCGAACGTCAATTTTCACTGAAGTCCACCACTTGCCGAACTCCGCTGAGTTTTTTTTGCCAGTTCACAGAGTACTGCGTAGTGAAACTCTGTGAACTACCCCCAGGCATCCCTTTTATGCCCCTACGGCTTTGAACCAGCAGACTATCCCTTGGAGTCACTCTGGGAGTTCTGGGTTCAGGCGTAGTTCCGAATCCCTCTGACTCAGGCAGGAGGGCAGCACTCCAGCAAGGCAGCAGTGCAGCATGTCAGCAGTGCAGCAGAGTGGCAGTCCTTTCAGCAGCACAGCAGTCATTCTTTCCGGCAGAGTTCCCAAAGATCCAGAAGTGTACCGAACAGTTGGTGTATGAGGTCAAATTGTAATGCCTGGGTCTTCCTTTGAAGTGGGAGAAGTTGCTAGAGGTTTCCCTTTGACGTGCACAGGTTTCCTGCCTTCCCTGCCCCGGTTCAGGGCTAACTACAAGGGCTTTGCAGCCCTTTGTGTGGCGACAAGACACAGCCTGTTCAATTATGAATACGCCTGCACCCAGCATCACCATCCTGCCAGTGATAGTCCATCCAGGCACACTTACGTTCCCTATTATGTGTGGGTGTCTAGGAGGAATACTCAGTGTGTATCTTCAGCTACACCCAGTCATGTGACCCAGAGACAGGCTGCAGGAACTGGAAGAATAAGGCAGGAAAATGCCAACTTTCTATAAGTGTCATTTTCAAAATTTTAATTTGTTAGAGTGTGTACTTACTTCAGGCGACATTAATTTGGAACAGTGCAACACATTTGTGGGTTACGTCCTCTCTGTACCGTGGAGTTTTGCATCTCTGAACTCCATTTTCAATGCACAGTTAAGTGTCCATGCTTCCCAGATTTCAATGATGGTTCCTTGCTAGTTAACAGACAGATCACCACAGAAACTTTTGTGGCCCTAATGAGATTTTCCCAAGAAATTCAGGGACTTTCTCTATAGCATTTTATATCCAGTGTAGTAAAAAGCTGGTGCATAATTTATATTTTTTTACTTTATTTTTTATTTTGTTGGTTGAAAAGCGAAACTTACAGTTGGGAAAAGGACCGGTTAATGCATGGAGTATGCTCAATTGTGGGCAGCAAGTTACAGCGATGGGCAGAAGGTATTGTAGCAGACTCTTCAATGAGAAACACAGATTTACATCAACATCACATATATGCAAATACATAGGTCAATTTCAGTACAACCATAACCGTCAGGCGTGGCCTAGGCATCACAGTTATTAATGACTTGGGGGCATATTACCAACGTTAAGCGATATTTATCGCTAACGATGCTTAGCAACGAATTTTTTAACGCTAAGCATCGTCAGAAATTATCGCAGATAAACCTTGCTATTATCAAGGTTTATCGCAAATGCGATAAAAAACGGCCGCAATGCATGAATATCGCTGAAAAGTCATTGATATTCATGTATTGCCGAGCTAATGCTCTTAGCCATGTTATCCACCTTCCATTGGATAACATGGCTAAGAACTGCTCAGGGCAGGTGTTAGTTTTTGGAGATATTCGCGCTTAGCGCGAATATCTCCAAAAGTTGGTAATAGGAGATAGCGATGTTAGCGACTGTTTCCAGTCGCTAACATCTTGGCACGCCCACTTTGCATGTCATTAGTGATAAATATCACTGACATGCAAAGTGGGGCCCAAGATGGTCGCTATCTCCTTCTAGCTGTCGCTAACTGGTGTTAGCGACAGCTAGGTAATAGGGAGATAATTTTATCTCCGCTTTCTTGGCTTTTAAAGCCAAAAAAGCGGAGATAAACCCCCTTGATAATATGCCCCTTGGTTCTTTCCTGCTATGTGAAAGGTCTAGTCTCCCCCCATCTGCATCCATGTCCAGACTGTAGTATTAGATCCATGGCATCTGAATTTTTCGGAATTTACGCGGGCAACCTATCGCCTTGTAAATCACTTTCTCTGCAACCATATATAGGTCCATATTAGATCTCCATTCTGTGAGTGTGGGAAGTTGTTGGGTCCCCCCCCCCAGTACTTAGCTATGTCTCTTTTGGCTGCTACTAATCCTAGGTTAGCCTGCAGGAGCCTGTGTTGTGTAAGGTCAGTGTCTGTGGGGATACCCAGTAGCAGGAATTTCTCATCTAACCCTAGTTGAGCTCCCTGGAAATTGTTCAATTCTCCCAGTATCGGGTGCCAATAGGTTTGGATGTGTCTGCACTCCCAGGGTGTGAATATGTACGTGCCGCACTCCACATGGCATCTGAGACAGGTTGGATCCTCTACCCTCCCCATAGTGTGTATGCGTGCCCTGCAAAATAGAATCTATGGAGGATCTTATATTGTATGATACGCAGCCTCAGTCTAATTGCTACCTCACGAGGGTGCGTAAGGGCTGCCTCCCAATCTGGTACAGAATATTAAGCATGGGTATGGGTCACCTGGAGGATTGCTCCCGTCAATTGTGGAACACCAACAATGAAGGGATGCAGTTGGAGCATGGAAGATCTCAGGAGGGAAAAATTTCAAACTTGGGATTCTTCTTGTGCTGAAACAATGCCATACTCCTGCAGAGGTAGACAAGGCCACTATCCAGTATTTTTTTTCCAAAATGGTGTTTTTTCCACAGATTGATGTCTGAAGTTCCCAAACCAAGATGAAACAACTCTTTTTCCTGAGACACTGTTTTCCAGTTAGATCAAATTTAAGGATGCATTGACATGAGATGGAACCATCCGTTGATGAGGGATGCAAGGAGTTTGTGTCAGGAAATGTGTTGCACAGTGGCGGTTCAGAAGGTGAGTCGTCCCAAGATGCAGGAGGTGGTGGTCATGCTACTCTTTTGAAAAGGATCCAATCCACACAACAGCAGTGATGCGTCGGTTCTGCTCAGAGATGCATATCTCAGCAGAGAAGATTCATCAGTTCCGCTGGCAAGCACCTTCGGCCCTTTTCCAATGGAACCACTTGGCAGGGTAGACTCACAGTTGGCAGAGTCCAGGTGAAGGAGTTGGAAGCTTGAGACTCCAGCTGAGGCTGAGGCTGGGGCTTTAGATCAGGAGGCCAGTCAACTTGCCCTTGGAGTGACTCTTGGTGCTTGGGTCAAGTGATGCAGGTCCAGTCCTTATCACCCAAGCAGGAGGGTAGCAGGTCAGAAAAGCAAAGCAGGAGCCCAGCAGAGCTGCAGTTCAGCAAAGTGACCATTCTTCAGCAGCACAGCAGTCCTACTTCCTGGCAGAGTATCCACTGGACCAGAAGTGTACTCTCTTGGTGTTGTTTAAGGTCCAATACATTTACCCAGTGGTGGCTGTGAAGTGGGAGAGTCTTCAAAGACATGCCTTTGAAGTGCACAGAGGTCCTCCCTTCCTGCCCTGGCTCCAGCCTCACTACAGGGGGAGTATGAAGCCCTTTGTGTGTGGACAGAACAATGAGACGCACCTTAGATTACATTGTATGTGGCTGTCTAGGAGGAATACACAAAGCCCAACTGCCAATCACACCCAATCGTGTCATCAGTGACAAGCTAGAGGCACCATAAGGCTAAAGCACGAAAATGGCAATTTTTCAAAAGTATCATTTGAAAAATTGCAATTTAAAATTAAGTATGGGCGAATTGTGCGGATTCACGGTCCGCAAATTTGCGCAAAATGGCAAAAAAATCCACGAGTTCGCGGATTTTCCCGATAACTCGTGGATTTTTTTGCCATTTGTGACACATGTGTCTGTAACTTTGCCACCGCGCCGAAAGGCGCCGAGGTCCCTCGAGTGAGCTGTCCATCATTGTGAGGAAAGGGCGCAAAGACGTTGCATACCCTAGTGTGTGTGTGTGGCGGGGCTTCTATGCGAGTTCACATGCCTTGTTTATAAAGGGTCAGAGACCGATCACCAGATGAGGAGAAAGCAGCCTCCTGTTCACAGGAAGTACAAGGGGATTGCGCTCGAGAAACTCGTGGATGCAGACCTACAACAAGGATTACATCTAATTGTAGGCGGTAGAGATATGGAGGGGAAGCACACCTGCCTAGCCTCGACCGTCCTCACTAGTTGTTTGGGCGCCGAGGTCCCTCGAGTGAGCTGTCCATCCTTGTGAGGAAAGGGCGCGAAGACGTTGCATACACTAGTGTGTGTGTGGCGGGGCTTCTATGCGAGTTCACATGCCTCTTGTTTATAAAGTGTCAGAGACTGATCACCAGATGAGGAGAAAGCAGCCACCTGTTCACAGGAAGTACAAGGGGATTGCGCTCGAGAAACTCATGGATGCAGACCTCTATCAAGGATTACATCTAATTGTAGGCGGTAGAGATATGGGGAGGAAGCACACCTGCCTAGCCTCGACCGTGCTCACTAGTTGTTTTGGCTGATTATAAGGCGTGACTGAATTTGAACTTCAACTCGGGCTCCTGCTTTATTTATATCATTCTGTAAGTGCTTCCTGTTGAGGTTTAATTTTTGTGACAGGAGCATTGTGCCAGAATGAATCCTGCCTGCATTATCCATGAAGATGCTGCAAAAAAAAAAAATCCGCCCGTGAGTGAATTTGCGAATTTTCTGCAAATTCGCGAGATTCGCGGATCGCGAAATTGCTGAAAATTCGCAAATTTCGCGAGCGGAACGGATTTTGCGCCCATACTTATTTAAAATCCGACTTCACCATACATTAGGATTTTAAATTTGGATTACAGAGACACCAAACTTGAGCCAGTTATATCTTCCCCTTTTTGAAATTACACTTATAAAATATAATAAGGCAATCCCAATGTTATTTTATGGGAGAAATAGGCCTTGCTGTAGTGAAAAACGAATTAAAGAGTTTTCACTACCAAGAAATGTAAAACTTATAAGTACATGCGCTGCTTTTTAAATACATTGCACCCTGCCCTTTTTGCTATTCAGGGCCTACCCTAGGGGTGACTAGTATGTAGTAAAAAGAAAGCTTTGGGCTTGGCATAAGGTTTATTTTGCCAGGTCGAAATGGCAGTTTAAACTGCACACACAGTCTCTGCAATGGCAGGCCTGAGACATGGCTAGAGGGCTACTTACGTGGTTGGCACAATCAGTGCTGCAGGACAACTAGAAGCATTTAATTGATAGGCCCTTGGCACATGTATCATACTTTTACTAGGACTTATAAGCAAATTAAATATGCCAATTTAGTATGAGTCAATATTACCATGTTTAGAGGAGAGCACATGCACTTTAGCACTGGTTAGTAGTGGTAAAGTGCTCAGAGTCCATAGGCCAACAAAAACTAATTGAACTTAAAGTGGAGGAGGAAGGCAAAACGTTTGGGGGTGACCATGCAGAAAGGGCCATTTTCCAACACAAATGATTTCAAATACAG
Organism: Lissotriton helveticus; assembly: GCF_964261635.1. Taxonomy (NCBI): domain Eukaryota; kingdom Metazoa; phylum Chordata; class Amphibia; order Caudata; family Salamandridae; genus Lissotriton; species Lissotriton helveticus. Next base: position 1,994,603,392 of record NC_136059.1, on the reverse strand, counting down.
ACAGCTTTTTTTAAATCAGCTGCAGGCTTGTGTTTTTTGCACCTTGTGGAACTTGTCAATTACAAGAACACTTGCATGTAAGAGAAGCATTTCTATGCTTTTGCTACAAATGGGATGAAATCATATTGTACCTACATTTGTAACTAAAACCGTTTGCATTTAATGAATCTAACCAGACTACTTTTATGGATATATCAATCAATTTTCCTTACATCCAGAATTTCCACAGTGCCATTCATTTAATCTCTCTCATTTTGTTGCTCTTTTTATTCAGTAGTTCATCCATTATTCCGCAGAACAGATGATTCAGGAGAGGCCAAAGCCGTATGACCACTTTGTCTTCATTTTCCACTTCTCCTGAATGTGATCTTAAAGGTTTTAATCTTGTGTTACTTCCAGACTGAACCCTCTCAAAGGTAGCAGAGGCAGATTGTGGCATGCTCCCGCTTTTCCTCATCTCTAGTTCACTTTCCCCTCGTTAGACAATAGGTTTAATTCACTTTGCCAAGATAATGTGATTGAATACAACTTCCTATTTCACAGGTGTGGAGGAGGTAATCAGATGTTGCCTTTTCAGTGGTGCCTCCCCAGAGGTGTGATGCTAATGTTGTGCCACTGGGAAACCCCAAATGACTTTCCCTGTACCAGATTCCAAATGATATGAGGGTTTGCCTTTTTCCACAAACTGAAGAGGTGTGTTTTCAATGTCATCTTTGCGAGCTGCAACATTTCAGCTCCTATCAAAAACCGTTCTCATCCACAAAAGCACCAGAAGCAACCAATTCCTCCTTCCTTAACAAAATGACACCGAATGGCTAGGGAAAGAAAATGCCAACTTCTAAAAGTGGTATTTTGAGAATTGTAATTTAAAATTCAACTTCACCATAAGTTAGGATTTTAAATTTCAATTCCTGAGACACCAAACATGATCTGAGTACCTGTTCCCATTTGGAAATTATATTAATAAAATTTAATAAGGTAACCAGTACCGGTCGGTGGTGTGAGTAGCTGCCGGGCGGTGACGTGGGGTGGGGAGGGGCAGGGTGGGGGGTAGTAATCTATGGATTACAAAGGATTACGGTAAGTAAACATATAAATAAATAAAAATTTCGTTGCACGCACTGCATTGCATTTGGGGGTGCAGTGCGCGCAACGAAATTTGTTTTTATTAATTCATATGTTTACTTACCTGTAATCCTCCGTAATCCATAGATTACTACCCCCCACCCTGCCTCTCCTCCTCCCCACGTCACCGCCCGACAGCTACTCCCACCACCGAGCGCTACTGAAGGTAACTCAACTGCTATCCTATAGGCTTGGCCTTGCAGTACTGAGAAACAAATGTAAGAGATTTTCACTACTAGAACATGAAAAACAGGAAAGGGCATGTGCTACTTTTTTACATACATCACCCTGTCCTCGGGCTGTCCAGGGTCTGAAGGTAACTCAACTGCTATCCTATGGGCTTGGCCTTGCAGTACTGAGAAACAAATGTAAGAGTTTTTCACTACTAGAACATGAAAAATAGGAAAGGACTTGTGCTACTTTTTAAATACATCACCTTGTCCTCGGGGCTATCCAGGGTCATTCCTAGGGTTGACATGTGTATGAAAAAGCAAGGTTTATTTTGCTAAGTCGACATGGCAGTTTAAAACTGATAACCAACAGGCTGCAATGGCAGGCCTGAGACAATTTTAAATAGCTATTTAAGTGGGTGGCACAATCAAGGCAGCAGGCCTACTAGTAGCATTTGATTTATAGGCGATGGGCACATGTAGTGCCACTTTACTAAGGACTGACAAGTAAATTAAATATGCCAATTGTGTATAACCCAATCTAATATGCTTTCAGGGGCGAGCACAAGCACTTTAGCACTGGTTGACAGTTGTAAAGTGCACAGAGCTCTAAGGCCAACAAAAATGAGATCAGAAAAAATAGGAGGAGAAAGGAAAAAGGGTATGGGTAGGACACTGCAGAAAGGGATATGTCCAACTTTGGCAGGGTGGATGGATGGAAGAGTGGACGGATGTAAAGAAGAATAGCATGATGGATGGATGGAATATGGAAATATTGAATGATGGATGAAAGAATAGTGGAACAGCAGAATGTAAAGGTGAAATAGTATATATCAACCGCTGGATGGAAGGGTCATAGGATAGAAGGATAGATGCTTGAATGAAATGTCTAGGTGTATACCCAAAACATGTCTGTATATTTAGTGGGTACTGACATGGTTAAAACCAATTAACCTTGCATTTCTGCAAAAAAACTTCCATATTATCTCACCTACATGTTTCAGCCTTAAAACTGCCCATTGGGGTCAATAGCCTTTTTCGGGACTATAGGACCCCTAACATGTATGGATTCACTACCTTGCATTACATATGTGGAGGCAATAAGTTATCTTACTTGGTACTAAAGCAGATTAATTTCCAGCCAATTTCACAGCTTAGCTAAGCATCACTGGTTATCAGGAGGGGCACTTTCATGACTTTATTTAACCTAAACAACATCTTTTCTCTGTTGAATTTCCCCCTGCAGCGAGGGGACATTGTTTAGGTTCACGGAAGGCATGACAATTGAAATTTGGTGCCAGTCAGTAAGGTTGGCAGAAATAGAACTTGATGAAGAAGATACTAGGATTACATTGTCTGTGTGTGGCGAGAAAGAGATGCCAGATCATTATCTGTTTTGGTTATGGGAAACTGGGTGTTGCATGTCAGGGATGTTTTGAGGGGAAGAATAAACCATTGTATAGATCATACATCAAAGATAATCAATCCTTGTAATCAATGTATGTGTGCACGAATGCACATACACAAGCAAGGACAGGTTTTGGCTAATTTTTGATGTGCACAAATTCTGTGTAACTGATACTATGCACAGGGATAGGCTAACTCCCAAAGTGTTTAAATCGGGGCAAAGACATGTTTGGAAACTGAGGTACAATTTAGTCATCTTTAGTTAACTCTCTAATCTTATGTGAGGACTGATTGCTGTTGCACTCCTAACACTGTTCCCCTCTCTTTGAAGTTGGCATGCATACACCCTCCCACACAGACCTCTCATAGAGGAAGAGAAAATATGAGAGAGTGAGGAAGCAGGCAGAGAGCAGCGGAGACTGGACCCTTTGGGTGCATGCCTCTTTGGATAAAGTCCTCAGTGTACATCTGTCTACAGACACCAGAACCATACACATCAAGGCTCTGAGTACCCACACATTTCTTTCTGGAGGTGGACATGCAACTAGGGCCTGGTTCTCAAAGTTTTTGAGCATTTAAATTCAACTCAGATGTGCAAGATAATCCTTTTGTGAGGTCAATTTTCCCTAATTCACAACAGGATTAGTGAATAATATCCTTGCCAATGACACTTGCAAATAACTTTCCCCTAGTATGGTGGAAGTTCTCAATAACAAATTCGGGGCTAAGGCCGAGTTTGTAGGTATATATTTCTTGAAAAAAGAAAGTGAACACCTGCAAAGTTGTAAATTTGTGTGCACTTGCACACCCACTGCAGGTTCCCACCCTGGACACGGTCTCAGGTGTATAAATAGTCCTGACCACTACGAAAACAGATGTGGTAGAATATTACAACTTTACGATATATTACGATGCTCAATAGCACATTGGTCCATAAATAAGAACAGTTTATGGAATCTGCCTTTATGATTTCTCAGAAGCATAGGAAATTATTAGGTCTGATTAGACTCTAAATAAGAGAAAAAGGGATGTCTTGAAGAATACATAATCGTGTATGTTAATGACAATTCCACTGAACCATACTACTCTTGTATTAAGCCGAGACAATAGGAAGATGTGAAACTCTTTTTTTCCAGGAAACTAAAGTAGCTTTGTAGCGAATTAAAGCGTGTGACAAAAATAGCCGGAGAGTGATAGAATTTTATGAACCAGTTCCAAGAATTTTCGGAACTTCTTGGTCGTGACTAGTTCACTGATGCCTTGACTGCTCAGATTAAAATTCTGGTGCCGTATCTTGTGTTGGAAGTAATTAAAAATAAAATAAAACGAACCCGCATTTTGTACTTGTAGGTTGCAGCATGATGCGTGCAAATGGAAGCTGCATTGTGTGCTAAAAATAATGGCAATTGTTTTATTTATACATAAGAAGACTTGCAAAGAATACAGAACACAAAGCGTGGGGATTTACCGAATATCTATTTACAGATAGTAATTCCGCCCCAGACGCTTGCGGGCAGGCATCATCGCGTTTCTTCGTCTGTTTCTGCCCGGGTGTTTAGAGTGTGAATTGAATCTATCACGCAGTGAATGCCCCCTTTGCATAATTTTACACCAGGAAGCACATGACAGTCATGTTCATTAAGTTTCTACTTTTGCAAAGTGAAAACATTATTTCTCAGTTTTTTTTGTTTACTTATGGTTGCTGCATATAGGGTTCGAACAATTCCAAAGTTCAATCCACAAGTTCACCTTTTCATTCTAAATAACCCATGGTTTGTTTCCAAGCCTTTGGAATTGTGGTGCAGACTGACAAAGACTAGCAAGGCGACTCGGCAGCCTTGGGTTTGGGACAAAGTTGACATTAACACTTTGTTGCACTTGTAAGGTCATCGAAGTTGGACCATATAGCTTTGTGACGAGATAGTGTCCGCCTAGTGTGCAATATTAAATCTAGGACTGGTTGAATTGGCATACTTGTGTATATATTCTTTCATGTAATGGTTTTGTAGTATGTCTTGTTCGCAAATTTGTTATGTTTTATGTCAATATGAGTTTTGTACAGTAGCGGCTCCTGGTGGGAGTGCTACCAGGCGGTGACGTGGGGCAGAGGAGGGGCAGGGTGGGGGGTAGTAAACACCAGAATATGGATGAATGCAGGTAAATTGACAATCAAATCAATAAAACAAATTTCGTTACGCGCTGCATCGCATTTGCCACGGCCTGCGGCATGACTGACGGGGGTCGACGAGGCACTTTCATCAGTCTGCCTGGACAAGATACGATGTGTGCCTCTGTATCATGTAGCCGTGGATGCCCATGCTTGCCCTGTTTATGAGGGAATGGTGGTGAACTGACTGAGTACTAAGTCATCCCGCTTTTATGAGCAGCTCATTAATCGTAAAGGTAAGTTCAGGCTCCATGCAGGTGGGTTTCAATCATTGTTTGATCTAGGACAAAGACACACTGGCGGCTACGGGATCATACCAATTAATTCCACATTTGTGAAGTGCAAACTTATCACCCCTAAGGGTATCCAGGCGCTGGAGGGGGGCCGTCGGGGAGATTAAGTGAGCTATTGCCAAGAGTCACATGATGCTGAGCTGAGCTGACCCCGGCACCCTGAGTTTCAGTCTCAGCCGCTCTGACCCCTGCACCACACCTCTCCCTATCAATATTACATGTTTGTCAGAGGGAAAAAAATCTCTAGTGTGGGCATCCTGTGGGGTTGATATGGGCATTCCAGTTTTGTAGTCACATTTTGTGTTGGGAAGATTTTTCATATAGCGTTCAGTTGAAATCTAGGGTGCAAGATATAAAAGGCAATAGATCATGATTCAGTTTCAGATAACATTTTCAAAAATGTGATTTTTCACAGGCCTGACTTCAGTTCTGCGATTCTGTTAGTTCATGGTGCCGAGTCCTCTGAGGTGTTCAGACCGTATTTCTGGTAGGAGGTTGTTGGTATCTGCACCACATGTCGTGTGCTTGTGCACTTCTACAATGAAGCTTCAGGGCCATTGACTCAATGAACCAGGCAAGTGATCATAACCTCTCTGGACCCTGTGATTGACAAGGAATGGTCCAGAGAAGAGACAAGGCCAGTGATGCCTGAAGTCTCTTTTGAGGCTGCTGAAACTTTCAAGGACCCTCTTGTGGGCATGGAATAGGTTTTGTGTGAGCCAGATACCACAAAGGAACGCTGTCGTGCTCTTTATTGTATGTCTTTCAGAATTCTGCATCTTTTACTAAAGCTGAATAAACAGGCCCTAGGCATTAATGAATGCATTTGTTTCATGGTCAGCTGTCCCTTGGTAGCTATCCGTGACACACACTGTAATCGAAAATCAATAGTACTGTGTCTCTTTGTCTTAAGTGCTTTTCGAGAGCCGACATAACCTTGCAGTTTCTAACCTCTCCGGGTAACACATGAAGCAAATGGCCAGAGCTGTGAGAATTGCAGTCAATAGTTGTATTCAGTTTTCATAATGAAATCCTCAGAAAAGGACTTTCTTGTAATCATGAATTGCTCTGTTATTTTATTTTTAATTGATCATATTTTCCTGTTGAGATATAAAGAATGCATGTATTTTACTTTCGACGGCATAGCAGTGGAAAACATGAATATTCAAGCACATTTTGATATAATGCATTGTAAACATGGACCGTCTAATTTAAGAATGATGCTTTGTTTACTGTAGGGGTGTCCGATATTAGCATATTTTCCATTTGTTAAATACGTGAAATTTGGAGATTATTTTGTAAAATGAAGTGGACTGCAAACCCTGCATTTATTGTTCTTTTTTAGCGTGAAATGCGTCCTCCAGTCCATTTTGTACACAAGGAACTATTTTACGCAAAATAAAATTACAAGCAACAGCAGCCACTCACAAGGCCGGCTTTACCGCGGACGCTGTCCTGGTGTGGGGTAACTGACCTCAGGGGGAGGGGGCTTTTTTCAGCAATAATTAAATAAATACTTGAAAGCAACTGCTGCAGAGTTCCTTAGGCATCCAGCTGCCAGGCAGAAATAAAAATGGCAAGATAACTCTTGTCATTAATGTTCCAGCCAGAGAGAGAGATTTGAGTTTTGTCTACTCGCAGTTTTGACTTGCTGTAAAGTAGGCCGGAGTGTTAATATGCCTGCTGCGCAGAACAGATTTACATGTTATGTGGATTACTGAGTGGATTAGTAAAGCTAGCACTTACCAGCACTTTAAAACAAATTAAATATATGTGAAAGAGGGTCATTGGAGAGATGAGGGGCACTTTTGCCAGGTGGCAGTGAGGGAATCTGAGTAGGTGGTCATGGGGGGGGGAGTCTGGACCAAAAGGATCTTCGCACCAGGCGCCACCAGCGCCAAATCCAGCTCTGGACTCTCACATTCTGCTTGGTGGTGTTGTTCCCATGCTCTCATGATAAGATTTTCCCTTGACTGATCGAAAATTATATGAGGTGGCATAATTGTGTAATATTGGTGAAATTCTCTGAATTATGTGAGAGTGCACCAGTTTAACAAAAAGGTTACCTGGGTCTAGTCTAAAGTAGAATTATGACTACAACCAGAAGGAAATGTGACATTCAAGTTCCACAGTTTCCTCACTCTTACAAAGCAATATATTGCTTCTATTAAACCAGCAAAACCTTATTTTCGAATGTATGTTTTGGAACCCAGTCCTTGAGTAACTGGTAGAAGCGTTGTTTCTACCAGTCGTTTCCCATGTGTTCTCTAGCAGCAAAAACTACTAGAAACACCTCAGAGAGTATAAAACAGTAAAACAGTTGTAGTGTAGTTCCTATATTCCCAATAGGCTCTGTGCATTGGAATAATATATCCTATAGATTAGACGTAGGACTGAGGTCGACTAGGTCTCTATCGAATATACTAGACTTAATTCTGTGTGCCAGCTAGCTCAGAGGTCACTAGAAACTTTCTCAAATTCACAAGAAGGGATTAGTCTCTGACAACCGCATAAACATGACAACTTTGTTTCCCCAAGATAATACGTATCTTCAGAGTCGTGGAAACAATAGATAGATATTTCACTCAGTCAATCGTGCATGCTTCGTTTCACTAGAGGTGCAGAGAAAGTAGAAAGACGGGCGTTTTCAATAAAAGGGTTTTTTGAACAGTCTTCTTTCTCAAGCATAAGAAATGAACTGCTACAATAGTAAAACTGTTTGTAAAATATAATGCGTACAGTATAAATAGTAGAATGAAATAATACTGTAAGAGCATTGTATGGTTCCTAAACCATATATAAATACATACATAAATAACAGAGGCTAAAAGTACTCAACTGGTGCTTCTAAAATACGCCTACTATGGTGTACCTAACCTAAGCTTAGTACGAGGGAAGAAGTAAGTGAGGTGTAGCATAAATATAGTATTCTTTTGCCAAGAATCTGCTCAAGATTTCTCTATGGGTCTAATCAGCTCCGTACCTTAGTTTAGAATGGAGAAGGCTGGACTCAGGACTCGATTTCCCAACAACCCGCAAGGGCAGCTTGGAAACACTGGAGCTGGATTTCTCGGCAGGAGAAAAGACAGCTTCTCTCTTAGTGCGTCTGCTGGGGGGTCAGCTTCCTTCGGCACTTGCTGCAGCAGGGCGCGTCGGGCAAGTAGATAGTCGAACTGCTCCAAACCACAGTGTGTTTGCTTGGGCGAGTGTGGGTATATTTATACCTTGAAGGTGCCGACTTTGACGTACAGTTGGACATAATAACGTCATCAAAGAGTCTCAGTTCTTTGAAAACTCCATGAGTTCTTGGATAAATCAATACTCAAGCAAGGGGAAGTCCCTGACTGCTGAAGGTGGGTTTTTCCAAGAAATCGTTGTGGATTTCCGGAACTAATGGAAGTAGCCCTGCCGTATTTAGACTGCATGAGCTATGCCTAAAATGGTTATGATTTCTATGCTATATAAGGATATGGTGATTCATACCTATATAAGGGCATGAATCCGGAAACTTATAATAGGGTCCTAAAATGATAAACAACACAGTAATACCACACACTATCCTGTATTTACATTTGAACTCCCAGTAATAAATACCACAGGTGGTTTCATAATACTACTTTGTAAAAAAATGTAATCCAGTGAGCAGACATTTTCATCTACTCTGCACTATTTCCATCCTGTTTTTACTTAGTGGTTAGTTATGGTTGTTTATAATGGGGGTGGTGGGGCGCATCTGAGATACTATTCACAATGGAGCATATTATCAAGCAGGGCGTTACAATTATCGCTGTTTTAGCGTCAGAAAACTGCAGCTAAAGCGGCGATAATGGGCTTGATAATATGCCCTGGAGAATTCCAATAGAAGCCCATGTTCGCACCAGAACATGGGTTTCTATTGGAATTCACAAGGCCATATTATCAAGCCCATTATCGCCGCATTAGGGAAGTTTTCTGCCACTAAAATGGCGATAATTTGTAACGCCCTGCTTGATAATATGCCCCAAAGTTATTTGCGCACCTATTTTTCAATTGCACCCAAAAGCATTTGCCAGGGGAAAAACACAATTCTGATTTATGGATGTAGCATGGTAGGGTTTTCCGTTGTGAAAATTATTTTTTTTAAAGAAAATTTCACAACTATTGCTGAATTTCCAGGTGAACAAACGTTTAAAAATTTTAGGTGGGTCCACAAACTTCAACCCTCAAAACTGTGGGCATTCACAAACATTTTTACAGGTACTTTCCCACAATCAAAACATTAAGGGATTTTCTCCATTTAAAGAATGGCCTATGCCTACTTTCAGGGTGATGGTGGAGATGACCACCAGCCAAATTGATGCGCTGTAGGCAAAGGGGATTGTCTATTAGGTACCTCATAGTTTTGGGAATCTGCAACAGTCCCAAATTCTCAGTCCCACATGATGACTAGTCTGGTTAGCTGAGTAAATGAGCTAAAGTCTTGGTAATATGCAAAAAATCTCAGATTCCCCGGGCTGCTCTGGAATTTTCAGTGTCTGCATAAAAGTTGGAAATTCGAGCAAAAGCTAGATGTAAACTTTATGTCCAAATTATGACTTACCAGCTGGGAATGTTTAAAGCCCTTCAACGTTTAAAGCTCACCCTCCCTCGATTTAACACTATAAAATAGTCAGTATCAAAATGTTTTAGAAGTAAAAAATGACTACATATGGACTCATAATAGGTGAAATTTCCATCTGCTTTGAACAGGTAGTTCTCAAGAGGTGTTCCCTTTGGAACACACTAACTGAAAGTTAAGATGCCAAGTAACCCTACTTCAATTTCATACAATTAAAAAGACTTTCTTGTTCCACACTTTCCTATTAATTTAATCCCCTCTATTCGCCTAATCTCATCTCTTCGTGGTCCATAACATTTCCCAGCCTGATGACATATTCATAATATTTTGTTACCCGCTACAATGTGCTCTCACCCTCTTTAATGGCTTGATATGTTATTTGTGCTTAGAGAGCCCGATTTACTTGTTGTTAATTATTCAGGTCATTTACCACGATTTTCTTAGGAGAAGCACTATAAAAGCGCGGCAAAAAAATCAATAGATAAATCATGACAAATCCTCGTGAATTCTTTTTGGACCACAACTTAAGGCGCTGGAAAGGACCTTGGAATGCCCCATAAATGCATTTACTTATTTAAGATTTTTATTATGGGGGGCCACGGACCCAAAGTGCATAGAGCTCTGTACACTTGAGGAAGCATTTAGGGCAGTCAAAATTGACATTTGGCTACTTGGAGATTGTTGGTTGGGAGAAACAAAAAAAATAAAATCTCAGGGCTACATATGGAAGTGTTATAAAGTGGGTTTTCGGTTGAGGGGGGTATGTACACTCACAAGCAACAACCACAATCTCTGTCAGCGTGACCCACAAAAAGCCACTAAATTAACCTGTGCATAACCCTCTGGTAGCTTGGCATAAAAGCAGTCAGGCTTAGCGTAGAAGCAATGTGAAAAGTATTTATGCAGAACATAAACTGTAATAAAGTGAAAAAAAGCACAAGAAAAATCCTACACCAATTTAGAAACATAAAGTGAAATGTAAAAACTTATTGGACAACAAATCAACACAAATCCAATGAGTATAAACAGAGTTATGAAGTTTTAATATTTTTGGTAAAAACTAGCACACAAAAGATCAAAGTGCCAACCACGGACATCTAGACGCACAAGGCCAATGTAAAGTCAAATGTTGTGGCCAACCGTGATAAAGCATGGTTCGAATACACAAGGTAGATTGGGCCCTGTCTCTGTTTATCTATGAATTTAGAAGAATGTTTGAAGAAAAATGTCTGAGAAGGTAATGTTCAGCGGTACATGACAGCCGGCAGTGTCAAAGGAGGCGTCGTCATTGGAGAGTCACTGAACAAAGTTGCAGTAAAGATTGCTATGTTCGGACTTAGTCTATTTTTTGGAAGTTGAAAATCTCCAGCTGGATGAAGATGCAGGATGTAGCTGACGATTGCTTTACAAGCCTAGATACCCCTTCTGTGAGGAAAACCTAAACAGGTTCTGCTGCTGCAGCGAAGACTTAGCAGGAGCTACAATGAAGTCAGACTGCCTAGCGATGATACTTGGGCAATCGCGAGCAGGTAGGTCCCAGTCTCCTCTCAGTTCTCAGGGCACTTTTTGGCTGAAAATGTTCCAGGTTCCAAGTTTTGGATTTGGGCTGTTTGGTCACCTTTAGCACCATGTTTAAGGGTCCAGGACTGGGTGGGCACCACTTGGAGGGTAGGAACTCACTTCAGGCATGGCCCAGGATCAGAATTCAGTTGTTGTAGCTTTTTGTGTCCCGGTAGCTCAGAACTGGAGGCCGGCCAATTAGCCTTTGGAGTCAATCTGTTAGTCCTGGGCTCAGGCAGCAAAGCACTACTCCAGCAGCAGGTCAGTCCTCTGAGAGTTCAAGGCAGGCTTTCAGCAGCAGGGCATAACTCTGAAGTACAAAGCAGACCTCAAGCAGCAGGGCAGTCCTCTGAAGTGCAGGGGAAGACTTATGAATGCCTTCCACAGGCACAGGGGTGAAATGAGTAGTGGGTTAGAGGGTGCTATTTTTAGGTCTCTCCTGAGCCAGTGCATGCGCTGCTCTGCTAGACATTTGGTAGCAGGCTTTTAAAAGTGCTACCACATGCTTTTGCTGGCCTAGCCCTTGCGGTTACGCGCGACTGCACGCGCGCAGCCGCTAGCTTTCAGTGCCCAATCAGGCGCCATCTGGCTTTCCTCTCGCTTGCTCTCTAAACTCTCCTCCGCTCCTCCCCGTCGCGTCTCGCGTTAATTGTCAACATATGTTCAAACGCGCTGCTTTCACATTCGCCGTGGCGGGCGCTCATGCGCGCACCACTTTTGAAGCCGGGCTTGTCTTGTTATAGTTAGGAAATGCCTAACTAAATGCCTAAATGCTCTCCTCATCCTAACAAATGTTCTATACTTCCCGACTTCCTTATTACTTCTCGTTAGCTAGTATTTTTTCCTGTCACACATCAAACAGAGCCTTGATGACTGGAGTGACTCGCTCAGGCTTTCGACCGGCTTCAACTTTTCAGGTACTTTCTCGTCATATACATGGGTTGCCTATGCCACGCCACCTCGCTCCCTTGCATTTTTCTGTTTTCGCTCTCTTTAGAGTTATTTTAACACCAAACTTCTGCGTTCCATTACAGCCTCCCCAGATTGCCTTCCTACACTCTGTTCTTACATCTCTGCTGACCGCAGTGACTCATCCTGACCCACCGACCTGACCTGACTGTCCAGGTATGCTTACGGCATTAACACGACTTCTCAAAGTCACAGTGCCCCATTCCCTTGCAATTTATGGCTTTGCTCATATTATAGCGTTACTTGCACCATACTTTTCATTCATTACATTGCTTTCCACCCCTCGCGCTCTCGTCTTCAGCATCCCCATTTCTATTTTCTTCTCTCTTGTCTCTACTCCTTCATCTCCCCTACCAGTCCACCCTCGCTCCCACGCTCCCTCCCTAGACCTCTTTCCTTCTCCCCTCCCTTCTAGCACCCCTCTTCATTTCTACCCCTGTTCGCTCTCTGTCTAGCTCTCTTTTCTCCATTCCTGCCTCTCCTCTGTTGTAAGGAAGCAGCATACAAAAACTAGAAAAACAATCGACATTATATAAAAATACTAACTGTATTATGTGACAGAATCCATATCAATAGACATAATTTCACATCAATAAAGTAGGTGCTGCCCTGCGATTGAGCAGTGACTCATCAATGGAGAAGCTGCTTGGCAATGGGTTAAATGATGTGTAATCAGTTAAGAAGGCGCCTCCATACAGGTTGAGTGATGAGTCATCAGTCGAGAAGCTATATCCCTATCTATCGAATGACACAACATCAATAAAGTTGTTATCTCCCTCCTGCTTGAGCGACAAGTCATTAATGGAGAAGCTGCTTCTCTATAGGTTGAATGAGGCACATCAAGAGAAGGGTCCTCCGTAATGGTAGAGTGACACAATATCATTGGAGACACTGCATCCCTATGGAACCTATGACAAGCCCATTAAGGGCTCTTGGAATGCAATTAAACTTTAATGAGAAATCAACGTTTACTAGCTAAATGCCCGTACAGCTGACAAAATGCCCTTTTTCCTGCCCCAATGTTTGCTGGTCTTGAGTATTTATAAACACAACTTGAGTGTCTTGATTTTAAGTCCATTAAGACCTTCCTTGAAGGAATCGTACACCTTAACCCGTTTCTTGCTTCGAACGTTCAGCGCCAGTGCTGAACTTTCTAAGAAACGGGTGGGCCCGCGTCGGCCGTTGGACGTGCGCACGCGACGTCCAACGGCCGACGGCAGCACTAAAGGGGTTAAAATATTCAGTGCACATGCGTTTGACTCTTTACAGTGCAAGGCTTCATTCATTCCACTTGATTTCCAAACCTAAACCTATAACTTGTGAACGAAGCCCAGCTAGTGGTGCATATAGTAAGAAAAAATTAAGCTAGCTCTGATAAGCATGGTTTTTATTCTGTTTAATGCATGCTCCTGAAACATGAAAAAGGATACATGCAGACAAGACAGTTGCAGGATTCCATACACCTACACACCTACAGGCAGATACCTTGTTTGCACATGGCTAACATACATTTAGGCACCCAAACAAAACGTATGAAAGCACCAATTTACACAGGTTTTCAGACCCAAAAACATAAAAACACCCATGCTTAGACAAAAATAATTATACCCATGCAATCACACAACTTAGGGTGGCAGCCCTGCATCGACAAAGAAGAAAAACAGGCATGTTAGTATAGGTGTTGTGTACAAGCAACAGCTTCCTCTACATCCCAGAATGAAAATGATGTTCGCTATGAAGGCAGAACTGGCTAAACCCATATAAAATATAGACGTGGGCGTAAAAGTAAAGCCTACGTTTGGTTTTGGTGACATGTCATTTTTCTGTTTTCTATGGTTAACTGCCTTATGCAACAAAGTAAATTAACTTTTCAATTCTTTAAGTCTATTAGACTATAACAGATTTTCAGCAACCAATCGTTATTGATATTCCACAGCTGGCACTGGGTTGCATGTGATACATGTTACATAGATACAAAAATCAAAGGAAACTGCCTGAATTTTTTTGTGCTGATGTATTTTCATTCTATCTTGACCACCAATAAAATGTTAGGCACTATATCATTGTGATGCCAAGGCACACCCTTGTCACTTCTTGTTATCATATCTCCAAAAGGCTTGGCATGGAGGAATGCAGCATGCATGCATTAAGACAAACCTAAGAAGTGGTGATGAAACAATTCCTTTCAGCCTCCTTCCCCTTTTAGTCTCTTTTCAAACCAAACGTATGTGGTTTTTGGGCAAAGGAAGATTGATTATTTCCTGCTGTTGATGTGTGCAATAGAAGGATAAGCATTGGCATAGCAAATACATCTGGTTTTAATGTGCTAAATCCTGCAAATAATGCGTTAGAACATTATGCTCAGATAAATATAAGAAACAAAAGTCGGACTAGATTTAATGCACCTGTGCCTTTACAACCCACCATTGGTTTCTAAGTGAAATGAAGGTCAGATACTAAAAACAACTTAATTATAGTGTTATTTCGGTGCCATAGAGAAAAAACGAAAGAATATAAAGAAGAGCTCCATGCCATCTGACCCTTGATTTCACACAGAAACAAAAAGAGGAATGTAATGAAGACAAGAAACCAGTATTCGTTTCTATGAAGAACAATAATAGCACGACACAAGGAACCTTCATTGTAGTCTTCTGTTTATTTCTATAACATACGAAGAAATACAGTAATATGCTAAATGCTTCTTTGGCACCCATCGAAAAAAGAAGAAAAAAAACATAGCCAACCCTGGTGGCTATGTCGTGAAGCTGCCAGGAGCTTCAATAAACACACCATAAACAAGCATTGGCATAGCCAATAGGTATCCCCTTTGGGACCTTATAAGTGTTTAGCCATGCAATAGTTGATATTGTTGCACCAAGTATTTTGTGCTGCATAACTAAATACTTATAAGGTCCCAGAAGCGAGACCTATTGGCTATGCCAATGCTTGTTATACTTGTTGCCAGCTTTGAAGTGCAAGAAACGTCCGGAGTTTTCCCCCTACAGCTGGTTCTAGCACTTTCTTCCTCCCTACCCAGGCTCCAAGGGATCTGAGGTGACAAAAGTTTAGTGTGGATTTCTCTTTGAGTGTGCTGAGGCAACTCCTTTGAAATGTAAGAGGGACAGGGAACATCTCTGTCCCACACATCCTGGCAGGATAGCCCATCCTGCCAACACCTAGTACCCCTTTGTCTCACTGTCTGGAAGGAATACACAAAGGCCAGCTACCATTCTAATCACAGTCATGTGGTACTGACTGCAGGCCCCAGATAGGTAGAACAAGAACATGCCTACTTTCTAAATGTGGCATTTTCAAAATTGTGATTTAAAATCCTACTTTACCATTATAGGGGATTTTAAATGACAATTCTTTAGATACCAACCATGACATTTCTTGTATATTAGCCCCCTTCCTCTTTGTATTTTATATTAATTCTTTGGGTATTGCTTTAGGATCATATAGCAAGGATTTCCCTAGATTTGGCCCTCATGCAGTCCGGGTACTGCTGTATACGGATAATGTGGTTCTTCTAGCACTAACAGCCAACGGTCTCCAAAATCTTTTGAATGGTTTTAATGATTTTATGACCAAACTTAAGCTTAAGGTGAATCAGCAAAAATCATTCATTTTGACCTGCGGCCCCAAATATACTTAGTCAAACTTTTTTTAAAGGGGGGATATCTATTGAAATAATACCTTCTTTTAACTATCTAGGTATACTGCTGGATGCAAACGGGACATGGGACAGGCTAATTAACCACAGAGTTCAAAAGGTGAGGGCAGTTTGCAACACAATTTTTAGATTTGCGAAAAGTCTAGGCCATAAGTCAATCAAGGAGATGATCTAGCTCTATGAATGTAAGTGCCTTCTAGTTGGCACATACGGACGTGGATCCTGGTGTTATGCTGCCCCAGCGAAATGACAGGTAGCTGAAAATAGATTTTTGTGTAGGCTTTTAGCCATTCCTGAAGCTACTTCGAGTTCTATTTCCCATTTGGAATTGTGCATAGATTGGCGGACCACATTCGCATGGCCCCTTTATTATTGTCGTTAAAGCTATTGTGCACTCCTAAGGCAGGTGCTGGAGGACTGCCTTATTTTAAATACATGTCTGCTATCCCATGGTTGGCTTATGTTAAAAATACCTTTTATAGTCTGGATACAGCCAACTCTATGACTTGCCTGGAAGTATCTTCCCCAAATCCAAAGAAATGGTAACACTGAGTTTTGAATCATGTAGAGAGGAACGCAGCCTTGGAAGATCACTTGACATGACTTCAGTTATTAAGTACATGCACATCCTTACCAACACAGGCATGGAACCTTATTTAACTTGGATTACCAACCCAGAGTATAGATTATATTTGATTAGGCTGAGATTGAATATGATCCACTTTTTAGTGGCCTTTCCATTTGAAGGCACCTGGTGCGCCTCTCTTTCGTGCTGGCCCTGTGACGCTATCTCTGCCCAATCTGTAAATCATTTTATGCTCTTTTTCACCCCGTACAGAGTGTGATTTTTTTACACCCAATACTTCTGCACACCCACTCTACTTGTGCAGAAGGGCTATTTCACTTTCAAAGTCTAGCTTCACCCGCAATTTGCACTGCTGTACTCAGCTACATTGTTGCTGCTACTAAACAAAGGAAAAGTTATGCACTTCAACTGTTTTATCAGATGGATTTTACTATGCTGTTTTTAGCTTTTAAAATTATGCAAATTACCTATGTTTTAATTTTAATGAGAACTGTCTTTTTAATCTAAGCTTTTATGGTCATATACATTGGCCGATTAAAGAGAATTTGGACTTTGACATTTCTACCTTTTTCTCAAACATAAATTATCACTTATTAAATTAATTAAGGTAACCTAATGTCATCCTATGGGAGAGGTAAAGCTCACAGTAGTAAAACATGAATTTCTGAGTTTTTCACTACAAGGACATGCAAAACTTAATTGGACATTCCCATCTTTTCAAATATGCCTCACCCTGCCCTATGAGCTTTTTTGGGCCTACCCTATGGGTGATACATGTATTAAAAAGAGAGTTTTAGGCCTAGCAAAGGGTTTATTTTGTCAGGTCGCATTGGCAGTTTAAAACTGCACACAGGCTACAATGGCTAGCCAGAGACATGTTTTAAAAGGCTACTTAAATTGCTGGCACAATATTTGCTGCAGGCCCACTAGCAGCATTTAATTTACAGGTCCTGGATACATGTTGTATCACTGTATGAGGGACTTAAAATAAATTAAATGTGGCAATCAGATGTAAGCCAATTCTACCATGTTTTAAGGAGTGGGCACTAGCACTTTAGCACTGGATAGCAGCGATAAAGTGCACAGAGTACTAAAGACAACAAAAATACATTTTAGCAAACAGGAGGGGAGTAGGTGAAAAGTTTGGGGGAAGACCACCCTAAGGCTGACAGGTCTAACAAGTAGCATTTAAGAATACATCCTTTAATCACACATGTGTGCTTAAAGCTGTTCTGGAAGAGGAAAGAGAAGATAAGTGTTGAAGAAATAGTAGTTATATTACCTGTGTGCATCTGGAAATGGTTTCCCTAAAAAAGTTAGCCTGACAAATACGCCTTTAGATATTTATGAAAAGAAACACATTTGACAGGCACAAATTTCCATAGGAAGGGCACGCATAAATAGGAAACCTTTCACTCCTCATTAGATTTTGTTTGTGAAAGACATCACTATCCTGTTTCACTAGACCGTAAAGTGCTGGGGCAATTAAACATTGTGGCCAGATTTTCAAAGGGGAATCGTAAATCTACACCCAGCAATGTATTCCTATTGAAGGGGAGTAGATTTAGGACTGTTTCTCTTTCACAAGGCTCAGCAGTAAGATAACTGGAAAGCTGCACCAGTGCCAGCTTTATGGACCTACTACTCAGTAAGTCATGTGAATTTATTTTCTGTCATAAACATTTCTATTTCCCCAGTGGAGAATTACACTAAAGCTATAATTATACTTTGGGCAAAGACATCCGACTCAAGCAAAGAGACACAAACAGCCGACCTCAGTCAAGCTGAATCCGTGCCCACTGGCCACACGATGGACGGCGCGGAGTCTCCCATTACCAGGTACTTCATGGAAGAGCTATTGGGGTTACTGAGGGAAGATTTGGGAGCTTTCACCCAAAAATAACAGCTGATCTCAAGTTGGTCCGACAGGACCTGACCGAACTGGGGCACATAGTCTTCTCGCTGGAGGATTGTGGAGACGCGCGAGAAGAGGAACTTGACAACTTCTGCCATGAAGTTATAGAGTTGAAGTAACTGAGTATAGATCTCCAAACAGATCTACAAGATTTAGAAAATCAATCTTGCCTCTCCAACATTTGCATACGTGGTGACTTTGAAGGGAGTGAATAGAGATATTGAAGGATATGTCACTCAACTCTTCCGACACATCCTTCTGGTTTACCTGACTCTGACATCCACCTCGATTGTACCCACCATGCCAGGAGACCAGGAGGCCCCACCAGTGCTGGGACGGGGCATCCTAACCTGCGTCAACTAAAGGAAGACATCAAGAATGCAACTCAAAAAGACAGTCCTCTTGATTTTGAGAGTGCCAAACTGTGGTTGTACCAGGATCTGTCTGCAATAACTCTGTACAAAAAACACCTCTTTCGCCCAGCCACAGCTTATATCCATTCTAAAGGTGTCAAGTATGAATGGGGCCATCCATTCCACCTCACTTTCCAATTGAATGACAAATCCCACTTGGTTTGCACCACAAAAGAAGTAAACTCCATTCTTCAGTTGGAGTATTCCACAAGTAGTCCATCGACAATGTCAAAAGATAGCAGACCCACCCCTCCCAAGAGATACTGACGATGGACACAGCAGGCCGCTAAGAACTCAAATAATGGAATTTAACCAGAATAACCCCAACAATACTGGTCAAGCAGAATTATCACAACACACATAACTGAGCTAAAAAAATAACATGCAATTCTCGAGCACATCTTGAAATAAAAAGAAAATACATTCTTCCAGTACAAAGCCCTATAAATTCTAGAAAATTATAAAACAAATCTCCTGAATATTTAGTTTTTGTATGGTAGAAATGGGATTTCTTGGTGGTGTGCACCAAAACAAATCAACTAAAGAACGGGACTCTAAAGTCAACAATTTTGTCAACAGGCTGCAACTCCTAAAGCTAGTGAGTCGGTGCACAAGTCACATAAAGGCCCAAAAAGAAGAGAGCAAAGAAAATAGAGAGCCAAGATAGAGTGATCAGTGGTTAGATCCAAAGACCGCTAATAGGATTCCCATCAATTTCACGTGGTGATCAATCTTCTCATTTGGTCATCCACCTCTCAGCATGGTGTGTCTCTTGATCATAGAGACTCTCTACCACACATAAGGTAAATATCTTGATTGGGTCAACCCCAAAATCACTTGGAAAGAGAAACCTCTAATGTGTTTCTCAATACGAGATCACAAGGGAAATAAAGTGCAGTGCAAAACGCAAAAAATGTGGTGATTAAAATAGGATAATGAGGTGAAAAAGCAAGACATTTTATTGTAAATATCGACTCATTTCCTAATTAAAAACAGAACAGTGCAAGGGGCAGTTTCAACAAATAACTGCAAAAAACTCAGGCCAACATGTTTCAGCCCTTATGGAACAAAATCCCCTCGGCTTTCTTCAGGGCCTCTGCTCTTAAACTTTGCTACTGCAGTGTCTACACAATTAGAGGGAAAAAATAAACCACAAATAGTGAAAATGCACACATACTAAGAGGTTGGATTCAATACAACCTACTTGTTACTGATCCTCCACATCAAAGAATGCAAATGGCATCCAGCTTGACCGGGGACTGGACCTCAACTCACCTGGACCTACCTCAGGAAAAAAGGAGGCCCCGCTCTGTCCATCGTTGCCTCAGACGGATTCTAAGTCGAAGGGGGAGGCCAAAGCCAGGCAGAAACCACCACTGTAGTAAGGGCAAGGGAGTTACACATCGAAGATAAATCCTGCTCATCCCCTTGGTAGCTTGGCACGAGCAGTCAGGCTTTTCTCAGAGGCAATGTGTAAAGCGTTTGTGCAAAACAGACACAGCAGTGACACACTAGGCCCACCACAAAAGAAACTCCACACAAGGTTATGTAAAAATAGCCTTTGTATTGTCCATAAAGCACATTAGAACACATCACATATATACACTGTGCCATCTGGCACTGGATATCACTTTACAGGGGATTATATACAGGACAGGGCCAATCGGGCCACTGTCAGAACCATCAGAACTGGTAAATAGTAACCAACCAGTAATTACTGGTACAGACACTTTGCATAAATCACATTAGGCATCAATCACAGTATGCATAAACCATATTAGCAATGCACCTCAGTAATATTTCCCAGGTGCATACATCACCTTAGGGCCTTGCGCTCTACCAGCACACCAGGTGCTCATAGGCCAATTGGCCTTCCTCTCGGGGCCTGTCTCAAACTTCCCTGCAATGCCCTATGTCCATCAAATGCCAGGGCCCTAGGCTGCTGATGCAGCACTCCCTCAACCATCAGGCTGCCACAGCAGCAGAGTACAGGCCCGACAGGCCAGTACCAGAACTAGGGCGGTGAGGGTGTAACTCACCCTTGTCTCTCACGAGACACCAAAAATGCCCCCAATGTTGCAGCTGCCGCGATCTGGTGGTACAGCTGTGTACACAACCCATAGGCACCAACAATGACTTGGGCGCCACTCCTTCCTGGGGCTTCTTTCCCTTGGACCTTACACTAGTGCTCCCCTGCAAGCCCCACTCACCGGGGCTACTGGTCTCTTCTGTGAGGGACAACCAACTGCGGGGAAAGGCGCGAAGCTGGACAGGGGGAGCATGCAGGGCTCCGTTCTTTTCTCTGGCTGCTGGCTGATCCCACGAGGCCCCGTCCTTCCTGAGACACTGGTATGCTTTCTGGCAGGCTTTAGATAGCATGCCGGGCTCTCCTTGACTGCACGGGAGCGCCGCTCACCAACAGGATGCACCTTCGCCCCTAGCTAGGCGCAAACTTCTGCCCGTCTTCCGGCAGCCTCTCCTGGTGATAGGTGGAATTTAGCAATGGCCCCACCCACAACCAGGCGATGCCTGACTTCCTGCTTTTGTGGCCCGAGAATGCAGAGCAAAGTCTCCGCCGTGCTTAGATCCTTGGTCCCCCTCTTGGCGTGCTCTCTTAGGCAAAGCCAGGCACCAAGGGGAAATTCGGCAGCGCTCCTCGCACTCCACTGCAGCGGGGCCAACTCCTTTGAACAGGAGGTACTTCAGCGCTCTTAGTAAAAATGATGAAGCCAAAAATGCTCTGCCCACCCTCAATGTCAGAGGGCACAATAAATGAGTGTCCAGCCTGTCTCTCTCCTGAGGACAGCCCTCTTTGCCCCCAAGTCCACAAGGGCAGAGCTGGGCACAGGCAGGCCAGCATGTAGGGACCCCCTGGAAGCAACAGCTGGGTCCCACTGTGGCTACTCTTGGCAATACAGCAGTCTGCCGCCACCAGTTCCACGTGAACACCAAGCATCCCAAACATGGGGTTACAGCCACAATATTCATACTAGCCGGGTCTTTGTTCTCCCCTTGCACAGGGCTTGGGATCTTGTCAAAACCAGTTCTGGGGGGCACTCAATATTTTATCTACAGTGCACAACAGTCACCTTTGACATTGCAGGTCCTGGTCCCAGACACACCACAGGGGGGCGGAGCAAGCATTGTACAAGGCAGGCACAGACCAATTCAGGGTCAGGGGCTACTCCTCCCACTACTCCAAATGCAGATCTGCCCATTCAGCCTAGCGCTGACTCACCTAGCCCCTCTGGAGCCACAGGACCTCTGCAGTCCCTGTCACTCCAGAGCCAGACATGCAATACACATCAGTCAGGCACAAAGACACATAGCACACAGAAATGCCAACTTCTAAAAGTGACATTTCTAAAATAGTAATCATAAATCTGCACACACCATTACGCAGCATTTATTACCACTATTCCAAATATACCAAAATTGATCACACTGCTCTTCTCATATCAGGAATATGACACACTTATCAGGGATTCCACAATGCATTCCTATGAGAGGGCAGCCTCACAGTAGTGAGAAACCAAAATGGCTGTTTGTCACTACTAGGGCATACCACACAGGGCAAAAGTCCTACCTTTTACCTACAATGCACCCTACCCATAGGGCTAGCTAAGGCCTACCTTAGGGGTGACCGATGTGTAGTAAAATGTGAGTCATAGAGGGGGCACCCACTTTATGTGCCACGTCACAGCGGCAGTAAACTGCGCGCACAGGCCCTGCAATGGCAGAGGCCTGCGACAGGTTTGAAAGGCTACTTTGGTGGGTGGCGCAAGCAGCACTGCAAGCCCACCAGTAGCATTTCATTTACTGGCCCCGGGTATATGAGATACCACTTTACTGGGGACTGATAGGTAAATTAAATACGCCAAAGAGGTGTACACCAATCTTACCATGTTTACCACAGAGAGCACATGCGCTTTACACTGGACATCAGTGATAAAGTGCCCAGAGTCCTAAAACCACCATCACCAGGTCAGAAAAAAAAGACTAGGAGGAAGGCAAAAAGTAGAGGGATGACCCTGTAAAAAGGGCCAAGTCCAACATTGTTCAAGTGCAAAAGACCACCTTACGATAGCCTCACAGCATTTTGGATTAGATACAGAGAAGAGGTAGAATTAATCAAGTTCTGGATAGAGACAGAAACCATTCTAAATGATCAACTGAAGAAATCAGTTGCTATGTTTGCTGATGCAAAAGTTGTAAAGCTTTAAGGAAATATCAAAAGAGTCTAAAATAATGAATAAAGGCTAGTGAAGGAAGGGCTAATAATGTATCTGCTTAAACAGCTGGGTTTGACCAACCTCCTGAATTTGAGAAAGTAAGGTTCCATTCTCAGAGCCAGTGACAGGGAGTTACAAAGACTTGAGCCTTAACAAATGAAGGCACTTAATTCATTTTTTTTGTAACAACTCAACAAATTGACATCTGGTAGGAAGATAAGGAACAAACAACTTTATCCAGTAGTTTGGTGCATTAAAGATTTATGACTTAAACAGTTGTATATAAAATGTCCTCTGCCTTTTACAGGGAGCCAGCGTAGAGACTTTAGGGAAAATATGATGTGGTAATGGCAAGAGATGAGTAATAGGCCTGATCTCTATGTAGTTAGGATATTGATTTTGTATATTGTAGAGGCAATTGCAATAGTCAAGGTGAGAGGTACTGCCAGCAAGGTTTACAACAATTTTCTGAGCGAGGTGAAGTAGTGCTTAAAACCCATAAGCAGAAGTAAAAGGTTGGAATTCGATTTTGAAAGTATTTATTTGTATTTTGCAAAATAGCTTGTTCTCAAATAGCACACCACAGTTGTAGTCTGAATGGTTTCATGTGATCTCAAGAGTTGATAGAATGCTTCTATGCTCGTGGTTGTTTGGATCTTGTATGGCCATACAGCCTGTGCCTAACGTTTTGATTCTAAGGGCCTTGTTTGTGATTTCCTGATAGCGAATTGCTAAAGTTTGGTATTAGGAAATCGCAAAGTGCGAAGCTTTACAGTGCGTTTGACACTGTTAGAGATTCGCAGTGGTTCGCAAATGGACCTGCCTCATCAATATTCATGAGGCAGGTCGCAATTTGAGACCCATTGTGAATGGCTAAAATCACAGGGATGTGGCCTGCTGGGGTCAGAAGACCACCATGGGTGTGATAGCTTTTTAAATAAAGCAAGTTTTTTTAGTAATGCAGCAAGTTTATCTTAAAGGAAAACAGGATGCGTTTTCAAAAATAAAAATGAAAAACTACCTTCTTATTTTTTGATGGTAGGCAGTGGTCCGTGGAACCAATGGGCGCTCTTAAAAATTTTTAGCGCAAATTTACAAAGGGGAAGGGGTACCTTTAGGACCCCTTTCTGTTTGCGAATTTGACACTGCGAATGTTTTATGACCGCATTCCCGGTCACAAAACATTCCTGCAACCAGTGAGACTCGCTATTAGGAAGGGAACCTTTAACACGCCCCTTCCTAATAGTGACTCTCAAACCCTATTTTGCAAGTTAGTAATAGGTTACTGACTCACACAATAGGGTTGGTACATGCCAAAAAGCATTTTATCAGTCACCCGATTGGCAGTTTGCGAGCGATAAAATACTTCTTACATTTGGCCCCAAGATTGATGCAAATTGCACATTGACTCAAAGTTTTCCCCACACAAATTCCTCTAGGCTAGGAGTCTCCGACAGGTCAATTGCGAGCTAAGAGTAGCTCACAGCCTGTCGTGGAATAGCTTTCCACCTGTCACTATAGTTTGTGAATATTGAGCTATGAGACCGGGAAAGGTGACTGTGCAGGAGTAATACGTAATCCGACCTCATCTTAAATAAACAATGTCATTGATAAGAAGCCTTAAATAAACAATTACTGCATGGCCCCATCAGAGCACACTGTTTAAAAATCTTCACACTGACAACAATAAAGCATCCAAACTGATGAGTTTCAGTCAGAGGTGGCAGTGACATATTTGGAGGACAGTTGCACCACAATTACATTTTCATCTTTCTTCTTTCTTTCTTTTTTCTTTCTCTTTCTTTTCATTCTTTCTTTTTCTTGTTGTTCTTTTTCTCTTTGTGTCTTTTATTAACATTTTCTTTTCCTCTCTAAAGCTCTTTCTGCTTTCATATACATTTCTTTTTCTCCCTGCCGTCACACTTGATCTTTTACTTTCTTTGCTATTTTCATTCCTTTCTGTCTTACTCTCCTTTCCTTGTTTCCGTTTCACCTTTGTTCCTTCTTTTCTTTCTTTCTGCCTTTCTTCTTCTTTGGTTGTTCATTCCTTTCAACTTTTTCTGCTTTGCTCCTATTTACATTATCTTCTCTACATCGGGTAGAGGTGTGGCGCCGCGACCAGTGCGACTGACGCTGGAATCTGGGGATCAGGGTTCGATCCCCGGCTCCAGCGGCAGTTTAGCCCAGCACCATGTGACTCTGAGCAATAGCTTGCTTAATCTACCCGACGGTCCCCAGCGCCTAGAGACCCTAACGGGTGATTGTGCGCGATTCAAATGTGTATTATTGTTGGTATTATTACTTTCTACATTTTTCTGCTCCTTTTCTTCTTTGCTCTAACTTTCCTTGTCTTCTTTATTCCATTCCTTCTAATCTTTTTTTCATCTTTCTCTTGTTTCTTTTATTTCTTCTTTTGTCATTTCTTTGTCTCCTTTATGTCCTTACTTGATTTCTTTTTCACACTACGTCTTTTCTTCTCTTTCCCTCCCTCTCTCTCTTCCATCCCTCTCCCCTTCTTTCCTTTCTGTGGCTATGTTGATCCATTTTCTTTCTTTTTTCTTCTTCATAATATTCTTTTTCTATTTTCCGTCCTAAGTTGTGCTTCATCCCGACCTCAGAGGCGTACCTATGGGTAAGGGAATGGATGCAATAATATGGCTACTTCTAGAGTGGTATGAACTCTGTATGTAACTGTTCTTATTTTAATTCATTAAGGCAGAGTCAGTTGGTGGACATCAAGCAATGGACTTTAGAGCATAGCCACATTAATGGATGTCTTCTGACCCTAGCTCTCTTAATAAAAGGAGTGCCACACCGTGTTGTGCGTTACAAAGAGACCACACGCATCAATGACACATGCCTCACACATGATTCATAAAGAAAAGTAAAAGGACAAAACTGACCCTTTGTGACCACACGGAGAAATCTTTTCTCACCACCTCTTTTGCCACTAATGGTGTGTACTCGCTGCATGAGGACTAAGGGGCATATTATCAAGGGGCTTTATCTCCACTTTTTTGGCTTTAAAAGCCAATAAAGCGGAGATAAAATTATCTCCCTATTACCAAGCTGTCGATAACACCAGTTAGCGACAGCTAATAGGAGATAGTTGCCATCTTGGGCCCCGCTTTGCATGTCAGTGATATTTATCACTAATGACATGCAAAGTGGGCGTGCCAAGATGTTAGCGACTGAAAACAGTCGCTAACATCGCTATCTCCTATTACCAACTTTTGGAGATATTCGCGCTAAGCGCGAATATCTCCAAAAGCTAACACTTGCCCAGGAGCAGTTCTTAGCCATGTTATCCAATGGGAGGTGGATAACATGGCTAAGAGCATTTGCTCGATAATGCATGAATATCGCGGACTTTTCAGCGATATTCATGCATTGCGGCCGTTTTTTATCGCATTTGCGATAAACCTTGCTAATAGCAAGGTTTATCTGCGATAAAAATCGCCGATTTGCGGCGATAAGTTTTGTCTCTAAACAAGTTAGAGACAAAAATTATCTCTATAGGTTGGTAATATGCCCCTAGGTGCGCTAGGGGCACCCTTTAAGTGGCTTGTCTTTTTTGTGCTGTGTTGTTATCTAATCAACACATTAGGCAGTAGCTCATGATGTTTACTATAGATCATAGGTAGTCCCACCATTTAAAAGTTCGGAGACCACAGATCTAGGCTCTAACTGGAAGAATTGACAGGGCAAAACAGGAAGAAGCAAACAAAATGTGTCATTTTATCATGCAATAAAACAATACTACCGTTTGTTATTCCCTTTTCTGACCTTCAGTACTCGGAATGGTGGCAAACCTAGCTACTTCCCTGACTACTGAATCACGGGGCTGATCATAAGAATTGTGTTCTATGCAGATCCCGTTATTTTAGTGTTGAATAAAGACATATGCAAAAGAAATTGTAACAGAGGCTATATTTGTCATGCAAATATGGCAAACCGAAAAACTTTGCAACCTTGTAAAGTTCCCAGGTGACCTTTGTGAAGGTTGCAGAAAAAACTTTACATTTGCACATTCAGAAATAAAGCGAGGGGGGAGACAGAAAAAAAACCGAAAGAGGCATAGAGGCAAAGAGAGAACAAAAGCGCGCAGAGAGATTCGAAGGAAGAAAATAGAGACTGTGCTATTTGATACTTGCTACCTGTAATGAGACAAAAAAAGAACAGAGGACTCAGGCAGCACACCTATTGTTAATTAATGGTTTAGTAACTTTCAATCACATTTGTGGGGTATATGTACCCATGTTCATCAAAGAAATAGGGACTGAAATAACAATTTAAAACAGACATAGAGGTCCAAAACACGTGTTGAAGCTTGGTATTCTTTTATTCCAAAATGTAGTCTTCCAATAAAAGTTCACAGCACGCGACTTGCCGACACGCGTTTCGTCTTACAAAGACTTTCTCAAGGCAAAATGAGGCACGTGTCAGATGTACCTCCGTATAGGGCACGATTTTCAACAGTGTATAAGTTGTTCATAGAATGTATAGAGGACCACTCAATAATAGGCCTCTATATGGCAACATTGTATTAGTCCAATAGTTCCGAAAGGCGAGGTAAAAGCTCAGGCTTGTGATGGTAGTAGTCCCAATTATCAAGGAAATTCCTTGGTCGAAAACTAATGCTTCGTTAGATCCTCAGTATTCTCCCAATTGGAGCTTGGTATATGAGGACAAGACCTTGATAAGTCTCGACCTTGGCATAAGAGTCCACGCCTGTATTCCTCGCCCTCCGTGTGAGAGTCAGGATGCCTGTAATGAGGCTGAATTGCATAAACTAGGGGGCAGATTTATGTTAACTGGCGCATCCCCAGGGATGCACCAGTTAATGTGCGCCACAGTGCGCCACAGCTCCGCCACCCATGGTGCGCCGCATTTACAATGCGGCGCACCATGGGGCAAAAACGGCACAGATGCGTGACGCATCTGTGCCGTAAAGGCGGCGCATTGCTGGAGTTGCGTCGCAAGCGCGACGCAGCTCCAGCAAGGCTCGGGGGGTGCCCTATCTGACCAATGCTGCATCAAGACCTACGCCTGCTTCAAGCAGGCGCAGGCTTTTGACGCAGCATTGGCCTGAAAGTGACTGAGTGAAATCTTATAGATTTCACTCAGTCACTTTTGCGAGGCGCACCTGCCCCGGAACGCCCACCCTGCGCCAGAACGCCCACAAGCGGCGCAGGGCTTTACAACGTGAAGCATCTGCCTAGATGCGTCACGTTGTAAATCGTTCGTAGGGATGCGCCACGTTTACGCCGCCTTGCGTGACGCAACAGCGGCGTAAACGTGGCGCAAGGGCCTCATAAATCTGCCCCTAGGGGGCTAACTTACACCGAACAAATACGTCATGCTGTAGGAGTGAGTGTGCTGGGGTTCAGTAAAGGTGTGGAACAGAAACAATCAGTCTTTTGATGTGTTTTACATTGACAAAATACAAACACTGACTTTTGCTGCGGCAAACTAGGACTGATAATAGCAGACAGAAATGGAGCAAAGTAGCATACGCCACATTAGCATCGTCAAGGTACTCATCTTCATTTGATCTAGAAATTTCCAGTAATCGTAGGTGCACAGGCTATGTATGTGGAAAGATGCCTGTAGTGAAGGGAGCACGCGTAAGCAACTATGAGGAGAATTCCCTGCGCATTTAATAGGTGCCCGTTCATTATCTTGTTGCCTCAGTAAGTATAACTTTATATTTTAGTTTTACGGGGCCACGTTCTTCTTTAATGCGCCACAGCTGCACGTGGCTTTGAGGGGATGAGTTAAAGCTGCAGGAACGTGCAGAGCCCGTGTGACCTCACAGGCCCTTTCCATCCCTCGCGGCCTGCATTGTTTTCTGGAGGGATTGACGCTGCCTGCCTAGAGACTAATCGTTATTTGACAGTTTGTAGGTTCTTTTAAATATATGTTTCAGCCTCACAGATGCCTAAGCCTGTTTGGGAATTAATGCCGTTAAAGGATAAAGATTATGGTGCGCCGAACGGCAGGGAGCGGGATAAGTACAGTTAATGCTGTGCCATATGCGAGAATGCTTGGCTACTAACACGTATGTTTGACCAAACGCCGCCATGGGAGCCGCTGAACAAACATTACTCTCCGTCTGTTGTGTCACCCGTAGACATGGTAAAAGTCACTCAGGAAACAAGAATGAATACATAGGTAGCATTAAAACTTGTTTGCTTTCACATTTATTTTTTACAAAACTAACTATAATGCACCCCTTCGCCATGCCCTGCATGTATCCTATCATACTTAATCACTTACAGCATGTTAAATCATAGCATTCATTACAACACTCATGACATCTCAAATGACATAATTTATGAGAAGAGTATGCATGGTAAAGGGTGGAGTTGTAGGTAATTTTGTCTGGCTAGCAGGTTGACACAATGTAGAGAGGTGCACGAGTTATGGGAAATTTTGTGTGGTGTGCAAATTATAATTTTGATTATAACTACTAAATTTATAACTATAACTTTTGAATTTCTAATGTTTGTGTAGTTTAACTTGGTATTGTATACAAGTGATCTATTTAGTTTTCCTAACTACAATTAAGCTTTAGACTTTGATTTTTTTAATTGAATTGCAATTTTTTAGGGTTTATAAAATGTTTAAAATCTTCCAGTGGAGTGTCCTTGAGTGGAGTGTTATAGAATGGCACAGAGTACAGTGGAGTGGTATAGAGTGGAATGGAGTGTCGGAGAGTTTAGTGTCCTTGAGTGGTGTGTCATAGAGTAGAGTGGCGGAGAATGTTGTAGAGTGCTGTGCCATAGAGTAGTATGTCAGAGTGGAGTGTTGTAGGTTGTCATAAGGTGGAGTGGCATGGAGTGGATGTTAGACCTGATACTTTTCAGGTAGCATTTCCCTAAATGTTTTCCTTTTTCCTCCTGGGTTTTGCTGATTCTCTTGTAGTTGTCTTGGGGCTCTGGGCACTTTCCCACTGTATATTCAGTGTGAAAGTGTGCGCGCCCTTCCTACACATGTTAGGAAGTGGTGCTCACCTGATATTTGTGAAACCGGTCACCAGCCTGTTATTGTGCGTCGGTGCGCGTGCTGGCACCAGTGATGTGTTTTAAACGTGTCCAGCCTATCATTGCAGACTGGTGTGCGCACTTGCATCACGGATGTGCTTAAAGATGTGGTCAACCTGCCATTGCAGGGCAGTCTGCGCACTTGCATTAATGAGGTGCTTGAACATGTGCCCAGCCTGCCATTGCAGGCCAGTGTGCACCCTTGCACCTATGGTGGTTCTAAACATGTGTCTGCCTGCTATTGCAGGTCTGTGTGTGTGCAATGGTCCTTCTATTCAGGCTGGCCTTTCTAAATCACTAGCCATCCTGAAAGGGCCTTTCACTACCACTAGAACACATAGAGGGTACGTCTTAAGGGGTGAAGTGAATGGTAGGTGAAAGGCAGGGCAGGTACACATGGGTGTTCCCTGACCAGGTAGTGAAGAATACCCGTGTGTGTTTTTACTACCTATGAGGTTTGCTCTTCCCATAGGCTAACATCGGGGTAGGGTTGAAATTACTTCAGGCTGCAGTAATGGATTGCAGTGGAGCAGGCGCAAAATAATTCCTAAACAAAATATAAAGGGAGGTAGAGGGAGAAAAAGGGGCTAAGGCTCTCCCTTCAAAAATCAATTAATCACAAATGGTCTCTGTTGCCAGAGATCAGGAGCCTAGCCGATACCTATATTCCTATTCACAACATTCACTGGAGTCGGAATAGTGTATATAGTAACAGAAAAGGAGAATTGCTCCTTTTCTTGATGGCCCCTCACTCACCAGGGTTGCCCCATGGTGACATGCTTCATCATAGGGGCCATCCCAGTCCTCTACGGGCTGGGGCGTGCTGCGACTTGCGAAGTTACGTAGGAGCACTAACAAAAAGACTATGTGTGGTGCAAGAGTTGTGATGTGATGGAGTGGGGTATATGTGAATGAATCTAACTGACGGGTCTAATAAACTGAAGGTGTCAATTTTGATACACATTTTGTTTCCTCCTTACAAAACTGATAAAAGGACTCTAAATTGGATATAAACACCCGTTTAGGATGTGAATTTATTAACATTATTGCCACTCCAATATGGCTGGCGTTTTGTAACGTGGCCGCCATCTTTGAATAAGGGCCTTTATAAAGTGAAACACCCAAAGTCACGTTGATTGCTGTTCTCGCGTGACCTCGGAAGATCAGTGTATCTCAATGTGGAAGGACTCTATCCTACGCGGAGCATTATTTTCCGTAAGTAAACTAACATGAAACAAACGCGAAACGCATATAGTTTCATCTAGGCGAGATCGCGTGTTCTTGGCCCCCACGATATCTATCTTCTGCTTGTGAAGCCGTTGATATTTGTTGTTTGAAACAAGCTTGTGACTGCAGTTAGGTATTACATGCTTATTGCTGTTTTTCACATTTCACTCATTACTATGTGAATCTAACAACGTAATATGGTGTATCGACAAAATGCTGTAGTTTGGTGCAGTATATTCATCGTTATCTTCTGCACGCTGATATATTTTTACCAAAGTGAAATCTATCTCCTGTTCACGATATTTATCACAATGTATTTGTCAACGAAGCATAGTTCGGCAACTTAGTGCAGTACATCGTTTACATCGCTTATGATACAGGAGTTTAATGCAACATGCTTACCGTTTTTTCCTGCTTGCCGATACATTTATATCCAAGTGAGACTCTCGATAATTCACTGTTGCCCATGTAGCGACAGATATCTGCTTTGTTTAATAATTGCAGGCAGTGTTTATAAGTAAGACAATGCTGTTGGTTATCATGTCATCACCGCAATGTTTAATTCTTGCAGGGAGGCAAAGTGTAGTCGAACAATACGATGCATTATTGAGATATTTTTGTCTGCAATAAGTACACACACTGTAATGGTTAAGTCCTAAATCCAGTAATAAATTGTGGTACACCAATAGAATGTACCTACAGAAATTACTGTATACTGATAGGATACACTTTTCGAGCCATTGGTCGTGACTTTTTTCAAGCAGCAGATAGAATACAGTTCGATCATGGATGTCTGTTTGAAAGCTTTTCATGTCTCCGTAGTACAAGCGAGAACAAAAATAGAGAATTCCAATTTTGATTTTTCAGAATCTCTATAGTGATATGAGACAAACAAAATCCTCAAAGAATAAAAGGAAATCCTGGCTGTGAGAGGAAGCATCCCAAACACAGACCAGATTAAATGATGCATAGTCGTTCAGGTAAATAACCAACTCACTGGGGCAATACATGGTTTTACCTTGAGTTCATGTCTTGACATGCTCATTTTCAAATTGTAATTTTAGAAAATCGGGACTGCTGCAAAGAGCCCGTTTGAAATTCAATTGTTGGAAATCACATCAGGATCATTTGTAAAAGTAAGTTTTCTAAATGTAATGTGTTGAAACTGATGTACCAACATAAAGCAGCAAAATCTAATGATTAGTTTTTTACAATGAACTAATTAGACTTCTTGGGTATTTAGATCCTTTGTAGATAATTATGTTATCTGTTGCACACAGGTTATATGTGTTCTTTGTATAGAAATTTGTAAATTTATAGGGACGTAATAGTAATGTGTTACATTATGTTTCCTTAGGGGGTCACCGCTATATGCTATGTTGTCTTGAGGAAGGTCTTAAGAAGTAAACGACAAAAGACCGAAACGTCGACTATTGAGTCCATTTCTTCGTTTGTTATTAATTTTTCAAGTGACCATCACTTTAAGAAAAACAGGAGTCATTTGTTATTCATTTTTTAGATTGGACTTTTATTCAGATGTATTGTAGGAACAATTTGTTAATTCCTTTTTGCATTCGAATGCATTTTGATTAATCTCAATGGTTAATATGTACCCTTTGAATTTATGAACTAAAACATATATAAAAGTAATATCTTTTGATAAAAAAGATTCCCCGTGTTGCTGTTTCTTTGCTGTTTTGCTTTAATGCTCCTTTTTGTCTTAGAGCTAGGCAAACAAAATAGTTGTGAGCAGATACCAATCACATTGGATCAGATTAATTGATATGAATAACACTGTAGTCTGATTTCTGTTAAATATCTTTGTAAACAAATTCCCTTGCCGGGACCTTTCTTAATTCACAGTAATTGACCAAGCCTGCAAGGGTCTATTGGGTCACCCACCGATTTTTATTTGCCGCCCACTAGCAGCATTTGATTTACAGGCCCCGGGCACACATAGTGCACTGTACTAGAGACTGACTAGTAAATCAAATATGCCAATCACGGAATCACCAATCCATAACAACAAATTACAAAAGGAGAACTTGCACTTTGGCACAGAACAGCAGTGGCAAAGTGCCCAAAGCATCAAGACCAGCAAAAAGAACTCCAACACACAGCAAAAACACAGAATGCAAAAGGCAAAAATACAGGGTAAACCCATGCCAATCCTGCCAGGTCTAACAGAGGGTTACCCCGGGTCACAAAGATATCAGAAATATGTACATACAAAGAATTATGACACATTTTTGAAGCACTGTGGGCTGAGGCCAGGTGGGTAAAACCAATGTCAAACGAAATGTACGTCTTGAAGGAAATTAACATGTAAAGCAACACCACCAGTGAGTGTTATGAATCACGGGTGATCTGCAGACTATCACTCCCACAAACACACTCACTCTGCACCGATACGCAGCGCAACACATTTATTTTATTTATTTTATTTTATTTTTGACATTTGTAGAGCGCGACGAATACCCTAAGGCGTCTCGGCGCTGAACAGTTCATATGATTCTTACTTATGCTGAAAATCTCATTGATTGAACAGCCATGTCTTTACAAGTTTCCTAAACTGGAGGAGTGAAGAGCTCGTCTTGATGTATTGAGGAAGAGTGTTCCATAGTTTAGGGGCAGCCACTAGAAAACGGCGGTCGCCCCAAGACACTGTCTTCGATCGTGGAATAACTAGTTGGTGCAAAGAGGAGGATCGAAGAAGTCTGCGGGGAATATAAGGTTTCAATTGATCCTTCAGAGTATAAGGTCCTTGGTTGTTAAGTGCCTTGTAAACTATACATAAGGACTTGAACTTTATTCTGTTTTTAATGGTGAGCCAGTGATATTGTCTTATTATTTCTGAGATAGATTGAAACTTAGCTGTTCCAGAGAGCAGGCGTGCCGCCGCATTCTGTATGGACTGTAACTTTTTTATGACCCTAGCCTGAGCATCAAGGAATAGACCATTACAACAGTCTAAGGAGGACAGGACTAAGGAGCTAACCAATGTTTTGATTAATGCCTCCGGAAGAAAGGGGCTAATCTTCCTAATCATTTTTAGTTTGTAGTGGGCCGTTGTCTCAACTTTGTTTGCATGGTCCATGAAGCTAAGACCTTCGTCAAAAATGACTCCCAGGTTCCTAACCTTTGAAGTTGGAGTGGGGGGTGAACCAAAGGCCGGTGGCCACCAACATGAAGGCCATACTGGGAGAAGAGGTCCAAAGATGACTACCTCAGTCTTTTCTGAGTTAAGTTTGAGGCAGTTTGTTGCCATCCATTCTCCTATTTCGATCATTCCGTTTTTGAAGTTTTGAGCAACCTGTCCTCCATCACCCTTAATGGCCAGTACCAACTGCGTGTCATCCGCATAAGATGTTAGGCTCATCCCGTATGCTCTGATGACATTAGCGAGGTCCGACACATAGATATTGAATAGTGTCGGACTAAGGGATGAGCCTTGGGGGACACCGCATGGCAGCGTGAGTTGAGCAGATTGAAACGGTCCAAGGGTGACCGCTTGGGTTCTCTCAGCGAGAAAGGAGGCGAGCAGGTCTCTGGCAGAGTGACTAATGCCTAGCTTTCCGACACGATCGACCAAAATATTATGGTTGACCGTGTCGAAAGCTGCTGATAAATCCAGCAACACTAGGATTGCCGTCCCACCTTGATCCCGTATGGCCCTGACATCATCGGCTGCCTTGATAAGGGCAGTTTCAGTCCCGTGATATCTCCGGAAGCCGTACTGAGAATCGTCCAACAATCGGTGTTTCTCAATGTAGTCTGAAAGTTGGGAATTCATTGCCTTTTCGGCCACTTTGGCTAAAAACGGTAGACTCGCAATTTGCCTATAGTTTTTGAGTTCATTTTTATCTAGGCAGGGTTTTTTTAGTAGGGGTTTCAATAAGGTTTTTTTTAACAAATTCGGGTAGTTCCCTGAGGACAGGATGGAGTTGCAGACTTGTGTCAGCACTGGTATAATGGATTCCAGGACTGGTGGTAGAACTGAAAAAGGGCAAGGGTCGAGGGCAGAACCTGTTTTGATAGTGTAGACTATGGTTTTTATGTGGTCACCTGTCAGTGTGTGGAAACTGGTAAAAGCATTAGTCAGATGTGGGCAAGGTGGAGCCATGTTCGTCGTGGGTGGTTTGGAAGCAAAAGCTTGAAAAACATCGTCCACCTTAGTGAAAAAGAATTTCGCCAAGGCCTCGCATAGTGCTTGTGAAGGAGGAGGAATAAGGTCGGGGGCGTTTCCTGCCAGTGTCTTAGTAATTTCGTGTAAACGCTTACTAGAATTTTTAGCATGATCAATTTGATTTGTGTAAAATAATGTTTTTGCTTTAATAATCATGGATTTATAAAGTGCCAGAGCGTCTTTGTAAACTTTCTTGCTAACCGTATCATAGGTTTTTCTCCAGCACCTTTCCAGGTTCCTATTAATTTGTTTTTGCTGTCTTAGCTCGTCGGAGTACCATGGAGCAGTCGGTTTTGATCTGTTCCTGGACAAAGTTTTAATGGGAACGGTATGCTCGGTTGCCTGAGCAAGCCAGGTATGGAATTGTTGTGTAGCCTCGTTAGGATCGGAGGACACCACTGGACAGGTATTGTCCAACTGTGTTTTCAGCTCTGTTAAGTTTATATTCTTCCAATCTTTAAAGGAAACTTGGTCTATTGTAGCGGGTTTCTTATTTTGAAGGGTGTTAGTGGTAATTTTACCAAATATGGCATAATGATTGGTCCACGGCATTGGAAGAATGTCCGTTATTTGGAGACCGTCTACATTAGAGAATATGGCGTCTAAAGTGTGGCCTGCTGAGTGCGTAGCAGTGGCGACTAATTGTTTTAACCCCAGTGTTTCCATGTCCGATATAAGGGCGACTGTATCGGTTTGGTCGACCTGGTCTAAGTGAAAATTCAGATCACCTAAGACTGTTAATGTGCTTTCTGTCGCTAAAGTTTCCAACATTGTACTAATGCTAGCGAGGAAACCAGTCTTTGTCCCTGGAGGGCGGTAAATCAGTACTCCCTTGAAATTGAAAAGGGAGCAGAGCTTTATTCTAAACTGCAATGCTTCGCAGAAGGTAGAAGGAATAGGAGTGGTTCTGACAGTGAAGCAGTCTCTGACTATGATGGCTAGACCACCTCCTTTTTTCCTTGCTCTATCTTGCCGATAGGCTTTGTAACCGCTAGGTACCGCGGTGACCAAGTCTGGCTCTGATGACTCGTCAGTCCAGGTTTCGGTAACAAAAAGAATGTCGAGCTTATTATCAATAATGAGGTCGGCTACTTCCTGGCTATGTTTGCATAATGAGCGGGCATTAATGAGTGCTATTAAAAACGATTGATCTTTGATAATGGTCAACTGATTAAGATTGGCGGTAGATGTATGTAGAGGGATAGAATAGCTGCAGTGTGGGCAAGTCACACTAAGGTCTCCTTTGGACTGACCACAGCTGCGTTCACTTCACCTACAACAAGCCCACTTCTAACAACCACCCCCAACCCACTCTGCAAAGAAACTGGAACAAAATCACCATCGACCAGATCTCCTCATCGCTTCTTCTAAACCCCCCAGCCCACTCTTCAAACCCAGACCAAGCAGCCACCAACCTCACCCAAGGGTTATCCAACAGCGCCAACATCTTAGCACCACTGAAAAAACGACAAATCAAACTAGGCAGCAAGAAGGCCTCCTGGTTCAACGATGATCTTAAGAAATCCAAGAAACTCTGCCACTCCCTTGAGAAGGCCTGGAAAAAAGACCCAACCACCAGCACCAAGGACGCCTTCAAAAACGCCACCCGCATACACCACCAACTGATCCGGACCGCCAAAAAAGCCGCTTTCAAGGACCGACTAGATAACAACGCCCACAACAGCAAGGAATTATTCAACATCGTCAAGGAATTTACCAACCCCTCGGCCAACTCCAACGACATCACCCCCTCTCAAGCCCTCTGCGACTCCCTAGCCTCATTCTTCCACAACAAAATTGCAGACATCCACAACAGCTTCGACAACCGACCCGAAGACCAACCCTCCCAACCCCCTTCAGGACCCCCACCCCCCCTGAACATCCTCAACGACTGGAAGCCTATCTCCACTGAGGACACCATCCGTCTGATGAACTCTATCCACTCAGGATCCCCCACAGACCCATGCCCTCACCACATCTTTAACAAAGCAGACTCCATTATAGCACCGCACCTCCGAGACGTCATCAACTGCTCCCTCAACTCCGCAACCTTCCCGGAAAGCTGGAAACATGCCGAACTCAGCGCCCTCCTGAAGAAACCCACAGCTGACCCCACCGAACTCAAAAACTACCGCCCTATCTCACTCCTTCCATTCCCTGCCAAAGTCATCGAGAAAGCTGTCAACAATCAACTCGCCGCCTTCCTCGAAACCAACAAATCCCTCGACTCCTCACAGTCCGGCTTCCGAGCCAAACACAGCACTGAGACCGCACTCATCGCTGCAACTGACGACATTCGATCTCTACTGGACAACGGAGACACAGTCGCCCTCATCCTCCTCGACCTCTCCGCAGCCTTCGACACAGTCTGTCATAGCACCCTTCTACAGCGCCTCAGAAACGTTGGAATCCAAGGAAAAGCACTGGAATGGATCACTTCGTTCCTCACCGGAAGAACCCAGAGAGTCCGCCTCCCACCATTCAAGTCAGAGGCCACTGAAGTCATTTGTGGCGTGCCACAAGGATCTTCTCTCAGCCCCACCCTCTTCAACGTATACATGAGCCCCCTTGCGACCATCGCTCGCCAACACAACCTCAACATCATCTCCTACGCTGACGACACTCAACTGATCCTCTCACTCACCAAAGACCCTAACACCGCCAAAACCAACCTACACGAAGGAATGAAAGAAGTAACCGAGTGGATGAAGCACAGCCGTCTGAAACTGAACTCCGACAAAACAGAAGTCCTCATCTTAGGCACCTCCCCCTCCGCCTGGGATGACTCTTGGTGGCCAGAGGCCCTTGGAAAGGCACCCATCCCGACAGACCACGCACGGAACCTGGGTATCATCCTGGACTCCTCACTATCGATGACCAGACAAGTCAACGCCGTTTCATCATCTTGTTTCAACATTCTTCGCATGCTCAAAAAAACATTTCGCTGGATCCCCACCGAAACTCGTAAAACGGTCACCCACGCACTGGTTACTAGCCGACTGGACTACGGAAACACCCTCTACGCCGGCACCACCGCAAAACTCCAGAAAAAACTCCAATGCATCCAGAACGCCTCTGCCAGGCTCATACTAGACATCCCGCGTAAAGAACACATCTCTGGTCATCTGAAAACCCTCCACTGGCTCCCCGTAAATAAGAGGATTACTTTCCGCCTCCTAACCCACGCACACAAAGCACTTTACGAACTTGGACCTGAATGCCTCAACACACGACTGTCCTTCTACACCCCCTCCCGTCAGCTACGATCCTCCAACCAAGCTCTCGCCACTGTACCTCGCATCAACAAAACCACCATGGGAGGCAGATCCTTCTCCTACCTGGCAGCTAAAACTTGGAACTCCCTTCCCACTCACCTTCGCCTTACTCAGAACCACCTAGCATTCAGAAAGCAACTTAAAACTTGGATATTCGACAAGTAATTCCCCACCCCTCCGCAAGCGCCTTGAGACCCTATGGGTATGTAGCGCGCTATACAAATCTCTTTGACTTGACTTGACTTGACTAAGGTCATGTGAGGTATTTGAGGGGTCTAATCTTGGGCAGTTTAAATCGGACGGTGGTCTAAGTTCTAATAGGGTCGTACGCGAGTAGGAGAGGTCGTAAGTGCAGGACAATCGACCAGGGGGTATGGCCCTCGGCCCGGTCCCGGCGCGGACGGCGCAGACGGGCTTGCCTTTGGCGCACCTTTGGCGTGCCGTCGGCGCGCCCGCTGCGCCCGCCCGCTGCGCGTGCGGGATGGTCTAGTGCACTTTTACATGGGGAAGTGGGAGGAGCGTGGGAGGGTTCCAACCACTACACCGCCACCCTTACCTCATACGGAATCCGTTCACATACATACGCACTCAGCACCATAAGTGGTGGAACTGATACCCAGCGGGCCAATTGATGGCACACTGCGGAGCCCATGGCCCAAACCTCTCTCCATCCACCAGCTCACCCTTACTGCCCTGTGCCCACAGATGGAAGATAACCAGTCCTCCCTCCAGATACTAGGTTGCACATGGACAAAATCACACTTAGTCAGGGTCCCAGGGAAGCAGGTTGGGGTAGGTGTCAGGACTAATTAGGAAGTTGTTGTCAAAGGGGGGGTTTTGGAAGCCACTTGAAAAGTTCACCCACAGGATGCAGAGCAAAAACAAGTGGAGGGTAATAGTCACTCAAATGGGTTCCACAAAGGCTTCTGGCACCAGCCCAGTTCTGTGAATAACAGAGTGGTCATGTAGTCTCTTGACCCACTTCCGAACGCTCTCGGAAGCATTCCTCCAGCCCAGTCAATCCCTCTCCCTACCCAAGCCAGAGCCGGGAAATACTACTTGCCAACGCAATGTCATCGGAGGCTGGGTGAGGAGAGGGCAGTTGGTCCACCGCGCTGAGGACCAAAAACGGAATAATTTATCAATGGGGAAAGAAGCAGGGGTGCCTCTCAGAGGAAGGAGGCACCCACTCAGGTACACGTTGATCAGAGCCGCACCCAAGCAATCAGGTCACAATGTCTGGTGCACATTGATACGGATTGCACCAGACAATTCCGGTCACACAAAATGAGAAGTTGAAAATTCCGTACATCCCTTGAAATGAGGCACAACGTCCGTTGCTCATTGATGTAGGTCGCACCAAGCAATTCCAGTCGCACACACAGGCGCAAGTTTAGCAATGCCTCACAAGGTACAATGAGGTACCGCTACGGTTATGCTCCCAATGCAAATGCATCACTTTGTAAACCCCTGTGTCACCTTATACCTGCGGCAGGTATAATGTATGCAGGGTTGGTGTTCCAGCACAGAAAAGGCTTGTAGAAATGTTGTAGTGAAATCTCTGAGATTTCAATGCAACACTTCTATGGAAACACCACGTAGAATCCTTATGCCTGCTTGAAGCAGGCGTAAGGGGTGATGCAGTGCATTTCACATGGGGCTTGTCCCATATGAATGGACACATTCTGGGAATTGCATCTGTTTTCAGACACACTCCAGCAATTCACCATTTTTGTGCCTATAAATACGTCAGAATTGTTGATGTATCTGTAAATCCTTGTGACATGAGAGCCGTATAGTAAATATGGCGCATTCCTTGATGTCCCAAGAAGGGCGCACTGAAAAGTGTTGTATTACTGTTTGACTGTAGTAATGCAACACTTTTCAATAATGAAGCCCTTAGGGGCATATTCACAAGGAGCTATCGCCGACTTAACAGCACTTTTGCGCAGCCAAAGTTGTGATAAATTTACCACCCCTTTCACAAGCTGGAAAATCGGGACTGCTGCAAAGAGCCCATTTAAAATTCAATTGTTGGAAATCACGTCAGGATCATTTGTAAAAGTAAGTTTCTAAATGTAATGTGTTGAAACTGATGTACCAACATAAAGCAGCAAAATCTGATGATTAGTTTTTTACAATTAACTAATTAGACTTCTTGGGTATTTAGATCCTTTGTAGATAATTTTGTTATCTGTTGCACACGGGTTATATGTGTTCTTTGTATAGAAAGTTGTACATTTATAGGGACATAATAGTAATGTGTTACTCTATGTTTCCTTAGGGGGTCACCGCTATATGCTAATATCTGTTGTCCTGAGGAAGGTCTTAAGCAGTAAACGACAAAAGACCGAAACGTCAAATATTGAGTCCATTTCTACGTTTGTTATTAATTTTGCAAGTGACCATCACTTTAAGAAAAACAGGAGTCATTTGTTATTCATTTTTTAGATTGGACTTTTATTCAGATGTATTGTAGGAACAATTTGTTAATTCCTTTTTCATTTGAATGCATTTTGATTCATCTCAATGGTTAATATGTATTCTTTGAATTTATGAACTAAAACATATAAAAGTAATATCTTTTGATAAAAACGATTCCCTGTGTTGCTGTTTCTTTGCTGTTTTGCTCTAGTGGGCTGCAGCACTGATTGTGTTATCCACATAGGCAGCCTATAAATGTAATTCAGGTCTGCCATTGCAGAGCCTGTGTGCAGTCTGGTACTGCCATGTCAACCTGGCAAGTGCACCCACTTGTCAGGCCCTAGCCTTTCCTTTTCTTACCTTACATGTTAGTCACCCCTAAGGTAGGCTCAAGGTAACCCTGTGGGCAGGGTGCAATGTATACAAAAGGTAGGACATGCCTTGATGTGTGTGGCATGTCCTGATAGTAAATTGCTGCCAATTTCATTTTTCACTTTTGCAAGGCTACCTGTTCCCCTAGGATAGAATGGGGAGTTTGTTTATAACATCTTATAAACATACCTACCCCTGGGAGCATGGTAGGAAAATAAAGTTTAGTATGTCTGAACTCAGAATGTTAAAATGCATCATTTAGTGAGGGTGATTTTTACATTCTGTGTTTGAAAATACAACTTTTAGAAAGTGGTATTTTCTTGCTTAGCCATCCAGTGTGCTTCTGCCAGGATATGTATTGACTGTCTGGCTTTAGCGTGACAGGGACTGGGAGGTGCAGTGGCTTCAGAGAGTCTGGATGAGTCAGGGCTGGTTTGAATAGACCTGGGCTGCATTTAGAGTAGGGGAGGAGATTTCCTTTCACCTGAATGGGCCTGGCCAGCCTTAACAATGCTGTTTCCACCTCCTGCCACAAAGCTGCATCAGTGAGGATAGAACTGGTTTTGTCTGGGCACAGACAATATCTGCCTTCACAGAACAAAACATTTGACTGTATAAAAAGAGGTGGTGGAGAAAGGGGGCTGGGCCTCTGACCAGCACTTAGGAATCCCGTTCTATATGACTTACAAGAGGAACCAGGAGGTTTCGTGGCCCGCAAGGTCCCTCAGGAATAAAGTGGACTTCATTCCCCAACCAGTAATGCACCATGAGCCATCTTTGAGGAAAGGTGGAGAAAA
Source organism: Lissotriton helveticus (assembly GCF_964261635.1). Taxonomy (NCBI): domain Eukaryota; kingdom Metazoa; phylum Chordata; class Amphibia; order Caudata; family Salamandridae; genus Lissotriton; species Lissotriton helveticus. Next base: position 1,994,560,958 of record NC_136059.1, on the reverse strand, counting down.
GGGGCATGGCCTCTGAAGACCTCTTTGCAATCCCACTGTGTGGGACTTATTGGAGATAACAGGAGGGGTAATTAGCTCCCAAAGACGTGCTTGGGGGCCAACAACTTGTCCTATTATCTGCAGTAAGTCCCACAAAGCAGGATTGCTGAGACCTGGCAGGAGGCCACGCCCCATTTCTCCACCACTCTGCAAACACTCCTCCTGGTGCACTACTAGTAAGTAAATGAGGGGGATAAGTAGGAGGTCCTTGGGGGCCAACTACCCCTACTGTTAACTCCAGCAAGTTCCCCACAGTGGTTTGCTGAGGGGGTTTTGGTGGCTCCACCACTCTGCAAACAGGCCTCCTGACGCACTACTAGTTGGTGGTTGAAGTCCCCTTGGCTCTTGAGACTTATTGGGGGCCAACTAGCTCTCCTGTTACATCCTTATTATTTGGGTAAAGTAAGACCCACACAGCTGAATTGCTAAGAGGTGGTTAGGGGGCATGCCCCTTTTCTCAACTACTCTGCAAATGCACCTCTGGGCGCACTGCTGGTTGGGGTAAGAAGTCCACTTTAGTCCAGAGGCCCTCAGGAGGCAAGGAGACCTCATCCCCGACCAGCAGTGCACTGAGAGGAACGTTAACAGAGTGGTAAAGAAAGGGGGCATGGCCTCCAACCACCTTTCAGCAATCCCACTGTGTGAGGCACACTGGAGGTACCAGTAGTCCTTGTTGGCCTCTAAGAATCCTCAGCACCCAAGGGCAGCCGTGGCCGGTAGTAGGAGTATCGGCTGGGCAGTGACATGTGGAGGGGGAGGGGCAGGGTGGGGGGTAGTAATGTATGGATTACGGAGTTTAACAGGTAAGTAAACATAAATAAATAAAACGAATTTCGTTGCGCGCACTGCATCGCATTTGGTGATGCAGTGCGCACAACAAAATACGTTGACTAGGTTGAAGCTGAGTCCCAAGATAGCTGCCAGCCAATCATAGCTGTGCATTTTCCTGCATGAGCTTTGCGCCCAGAGGTACCACTATAATTTAGCATTTATGTATATAGTATTTGAGACCTATTAAAAATAATGCCAGTTATCCTGTGGCACGACACTTTCACAAAGTACAAGAAGGTGACCATAAGCTATTAAAATACACGTGTGATAGACAGTGTCCCTAAAAAAGAGAAGAGATGGAGACCGAGAAAAGGTACTTGGGAGGCTTAAATCCAAATATATCTTAAAAATAGATAGCAAAGAGCGACAGGGCTAGAATATGGATTTCAAGCTCTTTGTCCGGCTGTAGTCTGAAATTGTTGCCAGCTCTGAGACTTAGTCGTGTTTTTTATTCGTGTTTTGAATTTGATGTTTTGCAAAAACTTTATTGTGAACTTTACAGTAGCGGTCGGCAGTAGGAGTTTCGGCAGGGTGATGGCGTGGGCAGGGGGAGGGGCAGGGTGGGGGGTAGTAATGTATGGATTACGGAGTTTTACAGGTAAGTAAACATTTAAATAAATACAACTAATTTTGTTGTGCGCACTACATCACCAAATGTGATGCAGTGCGCGCAACGAAATTCGTTTTATTTATTTAAATGTTTACTTACCTGTAAAACTCCGTAATCCATACATTACTACCCCCCACCCTGCCCCTCCCCCTCCCCACGTCACCGCCCTGCCGAAACTCCTACTACCGACCGCTACTGGAACTTTATTGTTTTTGTTTGTAGGTAGAACTTCTAACTAGATACACGGGGTGGCTACACGGTAGAGATTCGTCTATAGGTAAGAGTAGCCAGCTAACCACATAAGAATCAAGGAATAATAAGCCAACTTGGGGGATATTCAGTACATTTTGAAAGATACTTGTGGTCAATATGGTATCACAACGACGTAAAAATTGTATATTATGCAGTTTTATTTTGCAATTCTATACTGTGGTAATGCAGTTTTGTATACACGGTAATGAAGTGTGTTAGAATGTACACAGTTCTAAGCACTTACTAGGGTATCAGAGCGAGAATTTGGTATTCCGTTCGTCCACAGAGTGATCTGTGTCTTGGTATTAATACGTGTTTGTCCCCATGTACTATTTATGTACATTTAGAGATAATAATTTCTTGAGACTATATAAGATTATTAATTTGTTGGAATTAGAGATATCTTCTATTTAATTCAATTGAAATTTCCTACTAAGAAATAGCTACCGTTCTTGCTGAGATGTATTTACCCATTTTTTCTTTTTATATTATGTTAAGTTTGAAAACTAAACGTATAAAAAAGTAATTGTTTGTTAGGTCAGCCCCGTCACCAAGGTGCGAGCTCGCACTGAAACGCGTTTGCTTTAGTGCTTTTGCCGTAATACCAATTAATTACTAAACTGCTCCGGAGTGCTGGAGGTTCATATCCATGACGTTCAGGAGAAGGGCGGAATCGAAAAGTTACATCATATATATGCAGCATTTATATGTATTCAGAGACGCTTTATCAAAATGGTGGACAACTGCTTGCAATCAGTCAGACACACATTAGCTTCTCAATATGATTAGCTAATGTGTATCACTTTGTTCTTTTGGAACCTGAGCAGTCATTTTGCGATTCCCAAAGATTGCTAGATCCCTGTAACGTGGGGAGCATCTAATCTGTAAGCTGCAGACAATTTTATCTTATCTTTTTTATTCAAACCCCGGCTCAACCATGTGAAAAACAGTTCCGGTACATGTTGCGCTGTTTGCTGTGCCTGCTCTCAGAGGGGAATATGCTTTATTTTTTCCTTTAAAGGGAGAGAACAGTGAACGGGATGATGAACTGTAATTTATAACTTTATTTGATCCCAGAGAGGATCCGCATAATATGGATTTTTCATAGACGTTTTTGTATTGTTATCTCTTCTGTATACATTGAACTGTAGAAGTCCTATTCGCTGCAATCAGTGCATTACTCGAGAAGGCACCTGAATAGGCAAGCGTCTATTATACAGATAAAAGCATCATTATGACATAATTCCTGGAACAAAATGTTGCATGCTGCTATCAGAATCTATTTAAAATCCATTATTTGTTAAACTCTGGGACCCTTATTTATGAAGGCCTTGCGCTACCGGTGCGTCACTTTTTCCCATTTTAAAAGTGACGCACCGGCGGCGCAAGGCCTCCATAAATAAGGCCCTGGATGTTTCCCTTGCTAATAGCACGTGTGATGCAGATTCGCATGGGTTTCGATCATAATCCGCAGTGATCCACAGTGTCACGCCAGGCTATGGGGCCCATTCGTAAATATTTTGCTGCTATTCACTTTGCAGTACTCCTGAATTCCATAAGTCAGGAGTAGGCCAGAAGTAGTAATGTGTAAATTGCATTTACTCAGTCTCCTTATTTTGTTAATTGGGCCCGCTATATGTGCTCTTCAGTTGCATTTATCCCTTCGTCCATCAAGTGTTGCTCTGCTTACGAATGTAAGGCAGGCCCCTTCTGCAGTGGTGGCTGGCATGGATCAGAGGTAGGGGGCGGAGTACACAGGAGGTATGGGAGAGGAACGCAGGAGGGGGGAGGACGTGGGGGAAGTGCCAATAAAAAGAAATACATTAAAAATTAAAATTTACCTTTTCACTGCTGTTCCCCCTCTGTAGTACTCTCTCACTTGACCACAGGAAGCACACCCAGGCTCCCAGTCAGCCAATCACAAAGCTGCCTTAGCAGTGCTGTGATTGGTCTGAGTGCCGTGTTTCGGCATTTAGGCGCTGACTGGAGGCCTGGGCATGTGCTCCACATGGACTGTAATGCAGCCTGCTTGGAGAACATGCGAAATGCGCAAGACAGTTTTGGGCATCCAAGCAGTCATTGCGCAATTTAGGAGGCTGCTACCACTCCTCTCCTGCCCCCGCCCCCTCATGCATTACATGAGTTATTATCACTTTATTTTCTCTGTGCTTCACTGCAAAAAAAAAGAAGTGGGGCGACGCTTCTCCGCCTTAGAGGAGGAGCCGCCACTGCACCTGTGTCTCTTTCCTGGGTGCTGCCGCGTTTGGACGTTTTTGCTGCTTCTCCACCCCTTTCCTTCAGACTTTTTCACAGCAGCATACAATGACAATTTCAATTTCCTTCTCGGGTTGTCACCTAACAGGAGAGGTGGGTGCTAAGGGGTGAACCCTATGGGGATCTCATACAAGTAGAGGAGACATACCATCCTTGGTTATCAGTATCCTGTCCCTTCCATATTGAAAACATACCCAACCTAAGACTTTTAAAAATAAAAACAAACCCCACCTAATTTAAGTACCCTGCAGCAGACCTGCCACCCCCTGCCGGACTGTGTCCTCAATGACGTCACTGTTGCTCTTTTTTGGCAAGTATGGAGTGCTTTGTCATTCACTCGCAGACAAAAATGATGACAACATCTTCAACACAATGTGCATTTCTTGTAAGCGCTTAGAAGCAATTAAATTATGCCATATAGAAAACAAAATTGACACTGATCAGTCCGTCGATGATAGAGTGAGGCTGGTAAATGGAAGGATGATCATGTAGTAAAAACACACGGGGCCTCATTTATGAGGCCGTGCGTCACTTTTACGCCGCTTGTGCGTCACTTTTTGTGACGCACAGCAGCGTAAAAAATGTGCCTCGTTGCACCATATTTACAAAGTGACGCATCTAGGTAGATGCGTCACTTTGTAAACCCCTGCGCTACATTACACCTACAGCAGGTATAATGCATGCAGGGGGGGCGTTCTGACGCAAGACAGGGTCATAGAAGAGATGCAGTGAAATCTATACGATTTTACTGCGCCACTTCTAGGACACAAATGCGTCAATTTCTTTCGCCTGCCTCACAGCAGGCGTAAGACTGACGCAGGCCCTTTCACATGGGGCTTGCCCCATGTGAAAGGACACATTGCTGGAGTTGCGTCACTTTTGTGACAAACTCCAGCAATGCGTCACTTTTGCGCTATACAGATACGTCAGAAATACTGACGTATCTGTAACTCCTTGCGCCATGATGCGTCATACTGTAAATATGACGCATCATTGGTCTCGCAAGGAGGGCGCAGTGAAAAGTGACGCATCGCTGTTTTCACGCAGCGATGTGTCACTTTTCATAAATGAGGCCCACGGCCTTTACACTCCTCTAAAGGTAAAGGGCACAGATATACGCTTTCCTGTGTTTTGGGTCATTTGTAATAGAATCCAACAGTGCAAACAGTTTTACGTATGGCAATTCACCCATGCACATTACTCATAGTCTTCAAAATGCTTTTCGTTAAATTGTTTTTTGATAATTAGATTATCGTGGCTTCTTTTCGCTCACTTGTTTCTGTAAACAGCACATTCCTTACCGGGACAGGTATGCCTCCAATGAGAATGAACACATTAGTCTGACTGATTCCCTACTTTCTACCCAAATCACGCATTAAGCATAATTAGTTTTGCTGGAGGGGCATATATGTCAGTAGGGCTCTAGTTTCAATCACCGCGGGATTTGTCCTAGATAAATCTGTTTGATAGTCATCATGTATAGCCCAGATCCCAGTTTCATCCTTCCACCTTTAAGCAAAGACACAATATCCGAATACTTTTCAGGTCCTGCACAGGCGGGTATCCGAATTATGAAATAACAATTAGGCAATGTATTTTCGAGGGCCGACATCTGATATCATGCCCAGATATCACCACCACATGCAAGTCACATGACCTATATTCACTCATCCTACTTTGTGAAAACAATGTGCAACCGTAGTGCTTCTTTTATGTGGTGTATTTAATTAATTTTAAGTGCATATGAGCATATGTTGATATTTACATTTTAAAATAGTGTTAAGTAATGTACTTAAAATTTAAATTTGTCCCTCAAAATGATTCCCATTGCTCATCAATTCTGCTCATTTCTGTTTTCAGTGTGCCTTTTTAAAAAAAACAGGTGTTATTAAACACAAATAGACAAGCACATGCATAAATATCATTAACATGGACCGTAACAGGTCTTCCCATACAAACTGAAGGAAGAGAATTAATAAATAACACATACCGTGCCATAGTGCTGAGTTGTGAAGAGTGATCTTTAAAAAAGACCCCATGCACTGCACATACCGGAATTCCAAGCTTTGCAGCTAACAACGCTCCCCCATAATTTTCCCCAGGCGACTTTCAGCAGGCTAAACTAGCAGAAATGTAGTGAGGGACAGATAATCAGAAAATACCACGAAATGTAAATGTTTATGTTGCAGGCACCAAAATCCATGTTATTTCCCAATGGCGCCTGGACAAACTCGGAATACGTGATAATCATTGCAGCTGTTAAATTACAATCTCTGGAGTATCATATTTTATTAGATATGATAATTATTGCATCTGAGGAAGAATCACTCGCACTAAGGGCCTAAATCAGTGAATCATCTCAGAGAGGAAAGCAGGTGTAGATTTCTAACTTTGCTGGGAAAGAAGAATAACAAGCATTGACAAAGTTAACAGGTCTGGCATTGGCTTCCAGACTGCTCACAATTCTTGTTTTAAATAATAATGGTTTTTGCAAAACTATATTATTTGGGAATATGCTGAGGCATGATCAATCAAAATAAAAAAATCAGTTACTGAGGAAAAAACTGTTTTTTGGTCTCCCAAAAATAAAAATCCCCATAGTATTCTCCGACACTAGAGGGCACTACTTTGCGTGTGGATGTGTTCCTTGTGAAAGGGTGGCAGACCATAACTTGTATTAAAGTCAGCCAATGGCTGAGATGGGCTGATACATTGTCCCTTAATGCATGCTGGAGTTCTGGGAAAGAGCGAAATGTTTCCCAGTGATGTAAAATTGAAATAAAGCAAAGTGAATTAAAATGTCTTTATGTGGTTACAAATATTTTAGATAACGTTTGTAGGGCTATGAGAGTTAAGTTGTGCCCTCAAAACCTACAAATTGAGTTTGTAAAGAGCGAGCTCAAGGTTTTACGCAGGGAACTCACTCAAGATTATGACAAGCCGTACCTTCAGAGGAAAAAATATGTCTATTTTATGTTTAACTCATGGCAAAAGTAAGTAGGGTACACGCATGTATGTGGATGCACTACGTAATTCTTGGCTTAGAAGAGAATTGTTAGGGTTAAGGGTTGGAATTAACCCCTGCTATATTAATGAAAAGATAAAAGTGGTCATGATTGATCCTGAGGGAAATTGTACATGTGGCTTGAGTACTAAATGTGATGTTTTGTATATCTCATTGGATTGTGTTAAAATTCTGATTGCACTGAAAACGTTTTGACGTCCATTTTTTTAAATATGGCATTAGAAATAGTGCACAGGAGATTGCATTTATAACCGAAATGCATTTTTGGGATGTGGCAGGTGCCATTGGAAGGTTTATGATCTCTGGTAAAAAGGTTTTTTATCTGTATATAGATTAGTCATTTATATGGAACTTATGATGATAGTAATTTATTGTATGCAATGATATGATGATATGAAGATAGGGTCTTTTTTTAAAGTACATTGATTTTCCAAGACTTTATATAATGAATTGTTTATCTATTATTTTATGCTGTTTAATTAGTGTGACGTAATCACAAAAAGTTGATATGGTTTTAAATGCTATGTGTTTAAGGACCAAAGGTCTGAATAAACATTTCCTTGACTGACTGTATTAAGGATGTCTTAATGCTAGCCTATGAGAGGAAAATGCCTCACAGTAATGAAGAACGAAAAATGCTGTTTGTCACTACCAGGATATGAAAAACATAAAGGTACATGTCATAGCTTTTACTTGCATAGCACCCTGCCCTTAGGATTATGTAGGGCCTACCTTAGGGTTGCCTTGTATGTAATAAAAGGGGAGTTTAAGGCTTGGCATGTAGTTTTAGATTACAAGTCGAAGTGGTAGTAAACTGCACCCACAGGCAATGCAGGGGAAACCTGAGACAGGTTTGAAAGGCTACTTATGTGGGTGGTACAATTAGTGATTAAGGCCCACTAGTAGCAGTTGAAGTACAGGCCCTGGGTTATGGTATACCACTTTACAGGGGACCTAGCATACATCAAATATACCAATCGGGTATACGCCAATAAACACAGACTGTATTTTGAGGTCTTATGGCTTGACAATTGATACTCAGTAGTTGAAATGATGAATATATCATGAATTTATATATTTTATTGTTGATTCTTAAATTGTCTTGTAGGCCAACATGTGTTTCATGAAAAAATGTCACTTCTTCAGCTGATATTTTTGATTAAGCGGAGCATGGGAGATGAACTATCCCAATTATATTAAATGTGATCATTTGAAATAGGAGTTGAAATGGCCGTGAGCAGACAATGAAAATCACTTAACCAGAATATTATAATTAAAATGCTTATGTGACATATATTACATCTTTGAAAGACTTTGAGAAACTAGATGCAAAACTCCTATAATATAGGATACTCTTTATATTTAACTTTTCTGGTTGATACCATATTTTGTAATTGACAACCTAGAGTTGACCTTGCCCAGTAAGAATCTATTTTTTATATACTTTAAAGTATGTTATATCAATGATGGTTGCATCAATGAAGACACAATATTTTGTTGATGGTTCTCATGACATAAAAGACCATAATAAATGCCATCTGATAGCAGGTATTTCTTTCTGTAGGAAGCTCGATTAACGACATTAGGCAAATCAGTTCTTGTTGCACCTTTTACTCCTCAATCTCCTTCAATTAACTTAACACATTAATGAATGAGTAAATCTATAACATTGAACTAATGAGTATATAAAAGAAGACACAGATATATTAACGCAAAAAATAATATTTGTTTATGTCCGTTTATTCAATGATAAGATGATTTATTTTGTCATAATTTTGGATTAAATGTCACATTGGTATTAAAAGTGGTTACTCACTTAAAAGGTTGTCTATAATATTACACAATTCTTCAATGACCTGGCAGCTCTAATTTATTGTGTTTTCATGGTCAATTTGTTTTTTCATTGCATACTTCCATTCAAAATAACTGTCTCTTTAAAATTCAAAGCAAGAAATCTTGAATGCATGTATCTCATATTCACCATGGTAATGTAAACCTCCCTGTGGCGGCCGGCTTAGGTAAGTGCGTTGGGACAGGGCGCAGCGGGGGGAGGGATATCCGACGGACAATGGAATAGATATAATTAAATAAATAAATAATACCTATTCCATCGTTTCCCCCCCCTGCCGTGCCCTGCACCACCCCACCGCGCTTTCCTGAAGCGGCCTCTGCTGATACCTCTGAAAATATCACTTCACAAGGCTGTTGATTACAGAGATGCTTCTCACAACGAATGATGTGTTATTGGGTTTTACACAGCATTAATATTGAATTTGTGATCACGTGGTTTTTAGATGTTTTTCGGTGCTTTTGAAAGTTTTAGCAGAGCTACATGAGAACATGTCACTGATGGCATACATTTGCATAACTTGGAAAAACAGGTTGTCAGATGAATACAGAACAACAGTTGGGCTACTACATTCTCCACGTGTTGCAGGGTTAGTTTACGAAATGTAATGCTGACCCATGTAAAGGGTGTACAGTTGCCTAGTCATGAAATACAGGGGAGGCTGTAATCAAAGTTTGAAAAGAAATATTCAAGAATTGATTTCTTGTCTCAACAACTTTAGGTGAATTAAACAGCTTTTACCTAATGAGTCTAGCTGTGCAGAAAGGACAGTCCTTCATCCATAAGGACACTTTTAAAACCTTAACCATTAGACTAGGGATAGTACAGGGTGTCTTAACAGATGTTTGCTTCACAGTAGGTATGACAAGGCTTCTATGAGTCAATGCCTCTGACTTGTAGCTTCCTCATAACTACAATCTCTATCTTGTCATTGACAGTCTCTGCTCTCACGTTCACACTCTGCCACTTCTCAGAGTCACATCTTCTAATAATGCACTCCCCTTTCCTACCATGAATCACTTACACTATTAATTTTCCCTTCACCTAGCCTCTTCACCTTCTTATGCTGACTGTCCAGGGGTGCCTCTGAATAGATGGTAAGGGACCTGAGCCTTTGTGGAGCCCCCCCATCCAAAATCTTTGCCTTCTGTTGCTGAACTCGTTTTGGTTGGCATTAGGACTCTGTGTACTTTTTCCCTGCTATCTCTTGCTAAAGTGCTCATGCACTCTCCCTAGAACATGGTACAGTTGGCATTCACCTGATTGTATATTTAATTTACTTGTAAGTCCCTGGTAAATGGTACTAAATGGACCCATGGCCTGTCAGTTAAATGCAAATAGTGGGCAGCAGCTCTCATTGTGCCACTCAATAAAGTAGCCATTTAAAACGTATCACAGGCCTGCCACTGTAGCCTTTTAAGCATTTAGTGCAGTTTTAAACTGCCATTTTGACATAGCAAATACAACCTTTTGTCAGTCCTAAAGCTTCCATTTTATAACTTATAAATCACCCCTAAGGTAGGTCCTAACCACTCAGAGGGCAGGGTGCATTGTCTCCTAAAAGTAAGACGGCTATACTTACGTTTTGCGTGTCCTGGCAGTTAAAAACTCCTAAAGTCATTTTTCAATGTTGTAAGACCTATCGCTCCCATTGACTATCATTGGGCTACCTTATTACATTCAATAAGTGATATCTTTAGTTTGTATGTAGAGAGACATATGCTGTTTACACTCAAATAAATGGCCTTTTAAAATCCTCTTTAATCATACAGCCAGATTTTATATCACAATTATGAAAAATGCCACTGTTAGAAAGTTTAGGGTATCAAAAACAAAGTGAAGGATGAATGCTTGGATTCATCTCAGCTGCTGGCGATCGATTGGGCCGCATCCAAACCCATTACTTTTTGCCTGTCATGCCATCTGGGTTTGGACTCAGCTATAGGTGCATACTTCTTTACCATGCTCCAATGGAAACAGTCCAGCCTGAACTTCCAGGCCTGGTTCTTTCTGAACCGAAACATAAGCAACCCAGAACTGGTTTCAACCTTATTAAGGGTGCATCAGCCAGGAATAGCTTGATTGCAGTGGCACAGTGAGCACACAACCCACGTCTGGACATACCCATCACACTTAGGGTATCAAAAACAAAGTGAAGGATGGAATGCTTGAATCCATTTCTGCAACTGGCGATCGCTCCGGCCGCATCCCAATCCATCATTTTTTGCCCACCATGCCACCTGAGTTTGGACCAAGCAATATGCAAACACGCCTTTACCTTGCTTCAATGGGAAGAGCCCAGCCCCAACTGCCAGGTCTGGTCCTCCCTGAAACATACACAAGCAAACCAGGACCGGTGTCAACCGTGTTATAGGCTCATCAGCCAGGAGTTGCTTGATTCCAGTGGCACAGTGAGCACTTGACCCACCTACTATTAGGCCGCATACTAATCACACAGGATTTTTATGTCACAGTTTAAATTTTTTTTTAATTACAAAAGCTTTGGAATAATGGTGGTGGTGACGTTTTGTATGAAAAGGTACAACTAGCCAACACTGCTTTCATTGAAATGTGATAGGCAAAACAGGCCAGATCCATCCCTGCTTTTAAAGACTCTAGAAGAAGAACATCAAGCAAAGCAATTACACCTATGGCCATATTCGTCAGTTGTGGTGAACTTAAGGACTAGTTACATGGATACGTCATGTGTTTGATTACATAAATCAGATTTCTGTTGTTTTTTGTCAAGATTCCCAGACACATGACTGCTCTCTAGTGTTGTACCCAGAGTAAATCTGACAAGTCAAATATCTACAAATAAAGTACATTGAAATCAACTATCCATTTGAGCAGTGGCGTAACGAACCTTGAGGCTGCCCCCTTGCAGGGTAAGTGAAGGGGCCCCCTCCGGACTCAATCTAGAGCTCCCCAGCAGAAGTGCTGTGCTGACGGGGCCCTCTGGAGGGTGAGGGCCCCCCCGCATCGCGGGGGCCACAGGGGCCTGTGTTACGCCCCTGCATTTGAGTGCAAATTTCTGTAGTTGCTTCGATGCATTGCCATCTTTAGGTGTTGGTCATGTGGGTTATTGTCTGTAGTACCCCTTGTTGGGGGCACTGCGACCGAGTATGCATCTGCACCTGAGCAGTCGTGTTCAGGTCTTCAGGTGGGAAACGATGTCCTTCCTGTGGTTTAGCTCTAGCCTTCTCTAGTGGCTTCTGCCTCTACATCCAGATATCTTGCAAGCAGAGCACGAATCTGAAGAACAGGGCTAAAGGAGGTTCACATGAACTTTCTTTTGGGAGTGCTATACCCTTGGTGTGAGAATTGTTTTTATTTATACTGTAACTACAATCTTATGTCTCAGCATGGTTGTAAATCGGTCCACAAATGTATATTACAAAGGAAACAAACAATCTTACTCTAGCTTGGTTTAGTAAATAAAATATCGCCCATTCAGAAAGGCAATATTGATTCATTTTAGAGTCCACACCACAAACAGAATTGTCTCTTGGCTCACTCATGGCAATTATCAGTTGTGTGTCAATTGATTTAGGTCAGATCTTAATGTTTTATTAGCTTTTCATTGACAGCATAAAATGAGCACGTAGAGTTATGATTATGTATTAGACGATAACAAAAGGGCTGGGGTGCACCCATCACATCTGCAAATTCTGGACAGCCGTAAAAATACCTTTCCAAAGGTACCAAGCGTATCTTGATGCAGCACGCGTTAGATATTTTTTCAAGTATTTGCACAGTTCTTCTACCCGTTTTTAATTAATTTCACTGCCATCACAATGGCGGCCTTCGTTCTTCCTCATAAAGCCCCATTAATTCTGAAATGCCCATATTCTAGTTAACATGCTATAGTGGCAGATAGGTATAATCTGCCACTGTGTCTTCTCCAAGGCGAGGTCGCCCCCACTCCGCTGCTCCTGCCGGCCGCCACCTGAGCCTTGTTCCGAGGCCTCGTTGCTGCCTGCTGCCTGCCTGAGCCTAGCGCCGCCCAGCTGCCTGCTGCCTGCCTGAGCCTAGCGCCGCCCAGCCCAGCTGCCTGCTGCTTTCTCCCCCCTCCTGCTGCCCCCGCTCCTGCCTACTTCGTTTTTTCTCTCTGTCCCCTCTGCTGTTGTCCGTCCTCTGTCTTCTTCTCCCTTCCCACTGCCCTGTGCACCCCTTCCCCCCTCCGCTACCCTCCCCCTTCCGTGGGTCTCCTCCACCGACCCTGCCGCCGCAGAGCCGCCCTGAGAGCCCCTTCCCGCCACTGACCCCCGCCGACTCCGCCCCCCCTGCCCATTGGCAGCCCCGCTCCCGCCACCCAGCTGACCCGCCCTCCCGGCTCCTCTCTTATGACGCCCCCAGAGCGACCGCGCAGCGGAAGCGCGCAGCGGGAGCACCGATTGAGCGCCGAAGGTGCGCCAAAGGTAAGCCCGTCTGCGTCCGGACCGCGCCCAGCGCCAGGACCCCTGGCCCCCGCCGACCCCAGCCCACCCGCCGGACGTACAACGCCGCCACCTTCAACGCACTCAACGCCGGCCGAATCCCGGGATGCTAACGAGCCACCCCAAAACGCACCCACGGACCCTTCTGCTGCAACTCCTGCAAGTTCACCTGCATCCGAACCTGCACCACTCCAGCAGGGCCTAAGACCTCGACGAGCAACAGCAGCAGCCACCTGAAGTGCATCCTGCTCAACACCCGCTCCATCCACAGACACGCCGTCGAGCTCTGGAACCTGCTCGACACCACAGCTCCAGACGTCGCCTTCCTCACGGAAACCTGGATGAACGCCTCCTCAGCGCCCGACATCGCCATCGCCATCCCAGACGGCTACAAGATCATCCGGAGGGACCGCGTCAACCAGACAGGGGGAGGCATCGCCATCATCCACAGGAACTCCATCCGCATCACAACCAACACCAACGACACCCTCGCACCCGCCGAGCACCTGCACTTCCAGATCCACATCAACCCCAAGACCACCCTCAGAGGCACCCTCATCTACAGACCCCCGGGACCACGCACACAATTCAGCGAGGACATCGCCGACTTCGTCAGCCCGCACGCCCTCCCCTCCGCTGACTACATCCTCCTCGGGGACCTCAACTTCCACCTGGAGAACAACAACGACCGCAACACCACCACCCTACTGGACAACCTCGCCAACCTCGGACTCAAGCAACTGGTGACCACCCCCACCCACGACGCCGGACACACACTCGACCCCGTCTTCTCATCCAGCAAGGACATCGCCTTCAGCCACGCCACCGCACTCCACTGGACGGACCACAGCTGCGTCCACTTCAGCTTCAAAAGGACCACGATCCACCACCAACAGCAACAGGTTGCACGCAGAAGCTGGAACAAGATCACTGCCGACCAGCTCGTGACCTCCCTGAGCAAGAACCCTCCCACCAGCGCAAGGAACCCCAGCCAAGCGGCCACCAACCTCACGAAGTGGATCAGCGACTGCGCAGACGACCTCGCCTCTCTGAGGACCCCGCCTAGCAGACCCGGCAGCAAGAAAGCCCCATGGTTCACCGGCGAACTCAAGAGCTCCAAGAGGAACTGCAGAGCCCTTGAGAAAGCCTGGCGCAGAGACCCAACTCCGGACAACATGACTGCCCTCAAGCTCGCCACCCGAAAACACCACCAACGGATCCACACCACCAAGAAAACTTCATTCAAGGAACGACTGGACAACAACGCACACAACAGCAAGGAACTCTTCAACATCGTTAAAGAGCTCTCCAACCCCAACGCCGGAAACAACGACATCACCCCTTCGCAAGACCTCTGCAACTCCCTCGCCTCCTACTTCCACAACAAGATCGCGGACATACACAACAGCCTCAGCACCCAACCGACGCACGCCACGACCGAGCCACCGCCCCCCACCACCACCCTCCGCGCCTGGACCCCGATCAGCATCGAAGACACCGTCCGCACAATGAACTCCATCCACTCCGGATCTCCGACCGACCCCTGCCCTCACCACGTCTTCAACAAGGCCGACGCTGTCATCGCACCCCACCTGTGGGACATCATCAACACCTCCTTCGACACCGCTACCTTCCCGGAGAGTTGGAAGCACGCCGAACTCAGCGCCCTACTAAAGAAGCCATCAGCCGACCCCACCGACCTCAAGAACTACCGACCCATCTCGCTGCTCCCGTTTCCCGCAAAAGTCATTGAGAAGACCGTCAACAAGCAGCTGGCCGCTTTCCTCGAGACGAACGGATCCCTCGACCTCTCGCAGTCTGGCTTCCGGGCCAACCACAGCACCGAGACCGCCCTGATCGCAGCAACCGATGACATCAGAGCCCTGCTCGACAACGGAGAAACAGCGGCCCTCATCCTCCTAGACCTCTCCGCGGCCTTCGACACTGTCTGCCACCGTACCCTAGTACAGCGCCTCAGCAACGTCGGAGTCCAGGAGAAGGCACTGGAGTGGAACATCTCCTTCCTCGCCGGAAGGACACAGAGAGTCCACCTTCCCCCGTTCAGATCAGAAGCTACCGAAGTCATCTGCGGCGTTCCTCAAGGCTCCTCGCTCAGCCCAACCCTCTTCAACGTCTACATGAGTCCCCTCGCAGCCATCGCACGCCAGCACAACCTCAGCATCATCTCCTACGCCGATGACACCCAGCTGATCCTCTCCCTCACCAACGACCCCGCCACCACCAGAGCCAACCTACACGAAGGGATGAAAGAGGTAGCTGAATGGATGAAGGACAGCCGCCTGAAACTGAACGTGGACAAGACGGAAGTCTTCATCCTGGGATCCTCACCCTCCGCCTGGGACAACTCCTGGTGGCCCCCAGCCCTAGGCAGCGCACCCAAACCAACAGACCACGCACGTAACCTGGGCTTCATCCTGGACTCCTCCCTCTCCGTGACCAGACAAGTCAACGCCGTCTCCTCGTCGTGCTTCAACATCCTACGCATGCTACGCAAGATCTTCCGATGGATCCCCACCGAGACCAGGAAGACGGTCACCCAGGCCCTCGTCACCAGCCGACTGGACTACAGCAACTCCCTCTACGCCGGAACCACCGCCAAACTCCAGAAGAGACTCCAGCGGATCCAGAACGCCTCAGCTCGACTCATCCTGGACATCCCCCGCCACAACCACATCTCCGGACACCTGAGAGACCTGCACTGGCTCCCGGTCAACAAGAGAATCACCTTCCGTCTCCTCACCCACGCACACAAAGCCCTGCACAACCAAGGCCCAGGATACCTCAACAACCGCTTCAACTTCTACGCTCCCAAACGCCAGCTTCGATCGACCGGCCACGCCCTCGCCGCCGTCCCCCACATCCGAAAGCCACCACAGGGGGAAGATCCTTCTCCTACCTCGCCGCCAAGACTTGGAACTCCCTCCCGACCCACCTCCGCCTGACCCAGGACCACCTCGCCTTCAGGAAACAGCTCAAGACCTGGCTGTTCGAACAGTAGCAGACCCCCCCTCCCCTAGCGCCTTGAGACCCTCCGGGTGAGTAGTGCACTATGCAAATGCTTTGATTGATTGATTGATAATTATCCTCGTAATAATTGGACTACCCTTCTTCTTTACACCCGTAATTTAATTTCACTGTGGTTTAAACAAAGCTCTTAAATCTTGTCCTTTTTGTCAAGCCTTAGGCAACATTGATTCTCCTTATTGTCTTTTTGCACGACTTGCTGTTTTAGTACAAAAGTAAGTATGTTTAAAGCCTATGGTGGCTCTTCCTTTCAAACAATCATTGATTTTCTTTAACCTCTTGAAAGGAATGTACATCACGTTATCAAAGAGCCGACGCCGATATAAACCCGGCCACTGTCCTGGGAAGTGTTTGATGCAGACACCCTTTGCAGTTCAGCTCATCTAAGTGAATCTCTGCGCGAGGCCGATTAGTAGGTGACGTTTGAGAAGCCTCGCTGTGGCGCCCAAACAGCAAAATTGCTTAACCTAAAGCTCCTAAAAGTGTTTTTATATAGCTTTTTAAACCAACTAAATGATTTTAGCAAATGCAAAGAGCACTGTTTGCCATCCTCATGTGTTCAGTTGCTCGTGACAGAATATTCGCAGGGACAAAATATATTGATATCTCACGTTGGGATATTGTTAATGCGAAAACAGCAGTGCCGTATTCTACAATTATTTGCATATCCCATTAGAAGTGTATTTCAACGATGGGAACCTAAAAATATATTTTGTCCAGTTAATATAAAATGAATAACATGGGTTATGCTCCATTAGAGGCATTTACAACCCAATTATCCTTTACCAGTATAAAAAAATATATGAACTAAATAGGAGTTTTGTAAATGACATTTAAAAGATAAGAAATAAAAAGTTGTTTAAATATAAGAATTTTTAAAAGAGGGATTTCTACTGAGGCAGCTCATTAAAACCAAGGGGCATGTCATCAAAGTGCCGCGATAAAATTATTGCCGCTTTAGCGCCCGTTTTCTGACGAAAAGTGGCGATAATCTTATCGCAATATCAGCAAGGACACGCTAGCGCGTGATTCCATGCCTTCCTTAACGCCCAGCGTTGCAACGCTAATGATATGCAAAGTGGGCGTACCTTATTAAAATAACCTGGAAAATGTCGCTAAAACAACTACCTCCTATCATCAATCTTGCTGCAAACCCTTGTATCAATTATGAAAGTAGCGCTAACCGCGCTTATCCCAGGTTTCTTAACGCCTGCTTTCAATCTGATTTAGCCATTATATCCTATGTGAAGTGGATTGTATGGATAATTCCACCCTGCCCTATCAACAAGGATTTGCCTATCGCTGTATCTTTATCGCAGGATTACCTGCGATAATGGCACATTTTCCCACTATTGCTAGATTTTCTATCGCCTTGGAGCTAAGCGTTGATGATAACACGCTATCTCGGAGATAGAATCCAGCGATAGCTGCGATAATTATACATGCGCAAAGCTTGCTTAGCTATAATTATCGCTGGCTTTTGCTGATATGCCCCCAAGTTGGTTGATATAAAAAAGGTATACAATGGAGGCAAAGGTACGCTATTTAAAGAAGCTTGTTTGGCTACAATAATTATCATGTTACATATTTATGCCTGAATGATGCATGAAAATGTAATGTGAATTATTAGTTGATGGCTTGTTTTGTGAAGTTCTGGTTTGTTTTCGGTTGATCACTTCACACCAATGGACAGTTGTTTGATTTGAGGGCCCTGGACCTGTGGTAGATAATACAATTGAATGTTTGAGAGATCTCTTTCTCTGATATCAGATGGTGGGTTGCATAGAGTCCAGAGTGTGCATGTGAATGAGACTAGCTACCTTCTTGAAGTGGGGGTCAGTCTTGTGACTTGCTGTGAGAATGAGGTCTCTTTCAAGAGTTAGCAGTTCTTCTGAAGGCTAGTGTGCTAGGTTGGTTTCTCCAGTTCCACTTCCATGCATTCCAGAGTCGTGTGCCTTGTAGTGTTATCGTTCTGCTTTAGTCTTAGATTGGGGTTACGTTTTTTAAGGTATTTTGAGCAGTAAAAAAGCTTTCAGTATACCACATAGTGGTATTATTATGTTTTCTCGACCACTGGGAGCCTGTACCGATGCTCTGGCAATAGAGTGATGTGTGTCCGTTTTTTAAGCTTCAAGCAAAGATGCTTGGTTTTGTATTCTTGCTTTCTTCTGTCTTGCATTCCTAGCATTTTCTAATTTAGATTAAGTTACAGCAATTCATTCAGGTTCTCACCTGTGCCCTAGTGCGTTTGATCCAATGGCCTGCCAAAGGTGAGGGTGAATCCTTCTCAGCATCATGCATTAGTAATAGGTGTTATTAATAAGTCCTGACATCTGGTAGTTGAAGGCATGACCCTACAGAGGGAAAGGGTGAGTTGTCAATTTTTTTTTCTATGGGAAAGTCACTGTCCCCCACTGGGTGTGTTTAACGACCTTTTGTATGGTTTACCCATCTCTAGCACCACACCACGTTTTCCATTTGCAAATTAACTATCATAAACAAAAGAATATACTTTTATCCAACAATGGGCAGTAGCAACAGTACTTCTCTCTGCAAGTAGTTAAACCTGAATATGAACAATAATTAGCAGTTATGTGTGTTAATCGAATAATTATTGGATATCTTTATTTCAGAAAGCATACATGTTTAGGGCATTTCACCAAGGCCATGCCATAGCCATGTACTACCCAAACTATGTAAATCTACGCATATTGGTTTTCACTTATGTTTAAAATCATGATTTTTTAAAACAAATTCTCAATAAACTTCAGAGCTCATGGGAGCCTGCCATTGTCGAAGTTTTATAAGTACTCAAGAAAGTAAGCTTTTGAACATGCTTAACTATAGAGAGTGTACATTTATGCATGAGTAAATGTTTAGAAAAAAGCATTTTATTCTTTTCCTACCTCCAAGAGGAACATATTTCTCCCAACAAGGAAAATTCCTTCCCTTCAGCGCCCAATAATTTTGGATGTATTCCCTTCCCACTCACAATGGGAATACACATTAACTCAAGCCTGTCAGGAGTAAACCTATGTTCATTCTCAAGACAGGAATGTGCCTTGACGATGTTTGTGAATATACAAAACACAAAAAAGCTGTCAGTGTTCACTGATTTTATAAAATCTTCCCATCCTGGGATGCCCACCTCCTGCCATTTACTCCCACATAATACACCACCATACTAACATACCGTCAAATATGAATGAACGTTCACATTATGGTATTTGCATATTCTTTGGAAGTTCTGTACACAAATGGCTTTGTGAATCATGTCTGTGAAGTAGTCAGTACATAAGGTTTGCCGTTCTGAATAACTGGAATGCTGTCCCAGGAAAAGTATACATTCTAGCAAATGTACTATGCTGATAGAAGAATTTTAAAAACATTATTAGAAACCAAATTTCTTTGAGGATGACTATAGACTTAAGTGTCTTTTTGACCCTGAAAGGTTTGCCACCAAGCAATTGAACAGCTTTGCCTGCCATGCCAGCAGCATCCAACAATTGTCCTGTGAGATTTTTGTTGAAAGGACGTTTGACCTCAAAGCAGAAACACTTTTGTCAGAACGGTGACTTTCCACCCATCCTTTGTCTCATTATGATATTTTGAGGCATTCAGTATTCGTTTTTTGTATTACACCTAACAACTTTTGCATGGTAGTCCACCAAACCTCTTGCCTTCACTCCCTTCCTTTGCAGAACTTGTTTTTGTTCGTATTCGAATTCTGTGCACTTTACCCCTGCTAACAAGTGATGATGTGCTTCTGCTCTCTCCTTAAAACATGGTGAAATTGACCTACTCCTAATTTGCTCATCTCATTTTCTTGTAAGTCCCTTGTAAATGATACTTCTTGTACTCGGTGCCTGTAGATTAAATGCTACTAATTGTCAGCAGCAGCCATTGTGTAGCCCACAAAAGTAGCACTGGAAACCATGTCCTAGGCCTGCCACTGTAGCCTGTAGTACAATTTCGACCTGGTAAAACAAAACTTTAGCCTAAGTTTTGCTTATGCTTTACATGTCCTAGAAGTGACATACTCCTAAAGTCGTTTTTCACTGTTGTAATGCACTCTTTCCCATAGACTCACACTGTACTTACCTTATTACACTTAATAAGTGCTAACTTCAGATTAGAAACTGATAGAGAAATTATGTTTACACTGAAATGAATAGTTATATAAATACAAATCTGATTTAAAGTTACAATTGTAAAAATGCCACTTTTAGAAAGTTAAAAGAACAACTGATGGATGGAATTCTGAAGAAATCAAACAATTACTCCTAGACACAGATCAGGGTTTAATCCATAATTTTGTTTGCTCACCATGCCACCGCATTTTGGACCCAGCCATATGCAAATCACTCTTGAATCCATTCACCATGGTAACAATCCAGTCCAACATGCTAGGCCAGGTCCTCCATGGACCGAAAACAAGCATCCTGGGAATGGTTTTGTGGGTTGGCAGTTATCCACCAAGCACTCGTCTTCAAATATAGTCTCAAAGATCTCAATGTTCAAAATTCATTTATTCCAATAATTCTTCTTCAGATTTCTTCATCCAATATACGACAAATACCAGCCAACACGTGTTTCGTCTGATCAGTATATGATATACAGACTTCTTCAGGGCTGTAATTAATACATTAACCAAAATTACAAAAAATACTTAATGTTGGGCTCAACATTCACAATACAATTCTCCATAAACTTCACCAAATCCGTGCAATAAGAAAAAGTAACTCAAAGAAGTACCCGTCACCAAGAGTAAAGCTTGAAAGCCCAATGTGTATCTATCAAAATCTAGTACCCAAGTATGAGTACATATGTTGAAAGTCATATATTTATAAGTCACCTGCAGTACCAGTTAGGACCCAGTCGCCAACCACACCAGCAGGTTGGTCATCGTAGTAATAATAATAGTAAATCATCTGTAACTCACCATTACACTTAGTGCAAATGGTTTCGATCCATAATCCTCGTAGTGAAAAACAAAATCTTCAATCCAAAACAATCGCAGTAATACTCTGTAAAGAAAACTAGTGTCTCTTAATATACACTCTATTCGTATTGTCACGCTCATACGTCAAACTGAGGCTTGAACATACTTCACTATCTCCCAACTCAATTGCTGTATCCTCCAACTTGGCCAGCATATAATATAAGTATTAGCTAATAATATGTATCATTCTATCACAACTGCTCTATGCTCAAAATTTATACAATCTGTCTTTAAATAATAAACATTTACATCAATTGCCATTAAATACCTCAATGTGTAAGTTGAATCACCTTCCAATAATTTGATTCGCCTCAGAGTTACAAAATCAGCATGGTCTCAATCAGACCCTCGTAAATATTCCACAATTGCACGTTGTCCACGTATCTGTAGACCGAGATCAATATATTACATATATTAGCAAGCACTCTTATATCAATAGCATCATATGTGCTGCATTTACCAAACTCTAATTATCTGTATTAGTATCAGTAATCAACAAGTACCTCAGTCTTTAGGTGAGTTCTCAATCCAATATAATTCCTGGTATATTCCGTTCCTAGTCAACAATAAGAGACTCTCAAAGTAATCCAAAGTTTATCGCTATCCTCATACCAGTGGGCTGTGAACAAATAAATATAGTACATTAACGAGCGCCCTTCTGTCAGATAAACATCTTGCGCCCAGCGTCT
Source organism: Lissotriton helveticus (assembly GCF_964261635.1). Lineage (NCBI taxonomy): Eukaryota > Metazoa > Chordata > Amphibia > Caudata > Salamandridae > Lissotriton > Lissotriton helveticus. The sequence continues at coordinate 1,994,538,903 of NC_136059.1, read as the reverse complement.
GTATTGCCATTCCACTCACCGCAAATCCGCTCCTCACTCCTCTGTAGACGGTCGCGTTCGACTAGCGCGCCATCTTAGAGTGACAGTAAATACTCTAAACCGCGGGCGCCATCTTAGAGTGGTGTATCTGTGAGTATGCGCACAAACCTACACAGTATTCCCAGTCTTAGCTAAAATATACATCCCATCTATCCGCATTCAGTACCTTAGCGTTAGATCAAATAATATCCGCCGCGTAATTACTCCTAAATCAAATTGAGATTACCGCGTTATGCACGCGTGTCATCTTCGTATAGTAGTCTCTAACCACATACGCAGGCGCCATCTTAGAATAGTAGTTCACGAGTATGTAGTCATAGTACTTAAGAGTATTACCAGTTCTAAGATTGGGTTACTGTTAGTTCACGTTATCAGTTAGTCCCATAGACTCATTGTTATTTATAAACCATTGTTTCAACGTTACGTAAAAGGGAGGAAAATAAGTTCTATTAATTACAAGCGCAACACCGTGCGCTATTTACATTCATTACTGTTAACAGCCCATTGCTATGGCTATCTCAAATCATACGTATGATATTTATATCATCTATTCAATGTCACTAACCTATTGCGTTACTACAGTAAATAATTTTCAATATTCATTAGATAATCATGGTAAAGTCCAATCGACCTCCACCTGGCAGTGTGTATCAGTTAAAAGGGTCCCAATGGTATTAACATTCGGCTCCAGTTTAGCAGAATTATATCGTACATCCAGGAGTCAGGAAGAGTATGAAAGGAAGACAGGGTAAGAGTTACAGTGACATACATAATACAATCTCATCTGTACATCCTTTAAACTTTACAGAGTGCAAAGTACAATCTGTTCATCTGTACATCGTTATAGCTCTATCAGAGTAAAGATAAACACCTTACTCAAACTCAATTTTTCACCTTTGTCCTAAATAGTATTCAAATTCGTGGTCGATGTTCAAACCGCGTTCAACTGCTTTAAGCTTCAATAACCACATAACTTCTCTACGTCTTAGCTGTAACTGCCTATTCCCACCTCTAGCATCAGATTTAATGTGATCTATTCCATGATATTTAAAAACATGTTTCTCTTTTTCGTGAAAATTCCTAACGATGTGAGATGCTATTGGATAGCGGGTATCCCCTGTTTTCAATGCCCGGAAATGCTCAACCATTCTATCTTTCAATTTTCTGATGGTGCTACCAACATAAATCTGTTTACAAGAACAAACTATAACATAAACAACAAAAGTAGTGTCACAGTTAATAAACATGTTAATCTGATGTTCACCTGTGTTGTTATAGTTAAAAGTTCTGATTTTGTTTACCGCCCACCTACAGGAGCTACATCTCCCACATTTGTGGAAGCCTGTGGATCTCCCAGTGAGCCAATCGGGAACTGTATTTTTCAAAGGGTAGCTAGGACTGACATAATTAGAAAGAGTACGACCCCTTCTAAACGTTAGTCCTGGTTTGTCTCCAATAAAAGGTGTTAAGTCTCTATCCATCTGTAAGAGATGCCAGTGTTTATTTAAGATTTTGTACAGTTGGGCACTATCAGTACCATAATTTGTGATTAGGCGGATCTTTTCATCTTGACGTATACTACACTTGTCTTTGAGGGTTGTAGACCTCTTTAGTTTCTTGGCTCTAGTCACAGCCTCCTCAACCTGTCATTTTCTACTCACTATGACAAAAGTAGCATCAATTTCTTAGACATTGAACTGTTCATTAAAGATGGGAAAATTTGTAGTCGCATGTTTCGTAAACCTACTAGCTGCAACGCAGTTCTGCATGCTCAAAGTTGCCATCCAGTCAGCCAAGTAAATGCGATACCTTATGGTGAGATGGTAAGGGCAAGACGGAATTGCTCGATGGATAGCGACTTTGAGCTTAATCTTAATGATCTTACAAAAAGATTCTTGAAACGTGGCTATCAGAGTAAAGTGGTTGAGGAGGCTGTGACTAGAGCCAAGAAACTAAAGAGGTCTACAACCCTCAAAGACAAGTGTAGTATACGTCAAGATGAAAAGATCCGCCTAATCACAAATTATGGTACTGATAGTGCCCAACTGTACAAAATCTTAAATAAACACTGGCATCTCTTACAGATGGATAGAGACTTAACACCTTTTATTGGAGACAAACCAGGACTAACGTTTAGAAGGGGTCGTACTCTTTCTAATTATGTCAGTCCTAGCTACCCTTTGAAAAATACAGTTCCCGATTGGCTCACTGGGAGATCCACAGGCTTCCACAAATGTGGGAGATGTAGCTCCTGTAGGTGGGCGGTAAACAAAATCAGAACTTTTAACTATAACAACACAGGTGAACATCAGATTAACATGTTTATTAACTGTGACACTACTTTTGTTGTTTATGTTATAGTTTGTTCTTGTAAACAGATTTATGTTGGTAGCACCATCAGAAAATTGAAAGATAGAATGGTTGAGCATTTCCGGGCATTGAAAACAGGGGATACCCGCTATCCAATAGCATCTCACATCGTTAGGAATTTTCACGAAAAAGAGAAACATGTTTTTAAATATCATGGAATAGATCACATTAAATCTGATGCTAGAGGTGGGAATAGGCAGTTACAGCTAAGACGTAGAGAAGTTATGTGGTTATTGAAGCTTAAAGCAGTTGAACGCGGTTTGAACATCGACCACGAATTTGAATACTATTTAGGACAAAGGTGAAAAATTGAGTTTGAGTAAGGTGTTTATCTTTACTCTGATAGAGCTATAACGATGTACAGATGAACAGATTGTACTTTGCACTCTGTAAAGTTTAAAGGATGTACAGATGAGATTGTATTATGTATGTCACTGTAACTCTTACCCTGTCTTCCTTTCATACTCTTCCTGACTCCTGGATGTACGATATAATTCTGCTAAACTGGAGCCGAATGTTAATACCATTGGGACCCTTTTAACTGATACACACTGCCAGGTGGAGGTCGATTGGACTTTACCATGATTATCTAATGAATATTGAAAATTATTTACTGTAGTAACGCAATAGGTTAGTGACATTGAATAGATGATATAAATATCATACGTATGATTTGAGATAGCCATAGCAATGGGCTGTTAACAGTAATGAATGTAAATAGCGCACGGTGTTGCGCTTGTAATTAATAGAACTTATTTTCCTCCCTTTTACGTAACGTTGAAACAATGGTTTATAAATAACAATGAGTCTATGGGACTAACTGATAACGTGAACTAACAGTAACCCAATCTTAGAACTGGTAATACTCTTAAGTACTATGACTACATACTCGTGAACTACTATTCTAAGATGGCGCCTGCGTATGTGGTTAGAGACTACTATACGAAGATGACACGCGTGCATAACGCGGTAATCTCAATTTGATTTAGGAGTAATTACGCGGCGGATATTATTTGATCTAACGCTAAGGTACTGAATGCGGATAGATGGGATGTATATTTTAGCTAAGACTGGGAATACTGTGTAGGTTTGTGCGCATACTCACAGATACACCACTCTAAGATGGCGCCCGCGGTTTAGAGTATTTACTGTCACTCTAAGATGGCGCGCTAGTCGAACGCGACCGTCTACAGAGGAGTGAGGAGCGGATTTGCGGTGAGTGGAATGGCAATACAGACGCTGGGCGCAAGATGTTTATCTGACAGAAGGGCGCTCGTTAATGTACTATATTTATTTGTTCACAGCCCACTGGTATGAGGATAGCGATAAACTTTGGATTACTTTGAGAGTCTCTTATTGTTGACTAGGAACGGAATATACCAGGAATTATATTGGATTGAGAACTCACCTAAAGACTGAGGTACTTGTTGATTACTGATACTAATACAGATAATTAGAGTTTGGTAAATGCAGCACATATGATGCTATTGATATAAGAGTGCTTGCTAATATATGTAATATATTGATCTCGGTCTACAGATACGTGGACAACGTGCAATTGTGGAATATTTACGAGGGTCTGATTGAGACCATGCTGATTTTGTAACTCTGAGGCGAATCAAATTATTGGAAGGTGATTCAACTTACACATTGAGGTATTTAATGGCAATTGATGTAAATGTTTATTATTTAAAGACAGATTGTATAAATTTTGAGCATAGAGCAGTTGTGATAGAATGATACATATTATTAGCTAATACTTATATTATATGCTGGCCAAGTTGGAGGATACAGCAATTGAGTTGGGAGATAGTGAAGTATGTTCAAGCCTCAGTTTGACGTATGAGCGTGACAATACGAATAGAGTGTATATTAAGAGACACTAGTTTTCTTTACAGAGTATTACTGCGATTGTTTTGGATTGAAGATTTTGTTTTTCACTACGAGGATTATGGATCGAAACCATTTGCACTAAGTGTAATGGTGAGTTACAGATGATTTACTATTATTATTACTACGATGACCAACCTGCTGGTGTGGTTGGCGACTGGGTCCTAACTGGTACTGCAGGTGACTTATAAATATATGACTTTCAACATATGTACTCATACTTGGGTACTAGATTTTGATAGATACACATTGGGCTTTCAAGCTTTACTCTTGGTGACGGGTACTTCTTTGAGTTACTTTTTCTTATTGCACGGATTTGGTGAAGTTTATGGAGAATTGTATTGTGAATGTTGAGCCCAACATTAAGTATTTTTTGTAATTTTGGTTAATGTATTAATTACAGCCCTGAAGAAGTCTGTATATCATATACTGATCAGACGAAACACGTGTTGGCTGGTATTTGTCGTATATTGGATGAAGAAATCTGAAGAAGAATTATTGGAATAAATGAATTTTGAACATTGAGATCTTTGAGACTATATTTGAAGACGAGTGCTTGGTGGATAACTGCCTACGTTCAGTCATTTATGACATTTACTGAGTAGTGGTAACCTACTCGCTCCGCTTTGAGCACCAATTGGACTTGCTACTGTGTTTTACCTGCTTATACACGCTGTGCGCTTCATAATAACTGTTACCATCATTTTTCAAGTGGTTTTGTGGGTTTACCCTTCCCACTGAATGCTTGATTTGCTCTGCATTCTGTCCACTAATAAGAATTTGTTTCTACCCAAACAAACCTTCTTTAGAATCCTTAGGATATTGAGAGACTGGTAGAAAAAAACGTGCCTTCTAGCCTATAACTTGCAGTGTGCATGCAGCTCTTTGATAGAAGTTTATAGATCACTGTGCTATATGAGGATTGTAACTTAGGAAATGCAAGTAGCGAAGGGATCCCTGTGACAAAAGCAATAACCCACTGAGCTATCTACATAAAATGCAAATCTGTGATCTGAAAGGCATACGTTCTTTTTAGCAAGCTTATTAACCCTATGTGCTATATTATCAGTCAAAGTAGTCACTAGAAATAGCCTCATCCCTCTTCAACAGTTATGTCAATCACCAGAGTAATTCGGATATTTGTATTGCTGCCTGACAATTTATGGACACACAAGAGACTCTGCAGCATATCATTTCATACCCAGAATGGATTTCAAAGCACAATACTCCCCAAGCTTTGCGCCCTGTGCGTTGGCACCAGACACACTGCCCCAAAGCAAGCCCTGCTTTCCTGCAACTGACCAATGACCAGCATCAATTGGACCTGTCATGGCCTTTCTTGAAGCCCTGCTGCTGGCAGTTCCAACTCCCTTGAGGTCCCCTCCAGTTCCTGTATCAGTGGCTGGCATCAGTGAGAACTCCTGAAGAAAAGGTGAATTACTGTCCACAACACTTGACCTGCTCCTCACACTGACAGCTTTCTTGCGCCCCCGACAACGCAAACTGAACTCTTTTTGCTTGACTCGAGAAGGTAAGCCTTCAGCGGGCCTGACCTAGTCTCTGTACCTGACACATGCTGCATCACAGTCGGCCTGTAATTGTGACTTTTCACCAGTCTAGCATGACCAGAGGACAGCGAGTGGTGCTGTGTACAGAGAATCAGAATGCACTTCTGAAATATTGGAACATGAAGCTATAATAAGCTTAACATATGGAATAGATCAGTATCTGTTTCACCGGTATTTATTTCAACATGAACAGTATCTCATTGATTGTTGCTCACCGGTTTTAATGAAAACACATAGAACCGGGGGGGGCGTGGCTAGCAGCCGATGCGGACGGTCGCAGCCTAACGAGGCTCCCGACCCTCTGCCCGCAAATCCGCCTATTATCCTGCTTGTGCCCCGGGATCCCCGCGCACCTCGGGTAGATCCCGGGTACTGCCGCTGAAGCCTGCTCCGGTGCGAGCTGCACGCCCAGGAACTGCTCACAGAAGCGGCAGAACGCTACGAGGGACGGAGCTCCTGGCTCCCAAGATGGCGGCACCCTAACTAAGGCAGGCTGCGACTCCCTCAGGGCTCCTCAACAGCGCCCACCCGTGCAGCGGGGACTACTGACCCGGAGCACCGTGCCCTGGAACGCCCCGGCGGGCGACCGTCCCCAGCGGACACTGCATCCTGCCCAGAGCTTCGTCGCCGGGAGTCCGGCGGGGCCCCGCCCCCTCCGGGAGGGTCCTACACTTTACTCCCCGGCTTGAGGCCTGCGCCCTGGACGGAGGCCCGCCCCTACCCTGGGCAACTGGAATCGGCGCTGCTGCCCGTGGTTTCCCCGTCGGGCTCGGGGAGACGGGCGCTGGCTGACCCCCTGGGCCCTGCTCGGCTGGTGGGTGGCGGCCGGCCACTGGAGTGAACGAGGCCTGCCGACCGCACGACGGAGTCTCCCGAGCAGAGGTGAGCCACGAGACCCCGGGGGTCCCTCCCCGGCACTGCGGACACCGGCGCTGCGGCCTCTGCCCTGGGACGGCTTGGCGGATGCCTACCTTGACCTCTGGGGCCCCCCGGGCGACACCCCGCCACTTGTGCATCGGCGGGCCCCGCCTCGCAGGGGCGGACTCCGACTGTATTCCCTGGCGCTGAGGCCTACACCCGTGGCGGGGACCCTCCCCCTCCTCCGACCTCCCGGAGCCCGACTGGTCGTGTGGGGCCCCCCCCTTGGGACTACTGGCTGAGAGAACTGGCTGCCCCTGGAGCCCGGCTGGCAGCTTAGCGGTGCGAGGACGGGAGTGTGGGGCGCTCCGCCGCTGCGGAGCTGACCCCGCTTCGGGGCATTTCGGCCCGTCCCGGGGCTGGGCCCCGCCGCCCGCGGGTACCCCCTCCCGCCGAGGCCACTGGCGCAACGTCCATCAGCGGAGCCCTCTGAGGGAACAGCCAAGTGGCCCTAACCCTCCTGAAGGCTCACAGCGGGGCTATCACCTGGCCCGCCATCTTCCTGCCTGGGGACGCCCGCGGAGGGGACTGACCGAGGGGGCGCCTGGGGTGCACGCCACCATCGAGTTTGCGAGGGGGAACTGTGCTGACCCCATCGCGGAGATCGCGGACCAGGGGAGGTGTGGACTGCGAACACTTCGAACGATCTGAACCTCCAGTGCATTGGGACGGCGGACAGCGGAGCAGAATGGGCAAGCCGACGAGAGGCGCGAGGACAGAGGGGACTCCCCCCACGGAGGAGTCCGAAGACCCTGAGCGCCCGGCGACAGATCTCCAACTAATGCAGGACAGAATACTGGACGCTATTGCTGCCACAAAAGAATCACTGCATAGCGACATCGCTCAGGTATCTGTGGGCCTGGGGCTCCTGCGGGCCGACCATGTGAAGTTGGCAGACAGGGTTAAGATTGTGGAGGCCACCCTACAGGATGTCGCGCCATCGCAGAAATCGATGGAGGGGAAGCTCACGGAGGCACTGGACCGGATCAGAGCCCTGGAGCGGCGAGCCGAGGATGCCGAAAATCGCAGCCGCCGGAACAACGTGCGCCTCGTGGGCCTGCCGGAAAAAACAGAAGGGACGGACATGGTGGGATATCTCGATGGCTGGTTGCGTTCTGTGGTGGCCCCGGAGGGTCTCTCCCCCTTCTTCACCCTGGAAAGGGCGCACAGAGTGCCGGCGAGGCCCCCGAAGCCGGGCCTTCCACCTCACCCAGTGGTCATAAAACTCCTGCACTACAAAGATCGGGACTGGCTGCTGCAGCGCGCCCGAGACGCCGGCCCGTTCCAGGTGGACAACAGTAAGGTGACCCTGTTTCCGGACTATACATATGACACCCAAAAGCAGCGGGCCTCGTTCCTCTCTATCAAGCGGGAGCTCCGCGCGGAGGGAATCCAATACTCGCTCTTGTTCCCAGCTAGGCTCCGAGTTGTAGTGGACGAGAACACGTTGTTTTTTCAGATGTCGGATGAGGCCTGGGCCTGGTGGGACACCTACAAAGCTGGCACGGACGGTGCTCGGCGCCAGGAAGAAGAGGAACGTCAGGAACAACCTCTCAGACGGTCGAGACGTCACCGGGGTCGAGCCCGGGGCCCTAAGAGACCAACGGACACTCAGACGGCGGACGAACGGAGAGCAGCATTGCAGGCGGTTAAGGAAGTTTCGGGGCCTGCACTGGCCCTCTCGGAGAGGGGCTCGGGCTCGGAGGGCCAGGGTACAGGCTCGGACACTGAACATTCGGAGCTGGGTGGAGCCAAGGGACCGAAGGTCACTCCGCAGACATCAGGTGAAATCTTCGGGAGCTGACCCCTCAACAAGGTAACAGGTGGGGAGACTGGGAGTCCCACAATTTCCACGGCTGCTGCGAACTCTGGAGCTGGCAGCTGTGAGACTGAACTATTGCAATTTGGGATGTGTATTACAGGGCGGAGGCCTGAGGGCAGTCCCCACAGGCGTTAGCGACTAGCGTACGCACCCAGAGGCCCATAAGGCCACCGTAGCTTGACTACGGAATAGTGGTTCTGTGAGCCGTTGCTCACTTGTTTGGATGGGAGTGTCTCTATTGCAGAGGGGTCCTATTCTGGGGGGGGGGGCCTGGAGCGGTTGGGGGTTCTCTGGGCGAAGCTACTAGGGGTGGATTGGGGTACGGGGCTGGGGTGGGATTGTATGTGTCAGTGCCTGTGGCCTGGGTACCGGTTACTGGGCTTTCATCATTCACTGTATGGGATAATGGCTAATCTGTGCCCGTTGAAATGTGTGACCTGGAATGTGCGGGGCCTGAATACCATGACAAAGAGACACAAAATTCACTCATACCTAATACGCCGTGGAGTGCAGATTGCATTCCTGCAGGAAACTCATCTGACTAAACAGGAGGGTGTTGCGCTTCAGCGTAGATGGAGGGGTCATTTATTCTACACTACCTACTCTGCTTTCGCTAGGGGAGTACTGATTTGGATAAGGGCGGGCACCCCTCTGCAGATCACTAGGCACTCTGAGGACCCGGAGGGGAGATACGTGGCTGTGGAGGGACTGCTCAGGGGCCGACTCATAGCGCTCTGCAACGTTTATGCACCGAATGTAGATCAGGCTACTTATTTCACCAAACTCTCCAGGGTACTTGCCAGTTATATTTCAGGCCCAACTTTATTGGGTGGGGACTTCAATTCCATTGCGGATGTTACGCTGGATAGATCGCATCCTCCGCTGCGCACCTCCCCTGTGTACCGAGTAGCGAAATGTAGAACCGAATGGCAAACTGCCTGGGCCCTGTCGGACTGCTGGCGAACGCAGCATCCCACTGTGCGAGATTACTCATTTTATTCCAGCTTGCACGACCTGCACGTGCGCCTTGACTCCTTCCTGTGCTCCCCAGCAGTGCTCGCAGCGGTGCTCCGCACAGAGTATCTAGCGCGCACACTGTCGGATCATAACCCGCTCCTCCTGTCCCTGGACTGGATGACTGTGCCCCCAAAAATCCCGACATGGCGGCTGCGCCCCGACACTCTGGATGACCCGCCCTTCCGTGCTGACCTGGAGGCGCGGATCGACCAATACTTTGGGGACAACGCGGGCACCACCTCCTCCAGAGCAACGGAGTGGGACGCGTTTAAGGTAGTGGTGCGGGGCCACTGTATCGGGAAATACGCGGGTGCGCGCAGGTCGTTGATAGAGGACCTAGAGAAGGCTGAGAGCGCGCTGCGGGAGGCGGAGGTCAACCGCCCTAATCGCCCGGAACTGCAGGAGACGGTGTGTAAGGCACGGGAGGCAGTGGCTGTGGAGGTGGAGCGCCTCCGCAGCTTTGATTACAGGACATACCTTACGAAAACTCTCGCAGAGGGTGATAAAACTGGATCCCTCCTGGCCTGGTTGGCGAACCCCTCCAGGAACGCCCAACCGATCTTAGCCTTGCGGGGACCTGACGGCCGTGTCCATGCTACGCAACCTGCAATAGCGGACTGCTTTAGAGAGTACTATGAGAGGTTGTATAAATCTGGGTTGGGAGACAACTCAGACATGCTGGAAGCCTTCCTGGCTGACTTACCACTACCGCACCTAGAACGGGAGCAGGCTGAAGCGCTGGGGGGTCCCATTACAATATCTGACGTACGCAGTGCAGTGAAGCGAATGGCGCGTAACAAGACGCCGGGGATGGATGGACTCCCCATTGAGTTCTACGGGAAATATCTGGACCTCTTGGCCCCGAGACTACTACTAGTTTACAATGAGGCAAAAGAGGCAGGCCGACTCCCCCTCTCGATGAGCGAGGCCATAGTGATCCCTCTTTTGAAACCACGGCGGGAAAGCATTGATCCTGCTTCTTACAGGCCCCTAGCTATGCTAACGGCTGATTACAAAATTCTAAGCACGGTGCTGGCTACCAGGCTGTTGTCCCACATGCAAGAACTGATCCACACGGACCAATCGGGTTTCATACCCACGAGGAACACGTCGCATAACATTCGTAGACTCCTGCGGCTGGTGGATGCCCCGCCACCGGAGGCGGGTTCCCCCCTCGTACTGGCTGTGGACATAGAAAAGGCCTTTGATAGCCTGGAGTGGGACTACCTATACGAAGTAATGCGCCGGTTTGGTCTGGGAGAGGGGTACATACAATGGACTAGAGTGCTCTACTCCACTGCGAGGGCCAGGGTACGGATCGGACCGCTGGTGTCGGACCAATTCGAGGTGACTCGAGGGACCCGACAGGGATGCGCATTATCTCCGCTACTATTTGCGCTAGCGGTGGAACCGCTCGCGGCGAGGAGCGGAGAATACTATACAGGCCTGACCTTCAGAGGAGACCTCCACCACATCTCCTTGTATGCAGACGACCTCCTCCTCTTCCTGGACAACGCGGGTGAGGCGGCAGAGGGTGCTGAGAAACTCTTAGAGTGCTTTGGAGAAGTTTCAGGATTGAGGGTAAATTGGACGAAAACGTGCCTTTTCCCACTCCAGAAGGGGGTGGACAGCCCACCACTCCGTTCGCGACTGCGATGGGAGCCCCGCTGCCTGAGCTACCTAGGAGTCCATATTTACCACGACCCAGCTGACCTCCTAGACGGCAATGTTGGGCGGTGTATCCGTGCCCTGAAGGGTTGTATATCCTTCTGGGCCACTTTGCCCCTTTCGCTGGCCGGCCGAGTGGCGCTCCTGAAAATGATTGTCCTGCCGCGGCTGCTCTATTTTTTCCGGACCCTCCCCGTGTGGATACCAGGGTCGACCTTTAAACACCTGAGAACTATCTTGGTGTCTTTCCTTTGGGGCACGGGAAGGCGTAGGATTGCGCTGACGACGCTAACCCGCCCTAGAGACGAGGGGGGACTAGCGGTCCCGGACTTCGAGCTATATTACTTGGCGGGACAGCTGCAGTGCTTCACGCAGGAGGTAGCGAGAGTCTATCGGGGTCCGGAGCAAGACAGGGAGAGGGGCACCCCTCGCCATGTCCTGGCGTACATCACTCTACAACAGAAGTTGTTCCTGAGGGGACTTTCCCAGGAGGAGCGAACGTTCCGGCAGTGCTGGAATCGTGCACAGAAGCGGGCTGGGCCTGGTCGCCCGTACGCCCCTGAAATCCCGCTGGGCATGGTGACGGCACTGCCGCATGGCGGAGATTGGTCGGGATTGCGTCTATGGGAAGAAGCAGGGCTCCAGATGCTGGGCGATTTATACGAGGATGGGGTACTCTCCCCATTCCAATCCCTACAAGAGCGGTACGATCTTCCCAGAGGTGATTACCTAATGCACGCCGCGGTGGTGAGAGCTATGCAGAGGCACTGGGGAAGTGGACTGTCGGAACCCACGACTTCCCTAGCATGTCAATACACGATGATGGCGGCGGGTACGTTTAAGGCTGTCTCGTGTCTCTACCGCAGAATGCTCTCTGAAGCGCTGCTGCCTCTTACGCCGCTTAAGACTAAATGGGAGGAGGACCTGCACTTAGACATCCCGGACACGACATGGGCACAACTAGTGGGTAGGGCTAGAAAAAGCACCAGGAATGCGCGTTTTCAGCTAATACATTTATACATCCTCCACAGGGCCTACCTCACCCCGCAAAAAATCACTGCATACTTTCACGTGGCTGACGCGGCTTGCCCTAGATGCAACCACATAGGGGCTGACTTAGTACATATGCTGAGAGGGTGCCCCGCGCTCCAAGGTTACTGGACCACCATAGGGGAGACTTTGACCGCGATCACGAATAGGGAGCTACTCTACGATAATGCAGTCACCATTCTACACTGGTTCCCCCACACCAAAAAAAACAAGCTATCCAGTAAATTCATAGACATGGGCTTACTCCTTGCCAAGAGAGAATTGACTAAAGGTTGGAAATCGAGGGGGGGACCAACACACAGGAGGTGGCTACACGAATTCTTAAAATGGGCCACTGCGGAGAGCACAATCCGTTATCAATTGGCCCGCCGTAACTCGGATGATAAAGCACGGGAGGCGGCGATGGCATGGGAAATACTGGTACAGGCTCTCAGGGATAGCACATTGGAGGAGGAGGAAGTAGAGGAGGGGGATACGGGTCGGCCCCAGCCACAATAGACGGTCCCTCGACACTACCAGGGATATCACACACGTAGTTTACCACGAATGATCCGGATTCCCAGTCCAGGAGTGCTTACAGTTGCACCATACACAGGCACTGACACTAGGGGGGGGTGGGGGGGGGTTGGGAGCTATAGATTAAGACTGGGGACATTCACGTTCTTTATATCACTGTACTAGATCATCAGGGCTACTTCACCTACGGCTGGCGACAAAATAAAAGCAGGCACCATAGCACACTAACCGTTGTTGGGTATGTTGGCAGTTTCTTACGTATTACTCTATTTTGGGCATTAGCGCCGCCCTGCCTCCGGGATGAGGGCTGAATGGCTGTGTTTTCCCACATTTTACCGTCTGATCAGAAATTGTTCCTGCTATGCCCTCTGATGATGATGATGATGATGCCTTTCTGCATGTGTATTGATCTGCAATAAAAATTGTTTGACGAAAAAAAAGAAAACACATAGAACCGGAGAAGATATGTTAAGTGTCTTGAAGAAGGTGGTCCTATTCGCTTTAATCCAGCGAAACACGTTGAAGCTTTGTTACTGTTAAATTTGTGTAATATAGAACCACATCTTGACAAAGAATTAATTTTTTTGCTATGTGTTGTTTCTATTTATCTTCACAAATTAACTTTGTTATGACAAATGTGATTGTCTTTGTATTGTCTCTTCCAATTTTTACATTACAAAATCTGTTAGATTTATGCTTTTAAAGATCTTTGTTTTTAACTGTATTTGATGCAAATTGTAATTGAATGTTTTCATTAAATTGAATTTATAGGTGTTTCAATATCCCGCAAATTCGTGTTTCCTTTATGACTGTTTATATGCATGTAAGTGTATATGAAGTGGTTGAAAGATAAGTGAACCTAAAAGGAATTATACATTTGACGTAAATTTAGGGGGCCCCATTCTACCTTCAGCCTCACAAAATTGGGCAGCTAGGTGCACTTTCCAACAAATACTGTACTGTTGATGGCAGATTCATTTAAGTGTAATTTAGGACTTGGATACGTGTGGTTAGTGCATATCTGATTGCTTGTGAAGCTCCAAAACTCCTAAACTTGTATCACTTCATTTACATTGCATCCCTTAGGTTCAAACCACGTTTACAACATTTCCTTGCCAAAAGTCGGTACCCAATTGTATGTTACACTTATGCAGATACAAAACACATCTTTTCACTTTTGTGTCTTGTCTTGTACATAAATGCTGAGTACAGCCTTTTGAACACATCCCTCCCAAGGTTATAGACTTGAAAGAAGTTTTTATGAACTGACCCATTAAGGTGTAAATGTTAAAACAACAAATTTCAACCTACTAGGGGCAAGCAGCATCCTTTCTACTTTAATGTTGGTTCGGATAGGCTCTTGTATCTAAATACTATTTACAAACACTATAGTTGAGCTGTTACCCAGAGGGTATTCTCATATGTTTGAAGGATAGGGCCACACTATTACACGCAACACATTTTTTTAGTTTAATAAAACCACACCAAACCACAGCATTACAAATGTGTCATAACCTTCTAGTAAAAGTTTGTCTTAGAAAAGAGCATGACTATAATGAGGTATGCCCCATTAAAATATGAATTCTTTCCTGGGCTTGTTATTTTAAAGTAATCCTGCTGTATTTGATCAGTTATACTTTCTGTTGAGCACATCTCTGAATTAATTAATTATTTACAATGAATTTATCGTCCTGTAGGTCAAAGCAACTGATGAAGATGCTGGTTCATTTGGCACGGTGGAATACTTTCTCAATGACAGAAATAAAAACGACAAAGAAACACTTCTGTTTAGCATTGAGGCAGCTACAGGTCATATCTGTGTATCTAAGGACATCAACAGGGAAGACCATCCTGCAAGTTATGATCTTTTGGTTAAGGCAAAAGATGGGGTAAGTGGCATGTAAAGATTTCATAGCTTATCATAGAATAGTAGCAATTTCAGTATTAACAGATCTGCTTCTTCCCAAACGTCATGTGGACAGTTCAATGAAAAGGCCACAGCAGATCATCATTCTATCTTTGTCGCATGTGGTGATTTGCTATTTTGTTTCAAAGTGTTATATGCTGCTTACTTGAAGCTTTTCTTACTCTGATGAAATGTTGTGACATGCCTGTCATGTTCACTTGATGAAAGTATGATCAACATAATGTAAATAGGATATTCTCCATGTTAGTTCATGATAAATAGATAATAGCGGAAGAGATACATCCCTACATCTAAATGTAACTGATACACATAAACTTTCTGTTGGAAATGACTCTTTCTAGGGTGCTTTCCTTGACTTTTTGCTTTTCTCCTTCCCAGTTTTTCACTGATCTAGGTGCAACCATTAGGACTTTGAGCGCATGAATGGCTGATTTGAGTTAGCTGTAAGTCCCTTGTTAGAACCAGGGGGGTCTCTCATTGGCAGAGGTATGCACCTTTGTCCAAATAGGGAGCCTTGCTTCTTGTCAGGGTAAGGGGGATCCACACTTCAGATAACACCTGCTCACCTCCATGGTAGCTTGGCACGAGCAGACAAGATTATCCTAAAGGCAATGTGTAAAGTATTTGTACTCAAAACACACAGTAACACAGTGATAACATCACAAATGGACACCACATCAGACAAATAAAGTATCTTTATCCAAACTAAATAAGTCCAAAATGACAAAAATTCAACATACAGGTAGGGAAATTGTAGGGAAATGGCAGGGTGGTAATCAAATCCAAATATAAGAACAAACAAGGTTGTTGTTAGAAGGAGTGTTTAATCCATCTTCTCTTGTCATTAGTCATACAGTTAATGCCACACATTCCACCAGCCTCCCACTACCTGCACATCAAGTCATAACAATTCTAGAATGTACCTGGTCATCACATCCATACAGTAATGATGTACATATGCAACACATCTTCCCCCTTATTTTTTTTTTTTTTTTTTTTACATAGCAAAATCCTTGAACCTAGCTGGAATCTGACATTTTCTCCTCTCCCTTTGACCATTTTCATATCTATTCGAAAAACTAGAAATAGGACTAAGTTGTACATTTTTTTTTACAATAGTCCTACTAGGATCATTGGTAGGATGCTCTTTACATAACGAAATTCTATTGAAATTCCACACACTACCCCCTTCAATCCTGACAGCATTGTTGAGTACTTCAATGACCTCTTTAGGATCTGACCAACATTGTGACCCCTTTAAAACATTTGAATTTTTTTTACTCGTACAAAATCCCCAATCACAATTTTTTGTCTACTTGGAAAACCTCTTTTGTTGTCCATGTTCAACTTCATTTTATTTTTATAATCTTCGACTCTTTTTTTTACCAATTCATAGTCAACACAACATTTCCCATCATTAGAAACCTTTTTTTTTAACCACCATGGCACAAGATTGGTACTAGGTTTCCTCCCCCTTGGAAGCTCAAAAGGACTAGTCAAAGTGACACTGTTTGGAGATGTCCTGTATGACAAAAGCATAGAATCTAAAGCATTCTTCCAATTTAAACCACTCTTAATAGAAAGCTGAATAGCTTCTTTCACCTCGCGATTGAAGCGCTCCACCTGGCCATTTGCTTCAGGATGGAACACAGCGATTCTTTTGTGTGTTATACCACACTTATTGAAAAAAACCTCCATGTCACGACTAACAAATTGTGGACCATTGTCCATTACAATCTCCTGCGGAATACCTTCCATGCAAAAAATACTGTCCAAAAATTCTATAACTTTTTGAGATGTTACCTCTTTAACCATCTTTACCTCCGGCCACTTCGAATAATAGTCAATTAACACAATTCCAAATCTTTCGTCCTTGGGTAACACATGAAACGGCCCAATTATATCTATCCCCAATTTCCTCCATGGATCATCTGGGAATTCAACAGGTTGAGACTCCGCCCGTAAAGGAACTGCGGATTTATCACTATTGGTGCATTCACTACAACACTTAACAAAATGTTCAATTGAAGAATCGATCCCAGGCCACCCAAAAAAGTCTTTGATACGCCTGCGTGTGAAAGAAATCCCTAGGTATCCATCATGACCAATCCGCATAATGGTGTGCCTTAAACTAAAAGGAGGAATAATCTTATCTTCGCTTAACACAATAACATTTTCAATAGCCAACTCACCACTAACTTTTGCACAACTCATCAAATCTCCAGACAATCTCCTCATTTCTGGCCAACCTTGAATGATGAACTCCTTAACTTTACACAGCTCAACATCTTTCTCCATCTCGTCCATCCAAAACTCTTCCCTCAAAACATCCTTCCCATTATTTATCCAGTTCACATCATGAACAGTGAAAGCTACCTCACAGTCAATCCCCTGATATGATCTATCATCCATTACAGGTAACCTAGACAAACAATCTGCATGAAAGTTTGCCTTCCCTTGAACATATTCAATTTTATACCGAAAGGATTGTAACCTAGAAGATAGTCTTGCTAAACGAGCAGCCATGCACCTACCACCTCCTGGAGACATAAAAAAAACTAAGGGCTTGTGGTCTGTTTTAATTGTGAATAATGTCCCCCACAAAAAACTCCTGAAGTGTTCTGCACCCCAGACGCAGGCTAACAACTCTCTTTCGATCACTGAATAATTTCTTTCTGCTTCCCTTAGAGTCCTAGATGCATAGGTAACTACCCATTCATTATGGTCATCTCTTTGTAGAAGGACTCCCCCCAGACCTGAATTGCTAGCATCGACCATTACAACGCACTTTTTACCTGGTACAAAGGCTTTCAAACACGGTGCTTTGACAATAAAATCTTTCAGTACACTAAATGCCTCAGACATTTTATCCGTCCATTTAAAAATAGCATTTTTCTTTAATAAGCATCTAAATGGGTCGACTTTGACAGAATAATTAGGGATAAATTTAGATAAAACTCCGTAAGCCCCAAAAACGCAATTAGTTGTTCTTTAGATGACGGTAGTGGGGCATTTACACTGCTCTTGATGTGTTTATCCTTAGGTCTAATACCATCACCACTAATTGTGTGTCCAAGATATTCTACTTCTCTTGCTTTTATATTGCATTTATCCAACCTGAGTGTAAGACCTTTCTTGGCTAATGCAGCAATAATACAATGTAAATTATGATCATTTCCACATCATCCCTTCCATATACCAAAATGTCATCCTGAAATGCGACAGCCCCATTTAAGCCCTCCAACGTATCTCTCATCAATCTTTGAAAAACAGAAGCTGCGCTTGCGAGACCAAACGGCATGCGACAATACCTATAAAGTCGCTCAGGAGTGATAAACAGGGTCATATTTTTAAAGTCTTCTGATAAAACCACCAGGCGGTGACGCACTAGCTAAATCTATGCACGAAAATACTTTTGCATTCGCCAAAGTGGATACCATTTCGTGTAGATTTGGTAACGGATGGGCATCCACCCAAATGGAGCGATTTAAGCTGCGTAAATCGTCACACAGTCTGAGTTCGCCATTCGATTTCACCGAAATCACAATGGGAGAAACCCATGGCGATGACTCAATCGGTTCTATGATGCCTTCTTTACACAGGTTATTGAGCATGTCCTTTAATTTGCCTCGGTATGAAATAGGAACATTCCTCACTCTGTGTCGAATCGCCACAGAATTTTCATTAAGTCTAAATGACATGTTCAAACCCAAGATATTTACCTAACTTTCCACTGGAAACTCCTGGAAATTCACTTTTTAATTTTTCAACCAATACACTACTGTTTTGTGTCGGAGGATCAATTGAAAATACAGGAGGATCAGCTCTAGGGTCAAGTTGATCCCCAAATCAAATTGCTGTGGCCATCCTAAGAGACTTCCCCGATTTTGCTACATAAATCTTGCTTGATGCATGGTTATTGCAAAATTATAACTTGGCTGAAAAATACCCTATAATGTCAATTTTATGACCAGTATATCCACCAGGAGACACATCTGGAGTTAAGAGACACCTCCCAGGCCAATTTTCCTCATAGATTTTATGTGAAATTAAAGTAAACCAAGCACATGAGTCTACAAAAAACTCTAAATCAATGCAATCTAACCTGATGATACAGGATGGAAATTTCGAGACACCATCAACACTGCAAACATTAATGACAGTGTTAATCTCATTTTCTCCATTACCACTACAAATCTCATCGTCACTTAAATTATGTATGTAATTAATTCTCCTTGGTGGAAATTTACAAAATTTAGTATAGTGTCCTTTACACTTAGCACAAACCTTATCAATTCCTGGGCAATATTTATAATTGGCCAAATGTGAGTTACTGCCACATCTGAAGCATGCAACGGTGTAATTACGTTTCTCACTTTTTTTACTCATATTCTTATCATTCCTTTGAATAAAGGTACTCTTTTGTTTACTACTTTCCTTGTTTTCTCTGTTTACATTAAATACATCACTTTTCTCGTTACCCCTGATCTCCTTTACAAATTTTTCAGAATGCTCAACTGACTTAGCGATGTCAATGGCTGCATTTAAAGATAGATCAGAAGTAGACCATAGCTTTTCTTGTACTTTCTTACTGTTGGTGCGCATCAAAATTTGGTCTCTCAATACCTGGTCATAATTAATGTGTTCAAACCCGCAAGTGGCTGCGAGAGATCTTAACGCAGACACGTAATCCTCAATGGATTCATCTTCTTTCTGTTTACGAGAATAAAAGATAAATCTCTCCATAACTATATTTTTCTTTTTACCAAAACGGATATTCAATTGGTTTGAGGCATACTGGTATACGTTGATTCTACCAGGATTAACTAGGGGGGGGAAGAGTTTTAAACTCTTTTAGTCCAAATCCACCTAGACAGTGTTTTAAAAGGGAAAGTTTCCTTTCTGCCTCACAATCATCACCCTCCATGACCTCCACGTAAGCTAAGAACATAGGTTCCCATATCTCCCATGACATGGGAGGTTCACCAGACACCGTTAAGAACGAAGGAGGAGGTACAATACCTGACATTGTGGTTGGAACACTTCACTTATTATAAATATATTTTGGAATACTTAAAATAAAGTTACTATATCACTATAACTATTCAAAGAACAATTCAGTTTTTGTATTGATAAAACTTAAATAGAATCCTTGACAGAATGGCACATCATTCAATATATAAATATAACAGTGTGCATACAGTATTTACCATAGCATATTAAACTAAGTCATATTGGAAATATACTTCACAATCACCCCACTTAAATATGATAAAATAGATGTTTGCCAAATATTCACTCTTTACATATATATTTCAATAAAACAACTTGCGGGTACTAGAAGTAATAATTTGCTAACTTCTATATGAATCAAATCCTTCCGCTGGATAAAAGACACTTGCGCGCTAAATTCCCTGCTCCAGTCACAGATCTCCGTGTAAGTTCTTGGTTGCTAAGTGACGAAAAAAAAATAATAAAATGGCCGATTTGACGCTAATGCGCAAGCGTGCTGACGTCATATACAAATGCGCAGACTTCACACGGCACAGCTTGAAGGTTCTGCGAAACGTCAAGAGTAATGCCGCTTCCGATGCCAAGAGAAAGTTGCTGAAACCAAGATGAGAACGTTGCTGATGCACAAGATGCAGGTGAGCTTCCGTAAGATTTCAAAAGATGCACTCAGGCGTTGTCTTTGCAAAAAATCATTTCCTTTGTGAAACAAGATGACAATAATCTCGTAACACGACGAAAATTCAAACAAAGAGTGCATACGAGTACAGCTCGATTATACTGTCGTTTTTTCTACTTGCCCGGAAATTCCCACAAAAGTGTGCGCAAGCAGTAAAGCTCGATTTTGCTGTCGATTTAAAACTTGCTCAACCCGCTCTTTACGACGAAATTGAAGCAAAGTGTGCGCAAATAGTACCGCTCGATTTTGCTGTCGATTTAAACTTGCTCAAAATGCCCTGCACAACCCATGTAGAATTATACCACACGCCACTGCTCGATAACGCAGTCGAGTTAAGTTCCCTTGAAACAGAACTGCTAAATGTACGCCCCTCAATTACCTTGTAAAAATTGTAATCCAAAGATGAGAAGGATCACGATGAAATTAGCGGATTCCTTTTTAAAAAAAATGAATTTTCAGGTATTTAAAGATGCTGGAGTCCAGTGCCCCCTCGTCGCCAGTGTAGGGAAATGGCAGGGTGGTAATCACATTCAAATATAAGGACAAACAAGGTTGTAGTTAGCAGGAGTGTTTAATCCATCTTCTCTTGTCATAAGTCATACAGTTAATGCCACACATTCCACCAGCCTCCCACTACCTGCACATCAAGTCATAACAATTCTAGAATGTACCTGGTCATCACATCCACACAGTAATGATGTACATATGCAACAGAAATAGCACATAAAACTGTTATTTCCAATATAAAGCTTGTAGAAAACAAATAGCTCCACCTATGGCGTTGTGAATGCAATAAGTACAAAGTACGGCACCGACCACGAGGTGCGCAGCATCGGGCACGGACTCACACGGACCCCCAAACAAATGGTACCTTGGAAAACGAAGTCTAGGACGATGCATGGTGTCGTGGAGGTGAGGCATCTCTGCAGAGGTCGAGGCCGGCTCCCTGGCTGCCACGGGGGAGGTGAGGAATTGTGTCTGCAAGGAGGCGACGTGAAAAATCCAGGACTGGTGAAGTCGGTTGCATTGGTGGTGAGGTATCGGTTCCGGTGAGAGGAAGCAAAGTCGGCGAGTTCGTGGAGTCGCCCTCAGCCGTTATTGGTGTCACAATAACAGGATGCGTGAGCTGGTGATGACTGAGTCGGTGCAAGCTCTAGCGTCGCAAATGACAATAACTGCAGGCGTTGACAGGCATTGAAGGGTGTTGGAGCTGCTGTTAAGGATAGGCGGTGCATTGTGCACTTCATGAGTTGGGCCCCTGGCCTTGGTGCAGGTTGCGGTGTCTCGGTAGCATCACTGACGGCATCAGAGATTGCTTTTCTTGCTTCTTTTAGGCTTCCTGCAGATCCCCACAGCAGGAACAACCTCCAGAGACCCAAAACTGAAACAGGCACCTCCTGGCAGGACAGAACTCTCAGCAACAGAGTTAAGAAGGGTTTGGGGTGACGTCTTTGTGCCCCTAAAACTTCAGAACATGAGGTGAGCAAACACAAGCCCTTAGAGATTCTTCTTCAAGCAGGTTTCTCAGCAAAGTCCGAGTCTTTGTCCTTTTCTTGGTAGAAGCAGCAACTGCAGGCCATCCCGAAAGAGAACACAGCAAAGGGGCAGTACTCCTCCTCACATATCTACAGCTCTTCTCCTTGGCAAAGGTTCCTCTTGAGTCCATAAGTGATCTAACATTCTGGGGTTTAAGGTCCACTACTTATTCCCCATTTTGTCTTTGTTCTTCTTTGTGTAAGGGTCTCTGAGCCCAGTCCAAACCAGTTCTGTCCTCACTGGTGCAGTATGACCACAGGAGATGGAGACAGCATTGTGCAAGGGAACTTTATTTCTCTATCTTGTCCTAATGGGAAGTTATACTTGTAAGATGTTACAAAGTATCTCCTATGGGACAGTTAGACTTTCAATAGTGAAACACGAAATTGGCAGTACTTCACTATCAGGACATGTCCCACACACCAGTACATGTTCTACCTTTCCCATACACTGCACCCTGGCTATGGGGGTACTTTGTGCCTACCTTAGGGGTGTTTTACATGTAAGAAAATGGAAGGTTAAGACCTGTCAAGTGGCTGCACATGCGAGGTCGACTTGGCAGTTTAGAACTGCACGCAGACACTGCAGTGGCAGGTCTGAGTTACATTTGCAGGGCTACTTAGGTGGGTGGCATAATCAGTGCTACATGCCCTCTGGTAGCATTTGATTTACAGGCCCTGGCACACTCGATGAACTTTACTAGGGACCTACCAGTAAATCAAGTATGCCAGTAAGGGAGAACCAATTGCAATAACAAATTACACAAGGAGCACTTGCACTTTGACACTGATCAGCAGTGGCAAAGTGCCCAAAGCATCTAAACTTTCAAAAACTAAATCCAGCACAGCATCAAAAATACAGGAGGTAGAGGCAACACGTCTGGGGAAGCCTCACCAAAGATGCCAAGTCTAACATCCCTTGTCTAGGGGTAAGACATATGGCCAGGGCATGTACCTTGAATGCTCCCCCTTGGGCCTGCAGCATTGGTTGTGCCATCCACAGAGGTAGCTCATCAATCGTGCCACAGGTTTGCCCTGTTGGGGCCTGTGTCCACATGTTACTGTTACTCTGCTTGTCATTTAAAAAGGTATGTGCCAAGGTTCTCCATGTCTCTTGCTATATCGAAGTTCTCCATTGTTGACAAGATGTGGTGTTGGGAAGAGGTAGGGCATGTGCGTTTCATGCAAGGGTGGTGAATGGCATCGCGTGGTGTGTTCAGAACAACGGGCCTGCTTCTCATCATTGATTAGAATGGGGGAATGTAGGGAAAGGCTATTGAGCAGTATTTCTGATGTGCAGAATAGTAGCAGTATAGTATTTGATATAGATGAGTTCCTAATGGCAAATCCTCTCCTGTAGTGTGAGTGGATCCAACATTACGTTTGTGGAAATGTCCCCTTGGGAAAGTGCGCATTGCAATGCTTGTGGCTCTGTGTGCTTGTCAACCTGTCTCCAATTCACATCTGGGTCCTGGGGGGGGGGGCAGCTACATCTGTGTATTCCTGATAGAAGGCCATAATGTAGGGGCTCAAGGGAAACTGCAGACCTCTAACTCTGAAGGACCTTACTGAGTTGGTTACCTGGGGGAGGATTTGGCACCTGCATTTCAAGGGGCAGGGTCTTGGCCCCACTAAAGATAGTGATCAAACCGCCCAGGGTAGGATGGCAGACAGGACAACATTTAGAGAGGGCATGTGCGTTTCAAACAGATTGTATCTTCAAAGGCCATTGTGGGTATAACTACGGAGGATCTGGTCTCCAAAAGTAAAGATGTTTTTGGATTTGAAACCATACTACGCTGGCTCAACACTGGCACATCGACAAAAGGAATCATTAGGCAGGAGGGCTGCAACTAGGTTTTCCGCAAACTTGTGGTGTACTGTAGCTTGTCGTGCTCCAGAAGGGGTCTATCACTTGGTTGATTTTGCCTGGATGTTGTTGGTCTGTAGCTAAGTGCCAACTGTTGTGGTGCGTGCCCCTAAGTACACTCCAAGAGCTGGTTGGCTTGCCTCCTGAACACAAGATCCCTGGGACATAAAGGATCTCCCAGTTTCCATGGATCGTAAGGACCACGCATGGTGCGGCAGAACCAGATGGAAGTGATTGTCAGTTGGGACAAGGATAGCCCTGGTGTACACCGTCATCACACTGTGCAGAGGAGAGTCCTCATAGAGATCAGCAGCCCACCTGAGGTGCTGCGATGTGAGGAGTTTGAGGAGTGCGGGAAAAGCTTGCAGAGTCTGGAGGGCATGTGCTTGCCTCCAGGGGACCTGTGCTAGTTTGCACTCTGGAGCATGTGGTGTACAAGGCGTGTTGGGGGACCTGAGCTGAGACTGTCTTTGACCTCCAGATCATGAGGATGACATTGCCTGACATCGCTGCCTCCCTTCGAGGCACTGGTTCTCTCTCCCTAGACCCACTCCACAAGATACTTTGTTGTAGAGATGGATTGTGGGCACCTACTTCTGGCTGTTAGGAGCTACTACAGGTCGCACATCTGTTTGAGAGGAAACATTTCTCAAGACTTGGAAGTGCTCAATCTTCCTTGACCACAACCTTTGGTCTACAGAGGGGTGGGTAGCAATCCCACACTTGTGCAGGTGCCGCTGGGTGCCTGGAGGTATAATATGGATGGCCAAAACTAAGTAACTGTTTTATTCCATTTTAGATGGGTCCGACAGTCTAATCAACATGGCATGAGCAGGGAGAACGTGTATCGTTGGCTGGTGTAGTTGAGTGACTGAGGGGCTGGGTCACGAGGCGTAGTCAAAGACATGTGATTGCTTGATCATTGCAACTGTTGGGTATTCGCAATATTGGGGAATATCCTGTTGGATGAATACCCATGAATAGGCAATATATGTTCATGCTGTTCTGCTGCTAATGGGAAAGTTCTAGAATTGCATATAACTGCAGAGTGTATATACAATGTGTATCTTGTTTTGATTTAAATGTGTGTGTGATACAAAGACCAGTGTTTTATACGTACTGTGGGGAGTCTTTTTGTGGCGTGCACATGGTGCTGCAAGGGTAGTGTTCTGCCAATATTTTACACTTGGACCCTGAGGATAAGTTTGACTTCTCGGTGCAAAGCTACCCAAGGAGGAGCACAGGTTATCAGACATGTGTATCATATTCATCTGGTCTTAGGCGGTGGTGTATGACTGGCTTCGATATGTCCCAGCCAGCCAGATACCGCTGAGTCTAACACTTTACTTACTATTAACAAAACATGAGTGTGGCATTATACCAATGGTGAAAAATTTGTTTAGTGTCCATAGTAAAATGCGTTCAATTTCTAAGAATAAAATTATAGGAGCAATTAATCACAGAAACAAACTTCACTATCCTATCACTCTGTGGTCATTGACCCAAAGGCATTTTAACAATTCATTCCTCTTTTCCAGATAGGTTTTCCAGGTTCTGTTAGAATACTTAAACATTAAAGAGGTAACACTTCTGTAATGCAATCAACTTTATCTATGTTACATCCTTAAGCCGAGAAATGTAACATGCGACATGTAACATGCTTGATTAAATAAGACATAAGCACTATAGGGGGTCCTGAAATAGCTATTCAGAGAGAAGGTGAAAGCATAAGATTAATTTATTATTGAACAACAAAAGATATAAAATCTTTAAAGGTAACATTAAAAATGTAGCACTGTCATAATATATGTTCTTCAAACTTAAGTTTTCCAGTTGTGTAGGTTTTTTCGATTCCCAGGTGTAGCTCTATAGTGACACTTTCCACAACATTATTGTGAGATAAAAAGCTAATGTTGTGCAATGTCTCTTTCAGTTGTTATAGGAGTGCCTTACTTAAATAATTCCCTCCATTCTCCAATTTGCAATTCTGCCTTGAAGCACCAGATTGGTATCTAATCATTGATTTTGAACATGTTTCATAGCTGCAAAGCTTTAGTTAACACAGTCCAAAGAACATACATGGTAGCTTAAGTTCAATTTACTCCTTAATTGCTGAAAATTTGTAATGAAGCCTCTAGCAGGAGCAAACTAAACCTAAGACAATTTGCTCAATAAAAGGAAAATGAAAACTCTATGGATTGCCTTTCATTTAAAGTTAGTGGGCTCGATTCACTTGTGGCGGAGGCCCCGTAGTCGTGATAGGACCTCTGTACTGCAGTTACTCATTGCATGACTATAAATGCCTTATAGGACAGGAAATCTAATTTATTTCCAGGTTTATCAGATTATCGCTTCCTCTCTCAGCTGATCAATTATTTACCAAGGCCTTACTAAATGTTAATAAGGCTGGTAGTTATACTTTCATTGGATATTCAAACCCACTATTGATATTATTTTATATAAGTACAAAGTTATCACTATTCATTTCAATTGAAATCGCTAGCCATATAAATAATTGTCTAGCAGTTATGTACATTTTCCATTTATTTAATATAGTTTGGTAATTATGCTGGGGGAGATGCCAGTCACATAACCCTCACCTAATGCTGCCTTCTGCAGCAGTCTTATTTCTTCTGGTGAAGCACATTTGAATGAAGTGCATGGGGAGATGTGACTTGCTAATTCTTTAACCTGAAATTGGTTGGTAAAGTGGGATTTCTTCTATTTGGACACTGAGGCAGCACAGATTTGCAGTCTTGTGCCTCCAACCTTGTGTTGTCTTCTGAGGTGGTTATGATGCTGCCTGTGGTTCTCTTAGGACTGATGTGCCTGGGGAGTAGTGGGTGGCCAATTTTCAATGCTGAGCTTGACGGAAATCTCAATCACTTCAGTTTAGCTGATTAGGGAGTAGTTAGTGATTGTTTGACCCCATGTAGCACAGCCTTTTGTTGTTGTTTTGATTCTCCTGGTGGGCCACAGTGGAGTGATGTCCCTGGTGAACAGTGGTTGGCTAATTTTAAATCCTGTATTTATAGATAAAATTGGGGCTCCTTCGATTGGCTGTTAAGGGTACGTGGGCTCACAAAATAATGTGTCTCTAACTGACTCTGATGTTTGTGGTGGTCTTCATGGTTCTGGCAGGTATCAGGGGACTGATCTGACTAGGTTACAGTGTTTGGCTAATGTTGATTTCAGAAAAAGTGAGCCTGCTTCTGATTGGTTGCTGAAGGAGCTTGGCTTAGTGGTCATATGATTCTACCTTGTACTTACTTCTGGAATGATCTTGATGCTTCTAGAAAACCTTCCGATAAATATATGACTGGAGGCGGTGGTGTCTTAATTTTAAATCCTTGACCTGTTGGGAAGATCGAGGCTACTTCTGATTAACGACTATTTAGTAGGGAGTCCAGTCACTTGTCCCCATCCTTCTGGAGCAGTCTTAACATTACTGGCAGGACTCACCATGCAAGTTATACAGCTTGAGTCAACCTTAGAAAAACTCACATATTCTTGTATGAGTATTTACCCTTTAAATAAATGTCTAGGCAACAGAAGAGTGCACCCAAACGCGTACTTTCTCAATGATTCACTAAGTGCATGTATACCACTTACTGTCATATGCCTGGAGCTTTGAATCATAATAAATAGTAAGTATTCATTCAACTCAATCACTCTCATTTTACAGACCTCATAAGCTGAGAGCCCCATTGTGCTGCTGCCAAACAGCGTGCAGGAGTCATAGTCACAGTGTTGTAAATGGCTGGACCACTACACACATGAGAATAATCATACTGTAACTGCCGAAGCAAAGCTGGAGACTTACAGAGTTTCTGGGGTTTTCTCAGACACCGGATTACAGTGATTAGATAGGCTCGAGGCAAGGGAGTAAAGCATGTCCCACCTGCGCAGGGGAGCACCAACCCATCAGCTGCCCCAAACTCATCACAAGGCCCCGATTCAACACAAGTCCAAAACATATTTGTGAGATATGTGTTGTGACTTGTATTCTTATTATGCACCCTTTCCCTTATTTACCTGTTCCCTGCTGCTCAGCCAGTTTGGATGTGGTGTGTGTGGAATATTGGAATACTTGATGAGGTAGTGGAATGCTGGAGAGCCTGGTGTGGGTGACAGACATACAGTTGGAGTGTGTGAACTGAGCAGCAAGGATGCTGCCCCTGCTGGGGCAGAACTTCCTATCTTCTACTTATCATCTAAACCTGTAACTAAGCTTAATAAACCTCTTACTTATAACCTACTTCATGGCAACCTTTGGACTTCCTTCTGGATTGTAAAAATATGGTACATTCAGTGGCCCCCATTCACATTCTGTGAGACATCACTTTTTGGTGTTAAGCCACTGACTGGCTCGAGGATTTCTGCAATCAGTACATCGGTAAATATGTTTGCGATCCCTTTTATAATGTAATTTTCATACATTTCGGTTTTCACTGGATACCACGTTGCATAAAGCAGCTCTGAAGACCAACTTTCTCAGAAGTTATGTGTCTTTGATTAAGCCCCCTGCTAATACTCTGAATTAAACCTGTGCATTTTATGCTGGAAGAGATGTGAAATGTACGCACAGTTGGGAGTCCTCTTAATTTAGCATCAAGCAGTAATTACACTGAGAATTTAATTTATAACATTGATTTAATGTGTCTCTTAAATCTTAATATCCATACTGATGCATCTGGAGCAAAATCTGCTTATAGGTTGCAAGCATTTAACCTAAGTGTTCAGAAATTGGTGAACTGGAGCAACATTTCCATGCAAATATTTTCAATGAATAGTGTTATGTTTGGTATAAATAATATTTACAATGATACATCTCTTAAGATAAAATGGAGCTGCTTCTGTGTGATTGTAAAAGGTATCCGGGTTGTAAATTAAATACATTCTTTGTTTCCTTGTAAATAAAATGCGCATTTCCTTCTGAAAACTTGATGTTTCTAAGAGATTTTGTATGATCTCAGTGTCCCTGAAATATCACTGGGAACAGGCAGAGCCCCAGCTATCTTTAGTTCAATACGTCACCAGTTTATCTTTTCCAAAGCATGTCACAGATATAATATAATTTCACAGCATTTGAAAGAAAGCTACTTTGTGCTTCCGCAGAAACCCAGAAGGTGCCAGAGTGAACTGGAATATCGAGGGGCGCGTGACATTTTGATCATCTGTTTGAATTTTTAAAATTCAAAGATCAGAAACGAAAAAATTATTGCTTTTGCTTTGCTACAAAACCATGGCATGTTCCAATGGGAAACATCCTTTACAACGCAACTTTTACAACGCAGTGCCTTTACGACGCAACTATTACAACGAAAACCATTACAACGCATTGCACTGGGGGGCGCTCTAGGATAGGGAATAGATTTAATTTACTATCCAACACCTTCCCTAGTGTCCACGGGGACTGGAGTTGGAATAGTAAATTAAACTATTCACTATCCAGCACCCCTAAGCACTATGCGTTGTAATGGTTTGTATTGTAAAAGTTGCGTCGTAAAGGCATGCATGGTAAAAGCATGCATTGTAACGACGTACATCCGTTCCAATAACTTATTCACCTACAAATAATTTCCATCTTGTAGCATGTGAACCACAAATCTAATACTGTATTAGAAATATGGCTTTGTAGGGTTTTCCACACTTCACATGTAATCAGTCAGGCCTCTCTTCCGCATTGAATCCAAGCTCTTCTATGATCATGTGATGAAAAAATCAGAAATGGACTGTTAGCAGTTGAGCTTGCCTGAGAGGTTCAAGCAAAAGCTTCCCTACCCCTGTCTTCTGCCCTACTGTCTGGTCCTATTCCACATCTCCAGGTCGGTGCACCACCGGCTGGATTCTAAATTAGCACTCTAGCTCGTTTAAAGGCCGTTTTCTATGCCATCCCTACCTATTTATAGCCCAAAAGTAGTCCAAATGCAGTTTTCCAACTTGATAGAGGTACGTTGGCTCTTCCATCATAATTGTATTTAATTCACTACAATCTGTGTTATCTATATGGCAATCACTGCTACATGGCTAAGATGTGGGCATCCAAGGTCTTTGTAGGTTTTGCCTAGACAGCGCATAAGCTGTCTCTGTGAGACTTGTGTTTACATGCACACTATCAAGGTAAACAATATCATGGGACCGAAATATCGTGTCCAAAATATAATTCACAAAAATATTGTGTCACTATACTTATAATGGTAAGTACAAAAACATCCCCCCAAAAACATTATTATTTTTTTTTTTTCCAAAACCTTTATTGATAGAGAAAGCAGTTACAAATCAGGCCAAAAACCAATAATACAGAGTCGGGCAGAGCAAATCAATCAAGCCATAAAAGTGTATCAACCCGCCTCCCAAACGTCCCGTTGGAACTCAGGATAGTCTATGTGCCATCTTAGCACCAGGATAAAAGAGGTCTCATTTTTAAAGTTTTTAGAAAGGAACAGGATCAGATGCCGCACAATCCAGTAACACAAAAGCATGGGGCATCACAACTCAGGATATTTACAGTCAGGACCACTGCAGGCAGGACGTTGGCGTCGACGCACCTTTAACAGGATAAACAATAAGTAACACAATTCGCCCACCAATACAGTATAAGCCCACTGCAACAGAGAAACGTTATAAAAACATCCACCCCTGTAATCTGTGCCACTAGGACGCACGGAGAACAGCCCATCACACCGTTCCCAAAAGAAAGAAAAAGGAGGAAAAGTGAAGACAGCCAAGAGAGACAAAGGAGAAGAAAGAGGCCCTAGAAACATAAAAAGGATTTAACAATAGTACCCCTCCCCTAACCCCCCACCCTGCACCACTGCTAATAGCTACGGCCCCCCCCTTAACAGCGTGCCTGTCGCCCGGTGTACGGAACCCGAAATATAGAAGAAAGAAGAAATATAAAAAAGGAAATAGAAGGGAAAGAAAAAAAGGGGGTATTGGGGGTTCCCCAGTACAGGTCCCCGGCTCCCCCTCCCCCCGCATAGTCTACATGTACATCAGCTCTGCGCAAAATCTCAAGGCACCCATCGAGTCAGAACAATAATCGCCCCGCCAGTTCGCCCAATCACAAAATCTCAATAAGGGTCCCCCAGTCCGCATCTAAAGGATTGAGCACTACTTCGTAACCCAGCCCCATCCGGCCCCAATCAGAGACGTGTCCCAGTTCCCACAACGTGTAGTCAACAAAACATCAAAAGTACAATAAAGAAGGATATCCGAAGAAAGGCAGGAAATCTCGCCATACACCGGGACACAACACATTGCACAGCCGTTCACAGCCCACGACCGTATCCCATGCAGCAAGACAAAGTCCGATTCAGGATGAGTAGGCAGTTCAATTTATCTGGGTGACACAACGGTGTCCGCCACAAGGGAACGGGCAACAAAGAAGTCACCACACGTCGCCTATCCGATGGAATCCCCGAACACTCCATGAGTCCATGAACCAAGTCCCATGCCAACGATGCCCCTTGTAAGATCGAGGATACCCCACACCACAGCGTCCACTCATCAGCAACGTGTAGGGTCCCGTAGAGACACCCATCTGGGCCTTACCACAGATTGTAGAGGGAGGCACCGGACGAGGGCACACAATGAAAACATCGACGTCAGGCTCTCTCGTACCTCCACGCACGGCAGGGTCTGTACACCACACGAACCCGACCCACACGCCGTGTCGCCGAAACTCCGTGACCCTGTTGAAATGCGCATCGCCATCGCCTCTGATGGGCAGGGGTCCAAGAGATTATCACCACCAAACGGGGCGCACAGCATAAAGACCACCAGAGTTCACATCAGAGCCGCCATTATTCGCACCAGCCGAGCGACCCCCCAGTCGCTCACGGTGCAACAGCCCTCTCAGCCGCCACACCGAAAGTCTCATCCGTGCCACCCAATGCATACGAGTGGCTCCAAATCGCCATGAAGCAATCGGCCCGGTCAACCGATGCGCGGGACACCGTCAGTAGCAAACGGGACATATCAATCCCCAGCAGAGAGATAAAGTGCTGCGTCACACGTCCACATTCAGGAAGGCGGCATTCGGGTGGGGGGGGGGGCGCCGTACGATATGAGGGGTCGGCATTCAGCGACGGACGTTAGGTTGCAGTCCAGGGCGGGTTCGAGCACTTCGGTGGGTAGCCGGTCATTTCCGGGTCTTCACGTCCGTTGTTGTTCCACTCATGGCAGGCTACAGTATCACGTGAGGTCCCAGCTCCAGGACCCGTGTAGGCCACACCGACCGGGAAGCATATCTCCGTCCCCGAAGCTCGTAGAGCCTCCGGAGTAACTCTCAGCGGGACAGGTCCTGTTCAAGCATCCAGAAAAGTGACCGCAGCACTGCACCGACAGCCAGATACAACAGCAAGGGGAGAGGGTCAACGGAGCCGGGAGCCCGGGCGACCATCTTGGCCGCCGGCCTGGCTCCGCCCCCCCCCAAAAACATTATTGACCCTAATATTTTCAAAAAACTATATAAAAAGATACATTTAAAAATAAAAATAGAGTTAAAGCAGTAAATGCTAAATATTTTAATATCTAAATGTAATATAAAGTAAGTGAAATAAATTCCAGTAATATTTAATTCTATGGGCCTCATTATGATTGCGGTCAAATGAGTGTTCGAAAGTCATTGTATCGGGCATGTGTCCGACCAACTACATGTCGGTAGTTTCACTTGCCAGGTTACAATGCAACCACCATGCAGGCAGTCGGAAAACTGCACTTTTCCGTAGAGGCTTGTCTGCGGCCCAAGCCGTGGTGGAAAAGGGCAGTTTTCAAACTTCCATGCACTGTGTGCCAGGCACCATCTTGTGCTTGGCACACAGTGCATGGATGTTTGTGGGGGCACCACAGTTGATCCCAGGGCCACCTAGAGGAGACCCACGGGAGCTGTGGAAGGGGCCCCAAAGTCCCTTTCTGACAGCCTTTCCATGGCAGTCAGACTGCCCTGGAAAGGCTGTCGTAAAGGGACATCGTAATCCCTATTGCGGTTCCTCTGCAGGCATTGTAGGGAATTACGCTCCAACCGAAACTCCTACGGGCCCCTTGAGCCTGTCAGGGCGTCGGTCGGTCCCTCTGCATGCTGCTCTCCACCTGAACACATCATTGTGCAGTGGTCAGACAGCAGTCACAGATGTTTATTGGACCGTCACTGACAGCATGTCGGTGGCGATCCGCCTAACATTATAAACAGGCCTTATATAATTTATTACTGTGAAAATAAAACACACACACACATATATATATATATATATATATATATATAATAAATACACAATAAAACCATAGCAAATTTAAACAATTTAATAAAATATATTCCTTAATTTTTACAATAAAATAAATGACACAAATTTAAAAACACCAAAAACATATTTACTAAACAAACTATAAAGAGTATGGAAAGCGTTGGACATAGGAGGGATTAAATTTACTATTCGTACTCCAGTCTGCAAAACAGTAGGGAAAGCGTTGGACTTTCAAGGGATTACATTTACTATTCCTACTCCAGTCTGCAAAACAGTAGGGAAAGCATTGGGCTTTGGGTGGGTTACATTTACTATTCCTACTCCAGTCTGTACAACAGAAGGGAAATTGTTGGACTTTTGAGGGGTAATATTTACTATATCCACTCCAGCCTGTTGTGCAGTAGGTACAGCGTTGGGCTCCGGAGATGAGAAGATTTCCTATTCCCAGTCCAGTCTGTCCAACAGTAGGGTAAGCACTGGACTTCAGAAGAGTTAAATTTACTATTCGCACTACAGTCTGTAAAACATATAGGAAGTATTGGAGTTTGGAGGAATATAATGTACTATTCCTACTCCAGTCTGTGCAACAGAGGGAAAGCGTTGGACTTTAAAGGGGGGACAATTTACTATTCCCACTCCAGTCTATATAACAGTAAGAAAATTGTTGGACTTCAGAGGGGTTACATTTACTATTACCATTCCAGTCTGTGGTACAATAGGGAAATTGATGAACTTCTGAAGGGTTACATATACTATTCCAACTCCAGTCTGTGCAACAGTAGGGAAAGTACTTCACTTCAAACACATTACATATTTGAATAACCCAAATAATGTATAAAAAAATATAAAACTCTTAATATAGACAATATTAATTTATATAATATATACATACATTTGAAAAAAATACGTTTCATAATTAATAAACAATTTAATAATGATGTATCAAATAAATATAAATATTTATAACTTAATTAACCTCAAACCATATACCCATACAATCCCAGCCGCCCCCACCAAAAATATAACTTACATATATAATTATTGCACAATATACATAATTATTAATCAATTAAAATATTGAAAGTTATTACTAACTGATTATATTTAATGATTACTTAATTCTTTTTCCACCGTATACCCCTCCAAAACCTAGCAACCTGCACCTAAAATAATAATAAAATAAATCAACATGATATAATGTACAAAATGAATATCAATCACATACTTACCAAAAATCTTTTAATTAATTAAAAATGATTACTTAATTAACTTTGTAGCCTATCCCTGCAAACCCACCAACATGGCACAACACTATAAATTACTATAAACAATAAAATTAAAAAATCTAAATCACTTAAAATTAGAAACTATATATTTTTTACACCAATTATGCAAACAATAATACATAAACTTAATATATGCACTAAAACATTACACTAATCAAAAAAAATATTTTAAACAACTATATTATTTAAAATGATAATAAAACAATGATATTCTTAACAACAATATTACCCCATAAAAAATTATATTCTTGACAATGATATTTGCATCATGAGATCTTTTATCATAATATTTTCCCCCCAATATTTCTCTCCCCAGACATTAAAACCTTGATATTGTGTCCAAATACCTATGCAGTGGGATTCAAGTGTACCCATAGCACAGTTAGTTTCAGCATCGCTCTTATGTGCTTTGCTCCGGTTTGTCACAGCATGTGGGCATCATGTCCTCTTCTTGTGTTTGGCCCTCCCCTGTAGAATGGACCTCTACTTGTGTCAATCCTCTATTCCCGTTTTTGGGGCTAGCTTTTTTGTTTTTGGTGAAGCAGTTTATATGAGTTCTTGTGTTTTCAGTCCATCTCACATATTTCGGTCTATGTAGCTCCAATTCCCTCCCATCTGCCTCCTTCCATGTTGCTTCTTTTACCTCCCACCCCTTACCCTGTGCTGTAGGCCACATCACTCTATGCCACAGCACTCTACTCTATGCTGCTGCACTTTGCACCACTCTACTCTACACCACTTTACGCAACTGCACTATACACCACTGCACTCAATGCCACTATACTCTACACCACTGCACTCTATACTATTGCACTTTGTCATGCACTCTATGTCACTCTACTCTACAGCACTCTACATCACTGCACTCTATGCCACTCTCCTCTACAACAATCTACACCACTCTGTGCCACAACACTCTATGTCACTGTACTCAACACCACTGCCCTCTACACAACTCTAATGTACTCTGCACCACTCTACTATATGCCACTGCACTCTACACCACTTCACTCTATGCCACTGCACTCTTCGCCACATTATTTTACACCACCCTTAGCCGCTCTATGCCACTGCACTCTACTCAACCGCATTCTCCTCTGTACCAGTCGATGCCAGTGCACTATGTGCCATTCTACCATGCACAACTGCTCTCTATGCCACTCTACTCTGCATCACTCTACTCAACGAAAGTGCATTTCACAGCACTGCGCTCTACGCCACTCAACTCTACTGTACTCTGCACCAATCTACTCTAATGCATTATGCACCTCTGTGATCTTTGCCAATTTACTCTATGCCACTCTACTCTACAGCACTCTACTGTACAGCCCTCTACGTCACTGCACTCTATTCCATTCTACTCTGCACCACTATACACCTCTGCACTCTACCCCACTCTGTCTACACCACTGCTCTCAAAGCCACTCTAATGTACTCTGCACCACTCTACTGTATGCCACTCCACTCTACGCTACTCTACTCTGCCCCACCCTATGCCACTGCACTCTAGGCAACTGTACTCTACTCTGCACTACTCTATGTCACCGCATTCTATGCCATTGCACTTTATGCCACTGCACTCTACTACACTCTAATCTACTCTACACCACCCTGCTGTATACCATTGCACTCTATGCCCATGCACTGTATGCCACTGCACTCTACTACACTGTAATCTACTCTACACCACCCTGCTGTATACCATTGCACTCTATGCCCATGCACTATATGCCACTGCACTCTACTGTGCAGCACTCTACTTCATAGCATTGTTTGCCACTCTACTCTATGCCACTGTACTCTATGCCACTCTACACTGCACCATGTTACTCTATGCCACTACACTCTACTCTGCATCACTATATTCCATGACCCTGTACTCTATGCCACTGTACTTTACTCTGCACCACTGCACCCTATGCCACTACACTCTACGCCACCACCGTGTACTCAGGACGCGTCTGTCACAGCACTGTACCCCATTCTACTCTGCTCTACTGCACTCTACTCCACTCTAATATGCACCAGACTATGCCTCTCCACTTTATGCCACTGAAATCTACATTACACCACTCTATGCCACTCTAGTGTATTCTGAACCACTCTGCTCTACGCCACTGCACTCTGTGCCACTCTACTCTGCACCGCCCTTCCCTACACCACTGCACTCTATGCTAATATTCTCTGAACAACACTACTCTAATCTGCACTACTCTACTTTATGCCACTGCCTTCCATGTCAGCTCATTCCACTCTATTCCACTCCACTCTACCCCACTCCACCCTCTGCCAGTCCTCTGTGCGTTACTCTACTCTATGCCACACCACTCCTCACAATACCATTCTAAGGCACTCCACCCCACTCCACTCCACACTATGGCACTCTGCTCTAAGTCACTCTACTCTACGCCACTTCATTCTATGCCACTTCACTCTGTGCCACTTTATTATACTACACTCTACTCCACTCTACTCCACTCTGGTTCACCCCACTCTACTCCCTACCACTCCACTCTATAACATTCTAATCTACTCCACTCCAGTCCACTAAACTCCACTCTACATAAATGCACTCGGCGCCACTGCACTCAACACCACTCCACTCTATGCCACTTCACTCTATGCCACTTCAGGCTACTCTACTCCAATCCACTCTATGCCACTGCACTCTATGCCACTCTACTCTGTATCACTTTACTCTATGCCACTGCAACCTACTCTGCACTCTATGCCACCACACTTCACACCACTACACTCTACTCAGCACCCCTCTGTCACAGCACTCTACCCCATTCTACTCTGCGCTCCTGCACCCTACACCATTCTAATCTGCACCACTCCATGCCTCTCCACTTTACGCTACTGCAATCAATATTGCAACACTCTATGCCACTCTAGTGTACTCTGAACTTCTCTACTCTACACAAGTGTACTCTATGCTACTGTACTATATCCCACTGAACTCTACTCTGCACCACTCTACTTTATGCCATTGCACTCTATGCCACTCTACTCTGCACTACTCTTCTCTACACCACTGCACTTTATGCCACTCTTCCCTGCTCTGAACCACTCTACTCTAATAGCACCACTCTACTCTATGCCACTGCACTCTATGCCATTCTGCTCTGCACTACTCTACTCTATGCATCTACACTCTGTGCTACCCCACTCCACCCTCTGCCACTCCTCTGTACGCTACTCTACTCTATCCCACACCACTCCACACAATACCACTCTAAGGCATTCTATCCCACCCAACTCCACACAATGCCACTCTAATCTAAGTCACTCTACTCTACACCACTACATTCTATAGCACTTCACTCTGTGCCACTTTACTCTATGCACTTCAAGCCGCTCCACTCTACATCTCTCTACTCCACTCTACGCCATACCACTCCACTCTACTCCGCTGTTCTCTGTTCCACCCCAATCTACTGCATGCCACTCCACTCTACGACACTCTAATCTACTCCACGCCACTAACTCTATTCTATGCCACACCCTCGACAAACCTTCCCTAAACCCCTCCCCACACTTACCCATAACCGCACCTCCTGAACCTCCTGTTGTGAGTTAGGTTGGTTAACCTCCCTAAATCACAAAAAAAAAACAATGCATCCTGGCATAATTTTCACCCTGTAACTGAGCGTGAAGTTTTTAACATCATTGATAAATTAAAGCCTTCCTCCCACACGAAAGACCCCCTCCCTTCCAACCTTGTCCAAGACCTAAAACACATCATTACCCCATCCTGGACCTCTATCATCAACACCGCCCTTGCCACGGGTTGTGTCCCTACCTCCCTTCAACTTGGACACCTCACTCCCATTCTTAAAAACCCTATGGCCGACCCCAATGACCTTAACAATCTCCGCCCCATCACTAACCTCCCCCTTCTTTCCAAAGCCCTCGAAATATTAGTCCTACCACAATTAGATAAACACATTGAAAATTTCAACTTACTGGACCGCCTACAATTAGGTTCAGGAAAGATTGCAGCACCGAAACTGTCATGCTTAACGTAGTTGATGACATCCACCACTCCCTTGACAATGGCGAGACTTGCCTACTGATCCTCCTTGATCTCTCTGCTGCGTTCGATGCTTAATAATCTCAGAGAGCGATTCGGCCTCAATGGTACGACACATAAATGGTTTGTCTCCTACCTCCAAGACCGATCACAGCAAATTAAAATTCAAAACTGCTTATCAATGCCCACACAGGTCTCCCGAAGAGTCCCCCAAAGATCTACTCTCTCCCTCTCTCTTTAACCTCTTCATGGAACCCCTCACCATCATTCTTAAACAAGCTGGAATCAACTACCACCTCTATGCCGATGATACGCAGCTCTCCTAAAAGATCAAAACCCACGTTGACATCCTACACCTTAACACCCTCACCAAGATTCAATCCTGGTTCAAATTAAATCATCTCAAACTTAATTCCAAAAAAAACTGAAATCATTTTCTTCTCCCCTATAAACAACTATCTCCCATTCAAACCTAGATCCTCAACCTCAATGCCCTCAACTGCTCCTTATCCTTGTCCAACTCAGTAAAAACCCCTGGGGATCTCCATCGATAATAACCTAACTCTCAATGTGCACATCAAAAACTTGGCTAAAGGAACCCTCTTCACTCTC
The DNA here is from genome assembly GCF_964261635.1 of Lissotriton helveticus. NCBI lineage: Eukaryota > Metazoa > Chordata > Amphibia > Caudata > Salamandridae > Lissotriton > Lissotriton helveticus. The sequence continues at coordinate 1,994,499,842 of NC_136059.1, read as the reverse complement.
CATAAACTAAAGCAAATGAAGCCCTTTATCCCAACTGATGACTTTAAATTAGCTGTGCAATCTCTTGTCCTTCCGCGTATTGACTACAGCAACGTAATCCTCACCAGAATCCCCAAGGTCCACCTTGGTCCGCTCAAATCTGTGCTCAACCTTGCAGCAAGGCTCATCACCGACTGCAAATGCTTCGACCACATCTCCCCTGCCCTCAAAACCCTTAAATGGCTCCCCATTAAAGGCAGGTCCGCCTATACAACTGCTTGCATCACACACAAAGTCCTCCATCAAAATACTCCGCCATACCTTGCCAACAAAATCTGCAAAGCGGGCAGCACACGACCCACGAGAATCACTAACGCTCTCCTCCTAGTTCCACCCCTGCAAAAAAAGAAATCCACTCAGTCCCGCTCCTTTTCTGGTAATGTCCCAAACATCTGGAATACCCTTCCAAAAGACCTACAATGCAACCCTTCCTCCAGATTCAAAAAAGACCTCAAAATGCACCACCTAAACAAATGTTGTGGTTCCTTACCAGCGCCCTAAACTCGCCCTTTCCCCTTCCACTTTTCTGGTCCCCCCTTCTTTCCTACTGTTCCCTCTCCTCCCCCCCTCCACTACATTCTACTCGCTCAGCTTTCCCCCTTACCCACTTCTCTCATCCTCTCCCTCACATAGTCCTCTCCCACTATCCCCCTTCTATCAAATTTTCTCCCTTTGATTCCCTCCTCCCCATCTCACGTCTAACTGCCTACCCCTGCTGCTCCTTATGCCCTTCCCCTTCCCATTCCACCATACAAAATCTGATCTCCCACTTCCTTGTTTCACTTATGTATATGGCCCCTACTCTTTCTATCTGTGTATTTGCTTTAGGTAAATTCAAGCTGTTTCTAATTTGTTAACATGTTGGTTCTATATGCTATTGGTTGGTTCTATATGCTGTTGAATGATTGTTTTATACTGTGAACACCTTCTTACCCTTGTAAAGCGCTCTGATACCTCTGGGTCCAGCCAGCGCTATATAAAACCTCTACAATAAAATAAAATAAATACACCACTCCACTCTACGCCACTTCACTCTATGCCACTTAAGGTCACTCTACTCTAAACCACTCTAGCCACTTCACACCACTCAACGTCACTCTATTCAACTCTACTCTATTTCACTCCACGCGTCTGTACAAAATGGTTAAAAGACATTGGCCAAGCCAATAACTCTCACGTAGGTAAAACCTATTGTCTTTGCCAATCCTTGTTTATATGTTACAACTATGCTTCAAGTCCACTCCAGCAGACTAATGCAGAGTCTAATGAAGGGGTTCATAGGCTTGAATGAACTGCTTGCAACCACTGGGATTTAAGAGCTTTGGTGAAGTTTGAAAGACTACCTGTGGCAAAAGGGCATGCAGTAGCTGAGAATAGCCTTTTTTTTAAATTTGGTTTTATTGAGTTTATACAAAATCCAGGTACAAACAATAGGAACAGAGTTCCAACCAAGAACCAGCCAGCATGGCGTCTCGCAATATACAAAATTCCATAAAACAAGTCATTAGAGTTACACATAAGGAATGATACATCAAATAAGCAACACATGTAGGTCAGTACAACAACATATATCACAAGTGAAGTGATAACCATCTCGTGGGTGAAATTTTAAATTACAAGAAAAGTCAGAGGCGAACAAAAAGGCATAAATTATCCATACGTGCCCGTTCAAAAGCATGCCTGATGACAATCACACAGCCTCATTGCAAATTAGTCCAGTGTATCATGGAAACACAGCATTAAGTGACTGCACCAGGACTGGGCACAGAGGATTCAGCTCTATCGCGTGCCCAGCTCAAGAAGGGCTCCCATATATCCCTTGGTCTTGAAGTTGGGGGCACCAGATCCCAGAATATTCCAAGTTGTGTGTGGCCATATGTCACATCAGATAACCATTCTTTGAACCGTGGTACCCTCTTTCTCCCCCAGCGAATAGCTACCTGTTGTCTCGCGTGTAGCAAAAGGAGTGCATGGAGTTTGCGCTGTTTGGGTGGTGTGTCCTGCATGCCGCCAAGAAGGCCCACCGTCGGGGATGGGGCACCTGTCCTGCCAACTATCTGATTTACCGCAGCAAATATCTGCTGCCAAAACACATTCAACCGCGGGCAATCCCAGGCCATATGCAAGAATGATGCTGGTGCATACCCACAACGCCAACACCTGTCTTCTTCCCTTAGCCGCATGCGGCAGAGGCTGATTGGTGTCCTGCAATATCTTTGCAAAAATTTAAAATGAATTAAGCGAAGTTTGTAATTTGGGGAGACCTCGGTCAACTGCCTGCAGCAGAAGTCCCACTGTTCATCTGTCAATGGAGGGTCAAGTTCACTATTCCAATTATGTAGGGATTTTGGCTGAACTATCGGAGCAGTGTTTTGCATGCTGGTATATAAGCGCTTGACTAGTTTACGTGGGGAAGGTGTTTTCAGGATATTCTCAAACTCTGGCAGTATTGGGGGAGCTTCAGGAAAACCCGCCCAGAGTGCGCGACATGCAGTTCTCAATTTGTGATATAGAAACTGTTCTGCGAATGGCAGTTGAGAATAGCCTTGATCGCAAGAGGAGAAGATTTACTGGGTTGTTGGTATTTTCTATTTCAGACATTATCTCTACACATAGCAGAATGAGAAATAACCACGAATCCGCTCTTTCTCCAGGTGAAATTCCACCCAGTGTTCCCTTTTCTGTGGGGGTTAGGCCCTCATTGGTGTAGATGTTAAGAAAGGGAAGGGAAGTAAGTGAGGAGGGTGGCAAAGGGAAGAGGATAACGAGGTCTAAGATCGTGGAACTATACAAGCTTACTCTTTGCCTTAGAAGATGGTCAGATGAGGGGTGGGGATCACTGCCAGGCTTACTGCTGAATCGCAAAGCAATTTTACCAACCAGATTATCTTTTAAAGGGAATACTGGGAAAGTTATAATTGGGAGAAGTGGTATCCCACCTGGTGAAACTGCTTCACTCAACTTGTACTTGGAACCAAAGTCTTGCTGTTTTGTGTTTTGGTCTGGAGGGTTCTTCCAGATAAGGTTTAGCTAAAAAAAAAAATCCAAGACACATGTCAATTAATAACATCTATGGAGGTGCTATTGTGTTTAAAGTTCAGGTGTATGGTCCTTCTGCATTCAGTCCATTGATTCAAGAAGACTGGTAGATGATATGTTCAATTTGATTCTTTCATCTTTCAAACAAAATTCTCAGCCCAACCAAACCATTGCGTCCACATCACTGTTTATTACTGTTGCATAAATACTCTAATCATTGCCTCTAAGTTTAGTCAGACTGCTTTTGTGCCAAGCTACAAGAGGATTATGAACAGATTAATTTAGTGACTTCTGTTGTTCACCCTGACATGGATTGTGGTTACAGCCTGAGAAGGTCCCCCCCAAACCTACAGCCCAATATCTCACCACCGACTTCTAGACAATTGGGGCTTTAAAGTAGACAAACAAGTTGCCAACAAGTAAGCGTACTTTACAATTGGCCTTTCTATACACCGTGACCCCACTCAGTTCTTCAGATTTTCAGAAAAGGAACTCAAGAGCACTGTAAATAACTAAGGGCTTGATGTTGTAAACTGCATCTCATCGAAAACTGGATGTCCAGTGCTTAAATGAAGCTCACAACAACTTTAAGAAAGCGAAGTATTAGTTGCGATTGCTGAGAACCCACTTTAAATAATAATAACAATTCTTGTCATGGTGAACCACAAAAATCACTAAATAAAAATGTGCTTAAACCACTATTAGCTAGCCACAAAACAGTCTGACTTAACTTAGAGAGTATGTATAAAGTATCCATGCAGTACTCATACAGTAATGAAGCAAAACCACAAGTCCAAAATCAATTTTGACAAAAGAGAATATTTTAAGAAGTAAAATGACACCAAAATGACAAAGATACAATAATTTGAACCGGAGATATTAATCATTAAAGTTTGAATTAAAATAGTGACCGATAACACAAAGTGCCAACTGTATTTATCTAGTTTTTGTAGACTGGGTCAAAATCAAAAGTTGAGGTCGAACACGATGGAGCACAGGGTGGATACTGAGACTAAGTTCATCATGGAGGAACGTTTACCTTCTGAATAGGAAATTCATCTGGAGAAAAATTGGTCATCAGTGAGTTATCTGCAGGGCACGCTACAAGCTGAAGGTGCAGGTTGCTGAAAGTGCAGTCATTGATGAAGACAGGAAAGCTCTGAGCAGTCAAAGTCTGTGCCTGGGAAAGCCTCAAAGTCGACATGTTGGTTTTCTGTGGCGGTCCTGATGAATTCCTCTACATTTTAAACTTTTCTGGAAGTCATATCTCCTTGCGTGGGGCAATCCTGCAAGTTGAATCTGACTGGTGGCTCGATAACTTCGGCTCCACAGTGATCCAGTCTCCCTCTGGTTCTTTGGAGGAAAAGGTGGCAAAAAAGATTCTAAGTCCCAGCTTTTGCAGTTTAGCCAGGAGGAATACACTGTAACACCTTCCATGGATCCAGGACCTGGGAAGCACCACTTGAGCTTTATAACACACTCCAACAAAGACCATTAGCAGGGTCTAGGGCAGATCTAGTTGGAAATGGTCAGCTGGGCAGTTGCAGGGAGAGAGGTCCCTGGAAACTTGTATCTCTGTATCTTAGACAGAAGGGCAGCCAACTAACCCTTGGAGTCACCACTGGGGCCCTGGGCTCAAGGCAAGCAAGCCCAGTCTTCCTTCAGGCTCTTCAGAGAGCAGGGAAACCCTTCTTCTGACTCCCAACGGATCCAGGAGTGTTTTAAGAAGGGTAATGAGTATGCCACTTTTATGCTCACCGCCTGCATGTGGGTAGGGAAAACTCCTGGCCACTCCCTAATCAATAAGGTAAAGGTTTCCTTTGGGTAACCCTACCCACTTTGGCAGCACTTCCTGTGTGTTTTACTGAAAGATGAGCTTAAGTACCCATTTTTTACCTGAAACTAATATGGCAGTTCACTTCTCCCCTTGGTCAGGGGTCCTTGTGCCCACTCAGAGGTGTGGCTGACTCTCCTTTGTGGTGACTCCAAACCAGTTGCCCCCCTGCCCACTGGGTTTGGAGCCAAGCTGAATAGGAGGACAAAGGATGACAGTCCTATCTAGGTGTGAACCACATCTGCCAGTCACAGAGTAAAAGCCTTTTGAAGTTAAATAAGGGGCTGGCACAGTCCCAGGCCATCCAGCTCAAGCAGGAAAAACATCTCTCCATACCCAAGCACTTTGTCGGCTGCCTGGGCGCAATCCACAACTCACTATAGTGAAGCTTATCAGCAGCCAGGTGACACTGGACAGTGGCAGGAATGCCCTTTTGGTTTAGGCAGAGAAAGGACAACTTTTTAAAAGAGTAACTTCTAAAATAGTTATTTAAACTTGAGTGTTAGATTGTATTTTAAATTACTATTAAAGTGAATCCTTGAATGAGTTTCCTAACTGCTCCCAAACTGTGAAAGAGGATACCCGGGGAGATTATTCAAACAGGCTCGCAAACGGGCATGGTACAGCCCCAGGGAAGAACTACTTCAACCACGTAACAGAAATGAAACCGTCGACCAAAGAATGATCTTTGTGACAACTTTTTCTACCAAGAGCAATGCCATTAAAAAGATTGGTAACAAGCATTGGACGCTCATAGCATATGAAATTGACCAGAAGGACTGTGCTTGAGAAGGTATCTTTGGGACCCAGAGGAGGAGATATCAATATGATCTTGAACATGCGAGAAGCAAAATGGATGTCTTTTTTTCGACTCCATAAAAAACGGCCTCAATGAAACAGATAGCAGCCAAGCACAACTCGCTGCATTATTCAACTAGGGACACTGCCCGTATGCCCAGATTCGAAACCCTAACTACTATTGTGTTGTAGCCCCATTCTCAGGGTGTTGACCCAAGCAGCATATTGACAGTAGAACAGCCAGCGTGTAGGGTGCCCAATCAACCCCTCTCCAATATACGGTATGGACTGTGTGGGAATAATATGCTGAGGTAAAAGTGGACGCTTCACCCTCATGTTTGAAAGGTGCGCGCCACTGCTACTTATTTCTTGAACCTACTACTTCTTTGTAATGTGTGAAATAATGTTGTCAATGGTTACTGTAATGTATGATATACACAACTTACGACTGGACGCTTCACCCTCATGTTTGAGAGGTGCGCGTCCTCATCAAGAATTAATGTGTGAAACAGCGTTTTTCTCCTTCTGTGTGAAAGGCTCACTTCATGCTTCAATATACTGTAATAAATTACGTATTGACAAGTGATTGCGGATCATTATCCAAGGTTGGACGCCTCACCCTCATGTTTGAGAGGTGCGCACAACCCCCCTTCTTCATCGAGCGTTTGACCTTGAATGTTTCTTAATTTGTAACCATCTCGTGCCATATTGGAAGACAAATCAAATTTTTATGTGCCTTAATCTTGTACCTGGACTGTACATAATAATCTGAGAATATCCCAATGTTGTCTACGCCACACAAAACACATAAGTTCAGCCCATTGCCCAGTATAGTCTTTCTACTATGGACATACTCACGCATCACGCTGTAGTAATACGTGCACGCCTGGCCAGGGCGTTTCTATTTACTGATCGTCCCCGCCCCACTGCGTTGTTGCTGACTCAGGCGGCAGACGAACGAAACCCTTCTACACGTCGGAGGTGTCTCTGTCTTCAGGTATTTGACGGCTCTGTGATCTATTAGATCAGTCGAGGGCAGGATTGGTATCTTTACCCACACTTTTGAGTCATCCGATAGCTTATGGATTTTTATTGTGTTTCCAGGCATCACGGACCGCGGACGCAGCTGTATTACGATGCCCATGATTGACAAGAACAGTTTTTAATGTGAGGACAGATGGTTTTGTTTGCAGTATGGACACATACAGCGGCAATCCCTATTCGGATTATAATGCTGCCACCTCCTGTGTATGTTTTTATTCCCCTTCAGAGTTTTTTGACGGACTGCACGGATCTAGCAGTTAGATGAGCTCGGCCATGCTGATCGTGACGTTGCACTTTCAGTCGTAAGTTTCTAGTGAGGCCATTTGTGGCATGACGACTCCCATCCACAATAATTTAAATTGTGATTAGACCCGACTACGAGTTTATCGAGCCTTCCCTTTTTCTTTAAATTGTCTTACAGAGTATTCCGCCCCCCCCCCCGCCTTTTTGGAGCCTGTTGGCCCTACATATTGCTAAGTGTGCCAAGGTAATTCCACTTGGCTTTTCTTCCCTGTAAATTTGTTTAATTGCTTCCACAACCTGACATTGATCACTATTGTCTCTAAATTGTTCTAGATAAACCTGGCCCCATTCACCACCTCCCCTACACTTCACCCTGTCCTGAGGAAAACCCCGCTCTAAGGTTACATCGATACCTACCATAAATTGGGGTCGAAACGTCGACTTTATTCCGTTTTACAACCAGCCAGCGTTATTTAAACTGTGGACATTATTTGCAGTACATTAGGCATGGTTTTGTGAGAATTATTGAACATTGGGTGTTCTCATTCTCTTTGGCTCCTTTGACGCCAGGTTGAAATTAATGTTGTGATTTTATTGATTTTGCTTCTTTGTCACAATTGCGAGAACTTTGCACAAACCTTTCTTTCACTTGCACGCTATCCCTCTTTCACTTTTAGGGGCACTATTGTCGTTTGATAAAAATTGTAAATATCATGCATAAAACAGTGTGATTAAATAACAGTGTGTTCATCATACTTCCTTCTATGTATTCTTATTTTTCAATTTAATTTGTCCTACATCCTAATATATTGTTTACTGGGACTCTTCCTTTTCTGTACCAAACTGAAATCAAGCATTATTTGTTGCTATAATGTAAACCAGTGTTTTCCTATGGGAGAGCCAACTTTACTACATTGAAAAACATTTTGGGAATTTTTCATTGCCAGGAATTTTACAATGAATATACATGTCCAAATTTTCAAACACAATGCATCCTGTCCTATGGGCATTTAGGACCTACCTTAGGAAAGACTGATAAAAATGGGAATTTGGCCTAGCAAAACAGTCAGCTGTCTCACACAACCTTTGCAAAACTTACCTGACTATATATGCATTGTGGTATGTCTTGAAGTCAGGGAAATCAAGGATTTCGTTGTCTTTAGCAGGTTCAACTTATTAAGAGCAATATGGGATACTTTATCTTCTATAAAAAGGCGTTAATAGAGGATTTGTTTTCTGGAAATAAGTGTACTGGTAGCTGTTCAAGATTTTAACAAACTTTTAGGTCTGTTATCATCTTGATTAATTTTTCTCTACCCTAATAAGCAAGGAAAGGGGGGACCATCTATATACATGAAATTTAACTGATCAAAATAATCTAGTTCAATTCAGTCAAATTGTTTGCAAAATTGATACCTAGGCATTTAATTAATTATATTACCTATTTGATCTCCCAAATATTCACAGTGATTCCTATTGTAGGAAATTGGGTAACTCCTTGAGGTGGTGAATCCCTCTCAAGTAGATACCACAATGTCTGTCAGGGTGAAGTTAGAAGCAACCCCTGTGCTAACCCTCTGGTAGCTTGGCACAAAGCAGGCAGGCTTAACTTAGAGGCAATGTGCAAAGTATTTGAGCAGTACTTCAAACAGTAATAAAGTGAAAACACAACATAAGAAAAATCCCACACCAATTAGGCAAATACAGTCATATCTAATAAAGTATTTAAGACCAAAATGACAAAGATCCAATCAGCAGATCCAGAGATATACCATTTCAAAAATGGTGCCTAAAAGCACAAAGCACCAGTTGTGGTTATCTTGTTGCGCCAAACCAGGACAACATTACAAGTTCAGGCCAACTGCGAGGGTGCTTCGGAAAGCTACTGGAACCAAGTGAGGCCCGCTGAACAAAAGTACCTTAAATCCTAATTTACGGAGTGTTGCAAGATCCCACGTCGAGGATATGCCTCACAGAGGCTGCAATGTTCTGCAATGTTGTGATGCAGAGTCCTACATCATAGTTGAGGATGGTGTTGATGAGGGGCTTGTGATGCAAAATCTTGCATCAAATAAACATTGTGCACTGGCTGATCCAAAGAGCTGCAGGGTTGCACTGCAGAGTCAAGAGATGCCATTGAAGATGCCATTGATGAGGGGCATACAATGCAAGGGCTGCATCAACGGTGCGTAATGCACCAGCGGTTCTGAGGAGATTGTAAGATGCAATGTGAGTTCTGGCGTCTGCATCGTCCTGTGGCTGTTCAGATGCTGCTGAGAGGAGGTGCGTTAGCCTGTGTCAATTCTGCTTCAAAGGACCACACTAGGCTGGCAGAGCACTTTCAGGTCCTTTTCCAAGGGTCCAGATCTGGGGTGGCACTACATGGGGTGTAGGACTCACAGAAGACAGAGTGCAGGTGCTGGGCTCAAAGTTGTTGGAGCCTTTTCTGTTCCTGAGGCTCAGATCAGGAGGCCAGCTAACTAGCCCTTGGAGTCACTCTGGTGGCCCTCGGTTCAAGATTCAGGTCCAGTTTTTTCACACAGGCAGCAGGGCAACTGATAAGCAGTCATTCTTGCAGACCAGCACAGCAATCCGTCTATTTCGTCCTTTTCAACAGGTCCAGAGTTGTAGTGAAAAGTTGGGTCTCAGGGTCCAATATTTATACCTGGTGTCCACATGGAAGCAGGAGAATGATCTGGAGTTTTACACCCCTCAGAGGTACTTGGAATTTCTTGCCTCCTTGCCCTAGGCCCAGCTTGTTAGTGGCCAAATATTTTTTAGTGCTAAACCCTTTGTGAGTATGTTGAGTCCGAATTGTTGTGATGTGCTAGGGTGGTAGGTGACAGCTCTCCTGCTCAAGTCAGAGATGGCCCATTAAATTGCTAAACCTGCTTCCAAAATCCATGCAGTGCATTATGCAAAAAAGGAAGACACCTGACACCCTGCGAAGGCCTTTTCTTCATCACAGGTCAGCAACCCAGAAACTACAGAACTAGACCTAGAAGCATTCATTATATGATACAGCGGCCTATAAGTGGCTGCAAGGTGATTTTCTTAACTATACTGACCCTGGGAAAGGATTGATTTAATAATACTTGCAATTATTTCAGAGAGGATTACATAAATGTATTTATAATCTTGATTAATAAGAGAGAAGGGTCTGTAGTTGTCCACTTGATTAGTGTATTTGCCATGTTTCAGATTTAGAACAATTGTCGCATCTTCAAACAACCCACAGACATGCTCCTCACTTGCATGCCGGGAGAACACTACATCAGTTGAGATACCAACCTATACCAAAGACCTGAATGTGATCTTGCCCAGAGGCATCCCATGAGTTCATTGTGCAAATAGCACTTCTTCCCAAGCTACTAACTGGTCTAATTACATTTTGATTTTCTCTTGTAATGTTTGTCATTTAAATGAGTTTAATAATTGCGGGATCATCTCCACTGCCTGGGACCAAGAGTCCCAGTCAGAATCTTCCACGTCTAACATAATATTGTGGTCCCTAATTTCACACTGCATAGCCTGCATTTGAGTTGAAGAGTTTATCATATTTAAATCTAAACTCCTACAGCTGCAAAGTAATGGTTAGTGAGGGAGAAACCGCATACAAATTCTCAATATCCTTATTTCTTTCTCGAATACGTTTAGCTCAGCATTGGATAACTTGTTATAATGAGCCATTCTTAACACTGCAACCTGTTTCATAAAGATGTTAAGTGCTTCCCAGTTCATGATGCGACATGTACATTCAGTGCTATTAACATCAAATCAGAAATCCATTCTCTAAGCTTTGGGCAACATTATTAGAGAGAACTGTGGAACTCATTCCGAGTTTCCATGTATTTGGTCTTGGGATACCAAGGGTTTACAGTCTCTGATTCCAGCCAGTATCGCTGCACCAAATAACAGGCTTTACAAGTTAATGCAATCAGAATGGGGAATAACACGTGGACTTGGGAATACAAGACCTGAATAATGTGCCTTTTCTGCAAGAAAAATATTATCCAATTTTAGGCATTTAACACTATCTGAAATCTTCCGCCCTTTAGCTAAGTTCCTAAAGGTTTTATAATCAAAGTAACAACTATATATATATTAACCATAGCCAATGTTATAAAGGGCATGTAATATAAAAAGAAACAAGGGAGCGAGAGAGAGGAGGGAACCAAAAGGTGCTTGTTCGTCTCCCCAGAGTAAGCTAAATAAACAAATAAGAATGAGCTTGTGGTGGCAAGACTGATTAGTTTTGGCTCATAGAGGTAGTCTCCCTTGTGGAAAAATCCATTAGGTTTTTAAAAGAACCCTCACCCTCCAACCTAGTTGGTGGCATGCTTCATCATAGGGTTCCCACCTAGAGGGCCGAGTGCCTCATAGGTGTGCTTCAACGCCTGATTACAGTTGAGCGGGTTTGATTTTGAAGTGAGGAGGTGAGGTGAGGGAGTAACAACCTTAAAACTACCTCCAGGATACCATTACAATTGGTGTAAATCCAATTTTATTTACAGAGTTCTGGAGCAGGATATAAACTAATTATGGACGTGGAAGGGAAGTGATGGTCTCTCGCATCCTAAAAGGGTGCAGCGGACTACATGTTTCAGCCAAATCTATTTTCTTTTGGTTTTCTTCAAAACTAGTGAATAACACGCTTTAAATGTGGCCTGAACTAGTGATATGTACGCTCACACACTAAGGTGTGCGTTAGTGGAAAATGGTTTTGTAACTTATTATTTTCACCAATTTTAATCTGAAAGAAAAAAGGGAGACCCAAGAAATCAAACTTATACATGATTATAAAAAAGTTACTTGTAACTGAAGATATGGGAGCTAAGGGGTCCAGTGTGGGGAAAAACCCTGCACCCAGAGCCCAGTGCCAACCATCTACAGGCTATATGAACGTATGTGTAAAAATCATACAACGTCATATGCAAATTATGGAATTGAACTTGAAAGAAACCCCTACTAGGGGTTCTGACTGCCCAAAGTTATATCACAATTCCCGGGTAGATATATGCATCAATTGTGCTTTCTTTGTAATTGACACATAGGTAACTGTCTCTAGGGTCTGTGTGCTCAAATTTCTCACCAAATCGGTGGTAGTGAGCATTATCATAAAAAACATACATTAGAGGCAAACACCGACAAACAGATATTATCATACAGAAAATACCAGAGTCTATGTCTATGTACCCCTCGTTGTCACGGGGTCATCAAAGTACCATGTGTGGCTACGTAGTAATTGGTGCACCTACCACCTACTTAAGTCACAAGAATTCTGCAGGACATGGATCCCGGCGAGTAGTCACACTCTGTTGGGGGAAAAGAAACAAAAGAAAATACAGAAAGACCCCAATGTTAGTCCCAGGGTACGAAGAGATGAATGCAGGGTTACATGCATTGCTGTGGTGAGGATCGATTAGACACCAGGCCATTAGCTATAACCACTCTCTACTTACTGCGTCAAGGTCTGCTGCCTACCCGTATACCTATGTGATAATCCCTTCTGGGATCCAGGCGATATCGGGTCTCTGGTTGCTGTCGGGTTTTGAGCAAAGCATATGATGAAACCTTAAGTAAAACTCAGGTGAAAAATGCGACTCACAAACTTTGCACGTAACATAACAGATATCCTTCTCTATTTTGAAAGCACTACTTCTTCAGTGTGCAAGTCTTATAAAACAGGTAAAATGTTCACAAATTACTAAAAGTTTATTGTTATTGCAGGGTAATTAAGGATTCTTTAAAAATAATTCTTCATTACTTTTTTATGCACATGATAAGTCTTACATGAGCATTTGTAGAAGTGTGCCGGATGTTGGTGAGGCATTTACCTTAGCCTTTAAATCCCAATAATCAGGGAGAGATGCTGGTACGTGAAAATGACACTTAGGGCCTCATTTCGAGTTTTGTGGATGGGTTATAAGTGCATTATACCCATTGCAATAAGGCAGACAGAATATCCGACATGTTTGTGATGGAGTAACCATGTGTCAAACTCTAAATCAGGCTTAATCACTGTATTTGAAATTGGGGTTTTTGGTTGGTTGAGGTAAGAACCCTGTCCAAGCAGGAACCACAATCCTACTCAGGGTAAGTCACAACACATCCTAAATGATCCTGTGCTTACCCTCTGTTATCTTGGCACAGAGCAGTCAAGCTTACTTAAACCCTTCTGTGCTCGTGACGGAACCACTCCGTCATGAGCCACGGATGCGCTGTGCTGGTGACGGAGTGGTTCCGTCATGGCGCGGCCGCCCCGCCTACGCGGCGTCAATTCTGCGCCTGCGCGGCCATTTTATTGAGCGGGCGGGGCCATGACGGAACCACTCCGTCACAAGCACAGCACGCCCGTGGCTCGTGACGGAGTGGTTCCCTCACGAGCATGGCGGCGCCGCGCGCCACCCCCCTCCCGCCCAGCGCCGTGGCAGAATTACCACCGCGGACAAGGGCTTAATAGGCAATGTCTACATTATTTGGTTAACACTTCATACAAAACACAGTGAAAACACCACAAAAACACTCTGTGTGGTTAGAAAAATTGATTATGATTTTATAAATAAAACAAAACCAAAAAGACAAAATTCCAAAGTGCAAAAGTCGAGATATTGATTTTAACAAATAAATGTAAAAAAAAGCTCTCAGAAACAACAAGTGCGTAAATGGGGTATCTGGTCACTCTAGACCGGGGCAAAGTCACAGTGCAGGGTGACAGCGGTGTAGGGCGAGCAGGCAGGATACAGTGACCCACTTGGGCCTGCTGGCCTGCTGAACCAAGTGCGTTGATCTGCGATACATCGATGAAGATACATGGTGCAGCCAAGGCAATGACTCAGTGTCGAGTCACGTAGTAGATAAGATGCATTAATTTCTCCATGCAACTGCAGTGCTGTGTTGGTTCTGAATGCGAGCACTGGTTCTGGATGCGAGGTCGGGCTGCTGCTTCTGCCCTAGACGATGCGTCGATACGAAAGGCGATGTGCTGGTTCCGAGGATGACGTGCCAGTAGAGAAAGAGCCATCAGAAGACTAATTGCCTCTGTAGTAAAGGTAATTTTGTGATCCATCCGACAGTAGAGGACCAGTAAAATAATATTAAAGCCCAGGAAAAACTGAGGACAAACGAAGTTCTGGGTTACTCAATAAAGCTTAACAAGTCACCTGGGGAGTTCCAAGGAAGGAGGGATGCACACACTGTTAGTTTGATGCAAGCATACTGATTGATGGACCTGCAAATAAATACCAGGGATGGTTAATAAAGCAGTGGTGGGATTATCCTTGCCCCTGTGTCTTTAATACAATCTAGTCTTTCTTACAACAGGGCTAGGACAATTATAATTTTATTACAAGACCAGAGGCTCCTATTATGCTTGATTAAAGCAATGAAATCACAGAGTCAGACGAATGAGTAGGTTTGCAATAAAACGTTCAAAATTTATTAAGATTGGACCAACCTGCAGATTTGAGCATATTGTGTAAACCTGCTCCCGCCCTGAAAGCCTTAGAGGCCCTAGATCTTCTGACAGAAGAGGATCCAGAGAAATCAATAATAATACCGGCTAAAGACACAATCAATTTAACCCAATGGGCCATTGTTGGAGCAGAGACTGGTTTGTGAGGTGTCTGAAGGGAATGAGAAATTGAGAGGTAGACAGCATTCGCAAATCTGCAGTGCTTAGAACATAACATTTCAAGCAATTCCCCAAGCACTGCTTAGGTAGAGATGGCAAAAAAGTAGATAATGAGCAGACATCAGATTGCTTTTAGTGCATCTGTGAACCTGAAAAGAAATCCCTACCGGAGGATATTGAATAGAGGATACATCAAGTGCTCTGACATCTGAAACACTCTTTAAAGAAATCAAACTCAAAAGCATTGTTAATTTGTTTGAAAGAAAGATCCATATTATCCTGCCAAGAGATAAACGTATTAAACACTAAGTTCACATCCTACATGCTATTATATTTGTGAGCAGTAGGTTTATAAAATCTTACTCCCTTCGGAAGGCGACATACCAAAGGGTGTTCTCTGATAGGTTTTCCATCCACTTTGACATGCTTGGCAGAAGTAGCTGATCTGTAGGTGTTGAGGGTTTGGTAAGTTTCATTGATGGCGTTTTGCTCCTTCTATGTTTGCTGCAAAGAGCAAAAAACGAGGAGAAATAAAAGTATTTATCGCATTGTGCCTTGGGAGGCATTTGAATCTGACGCATTTCAAGGTTTACGAAACCTTGTAAATCTGGGAATGTATTAGATTCCATGAGTATTGCTTGGGAACACACACAGTAACATCCATGTAATGCCCCTTTCATGCAGAGTAATACATCAAAGGGGGCAATATTTACAAGGCCATGAAAATCCATGCAGGATGGCTTTACGTGGCCTTGTAAAAATGGGCCTGCACACTGCGCCTTCGGAGCCTCACAAAAGTGCCACAGGGGCATTGTAAATATGCCCCAACATTTTTAAGTTAGGATACAAAAAGCTTTAGCTGTCTGCCAGAATACACGTCAATACTTCGAACTAAACATACATAGAGAGAGACGTTTGGTCACTGCCTTCAGTAGTTGGTAATTTTTGTCTAGGCCCCTACTGCCACTCTTTAGAGTACTGCAGAGTTTTACAGTTTTAATGCTGTGACTTGTAAAAGTAGTTCATATGCGCCACAGTCTTTAGAACCAAGCACATCAGCCTGTCAACAGCTGTAGGACACCAGGTTGCTGATCTGTCTCTAAGCTGTCCTCCTGGCTTTGACTCCTGTAAGTGTAACCTGTGATGAACTGTACCATCCAAGCTCTTCACTGATAATCCCCATTGGACTATGAAGGGAATTCCTTCATTGTCTGAGATAGACACTACAACATAACCTTAAAATGATGTGTAATCATGGGATTCCTCTCACAGACCAACAGATTTTGTATTGAATTTGAGTTGAATCTCCTCACCTATGATGGCCTCCACTTTTTACATCAGGGTATTCCACTCACTGTCCCATGGGATTCCTTTAGAGTAGTATGGGAATCCACCATTGCATTGTGATATTATGCATTACCATGATGCATGAGGGGTAGCCCTTATAATCCAATTGAACCTTGCTCCTATGCTCCCCTTCCGAATGACTACTGGAGCAAATAGATGAATGGGTAAGTTTCCAGCCTCTCAAGCAACACCGCAGACCCAGCTGTAAATAAATGGTATGTCTGCCTCTTTTGAATCCTTTTAAAATGTATACTTCACAACATTTGTATAATATGTTACATAAAAATTATCTGACCCAAAAAAACCTTACGCCGTTTGAAACAGTTACAAACATTATAAAAGAATATGCAATTACAAAAATGATAACATTATAAAGGTGCAGTAGTTTGCTCCTGTAACATTTTGTAGACATTAATAATGTGTCTGCTGAAAAACGAAATAAAAATGTAATATTTTAGGTGAGCTAAGAGATGTTTTTGCATGAATAACAGTAAATACTAATATATTCATGTGGGAGACGTTATTGCAAACGATCTAAAATGTTTTTAAGTCAAATAGCTGGGTTAAATGTAGTGTCACAAATAAGATGAATAACAGAATATGATTGCAACATTGACCATATAGTAGATTCAGATGCAAAGTAGGCATTGGCAAAGCCAAAACGTGTGCCTTATTTTCTTAGTTTTATATAGTGCGAACTAGCGCTGAGACATAGGGTATCAGAACGCTTTACATGAGCACCAGTTGTGTTACAGAAGGACACATTCATTTTTGTTAGACACAAGGAGATTCGGTGATTTGCCCAGAATCACAGGATGTTGAGCGTCGTTGCCAAGACTCGAACCCCGTTCCCCAGCTTCGAGGTCAACCGCTCTAGCCGTAAGGCTACATCATCTCCGTGGTGCCACGGGTACAGCAAACACATAAAAAAGCTTTGGGCTGCAGCACCAATACGTCACATACAGCACTGGCGTAATGCCCTGTGGCTGGAGATTGTTTCAGGAGCGGAGTCAGAGGTTAGTCCTTAATGGCGCTGCACTTGGATGATCACCCGTAAGCTAACCCTACCTGTGTATATATATGCATAACAGAATGCAAATAAGCTTGCAACAGTTTTCCCACAGTAAAAAAGTGTTGGCGTGTTTTGTTATATATAATGCAACTGTATACCTGTGTTTTGTCACATGAGAGGATGCTTATATCGACATGTGAGATAACAGTGGGCTAGGGGTGGGAACGCTAGGCGTATGGCCATTTCCCCACAGGGGGACACAAGAGGGGACAGCCCCTTAGCATTTCCCCCGCTAGAATTTTTTCTATGGCCACCTGGCCAGAAAGGGACAACCGCACGGGCGAGATCTTGCCTCCACAAGGGACGACGCCTTTCCGGAACGTGGAAGGCTATTTTGGTGGGCTTCCCACCTGGGCAATTCCTCTTTTCCGGCCAGCAGCACACGATTTTCCACCCACCCACCCAGAAGGAGAGCTAAACAAAACAGCAATGCAGAACTGCTATACAGTGTTGCAAGCGGAGTTACTGGGTGATCTTTATGCACAAAGTCGATCAATACCCCACCAGATGGTGATGGGGATGTAAATAGAGATTTTTAGGGGGCCATGAGAAAAATATGACAGTGACCCCTTTCATCCCATAGGGGACAGTTGGTATCCTGACAGCTGGGGGTTGGCCTTACCTTGCTCCTGTTGGCACAGGTGCAGCAAACACGTAAAAAAGCATTGGGCCAAAGCCCCAATACGTAAGACACAGCACTGGATAAAGAATGAGATGTCAACGTGATGCCTGGTGGCTGGAAATTGTTTCAGGAGGGGTGTCAGTGGAGCTAAGACAAGCTAATAAAAGCATGCAGAAATGTGGTTTGCACCTGCTTGCATGTGCTAGCATGTGCCATGCCTATTGGCTTTGTCAATGCTTGTTCACTCTGTTGGGTAGCCATAGAAGGTGAGTCACAAGATTTTTCACCATGCATAAAGTATAGTCATAATCTATGCATGCATGTATTGTGCATGTTTCATGAACGGGTAAAGCAGGAACATACGTGTAAAATATATTGTTATAATATATGTTGGTAAGTATTATGCATGTGTAGATTCTGACTTTGTTAGGGGAGTGTCATAAATCATTACTAAATGCATTGGACATACAAAGATGTCTCATTTACCATCATACCTTTGAATACCATAAATCGTCTAGATGGCCATTAAAAAAGTAAAGATCCCTATTGGGCTATCTGGCTTCATATTTATCAAGTGTTTTTTTGGTAAGAGTACCTGTCAGAATTGAATAGGTGTCAGGTAATTAAAATGAGTCTATTAACAATCGGTAATCTAGGTTATCAATTTACAGAAGGAACAGCATAGGGTGCGCCAGAGCATGCATTGGCTACTACTTAGAAGGTGGTCAAAAGAAATTTCCAATAGCTCCAGGGTTTTACATTACTTGTATTAACATGTCTGAGGTAGAGAGAGTCACAATCTAGTAACTTTCTTTGACCTCTGGAAGGTGATCACCTGAGAACAATGTCTATCTTAATGTGCTGAAGGGTGGCGGAAGACAACCTTCAAATTATGTCCGTGACTGCATTAGCAGAGGTACGGTGATCTCGTAATGGAGAGTGTTATGAGAAGGAGTCAGAGGATGTTGAATACTTTGCAAGGCTAGGTGCGTGCACGTTGTCACTTTGTGAACAACAAAGCTATAAATCTAGTAGCATGATATGACTGTCAAGTAAAACAAATTGGTCCACATGGTCAATGAGTGAATAGTACTGGGTGTTTACGACTGACTAAGGCATCCAAACAGCACACTATCCATTAAAAAAACAATGACCCAGCAATTAAAATGACCTGTGCATAGATATGTGGACCCTAATTTTGACTATGGGAATAATGTGTGTATGACTGCAGATTTGCTCCACCGTGGCTAATTACCAGGAGTCAATATTATAGTAATGTGGATGCGGGGAAGCCCATAAATCTTACACCCCAAAAAGACACTTCTACCACACGCCCATGGGTGTATGGATATTTGTTAAACCTTAATTTAATGAGGTAATGTGTCCCATGATGAAGTGCAACACAGCATATATAAAAATAATCAATTAAGTAAGAACAGACTCAATAGCTGAGTTCAAGGGCAGAGATATGAAATCTAAGAAAGATTTATAAAAAATTTCAAAGGGTACAATATAGAAAGTGAAAAGTGCAGATGCATAAATAATTGCCGTGAAAGCACTCAGCAATAGGGCAATGCATAACTATGGGAAAATTCAAAAAGGTTTTAAGTTCCAATGATCAACAAAATTAGAAAGGATTCAGACAGCATCCTTAGTAGCATCAGAAATTTCTCTGGCTCACCCCCAAATTTGAGGGTTTATATAGGAAATATTCTTATAGGCTAGAATCAAAACTGCCTAATAATTGGGGTGTGAGCAAAAGGATACAATTTTCAGCAAATCAGAGCACAGTAAATTAGAGTGCCAAAATACCTTACCACTTAAGCACTATTGCACTACATGAATATTGATTCAACCCTCGCTATGCTAATGGTATCCGGAGATGGCAGAACAAGCTAGTTATACAACAACAATGGACTATTGTGAATGAATGCAATACAGCCAGTAGGCTTAAGAAACCTAGAGAAAGATATCATGCTGAGCCCATGTTAGAGAGATTTTTACAAGAACAATACACAAACACAACTTTGCTTGACTGTGTGCTGCAAAAATAAGCACTGAATATTCAGGGTGAGACAACAATTTTGAACAATGTGGCTTTGAGGCTTAACTGATTCCTACTTTGTATAAGCCAATGAAAGGCACTCTAAAATGTCATAACAAAATAATTTTAAAGGTAATCGCATCATATCATATATGTGTTGCAGTACAGTGGCTCTCTATATATTGTACTAAAAAGAAATACATTGTGCAGAGAGTCCAGCAGGTCCCCAGTTTGTTCATAGAGGCTAAAGTAGATAATACTAACTCTCTCTTTAGTGTGGGTGAGCAGTTCGGCTTATCAGAGGGTAGTGCTAAGCTTTAATGGTACAACAAAGGCAATAAATGAGACACACACTCAAAGAATAATATCCAAGACCAAATTAGAAAAATAACACTTCTTCCTATATATGTTTCAAAACCAAGAACCTAATTCAAAGGTAAGTACTATCTTAAACAGCAATTCATACAGGTAAGCAAAGCTTTTAAGGTTGTGTGCCTTTACACACAATGCAATTCTATGGAAGGAATGTCAGAGAAGCATTAAGGTAGGTACAGTCCTTTTCAAGGATTCACCTTCAGGATTCAGATGAGAGTTGTAGGCCAAGGTCGAAAGTACTACCATCAGTTATTTGGGAACTGCCCGGATTTTGCCGGGGGCAGGGTGCTGGTAAAGTTGGTTGCTGGCACTCTACGGAGAACGGGGTCCACCCAAAAACAGGGTGCACAGGGGGACTTGGGGGCAGGTCTGAGATCTCCCAAACAGGACTTGGGTCACAAGAGGTCTTGGAGCAAGGGAGCACAGCCGATTCGTCAGGACCTGGACTGGGCAGCTGTGGTGCAGAGTGGTTAGGTCGGCTGGGTGAGCATAGATGCTCCTCATGGTCAGGGACAAACAGTTGGCAGGGGTAAAATCAAGGCAGCTGGGCCACTCACAAAGAGGGCCTCAATGATTTTGATGTCCCTCGAATGCTGCTTTGTCCTGGTGTTGGTGGAATCCAGATTGGACTCTCATTGTTGGTGTTTGGTGCAGGGTTTCCGGTACACCAGGGGTTGGTACTGAACAGCTCTGGACAGGCAAACTATAGTTGCAACTCTTCAAAATGATCAAAGATTGATGATGCCAAACATGAAAGAAATTGGAAAAATATTTGCAAAATATTACCATGAATTATATACATCATGCAGTGAGTCTAATATAGAACATATCCAACAATATCTAGACAATCTCAAAATGGTGTGGCTGGAAAAACAAGAAAGTGAGACCTTAATTTCCCCTATATATCTAGAAGAAATTATAGAAGTGAAATATGGAATGGCCACCTGTAAGACAACTTACACAGATGACCTAACTAAAGAATTCTATAAAGATTATAAAGAATTTTTAGGTCCACACCGACTTGAGATCGGACATAGTTCGCTCCCACACTCTTGCTGGGAGGCAGTGATAATTACTCACCCAAAACCTGGCAAAGATCCCCAGAAAAGCCAATTGAATAGACAACTGCTGCTGCTAAGCTCAGACAGTAAAATACCAGTGCATGTTGTTGCCTTCAGGCTTCACCATTGATTCACGGGCTGCTAGCTCCAGACCATCCTGACTTCATTTCTGCCATCATAGCCTCACACAACATTCACACATTATTCGCGTTACTGGCTCAAGTCAACCCAGACATGCCTGCAATAGCATTTTTTAGATGCTGACAAAGCGCTTGATTCACAAGAATGGACATTTATCAGAACAATCCTTGGAAGAATGGGGGTAGGCACTAAAAATGATAAACCTACTGTACATTAGTCTAATAGCAAAGTGAAAGAAATCCCCTCTCCCCATTACTCTTTGAGATTGTATGGATCTATGGGCTATTTTTCTCTAGCCGTATGCTAGCTCTATTTAAGTATGCAAAAGATATACTGTTAAAAAAAAACAGCCATGTAAACTAATGCCAGTGATCAATGAAATTGTGAAACATGGTGCACTATCAATTAGCAAGATAAACTGGGATAAGTCAAAAAGCCTTTCCTTGACCCCGTTACAAGCCTATTCAAATGGAATTCCCTTTAAAGTGAAATACCGACTCCATACATTAACTGTGAATCCAAATTCAGATCTCAAGATATTCCCATCAGGAGCAATAATTGTGTCCCAACTTCTGATACATTAGCCACTACAAAAGCTTTTTTCTACAACTGCCAATTGCAGGTCATAGAGAACTAATACAGATATAGATTTGCCCAGATTTCTGTATCTGGATGTGAATGATCCCATCCCATCATGTTCATCACCATTTACATGCCCTTAACATGTCTAATCTGGTCAGGGAAACAGACATGCAAAAAATGGGACACGCTGACACTACCTTATGATAAAGTGGGATTTGCGGTCGCTGACTTTGAGCAATATTATCTAATTGCTCAAGAACATATTTTATTTATTTTATTTTAAAACTTATATTGCACAAACGAATCATCCCAGCAGGGATCTCTCGGCGCTTTTGGTGGCACAGTGCAAGCGGCTAGGACCGGAATTACGACTATAGAACAACCAAGTTTTTAATAGCTTCTTAAATTGTTCCAGGCTAGGGCAAGCACGCAACTCATCCGGCAACCGATTCCAATGAAGCGGGGCTAGATGGGAGAATGCGCGTCCTCCTAATTTCGTTTTCTTGATTTTGCATGGGCGGAGCAGATTTCGGTTGCTAGATCTTAGTACAGCGCGCAGGGGTGTAGGCCACTGGTTCCCAAACTGTGCGCCGCGGCACCCTGGTGCGCCACCAGAACTCGCCAGGGGCGCCGCGCTCTTCTTGAGAATGTCGGAAAGGGAGCACGCGGGGCACAACGTACAGCGGGGGAGCGTCCAGGGACAAGGGGGTCTCCTGGGCGCTCCCCACCTCTTATTCCCGAGGGGCCGGCTGCCCCCTCCTATCGCCCGTCCCCCCTGACCCGGAACCACTAGATTGGATCCGGGTCAGGGCGGCCGCCGGCCAATCGGCGGTGGGCCGCACCCCCGGGGCACGCCCCCACCGCCGAATGACGACAAGGAAACAGGGGGGGGCGGCGGTCGCCGCGCCGCCATGCGTGCGTGGGGGCCGAGGGCCCCCCCTTTTCATATGCCTCAGTTCTAAAACATGGTAATTGCATGTTTGAAATGTGCTTTTGCAGGCACCAGCAACGGCACGTGGCTAGTGGGAATGTCTTGCGGGGGAGTTTTAGAAACCACACCTGTCAGCGTCTTGAATAGGTTGGATCAGCACGTGACTGTTGCTGAGCCAGGCACAAACAATCAGGACAGGGATGCCGAGCGTTATTGCGGTCCGTTTTCTGCAGTGATTGTAGCAATGGCTTCAACCAGGAAAATCGGGTAATCATTATGGCTTGATTAAACGTTCTTGTGAATTTTCAGATCAGCAAATGACTTCATCGAAACCTTCACTCTCACAACGGGTCCTTTATGTGTATCCGAAGACATGCAGTGAGTGAAGGTGACTCACGTTTACAAAGAATGTTGGATGCGAAGAAGAGCGAGGCCTGGTAAGAGAGGCGCAGCTGCATATTCTAATTAAACCTTCCTCTAAATACATATCACAATACTATCCTAATCTGGTATACCGCTAATTTGCAGATCACTGAATGAGCGCCGAACGGTTCATTCAGGTTTATGGCATGTAGTCATTCCCTTGAAACCGTGCACCGGACCTGCCAATTTCAATCAAAGAAAGAAACACACAATTAAATAGTAATTCACTCCTGCTCTGATAACAGCAGAATAACACCCATTTTCTATCGGCTTGTTACAATAATCAGCTCAACAATAGAAGAAACTGAAATGAAGGTGGTGCTTAGCAAATAGGGAAGTGCATCATGTGTGCACTGTATATATATTTTTTATTTGCGCATGAAAACCATTATAACTCATAATTCGAGATAGCTGCGTAACATTTCCACGCCCTTGCGGCTGCTTTTCTGTTGCACTTGGAAGCTAACAGCACTCCGAGAAGCCTTGGTCTGGGATGGCTGAGACATGAGACGTGTTTTTTCTAACAAACTATTGGAGCCATATCACGTTCGGATATGAGTGTTCGTGGAGGTTTGCGGGGTGTTTGAAATGACTGGAGAACTACGTTGTGTGAATTGCAATCTTTCCTGCCAGTACAAACAAAATACTACATTGTCAGTTGGCTTATCTTAAAAAATGAAGACTCCAAACTGCTTACGCTCCCTCCCCATTCTTTCAAATATTCACCACTCTGTAAAAGTTTTGGTACATGGTGGCACACGTGCGCATAAACCCCTACTCATCTATAGTAAAATTTGCTTACATGTGTGACTCATTAATCAGCACAAGTCCGTTTGTAGGTGAGCATAAAGCCCTGATGGTTTTACTGTTTACATTGGGAATGTTCGTGGACAAGGCCTGCTCCTGTATCAGCTACAGGGCTCAACAGGCAGCAGTACTGCATGATGATGCTTATTTCAGTTTTTAGCCACGGATAATTAACACAGCTCTAGAATACATTTAAATGTGATCTCAATTTATATTTTATGTTTGAAGCATGTGCAGACCATAAGGGCTATAAAAAATACCAGCTTTGGGTGGTCTTGTTTATTTTTGGACCAGCTGGGACATCAAAATACAGGTGGTGCTGGTAGAAAATCGGTCAGGTGGCAACTCTAACTGGCTCATTTATTTATTTACTGTTTGGGTTTTTGTGTCCCTGCCACTTTAGCACAGTCTGTCTGTGATGCGGAACGCCCCTGTGTTTTGTTTGGAACATCCATTGGATTTCTTGGTAAGCAAGCGACCAACCACGAGACAATAGAGAAGAAAAATGGAAGTACTCCAGAGGTTGGGCTTATATCCTTCACACCCGAAAAAACAAAAAGTAACTTAATGGGGAGCCGCGGACAACAGTAAATAGATAAAGGGAGCCAAAGGTCGACAAAGTTTGCGAACCACTGGTGTAGGCTGATATCTTTCTCCTTAGAGAGGGGGCCAATCCCCTGCCGCGATCTGAACACCATTACCAATAACTTGAACAATGCTCTCTTCCTTACAGTTAGCCAATGCAACTGTTGCAAGAGAGGGCGAGAAGGAGTGCTCAATGGTTTATTAAGGACCAGTCGTGCTGCTGTATTTTGCACCACTTGTAGTCTTGCTGCAAGATCCTCTCTAATTCCTGTCAAGAGAGCATTGATATTAGCCCTCGCCTCTAATGCCATATACTATAGCTGAACCAGAGGAAATAATATAGTACTAACGCACTTTGCACACACCTGCCCTAGCGGAGGTAGTGTTTAAACCAGCTGCATCAACAAACAGAGCAGGGCGGGCACTAGGTAAAAGATCAGGTTCACTGGAACCAGTATCGCCTGAAATCCCACTTCTCGGATATGTGATAGTACCCCTGTAATAGAATAGGCAGCTATAAAGACTGTAGCGGATCATAAACTGGCCTGAGTAGGTTACATGGGACAAGGCCAGGAATTCATATCTTTGGAACAGTTTAAGGATGTGGGTGCCTGTAATCCCATTTACATATTTTCATACTTTAGAATGTGACATGCTGTCAGAACTGTATAACCATATTCCCAAAGGAACCTACAGCTAGAATGATTATGATAGTAAGATCTAGAAGCTGGACAACTAAACTATGCTACTGCTTTAATAGTACCAGAAACAGCACTACTATACAGGCAGTGAAACAATTTGAAGGAGACTATGGAGACCAGATGATAAAGGGCACATTGCTGTACACAAACAACACAAATTTCGACACACTATAGGCTTATACTGGAGCATTTTAAATGTATTCACGGGTTATAGATAACCTCACATCTGCTGCACAAAATTGACTCTAATTTGGAACACCAATGTAACAGATGTGGAACCCCACATGCAAACTTTATTCAAGTTGCATGAATTAAGATTCAAACATTCTGAAGAAGAATAAACCATGACATAATACAAATAGTTGAGCACAAAGTCCAAAGTTCTCCCTCTGTAATGTTACGGGGATACATTGGCTGATATTCTTAGACCTGTGAGGGAGTTCACAACAATACTGGTAATATTAGCAAAGTGTGCAGTAAAGTAGGGCTCGATAAAGGGCTACATCTGGCAAACCAAACAATGGTGATCCTCAACAAATATATGAGCAGAGTTTACTTTTGGTTTTATCTATGAAACAAGCTGATTTTGAAATGGACTAGATGACTTTGTAACATTTCAAAACATACCTGGCAAGTGGCTCCATGACAAGTGTAACAACGTTGGTCAGTTCTGGCTTATACATAGCACTACTTTGCGACCTGTGGCCTTGAACCCAGAAAGAAAGTGGTAAGTAAAAAATACAAGACCCACAATGTAACATGCTACTGGCTGAAAAGAGAGGAATGGTTGAAGTGTTATAATGCGCTTGACAGGCTAGTGAAATGCAAAATATAAGATTGTTCCTGACTTTCTGTATTTTCTCTCAATGATTAAACAGACCAGTGGATGAGAGGGCAGACAGAGCCTTTCAATTGTAAATAGTAACATCTCATGGCTAATAGGTTAACAATAACATTGCTTGGGGAAAATGGCATGCTAAAAAGACAACAATGCGAACAGCAGTGACTCTATGAAAGAAAAAACAATGTCCTGGCACCCCTCTTCCTGAGTGCCTGCCTCTGCCTTCAATTGGTGCTGTACTTGCTGCAGGTGCAGCCCTGCAAGAACCACCAGCGGTCAATCTAGAAGAAAGAGAACCACATACAGGCCTGGACTTGGGTGAGCCCCATAATGGGACAGGCATCCAATCAGACCAGGAATTTGCGTTTAATGGTTCTGTGGATTGCTTCCTACAATGAAGTGACTGACTGTGGCCTGGTCCCCTGCAGCACGTACTGATGGGACAGTAGCTAGACTACCTACACAGCCAGTGTCATAGTGAAGGTGGCATGGGTCCTTAAGGAAGGAATGAGCATAAGACTCTGGACCCTAGTTTATAGTTAAGCACCTATAGTTCGAGTGCAGTGCTTTCCTCACACTGCTGAGACCCAGTACAACTGCATCTGTTGCCCCTGTGAGAGGCATGCACCTGCACACAAGTCTGTGTGACCTATGCTCAACCAGGTCTGCCCACAGACTCAAGAAGTATTAGTGAGAACAACTTTCCACTGCAGAGTAAGTTTCTGAGGCATTGTTTGCAATGTATCCCCAGCAATTTCATGGTAAGATCTTGGTTTCCTATGCAGCTGCATGTCCACAACCAAGACTTATCCTGATAGTCACAATGATGCTGCAAGCCCATACTTCGGCTTGAATTAGAAAATAGTTTGCTACCTAGCTGCCCCCCTTTTTACTCTCATGGGGAAGGATCATTAATCATTTCTTGGTTGTTATTATTACATGGCATTGGTGGTAAATTGCATAGTGCTTGGTGCAAACACCTTTTAAAAGTGCAATATTAAAGCAGAGTTTTAGAGTTGGAGATTTGTGACAAGAATGTTTGTGCACAATTAATCAGACAGTGCTTCTCATCTACAACACAATACAACAACAGGATCACAGCAACACACCACTAAAGTGCAACAAAACCCACTATAACGCAACATGAATACCATATAACAACACAATTACACAAAGCAATACAACAAAACACAGTGCAGCCAGTACAAAACACCAACAGAATGTAATCACACTGCACAACACATTGGTAACTCAAGAATGCAACAGATCAACATAACACACCAGCATAAAAATACACTAATGCGGTAAACCATGCTTGTTTTCTTTTTTCAATGTTACCATGAATTCATGGATCCACTTGTGATTTCACAGCAGGAGCTCTTAATTTCGAGCTCTGATTGGTTTGGATATAATATTAAATGGAAACTATTAACACTGAAACTGTGAAGCTGTAAATACTACAATGTTATTTTTACATGCATAGCCTACATTTGGAAAGACTTGCCATGCTGACTACTCAGTATTTGTAGGCAGAGACTAACATTGAATGACACCCAATGAATGAAATATCTGTATAGGAGTGCTATCACAATAGCATACAGACGAGGAGTCCCAGGCACTAGCAAGACATGCATCTTATTGTATAGTGCACACTGTCGGCATGAAACGCTAAACAAACGAGCATTTAGGAGCAGTGATACATGCCTAACAAAACAGTAGTAGAAATATTTACTCAGCAGTGCTGGCCATTACAATTGTATGCCGAAGAGCAGTCTCAGGCATTGGCAAGATGTTTATATGACTTTGCAGCACAATAAATATTGTGCAAACCCCCAAACTAGCAGTACTCAGCATTAATGAAAATAGACAAATAATGTACAACTCTGAGCTAACAGCAGCACCAAGTATCTGTATAGCAGTGCTGGTGATTATAGTTACATGCGGATGAGGTGTCCCAGACACTAGCAAGCCATGTATTTAATTTTGCAGCACACACTGTCGGCAAAGATAACTGGCAATAGTTAAAGCACATGATCTATCCTTCTCATGTGCCACACAGAACTATTATCACATGCATTTTCAAAATCAGCACGAGTCATAACATACCTGAATGATATATACGTTCTCAACAACAACTGGTGTATGCTGCCTTGAAATATCGGCTACACAGCACAATCTCCTGCCAAATTACATACATCTGGGCAAATGCAACATAAATAAAGTTGGTAAATGATACTCATCCATTAGTACGGCTACTGGAACAACACACGACGAAGTAATGGCAATAGCTTAGTCTCCTCTAACTCTCTGATTTCCTTTGGAGTCATTACAACATCTACATTTCATTTGTTTTTTGTTTATTGGCCTCTGTGAGAATAGCATTGAGAAGCATATTCTTAATTTTATTCATGAATTCGACTTGTCTTGTCCTTATTGGTTTTGGGTATCGTCAAGAAACATGGATTTCAGACCCACTGAGGGACTAATGCACTCACTCACTGACCAACTCAGAGACACATGCATCCACTCACAGACCCTCTCACGGGCCCACTCAGACACTCATGCACTGACTCACAGACCTACTCAGAGACTCACACACCCACTCACAGACCCACTCAGATACGCATCCACTAAGAGACTCACTCACTCACAGACTCACTCAGAGACTCACACACCCACTTACAGACCCACTCAGACATTCATGCACTCTCTCACAGACTGACTCACTCACCTCTGGAGGCACTCACAACCCCACTCAGACACTCTGACACCCACTCACAGACCCACTCAGACATTCACACACCCACTCAGACACTCATGCACCCACTCAGACAGCCACCTGGACACTTATGCACCCACTCACAAATCCACTCAGACACTCAAGCTTCCAGTCACAGACCTACTGGGACACTCATGCGCTCACTCACAGACACTCACTGTCAAAGGTTACTGGTTACAGTTAGGAAATATAAATGTTAAAAACCTAAGAAATTCACTTAAAAAAACAAAGGTTACAGTTACGTTACAGTTCAGAAATAACATTAAAAAAACGTAGAATTCACTGAAAAATCCAAAGGTTACAGGGACATTATAGTTAGGCTTAGATTTCACTTTTACAAAACCATAGAAATTCAGTAGTTATAGTTAACTGAGCTAATTATAACTTATGCCCCGCAATGCACTGCTTATGACCTCACATATTACATCACTTATGACATGGTCAGTGACATCACTGATTACATCACTGATGACATCATCCACAGAACCACTCACACACCCACTAACACCCCTATACAACCTCTCAAACACCCACTCACACACCAGCACAACCACTCAAATACCCATTACGAGACCCATACAAGTACTCACACAAACACTCACTCATCCATAGAATCACTAACACACCCACTCATTGATAAAGCTACTCACACAACCACTCACTGACCCATACAGCTACTCATACAACCAGTCACTCACCCATACAGCTAGTCACATAACTGCACACTCACCCATACAGCTACTCACACACCCAGATTTGTTTACCTATACAGCCATCAAAAACACGCATTCACTCACCCATTCAGCCTCATAACACTGACACTCACTCACCCATACACGTTCTTAAACACCCACTCACACAACCACACAGCCACGTACATACCCATTTACATATCCATACAAGCACTCAAACTTCTGCTCACTTACCCATATAGCTATTCACACAGACACTTACTCTGAAATACAGCCACTAAAGCAGCAACTCACTTAACCAAATACCCACTCGACAGCCACTCACTCATCCATACATCCCCTTGTACACCCAGTCACTCACTCATACTGCCATTCAGACACTCACTCACCCATTCAATCACTCACACACCCACTCACCCACCCATTGAGCCACTCATACAGCCACTCATTAACCCATTCAGCTACTCACACACCCATGCACATGCCCATATAGCCACTCACACGCCCCATCACATACTCATACATGCATATAGACACACACTCACACATGGATACACACAGCCACACAGCCATTCACATAATCTATGTTAAAAAACAGAATCACTCATCAGTATAATAGAAAGCATACTAAATTAACTTCTGTGGTGCCTTAGTATATATGGTTTACACATAAACTTTTAGAAAACATCCACAATCACTGGATGATGTCATTTGAGATGTCATCAGTAATGTCACTGACCATGTCATGAGTGATGTAATATGTGAGGTCATAACCAGTGCATTGCCGGGAATAAGTTATTGTTAGCTCAGGTAACTATAACTGCTGAATTTCTATGGAACTGTACAAGTAATATTTGAGCCTAACTATAACGTCCCTTGTAGCCTTTGTTTTTTTAGTAAATATATATTTAAAAAAATATATATATGTACATATGTGTGAGTGTGTGTATATCTGTATATAGATATACACACACATATATATATGTATATATACATACATATATATATTTCTAAAAGCTATCCAGAATTGCGGAGGATGTATGGTCCTGCGGGGACAATTTTAATGTTTTTGTGATTGACTCTGGGGGTAAGCAGCATTACCAGTGAAGAAAATTCTGTGGCATGTAGTCGCAGTGTAAAATCTGTAAGGTTTCATCCAATGGGAGTGAAGCAGGAGGCTCATTAACAACCCGCAGTGCGAGCACTGGAGCAATCGGCATTTGAAGAAGGCGGTCCAGCAGAAACTCGTCATGCAGTGAGAACAAATAAAAAGAGCCCGGCAGACCCGCTATATTACCTGTTTGTTCTTTGAAGAGAACGAGTGGGGTGTGCGATATATATATATATATATATACATATATATATATATATATATATATATATATATATGTTACCACTCAGTGCCGGTAGTTCAGGGCTCTAGCAGCGCGGCGGTCCCTTCCAAAAAAACAGCGTTTTTGTAATATTTGGCAATAAGCTTCCTGCCAACCTCCTGGGTTCAGAAAGGGTCGGGACACTCCGAGATGCATCAAAGTTAGTTTATTAGCAACTGATGGTTACAAAAGCCGACGCGTTTCGCTGTAAGGCTTGGTCACGGTAAAGTTTGCACCTGATACTCCCATTTTCATACACCCAGTGATTGAAATAAACATAGGACTGGTACGGTTACACACCAGGAGAATCGCTGCCATCTTGTAGTGGCTATTTTGTCTCAATAATTGCAATTCATCATTTGTAGGCAAATACTTTCCAAATTACTGTGCAATAGTATTTGCCCAAGTGGGCTGTGTGCGCTTTTCCTCGCCAAGCCTCTTGTGACAGGTCGGGACCGCAGGCAACAATAATTAAAGTTGTACCTTGAATTAGGATAATTCTTGACATATGGTCACGGGCCCTTCCATGAAGAGACGGTTCAGCGTCTGTATAGTTTTAACGCTCCAAGTTCCTTCGTGGCAGACTTCGAACTCCAGGCGGGTGCTCTCGTTGTAGTGAGGAAGGGACTCACTTGTAGATATAAGCTCCAACGTATGCAAGGTACAGCACACACGGGCACTCCGGAAAGTTTCAAAGACACCTTTATTTCGCAGACGCGTTTCAGCAGTGGGCTTTCATCAGTGCGCAAGGTGTTCAGGGTGTCAATCGCGCGCACACAGCGTTCCGTTTTTTTAAAGAGAAGCACATCTCTCTTGATTGGTTAGATCTTAAGGTGTGGCAATTGAAACAGGACTAGGCCGTACTTGAAGGTAATGTTTGCAAGTTTGAATAAAGTTCGTTAATTCACAGCACACTTACATGATGTTTATTTGCTGTGTGCGGCGTTTAAGATATTAAGATATGTCTGCTCCAATGTCAATTACCACAGACGCTGTGTGCGCTTTTCCTCGCCAAGCCTCTTGTGACAGGTCGGGACCGCAGGCAACAATAATTAAAGTTGTACCTTGAATTAGGATAATTCTTGACATATGTTCACGGGCCCTTCCATGAAGCGACAGTTCAGCGTCTGTATAGTTTTAACGCTCCAAGTTCCTTCGTGGCAGACTTCGAACTCCAGGCGGGTGCTCTCGTTGTAGTGAGGAAGGGACTCACTTGTAGATATAAGCTCCAACGTATGCAAGGTACAGCACACATGGGCACTCCGGAAAGTTTCAAAGACACCTTTATTTCGCAGACGCGTTTCAGCAGTGGGCTTTCATCAGTGCGCAAGGTGTTCAGGGTGTCAATCGCTCGCACACAGCGTTCCGTTTTTTTAAAGAGAAGCACATCTCTCTTGATTGGTTAGATCTTAAGGTGTGGCAATTGAAACAGGACTACGCCGTACTTGAAGGTAATGTTTGCAAGTTTAAATAAAGTTCGTTAATTCACAGCACACTTACATGATGTTTATTTGCTGTGTGTGGCGTTTAAGATATGTCCGCTCCAATGTCAATTACCCCAGACGCTGTGTGCGCTTTTCCTCGCAAAGCCTCTTGTGACAGATCGGGACCGCAGGCAACAATAATTAAAGTTGTACCTTGAATTAGGATAATTCTTGACATATGGTCACGGGCCCTTCCATGAAGAGACGGTTCAGCGTCTGTATAGTTTTAACGCTCCAAGTTCCTTTGTGGCAGACTTCGAACTCCAGGCGGGTGCTCTCGTTGTAGTGAGGAAGGGACTCACTTGTAGATATAAGCTCCAACGTATGCAAGGTACAGCACACACGGGCACTCCGGAAAGTTTCAAAGACACCTTTATATATATATATATAAATATATATATATTATTTTATATATCCATATATATGTGTATTTATATGTATAAACAGCTACATAAGCCTTTCTATAGGCAATGACTTTTTTGTTTTGCTAATAACTTTGTCACCATTCGATAAATCTTCACAAAACTGTCCATAAAGTGCTACCTTGTGTCTAGTTTGTGCATGAAAAGTGTCAAGGTGATCAGTGAAGCAGGTGCTAAGAAATAAGGGGAGACCTAAAATGCAAAGTCCCCATGCAATTTCCATAGACTGTTTTGAACAGCGCTACCGCAAAAAATGCTTAACAGAATTACACCAAATTTGGTAGGAAGCTGGATCTTGGTCCAGAAAGTGTGCTTTTTGTGATGTGGTGTAACTCTGTTCAATAGTTTTTGAGAAACTAGGGTACAACATATTTGTATATCTGGAAGGTTAGGTTTGAGAGACTCCCTCAAACCCAATCAAAAAGAAAATAGAGCGCTCTGATAGTCCTGGGAGCTATTTTCCCTTTTGGCCAATTTGTGTGATAAGCTCCTGCAAGAGAGGGCACTCTGATTGCCTGCCAGCAGCATGAAGAAAATGTTGCTGACAGCCATTACAAGGTTTGGGAACTTTGCTTGCTGTCCTGAAGTTCAAAAGAAAAAAAAATACCTTGCCACCTAGGCCCTGTTTGGAGGGACCCAGAAGGAGCCCACTTGGAGCCAAAAGAAAAGATAAAATCAGTTGGGATGTCTTCAGTGATATAATTTGTGATTTAATATATGAGGTCATAAGCAGTGCATGGCGGAGTCACAAGTTAGAGTTTGCTCAGATAATGAATTTATTTTAGATAAAAACGTTACGTTGGCACTGAAATTTCCACCTAACTCCAACCTCACTTTAACCGTTGTTTTTTTCAGTGAATATTTATATATTTACACACGCACATACATATATATGTATGTGTACCTATAGATACGTAAATAAATATAGTTCCTGAAAAATGTGTCAGTAAAAAAAAAAACTAACAGACAATAGTCTGTTGACTAAATAATCTATACTTTGAACAGCAGATGTGTACAAAGAGGCGGCCCATCCCCCGTAGCTTTAACTCCTGTTGTTTTCTTTTTAAGAGGTCTGCAAAACAGTATCTCATGGCGCTGTTGATTTGGGTTTAGTATTCACTGCACACATGTTATTGATTGTTCTGCTTCTCATTGTTTTCCAAGACATAGGTTAAACAAGCTTCAGATGCAGCAACCTCAGCAGGGTAGGGCATCCCAACTGGCACAATTGAAATATTTTTGGCTACATTTATGTGAAAATATAAGGTGACCTGCAGGCATCTTGAGCACAGAGTTATTTGGTCAGTACAGAGAGCAGCACGGGCTTCCTGCATGTCGCTGAAGGCATGCTTTAGTGGATCTTAAACTTGCAGGACTTTGGAATCCCCCCTCAGGTTACCTGATTAAACCTCCCGCTGAGGCGCAGAAGCAATGGCTGTACTAACGCTGAAGGCTGTGTTATGCTTCGCTTCCAACAACTTCACAAATATATATTTCTTTATGTTTATTTGTTTGCACAGCAACGCCATACAGACGCAGTTGCTCCAGGCCCTTGCAAACATATATTACCGTAACAGAAATACAGTTTATTCCATTTAAATGATGTAGCTTATAGTATTATGCCAATAGGTCTCATCCTTGAGACTTACTGACTTTGTCAATACCTTTTAGCCATGAATCTCTGATTGATTTGGAAAATGGCGAAATAAGAATAAAAATTGCCTATTGTGACAGAGGAAGCAAATGGGCAAGAGCGAGGGAGAGCAATGTGGAGCTGGGAGGAGGAGCACTGGGGTGAGAAAGCAATACAAGTGAGCACACAAGGGCATCACAAAGGAGAACAGGAGAGAACCACAGGGTGACAGATAGCAGCACAGAGAGGGAAGGAGAAGCACACTGGGGCGACAGCTGGAAAACACATTCACTATGGTTGAGTGATTAAACAAAAAGTAAAAAATTAGCCTCTGAAAAATCTAGCAGTTTAATGACACAGTAATATTTCTATGCTCCAGGAGAGGGATTAACACAAAAAGAGAAAGAAAGGTACACTCACTGTAGCAACTAAGTAGAAAGCAAATGAGAGTAACAATGAAGCCAACCAATCACAAGCAATGGCAGGCTGTAAGCCCACTGTAAGCTAACATGAATTCTTGCAACAGGCAGCAAGCACATGCACCATCTAGTAGGTGATGCCTTAAAACTGGCTTTGAAAGGCCACTCATATATTGAATAATTGGAACAAAGGATGCCTGGATGAAACTGTGATGCTGCCATGTCCCATGTCAGTTGTGAGTCATTCAATAATCCCTTATTATGTTCCCATCTAGTATTGAAAGCCCTGCTTCCACATACACAAGAGGAAAAAACTAAAAAAAAACTGGGTTTGGATCAGTAGATACTCCAACCCTGGATAATTCCATATGAGCAAGTTTATAGTGCTCCAGCCCCTCGATTTGTGTAACAGCCTAGTGCATTCTTGGAGCTGTAATTTTGATTCATTTCAGTTGATCCAAGTGAACTAATACTTCTGAAAGCACTCATTAGTAAAACAAATGGCCAAGGATCTAAGCATTCAGTCCTCTCTCTCAGCAACAGGTACATTAACCCATAGAATTAACTTTACTTTACTGGAAATCGTATACTATTTTCCAGTTTAAAGGTCTGGCCTAATAGTGCACGTGCTGTTGCTGCGAGTTTATTGTTTCTTAAAAAGAAAAAATCTTAAAAGGGCTTAGGCCCACATGCATCATTGTGTCTTTTTGCATTTCTTAATTTGCGAAAAATAAGGAATCGCAAATTAAGAAATGCAAAATGATATGCATCAATATTTTCGGTATTCTTGTGGGATTCGGTAAAAATCGCATTTTTTACCGAATCCCAAAGAAATACCGATTTCTTAACTTAATTTTCGCAATTTCCATTGATTCCTATGGGCCAAAAGGCCCATAGGAGTCAATGGAAATTGCGAGTGGCACTTAGAAAATTTCATGGGTGCAGGGGGGGGTCCAAAGGACCCCCCCATGCACCCCTGAAATGTACTTTTCAGCATAAGTTACATACACACATGTCCTAAGGACATGTGTGTGTGTAACTTTACAGTTTAAAAAATGCATTTTTGTGCATATTTAATCAATTTCGCAATTTACCACGAAGTTGAACTTCGTGGTAATTTGCACTTCCAATTTTAAAAAAAGCATATTTTTCTATAATGATGCATAGCATTTAAGAAATCGCACAATTGCGATTTCTTAAATGCTAATGCAATTTTAGAAATCGTAAAAAAGATGCGACTTCTAAAATGGCATGATGCATCCCAACAAGCACTTTTGCATTCGCAAACGGCCGATTTTAAGGAATCGCACCGTCTGCGACTGCAAAAATGCTTGATGCATGTGGGCCTTAGAGCCCATCCATTACTTACCATTGGTTTGTTTAAAGGTCACTTTCATTTCTTGCTTCTCATTGGTCAGCTGATCCCAGGTCATGAACCAAATACTGATTGATTGTTTTATTGTTGTTCCTCCACTTCTCCCGCTTGGATTGAGGTACTTTATTCAGGTTGATTCCAGAATCGTTGTTGCTTGTCCAGTACCCGTGTAGTCAGTCATTGTAGCTTGCTCCATCTCTCTTCCCAATGTCATCTCTTGCAATTAAAACACAGAATCATGTTGCTGTTCGCTGGAGTCACATCTTTCATTTTATAATCCCATAGCCACAGGTTTTGCGATGAACCCCCAAAAATGCAGAGCAATGCCACACTCCTCTCATATTCGTGACCCACCACGTGGTTACTTTGACTTATTAAAAAATAAAGTTCAGAAACCCATCTGGATACAAAACATGGTGACCTATGCTAGCACATCTGAGCTCCCACCATCTGGAGCCTGTCCTAGCCCATCTCACACTCTGGAGCAGAAGCACTGCCTTTTGGTAGCTCAGGAACCGTCACTGTCTGAAAGTTACCTGACTCACTCCTGCATCCTTCCACTTAGACACTTATGTTTGAGCAACTGCTGCGGCCCGTCGACATAGTAGAGATCTTCATCTGCTGTTTCCCAGGGACCGTGCAATGAACACTGCATTAGCGCACCATTCTAATGACCAATGACATGTCTTACAATTGCATAAGCACTTGTCTGTCTCTTCAACCCTTGAGTGCTCTAAGATGGGCCTGTTAAAGTTCAACAGACAGCAAATAGATACCGAAAGAACAACATTAAGCTACCGGTATTGTTTTTTCAGAGTATACTACATTGGGCAAAGACAATCTTTCTAAACTGACAGCAAAATACAGCACAGGGATACCCACAGGCACAAGTTTACCAATCTGTGCCAGGCATAATAATTTCAAAAGAAACAATTGATGGACGTAATGCTGGTCAATGCAAACATTCACCCCCAGTCACAAGGATCTGGGTTTAATCCATCATTCTTTTGCTCACCACATCACCCCAGTTTGGACCCAGCCATATGCAAATCAGTCTTGACCCTGTTCCCTGTGGGAACAGTCCAGCCCACACTGCCAAGACAGGTCCTCCCTGGACCAGAAACAAGCATCCTGGGACCAGTTTTAGGACATCACTCTTCATCAGCCAGGCTAGCTTGAATCCAGTGGTGTAGTGAGCACAGGACACACGTCTGGGCATACCCTTTCCACTTAGGGCAAAATATGCAAAAGAAACAATTGATGGTCAGAATGCTGGGCAATGCAAACTTTCACCCCCAGTCACAAGGATCTGGGTTTCATCCATCATTCTTTTTCTCACCACACCACCCCAGTTTGGACCCAGCCATATGCAAATCAGTCTTGACCCTATTCCTTGTGGGAACAGTCCAGACTGAACTGCCAAGACAGGTCCTCCCTGGACCGGAAACAAGCATTCTGGGACCGGTTTCAGGGCATCACCCTTCATCAGCCAGGCTAGCTGGAACCCAGTGGTGTAGTGAGCACGCGACCCACGTCTGGGCATAACCTTCCCACTTAGGGCAATATATGTAAAAGAAACAATTGATGAACGTAATACTGGTCAATACAAACATTCACCCCCAGTCACAAGGATCTGGGTTTAATCCATCATTCTTTTGCTCACAATGAAAATGGGAGTTTTTTACTATCAGGACATGTCCTGCCTTTTAAATACATAGCACCCTGCCCTGTGGGTATACAGGGCCTACTTTGGGGGTTTGCTATACGTATGACAATGTAAGGATTTGGTCTGGCAAGATAGTTACCTCCCCAGGTCCAAGTGGCAGTTTAAAACTGCACATACAAGCTCTGCAATGGCAGGCATGAGCCATGGTTAGAGGGCTACTTAAGTGGGTGGAACAATAAATGCTTTCGGCTTACTAGTAGGATTTCATTTACAGCACGGGCTCTGGGCACATGTAATGCACTTTACTAGGGGATTTATCAGTAAATTAAATAAGCAAATGGGAATAAGCCAATCTTACCATGTTTAGCTGAGACTGCAGTGGTAATGTGTACAAAGTCCTAAAACCAGCATAAACGAGTTCAGAAAAATGTATTGAGGAAGGCAGAAAGTTGGGGGAAGATCACCCTAAGGCTGTAAGGCCTAACATATACTATACTATAGTATACTATACTATACTATACTATACTAAACAATACTTTACTAAACTATACTATACTGTACTTTACTGTACTGTGCTGTACTATACTATACTATACTATACTATACTATACTATACTATACTATACTATACCATGATGTACTATACTATTCAATCATAGGGCAAACCATAACATACCATCCCATGCTATTCACAGAGCAAATCCTTCCATGCCATTCAATCCCATTCCCATCCCATTCCATCATATACTATACATTGACAGGGGAGACCATACCATACTATACAAAACAGACCATACTATACAAAAACAGACCATATCATACCAACTGGGGGTGAGTGTCTGAAAAGTTTCAGACATCCGTTCTTCAGCTCCTTGTGTTTGCTTTATTTGCTCTAAGTTGGCAGGGTATGCCCAGACGTGGGTCCCTTGCTCACTTTGCCACTGGATTCAAGCTAGCCTGGCTGATGACGGGTGTAACCCAGAAACTGGTCCTAGGATGCTTATTTCCGGTTCAGGAAAGACCTGGCTTGGCAGTTCGGGCTGGACTGTTCCCATGAGGCACAGGGTCAAGGCTGATTTGGATATAGCTGGGCCTGAACTGAGGTGGCAAAGTGAGCTAAAGAATGATGATGGATTCAACCCAGATATGTGACTGGGGGTGAGTGTCTGAAAATGTTCAGCCCTCTGTCCATCATCTCCTTGTGTTTGCAACCCTGCACTTCCCACATCTGGTTTCCATGTCCACCCTCACCCTGCCAGTCACAGCTTAGGGAGGATAAAAAGAAAGAAACACCACATTGCTATAGGTGGCATGAATTTTACAAAGGTATTAGCACATCAAGTTGTCTAATTTACAAATGTAAATCTCCAGTATTAGTGTAATCGACTATCTCATCTTTTTTTAAATCCACAAATGTTTACCAGAGACGGGTACATTCTTATTAATCCATTTTAATTTACCTTTGCATTGGTCAATCTTTGTGCAATCCCTACAAGTGATTTGATTCCCACAGAGTCGAGCTGGTGTTGTTTAAGATCTGGTATCCCCTTGCGTGTGTGTATTCCCTGCTCTTCGGCACTCTTCAGAGAATAGGTATGTCCCCTTTTCTAGGAAGGGGAAAAAAGCCTTGGAGAGTAGGCTCTTCCATGGACATCAGTAAACATATTTGATTAATTTGTCTCTCTGTGTTTCTCTTCTCCCTCTTGGGCTCTTGTGTAAAGTTTAGCAGTGATTTGTTAGTCGACACACTTTGTTTGTTCATTGCAGACTGCCACGTTTTTTTTTGCATTTGTATGGTAGTTTTAATTGAGACTGTGATTTACCACTGTACACATGGCCCCACACATTTAGGGTAAATGTGTAGTAGACAACTGAGAGTTCTAGAGTTTCAGCATTCAGTTGTGGGAGAGGGCAAATCAAATTTGCATTCACCAAACTGCCATTTGTGCAAGTTGCCAAAAAGTTCAAAGAACCTTTTATCCTTTGTGGGTCAGCGCAGGTTCTAGGACAAATCACTAGTTGTTAGCCATGTAGGACACACATCATCTTGGTTCAATGCCCTAAAATCGTGAATTGTTGTCCTAATGCAAGTGGAGGAGGGCATTAAAATGTGTTTCTGAAAACAGTTAAAATTCTTAGCACCAAACCTGTATATCAATGG
Source organism: Lissotriton helveticus (assembly GCF_964261635.1). Taxonomy (NCBI): domain Eukaryota; kingdom Metazoa; phylum Chordata; class Amphibia; order Caudata; family Salamandridae; genus Lissotriton; species Lissotriton helveticus. The sequence goes on along the minus strand of NC_136059.1, from coordinate 1,994,459,676 downwards.
CATGTAAAAAAAAAGACAAGAGAGTGGTGAGTATGTCATGAGTTGGGCTCAACCCCCAAACCCAGGAACACACCAGAAACCTTGGCATCATCCTCGACAGCCAGCTATCCAAGGAGAAGCAGGTCAGCACTGTCTCCTCCGCTAGGTTCCTCACCCTCCTAACGCTTAAGAAGGTCTTCAGATGGCTCCCAACTAACACCAGGCCAGTAGTCACGCAAGCTCTCATCACCAGGAGACTAGTCCACTGCACCTTCCTCTACGTAGGACTAGCAGACTAATTCATGAGGAAACTCCAGATTATCAAGCACACCGCAGCCAGACTCATCCTGGACCTCCGCAGACTGACCCACATCACTCCAAAACTCAAGAAACTGGCTATCAGTCGTGAAGGGATGCCAGTTCAAGCTGCTCACCCATGCTTATAGGGCACCACACAATGAAGGACTGGCATTCCTCAACAATTGAATGAACTTCCACCAACCTACCAGGAAACATCACTCTGAATCCCTCTCCCTAGCAGCCACCCAACGCATTCACCGGACGAACAGTGGAGGCTGCTACTTCTCCCACTTGGTGGCTAAGACCTGGACCAAACTCCACCTGCACCTCAGAGCCTCACCATCATTCCAGCAGTTAAGTAAGGATCTCAACACCTGGATGTCCAACCAATAGAACAGGCAGCATGTTCTCCCAATGCCGAGAGACCCTCACGGGTGATGCAGCCACATTCCACAAATCCTAATTGATTTAATTAATCATTTGGACAGCATGATATTGACTGAACGTTTAAATCAGAATGAGATGCCAATAGCTTGCAGCATATGCTCTTTTCTACTGGGCCTCAGACACAGTATAAATTCAAGGTGACTATTGGTGACTCAAAGCCAACTTAATCACAACCTTCTGTGTTGCATTCGCTAATGTGAGATCTGGATGTGAGCTTCTGAGCACTGGAGTGTTTCCAGGTGGCTCTCTGGTGTTCTCTTTCATATATATATGCGTGTATGTATGCATACATGCATGCATGTATACCTATTTGTAAAACACGATGAAGGATCGCTGGACAAAAATGTTGAGTTAGAATTCATGTTCTTTTAGAGAGAATCAGGCTTACTCAGAGAATTTTGGGGTGTTAATTAAAAAATTTATTAGATTGCTTTCTCTTTCACAATATGGTAGTGTCTGCCATGTGAGTTCTGAGTTAGTATCAAAAGCAATGCAAAGATGGCTGGCTGAAAACAAGATCATACAGCGCAATACAAATGCCAGTTCCAAACTTCAAGTAAATGTTTCTGCCTGCATTGCCACACGTTCGAATCCCAGCAGACCCACACTACCCTCCATCCTTGCAAAGTTGATACATCAGTACCATGGGCTTAAGCAACAATAAATACATCCTCAGTCCCAAGAGACCCCGGGGGATGAATGCTTGTTATACAAATATATGAGATATGTTTTTTAGTAAAAAGAAGTACACCTTTGAAGAGAGTTTACTGAGCTCAGCTGCCGTGGAGGGAATTATCACCTTAAAAATGCATTCACAGTTACCCCTAGAAACCTGACACCCTTAAAAATAGAAACCTCAACTAACAGAAGCTGCTCTCGCTGCTGCCTCAGAAAAACAATGCATTATAGCTTGTATAAGGGCACATGCGGTCACCCTGAAACCCCACCTAGAACTTATTTGGGATGTTAATTACAGAACTAGAAAAGTGATCACATTTCCAATAAATAAAATATTCTCCTTTGGAAACATGGGGTGAGATCAAACCTTTACCCTAACAATTCAATACTGCCTGCAATTTGCAAACTCAATGCCTAATATTTGATGCACAGTGCACAAAAAAAGGATAGTGTGGGCTAAGTAAGTTGAAAGCAGTGGGGGCCAAAAGCAAATGATGGAGATGAAGGATGATAAACAAAAGCACTCCCAAGGAGTGCTTCACAAAAAAGAAAAAAATAGTTTACGAATAGTGGACCCTGGTGGAGATACAGCTACAGCTAGGAAGAGAGGTGTAAACAAGCAGTGTTCCACGGGAGAGATAAACACTAGCTGGACAAGACAAAACAAACAAATTAAACAAATAGAATGTAATAAAAAGTGAATGACAATACAGAGAGCAACTGTTAACCAATGGGCAGGGTGCATTCTTAGGTCAGCTGTTTGCATGTCCCCATGAAGACTTTTGGGTAGGATTTGACCTCAAAAGGAGAACTTATGCATAAAATGCCAAGCGTTTAACATAATTAAAGCAAAATATATAGTAAATCATACATAGTACCAAAAATCAAAAGACTCATTAACAATATAAGACACTGTTAGAAATTGGGTTACTGGTTGACTGGTGTGTGAGCCCTGGTCAAGCAGTAACCAAAATCCTAGTCAGGGTAAGGCACAGCAAACCCCAGACTAACTTGTGCTCAACCCCGTGGCAGCTCTGCACAGAGCACTCAAGATTAACTTAGAAACAATAAGCAAAGTATTTGTGCAACAGTTCAAACAGTAAAACAGTGAAAAGAACATACAAAAAGATCCCACACCAGGGAAGAAAATAGAGCTTAATTTAATTAATAAAACAAGACCAAAACTACAAAAACCCAATCAGAGTTATGATTTTCTAATAAATAAATAAACTGTAAAATAGCGCTTAAAAGCAGAAGCGCCAACCACGGCTATCTGGTCACGCATCTCCTCATTGACCCTGTCTGTGTTACAAGGTTTAGTGCAATGCGTTCTACAGTCTCATTGTCTAAACCACCATTGAAAAAGGTATGCTATAAATAATCTTAATGTCTATATTGTCCTCAAACCAGAAGTACCAGTGACTTGTCATATTGTGAGAAAGGGCTGCAATATAGTGAGCTGTTCCAAAACTAGCAACCACAATTTACAAACCACATAATTCTCTAATTCGGTATGAAACTCCTTGCCTGTGTTCTCAGTCTTTGTTCTCGATATCCCCCTCTATAATAACTCCAAACATTATCAATCCCAAATAACACAATCCAATTAATTTCCATGTAACTATGTTGTTCAGAAAAATGTCTGCTGATTGGAGATCTCAGGTCTTTATTTCTAATATAATGTAAATGTTATGTCCATCTTTTGTTTAAAGGCCTACTTGTAGGTCCTACATACCTCAATGAACAAACACATTCTATTATATGAACAAAAGGTGTGTTAAAATTGATACATTTCTCGATTTTGTCTTGGTGTGATCATGGGTAGAAAAATATGAAACGTTACCTTAGTATATATACATTTCTCACAAAAGAAGTCACTAAAGCATGATCACATGACTGAAAATTGTTACTTACAAAGAAGTAGAAAACTACCTTATGGAGAAGTTATGATTCAATTAGATAATATTGGCTTCTATTATTCTCTCAAAATCTCCCTTTTCGTTTCCAAATTTGAAAATGAGACTACTAGTTTGAAAAATGTGCAAGGTACACCATTGAGCTTTATGGTTGCCAGGACTAAAAGAGCCATGAATGATTACAAACATTTCCAATGTCACAGAAAGCTTCAAGCTAATATGAAAAATATACATATTTGATTAAATAGTTGATGCATTCAGGATTACATATGCGATTGCTAATATGTGGTTGCACTTCACACGAGTATATGATCATGATACAGATAGATATTAAGTTTGTTTTCACAGTTGCCATAAACATTAGTGCTAGCACTGCTATATGCACTTATAAAATGAGTACCTCTCCTGTCTTTTGTTGTGAGACTTGTGTGTGTTGTATTGTTCCACTCACCCCTTCCACTCTAGTTCAAAGTTATATATGATTGAGAATATACTTGGCAGGTAAATGATGTGATGAAATATTATGAAATTGAGCTGCAAATGCGCTATTTTTCTATGGTGTTTTTAAGCATTTGTAGGGTCGGCCTAAGACACAACATCCTGACTGAGGTCCTCATTATGGAAGGCCTGGTAACCAGGCAGGATTTTCCCCATGAAGTTACCGATACTGGGGGTTGCCAGTATATTTGAGGATGGGAAGAACCTAGCCCACTACAAACTGGCCCCTGAGGGTCCCCCAAGGGTCAAGTGAGACACGAGGAATAACTGGGGGAGTCAGACAATCTGGGTGTAATTCCTCTTATGATTCCTAATTTTGGGCTGGACTTTTTACCTAGAGATGTCTGGGTGAACGTTAGTAGGCTTGCAGTGTTCCCCCGGATCTCATAATTCCAAAGTGGCTGGTAACTGCTTGTAGCAGCCCTATCAGAATTAAGAGGCCACTCATAATTATATAAAATATATTTATTTTATCACATCTTGCTCTTACAGTGGCAAATAAACAAAGTTTAATGTTCTCGTGCAGGTAAGGTGTGCGTAACTTGTTGACTGTGTAGACCAGACAATACTAACTTCAGTACATTGTCTATGGAACGAAAAACATTTACCTTTATTCTTTTAGCTATAATTATTTGAGGCAGCTCTCTTTAGCAGATACTGAAATAGAACATGTGCCCCTTAGTTTCTTTGCTTAGAATTAGAACAAAAAAGTTCAGACTCGCAGATTTCAGAATAATCTGTTCTTTTCTTGTCAGAATAGCACAGCCAGTTCACCTTCTGAGTTATCACAATGTGCTTTGTTGTAGCCTGGCACTGGTGCACGCATTTAGAAGATTAATTGTACAAACAATCCAATTGCATTCAAATTAAACTCACAAAAGGAATGGAATATTTACAGACCACTTTGCCATGATTTAAATGAATTCCTTGAGCTTTGCTGTTATGTACCCGAAATAAAAGTCTTTAGTATCTCTCATGTCGTGATCTCTACTGCCTTATTGAACAGAGATGATGCATTGCCATGTTTGTGTGCGTATCACAATCTTCCATGTTTAAAATATCCTGGACCATACCTGTAATACAATTGAACACCTTCTAAAAAAAAAAAAGGAACTCGAATGGAAGTGATGAGGCTAGACCAGAAATCTCTATATAAAGGTGCTGAGTGTGTAAGAAGATTTAAATGTATGGGATCACCCGAAAAAAGACTGACCATTCAGACCTACAGTGTAGCAAGGTTAACCCACATGTAGCTTTTACTACAGATCACTAGAAGAATGTATTTAGAATTTAAAACTACATATTGAAAAAAATGTAAGCCCAGTCCAAGTAGCAAATTGCCCCCATTCCCCACTCTTCTGTCAACTACTGAACTAATATCCATTAATTGAAAGAAGGGACCTTCAAAGTTAGCATATGTCAATACTGTCACTATGGGTAATGTCAATTGGGATGTGTGGACTTAAAAACTTCACATATGCATTTGCGGGCCACCAGTGGCATCCCTTATGCATGTAAGGCCCATTTTGTGAATCTTGGCTAATATGTTCACTGTTTTTCTTGAAGTTGTTTAAACTGAAATTGTCTCCTACGTGACCATCTAGTAAGCTAGTTTGTGCAGTTGTTCGAAAAATTGTTAAGAACAGGTGCTGAGCATTTTTGCACAGTATGCAGATATTTGTGAACAATGAAAATTGAATTTGATTGGATAGTTTCAAGCACTTGCAGCCTATCCATTTTCTTTACTGCTCTTAAAACATACTAAGCCAAGTGTAGCACAGCAAATAAATGTTACGTTTTTCATAAAAAGAAAGAAAGTTGGTTTTCCATTTTTACCGGGTGCAGAGGAGCACATGTTTGAGATGTCGGATGTGCATTTCTGAGATAATAAAGGGGAGCCGGATCCTGAAATTTGTTAGCAGTGATCAATATTTTAGCCTCTTTTTCTGTGTGACACTTATACAAAGCAACGTATATTACGGATTTGAAAGCAAAGAATATGCAGTGAACAAATTTATTTATTCTAAAAGACGCAGGTGTAGCGAATTTTTGTTTTCAACATGCATCTGATAAGGCTCTTAAAATGCATAAAAATCTAAAAGCTCTTATTTTTCAGTTGAGGATCAATTCTGGGTTAGATTAAAATAACATGTCTCCTAGATGCTTGTGAATACATCCCCTGCTGGTAGAAACTTTAGACAGAAGATCAGTTTAGAAATTAGCCTACCATCAGATAGCACAGTTTTATGTGCAGGGGTAATGCATCATCAGTGTACAGATTGTAAAATGTGTACATATCAATGCATGCATAGAATAGATCAGATTTAAGTTAGCTTTTTCTCAATAGAAATAAGGTCTGGGTTTTTAGCATGTACAAATTTTAAAGTACAACGCGTTATTATCTTTTGTAGACTCTGTAGAGTGCTTTATGATGGTAGAAGGTAGTGACAGCAGGGAGACGTCCAGAAAGTGGTTAATTTAAATTAACTCTCAGCATTTGAACCCCTTTTTTGGAGCGTGATCTGATAGATGACAAGGATTTCACCTGACTACTTGTTGTTCACTTTTAAAAGTAGTTGAGATATCAAATCTAAGATAAGCGCACAACAAATGGTTGGACAAAATATTTTTGCCCAAAATGTAGGAGGAGTAATGTTTTCATAAATTAAGTAGGGTTAGGAGAATAAGAAGAAGCTGACAGAATTAAAATGGCAATGCCACATGAGGTTTCACCACATAGCACTCCTCCTTCTACAAGTATCATTTTTTCATACTGAACTGGACACTCTGCTCCTGATCATGAGATTACTCAGTAACATGGAAATGTAAGTCCTAAAAACTATATTGGCCTACAACCAGAGTCTGCATAAAATGAATGCACTTTGCAGCAAACCCCTCTGCGCATGGCCTGTTGGGCAGGTCCTATGCATTGAACCAGCTGCGCAAGGTCTTTGGCTATGGACAGCAGGATGTGGGCACAGGGACTGGCTCCAGTAGGGTTCCAGAGTACCCTCTGTGCCACTGGAGCAGCTGAACAGGGCCATTGACCATGACCCATTGGTTCCGGATACAGATCTAGCCAGACTAGACCTTGCACCAGACCCTACGTACACAGTGCTGACCTTGAGTCTGGGTCCATGCAAGTGATGGAGCGAGATTTTGTTTTGACTCGCAAAGTTAAACTCTCATAATATAAATTAACTGTATTAATGAGTGTGGAATGAATATTATTAACCAACTTAGTTTAAAACCGCAGATCACATACATGGGGATTAACATGTGTGCTCATATATGTGCTTTATGTTGCAAATGCTTGTTTGTGGATAATAAAAGCTAAATCATGTCTATTGTCATGTCAGAATTAATTGCGGCTGTTTTAATTATTGGCATGAGCTTATTTTCGTGTGCTTATGTTTTGTTTTTCTGTCTTTGTGATGCTTATTCTGTTTGTTACTAAAACGCTTTAGCTAGGTAATAATTTATTAAGGGTTAATAATTAGCAAAGGTGGGTGGGAAACAGAATGATTTTTAATTCTTGCATTAATTATTCTCTTGTGTTTGTTTGAATATTAGTTAACCAGAAAGAGGCTTGAGGCCTAGCACAACTTTAACGTGGTGTTTTCGAGTCCTGTTCAGAAAAGAGCAAGAGCCTGCATGGAAAAATTGTATCACATTTTAAAAATGCAAGTTCCATTAAGAAATGTACTTTTTGTGCTCTTGGATGGACCAAGCCCAAGGACAGTAGCCGGTGGAAACTGCCAAGCTAAGGAAGTCATAAACTGACAATTTTAAATGTTTCACTTTGGAGGAAGCTGCGTGACTTGTGAATGAAAAACAATAGACTATAGACAAAGTTTGATTCCGGCTTCGAAAGGAGATGACACTATGTGGGTTGACGTCTCTCAACCAATGGGAACTTTGGATGGCAGGAAAGAAAAATACATTTAGTGAGATTAGTTGGGGAAAAGGGTATAAAAACTGACCCCTTTGGAAGGAGGTCATCTCTTCTCGCTTTCCGAATCCAGTTGGGCGTGACGTGCTGTCGGACTCTTTGGAGCACGTAAGGATCAATAGGGTTAAATGACTTTTCTATCTTTTATTCTTTTAGGCTAAGTGAGATTTTAGACAGGGAAAATAGGGCTTAGGTGATGGAAAACTGTTTATTCTTCATTTAACATGTTATTTGATTTTGCTTGAATCTGACAGACTAATTTGCATTTCCTCAAACAATGCTGTTTAAATAAAAAGGTTCTAAATAGGATGCACTCTTCTTTGAATAAATTAGCTAATAAATAAGATTTTTGAAATGACAAGCTGGTCTTGTTATTTCTCAAACTTGTTACCATCAGTTGATTCATTCGCCTAAGTGACTTAATTAAATGCTGAGTTTAACAAAACCATGGTAAATTCATTATACTGCAGTTGTATATAAATGTATATATGATTTGTGAATAGGTTTTATTAATTAGGTCACATGATTCAGTTGCTCAAAAATATGTCTTGTTAGTTTATGGGCCTTGTGAGTGTTTTATGATTAATGGTGAGTATTGTGGAGTTGGGTAGTGTTGTTATGACATATTTTCTATAGGGGCGCTGGATCACAAGTAAAGTTGCACTATACTTTTTTTATTTCTTCAGGATACCCAAATATATATTGTGGATTCACTGATCCACAGACTTGTTCCTTGTTCATGAATCCGATGAAGATTTTGTCTTTCTTTTACATTTTTTAGGGCAATGTCTGTCCCTCTAAGCACCCTCACATCCTTCTTGCTGTTGCTAACCACTTGCACCCATCCTGTTACTATTTTCAGGATGCAGGCTTTGGAACCCGGCATCCTATACTGACTGCCACATTTAAACTTTTCAGTTGCTGTGAGCCAATGAGATTGATTGGGTTCACAAATACTCTGAGGATCAGCAGATTCCACTGGAGCTGGATCTGCAAATAATCTAATGATAAGCTTTCAAGACTTACAAAAGTGCCTGTGTGATTAACCCTTCAAAGACCACTGACACTTTTTTGTAGCACGGACATCTCAAAAACAACCGAACCAAAAAGTACTAATATAAATCCAATTGGAATGATAAATAATCTCCAGTTTGCTCTCCTAGAAAGTGCAATATTTAAAACATATTGCACTTTTTAGTAGAGATCATATTCCAAAACTAGTACCTTCAGAATTATTAGATACATGCATACAAACAATCTGGTAAAAGTTCAAAGAACTATTGCAAACATTCTTAGGCAGTTCTTTTCGACTTCTTTGGATTCTTGCTAAAATACTTTAATGAAAATCTTGGAGGCATATAGAGCTATTGCAATCTGGAATTATATAGATGTACATAGTGCACACCACAATGACGGTGGCTTTAACTTCTAGACACTAACTAGGAAGATGCAGACACAATGACAGCAGCTCTCCCTTTTCATGATCAATGCTTACCTCCCGGCTTCAACACAGTCACATAAAGCACCGTTGCCATCTGTCTAGAAGGAGTCAGTCAGGCTTATCATACTCCAATCTGACTCTGACTCTGCTGATGAATGTTTCTCTTGCAGCTGCACAACCTATCAAAGATTGCTTCACCCTCACATTCAAGGAACTTCCTTCACTCACCTGTTTTACCTTCCAGCAGCCAAGCTCTTGAGTTTCATTCTATTAAGGATCTGATAAGCTTGTTCACTCCTCCTCCTCCAAAATAAGCAGACTCTTTCCTATACAAAGGAAAACCTAGCCTACGTATACTCTGATCAGCTGCACTCCCAACCACTTATAAATTATGACACTGCGCTAGCTTAGCATTCCTGTTTGTCCCTCACTCACACTCCGCGCAGCACACCCTTGTTTTACAGCTAGATTCACAATCAGACGCAGACACACTCTTGTGTGAGAACAGTTCAAAGATATGCCGGGTTATAATGAATTTAGCTGAACCCAAAAGCTTCTTTACACTTTAAACCTTCTCCAGTAACATACATCTCTCTTTAGTATTAGAAAAGCCACTCACTTGAGGTGTTGCTGCGTACCTTACAATAGTATTGCTAGAAGCTCTTTTGCATTGATGGGCAGCGCCAGCTGGTTCTCAGCACATAAACTTTCTGTATCAGACTGATAGGCAATATTATGGTAATCTCATCAGTGATTATATAAAACAAACTAAGTATGAGAAAAACCGAAAGCATTTTACATCACACATCCCTACTTCCCTAATAGAGTAATCTAATCCCTACCAAACATCTATGTATATAAAGTCTTAGCTTCATGGTTAATGTATTAGCTGAGCTAATAGTATTCCTCCAAAATTCCTGGTCTCTTTATATCTGTCACTCCAATTATTCTCTATGGAGAGGAGAGGGTGTGGTGCAGCTTTTCATAGCTGCTCTCTAAAACATGGACAATGTCCTTTTGAGAGACATGTTTGAAGGGCAAGCAACTGTAACCAATTCTGCTTCCTCCATGTTTCCAAATATGTTTCATGGTAAGCCGGATGCCCTTGCAGTGTTAAGTAAGAGAAGGTGGGTTTGTAGACCGCTGCTTGCCACCCATGAGGGTATCCAGGTGCTGAGCAGGTGAGAGTAGAATTGTGGTCAGGCTGGGCCTGAGTGCAGGCAGTCTAGATGGTCCCGCAAGAAGTCTAATTGAAAGACCTGGTCTTCAGCTTCTTGCGGAATTCAAACTGTGACGAAGAGGCCAGGATGTGTTGGCAGATTTTGTTCATAATTTGGTAGCTTGGTGGGAGAATGATAGACCACCTGTTCAGCATCTGTAGATGCAGGGTGTGTGTACAAGAGAGAGTGATGCTGAGCTAAGTTGTCTGGTGGGTTGGTTGAAGTGAAGCCGGTGATTGGGATATGTGGGTCCCGTGTTGTGTAGTGACTTGAATGTGTATGTGAGAAGACGGAACTGGCACCACTTTTGGATGGGAAGCAAGTTGAGCTCTCTGACATGTCTTGTGGTGTGGGATCAGTGCAAAAGGTCAAGGATGAGTCTGGCAGTGGTGTTTTGGATGGTTTTAAGACTGTGAAGAAGATGGGTTGAGATGAGGGCATAGAGTGCATTCCTGTAATCCAGTCTGCTTGTGATTGGGGCCTGCGTGATAGTAAATCTGGTGCCCAGTGGAAGCCACTTGAAGATTTTAACTAACATGCAGAGAATGTGGAAGAATGTGGAAGCATGAGGAGCTGGCGGCAATGACCTAGGACTTTATGGTGAGGTTAGTGTGGAGGATGAGGCCTCGGTTCCTAGCATGGTCAGTTTTGGCAGTGTTGAGCTTGCAACCGATTTCTTTCATCCAATTGGCTATGCTGGTCATGCATTGTTTGAAGTTTGTCTTCGTGGTGATGGTGTTATCTGAGAGGAAAACAATTAGCTGGGGGTTGTGAACATAGATGATAATCCTAACACGTACTTCCCTGAACAGGATTATAGAAAATTACTCTCTGCTGGTTATCCATTATTTTTTTACTGTAACTAATGTCAACCCGCTCCTGAAACAACATGGCACTCCCACACACTTTGTTAGCTAGAATTACCATTCAGAATAATAGTTCTCCTGGTCCTAAGCCTTACTGCCTTAACATTTTGCCTCCAGTACGCTCAGGTGTGTTGAAAACAATGCATTCTGTCAAGTATAATGCAAGTGGTGGTTGAGGTTGTTGAGTCTTTGTGAATGCAGCCTTTGTTGCATTGCTCTCATAGCAATGAGCACAATGGTCTTGGTACCAGAGTGCTGGCTGGTATGAAATGTTGGTGAAGAAAGCAGTTATGTGATGGGTCTGTTAGGTTTTGTTTGTCTTAATGCTCATTTGAAAGTTCATCTCCCATCTAGAAGTGGGGTTGGCGCACTGACCAGAGTGCTAGGAATGGGCTTGTTTTAAAGGATAGATATTAGATATTCTCTGAATCAATTATCGTTTATTTTCCTGGCAAGATGGTCGATGCTATTATGGAATTATGCTTTAGAGACTTGCCTCTGTGTTTGTTCCCAGTCACCTTTTGCAGATTAATGGTCATATTCATTCATAGGTACCTGGTAGTTTACTAACAGCATCCTACATTTTGAAGTCAGGGGACATATTTTCAATAACAGTCGAGAAAAGCACATAGGATCTTCAATTTAGTTCGTGTATCAGGGGACAATCAAAGGCCTTGAGTTGAAGCACATTTTGGTCCACTTGTTCTCTTTTTCTGTAGCTCAGTACAGTATGGTTCTATATTGGGTGACCCCATGTCTGCAGTGTTGGAGTGTGATAACTGTTAAAGAATCAAAACTATGGACAGTGAGCAAACAAGGGGCAGAGCCTTCCTCGGCTGATATCACTGGTTGCAACTTCAACAACTACCTTATTGGCAGAAATGGAAAAACATTCGTTTTCGGTATTGGAGTCAAGGTGACCCCAGGAATTGGGCCACACAGCTAGGAACATTAGAAAGGCTCTGCTAGTTCTAACTCTAATGAGAATTACTTTGTTGTTTTGATTTGTTTTGACATAGAGAAGTTTGTTTCATCCACAAGTAACTGATCTCTAGGTATGAGAGGATGTTAAATCAGCCGCTCATAAGAACTACACTGGATGTGTGCCATCTGCATACATTTGGAGGAGGAGATCCTGTGTGCTCAAAGATCTGGCTGGGGCAGTAGGGATAGGCACATGTTTAACAACATCGGATCGAGGGACTAGTCAGGCACGGGAAGAAGCCATGTTAGTGTAGGAGCATAGGTCCACAGCAATAGGTATGCACAGGTGAGTAAAATCTACCATACTGCTATGCAGGGCTGTGAGAAGGGCCTCAAGGGAGCTTGACTCAGTAGAGGTGTTCACTGATGGTTGACTCAGAGCAGATGCTCGCGGGTGCTGGACTCACGCCAGGTGCTCACGGGTACTTGACTTAGAGCAGGCGCTCACGGGTGTCTGACTCAGAGCAGGTGCTCATGGGTGCCTGACTTAGAGCAGGTGCTCACAGGTGCTTGACTCAAAGCAGGTGCTCACGGGTGCCTGACTCAGAGCAGGTGCTCCCGGGTGCCTGACTTAGAGCAGGTGCTCACAGGTGCTTGGTCAAAGCAGGTGCTCACGGGTGCCTGACTCAGAGCAGGTGCTCACGGGTGCCTGACTCAGAGCAGGTGCTCACGGATGCTTGACTCAGAGCAGGTGCTCACAGGTGCTGGACTCAAAGCAAGTGCTCATGGGTGCCTGACTCAGAGCACGTGCTCACAGGTGCTGGACTCAGAGCAGGTTCTCACGGCTGCTTGACTCAGAGCAAGTGCTCACGGGTACCTGACTCAGAGCAGGTGCACACGGGTGCTTGACTCAGAGCAGGTGCTCACGGGTGCCTGATGCACATGGGTGCTTGACTCAGATCACGTGCTTAGGGTGCCTGACTCAGAGCAGGTGCACACGGGTGCTTGACTCAGAGCAGGTGCTTACGGGTTGCTCTACAAATGTAATCTTTTCCTCTGATGTGCCTGAACTCTGATGGGCAATCATTAATTAGTGCATCTGCAGCAATGAAAAAGTATTTGCAAAAGGAAGCATATTACTCATAGCCTTGTAATGGAGGGACTCTTGGGTTGTACATGTCTACCAGACATTATCTCTGTCTATTGTAGAAGTGAGAGCTAAGACTGTCATTTTTGGAGTAGCTGCACTTTTCAATGATTTTTTTGTACCATCAGTAAGCATTAATAACTGATTTTCCGTTATGATACCAGACATTATTTTTTTAGTTTCAAATAGAGGTTCCACGCTATGTAAATATCAATATACACTTGTTTTTCGAAACATCAAAATCTGATTACGTAACAAATTGTGTTTCAAGAAATGTACCCTACAATTATATGACTTAATGCATGGTTTTCACAAATGTATAACCACAGTTTCTACCAGGTGAACGTGTGGTTTAATGTCCAATTTCAGTGTAATATATTATTAAAGAGTACAGTTTATGGCCAATGTTGGCGCTGCTCGTGCTTTCCTGCAGTGTCTTATTCTGCTCATCTTTTCTTTCAATGCTTGTTTTTTCCACAGGGTGGCTTGAGTTCCCAGGCCTTTGTGCATATTGTCATAGAAGATATCAATGATAATCACCCAGTGTTCGATCCATCTGTGTATGTGATCAGTGTGAGCAGTCACACGCAACCCGGAACGGAGCTCCTTAGCGTCATTGCCACTGATCAGGACTCTGGGGCATATGGGCAGGTGACATACCAGTTAATGCCAGGAGAGCTTTCTTCCATGTTTACTGTTGACTCATCCACAGGTAGGTTTGCTTTTTAATATAATATTGTCCATTTCATATACATATGCCAGTTCCAATGGAATGAGTAATAAAGTACAAACATGAGTGCATATCACAAAGTATATATACATAGAACTGCTTGGTTTTTAAAACCTTGATGACATTTACAATTATATACTGGATGATAAATCTTCCTAAGAAACATATTTTCTGTGATTGCACACTTTTTATATGGACAGAGAAAGACACATTTTTCCAGCTTTCCTCCCATCTACATTCCCACCGCAATGTATCGAAATTATCAAATCCTTGACCTATAAAATAACTGTACTTATCATGTAATGTATCCATGTGCTTTGCATACTGTATTAGACAAGAGCACCCATGACACAGCACAGGTACCCAGAGTCCAAAATGCCCATACCAACTGCATATGACATAGTTTACATTTCTTTCTATGTGCTATTTTACCAACAAGGGTTGTGAGTTCATAAAATTCGGTTCATTATCACTGATCATCCTTTAGCAGCTATTGGCTTATTTATTTTATTTTATTTATTTTAAAGGTTTTATATAGCGCTGGCTAGGCCCGGAGGTATCAGAGCGCTTTACAGGAGTATCAGATCATGGTTACAGGTTACATCGTTACAAAGGTTACACAGTTCTTAGAGCATGGCAACATAGTTACTTGTAAGGTTGAGACAAACAATAAGCACAAATCCGTAAGGGGAAAAGCAGGCAAAGGTAGAGATTCAGGGGAGGGGGTAGGAGCAGGGGAAGTAAACAGATAATGAAGGCGGGAAAGAGGAAGGGAGGGTGAGAAACACAGCATGGGAAGAGAAAGGGAAGGGTGACGGGGACAAAAACCGGTAGACGAGTCAAAGCAACGTCCAAAGTCCAGTAAGCTGTGATCCCAGGGGAAGTGTTATCACTTCCCTATCTCTGTTGCGAGAGGCTCCCTTTATGCTGTGGACTCTCTCAGAGGGATCTCTGAGATTCCAAAGCATACATACTGGATCCTTCCCCAAAAAGGGGAGAGGGAGTGCTTTGGCAAGGGGTCCCATACCATACCTCAAGTGTGAGTGGCTCCCTTGGCGCAGTGGACTCTCTTAGCGGGTTTGCTGAGACTCCAGAGTATAAATATTGGATCTTTCCCCAACAAGGGGAGAAGGAGTGCTTAATCAAAGGGCACAAAGGACAGGGGGCTAGGCAGAGTAGCAGGCAAGGGGAGAGATTCAGGGGAGAAGGGGTAGGAGCTACGGAAGTAGACAAAGAGAGAAAGAGTAATAAATGGGAGCATATTTAATTAATGAGTTTTGTATAGCGCTGGCTAGATCCAAAGGAACCAGAGCGCTTTACACGAGGAACAATAATGTTGCAATTTACATCAGTTAAAAGTTAGATAATAATCAAGAAAAACCTTTAAAGAACATAGGGGCATATTATCAAGAACGGGCATTACATTATCACCGCTTTTATCGGCAGGAAACTGCCGATAAAGCGGCGATAATGTGCTTGATAATATGCTCTATGAATTCCAATCGAAGCTCATGTTAGATGTGGCGCGCGGAGTTACCTGCTCAATTTATCATGCTCACCTGGGCCCATAAACACACACACTTTGAACAGGTAAATCTGGCTTTTACTAATTTGCCAATCAGGATATTATTTTACTTCAGGACTTGTACCTATACACATTGACTTACCAATCCTTGTCACCTGTATTTAAGTCCTAAGGGATCAAGTGTGTTAGAATAATAGGTAGAAAAATAACAATTCATATTGAAGCAATTACAGCCTTTTCAATTAGGAAAATAATTATTAAAGCAATGATATGTAGAAATATTACGAGACTTCTTTTAGGCATTGAAACAAAGGTAAGGTAAGAAAGGGAAACAGTACGATGACATACCCACACAGATGTATATTTACCTAGAATGGTGTGAACCCTGGCCACGGGCTGGGACAAAGGTAACAGGACTCCTGAAAGTTCAGGTGCCAACAGGGTAAACAGGTGCAGACCAGAACCAGGACAGGTACAGCCCAATATGGATTCAGGAGAGGACAGATGCAGATCAAGACAGGTACCCTCAGCTAAGTGCAATGCCAGCGTCACACCCCTCTCTGCGGCTAACAGTCGGGCCCGATTGGGTTATAGATTCTTCTCCCTCAGAACCCCGATTGGGTTATCGATTCTTCTGACAAAGTGCTCCGCCAGCACCTCTGCTCTCGATCTCCTATTGAGTGCGTTGGGTCAGTGACAAGTCAGCTATTGGGACAAGTCGGACAAACAAACTAGTTAAGCCTACCTTAGTTATACCATTTTCCACGGCAATGTACCACCCCCCCAGTGTTGCAAATGTGTGTGTTCCCTCAATTTGATTCGTCAAAAGGCAAGGAGAGGTCATCACACCATACCAGTATGAGATCATTTTCATTCATTAATAATGATCTCCTTCCCGCCCATAATTGACTTTCCAATGAATTTTATTCCACCCAGCATTACTGTAGCAAAAGATATACAATTCTATAACATTTGTATTTTCTTCTTCCTGGAGAGTTCATAAGGTGAACTTCCCAGGCGCATCTCGGGCAAGACTGTTGTTGGCATGGTTTAAATGCCATAGCTTGTGGACTCTTGAGAATCTGGCTCATGCGCAGTCTCGGGATTCAAGATGGCGTTACAATTTACTTCCCAGGCCCAAACACAAACTAGTAGCAAAGTCAAAGAAAAACAATTTTAGAACAAAGAATAAATGAATGCTATGTATACTATTTATCTCTACTATATTCCCATTACTTTATTTTAACTACAGCATTAATAGTTAATCAGAACGAACACGGTTTAGTGAAAGCAGAAGCAGGTGCTTTAGTATGTGAAACATGAAGCAGCCATCTTTAATACTAGTGCGCATCTGAAGAGATTTCCCATCAAGCAACAGATACGTCACACCACGTGAGTTTTGCAGACTCATGCTCAAAAGAGTTCCCGCGTTTTCAGCGGCCAATTTAATGCATTCGAGTTACTGTTAGTAAAAGCACATATGCAAGCTTCCCCAGCTTACTAAATATTTTGTGTAATGCAATTGTTAGTAAGACAAACATGTTGATTAATACATTACGTGTTATTTCGAGAGGGTTGATTCCAAGAAAGTCTCTTTACGTGCGAAACCTTGCTCCATCACACTACATGTCACTTTCCATTGTTCAGACTTAAAAAATAAAGGGTCAGATTTACAAGCCCCCTGCGCCACCAGTACATCACTTTTTGTGATGTTCTGGTGGAGTATTTTACTTCTCCATATTTACAAGGGCAGAAAAAGCCACCGTGCGTGGCTTTTCCTGTCCTTGTAAATAAGGCCCTTTACACACAGCACTTTGCATGAAAGTGGCATTCCATGAGTGTTGCTGTGGGTGTTCCCAATCGCAAAATCCATGGAACCAGACACATTTCCAGATTTACCAGGAATCGTAAATCAGAAAATGCGTCTGAATGCTACGTCTCCCCAGGAGGCATAGGGAGACGCAACGTGGAAAAATGTTTTAATTTCTCCTCGTTTTTTCCTCTTTCAATGCGCGCTGCAGTCTACAGCACGCATTGAAAGAGGAAAATGCCTATGGTGATTGTTTTTTGTGCAGGAAGGTGCCCCTTCCTGTACAAAAACAATCTCCCCATGACACAGGCATCCTTGCACCATGGTGCAAGGGTGCCTGCGCCGGCGCAAGGCAGCTGTTTGTGCGCCAGCGCAGGGGAGAGCACAGGAATGCAACATATTTTTGTAAATATGTCACATTCCTGTGCTTTGGAAGTGGCGCAGCGTGGCACAGCAAAAGGGCTTGCGATCTAGCATTTCCTCGTAAATTTGCCCCAAAAAGTATGAGTAAATAAGAACAGGTAGGGATTTACATGGATCATGTGGTATCTGTGTGTTTATTGGTCATTGATCTTTAGATTCCTGTTAGTAGATGGGTTTTCATTGGCCTCTCATGTGTTTTCATTAGAATGCTATATAAGAATGTTGTTGATTTATATTTGAACTCTGTGTCAGCTGGTCTTGCTTCCTGCGGTGTCCTGGCCAGGATGGACAGATTAGTGGAGTTCCAGTGTCAGAAGAATGCCTCGCAGGCTTATAGTTTAGTGTTTTGTCTTTCATTTATTGTTGTTCTGTTTTTATGCTGCAGCGTGTGTTTATGTATGGGTATTGTTTCATCGTATTGTGTGTGTTTCGTTTCTAGTAGTCTGAGATCTTGTCTTGGTTGTTGTATTGTGTGTAAAAGGGGGAGATATATTGTATCTGTGTCTCTATTGGTCATTGTTACATTCTATAGATTCCTGTTAGTAGATGGGTTTTCATTGGTCTCTCATGTGTTCTTTATTGAAATGCTATGTACGAATGTTCTCGGTTTATGGTTGAACTTTGTGTCAGTTGGTCCCGCCTCCTGGACCTTTTACTTACTGTACAGCCTGCGCTCCGGTTTCTTCAAATAAATCTCCTCTTAGACAAATCTTACACCGTGTGAGTATTTGGTAAACGCTGCAGTTTATTCTAGTCAGAATTTGGAAACACAGGCACAACACAATTTGTAAAAACGAGATTTATTTAGCAGTATTAAGAAATTCTGCTGGGTGTATTTTTAATCTCGTGTGGGGAAGCGGAGTACAGCACAGCTTTATATTTCTTTTAGATTTGTAAGGTAGGTAGCTTGCGATTCTACCTTAATAAATTAGATGGGGATAATATTCCACGGATGAAAAAGGTGCATTTGACTTTCAAGTTGTTTATCCTACCTATTTATTAGATTTATGAATTTGGAGAAAAGGCCAAAGCGGCAAGGCGCTGTTAATTAGTGCTGAATCTACAAAGAGCTCACCAAATGTCACTAATGCGGTCATTAATTTAATTACTGTCAAGTGAGACCTGCTCTGAAGATGACCTCTTTCCCACCTTGCAAAAACATAGCAGGTGGTGCTATGATGCACACACGTCCCTGGGCTGCCGAACGATTAATCTTTTTATAATATACTTCAGTTTTGACCATATTTCACCTTCATTCAGAAAACAAACATTGACAAACCCAATAGGCATGGCTTATTTTAAGGGAGTTTTTGGCCGTTCAAGTGATAGTATGTTCCTTTGTGACATGTTGGAAGCACCCAAGCAATACATACAGACACACATCCAGGTACACAACACACATGCGCACACAACCAGTTTAATGGATGCAGGGATACATGGTTAACTGTGTGGGTGTACACATAGATAAACACATAGTTGGATGCCTGTGGGTGGTTGTTGTGGTTTAATAGCTGATTGGATGGAAGTGTGAGTGAACAGATGAGTGCTTGAGTGTGACTAGATGAGACAGTAGATGATGGTGAGGGCCGATAACGGTATTGTACCATGGATGCATAGATATGGATAGACTGTGTAGGTAGAAGTATGTGGATGAAATGGTGAATAGATGAGTGCGTGGCTTGATAACCACATGGTTCTGAGGTTTGATTCTCTAATACCCAGGGCACCCAGTAGTCTTTTGCCTACCCTCAGCCATAGGCCAGTACTTCTGTCCACTGGAAAGCTGTTCAACTGGATTTAAATTACTTGTGGTCGAACACTCATGGCATAATAACTTACAACCCTAGTGTTCATTGATTTATGTATTTATCAAATAGTTCACAAAAGGACATTTAAACTGTGATACAAAGAAGTGGCTTGCTAAGAGGTGAACTCTCCTCCTAGCCCTAAGGTAGCGTGCCACTCCTACCTAGGAGCTCTTGAGCTAACACGGGCCTCCAATGTTACTGCAGCTAGAGGATGTAGATCGGGCAGCTTCCTCCGTATTAATGAGGCAAGAGTAGGGGTAATTTCCCATTAATAAGGGGATGTCATTGCGGCCATACCATTCACCCATAGTCAGCCAATGTGCTCAAGAGTTTTCACTTTTGCTTCTGTTCTATCCCCTCTTACAGTTCATATGGCATCTACCAGCATGCCATCTTGCTGGCTTGTAGAAAGTGTTAGAGCATCATGTATCATGTGTCAGAAGGTGAAATATTGGATCAACCCGGGGCACGCAGCCACCACACTAGCCGCCACTGTCACGCTGTCCCCCTCGTCAAGTGGCAGAAAATATAGTATAGTTAGTGTACTGTACATATGACATAGTGAAACGGCACTCCCAGTGTGACTCAGTCATATTCTGTCACTAAGGATGAAAAGTAGACATCACAAATAAGGCGCTACCTGAAATCGTTTAACATGGCACATTCATTCAACGCAAGGATGCTCCTCACAAGCACAGCAGACCCTGTCTTGTAAGCAAGAACAAAGTAATTTACCACAAGCTTACCCTCCACAAACGTGGTAGAATCTGTCTTAGTACGTCATGACGAGTTCAGTTACCGCAACCATGCCGGTCTCAAACATGGGAGACCTGCTACTATGAACCATGAAAAAGTCATTTACTATGAGCGTGTTCATTACAAGCATTACTTGGCTTCCTATTCATTGCAAATGCATTTTTGATTCTCACTCCCTCTCCAAGACTGCATAAAGGTTTGGTATTATATATAATTTTGTTTATTTATTTATGGGTCAATATTTAGCTTATATTTTGTTGATGGCAACAAAATTTAAACTTAATACAAAATCGTTTAATAGAGTCCAATCATAAAAGTAAGATATAAAATGAAGACTCAAATACATATCACTAGGATAGATGTTTCGCTCTGGTTCACCAGGCAGACTCTAGGGGCCTCATTTATGAGGCCGTGTGTCACTTTTACGCCGCTGGTGCGTCCCTTTTTGTGACGCATCGGCGGCGTAAAACATGCCTCCTATTGCGCACTATTTACAAAGTGACGCATCTAAGCAGATGCGTCACTTTGTAAACCCCTGCGCTACATTATACCTGCGTCAGGTATAATGTATGCAGAGGGGGCGTTCCCCCGCAAAAAGCCTCGTAATAGTGACGCAGTGAAATCTATGAGATTTCACTGCGTCACTTTTAGGACGCTGTTGTGTCAAAATCTTGCGCCTGCCTCACAGCAGGCGTAAGACTGACACAAGCCCTTTCACATGGGGCTTTCCCCATGTGAAAGGACGCATTGCTGGAGTTGCGTCACTTTTGTGACACACTCCAGCAATGCGTCACTTTTGCGCTTACAGATACGTCAGATATACTGACGTATCTGTAAGCCCTTACAATATGACGCATCATTGGGGTCGCAAGGAGGGCGCAATGAAAAGTGACGCATCGCTGTTTTCTCGCAGCGATGCGTCACTTTTCATAAATGAGGCCCCTAGGAATTTAGAGACCGAAAAAATAACACAGGGCCATGTATCGGTTTTGCAGTTTCTCAATGCACATCGACGATCTCTCATCCCTGAGAGACTGCAGAGGGGGTAATGCACTTAGACCTAGATTTACAAAATGCCCTGCAGAAAAATAACATAAGTTTCTCACTTTCAGGACACGTATTATGAACTTACTGGATTTTGATCTATAATTAGACATTCTTTCAGTAAAGAAGGCCAAAGGCAAGATGTCCAGCTTGAATTTACTATAAAGTGCTATATTGCTAGCTGGTTTAATATAATCTAATACATCTGAACGCCTAAATCCAGTTTTAAGTGAGAAAGATGCAATTGCTCGGCTCCCACCATTCTCTGAAATCTGAGTAGCTATGACACATTGGCATTATCGGCCCTTCAGAATTTTGTGTTCATTAAAAGTGATTCTGGTAGGATTTCTCCCAGTAATCCCTTAGGCCTGGCTTTTCATACCATATTTTAATATGTCAGACCCAAGCTAGTTCACATGATTCAAAACTGTAGAATATAACTTGCAAAATTACTCTGAAAGGTTCAAGCTCATCAGTCACCCATAAACGTATCCAATAAATTAGCGGTTTTACGGGAGATACATGGAAGATCGATGTCCAATCGGATCAGCAACATAGGAGTACTCTTCCGGGCAATCAACTATGCCTTGATACATTTATTTCTGCTCTTAATTAATTGAGTCAGCTTTACAATAGCTCCATAGTTTAGCTCCATACAAAGCTGCATTCACCGCCCTGTACATATTTACTATCAGTGCTACATGTTAATTGGATTTGTTTTTTGCACGTTTCAGCAGAGCTGATAATCCCTGATTCAAAGTAAACTTTTGTAATTGGAGGCTCCAACTGTTTGAATCTGAAAAGTGGATGCTTAAGTGATCAAACTGATAGGTTCTCTCAAGAGTAAAATCATTAGTTAAGATGTTCCCTTAAAAATAATTGTGGGGGTTATAATAATCATCCTTCATTTCCTACCCATAATCGATGCAAAATAAATTAAAATTTTCAAGTAGAATTCTGAGATCCATTGTAGTCTTGAACAGCAATAAAGTGCAAATAATAGAACAGGCCCTTTAGAACCCACAAGACAAGGGGAATCATTATTATAACCTAGTAGAGAATTTACACATTTGTTAATGTCAAGCACGACAGGGGTGTGAGCAAGTAGACACCCTAGATGTATCCCTCGTGTTGATGTCAATTTTCTCTATCAGTTCACCATTCGGCCTCCAGCGAAATTCCCACCAAGCATATTTTGCATTTCCTCACCACCACCACACTTTTAATGGCAGTGCGGCAGTCATAACAAGTGTGGTGGTGGGGAAACATAGGGAGCCCTACAGGGCCCCCCGGTGCCTCATGCCATGTGGAAGCACCTAGGGCAGATAGGCCTTGCAGCAGTGAAAAATAAACGTAAGAGTTTTTCACTACCCGGAGATGTAAAACCTAAATGTACATGTCCGTCCTTTTAAATACACTGCACCCTGCCCTTGAGGTTGTCTAAGATCTACATTTTTGTCCTACATGAAAAAGCACCACTACAAGGGTGAGTCTCCTCCAATCTTGGGAGATTAATAAGTCTTTCAAGTATCCTCTTATATAGACGCTGAGTCGTGATGTACAAAATTCAATGTTCTTTTAATGATCCACTTAGAGACAAGACACCAGCCAACGCGTTTCGTTCTGTCACCAGAACTTCTTCAGGGCGCAAAAGATATTTCAAAGTCGTGTTGTGTTCCAAATAAAAATATTTTCAATATTTTCCCATATATATGGATTTTCTGTATTCGATTTTCCTTCTACAGTAAGCCCGGTGATCTGGGTACTCGAATAATTCCCAGACTTTGGATCTATCTTTCCTTATGCAATTGAAGTTCGTTCTACGTAGTTAGAAAATCCCACCTCCTATTCTTTGGGGAAAAACCAAGTAGATATCTCCTTACGGCAGTTGCCTGTTCGGTCGATCTGGATATCACGAATTCGGCGTCTCGGTATCCTGACGCGATGTCGTCTCCATTGCTAGAATGTCTAAGATCTACATTAAAGGTGACTTATATGTATTAAAAAGGAAGGTTTGGACTTGGAGAAAGGTCTACTTTGCAAAGTCAACATGCAGTTTAAACTGCACACACAGGCTCTGCAAAGGCAGGCCTGGGGCATTTTTGAAGGGCTATTTAGGGGGGCACAACCAGTGCTGCAGGCCCACTAGTGGCTTTTAATTTGCCAGCGCTGGGCACATTTAGTGCTCTTTTACTAGGGACTTACAAGTAAATTAAATAACCAATTATGTATAGGCCAATGTTACCATGTTTTAAGCAGAGAGCCTATGCACTTTCGCACTGTTTAGCAGTGGTAAAGTGCGCGGAATCCTAATGTAAACAACAATAGATTCAGCAAAATGTAGGAGGAGAGGCAAAGATTGGTCAAAGACCACCTTATGGCCGACCGATCTAACAGGCTCCTTGTCCTAAATAAAAAACCTAATTCTAACCCTACCTGTGGAAAGTAAAGGCAACCCTAACTCTAATGCTAACCCTAGCACTAAATCAAACGTAAAGCACATTTATTTAAAAAAAAAACTAAAAACTATTGGAATGCCCACTGAGAATCACAATGCCATGGAAAAATGAGGATAAAGTGCTTTATTCTACAACTAATTGCATCATTATAAGTAATTAGGAAAGGCATGTTAAAGACATTTGAAAAGTTTGAAAAATATTTATTGGATGACTAAACTGACTAGATTTAAATGTAGATTATGTTTATATTTTGTGGTATAAGGTTAGATCTAAATACATATTTAACATGGATTAAGGATTGTTTAATTGTAATATTACTTTTTGAAGCTATTTATTTGCCTGCCATAGAAGTGAGGTCCAGACGCAGTACTCAAATTAATGACATGTCTGCAATTGCAGATGAAAGTAATGGTAGACGTTTCACCAATGATGTTGAAGTAATGGAAGTGCACCGAATTAACATTGTCATGAGTGGTTATTTTATTTTCAGTACAATGTAGAATGAATTGGAATACAGCATTTTGAAAGAACTCTTTATTCCATATTCAAGAATACAGGTTTGTAGACATATTTGCACTTCAAGGCCAAAACGGAAAAAAGAAAAAGAAAAAAGATTTGAATGGTTTGTAGAGGGAGAGCAGGAGTAAGACCGAACCACTTGTCCGTGACATGCTTTACAATACATTAGCAATTAGTCTGTGAGTTTTATTTATTGTTATTGGTGGTTTTGTAGCACGCTCAATTACTCACGAGTATCCTGGCGCGTAGAAATGCAGAAAAAGCAGAAATATCTGGAGTAATTACAATGAAAGTTTAAAAAGGTGGGTTTTAAGTGCTTTTTTAAAAAGATTGAAATCCTGAATAGCACGAAGCGGCGGAGGGAGAATGTTCCAGGCAGTGGCTGCCTTAACGGTGATGGACTGGCCACCAAGGCGGGAACGTTTAAAACGGGGATCAACCAGCAGATGTTGGGAAGTAGACCGTAATAGATGGCTAGGTGAATATCAGGCAAAACGCCTCCTCAAGTATGCCGGCCCTTGGTCGTGAATGGCTCTATGTGCGAGAGTGAGTGATTTAAACACAACCCTTTGTTTGACAGGGAGCGAATGTAAACTACACAGATGTTGACGGACCCTAGACTGCCTTGAGATATTGAACAGGAGTCTAGCCACCGCGTTTTGTCTAATCTGAAGACAGTTGGTGAGGTAGGCAGGAATGCCAGAGAACAGGGTATTTGAATAATCGAGGCGGGAAAGAATGAGAGCCCTTGCCACTGTCTCTTTGGCCGTCCTTGACAACAGGAGAAAAAACCTACGGAGGGCTTTCAGAGTCCCAAAGCACCCACAAGTGAGCTTTTTAATATGCTCTTCAAATTTTAGGTTTTCCCCAAACCAAACTCCTAGGTTTTTTGCTAATTTGCTAGCAGCACTGGGGAAAGGGACGTCAGGTGGCCATAAAGATTCTCTAAAATTTGGGGGGAACTGCCCATAGAGGAGTATTTCTGATTTATTTTCATTACATTTTAATTGGGCCAAAGCGAGCCAAGAGAAGACTGAGGAGAGGCAGGTTTGGACTGCAGAGGTGTCCAGATCCCTGCCAGGCCAGGTGAACAGCAGCTGCGTGTCGTCAGCATAGGCAACTATTTTTGCTCCTAATTCTTCGACCAAGAAGATCAGAGGGGTCAAATAGATGTTGAACGACAGTGGGCTTAATGTAGACCCCTGTGGTACCCCAGTAGAAAGCAACTCGGCCGAAGAAGCATAGGGGGGCATCCACACCTGCTGAGTTCGATTAGTCAGGAATGAAATCAGCCATTCTAATGCAGAACCAGCAATGCCAATGGATGCCAACCGCGAGATCAGCTGCTGATGGGGTACCGTATCGAAAGCGGCAGAGAGGTCTAACATAATCAGAGCCGCTCTGCTGCCCCGTCCAGGCACTCCCTTATAGTCTCAGAAATTTCCACCAATGCTGACTCAGTGCTATAGGTAGCACGAAACCCAGACTGAGCAGGATGAAGAGCATGTGAATCTTCCACAAAGGCATCCAACTGGCGGAATGCTATATTCTCAGTTACTTTGGTCAGCCCTGGTAGCAAAGAGATGGGGCG
Source organism: Lissotriton helveticus (assembly GCF_964261635.1). Lineage (NCBI taxonomy): Eukaryota > Metazoa > Chordata > Amphibia > Caudata > Salamandridae > Lissotriton > Lissotriton helveticus. Next base: position 1,994,433,643 of record NC_136059.1, on the reverse strand, counting down.
GTAGTTGGCTGGGACATCTGAGTTTAGTCCTGATTTTTTTTAAAGCGGCAGGAGTTTGGCCTGTTTCCAACAGTGGGGGACTGTAGCAGTCCTGAACGAAAGGCTAATATTCTCTATGACCTCGGAGCAGACCACCTCTGCCACACCCCCTAAAACGCGGGCTGGACAAGGGTCAGCGTGGGAACCAGATTTCATAGATTTGAGGACAGCTAAAGTAGCTGCCTCCGTGGGAGAGGAGAATGCATTAAAAACAAGAGAGTTAGGGGGAGAGGGACCGGAGGGAAGCAAATCCTGCTTACTCTAAACCTGACCAATGACGCGCAGGCTGTCCTGGATCCCAACGATTCTGTCTATAAAAAAAGGACAAAACTTCACACCATTGGGCGGAAGAGGGAACCGAAGGTTGTTCAGCACCGGGGGAGCGAAAGCTTTTTACAATCGAAAAGATTTCCTTGCTGTTATTATTTGCCCTAGAAATCCTGCCTGCATAGAACTCGCTCTTAGCTGATTTTATGGCATCATAGTATACCCTTTGAGCCACACGTAGAGCCCCCTTAGCAGTGGGGCAATAGGCGCGTCTCCAGCACCTCTCCAGCTTTTTGCAGTTAAGCTTCAGTTCTTTCAGGGCATGTGAAAACCAGGGCTTGGAGGGAGTGGCACGCTTGCTTGAGCCGGTGCCCTGTTTGACAGAGGCCTGCACCCCAGAGCTGATCCAGGTGTTAAACTGCTGCACGGCACCTGTAAGCTCGGGGCCAAGCACTGGACGACTCTGCTGAAGACAGTCGGTCAGGGCTAGCAAGTAGATCTTCTGATGGTGGGTGATAGGCAGGGTCGAGCAGGCAGATTTAATTAGAGGCCAGGACAACCTAATGAGCCTATGGTCCGACCAAGAGAGAATTTGGGGGTCGGATATTGTCAGGGCAAAATTAGAACAGATTAGGTCCAGAAGATGGCCATCCGAGTGCATAGGCAATTTTACCCACTGGGACAGCTGGGCTAAATTAAGGGATTTGAGCAGACTAAGCGAATCAGGAGACTCCTTCATATCAACATGAATGTTGAAATCCCCCAGAAGTAGAAACTTTGTGAACCTCAGGGCCCGGGGTACGTCCTCCAGCGCCTTAAGGAAGAGTCCAGAGGGACCTGGGGGGCAGTAAATCAGTGTGCCACCCAGTGTGAAATGAGGCGAAAGAACAAGGGAGAAGTGAAGAAACTCCCATCTCCCAGTTCGCTGGAGGACTCACTGTGGAAAGACCAGGAGTCTTTAAAGACAACCACCACCCCCACCTCTCCCAGCTGCGCGGTCAGCCCTAATAATTTTGAAGCCTCTCGGGATTGCAATTTCAACCACGGGGGCGCAGGAGCTATTAAACCACGTCTAGGCATGTAGAGCCAGGTTATTAAATGTCTACCCGCTCCCAAGAGTAGAATTGCATGTAGTACTGGGTGAGTCAAGGGTTCTCCTTCGTCTGGGGTCCAGTATTGGCAGCCACTATCTAACAGTTGTCTGTGTAGCAGGAACTGTCCCGGCGGGAGATCACACTCGTCCGCTAGTTGGTCATTTTTCTAAGTTGGCCATCTATGAATAGGGATTCCATCTCGATAAGTAAGTGTTCCGTCCATACCTGTAGGGTGCGGGTAGGGAAATATTTTTCTTGTCTGGGCAATCCCACCAACGGTAACAAGGGGGAGTACTTGGGTTAACCTCTGGACATGTGATGGATCTTTTTGCATACACTGTCGGGCAATAGTTACCTGTAGCGGATAGGTTCACACGGACTTGGTACCTGGCATTAGTAATCGCTGAATAGCCGGGAGGGGTATTCATCCGTCACTGGTTATTTTCTCCCCCACGTGACGCTCCGCTGCCCAGTGTGATAACCACTGGAATTGGGCCGCTAGGAAATACGCTTTGAAAGCTGGGGCTCCCAATCCCCCTTGGTCTGTCTGTAAGTACAGGGTGGTCAAGGCGACTCTATGTCTCCCTCCGCCCAATATCAGGGAGGTGAGGAGTGTATTCAGCTCTCGAAAGAAAGGGAGCGGTGGTATTACTGGGAGGTTGGCAAAGTGGTAAAGTAATCTGGGGATCATGATAATTTCTGCGAGCGCTACCCGACCTATGGGGGCTAGGGGCAATGTCCTCCAGAAGCACACTGCTGCTCTTATCCCCGCAAGTGTTCTGCGGTGGTTCCCCTCGTATATGTCCTCCGAGGAGTGATATAGTCTTATCTGGGTGCAGCAGTGCTCCAGGTGAGTTGCTGATCTTCAATGGAAATATCCAGTGGGGCCAGGTGGGGACTCAGTGGGTAAATCGTCGATTTGTCTCAGCTGGCGCGCAGACCGGAGACCCTCGCAAAGTCCCACAGTGTTGTCCAGATCGGGGTTAAGTCACTGGTGATGTTCCTGACATAGTCCAAAAGATAGTCTGCATACAGGGAGACACAATGTATAGTGTCTGCTATTGGAATCCCTCAAGCCCTGCCTCCCTGACGCAGGCGTGCTGACAGGGGCTCCACCGCCAGCACGAACAAGATGGGTGATGGGGGGCACCCCTGTCTCGTGCCACGCTCTATCGAAAATGACACGGAGATGTACTTGCCCATCCGGACCCCTGAGTTTAGACCCTTGAAGAAAAGTTGTGTGTATGCCATCAGGATGGGCCCCACGTCTATCTTGCGAAGGACAGCGAATAGATACGGCCATCAGAGGGTATCAAAGGCCTTTTCGAGGTCTAGGATGAGGCATGCTGCATTAGGGAATGGGGCACTCGCTCTGTCTTGGATATGGAACAGCCGACGCAAGTTCTGGGAGGTATTACGTGACGGAACAAAACCACATTGATCTAGGTGTATGAGGGGTGGGAGCAATATTTTCCCCAGTATCTTACAGTCTGCGTTTAGCAGTGTTATGGGTTGGTAGGAGGCTGGGAGTGTGGGTTCTCTATGCGTTTTTGGGAAGGTGACTAGGATGGATTCCCTGAGCGAGCCTGGGAGTTCACCCTTCTCTAATGCTGTGTTGTACATCAATACTATCCGAGGGGTCAAGTGTGTTGAGAAGGTAGCATAGTATTCTAAGTGGAAACCGTCCATTCCGGGCGCTTTGTTGGGTGCTAATGCTCTGATGGCCTGTATGACCTCTGGCGACTTAATTTTGTCCTCCAAGGCATCCTTGTCCACTGTCTAGATGCAAGACATTAGTATAGGGCACAAGAATTGGGATATTTCCCTGTGTATATCCTGCTCTGATGTCTGATATATGCGCGTGTAGTTAGTAGTCATGGAAAATGTTCAGGATATTGATCTGTGCATGGCGGGGGGTCCCGGGGTTTGTCCAGGAGTTCCGTGGCTGGCTTTACATCTGTTTCTTGCTTGGCTAACCAGGCCAGGAGCGTCCCGGCCCTGCTCCCCTCTCTATGTACCTTGGCCGCATACTCCTTGAAGTTATACTTACGCAGATCCCTCAGTTCTCTGCATGGGCTGTCCTGCCTTCCGCTACCTGGGCTGGGGTAGCTTTGTCCGCATCTGCTTTTTTCGTCAGTGTCGCTAATGTTGTCTCCGCATGTTTTAGTGATTTGTCTAGTGTTTGACGCACCCCCACTATTTGTTGTAGGCAGTGCCCTCTGGCGTCTACTTTGAATGCGTACAATTCTACTACTCTGGATGTCGCCATGCCGGAATTTAGTGTGAAGTGCTTGCGGATATACGTCCCATGCTCGTGACAGAATACCTGTTCTGTGAGGCACTCACGTGGTAATTTCCAGGTAGACACTGAGGTGTGGGGTGGCCCTCCTTAGCACCTACGAGTCCAAGCAAGTGGCTATGTGGGTAACTATTCTATAACATCACCATTTCTATTATTTTGTCACCGGAGCCTCATATGCGATTCCCCAAGGTCCCGTGCACCGACCTGTAACTTGCCACGTTCCCTTCTAACGCGTGTCTGAATCAGCCAATCTGTCGATTCTCGCTGTACTCCACATTCGTACCAGTCATTCTTTTTTAATACAATTTGGCCAATCAAAAACATGGTATTTCAAGCCTATCAACGATATTTGCATATCACCTGTATGTCTCCTTTCAGGTCCTACCATTTTCAAATTAATTCTAACAGCCCCACTTTTGTTGTAAGTGGCCCAGTGGCAGTGGGACCACAGAAAGTAGAGCGTGATTGGAACTGAATGACAAACTTCCCATATAACACACGGGTGCACACTTTGCTTGCTGCCCTCACCGCTAGTGAGTTGTTTAATTGAACCCTTTTAGCAAATCATATCCAAAGAGGTGGAATACAACAATCCAAGCCTTTTAATAAAAGTTGATGAAAAATTCAATTTCCATCCACCTCAACTGGTATTTCGAGTCTAAAAAAAAGTTAACTTCTTTTGAGCTTCAAGGAAAACGTTGACAACTGGGAAAGCATGGTTAATATGTATTTTTGTCATGGGCTGTAAAAAAAAAGTAAAAGATGAGTCTGACTAGGAGTGGCATCAATGTCAGAATTTCACAAGTATTTTATTACCCAAATTATTTAACAAGGGTGGCTAGTAAGATGCGTAATGTTCTGGCTAGTTTTCTACCGGATTCAAAAAGACTGTATGACCTCCCGAGCGAGGAGGGAGAACTCAAGAGGGGGAAAAATACTTCAAAGTTCTACAGTAATTGGGGTGCAGCAATCTCTATATACCTTTATAAGATTTGAGTGTGATGCGGTCCATCCCATTAACACTTGCCAAAGATTTTAATACCTGTCTTATCTCCAACAATGTTAAGGGGGACGTTAATGTGCTATCTAATCCAGTTGTGGGCTCTAAAATCTTGTAATTTATCCAGGTTGTCTATTTTATATTTACCGTAGAAAGAATAACTTTACACTCATAAATGCCAACACAGAAACCATATCTAAATAACTCTGGCCCAATCCAAACATTCTTTGTTCATTGAATTACAACTTAGATGAACATATAATGTGATTTGTTGGTGTGGATGTTGTGACCTTGAGTCAAAGAATTAGGACCTGTGGGGGATTTATCTCCTCAGATAAAATTCTCTATAATCTGCTAGTACATGAGTTGCTTGCAGAGTGAAGTTGCAGGCAAAGGACGTGAGAATGTATGTGGAGGAGCAGAGCGGGAGAGAATGCAAAATGCACTTAACATTGACCAAGTCGTACATTGTTTTCCAAGTATTAAGAAATATTTCACCGGTTGTTTTGAACTCTAGAAACACAAATAAAGCAACTATAAAAGGAAGAAGTCAGGGGGTTTCTTGAGTAGCAAATAGAAACGAGAAATCGATATTTCCCATTTTTTTAAAAGGGGTTTCTACACAAACAAAATATTTAAAAAAACCTGCTACAATAGCTTAAGTAGATTGTCCGTCCTGAAGTATAACATATCAAAGGTACACAATCTCTCTTGCCACTTCTACCATTGCACTCAGACAGTTACAGAATGGACTAAAGAAAAATGATGAAAAAACTCACGAAAACACTCCAGTTCTTTCAGCATATCTAAGTAACCCCACAAATCCACTACAAAAATCAACTACAATCTTTGAAATACAAAGTTAAACAGCGCCCTTAGTAAAATGTAGCACATACCACGCCAATTGATCCAATCAGTTCGCCTTTATTAACTGACCTCATGTGAAGGGGGGTGGGGTCATATCTCACAAGTGACAACTTTTATTTAATTCAGGACCAGCTCATGAACTGACAATCCCTATGATTAATACTGCAACATGGCCATATTTAGGCGTTTTCTTTAGACACTGTTTTTTATTTTGCGTTCTGTAATTAAATGCAGTTGTGGCTGGTAAGTTTAATGATTTAATGCACTCAAACTGTAACACAAAGCTGCGATTGTATACGCACCACGCCGAGGAACTGGCTACATTTGCACATCTCTTCAGTAGGTCAGTGATGGCAAATCTCAGACTACCTTCAGTTAATCTGTTTGGCTCAGTTATTTGTAGGTTATTTAGGGTGACAAACTGTGCGCCTCATTTGGCCCTCTGCCTACTGTCTGAATCAGTGGCTCTTTGGGTGTCTGAAAAGCGGAAATAGCGTCCTCATCATTACAAGTTTGGCAATAAAGGAAAAATGTTTCATTAATTTCAAAAGTGCAATCATAACTCATGGCAGTCTTCCACATCTTAAACAATAGTTCCTTAAAAATAATTTAAAATGTCATATTGTATGAAAGTAACAGTTAAGAGTTAAGGATAAAGTGACATTAAAGTTATGTGAAATTTAAATTTAAAAAAAACCATTGAAATTCACCAGGTATAGTTATCTCAAGTAACTATAACTTGTGCGCTAAGGCCTAAGGTACTACACGTGCCCTTCCTTGCACAGTTTTCGCAACAATAATTTCACTGCAAATGTTGCAGTGCTATTATCAATAATGGCATAGAAGACGTCATAAGTAATGTAATATGTGGGGGAAAGAAGCAGTGCATGGCGAGGATGCTGATTATAATTTCGTTAAGGCACTGGTAACTATTGAATTTTACTGTTTCTTTTTTCATTTAAAATTTCACCTAGCTATGACATCAGTTTAATCTTTCTTTTCGTAAGTGAATTTCTAGTTGTTCTTAACATAAGGTAATATTTTATCACCGATTGTAAAGCCAACCCTCCCCCACTGTGCGCAGCGGGGCTTTCCTGCAGCACCTACAGCCAACCCCCCCTGCATGAAGCCAATCCTATGCAGCACATGCCCTTCAGCCCTGCACGGCAGGTGTTTAGCAGCAGCCCCCCCACCCCCGCAGGCACCCACACCCTAGCAGGGCTTAAGGTTAGATGCAGGGCTTAACCTCTGAGCAGCCAAACCTACCTACCGCATGCACAGCATTCTGCGACACCAAAATATAAAAAGTGAGACTATTGGCTTTATTAAGGGGTGAGCCTATCAATATATATAAAAAGCAGATCTATAATTGTTCGCCGAAAATTGCAAATAATTTTAATCAAATGTATATTTCCATAATTCACACATATAACGTTTTATATTAATTACTATGAAAATGTTTAACACAATTTTATCAAAAAACATCAGTGACTCTTTCTTTGTACTTAGTTTAAATTGTTACAATTTGTGATTCAAACACGTGGAAATAAATAATCGTACTGAAAAAAAAATCATGTCCCTGAGTCTTTCTTTTAACATTTTTCAGCCCAAAAGCATGAAAAACAAACACAAAAAGAACTTGCATCTTTTTTTCTACATCTTCAGGTCACATAAAAACAGCTGTAGAACCTTCTCCTAAAAGGTGCTACACTCCCAGCTGCAAAGCAAAAACTCCAGCCTGGGAAGTTCTTTAACAAACTATGCTGATTTCTCCTTGGTCATGGATCTTATGACCCAGGAGACTTACTGTTTTTTTGTAATGTTGCTGGGTGGCTGCATATTAACCTGCAGCCTTCAACAACATTAAAAAAGATTGATGGTGCCTTTGCCCATTTAAGGGACATTATAAAAAATATGTAAATAGTCCTTTCAGGGCATTATGGGGTGCTTGTTGAAGAAGCTGTGAATAATATATAAGCAGCTGCGGCCACCAATTTACTATTCAGATTTTCCCTGTTTTTAAAAAGAATTATGGGTTTCCCAGTCCCAGCCAGGACACTCAGTGTTTTCTGTTTGCCTAGGGGGCTGCGGGGGAGCCCCATTGCCCCCACAGCCCCTCCAGCTCCCCTGCAAGAAGCCCTATGCACCCGAGCAGAAGTCAGCATTTTTTAAAATTTATTTAAGGGGTACCTCCATGCCCACCCAGAGCACCACAGACTATTGCTTTTTGGGGGGCTGCACGGGGAGCCCCAGACCGCCTACGGCCCCACCAGTTCCCTGAAGGAGCTGACACTCTTCATTTTTTTTTTTTAGTGGGCTGTCGGGTTGCCCACTTTGGGCACACCGCAGCAGGTCCCTCGTTCAAAGCTGAGGGTTCCCCGAGCCATTTTATGCTTAGGGAGGGGGGCAACATGCCCTCTCCCCTTTATGCAAATATTGGCCCCAGGGCGAGGGGGGATCTTAGAGGCTTGTGGAGGAGGCCCTTTACTCCCTAAATAATTAATGCATCGCCTCTCTGGCCTGAGGCCGACCCTAGGGTGTATTGTTCTAAATTGTGTGGGAGACCACACTTATAAAAAGGTAATTATTGTGGATTCACAAATCCTCCACAAATTATTAGTAACATTTAAAAATAAACATTTTTGGCCTGATGGCTTGGGGTGTGTGGGGGGTGTCAGGCTATCCATACCTTTCCTCCTTATATCTATTTTTAACCTTTTTTTAGGACTGAGTCCAGAGTTCTAAGTTGGCTGCCGCCACATCCTTGTTGATGTGGTGCAACCAATCAGATGTCACCATGAGTCTTTTTGGCCCAGAGTATCCCCTGCAGCATGCAAAATACAATTTGTTTAGCATTTTATGCTAAAAAATTACTGAATGGATTTACACCAACTCACAAAAAGTATTCTTTCTGGACCAAGATCTAGCTTTATGTCGACTTTGGTGTAAATCTGCTCATTGGAGGGTTTAGCTGTGTCTAAAGTTCCTACGGAAAAATGAATGGGGAAAAATGTGTTTTGGGACTCCTCTTTTTCGCAGCCCCATATTGACAAATCATCCAGAAACTTTCCATACATCAACTAGCTAAAAAATAGAACTGTTTTGGAAAGGTTTGTGAAGGTTTATCGAACAGCACTAAAGTTATTAGGAAAACAAACAAATATTTTCCCATGGAAACATAGTCCTAACTAACTACCAAGTAGCAACCGCCACTAGGTAAAATATATTCATTCACTGGAAAAAAAAATTTTAAAGCAACATTATAGTTAATCTAAAAAAAACACTGAAGTTCGCCAGTTATAGTTAAATGAAGTAACTATACAAGATGAGAACACCATGACAGAACATCACCCCTGGGTGAGAACATTATAACCCAGACTTCACATAATACACCCTAGATGTGAAATATTATCTTTAGAAATTTTAGAGCATATTGTCTTACATTTAAGAAAAAAGCACTGCCCACAACCAAAGAATAACTACAATATCTAGGACCCTGGCAGTCAATTTACCACTCACTTTAGTCCCAACTATTCCACCTCAAGACAGCACCATACTACCACCACCTACATACCAACCAAATAAAGGAAAGAAACATATAAGTACACAATCAATACCCTTAGCTAGCTCATTTGTAACAACCACCCAAGCAGAGTGTGAGAATTACTTTTTTGACATGTCGAGAGAGGTCTGGGTCGTAGAATTCCTGCTAACCTTCATTTTGATGCCAACAACTCCAAATGAGGCAAAACTGGATTTCTTAGGGGAAAACAACAAAGGTGTGGGAATTAAATTACGGGTGTGAACTGTAATGTAGAGCAGGGTTCTCCAAAGTCGGTCCTGGAGGGCCGGATCCGTGCCAGATTTTTGGCATATACCTATTAAGATAAATGTAGTTATCTTAAAATCTGGCATGGATCCAGGACCGACTTTGGAGAACCCTGATGTAGAGTGAGGGAGTTTAAACAATCAATGTTGCCAGATATGGTTTTCTACATCCACTAACCCTCTGCTTTCTCTGACCTGAAAGACAACTACCAGTCTTCATGTGACTAGGGCATCCCGTTTCAGACTCGACCCTGGAAGCTAATGTCCTGCATCATTGTAGTCTCCACTGCCCCTTTTTTCATCTGATTCTGTTATGTGGCCTCTTAGGCCAAAACATGACAATACTCCCTCCGAAAGGCCTCCTTCTATTATGCCTGGGCTTGTGGGGAAACTTTCTATGAAAAAGCCTTACCTATCTAGAGGAATGGACAGTTCCCAGGAGTTATCAGATACACCAAACCCCTAACACCCTACCAGATATTATAGTTGCCCTCAATGGTACTTTGAGCAATGTAGTTCCTCTACTTTATACTCAGGTGTTCCATCTACTAAAGCAGGAGGAGTCACCAAAGTAGAGGCGATGGCATCTTTATTCTGGAGATATGACCGTCAGGATGAATCTTTCAATAATCCATGAGCCTCATTTCTAGTGTGGACTTCACAAATAATGTGACTATGTAAAATTGTCCTACAAATTCTGGTTAAAGCTTGGGATGAGACCCTGGAACAGACAAATAATTGGTAATTACCCAGACCCTTGCACCTGTCTTCAACACTGGACCCGCACAGCGTTTCCTGTTGGCAAACTTCTTTCTACTGAGCTTTAGCCCTCATGATAATTAATGTTGAATCTTGGCCCTTATGTATGTCTTGGAGTAAAGTCTGAAGGAACTACAGAGGAGGCAATGGCAAGTAGCCAAATGAAAAGATGGAACCCTGTGGAGCAGTAAAATGTGAAATATTCGAAAAAGGTATACAGGTTTTGCATGAAAAATTCACAATCACAATCCCTTGCACCCATCTTTGTGAATAGCTTATCAACAATACCTCAAATATTGGTGAAGGGTTGATTCAGTCTTTCTGTCTGTCCCTCTGATTAGGGATGATAAGTAGTGGACATAAAATGTATCACACCAATTTTTTTAACACTGTTCTCCAAACATGAACTATGAAATGAGACCCTCTATCTGCATGGTGAAGTCCAAGCAACCTGATGATTTCTTTGAGAAAGACTGCTTCTAGGGTGGGAGTAGTGGCATTATTTTCCAATGGAATAAAATATACTGTAGCTGTGCTGCAAATTAATTTATATAGTGTTTCCTACCTCTGATCAGGTGTTGAAGCCAGTTACACTGGGCAGCATGCTGCTCTGGAACCCAAGGTTAGTCCAATGGGCATTACCTTTATAGGATTTCTTTGTGATCATTAGTGGGGGCCTGAAGAAATATGATAGTTTAGACAGAAGACTGGTGAAAACTGGGCATTAAAGTGTGTGACCTTTAAAATGAAGTGTGGTTCATTAACAGTACTGCAATAACAGAACTTAAGGCAGACACACAAATGACTTATACTATACTGTGCTCAGAGAGAACAGGAATCCATAGGACGAAAAGGAAGGAAGTGATTAGTGGAAAGAAAAGGAGAGGCAAGAATCAGACGTTTGAAGTCAAGGCAAATGTTTAAAGATGGGTTTTAGGAATATAAAGGAGGCTTTTTGAGATAGCATGCAATTTGAGAATGTAAAACTATAGAAAGAAACAACTTTATTTGGATATGAGGCAGTGCTATATTAGATAACGTTGATAGGCACCAGAATCAGGAGAGCATTCTGTTCTTTGCTCACCTAGTGCTAGACCACCGCTTTGACACTATGGCATTTAAAAATAGATGCCGGGAAAAGAGGAGGGTCATTCATGACTTTAACAAAGATTATTCATTGAAAAACTAGAATTAAAAGTTCTGAATCATAGGATCCTCACTAATAGTAATGATTGTAGAATTAAATAGTAAGCTAATCCAAACAACAACCTGCCGTCTCTAGATTTAAATACTGACAGGATCAATATTTGTCAATTTAATTTTAATAAAAAAAAAAAATTGAGAGCAGCCTATCATACTATTGTATCCATCTTGGAGTCTAAATCTAGGCAATAATAGCAATAATGCCCAGTAAAGCTATGAATAGATTTCCATGTAGCTGCTTTTTAAACGTCCAATATGGGGAGCAGGGAGCAGTAGTTGCTGTGTTCATCTTGTGGAGCTCTGGGCTTTCCAGGCAAGGCTTTGTTGGCCAGTTGGTAACAAAGTGAAGTGCAAGAAATGTCCTTCCTTAGTTAGATAAGTTAGTTAGATAAGAATGTACTACTGAATTTTGACTCCCCCCCAGAATATCATCATACAAGAATAAGGAAAGGTAAGTACATACATGGTAGTATATATTTACCATTCTTAATTCCACCTCTACATACCTTGAAGAGATATGTGCTGAGTAGGTACAAATATGTGGATTTAGGTGTAGAAAATCTAGTATTACTAACCTAAACCTAATCAAGGGGAGCCTGTCATCATGGTAGAGCTTTACCCCATCTATTTTCCAAAGCATGAATAGTGTCTGTTAGGCTGAGCAAAGTTCAGTCTAACAGACACTCACCTGATCGGTGTCAAGCAGCCAAGACCTTTACATGCACTAATGTGCAGACCCCTAGCAGCCTGATCCAAGCTTTGCCGGGCTGCAGATTTCACAGCCCTAATGGCAGTGACCTCATCAGCCCAACAAAGCCCTGCGAGGTCCTCCCACACATGATGAGAGGGAGCATCACCAATAGAGTCAGCCCTGTGAACTTTAAGTTTAAGCCCGAGAGTGCAGAGGGCTGGCTATCTATCAGTGATGCCGCAACACAGAGTGGGGTGGGGTCAGAAAGTATCACTGGCCCCACCTCACTTTAGGGATGGAACTCCTCTCATTAGCTGATCCATGACAAGGTTAGTCAATAAGAGGATGCGGCTGGGTCTTTTAGTTTTGCCATCCCTTACCCTTAAGGTTTCAGTGTGTGCTTGTATGTATGGATTTATGTGTATTTGTGCGTGAGTAGATGGTTGTGTACAAGGGTTTGCATGCATGTGATTGTGAATGGTGGGTGTAAGTATGTGTTTTTGTGAGAGGATGAATGAGAGTGAGCTTGTGAATGGCTGTGTGAATGTGTACTTGTGAATTTATGTTTGTGAGTGAGTATGCTTGCTTGTGGATGAATGGGTGTGAGTATGTGTATGAGCTTATGAATGGATGGGTGGAAGTGAACATGTACATGTGTGCCGGCCTGCCACATCCCCAATAATAGTATGAATTAAAAGCTTCTGCCATTACCAACAACCCAGGCTTTCATTCTGAAGAAGGTAAACCTATTAGCAGATTCATAACCAGGGTTACTAAGAGGATAACATTGTTTTCTTTGGAGGCGCTTGACATGTGCCAAAATACTGCATTTTTTAACAAACAACTTAAGCCCTCCAACTCATTTGAGGTCATCAAAATTGACAGGCTACCAAATGCCGTTTTTGTCTGTATTAGTGAATATGCTGCTATAGAAGAGGCATGTGATCATTTTATGATTACTTCTTGAAGTTTAAGATCTGGGATGAAGATCTTTCTGTGTGCAACTGAAGCCTCTTCTCTGTCTTTAGGTGTTCTGCTCTTTGCTCAATCCACTCTTCTATACTGAGGGTCTGATATCTTATCCTGTTAATGCCAGAACGATGGAGGACTGATGATTGGTCTTTTGTCTTCGCCTTATCTTGACAAAGCATCAGCATATAGTTCATAGTATATAATATTATATTCAAACTGTAAATTAATAACAACACTGTAGCATGTTTAGTGTTCATGTACTTCATTGATTTTAGATGTTGTAGTTGTTATGTTCTGTCCAAAATAATGTTGAGCCCCCTCCAAGTAGTGTGCCAATGGGCCAAAGTTCTCTATTGTAGGTAGTATAATAAATTACTGTGGAATTGAGAGTTGGCATAAAATAGGATACAGGATGTACAGCTCGAGTCACTGGATCTTTTTGTTTCAGATTGGCTCCATGCTCACACGAAGGAGGATCCATCTCGAGGATAAAGAGTAACCCGCTATCTGAATGTTTCAAAATGGGGACAGTAGTGAAGCCTTTCAAACACTTTTCCTGCTGTTTTCCTTATTTCAATAGGAGTTTCTGGGAACCCTTGCACAAATGGCCTGTAGAAATTAGCATATACCAGAAGTCATTGGATCTCTTTCATGTACTTAGGGGACAGCCAATCTTTCACCGGCTTGACTGTGTTGCGTTCCATATAGATTCCTTGGTAAGAGATCCTGAAACTCAGAAAACCCACTTCAGTCACTTCAATTAGATATTTTACAATCCCTGCAAAAAGGAGGTTTCCCGCAATATTTTCAAAACATCTTTGACATGTTTTCAATGCTGTTCAACGGGGTCCGTAAATACTAAGATATCATTAAGTTGAATGACTGTATATATCATTGGCAATTTGCTGAAATGCGCAGATGCCTTACATAGACCAAATGGCAAGTATTTGCAATGTCTGTATTGTATATTAAAGGCTGTCTTCCAATCGCCTACTTGTTTAATTCTCACAAAACTGTATGCACCTCTCAAGTCATATTTGTTTCTCTGAATTAAAAGAAAGGATATGAGGGGTGAATGGATATCTATTGCATATTACTATTGCATTACGTTCTCTAGTCAATGCTTGACCAGTAATCCCCTTCTTGGTGTTGGTATGAAAACGATAGGAGCACTAGCCAGAGGTACAGAATGGCAAATAACCTCTTTTTGTAAATTGTACTTTAAATAACCACAAAGGACCTCATCTTATTTATTTATTTATTTATTTATTTACAGTTTTCTATAGCGCGGACATGACCCATGGGTATCAGAGCGCTTAACATCATATGGTATGGGTTACAGACACAGTGTACATAGAGCAATAGGATCGTACAGACTTAATAATGTCTTTTTAGACCTAGTAACTAAAAGGCTCATTTAGGGGAAAACAACAACGGAACGGTATTGATTAAGACTTAAGTTAACAATGTTCTGAGGTAGTATTTCTTTGAGGTTCAGTCAATTCTATTCCCATATTGAGTATCTGGTCATACAATCAATGACAAGTCTTCGGTAGCGTTTGTCTTGTTTATGGGAGGAACTTGCTCATAAGAAAGTTCTTGATTTCTTTCTTGAATCTTATAGTGTTTGTAATTTTTCTGATGTTTGCAGGAAGGGAGTTCCATATCCTGGGAGCTACGCCTGAGAATGTCCTCTCATATGTTTTTTTCTTCTTAAAGATAGGTGGTTTCAGGAGTAGATAATTGGCACTCCTGACAAGTCTGTTTCTTCCTGAGAATTCTATTTTGTGGGCGAGATATTTAGGTGTGTTGTGATGAATCGCTTTATGGGTGATTAATGCCATTTTCATCTGTACTCTGGCTTCATACGGTAACCAGTTTAAGGCCTTCAAGTGAGGCGAGATATGATAAAATTTCCTTGACCCTGTATTAAGCCTTGCCGCTGTATTGAGGCAGGCTTTTAGGGGTGCTGTTTAGATTTTTGGTAGACCAACAAGTGTAGTACAACCATATTCGATCCTAGAGACAACCAGTGATTGCACAGCTAGTTTCAAGTCTGTCTCCGTTAAAAAGGATTTCATCTTTCTCAGATAGTTCAAGTGGAAGCGGGCGTTTTTTGCCATAGATTTAATGTGGGTTTTCATATCAAGGTTCTCATCCAGTGTGATTCCGAGAGATTTCGCCGAGTCAACTAGAGTTGGGATGCAATTTAATGCTGTAATCATTTTGGACCATTCTTTCACTAAGGAATGATTTTTTTGTGGTGTGATGAGTAAGAATTCTGTTTTGTTAGCGTTAAGCTTGAGATGATTGTTAGTTAACCATTTTAGCGATATTTTGAGGGCGTCATTCATTGTGGTTATGTCTACCAGGCTAGCAATCTTGATGTAAAGTTGCGTGTCATCTGCATACATGTGGTAGGATATTTCCGAATTCCGCAGAATTTCTGTGAGAGGTTCGATGTATAAGTTAAACAGTGAAGGAGATAAGGTGGATCCTTGCGGTACTCCGAGTGTGTTTGGGCATGATGACGATAGTGCTTGGTTTACTAGGAATCTCTGAGTTCTGTTCTTTAAAAATGATTCGAACCATTTCAGTACCGTGCCAGACATTCCCATCCTGTTGTGAAGTCTGTTCAGTAATTATTCATGGTTAACTGTGTCAAATGCTGCTGACAAGTCGAGGAGGATGAGCAGACAACATTGATTGCTATCTAGAGCTTGAAGAGCATCATCGACAATGTGTAGGATTGCTGTTTCAGTGCTATGATTTGCTCTGAATCCCGATTGGCAGTCATCTAGCAATGAGAAGTTGTCGATATATTTACTCAACTGATTCTGTACACATTTCTCAATGAGTTTAGCAAGAAAAGGGATGTTGGTCACTGGGCGATAGTTGTTTGGATCTGTTGGGTCCCCTGTGGGTTTTTTGATGATCGGGACTACTTGTCCAGTCTTCAGGCTTTCTGCCAGGCACCCCTGTGTGAGTGAGGCGTTTATGATATCTGTCCATATTGGAATAATAGTATGGCTGATTTCATTCAGGCATTTCGATGGTAGTGGGTAGTTATATTGGTTGTTGGGTTTCGTGGTCGCAAGTGTTTTAGCAATTTCCTTATGGTCTAATAATTTGAAGGTGTTCCACTGTGCTTTGGTTTTAGTCGTCTTGTTTGCATAATTCGGATCAGATAGTGATGGAGGCGTGTTGTCTTTAATGTTATCTGCGGCGGTCCTAAGTTCTTCTTCCAACTTATTGGCTTTGTCAATGAAGAAGGTAGAAAATTCATCGCAACTTAGTTGTGCTTTAGTGTCCTCTTGCACAGATTTTGCCAGCTTGTTAGATTGTTGTTTTATGATTTTGAATAATTTACGTGGTCTGTTGTTGGCGTTATCCAATTCTGTTCTGATAAATTCCTTTTTTGTGTTGATTCTTGTTATATTAATTTCTGATTTTTCTAAGTGATTTCAGTGTAGGGGAGGAAGGGTGTTGTCTCCATTTTCTTTCTGCTCGTCTCAAATTACGTCTTTCTTCATTCAATATTCCATTGAACCATGGATTTTTATTATTTTCCGTAAGTCTTTTTAATTTGAGTGGTATGGTGGCATTGACTATTTCCGTTACTGTGGTGTTGTAACGGTTCGTTAGATCGTTCGCATCTTTCAAGTTGTCAGGTGGGTTTAAGTCTCTCTTGCAACTTTCAGATAGCAAATCCAAATTTGAGTCCCTGGTATCTCGAATCCATCTTTTCATTTTGGCAGTTTGAGTCATTTTTATTTTCTCCCGTGATGGTATTCGGAAGGTTATGGCGTGGTGATCTGACCAGTCGCACTGTTCAATGGAGAGGATTGCGATGTCCTTGTTCTTCGAGATAATCCAGTCCAGTGTAGCTCCTTTTGAGTGAGTTGGTTGAAGACATGCTTGGGATAGTTTTAGATCATTTAAAAATTCTTTAAAGGCGTTGACCTGTTCGTCCAACGAAGATTGAAATCACCTAAAAATACATTATTAATGTCGGAGTTGGCTTTAGCAGTGATGATCTCCATCAGTTGGTCAATGAAGTTCATATTGTTTCCTGGTGGGTGATATAGGGCATGTAGATTGCAGATCTGTTTGTTTACCGCTATTATGTTGATCCCTAGGTATTCGCATGATTTGAGGGGGTCAGATTGAAATTGGCCAACTTCTAAAGTCGATCTATGGATACCGGCAATACCTCCCCCTGTCTTTATCTGCCTGTCTAGTCTTAATATGTTGTAGTGGTGGTACCAGAAGGTCCAGGACTGGCGATGAGGATTCGGATAACCAGGTTTCAGTCAGGATTGTAATGTATATTTCTTGTTTGATGATGATGTCCAAAGCATGTTTTGCCGCAGATCGACAGTTGAGTAGCAGACATTTTAGAGATTTCTCCGTTCTGGTTGAGGTCATGTTTAACGGATCCGTGGTTATTTGGATTTGTTGTAAGTTGTTGAGGTTTAATTTCCTTTCCTTCCTTGTGGATGTTCTGTTTGTGTCTATTGCTACTCTTTTGATTTCCTGTGCTATCATGGGGTCTGATGATTCATATTCCTGGAGTAGTGATGTTATGTCTTCTTCGGTTAGATAATTTTGCTTCCTATCTGGTCTGTTCTGTCTGTCTGTCAATGGTAGAGATCTCATGTTGTTTATACCTATGGATGTATTTACTAGCTCTCTGATGAGTTTTACTTCATTCTGAGTATTCTTTGTGATATCACATAGTTTTTCTATCCCTTTCATGGGGTTTTGTATATCCTTTGCTAGATTGCTGATTTGTGTTTGGGTCTCGCGGATATTTCTCATGACCTTAGCTGCCATAGTGTGAATAATCTTCCGTAAGTTCCCATTTTCACAATTTCTGTTCTTGAGTTTCCGTTTAGAGCAATGTATCATTGGTTTCTTTATATTTCCCTTCGGTCGATTATTATCTCTCTCATTGGTTTCTGGGTTAGTCATTCTATCATGCTTTGTTGAGCCACAGTTGTATCTGTTATTATATGTATTTTGTGTTCTCTCTGATTCATTCACGATTAACAAATTTTCAATTTCGCCTATGGCTCTAGGTTGAGGGACTAGTTCCCGTGGGTTATTCGATGGGGTGATGGTTTGTACAGGTTCCTGTTGTTCTCTGATTGGAGTAATGTTTATAGTGTTGGTGTCGGCTGAGCTTAGGTTGTCTGTTGGCATATTCTGGACTTGTACCAGCCAAGTGTCTCTTATTTGCATATCTTGTTTCGGTTCCAGTTGGACTTTGATTGGGCTACTACTTATAGGGTTATTGTCAGATGAGAATGGGTTGTCCGTTGACCGATTCTGGCGTTGAAAATGCCAAGCGTCTTTTCTTTGTGTGGCTTGCTCCGGTTCCTGGTGGTCTCTAGTTGTTGAGCTACTTGTAGAGGGACTGTCGGGTGGGACGGGGTTGTCTTCTGATCTACTCTGGTGAAGGAGTGGGTTTGTGTTCTCCAGATTTCTTTTTAGAGTAGCGAAGATGTCGAATTTTTCCAGATCGTCGTTAGAGGCTTGGATCAACACTATTCCATTCTTAAAGATAGTTATGCAAATGTTCGCTCTGAGTTTAGGTGATGCCTGGTCATGAATTTTGTTCCATGCGGGATGTTGGTAGTCGCTTTAATATGTAGAAGGTTTGTAAAGGTATTGCGCCATTTTGCCCTTCTTCTGGTGAAGAAAATCATATCTTTTAAAATGATCCCTTTATCCATACAAAAGGAAGTGTCAGAGATCAATGTGCCAGGGTTTCTCCTTATGAGGTTATGCTTAAATTTTTTGGCTGCATTTTTGGAGATATATGAAGGGTTAAGTATGTTGTAAGCGTTCTTGCCTATTCGTTCCTGGTAGTTGTCTTCCATCTTGTGATATGTGTTGGCGTTGTAGAAAATGGATGCCTTTTTCCTAGTGGTATTGTTATTCTCTTAGCATTAATTACTGAATAATAATTATCACACTTCTATCAAGAATTATAACAATAAAATTATCTTTAGTAATTGTAATAGATTCTTGTTGTAGTTTCCTTTTCCAAGTAGTTTCTTCTGTATTCCACTAGAAAGTGCTCTCTTCATATAATAGATTAACTAGCCTTTGTTATGATCTTATAGTGATAAAATGGACTTTTCAAGATGCCCGCCGTTTTGGTTGACCTTCTATGGTCTGAATACTTTCTCTCTTTCTACTCTTAGAATTTGTCCTCTTTCACTTTCCATCATCTATTTAGGATCTGGAATTGGCTCCTTTCTCCCTGTCCAGTAATTTGTCAGTCCTCTTTTTATTGCACCTGCCTCTGAATAATTGCCATTTTGAAGTACTCTCTGTGTAATCAGCAAGAGCTACCTATCCTTTCCTAAAGAGGGTAATCGAGTTGTCCTAAGCGGCCGCCATTTTAAAGTCAGGCGCGCCGCTTCGAAATTTTCCTTCAGTCTCACTATCCGCTCTTTAGTAGTATTGATTGTTCTTACTTCAGCCCCCGCTTATGTTATGTTAGGGGGCGCAGGGTCCCTTTGAATTCTTCCCAAGTGCTTCACCTTCGCTCCGCCTCCGTTGCTGTCCCTCACCTCGGTTCAGTGACGCGTCAGTGAACAGCGCTCTCCACTCTTCGTTCCGCTTCCTCGTTGACGCGGAGGAAATCTAGGGGTTGTAGAAGTATTCCCAAGGGGGCGCCAAGCATCCAGGGGCAACGGGGCAATCTGCTCATCTGTGTCCAGTGGTAGCCGATGTCTTCGTCGATGCGAGGCGATTGACCGTGCCTGGATGAAACGTCTTGCAGGCGCCTTCCCGCGTCCTCAGGTGCCCTCAGCAGTCAATGATAGTGGCAGTCTCGTAGTCCGGTGAGGAGCAGTCGCACTGGACTTCGGTCTCTTCCTTCCAGGGTAGGTCGTAGTAACTTTATTTTTCTATCTCTTGATTCCGCTGTTATTCCGCTGTTATCCAAGTGTCCTGGGGGGGGCTTTGTAATGCTCTGGGATATATATATTTCAGTCTTTAATGCACCACATATGAAGGGTAATCCTTGTCTTAGACTTTGTGGTGTAAAGCAATAGTACAATTGATCTGAGGGCAATAGTCAAATTGATCTGAGGATTATGTTTGCGAAGTCAATTCATTGCTAAAATCAGCATGAATGGAGGGATGTCTATGAGATTCAAACATATCTTTCCGATATGCCCATTCCCTAAAGTCATAAACAAATCTCTAATTTCTCAACAGACATCTTCCTCTAACAAAGCTTTTCCATCAGTTGCCACAATAGGATCCGGTTATTCCTTTAATTTTATCAGGAGGCTATGCAATGTATGAAACAACCGGTCGATGAAATATCCTGATACCCTGAAGTTGATTGGTGCCAGCAGACTCAAGGGTTCTATGTGGGTTAATTTTTTATTGGGATCTAAAAAGAGTCTTTTGGTCTTTCTATTGAAGTGCTTGGCTTGAGAGGATCCCAAAGAGGGTTTGTGGCTTATGGTCGGGCTTTGAAGTTTACCTCTAAGTGAAGACAGTATCTGATAAAGTGTCAGGCGATTCCATAATTAGATATAATCCGTGCTGGCTTCATTTATTTTCTTCAAAAATGAGGGACCTTTTGTAGTATTCTCACGTTATGCTGTTATGTTCCCTTTCTCAGTATCTCTAGGTGCTCAGCCAGTGTGAGTGTTCCATGTAGAATGTTGGCGTGAGTGGCATGAGTGGAATGCTTGGGTGCCTGGTGTGTGAGTGTTGTCAGTTGGAAGATGGGCTGAGCAGCTAGGAGGTTGCTCCTGGTGGGGCATGTTGTAACTTCTACTTAAGGACTTAATAAACTACAAGAAACTCAACTCGGCTACGTCTTCTATGTCACCTGAACACGTGGGACCAGCCCATTACACCTTTTTATGTTTCCAACTTGCATTGTCTTCCAGGGGTCTCATGAAGTCTTCTGCTTCTATCACAATGTTCTTTATGGATACACTTCTAGCAAAGGAGAGTCTTCACATCTTTGTTTTATTTTACAAATCAATCTGCAGTGTTTAGTTTATCGGTGCATTTGATGTGGTGTGCTGGTTCACCACCATAGATAGAGCATCCTTTAATTCTACTCATAGGCGTTGCACACACATCGATAGTCCCTGGGATGCTACCTGTTTTTCTGTTTCATAGAGTTTCATCCCCACAATTGGACACCTATTGTTTTCTTCTCCACAGTCCCTTCCATACAAACCTTACTCAAAGACATATGTAAAATATGAGATTCAGCATCGATCATATGATGGGGAAGAGTTCAGGGCCTGCCTTTGTTCTTTTAGATCCTCAGTCTGATCTTAAGGCTGTTTAGAAGCTCCAATACACAGTATGCGCCTTCCAGCAGCAGGCAGCTGAACAGAACCCAGGACCTGAGCATATGTATGGGTTCCCTATAATTTCTTTGGCCCACGCTTCCTTCAGCAGCACCCTGTGGCACTCAAGGTTGCATCCTGTGGCAATCAAGGAAGGTAATATTGCCTGCCTACAATTCCAAGATCCCAAGACCCCATGGCCTCATGGTTACTCGCAGAGCACCTGCGTATTCAGCAGGAGTCCAGAGTCCCCCTCTGAGGGTACTTTCCACAGGAACAGACCTCAGAAGTTCCAGAGAAACCCTCACCTCTATTGTCCCCGGCAGGCCCATCTTCTACTTTTCCCCTGAGGGAGTGGGAATGCCCGTTCAAATGGCCCTGGAGAAGGAGGTGCAATGTCAGTAATCCAGACAGGGCTTCCCCTCCCTCTAAAACCTCAAAGGAGCACCCCAGACAGGGGTGCGTGGAATTTTTTATTCTGCCAGCAGAGTTGGAGAAATGTATTCATTCTGCCTTACTCTTATAACATGGAATTACTAATAAATTCTGCCCTTCTGCCGGCATAATTAATCATACATCACTAGCCCAGAAGGCACAAGCAGGATGGGAAATCCAGTTTGATACAGGCCGAATGGTTTGAATCTTAGCCGGTCTCCTCGTTGTGTGGGACCAGTCTTGTTTTGGGCTCTTCTGGTAGGTCTTGCGCTTGCTTGATCTTGGACTTTTTTCCCGGAGAATCACCAGCAACAGGAGTGGTAGCAGCACTCTACTGGCATGCAGAGCAGCACCTAGACAGGCCGAGCATCAGATGCCATGCACCGGCACAGCTAGTGCCCCAGGGAGGGAATAGCTGTCTTGTAGAGGAGCATGATAGTGTGCAGCCTTTGGTGCCCTCTGCAAAGTGAGCAGCCCGTGGGTCAGGGCATGTGCAGACGCCAGAGGGTGGAGAAGACTGAGCAGGACATGGCACTTGAAGTGCACACTTTTAGCTCCAAGCTCATGCCCTTCTGTCAGTCTGTGTCAACATCATTATCATGCTGGACAGTGACAGAAAGTATTTGTTTTGCGCATTCAGTACTTTTATGACTAAAAGTTATTCTCTGAAGATATTAGATGAGAGAGGTGCCATTTAACAGTTAATGAATGGCCCATAATAGGCCACAGTTTCACTTTCTCTTTATCCAATGGCCACACTTACTTGGAGCTTAAAAATCCCTGACAAGGTGCTCATGAAAAAGAATCACTGATCTAGCAATGGAGTGTTTCGCAAATGCATCCTAGTAGTCTTCCACTGGTCGGCATCTTCTGGACCACGTACCACGAGGAACCATAGAAATGTCTTCCACCAGTGGTCAGGTAGTTAATACTCTGGCAGGAGCCCTTAGAATCAGTAAACACGTATGTCACTGCTGCAAAAGTGCCTTGTTATGCCTACCTAACATTATGCAGTAAAGTGACTAGCGTCACCACCACGCATGACAATGTGGCTGTAATAGCTTGGCTGTTACTGTGTACACACAGGTGACCCATGCTAGTGGCATTTAGTAGAGTGTTGCCTTGGAACAAGCACTCAAAATATCTTTGGAAATAAATATTGAGATTTAGCACATGCTTACGTACTACACAGACTCCTAGATCACTACCAAATTTGGATCACCACCAAATTTGAAGGAGTTTATCGGTAACCCCTCATGATTTCCACCAAGTGAAACTCTGCGTGCTCCGTCCAGGCCTAGTGCCAGAGGTTTGGCTGTCTCCCTTTATTTCACTGGCATGCCCAGGCATATCAGAAAGTGTAGGTTAATTAGCTCATATACATTTATCCCCTGCCCTCTTTCTCTCCCAGGAGAAGGCATAATCCCTTCCGAATGGGGCAATTGTGTGGGGGATGCTTTGACCCGACTAGTGGCCAGCAAAGTAATTTTAAGGTGGCCAAGCAATGTGGTTCAAAGCCGCAACCCATTAGAGGCTTGTTCAGGAAATACTAAAATGCTCAAAGTATATAAAGGAATACAAGTTTGGCCAAGTTAACATTATATTTGCGTATCTATAGAAAGAGATATTAATCATTTTTCTACATTGAATCAATGCACACTAGATGTGATGGTACAGCTTTCAACTACAATGTGAATAGGGTAAAGCACTCTAGACTTACAATGAAACACTGCTGACTCGCTGTATGGTAAAAAAGAAATTGGGATGTTATATTAAAAGCCTATACACACTATATTTCCAGTCTGTGACAGACTACCTATGTTGAGATACTGGCCTACGTTAGACAGTAGTTTCACTCACTCAGTCCGTATACTCACGTAATCAGTGTAGGGCCTCTTACTCCAGATGCATGACAGTGGACCTTATTTTGAAAGGTAGGCACTCACTCAAATTCATTTGCCGCATCTTACAGTACATTTGAGTTACTCACAGCAAAGGTCTACAAACACAGAGGTCAAAAGCACATTACATGGGGTTGGGGGGTAGGTGGAAGGGGTTAAAAGGATCAGAATCTAATGCATCAGACAACATATGTTTTTACCATTTGGCCTCAGTGGAATAAAAAAACATAAATAGGTTAGGTCATGAAAAAGTGATACATTTGGAAGAACAATAGCAAACTAAAACCAAAGGTGGACCAGGGCATGAATTGTAGGTAGGTTAGAATAAAAGGGAATAAAAGGTGTGAGAGGGCCGGGGTTCTAAGTTAGTTTTCTTATATTCTCCAGCTTGAGCAGACTGTATTTCTTTTCTGAAATTCCATGAGCGTCTTATCCTAATTTCCAAAAAAAAGAAACATAAAGGGCCAGATGTAGGAGCCCAAATACCGGCCGGTAACGGCCGATTTCGGCCGTTACCGACCGGTATTTGGGTTTTCAGATGTAGGGGGCTGAAAATGACAGAATCTGAATATTTACCGAATCGGTAAAATTACCGATTCGGAAGCCACGGACGAAGGAGGAAGCACCGACGTGCTGGGGGTTGATTGGACCCTCAAAATACCCTTTGCCCGTTCTTGGCTCATGGGGCACTGACTCCAACCTTCCTAAGCTTACTACATCAGAACTTCTGATAAAGCTAGGGAAACGTATATTTATAATTTATATTTATACACATTGATAAAAAGGACATTATCACTTTTCTTTGTACATACACCTTAATTTTTCTGTGGTAAGACATTAGTGAGTGACAGGGGGATCTGACCCCGGTCCTGACGAAGGGGCATGGTGCCCCGAAACATGTTGACCCGCACAGGAGAGTAAGCCCATTAACTTGCTTTACCTCTCCGCATCACTTTTTTAACAATACCAGCCAGTGTTTATTAAATATTTTTTTCTACCACTAGGCAAGGTATTTTTTAACATCACTTATATATTATCACTCCTGACCCTACTGACACTCACTCCTATTCACTCACATAGCACCCACAATAAAAAGGTGCTCCAGCGTAGTCGCTTGTCGCAGCACTGCCCCATCCCGCAGCGGGGCGGGAAGACCCCAATGATGAAGCATGACACCAAGGGCCCTTTTGGTGTGTGAGGGGTATTTTAACACACATTGTGTATTCCAGGAACACCAGGATATACACTAACTCTACATGAGGTGGACCTTGTTGATGATCTGTACTTTCAGGAGAGGAGGATGCGCCCACCTTGGTGCCGTTAAGCACCACCTCTTCACTCCCCCCTTTTTGATATTTTTTGCCGTTAACCATGACCACAGCTCGAGGGTTAATGTATAATTTCTGGAGAGCCTGTATGAACCCTTGCTTGAATCCTACCCAGGACATTGCGAGCCAAAGGAATGGCCAGGAGACCCTATCGAAAGCCTTCTCTGCGTCGAGAAGTACTAATGCCATAGGGTCTCCTGCCAGCTCGGTGTTATCAAATAGACTGATCACTCGCCGAATATGATTTGTGGTTTCCCTCCCGGGGACCAAGCCGTGTTGAACCTTTGAGATGATTTTATGGATAATTGGTGAGATGCGATTAGCTATTAATTTGGAATACATTTTTGAGTCAACATTGATCAAAGTGATAGGTCGGTAAGACCCCATCTGATCCGGGGGTTTGTGTTTTTGTGGAAAAATCACTATTTTAGCCATGGACCAAGAGGTTGGGGGCTGCCCCCCTATAAATATATGCACACAGAGGTCTAGTATTAAATCCTTAAGTTGGTCCAGGAAAACTACATAAAATTCCAAAGGGATAGTATCCAATCCAGTTGCTTTCCCACGGGGGAGGTCTTTTATTGTTTTTACTATTTCCTCAACATTCGGAAACCTCTCTAAGTCTCCTCGATATTCCTCAATAAGTTTATCGAATGCATCTTTATCAAAGTATTCCTTCATCTTTTCTGAATCTGCATCACTTTCCTCCGTATACAGAGTGCTATAAAAACGCCAGAATGCCTCTCCTATTTTCGCTGGATCAGATATCAGACCTTCAGTTGGATCTTGAATCTCACATATATTATTCTGTGAAGCTAGCTGTCTCATACGAATGGCCAACTGATGACCAACTAGCTCACTAACCTCATAGACTTTTCCACTGTGAGTAGAAGCTTTTCTAACTGCTTTGATAGTAAAGATGTTAGTGATAGACGCTTTGGCAATTGCCACCTGATACTGTCTGTTCGTAATATCTTCTGTGGTTAGGGAGTCTCGGGTTGCCCTTATAAGATTTTCCTCAGCCTCCTTCAGAATCTCCTGTAGTTCATTGAGAGACTCTCTTGCCAATTTATTAGCTCTTAATGGGTATTGTATTGTTTCTCCCCTAATCCCTGCCTTTAGAGCATCCCACACAAAATTTACAGAGGTACTCCCATAATTGTCTTTTATAAAGTTAGTGATCCAGCCTCTCATATGATTGCAATATTGATTCTCAAGAAGCAGGGATCTCTCAAATGTCCATACTCTTGGTGTCTGATTCATATGGGTCAAACCAACCGTACATAACAAGGGATTGTGATCTGAAAGAACACGGGGTAGCTTTTTTACTTCTGATATGGCTCTTAATTAATTGGACATCAAAAAATAGTCCAACTTAACATGTGTCTGGTCCGGATTTGAATAGAACGTATAACCTGGATCATTAGGGTTGGACTTTTGCCATCCATCAACTAACCCATGTGTGATGCATTACTGCTTTATCGCCCTAAAGACCTTAGGTTTACGACCGTGATACTGCCAGTCATCTCCCGCTGACCAATCAGGAGGAAGGTTTATATTGAGGTCTCCACAAATAAGTAATGGTAAAGGCCAGTGGAAGAGTTCACTACAGACCTGATTATTTACAGAGGGGTCGTCACAATTGCTCCCATAAATAGAGCAGATGGTCATTGGTTGAGATTGTCCCGCCTGAAACTCTGTGATTGCCCATCTTCCATATTTATCAGTTTTCATCCGAGTAAAGCGATTCCCTACACCTTTAGCTAAAATTGCCACCCCTCTTACCCGAGCTCCCTGTGCGGTAGCACCAATCAGATTGTATCCCAGTGATTTTAGTAGATGAGATTGTGAACCCTCAATATGAGTCTCCTGTAAACACACTAAGTTAGCACCCATAGCTTGTAGTCCTACTGAGACCATCTGTCTTTTTTTGATATCATTTAAACCACAAATGTTTAGTGATAGAATTCTTAACATCCCCATTTCATTAATCTATGTATCCTTACATATTTCTTCATTATTTTATTTGATGCTTTAAATACATTGAGCTCCAAACCCTCAATCTTCACGGGAAAAAACAGCTAGATTATTAGAATCTCCCCTTTCTCTAAGAAAACAAAAAAATCTGTCTGACCGGACCTTTCCCCCATCCTTTCCCTCCCCCCACCCACCACCACCTCTGGAGGTTACCTGACCCTCGCGGGGCGAGGGATGTGACATCCGCCGTTTCATGACCAAGTGAGCCCCGTGTGAGCTCCTCTGTAGCTAATTAGTATCCTGTTTAGGCATGATTGAAAAGAGTAAATGAAAAAAAAGAAAAGGAAAAGAAGGAATAAGAGCATTTTAGATTTGCTTTTGTTACAGTATTATTTTAGTTCCTGGAGCTCTTCTACATAGTTTTTTGCCTGTATCTCGGAGATAAAGCTGCGGGTCCGCCCTTTATATACAATCTTTAGTCTAGCAGGGTATTGAAGGAAGACTGATGCCCCTAGTTTCTGAAAGGGGTCGAAGAGTTGTCTTAGTCGCCATCTCCGCTCCACCGTGGCATGTGCAAAGTCTGGCCTGGTGAAAAATGTTACGCCATCAAATGAGCTTTTGCTGGTGGGTCGGGCTAGGTCATAGAGAGACTCTCGGAATAGAAAGTTCGCAAAGAACATTAGCATAGCATGAGGATGTTGTGGTGCTTTATTGCATTTCTTGATCATCGAAGGGAATCTGTGGGCTCTTTGAACCTCTTTATCCCAATCCCAGGATTGTAGGTCAGGAAAGGCGCTCCGAAGGAGTGTGATCATAAATTTCCTTGGATCGTCCTTTTCGATACCTTCGGGTTTTCCTAAGAAGCGGAGATTATTGCGCGTTGGCGGTTTTCCTGCTCCTTGAGCTTCCACATAATTTCTTTGACAGCTTCCTCATGCTCCTTGGATTTTACTTGCAGGTAGGTAACATCTTTCTCCAATTGCTCTGTTCTTCCTTCGACTGTTGTCATTCGGTCAGCGATCTCTGCACAGGTCTTCCCCACCTTCCTGACCGCACCTTGAAGTTTTTTTGCCGCTAGGCAGGATCTGCGGCTGTCGGATTTGACTTCAGCTTGAAAAGCTTTTGATGGAATGGAGGATATCACCAAGAGCTAATTCCTTTCCCTTCTCGCCAACAGGATCCATCTACTCCATCCTAGTACTTATAATTGTTTGGTTCCCCCCGGAAACATCCGTAGAGTTGGAGCGGATCAAAAAAGGGGGTGTACCGATGTAATCCCATTTCAGTTCTGGGGTGATTTCTTTATCCGATAAGTCCTGCTCTTTCCTGAGATGGTCTCTGTCTCTCTTTTTGTGCAGTTTTTTGGAGAGTCGCTGCTTTTGTACATCCGAGTTAGAGCTTGCGCTATTATACCATTTGCCTCCTTCCTCTTCACTTGATAGGGAGATACTCACATCCGACATCAATGATTCATCCGTGAGGGAGTAATAAAGATCTGGATTGTCCGGAGTGCTGGGTATATTCTCCTGTTGCGGTTTCTCCAACGGTTCTTATGCAGGGTCCAATCCCTCAGCCCCCAAAGCATGGTCTGGAAGGAGCAGTTGAGAGGAGCTGGCGGTATTTTCATCAAGACAGTTATGTATAGGAAGAGCCACGGGTGAAGCCGGCCCGCTTGGATTCATAGATGCCTCTGATAGCGACTCTATCATGCTTGAAGTGACATTAGCTGCATTCACCTTTGTTGGTTTGGTCTGTTGGATTGGACCCCCGTCCACACTCAGGGCCCCAAAGCTGGCTGTAATCAAAGGTTGGCAGCCGCCAGTCTCTTTCACGAGGCAGCCCGAGACTTTTTTGGTGAAGCTGCCGCCTGTGGGGAGAGTCTCACTGGCTGATTTATCTGGATAGTCCTTTTTAGCTACCCCTTTATCGGTGCCCCTGCCCTTAGCTGTCTGCATACCTGGCCTCAGCATGTCTTGCTTTATAGCGTCTTGTTTTTTTTTGGTGGGTGAGTGCAGGGGCTGGTCCGAGTTGTGTGCCAGGAATCGCGCTACACTTAGGCTTAACAGTGCGGCTTCCCTTACCCGACATCTTTTCCCTTTGTTCTCTTATGGCAATGAAGATTACAGCAAGCGCAGACCGTTTCCTTCCTCGTCCTTGATTACTCTTCAAGAAGCTGCCAAAAGTCAGCCAGTTGGACTCAAGATGCGAGTGTCCCTTCCCCAGCATCTGTCTCTGCCTGCACCTCGCGGTTCCTTTGTACTTCAATCCATCAGTCAGTTGACCTGTAGGGGGCTTGCTCAGGCTGGTATGCATTCGGGATGTCAGAGCCCGGACGAACTCCTTGATGCACGGGAACAACAGAGGATTGTTGCAGCTGAACCCACGCGGACAGGTAAGAGGAATGGATAGCCGCTTCTCCTGCGATAGCATATCGCTTTCACTTCTTTCCCAAATTTCTTTGCCCAATATGCAGGCAGTTTGTCTCCTATTCGCAGTTTCCTTCTTTTCATACCATTTTCATGCCTTTACACTTGGTTTTAGGTGAGATGTCGGGGAGTCACATCGGAGCGTCACAGCGGCGATGTTAGCCGGACGCCATCTTCCTCCCCAACGCAGGAGCCTTGGACCGCTCTCGTTCTACCAATCCTCTTGGTTTCAATAGAGTTTCCATTATCTCAGGACAAGTATGTTGAATCTTGTCCTACAGGAGAGTTTCCTATTCTTTTGATGTGCACATGACTGGACATGTACTGATGAACTCCATGTTAGATATTTGAATTTGTCTAGTTTACCTAGTTTATCTTCCCATGTGGGTTCTTCAACAATACTGTATGTTTGTTTTAGTAAGGTCGTAGTTTTAAGAGAAGGTTTTGGAAATGCCAGTTGATCAATCTGAGCAATCTTACATGATCCTTCAGTGCTGTCAGAGATGAATTATTTCCAGCATTCGTCAAAAGGGGGCCGTCTATGGCAGGCATCCTTTACTTGAAAAGCTCAATGCAATTGTACTCATCACTTTAGGGGGTGACGGTAAGCAATGCTACAATATGCTTCAAGGAAGGCATCTTGTTTTGCATGAGAGATTTGAAGGAGAGAATAACGCACAGGAGACCGGCCGCCACATTTTTCACCTCAAATAGTCAATAACCTACATGCTATGTGCTTTTCGTTTAATCAGACACCAATTATCTGAGATGTCAAATGTTATTCCATATTTTCTGAATCATGGGGAAATACCTTCCAACTTGGATTCCCTATTTAGGTGAAAGTGGATGTTTGTACCCAAAGTGCAATTAGACGTGTTGTACTAAGTGCCTTGGATTGAAAAATTCTAAGCAGATTACGTTTAGCATCATGTTCAACATGGCAATAACCTTTTATAAATGTTGAGCTCCAATAAATGCAGTTACCCCTGTGTTTTCTCTAACCAACACCTTGACTCCCTGTGGTTCAATTGTTGTGAATCCAGCACCGAAGATATTACCTACATCTCAATGATGATATGACCAATTAGTATTTCTGGGATGCAGAAGTAATGCTCTCATTTTACTTGGAGTACCTATTCACAACAATATTTCCATCTTTCTTCAGTCTTAAGTTCCAACCCATCATGTGGCCGACACCATTAGACAAAGTGGGGCCAAAATTATGAATGTAGATGCCTAATTCAAAGCCTGTACAATCGCATTACACCTACCTCTGAGTGGACCATTTGCTTGGATTGCCTGATTCTCAATGAAGATATAATGGTTTTCAACTTGACATTGTCATGCAGATTCTGGCATATTTACCAATGTATATTGTTACTAGCTAAATGTTTCTCTGTGCACCAAAATGTTTAAAGCACATTCATCGTAATTTAACTTTAGTTGTCAAAGAGCCTTTGTGTTTAAAATAAGACACTTAACTGAAGTTTTTTTTTTATATAACTACCTTAGATGTCTTCATCATTGGATACCTCAGGCACACCGAATCCTTTGGTTGGACCTGGGACTCTCTGCACGGTCACCCCAATGTTATGTATGCCCTTGTAGTCAAAAACTCCAAAATTAGATTTTTACTATTGCAAGGCCTATCTCTCTCATTGCATAGCATTGTGATGCCGTATTAAATTTAATAAATGCTATCCTTTGATAGAAAAAATGTAGAAAATTATCAGGTTTGGGCTCAAATGAACTGTAATTTTTAATTACCTTTTAATACATAAGTCAAATTTTAGATAACAGTTTTGAAAATGCTACTTTTAGAAGTTTGCCATTTTCCTGTCGAAAACTTTCTAAAGCCTTCTCAGGGTTTTCACCTGCCTGGGCCTATTAATGGCTTCCCAATTAAGAATTCCTATTGGGCCAGACAATGAACAATAGTCTCTGGTTGTAGCTGGGAGAGGTACATCCTGCTAGGATGGGAGAGTTAGAACCATACCCTGCCCCACAAACATTTCAAGGGGCTTACCTGCAGCACACTTAGAGGAACCTGATGCTAGCCTTTTGCCTGCACCTTAGAAGAGGAAGAAAGGCTAAGGAAGGAACTTTCCAGAAACAAATGTGGGGGTGGACTAGATGTTTGCCCACTTCAAAGGGTGGCATCAGGTATAAATATTGTATCTCCATAGCCATTCATCAGTACACTCCTGGGCATGTGGACATTACAGAACAAGAACTGCCTTCTTACCCGGAGGACTGCCCTGCTGCTTGAGGCCTGTTTGTTCCCCAGAGGACTGGCCTGCTGCTTGAGGCATGCCTTGTCCCCCGGAGTGTCAGTTGGCTGATCTCCCATTCTGATCTACAAGGGCACAGCACCCTCCAGAAGCGTACCTGCAATTGCCTAGCTGACTTACTGAAAATGGACTAACCTGGACGTGCAACTGAGCCTGCCTGAGCCCTAATCCTCAAGATATGCCTCACCAGGTCCTGGACTCCTGGCTGACACCAGACTTTACTTTTTTACAAGAAAAGGTGAAATCCTGAAGTTTTGGTACTTCCCTACCGCAAACGTGCCCATTCGCACTAAGACTGTGTCACCCACAAAGCTCACCAATGCAAAGTTCCGGTGAATCAGACTCTTCACACTACAGCAACCACTTTTGACAAACAGCAACGCAACATCTGCACTTTACTGCAGCAATGACAGCCCGCAGTGACTAATGCAAAGCTCCAGCAATGACCTTCAGTGACACCCAACTAGATCTTTGCGCTATAGCAACGACCATCTGCGATACCAGGCATGCTCTTCGCACTCCAGTGACAACCATCTGCAGCACTCTCCCTGCTCCTCACAGCCTCATCCACTGCAAATGGAACTCTTCGCACCAGACTTTGAGAAGGTAACTTTTTCAGCTAGACTAACTTGGTCCTTGTGTACAGCTGACACTCCATCATGGTTTGCCTGAACCTGTGACTTTCCCCTGGTCTAGCACCACCAGTTGTCTGCAAGTGGTGCTTTGTGATTTTAGGTGTGATATCTAACTTAATCTTTGTATCCGAATATCTCCCATTCCACTGATTGGATTGTTTTTGCTCTGGTATCACTTTATTTATCAAAATGTACTCTATATTTCTAATTTGGTTTGGGATTTTTCTTGTGATGTGGTTATATTTTATTACTGTTTGTGTGTTGCCTAAATACTTTGCAAAGTGTCTCTAAGTTAAGACTGATGTCCCTGTGCCAAGCTACCAGTGGGTTAAGCACAGGTTCATTTAGTGACTTTTGTGGTTCATCCTTACAAGGACTGTGGTTGCTGCCTGAGTGGAGCTTCTACCCTCTAAACCAATAACACGATTTCTTACATTTCATGCCCCAAATAAACAATTACAAAAACAACAGTTGATGGACAAAATGCAGAACAATGTCATACATTCACCCCAGTACAGAGATCTGGGCCTTAAATCCATCTTTTTTTGCTCACCATGCTATTCCACTTTGAACCCAACCATATGCAAATCAGCCTTGACCCTATGCCCCATGGTAACAGTCCAGCCTGAACTGCCAATCCAGGTCCTCCCTGGACTGGAAACAAACATCCTAGAACCAGTTTTGGGCTTTCAGCCCTAATCAGCCAGGATAGCTTGATTCCAGTGGCATGGAGAGCACAGGACTCAAATTATGAGCATACCCATCCCACTCGGGGTGACAAATGCAAAAACAACAGTTGATGGACAGAATGCAGAACAATGTCATACATTCACCCCGGTACAGAGATCTGGGCCTGAAATCCATAGTTTTTTTGCTCACCATACCATTCCAGTTTGAACCCAGCCATATGCAAATCAGTCTTGACCCTGTGACCCATGGGAACAGTCCAGCCCGAACTGTCAAGCCAGGTCCTCCCTGGACTGGAAACAAGCATCCTAGGACCGGTTTCTTTTTTCCTGAAGAAATAATGTACCTAGTTATCCACTGTGCCCACTGATTTGGTTACATTTTTCTTTTCAATATTACGTGTTTTGGAAATTGAAATACTTGCTGATAGATAATGATTTTTGTTATATTTCCCAGCACATTTAATCATCAGGTGTAGGGTAAAACAAATCACATGACAGGAGTTTTGCTTATCTCAGCATAAATAGTGTTTACATCGTGTCTACCTTTGCTTTTCCTCTCAATTGTTATGGCCCAGACCAATAGGGCCAATTATTTCCATTCCGGGGCAGATCACTCACTGGTTAAAATTCAGACATGTCTTCATAAAATTATTAATACATAGAGACACAGAGCTTCTAGGCTTGCTTTGCTTGAGGGATGGTTAACCTATATAACATATTTGAGAATGGAATGGTAAAGGAATATGCTGCTTTTGACTAGAAATGAAGCCGCAGTTGTTGACAGTTCTGAAGTAATTGCAGAGCACAAAATATAACACAATAACATATCACAAAGTGCTGTACCAAAAACCAACAAAACGTGCCACAACCCAACAAAACACACACCCTAACGCTTCACAAGAGCCACAGTGCAGTATAGCAACAACTCGTGTAATAATGCGGCACAAAAGCACAACAGGGTGAAAAACAACACAGCACATTACATCCATAACAAAATGCGAAACAATGTGCACAAAAATTCTTGTGAGACTTTACCACCTCCACAAACCTGTTTTCATGATACGTTGGTAAAAAGTGTTTGCATCAAGCTTTACCTTAACTCACCTACCATCAATGACATGAAATATGTGTTATGATCAGTCCTATGAGCATACAGCCCATTTCAACTTTGTGCCATCATGGAGTTCCTTATAGAAAACATAAGTTACACACCAGACGCAGTTTGTAAATGCACTAAGGGCCATATGTATCAAGCACTAATGCGTTCGCAAACTTTTCGAACACATTAGTGCAAAATGGTATGTATTAAAGAAATCTGCGTGCAAAATAAGGAATCGTAAAATTTGCGATTGCTTATTTTGCGATTGCATTTAAGGAATCGCAAATTTTGCGATTCCTTAAATGCAATGTATGAAGCATATATATATATATATTCACTAAAAAAAACATAGGTTTCACACCAGTTATAGTTAGCTGGAAATTTTACTCGCATAAAACCATTGAAATTCCCACGTTATAGTTAGTTGGACTCACTATAACTTGCACGTCTGCAATGCACTGCTGATGACGTCACATATTACATCACTCATGACAGTGTTTTTAAAAAAACAATTGATTGGTTAACTGGCTTATTAAGTGTATCTTAGTGAATACATATATTAGCGAGTAATGTTTAAATATTTAAATATATGCATGAGTGATGTAATATGTGACGTCATCAGCAGTGCATTGCAGACGTGCAAGTTATAGTGAGTCCAACTAACTATAACGTGGGAATTTCAATGGTTTTATGCGAGTAAAATTTCCAGCTAACTATAACTGGTGTGAAACCTATGGTTTTTTCAGTGAATTTCAAAGGTTTTTTAAATGCTAATTCCTAACTATAACTGGTGTGTAACCTATGTTTTTTTCAGTGAATATATATATATATATCAAATTTCTATGGCAAAATGAAACCCCTCATTTTGTTCCTTTTCAAATTAAATGTATTAAGTGTTACCTCTTTATTCCAATCAAGATGACTTCAGGTGTGCCATACTTTTGTCATAAGTAAGACTGTTAGCGTTCTAGTTGTTCTTTAGAACACTCTGGGACATTCTGTCATTGGGCTATAGTTGGGCTACATCTGGCTGATATTTGGGCTACATTTGGGCTCTTTTGTCTCTGGTGGCCATCTTGGGAGACTGCATATCAGAATTGTTTTAATGAGGATTTGAGAAGTCACTCAAAATGTGCCCTAATTTTTCTTTCTTCAGCACTAATCATAATTTCTATGGCAAAATGAACCCCCTCATTTTGTTCCTTTGCAAATTAAATGTTTTAAGTGTTAACACTTTATTCCAATCAAGATGACTTCAGGTGTGCCATACTTTTGTCATAAGTAGCGTTCCGGAATGCGTAACAAGGGGAAAACCAAGGGAAATATTAAAATAATATTTTAGAGTGCTTTGAGGTAGGGTAGCTCTGAATAGAGCTGTTGTGTTGTGTGGGTGATGTAAGTACCAACATGTAGGTACCAATGAAGAGTCTAAAATTCAATGTACACCGTCTCCTCTGTAGATATTTTGTATGTTCTAATATGGGTTATTTAAATGTAAATGTGTGGAAAAGCACTTCATGCTTTAAAGCAATTGTATTTTTGAACTGATTGTTCTTTCCTCTTAGTCCTCCTCTTTGGTTTTTTTTCCCCACACTCTTCTTCAGCATGATAGTTGATATATTCGTTCCCTCAAAAAATTTATATACATAATTTTTTTTTATTAAATACATATAAAATATATTTTTCCTTTAAAAGAAGAATACATTTTACAGCTTTTGATATTTGCTATTAAAAAACCATTGAAATTCACTGAAAAAACCATAGGTTATAGACCATATATAGTTAGGAATTAACATTTACAAAACCTTGAAAATTCACTGAAAAAACCATAGGTTATAGACCATATATAGTTAGGAATTAGCATTTACAAAACCTTATTTTACTCACACAAAACCATTGAAATTCGCATATATAGTTAGTTGCACTAACTATATATCGCACACCCGCAATCCACTGCTGATCATGTCACATATTACATCATTCATGACATGGTCAGTGACATCACTGATGACATCACTGATGACATCTCAAATGACATCACTGATGACATCACGGATGACATCTCAAATGACATCACTGATGACATCACGGATGACATCTCAAATGACATCACTGATGACATCCCAAATGACATCACTGATGACATCACTGATGACATCACTGATGACATCTCAAATGACATCACTGATGACATCACTGATGACATCACTGACATCACCCAACGGTGAGTTGAGCTGTGATTCGGAACTGTTCTGTATTACTGGCACAGCGTTCTGCATACCAATGAGCCTGCTTGAATACTTCACATCCTACTTAAGGAAATAATGACTCGCTGAAAACACTGAAATGAACGTTTGATTTCATCAACAAAATTTGTATGCTTGTATGCGGGACTTCAAATCCCAGATGACATTGAGTAAACCTGCACCCCAGACACGCCCAATGAAGGCGGGGCAATGTAAAATTAATAAAAAATCAAGATTTTCATACAAGCCTCAAATGTCATTTCAGCAGCAGCCCGAGGAAGAGGTGGTGACACTTTGAAACGCGTTGGCATATAAATCAAAGGTGAACAAAGAAGGCAGGTTGCAAATAATGGCTGGAAGGTCAGAGCGCTTGTGTGTGCGCTCTCGAATGCTTCAGGGCAAATTGAGAGGAATTCAACTACACGGCAGCCTGGTCGTGGAGAGCTGCACCATCACTCACCGGTTTGAAAACGCCAACGGTGAGTTGAGCTGTGATTCGGAACTGTTCTGTATTACTGGCACAGCGTTCTGCATACCAATGAGCCTGCTTGAATACTTCACATCCTACTTAAGGAAATAATGACTCGCTGAAAACACTGAAATGAACGTTTGATTTCATCAACAAAATTTGTATGCTTGTATGCGGGACTTCAAATCCCAGATGACATTGAGTAAACCTGCACCCCAGACACGCCCAATGAAGGCGGGGCAATGTAAAATTAATAAAAAATCAAGATTTTCATACAAGCCTCAAATGTCATTTCAGCAGCAGCCCCGAGGAAGAGGTGGTGACACTTTGAAACGCGTTGGCATATAAATCAAAGGTGAACAAAGGAGGCAGGTTGAAAATAATGGCTGGAAGGTCAGAGCGCTTGTGTGTGCGCTCTCGAATGCTTCAGGGCAAATTGAGAGGAATTCAACTACACGGCAGCCTGGTCGTGGAGAGCTGCACCATCACTCACCGGTTTGAAAACGCCAACGGTGAGTTGAGCTGTGATTCGGAACTGTTCTGTATTACTGGCACAGCGTTCTGCATACCAATGAGCCTGCTTGAATACTTCACATCCTATTTAAGGAAATAATGACTCGCTGAAAACACTGAAATGAACGTTTGATTTCATCAACAAAATTTGTATGCTTGTATGCGGGACTTCAAATCCCAGATGACATTGAGTAAACCTGCACCCCAGACACGCCCAATGAAGGCGGGGCAATGTAAAATTAATAAAAAATCAAGATTTTCATACAAGCCTCAAATGTCATTTCAGCAGCAGCCCGAGGAAGAGGTGGTGACACTTTGAAACGCGTTGGCATATAAATCAAAGGTGAACAAAGAAGGCAGGTTGAAAATAATGGCTGGAAGGTCAGAGCGCTTGTGTGTGCGCTCTCGAATGCTTCAGGGCAAATTGAGAGGAATTCAACTACACGGCAGCCTGGTCGTGGAGAGCTGCACCATCACTCACCGGTTTGAAAACGCCAACGGTGAGTTGAGCTGTGATTCGGAACTGTTCTGTATTACTGGCACAGCGTTCTGCATACCAATGAGCCTGCTTGAATACTTCACATCCTACTTAAGGAAATAATGACTCGCTGAAAACACTGAAATGAACGTTTGATTTCATCAACAAAATTTGTATGCTTGTATGCGGGACTTCAAATCCCAGATGACATTGAGTAAACCTGCACCCCAGACACGCCCAATGAAGGCGGGGCAATGTAAAATTAATAAAAAATCAAGATTTTCATACAAGCCTCAAATGTCATTTCAGCAGCAGCCCCGAGGAAGAGGTGGTGACACTTTGAAACGCGTTGGCATATAAATCAAAGGTGAACAAAGGAGGCAGGTTGCAAATAATGGCTGGAAGGTCAGAGCGCTTGTGTGTGCGCTCTCGAATGCTTCAGGGCAAATTGAGAGGAATTCAACTACACGGCAGCCTGGTCGTGGAGAGCTGCACCATCACTCACCGGTTTGAAAACGCCAACGGTGAGTTGAGCTGTGATTCGGAACTGTTCTGTATTACTGGCACAGCGTTCTGCATACCAATGAGCCTGCTTGAATACTTCACATCCTACTTAAGGAAATAATGACTCGCTGAAAACACTGAAATGAACGTTTGATTTCATCAACAAAATTTGTATGCTTGTATGCGGGACTTCAAATCCCAGATGACATTGAGTAAACCTGCACCCCAGACACGCCCAATGAAGGCGGGGCAATGTAAAATTAATAAAAAATCAAGATTTTCATACAAGCCTCAAATGTCATTTCAGCAGCAGCCCGAGGAAGAGGTGGTGACACTTTGAAACGCGTTGGCATATAAATCAAAGGTGAACAAAGAAGGCAGGTTGCAAATAATGTCTGGAAGGTCAGAGCGCTTGTGTGTGCGCTCTCGAATGCTTCAGGGCAAATTGAGAGGAATTCAACTACACGGCAGCCTGGTCGTGGAGAGCTGCACCATCACTCACCGGTTTGAAAACGCCAACGGTGAGTTGAGCTGTGATTCAGAACTGTTCTGTATTACTGGCACAGCGTTCTGCATACCAATGAGCCTGCTTGAATACTTCACATCCTACTTAAGGAAATAATGACTCGCTGAAAACACTGAAATGAACCTTTGATTTCATCAACAAAATTTGTATGCTTGTATGCGGGACTTCAAATCCCAGATGACATTGAGTAAACCTGCACCCCAGACACGCCCAATGAAGGCGGGGCAATGTAAAATTAATAAAAAATCAAGATTTTCATACAAGCCTCAAATGTCATTTCAGCAGCAGCCCCGAGGAAGAGGTGGTGACACTTTGAAACGCGTTGGCATATAAATCAAAGGTGAACAAAGAAGGCAGGTTGCAAATAATGGCTGGAAGGTCAGAGCGCTTGTGTGTGCGCTCTCGAATGCTTCAGGGCAAATTGAGAGGAATTCAACTACACGGCAGCCTGGTCGTGGAGAGCTGCACCATCACTCACCGGTTTGAAAACGCCAACGGTGAGTTGAGCTGTGATTCAGAACTGTTCTGTATTACTGGCACAGCGTTCTGCATACCAATGAGCCTGCTTGAATACTTCACATCCTACTTAAGGAAATAATGACTCGCTGAAAACACTGAAATGAACCTTTGATTTCATCAACAAAATTTGTATGCTTGTATGCGGGACTTCAAATCCCAGATGACATTGAGTAAACCTGCACCCCAGACACGCCCAATGAAGGCGGGGCAATGTAAAATTAATAAAAAATCAAGATTTTCATACAAGCCTCAAATGTCATTTCAGCAGCAGCCCCGAGGAAGAGGTGGTGACACTTTGAAACGCGTTGGCATATAAATCAAAGGTGAACAAAGAAGGCAGGTTGCAAATAATGGCTGGAAGGTCAGAGCGCTTGTGTGTGCGCTCTCGAATGCTTCAGGGCAAATTGAGAGGAATTCAACTACACGGCAGCCTGGTCGTGGAGAGCTGCACCATCACTCACCGGTTTGAAAACGCCAACGGTGAGTTGAGCTGTGATTCGGAACTGTTCTGTATTACTGGCACAGCGTTCTGCATACCAATGAGCCTGCTTGAATACTTCACATCCTACTTAAGGAAATAATGACTCGCTGAAAACACTGAAATGAACATTTGATTTCATCAACAAAATTTGTATGCTTGTATGCGGGACTTCAAATCCCAGATGACATTGAGTAAACCTGCACCCCAGACACGCCCAATGAAGGCGGGGCAATGTAAAATTAATAAAAAATCAAGATTTTCATACAAGCCTCAAATGTCATTTCAGCAGCAGCCCGAGGAAGAGGTGGTGACACTTTGAAACGCGTTGGCATATAAATCAAAGGTGAACAAAGAAGGCAGGTTGCAAATAATGGCTGGAAGGTCAGAGCGCTTGTGTGTGCGCTCTCGAATGCTTCAGGGCAAATTGAGAGGAATTTAACTACACGGCAGCCTGGTCGTGGAGAGCTGCACCATCACTCACCTGTTTGAAAACGCCAACGGTGAGTTGAGCTGTGATTCGGAACTGTTCTGTATTACTGGCACAGCGTTCTGCATACCAATGAGCCTGCTTGAATACTTCACATCCTACTTAAGGAAATAATGACTCGCTGAAAACACTGAAATGAACGTTTGATTTCATCAACAAAATTTGTATGCTTGTATGCGGGACTTCAAATCCCAGATGACATTGAGTAAACCTGCACCCCAGACACGCCCAATGAAGGCGGGGCAATGTAAAATTAATAAAAAATCAAGATTTTCATACATGCCTCAAATGTCATTTCAGCAGCAGCCCTGAGGAAGAGGTGGTGACACTTTGAAACGCGTTGGCATATAAATCAAAGGTGAACAAAGAAGGCAGGTTGCAAATAATGGCTGGAAGGTCAGAGCGCTTGTGTGTGCGCTCTCGAATGCTTCACGGCAAATTGAGAGGAATTCAACTACACGGCAGCCTGGTCGTGGAGAGCTGCACCATCACTCACCGGTTTGAAAACGCCAACGGTGAGTTGAGCTGTGATTCGGAACTGTTCTGTATTACTGGCACAGCGTTCTGCATACCAATGAGCCTGCTTGAATACTTCACATCCTACTTAAGGAAATAATGACTCGCTGAAAACACTGAAATGAACGTTTGATTTCATCAACAAAATTTGTATGCTTGTATGCGGGACTTCAAATCCCAGATGACATTGAGTAAACCTGCACCCCAGACACGCCCAATGAAGGCGGGGCAATGTAAAATTAATAAAAAATCAAGATTTTCATACAAGCCTCAAATGTCATTTCAGCAGCAGCCCCGAGGAAGAGGTGGTGACACTTTGAAACGCGTTGGCATATAAATCAAAGGTGAACAAAGAAGGCAGGTTGCAAATAATGTCTGGAAGGTCAGAGCGCTTGTGTGTGCGCTCTCGAATGCTTCAGGGCAAATTGAGAGGAATTCAACTACACGGCAGCCTGGTCGTGGAGAGCTGCACCATCACTCACCGGTTTGAAAACGCCAACGGTGAGTTGAGCTGTGATTCGGAACTGTTCTGTATTACTGGCACAGCGTTCTGCATACCAATGAGCCTGCTTGAATACTTCACATCCTACTTAAGGAAATAATGACTCGCTGAAAACACTGAAATGAACGTTTGATTTCATCAACAAAATTTGTATGCTTGTATGCGGGACTTCAAATCCCAGATGACATTGAGTAAACCTGCACCCCAGACACGCCCAATGAAGGCGGGGCAATGTAAAATTAATAAAAATTCAAG
This sequence comes from Lissotriton helveticus, assembly GCF_964261635.1. Lineage (NCBI taxonomy): Eukaryota > Metazoa > Chordata > Amphibia > Caudata > Salamandridae > Lissotriton > Lissotriton helveticus. The sequence continues at coordinate 1,994,392,005 of NC_136059.1, read as the reverse complement.
ATTTTCATACAAGCCTCAAATGTCATTTCAGCAGCAGCCCGAGGAAGAGGTGGTGACACTTTGAAACGCGTTGGCATATAAATCAAAGGTGAACAAAGAAGGCAGGTTGCAAATAATGGCTGGAAGGTCAGAGCGCTTGTGTGTGCGCTCTCGAATGCTTCAGGGCAAATTGAGAGGAATTCAACTACACGGCAGCCTGGTCGTGGAGAGCTGCACCATCACTCACCGGTTTGAAAACGCCAACGGTGAGTTGAGCTGTGATTCGGAACTGTTCTGTATTACTGGCACAGCGTTCTGCATACCAATGAGCCTGCTTGAATACTTCACATCCTACTTAAGGAAATAATGACTCGCTGAAAACACTGAAATGAACGTTTGATTTCATCAACAAAATTTGTATGCTTGTATGCGGGACTTCAAATCCCAGATGACATTGAGTAAACCTGCACCCCAGACACGCCCAATGAAGGCGGGGCAATGTAAAATTAATAAAAAATCCAGATTTTCATACAAGCCTCAAATGTCATTTCAGCAGCAGCCCCGAGGAAGAGGTGGTGACACTTTGAAACGCGTTGGCATATAAATCAAAGGTGAACAAAGAAGGCAGGTTGCAAATAATGGCTGGAAGGTCAGAGCGCTTGTGTGTGCGCTCTCGAATGCTTCAGGGCAAATTGAGAGGAATATATATATATATATATATATATATATATATATATATATATATATATATATATCCTACTGGCGGTCGCCAGTAGGTAGTTATAGTTAGGACCTACTTTCCTTAGGAAATCCACAACATTCTATTTGGAATAACTTTGGCGCCGGTGGTCGAATCTTCGCGAATATCTCCAAGAAAATGGCCTGCTCGGTTCCGCTCCTTCCCTTAAAGTTTGGGGGTGAATTGTCAAGTGGGGGCCGAGAAAAAAGGGGGGTCCCAAAACATGCTTTCCCCATGCAATTTTCCATAGGGACCTTTAGCCAGGGCTGCAGCCCGAACGGCTGATCGGAATTACACCAAATTTGGCAGACAGGTAGAGTTCGGTTCGCAGATTGTGCTTTTTGTTATATGGTGTACATCTGTTCAGTAGTTCCTTAGAAAATTACAAGTAAAATCATAATGATATCTAGAGACGGAGTACAGCACGCGTACGGAAATCCGTACAATTACGAGCACGAGCTGCATGCTGATTGGCTGTCAACGGTGCGTGAACACTCCAAACCAGGAAGTGTTAGCAGCCATCTTGTTCGTCGCTAGAAGCGACTCACAAGAAAACAGTAAAACAAAGTTGCAAAATAAAGAAAGTGGGCAGGGTAGAAACATCCTGACCCTCCAGGCTTGCTCAGGGGGTCGTACATGGATCTTTAGGGGGTACGCGTATGGTATATGTACGCAGTGGAAAAGAGAAATAAAAAATAGAAGTCCGTTTTATTCATTAGGTCCCGGGGGGGCAAATTTCGGGGGCAGTTTTTTTCATAGTGGGGGGCTTGTAAGGAGCACCGGGGAACGCCACCCCTATGTGGTTTTATTTTGAAGTATGCGGGAGGGTTACGATCCTCTTCCCCTCAGTATCAGGGACCGTCACCCCGACGAGGCTTTTAAAAAAAAAAATATATTTTTTTAAAAGTGTGTTTTCTGCTCTCCCTCTCTCTCTCCCTGTACACGTCGCGGGGACCGCCACCTTCCTGGGGCAGTAATATGTAAAATGACCTTCCAGCCCCGGGTACCTGCACTCCCCGGGGTTTTTTAATGTTGGGAGGGGGTCGCGCTGCCCCCCCTCCGGGAACGCTTGGTGGCCCTGGGCTCCACCATCTCCCAGGGTCGGTTCTTGCAGTGTCTCGGGGTGTGTACTTCCGGGACACTGCTGTTTGGTATGGTAGGGCGGTACCGTTGCCGCTTTCACTTTACCACAGGAAACCGATTTTCCTATTTGAAAAAGAGAGCAAGTTAATCTGTTCTCTCTTTCAAGAAAGCAGGTTGTTTTTCGAAAGAGAGAGAAGCATATAAGGTGATGAGGGCTCACGAAGGATGCGGGGAGCTATATACGCAATCGTGGGGCCAATTGGGCTATAAAAAAAAAAGTTATTTTTAGGAACTAACTTTACTGGTCAAAAAAAGAAATATATTTCTATGATAGTATGTAAAACTTTCCATTTTTTTTTGTGCACCAGTTGTACTCTATGCATGCGCAGCCTCGTTTCCAAGCCCACGTTTTTTTCTTTTTCTTCAAGTTCGCCAAGCAAACCTCTCCTCATTTCAGGTATTAAATTTGCCGCTTTCTTTTACCGGGCCGTGTGTGTCATCCGCTGCTATACTTTTGTAATATATTATTAAACATATTGTATCTATATTTATTTGAAATGTAGTGTTGAGGTGCCAAACGTTGATTACATACTCCGTCCAGTGCTATTTTAGTAGTTTTCCTCCGTTATTTTTATTATACCTGTTACTTTCATTTTACCCTCCGCATATTTTCTCTGTGATCGATGAGATTTCCTGCCACAGACACCATGGTGTTTGTCCTTGGCCTCCGATCTTATCAGACTTGTTCACACGTATACCTAGAAACTAATTTGAAGGACGTACTCTCTACGCATGCGCAGCCTTGTTTCCAAGCGCACGTTTTTTTTTCTTTTTCTTCAAGTTCGCCAAGCAAACCTCTTCTCATTTCAGTTATTAAATTTGCCGCTTTCTTTTCCCGGGTCGTGTGTGTCAGCCGCTACTATACTTTTGTAATATATTAATACACATATTGTATCTATATTTATTTGAAATGCAGTGTTGAGGCGTGAAACGTTGATTACATACTCTGTCCACCGCCATTTTAATAGTTTTCCTCCGTTATTTTTATTATAGCTATTACTTTCATTTTACCTTCCGCATATTTTCTCTGTGATCGATGAGCTTTCCTGCCACAGACACCACGGTGTTTGTCCTTGGCCTCCGATCTTATCAGACTTGGTTACACGTATACCTAGAAACTAATTTGAAGGACGTAAGCCACAGCCATTACAACGCTTGTTCGTCAACACAAAGACATTATTAAGATTATGCGTTTATCATGCGTGGTAAATGCATACTAGTTGTAAAAGCATGTGTGGTAATGCCACATGCGTGCTAATGGCTTTGTGGTGACAATCAGGCGTTGTAACGGCTGTTTCCCCCCAGGACACTGCAGAAACTGGGTCTGGGTGTGGTGGACTCCAGGGCACCAGGCGGAGGGTCACACAGCCCCTCTCATACAATATAGAAGTGTTTGTGGGGTTATTAAGCAAATACAAATAAACTTTCTTCAGAAACTGTTGCAGTATTTATGAAAGCGGTGACAATTAAAAATGGAATTTCATATAATATCAGTTAAGCGTGGCTATATAGTTCATTTTTGTGCTACAGTTTGTAAAAGTGTAGCCCCACATTCTTGTTGATGTAAGGGGGCATCAGTTACTTTTAGATAAAGTAGAATAGAAGTGCTACAACAAACACTCCCGCACTACATTATCTCAGAAAATTGTTTCATATTACTTAGAAATGCATGCATTATTATTTTTAAAATTTGTATTCTGTACAAATCAGAAACATGCTGTCATAGTGTTTACAAGTTGCAGACTGTTCCGCTAATAAATCACATACTCTCCAAAGAATATATAGAATGTTACTCTTATAATAAATAGTACAGGTCCTATATATTCTTTAGGGAGAAGGTGAATAGGAATCGCAAATAAGAATAGAAATTAGAAAATAACATTCAGAAATGTAGGGTTTATTAAATATTTAAAGTAAGAAAGTATGCATGATAGCTATATTTTAATTTATATAAAAATATCTGATCAAGTTTTTATAAATATTTGATAATTATATTAAGATGGCGCTGAAAAATCTCCCATTCCTCTTCTGTAGCAATAGGACAATCTATTATAATATAACGATTGATACCATTGTTACAGTAAAAAGAAAAGGAAAATAAAGTTATGTATTTCACAGAACATCCATAATGAAATAGTTTCAAGCGGTAATTATTTACTGAACTTAATTTCTCCGGGAGGTGAAAAAATGCGATCTTCGTGGCGACGGGTCATAAACTCCTCTGAGATCATGACGGTGAGAATAATAATATGTATATATTCTCACAGCATATGATCACAAGGGGAAAGTAGACTGAAAGCCGCAAGTCGGCAACGTTGCTTACTTATCGTTACCCTTTGTGACGACGGATCGGAAACTCCACTAAGATCACCAAGACTGTTAATGTTATAATATACATATTAACATTATGTGATCTCTAGGGGAAAACACAATAATAGGTGGAAGGTGGGGACATTGATTGTAAATGTTTAGGGTTTGCGTCGACGGGTCACCAACACCTCTCGTAATATTTGTTATAATATATCTGTTTCTAAGAACAAGCTGCTGACATAACAGAGAACAAGGGAAAAACATGCAATAACATTTTTTTCTACATATAAATGTTTAAATATTGACAAATAGTCACAATTTATAACTAAGTACTATGCCTATGCCATCTTGAAACAACTTACAACTCTGGAATATGTTTGTTGACGCAAAATGAGAATCCTTTGGGAAGGTTATTAAATAATAAATATCCTTTTCTATGCACCTGTAGACTTTGCTTTTAAACTTTCAATTGCCTAATCTGTATATTTACACTTCCTCCAAACATTTTGGTACTGCTATTTTAGTATTGCAGTGAGCCATTCAGCAGTATGTGTTTATGTATACATTGTTCTAAAAGTGAAGCTCATGTACATTTTGCCAGACACTCTCCTTGCAGAATTGTAATAATTCAGCCAGTACCCAAGTAGTCATGGTGCAAAGTGGGCCTTAGGGCATGGACTGCTTCAAAGTCCTATACACTATGCATGCACTCTTCTATGCACGGGCAAACTTATCTTTTATAGCTTTTATTATCCAGTCTCTGTTCTTACACTTCTAGCAAACTCTTTGTGATTGCTGATTCAGTATTGTAGTGAAGTATTCAGCAGAATGCCCTTATGTATGCACTGTGCTAAAAATGAAACTCTTCCAAATTCAGACAGACACTCTCGTTCAGAACTGCAATTATCCAGTCAGTACTCAAGTAATCATGTTGCAAAGTAGGCCTTAGGCCATGTACTGCTTTAAACCTGTATAGAGTATGCTTGCACTCTTCTATGTAGGTGTACATTTGTTTTTTATACATTCAAGTGTCCAGTCTGTATCATTAGACTTTCACAATCACTCTCACTCTACTGTTTCAATATTGTAGTGAGCCATTGAGCAGTATTTCCTTATATATGTACTGTGGCAATACTGAAGCTCTTATAAATTCAGTCATGCACTCTCTTTGCAGATGTAATCATGCAGTCAGTACCCAAGTAATTATGGAGCAAAGTAGGCCTTAGTATATGGACTGCTTCAAACTCCTATTTACTATGCATGTACTGATCTATGCACCTGCAAATTTACCTTTTATATTTTGAATTCCCCAGTCTCTATCCTTACACTTCCAGCAAACACTCAGTCATTCCTCTTATAGTTTTGTAGTGACTCATTGATCAGTGTGTAGTAATCCATTCTCTACATTGAAACAGTAATCATGAGATATACAATAAGTGGTACATTCCCTGAAATATGGCAGTTGTTGTGCACTGCGATATCAGCACAATGGATGCACCGTATTTACAATGTAGTGTATTATGGAGTAAAAACGGCACAGATGTGTGATGTATTTGTGTTGTGAAGGTGGTGCATTGCTTGACTTGCGTTCCATGTGCAACACAGCTCCAGCAATGCTCTTGGGGTTCTATGCTCACAAAGTTGTGTCAATCCTTACACCTGTTTCAAGCAGGAGCAGGGTTTTGATGTAGCATAGCACTAAAAGTGACTGAATGAAATATTATAGATTTCACTCAGTCACTTTTAGGAGGTGTTCCTTTGCTAGAACACTTGCACTCCCCCCACCCCCTCTCTGCGCAGGAAAGTCTCTTTCTGGCGCAGGGCTATAGAATATGATGCACCTTCCATATGCATCACATTGTAAATATCTGGTACTATGGTACATCTTTTGCAACAACGCAGCATCACAAAAGTGACGGAAAAGATGTGTAAAAGAGGTACAAGGGGGTTGTAAATTCGCTCCTAACACATACAAATTCACCCAGGCAGTTTCACTAGCAGTGCAAATTGAAGTATAGACTTCTAACATATTTATGTGGATGTGTTACATTGAAGTGGTCCGGAGATACTACAGTATAGTATAGGTAAACACCTTATACATTTATGCTGTAGCACTCTCTTATACTTTTTGCACTTTCACATTCACCATACACTACTAATTCGTTCGTTCATTTATGCACTACACATTCATTCTGACAAAGTTTTACACACTAATATAGAAATATAGTTCTTTTTTAAGCCAGTGGTGGTAGTTCTGAAAAGAAGTGTTTTCTTTTCTTTTCAGTTTTCTTTTTTTTTTTTTTGAGGAAATAAATAAAACTGGAAACAAAAAAACTGTGGAACAGGAAGAAAAAAGAAAAAAAATATTATTGTTTTGGGCAACGGTGCTCTTCTTTGCTCTTCACAATGAGGTGAATAGACTGCTCACCGTAACAAAGGAGTTCTCTGCAAAATTTACAATGAATTGTAAGATTTGCAAACTGAGGCACAACAATAGGATGCAGAATGTTCGGAGGAGGTGGTGGTGCTTTTGAGGTAGAAGGAACTGCAGGTTGAGGGTTTTCCTGGAACCTTTGTGTTGTCATCCTTCATAATTTTTTTTTGACATGGTGAACCATTGAGGCTGTCCCGAAAGAGTACTTTTTAGTGCGGTCAGCCCTGGAAGGTGTAACCTCACAGATCTTGCATGTTACTTTCCGTACATTCACGTTTTTCTGTCCCTCCGGAAATGAAGACAACTTCCAAATGAAAGCTTCTTTTCTCTTTTTCTGAGGTGGCTTAGTAACAAAATATTTCTTAGAAGAATGTACTGATGAAGTCTCTAAAAGAGCAGCCATTGTAGAGTTTGGTTGTAAAAGACTACAGCTCCACAGAATAGATGTTTTTCCTGGGAAAGTCGAAGTAGGATAATCAAAATGAGAGGGGTCTTTCAACAGTTGGAATAGGAAGTATTATGAACTAATCAAAACTCTCCTTTTATGGTCAGATGACTTTGCGGACGCTTACAGTGCTCTTACAGTGCTCTTAAGATGCGAGTATGTACGACGTACCTTTGCGATTTGCGTAATTGCTTTTAAAAGTAGTAATTGCTTAGTAAAAGTTAAAAAAAGTATTTTCATGTTTGTCCTAGATACTGTCTTCCCTTAATATGTACATTAAATACATAAATATATGTTTTTGAACAATTAGAAACATTTGCGCCGTATGCTTACGGGGCGCCATATATGACGTCATGCAGAAGCGTTGATGCGATGCGCAAGGCCAAAGTGTATCTGTAACGAGTGCGTGGCTATGCGCAGAGGACCATTTGCCATACAAAGTGTGGTGTGATCACTGTACGCGTACGGTGCGATTATCCCCAAAAATATGAAAAAGGAATTATAGAGATTCTAATTGTAAAAAATGGAGAAAAAATGTGGGATTTAGTTTTGTTATTATTTTACATTAAGAATATAAAATATAATTTAAAAAATACAATTAATATGAATATTTGTCATAAAAATTTAAGAAATTAGCATAAAAAGAAAGAAATGTAATAATTTATACATTTAAAAATTATCAGTTACTAAACCTTTGAAATTCACTGAAAAAACCATAGGTTTCAGCCACGTTATAGTTAGGAATTAGCATTTAAAAAACCTCGTAAATTCACTGAAAAAACCATAGGTTTCACACATGTTATAGTTAGCTGGAGATTTTACTCATACAAAACCATTGAAATTCCCCCGTTAGTTCAGCTATAACTCACTTGCCTGCAATGCACTGTTGATGACGTCACATATTACATCACTCATGACATGGTCAGTGACATCACTCATGACATCACTGATGACATCTCAAATGACATCACTGATGACATCATCCTTGTGAAAGAATGGCAGACCTCCTCTCACCCTAATATAACCTTTGATAGACACATTCAAAAATAGAAACTACTATTTTTAAAAAAATGGAGATACCAATGCCAGTTACAACAACCTATTCAGTATTTCCAACATCTACATACACATCCACTCATTCACCAACAGTTCTATATAGTCACTCATACATGTACTCACTCATCATATGAACTCATACACCTATACATCCTGTTACACACCGATACTCATCCATAGAGTTACTTACACACATACTCACACATGCAAATAAACTATCAAACATCCATTTAGTTACATATACAGCTATGCACACACCACTACACTTACTTCTACAGAAACGTACACATACTTACTCTCTTAAACAATCACTTATAGAAACACAGTTATTTATACAGGAACTCTTCCAATCTCTCACTCTCATATATACTCACTTATAAACATTAATACTCACATATAGTAGTTTAAAACATATGTACTTACTTATAAAGATAGTATTGAGACAGTCATTTACTCACTAACACAGCCATACACACACTCATCCACCCATACAGTCCTGCACACATGCTGTCTTCAAAACACATACAGTGAGTCACTCATTCATGCATCTATGCGCTAAGTAATATTCCCCACTGAACCATACAAACATTCATACTGATAGTTTAAAAAACAACTAATAACCCATATAGACACTCATGTAGCTACTCACCAACCCATGCAGCCACCTATACACAAAGTGAGACACTGATACAGATATCTAAATATTTAAAAATTACTCGGTAATACTTGTTTTCACTAAGATACACTTAATCAGTCCGTTATACAATCAATTTTACAAAGAAAATCATCCATTTAGACACTTATATACCCATTTATTCTTCCATCGACCTTGAGATGTACATATATAAAACATATTTAATTTTCCGAAAAACACACATTCACTGGATGATGTCGTCAGCGATGTCATCAGTGATGTCATTTGAGATGTCATCAGTGATGTCATGAATGATGTCACTGACCATGTCATGAGTGATGTAATATGTGACGTCATCAACAGTGCATTGCGGGCGCGCAAGTTATGGTTAGCTACATACATTTGCACTCATGCAATGATCCAGGTAGTACCCATATAATCAACTAGTCATCCACACACTACCTATGCACTTATCCAATAACCCAAACACTTCCCATGCACTTAGCCAATCACCCAGGCACTACCCATGCAGTCATCCAAACAACCAGACACTACTCATGCACTCATCCAATCACTCAGGCACTATCCATGCACTCATCTAATCGCCCAGGCACTACAGTTGCCCTCCGGCATCGCCACATTCACGCAAAACACAAAGTAGAAGGCTTTTAATTGAAAGATTCTAAAAAAAGTTAGGTTTAAAGAGTATTTCAATAAACAACTTTTTTCACATATTAAATACCATATGTGAAAGCATCTGTTTTAGCGAATCTTAAACTATGGGGTACAGGTTCAGAATATATATGCATGTACATAAATTATACATTGTCAAAGCTAGTCAATAAAGCGTTCATGAACCGAAAATGCAAAATACAAAATCTCGCCGTGGATTGGCATTGGTCCACATGTGAGTGGGGCGGGGTAGCGATAAAGTTAGTTTCAGAAATCTCATAGATGAACAAATCTTACTTCAATAGTGGTTCCCCATGAAACCCCAAAGTGGACAACATAATATAGCCTTGGATCGGCTATATTATGTTGTCCCCCATAGTTTAAGATTCGCTAAATTGAATATTGACTAGGCTAAGATGGCGGCCGTTACGGGAAGGGTCCTGTTTTACCAACCCGTCTTCGCTGTCGTTTGTTCAATGACGCGGGAACATTTAAAACGGATGTAAAATTGGTAACTTTGTAACACTGACGAAGGAGTATATCCGAAACGCGTCTGTTCCGTATACCATCAGCTGAATAAACGAATTGATGGTGGCTTCCTGTGTGCCTGAGTTTCTGTTATAAATTGACAGAGTTGGTAGCGCAATATATATATATATATATATATATATATATATATATATATATATATATATTACCTACTGGCGGTCGCCAGTAGGTATATATAGTTAGGATTTTTTCCCTATGGGATTTGTGAAAATTCTATGTCTAATAACTTTGGCGTTTGTGGACGGAATTGGCTGAAATTTTCTGGAAAATGGAACATTTTGTTTCTGAGCAGCCCCTGAAAATTTGGGGGGGGTTCGTCCAGGGGGGGCCGAGAAAAAAGGGGGGTCCCAAAACGTGTTTTTAACATTGAGTTTTCCATAGGGCGGTTAGCCTCACTTTTAGCCCGAACGGCTGAATGGATTTGCACGAAACTTGGCAAAATTGTAGGGACTGGTAGCCCGATGTGCCTTTTGTAGGTCTCAATATATGTGCTGCAGTGGATTTTGAGAAATTAACGTTTAAAAAAAGATATATATCTGTAAGCGCGGACCAGGCAGCGCCCCGGTTCGCGGACCTTACGCGTATCGGAACTTCGCGTAGCGAAGCTGATTGGCTCTCCGGTGTCTGTCAACATTCTAAGCAGTCCGGAGCGGCCGCCATCTTGTCTCTCGGTAGGATCGAGAGACAAGAGGAGGCCAAAACAAAGGGGGAAATAACCATAAGGGGGCATAGTAGATCCTCGCTGACCCCCTAGGTTTAATGTGGAGGCTTTAAAAGGGCCCCGCGGGGCAAAAAAAAAAAAAATTTTTTTTTGTTTTTTTGCGTGGGTAGCGCCCGGTCCGCGAACCAGGAAGCGTTCTGGGGAGCGTACTACAATGAAAAATGAATGATAGACTTTTCAAATGCTGTATGTTAATTGATTGTTGGTTTTGTTGATTATTTTTTATTTCCTTTATCTTCCCAGGGAGCGACCCGGTACGCGAACCGTTGAGCGCCTCGGTTCGCGGACCTTAAGCGTTCCGGGAGTCCACCATTTTGTGTTTCGGTCGAATTAAGATACAAGATGGAGGGCAAATAATGTTCAGAATGGGTAGAAGGGGGCACGGTAGAGTTATCTTGACCCCCTAGGTTTTCTGAGGGTGGCTGAGGAGGCTTATATGTGCGAAAAAAAAACATTTTTTAAAAAAAATTTCGCGAGGTTAGCTCCCGGTACGCGTACCGGGTAGCGCCCCAGGGAGCGTACTTTGTTGAAAATTAGTGAAAAAAGTTAGAGTAAAATAATAATTGTGAGTGATTAGATGTAGGGTAGCTCTGAGAAGAGCTTTTGGGTTTATGATACATTTAGGTACTTATAAGTAGGTACCAATGCACATTTTTAAATTCAGAGTGAAAATTCTGTTGCCCTCATCTGAGAAGTGAACTCCATCTCCTCTGTAGATATCTTGCATGTAGTAACGCAAGTTATTGTTGTACAGGGAGCCCATTCCATGGTCTCTCATGTAAGCTGAAACAGATTTGTTTACATGCTTCCTCGACTTCTCAATTTGTGGACAAAATTGGTTTGACCACCTCCATTTCTGTCTTTGGCATATATTTGAATATACCAAGGCAGTCTGAGGAAAAAGTGCCATTAATTGCTCAAAGGTGTCCTTTAAAAGCATTTCCAGACCTACACCAGTCAAAGTGCCCAAGTCATTACCTCCACAGTGCACAATTAACAGGTCAGGTTTTGGCAAATGCATAAAGGTTTTCACCAATGGTATCAATTGGTGACATTTTAATCCTCTGTGGCCAAACCACTTAATTTCCACATCTTGTAAATTGAGGTTAGGTAAATTCCTGCTTTCAACGTACCTTTGAGCCCAGTGAATATAACTATGACCAACAATCCAGACAGAAAACATGGTGAGAGAAGGTTCTCCTGCAGTCAGATGAAGTGTGGCAATGAAATGGCAGTTGAAAAAATGAGAGTGTAAAATGAAAAAAAAACTGTTCAGCAGTTCGGGCTAAAAGTGAGGCTAACCGCCCTATGGAAAACTCAATGTTAAAAACACGTTTTGGGACCCCCCTTTTTTCTCGGCCCCCCCTGGACGAACCCCCCCCAAATTTTCAGGGGCTGCTCAGAAACAAAATGTTCCATTTTCCAGAAAATTTCAGCCAATTCCGTCCACAAACGCCAAAGTTATTAGACATAGAATTTTCAAAAATCCCATAGGGAAAAAATCCTAACTATATATACCTACTGGCGACCGCCAGTAGGTAATATATATACACACACATATATATATATATATATTCACTGAAAAAACCATAGGTTATAGACCATATATAGTTAGGAATTAGCATTTACAAAACCTTGAAAATTCACTGAAAAAACCATAGGTTATAGACCATATATAGTTAGGAATTAGCATTTAAAAAACCTTATTTTACTCACACAAAACCATTGAAATTCCATATATAGTTAGTTGCACTAACTATATATCGCGCACCCGCAATCCACTGCTGATCATGTCACATATTACATCATTCATGACATGGTCAGTGACATCACTGATGACATCACTGATGACATCTCAAATGACATCACTGATGACATCACTGATGACATCTCATTTGACATCATTCTTGTGCTAATACGATAAACCTCTTCAGACTCTAATATAACCTTAGATACACTCAGTGTATACAGACACTCACACACTGCCACTCATCCATGGAGTTACTCACACACCCAGTCAGTCATGCAAAGAAACAATCTCACCTCCATTTCTTCAACTATACAGTTAAACACACCTTACTTATTGAAACATATACTAACACATATTTACTCTCTTATACAATCCCTGATACAAGTTCACAATGATCGATACAACCACTCACTCATTCAGTGGCTCTCATGCACAGTTATTTATATATGCCAACTCTCACATGTACTGTGTTTTACATATGTATTTAGTATGACATGTAGCATTGAGATATCCATTCACTCATCAATACACTCATGCACACAGTCAACTGCCCATGTAGCTGTTTCCACATGCACTCTTGAACTCATACACCTAGTGAATAAACTGCTCACACATCTATGCACAGAGTCACACACCTTCCAGCCACCCCCACACAAACTCAATCTCCCATAGAAATACTTGGGCAACCAATTAATAACACATATAGCCTCTCGTATAGCTAATGATCAACACATGCAGCAGTTTACATCACAACAGACATAATGATGCACAAATTAAGACAGTTTAGTCACTAACCCATGCATTCAGTGAGACATATTTAATCACTCACTCATACAGTCAGTCACGCACCTACTAAATCCTTCATCCAGACACTTATACATCCACTCATTCTTCAATATGTAAGACATATTTTAACTTTACAGAAACATACAGTCACTGGATGTTGTCATCAGTGATGTCATCAGTGATGTCATTTGAGATGTCATCAGTGATGTCATCAGTGATGTCACTGACCATGTCATGAATGATGTAATATGTGACATGATCAGCAGTGGATTGCGGGTGCGCGATATATAGTTAGTGCAACTAACTATATATGGAATTTCAATGGTTTTGTGTGAGTAAAATAAGGTTTTTTAAATGCTAATTCCTAACTATATATGGTCTATAACCTATGGTTTTTTCAGTGAATATATATATATATATATGGTTCCACTCCTGTCTCTTCAAATATAAAGCAGGCACCGACTCCGTGGAGTGTATATATATATATATATATATATATATATATATATATATATATATATATATATATATATATATATATATATATCTACATATATATCCATATATATATATAGATATATAGATATATATATATATAGATATATAGAGATATATATATATACACAAAACTACAGTTGGTACAAATCCAAGAAAAACGATGTCCTAGCCACTCAGTATTTTCCAGCGTGTTTTTATTTCACAGCCCAGTCACTCAACGCTTTTCGGAGGAGACACCTTTGGTTTTATATATATATATTTATATATATATTCACTGAAAAAACCATAGGTTTCACACATGTTATAGTTAGCTGGTCATTTCAATCATACAAAACTATTCAAATGCCCCCGTTATAGTTAGTTCAGCTAACTATAACTTGCGCGCCCGTAATGCACTTCTGATGATGTCACATATTAAATCACACATGACATGGTCAGTGACATCACTCATGACATCTTATGACATCAATGAAGACAGGAGCCGGCCCTGGGGGCTGGCGTTCCCCAGGGCCACCACAAAGCTCAAGGACGGGGGCCGCGCGACCCCCCTTCCAACATTTAAAAGCCCCGGGGGGTGGTGGCCCCCCGGGGCTGTGGGGGCCATCACGGTCACCCCAATTAAAAATGTAGTGGCCCCGGGAGGTGGCGGTCCCCAGGGCATGTGGGGGGGCTTGAGCCCCCCCACACGCAAATACACACACGCAAAAACAAATGCCCTTGAGCTGTTCATTTATTGAAAAAAGCGCCCTCAGTAGACGTGGCTAACAGTGGATTTCAATAAATTAACAATGGAAAAAAAAGCTGTGAGTCCCTCAGTGCTTTCATGCAGCAGCCCATGATTACGAGGCGGAGTGGCCTCGAAACGCGTCGGGCATGGCAGGAATGAATGGAGGTCAGAAATGCGAGTATTAATGAGGCACACAAACTGGATGGTGAGGACAGTATCGTGAGCCCTCTGTAAACTCAAGGGCATTTGTTTATTGATATATATATATATATATATATATATATATATATATATATATATTACCTACTGGCGGTCGCCAGTAGGTAAATATAGTTAGGATTTTTTCTCTATGGGATTTTTGAAAATTCTATGCCTAATACCTTTGGCGTTTGTGGACGGAATTGCCTGAAATTTTCAGGAAAATTGAACATTTTGTTTCTGGGCAGGCCCTGAAAATTTGGGGGGGGTTTGTCAAGGGGGGGGTGAGAAAAAAGGGGGTTCCCAAAACGGGTTTTTCCCATGCATTTTTCCATAGGGCGGTTGGCCTCACTTTTAGCCCGAACGGCTGAATGGATTAGCACGAAACTTGGCAAAATTGTAGGGACTGTTAGCCCGATGTGCCTTTGCTAGGTCTCAATATATGTGCTCCAGTGGATTTTGAGAAATTAACGTTCAAAAAAAGATATATATCTGTAAGCGCGCTCCGGGCAGCGCCCCGGTTCGCGTACTTGACGCGTAACGGAACTTCGCGAAGCGAAGCTGATTGGCTCTTTGGTGTCTGTCAACATTCTAAACAGTCCGGAGCGGCCGCCATCTTGTCTCTCGGTAGGATCGAGAGACAAGAGGAGGTCAAAACAAAGGCAAAAATGACCATAAGGGGGCATAGTAGATCCTCCCTGACCCCCTAGGTTTGATGTGGAGGCTTTAAAAGGGCCCCGCGGGGCAACAAAAAAAAAATAATATTTTTTGTTTTTTTTGCGTGGATAGCGCCCGGTTCGCGAACCGGGAAGCGGCCCGGGGAGCGTACTATGAGGAAAAAAGAATGATAGACTTTTCAAATACTGTATGTTAATTGATTGTTGGTTTTGTTGATTATTTATTTTTATTTATTTTTTTAAGCAATTATTTATTGTGTTTCAAAATTTAATAAAATGTCTAACATTTCACTGTCTGAAATGTCGTTATTTTCATTGAACATAGCTTGTAATGTTTGAGTGTGTAAAATGTCCTCATTTTCAAGGAGGACATCTACTGCTTGCACACATTGCAGTAGTTCTTGGTCCCAAGTTTCATCCATAAATTCTATATAATTTGGATCAATTATTTCTTGGTTGGTCTCTTGCAGGACAATGTCAAATGAAACTTTGTGTTTGCCTTCCATTTTGTCTGAAATTTGGATAAAAAATATATTAGTAGAGATAGGGCACTGTTGGGATTAATTTTAGATAGGCAGTTTTTAACAGTGAATTTATCTTTGGGCAGTGTATAGTATCAGAGTGGAAGTAGGAATATAAAAAAGTGTATGTGATTTAACGTAAGTAAATTCATAATTATACAAGAGAAACCTAACTCCATCCATAACTATAACAGAGAAGTCTATCTAAATCTATAACTACTACAGAGGGATAGTATATAACTATCAGAAAAAGTTTACCATATTAACTTATAGTGCACAATATACTTCAGTTTTTAAAATAACAACTTACCTTTACAAAAAAGTTGAAGTGATTAGTGAAAATCCTATTGAAATGTACACCAGGAAGTAGTAGTCAAAATGGCTGTGTTTCCTTCTCTTCCTTTATATATATTCAGGTACATAACCAATCAAATGTCAGGTAAAAAAAAAATAGAAAATGAAAGTAACATTTTAATTGGTTGTGAATTCCAACACTTCAGATGTGTTTTGTGAAGTAATTTACCTCAGGGTATTTAGAGAGGTCTACAGGCTAAATGGCTAAATGGAATTTCAACCAAATTTGTGAAAATGGTAGGGATTGGTATGTAGTATGAGCAAATCTATATTTGGTGAAAGTGTCTCAAGGGTTTCTTCTGTAAATTACTTTCCCACCTTTTTTAATGGAGCGCTTCCCGGGGAGCGCCCCGGTACGCGAACTGGCGAGCGCCCCGGTACACGAACCTTAAGCGTTACGGGAGTCCACCATTTTGTGTTTCGGTCGAATTAAGATACAAGATGGAGGGCACATAATGTTCAGAATGGGTAGAAGGGGACACGGTAGACGTATTTTGACCCCCTAGGTTTTCTGAGGATGGCTGAGGAGGCCCATATGTGCGAAAAAAAACAATTTTTTTAAAAAAATTTGCGCGGTTAGCTTCCGGTTCGCGTACCGGGTAGCGCTCCGGGGAGCGTACTTTGTTGAAAATTAGTAAAAAAAGTTAGAGTAAAATAATAATTGTGAGTGATCAGATGTAGGGTAGCTCTGGGAAGAGCTTTTGAGTTTATGGTACATTTAGGTACTTATAAGTAGGTACCAATGCACATTTTTAAATTCAGAATGAAAACTCTGTTCCCTTCATCTGAGAAGTGAACTCCATCTCCTCTGTAGATATCTTGCATGTAGTAACGCAAGTTATTGTTGTACACGGAGCCCATTCCATGGTCTCTCATGTAAGCTGAAACAGATTTGTTTACATGCTTCCTCGACTTCTCAATTTGTGGACAAAATTGGTTCGACCACCTCCATTTCTGTCTTTGGCATATATTTGAATATACCAAGGCAGTTTGAGGAAAAAGTGCCATTAATTGCTCAAAGGTGTCCTTTAAAAGCATTTCCAGACCTACTCCAGTCAAAGTGCCCAAATCATTACCTCCACAGTGCACAATTAACAGGTCAGGTTTTGGCAAATGCATAAAGGTTTTCACCAATGGTATCAATTGGTGACATTTTAATCCTCTGTGGCCAAACCACTTAATTTCCACATCTTGTAAATTGAGGTTAGGTAAATTTCTGTTCTCAGCATACCTCTGAGCCCAATAGATGTAACTATGTCCAACAATCCAGACAGAAAACATGGTGAGAGAAGGTTCTGCTGCAGTCAGATGAAGTGTGGTAATGAAATGGCAGTTGAAAAAATAAGAGTTTAAAATGAAAAAAAACTGTGGAGTTTCTGTGTTAATGAAGCAGTAACAGTGATTGGTGGATTTTGATTGCTGAAAACAGAAAGTTAGGGTGCATGGATGAGTTCTTTGAAAGATGTAATTTGAATGGCCAAAAAAAATCATTTAATGAAAGATTGCACTGGATACGCAGGTGCACTGAGAGTTCAGAGTTCAATTGAAACATTGTTGTGTGAACTTGCAAACACCAGAGGTCTTCCAGGAGGTGGTTGCTATGCAAAAAAGGCAGAGAGGGCAGAGGGGGGAAGGGCTTTGATTTGAAAAAAGTGAGGGAAGAATTTTGATTGGGTGACATGAGAGATATGTGTGAAGAATTACAGCATTTCTGTGCTTTCTATAGCTGCAGCCTCTGGAGTGCATACCCTTTGTTCTGCTGAAGACAAATTGGTGTATTTCTGAGACTGTTTTGAAACTCATAAAGTATTTGCTAAGGTGAGAAAAGATTTATTTAATTTAGATAGAGAATAGTATGCTTTAAGGAGAAAATTATGAAGAAAGTTGTGTTTTTAAAATGTTGCTTTGTCTCAAGTGTTTTACAAATAGATTTTGTTTCTTTGAGAAATTGTAATTGGAGATAATGTGAAGTATTAGTACTGACAGGGTGTTTTTGTACATAGGAGCTGTGCAGTGTTTTCAAATTATGACTTGAAAATCGTTTTTGAGGAAAAGGAATGCTTTTAAAATTTATGACAAGGAAATAATGGTGTCTGCTTCTTTATAAGGCATTTGAGTGTCTCTGATGTTATTTTTCCCATTTTAATTTAAGACCTTTCTCCGTGGGGCAAGTTCCTTGTAAATATGCTCCCACCTGTGCTTGGTAAATTTAGATTTTGATTCTTTGAGTTACATAGCCATGTTAAAAGTGACCCAAAAATGGTGCAAGGGCAATCAAAAAACGCTTTCATGTGTCTTAAGGACATTTTAAGTCATTTTCCCATGAATGTAGGTATACAATTGATTTATATGTTGTGTTTAAAACGTTTTTTGAAATCAATTACATTTCTGGATATGTACTGCTAGAGCTTCATAGGTTGTTTGGGGCATATTTATAAGGCATTTGAGTGTCTCTGATGTTATTTTTCCCATTTTAAATTAAAAGACCTTTCTCCGTGGGGAAAGTTCCTTGTAAATATGCTCCCACCTGTGCTTGGCAAATTTAGATTTTGATTCTTTGAGTTACATAGCCATGTTAAAAGTGACCCAAAATGGTGCAAGGGCAATTAAAAAACGCTTTCATGTGTCTTAAGGACATTTTAAGTCATTTCCCCATAAATGTAGGTATACAATTGATTTATATGTTGTGTTTAAAAATGTTTTTTGAAATCAATTACATTTCTGGATATGTACTGCTAGAGCTTCATAGGTTGTTTGGGGCATATTTATAAGGCATTTGAGTGCCTCTGATGTTATTTTTCCCATTTTAATTTAAGACCTTTCCCCGTGGTGCAAATTCCTTGTAAATATGCTCGCACCTGTGCTTGGCAAATTTAGATTTTGATTCTTTGAGTTACATAGTCATGTTAAAAGTGATCCAAAAATGGTGCAAAGGCTTTAAAAAAACACTTTCATCACTTGGTTTCCTAAGTTTACGAATGACATTGTGCAGATGAAGTTTAGCTCTGTCCATGGACACAAAAGAGGTCTGGCCTTTGTTCAAGAGTGAAGTGGACATGACTTACTTCATTGGTAGGTCTTCACATGTATTATCTCCTCTATAGTCTTCAACAAGCGTAAATTTAATCTGCAACCCTGAGTAGGCCTCACCTTAAACAAACCTCTGGATAGGCCACACCTTATCGTTATCCTGAATCAATCATTTAACATGTTAGGGACAGATTTATGATAGGTGTGTGCCTCTTTTGCGCCGCTGTGCGTCACTTTTGTGACGCAGCGGTGGTGAAAAAGATTTGCTATGTGGCGACATATTTAAAAATTGATGCATCTAGGCAGATGTGTCATGCTGTAAAGTCCCGTGCCACATGAAACCGATGCAGCAGTGATGGAAAAGATGCACCATGTTGCAAGACAGGCCTCATTTCATCTCCAACAAGATAAGAAGCTGAATCTTCTGTAAATGTCAAAATAGTTGTATACACTGCTCAACTTCTGTGTACTCTTTCATATGCTACAGTCCATCTGCACTATGAGGTACCTAAGCAAAGGAAACACAGGTGATGTGATTGTGAAATGAGGAAAAGAAACTCCACATTTTTCAATTACATCACTAGTGTTTCCTAAGTTTACGAATGACATTGTGCAGATGAAGTTTAGCTCTGTCCACTGACACAAAAGAGGTCTGGCCTTTGTTCAAGAGTGAAGTGGACATGACTTACTTCATTGGTAGGCTTTCACATGTATTATCTCCTCTGTATTCTTCAACAAGCGTAAATTTGATCTGCAACCCTGAGTAGGCCTCACCTTAAACAAACCTCTGGAAAGGCCACACCTTATCGTCATCCTTAATTAATCATTTAAAATGTTAGGGACAGATTTATGATAGGTGTATGCCTCTTTTGCGCCACTGTGCGTCACTTTTGTGACGCAGTGGCGGTGCAAAAGATTTGCTATGTGGCGACATATTTAAAAATTGATGCATCTAGGCAGATGTGTCATGCTGTAAAGTCCCGTGCCACATGAAACCGATGCAGCAGTGATGGAAAAGATGCACCATGTTGCAAGACAGGTCTCATTTCATCTCCAACAAGATAAGAAGCTGAGTCTTCTGTAAATGTCAAAATTGTTGTATACACTGCTCAACTTCTGTGTACTCTTTCATATGCTAGAGTCCATCTGCACTATGAGATACCTAAGCAAAGGAAACACAGGTGATGTGATTGTGAAATGAGGAAAAGAAACTCCACATTTTTCAATTACGTCACCTGTGTTTGCTAAGTTTACGAATGAGATTGTGCAGATGAGGTTTAGGTCTGTCCACGGACACAGAAGAGGTCTGGCCTTTGTTCAAGAGTGAAGTGGACATGACTTACTTCATTGGTAGGTCTTCACATGTATTATCTCCTCTATAGTCTTCAACAAGCGTAAATTTAATCTGCAACCCTGAGTAGGCCTCACCTTAAACAAACCTCTGGATAGGCCACACCTTATCGTTATCCTGAATCAATCATTTAACATGTTAGGGACAGATTTATGATAGGTGTGTGCCTCTTTTGCGCCGCTGTGCGTCACTTTTGTGACGCAGCGGTGGTGCAAAAGATTTGCTATGTGGCGACATATTTAAAAATTGATGCATCTAGGCAGATGTGTCATGCTGTAAAGTCCCGTGCCACATGAAACTGATGCAGCAGTGATGGAAAAGATGCACCATGTTGCAAGACAGGCCTCATTTCATCTCCAACAAGATAAGAAGCTGAATCTTCTGTAAATGTCAAAATTGTTGTATACACTGCTCAACTTCTGTGTACTCTTTCATATGCTACAGTCCATCTGCACTATGAGGTACCTAAGCAAAGGAAACACAGGTGATGTGATTGTGAAATGAGGAAAAGAAACTCCACATTTTTCAATTACATCACCAGTGTTTCCTAAGTTTACGAATGACATTGTGCAGATGAAGTTTAGCTCTGTCCACGGACACAAAAGAGGTCTGGCCTTTGTTCAAGAGTGAAGTGGACATGACTTACTTCATTGGTAGGTGTTCACATGTATTATCTCCTCTATAGTCTTCAACAAGTGTAAATTTAATCTGCAACCCTGAGTAGGCCTCACCTTAAACAAACCTCTGGATAGGCCACACCTTATCGTTATCCTGAATCAATCATTTAACATGTTAGGGACAGATTTATGATAGGTGTGTGCCTCTTTTGCGCCGCTGTGCGTCACTTTTGTGACGCAGCGGTGGTGCAAAAGATTTGCTATGTGGCGACATATTTAAAAATTGATGCATCTAGGCAGATGTGTCATCCTGTAAAGTCCTGTGCCACATGAAACCTGCGTCAGTTTTCATATAGGTGTTTTGTTGCAAGGTATGCATTAATTTGCAAGAAAGCCCTGTAAAACTAACACAGTGAAATTTAGAAGATTTCACTGAGTCAGCTTTATAGCATTGCTGAATCAAATCCTTACGCCTGTTTGAAACAGGCATAAGAAGTGATGCACCATGCAATGTGAGGGTTCCTCCTGTGCATTGCAGTAGACATGTCGCGCTTATGACGTGATTCCTGCAATGTGCTGCTTTTGCGGCACAGATGTGTGACGCATCTGTGCTGTTTTTGCTCAATGGTGCTCCACATTGTAAATTCGGCACACTATGGCTGGCAGAGCAGCGGTGCACATTAACTGGTGCATCCGTGGGGATGCGCCACTTAGCATAAATCTGCCCCTGTACATTTAAGTATGAGCAGGGGACACAGAGTCGGTGAGGCTTATCCAAGGTTAATAAGAGATGAGTCCTGTTCACTGAAAACTTGGACATAGGCCTCACCTCCTCAGCATCGCTGGACATGGCTAAATAATAGCTGCAAAATGTTACTCTTGTTAAACAATTTTACTATTATAATCTCTGAGATTTGTCTCTTACTCTGCAACATGTCATTGTTGTTATCTTTCTTTAAAGATAACGACAACATCAACATGAGCGACAATGATCCCTTGGATGATTTAAATCCTGAGGATGAAGAAGAACATGATGAGGATGCAGATTTGTCAGAATTGTATGACATAGGGTGGGAAGCTGACCTGCTTGAGCCTATGGAACTATAAACATTTATTTTAAAAATTTACAATAAATGAAAAGTAAAAATGTAAACTGTTTAATTTTAAATTAAACACACCTTCAAAAACAGGTTATGTGTAGTGTCTTCAATAAAATATTAAAATATGCTCATAAAATTAGATCAGATTCACATATAAAACAGGACAGGTAAATGAAGAAGAATTCCATTTCTTTTCTGCTATTTGTGTATTCTAAATTTGCCAACGCACTAAAAAATATTCTATGTAAAAATGTCAAGTAGTGTGTTAAGTTTTTGACGACTGTTATTGATTTACTGTTGGGTAATAGTGGTTAATAACATTTTTTATTATATTTTACCACAGATTCAACTGCAGACCATTTCAAAATTTGAAAATGCCAACTAAGGCTTGAATTAGAAAGGCTACAAAACGTCAAAGACAGCAGGTGTATCAAATACTGCAGTAGTCCTCTACAAAAAAAAGTTTTCAAGTCACCAAGAAAGCACCGGGTAAGACCACGAAATCATTCATAAGTAATATTTGTAGTAAAAAAAGTATTACTACAGAAAATGTTTCAGTCCAGAAAAAGAGAAGCAATTTAAACGGAAAGGAAAGGCCAATGAAAAATGTTACTGCTAGAGCAAGAGATAACTCTGTGCATGATAGTAGAAGGAAACAACAGTTTAGGGACATTCGTAAACGAATGTTCCGCAACAGGATAATTGGCAATTTGTTAAAAAATATTAAGAAAGGTCAACAGAAAGTGGTTTTTTATAAGAGAAAAAAAAAAGTTGAGAAAGTTATTGATCAGGCATTCGAAATTAAACGTAAGTTATTTATTTTGATAATCAATAGAATTAGGAAGCTAAACAAGGCAATTTATGATTTCAAAAGAAATAGTAGATGGAAGAGAATAGTTAATTGTAGTAATTTTTGTGAAGTTTTTTCCGGAGAATGGATGCATAGTTCAAGTTGTGAGGCATTTTTCAATGAGGAGAGTTATTTCCAGGATAATGATTTGGTGCATGCAGTTGACACCAGCGGTCGAGCTTATGAGGTGAAAGATGGTTGTCCAGTTGAAAAAGAAAAACTTGTGACAACAGAGACAGAAGAGGTGTTAGGTAGTGAGGTTTTAGGAAGACGTCCTAAGGGTCCTGTGTACACCTGGAAGTGTAGTAGTATTTGCAGTGTGCGACAGGATTCCATCAATTTGCTTTGTGATTTTGTACGGACATTTAATAAGAAAAGTTTGAAGCAGAAAATGAAGTTGTTGCAAGAATTAGATCCTTGCAGAGTGAGAGAAGTGACAGGTTTGCATGGTCATTCACTGGCTTGTCTTTCCAGGAGAGTATGCCAGAGTGTTTTTCATCATTTCAGGATGCTAGCAGTGCATCATAATAAAGTGAGGAAATTAGTTAGAATGTTGTATTATGCTAAGAGTCCAGCAATTATGCTTAAACAATTATGCGCTGCTCTTTTGCATGGTTCAGAAGTAGATGTGAAGAATATTTGTGCAGAAATTTAGTTTTGTTACTTTGGAAGTAAAGAGGAGAATGTTGAAATTGACCAAGAAGAAGAGGGTAATGTGGAAGATAGTGTACAGGTTTCCAGTACAGATAATTTTCAGAGGGAAATTGCGACGTTTCAGGTGAAATCAAGTGAGAGGCCTAATTTCACTTGCGTGTGTTGTCGACGCACTTATTATAAGAATCAGACTAAGTTAGTGGATTTACATGCAAAAAGTGAAAGGGAAAATAATAGTGAATGGAAGGATTTCACAACATACTTGATGGTAGAAAATTGTTTTGATTTGGGATCGGATCAACGTGTGTGTACTTATTGTTGTAACAAATTAAATCAAAACCAGATGCCTGCTAGAGCAGTTCATAATAATCTGGAATTGGTTCAGATTCCTTCTGAATTGAAGGATTTAAATACTTATGAATCTATTTTGATTCAAAGTATCCATCCCTTTCAGGCTATTGTGAGAATGGAGCCAAAGACAGGGAAATTGCCTCCATCAGATTTACAGAGAGGATTAAAGGGAAGAGTTGTTTATTTGCCTCTAGATTTGAAGAAAAACATTAACACAATTGGAGTAGAAAAAGTGGAAGAGGAACCTCTGGTTATCTTAGTTAATGGGGTTCCGACAAAGAATAAGAAAATATGGCAAGATTTAGTGGATGTTATGAAAGTCAAAAAGGCAACATTGTATTTGAAAAAAAATAATAAGTACTATAAGAATGTATATGTTGCAGAAGAGGAAGTAAGTGAGGAAGAGGATAGCGATTTGTGTGCTGGTCAAATTGAGAAAGTAGAACCCTCTACTAGTGAAGAAATATATGAACATTATAGTGTTCATCCTTTGCATTCCAAGGAAGTCATGAGGAATGCTATTGAGTTGTTTCAAATGAAACAAGCCAACGGGAGTCCCATTAGTGTTTGGGAGGAAAGTTTGGAAGCTCGGTGTTTCCCACAGCTTTTTCCAACAGGTCAGGGAGGAAGATATGATGAGCGACCTCATCAAATTCCTGCTTCTGAATACCGGACTTTGCGATTGTATGCAGGAGATGCTAGGTTTCGACAATGTATTCCCTATTTGTTTCATCTCCTGTTTGAAAGCGATCTGTCTGGACTGTCAAATGCAGTGAACCACATCTTGAAAAGTGGTATACACATGCAAAACATCTCGGCAAGTGACTTTATGGATAAAGTCAATGTCCAAGACAGTATTTTGGATTGTCACCTGATTAATCTCATGGCGTGTCAGCGTGGTACTAATGAGTACTGGTACCGTCGTCATGGTGATTTAAAATGTATGCTGAGGAACTTAGGAACTCCCACATGGTTCCTCACTCTGAGCTGTGCCGAGTATGGCTGGGAAGACTTATTTGAATTTCTACGAGAGGCAAATGGAAACATTGAAAACATCGAATTCAAGACACCCGGAGAACTGTGCTCTTTGGATCCAGTCAATGTATGCAGGTACTTCAATCATAGATTTGAAGCTATGATGTCTTTCATCATGAATAAGAAGAATCCACCTCTTGGAGAGGTGTTGGATTTCTTCTGGAGAAAGGAGTACCAAGCAAGAGGTGCTCCTCATATACATATGCTGCTGTGGATCAAGGATGCACCTAAATTTGGAACAGATCCAGAAGACTCAGTGATGAGTTTCATACAACAGTATTCTACGTTTGCTGTTCCAAACGCAAAGGAGAAGAAAAGCCTAAGAGAAAAAGTTCTACGTTTCCAAAGCCATCGTTGTGGAAAGTACTGTCGTCGTAAATTCCAAAACAAGGACAAGTTCTACACCAAATGTCGTTTCGGCTTTCCACGACCGGTGATTTCTAAAGGAAGAGTAAACAGTTTGATGTCTTCGCTGCGACATAATGTGATGAAGAAATCACCTAAAAACACATACAATTTGAAGAGGAACGAAGAGTCCAAGTACATCAACGACTACAACCCAGTGATTTTGTCCATGTGGAATGCTAACATGGATATACAGTTTGTGGCTGATAACTGTATGGCTGTTGCTCGGTATGTGACATCTTACATCACCAAAAAAGAAAAGACAGAATTGAAGGATATGTGGGAGGACATTTCCCATGAAAAGAGCCTCAGTAAGAAGTTGTACAGTTTCAGTCTGAAGATGTTGTCGCATCGAGAAATCGGAGCTTACGAATGTTCTGACCGGTTGTCTTCAGCAAGTCTCTATGCCAAATCTAGGAGTATCGTTTGGGCGAGTCTTGGTCTTGCTGCAACGCGTAATCGAGTTCTGAAACCTGTGCGGGAAATTGAGTATTTGGCGGAAAAGGAGCCAAACAGTACCGACATTTTGAAGACCAACATGTTGGATACATATTATCCAAATCGAAGCAGTCACCTCGAGAATGTTTGTCTGTATGAGGTTCTACAAAATTACATATTCAAGAGGAACATCAAAGAAGATACTGAGAAAGGAGTGTATGCTGTAATTGGAAGTGAGGGATGTCTGGTCAAGCAAAGAAAATGCCACTTGGTAAACCATCGAAAATTGAGTGGCGAATCTCCTGAAAAAAAGGTTTTTTTCTATTTAGCACTTTTGCAACTTTTCAAGCCTTGGCGTGCAGAAGAGGAACTGCTTGGAGATTTCCTCTGTTACGAAGAGTCTTTCACTGCCGCCAAGGAGACCATAGAATGTCCTGCTTTTCCCAAATATGTAGAAATGTTGAATGCGGTAATCGAGCAGGAAGCAACGATTGCAGCCGAGATTGCCAGAGACAGTTCTCAGGACAGTCAGAGTTCTGTTTCATTGAGTCAGGATCCACTAGGAGGACCTGTTATCGAAAATGAAGCTGCCACTGCCATGAATGAAGTGGAAAGAGCCATGGCACATGCTCAGGAGGATGTGGTTAACTTAGAAGACTTGGAAAGACAACTCAACGTTGAGCAGAGGAAAATATATGACGAAGTTACCAAGCAAATTGATCATGGATTAAGTCATGAGAAGAAAGAGTGCTCATGTACGTCGTTGAAGCCTGTCCGATTGTACGTGAGTGGAGAAGCGGGAACTGGAAAAAGTTTTCTGATTAAAGCAATTGCATCTTATCTGCAGAAAAGGACTGAATCACCGTTGTCTTGTGTTGTTACCGCTCCAACTGGGCTGGCAGCACATAACATTAAAGGGATTACTTTACATCGTTTACTGATGCTGCCAGTGGAGCATGACAACAAATTACAATATCACAAGCTATCTGGAGATGCTTGTTGTGAAGTTTCAAGAGTCTTGAGGAAAATGAAACTTCTTATCATTGACGAAGTAAGCATGGTTTCCAATGTCATGCTTGCCTTTGTGCATTTGAGAATGCAAGAAGTTCTCAAAACAGAGTATGATGTGTTATTTGGTGGCAAACACATCATTGTTTTCGGAGATCTTCTGCAGCTGACACCAGTGAAAGGACAACCTGTGTTCAAAATGCTCACGCATGAAGATACCAGGAAGTGCCTAGGGAGCATTGCCAACGTCAATATATGGTTAAACTTCAATTATGCTGAACTGCATGAAAATATGCGTCAGGCGAAGGATGAAGTTTACAAGAATATTCTACAAGATGTTAGAATTGGAAAAGTGACCGAGCATGGGAAAGAAGCTTTACATGCACGATTACTGTCAAATTTATATCCAGAACAAGATGTTGTGCCTGAGAATATTTTTCAGAAAATTACTGAGAAGAAATCTGGAATATGTTTGATGCCAACTCTTGCAGAATGTGCCATCTTCAACAACAAAATGTTGCATTTAGAAAACCAAGAGATTGTGAAACTGGAAGCTATTGACAGAGTAGAGCATATGGGATCAACAATTATTTTGTCTGAGACTTTGAAATCAAAATTGGATTCATTAGAGAAGACTATATCTAAAACTGCAGGTTTTGAAAAGAGTCTGAATGTGTGCTTAAACTGCCGTATAATTTTAAGAAGGAATTTACATGTTGAAAGAGGTCTGGTAAATGGATCAATGGGTAATGTTGTTGATTTTGTGAAATACAGAAATAGAGATGGAATTGAATTTTTAAAAATTAAATTTGATGGCATTGAGGAAGTACAGCTAATTGGTCATTGTTCTGCTAGATTTTTGCTTGTAAAAGACTTATATGTTCGCCGTAAGCAGTTTCCTGTTTGCTTGGCATATGCGGTGACAATCCATAAATCGCAAGGTTTAAGTGTAGACAGTGCATTGGTGAATATTGGCAGTTCTGTGTTCAAGGAGGGTATGGCATATGTGGCATTGTCACGAGTTAGAACTTTATCGGGATTGTACTTGATTGAGTGTGATGTCACAAACATTTGTGCGGATCTAGATTGTGTTAAGGAATACAATAGGTTAAGAAGAGAGTATGCGCCACATTTGCCTCAATATCCTTTGTTTGAGAAACGTGTGGTAGGCCGGAAACGAAGAAATGTGACCAATACTAGGGAGGTTGTAGCAAAAAGACGAAAAGTCGATGAACCTGAAATTATAAGCAGAAACAAAAAGGATTCTGTTGAAGATGTTGTTGGTTTTCAATTTGAAAACAGTTCTGGTGTCAACTGCTATGCTAATGTAGTGGTTAATGTTTTGTTTTCTCTAGAAAATGTAAAAGAAGAGATTGTGGTCAATTCTGATCAAAGATTTAGCAGTTTGTTAAATTCTGTGTTAGAGAAATGTAGCACTGATAGAACAAAAATAGAAAGTGTGTCTGAAATTCGAAATCTGTTAGACAGATGTTCAGGTCAAACACAATTCTCTCAAAATATTCAGCAAGATTGTCAGGAGTTTTTAATGTATATGCTTGATGTATTGCATGCTGAAGGTGTAGATGTAGATCACCTGTTTGGGCTTTCTTATCAATGGCAGCATGACTGCGAGAACTGTAGGGTATCAAGTACTACTAGTGTAGACTCAGAAAGATTTATATATTTAACTTTGCCAGACAGTAAATCAGTCTCCTTTAATAAGCTAGTAAAAGCAGCTGATCACAACATGGAATGTAGCCAATGTAAATCTGAAATGATGTCAACATTATTTATACGAACATATGGCCAGTATGTCATTTTAATGTTCCAACGATGTAGGCCTGATGGAACAAAATTGACAACTTTAATTAAAAATTTTGTGGCTTCACAGTTGTCAATATCAGGAAGGACTTTTGTAACTGCAGCAATTATATATCATAACGGTCCTTCAATAACATCAGGACATTACACAGCTTATTTAAAGTGTAGAAATGGCTGGTCATTCTGCAACGATTCTGTTTTAATTTTCAAAAAAAAATTGCCGTATGACCTTAAAAATTCTTACCTGGTGTTTTTAAAACCAAAATTTTAGGGAAAGAATCTCGGGATGTGCTCTGAGGAATTTCAAGAGGTTCTAATGGCTCCTACACGATTTGGCCTTGAGGATAAGTGTAGTACAGAGACATAACTTCTTACCATAACACTTGACGTCATGGAAAAATAACTGCACTTTGAATGAGTTCAGAAAAACTGTTTCTTTTTATAAGCTAATTGAAGCAGCCAATCAAAACATGGAGTAGAGGGAATGTAAGTCTGCAATGCTGTCTACTGTTTTATATTGCTTTGTGATTAAAAGTGATGTAGAGAATTAAATAATTGTAGTAGTCATAGAGGTAGTGTAAGTCTGCTTCATAGTAAGCAGTATCAGTGTCATAGGAAATGTAGAACATGAGTGAGCAAGAAGGGTAAGATATTACTAGTCCAGGATTGTGAAAATGATCTTCAACATTTTAATTCTGAAAGTTGCGGAAATACAAAATGACGGGATTGGCTTACAAGAATTCCAAGAGTTATAAATGGCTCTTACATGATTTGGCCTTGTGGAAACGTGTGGTAGAGAGCGAGAAGTCATTTATTGTATGTAACATATTTTTCAAAACGATGGAGGTTTTCTTTCAGAAAGTGGCGGGCTGAAAGTAATAACAGCACAACAGAGTGTAAGCTGTTCATAGGACATCCTTCGACGTCATGGAAAGTAAGTTAATTTTAAGGAGTTCTGAATTCTGATTTGTTATGTTGTATGGGTTTTTTAAACACAATCATTTTGATTGTGTTTTTTTTTTCCCCGCTGTTATATGATGAATACCTTCAAGTCACTGTTTTTAGTGAAATTTGATACATTCTGAGAACAGCAAAAATAAACCATTTAACATGTATAATTAATTCTGTACTGTTTGTATTTATGATGTACATTTAGAACTGTGTAGGAGGCATGGAGAAGGAGAGGCTTCTGTAAGTGTCAAAGTTGTTGCATACAGTGCTCACATTCTACGTAGTCTTTCATATGATAGACTACATTTCCACAATGAGATACCTAAGCAAAGGAAACACAGGTGATATGATTGTGGAATGAGCAAAAAAAATTGCACGTTTTTCAATTATATTACCTGTGTTTCCTAACATTACACATCACATTGTGTAGATGAGGTTTAGGCCTGTTCCAGGAGACAGAGGAGGTCTGACATTTGTTCAAGAGTGCAGTGGACATGACTCACTTCGTTGGTAGGCCTGCACATGTATTATCTCCTCTGTATTCTTCAACAAACCTAAATTTCATCTGCAACCATGAGTAGGACTTACCTGAAACAAATCTGTGGATAGGTTACACCTTATCGGCATCTTGAAACAATCATTTAAAATGTTAGGGTCAGATTTATGATGGCCGTGCGCCTCTTTTGCGCCGCTGTGGGTCACTTTTGTGTAAAAGATGCACCATGTTGCAAGATAGGTTTCAGTTCATCTCCAGCAAGATACCATCAGTTTAAAATGTATATAATTAGCACTGTGTAGGGGGCATGCAGAAGCTGAAGCTTTTGTAAGTGTCAAAGTTGTTGCATGCAGTGCTGCACTTCTGGGTACTGTTTCATATGCTGGACTACATCTGCACGATGAGATACCTAAGTAAAGTAAACACAAGTGATGTGATTGTGAAATGAGCAAAAGAAGTTGCACGTTTTTCATTTACATCACCTGTGTTTCCTAAGTTTACGAATGACATTGTGCAGATGAAGTTTAGGTCTGTCCACGGACACAGAAGAGGTCTGGCCTTTGTTCAAGAGTGAAGTGGACATGACTTACTTCATTGGTAGGCTTTCACATGTATTATCTCCTTTGTATTCTTCAACAAGCGTAAATTTGATCTGCAACCCTGAGTAGGCCTCACCTTAAACAAACCTCTGGAGAGGCCACACCTTATCGTCATCCTGAATTAATCATTTAAAATGCTAGTGACAGATTTATGATAGGTGTATGCCTCTTTTGCGCCACTGTGCGTCACTTTTGTGACGCATTGGCGGTGGAAAAGATTTGCTATGAGGCGACAAAATTACAAATTGATGCATCTAGGCAGATGTGTCATGCTGTAAAAAACCCGTGCCACATGAAACGATGCAGCAGTGATGCAAAAGATGCACCATGTTGCAAGACAGGCCTCACTTTATCTCCAACAAGATAAGAAGCTGAGTCTTCTGTAAATGTCAAAATTGTTGTATACACTGCTCAACTTCTGTGTACTCTTTCATATGCTAGACTCCATCTGCACTATGAGATACCTAAGCAAAGGAAACACAGGTGATGTGATTGTGAAATGAGGAAAAGAAACTCCACATTTTTCAATTACATCACCTGTGTTTCCTAAGTTTATGAATGACATTGTGCAGATTAAGTTTAGGTCTGTCCACAGACACAAAAGAGGTCTGGCCTTTGTTCAAGAGTGAAGTGGACATGACTTACTTCATTGGTAGGCCTTCACATGTATTATCTCCTCTGTACTCTTCAACAACTCGAAATTTCATTTGGAACCCTGAGTAGGCCTCACCTGAAACAAACCTCTGGATAGGACACATCTTATTGGCATCCTGAAACAATTATTTAAAATGTTAAGGGCAATTTTATGATGGCTTTGCACCTCTTTTGCGCTGCCATTGCATCACTGTTGTGAGACAGCAGCAGTGCAAAAGATGCACCATGTTGCAAGATAGGCCTCACTTCATCTGCATCAAGATACTGTTAGTTTAAAATGTATATTTTTAGGACTGTGTAGGGGCATGGAGAAGTAGAGGCTTCTGTAAGTGTCAAAGTTATTGAAAAACTGTTTGTCCTTCAATCTTTTCCCTTGTCTTTTCTAATTTTTAAATACATGTTTTAATATTTCTTCTCTCTTTCACAGATTGAAAGTATAAAAATTACAAGTGACTAAGTTAACGACAATTATAAGGTAAATGTTTTGTACTCTTTTCGTTACATTTCTATCACATTTAACTTCTATTAGTTTCACTACTTCATTTCTTTAACCCTCACTTTCCTGCCTTTGCTACTTCCCTCAATCCTTTCTCTATTACTTACTTACTCTACTCCTTCCACTATTTTTGTCAGTCCCGTCTCTATTACTCTCACTGTTTCTGACTGATCACTCTTTCACTACTTGTTCATTATGCTTTCTCTCTGTAGTTCAAGCACAGTAAGGGGCATATTATCAACACAGGCAATAAATTTATCAGTGTTTTTATCGGCAGAAAACTGCCGCAAAAGTGGCTTTAGCAGCAGTTTTCTTCCGGAAAAGCGGCTTTAGCGGCAGTTTTCTGCCGATAAAAGCAGTAATTATTGGCAGGAAACTGCTGCAAAAGCGTCTTTAGTGTCAGATTTCTGCTGACAAAAGCAGCAAAATTTTTATCGCCTATGTTGATAATATGCCCCTATGTTATTTACATTTCTTTGCTGTTTCAATCATTCCTTTTCTGTTACTTCTTCTTTTCTGCATTGCGTTTTTTCTCTCTGTTATTCCGATGTTTTAATCTTAATTTGATTATTCATTCACATTCTCTAAGAAACTCTTGTTTGTTATTCTTCTACTCTCTTTTTTTTTCTCACTTCCTTATCTATTTTGTTTTTCACAATTATACTCTCTTAAATCTTTTCTTCAGTAAATAGATCTATTAAACAGTATCTCTACTTTACTCCCTATAGCTGTCTTTCTTTTAACATAACTGTCTGTTTCCTTCCCTTATAATTACTCTTCTTTTTTTTGTAAATTTTTTTTTGGTTCGCTCCCGGTTCGCGTACCGGAGAGCGAACGGGGAAGCGAACCAAAAGAAATAGAGGTTGGCAGAGTTCCAAATATTCTACCAATTTTTTTATAACAGGGAGGTAGTTCTGAAAAGAACTTTTTTTTAATTGTTTTTGTTGTTTTATATTTTTTTTATTATTTTTCTGAACATTTGTTTACTTTTTTTGTATTTTCTGAACAGTTTTATATTTTTTGGGGGGTTTTTTGGGAGGGGGAAACGAAAACGATTCATTGTAAAGGGCTCAACAGGAGCAACAAAAAAAAAAGAATTTATTGTCTGCGGCGTTTCGGACAAACATGATTGTCGATAGCTCTGTTGATCAGAGTGATGCTACTTTCTCTGTAGCAAATGAACTCATTGCAATGCACGCACACTTGTTTCACTTCCCCGAATCTCATCTGTATATTTGGGACCAACTCCCTCGCCTCTGGTCCCGTCACTTCCTGCACAACTGAGCTTCTGGCCATAGAAGGAGGATTATCTTGCTGGTCACGTAACTGCGCAGCACTGTAGTTGTTAGGATGCCACCTACTCATATGGTGATGCATCGTGTAATTGCCGTAACTGTGCTTCTTCTCGGTGCCTCTGGACAGGCTTTCTTTACATATAAGGCAAGTTACGTACCGTGCATTGACTTTTTTTTGGCCCTGGGGATAAGTGAAAAATTTGCCAAATATAATTTACTTTCACATGAGACCTCCTGGGCTCCTCACGCAAAAATTGCCTCTCTTGCTGCTCTTCCTCTTCTTCCTCTTCTTCGTCCTCTTGCTGAATAATAACTTCAGCAGGTGGTCCTCTCTTCTTTGGATGTGGTGGGGAAGCACCAGCTGAAGCTACTAATGAAGCCATTGCTCACTAATCACAAAGGGTCTTTCTCTCACAAAGATGAAAGTCAGAGTGAGGAAAGAAGGAGGGGTTTTCATCATTTGGGAAAAACAATAGTTCTAAACCAATGAAAAGTGTTACTTTTAGGTCACATGACCTAGTCTTACATCATTAGGAAACCAAAAGTGAAATGAACCAATAATAAGTGTTATTACCGAGTCACATGACTTGTTGTGTTTACGTTACGCGCTTTGGGCCGCGTCCCGGATCGCTTCCGGGAAGCAGCGTTTCGCGCCTCGGTTCGCGTACCAGTTCGCTTCCGGGTACGCTACCTTGGCGCGTCATATGACGTATTACGCGACAACGCGATACGTCACGCTGACGCGACGCGTCACGATGTTGTTTTCTAAAGCAGCAGTTGCGGAAACGGAACGTTTACCGGTTCGCGGACCGGGTCGCGGCACCAAATTGCGCTAACGGGAAGCTAACCGGTTCGCATACCGGGAGCAAAACAAAAAATATAATAAAAAAAAAAAAGTATTAAAAACATGTAAAATATATTTTTTGATTTAAAGAAAAATACATTTTAAAGCTTTTGTTATTTGCTATTAAAAAACCATTGAAATTCACTGAAAAAACCATAGGTTATAGACCATATATAGTTAGGAATTAGCATTTAAAAAACCTTTTTTTACTCACACAAAACCATTGAAATTCCATATATAGTTAGTTGTACTAACTATATATCGCGCACCCGCAATCCACTGCTGATCATGTCACATATTACATCATTCATGACATGGTCAGTGACATCACTGATGACATCACTGATGACATCTCAAATGACATCACTGATGACATCACTGATGACATCTCAAATGACATCACTGATGACATCACTGATGACATCTCAAATGACATCACTGATGACATCTCAAATGACATCACTGATGACATCACTGATGACATCTCATTTGACATTACTGATCACATCACTGATGACATCATTCATGTGATAATACGATGAACCTCTTCAGACTCTAATATAACCTTAGATACACTCAGTGTAAACAGACACTCACAGACTGTCACTCATCCATGGAGTTACTCAGACACTTAGTCAGTCATGCAAAGAATCAATCACACCTCCATTTCCTCAACTATACAGTTATACACACCTTACTTATTCAAACATATACTAACACATATTTACTCTCTTTTACAATGCCTGATACAAGTACACAATGATCCATACAGCCACTCACACATTCACTGGCTCTTATGCACAGTTATTTATATATGTCAACTGTCACATGTACTGTGTTTTACATATGTACTTACTTTGACATGTAGCACTGAGATATCCATTCACTCACCAATGCACTCAGTCAACCGCCCATACAGGTGTTTCCACATGCACTTTTGAACCCATACATCTATTGAATTAACTGCTAACACATCTATGCACAGAGTCATACACCTCCCAGCCACCCACACACACACACTCAGTCTCCCATACAAATACTTGGGCAACCAATCAATAACCCATATACTTACTCATATAGCTACTGATCAACACATGCAGCAGTTTACAGAACAACAGACATAATGATGCACAAATTAAGACAGTTTAGTCACTAACTCATGCACTCAGTGACACACATTTATTCACTCACTCATACAGTCAATCATGCACCTAATAAATCCTTCATCCAGACACTTATACATCCACTCATTCTTCAATATGTAAGACATATTTTAACTTTACAGAAACATACAGTCACTGGATGTTGTCATCAGTGATGTCATTTGAGATGTCATCAGTGATGTCATCAGTGATGTCATTTGAGATGTCATCAGTGATGTCATCAGTGATGTCACTGACCATGTCATGAATGATGTAATATGTGACATGATCAGCAGTGGATTGCGGGTGCGCGATATATAATTAGTACAACTAACTATATATGGAATTTCAATGGTTTTGTGTGAGTAAAAAAAGGTTTTTTAAATGCTAATTCCTAACTATATATGGTCTATAACCTATGGTTTTTTCAGTGAATATATATATATATATATATATATATATATATATATATATATATATACTTATAATTTCATTGTAAACGCATTTGTGGTAAAGTCATGTGTGGTAAAGGCATTGTATGGTAATGCCTGTGCAGTAAAGGCTGTTTCCCTGTTCACTAGCTCCCTGTGCAAGCTTTCTCCTCGGCTGTGCCCTCCACAGACCCCATACGCCTCCCGGCTATCTTGCACTGCATCTGGGGAGGGCAGTGAGTCAAATTCTTCCCCCAACTGGTCCCAAGGGGTGCAAAGGAACTAGTCTCACTGGTCATGGAGACACCCACTGGTCCTGAGGGTCAGCTGTAGACAGCGACCTTAGTCCACCTGGGGGCTTGTCCTTCCAGCTCAACATGGTGTTGCCGCTGACATCCAATTCCAGTGTCAAACCTTCTTTCTCTCCCTTGTGCAAGAGTTTTTAAACAGGTTTTGAAAGTTATAGAAGCCAGGTACCCCTGACCATTCCTAACGTGGCACATCACTTCTCCATCCCCATCCTTACCCTCCTGCACCGCATGTTGGGACCACTCAAGGTGGCAGCATCAAGTGGTCACTGTTCACATCTCCTCTCGGGACCTCAGCTCTGCCTCTAACTTACATCACTGCCAGGGACTTCCCCACAACTTCAAAGGTGGAGCCCCCTCCTTTGTTGGCTACAGAATTCTAGGCTTTCTCCTTTGTTAAGTGGGCCTGGCCTGTACCAACCATAGTACAGTGTTACAGCTAATTAACAGATTCGTATTTTCTTTCCCACCCCTTCCTCCTCAGGAGCTGAGTAAAGCACTATTAATTACTCGTTTTACATAAAAAGGTTTGTGTTCCCTCTACTAGGGAGCAGTGTAATTAACTTGGATCATCAGGGTGAAAAAAGGCCTGGACGCTGATCCTGAGCTGAGGTAGAAAATTATGAAAATTCTGGATGATCCATAAGGTGTATAGGTTTGTGCTTGGGAATTGCATATTCAAACATGCATCATTGTTTCACTCCAGTTTGAAACCTTACTGGCATTTGAAGACCTAAGAGAAGCAAAACTGCACACTACGGCAGATTTTGCCCTATGTGCATAACAAAGTGACACTGCAGATAAAACAGTAAACCATACAGTCTTTACCTGAGTGCACACCAATACTATAAGGCCTATCCCAGGATAACATATAATCTTGCAGGGTTCTCTCTGCGCCAGGTTTTCTATTCCCAGTTACCTTCCTGTGCACCCTGGTAGTGCCACTCATGCAGTATGCACATGTGTTCACATGTAACCAGCCAAGTTCCCCTTATCCTAGTTGCATCACAGCAGCCTTATGTTAAAAGGCACCCACTGGTGGTAATCATGCGCAGTCCATCTACACTTTGATTACTGTGGGTGAGACGCAATAGGTGAGACTTACCCTCAGTAAAAAATCCAAAATGATCCACAAAGGAAAACATATGGGCAAACTAAAGAGGCAGAACAATTTTCCAATGTTAACTATAACATCACTTCAACCTTTGGTCATTTTAGTGAATTTCTACGTTTTAATTTTTTTATGTACAGGGATATTTTATGACCATATGTAACCCCAACATCAACCTTCGGCCGTGCATAGTGTGGGGTTAGCTGCAGGTCTTGGCCTGTGTCCAGTCCCTCAGTCCGACACCTTGCGGCAGCCAACCACATGCTCTGCACAGCTTTGACCATATGTGGCATGAGGTTGCTGCAGGGTCTGCAGCTAACCATTGTGCGCAGCTGGGGGTTGCTCAAGCGGTCTGACTCCCAAACCCCAATAAGCATGCTTGGATGACTATATATTGTTACAATTTAAAGGGTGAAAAATTAAGAAAGGCAGACCTACTGACTTTCTCAAAGGGTCAGAGCAATAAAATATAAAAAGTGAGTTGTTTGCTTTATACAGAATTCAGCAAATCATCATATAAAAAGGAGACGCGTTGTCTTTGTCATGAAATCACCAATAATTATCCTCAAAAGTAAGTAATTCACACTATGCAATGTTTAATAAAAGTGATTGCCATGAAAAATGTTAATGAACTTGTATTACAAAAAACGCATCTACATGTCTTTGAGGCTATCTTTTAATATAATTTGGTCCAAAAAATTAAGCCATAAAAACAACCACAAGAGGATCATGCATTCCAGTTGAAGCGCTTAGCGCTCTATCTATGAGTGCTAGGGTGGGCGCACATTAGACTTCCTTGCCCGATGTCTTGCAGGAAGGGAATCCATGGTGTGCTGATGGTTTGGGTCCCTAGGACACTGTAGACGAGCCAGGCCTGGGATACCCAGGCTTTACAATGGCTTTGGGAGAGGAGCTGCACACCTCACTAGCCTCAATTTGCAAGTCACCCCCAAGGGATGGGGTACCTGGGTCTGCTGAAGATTAGGGTAGGGGGGCCTGTGTACCCTCTCCCCTCAATATCATATACCAATCAATCAAACAGGATTTATAGAGCACTGCTTATCACCCGTGAGTGTATCAAGATGCTGGAGGGAGTGCTACTGCTGGGGGCTTTCCATCAAACAACCAGGGTTTCAGGCCCTTCCTGAACTCCTGCAGCATCGAGTCCATTCAGAGTTAGAGTGACAAGTAGTTCCAGAATTTTGAGGGCAGGTGCGAGAAGGCGGAGCCACCGCTCCTGCTTTTGTAGGTGTGTGGTGTGTGGGTCAGAGAGAGTGATGAGACGTGCAGCTGTCTGATGAGCTGATGGAAATTCAGTCTGTGTTTGAGGTAGGCTGGACCCTTGTTGTGAAGGGCCTTGTATGAGTGGGTGAGTAGCTTGAAATGGCACAGTTTGTTGATGGGGATTCGGTGTAGCGATTTATGGTAAGGGGTGATGTGGGTCCATCTCGGGAGGTTAAGGCTGAGTCTGGCTGCTGCATTCTTAATGGATTGGAGTCTGTTTAGAAGTTGTGAGATGATGCCCATGAAGAGGGCATTGCCATTGTTCAGGTAGTTGGTAATGAGTGCCTGGGTGATGATGCATCTTGTGCTGGTGGGGAACCACTTGAACGTTTTCTTCAGCATGCGTTAGATGAGGAGCACTATGGCAAGACTGCATTCATCTCCCCTCTCATAGTGAGCTTGCTGTTGAATATGATGCGGGGGTTCCTTGCGTGTTCTGTGGGTGTGCGTTGGGGGACGATTTCTGTTGGCCACCAGCAGTCATTCCCAGGGGAGTAGTTGCTCCTGAAGATGAGTACCTCTGTTTTGTTGGTGTTGAGTTTGAGGCATTTGTTCTGCATCCAGCTGGCGGTGCTGGTCATGCACCTGTGAAAGTTTGAATTGGTGGTGGTGGGGTCTGAGGACAGGGATAGGATGAGCTGAGTGTCCTCCGCATAGGATCGTAGGATATATTATTCATCTCATGGGCTCTGACCACAGCGGCCAGTGGGGTCATGTATATGTTGAACAGGGTGGGGCTCCGACATGATCCTTTGGGGACTCCACAGATAATGCTCTTTAGGCAGAGGAGAAGGGCAGGAGGATGGGCCTGCCAGGCGTTCCTGGGGCCTCAAAGAGGCTCAGGGAGGGGAGCCACGCACTCCCTCCCCTAATTAACATATCAAAGGCCCAAAGAGGCTCAGGGAGTGACATGGCATGCCACCCACCAAATGTACATATTGGCCAAGGAGATGGGGGTCCCTGAGGCCTCAAAGAGGCTTGGGGAGGGGGGCTGCATGCCCCAATCCAATAACATAGATGATGCTTCCTTCCATGCCCTGACCCACCCCAGGGGTTGTTTTGTTTCTTTAATTGCACAGGAGCCCGCTCTATTTTTTGTAATTTTCCCGCTGATTCACATATCCACCATGAATTTGCAGTAAACATAAATGTTAGATCATTTATTAGCCCCACCACCAGGCCTTGGGGAGTGGGAATGGAGCAGGAAATCCCTATTCTGCCCTGTATATCCTTTTTGAAAGATGTTTTCAGGACTATCCTATCTTTTTATGTGTGGAGTTCTCCATTCCAACTGGGGAATCTCCTCAGTTGAAAAGTTACTATTCCATCATTTGTTTGTGAGTACCAAAAAGATTAAACTTACACAAAAGTTTAAGTTCACCTTTGTAAATCGGGCCCCAGGAGTATGAGAGCAGCAAAGAGAGATGAGCCTAGGGTAAGGGGAAAACACAGACAAATGACAAGTAATATTCCAAAATGTCATCCAATCATGTTACTGTCTTTCAAAAACCAACTCTGTTTGTCTCTCTGTGTCTTTCTTATTCGATATACCTTCTTTTCAATTTAAGAACGTATTCACACGGATGTGTCACTTCATGTGAGATAGCTAACTAAGATAGTTAACTTAAAGTTGACTTATTTCCTGTGAACTACATTTATCTCTGTATTTAAAAGAAAATGGATTATCTTGTAATCAGAGCCAAATTGAGTTTCCAAATGTCAGCCAGATTAAACCAAAATAGAGTGAGGAGTAAGCATTATCACAGCACGTACAATGGCTAGGCTTTCTTGTACCAAATTCCACCCTTCTCATCTAACCTAGTCAACTTTCTAGAGTTTTGTAGAATTTGTATTATAAGAATGTACAGACTTTTCTACAGATCAACAGATATCCGTACTTGCCATAGCCTGTCCAATAACAACTTCCAGGTTTACTAGCCCAAGGATACCTGATCACTTCCTCCTAACTGAGTACAGACCTATTTCTCTCATGGTGCTGAAAGCAATAGGCCATAATATCTTCTGTGTTTTTACCCCAACCTAACTTTTGTCCATAAGATAGCCATACAACCAGTGCTTAATTTGAGGTGGTGGTTTTCGGTGCTCAG
This sequence comes from Lissotriton helveticus, assembly GCF_964261635.1. Taxonomy (NCBI): domain Eukaryota; kingdom Metazoa; phylum Chordata; class Amphibia; order Caudata; family Salamandridae; genus Lissotriton; species Lissotriton helveticus. The sequence goes on along the minus strand of NC_136059.1, from coordinate 1,994,351,433 downwards.
CACCAGCACTTAATCATCAACACCAGTGCTTTTCATGAGCACCAGTTAAGGACACATTCATTTAGGGTAGGCACAAGCAGAGACTTGAACCTGGGGCCTTATTACGATGGCGGAGGGGCCGCCACCGTCTGGCCTGACGGTGGCGTTCCCACCACCATTGGATCATGCAACACCGCCCATCACATTAGAATGGCAGGCAGAGGGTCAGTGGGCAGAGAGACCATCTGTCACTAATCCGATGGGCTCAAGGAGCCCGTTGGACCGTCTGACTGACTGCAATCCCTACAATGGTGGCGGCCCTTTCATGGCGGTTAACCCGACATAAAAAGACAGGTGAAAAGTGAGTTGGGGGCCCATAGCAGGCCCCACTTACCACCTGGACCTCTGCCATGGACCCTAAAAATCCCTGCACCATGTGGCAGGCACCGTGACTGCCTTGAAGACAGTTGCATCCTGATTCCAATGGTAGGACTGCGGACAGCTGGTCGGGCAGTCCCGTTCCTGAAAGAATGGTGGTCGAACGAACGTCCGACCTCCATTATAGTGAGGCCTATTGTTCCTCAGCTCTAAAGTCAGCAGCTCTGCCGCATCCTCTCACCTCTTTCACAGTTAGTTGTTGGTTCTGTTTCAGGTGGTGCTAACAGGAGAAATGGGCTGGTGCAAGCTGCCACCTGATGAGTACCCCAGCACTTATGTTTTTTTAACAAGTTACCCATTGCATACAACTCTTTTGTAGATGAATAAACCTGGAAAAAGACAGCCGTTTGCAGAGTGCCCGAACCTCCTGTGGTTACTATTTACGTAAAACTCTGTCAGATGCAAATAAGAGCTGAATGTGCTTCATACTGGCCTAAACTGTTTCTTTTGCTGAATTGCCATTTATTAAAGTTGTTTACAACATATGCTTACAGCAGATGCAGTCTTATATTTTACCTGTAAAAAGTTAATAATATTTTTTCCCACACATTTTTTTCAGCAACAATAGTTTCTCGACATGAAAGTGTTTCATTTTTGCTGTTGCAAAATATATATTTGTGAAATCGATTTCAAAATGCTTGTTCAGCCGGAAATCCAAGGTTGTAATGCATTGAAAGGCATGCATAGACGTCCCTTTGACAAACCATACTGATTGATACGCCTGGATATGATTATCTGTTTCTTTTTACCAATACCCGTCTTGGACATAAATTTAATATTTTGAAATCTCAGTCTTCTGCCAAGGAGCTTAACTAATTTATTATATTGATTTGCTTTCTTGTTCAACCGACCTAGTTAAGTTTATGAGTGTTCCAAATATCAAATGCTGATAGGTGTATATTTGGATCAATTTTCTTTTCCACAACTTATATTATCAGGTGACCATTAATACTTGCTACCACTTGCCCTCAAAATAATGTTCTTCATTTATTTTACGGAATTCAAAAGCACTTTGAGTTTGTAAGGAAAAAGAAAGTTTTTCATGTTCCTATGCAGCCTTGTCCAGCTTACATTCAGGCTTCAAAGCTGATCAATATCATAAATATCAAGGTTGATAAGAAAACTCTCCTCCCCGCGAAAATTATATCTTAGATTAATTATCTTATTACAATTGCATTGCAAAATATATTTAGTTGAGTTATAGCGTACTGCTAACTGCAAACCACTGGTCAAGGTGTACTATAAATTAAAGAATAAATCATCCTCATGATGGCTTACTTTAACGCCGGGCTCAGCACTGAAAAACACCTTTTGTTTTTATTGTTTTCTGATTTACTATTCATTACTCCACATTCGACGCAATCTGATTAACATATTTGTTAACATGTTTAATTCAATTATTCTACTTTCTATTTCATTTATTTTCACACACGTGTTTATTGTTCATCCATTATTAGAAATATTATTGCTTAGGCCCTTTTTGTACTCTTTTACAATAGGCTACATATCGAAGAACATTGTGGGGAAACAATTGAGGCTTTTACATATATGTACATAAATTCCAAAAAGCCAGTGGAGATTCTTTTCCACAATCGCTGTAAACTTTTGCCAGGTGTCTCAACTAAGATATTTTCAACTTTGCTTTAGAAGGAAGTAGCAGCTAATTTACAAGTGTTCTTCAAGGGCAGTGATAAATCGCATCTTCAGGTCAGATTCGACCCAGGCATGGGACTGGAATCAGTTGAGGTGGTGGTCTTGGAGGAATGGTGACAGCATGTCATGACTGTGGTTGTATAAGATCTTTCAAGAGCCATGGCAGTGAGTTCAAATTAGATATGTGGAGCTGGGTAATAAGTACTGAGCAGGGCTAATTTACTGATGGAAGCATACAGGTTAAAAAATGTCTGACACTCATCACAAAATAAGGTTGAATTAATCTTAGTTATAGTGGCCCCTTTGCTCATGAAACCCTGAAGCAGAGTTGGGTGTTGTTGGTTAATTGCTGGATGGTCATTTCTTTCTTGGCCAGCAGGTCCTCCAAGGATCAACATAATAGAAGCTATAATGGAATAATTAGAGATGGCCCATTGTACAAACAATGCAGAATATGAAGGTTTATGCCTATGGGGAGTCTGAAAGGGTTGATGTAGTAATAGAAAAAAAAATGAATGCTTATGTTGTCGTAGAAATATTTTCAGATTGTCAAAAGTATAAAAAAATCGTAACTGAAGACAGGTTGAAAATGATTCATGCACGTGGTGATCCTCGCTCTGGCTGCCCTTTTAGTGGTGTGATGCTCATGTCTATTAATATTCTAAACAGAACATACAATACATTGGGTCCCTGCTTTCGTTCACAAAGACGCAATCATTATCTTCGAGTCAGACAACTTGGTTCAGATGATTTTAAGTGCTTAATTACATCGAAAGATGGGTGTTTTATTTATTTAATGTAAAATGCTCTGTTGGGTGTTTGGCAGCATGACATATTCGACATTGGTTGAATGTGTTAACACCACAGCTAAATTCCTGCTCATATGTAGAAGGAATATTAATTCTTCAGAGAAGAGGCACATCCCATCAATAAAGAAATGTATCCTGAAAAATATATTTTCACTGTTTTTTTATTGGGCAGAAACACACACACACACAAAAAAAACTGCAAACAGTTTTGGAAAATAGGCATTCTTGTGTACATATAAAATTCCAACTCCAAAAAGTATATAGTGCAACGCGCCATATTTAACCACAATATGTCATTCCAATATAATTGATGTTAGGAGATCTTTTCCAATAACAGTACAGTATGCCAATTACCATCTAGACATACAATTAGCAATTGATATTTGCAGAAAAACTTGACAAAGTGCAATTCAATAATAACAAACACGTATAAAGTGCAGGATGCAATATTTCACAAATATGTGCTATTCCTATCCAATTTAGATTGGTTCCATATAGGTAAATGTCCGTCTTAAGTGCAATGTGCTGATTGCCATCTAAACATGATATTAAAAAAATCATGTTCCGGCATATTTCCAACTAAAGTGCAATGTGGTGATTTACCAACTAAACATGCAAAAAAAAAAAACATTCATCTTCATCTTCCAGGCACACCTACCCAAGTGCAGCCGGTAGAATTTACTACAATACATTCCAAGCTAAAAATTACAAAAGTGCAGTGGTAAAGTGCAACATTTTGATAATATTTTTTTAAAAATTATATTAGTTTTTTTAACTTATTTTTTAGATATAGCCCTACTTTTCCGAGAACGTCTGTAGAATCACCATATATTTCCATGCAGCATTAAATCTTTTATTGGCACCTACTCTTTTACCATATGCTTCTTCAAATTAATTTATTCAACCATTCCAAATAAGTGGGGATTTTTTGAGACCTCCAGCTCTGAAGCATCAGAGAACATGCCATGAGGAAGGCAATTGCAGCAAATGTCTCCTTCCCTCTCGACATTCCAAGGTTTTGTCTCTGGCTTGCAAGACCAAAAAGTGCAATCTCAGGGTCAGGATGCACACTTTTCTGAACTCCCCAGCTTAAAGCCGAAAAGATCCTCTCCCAGAATTGTCCTCGCTTTGGGCAGGTAAAAAAGGTATAGAGCCATCTTCCCTCGCCTAACATCTGTCAGCGAAAGAATTTGTTCTCTAATTCCGGGCAAATCTTGTGAGGAGCTTGGGGAGTAGAGTACGCCATTCAGTGTGACAAAAGAGCCATTCTTTTAAAATTAGCCGCTCTTAGGGCCTTGCTGCCTAGCTGTGTGATAACTTGCCAATCCCGACTTGAGAACCTACATTGCGTCTCCAATGACACTTTTTCTAGAAAATTATTAATAATGATAGTTTTTCCTTGAGACCCTATACAGTGATACTAATTGCCCACCCCACTCAACTTTGCTCTAAATAGAGCAATCACAAGTGGAATTGGGCCGGAGCAAGGTAAGAGACTGCACTTTTTTAGTAGTTGTGAAATCTGGATGTATTAAAAAAAAAGAGGCTTACTCTGAGCGCCACACCTCGCTTGGACCTCTTGCCAAGTAATGCCTCTGCAACCCACTAAAAAGTTCCCTAGCTCCTTAAATCCCCAATTGATCCACGACCATAGATGGCTGCCCTGAATTTGGAGGCCGAAACTCTTACATGCAGCTAGCTAATTTACGAAATAAGATCCTGTGGAGCAGGCCTGCAAAGAATAAAAAATCTGGAGTCTGGAAGTGTACTCCTGTGAGGTCTTGTACCTGTTTTTTTTAGGGAGTTTAGCTGTTCTCAGAAATATTGGAACCTGTGAACCAGCTCTTGCACCATCTTCTCTAAAAACAATCATCAACAGATCTCTTGTGGTCAAGTAAACGGGCTGTTAAATCTAAAAAGGCTGCTTCATAGTATGTACGAGCTTAAGGGCGTGCAAGCCCCCCCTGATTAATGTCAAGCGGGAGCACTGAGAGTGTTACTCTCTGAGCCTTCTTATTCCAAAATATCTTCTAAGTCCTTAAAATAGGTTGTATTCATTTTTATAGGGAGATTTATATACAAAAAAACAAGTAAGGGTAAAATGAACGTTTTTATAAGAGCCACCCGGCCTATCAATGTGAGCAGTAGTAGTGACCACTCTTCTAACAGCTTTGTAATTTTTTTCAGCGTGGCTTCATAGTTTAATTTATACATTTCTGTATATTGACTGGTGACATAAATCCCTAAATATTGGATTGGATTGGGAATAAGGGCTTGTTGTTTAAAATTGTCAGGGAGAAAATCATTTGAAGTATTCATTGTTAAAATCTCAATCTTATTCTGATTAATTTTGTAGCCTTCGATTAATTCATATTGTGTGAATTCGGCTAGTATTAGATCAATAATCTGTCTTGCTGGGCTAAGATAGAGCATATTATCATCCACAAACAGCTTCAATTTAGCCATACCTGGTATTGGTGCTTTAATCCCCACGTTGTTGCGGATTCTAGTGGCTAAAGGTTCAATAAAAAAGGTAAAGAGCAACCTTGCCTAGTTCCCCGATTGACATTAACCATCCCAGCTAGATTAGAATTAATAATCACCTGTGCCTGAGCCCCTTGATAGATATTACAAAGCATTTTTATAACATAGGAGGGAATCCCATACTTACCCAGACCATAAAAAGGGCATCCCAATTCACTAGTTCAAACGCTTTTTCTGCGTCGACCATCATGATGAGAGCTGGAATTTGATTACAGTTAAAAAAGGCAAGTGCCTGTACTAAAAACCCTGTATTTGTGCACATCAGCCTCCCTGCAATGAACCCTGTTTCAGCTGTTTTTTATTTTTATTTGAGGTATCCTTTGTCAAGTCCTGAATATAATTAAAATCCCCAGCCAAAAAAATGTGTCCTGTAGCCCCTCTGAGTATCTCATTGATCTTCACCATAGATGATTGGTCATCAACAATTGGGCCATAATAATGAATAAAGTAGAAAATATACCCTTGAGCCAGCAAGCTTACGAGCTTTGGAGATGCACCTGTGTGCCTGTGAGTGGTACTGTGACCTGAGAGGAACTTTGCAGCATTTCCAGCAACCCCAGGTGATTTTTCTTTGCTCTCTAATACTGCTGTTCTCTACTGATAAAGGGCTCAACCCAGAAACACGTGTCTAGAGATATACAGCAATGTCTGCACCAACTTTGGTGAAAAACTCAAGCTAATTTTGAAGTAAGTTTGAACTGTGTACTGCTTTTACCAGGATGCAAAGGGGCTAACTGTGCTGGGACTGTGAGGCAGTGTGCTCCCAACCCCCATTCTATTATCTGATAATCTTGTGCAAGAACATTGATTACTTTTCGGCTTCAGCTGTTTTTTATATTTATTCAAGGTGTTCTTTGTCAAGTCCTGAATATAATTAAAATCCCCACCAACAATAATTGTCCAGTAGCCCCTCTGAGTATCTCATTGATCTTAACTATAAATGACGGGCCATCAACAATTGGACCATAATAATTAATAAAGTTGAAAATATTCTTGTTTAAACTTGTTGTGACCCAAAGCCATCAACCATGTGGATCCCTCTGTACTTGGAAGAATTATTAATCCACCCCCCTTACTGCCATCCCTGCTGACGCAAAAAAAAACTTTAGAAAACAATTTGGGTACAAAACACTTTGGAGGGTTTGTTTTCAAATGAGTTTCTTGAAGAAAAAGGACTTGTGTTGAAAATGAGGCTAACCACCTTATTACCCCTCTATACTTCTGTTTGTTCAGAACCCCGCTTACGTTGACTGAAATTATCTGACATTTAAATTTCATTGCTAAAATTCATACTTAAATATTGCATTAATCTATTCAGCACAATAAACTGTTTTCCCGCCATCCCACCCTTAAGATTCTGCTAATTTTTGCCCCTTGCACCCAAAACCCACCTGCTCCCAACCCCTCCCTGTAGCTAACCCTCCCCAGGAAATGGCAAAAGGGCCCTTAGCCCCATCTCTGCCCTCTCCAAAAACGTCTCTTGTGGGGTGCCTTGGTGCTGCACCCTGAGTGACCCCCATCGCCCCCTACCTCAAGCTGCCTCTGACCTTACATTTATTACTTCTAATCTACTGTACAGAAGAGATTTCTTTCAGAAGATCCTGTGCTTCCTCTATATTTGCAAACATATGGAACTTGCCCCTCACTAACACCATTAACTTTGATTGCTAGTCTATTGATTCCTGTGCACCCTGTGCTTTAAAGAGATAGAGCAATTTGATAGACTCTTTTCGTAGACATGCAGCTGCTACTGACATATCAGCAAATATTCGACTGCTGGTGACACCATTAATTGAGAATTGTCCTTGCTGGATTGCCTGTGATAAAATCTGCTCCTTGATGCGGTAGTCAGCAAAGTTGATCAAAATTGTTTGAGGTAGTTTTGAATTCGGCAAAGTGTTTGAAGGAACCCAATGTGCTCTTGTTATAGTAAGATCGCCTGTGAATTCTGGAAGTACGATCTTGTTAATGAAAGATTCAATCCTTTGAAGGGGTTGCAACCCTTCACTACCTTCTGGGACCCCCACTATTCAGAGATTTGCACGCCGTGAGTGGTTCTCAATCTCACTTGCAGCCCCCGCCATATACAGCTGCCGCCAGCCAAGCCTCAAGGAAACGAACGAGCGAGGCACAATGCTGACACCTTCAACACCTGTCGGCCATCAGCCTCAAAGCAGGGGGAGGAACAAGCAGTCACTAGCTGCTACGTGCTGCGAGCATGCCATAGCCCAACAAAACGTTTTAGGTTTATGTTTTTTTACTGTTGGTGACAAAATTATGGAATTTCCTACCCCTTTAAACCAAGCTTGTTGACAACTGATCGTTTTTAGTTAGAGTACTAAAAACTAGGTCAGGATTTACCACGATTCCATGAAACACAGTATTGCAAGAGAACTTACTGCGCTGTACTGTGTTTCGTGAAATGGAGACAGCACAACTGTGCCATATTTGCAAAGATATGAGGCAGTTCTGCTCTCTTCTAGTGGCGGCGCACTTGTAGCTGCCTAGCACCAGCACAGGTACCCTTGCGTCATGTCGCAGAGGGGTCTGCATTGAAATAAAAATGTCTCCTCATTATGCCAGCCTGGGGTGGCACACGATTTTGGCACAAAGCAATGTACAAAAGTCTTGGTAAATATAATTTTGCATTACAATACATGGGTGGATGCAAGGGAATGCCCATGCTCCACCCATGCAAAGCTTACCTGATTTATGGTAACTCAAGTCAGCGCTATGTGCTGTGTTGCGTAACTGTTTTTTTTGTAATAGGGCCACACAAATCGTGCTTTGCGTGGCTTCATGAATCTCCAAAAAGATTTTGTGTGCGACTGCGCCAAAACAGTGATGCAACCCTAAAGCAAAATCTTAGCAAAATATGGGGCCCCAAAGCTTCACTACCATTTAGGCACCAATTACAAATAGGACAGATTTAGATGCATATGGAATTTAGAATTCTGACCTGTATCGCTATGCATATATCTGAGGAAAGGTATAGTTGGTTGCAGGGAAAAGGTCCGAAAAGAGGGAGGAGAATATCTTCCACTGGGACTTAAGAAAGGTGGGCAGGAGTCAGGGATGGTGCTGGCACAGCCAAACCTAACTCAATTTTACTGGCAGGTATAATCAGGTCCAGTATACCTGCTCCCGGAAATCTGAGTATTGGAACGCTGACACCACCTAGAGATATAGATCAACTTAAGTTTTAACTGGCCCATTAGTGTTCCATATGTAGGAAGCTGCTGCTGTGTTCCTTTCTTTCAGTACCAAAATGCTGCTTGTTGGGGAAAGATGCTTTCTTGAAGGCGAAATTGGAAGTTAGGTAGAAACTAAATGTAAAAAGAAAAGATAATATTTTGTATGATGATGAAGTGATGAACACACATGGTTTAATCCTTCAAATGTATCTAGTAATTGTCCCCATGTATCAGATGTCAAGTTCCAAGGTTGGCTTGAGTTGTTAAGTGGGGAGAAACCAAATAGAATCATCAGAGGAGCTTTCTACCCTATCAGTACTGGAAAGGTGTATTCGTGATTGCTGCCTTGCAGGGTCTGCCATTTCACATTCAATGCAGAATTCAAGGGACCACAGCATGTTAATATAATAGAAAGGTTAATGCTGAGACTTCCATAAGAACTGAACAGTTCTGGTGGTGATGGCAGACTATTTCAAGTCCAACCTATTCTAGGACTTTGCAGGGCTGATTAACATTTTTACAACAGCACTTCCGATGGAGAGGGAATCAGTAGCATTTTCTCCAAAATGTTAGAACCAGAAAAACAAATCCTCCCTCTTCAGGTGAAGCATTGGTATCTACTGAACAGGACAGACAGATTGACATTTGCTGGTATGTGTGCACGCACACTATATTGCTCGTTCTAGACAGTACACCGCACTCGAAGCTCATACCGGTTGCTGTTGTGCGCTTTAATGATCATTTCTTTCATGTGTCCATATTTGCTCTTTCTTGGATTACTTTTCCATTTTGAATAAACACACATTCAGACCATTCTCGGCCCATATCACAGTGCTGTGAATGTTCCAAGGCAATCACAATGCTACCTACTGATACCCTGGTCCTACCAAAAGAGAACAACTGTTATGTTCCACCTTGTTTCCCTACGAGAAGGTAAACGTTCCCTCTAAACGTTCCACAAGTTCTGTGAATGCTGTGGCACTTTCAGAATGATGTCAGATACCTCTTTTGAGGCTTCACCTCTGAGGGCAAGGGAGACGGGTTGCCACGCTGCATCAATTGCAGTCAGTGGCGTAGCTAGCCCTATGGGCACCCATGGCGTTCTCTGTGTTTACCGCCCCACGCAGCCACAGTGAAGGGTGGGGGGGGGCATGTGTTGCTTGCTTTTGTCACCCGAGATGTCAGGTGATAGCGGGGGGAGGCTTCTGCCCCGGCTCCCACCCCAGCTACGCCACTGATTGCAGTAAGTGGAAAGGCTACCTTACACATCTAACACAAACGTATTTGCAAAGAGATTTCTAAACATTGATGAAAGTTGAATAAGAAATAAATTACTCTATCAAGACTTTCCTGTTCTGAGTTTTCTTATAAAACATGACTGTGACTTCCTTTAGGAGTTGATGTGTAGCATAGCTTCTAACATTTTGTTACTGTACAATGAAAAGCTCTTAATTTGGAACAGTTACTTCTTGGCCTGAAGAACTGATATCAGAGGTAATTTCTGCTGCAGGAAGAGTTTCATTTGTGGGTGATAGATTGAATGTTTATGGTGACTCAGAGGAAAAGCTGTACAGAAAGGCACTGCAATTGCACTGAGATTTACGGACCAACAATTGGAGTTCAGGGTGTTTTTTTAAAGAGCTATTTTAAAACTGGACGTTTGTGGCTGAACATCTATGAAAGCAGCAGTGGAGAAAACAATCTAGTATGGAAATAGTAACTAAACGTTTGCAGGAACAAAAGAAGCTTTTTTTAGAACTCAATGTAGTGTCATACCCCGACACCAAAAAAGAAATTGAGAATGCAAAAGAAAAATCAGTTATTCTTATTGACAGGATTAATCAATTAGAAGATTTACATTTTTTGAATACCATTAATTCCAGTGATTCAGGTTTGCTCCATACAGTTCTCAATATTTGTACTAAAAGATCACTTTATCATTATATACAGTGAGAATCTCTAACTAGTTCAACATGTGTTTCGGACTTGTTTTATTTTGGTGTCACTTCCTCTGGGCCTTTTATGTTCAAATCATCAGTATGGACATGGCCAATATTTTCAGACTCCTTTCCATCAAACCTCTCTCATATCACCCACCAACAACACTGTCTTCTTCTTTTTACCACTAACATGACACTAAACAATTCTTACACTGCACTCCACCAAACATATTACCTATTCCTGCTACTAACATCTAATACAAACACTCAGAACCCCTGCCTGTCTCCTCTCACACACAGCATACACTCTCCTCCAATGCCCATCACCACCCCTTTACCATTCAACTTGTACTCACCGATAGTACTTTACATCCAAATTCTTCACAGAAATTCACTACATCAATATGTCATCTCCATTCTCCACAAAAACAAAGCATAACACACACGCCAGCACATCCCAATCCCTCACACACACATTTACATAATATATTCCAACACAAAGTAGAAACAAACACCTACTCCCACCCTCATGACTACATGAATAATACAGATCCTAAGTCAACTTTACACCCAAATTTTCTATCTTCAGCAACACCTACCACAGACATCCCATCACACAGCACTTATTCATCCGCCTTTTATCCATTGCACAATTTAGAGCCTTAACACATGACCCACATGCTCAACCACTGTTCCTAACTCATGTACCTACCACCCTAAACAGACACACATGACACTATTGCTATCCAGATCCAGTTAATGCCAACACCAATAATACACCGCTACTAGTTTAAAGATGGATACTCACTCTTTTAGAAAACAAAGTCACACCACCACTAAAACACAATCTCAAGACTGCCTACTAATAGAGGTTTGATCACTCTCTAAAAACGAGCACCACATCTATGTCCTATTTAGTGACACACAACTTGACTTACTCTTCATAACTGACGCATGACATACCCTTCATAACTGAATCATGTTGGAAGATGACATGGTTCCAGTACTGCATGACGCTGTTCCTCCAGCCTATCAAACTGTCCCACAAAATTGCATAGGCAAAAGAGGGCTGGCAGACCAGCTGTTATATTGAAAGAAACAATAAATCTCACCAAAGCTGACAATGTTTCCATCCACAGTTGTGAGACCCTCATAGACACATGTAACCCTGCAACAACTTCCTCCTGTAACTGCCTCCTTCTTTACAGACCACTACCTAGCAATGCAACATTCCCAGACATGGTTCTAGATTCAGTTGAAAACATTGGATGAATGCAGAACTCAAAAAGATAAAACAATAAATTACAAAACTGCAATGCACCTGGCTCAAAACAAATAACAATCAAAACAAACTTCACGTACATGAACTTAACAGAATATACAAGTCAACTTTAAAAAAGGTACTATTAAAACAGAATTCAAAATGCTAAATGCGCAAATCAGGAATTTTATAAAATACTAATTGAATTTCATAAGCCTAAATGGACAGAAGAAACTCACCTCATTTCTCAAGAATTTACTAAAAAATGGGCAAATCATTACACAACTAAAGCAAACATGTTGAACTCTTATTTAAAACAAAGGAAAACCACTAGCACCAACTCATTTCCAACACTCCCCTCTATATGTAGGCTAAACCAGCCTTTACATTCCTTCAAACAACAATCAGAAACTGAATTTGTGGATCTTGTCAAAGTAGTCATGCCAGCCGCTGTCCTTCTGACCCTTGTCCACCACAAATCTTCAAGAAAATGTTTTTAACTACCCGTGCTGCCACACCAGTCAGAACAATCATTAATAATTCTTTACCTAGAGCAGTTTTCTGGAAGAGTTAAAAATGACATACATGCATCCATTATTAAAAAAATGAAAGAAAACATGGACCCACATGACCTAAACAACTACAGACCGATTACGAATGGACCTTTCCTGGGCAAACTGATAGAAAGAGCAGCATTCACCCAGATGTCACAATTCATTGAAGTCAAATCCATACTTTTCAACTTCCGAAGAGGACTCCATCGAGAAAGAGGCACAAAATGTGCCCTCATTGCCATCTGGAGTGACCTTAAAAACACAGTAGACCGGAACGGGGTCACTGCCCTGTTTCTCTTGGACCTTTCAGCTGCCTTCGACATAGTTGATTATGATCCTCTATCTAAATATTTTACGAAGCTAGCATAGAGGGAACTGCTCTCAACTAAATCCCATCCTACCTTCAAAACTGAATAAATGTCCTCCATAGTCTCCCTTTCTCATCCAAACCGCACTTTACTAAAGCAGGGGACACTCAAGGCTCTTTCATTTCACCCATGATTTTCAACATCTACATGAAGTCATTAGTGGCAATGATCAATAAATTTCAGCTCACATGCCATAATTAGGCTTATGATTCACAAATTCCTGGTCTGATGATCTGGGACCACCTCCAACAGTATCCAAGGAAGTAAGGTGGATAAGTTAGCAAGATCAAGCTACATTACTATGAATACTCTGCCACGCATCTTCCCCCAACTATGATTTCCACACAAGTTCCACGCTATCATCTCTCTTGTACTGTCTAAATGTGATTATGTCAGTGGCCTCTACCATGCATCATCTTTATCAACTACGAAAAGACTATAACAAATTCAGAAATCTGCTGCCAGGCTACTCCTACATGTAAAGCCACAAACCCACATCTACCCTGTCTTGAGGGTCCTACATTGGTTACCGGTTGCCAGAAGATCCACATGCAATCTCCTTTGTATCACCCACAAAGCAATACATGGAACAGGACCGCTTCTCATCAGAAATAAAATCACCAAATACTTACAACAAAGGAAGCTCCAGATACTCACCTTGCTTCAAAGCTCCAGCATAAAAGAAAAAAACATGGGCGGTACATCTTTCTCTGTTCAAGCAGCCAATCTCTGGAATTCACTATCCCCAAACATAATATTCATAGATTAGCATTTTACCTTTGAAGAGTACTTAAGAGTTGGGTCTTTCTTACATGACCACCATACTCAAAACACAAATGTACAGCATGTGCCTGTGTATGTAAACATGTGTAATTTAATTACATGTATGTATTTGGATATGTGCAAATCTTTGTACAAAATATATATATACCTATGGCTTAAAATATATAGCTATTCTTATAGGCTTGCTTAACAAATGTATATATCACGTATGGTAATATATATATATGTATATATAGGCTTAACATGCATATAGTTCACTGCATAGTTGACATATAAGTTATTTGATTATAAGTTTATGGGTCCGTGTTTTATTTTATTTTATACATCATAATATGTGATAACTTACATAAGCTATTTGATTACATGCTTATGAGTCTGTTTTATTTTTTCTATCACAATGTGTAAATATGATCATAACAATTGTATCTATAAGTGCTACGCTATTGAAATATTGGGGAAATATAAAATACAAATACATAAATATAAATAATAAAACAAATTCAAATAAACATTCAATTTCCCCAATTTTTGAAAAAAATACATCAATAACTTTGCTTTATGTACAGCAACACTTGAAACAGAGGTTCTAACTATTTATCCATCCATGTACATATGGGACTTTATACAATGTAACTTTATATCTCTTCATTATTATCCATATACATGTATGTTATGCTGCTTTTTCTCTTGCTCCTTGTGTCACAACACTTCTTTGAACTGTGGGCATGTTTCCTCGCTCCTCTGTCTTCCAGGCTTCCTGCAAGGGGGATTCTATCCTTCTTCATGTGACTCCAGACCATCCCTGCATTCCAATGGGATACTCAAGTGAAAGCTGCCTTTGAGAAATGGAAGCTAGCCTTTACACAAGTTCCGATACTTCGTCACACAGACACTACTATGACTTTCATTGTGGAAACTGATTCTTCTGAACATGTTGAAGGGGCAGCCCTTCTTTAGAAACAGGATGATGGCCTTGAACATCCCATCTTCTATTTATCTCACATTTTATCTGAATCTGAAACAAATTATTCCATTCTGCAACAAGAACTCCTAGCCATGAAAAGGGCTTGTGTCAAGTGAGACATTTACTAATGGGTACCAGAGAAAGTTTTAAGATATGAACTGATCACCGAAACCTCCAATGTCTTTGACACATGCAGTGCAGAAATAGTCACTTAGGGGTAGATGTATCAAGCTTTTTTCTTGTCGCAAACGCTGCGATTTGCAAAATAGCACCGTTTGCGACATGAAAAACGGGAAATGAGATGTATCATGCAAAAAGTTTGCAATATTAAGGAATCGCACATTTTGCGATTCCTTAACATTGCGCAAGCATTTAAGAAATCGCAAATTGCAATTTCTTAAATGCTATGTATGAAACATTTCATTTTAGCAAATTTTGGCTAAGAAATCGCAAATTACCACCAACTTGTAGTTGGTGGTAATTTGCAAATTCTTTTACAAATGCACTTCATGCAATTTGTAAAGGTGCCATGTGACGCTCATACATGCCCTTAGGGCATGTATGTGCGCCATATGCGCACACATGTCATTTTCAGGGGTACAGCAGGGTGTCCTTGAGACACCCCTGCACCCTTGAAATTATTCTCAATTTGCGATTAGTGTCCAGTGGAACCAGATGGAACCCAGACCTACACCCACACCTACAGACTATGCATGCAACCTCGGCATCATCCTTGACAGCTAACTGACCATGAAACAAGAATTCAAGACAGTCACCTCCTCCTGCTTCTACATCCCTTGCATGCACCTCAGAATCTTCAGATAGATTCCAATCAACACTGGAAAGACTGACATGCAGGCCCTCGTTTCCAGCCACCTCAGCTACGGCAACGGTCTCTATGCTAGAACTTCCACCCAGCTCCTCAAAGACTCCGGATCACACAAAACACCACAAAGCCCAGAAATGAATTAAAATCCTCTTACAAAATGCATGTAAGTAGCCAGGCACTGGATACGGGGAGTGGGGCCCAGAAATGAATTAATATCCTCTTCAACTAATTCAGGTAAGTAGCCAGTCACTGGATGCGTGGAGCGGGCCCAATAGGAAATTTGGAACCCCCAGAAGAACCAACAAATCAGGGAGAATGCAATCATGAGCAGGGCCCAACAAGATATATGGAACCCTCAGGGGAGTCAGCAAATCAGGCAGAATGCATGCGGGGAGCAGGGCTCAAAAGGGACTAATGAATCCCCAGGAGGGCCAGTAAATTAGGCAGAATAATTGCGGGGAGTGGGGGAAACAGGATCCAGCTGGCAGTGTTGAAACGGGATGAGTCAAACTCTTCAACGCGAAGTGAAACCAAATATGGTTTAAGAATCTGACACAGCTTTTGTCAACACCGCTTCTCTGGTGGCCACCAGGTCATGCCCGTGTACGTGATCTCATGTTACCTGTCGTGCACTTGCAACCCCCATGAAGAACTACTCAGGTATTTCTTCCTTCAGGATTCTGTCCAGGCCTGTGCACCACACACGTGCTGGTCGGGCGAGACCTGACACTAAGCCTTTTGGACCTATTTATTTAATCTAATATGACTTTTTTATCTCCTATATTCCTGGCACAAAATATATATTAGCAGACATTTTCAACCCCAGCTATCCAGAGACACTCTTTACCTTTATTCAGGATGTTCTCCCTTCACATTGCATTATTGGGGCCACTCAGACTTTCCTTGACCGAGTACAAGATACTTACACCAACATGTCAAGACAGACAAGACATCAGCCCAAGGACAACTCCAGAAACAAAGAAACCTAGGGGCAGACGTATCAAGCTGTTTTCATTTTGCAAACGATGCGAATCGCATTTTCGCCACGTTTGCGACAAAATAAAGTGTAACTGGCATGTATGAAAGAAATCGCATTGCATTTTAAGAAATCGCAATATTTGCGATTTCTTAGTGTGCGAGAAGTGTTTTTCTTAGAATTTTGTTGCGATTCCTTATTTTGCATGTTCTTAGTTTTGCAAACTTCGCAAACAAGAAATCGCAACTTAAGAAATCGCAACAGGATGTATGTAAAAATCGCAATTTGCAAATTAAAAAAAATCGCAAAATAAGAATTCGCAATTAACGCCAAATAGAAGCAGGTGGTAAAAGAAAAAAAGTATAAAAAGGTACCCAGAATGCATTATTTTAAATTCCAAAATGGCTGGACTGTACCTGATTGCCAGGAGGCTGCGTATTCCAGCTCTTGCCCAGAGAAGACAAAGACAGGAGAGAATCTTCAGAATACGCATTACGCTGTTCCAGCAGACTCAGGAGGAGATATATGACAAATACAGACTTCACCCACACACCATTTTGGACCTGATTAATGAATTGGAACCTTTTTTGGAACATCCTACAGGCAGGACACAATCAATCCCAACACATGTGCACGTATTGTGCTCACTGCACCTTTTGGCTTCAGGGTCTTTTCAAAGTGTCATTGCAGAGATTGGTGGAGTGTCACAAAATGCCCTATCACGCTTCTTTCATGTGTTCCTGGATGCAATGCTGAGGAGACTCCAACATCATATATATTTCTCAAACACACAACGAGCCTTACAGGAAACAAAGTTGGATTTCTATCAAATCGCACGCTTTCCACATGTGATTGGATGCATTGACGGAACCCATATTGCTATCACTCCACCTGCAGCCACAGAATATGTATTTTGGAATTGAAAAAGCTACCACTCTCTCAACATCCAGATCATATGCAATGCCAAAAACATTATCAGTGACATTGTGGCAAAGTATCCAGGGAGTACAAATGACTCCTTTATCTTCAGACATAGCGCAATTCATAGACGTCTGAGTGCTGGTCAGTTTGGAGACGGATACCTGCTAGGTGAGTAACACTCATGCAAACAACCATCCATCAATCCATCTATCCATCATTAGCAAATGGAACATACAGTTACTATTTTCTTTCTCACATGCAGGTGATAGTGCCTATGCAGTGCGTGATTTCATCCTAATACCATACTTGAATCCTGCAAATGCAAGTGAAAGACGGTACAACAGGGCACACCGGTCTACACGTGGGGGAATTGAACGTACATTTGGAATATTAAAAAGCTGTTTCAGATGCATACACAAAAGTGGAGGAGCTTTGCAATACAATCCTGAAACCTGTTGTAAAATTGTTACAACATGTGCAATGCTGCACAACATGGCCATGCGCAAAGGCACAGACATTGAAGTGAGTGAGTCTGACTCATCTGATGATGATGACATACCTCCACCTAGAATGGCTGTAGCAGGACTTGGAGCAATGGCTGGCCGACAAAGAAGGACAGAGATTACCCAAAATTATTTTTAGGTAAGAAAAGCCAAACTACAGACTCATGTTTGAAATTGTTGTTTTAATCCACAACAGACAAACCATAGTGCATTGTGTAAAAATCATAAATTTGAAATGAGGAAAATGAAAATACCCATACGTGGAACATAAAGACAGCTTCCACAATGCAGTTGTGCTAAATAAGTGGCTATTTCAAATGTTACTTCTTGCGCTGGCGGCTTGAAGCAGGTTTCTCCTGTGATTGCATGGCTTCTTGTTCAGGTCCTGTACTAGCACGCCTTCCACTTCTGCGTTGGGTCAATTGGGTTGTTGGAGGTGTCCTCACTATCAGCTGAGCCAAGGAGAGCGCTTGCGCCAGAGTTTGATGTTTGCATGATTTCTAACACAGAGGTCATTTTGTCCAAACTTTTAGCCATTTCACGTGTGCAGTTGCTCATTTCACGCTGCATGTTAATGCTGCGCCTGGTGAAATTGCTAGTGACAGCACAAAGCCTGTTAATTGCCTTTGTGTAACTAAGCATCCTCACATGTGCTGTCTGTGCAGCCCTGTTGCAAGCACTTTCTGTTTGTGCAAGGGTCAGGCAGAGTTTTTCAATTGATGCAACCATGCCTTCTTGATTTTTATTTGATTTCAAAAGCTGCCTATTGATTGACCTGAGGGCCTTGTGTTGCAGGTGCTGTACATGAAGCATATCCTGCTCAAGGCCAGCAAAAACAATGCCTCCTTCAATTGGCCCACTGCTGATCCTACATGTCTCCAACCGGAATGACCGTGGCCTCCTTGGTATTTGTGGTTGGTCTTGTGAGTCTTGAGGGAACACTGTGTCAGTCTCACTGGGTACTGTACCTCCATCTACATTATCATCATCTTCCATTGCTGGCAGAGGAGCAACATGTCTGCGCTTTCTGTGTATATTTTGATTGAGGGCAGTGGCATCAGTGCCTCCTTCTTCTGTATCAGTGGTAACATGTGGAGGTGAATTATCCAACTCACTTTCTGCCCTGAATTCCCTTGATTGTTCTGTGGATGTAGAGTGTGATAAATGAGTTTGTGTTTCTAACAAATAAATTGTTTTAATTGATGACAATAACTTGTACTACACTGTTTTTAAATCCTTCATTATTAATTGCAACCAACTCATGTGTTTCTATGATGATAAGTGTGACAATCATTATTGCACTAATTAATGAATAATATCTTATTGTTGGTTACTGAAAACCATTACATAAAACCAGAAATACAAAAGTCATCACATTACAAAAAGTTAAAATCAAGGAATTTCAAGAATAAAATTAAAAAGTTACTCCAAGAATGCAGAGAAGCCAAGGAAAAGGTTCATGGGCCGGCGAAAGACTCTGTGATCCGACCAGTAGAAGTCATCAGCATTGCCCGTGCTTGTCCCAAAGGCAGCCATGTGCATTACCATGGACATGGTGTAGAGGTGAAAAATCCCATCCTTTGCAGAGCGCAACCCAGAATTTCTAAGTAGTGGCCTAAGATAAAGACTGCGGGGCAACCGCAAGGCAGGGCAACAGAAGAGAAGATGTGCCAATGACTCCCGTTTATAGCTGCAAAGCCTGCATTCTTGTGCTCCTTGGCTGGCCTTGCCACATGGGTATAATTCTTTAAGGGGCAGTTGGTGTAATCTGTAAGCCAAGATCTTATGGAGGGCTACCCTTGCCACTGCCTGCGAAAGATGCTGTTTAGGAGTGTGCAGGGTGTGCGGGAAACACAAGGTCTCATGCAGGTCTTTTCTTCTCCTCAGGGACTCCAGATCCAGTTCCCGTGACCGCGCACGCACTTGTTTTTTAATCGCGTTTTTGATGGCAGGATATGTAACATATTCAGGGTTGCAGGAGTCCATGGCAAGGTTGAGATGGGCGTTAGCCACTTCAAGGTTGGCCGACCAAGGATTCCCTGGCTCTCTGAAAATGCATTTCAGGACTGCCTTCAGTGTGTTATCTTGTGCCGCTGTTGTTAGAAAATAATATTTGCTTAAGGCGGCCAGCTCTTCCAGGTTTTGCTGGTTGAGTGAGAACTCCAGGCGAACGAGGATGTTTCTGGTACAGCTTGGCTGGTGGAAAAGTCTCTTATATGCCCTGCAATGATTTTTTTCTAGTTCATGGCTCAGTTTGCCAGGGAATGCCTGGAGGGCATAGTTGAGTGCCGGCATGGGCTTGGCTTTAAGCACTTTGCTGATGGCCGTGGTAGACGGACTGTGTAGGGAGGCTTGCAGCTTGCAGATGGCATAGGTGATGGATTTACCTTTGGCCTGGATTGACTTAAGATGGGCACTTGGGAGCCCTGGCTCTTGAAAACAAATGCCCAAGTAGATGTAGCACTGTGCACTTTCCAGCAAAAGATTACCTAGCCTCCATTTCAAAGATTTTTTCTTTGGTTAATGCCCGAATATAATTACCTTTAATTTTGTTCGATTAGCTACAAGCCTGTTTTTGTCGTTTTATACGGCAAGTGCCGTCAACACCTTTTGCAGCCCCATTCTCGTGTGGTCCAAAAGGACCAGGTCATCAGGGCGGCGCCAGTCAGGGCCCTCTCCATGTCCGCTGTATATAAGTTGAATAGTAATGGGGCTAGCACACACACTTGTTTTAGGCCTCTGTCTGTGTAGATCTTAGCAGAAGCATGGTCCCTTGAGAGTTTGATACGCACCCATGTTTTTTGATACAGGGACTGTATCGCTCTTAGCAGCCCCGGGTTGATGTTCCATTGGACCAGCTTGTGCCACATAATTGCACGGTCGACCCCATCAAACGCCGCCGTGTAGTCAATAAAGCAGGCGAAGAGGGGAAGACTTTTGCCTGTCCGTGCGCGATGCCCCAGGAAAGAGAGGGCGATGATGTTATCAACTGTGGCTGACCCAGGTCTGAATCTGGTTTGGCAGAATGGAAGAATGCCAGCTGCACTTGACCAGTCTGCGAGGTCCCTCAAGATGGCGCCAGCATAAGCTTTACCCTCAATATCCAACAAGGCAATCATGCGGTAATTAGCGGGTTCCGATTTTGGGCCTTTTTTGTGAATAGGCTGTAGAAGCGAACCTCTCCACGAATCTGGGACTTCCCCCAGGAGCCAACATTCGGAGTACAGGTGGGTCAGGTTTTTAGTCCAAAAGTCAGTGTTTGCCTTGAATAAGTGCCCGGGAAGCCCATTGGGGCCCGGTGCGGCGTTTTGTCTAATGTTTTTTAACATTTTGGAGACCAACGATTTTCCCGGTGAGGCCGTCATCTCGATGGTAGGATCAAGATAGTCTCCAGGAATGGGTGTTACATTTTGCATATTTGTGGGACCATCATTAGTATATAATGCCTTAACATGGGCGACCCAAATAGAGGCTTCTAGGGCATTTTCTCTATAGTTAGGGCCTCGTCCCATGTTGCATATGTAGTTCCAAAACTCCTGTGATTCTCCCGGGCTCAAAAATCAAATATAATTAACCATTGTGCTTCACAGTGGGCACGTTTTGCAGCCCACACCTTTTTTACATGACTTTTTTTAGCTTCTTGTAATTGCTTCTTGTTTTGTTTTGTCCCGTTTTTATGGAACCGTTTACGTTCCTTGTTTAGTGTTTTGGCACTCATTATTGCACTACAACTCCCATGATGCATTGCTTGCTACAGGTTTACCAGTCTCACTAGACTACTATCTTTCACAAACTGAGTATAAGCACAGGACACACACACATTCATTACAAACATTCTATGGACTTCTTTGCATGCATCTTACCTTGTGTAGTTGCTGTAGGGTCAGAGCTATCAATGTTAGCCACTCCACTCACACTCTCTGGAAGCAGGGTTGATTCAATTAATTCCTCATGGGGTGTCGGTTGGTCTGCAGATGAAGTACCACCACCTGTTTTATTCGCCTCTTTAATCCGGTCTACAAGCCTCTCTTTGGATCTTAGTCGCATGTCATACCATCTCTTCTTTATTTCATCTATGGAGCGAGTGGTAACTCCAACTGAATTTACTTTTTCCTGGATCTCCAACCAGATTTTCCTTTTCCTAGAATCAGGAACTTTTAGTGCTTTCTTGCCAAAAAGAACCTCATGGTTACAAACCATTTCTTCAATGAGGATTTCTTGCTCCTTTTCAGAGAATTTTTGCTTCCTTTTCCTCTTTTCAGCTGACATTTCCTCCTGTGCCTTTTGGGACTCCATTGCTCTCCAAACAGGTCTTCTCTGCCCCACAAGTCTTTCAACTGCCACTGGGTGTGGCTCAGGCAAGCAGGTGCAAGCAATCACTGAAACTTCCTGGTTGTGATGTCATCTGGCTGTTCCTGCATTGCAGATTCCCGTTTTTACGATTTCTTAATCTGCGAAATTCGCTAATTAAGAAATTGCAGAAAATTCGCAAATTATTCTGCGATTTTTTAGAAATCGCTAATTTATCGCCAAAAATGTACATACATCCCATTTTGCGAATCCAAAATTGCGATTCGCAAAAAATCGCAATTAAGGACTCGCAAAACAGATTGTTGATACATCTGCCCCTTAGTCTTTAAATGGAAGGCACTATTGATACCCACTAAGCCGTTCAGAACTGAAGTACTTAAAATGTGCCATTATTTCCCTATTGCTGGTCACAGAGGTATCAAATCTACCACTGAATGTATACTCTTCTCCTTCTGGTGGCCTTCTCTCAGAGACAGCAAATAACAGTGTGCAAGTTCCTGATCAGTGTGCGCTCGGAATACACCCTCTCACACTCAACCTTCTGGATTGCTCCATCCCTTGTAAGTACCTCCCAAAACTTGGCACATTGTATTTACTGATTTCATCACCGCTCTTCCTCTATAAAATGAGAGCTGAGTGATCATGGAGACAGTTGATTCCTTTTCCAAAAGGACACATTTCACAGCTCTTAAATAACTACCTTCAGAAGAAAATGTGGGCTATGTATTAGTGCAAAACATTTTTTGTCTTCATGCACTTGAGACTCTTCTTGTTCCTGCAGCTGCTAGTTCCATTCACTGTGTCCAGATAGTTAATTTTGTAATATGCTTCTGTCTAAGGAGACAATGACGTTTTTTGCTGATGTCCTTCAGTGTCCTTCTCCTGCTTATCATCTTGGAGACAAGGTGTGGCTTTCTATTACATTTTTACCCACTCGTCTTTCTCGGTAAAAGTTCTAGCCACACTTCCATGGTCCTTTTGGGATTGTCCAGATCATCAATCCTGTTGCCTTTCGAGTTCAGTTGCCTCTAACTTGAAAGATCCAACCTGTATCCCATTCTAGTTGAAACCTTATCAGAGCAATCCTTTTCATCTACTCTTTTCCAAACCTTCTCCACTCATCCTGAGTATTAAGTTAATGAAATATGTGATTCCCTTATTTTTAGAAACACGCTTCGATTTTGGTTCCATTGGAAGAGGTTTCCACCCAGTTCACGTTCTTGGGAACATGCTTCTTCTGTCCATGCACCTGTCCTAGTTTGTAGTTTTTTTTTGCTGGTTTCCTCACAAACCTGGGGCTCTGAGGAGGGGGCATACTGTTGCACTGGCATCCTGCTCAGAAGAAACCCCACCTCTGCTCCCAGGTGGTGCTGGATAAGCATCATTGAGACATCAGGGGAGAGGCCGCATTTGCTCCCTAAGACAGTTATGTTAGCCGACTCACTGGTGCCATCTCCCGCACCTGCAATCTACTCCATGGGGGAGTCAACTGGGAGTATGCTGTCAGCATCTCCATGTTCTTCTTGGTCCTTCTTCCACAATTTTCTAGGAAGGAATTCTGGGAATTTGGGAAACCCAATCCAAGATGGCAGCTCCTCAAGCCTTTTGCTCTCTTTTCCAAATCATCATAGCTTCCTGGGAGGTTCTTCCTGCACTAGCAGTATATAAGGCCACTTTTTTTTCTTGCTCCTTGCATTGAAACACTTCTTCAATACTGTAACTGCATTTCCTCTCTCCTGTTTTTTCCAGTGTTCTTGCAAAGTGGATTTTCTCCTTTTTTCTGTGTCTCCAGCCCATACCTGCCTGGTTGTGTTCTTCCTTGATGTAATACGTGGGGGTATTCGTAGGGGGAAATATACACTAGCAATAAGGTCACTAACACTGCCTAGGGCTTAGAATAGGTCTCAATACATTATTCCAATACTCAATGCTTGGTAGCTTGGCTGCCAGCAGGCAGGCAGGCTTCACATAAGAGAAAGGTAAGTAAAGCATCAAAAAACACCAATTCAGTAAATAATTAAGACACAACACACAATAAAAATCCCACATGAAGTTATAAAAATAGGAAATATTTTTAACTTTAAAATGACACCAAAAACAGCAAAAATCCAATGTAGGGAATCAGAGATATGATTTTTTAAAGATGTTGCACTATATAGGACTTAGAATCCTATAGCGCCACCTTGGGACATCTGCACGTGCTTGACCGGGACAAGGTCAAAATTTCTGGCTGGCCGTGATGGAGCCCTGCTCGAATGCCCCTCACGGTAAACCTCTATCAAGATTTTACCTTCTGACTTAATAACTTTTCTGGAGCTTATTCTGCCGTTGTCCCTCGATGCTCTTCACCAGTCTGGGTTCGGTGAGGGCTCGACGGGGAGGATTTCCAGGGAGCTTCTGGTCCAACACTGGAAGTCGGACCTCCGGAGCTTTTCATCGGGACAAACCAACTGGGCAGCCGGCACACGGTTAAAGGTTGCTGGCTTGGCTCTTAAGATTAGTCTTTTTACAAAGTTGCTCCAAACTTCTCCAAACTTCTTGAACTTCTTCCTGAAGCTCCTCTTGGGGGTTGAAAGAGTCCAAAACACAATCCAAGGGTCTGGAATCTCCAAGATTGTCCTTTAAAGTTTGGGACTTCGGTTCCCACAATTCACTTGGAGAAAATCCTTACAAATCCACTGGACACACTGCAGGATAGGGAGTTCACTCTTTATACCTCTTGAAACAAGGTGCACCCAAAGAGCTGTAATTCCAGATAATGCAGCAGACACAGTCAGTCAGAATGCAGGGCATGATGGTGCAAATCAAGTTTCCAGCTTGAAAAACCTACTTCTTCTTTTAGTTTCAAGCAGCATATCGGAGATGCTCTGCACCTCTCACATATTTAGTCAGTGTTCTCTGGCCAGGCAGGATAGCGCTCCTGTCCAATGAGGGGCAGGGCAACACCCCAGAGCATGACCAATTCCTCCAAAGTGTGGTATAATCTTCTCCCAGACAGCGCTGTTTTTCCAAAATTCTGTATGTCTGAACTTGCAACAGAGAAGTAAGAACACTCTAAACCAACCTTCATTATGGCGCATTGCCATAGCTCTCCTCCCCCTACCATCTGCAAATCACTGCCTTAAGCCTGCCATCTGGCTGGGTCTGAACAGCTAGTAGATTGGTAGGCCTGGCATTCCCTACCTGTCCTCTCCCCCTTAGAAGCACCATGGTTTCCGACCCCTTCTCCCTGCTCTGGCATTCCTGTGTAGCAGAGCTTTCTTCCAAGAGATAGCCTCTCATTTCACCAAAGCAGCCTGGCTAATCCTCTTATCTCTGACCAATCAGGGGAGCCCATAGGAAGGCTGAATTTTGGTTTACAGACAAGAAAAACTCATAACTTCATTCTCCTAAGTCCTTGAATTATATTTTTCATTAATTCCTAGCAATAGTTATGAGTTCATTAACTATTGCAATGTTATCCTATGGGGCTAGCATCTACAATGGAGAAACTGCAATGAGCAATTTCTCCATCATCAGGGCATATAAAATACCTTTTATAAGGCCCCTGCTTATAGTTATAGGGCCTCCCCAGCCTCACCCCCGAAACACCCAGGGGAGACTTTAGGGGTCCTGAATATGCAGCAATAGTGTAGATTCTCACTCCACATTCATCCTAGCTCAAAAGTCGATTTTGGGAAGCACTTTACAACAACGGGGAAAGTGAAATGTGCAATTTATCTGTCCCAAGGGCATATACAACGTCTTTAAAAGGGCCTTCCATAGATGTACATGACCCCCCACCCCTAGGACACCTAGGGGAGACCCGGGAGGTACCTAATATGCAAACATATTGTAGTTTATCACTTTTTGAGTGCCCCTACCACCAAAGTTGAGTGTGGGCACAATTTACATTCCAAAGCAATGCTACAGCACAGGGCTGCTTTTAAACTGAACTCATGCTCTCAGCAGTGCACACATGCAAATGCAGAAAAGGTTGATGGCCTCTAAACTACCATGCCCTTTTACCTAACAGGGACTTAAAGATAGTTTTAATACCCCTGCTCTATTATGTATTTGGGACTTATAGGGTAGGCCATGCCAATTTTAAGTGTACCCTAACATATAGTGTACCCTCAAGTAGGTGTGTGTTTTCATTGTGATTTCAACATAGCACTGGCTCTGGGCCTGGTTAGGCAGAGCCCAGGGACAGTCAGAGTCAGTTACCCCCAATATCAGTCAGCAAAACAATTGGGGTGCACAGGGCACCCAGGAGGACTTTGCAACACTATACTTGCTGCCATTAGGAGGTTTTTGATTCAGGGCTTTTTTTCCTGTTGGACCTTACACATTTATACCTTTCTATGTAGTTAAGTATCTATATATTTATTACTTTACTCTTGCTGTAGAAACAAATGAAGAAAAAACCTTTAACTCTCCATCTCACTACTCCATGTCTCATCCTATACCTCTTTCAATATATCCTCTACCTCCACTCTCTTACTTATCCTAAAATTCATATTACATGATCTCCCTTATGCCCATTTCTAGACTCTTCCTTCCCTTATCCCTCCTTTGACTCTTCCCAAACTTCATTTCACTACTCCTCTCTCCCAAATAACACTTTCTCCACTGTTTCCTCCTCTATCTCACCTTTGACTTATCCCCAACCATATTGTACTGCT
This sequence comes from Lissotriton helveticus, assembly GCF_964261635.1. NCBI lineage: Eukaryota > Metazoa > Chordata > Amphibia > Caudata > Salamandridae > Lissotriton > Lissotriton helveticus. The sequence goes on along the minus strand of NC_136059.1, from coordinate 1,994,324,742 downwards.
ATGATATCCCTTTCTAGACTCTTCCCTTCTCTAGCCCTGCTTTGACTCATCCCAAACCTCATTTTACTACTATGATCTTCCAAATAACATTTTCTAGACTTCCTCTAGCCCTCCTTTATCCTATTCAATCCAACTAACAGACTCACATGTCCACTGCTTGAATAAACAACTTAGATTTCCCTATACTAATTCACTTTGTATTCTGGAGTAGCATGCTACTTGTCGAAAAGTGGTTCAACACCTCATCAGGGTTAGTAAGCGCTATATAAATACAATTACAATTGACAACATCATGTATTCTATAAAATCTAGCATTTTGAGTTAACGCAAATGTATCCTTTTGTTGTAGGTATGTTGCGTCAATTTTAACTGTTTGCTGTGGCTGTGTGCATCTTTCAATAAGAATAATTGATATCTTGGGTCCGCGTTGCAAGGCATGATAATCACCTGCATCACAAGACACTAAAGGTTATCATGCCTAGCAATGTGGACCAAAGATTACCATTACTCTGATCAAAGACACAACAAACAGTAAAACCTCTTCTATAGTTTTCTTTGCACAACTATAAAGTTAGCATCTAAGAACAAAGGGTGTTCGTAATTTGTATGAGGAGATGACACATGTAAACAAAAACAATACCCTTGGTAATGCCTCTACAGCGGCTTAATTTTACACATGCAGGTACATTTCCGGTATGGCCCTGAAGTGTTGTGATATTTGTTCGCTTCAGAAGAGTAGCAATTCAATTCAAAAGTGCTTTATTCGAGTAATTACTCATAAAAGCAGACAAACAAACACATAATAAAATACAATTAAATTACAAAGTCAGCATGACTTTAAGCACAGACACATTAAAAAGGAGATTTTTCCTTATTTTTAAAACAAATTTCATCAAGTTATAACCATCAAGGTGCAAAGTTCATATTATAAAAACATACATGATTAAAAATTAATTTAAATAAGTTTTCGTCAGATAGACTCCAGGCAAGGGAACAGAGAATAGATAAACTAGCAGTCTCTGAACAACTAGGCAGAGAGTAGTCACCCTACTAGCAATCTCTGCCTAATTACCCACGCCCACCCCAAATACTTTGCAGTCGCTATGATAATCCAGTTTAAGGGGGTAGTTTTAATAATGCGTAAGGCTACCATGGAGCTTTTAGTACCCAAATTTCTGCACATGGGGGCCAACCAGACACGTCTCGGAACAGAATATGCTTGACAAACAAACAAAAAATGCCCCAGAGTTTCTTTCCCTTCCCCACAAGCTAAACAAGTTGCTGGACCTCTGTTTCTCCATTTAGATGTTAAGTTACCAAGAGGTAGAGAGCCAGCCCTCAATTGGAAAAACAGTTTCCTATCCAGGGATTTAGATATAATATCCCAGTATATCTCAAACATTGGAAACAGTTTAGCTTCGAGGAAGGCAGTCGTCATAGACCCATTACTATTACTTAGAAGGCTCTTGTTTGCAACATGTTCCCAGTAAAGGTTTTTTATAAACAACTTTGGTGGAAAAGGTGACCCGGTTGGATCCGACCACAATTCACTCAACCCTAGTTCACTTAATGCAGTTCTCAGAGATCTAAACCATTTAATTTCATGAAATCGATCTGCCTTGATTACATCAGCAAATCCTTCTGCATATTGTGACAACTCAGGGGTGGTCCAGATTCTGCGCCAATATAATATCGGTCGAAGTTTACACATTGCCGAAATTTCCTTTCTACCGAGATCATATCTGAGTGGCAAAAGGGGAGTACTCTGTGGGGTGCCAGTAAGTTTACGGAGGAAACTATTCTCTGACCTCTGTAACTCCTGGAGGTTCTCTTGCCCCCACAGTTCTGCCCCGTATAGTGCAGACCCTATTGCTTTAGCCTCATATATGATCAATGGCGGATTAATTGGCTTGGTTAAGGATTTCGCGTGCTCCTTAATGATGGTACCAGCAAGCTGTTTATGCCTTAATATAGCTAAATCTAGGTGGTGGTTCCATCTGTTATTATTTGAGATATGTATCCCCAAATAAGTAAAGGAGTTCACGACTTCAAGGCAGCGCCCGCTCATGGTAATTTTGGGTTTGAATTTCCTACTGGGATTGAAAACCATGAGTTTTGTTTTCGCTGCATTTACCTCCAGACCATGATCACAACAAAATTTGTCAAAGATTATCAATGCCTTTTGCAGACCACTCGGGGATTTTGATAAAATTAAGGTGTCGTCTGCGAACATTAAAATTGGAACTTTTGCACCAGCAAGAGAGGGAGCATCTACAGGCTCAATTTGCATAAGGGGAACAATTCCGTTTATAAAAAGAGTAAACAGTGTTGGAGCCATTGAACAGCCCTGCCTAACCCCCCGCTCGACAGGGAAGTCAATAGTGTCGTTACCATAGCCACCCCATTGAATCTTTGCATAGGTGCCCTCATGGAGTCTCATAATCAAAGTTAGGGTAATCATCGGGACCCCTAGGGCAGCCAGAACTTCCCACAATTTTGCCCTCGGCACCAGGTCGAATGCAGCCCGCAAGTCAACAAAGGCTGCATACAGGCTGCATCCACCCAGTACCACTGTCCGCCATTGTATAAGTTGAAAACGAAAAACCTGGTCTACAGTGCTTGTTGCTTTGCGAAAGCCCGCCTGAAAAGGGGATAAAATGTTCTGCTCCTCAGCCCAATCAAGCAAATTGTTGATAATAACACGTCCTACCACCTTTTGGACCGTGTCTATTAGGCTGATTGGGCGATAGTTACAGGGTTGTGCACGATCCCCCTTTTTATATACAGGTATAATGACGGCACCCCTCCAAGAAACCGGAATTTCAGCACCTCTGGCTAAATGGTTTAATAAAAGGCAGATGTACTTACTCCACCTGTCGGTGTCATCTAAGAAGACATCCGCCGGAACACCATCATTACCTGGGGCTCTGCCCCTATGGACGGATTTCAAAGCAGACAGGATTTCGCCTAGCATAAAAACATCTTCGTCTGCGAACAGATAAGTAGGGTTAATATTGCTCGTAGGCTGACCCCTAGAGGAGTACTGCTCTTTAAAAAACGTAACCCAGGCATCGTGAGGGACATTATTATTAGGAGGCTCTGGAGGTCTATCATGACCCCATTTGACGATGTGCCAGAATTGTCTAGAATTTTTACTTTCGCTAGCACATCTCAATTTCTGCCAATGATCTTCGTCCCATTCTTTTTTTGCCCTGGCGATACAATTTTTATAGTGCTTTCTAGCAGACCGAGTCTCAGTCAGATTATTATTTTTAATTGCAGCTCCTAGTTTCGATCTTGCTTTCCTGCAATCTTGGTTATACCACTTGGCTGTTTTAAATGGACAAGCCTTAATATTTCGTGCGGGTTTTAAAAAGATTTTTTTAACTTCGTCAAAAAGAGACGTATGAACATTTTTAACCTCATCTTGTCCATTTGCTAGATCAGTGATATTTTCCAGTGCCAGAATGGCCTTGTCTGCAGCTGCACCTATCTTTTCTAGGGCCTGCTGGTCCGTCTTAACACCAGACCATCTTAGCCTACGCATATTATTGGATTGCGTAATCGTTGGCGGCACAAATGAATGACAATTAGTTGAGGGGTTTACATTAGATGTCCACCAATTATGCGAGACACATAGCGGGTCATGGTCACTTTCTATTCTAGCAGTAACTACCATGTCAATAAGGGATGGCCATAGCGATGTACTACAAATAACGTAGTCAATACGACTTTTACTTCGCCCATTATTAAATGTCATGGCGGGTACACGGTCTGATTGGGTTCGGCCATTCAGGGCGCGTAACCCATGCTCCAAGCACATGGCATTTAGACCTAAGATGTCAGCTGTCCATCTGGCTATCGGGGGGGACTCAAGTGTGGGAATGTCCCAAAGTTTGTCTTCCTCTAATCCCAGAGGAGAATCACCAGTGATTAGAGGTTCAAATGTCCGATTCAGATCACCTGCAATTAAGATGTTTTTTCCTGCAGATTCGGTCTCAAGAATAGTAGAAAGGCTCATTAGAACCTCGGATCTACCTTTACTACCACCTCTGGCATAGATATTATATACATCCATGGAGAGGGGTAGATCACTGGTCAATCGTATCAGCTGGATATCTTTTTGGTCAAGTTCCACACTTTGTACAGCAATCTTTAAAGACTGCCTAATCCATATGGTAAGGCCCCCCATAGGCCGTCCTTTGGGACCCTTAATGGCAGGAACATGAAAGTTTAGATACCCTAAAGCAAAGGTAGGCTCACACGCCCAAGTCTCTTGGAAAATACAGAGGTCATACCTATTTATAAATTCTAACCAGTCTGCGCTTTCCATTTTAGAGGATATACCAGCTACATTCCATGATAGGATATTCCCTGAAATTGGTGTCGTAGGAATACCATTGGTTGTAGAATGCATGTTTAACACCTTACCCCCTATGCCCTGGTCTACAATCGTAACATTCGGTGCCCCAGGTAAATCAGCGGTCAAAAGCCCCGACGGGCTAGTTGTTATGGGGTAACAAGCCAAACCTGATAAACTTATGGCATAAGCAGGTGCAGACACAGCATTACAAATAGGTGGTTGTCAATCACAATCACTTAAATTGGATAATGAAGAAAATCGATTTTCTAGCCCCAGACCCCAGTCAACTGAGGCAACATCCTTTCTCCCCCTCTTAGTCACAATGTTCCACTTAGTTCTTAAAATGCTTGAATTTGGTCCGCTTCCCTTTCTTGGGTAGAAGAAGTCCAAAGTCAAAGGAACAATTGAAGTCGTTCTCCGTTGAGGTGGTAAAATATTTGGTAGGATGTTGGGCAAGACCCCAGGGTCAGAGAAGTGAAGAACAACACACTCCCCTTTAAACTTTTTTACCCTATCCCCGATCCACTGAACCCTTCGTGCTTTAACAAGCTCTTCAGAAAGTTGCTGCTTTCCCCAAGGAGTAATTACCATGTTAGTGGTTAACCATGATAAAGATTTGTTTCGTAGAGAAGATGCTGTTTCCCTCTCACCTTGAGCCAGAGCTGGAACATTGGCAAGGACAAGTACCAATGGGGAGGCTTCAACCACAAGTTCAAAAGTCCCGTTCTCAATAAACGGGTCTTCAACAGCAGGAGCAGGGATCGAGGCAGTATGAGAATCACCTGGGAGAGTGCTATTCCTTGCCGTTAGGGTATCCAATACCGGGGCAGTGACTGGGATGAGACCACCTACGGCTGCAATTACTGATTTGTTGACAGATTCCTCTATCTTTGCAGAGACACTTTCCGGAAGTTTCCCAGTCTCGTCTATTGATTTTTGTAGTAGACCTTCCAAACGGTTGACCTCAGAAGTTAGCTTGTCTATTTTGCTAACCAAGGGCTTCATTGCACCTTTGATTTTTGAGTCCATTAAAGTTAACAATTTATTAAATTGGGCGTTCGAAAGTGTAATATACGCTTCACTAGTCAAATCATTCTCCTCTTCCTCAGAGTGTTTCCTCGGGGGGTTTGCTACTCTGTTCTTTGCCGACCTTAGGCATTCCCGTTTACCCAGAACCGGTGCTGGAGGAGAAATAGATTGATCCTGATTAATAGCAATGTCAACCAGTACCTCGTTTACACTCAGATCTTCAACTCCAGCAACAGTACCACTTGGCTGTATAGTAATAGAATCTGGGAACAAATCAGGAGTGGCACTATTAGTACTGTTATTTATTAAAAGGCCAAAAGGGTCATCAGCCTCGATATCAATAAATGGAGATTGAGCAGATGAGTCTATTCCCAAAGACGCTCTTCTATCAAGGTTGATTTTTTCCACTACCTGCACCAAATAATTTTCCATAGTGTTAGTAGACGTGGTTAACTTTTTAGGGGGCATAATGAACTGTATGAGCAACCAAAGTCAATGTAACTTACGCAACAGATTGGTCGACAATTTCGCAGCTCAGCAACGGCAGCTCCAGGGCAGCGAGCCAAGAGACCAGGCCCAACCCAACCTTGGCCAACCTCGGACGGCCTCAGACGGCCCGCCCTTTGCCCGGGCTTCGCCTGGGCGCTCCCGCGCGCGACTCGCGGGGCGAGAGGCGTTCCTCTCTTTTCAGGCGCCTCCGGGCGCAGAGGTGGCGTCAGGGACGCGACTCAGCCGCCGGGGCACCTGGGAGGTGTAGTCTTTGACCCCCGGTGGCTGTAGGCGCAATGGCGGTGCAAGCGCGTCGGCCGTTCCCCTCACGGCGTCTCACTCTCGCCGCGCAGGAAGATGAAGGCGAGGCAAGGGCAGAGGAAACAACATCAGCAGCCGTTCCCCTCACGGCAGGTAAGGAAAAGATTCCAGCGTCCCACTGAGCGCTCGGCGCTCCTCTCTTTTCAGGCGCCTCCGGGCGCAGAGGTGGCGTCAGGGACGCGACTCAGCCGCCGGGGCACCTGGGAGGTGTAGTCTTTGACCCCCGGTGGCTGTAGGCGCAATGGCGGTGCAAGCGCGTCGGCCGTTCCCCTCACGGCGTCTCACTCTCGCCGCGCAGGAAGATGAAGGCGAGGCAAGGGCAGAGGAAACAACATCAGCAGCCGTTCCCCTCACGGCAGGTAAGGAAAAGATTCCAGCGTCCCACTGAGCGCTCGGCAAGAGTAGCACATTTAATGCCCCAGGCTACTTTTGTCACAGTGCATGAAGGGTCCTTCATGGCCTCTGGTGACTGGCAGGCAGAAACAACACTCTTCCATTTGTAGTCCCTGGCTCCCTTCCAAAAGTAGGATATTTTTGCCACTTTACAGACTGTAAAAGTGTGGAAGAGGTGAACTCTCACTTTATACTTCATGCTACTTCTGGGAGCAGTAAAGGCCTACATGGATCAGGGGTGGCAGGGTAGGTGGGCGATACAATAAAGAACACCTACCTCCTCTCCTCTCTCCGCATTGTCCCTTGTCATTATCCCTCCACTCCAGCGGAAAAGGAAGCAGTCAGGCTCTCGTGACCAATCGCAATGCTGCAATAAAGCATTGTGATTGGTCTGAGCGCTGAGTAATGGGGTCCTGGGTTTTCTCCATGCAGGCGGTAATTCAGCCAGCATGGAGAACATGCAAAGTGTGCATGAGTGTTTGGCCAGTCAAATATTCATGCGCACTTTACAGAGTGTCACCACTCCTTCCCCTGCTCTGAGAGCAGAGAAGCCCCGCCCGCAAAGACGCAGGAATACAAAAATGATAATAACATCCAGGTATTATCATTTTATTTTTCCTTCATTTCCACTGCTAAAAGTAGTGGGGCAATGCTCCTCCACCTCATCGGAGGAGCCACCACTGCCTGGGAGGCATTAAAGTGTGTTACATGACTGACAAATGTTCACCCACTCTCAAGGGAAAACATTTGATCAAAACGTTGATGCGTAGTTCAGTGCAATTAAGCTCTAGTGTAAGTAGAAGACGTTTGTTTACAGGAAATCCTCCCCTAACTTGAAGTTGAGAGCAAAGGGATTCTAGTGTGTAGGTCCCAGTATCTACAGAGAAATGCAACTGAATATTTTTAGTCTAGTCAAACAGGGCCGGACTGGGAACCACAACCGGCCCAGGCAAAGTGCTTGGCTGGCCCCCCCTCCCCACTCGGAAGGGGGGGGGGGGTTTGGTGGTGCGGCCGAGCTCTTTGCCAGGGCCGGTTTTCGGCCGATTTTGGTACAGGGCCGATTTTGTAGCTATGCTGCAAACACGGCCCTGTAACAAAAACGACCCCAGGGGGCCCAAAACCGGCCCCCACCCATGCGGTACACCGGGAGATTGCCCGGTGCCCGCTATGGCCAGTCCTGCCCTGTAGTCAAATGAATGCTCTGTAATATCAGTGAGGCAAATCGCTGTTGCTTTGATAGATACCTGATAGGGTCAAAATACATGATGCTAGTGAACTTTGAAAAGGATGGACAGTTTTGTGAGCACATTAAACAAAACTCAAGATTTTTTTTGTGCCCAAAGTGTGCCTTTTATAGGACAATTTTCAAATGCATTTGCTAAAAAGGTATAGGATTTATTGACTGTTTCGTTGTACACTGCTGAAATATTTCAATACTGGTGTTTTGTGAAGACCCATCCTTCCACTGGGTTTGGGATTGTAACTCTTCAAACAGTGTTAAAACGGTATGGCATATCAAAGCATTTGCGGCATAAGCTCCCCAGATCATGTTTTAAAGGAAATAGATTGTGCAGACAGATGAAATAATCTATGTAAGCAATTGTCATGACCTCCCCTCGTTTTTTTCAAGATTTTTCTTCATTTGAACCTTTTGCTTCTTTCCATTTTCACTTCCTGTCCCTTTGAATTAAATCAATTGTCATATAATATGATTAAGAATATTCTTAAAAGGAGTCTGTAATGCTCCCAGAGTACCAATGAAATGACCGCAGGGATGCTTTGACACTAAAGATTTAACATCAGCACAGAGAACTTTCAGTTTAGAATCAATCATCACTCATACATGAATTAAAATGCAATCGTTACATGAACGAGTGTATAGTTAGTTTTTACATTGTTGACTTAAATCAATTTTTCAATTCCAATTGATTGTATTATACATGCTATGTCTACATCTACAGGGACAGGCAAATTCACCAATGCCTACATCATTTCCCTTTGCATGCATTCATTTCTTCTTACATTGTAGGTTTCTCATACAATGCGATCCACTTCTACACGAGTATTAAAACTAGCACTATTGTCTTTATTTTCATCACAACATGTGCTAAACCCTTTTTAGTGTCGGTCAGGTTCTCGGGTAATTAGCAATTGATATACATAGTATTGTGACTACTCAGGAATCCACTGCTATGTGCTTGCACCAATTTTACATTGCTTGTTCTTGGCCCCTTATCTGATACTTCCATGGATATGTCCAATTGTACACACTAATTTGGAAATTATTGATAAAGTACATACGCATTAAATACATTCTATAGATTCTATACAGGGAGAACATCTCTACGCAAATATTGTACTTTTGTGAATCATATGGATGTTTTGGTTATCACTCTTTCTTGTGCCTAGTGAATCGACTTTTAATAAATACCAGTCTTTTGACATTTCGGGTAATAATAATGATATGCTGCACATCTATGCCTCTGAGTTGTTGTTGTTGGGCCTATGGCATTTAAATGTTTGGACACATTCCATGTGTCCTTTTCTTGACCTTGAAAAAACTCACCCTTTACTTTTTATGTTTTTCATTTCTCTTCAGGAGTCGTTTATCTGCTATCACCTCTCAGTCACTTGGCAGTAACTAGCGTGACACTGGAAGTCTCTGCTAGGGATGGAGGTGGTCTTGTGTCCCATGTCAACGCGGCTGTCACACTGAACATTCTACAAACTGCTTTGGCTCCCGCCATTTTTGAGAAATCTCGTTATTCATTTTCTGTCCCAGAAGATATTCTGGAAGGCAGTACAGTTGGCACAGTGAAAGCGACAGAACCATTGAGTATGTACTCCCATTCAATGCAGTAAATGTGACTTTTAAGTACAAATGTTGCCTTATTCTAATTAAGATACCAGAGTTGGGCATATGTGAAAGAGAGCATAATTTCAAAGAAAAGTGACAAACGTTTGGTAAGATGTAAACATTAACTTTTTAGAACCTCGCATGAAAATGGAATGCAAGTAATGAGAAATACCAGTAAGGGAATTGGTGTGAAGAGAAAATATCCCCTGCAAGACATTTTTCACCTCAATTTTTTTCTGGCGTGACAATGTCTCAAACCAGTCCCTAGCACCAAAAATTGTGCAAAATTCATACATTTTGCAGGGCTGATAAATTCACTCATGTAAAATGCATCAAGCCTTTCTTCTGTTTAACACTTTCCATATTGTTTACCCCACTGAAATATATTTGATTGTCTGTAAAATACGAATAGTGATAGTGTGTCACCTGTAAAATAATTTTCGTTTCATTTACAAAGCAACTAAAGGTTTTCTTAGAACAGGAATGCCCCCTGCACACGAAAGAGGCCTTTATTCCCCCCCTGAGTGACCCAACTGCATGTGATATCTGGTATTCTGACTTCTTGTTGCCTGTTAATCCAGCATGTGCACTGAGGCCTCGGCCTGTCCTCTGACTGTGATGTCCAGAGAATTAAAGCACATGTGGCAGTATACTTTTCCATAATAATTCTAGCAACAAACAAATCAACAAACAAATCTTTTTCTCGGATTCACAAGGAGTGTGGTGCCTACTGCCATACTCGGGTTAAGTTCTACTTGTAGAGATACCTATTCCCTTGCACTGACATTCTGTATACATGTTGAGTACATGTTATATAAAGAATGCTTGATAGGAGGACTCCATGTAGCTGTGATTGCAGAGAAATCCAGAATTCTTTTTGAAATGCCCCTGCTTTTACATGGCACAAGATGGAGTAGAAAGGTATCCAGTCTGGCATCCTAACTTTTATTTTGGCTCTAGTATAACGCTAATCTTAGCTTGTTTGCAGAGGTCAAGACCTGTCAATGACTATGCAAGGTCCTGCCTTTGGCTTGAGGGTTACCAGCAATGTGCACCTGTGCTTAATTTGTGTGTGTGCATTAAATGCTGTGGGCAGTGGCGTAACAAACCTTGAGGAGGCCGCCCTGCAAAATACTTGGAAGGGGACCCCCACCCCCTGGACCCGGAAAGGAGTTCTTAGCCTCCATCTGTGCAAGGGTCCCTTATGCTCTGGCCCCCCGCACTGCAGAGGCTACTGGGTTCTCTGTTACACCACTGGCTGTAGGCTGAGGGGAGCTTTTCAAGTGTCTTTTGGAAGGGATTCGCATGTGCGGAACCAGTCAGTGTAGGACCATAAGGGCGAATCGTAACCAGGATCACTGCCCTGTATACTGGATTGAATTGTGTTGTATTTAGTACTAGTGTGATATCAAACATTACTTGATTATCTAAAATGTCAAGAACTGGGGTGGACATTGAAGGTATTGTGTCTGTTGATTGGTTGCTTAGTTCTGAACTAATGCATCCCACACTAGTTTCATGAGAAGCCAGGGACTGCTCGCTCTCGCTACCATGAAAGTCGAATGCAGAAAAGGTTGTACTTGGGCCAGTTTGCTGAGCCACCGTAGTATGGAGTCCAGGAAGTGATATATGGTCGAAACACAAAGAAAAAACATTTTAAGCTATAGTTTGGTTTATGGCTCTGGGCATCATATGTTTTGGATGACCACCAAACACTACACACATCATACTCTGATTTCTGTGTCCTCAGAAGTGTGTCTAAATTAACATTACATCTGGAGTCGTGTGCATTATTAATTGTTATAAATAATGCAATGTGGGCGTTGGTAAATTATCCTGACTACCAATGAACAAAGCACTAAGCCTTTCCCACTTGCAGAAAATGTGTAGTTCAGCATTAAAAAGTGGTTATGTTGTATCAGCAATCTTTTTGTCTCTATTGCACTGAATCAATCACATAATTTCCTGTTTGTAAAGCAAATACTTCTATCTTAGGGTGTCTGTGTGGTGGAAAACAGTCATGTCCTCGCCAGTCAGCTAGAATTGTATAAAGAAAAATTAAAAAGGTACCTGCATAACCATAGGAATTTCTATTGCTTCAATATTTCCTCCTGTGGTAGAAATATGCCCTCATGTATTTTTGGGGGTCTCACAAAGTTTTACCTTCTAACAAGAACTGCCATTTAATTTCTTTGTGCCATTAGGTAGAAATATGCAAGGTGTGAAACACTGTATGTATGTAAGGGAGTTGTAAAGCGCTGGACTCACCCCGCAGGGGTATATCCGCGCTACCATAAAGAGGGTGCAAGACAGACACAGATCAGTCCTGGAATAATTCCGTCTTCAGGAGTTTCCTGAAGCGAAAAAGACTGGGGCATTTGGGCAAGTCCTCCGGCAAGATGTTCCATTATTTCAGGGCAAGGTAGGCAACAGTTTTGCCTCCTGTTCATATTTTCATGTAGCAGGGGACCACTAGCAACCGCTTGCCTTCCGATCTGGATCAACGATTCGGACAATAGACTTTAAACTTGTCCGCCAAGTAGCTAGGGCTCGTACCATAAAGAGCTTTATGAGAGAGGCAACAAAGCTTGAATTTAATTCTCTGTCGGATAGGGAGCCAGTGGAGTTGTTTTAACAATGGCCCTGGGGACGTGCGTGGTGGCTTTTTAAGGGCCAGGCATGCAGCAACATTCTGTACAATCTGTAATCTACTGAAAAGAGATTCAGTGGCAGATGTCAGTAGAGCATTACAATAATTCAGGCGACCAATGTTCAGAGCCTGAATCAGAGTTCTACGTACAAAGAGAGGCAGCCAGGTCCCTGCAGTAGTCATAATTTGATCCTTCACTGATAACAATACATCCAAACATACCCATAGATTTTTTGCCACTGTAGTAGGAGACGGGGCAGGGCCTAACACAGCAGGCCACCACTTCGGGGACAAGGAAGCTTGAGCTGAGCTAAACAGCAGGATTTTGGTATTGGCCGCATTCAGCTGGAGAAAGTGTTCCATCATCCAAGCTGATATGGCTAGCATGCCCTTTGCAAAACGCTGATCAATTAAATCTGTGTCCTTATCAAAGGACAGGAGTAGTTGCGTATCCTCAGCATAGGAAAATGGAGTAAAACCGTACTCACTGATGATCTTGGCTAGGGGAGGTGATAGTTAGAGAGCACTTCGGCAGGCAACTGAGCTTTTTGCTTAATTGGTAGCACTTGAGAGGCCTTCCAATCAAGAGGCATAATTCCTTCAAGTAAAGAAGTGTTCAAAATATCCGAAATGGAAGGGGCCAAGAGAGGCGCAAGTAGTGCGAATATGTGTGCCTGCATCACATCAAGAGGGGAATCAGATTTTGCAATTCGAAGCATGGCTTCCACCTGAGAGACCTGAATGGCATTAAAATGTTTCAGGCCTTCATCAGAATCTCTTAGAGTTGAGGGACTGTAGTTAGAGTGCTCCACATGACACGAGTTTTGAGGGAATTGATTGTAAATTAAATGAATTATATCATCAAAAACACAGCTATACTGTCACATAGTCCCTGAGAGCGGGAACTCTACTGGGCGCACGCTGTGGGATTGATGAAGGAGTTAAGAATTTTATAAAGATCCTTAGTTTAAATTACCAGCTTGGTTCAGTTTAAGTATAACATGAACTTTACATGCACTTTTAAAGCATTTATGATATGCAGTGAGGACCAATTTAAAATTATGTTTCTCTATTTCCAAATGCGATTTACGCCAGATTTTTTCTAGGTGTTTGCATCTGGTTTTTTCACAGTGTAACTCTGCAGTATACCAATCTTCATGTTTTTTTACCGGAATTGCTATGTCGATGTTTCACAGAAGCCAATGTGTCTATTTACTAACTGATGGCATCAATAAAAACCCTAAGTTTCTTAGTACAGTCCATGTGTTCATTGAAAACAGGAGGAACATATATTTTGCTAAAAGAGTTACATGTGACTTTATGCCATTGCCTTTGGAGGCCATTCAGGGGACATATAGTAGTTTGGTTTTCAAGGTAACTATTAATTCTAAATGGAATCATAGAGTGATCTGACCACATCAATGGGCTGTTGTGTATCGATTTAGATTCTGTATGAATTTCCCGATTCATGCCCTTATATAGGTACAATTCATATTGCCCTTATATAGGCAGAGAAACCCAGTCCTTATTTAGGCATAGTCCATGCTAACCAAATACAGGCATGGCAACTTACATACGTTCATCTACGTCACAACGAATTCTTGGAAAACCAAACTCTTAAGTTTTAGGGACTTCCCCTTGCCTGGATATTGATTTCTCCAAGAACTAATTTATTATGCATGAACATCTATTCCTTTGGGGTTCATTCATGACGTTCAATACCCGACTTTTACGTCAATACTGGCATTCCTAAACACCTCCAAAGTATAAATATGCCTTCACTTGCTATGGCAAGGCACGGTGCGGCTCGACTACCTACTTGCACGCGGCTCGCCACAGCAAGTCCCGAAGGAAGTCATCGCTCCAACTGACGCACTGACCAGATGCGGTCATCCTCCTCGCCGAGAATCCAGCTCCACTGTTTCTGACTCCCCTTGCAGGGTGTTAGAGATCGAGTCCCGGGAAAGAGATACCAACCTCTCTCATTCTAATGTATGGAGCTGATTAGAACCTAGAGAAACTTTTGGCAACTCTTGGCATCACTAAACCAGACTAAGACAGCACCTACTTCTTCTTTCGTACTAGACTTAGGTTAGGTACACTGGGGTAGGATTATTTTAGAAGCACCCAATGAGTATTTTAGCCTGTGTTATTTATGTATGTATTTTAGCGAATATATGTCATAGCTACAGGACATGCTGTTACAGTATTATTTTATCTTACTGCTAACACTGTACGTATTATACTTCGCATTCTGTCTTACATTGTAGCAGTTCATATCTCTTGCATGAGAAAGAAGACTGTTCAATAAAACCTTTTTATTGAAACGCCCGTCTCTCTATTTCTGTGCAAACTCTGTAGAAACGAAGCATGCACGGTTGACTAAGTGAAACGGTTATCTATTGTTTTCACGACTGAAGATATTTTTCCTACTTTAAGGGAAACAAAGTTGTCATGTTTATGTGGTCAAACTTTTACCATGAGTCGTAGTGGCTTTTACGTCATTGATTGATAAGTTTATTGTCAGCGAGAAATCCCTGTGTGATAGAACTAAACACTTTTATGGCAAGAAGGTTATAACAGCAAAAGAAAGAGATTAAAATGTAATGTGAGAGAATTTCAAATAAGAAAAACAACCACAGGATCATAAATGTCTTTGTCTTTCAAAGGTACCCGCTAACTAATGTTCTTTCTCTTGTTTCCAGATTCCTTACGGCCAGTATTTTACAAAATTGTCTCTGGAGATCCAAATGGAAGTTTTTCCATAGACCAAGAACTGGGTATCCTAAGGACCAAAAAGCAGCTAGATCATGAACTACAGCCAGTCGTGATTCTCACTGTTCAGTCACAATTGGGAAGTTCAGCCATCCACAGCTGCACCCAGGTCAATATTACAGTGATGGACGTCAATGACAATACACCTTTTTTCCCAAAAGAATGTGAAATGATAACAGTACACCAAAGTACCTCTCCAGGCACAGCTGTGTTCATTGCACATGCTGAAGATGTGGACAGTGGATTAAATGGTGCCATCACCTACAGTTTGATTGGTGAAAAGCAAAGTATATTTTTTATTGATCCACACCATGGCATGGTGTACCTCAATGGGTCCCTGCATTCAGATTCACTTGTATATGAGCATATGCTACAGATAATCGCTGAAGACAATGGAACACCTCGCCTGAGTTCCCACTTTAACTTGACAGTCATTGTTGAGAAGCAGGAGAACAGCAGCACATTAGCCTTTGATTACTTGATTCACTACATAGAAATACGTGAGAACTTCCCATTGGATGCCAGAATTCTGCAGGTTCAGGCTCACATGCTAGGTCCACAAGTATCCTCAAACATAGCATACTCTTTGGAAGCAAGTGAAGCTTCTGCAGTTCTTGGAATCCACCCGAGCACAGGCTGGCTTTTTCTCCGTAGACCTCTCGACTATGAATCTAAACAAATGTACAGCATTAAGGTGATTGCTAAAAGCAGTGGGAGCGATACGGAACAGAACGCAATCACCTCAGTAATCATTACTGTGCAGGATGAAAATGACAACCTTCCCACATTCACGCATAGTGCCTATTATTTCAACGTTGAAGAAAGCTCAGTTCCTCAAGGTGTTATTGGCACAATTTCAGCAGTCGACAAAGATAGTGGGAGGAATGGACAGCTGTCATATTTCCTCTTATCTGAGGGGAGCTACTTCAGGATGAATTCCAAAACAGGTAATGTCTTTTTGTCTGAGATTTATTTTGCATCTGTTTTGGAATGTTTGTAATCGAAGTTGATCTTATAACAACGACAATGTTTTCATGAAACCTGTATTGCTTTACAAAACTCCAATTTCTCTCATCAATGTTGAAATTCTTTTAAGTGCTTAGTCTAAAACCCAAGACATGAACAGTGGGAGTGGCTTGTCATGAATTTCTGGTGTCACAGATACAATTCAATCTAATCCATAAATATTTTGGTTTGTACACTGTTCACATACATTCAAACGCTCAGTAAACAAAAACAAATTATCCTGAACTACACATAAATGTTAATCCAAATTTACAGGTACAAAGCAAATAACAGTGGCTGATGTTTCCAAACTAGCAATCACATTGACTGAGGCAGGAGAAAATGAGCATGTTAGTTTCAAATTGGCAATATTTGCTAATACCACAATTCTGTTTTTTCATTCATACAGTCTTTGAAAAATGTGCCTCAAAGTGATTGCCAAAAAGGAGTCTTGATAGCGCAAACTGGGGTCCTATGTGCATCTTGGTGCCTGCACTCTTTGTCCACCCCTCGAAAGTGGTACCTACTTATAAAATGTGTTAGTATCGACGCAAATATTTAGAACTGTAATATCTACAAGGAGATGGAGTTAGATACAAATACATAGAAGGAAAACAGACTGGCGAGACGTTATGGTGCGTGTGACTGAGTGGAGCAGGACAAAGAATGCTCGAAGAGCACTTTATTATTATATGTTAGTCTCCTCTAACCAAACTCTGACTGACCCTCAACCATGGACCAACTAGTTGATCATGTTCAAGAACCCCCCTTTTCTCTAGCCTTTGAAAAGTTGTTAATATTAGATAATTTGGTGACAACTGGCCAAACTTCCAAAGGGAGACATAAAAAAAAGATATGCAGGTTTTTATTGAAAGGAATTGGAAATTAAGTCCTGGCTTCCATTTGGTTGTTTGCTTTCAGCCCATTTAACATGGAAAATATTGAATAGATAGTTTATCTTGATTATAGAAAACCACTAAATAATCCAGTTTGCTCCTACCAGCAGCCTTTCCATACAAAATTGTAATTGTAGAAGACCAAATCATTTAAGAGAGTACCAACTACAATCAAAATATATAATAAATTCTGATTAAATTTGGCTGGTTCTCAATTGCTCATTCTAACAGTCTAGTAAAAGTGCGAGCACTTGCCACAATTAAGGCACACATATCAAATATTATGATTAGGGTCATGGTGTCTCATTACTTCAACAATAGAAACCTTTGCTCAGCGGTCAATTACTTGAGCACAATTTGTGAATAAAAACCTTTTAGGTTTGGCTTTAATGAAACTTTAATACCAATCAAGTCCGATCTATAGAGGATTATATGAGAAAGAGTGGTCTGGTATTTAAATATAGACTTATTGATTGTTGTTTGATGTGAAAGGAATGCATCTTAGCTGTTGTATTATTAATATGGTATTTCTTCATTTTGTTTGAAGGCAATTCATCGTTGCACAATCCTCTCCTGAGGCCCTCTTCCCTTTTCCTAGTCAATGAGAAACTTGTGGCACATCAGTATTTCTTCGGGATGAATCCTGAATCTCTTTACTAGTGATGTATTTAATGTTAAAGATAGACTCACACATGTCAAAAACAGAATGACTATAACAAGTACATGCAGTAGCATGTCCTGCAATGCTAGAGAGCTTCTCTTCAGTGCTATTGATATTATTGTAAAGTCTCCCATGTGGGTGCTGAGAGACTACACCACATCTCACAAGTGAGATTATGTTAGGTTGCACTAACTTTGTGTTTGGGATCCAAGGGGGAGCTATGCTGTTTCCCTTCAAAAACCCCCACCAATGACCACAAACATGGGAAGCCAGTGGTAGAAGTTGGGAAGGGGAGTGGAATAAGAGAGAAAACAGAAGCATCTTATGCTGGTCAAGGATGTCTGCAAGATTTAGTGGAGAGCTAGAAGACAAGATCTCTTTAATAATTTGTCATTTTCTGTTCTATGCTGAACTGAAATAGTGAATGCCTATATTTAACAATGTTGCTGTGCAACTGATTCTCTATGCTGGGATTTGAGACTGATGGTTCCTGGAAACTGAACATACATTAATTGAGAATCTATATTGTATATATTCAGATGTGAAGAGTATAACATGCCATTTATTACCAATTTTGAGTGTTGGGATGAGCCATGACTGACGAGTATGGGTGGGTGTAACTCACATAATTGAGTGTAGTATTACCTGAGAATTCCCCAAGATTACACATAATTACGGGAGAAGAGT
The DNA here is from genome assembly GCF_964261635.1 of Lissotriton helveticus. Lineage (NCBI taxonomy): Eukaryota > Metazoa > Chordata > Amphibia > Caudata > Salamandridae > Lissotriton > Lissotriton helveticus. The sequence goes on along the minus strand of NC_136059.1, from coordinate 1,994,306,616 downwards.
AATTCTATGTTTGGGGCTATTTCTTAACATAAAAATGCCTCATTGCATCCATAAAGTGTGTGAGCTGAGTAATAACGATAAATGTGAAAGCACAAAAGAACACTAATAACATTTGAGATACATGGAACTGGAGTTGGGAGTGCTTATCGCCACAGCAAAGCGGCTAAAATAGTAATGAGGAGGAAGAATGTAGTCTGTAATTGAATTCGGTTATATGTTAGGAGTCTTTGAGAACAGCAAATTGAGAAACTTTATAGGATGAGTGGTATAATTAAAATATTCAGAAGTTCCTAAGTAATGACAGCTCAGAGTAAAAAAAAAAGTAACTATGGAATGCAAATCAATGTGTAGTTGAGATGCCTCTGCAGATTCACCTAAATTATTTCTGAATGTCTCATGCATTAACATGCTGAGACCCAACAGCTGCTGAATACCCTAAGGGACTTCATGAAACTTGTCACTTCCATGCCTGCAGTTCTTATTCAAAGCTTAGATTCTGTTATTTCTCCTGCAGGTCTATGAACCTGCCTTTGCAGTTGTATGTCAGGTATACAGGACCTGTCCCTAAGCTCCCCTCTCTCCATCACAGTCACACTTCCATTGTGTATTTATAACTTCACCATGTGGGTTTACATGTATTATATCTCGTGCTGTCAGAACAAATATACTTAACCTCCAGTCTCTGGCAATCATATTTGAAAACGCACATTTACCTTCACATTGGCTGTAATATACAGATCTGCCAATTCAACCCTCATTTATCTGAAAACCTAACTGCAAGCCAGTTAATTTAAATCTCCAAGTTCACTGTTAGTCAAAGATACTTTCCTATTATATTCCTATTATATTAATATAGGAAATTAATCTTATATTTATCTTTCCATTATATCCTTTTACATTTTTTAACTCTGGGCACCTTGCAGTTTCACTTCTGGCCACGTTGGCCGTGCTATGTGGACCCCAACTGCATGTGCACTTGCTTAAACATTTTTACTATTGAATTGGCATATTTTACATTTTTCAAAGTCATCTACACAGTATACACAAATGGTATAGGCTACATGCAATTCAAATTCCAAATGTGAGCCTGCAGAGGAAGGTTGCCTTTAACCACATTTGGAGTAAACCCTAATACATGAACGTAAGAATAGATGGGTAGCAGCCCAGGATAGACCTTGAGGTACAAAAAAAATTAAGCATATTTTCTACATTTAAAACTACAGATGTTGGACTGTTTAACTGAGCTGTGACAAATGTGTGAAATATAGGCCATCTACTTAGTGCTTGAATCTAGAACAGAAGCAGAGTTTTCACTGTCTAAGTATTCAAAGCGAAAATTTAAACCAAGAACTGACAAGAGGGGAATTTATGCGCAAAAGATAAATGTTCACTTATATAATCCAACTTGTTAGGTCATCTAGTCAATGCTCTAAGGTGGAGATACAACCATTGTCAAAAGTTGTAATCAATTTACTGACTTTTTACCTAGAATTGCTCAGGTTGAGAACTGTTGATAAGTATTCAAAGTGATAAGTTGAATAGCTAATTTTTTTGCCAGCTTCGTTTATGAAATGAGTAGTAATGTCATCATTGCATATATATTTAAATGTGTTAAATAAAATGCAGTAGCCCTTTACTTAATTTTATTTGTTTTTCAAATGTGCTACTAAAATTAGATTTATAAAGCTGTTATATTTATTTCTTGAAAGTTATCAGTCTTAGCTGGTGAACTTAATTACTTCACTTCAGTTGAGCCCCATATTGTTTATGTGTTCACACCACCTCTGTTTCTAGGACAGATGCCAAACTACAAATGATCATTGTTCTCTCTAAACAATGGTTTTTTTTAGTGGAATTCCAAACTCCTTGATCAAATGAGACTGCCTTTATGTTCCGTGATAAATCTCTTCTTGGAGAGATGGGATATTGTACACATTTAGGAGACCTTCTCTCAATGGTAGGAAGGCAGATATACCAAGAATAATTTGGCAATGATTTTCTAGGGGCCTCAGTGCATGAACGTCGGGAGCATATTGAAAGAAAGAAGTGAGAGAGAGTAATAGACACAGAGAGTGGGAGACTCTTGAACTTGGCCCTCTCTGCAGCGTCATCCCCAAATGCTTTAACATCACCCCTCCTGTTTCCTGAGCCTGCTTTTGTTGTCATTTAGGATTCTGTACTCTACCACTGCTAACCAGAGCTAAAGTGTGTGTGATGTCTCCTTTAAGCAAGGTAAAATTGGCTCACAGAAAATCGGCCCATTTAACTTACTTGCAACCACCTAGTAAATTGGTACCACATGTATCCAGGACCGATAAAATAAATTCTACTAGTAGGGCTAGGACACCTAATGTGTCACCCACTAAGTGGCCTTTTTAAACATGTTTGGTGTCTGAGGAACTATAATGTAAAGCCTCCTTTAATGGTAAAGCCACAATTCTGAAAATACCACTTTTAGAAAGTTGGCATTTTCTAGTCCTGGACGTTTGGTGCCAGCAACCTGTTCCTGGGACACATGACTAGGTGTAGTTGGCCATTGTGTATTCCTCCCAGATGGCCACACAATGAAGTGACTAGATGTTGGCAGGATGGACCATCTCTAGCTTGATGAGGGGGCGGAGTTGTCACCAACCACACTTGTACGTCAATGGGGCTGCCGCAGCACACATACAAAGGATTTTCTACTGGCCTACTGTGCCCACAGGCATGTGAGAGCATGGGGACAGGAAATTCTAGATACCTCTGTAGACAGAAACTCCTAAAGCTTCTCCTACTCCAATATGGGCCCCAGGTCTGCAAGGGAGAATGCTCTGATGCCCTACTACCTGAGGAAGAAGGACTGGATGTGTATCTTGAACCCAGGACCACCAGGGAGAATCCAGTGGCTGGCCTCCTGTTCTGAGCTAAAGGGACACAACACGCTCCAAAACCCTTGAACTCTGAACCTGGACTATGCCTGCTATGTTCTTACCCCCCAAGTGGTGCAGTCCCAGTCTGGGAGACTTGGAAGTTGGGATAAAAGTTCTCTGCCAGCCCAGCTGTGGCCCCATTAGAACAATGCGGTGTAAAGCACGCCTACGCAGGCCTTTCAGCTCCTTAATGGAACCAACGCAGCATGACGCAACTCAATACCGACCATGCCCCGCAGCCCTCTCATCTCCTCATCGGAACCACTACGGCACAACACACCTTGACGCAGGGCACTGCATCAAGGACATAAGGTTAAATTCTCAGGGGGCCTATAATGGCCACTGTATCTGGCCCATGATCCACCGCATTCAGTCTGGGATTGCGACTTTGTTGTGGTCTGGTGCGTCCAGATAACCACAGTTGGCACGTTTTGTGCTTAAACTCTATTTTTACCTAAACCCTTAACAATGAATAACTCTGGTTCTACTGGTTGGATTTATGTTATTGTGGTGTCAAATAATGTATTAGAATGTACTCTAGTTTTCTAAATTGGTGTGGGATTTTCCTAGTGTTATGTTTTTACTCTATTATTGTTTAAGTGGGGCATACATTGCACATTGCCTCTCAGTTAAGCCTGACTGCTTTTGTGCCAAACTACCAGAGGGCTAAGGACAAGTTCATTTAGTGACTTTGTATGGTTCACCTGACAAGGATTGTTGTTGTTGCTTGAGTAGGGTTTCACCCCCCCAACCAACAACTTAATTCCTCACAGAGAGAAACATATCAAAGAGAATGGGAAAGATCATGAGGAAAGGAGAGGGGGAATTCTAGAGCAAGCTCAGTTCTGCCATCTTGGAAAATTAGAGAATGCATTGTGAACTTCTTAAAGCAGTGAATAAGCTTTGAGAAATGAGAACTGGATAATAGTGCATTAAAAATAGAAGACATGTGAATCTAGATGGATTTTCAGAGGACATTTCACTAACCATAGCTAAAGCCGTATGATAAAGCTTTTGCACACAGCACATAACAGAGAGCTACTTAGGACAGAAGAAGATTCAATAAGACATCCTGTTGAAAGAATTCTTCTTTTTTTAAAACTGTTTTTATGAAGTTTTTCTAACAATGAAACAATACAGAAAAAGCACAAAGGAGATGTACAAGGGACTGAAGAAATACAATATAAATATCAGCACATACAATGCAGGAAAGCAATTCACGCCCATGCACATTGAAAATGAAATAAGTGACACTTAAGTAAAGTCAACATAAAAATGAATAAGTGGAGAGAGAACATGAGATGAAGTATGAAGAAGAACAGAAAACTACACTGCCTCACCATCTGAAAGTGCATCCCAATAGTGTCTGTAAACAACAGAGTCATCTAAATGAACATATACATGTTCTCAGTCACGCGGAACCCAATGGGGTATGCATCAACCATGCTCGGGTCGCACTATAGCAGTAGGAAAATGCAGCCAAGAGTCTTGCAGTGGTTGCCATATGTTCTTGGGATCTGGAGGCTGGTTGTTGTAATGTAGCATATGTATCACTCTTGGTATCTCAGTATAACAAACCACAAATCCCTGCCTTCGCCGTTGGGATGGTAGTGCTGCTCCAGTGCAGAGACACCTTATGTTTAGCCCATAACAGAGCAATGGCGGCATAACGTGGGACTCCCACGGGCAATAGCTTAGCATAGCCTAATAATGCAGTTAGTGGGAAACGTTTTTCTTCTTGGCAGGGTGTCTAGGAGCAGTTCCATGAAATATTCAAAACTTCTGGAGCACCAGGTAAGAAGTGAGTGCATACAACTGAAAAACACAGACTAGTGACTTGGAAACTCGCCCTAGAAACACTTTTTTCTATCTAATTACTTCTAAAACAAGAACACTTGCTATTGCTAGTAACTGACAATAAAGGGCACAACCATCTGCAAACATTATTCAATTTTAAACATGCTGATAATAATTCAGACAGGTATTTTGGAGTACATGTAGCAGCACCCATACTCATAAAATTCAACACACATTGGTAGGGACGTACATATGTATCTATGTGGAATTTCTGCAGTGCAAACTTAGCCGGAAGGAAGTGGTCAGTTGTTTCTGATCAAATACAAGAATAACATCAATGAGGGATCGGAGAGGTAGATGGATTGTGGACTGTTATTGCATTGTGATGTAGCATTCTTAGAAGAGGTGCCCCTTCAACTCTTTCCTAAATTGGAGCAGAGTTAGGACAGTCCAAAACCATACAGGGATGTTTTTCCAAATTCAGGTTGCATGGATCTAAAAGGAGTGCTGCTTTGTTCTTTCCTTTTTTACACTTCTTAGTCTGCAGTCTTATGGTATCCTAGCTGCAGGTGTGCTGAGAATCACCTCAAATGTTGAGCTTGCTTGCAAGATAAGTGGTGGTGCTGTTCCTATGCTGTGAATGTTCACATAGTTTTCAAAAAGTGCTGAAGTTATTTACAAGGGTGTTGGCTTTTGATGTGGAGTTGATATGGTGGGAGAGGATTTCAAACCTCAGGTTGTCTATGGAGAAGTCTTTGAAGCGTAGATCTATAATAATGCCCTCACATCTCACATGTGGAAAGTTCTCTACCAAGAACACATAGAACTACTCACACATGGAATGTAAATATTGGAGTAGCAAGCAGAAGTAGTTGGAAAATAGAAAATATCTAGCACAAAGAGGGAGGAAAATGGAAAATTAAGGAGGGGCACAGGGAGGGATATGCAAATATAAGATACACATACATAAGTGTAAGTCAATTTCAATTTAGAGTAGTTACATCCGCATCTGCTCCAGTGGTAAAACAGCCCAAAAACTCTCAAATCCACCACAGACAGACCATGGAGTAAGTCTCACATCACATGTGGTCACTTACAGGTATTGCAAAGGGAATCACACTTAAAACAGTGGACGCAGGGAGTAACACTACAATCACTGTAATGTTCTGTGGGACACGTTCTAGTGTTCTGCAGGACCCTAGACTGCCAGCCACTCCCTTGAGGGCTGGACACACTGCACCCCCACACCCATCCATCACGGGTGTCACGAGTGACGTGACCCCGCTAATAAAAGGGCAAGGGTGCACGTGCTCGAGGCCAGTTTACTGCACCACTTCTCCTAGTGTCAGTGTCCGTTATTGCTGCCATGTGGGCCTGAGGTCCAACACCACATTGGCGACGAGGTGGGCAGCTAACCCCGCATGTCTGCCGCTCGATGCGCTGTCGTCCCTCGTGAGGAGGAAATGAGCCGCCACCTGTGACTATTGTGAGGGTCGGGCTCCACATCGCGACGCAGCCCACTGCCTGCAAAGAGGGAGGCACGGAGACTGGCTGTCTCCTACCCACATCAGTTCCAGCAAATGAGGGAGTGGAGGAGATCCCCCGCAACAGTCGAACGGACGCCAGGGAAAGCATGAGTCTCCCTACCGTACCTGCATTAGAGCCGCCGCCAGAATCAGGCAATCACCTCCGCAATAGCAAAGCCCTGCAATCCTCACTGTGCAGCACCAAAGAGCGTCCCTGTCACCCCTGAGCAAAGCACTGCTCCTTCGACTGCACTCCCTGCGTCTGCAGCACCAAAGGGAGCCGCCGACACCAGCCCCGCATGCCGCGCCGCACCCTGCACCGCCCGTCATTATCCGGCACTACGAGGAGTAACCAGAACGAAAGACACCCCATTGGTACTGCCAGATGGACAGGGAAGCTGTCCGGCGCATGAAGGGAGCGAAAGCAGGCAGGCTAGACACATCCCGCTGGCCGCAACACCGCCTGCCACAGCCCCGCCTACTTGCAGAGGGGGAGGAGGCCGCAAACAAAACCATCAATGGAGCCGGCCACCTGTCCCTGGATAGTGAAGCACAGGACAGCCCTGCTCCCTCCATCAAGAAGCAGCAGCAGTGATCCCATGGACAGCGAGGTGGAGCAAAGTAACCCCGGCTGTCTCGTGAAGCCACTCCACGGTACTCGCGACCTGTAGTCATGCCCCCTTCAGCCTGTCTACAATGCCAGCCGAGTTGGGGCGGCCCGCCATGATGGTAAGACAGGCTGTGTGCAAATCCAACAAGTAAGAGCAGACAAATACAGAGAGGATCGGCCGTATAGCACTGCATGCCCTTGCTTGCATCGACGGCTCAAATTGGACGCGATTCCAGCAAAGACAGCCCTGGCCTGTGAGGTACCTGCAGCGCTACCTGGTTGACTCGAACGGCGCCGCAGCTGCCACGTGAAGCGATAAGGAGCAATTACAGAAGTGACTCTGCGTGCAGTGCTGAAACCCAGGTGGAACTGCTACGAACACGGAAGGCCTTTACAGTCCTCACACAGAGCAACCAGAGGGTGGGCCGCCCACTGGCAGAAACAAAGGCAGCCAATCCCCCCACAACTGACCAAGCACCCCACTGCAGCTCTGCTTCTATGTCAGTGCAGAGACTGCGAAAGGGGGGTACAGTCAGAAAGCGCAAGAGGCGCTTCCCGATGCCTCCAACGCCGCTGAATTGGTAGGCCTGCCCTCGGCATGCCAGGTGCAACAGCGGCAGCTCTACCTAGTGACTGGTAGTCTGCACCAACAGGAAACAGGAACTCTCAGGCGCAGCCCTATAGTGCCACGGTAAATGTCTCCATGCCCAAACAGCCACGCATGGCATCCAAGACCCACAAAGGAGCTCAGAGCCAAACACAGGCAGCAGGGCCACGGACAGCCATCAACAGCGCAAGTGGAAGGCCAGCTATAACTGCATCCCCTCAAGTGAACTGTTCCCGTCGACAGCACAAGAAAAGACTGGTGCAGAACATGCAATACCCGTGGCAGCTCAACGCCGCCACCGAAAGCGCGGATATCGCGTCATTTGCTCCTCCCGTTTTACAGGCACCCCACGTGCCAGAAAAAGCATCCAAGGAGACGGAGCACGCAAAGTGAGAAGCGCGCAGAAAACCGCGCCAGGGAACCTGACAGCACGGGCAGGCGCCCGAGAGATAGAGACATCTCCACAAGGAAGCACTGCTGAACGCAGGTAGGAGAACACCCATGTCTCCACCACCCCAGCGAAGCCCCGCAGTAGGCGGAAGACCACACACAGTGTCCTCCCTCACACTGCCTCAAGACGGAGTAGGCCGCGACCCAAGATTGGCAAGAAAGGAGTCGCACACTCCACGTGGCAGGCCGCCACAGCACCATGCTCTCCTACAAACAGCGACACAAGACCATACTGCACAATGTATTAGCTGAATACTTGCAGGTCATTATTTGTGCCTGCCGAAACTGCTTTTAGTAGCAACGAAAATGTAAATGGATATGAACTAATGTATCTTGTCTTCTAATTTGTGAACAAATTACATAGCATGCAGTCAATTCACTGTAGGCGTGATGTACAAGTCCATTTTGCAATTGTAAAGCCTGCGATTCACAATATCATAGGGGTTGTGGCCCAAAAATGGATTTTTGTTCTGTATTAAGCCAATTCTTCGATTCAGTAACACATTACCAAAATCACAAAATGGGTTCAAAAACCTATACAAAATTGCTAATAGGAATGGGTGTATTTAAGGCGTTCCTTCCACTCAGTGTTTCCACAAGGTATATATCAATGTCTTGGAACCAAAATCCGGTCACAAAGCATTGACATTTTATCAGCATATTAAAGGAGGTATAAAGCCATTCATAAATGGGAAGGGTTCACTCCAGGGCACCATCCCCTCTGTAAATGTTAAAATAAGTTTGTTGGGTAGTAAGATGCCGTCCACAGGACCACCGGAAACGCCCAAACAAAAGAAAACTTTTCTTTCTAAATGCAGCCCCCTTTTCTTTAAGGAATACTGGCTGCCTTTTATCAAAAAAGTTGACTTTATTTAAAAGCCAATATTAGACATGGTGGTCCGCTGACCCCGGCATGCCACCAACCCTGCAATGCTATCCAATCATAGTTAGTCACAATTTACAACCTATTCATGAATATTTATGAGATAAATCAGATTTGAACCCCACTGTGATTCCGAATTTTGTGTGCCAATCTATTAGTTCATGAATTGTTGTGCAAAATTCCTTTCCATTCGCAAAAATTGTTGTGGGGTTTATGGCCACTCTTTACGAAATGAAATTTCGTACATCAGGCAAGGTATTCTTTACAGTCATACTAGAGATATTGTTAGAAATCTACTTCACTTCACTTCTACTTCAGTGCAGACAGACTGAAGCAGTAAACATGTTAGAAATGTGTATTTTCATTAGAGAAGAGAGAAGTTTTGATGACCTTTGACTTGGAACTTTGCAGTTGTTTTTTTAAATTTGGCAAGCTTTGCAAAGTGCAAAGCTAGGGAATAGGGCTCCCTTTGCCAGCACACTGTGAGAGTGGGATGCCACGGTTGTTGTCAGGGAGGGTAGCTGATGGATTGGGGCTGCCTGTTAGAGCTTCCAGCCTCAGCTCTTCCAAAAAAAGTCCCAGGAAGGTCCTGAGCAACTTTCTCTCCCCCCACATAATGTCCTATTCCGCGCTAATGAGCCCTCTTTTACTGTTGCCTTGTGCACTCCAGAAAACCTAACGTTGCATGTACAAACAGTGTAGGAAAACACATTAAAATATTCGAAAATACCCAGTAGTCAGACCTGTGGTATTATTCCATGGGATTATCCAAATTGGCGCCCTTAATTCTAAATTTACGGCTACGTGTTTCTAGCTACATCGACGACACAAAAAATTATCTAGGAAGGGCTCGAGGATGTTCGATATGCAGTGCTAAATTTAAAAAAAAAAATTATGGTGCCCAAATGTTTTTTTTTCAAGTCTACTGGCCCACTTACATGCCTTCAACCATCTGCACTTCCCACTCCCACCACCGGTACTACCTCCTGACTGCATGGACACTGGCCCAAGCCTAATACCTGATCTGAATTGCAGTCAGAAAGCCTGCTTGCCACAAAAAACTTTGGGAGGTTCACCCCCCCCCCAAGAACATTTTTTAAATATGGTTAAATAGTGCATTTTACATTACAATTTGCACCTACATTTTCTAAAAGGAAAAAGGCTCAGAAAGTGCACTATGCAGGCTGGCTCTGTGATTGAGGGCTGGTAAGGTGGCAAGTTTCCATTTGAAATTGACCAGTCAGGAATGGAGAAATCTATCTTAATGCTTTATCAAAGATACTGACCCCAGGCACCATAAATATGAATGCCGCATTAGGTGCAGAATTGAGAGAGGCCAGGGCCGGACTGGCCATAGCGGGCACCAGGCAATCCCCAGCTGCAAAACCGGCCCGGCAAAAAGCTTGGCGGCACCTCCAACTCCCCCCCTCCCCCGAGTGGGGAGGGGGGGGCGGCCGAGTACTTTGCCAGGGCCGGTTGTGGTTCCCAGTCCGGCCCTGAAAGAGGCTGACAGTTTCAAAAGGGTCAGAGTGGCCATGATGCCCTTGTTCAGGATCATCTGCCGTTTGATTTGAGCTATGAGCAAAATACTCCAGATTTCCCTTGATAAGCTCTAAATCGTACTACCATTCTGTAGACTCTTACAATATAATTCTGTTTTCCCTGTGCGATGTGTAGTGTGTGCAGTATGTGATATTATTTACAGGGGCGGCTGGTGACTTTTAAAGTAGTGGGGCGTACAAGTGGGGGTGAGTTAAGCTGAATACTGATAACCTTATGAATACCAACAAACAGATGTTCTTTTCAGCAATTTAAAAAATACAGCATTAGGCGCTACTCAAATAACATACAATTTTTATTAATAGTGGCAATTTTTTACCAATACCTCACAAAAATGTACCCACTTGAAATGTGTAGATGTTGGCAGACGCCTTCAAATGTTTCTAAAATGAAGTCTCTTTCCTATTTTTTTTATTTTTAAAAAGGCACCTTGAGACTGAGAGAGAAGGCATACAGACAGGCAAGTGAAGGGAGAAGGTGCAATGCAGGCTTAATTTAATTACTGGCATACAAGGCTTTAAATCCTATAGTGAACGGCAATGCATACTTTTTAGGCATAAACCTCATATGAGATCGAAGATTCAGCATTTTTTACTTCCCCTCACTTTGTAAAATGTTTGATCACATACCATTGCAGTGTCTTCACAGAACGCATGGTCCAAAATGTAGCTGTGTGCCTTACCCATCAAACACCAACCCAGTCACAGCTGTGGTCTGAAATGACAAGACACTGCCTCAAATGCAGCAGTTTTGTTTCTGTTTGTTACTTCGTGCCACACTATTTAATATGTCACGTATGTCTCTTTACACGTGTCCTCTCAAACTGCTGACCCCTAGATTCCAGCAGTGATTTCTGCGGTTGCAAAGAGGCGCTTCTACAAGCCTTTGCCCAGAGTATGGGCGTTCAAAGCCTCACATTTGTCTGCTACATCATACCTGCTTGGCACATTCGAATAGAATAAATCCTGGCTCCTGGCACAGTATGGTGTGTCTGCCTGCGCTAAACATATGCCACCACTACTCAGTGCCCATATGGCACTAGGAGAGCGAATCTTTACAGCAGGGAGTGTCAGGCCCCAGATAGGCAAGGGATGGGTGTCTCCAGGAAATAGGATTTCACAGAAAAGTTCAGTCTGCTGACTCAGCACCGTTAGCCAACTCCCCATCATCCCCTTTTCTATTGCTACTGGGCACATAAATGGGGTTTTAGGTGCCTCTTAACATTTTGAGCAACACGGACTTTCGGAATTTGCATTCACCTTTAAATCACTAGGCGTGGGTTTTTCGAGATTACATTGTCGAACAAACCATAGACAAGAAAACCTGGATATTGTGCGTCACGATAACATCTCTAAGGAGTGGTCTCCCTTGCACCTTTGACAGCATTGTTTGTACCTGCAGACGCACATCCAATAATCCTTCCACAATTACAGCCGCTTAGGCGGCTACTGCTACGCTAACGAGCTGTGGCACACAACTAAAACACAGCCACAAAAAGTGCTCTATTAAAAAGGTAGACACAATCGCAATGGACCGCACACCGCTAGCCCCTCCTCCGGCTCGCCCCTAGGGACTCTGGTACATGGAGTTCTTGAGTGGTTCACACCAGTGGGTGCAAGTAGGTACTTGTTGAACTGATGATCTCTAGACCCGATACATGTCCCGTGTTTTTGGATATCGCCCGAGACATGGCTCGGGTTTCGGGATAACTTCCCTCATCAGTAGAGAAAATAGTTAGGGGTGGAAGAGAAGGCCGCCAAGCAACCGTCAAAGGCCTCGATGCCCAAACCGGCACGCAGGTGCGTCGTCCAGGAGCCCGTCGGCTCAAAGCTCAAGGGAGCCAATTTGTAGACACAATCGCAATGGACCGCACAAGCTAGCCCCTACTCCGGATCGCCCCTAGGGACTCTGGTACATGGAGTTCTTTTGTGGTTCACCCCAGTGGGTGCAAGTAGGTACTTGTTGAACTGATGATCTCTAGACCCGATACATGTCCCAGGTTTTTGGATATCGCCCGAGACATGGCTCGGGTTTCGGGATTACGAGGCGGCCTTCTCTTCCACCCCTATTGACTTTCTCTACTGATGAGGGAAGATATCCCGAAACCCGGGCCATGTCCTGGGTCTAGAGATCAGGGGAATAACAAGTATCTACTTGCACCTACATAGGTGAACCACTTACGAACTTTCGGTAATTCTTCGAACTTCAGGCACTGCACATACCAGAGTGCTTAGGGGCGACCCGAAGGAGGGGCTAGCGGTGTGCGGTCCATTGCTGTTTTTTCTACATAAGGGCTCCCTTGAGCCTCCCAAGCTGACGAGCTTCTGGACGACGCTCCTGCGTGCTGGGCAACGAGGCCCGTGATGGTTACGAGGCGGCCTTCTCTTCCACCCCTATTGACTTTCTCTACTGATGAGGGAAGATATCCCGAAACCCGGGCCATGTCCCGGGTCTAGAGATCGGGGGAATAACAAGTATCTACTTGCACCTACATAGGTGAACCACTTACGAACTATCAGTAATTCTTCGAACTTCAGGCACTGCACATACCTGAGTGCTTAGGGGCGACCCGGAGGAGGGGCTAGCGCTGTGCGGTCCATTGCTGTTTTTTCTACATAAGGGCTCCCTTGAGCCTCCCAAGCTGACGAGCTTCTGGACGATGCACCTGCGTGCTGGGCAATGTGGCCCGTGACGGTTACGAGGTGGCCTTCTCTTCCACCCCTATTGACTTTCTCTACTGATGAGGGAAGATATCCCGAAACCCGGGCCATGTCCCGGGTCTAGAGATCGGGGGAATAACAAGTATCTACTTGCACCTACATAGGTGAGCCACTTACGCACTTTCAGTAATTCTTCGAACTCCAGGCACTGCACATACCAGAGTGCTTAGGGGCGACCCGGAGGAGGGGCTAGCGGTGTGCGGTCCATTGCTGTTTTTTCTACATAAGGGATCCCTTGAGCCTCCCAAGCTGACGAGCTTCTGGACGACGCACCTGCGTGCTGAGCAACGAGGCCCGTGACAGTTACGAGGCGGCCTTCTCTTCCACCCCTATTGACTTTCTCTACTGATGAGGGAAGATATCCCGAAACCCGGGCCATGTCCTGGGTCTAGAGATCGGGGGAATAACAAGTATCTACTTGCACCTACATAGGTGAACCACTTACGAACTTTCAGTAATTCTTCGAAAATTCAGGCACTGCACATACCAGAGTGCTTAGGGACGACCCGGAGGAGGGGCTAGTGGTGTGCGGTCCATTGCTGTTTTTTCGCTATTAAAAAGGTGCTTATTTCTGTGCACTCACCCCTAAACCATAGCTGAGGAACATGTATCCTCACTAGGCCTGTGACCCTCGAGCAGACACCACCCCTGGGCGCTCCTGTCCCTGAAGAGGTCACCCAGAGCGCCAGCCACCACCTCTAGGCGTTATTCCTCCAGTCTGCCTCGGAGCGCTTGCCATGTGCTGTATCACGACTAACTAATGAACGCAGGGCAAAAAAACTAAATATTCACCAGTTCTGTGCACCTCGACTTTATATTCAGCCTAAATAATGAAATAGAATATAAGGCTCCTTACATTGTATCCGCAGTATAGGCCACCCAAGCAACGCTCCGAGCTTGAACCCAGGCGTCTCTCTACATATGTGAGGAGGCCAGTCTAAGTGAACATTTACGGGCAACACACTAAATTGTGCAAAGGACGGGACCATTGTTTCGTTTTGCACCACAATGCAGTATCCGACTTGTAGACTTCCATTCTTTAGCAACAATGAAATAAGAGCCGTTGAGTTATAAAATATTTATGTGCCAAGAGCCCTTACAGTTTGCCATGAGACCCATGAAAAAATAGAACTTACAACCTCCACCATTGGCTCCCTTGATGCCCGCATGAACCAGCATTCCTTTCTAGGCACAGCTTCTGTTATTTTACCCTGTGACGTCTCTTGCCAGTTTCACACATCATTAAAGCCCTAAAAACCAAATACAAGATCTTGGTCGAAGATGGACATCATGAGCTTTCAAAATCCTGAAGATGGTGGCAGGCTAGCAGAAGTTTAAGTTTTGCGAGAGGCCAGTACCTAGCCTCCCCCCTTTGCCCTTGGCCCCACACGCACCTGCCTGTGCAGTGATGGGCTCCTGAGCAGATCTTGTGTGCAGTGGGGGGCTCCGGACTCAGGATCCGACTGGACCTTTAACAGCAGGTCTGCCGAGTCCTGGGGTTCAAAAAATGCAAAAGGCTTACCTGCACGTGTGTAGTGTCGTTTGAAACCACGGCTGCAGGTGCCTTTCTTCTTCCAGCAACTGTGTCCCCTCCCCGAAATAGGAGCTGCGGCCAAACTGAAACTAAGTGCATAGCCACTCCCCTAAGGTCGCCTCGACCTTACCCAATTAGGAGGCCTAATTTACGGAGGTGAAAGGAGTGCTGCAACAATGGTTACCACCCCCTGAACTCAGGGCACTGTGAGCCAGCCCTGCCCCTTCTACTCTGAATGGCTCTCCACTGACCGCGCCCTGGACCAATTCATTATCGCCCCATTTCAAACCCATTTACTGCCGCTTTATTCAGCCACTCCCACAAGGCTGATGACACCCACCTCCTCGCTCCTAGCTTGTGCCTCGAGGGCGAGGAATAGTCCTCGCCCAGCTTTGCACATCCGTGTGCACGTTGCGCAGGAAGACTCTTCGAGAAAAAGTATACATAAGTAAAAAAAAATATATATCATTTTACATAGTTTACTTTAACTTTCAAGTTTCACGGGGGAGCACCAAGCAGTGAGCACTTTAAACTGCTCCCTTGGTGTTCATTCTTTCCCTTTAGTTTTCCCCGATGCTGGTAGGTGCGGCAACGCCCCCTATATGCCCCTTAATACCAGCCGCCACAGATTATTTATCTTTGAAATGCGGAGTGGTAAAACACATGAACTGGACTAAGTCTATCTTAAGTTTGTCTTAAGACAAACTTAAGACAAAATCCTAACTTCTGTGAATACCAAAAGTAGTAAGGTCATTCTGTGAATGCCAAAAGTAGTAAGTGCATTCTGTGAATACCAAAATAGTAGTAAGTTTAGGATTGAGTCTTAAGTTCATTCTTGGAATCGGACCCCTAGATCCTGCAAAGTGAAATGGAGTAACATTATTCAGTCACAGTACCAAAATCTAGCAGTATGTTAGGTGATGTTGATATACAGATGGTCTTTTTGGCTCATTGTATTCTAAACTTGTGTCCCCCCTCCCTCATTCCACCTTTTCCCTTCCGCTCCTTGTATCAGCAGAATGCATAGTCTCGGGAAGGCGCACCCACTTTCCAAGACATTGCGCCTCTACATCCAGGCCCTGCATCCCCTTCATCCAGTCCCATCCACTATCAGTCAGATTGCAAAGGCAGGTCAGAGTGATAGGGGACATCAAAGGTGTCAGTGTTAGCGTTCCTCAAACAGTCCACCAGCGCTTCCCAAGCCCTGGCCCTGTCCACAGAGCCACAACCCCTCTTTACATCCTGTAGGAGTACTGCTCCCTCATAGCCTGCCCACGACAGTAAGGTCTCCATCCAGAAGGGCACCTGGGGGTTAGTAGATGCTTTCTATTTTTAAAGTGATGGTGCATTTTGCCAATACCAGCGCTAATAAATGTAGTTTTGACTCAATTTTTAGCCGGGCAGATGAAGCCTCTTAGTAAACAAACCAGTGGGATACATGGCAGGGTCCTATCCATCACGTCAGTAATACATGCTAATACTCCTTCCCACAACTCGAGCAGGTTTGGGTAGGCCCATAGTATATGTATCATCTCAGCTCTCAATTCCCCACATCTAGGACATCTGTATTGCCTCACTCCCGAATTTTGCATTCTTTTTCCCGGTGTGAGGTATGCCCTATGTAAGAAATAGTAGTTGATAAGCTTAAATCTGGCATTGCGAAATGCTGAACAGACATTATTCAATATCTTCGTCTAGTGCATCTCAGGGAGGGTACCTCAATATCCTCTTCCTACCTCTTGCGCAACTCATCCAGTGGTGTGTGGATGCTTGTGTCTAATGGCATATAGGATTGTGGTAGCATGCCTTTTCCGGAAATCAAGCATAGTGAATGGGTGCACGTGTGAACCGGGGCTTTGTCGATCCTGTCTTCCAGTGATTTTTTATTGTCAGCATCAATGCACGGTGTAGAAGGAAGTGACCAGGAGGAATCCCGAAAAGCCCATTCCGACACCTCCCTCAATGCCCCTGTTGCATTGATGCTTTCCAGTGCCCATATCGGCAAGTCAGGTTCATATGGCATTGAAGTGTGAGTGCATTGTAAACTACATTGCCAACAAAGATGGACTACTGCCAGCTCATTAGCAGCACTCAAAAGAGGATGTTTGGGTGTCAATAGTATCCGAAATAGTAGTGCTGGGGAATTCGCTAGGGTCGCTCTCATCAGGGTGGAGACGGGCATATAGCCATTGATTAAACCATTGTAGTTGGGCTGCCAGGTAGTATAACTAAAAATCCAAGAGCTGCGAGGCCCCCGCCTTCTGTTGGCATTTGCAATTTAGTCATTGCCACTCGCCTCCTACCAGATTCTCCAGTCAGTTCCACCATTATCAAATTCAGTTCAGAAAAGAAGCTTCTAGGGATTATAATGGTAAGGTGGAAAAAATAGAGTAGGTGAGGTAATGCTACACCTGGCTACCGCTATTCAGCCTGCTACCAACAGGAGCCGGGTTTTCCAGGAGCCAACCCTTACTTGCAAGGCACTAATAACGCTTACGTGGAAGGCAGGAATTGCCGCCCTGACTTTGCCATCTAGCACCTCATCAGCAGTGTGATATACCCTCTCTCCCAGGAATTCATACAGTGGCTTTCCCACATCAACGCTCGCAGATCATGTGGTTGTGGCAAGTCCAGAGTCAGGGGGATAGTGAGCGACTTTTTCCAATTGATACGCAAGTCTGACATGGAGCCAAAGTGATCCATCAAGGCAATCGCCCCAGGGAAGTCCCTCTCCGCGTTAGCCAGGAAGAGGAGCATATTGGTTGCATACAGTGCAATTTGATGGTATATCCCCTGCAAAAGCACTCCTTTATAGGCCCAGCCCCACGCACAACCAGCTAGAGGTTCAACCACTATCACAAAAAGGAGGGAGGAGAGTAAGCAACCTTGCCGGGTCACCCTTTCAACCTCATACGTTTTGGATATTGTTTTACCAAAGCATACGCACACTGAGGGGCCAACATACAGAAGCCTGGTACATGCTATGATACCTGCATCTAAACCCATTTCCTCCATGACTTGGTACAGATAGTCCCATCGAAGGCTGTCAAAGGCCTTTTCCATATCAATGGTTATTATCAATGATCCACCCTCTTCCGGTGTCCTGGAGTGCAATATGGAGAACAGTCTCCTAATATTCATTGCAGTGCTCCTCCCTGGGATCAATCCGGTTTGGTCCTTATGGATGAGCGTGGACATGTGGGGGAGGAGGCGGGATTCGAGAATGCCACTCAGTATTTTGTAGTCCACCTTAAGCACGGACAGCAGGCGATAGGCTTTGACGTTACAAGGTAATTTTTCCGATTTCAGGATAGGAACCACCAGTGCTTCACTCGTCGTTTTTGGCAGCCAGCCAGCTTGTGACGCTACAGCATAGACTTCTACCAGCATAGGCGCTAGTTCATTTATGAATTAGGCATGCAATTCTGCTGGGAAGCCATCTGTTCCAGGTACCTTCCCTCTGGACATGGCTTTAACAGCAGACCACATTTCCTGCAAAGTAATTGGACCTCCCAGCTCTGCGGCCTCCTCCGCATCAATATGGGGCAGAGTCGTCAGTCCCCAAAAATTAGTCAGGGTCTCCAATTGGGGTCCACTAGGGGGAGTATATAGGTCTCTATAATAGCCCACAAACCTGTCATTGATATCTGATTGTCACGTTCAGCATGTGTCCTAACCATGTACTCTCAATAATCAAAACAGAGGACCTTCTCTATGTATGTCACCAGTAGTTCTTTCATTTCTAGTACTGGCGCTTGAAGTACCAGATGGCCCTGGAGGGCTCGTTCCAGGTCTCTCAGGACACCTTATGCATCAGTGTCTTTCTGACTCCCATCATCTTAGCGATGCACCTCCCCGCAAAACTACATAAAAGGCATCCCATTCATTAAGCAAGGAGTTCATTGATTGTACACGGTCAGAAAAATAATGTGTGATAGCCTCCCCTATAGAATATTGGAATGGCAGATCATCCAGTGTTTCTAGGCGCAAGCGGGGTTCCGGGGAATACTGGGGTGTTATCTATGCCCAACAAGCACCTGGGTATGATCTGAAAATGTACTGCAAAGATATTCTATGCATCGTACAGTACTGTGTACATCTACGGGGCATAGGAAGGCATCAAGTCTAACATGGAGGTTATGCATACTGGAGAAATAATAATAATCTCTGGTGGTAGGGTTCAAAGTCCTCCATGAGTCAATCAGAGCCCATTGTTGTTGCCAGTCCCTGAAAGTGCGCGCAGTCTGCAGCGTTGGGGAGTCATCTAGAGGTGGGTGGGACCAATTTAGGGCAGGGTTGGTTACTGTATTATAGTCCCCCACAAGTATAACAGAATGTGTTAGATAAGTAACCATGGTCCCTGACACGTCAGCAAGAAACCCTCCCTGGTCAGTGTTAGGGGAGTAGAGTTCAATCATTGTGAGGTCCAGTCCCATCAGCCTACCCATGATCGGTACATAGCTGCATTGTTCGTCAATAAGTTCCTTTGTCAGTTGAAACGGGACAACCGGTCTAACCCATATTAAGACACCACATGCGCAGGCAGAGTATGTTCTAGCATATAACTGCCACATCCAGCGTTTATGAAGTGCTGTCCACTCAGGTAACATCAGATGCGTTTCTTGTAGAATGGCAATATGAACCCCACCTATTTACATAAGCATATACCTCATATCTTTTTATCATATTGTTGAGGCCCCGGACAGTCCAACTAATAAAGGAGTAGGTTGAGGAGGCTGCCATGGCCAAAGAAAACAAAGCAGATTCTAGGTGCATTCCTCCAAAGAACCAACAGTGAGGAGCCCTTGCCCCCCCCCCCCATAGTCATCTACAGCTGAAGAGAGGAGGCGGGAGTAACCCCCCAGGAGGGTCCAAGTAAAGAACTAATACTAACTCTTTAACACCCAGACCCAGGATGAGAACGAAACATATCTCCATCCAAACTATCAGACAACATGTCAACTTCTGTTCAAGTGTCATTTGTGCAGCTTAACAACTGAGGGGTTGCTTACACTTAGGTACATCCCGGCCTCACCCCGATCCCCCAGGAGAATGATAGAAAAAAATAATACATACAGTGTTGTGGAATCCATCCCGCCCCCAGCAGACATCATCCCACAATTGTAGGTGCAATCATTTTCGAAGCAACAGCCCAGAATCCCCTCCATAATGGGCAGGGCGCCACCAAGGTCATCAGCAGAGAGTGGGGTAATCTGCAGAAGGGAGGACTCAGTATTGTGGAAAGAGCCGAGTCAGTGTTCCCTTCTTGGTCATTATTCTGGTCTGGCGGGGGACCCAGTGCCGGTAAGAGCCGCCTCCATGCCCACCACTCTCTGGCGTTCCTGCTCAACCTGTGTCAGTCGTGGGATCGCCTCTGATCCAGGCCCCAATTGCGATCGGAGATGCCAGGTGTCCCTCCTCCGTCTGTGCTCCAGTGAGGCATCCCTCTGATGGGGTAGTTGTTCGATCCAGTCCCACAGCTGGTCAAGGGTGGTGATGAACTGCGTGGTGTCTTCATGGCTGTCTCGAAGGTGCACCAGAAGGAGCATAGTATACACTAGGCCCAGTTGTTGCAGGTGTCTTTTTGCTTCCACAAATGAGGCCCGCTGTTGTTGGACTGCTCTGGAAAAATCTAGGAAGATCATGATCTTTTTATTTTTCACAATGATATCTCCCTTCAGTCGGACCTGAGAGAGAAGGTGGTCCATGTCCTTAAAGTACAGAACTCTGGTGATCACTGGTCAGGCCCTGCCCCAGGTGGCGGAGCCTCAGGTCACCCGATGGTCCCTCTCAAGGGCAAATAACTGAGATAAGCCTGTGGGCGCTACCTCCTTACAGAGCCAATCCTCCAGGAAAGTGACCATCTCAGTACTCTGGGCCTCAACCCATTTGGGTAGGCCAAGAGTTTGCAGCTTATTCCTTCTCGCCCTATTTTCAGCATCTTCTGCCTGCAATTCAAGGACCTTCATTGTATGATTCATCACAGTCATGTCAGTTGTCAAGGACCTCACCTCCAGTTGGAGCTCCTCCATAGTACTCTCCATGGTTGCAACTCTCTCAGGGAGTTGTCTGTGGTCATCACCGAGCAGGTCCTGATCTACAATGAGCATATCAATTTTCAGTTCCAGTGCATCCTGTGACGCCTTGATTGCATTCAGGATAGAGTCCACAGCCGAGCTGCCACAGACCGCTGGTGACAACCCCTCCATACAATGTGGCCTGGGGTCGGCTCCAGGGTCTGGTCAGGGACAGTAGCCTCTCTTCTTCTGGTGGTTTCCCAATGATCTCAGTGTCCACACCAATTGGAGGGTCGCAGGTAGCGTGTCCTCTGGGTTGGGCCACCCCGACTGCACCCCACACTCTGCCTGTGCAATCAAGCACCACCTTAACGCAGCAGAGCTGGCATCAGCGTTTACACCAAGGTAGACCATCTGGCAACAGGGCACCCCTTCAGTTAGCCTCAAATAGCAGGTGGCATGTCCCAGGTGCTCAGTAGCACATCCCAGCTATCGGGGCATAGCTAGGGCAGGGCACAACAGATGTTACACATCCAGGGAGGGGCACCCATCACAAGAGGTTGCACATTACAGAAATAATGTATAAATGTGGCCTCGCCCAGGGCATGGAACACCACTGCCAGTGCAATGAGGAGGGCCCTGGGGAGAGTCAGTCAGGGCCATGATTGTCAACAGAGCCCCCAGACAACAAGACATGCTCCGTGAAACAGTAGGCCCCCTCCAGCCAGAATCTGCAGGGGTCCTGGACCTACTCATTGCTGCTGGGCAGTCCAGGGGGGTCGCCGAGCTCTGCCTGTCCTGCACACACTGCCAGGTTTGTCTTTGCCGTCGCAGCCTGTATTGTGTCTTCACCAAGCGTAGATAGAGAAAAAGCAGAGGAGGCGAGGCAACCTCCGCTGACCAGGAAGCGGGCGAGGATCACTGCAAGTCTATCTTGACGAAGGGCTCATCTCCCATTCTCTCACTCACTCCAGGGGGAGGGTCCAAGCTCCTCCTCGGCTCAGGTCGTACCGTAGAGGGTGTGGGTCGCACCCCTCTCCTCACCACCATCCAGCAGACACCCGCTGCGCAGGCCTTTTGGGGCAGCTATATTGCATCTGCAGCTGTGAACTTTAGATTTCTCCCCAGCAGCCCAAGGCCACAATCTGGGTGCTGCCCTCACAGGTCCCAGGGCATCGCTTCATATGAAACGTTCTGTTCTAGGCCATCAGAAAAGCAGCAGGGGAGGGCAGTTAGCACCCCCTAGTGTCTTAGTTGATGAGCCGGGCCACCATGACTCAGGATCCAAGATTCGGGGCTCTGCTACGAGCATCACAAATGCACGTCCGATCACATTAGTGCCCAAGCAACCCCCCCACCCCCCAATCACCACAAGTTAACAGACAGGGTAAACTAAACAGAAGACACCATAAGTGAGATCCCACCATCCATGGACAGCCTCCAGATACAACTAATCGAAAAGTTGGGATTTCTCAAATAGATGCCGGAAGACATGGCAGGATGGAGTAGACATACTTACATTTGAGTGGTAGGTTTGTCTTGGGGGCTTCAAGAAGCAAACATGATGACCTACATGAAAGGCTCTGGGGCTTGCAAAGTTCTTTGCACTGGACAGAGTTCATAGGGTGCCAGCACAACGCCCTCCTCCAGCAGTGACTCTTAAGCTGGTGGTGGCTTGCCTACTTCACTAAAAAGAATGCAATCTAATACTTCAAAAGTCTAGGTTTGCTGGGCAATGCAAGGTTGAAAATAATATTGTATCACTCTTTCCAAACTAAACTGCAGCAGTCCAGCACAAACCTGCATTATTTATCAAAGTCATAGTAAAGCATGAGAGGGAGTTGAGTAAGGTACATGTTGCTTTTTCTGGCCAAAATAAATGTAATGACAACACTTTCATATTTAACTAACGTCAGAAGAATTGGACTGGTTGGAGCAGCACATGGCAGGCAAAGAAAAAGGAGCATGAACAAGACAATAACAATACCCAAATAAAAGGAGATTGAGAACATTTAATGAAACAGAGAAATCAAATGCAATACCAAAAAGCAGGTGAAAATGAAGAAGAAACTGTAAACATTTATGAATGCCCATTGCCCCGACCCCAGGCATAGCAGAAGCTTGGACACTGATGCCTCAGAATCAGACTCTGAGATGTCCTCAGACGAGGACCCAATTATATTCCAGCCAATGATCAGACTTGCAAATAATTAGATGAGTGTAAAGAAATAGGATGTAGCAGTGGGGGTGGGAGGTGGTTGGACATGGGTGGTTGGATGCCACTTAAGGATACTTACTGATTCAGTTCTCTGTGACATTGGTATGTAGAATTGGAAAAAAAACCCTGACTGAATCCTTATTAGTTAGAAAAGAGTGGAGGTTGACAGAGAAAGTGTCAGTTAAAGTAGATATGCCATCTACCCACATAGAAGTGGGAGGGATTACTAATTGAATGGCAGTTATTTCTCAGCCCTGGGGAGAAGGAGTTGGGAAATGTACTAGATGTTCTATGTGGAATGCTAAGCTCTTTCTATTTAGTGGGTTTAGAGGTAAAGCAAGCATGGCAACAGTTGGTGATATGTGTCTTCTGGGACTAACTTGTATTAACCACTGTGCAGCAGGACTAAAATTGAACCTGCAAGATGACACACCAAACAAATATCCCTGTTACTAGCTTGCAAGGTGAGAGGGATTGGAATGGCGAGCAGACATTCTAGGACCAGTCATATTTGCATCTTAGTAGGTGTCCAGGTGGCACTCCAAGAGACTCATCTCAGAGACCTAGAAGCTGTAAGATTATACTGTAGATTGAAGAGACACATTTATGCAACCGGATTTGCTTCATATGTAGGGGGACCTTGATATAGATTAGACCTGTGAGTCCATTTTCGCAACAGTAGACCAAATAGATAGAAAGGGACAGTATATACTGATACAGGAGAAACTAAATTCCCCATATTACTGAGTGGTGATTTTACCTGCGCCCTAGACATAGGATTGGACCACTCTGCTTCCCCTTTGCCTAATACTCTGGCAATAAAGTCAGCCTGGTTGTTTGCTATTATGTGAAATCGGTGTATTAGTGGGTGTGTAGAGGCTGAATCATGGCTTGGATGGGGAGTATTCCTTCTTCTCCGTTGCGCATTGTTTGCATCTGAGACTAGACAGAGTTCTGTATGGGGAAGATTAAAGCGATTCAGTCACCCACATGGAGTATCTTGGTAAACGTTATCCAATCATATTCTCGTAATGGTAGGATTATATTGTAGCATCAGACTCCTCCCATTCCAACTTGGAGATTACAGAGAACATTGTCAGAGGATTAGAAATTCAGGGAGTCCTCAAAAGAAGTAATTAGGGATGACTTCAAGATAAATGAAGGCACTGTTATATGCCTCCTGGGAGGTATCAAGGTGGTAGTGCGGAGACACTGCATTAGTCAGACAGTAGGAGTCAGGAAAATACTAGAACAATAATTACTTTTCATGGATAGAAGTTTGCATATGCTAGAAAAGGAAGCAGTACCCAATTTCAATAACAAAGAACAAGTGAAGATTGAAAGGAAGTAATATGGTCATTTATTAGAAAAGTTGAGGTGCCACAACTACACCAAACACATAACAATGAGTCATGAGGAAGAGCTGGCAGATTGCTTGCCTAGCTAATATTATCCAAACTGGAGGGCAGCCCAATTACACAAGTGAAAAGCAGTGCAAACTGTGTAGAGACAATCAGGAGTAAAGCAAGCCTTCCTAGGTATGTGTTGAATTTGTATAGGAAAAAGAAAGAAGCTTCAAAAAATGTAAAGAGTGTTTGTCTCACAGAGAGGGACTTAGGGCCAGATTTAGATCTTGGCGGGACTTTCGTCATCCCATGGTGGCTGATCCAAGTGCTCTGTCGAGCTGACAGCGGTCCGCTTGCTGTAATTAGATGTTGCGGCAATAGACAGGTTCACACCACAGCTGCGATCTTTTCAGCTGGCTAGCAGTACTCAGTCGCCGTCAGGCTGGCAGGTTTGCGCCAAGCTGATTTAGATGTTCCTGTTGTGCTGGCGGTGTCCTGGTGGGGGAGTCCTGATGGAGTGAAGCCATAATGGTATGGAGACAGGTAAGTACTACACATTATTATCTTACTACACATATATGTTGTGAATCTGTTAATATGTCTACATATTACATTGCACACCAACAAAATACACACAGTATTGTATGGACACCCAAAGTCACCACAAGCACAACACACACACCCCACAACACGCCAAAACTATTTTTTAGGTGTCAATACAGGTGTATTCATTTTACCACAATAAGTTGTAAGATGAACACTTATGCATTACAAATAAAAAATTTGCATGTGAAAGAAATATGTAAATACACACAGTGATAGCAATGTTAAAGCACGATTGATAGTGAGACAAGTGACACATAAGTCTACCTTAGATACCGACGACAATGGGGTTGCTGAGAATCGTGGTGAGGTAGTAGCAGGACAGGAAGGACCTGAACAATGGGGTTCAAGACAGAATAAGAAGTGTGAACCAGAAAAAAGGTATGTTTTCCCCTCTTTTTCCTCGTTTCCGCCAACCCAAGTTTGGAGGTTTTGCTGCTACTGTTGCATCTCTGGAAAGGCACATCGTAATCAACTCAGGGGTATTCATGGCGGGACTCCCTCTGACAGCCACTTATGCCTCTGACACTGTTGATGCTGGAGCAAGATCCTGGTGGAGGTGGCGGTACTCCTATGGTCTTCCCTCCATAGACCCATCAACATCTAAATAGAGCGGATGGAACACCAAGTTAATAGGCGGGAAGACCGTCGAAAAAGTGATGGGGGGACCAGATCCACCAACATCTGGATCAGGCTTTTAAACAAATTCCTGAACATACTGAGGATTGCTAGCAGGTCCTATTCCAGAGTGCCAGGTAAGGAAAGCCGTCAAACATATAAAGAATTTAGCTACTGATAGTTACCGGCTGAGTTTTTTCAGGGAAATGCTCAATTGGTGGTGCCACAACTTACTGAGATGCCTATTGTTGGACTAGAACAGAACAGGCTATCAGCCACAACTAGGGAATCCTTGATAATGTCCTTATCCAAATTTAGACAGGACACAATCAATGTAGCTTCTAACAGACCATTTCCATGATCATGCACTACAAATGTTGGTGTAAAATGCTAGTTGAAAGACTAGACCCATTTCTGCTGGTGCCTACTCATAGGGATCAAAATAGTTTTGTGTACAAATGTTATGTTATGTTACGGGGAGTTTTATAAAGCGCTCAGCTACTCGGCGCTATCAGACCTAGAGGGCAGAAACAGAGAAACCGACAAGATTATGGTCCAAACAGCCATGTTTTAAGCTCTTTCCTAAATGCGAGGAGGCTATCTATCTTCCGAAGAGATAGAGGCAGTTTGTTCCAAAGTTGGGGTGCCAGACGTTTGAACGAGCGACCGCTCGCCTAATTGCCAGAACCGAAGCCAATGCTAACTAGGCAGAACGTAGTGATCTGGGAGGAGGGTAGAAACCTATTCTTTTCCCAAGATATCGGGCGCCAGTACCATGGAGGGCTTTAAAAGCCATGGTAAGGGTCTTAAAAGAAATGCGTTTGTGGACTGGCAGCCAGTGGAGTGATTTAAGTAGAGCAGTGGTTTTAGACCTACTGCTAAGGCCGAAGATAGCTCGAGCGGCAGAGTTTTGAAACGTTTGAAGGCGCGAAGGATGATACTCTGGAAGGCCCAGATATAGCACGTTGGCATAATCTAGCCGGGAACCTATCAAGGCCTGAACCGAGGTCCTCCTGTGAGCAAGGGATAGCAAGGGAAGAAATTTCCTCAGCATTTTTAGAAGGCCAAAACACTGCCCCACTAAACCCAAGATCTGCGCTTTAAAAGTAAGCCCATTATCCACTTTTATTCCCAGATTCTTTGCCCCAGAAGAGGCGGCGGAGGGAGGGAACATATCCGCCGGCCACCATGACTTCCAGCAGGGTTCCAGGGGGCAGCCAAAAACGTAACACTTCTGTCAGCATTAGGAGGTTTCTCTAAGGGAATTGTGTCAGAATGCAATCATGGTTGCAGCTGATGTTGAAAAAGCAGGTTATGCTAGAGATGTGACTCAAACAACTAACCTCTAAAGAGAGTATAACTAAAGTTTGTATGATAATACCATTGGTACTATCTCTTGCCTCATCCCAACTCCTCCATCTCTTTCTCATTTTTTATCCAATAGTGCGGTGAAGCAGGGGATCAATGGTTTCAGTTTGTTTATGCTTTGTTTATGTTTTGTGGAGAAGTGTGGCTCACTGGTTAGAGCAGGCAGACCCTGAAGCAGAGGTCAGACCCGGGACCAGGGTTCAATTCCCGACGCGGCAGGGTCTCGAGCTCAAATGTCCACGGACTCGATAATTCTCGCTTCGGTGCCTGACCTAATCATGGGTTCACACTCTGCAACTCTGGGCATTAAGCTTGCTTAATCTCCACAACGGCCCCCCGCGGCGGGATGCCTGGCTTTCACCTTGGTGATGCCCTGTAGGGGCTATCTCACAGGGAAAAGCCAGGACGGGTTCCCAAGGCAAAGCGCTTAGAGACCCCTGGGTTATAAGCGCTATATAAATCCAAACATACATACATACATACATATGCTATTGTTATATTACTCGATAATGTACATCTGGACAACATTGGGCGTGAACTTCAAGTAAATGTTAAAAACAAAACAATGAAGATGTAAAATGACTAATGGTGTATACATGTACCATCAATTAAACAATAAGACCAATACATAGATAAAAAAAAAACAGATGTCTTAGTTGAGCGCCAATGGCCTAACAACCTCTCTCATATCACCTCTGCCTCCTACGCCATTGTGGCTGCAATCACAAATGCGATGGGAAGAACTTTTCACTGCCTGTTAGCAGATCTATATGTCTAACATCAGATGTTACGTGAAGGACATTGTGCTATGGTTACCAGACAACATTGCCATCCATTTTACAGTCCACCACTGTTATGCATTGCAACACTCCAGAGTCACCAACTTTTGACCGAGCTTCAATAGTCCAGCATGTCATTTGCCAGTTTTATTTTACTGTCGAGGAAAAAGAAAAGTGGCATTCAGAATTGCTCTACATGGCACAAAACTGACCATGCAGGATATATTGGGGAGTCATTTTAGAAGCATAACAACAATGCAGGAGGCCCGACCTTAAGGTGGTACCACCAGGAAGAGATGGGGGGAATCAGGTTGGATCCTATAACAAATCCCCTAGTTTATATTATAGAAAATTAGGACTGTCACAACAAACTCAGACTCAGGGCAATCTTAAATATCCATTGAGAGTGATGACAAAAGTGACATTGACAAGGTAAAGAAGACATTTGTTTGGTCTTTAGTAGAAGAGTGGGTGAAAACAAAGGTTTTGCAAACTGTATTATATTGAAGAAGAAAGCCAGTCCTATTAGGCACAAGGTAAGGAATATACCTTTGTACTATGGAGTGACAATAAATGAAATACTAAAAGTTGTGAGCAATAAGAACATTATTGAGCTTGTTGAATCTTCAAAATGGGTTACTTTAGTTGTAATTTCCCTAAGGGTCCTAGAGATCTTCACAATCAGAATTATGCCATTTGGGTGGATAGATATTCTCTGCCAAACCTCCATGAAATGGTGTGAACCTTGACCTGAGCAAAAGTGTTCTATACTTACATAGTGCATGGTGCTCAAAGAGAATTAAAAAACATAGCCAAAGGGGATATATCAGTACAAAAGAATGTTACATGGTTTAGCTAGAAGGGCATTGGTATTCAAGAGAAGTATAAAGGACAGTGTGGATGGAATTACTAGTGCAGTGCAATTTCAGGATGACATTTTTGTTTGAGGTGTGCTTTAGAGAAGAAAGGCTAGACTTACAAGGTTATCAGCTAAACTTCAAGTGTTCCAGGTATGTGGTGGAGCATGCGCCAGAAAGAACAATATACATGTGGATTGTATACTCTCGTTGCCTCTTCAAGAGAGTTAAAACTTTACATAGTTTATATGTTTAAGAATACTGAAGTGAGAATTAAATCCTTTCCTCATAAGGTGGAGTCGATCAAGTAAATGAAACTAGATGTTCTTAGTAATTTGGTAATTAGGTGTTTTAAGGAGCATTACACAATAAACACAAGCACCAGGGAGATTGGCAATTATTATTTAACCTCCAGTGTGTGTGTTAGCTCTGAAAGGAGGGTATCTGCGTAAGGGTAATAAAACAGCCCTCTGTTTGGATTGAGAGTCATATTTTAATCAAAGCCATGAAGGACATCTTGGGACGGAACTAGGGCATAGCTTCATCAAGCGAAATTGCGATCGCAATAGCTGCGAAACAGCTAATGCGATTGCAATTTCCGCTCCTGCAATTCATCAACCAAGAAAGTATGAAATAGCGAATTCGCGAACCAAAATCGCAAAACCAATGTGGAACCCCCATTGCGATTCCTTAACAGCGATTACCCACATTTTCTGCAAATTATATTGCGAATTCGCAAATAAATCGCTAATCCAATTCATCATAAATCGCAATTTAAGGAGAAGCAAAACCATGTGGTAACCATGAAGTTCAATTGTAAAAAAAAAAAAATGATTCAAACAAGAAACAGGTGAGGGGTAAATCCAACACACTTAAGGAGACACAGTAGGAGCATGAGGAAAGTCACAATGCCAGGTCTCTACAACGTGGCAAGACGGCTGAGGCTCCAGGCTGCAGCCCGGAACCAACGCAGGATCCAGGAGCGCATCTTCAGGCTGCGGATTACACTCCTGGGCTACACTGAAGAGGAGATCTACTCCAAATACAGGTTGAATAGGGCAATGATTACTAAGCTCATCAGAGACCTTGACCCCCTGATGAAGCACCCAACAAGGAGGACCAATGCCGTGCCCACCCATGTCCAGGTCCTGTGCTGCCTGCACCTCCTGGCCTCCAGCAGCTTCCAGGGGATAGTTGCATATGCAGGGGGGATATCCCAGAGCACACTGTCACGCTACCTACGGAGTTTTCTGGACGCCATGCTGAGCCGGATACACCCCTACATAACCTTCCCAACAACCCAACAGGAGTTAACCCAAACTAAACTGGACTTCTATCACACCGCCCAATTCCCCCATGTCATTGGCTGCAATGACTGTACCCACATCCACATCTGTCCACCAGCAGAGACAGAATACATGTACCGGAACCACAAGTCCTACCACTCACTCAACATCCAGATGGTCTGCAATGCGAAGACCATCATCACCGACATTGTGGCCCAATACCCGGGGAGCACGCATGATTCGTTTATCTTCCGGCACAGCGGCATACACACCCGCTTGGCCAGGGGTGACTTTGGCGAAGGACATCTCCTAGGTAAGTACACATGCCCACATACAGTATGTCAAGACCATGTAGCTGCGCATAACAGGCACTGACCCTCTGCTCTTATCCTTCAGGTGACAGCGCCTACGGTCTCAGTGAATACCTCCTCACCCCATACCTCAACCCTGCTACACCACAGGAAAGGCATTACAATGCTGCGCACATACACACAAGAAATGTAATTGAACGGACATTTGGGATATTAAAGAGCCGATTCCGCATCCTACACAAGACTGGCGGGGCCCTCAAATACCAGCCTGAGGTCTTCTGCCGCATCATGGCTGCGTGTGCCATACTCCACAATATTGCCACCAAGCGGAGGATACCTGTGGAGGGGTCTGGTAGTGAGTCGGAGGGGGACAACCTTCCACCTGCACATGTGCATCATGCACGCGCAGAGAATCCTGCTGAAGGGCACAGGCGCCGCAACAACATCACACTGAACTATTTCTAGTGCACCCATACCCCTCACACAACACTACACTCATGCATGCAACATGAATTATTGACATGAGGAAGATTTGTGTTCAAAATAAAATTCTTATTCTTATGTACAACAAGCTCTAGAAGTGTTTTTAATTTTCAAACAATATCTCAAATGTATTGCGTCATACAGGCTCTTGTATGCAGAGCAGGCATGCATGGTTACATCACCATGGCACTGCTGGTAATTTTCAGTCAGTCACTGGCGCCTCCTGCCGGACGCACCCTGTCGCCTCTCCAACTCCACGGTGGGAGTGTCTGGCCGGGATGCAGCACTGGGCCTGGAACTGCGGCGCCTTTCTGGTTGAACCGGCACAGACAGGCTGCTCAGGCTCGATGTGCCCTCACTGGCATCATCAACCCCCCCTTGCATGGCCATGGCCATGGTTTTGTACTGCGGTGGTAACCTGCTCCAGGGCCCTTGCTACATCTTGGCAGCATTGTACCATTTGAATCTGCATCGCCAGGGACCTGCGTGACAGTTGTGATGTAGCATTCCCTATCAGGTGGTTCAACCGGGTATATGCAGATAGCCGGGTCAGCAGCTGGCGGTGGCGTCGGCGGGTGATGTCCTGCTGCGCCACCATCAGTTGGTTGCTTTCTTTGACTGCAGCCGTTAGCTCCTGCACACTTCCTGTAAGCTGGTTAATATTGCGTGCAGTTTTGTACAGCTGCAGCTGCATGGCTGCCATGTGCTGTGCCTGCTTGCGGTGCACAGCTAGCATCCGGGCTTCGATACCTAGCCCTAGATCTTGGGCCTGTTGCTCCCTGTCTGCTCGTGTGGCCATGGTGCGCTGCTGCCTCAACCGGCCGCTTGCCTGGGACCGCACAGTGGCTGTGCGGCGTGTCTGCCTCCTGGGTGGTGGTGGGATCTGTTCCACTGCCATGCGTGATGCCTGGGGTGGCTGAACTCCTCCTGTGGCTGCAGGGGTGACCCTGTGCATTTGGGAAGGTGCTGGTACTGGTGCAGGTGCATGTGACGGTCCAGGTTCTGGGGCTGGATGTCTCTCTTCTTCCGTCTCCTTGATATGGAGTGCCTCGCTATCGGAGGTCTCTGCATCTGCAGCACCTGTGATGTGAATGGGAGCATGATTAATGATATGATTCTGGCACCTGGGATGTAGCAACATGCATGCAGCCTTGCATTCGCTGACTGGCTTTAGGGGTATGTTTCACTTGGCAGTTCTGGCTGTGTGTGGCTATCAGGGCACATTGTCACACTACAGGTCCCACAATGCAATGGGGCGTTTCTGATGGGCAGAGACTGCATTACTGGGGTTTTATAATGGCTAGCTCTGGGGGCATGGGCATTGTTAGGGGACGGGGTCACAGTTGCATGGCTCTTACCTTGTGATTGTTGTGTGGGTCGGGAGGTGTCCAGCTGAGTGACCCCCACACAGGCTGCAGGGTTGATGGTGTCCTCAACCAAGTCCTCAAGTGGTGTGTTTGCCGCAACTGTGGGCTCTCCTCCTCCCGTGGCCACTCTCTCCCCCAGCCTCTCTGAAATGTGCTCCTTGGCATGGCCTCTGAGGTCATACCACCTCTTCTTGAGGTCATCGATTGACCACTGTGTCACTCCTACGGCATTGACCTTTGCCCTGATGCGCAGCCAGATGCGCCTTTTGTCAGCCTCGGGCACTTTCCTGGACAGCTTTCCAAAAAGCTTATCAAGGTCCTTGCTGACTCCCTTAAGCAGGTACTCGAGCTCCTGTTCTGAGAATCTGACTTTCCTCTTCCTGCCAGTTTCACTAGATCCTGCTGCATCCTGGGACATTGTGGTTGCAATGCATGTCTTGTCTTGGGGCTGCAGGGTGTGTCTCCTGGAGCTCAGTGCTGTGCCTCCTCCTCTCTCCAGCTCTGTGTTCCAAATGATTGATGGAGCTGCCTACTTCCTGGTTGCGATGTCATCATTGTGCTCAAAATGCGACTTCCCATTTTTGCGATCTCGCAATTTGCGAGATCGCTATTTGCGATTTCAGTAATTGCGAAATCGCAATTTGGGGTTGGTAAACAGCCGATTCTGCGAATTAATAGCGATTTTTGAAAATCGCATACGGCGAATGCGGGCGATTGCGAATCGCACTTTTTTTGCGATTTTGATGATGCATTCTAACCTGCAAATTCTAATTAGCAATTCGGTATTTTTCGCTAATTAGAATTCGCAGAGTGGATGCTTGATGCATTTGGGGGTAGGTGAACTGTCATATAATATTTCTGATGGCTGGAATAGATGAAATGATATATAGGCGGGTTCATAATTACAAGATGTGTAAGATCAGTGACCAATCCAGCAATATTTGTTCTACCACCCCCCAGCATTTTGAGCTACATAAAGGTCACTGTAAGAAGTTGAGTGTTGTATTCATGGGTATTTTACTATTTAGCCTAGGAAGGGGGCATATGCTTTAGTAGCTATTGACTATTTTGACTTATATTTTGTCAGATGACTGGTATTGTACGTATTTTGAAAATGTGAAATACTTTACCTGAGTCTATTGTTATGGACAATGCCCCTTAATTTCCAAGCATGAAAAAGGAAGAGTTGTGGGCAGATGTGGAATACAGCAGAAAAGGATTGTGATTTATCATCCCAAAACCAATGGGCAGTTTCATCCCTTTTAGTGATTGGAGCATCAACCTAAATAGCCACAAAGGTGGGACTGTGTTAAAAAGATGTTGCACAAGAGACACTTTGGTCTTCTACTCCAAACACTTTCATAGGCTTTTCTCCATTCAAGGTTGGTATCTGGGGATATGTCTGACTCTGTTGTAGTTGAACGATAAACCAAAGGTATCAAGTTAGCCAGTTTTGTAGGATTGAGAGATAAGGTCAATCTTTATAAACACAAGATGCAATTCTGCAGAGCTAAAATTGTTGAAGGAGATCACCATAGGACAATTTTTGTTGATCAAAGTGCCAGAGATGCCAAAGAGGATTGGTCCCAAATGGTTTAGTCCTGTCAGGGTTACAAAGATAATATTTGGTGCGGTGAGAGTGGAAAGTGGGACAGTTTGCAACTTAGGGAGAGTATAATTGTGCAATGTAGTTGGCAGTGGAGGAATGTTGTCAGGGAATATTGAATATTCTGATTCAAGTTTATTGAAATTCTTGCACAAGTAGCTTTTGGTTCTGTTCTCGAGGAGGCTTAGACCCATAGAGTAGAGATGATAGAGTGGTGGAGAGACAACGGTACAGGAATATTCTGAGAAAAGCTGAGGAAGTTGCTTGATGGGCTTACAATTTTGTTATGAACTAGATTCTTTGCAGAAGTTGCCTGAGTCATTTAGAGATTTTGTAATGAACTAGATTGTTCTGCTAAAACTTGAGTTTTGTTTTGTTAATTTCAATTTATTTTCTTGTTGTTGCTTGTGTTTATTGTAACTGTGTGTCAGCCATTGTGTTGTCTTGTGTTTTTGGAATACACAAGGTATGTGGTATTCCTGTTTTTACATGCATGATGTATAGCAAATGAGGTATATGATTGTGCCATGTTATCTAGTTGTGTACAGTGGAATGGTGAAATGTGTAGAATGGATGGGAGCTGGTGTCAGAAAGAGTTTACAGCAGCAATGTTTCCCCGCTGCTCATTTAATTCAACAGCTATTGAAATAAATTGTAGTTTAGCTTTACCATCTCTTAATTCACCTTTTAATTATGATATTCCAACAATTACCGTGTGTAATTTACTATTAAATAATTAGTAGCTTATATTGTAAGGTCCTGTTCTCAAAAAGAAATAGAAAATCTTTTCATCTTAGATATTTATCTGCAATTTGAGCCATTTCTTTGTGATTCACTAAAATGAAAGGAGTACACATTCGTATACACCAAATCAGGCAGACTCCACGAGGGAGCATTGTGTAAATGTGGTGTTCAGAACATCACAAATTGTTTTTGAAAACTGTGAAAGCTTTGCGAAGTGTGAAGCTTGCAAAAGAAACAATATTGTCCTGCCTACTGCAGCAGCAGAAAAATGTTCCACTACTGTGAAGGACATTCGGTTCACTAGAGTCACCTGGGAGGCAACCCACACTCAGCTCCCAGTGAAGCCCTGGCAGACACATATGCTTCTTCACCCTACCCCCATAAGTCTATCGTGCCCTCAATGAGACCACTTGTACCATTCCCTTGTGCACTCCAGAGCATCCTTGCATAGTCTTAAGCATCATTGACTATTCCTCATGCACTGTCTCTTCTGTCAGGACTTAGGAAAAAGAACTTAAATCCTTAAATCTGTAGAGGACCAGAACAAGGTGTCATGTTGACTACAAAGACACATTATCTGTTGCCTCATCATAGCATTTTTTCTTGCTTGATGTTGTTTGGTGTGCTGTTTGAGGCTACAGACCTCTCAACAGAAATAATTTACATTATGTAGCCCCGCTAGGTTACCTCTATTCCAGCCTTGACCCACACAGAACATTTTCAAACTCCAGAAACGTTTCTAAGTCTGAGGATAAAACTTTTGACCAGGATGAATCACCAATTGCTACTTGGCTGCTGTCTATCTCAAGTTGGTTTTAGATGGCGCCTGAGTCCTGGCACCACCTTAGGTACAGGCCAGAGCTTGGAAAAGTGTCTGGTAGGCTAGACCTATCAAGTTTTCAGGCATGGGTGAGCGTCTGAGTAGTACTCTAGATATTAGAATCTGGAAGTGTCAAGGAAGGAGTATGTCTGCATATTCAGTAGTCATGAGATAGTTGGATATTGTTCTGATTAAGGGTCCCATTAGGATCGCGGTGAATTCGCATCCTCCGGGCCGGTGGAAGCCACCGCCGGCCCGGAGGATGCGGATTCACCGCTGCGGAAACAGAAAAGACCCCCCACCAGATTAGGATGGCTGGGTGGGGTCATGTTTCCGTCCGCCGCTTTTCCGCCGCGGTCGCCTTCCGACCGCAGCGGAAAAGCTCTAATATGGTGGCGGTGTCTATCAGACACCGCCAGCCATATTAGGAAGCCGGCGGAGACATGCTTTCCACGGCGGGTTTTCCGCCGTAGAAAAGCATGTGGACATTGGCGTTTGGGGGCCCGTTGTGGGCCCCCAGGGGTGTTGGGGGGTGGGGGTGCACATGGGGGGTACCTATGGTACCCCCCAACATTTACATGCACAAAGCGGCAGGCACCGCGCGGTGCCTGCTGCTTTGTGCATGTAAATGTAAGACACATGCAGTTTTAACATTGCGGCGGGTGCTGCTTCAAGCAGCACCCGCCGCAATGTTATACATACAGGATGTGACCGCCAGGGTGGCGGCACCATCTTAATTTGCACGGAGGGACCGCCGCTGTCCCTGCAGACGGTCCCTCCACCTCTGGGGTGGCGGACGGACGCAGGTCCGTCCGCCATCCTAATCGGCCCCTAAGTTTGTAGATGGGGGCCAGATGAGGTGAGATGAGCCCTGCAGTAGGGGGATTGTTTGAATTGATGTGAAGGACAGCGCTTGGTGTGGTTTTACAACTTAAGAAACCGAATGTGCCAATCCTATATTAAATAGTGGGAAACGATGAGTGAGTGGATATCATGAACAGAGTAGTAGAGGGCTGCATAGATTATCCACAAGCCTCACAATTTCGCAAACCTGTTTGTACTGCAGAGATTTGGGATGTAGAATAAGGGAAAATAGGTGAATTTGGGTTAGGGTAAGCAGAGAAAGCAATGTAGTCCAGAAGATCAGGTAAGTAAGTCAGAAGCAGACCACTTATTGTGAATGATTTCATTAATATCACAATACACCCTTAACAGTATTAAAGGTATCAAAGGTAACCCAAAAGCAGATACACTTACCACCATTAGTCCTAAAGGTAACTTGGACCAGGTGAAAGCTGAAGACTGCTTCCTACTCGTAAGGCTGCAAAAATAACTTAAGAGATTTAAGTAGCAAGCAGTTACAAAAAACTTGGGAGCAAAAGCAAGGTACACACGACCAAAGGGTGTGTATATACCAACTACAGGTGTTGCAAAACATAGACTGGAAGGTTTATATACTGCCAGAACCTCTTCTACGCCAGAAGTGAACGATCCTCAACCCAGCAGATAATGACACAATCTTGTATTGAGAAATTAACCATTAAAGCAACACTGGTCATAAAAAGGTGGTGGTAATTTTGAATCAGGCAGAACTCTAACCATGCTCAAGGCAAAGAGTATGATGGGCAAACAAACTCCCTTGTTGTCCTGTTGACCGTCACCACCAGACCAAAAAACTGGCATGTGGGACCCTTCCCAACCTGTAATGAGGAAGGAGAAGCGGGCTGCAAGTTTATGCCAACCCTGAAGTCCCTATTGGTTCCCTAGTAAGTCCTGCCTGTGGGTGTGTGAATGAATGAATGAGTTGATTGAGATAATGCATTAATGTGTGATTGTATGGGATTGTGTGAGTGAGCTGAGTGAAACATACACTCCAGTACAGATAATGCATAGTTTCCCCATCCTTAATGTCCATGCATAATGAAAAAAGTAACAAAATCATTAAATGTAGGTCAATCAATTGATCATGGTCCATTTAAAGTATTGCTAGACTTGTCAGCCTTCGGGTGGTCTACCCCAAACATTTAGCCTTACTCCTCCATTTTTAGCTGATCTCATTTATGTTGGCCATAGGACTCTGTGCAGTTTAGCACTGCTCACCAGTGTTAAAGTGCATGTGCAGTCTCCTCTAAATATGGTGAAATTGCTTACCCCCAATTGGCACATTTAATTTACTTGTAAGCCCTTAGTACAGTGATACTACAGGTACTCAGGGCCTGCAGCAGTAATTGTGCCACCAACCTAAGTAGCCTTGAAAACATGTCTCAGGTCATTGCCTCCTGTGTGTGCAGTTTTACCTGCCATTTCAACCTGGCAAAATAAACATTTTATCAAGACTAAAACATCCTTTTCAGTACATATTAGTCACCCCTAGGGTAGGCTCTTAATAGCTCATGGGGCAGTGTGCTGTGTATTTCCATTTACTTTTAACTTTTTACATGTCCTGGTTGTGAAAAACTCTTAAATTCGTTTTTCACTACTGCATGGCCTGCCTCTCCCATAGGATAATATTTGGGTTAACTTATTACATTTAATAAGTGATACCTTACAATTGGGAGCAGGTAGGAATATCAGGGTTGGTGTCTAAGAATTGTACTTTAAATCCCTCTTTAATGGTAAAGTTGGATTTTAAGTCAGAATGCTGAAAATGCCACGTTTAGAAAGTTGCCATTTTCTAGTCCCAACCATTTGGTGTCTGCAGACTGTATCCTGGTTCACAAGACTACATATACCTTGCAGTAAGTTGGTCTTTGTGGTTTGCTCCCAAACAGTGAGACAAAGGGAAGCTAAATATTGGCAGGATGGGTAATCTCTGACTTGAGCAGTAGGAGCTGTCACCTACCACATTTGCATATCACAAAGGCTCTGCCTGAGCACAATCACACATGGTTTGACACTAGTCTTTTGTGACCCCCAGACAATCTGGGTGCCATGGCATGGAGGCAGATAATTCCAACCACCTCCGGGGGTTGAAACCTCCAGAACCTTCTCTTACTTCAAAGCTGGCAAAAGGTATAAATATTGGACACTCAGACCCAACTCTTCAATGTCCTCTGGACATGTGGAAGGGTCAGAAGGACTGCTGTGCTTCTCTGCAAGAAGGACTGCTAGTCTGTTGCCCTGCTGCCTGCTGCCCGAGTGAAAAGAATGGACATGCATCTTGAACCCAGGACCTAAAGAGTGACTCTAAGGCCTAGTTGGCTGGACTCCTGATCAGAGCCTCAGGAACAAAAAAGCCTCCAACCACCTTGAACCCTGCACCTGGTCTCAGTCTACTGTGAGTCATACCGCCCAAGTGGTGCTATCCCAATCCTGGATCCTAGGAGGTGGGCCTCAAGGTGCTCTGCCAGCCCAGCTGTGGTCCTGTGAAGCAGAACCATTCCAGCACAACACATCTCCTAGCAGTCACATCGGAACGGTTGCAGCATGATGCATCCTTGATTCTGGGCCTTGCATCACAGCTCGCAGTTTCCTCGGAGCTGCCTCTGCATGATGCATCTTCGATGCATGCCTTTGTATTGCAAGCTCTTCATCGATGGCATCCACAACAATGATGCAGCTCTCTGCATTGAAGCCCTGTATCGCTTTGGAACTGCCGGTGTGCAACACATCTTCAACACAGGATTTCTCTTTGCAAGCCCCTCGTCAGCAGTATTCTAGATGATGCAGGACTCTACATCGCAGCGACGAAGCTCCTCAGAACCACCGCTGCGCAAATGCATCATCGATGCAGGATCTCCTGCTGGTTCACAAACCAGGATATATAAAGTACTTTTGTTTAGCTGGCCTAACTAAGTCGCTGTACCTGGCCTGCGCTCCATCGTGGTTGACCTGAACTTGTGCCTTTGTCCAGGTCCACCCCCTTTTGTACCGCTTTTGTCCAGGTCCAGCAAGATCAGATAACCACAGTTGGGGCCTTGTATTTCTGGGCACTATTTTTACCTAAAACTCTGAAACTTCATGTCTCAGTTTCCACCAATTAGATTTTTGTTGTTTTCGTCTCAAATAATTTATTGCATCTTACTCTAGCTTTCTATTTTGGTGTGGGATTTTTCTTGTGTTGTATTTCCACTCTATTACTATTTGAAGTGCTGCAGAAATACTGAACACATTGCTTTGAAGTTAAGCCTGACTGCTTCATGCTAAGGTACCAGATGGTTAAGCATAGATTAATTTGTGGTTTTATTTGGGGATTTATTCTGTTTTTCACCCTGACAAAAATTGTGGTTGCTGCTTTAGTAGTCTTGCGGGTGGGGGCAGGTGCGGGGGGGGGGGGTTCCTGCAGCAGAGAGCATAAAAAAAATAACTTACCTTGAGGCTGTGTCCCGCGTCTTCTTTGCTCCTGCTCTCCTGTCACCGACCCCAAGAACAGGAAGCAGGCAGCCAGGCTCCCTCCCCAAGGCCAAACACAACACTGCAATGCAGAGCTGGGATTGGTCTGTGTGCTGTGGCGCGGCGCTCAGCCAGGGGCCGGAGGGGTGGGCATTTTCTCCATGCAGGCTGTAATGCAGCCTGCATGGAGAAGGGGAAAGTGTGCATGACTGGTTTGGGCAGCCGAAAGGGGCCGACCCAACAGTCATTGCGCACTTAGGAGTGGGAAAACCACTCCTCCTCAGCCCAGTTAGCAGAGCAGCCCCACCCGCAAACGAAACTTAAAATGGTAATGCTTTTATATCTTTTGATGTTTTACAGACAAAATTTAATTTACCTTCCTCTGATTTCCTAAAATATGAACTTCTATGTAATTCTATATTGGATTCATTTCCTCTAAATATACCTTCTAATGCTAAATCAGATTTATCAATTTATATTCAAATGATATCTACCTTACCTCCTGGTGTTTCTATATTGTATAAAAAGATGATTACATTTCAAGGTAAAAATATCAACATAATTTCAACATTCTGGAATAATGAGCTTTCAATTTCTCTATCTCATGAAAAAAGGAAAACTATTTGGCTTAATATCTCAGGATGGTTACCTTTTTTCGCTTTATCAAACAAACTATATTTTATACAATCATCTATGGTCTCCATTGAGATTATTTAAAGCTAAACTTCTTCCAACTTCAAATTGTCGGCACTGTAATTTGCATGCTGGTTCGTTAAAACATATTATTTTTTAACGTCCTTCTGTTTTTAAATTTTGGACTGAAGTTTGGAATATTATAAGAAAAATACTTAATATTCATCAAGATCTTTCATTTAAAATGTTAATTTGTAAATCGGTCGTTCTTACTAAAATATTACTTGATTTAGAAGGTAAACTTTTTGATTTCCTGATATCATCTTCTTTAAAATCCATTACAACATGTTGGAAAGATATTTCATTGTTATCTTTCCATGTTTGGTGGTCATGGGTTATTTTTACTAGAAGAGGAGCTCATTTATCTTTGAATGGTATTCATCATAATTGTAATTCTTATCATCTATTTTGAAAACCTATTGATAAGTATTTATTTTCTTCTAAAAATGTATTTTTATCTCTTTAAATTATTTTCGTTATTATATCAACTTTGTCTCAGTTTGATAGTAGCTCCATTTTAATGATTATAACTATCATATGTATTCCTGTTTCTTCTCCTTCCCTTTTTTATTTTCAGTAACATTAGTATTTTATATTATATTGTACCTGTTGGAATTTAATTGTCTCAATATTCTCTATGTGTTCTCCTCGGGTATTTTCAAAGTAATTTTCTATATTGTCACTTGTTTATTATAACACCTAATAAAATATTTTGAACATAAAAAATGGTAATAACTTGAAGTTATGACCAGTTTATGTTTTTGCTACTCGCACTACGAGAAAGCAGTGGGGCGAAACTCCTCTGTCATAGCGGAGCAGCCGCAAATTTAAAAAGGTCTTTCAACTACCACAAGGTATACATAGTTCACATAGCTCACAGATCCGATTGGAATTTGATTTATATAGTAAAGTTCTTATATGTAAGGTAGCTTTCAATAAATACTGCAATTAGTATAGAAATGTGAAGCAAAGTTTATTAAAAGCTGTATTCAAGACCTATTTAATCTTAGCCAATATAGATTTGGTTCTGCCTGGACAGACAATAGTTCAAAAACTGTTTTAAAGGCGCACTGTAATCTCAGGTGCTATTACTCTCATGTGCCTTTGACTAAATTGAATACAAAGTACCCAGCCACGCTAACTTAATGATTAGGTCATGATAGAAATGGATTTCCTGGTTGTCTGAGGTATGCACCAAATCCAGACAGGAACTACCACTTTAATCAGGGTAAGCTAAGTACGCGCAAAAGGTTAACCTGCACGCACACTCTGGTAGATTGGCACATAGTAGTCAGCTTATCTAAAGAGACAATGTGTCCAGCGTTTGTGCAACACATTCCCAAAGTAACCCAATGAATACACCACAAAAAGACTCTATACATACAAATAGACCATTGTAAACAAAAGCAGACCAAAACAACAAAAATCCATTGAATAGAAGTTGAGATATTGAATTTTAAAGGAATGCAAGAAGTAAAGCTCTTAGAAGTAAGTAGCATTAAAAATGTTACTTTGCGTTGAGTGGACCGGGGCAAAGTCAAAGTTTGGGCCGACTGAGAAGAAGTGCTGGCCAGCTACAGGGCCCATGCGGGCCCCAGTGAACAAAGTACCCTTACTGGCAGCAAACAACTACATGTGCCGATCTTCTCCATGCAGTGAAGGCCATGCGTTAGTTCCAAAGAGGGGTTCCAGAGTTGAGAGGCTTCGGGCAATGCAC
Organism: Lissotriton helveticus; assembly: GCF_964261635.1. Classification (NCBI taxonomy): domain Eukaryota; kingdom Metazoa; phylum Chordata; class Amphibia; order Caudata; family Salamandridae; genus Lissotriton; species Lissotriton helveticus. The sequence goes on along the minus strand of NC_136059.1, from coordinate 1,994,264,855 downwards.
CAGATTCTTCCATGCAGTCGAGGGGATGCACTGATCTCACCAATCTGCAGTGGCGTCGATACGCTGTCCAATGCGTCTATCTCTGGATGGCAAAGTGCTGGTTCAGATGCAATGCACTGATTTTACTCTTGCAGCTGGGTTGATGCACTGATTCTGTTATACACAGACAGGAGATGCATCAAAATCAATGTTGCAAATATCTGGGCCACTTCCAATGAGCCAGACATAGGTGCAGGGGTAGAGACTTCAATATCTTTGAGTCTCAAGCAACATGAGGCAAGCCAATAAGCCATTAGAGATCACTTGGTGGATATGGAGGTGGCCAGCTGAGTCTGCAGTCAGTCGAGTCCAGCTGAGTCAGCAGAGTCAGAGAGCAGAAAGCAGCTGGGCAACACCAGAGAAAAGCAGGCCTTCCAAGTTGGCAGTCCATAGATGAGTCCTTTAAGCAGCACATTAGTCCTTCTGACAGAGGTTCAGTTCAAGATCCAAAAGTTTCTAATTTTAGGGTGCTAGAGACCCAGCACTTATACCCAAAAGTCCCTTTGATGAGGTGGGGGGGGGATTCAAACCAGCCGTCTGAGGTGCACAAGGATCCCTTTTAACACCATCTTGTCTGCCAGGCTATCTGTGGCGGGCAATCAGTCCTTTGTGTGGAACAGGCCACAGCCTATTTAAGTGTAGTGCTAACTCCTCCGTTCCATCCTGACATAGCAAGGCCATCGGAATGCAGATATATGTAGATGGGAACTCAGACACACCTATCCTATCTGTGTTGTGGCTTTCTAGAGGAAATGCACAAAGTATAGCTGTCACCCACACCAGATGTGTATTGGAGACAGGCTGTCAGGCACGCAGAGCAGTAAGTGCAAAGAAATGTCCACTTTCTAAAAGTTTTATTTCTAAAACAGTACTGTTAAATCAAGCTTTATCAGTTAAGAGGAGTTATCATTACTATTGCAAAGCTATGAAGCATTAAAAAATGACTCCTTTCTGATCAGGAATTTCAGCTTTAAAGTGTATTCAGGAATTCCCAGTGCTAGTCCATGAGAGGGGTAGGACTCACAGTAGTGAAAAACGAGTTGGGATGTTTGTCTCTACCAGGATATGCAAAGATTAAACACACGTCCTACCTTTTACTGATATGGCACCTTGCCCTTAGGATTCTTGCGGCCTACTTTTGGGGTGACATATGTAAAAGGGGAGTTTAAGGCTTGGCAAGTAGTTTTAAATGTCAAGTTGATGTGGCAGTAAACTGCACACACAGGCTCTGCAGGGGCAGGCCTAGGACAGATTTGAAAAACTACTCCTTTGGGTGGTTCAATCTGTGCTGCCGCCCACTAGTAGCATTTGAAGTATAGACCCTGGGTATATGGCATACCACTTTAAAAGGGAATTACCAGCACAACAAATATGCCAATCAGGTACACACTAATGTCATCATGTTTAGGGGAGAAGACCATGCACTTTAGCACTGGTTTACAGTGGTAAAGTGTGGTAAAGTGCTCAGAGTCCTAACACAAAAAAAGATTCAGCAAAAAAAGGAGGAAAAAGGAAAAAAGCCTGAGGAAGATCACCCTAAGGATGCCAGGTCTAACACGTCATAGGAGTCATTAACCGAGCAATACTATCTTGAGGAATACCCCACTAAAACAATCAGACAGAACATAATTTGTATGTATTTCCCATAATCAAATGTAAGTCATTCTAGTAAAGTAATTAGAGAAACCATGTAAATTGCAGATTTTGTAAATACAACAGGGAGACAATTTTGCATCTACTTTGTTGCTGTCCGGGGGGGGAGTAAACGTTGAGAGACAAAAATATTCTAAATATTTTTTTAACGTGATATTACAAAATGTTTGGATTACCACAGCATTGCCTTAACACTGATAACTTTTCTGATCTGTGCCAGGTTACTACTTTTGTATAAGTTGTATTTAATTATTTAACAACAAAGGGAGAGGTAGGGAGAAGGAGACACTCTCTCAGTCCCCGGTTAGTTATGCAAAAACAAGAAAAGAGAGGTCAGATCAAACACTTGATCAATCTAAGCGTAATCTCTACAGAACACAATTCAAGGAGTCAACACAAGATTATCACATCCGATTTGGGTGATAAAGAAAGCCCTCACACACTGACCTAGTCAGTGTCATGCTTCATCATCGGGCCCCACCGAAAGAGGCCGAATGCCTCTTCGGTGTGCTACGACGCCAGAAAGACTGCGGAGCTGGTTTTGTGTGTGGAGGGCGTGCTCTTGTTTACAGTGAAATATTAAAAGTGCCTAAAAAAAGGGTATCAAAAACAAATTTTAATAAATGATCCCTGAGGCACAAAGTAAAGAGTATTACGTGTCTGTATTTACTTGCCAAGGTTCAAGATTGGTAAAATACAGAATATACTCAATTTCTTTTAGTCAACATGTTTCAGCCATAAGGGTGGTATATTACCGTGGCATTCTTCAGGACTATACCCCGGCGGTATGGGCTCTCTAATCACCCACCCTGACCTGGGGACGTGAAAGTGAAAATAAAAGGTGAAAAAAGTGCATAAAAATGTTGGAAGAGTAAAGTACTCGATTCCAAAAAATACTCCGTAAATTCAGAGTGTCACTGCACTTTCAAAAGGGGCGCTACTAGCACCATGGGTCTCGGGAGGGGGTCGGAGCGACCTGGCACATCGCCCTCAGCGCTCTCGACCCGCTGCAAACCTGGTTGTGGCCTCAATTCCGGAATTCCGGTAGTCCTGAAGAATGCCACGGTAATATACCACCCTTATGGCTGAAACATGTTGACTAAAAGAAATTGAGTATATTCTGTATTTTACCAATCTTGAACCTTGGCAAGTAAATACAGACACGTAATACTCTTTACTTTGTGCCTCAGGGATCATTTATTAAAATTTGTTTTTGATACCCTTTTTTTAGGCACTTTTAATATTTCACTGTAAACAAGAGCACGTCCTCCACACACAAAACCAGCTCCGCAGTCTTTCTGGCGTCGTAGCACACCGAAGAGGCATTCGGCCTCTTTCGGTGGGGCCCGATGATGAAGCATGACACTGACTAGGTCAGTGTGTGAGGGCTTTCTTTATCACCCAAATCGGATGTGATAATCTTGTGTTGACTCCTTGAATTGTGTTCTGTAGAGATTACGCTTAGATTGATCAAGTGTTTGATCTGACCTCTCTTTTCTTGTTTTTGCATAAGTTGTATTTAAAACACCGTCTCACCTGACTTGTGGGAAGCAGCTACCTGGTTGGTTGGTGGGGGGGAAGGGGTGCAGATTTAGAGTGACAGTAACTTGATATTAGTTCCCAAGTATTCTTGGAATTGTCCAGTGCTTAATTTACTGAATACCGGGGTGGCCAAATACAGAGGCTTCCTAGTCTTGATTCCACCTCATGCCTCTTTGTTCCACCACACTGCACTTCCTGTCTCTTTAAATCCATCCTGATGGTTATTTTCCATCCCTGCTTTCTCATGTTGTCAGTGTCTTCCTATCTTCCTCCTGCTTCCTCCCTTTTCTGTCTTTCTCTCGTTTGCTCCGGGTCTAAGTCTGATGAATATTAAGCTCCTGTCTCAAACACCGTAAGCACTACACTTCCAATGTCTCGGAATGCAAGACTTTCTACGCAGCGCTTGATACTCGGCTAATTAAATATAGCTAGAATATTGTAATACGTGAACCATCTTAATCTGGCTAAAGGATTATGGGGCAGATTTACAAACCCCGTGCGCCATTTGTGCGTCAAAAGTGACGCAAAAGTGGCGCACGGGGCTTGTAAATCTGCCCCTATATGTATTATAAAGTGACTTTCTTTAGTCGTGTGCTCCTGCGCACCTTATCATAATATTGCTATTTTCATTGGCTTTCAGGTGAAATTATCAATTGGGTTTCGTTGGACCGTGAGCAGACGTCTTACCATGAACTGTCCGTACTGGTGACTGACCATGGTGCACCGAGGCACAATTCTACAGCCACAGTGCACATTGCAATTACCGATGTGAACGACAACGAGCCCGTCTTCCCACAGTTCCAACCTGGAAAAGAGCTTCGCTTCAAGGTTTGTGAATTATATCACACTGGCCAAACTAGTGTTTTAGTGGTGTGAAATGAGCACCATCTAGAGGATTCTGTTGGTTTTACAACTTGCAGCAAAAAAATGTCAGCGAACCAAAGTCAGTGGAGAGGCAGCCAGATGTACAAACAGTAGGAAACCCATTTCCTAATTGCGATTATCTACGAATTGCAAAAATCGCAATTAGGAAATCTGTAGACCTAGTTTATGAATTAATTTTGGGACAGATGTACTGACATTAGGATTATCAATTTCCTTTATGAGATTCTCTCTGAATCGCAATTAGGAAATCAATATTCCTAATGTATGACACTTCTTTGTGTTTCATTAGCGATTCCTAGTGGGTTGCAGGATAGACATACCTCATGCAAATTAATGAGGTAGGTTGCAATTTGCATCCCATTAGGAATCGCAGCCATCACACCACGATGTCTGTGATTGCTTTCTAACGAACTGGCCATCAAGGTTGGAGAAGTTCCTCATAAGTGGTCACTAAGTGGTGAACCCACAAGGCTAGTAATTCTGTTGTGGGGAAACCAAAAGGTCAGATCTTAATGCCCTCACACACCTGTTAGGGTGTCATGCTTCATCATTGTGCGCTCCTCGTCTGGCCGGCGCTGCAATGCCTGATGGGCCTGGGGGCTCTTTGTCGGAGATCTTTTGATCCAAATACGCCGTTTGAGTGAATGCATGAGAGGAGGCTGTGTGAAAGTGTGTCAAGTGAAAAGTGGAGTGTGTCTAAAATAGACTCTGGTGCCCTGAAAACATTTTTTTATAGGGTAAGGGTACCAGGACTAAGTAAAAACAGTGGTGCTATCGTATGGTCACAATGCACCTAGATAGCTATTAGCAAAGTGAGGTCGACATGGTTCATGCCTTGATTGCCCAAAGGGTCAGTCGGCATTTCATCAGGACCAAAAATAGTGATTTAGCGCCCCCTGTAGGGCATGAGACCTACTTTCTAATAAGGTATGGTCACTCAATATGTATGACACTGCAACTGAATGGTTGCAGCGCAACGATTCCACCTAAGGGAGAGAGAGAGACAAAAGGTGGAAAAGCATATATGACAGAATTAAAATATGGGGAGCCTATATCCAAAATATAAATTCAAGTGTTCATTGTTAAATGCATTCAGAAGTAATGGTGTGCTTTTTCAAGACTAGTAAGTGACACAAGAGTTTCTTAAAACAAACCACTAAGCAAGCCCTTTTATTAAAACTTAGCAACACATGAAGGCACAATATAATCATGACAACAGCTTACAAATAGGTGTGTTGTAAGGGGCAGTTTAATAATCAGACACATTCACGTGCTACGTTTGCCATCCAATATACCTACGTGGTGCAGCATAAAAACATGCGCAGGTGCTGTGTCAACTTACCCCAAAGTGAGCAGGCTTAGCAATTTCTTTTTTAAATGCAGCCCGTTTTCTTTAGTGGAAAATGGGATGCATTTAAAAAGAAAAAATGAAACTAGGCAGTTTCATTTTTTAAGAGTAGGCAGTGGTCCGTGCTGCAGGTTGAAATGGCAGTTTAAAACTGCACACATAGGTTCATCAAGGGCAGGCCTGAGACAGGTTTAAAGGGCTACTTGAGTGCATGGCACACGCAGTGCTGCAGTCCCACTATTAGTATTTAATTTACAGGCCCCTGGCACATGTAGTGCACTTTACTAGGGACTTATAAGTAAATTAAATTTGCCAATTGTGGATTAGCAAAGTTACTGGTGGAGCATTCCCATGTGTTAAGTAGAGAATGTGTTTATTTTTGCATTGGTTAGCAGTGGTAAAGAACCCATAGTCCTTAAGCTTACAAAAACAAATTCAGCAAAAAGGGGAGAAGGAAGACAAAATGTTTGGGGGAAACCCTGAAGAAAGGGTCGGGTCCAAAAATAATAATAACAATGAAAATGGTAAAATATATAACAAAAACATATAGCGAAATGTATAAAAATAAATTAAATAAAAGAATAAACCAAAGAAATCAAACATAAAACAAAATGACCAATTAGGTTTTACAAATCTTTTAAGAAAACAATAGAAAAATGTATAGAAATGTTACTACTGCTAAGGAAGAAATATTAGGAAAACTGTTGGATTTTAGATGGGTAACATTTACTATTTCCGCTGCAATCTTAGCAACTGTAGGGAACGTGTTGGGCTTTGAAGGGGTAAGATTTACTATTCCCACTCTAATAGTAGCAATATTAGGGAAAGTTATGGCCTCTGGGGGGGCGGGTAGAGAAGAGGTAACATTTATTATTCCCTCTCCAATCTTAGCAACAGTAGGAAAGTGATGGATTTGGCAGGTGAGATTTACTAATTCCACTCCAATGTGAGCAAAAGTACAAAACCTGTACTATTACCACACCAATCTTAGCAACAGTATGGAAAGTATTGCAGCTGACAGAGGCTAAAGCTAATTAGTCTTTTGACAGTTCAGGCAGGTAAAGGGTAACTCCGTAAAATTAAAATTATTGATAAAAAAGTTGACTTCACAATTGAATTGGATTTTTATTAATTAGCTGGTCCCATTACCTAGATAAGTATTAATATTTTAATCTGCACTCTATGTTTTTGGGATGGGCAGCAAGGCCTAACACAGGGGCTTGTTATGTTAATAACATTTATACAGCACACAATTAACACCGGTCTCTAGGTGCTTATCTAAGGGATATGAAACCATATTGTACCAGAATTATTAAAATGAAAAGTCACATCAATCTCTACCAAAGGCCTGTTCAAATAGAAACGTTTTCAATCTCTTATGAAATGGAAGGAGAGAAGATTCTCCTTGGAAGCCTTCTAGTAATCCATTCCAAATCTGTAGTATCAGAACTTAAAAAGCCAGACTGCCCAAAGTAGTATAATTAAAGCGTGCGCAGGTCAGTAAGATCGCCTCAGAAGAGGGAGGTGGTGTCCAGGTATATAGAACCTCAGCCGATCCTCAATATAGTGTGGTACCATGCAATACAATGCCTTGTGCACATGTACATTCCCCTCAACCTGGCCCTCTGTTTAACTGGCAGCCAGTGTAATTGTTGCAGCAATGGCATGGCATGCTCCTGTCTTGTTAGTTTGAACAATAATCTTGCAGCATCATTCATAATTACTTGAAGTTTACCCAGCAGCTTTTCAGGGACCCCTGATGTATAAGGCATTGCCATAGTCCAACCGAGGCACAATCAGTGCAGTCACCACTGTTCGCATTATTCTAAAATAAAGAAGAGGAACCAATTTCAGGAGCTGCCTAAGAAGGCCCGCACAACTCCCAACCAATGTCGCTAACTGCCCAGCTATCGACAGGTTACTATCCAGCTTAAAACCAAGGCTTTTCATAGCTTGCACGGATTCAGAGACTGGACCTCGTTCCCAGGGCCAAAAACCATCTATCCAAGGTTTTCCCTTTGTGGTGATTGCCAGCACCTCAGTGTTGTCCGGATTCACTTTCAGAGAGATAGCTGCCATCCAATTCACAGTGAACCTAAGATAATCTGCACATTCCACTAACCCTGCCAGGAATTCTCAATCTGTAAGATCAGCTGGGTGTCATCCATATAGTTACACAGTTGTCAGTCTAACGGCAGTCCCCGGACCTGATAATTCTCGCCTTGGTGCCTAGTCTAATCATGGGTGCCACTCTGTGACTCTGGGCAATAGCTTGCTTAATCTCCACAACGGCCCCAGCAGCGCTTGGATGCCTGGCTGCACCCTGGGGGTGCCCAGGAGTGGATATTTCACAGGAAAGCCAGGATGGGTTCCACAGCGGTATGAATACAGTGCTACGAGGCCTCAGGGTAGAAGTGCGCTATATAAATACAATACATTTACATTTACATTTACAACTGTGCTAATGTCACAATCAGAGGATAGAGATAAATATTAAACAATAGTGGGGACAGCGAAGAGCCCAGAGGCACCCACAAGAAAATGCCCCTTCTCTGGAAAGATGACCAAATATGACCACAATCAATCAATCAATGAAAACATTTGTAAAGCGCGCTACTTACCCGTGAGGGTCTCAAGGCACTGGGGGGGGGGGGGGGGCTGCTGCTACTGCTCGAACAGCCAGGACTTGAGAAACCTCTTGAAGGGAAGTAGGTCTTCTGTCTGCTGTAGGAGGATGGGGAGGGTGCTCCAGGACTTGGCAGCGAGGTAGGAAAATTATCTGCCGCCGGTGGTCGCTCTCCGGATGCTGGGGACGGTGGCGAGGTCGGCGGAATGGAGCTGGTGGTTCGGGGTGTGTCATTTGTTGAGGTAAGCTGGTCCGGTATTGTGGAGTGCTTTGTGTGTGTGGGTGAGGAGCCTAAAGGTGATCCTCTTGTTAACTGGAAACCAGTGCAGGTCTCTCTGGTGGGGTGTGCTGTGGCTGTGGCAAGGGATGTCAAGGTATAGGCGCGCAGAGGCGTACTGTATGCGTTGCAGTCATTTCAGCAGTTTGGCTGGGTCTCCCGCGTAGAGGGCGTTTCTGTAGTCCAGTCTGCTGCTGACGAGGGCCTGGGTGTCCGTTCTTTTAGTGTCGGTGGGGATCCACCTGTAGATCTTTTGGAGCATGCAGAGGGTGTTGAAACAGGAGGATGAGATGGCGTTGACTTTCTTGGTCATGGAGAGGGTTGAATTGAGGATGAATCCCAGGGTGTTGGTGCTGCTCCCAGGGCAGTCGGCCACCAGGATTCGTCCCAGGCAGAGGGGTTGGAGCCGAGAATGAGGACCTCCAACTTGTCAGAGTTCAGCTTCAGGTGGCTGTTCTTCATCCATTCGGTGGCAGCTTTCATTCCTTGGTGGAGGTTGGTTTTGGCGATGAGAGGGTCCTTGGTGAGCGAAAGGATCAGTTGTGTGTCGTCGGCATACGAGATGATGTTGAGGTTGTGCAGTCTGGCGACTTGGGCGAGTGGGGCCATGTAGATGTTGAACAACGTTGGGCTGAGGTAAGATCCTTGAGGTACGCCACAGATGATCTTAGTGGCTTTGGATCGGAAGGGAGGGAGGCGGACACACTGCGTTTTGCCGGAGCGGAAGGAGGTGGTCCAGTTCAGTGCTTTGCCTTGGATTCCTGCGTCGTGGAGGCGAGTGTGTAGGGTGCAGTGGCAAACTGTGTCAAAAGCGGCGGAAATGTCAAGGAGGATGCGGGCCGTGGTCTCACTGTTGTCCAGCAGGGCCCTGATGTCATCGGTGGCGGCGATGAGGGCAGTTTCTGTGCTGTAGTTGCTGCAGAATCTGGACTGGGTCGAGGGTGGGGAGTAGCTGCTCTTCGGTGATTTTGCTCCAGTGGTGCGTGGTAGGCTTCTCGAAGGTGAAGTCGATGCAGCGATGATTGGTACACACATCTGAACCCTCTGTGACCACCATTCAAGAATTAAAAAATCCACAGAAGGGGGGACCCTGTAGTCCTGCATGCCATTAACCGGTCCGTAAGCACTTGATGGTCCACCGTATCGAATGCTGCAGTAAGGTCCAGCAAAATCGATACGGAGTACTTGTTCTTGTCAGCCGGCAGTCTAAGCTCATCCAGTACCATACAGAGACCATCATCAACTCAGTACTATGATGGGCCCGAAAGCCTGACTGGCGAACATCAAGCAATTGATGATCCTCTATAAATTTGGTGAGTTCATTTACATGCCCCTCCAAACTTTTTGCTGGGAGTGGTAACAGAAATGCTGGATGATAATTTTTTAAGTTTTTCGGATCTGCTCCGACCTTCTTCAACTATGGGCAAAGCATGGCCTTCTTAAATCTCAGAGGCATGCCCCCACCACAGGAAAGGCCATTTCAAACATCCTGGGAGGGCAAGGGTCTCCTGGTAAGCCTGCTTTAAAAGCTGCCAAGGATGAGGCCAGGGCCTCGAGATACAGCTTCTCACCCTAATAGACAGGCACAACATCCGCTATCAATGGACACTATAGGGACATGGAAACATTAATTTTCTACATGTTCTACTTTTAAGTTCCATCCACCTTACATTGTAGGCTACACTGCTTACATAGGCGGACTTACTAATGTTTAAAAGGTAGGTTTTTACCTGCTAAAAGTTGTTATTTTGGGAGGCTGTTTTATACTTTATGTTTTATACTTCAGTAGTAAGGCTACTATAGTAGGCCTGAAGCTATGTTTTCCTCTTTCACATTAGTGGATGCCAAAATTAGCACTGCAGCTCATAAGTGACATTTTTCCTTTCTACGCCATATGTGCATTTTCTGCACCATATACTGCAGCCTCCTAAGAAAGTTAAATACACCAATCAGGAATTAGCCAATTCGTACATGTTTTACAGGGCAGAGCACTGGACAGCAGTGACCCAGTGTGCAGTGTCTAAAAATCAGCAATAAAATTCAGCAAAAATTGTGGGTGACCAAGTGGCATGTTCTCACATTTACAAATATATATATTGATGTATTTCCATTGCTGAGGTTTCTTGTTACTGTCTATTGAATTGAACTGAGTAATTGAAATGTGCACATCAAGAAATAATTCACGTATACCTTCAGTCACTTAAAAACAATGTGTCTTGGATAAAGTAGTGAGACTAGAGAAAGGGGTATCTTTTCAGAATTTGAAGCGTGTATGATGGCTTTGGACCTTGTGCATGGAGCTTTTGGTTGTGTATTATAGAGTATCACTTCTACAAAGGAAAGAGATCTTTCGTAGACTGATGGCACAACTAATAAAAGTGAGCCACATGATCCAAGACGATATCTAGTAATATCCATGTTAAAGTAATTGCAGAGACAGTATGGGCCTATTGAATTTATTGCCTCGTATCTCATAATCAGCCTTTTACTGTAGATCTTCTGCTAGGCAGAGGGGTTGCGGACAGTACTTTTGATACCTCTTACAGGGCTCAATTTTTAAAACATTTCTTCACCTAAGTGTTACATGGATGCTCAAAAATCGATTTGAACTTAAAATTCCAACCACAAATGTGGAATTTGTGAACCAAAAATTTGACTTCTGAACAAAAACCTATGGATGGGTTGGAAAAGGCCCAGCGACTTTGCACTGTACACTAAACACCAACACACTCATCTGTTTACGTGCATTTATATGCACTGAGCACATACTTTCACAGGCTTCAAACATGAAGAGAAGTCCTGGTAAAGGCAGGAGTAAGTTCCTCTTTAGATAAAGAAAAGGGAGAGTCGCTTTATTCAAGGGGTTGTAGCACATGGAGTTTTTTCCACACAGAAACATAGTTTCGCTGTCAATACTATACTCTGATGCTCTGTAATACAACAATAAATGTAGAAATTCCACAGCAGGACATAGGGTTGGCAAAAAAATGTATGGTTAGGAAGGCACATATTTTCAAGCAGACAACTAAAAATAACACTATTTAGAAAGTTTCTTTAACAATTTTCTACATCTCCTAAGTATGACACTGAGGACATCTTCTGTTCTTGACATGACACGCTGAATCTAACATATTTTTTAAAACCCCCTGCATATGTATCTAGTGGTCCAAATAGATTGACTGGGAAACCAAGCTCCATTACTCCAGAGAGATGTCAGGCAGAGGTGCAGCACTTAATAAGTCAGAGAATGCATTACAGAATGTACTGGTACTGAACTTAAGTGAATGGTTCTACAATATATACTATTGAGCATTTATGGTAAGAGGTGCTACTTTGCCTATGTTTCTGGTGGTAGTACAAATCAGACTCCTAAAGTTTCTTACTCTACTCTGCCCTTGTGAAATCTCTTAGGTATGCACAAGTGTTAACTGTAGACGCCGCCTCTACTGGGTAGGAAACGAGGAGCCCGACGTCCCATGTTTCACTGCATGAGCTGTTTTTCGCCGATAATACCTGGATCCTCGGATCGGAGGGCGTTAACTATTCTTGCCTACGGCAGCGCCCCTCTCTGGATTGAGAACCCGTTTTCTGTCGGCTCTCCTATTAAAACATCCTACACCTGGATTTTGCCTCTTTAAAGATTTGTTTGGACATCTACGCGTCGCCCAGAATAGAGCGTCCTTTTCTGGCTCCTAGCAAGGCCATCTGCCCGGTGCATTCCACGCTGTGTTTTACAGGCTGGTGGATACTAATCCTTCTGCCCCCTGGATTCCTGTTGGCCCTCTCTCCCTTTATTCGTTGTTTTGTTTCTCGACCTGAAGAAGGTGTAGCCCCGACTGGGGCCACACACCGAAACGCGTGTTTTCTGTGAAGGGGAAGCTGGATGATATCTACCCCTATCCCCTTTTACCATGATGAGCCGTTTTATTCGGTCTCAGGACCATCTTGTGGCGCTGATTCATTTTTTGTGATTGTGCGAATGTGATTAAAATGTGTGATTGAGATATTGAGCTGTATGTTGAATGGGGGCAATTTTGTAGTAACAAATGTGCAGTATGAATGAGGAGTTAGGGATGATACTTGTTGATAATCTCTGTCTTTGATGTTTTTATATGTATTATATATATTTTGCTAAACAAGATATACATTTGAAATATGTGTTAAAAATTAAATACATTTTTTATTTTTGTACTTATTGAAGTGACTGATCTTCTCTGTTATTTCTTTGCTCAGGTGACAGCAGGCTTAATTGAGGATCCCCTTTTGGGACCTTGTTCAAATTAATTGGGCAGGTAGTTTTTGTTGATGCTATTCCTGTTGTTCCCCTGTCTACCTGCCCCATCATTCTCAGGGGTCCCCCTTCTTAGTAGAGTATCCATATTATTGACACATCCCCCAGGCTGGTGCATGCTTCCTGTGCTCTGTAGCTTTTCCAGGACAATGGTGTTTAAGCAGTTGCCTGACTGCTTGATGCCTGATTATCCTGGCGAGTAGTTCTGATGGTCAAAGGTTATCATGCATAGTAGTTGTGATGACCCTGGTATGAGTTCTCAATTGTTACCAGAGATAAGTAGTTTTCTTTGGATGGTCATGTTGTGGAGGTGAGGAAGACCTGCAGCACCTACCCAGCCTTAACGACTCTACCTGATTATGCCATATGTTCCAATGCAGTCACATGAACCACTGTTGAACACAAACTTGAACCACTCACACGTTTATCATGTATGGACATGTCTTGTTTTGTCTCCTCTTTTCCTTGTTGCTGTATTTCATGATTTTAGGGGCATTAGCAGTCAGATGTGGAGATGGTAAAGGAGTCATGAGTAGTTGGAGCATGGTGTAGTTGTGCTCTGTGGTGTTTGACTGTGGTCACTGACTTGGTAAGAAACAGTGTTGGTACCATATTGGTTATATTTTTGCTGACACTTGCCTGGCACAAAGGATATCTTTGTAATATGAATCCAGGGTGCACAGATCAGCATCATGTACCAGCTGGATGTTAAGGCTACTGTGTTCTTTGCACTTCAAGTACAAATACAGTGAGGCCTCTTGGTTGATGTGTGTATGCAATGGAAAGCCCCTATCCATGATGAGGGGTGGGTGTCACTGATGTGATAGAACTGCTGTTGTGTACATGGAAACTTAACATTGTATGCCACATGGGGCATGAGTACATCAATGGCTTGTGGCTAGAGACCAATTGTCTCTCAAGTCTGCTGTCTGTAGGGGCTAAGGATGGGCGGAACTCGTGAACTTTGACTCCGTGGAATACCACTGAGTTACATATAAACTCCACGACATTCCATGGAGTTCTGCCCATCGGCAGAAATAGCCACATTGTGCTGCTCATGCTGTGATTTAGGACCAGTAACGCTTTCCATGCTGAAAAACCAGCGCTAAGGGCACCACGTGGTGCACCAGAGGGTGCAGCTACTCAAGTTGATTTTGCTGCTGTTCTTGTACATTTTCTATTCAAGCACCAGCCTTCTGACCATAAATGGTCGAGGCCGTCAGCTACCGCCAGCATTGGAAAAATCTTGCTAATTGTCCTCCTAGCGACCTTAAATCACGCTAGGGGATGCCAAGTCTCGCTTGTGCTCAGCAACTTACCATTGTAGAGCTTTGCATGAGAAAAGCTCCTGCCATGTGGCGATTTGCAGAATTTGGCTTAGTAATGCAGAATAGCCATATTTTGCTAATTCTGCAGATGAAACAGAATATTCTGCGCATCCCTTGTAGGGACCTAGTGGCATACAATTGTGTTGCACATCCACGTTTTGTCTCTAGGTTTGTGGCATGTGACGTTTTTCTTGGGTTTAATAAGGTTTGATGATGAGTAGAAGGCTACTAAAGTTGTCCTTATTGAATCTGAATCTCTGTATGGATTGCTACTCAGTGTAGCCCTGTAGTGTTGTCCTGTGCTGGAACCTCTTTTTCCTGTATACTCTTCTTCTGCTAAGGTGTCTCAAATGGATGTGTGACATGAGTAGATTATTTTCTTATGGAGAGTACATTTTTTACTGGTTGTCTTTATTGCCATAGTCCATGGCATGCAGCATTGTCATTACACTGACTAGAGGGTTGTGGAAATCTGGCTTTCTCTCACCAGAAGGTGGACATGGGGTGGGAGTGGCATAAAGGGTGCATTCCAATTTAGGTTTGCTTACCTATATGGCAACCCATCTAATTTATGTTGTTCCTGCAGTGTCAGGAACACCCAAAGTTTTTTTTAATAGCAGACACAGTGGAGACTCTGCCTTCTGGAAAACTGCATTCCCCTGAACCCCCTTTCCCTACCCAAAAGGAGGTGGCATTGTCAAGATGAGAGGAGACATATGTCAGTTCACGGCCCTACATTCAATGAGGCCCTATTTGTGGCAAGATGACTCCCCAATCTTTGGTGATTTAGCCTTTGTTTACACCACAATTTAAACAAGTCATAAACATAGGCAATATTGATTATGTATATGCAACTCAATGGTCAGATCTTTGAAACAGAAAATGTATTCAGAATTTAACATGCATTGTTTTTGGCAGGTTTTGGAAGCCCAGCCAGAAGGTACTTTTGTGACCAACATATATGCAAAGGACCGTGATGCTGGAAATAATGGAACAATAGTCTATTCAATTTCATCAGGTAATATTATTTTTTATAAAATTAGAATTATGTTTACCAACTAAAATTCTTCATTTGAAGTATAATCTTTGTTTTGTTCTGGAACGGATACCTTATTCCTACACCATTTGAATGTACAAAAATCAAAATCTTTAGAAACAGGCATGTCTCTCTCCACTAGACCGCTTTCTGTGCAACTTCAAAGCCAGTAATTCATTATCATTCAGTTGAAGCAGATCTCATCTCAGAGGTAGGGGTGAAATAGTATAGACAGGCTTAGATTTAGTAGGGTATAGGTAGTGGTAAAGATCCTAAGGTCTAGACAGAGGTGGCAGTAGGATATAATCAGAGTTACTAGAATATAGGTAGATGCAGATATGCAAGGATCTAGGCAGAAATAAAAACACTTGGGTAAAGGCTATAGATGGAGTCAAGGTACTAGTATGGACGTCTGGGAAAAGGTACTAGGGCATAGATTTTAGGTAAGTCGGAAGAAGTAGAGTTTGAAAAGTATAGAGTAGACAGAGATATAGCTATTAGGCTATAGGCAGAAGTAGATGTTTTTTAGCATAAGTGGGTATAAACATACTCAGGTGTAGTTAGGTGTAGTAGTACCAAGTTAAAAGTAAGCCTAAAGGACTCTAGGCTACCAAAAGCAGCTGCAATTTGGTTCTGTGGTGTTTATTCGATAAACCTAATTTCTCAGCATAAACAGCCTCCTTTTGTTGATGCTTCACGTTAACAGTTGGAAAAGACAAACATGTACCCAGAACATGAAACAGGAATAAAAATCAATCAACTCCCACCCAAACTGCTAACAACATGCCAGCAAATGCTAAAATAGCAAAGAAAAGGACACAAGAAATTAATGAAGAGTAGCAAAAGTCCTCTGAAGAAACAGTGAAAGGAGGATAGCAACATCATTAGAGAGAAAGATCAACAGGTATCACATACAATCAGAACCATGAGGGAAGAGATGCCATCCGCCAGTGGATAATCCAATATTGACTCCTTTTGAATGAGAGGAACATATTACTTATGCAAATAGGCACAAAGGAGCATTACTGGGCGAGAAGGAATCAATATAATAATACCCACTTTCATGACTTTAATGCCATTAATTAAGGGTCCGATTTAGTTTTCGAAGTATGGTAATTACTCTATGAAGGCGAAGCTAAAGATACTTTGCTGACCTTGGAGGATTAACGACACTCCGAATTTAGAGATGTATGTCAGCCCAGTGGACATCTCTTAACATTGGCAGGGACCGCCCTCATGGCGGTTCCTGTCAATGTATTAATAGTTTCATGGATGGCTCAGTCAGCATGACAATTTGGCTGTCTTCCAGATATTTAACATGTTTAGGTATTTTGAAAAAACAAAACCCCAGAGCTGGATTTTGCTGTTAAAAATACAAAAACTAATATTCACAACACCATGGGCTGTAAAATGGGTGGGCAGTTGAATGGCCAAACCTTCGATGACCCTTGCTCTATAAGACGGTCTGCGGAGTATATGAGTGGCAGAGACCTATTAGGTTTTGTTGCTGACATACTTATGGTCGCTCATCTGTAAATCAGGGAGGTGGTCCATCAGTTTGGCGGAGAGGATACGCCATTGCCATTGCAATGGATTATCCTCTCTGCCAAAAGTTAATTGTAAACCATGTTGAATTGGTATATCAACCAGGAGACCTTAATGTCCATTTCCCTAAAAAGACCAAAGTAAACACTGGAATTCTATACCTGCCTTATAAGAGTTCCTGAAATAAAACAAAAAGCTGAGTTACAAAGATATCCTTAGAAAAACAGACTCGCACTCTTTGAGGCGAAAAAGTGGAAAAAAGTTGGGGTGGCATGGAAATGCAGATACATGAACATGCTTGGTTCTCTGTTGGTGTAAAAAGAAAGCAACATAGTAAACTTGCCCAAAGCAGTTAAAAGGTAAAGGGCACAGTGAGCGATACTTAATAAGAAAAGATTCATGTCCTAAAAAGACATGTCGTGTGTTTGAGGGTGAAAGCGACAGAAAAAATTCTCCCCATAAACCAACCGGCAGGGAATTTTTGACCATAGGAATTATCCCACAAGGGGAAGGAAGGCATGTGCACATAATCGAGCGAAAGACATTAATGGTTCAGGAAGAAAGGAACCTTATAAAACTGGACGTTGGCTAAGAGTAAAGGAGGTCAGCTTCCACACAGAATTATGATTATTAAGTCTGTATATAGAAAAGATATATAACTGTCAACGTATATAATGTGTGGTTTTGTAAATAAAATAAACCTGAAGGGTTCTGCATCTGTCAAAACAACTTGTGGTTAAAGAAGTGCTGAAGAACGCCGATGCAGAAAGAGAACTGTAGATGCCTCAGGTTAATAATTTATCATTTGTAACAATAAATGTATTCATTTAATTTTAGTTTTAGTATTTTCAATTTTATTTGTGTTTTGTCAAGAAGGGTGACCTATTGATGACAAGTCACCTTTTTTCACCTTAAATGGAATAAATATTAAACGCTGTACAGAAATAAAAGTAAGTATGCAGTGCCAAGAATACGAGTACTGCATCGTTGTAAAGAGTTGCTCCCACCTCAAGATACGTAATTATGAAAGGACAAAATGGAGGATGAACAAATGGAAATGTAACTGATTCCTAATTTTCTATACAACTTACTGCACATACTCTTTTGACATCCATTTTCAAATTACATGAGTGCAAGAGGTGCCAGAGAATCTCACTTGCCCAGGCAGCTCTGTTGGCAAGCTTCATACCTACAGCTCATGACTTCCCAATGAGTTTCGTAGTCCCATGTTATGTTACATTTATTATGTCATGTTATGTTATTTCATTTGTAGAGATCGAACTTTTGCCTAAAAATGGATCTGACACTAGCCAAAATAAGTACAGGAAATGAAAGAAAAGTGAGAATGCTGATTCATTTAAAGATGGCGGTTTTCAATTGTTTTCTAAAAAAAGGGGTATTTTAAAGCTTGACAGAGAGTTCGGCCACCAGTGTGGAGATAATTTGCAAGCCTCTTGATCCGCCGGTACGTCACTTTTTCCAATATTAAAAATGACAAACCGTCGCAATTCCAGATAATTATCTGCCACTGAACGGGGAACACGGAATAATGAATACAAATGGAATTGGCCCTGGAGTTACCTTCGGCCAAGTTTGTTTATGGCACCTTGAACTTCGCAAAGTGACATAAAGCTTTCCTACTGCTTTTTCCTACTGGAAACAAATGATGTGCATGCTTACAAGTAGTAGCATGAACCTTTCCTGCTAGTTCATAGATAAGGCAAGCAGCCAAATTCTAAAATGATTGTAAGTTGTTAACCACCTTATTAGGCCACCAGGAAAAAGACTGTCACAATTGACCATAAGAAGGTGACCCATGGTCAATTGTGACAGTCTTTTTCCTGGTGGCAGATAATGAAAAATGTGTTTAAGGGCCTTGATCTGAAAAAAAAAACAATAAATGGTCTTGTTGACCTCTGTAGAAAAAGAGAGCTTTTCATCAAGCTAAGTTTTTTTCATGACAATACGGGGAGAAGGGCTATACCTACGTTTGAAGGCCACAAGCTAACTGTCTGCGGGGACTTGAAATACCCTAGGACAATGATTATTGGGCTATATGCACAGAATTTAGGGATCGTGAGTTCCTAATTTTGATTCTTTGTAAATCTCAATAAGGAACTTGTAATTCATAATGTACAAAAATGTACAAGTTGGTAATTGCGATTTCTAATGGGGTCGCAATAGACCTACCTCATGAATATTAATGAGTTAGGTCGCAATTTGCAATCTATTAGGAATTGCTGCCATCACAGGGATATTGGCCTGCTGGAGTCAGGAGACCACCAGGTATATGATTGCTTTTTAATAAAATAATTTATATTTTTTTTATGCAGCTAATTTTCCATAAAGTAAAACAGGATGCGTTTCAAAAAATAAAATGAAACGTTTAAGTTTAATTTTTGAAGAGCAAGCATTGGTCTCTCGGACTATTGCCTGCTCTTAAAAAATATTTGTTTCAACATTCACAAAGAAGAAGGTGTCCTGAAAGGATCCCTTCCCATTTGCGAATGGTTACCACCTTCCTTGAGGTGTTGGCAAAAGATGAATGTTTTGCGACCGTAATTTAGTGTAAAACATTCATATATAACCGTGCAATTCAGTATTTGGAAGGGACTCCCTAAACACGCCCCTTCCTAATATCTAGGGCCAGATGTATCAATATTAAGAATAGCGATTTCCTAATTGCGATCCGCAGAAGTCACAATGAAAATAACTATTCCTAATGTATGAAACTTATTCATTTGAATTTATTGAGTCCTAGTGGGTCACAAATTAACCTGCTTCATGAATATTAATGAGGTAGGTCACAATTTGAGACCCATTAGGAATCAATGATATCACAGGGCCTCCATGTCTGTGATTGCTTTTAAATAAATCAGTCTTTACTTTCTAAATGCAACCTGTTTTCCTGAAAGGGAAACGGAATGCGTTTAAAAAGAATGTGTCTTTTCAAAACATGTTGTTTGCTTCACAGGATGCAGCGGTCCTGTGGACAACTGCCTTCTCTTAAACAAACTTTTTTTTTACATTCACAAATGGGAAGGGTCCCGAGGAGACCCATTCTCATTTGTAAATACATTGCCACAACACTTTCGTAAATTATTAATGTTTTGCGACTGGAATTCAGTCTCAAAACATTAATAAATACCATTCTGATTCAGTATTTGGAAGGGACGCCCCTTCCAAATACCGGATTAATATTTGGTTGCAAACAAAAATTGCGATTCAGTAGTGTGGTACCGAATCACAGTCTGGGTTTGATAAGTACTAAAAGGTTTTTTTGTGGTAGAAAAAGGCTGATTCTATGAATCTGGCCGTTTTTTACCACAAAAAAACTTGATACATTTGGCCCCAATTTGCTAAACACAAACAGCGATCCTGTAACATGTCAACAAATCACAATTTGTGCTTTGTCCAAGTGGAAAATTGGGCCATTTCGAAAATGCTTTTGTACATATGCCCGTTAGTCTTGTCCCAGTTAATTTTAAGAAAATTAGAATCCATCCAATAGGCCACTGCAAAATACAATCAGATATAGAAGAGCAGTTCTGATCTTATGACTTGGCAGGGCATCATCAATGGAGGGCACAAACCCAAATAAGCCAACAAAATAACCAAACGAGATTCAATTAAACCAACTAAATGAAATGAAAAATGAAGCTTATAAAATAAATACTAAACTCAAAACCAAGTGGACCTGTGAGCAGCGGGATCGATCTGGAGGCATAGGTGACTGGGAGCACAGTCCCAGACTCATGGAGTTGTCAGCGGCAATGGGGGAGCAGCGCAGTGACCAAGGGTCAAGGGCTACCCGAGCTTAACATGGGCAACTTGCTCGAGAGCCAACTAACCATGCAATGACAAGTCAGCGCAGTCACCTCCTCCTGCTTCCATACCCTTTGCATGCTCTGCAGAATCTTCAGAAGGTTCCCACTCAACACCAGAAAGACCATCAAGCAGGTCAGGTTTCTCATTGCGAGTGGTCGCGCATGCTTGCGACCGCTCGCAATGAGCTATTACCAGTCCGCATTGAGAAAGCTGCAGCTCGAGTAAAAATCTACTTGAGGGGCAGAAAAGTACAGGTCTCACTGTGCAAGATGCCGTTTTCAATGATTGCACAGTGCCGGATGCTTGTCCGCACTGTGCAATCATTGATAACAACATCTTGCACAGTGCGAACATACTACTACGCAGTTTGTATAGTGCTACGCGTAGTGCAAAGTGCACTTCGTGTAGCTATGCGAGACGCTACTTCGCAACCACCTACGCCCTCCCCTAATATTGTTGTCAATGTATTTCCCCAGTATATCACTTTATCTTTGGACTACACTTGCCCACTCCAGGCATTCTTTTTCTCACACAACCCCATTAAAAATGTTTGCCCAAGAGTGTGGAAACATGCAGCCCATTACAGTCCCTCCTCTCTGGTGGTATAGCTTACTATCTTATAAAAATAAGTTGTTCACTAATAAAAACTGGGCAAAATCTAGAAGCTTCCTCGAATGTTGGCTGATTTCATAAACAGAAAATATCTTATCACTTTCAAGCCTTTCTCATGTACTATTTTTGTATAGAGACTAGACACATCAATTGTGACTAATTAATGCTAATCCTCCTAAGGTACCTCCATACATTGGTTCAATAGATCTTTTGTATCTGATATGTACAAAGGGAGTGTAGTCACGATGGGTGATATAAAAACATCTATATATTCCAAAATGTTCTCAGTGTGTTATCCAGTCCCCTTAGATAATTTGATGACCAGGAGGAGATCTGCCTTCCTTGTGTATTTTCAGAGGAAAATAAATAATTGCTATATTAATATCCACATATCTATATTCTACTGTCAATACATCCATGTCCAAATATTCCTTCAGTTTCCTCTTTAAGGACTTGAATAATTCTCAACTACATATAATTCTCTTTTAGCATCTTTATCATAATCATAACAATTCATAACTACAACATTTCCCTTGTCAGCTTTCCTAATGATAATTGATGTGTCTTTTGTAAAAACTGTTTAATTTATCCTATTCACTTTTATTCGAGTTATACTGTTTTTTACATCTTTAAAATAAATCCAGCTCATACAAAACTAAATTATCACTGTTAAAGTTAAGTAGACATTTGGATTGTGGCTTAAGAACACTATCTGGGCTTGCTAATTCTATGATTCCTAGATGTTTTGCTATTTCGTCAATGTCTTTGGTCTGTCCCTCTTCCAGGCTCATTATGGTCACAATGTCTGGTAAATCCTTAGTATTTCTGTGACTTACATCATCCTTTAATCTAAAGTAGGACCTTTGTTTAGGCATGCTATCAAAAAAATTCCTTTGTTTCAATTTTCTGGTAAACGGTAACAAATCAAATTTTACTTGTAGTTCCTCAAGATGCATTGAAGACCAAAATGTATTCCTCTATTTAACACTGCTTAGCTGTGGCTAACAGATCACTCTGAAAGATTAGTTTCTATGTTCACTGAATTCCCTCTACTACTCCTACATCCTCTTTTCCCTCTTGTTGGTTGTTTCTTGCTCCATGTTCTTCCCTGTTGGTTGAGGATCTTCACTGTTCTGCCATA
The DNA here is from genome assembly GCF_964261635.1 of Lissotriton helveticus. NCBI lineage: Eukaryota > Metazoa > Chordata > Amphibia > Caudata > Salamandridae > Lissotriton > Lissotriton helveticus. Next base: position 1,994,242,704 of record NC_136059.1, on the reverse strand, counting down.
CATATTCTCCTTATCTCCTCTAAATAGAGGCAGATCCCTGACATAGCATTGAGTTTGTTTTATTAGAAGTATCAGAATCTGAACCGCTATTATCGGTGTCTAAATAGGATATCGTACTGGTCCTAGGGGCCTCACTAAGTTGTTTTATTCTCATCTTTATTCATCACAGATTTCTTACAAATCATATTATCAAGTTTACAAGCACATGTATATATTCTCCCAGTTCTGTAATCTCTCTCAATTTGGAGAAATGTGGACCTTTCTCCTATTCCTAATTTCCCCTTAGAATCTGGTCATCACATCATCTAATATCTTATAGTTTTTATCGGTTAAGTTATGTTATCTAGTGTTTATAGCAAGTTAATCACCTGTGAGGAAATTCTGGTACTCTGTAGCATGTGTGTGAGGCCAGCCTTCGGGGCTCATTTGAAAAGCCAGGTCTTCAACATCTTTCAAAAGTTGAGAAGATAGAAGGAGGCTTTTCTATGTAGTGGGAGGTCATTCCAGGCTTTAGGGTCGAAGTACGAGAAGGTGCCCCTCCAATGTTGTTTATGCATGGGGTGTGTGCTAGTAAGAGAGCTTCAGAACAGAAGCATCTGAAAGGTTAGTGAAAGTTAATGCAGCTGTTGAGGTAGGCACGGCCAGTGTTGTGGAGAGCTTTGTAGGCCTTGGTGAGGAGTTTAAAGCGTGCACCACTGTGTATCAGTGGCCAGTGGAGTTCCCAGAGGTGTGGTGTGATATGGGATCGGTGTGGGAGGTTGAGGACTAGTCTGGCTGCTACGTTTTTGATGCTCTGCAGTCTTCTCATGAGTAAGTTGATAATCCCTGTGAACAGGATGTTTCCATGGTCTAGTATGCTGGTGATGAATGCTTGGGTGATCGTGTTTCTGTTGTTATCTGGTAGCCACTTGAAGATTTTCTTCCGCAGTCTTAGTATGTTGAAGAAGGCCAAGAACAAAGTGTTGACTTAGGCGGTCATGTCCACTTAGTTGTCTATGATGATTTTGAGGTTTCTCACTTGCAAGAAGGGTGTGAAGATGGGTCCAAGGTTTGTGTGCCATCAGGTGGAGTCCCATGGTGAGGAATTTTCCCAAAGAGGACTGCCTCATTCTTGTTTGAGTTCAATTTGAGGCAGCTGTATTTTATCCCGCTGGCTACATCTGTAGTGAACTTGTTCTTGGTGTTGGGTGTTTAATCTGAGAGGGACAGTATTTGTTGCGTCTCGTTGGATAAAGTGAGTATGTTTATCTTGTGAGCTCACATGACGTCGGCCATTGAGGTCATATAGATGCAGTGCTGCAAAAACAACAATGATGGACAGAATGTGGATCAATGTCACACATTCACACCAGTCAAAAGATCTGGGCCCAAATCCATCGTTTTTCCACTCCACACCACCCTGGGTTAGACAATGGCGATATGCAAATCAGCGCTGACCCTGTGCCCCATGGGAACAGTCCAGTCCGAACTACAAAAGCCATGTCCTTCCCAGAACGGAAACAAGCATCCGAGGACCGGCCCGGTTTCGAGGTAACACCTCTCATCAGCCCGGCTAGCTTGCTTCCAGTGGTGTGGAGTGCCTGGGACTCACGTCTGAGCATCCCCAGTACACTTAGAGCGGTTACTGCAAAAACAACAATGATGGACAGAATGTGGATCAATGTCACACATTCACCCCAGTCAAAAGATCTGGGCCCAAATCCATCGTTTTTCCACTCCACACCACCCTGGGTTAGACAATGGCGATATGCAAATCAGTGCTGACCCTGTGCCCCATGGGAACAGTCCAGTCCGAACTACAAAAGCCATGTCCTTCCCAGAACGGAAACAAGCATCCGAGGACCGGCCCGGTTTCGAGGTAACACCTCTCATCAGCCCGGCTAGCTTGCTTCCAGTGGTGTGGAGTGCCTGGGACTCACGTCTGAGCATCCCCAGTACACTTAGAGCGGTTACTGCAAAAACAACAATGATGGACAGAATGTGGATCAATGTCACACATTCACCCCAGTCAAAAGATCTGGGCCCAAATCCATCGTTTTTCCACTCCACACCACCCTGGGTTAGACAATGGCGATATGCAAATCAGCGCTGACCCTGTGCCCCATGGGAACAGTCCAGTCCGAACTACAAAAGCCATGTCCTTCCCAGAACGGAAACAAGCATCCGAGGACCGGCCCGGTTTCGAGGTAACACCTCTCATCAGCCCGGCTAGCTTGCTTCCAGTGGTGTGGAGTGCCTGGGACTCACGTCTGAGCATCCCCAGTACACTTAGAGCGGTTACTGCAAAAACAACAATGATGGACAGAATGTGGATCAATGTCACACATTCACCCCAGTCAAAAGATCTGGGCCCAAATCCATCGTTTTTCCACTCCACACCACCCTGGGTTAGACAATGGCGATATGCAAATCAGCGCTGACCCTGTGCCCCATGGGAACAGTCCAGTCCGAACTACAAAAGCCATGTCCTTCCCAGAACGGAAACAAGCATCCGAGGACCGGCCCGGTTTCGAGGTAACACCTCTCATCAGCCCGGCTAGCTTGCTTCCAGTGGTGTGGAGTGCCTGGGACTCACGTCTGAGCATCCCCAGTACACTTAGAGCGGTTACTGCAAAAACAACAATGATGGACAGAATGTGGATCAATGTCACACATTCACCCCAGTCAAAAGATCTGGGCCCAAATCCATCGTTTTTCCACTCCACACCACCCTGGGTTAGACAATGGTGATATGCAAATCAGCGCTGACCCTGTGCCCCATGGGAACAGTCCAGTCCGAACTACAAAAGCCATGTCCTTCCCAGAACGGCTGATGAGAGGTGTTACCTCGAAACCGGGCCGGTCCTCGGATGCTTGTTTCCGTTCTGGGAAGGACATGGCTTTTGTAGTTCGGACTGGACTGTTCCCATGGGGCAACAGGGTCAGCGCTGATTTGCATATCGCCATTGTCTAACCCAGGGTGGTGTGGAGTGGAAAAACTATGGATTTGGGCCCAGATCTTTTGACTGGGGTGAATGTGTGACATTGATCCACATTCTGTCCATCATTGTTGTGTTTGCATATAGATGCAGTGGCATAATGAAACTTGAGGGGTTCTGCCTGCAAATTACATAGAGAGGGTCCCCTACGCTCAAGACCCAGGCAGGAGCTCTGAGACAAGTGGCTCGCTGACCGTGCACAGTGCCATAGGGGGTCCCTGGAGCTTGCTCTCACACCACGGGGCTGCAGGGTCTTTTGTTACGCCGCTGTGTATCTCTTGAAGAGTAATTTGCAGAGTGCTGAGCCCTGTGGGACTCTGCAAATAAGATCTCAAGTTTCAGAGGTGTAGGGGGGCATGTTGATGGGTTCAGTTCTTCCAGAGAGGAAGAAGAAGATCCATTACAGGTTAAGTCCCTAGATGCCTTCTTCATGGAGCCATTGGATTAGGATGGAGTGGGAGACAGTGTTGAAGGTTGCTGATAGGTCTAGAAGGAGGGCTGCAGTTTTCCCCCGGTTAAGGATCATCTGGACATTATCCATTACTGCAATGAGGGCGGTTTCCATGCTGTGGTTGGTTCTGAATCCTGATTGTGAGGTGTTGAGAAACTATTTGGTGAGGTGGCTTTGGCAGTGCCTTTTTCCATTTTCCCTTTGCTGGTTTTCCTTTTCCATTATAGTTGTATGCAGTGTTACTTAGTCATATTGAGGGTATTCTCAAAAGAGGTCAAGGATGCAATTTCAATCTTTATTTCCTATATGTCTATATTCCTTTTTTCACCTCTGATTATTAGCCTGATCTATAAACATACCCTTGAGATCCCTTGATGTTTCATTAAGATTCCTTTCCAACCTATTTAACCTTTCCGCATACAGATTTTAGAATCATCATATCCCACCCCTTTGATGACTCTCATTCGGACAAACTCTCAAGTTTATCCGAATGAGATTAATAAACACTTATCCCCCTTGCTCTACCACTCTTCCACTTACTGTTCCACTGTCATTACTCGTGAAAAAGACATTGGTAAGTTCCTCTTTCTTGCTCAAATGTTTTGCTATTTTATGAAACTCAAAAAATCCATTGTAATCAATGATGATATATCCTTAGATGCTATAGAGTTTCCTACTTGAGTCCATCATCAGTTGCTGATGATGGACTCAAGTTAAAGACTCAAGAGAAAGATCCTTGAAAACTGAGGGAATGGTGGGGAAGGAGGCAAAAGGGCAAGGTAAGACCTCTCTTGCAATTCAGATGGAATAATAAAACAGAGAGCTTGTAATTTGCACATGGCCAAATAGCACCAGTGCAGTTAGAGCATAGGTACCTATCATCTGACTTGGAGTTTAAACCCGAAACGCAAGTAGCTCAGTAGCTGTAATCAATGGCAGCCAGTAAGTACAATTAAGAGGGGGTAAAGGGGTTAGGGTGCATTCACATGTATGCAGACTCATTTACACCTATACATTCAAATCCAGATGTTCACACACACACACAGATTCACAACACTCACTCATGAATGCACATACATTTGTTCATGGCACGCACCAAACAGTCAATAAAAAACAACACTTACATGCTACAGGTTTCAGTGAGAGAACCCTCAGAGGTTACAGAAGGGATGGGACTCCTGCCTCCCTTCATTGGCTAATCTTAGGTCAGCCAATGAGGGGAGGCAGCTGTCCCTACCTCAGCTCAGAGTAGGATGGGGTCAGAGAGACTGCTGAACCCACCCACTCTATGACAAGGTTTCAGTGATAAACACTCAGCCCTAGACAATTCAAGGCTTAAAACTGAAGCACCCAGGTATGAGGCTATCACTGACGCTCTCCCTCGACATGAGGAGGAGGGCCTCAAGGACCTTTGCTGAGCTGAGGAGATCACGCCCACAGAGGCTATGACATCCTCATCCCAGCAAAGTTCAGCTCAGGCAGCCAGAATTCTGCGCATTTAGCACATGTCTAGCTCCTGGCTGCCTGACCTGAAAATGAAGAGCGCCTATCAGGCTGACCTCCACTCAGCCTGACAGACACTGCTAATGCCCAAAAGGTGCAGGGGCGTGGCCCCTATACCCTTAAGGACGGGCTGCTGCTGGTTGTCATTAGTGCCACTTGGTTTTACATTTAATGACACACCACAGACAAAAGACGAGGAAAAACTGTTGCAGCTCACTTTTTCCACAATTTTATATTTTGTCAAATATATTATGAAATGCAATAAAAGCAATGTGTGCTATTAAGGAGAGTCCTATGCCAATGCGTAGGACAGTCCAATGCTTTGCCATTTATGTCAAATACCTCAATGTTGCCTGCAGCCACTTACGGATTTTTTAGCAGCTCCAATTGAATAGTTGGGCCAGTATCAAAAAAGTAAGTTTACTTCTTTACGGGACCCGCCATCAAACAATTGGCGGTCTGGCAGCAAAATTACGATGTAGGTGGTCTGTTGACGGAAAAATGCCGGAGTCCCGTGAACACCGCCATTTATGCGCAGACCACCGCAATGGCGGTAGGGGGAAAGCAGCTGTCAGAGAGCAGTACAGATAAATTCACAACCGTCCGAATTACGAGTTGGCTTTCTGTTAAGCCGACCATGCCCAGAAGACCGCCTGCTTCGAGTTGGCAGAATCGAAGGAATTAGGGTGCCTACTCACCCAGTTCTTTATCTTTCCTTCAGTCTCCCACATGGATCCCTTCCTCCAGGGCCCCCATTCACAGCAGTATTGTGACCACAAAGAAAACTACCCTGTTGGCGTTGAAATCCAGTTAAGTCTGTTTTGCAGTATTTACCCATTGACTGGACTGGAGACATATGGTCCTGACTAAGGGTGGGCGGCCAGCTACGCTCCGTGCCCGTCTCCTACGCATTTTGCGTCGCGGGCGTAGCCAGGCGGCACTACGCGCGCTCCGCAGACGGAGCGTAGCCGGCCGCCACCCGCCTCCCTCCCGCCCTCCCTAAATACATTAATAAAAGTATGAAAAGCTATTAAAAACACTTACCTTGTCTGCCGCGTCCCCGGGGCTCCCTCTCGCCGTCCCGCAATTCTCGCCGCCATTTCGGGTCCTAATGCGCATGCGCGGGCGGCCGCGCATGCGCATTTCTCATGAGGAATGCGCATGCGCAGCCGCCCGCGCATGCGCATTAGTATCCGGGTCGGTGGCGGCGCGAATCGCGGGACGGCGAGAGGGAGCCCCTGGGACGCGGCAGACAAGGTAAGTGTTTTTAATAGCTTTTTATACTATTATTGATGTATTTAGGGAGGGCGGGAGGGAGGCGGGCGGCGCGGAGTGGGGCTACGCGGAGTGCGCGGGTGGGCGTAGTTGTGTGCCCACTTCGCGTAGCTCCGCGGAGCCCCACTCCGCACACTACGCCCAGGGTTAGTCCTGACAACAGCAATGGGAAAGTACTGGTAGTTTTCCCCCATTGTGTCATTCATATGTATACATTTAACACATGTGCAGTCAAACTACACACCCTTGCATCAACACATATGAGAAAATATTCCCCCGCCATCAGAAATACTGCATCTGGCCCAGGAGTGACATCATAATGCGGCAGGTGGGAGACCACCGCTGTTGCGGTCTTCTTCGGACCCCCGCAGTGGGGGTATGACAGTAATACCGAAGAACTTGTAATAAGGCCCTTACATTTAATTCATTAAAGTTTTAAGACTACACTTCGCCTGTGCTAGTTCCCAAAAGGAGTGCCATGGTCCCCACTGGCAACCATGGCTCAAATTAAGGACTGCGTGTGGTGTATAACCATAGAGGATGAACTTACTTCCCTACTCTAGCTGCACTCTATGAAATATTGGGGGAAGCAGTTGTTTCTTGATGAAGAAGCCGCAACCAAATTATGTGGCATGCTTCATCATTGGTGATCTTACCCTGGCAAGATGGTTATATCAGGGCAGACCCAACCTCTTCTGTGAAGGAGTTCTTGATAAAACTTATACCTGTAGAGGGCCGAGATTCTGGGGTATACCAAAGAATTTTCTTTTATTGATTGGTACCCTAAATATGATTGAAAGCTGTTCCTAAGGATCTGGTGCAGTGCACTATTCATCATTTAATTTGCCAACATGTTTCTACTCACTTGTGTGCCTGGAACTTGGTCAATGGCATTCACCAGTGTTATACTAGGATCCCTATTCATTAACAGTACACACATTCAAAAAATGGTGAGACAAGAAACTCTACCTTCACCGTTTTCTATGTCAACCCAAATAAGGACTGGTCTATGACTTCATGATTTGGCACAGGTGTGGCTACTCCTGTAGTCACACATTTATCCAGGAGGTGCACCAATAAGTCACATTCAGTACTCCAAGCCGAACTTCAGAAACAACTGGTGCCCCCATTATTTTCTAGGGTGCAAATAGGATAGGAAAGTAATTCATCCGCTTTAGATATACACCATACCCTTTGTGTCCTGCTAATACACTGAGGATCATCCTAGATTCTTATAACTGATTTTAGAAGATTCTTAGTCAGTACGTTATTTTGAATAATGCAAGTAAAGTGTACTTCTGGCTTAGACCACACCGTTATCCTTAGGGACAATAAGGATGAAGAGTAGAATGTCCTTCAAATGGGAGAGGGCAGCCTCATGGTGCATAATACAGGATGACATTGAAATCAGTGATCACAAGAGACATTTCAAAAGCCTAATTTCATCCTCCTGGATAAGAATGTATGTACCCCACACCCCTATACCGCATGTAACTATTGAAGTACAGTTTGTTTGTTATATTCTGAATATAGAATATGGTGGTGTGTTGCCAAACTTAACTGGGAACTCAAGTAATTAATTGTGAGCTTGGACAATGCACATGTGTCTCTTGTTTAGAAATTGTCACTACTTTATACCTAGATCAGAGTTCAAGCTCAAGTAAGTAACATCACTCACCGTCTGTAAGTTGGTGTCATTGGCACTCATGAGCTTGATTCTTTGATTGTGGTGGGCAACCTTCATCACCTAAACGGTTGTTTTTTAAATTGATCATGTGTTGATATAGGCAATTTATGTTCCATAGAAATTTTGGAAATCATCGAATGTCCTGGAAATCAAGGCAGAATCCCCTGTGTAAAGGAGAATAACGATAAATCCTGGTCCTATCCTGACTGAGGCACAATTTCCACCTTTTAGCCCTGCCTGCAGTCTCTTTTTCTAAAGGAACTATACAAATGCCATAACACCTTCCTGTCTCTCCTCAGTATCACAGGGAAATGACTCTGAGAACTCCCTGTGCATGCCACAATGAGCAGAAGCTGCAAGATAATTATTCCTCTTATAATATTGAGAAGTTTCATTTTCAAATGCAGAACTCTCAAGTGGGCCTTTATCTTTGCTCTGTTAACTGTCAAAAGCTGTGCTAAGATCCATAACTTAGAGGATGGCGCCATTGTCCACGGTTATATATTGCTCAATGATAAGATAAAAGTTTAGAAATTATTCAACTATGACCAATTTTAGAATAAACCCCTACTGGTTGACTACCAGGATTTTTTTTCCTTAATCTCATCTTGCATCCTCTTAACGAACACCCATAGGCTCACTCTCATGGAAGTATTTGGCAGCGAGATATGTTGATAAAACACTGGCTCAAATCCACCACTCTTCTTGAAGATCAGCTTGACAAATGAATTGGGCCGGGAACCAGAAGCATATGAGGTTTGAACACTTATCAGCAGATCCAGGTTGGATTTATAAAGGTCCATCAGGACAACCTCTGGACCCTGGGTCCCACTAGGAAAACATCTAGAGTCTGCCTAAGGCCCAAATAAAATATGGCACTTGTACCAGAAACAGAGACAACAGAATCAGGTAATCCAACGTCCTCTATACAGATTTTGAAAATGTGTCACTCCCAAGAAGGCCAATTGGTCTAAGAAGGGATTAATTACATGAGCCACCAAATGCCAAATGTTGTCAAATCTCAAAATTTGTAGTAAATCCTAATGTAACAAACAACTGGAAAATCTTTTCGAGCAGACTGCTCGTACTTTTTCATTCTTCATTCTTAGAGAATGCAAATTCACCTAAAAGTATTGTCGTAAGTTGTTACTGATATGGGAAGCCAACTTCAGCATACATTCAAAAGCATGAGAAATGTTTAAAACATCATCCCACCAAACCAAACTCCTGAGAATGGCTCTCCAGTCATGATTACTCAAAGGCCATTGGGTCCATTGTCAACGACTGTAATGCCTTATATCATAGATACTATCAAAACAAATCAGAAAACTTCAAAGGGGCCAGAGAGCAGCCGCAGAATTGAGACTGCGCCTAAAAAGCCTGGACGAAGTAGCAACGTACCTCAAAAGCCTAATATGAATCCCAGTCAAGGACAGCATTGCATTTAAGATTCTAAGCTCAACCTACAAATGCATCGAGGTGCAGCACCCAAATCTCCCTGTTAAAATATATCGTCCGACTCTCTGAAAATTGAAGACAGCGTTTAATTCTTACCAATAGCTTTAGACAGCGGCAACAATGAAGTACGTAATTCATAATGAACCTTAACTTAGCCTTAGCAGAGGGTTTTCAGGCGAGAATAAAAATGGGCCTACCTAGTGTTGTCAACATCTCAGCCCTTGTATATAGATAACTTGCTGTACCGTCAACCTTTTACTTCGTTTACATACCTATTTTGCATAGTGTATCAAATCGGCAAAGACTGTATTTTGCTAAACAGTGGATCCATGACAAAAATGGAAGCATCCGAAACCTTGCCACAATGAAATGCTTAGGTGAGCTGCTTAAAGTGAGGTGGGTATGATGGCTCGGTGGCCTAATGCATACACTCCTGGGATCAATGTTAGGCGTCTTGATTACATGCTCAAATCCTTGTGGATCCACTCAGCATTTCATCCTTCCAAGGTTGATAAAATGAGTACCACTGAGCTGGCTTACAATAAACATCCGTCATCTGTCAATTGTGCCAAAAGAAGCTCATCGTTGGTGAACGTGCACTCTACCTACTGTTTTATAGTGCTGAATCCCTCTTATTACATATAGTTTACGCTACTGTAAACATCTAGGTTCGAAAAAATATAATTACCTTTGAGGAGTAGTTTATTTAATGCATATTTAAGCCTTTTCTCCAAAACTGATTTCTACAATGTTCCCTTTCACCTATCTCCCATAAAATTGTGCAATCTAGGATTGGTTTTCTTTTTCTTCCACATTCAGCTCGGCCGTGTGCCTTTTCAATCAGACCGCGATAGGACACTGTATGGGAGCACGCCACGGGTGCACACTGAGGTTAAATTGTTCAGCCATTAAAAACGCGAGTTCAATAGGAAAAAGGACATTTTGGACGCTTTCCCGTGGATTCTTACGTGTTATTTCTGTAAGCCGGAGGAGGTGCTGCGGTGTTCTTTCTGATTATCACAGCTGCGGATGATTTATGACCTGTGATTTGCAGGAGGGAGAATTGCGCTATTGTCAGGTTTATTTCTCCCCGGTGAGTCGTTGCACAAAGCTCCCCTGCTTTGCTGCCTTATGGTTTTCAGACAATAAATTAAGTTTGAAATGAAACGCCGTTGACCATATTGTAGTTCTCAGCAGACTAAGTTTAGGAAAGAATATTGCTTTTTAAACAACCCTTGTAATTATTGGAGGTTTATAGCCGCATGCTGCAGTTACTGTATTTAATGTGTATTGTTCCATACAGTAATCTCGGCTCCTGCTGCATGAACCTTGAACAAAACCATTGATTTTCTTGCAAAATAGCTTCATGTGGATGGAAATATTTTAGCTTGGTGTGATCAGTGACGTTTAAAGGCATGGACAAAGTGGGCTCTTGCCCAGGGGGACCTTTGGAAAATGAATCTTCTTTCTATTTTACCTGAGTCTATCCTCTTTCCATACGTCTTGCCTGCGGCCCCCATATACCTTAAGGTGGCATAGTGTCATCCCAGGATTTCTGACATTTCAATAATGCTGCTCACAAATCTTGTGACATTTCCTCAAGCCTTTGTGAGCTGAACTGCTCTACATAGCTCTAACCCCTTCGGTGCTGATGACAGCCCCCGTCCGTCATGCACCACGGTGGGCGTGTGCTGATGACCGCTGAGGGCTGTAATGAACCCGCCCACTACTGAAAACGCCGCACAGGCTCAGAATTGCACCCGTGCCCAAGGGGTTAATACCCTGAGGCTGTATTACAGATATTTTGTTTATTTATAGGTTTTATATAGCTATAGCTAGACCTGAAGGTATCAGAGCACTTTACATATAATGGATGATTGTTTGATTGAAGTACATAGATATATACAGACAAAGAACATCACAGATAGTCTAGGCAGTTACAATATGTGGACATCCGAATAGCATAAGTTTATGGAGTAATTTACATAGTAATAGCGGGTCTGGTCTGTTTGGGTGTGAGATTTGGGAATATGGCTGTGTGCGTATCAAAGTATTTGTTTAGCAGTAGGTTTTTAAAGTCCTGTTTGAAGCAGGAAAAGAAGAGCTTGCAGCGGAGATCTCTAGGGAGTGAGTCCAGATCCTAGGTGAATTTCCAAAGAATAAGCATGTCTGGGAGGATTTCTTTTTCAGTTGGGAGGTATGAGAAGAAGTGAGTTGGAGCCTCTGAGAGTCCTGGCTCTCCCTGCTTTTGGAAGTTTGGTTTCTAGATAATTGAGTTTATATGTATAAAGGGCTTTCTGGGTGATGCAAGCAGTCTTAAATCTTCCTTCGATGGGAAGCTAATTGAGGCTCTTGAGGGCCGGTAAGATGTGCTCAAACCATTTAAAACTTGGTAGGAGCCGGGCAGCTACGTTGAAAACTGCTTCTCGGGGGCAAGGTGATGTTTCAAAGTTCCTGTGAAGATGGCGTTGCCATAATCAAGTTCTGAGAGGACCAGAGATTTCACTACCATCTTAAAATCATCAGGGGGAATGAATGGTTTGATTTTCTTGGGATGTTTTAGTGTGTAAAGTACTCCTTTGGATGAGTTGTTGATTGGACCCTTCATTGGCATGTTTTTGTTCAGGGTGATGCCCAAGGTCTTTACGGAGTTGGAAAGTGTGGGAGAACAATGTAGGGCATTCAAATTTTTGAGCCATTCTTGGATTGGTAGAGGATTGTTTTCAGGTGAGATAAGTAACCGTTCAATTTCGTTGGGGTTTTAAGCCAAGTTTTTGTTTTGATTACTGTGACATTCAGATGTAGGATGACACTGGGTGATTTAATTTAATTTTGTAGTAGAGTTGGGTGTCATTGGCATATATGTTCTATTTGACCCCTGCTTGGTTCAGGATAACAGTAAGGGGCGCCATGAAGAGACTGAAAAGGGATGGGGAGAAAATTGAGCTTTGGGGGTACACCATGTGGAAATAGTGTAGGTTTCGAGTGACAGTTGTTGATTTCTATTTGTTGCAAGCAATTCTACAGGTAATATGTCAACAATCTTAGGACTGTGCCATTGATACCAGCGAGGTTCTTAAGTGTCTTGACTAATGCTGGATGATTTACAGTATCAAAAGCCACAGACAAGGCAAGTAGAATTTGGAGGCATGAGTCACCTTCATCTAAGAATCTGTGAATGAATATCATCCGAGATATTGAGCATAGAGTTTCTGTATTACAGCCTTTCCTGAATCGTGATTCGAAGGTGTCATGGAGGTTGAATTCATCTATGTATTTGTTGAGTTGTACTAGGAAACATTTCTCCATTGTTTTGGCTAGGAACCGGAGAGAGGGCACATGGTCCCATCACCGCTGCACATCTTTTACTGGGTGCCCAGAGCCCGACTGCAACAGTGCATTCTATTATTGTAAATTTCCTGCTCAGATTTCAGATGTGAATTTATTAATATTCCCTGATTTTTTGTATTTTAGAGGCAATTCACAAATACATTTATGAGTATATAAAGTATTACTACAGGAGTACTACTTCACAAATTCACAAATGTCTTTACGATTTGGTCCCTAGGCTCAGACGTTTTTCCACCCATTCGGGCTGGAGCCATTTTAATATCCATATACTGAGCTCTCTTAAAACCATGAAATAAAAATATAAATATGTATTTTCAAATGTTAGAATTCCAGGCCCTAAGTCATCTTTTTTTCTATGACTCAGCCAAGTCCTCATCTGAGCGTGGATCTTCGTGTGAGAATTTGGTCTCTCACTGTGTCTTTCATTGTTAGATTCTCACCCTCCCCTGTTTGTGGCTATGGTGCAGGCCAGGAATAGCCCAGACATCAAGATCTATCATTATTAGCATCTAATAACAGTTATGCACAGGCATGAGTGTAGGCCTTTATGTGTGTTCACCAACTTTGGCAAGAATCCCCCACATTGCTCACCCAGAAAATTCCACTTTAATGGCAGAATTCTCGACTTGGGAAATCCAGCTATAATTACAAATTAACACTTGATGTATCAATAAAGCGTATTTCCATTTTAAAGGGAAAATGCATGCGTTCAAAAGTGATTTTTAGTTGTGTTGATTCCTTTAAGAATCTGGATCCATGTGGCAATGGTTAAGTAATCCAAAAAGCATGGAAAGGAGTAGTTTAAGGGAATCACTTCATACTTCCTCCCAAAATCACATATTCAAATAATAGATGTCAGGGAGCCAAGATTAAAGAGTCTGGGTAAGCATAACTGGGAACATCAAATGCAGAGACAAATAGGAGTACCTCTACAAATAGTAGAAAAGGTAGAGATATTTATTAAACAGGCGTTTATTTCTATCTCGTTGCATTCTTCGTCATCCTGTATATCCTCACTATCGACAATGATTCAGGTGAGTAGTGGGCTCTCTTGGGAACAATTAGTGGATGGAGGCTTTTGTTCTGTTTCTTATGTGGAGAAGAAAGTACAAATCCACATAATCAAGGTACCATGTATACTCCTGCTTGTGTGTGTTGCTCGGAGAGGATCATAAATTGTATGGTTAACTCTCTTATCACTCAGAAAAAGGGCAACAGAATTAAACATGCAAAGGAGGAGGTCATTTGCCTGACTGTTTTTATTGTTGGCCTCTTCTGTGAACAATAAAAAAAGTGTATGTGAAAGATCTGTACACGCAGACCCTTAGTCAACATGTTTCTGCTCTCACGCAGAGCACTGACCCTATTGTACTGTTCCCCTAACTAGGATCCTACTATTAAAGGTTGGTAGGGGAGAAAGGGAAAAACACCTTGTTCCCTTAGTATTGAAGAAGGGTTGCAGACCACTATTCGATTAGAGCAAATTACACTAAACTTGACAATGCCCTTCACTGTTATCTTGTTTGTGGTTACAGCTAGCCCTGTTCCCCGAGTCGGTCTGTTGCTCTTACAAGCAACGGAGAAACCTAAGGAGGTACTCGATGATGAAACATGCCATTGGAATATCTCTATATGGGTTTTGTATTAAAGTTTATGATTGATTACCAAAGCTCTTGATTCAATGATTCAACGATTAAGTAACTTTCTTACTACATATTTCTGAGCTGCTGGGGACAGTGACTACAACATTGTTCATTGGAGCAACCATTCAGTACTGTGCTCAGTGCGTGGCGCCTGGTCTTAACACTTGATTTGCAAAACCATGCCTGATTGCCGTAGTTCGCATGGTGCTACAAAATGTTTATGTTCTGTTGAAATTATGGGCCATATTATCAAGAAAGGGCGATACATTATCGCCGCTTTTATCGCCAGGAAACTGCTGCTAAAGCGGGGATAATGGGCTTGATAATATGCCCTTGTGAATTCCCATTGAAACCCACGTTAAGGTGTTAACCTGGGCTTCTATGGGAATTCACAAAGGCATATTATCAAGCACATTATTGACGCTTTAGGGGCAGTTTCCTGCCGATAAAAGCGGTGATAATGTATCGCCCTTTCTTGATAATATGGCCCTTTGTTCCTCTCCAGCAAAAGGTGTTTCAATCGTCTAGTTTCTGAACTCAGTAGCTTTGCATTTTCTAGCATTGAAGTTTTACATCGTAAGAGTTTCAATATCGATCCGGGTGCACCTTCTCATTTTCAGATTAATGTGTTTTTGGAATCACTCTGCTAGCACTTGAAGGCAATTGTCACAACGAATCTTTAAGCATACGGCTGGATGAAGTCACACTTCCATTCTTCTATGGCTGCTCCCCCTCTCGGCTGGTCCACATTTGATCTGAAGTTGGAAATTATATCTGGAGTATTAAGCAGAAGTTCTTAATAGGTGTGGGTTGAAAAGCACAGATTTGAAGAAGTACACATATTAAATAGTGATTTCGTATCGGCTCAGAATTCTGCATACAAAATGTTTATTCCTTTTATTTATTGCATTCTTCAAATACATATTCAGAATAAAACTAAGTGGTATGGTCCAACTTGTAATGAAATTACTGCTTAAGAAATGACAATTAAAATTATAACAGGAAATGGTGTGTCTTTTAAGGTTATATACTGTAACTGCATAATAATTAACAACTTTCCGCATAAATACAAAAGTGATGTGTGCCCATGCTGGCTACGTAACTTTAAATTACCGTTAGAGTATGAAGTATTCGATTGGACGATGGTGGGAGAAGTATACAATCAAATAGATTAACTGCGAGTTGGGTTGTGTGGGAAAAGGCTGGGACATGGGCCTATTGATGTATCGGGGCAGGGGCACAGCGCCCCCAAATGAGACTGGGCTTATCTGGTCCAGGGAACCAAGTGTTTCTTTTTGCTTCTTGAGTGGCAAGAGCCTGGTAGTAGTGCTAATGTGAATATCTTAGTGTAAGATAATGATAGTCTTGAATATCAATAATTCAAGGTGATATATCAGGGGGTAGGTGCTATTTGCTATTGTCGCATAAAGACAGAATTTATCCTGCCTGCTACGCTTTTGTAATTTGTAATTTGAGAACTGAACTGTGAAGCCAACGAACAGAAGGTTGGAGTTGCTTGCCTTTGTGTGAACTGCGAATTGTATGAAACATCTGAGTTGTTCATGGGTAAGGAGGTTTTACATTCATTTTGAATTTCGCAACTGTATTTAGATTTGAGTTCAAAATGGGCAATCTGTTTTTAGATGAGACTGTGATTATTTTTTATTTTAGCTTGTAATATTGAAAATCCAGACTTAACAAATTGGTTCCTTTAGTTATCATGCTAATATGATTTTTTTGTCTTCTATATAAGGCACTTTGGGTCATTTCAAGATTGATGTGAACAGTGGGGAGATAAGAACAGCAGCGGTGCTTTCATACAGTGGACATCGAGAATACAGATTGGTAGTCACAGCAAGCGACCAAGGAGTTCCTTCTCTGCAAGCTCATGCAGTGCTTAACATCCAGGTAATACAGTGACTTTAATTAGAATTAAAAGGGCAGAGGTTCTGCCCATGAATATATACATATTTTTTAATGCAGTAGTTATAAGACAAAACCAAACTCATCGTCATCATCCACATATTTTATGCTTCTGCACTAAATACAACGAAACAAACCTAGTTCATACTGAATTACAAAAGGTAATTTTATTACTGTGAGGATGGGCACTACAGCAAAAACAGTAAAGTAACTTTTACATTTTTGGAGGTGTTTATGCTGCAACCATTATTTAACCTATCTTCCCGACAAGGTCAACCTCAGTGGTCTTAAAACGTTTCCGTAAATTTAATTTGTTTATAAAATGTACACCTGTTCCAGCCGTTGAGCCCAAATATTTTGGATACTGTATAAGAAGCTGGAGCAAAGCATCATGATATGTTTTATTGAAGGTCCACAAACCTCGGTTTATTTTTGGGTAGTTGATGTGTTTATATAACTGATTTGTAACCTCTCCATATCTTGTGGCCTATATATGTGTGGGTGCTGTGCAGCATTGTGTGAAAAAATAAGAAATGTGGTTCTTAATGTCATGCTCTGCTTTATCTGATCAAGGTTACACTGTGGATCCTACCTCTGTTCGGCGTACAACATACAATCATACGTAAAAGGACCAAAACTTAATTTTAACAGAGACAACATCCTAACTTTACGGCTTTCGGTATTCACAAAGGGCATTTAGGAGTTAGTAAAGTTAGGATTCCTAACTTCACTACTTCCAAATGCCCTTTGTGAATACCGACAGTTGTAAAGTTAGGATTTTGTCTCAGATTACGTTTGTGAATCGGGCCCCTCATTTCTAATTTTGAAGGTGAAAGTGCTAGAAAAGTGATTCGAAGTTATAGTCCAATTTTAACCATTTACTTCATGGAGAAAGTAGATTTTTGATAACCTTAGTGAAAAATAATACTTTGTGCTGACAAAAGTTGCTTAGAACTAGTGTTGTCACTAATCACCCAACCCATTTAAGATGGATGGTGTAATGTCTTTGTTTCCCCGTCCATCCCTTCTAGGAAAAAGCTGGTAGTGAGGGACAGGGTAAAAACCAATAACCAAGCCACACTGGGAGAAAATTACCAGGGTATGAGGGGCGTAACTTTAGGTTTTCCAGAAACAAAATCATGCTTTGTGTTTATTTCTGAAAAACAAATAAAATTATGGTGGAGAAGTGTCAAAACCGATGGCGGCCATCCACCAAACCTTTTGTTCACTGAAAGGAACCTCTGTGATGGTGTATTTTCAATACACAGAGATGACCACAAGGCCGGCAGTCATCTCTAAATTTGGCAGATGGTAATCTATCAGAGTGGTGGAGGACATTACCTCCTTCATATTGGCTCTACTCTGTCCACCAAACCTTTAATCAGGCCCTAGATATCCAAAAGCTGTTTACACAGTGTCTTTTTAGGTAGGGTCCTCAAGAACAAGACTAGTCAAATGAAAGCCCTTAATTCCTAATCTCAAAGGCGAACATGGTAGCAAAGTGATTAAAAGTTATAGTCCACTTTTAAAAATATAACTTCATGGAGAAAGTAGATTTTTGATAACCTTAGTAAAAAATAATCCATACTGGCAGAAGTTAGCAAACATGCTCTCCAGAGGGCAATGGCTTGACCTCCAGGCCCAGGTAGGCAGAGGTTGTCAATAACTAGTCTCTTAAAAATAATCAGCCATCTAGGAGGGAAATAGGAGCAGTTAGAAAAACAAAGTACATCATTCACACTATCTATTTTAGACTTGGAACTGTACATTGGGGGCGACAGAGTTTGCTCCAGTTCAATCCTAGGGCACCACTAAACTCCCAGGAGGGAAAACCGGCTTTTAAACATTACAACAGTAGTAGACCTCATCTAAATAGAGGAGTGGTTTAGAAAGAGTCAAAGCCCCGCCTGATGGAGGAAGGCTAACCATTGTGAATCTAGGGCTTTTAGGAACTTTTACAGGAAAGTGAAAAGTGAGTGCTCCAAAAGGGTGTGGGCATAAGGTGAGAAATTAAACTGGATTCACTAGGAAAATTTCTCCAATCACCGGCTAGTGCACTGGATAAGGTTTACACCTCACCACTACGTTAGTTCAAAATTTTTATTACGGTGGCACAATTTGACTAATTTGGGGAATTTCGCTTTACACTTGTTACGCAAAATTCCTGAAATTATGCCATTATGCCAGTTGCACCATTATGCTTCACAGTAAAAATATAGCCCTGGAACAATGACAACACCAAAACGCGAGCAGCTTTTTGCACTATTATTTAGGCGCAAATTGCATCCTTGCCTTAAAAACTGCCATAAGGACTTAGAATTTCATGCCAAAATATAGCATGAATGATGGATTTGCATTATGCATTAAAACAGGTAACATCAAGTAATTTTCCTGAAATTTAGTGTAATTATGTTGGAAGAAAATGATGCAGATTTTGCACAAACCTACTCACCACTCCCTCTGGTGAACATTCATATACATGGGAAGTCTACAGAGGAAGAAATGGGTCCTGCTGGAAGAAAGATGACTTAACAACTCCTGACTCTTGATGGCACCCAGATCTCCAAGGGTTGTGTGGCTGACTACCTGTTTGCCTGTTCCAGTGTCACATAAGGAAGATGAGTTCCTTATTCCAGATGGGCCCAACTGACCTCAGAAGAGTGCACCTTGCAGGAATCATGGGTGAGGTGAGCCCTGTCATTTCACACATGATCCTTGCATACTTTCAACCCTCATACATTCCACTTACAAAAATCAACCCTTCCAAAAATGTTACACACCCATTAATTTAGCTGTATAAAAAAAAGTTTAATTGTATTCCATATATTTCTAATAATTCATTTTTAATAAAAGGAATTTACATAAATATTTAACATAAACATATTTGCAATATACATTTCCAAGTTAAATACATTTTTTAATTATCATTATGAGTTACCATAAGAAGATTCTGGGAGTCAAATTTGCTGATGTTCTTATTTTACTTTGACATTTAAGGTTAAAAACCCATATGGTGTTTAACTTCATTAAAAAAAAGAAAGAAAAACACAATAGATATGTAAGGACTACTATGTAGTTCTAATTTATTTTCAATTTGTTTCAACCTGTAATAGATGCTATCGGATATGAGCCTCACTCTGTGATTAATATGCTAATCTGCAAAATGTCCATTTCAAATCCTGCATATGGTTTAATCAGAACTGAGACAACAACAACGACCTGCATCTTGAGTGAGCTGAATCATTCTGCGCAAGTTTCCCATCATTCTTCTGCACAGGAAGTGACATCAGTAGGTTTGTCATCATCCACCTTCATAGGAAGTGACATCACTGGGTTCCAGCGAAAACAGTTTTCACGTAATGGAGGCAGTGCAGGCGCTCAGCAGGCGCACCAAAAGCAAACCTATCTGCACCCGTCTGCTCCCAACCCTCTCAAAGTGGCAAGACCTACAGTCCTCCTACCATGAGCCTCCTACTCCACCATGACACTCTACACCTTGAGTCCTAGATACATCTCCCAATGCTGCTGCTGCGCCTCTCTGCCCAACCCTGAAGTTTCACTCTTGTGCGCCACCTGTTATGATACATGCACCTTCAAACATCCACCTCAATCCCCCATGCACCTCATTCACCCAACACACTCAATACACAATACTACTTGCTCCTAGCCCCCTACTACATCACACCCCTTCCTGTCCTACATAATCCTCAACATTTGCTCCCTTGCTGAACACGCTCACCAGTCCTGCTCTTTCTGACCAAAACCTAGCTGACACCCTCATCATCCCCCATCATAGCCACGGCACTCCCCCCAAATAAAAGATGGCACAACAGGGCAGAACAAACCGACCCAGAGAGATTGCTATCATTTCAAAGAATCCATCCAACACTTCACCACCTAAGAGAACAGCCCTAACAACATGGAAAACGTGACATTCAAACACTCATCATCTCCACTATCACCCTTAATGGCCCCCTTGTCTACCGCCCTCTCGGATCATGGACCAACTTCAGCAGCACCAATGCATACTTCTTCACCCCCTTGATCCTTGACTCCAGTGCCTTCATCCTCCTTGGTGACCTCGACTACCACCTAGAGCGCCTCACTGGCCCCAAAATGACCAACCTCCTCAAGGATGAGTCCAACCTCATACTCACCCAGTGAGCGGAAGGCCCCACACACACTGTTGGACATCTACTAGACTCCTCATGACCAGTTTCAGCAACATCACAGTAGACAAGTCCACACCAATCATCTCATTTGACCACCCCTTCAACTTCAGTATACCCATCCCACACCACTGCAGAAACACCATCACCAAATCTTCATGACTGGACTGGAACAAGATCTGAGAAGCATCCTGGCCTTCTGAATTCCTATAATACTGGCCTCTACACAATCAACAAAATCCCTGAATCCATCTCAAACTTCAAATCCTGAATAACCACTTGTACAGATACCCTTATTCCTCTCAAGGTCAACAAAGCCAAAAGATTCAGACTTCAAGCAAGCTGGTACACTGAAGAGCTCAAGCTCTCCAAAAACCACTGCAAGCAACTTGAATGCAGATAGAGAAAAAGACGGTACCATCAGCAAATCAGAGCCACCAAGTGCTCTACACTCACCAACTGCATCAAAAGCAGCACCAAGGAAAGCTTTGCCATAGTGAAAGTCTTCACCTCTCTGGCAGCAAGGTCCACCACTGTAACTCCCTCTCAGGACTACCTCACTCAGCTGTTCTTATTCTTCAGCAACAAGATCACCAGCATCTATGAAAACTGCAACCCTCTACACCTTCCTGCACATTAACAATCTTTACAGGCGATTTGCTCTATCTATGCATGCTGCAGAATGCAGCAAAAGAGCAAAATAAAAGGAGAAATAAAACGTTTCTCCTCGTGTCGCCTGCTTAAGACCAGGTAGTCCCCAGCAGTATGTTTGGAGCTGCCCCATACCTTGTAAATATGGGGTACTATCAAAAAGCAATGGGTGTTGCAGTAGAACGCCCACTGCAACACCCACTGCATGCCCCTTTCATGCTAAGTGCTGCGTGAATAGGAGCATTATTTAAAAAGCAGCATTAAGCCATGTTAAGTGGCTTAACACCACCTTGTAAATTAGGCAAAGGAGTTAACACCACCAGAAAGCCGGAATGAGTGGCATTCTGGTGGTGTTAGCTGCTTGGAAACATTCCCCTAAGGGTCTCATTTAGAGTTTGTTGGACAGAGTTCCCCATTGCAAATTCTACTTTTTCACGACTATTCATAATTATCTTGTGTATGTTCTATTTAAGACTTCATTTAGGTTCATGTGTCACTATTATTCCTACATATTTGTAAGCCCGTCTGTGGTCGTCTATGCCTGGACGGCGCCAGGGACCAGGAACGCTTCTCCTCTGAAGAGAGACTTCTTCTCTTACCCCTCATCTTCACTACTCAAGCTGAGGCAGGTTTTCCATAATGATTGTCTGCATGCCTGGCGTCCAGACGAAGGTACCCTCAAGCGTGAACAGTGTGGCTTTGTGCCAACAGCCATTCGCTCTACCCACTTACTGCCCTATGGTGAAAATTGCTCCATTAACTGCTGCTCATTAGTTCACCACCAAGCTGAGATATTCAGTCTCTTTCAAGAGAACTCACCTGAAGTTATATTTCTCACTGAAGTCTGGCTCAGTTCTATAACCACCACCGACCCCTTCTAGCACTTTCGCCATGTTATAGCATCAAAAGATGTGATAGAATTAGTGTCAGAGGGGGCAGCATAGCTATCATCAGCACAGATTGCAACGTGGACCCCTGCCCTAGTCAAGATTCTGAAAGTTCCCTTTTCAAGATATCAGTGAAAAAAACTGTACTTTATTTGGTCTTCTAATTTAGTCCTAGCCCCATCAAAGCCTTCAGTACAGCCTGGGTCAATCAAGTGACCACTTTAGCCCTTACATGATCAAACGTTAGTATTTTAGGAGATCTTAACCTTCAATACGGCCAGCCCAATGGCATTGGGGCCTGTGAAATGCTTGATTACTTAGCATTGCTTCAGCTCGTTCATTTAGTAAGAGGTCCTACACATACAGCTGGCCATCTTTTAGGCCCAGTTTCTTATAACCTTCCTAACTTAGAGGTTGTGCCTCTCTGGCTTATGATCTGCTCAGACTACTGTCTGATTCCATGTCCTTATCATAGTTTAACAATATTAATACCGTTACCATCAAAACCACTATGAAAAGCCCCTGGCTAATTTAAATCTGGTAGAATTCAGCACCTATTTATTTGCCAATACCCCTTTGTTTGATGCAAACGTGCATCAAACTGAATCCAAGGTAAAGGCCTGGCTCTCCTCAGTCCGTCACAGGTTTTTACCTCCTTGTCAAGTTCTGGACAGAAGTTAGCCTTCCACCCACTGGTCTAATGGGGAGTTTGTTGCAGACAAACAACAATGTAGAGTGCTCGAGTGAGCCTGGAGAAAGTCTTATGACAAATTGGCAAAAACAACTTATATGATCGCTAGAAAAGCATACCATAAATCAATAAGGATAACACAAGCGGAATGCCTTTTCAATAAAATCTTAAATAGTACAAATCCTGCAAAATCTATTTTCTCCATGGTAAATAGCTGTACAAAACCAGTCTCTACAGGGCCAGCAGAGTCTCTACTAAACTACTGTATCAATATAGCAGACTTTTTAGTTGAAAAGATCAACACCGTTTATACCCATTTTCTTCCTAAGGCTCCCTCTTATCGGTCAGCTAGGTTAAAGTCTGGGCCAGAATTAAAATAATTACCCTTCCTTGATTTGACCCTTTTCTCCACTCTCTAGTGAAATCAGTCTCACTGAATGACCCCCTCAAACCAGACTTTGTTATTATATTTCCCAAGGTCCTCCTTCCCACCTTTCTTGAGATTTCTAATCTCTTTTTGTCCTCGGCCACTGTTCCACAGGCGTGGAAGCAGGTGAAGGTAACACCTCTGCTGAAGAAAGTATCTCTTGATCCTACTAAACCAGAAAACTACTGCCCCATTTTTCTGCTCCCTTTCCCAGGTAAAGCTGTCGAAAAACATGTCAATAAACAACTAACTTTTTAGAAGACAATCACATTTTTGATGTATGCCAAAATGGTTTCAGGTGACTGTGAGAGTTCCGCCGAAGATGAAGGCGGCTCTTTGGCCCATATCCTTTTGGACCTAAGTGCCACCTTTGACACCGGATCGCATTAGGTGCTCCTCCAGTGCCTCTCTGATATGGGTATTGGTGGTAAGGTTCTATCCTGGTTTGTCTCTTTTCCTTAGCAACTGCTCCTTTCAGGTTATCTCTCCTCTTTTTTTATCCTCACCCAAAGCATTGGAGCATGGGATCCTGCAAGGCTTCTCATTACGCTCTACTCTTTTTAACATTTTTGTCAGGCCCTTGGCAGAGACTGTGAAGTCCTTAGGGATCTCCATAGTTTCATAGGCATATGATACTGAACTTATTGTCTCCTTCTCCACTGATGCTTCTCATGACATTGTAAAATTTCAGGAATGTATGCTGGCGGTGGCCACCTGGATGGGTGAGAACTGTCTTAAACTTAAATCTAATACAACTGAGCCCTTGTTGTTCGGCAAGCACACCCAGATCTGGGATGATCATTGGTGGTTGGAGGCTTTCGGGTCTCCTGCATCACCCAAGTCATCCATAAAAAACCTAGGTATTTGGCTTGATTATTCCCTCTCCTTTAAGACTCAAGTAAGAACTCTAGCCGGCTATTGCTTCGGTCTCCTGAGAACCCTCAAACCCATCATTGGCTTTTTCCAACCCCACATTCGACAGGTGAATTTGCAATTTCTCATCCTGTCACGCCCTGATTATTGTAAAATGTTATATCTCGATTGCGAGAAATCAATTGTAAAGAGGTTGCAATCGGTCCAACACCCTGTGGCAAGACTAGTGTTCTTTCTTCCTACGTTTTATTTTTCCCCTGGGCTCCTTCAGAAGCTTTACTTGCTGCCCACTAAAAAGCTAATTCATTTTAAAGTTCGTAGTACTGCCCACAAGATTATGCATTCCTCAGGGGCCCCATTTTCTCAGAACGTATGCTACCCTAGTTCCCTACCAGAGCTCTTCACTCTGCAGAACTAAACCTGGCAGTGGTCCTTCGATTTAAGAGAAAGAAACTGAGAGGTCGCTTTCTCCAGATTCTGGCTCCTGTCCTTTGGAACAGTATGCCTCTTGTTTTCAGGAATACTCCGGTCACTTTTGCTTCGGAAAACACTGAAAACGTGGCTGTTTGCTGTCTGGGCCTCTCGGTGTAGCATCCAGCTACAATAACCACAGACGCTCTATAGTATATTTACTGGAGCTTTATTCTCATACAACTGCTCTGGTCCCTGTCCCTACTCTGACTGCCCTTTCCTGTCCTGTCCCCTCCTCTTCCCCTCTGCCCACCTAACTCCGCCCACCCCAGCTACTGGACTGCTAACTTCGTTACATCTCCCCCTTTCTTAATAAAGCAACAAATGAAAGAAATAGAGATTAGTCCATCTCTGCAATCAGTCTCTTGGGAGGCCGCACATGACGGCGAGGTCTCGCTGGTGTGGACACGACAGCTTCAGGTGAGGGTTCTTCTGTAGGTGAAGATCCGGTGTCGGGTGCGACAGTCTCAGGGTTGTCCCTGCGTTCAAGTGTGGGGACCACAGGTACACTTTCATGGATTTCAGGAGAGCACTTCTTGAAATGAGAAGCGTTGCGGGTAACTCTTCGTGTCTCTGATTCTGCGGTCACCATGGTGCCCTTTTGTTGGGTAATTGTTAGTGGCTCATCTTTGAAACGACAATCAGTCTTTTGGCGTTGTTCCTGCTTGACAACAACTCTGTCGCCTTCTTGCAGGGAGGGGGACCGGGCCCTTCGCTTGCGGTCCGCATACTCCTTCATCTTGTCCTTGCGGTGTCGATCCGTTATGGCCATGTCTCTGTGTTGTTGATCCGACAGAGGTTTTCTCAAGGCTCCGTCCCATGTGGGGATCCGGTTTCTCATTGTCCTCCCCAGCATGAGAGTCGCAGGGCATTGGCCCGTTGTAGAGTGGGGGGTGGTCCGGTTGGCACTAAGGACCTCGTTCAAGGCTGACTGAAGATCTTTCCTTTCAGCCGAGGCTTGTTGGAATGTTCTCTTGATGGTGGACATGAATCTTTCCACAGTGCCGTTGGCCTGAGGCCAGAGTGGCGTGACTTTGCGATGTTGAAAGTCCATGTGTTTCGCGAAGTCGCTGAACTCATGACC
Source organism: Lissotriton helveticus (assembly GCF_964261635.1). Lineage (NCBI taxonomy): Eukaryota > Metazoa > Chordata > Amphibia > Caudata > Salamandridae > Lissotriton > Lissotriton helveticus. The sequence goes on along the minus strand of NC_136059.1, from coordinate 1,994,217,182 downwards.
GTTGAATGGGGGCCCGTTGTCCGTCTTGATGACCCTGGGGACGCCCCAAGTCGCGAAGACTTCTTCAAGTACCTTGAGGGTGCAGGCGGCACTGGTGGATGATATGAACTGGCCCACTGGGAATCTGGAGTATTCATCCAGGATGACGACCACATACTTCCCGGATTGCAGGGGGCCATAAAAGTCCATGGCGACTTCTTGCCATACCCCATCAGGCAATGGGGTCATCTGTAGGGGTGCAGGTGGATTGCTGTGGCTGGTCAGTTGACACGGGTGACAGTCTTTCAATGTGTCTTCGACCATCTGGTCGAGGGCTGGGAACCAGACACGTTCTCTCAGTGCTCTTTTGGTGGAGACGACCCCTCGATGGCCTTCGTGGGCCAAGTCAATTACTCCTTGTCTCAGTGTCGCTGGTATGACTAGTCTGTGATCTCTGAGGAGGAGGTCGTCACCAGTTACAGAGAGTTCATCGGAGACATGCCGGAAAGCTTGGAGTTCTTTCTTGGCGGCAGGGCTTTCCTCTTCCTCCTGCGGGTGGTATCTCCATCTGTTCATTCGGGTGCGCTTTATTACTGCTTGTAGGATGCTGTCTTGGTTGGTCGCTTCCCGAATGGCGTGCATGGGGATGGCTGGTGGACGAGCATGAGTAGTCACGAAGTGGATGTATTCCTCCGCAATGGAGGGCGCAGTCTCTGATGAGTCTCGGGGGTGGCGAGACATATAGTCAGCAGGATTCTCATCCTTCCCCGGTTTGTGAATGATCGAGAACGTGTATTCTTGCAGCCGCAAGCCCCATCTTTCGATCCTGGGAGGCATCTTGCACTTGGGATTTCCGTAGATCGTGACAAGTGCCTGATGGTCGGTTATGAGTGTGAAGTGTTTCCCGTAAATAAAGATGTGGAAGTGTTTGCACGCCCACACGACGGCCAGGCTCTCCTTCTCTGGTTGGGAGTATCTTTTCTCCGGGTCTGTTAGGCTACGACTGGCATAGGCGATGATCCTCCGCTGATCCGACTCATGGTCGTACTGTGCCAGGATGGCCCCTAAGCCCACGGGGCTTGCGTCCACGGTGATTTCCGTTTTCCTCATGGGATTGAAATAGGAGAGGCACTTGGCTGATTCCACAGCGTGTTTGATGTCCTTGAAGGCGCGCTCACACTCCGGGGTCCACACAAATTGAGCGCCGGCTTTCGTGAGGAGCCTCAGAGGGTGACTCACGGTGGCGTAGTCACGAATGTAGCAGGCGCAGTAGCTGGCCATCCCAAGAAAGGAACGCAGGTCGTTGACGTCCGTCGGACTCTTGGTGTTATTGAGCGTGGCGATTTTATCCGGGTCCGGTTTCATGCCACTCGCAGAGAAGATGTGTCCGAAAAATTTCAGGGTCGACTGATGAAATTCGCATTTGTCCTTGTTGAGGGTTAACCCAGCTTCCATCAGAGCGAGGCAGACACGATCAAGGGCGGTGTCATGCTCCTGCGTGTCTGAACCGTAGACCAAGATGTCATCGCTGTAATTAAGAGCGTTAGGGATGTGGTGGATGACGAGACGTATGGCCTCTTGGAAGATCTCGGCGGCCGATGAGACGCCAAAGCTGAGACGTTTGTAGCGGAAAAGGCCGAGATGGGTGGCAAACGTCGTGATGGGGCGAGAGCTGTCGTCTAGCTCGAGCTGGTGGTAGCCCTTGTTCAGGTCCAGTTTGGAGAACACAGTTGCCCCGTTGAGGGCCGTGATCATGTCGCTTAGGAGTGGGCCTGGGTGTCTCTCCCTCTCGATGGCTGTGTTCGGCAGACGCATGTCCACACAGAGGCGGACTTTGTTCTGGGATCCTTTCTTGGGGACGATGACCACCGGGGACACCCATGGAGTGGGTCCCGCAGTGCGCTCAATGATGTCGGCGTCCAGGAGTTCCTGCAGTTCACATTCAACCGCGGATTGCAAGTGAAATGGCACTCTTCGCGGGTGTTGAGCCACTGGTTTGACTTTCTCGTTGATGTGCAGGTGGATTTGGCGGCCCTTTAGTTTCCCCAAACCTCGGAAGAGGGAAGGGAACTTTCCGGCGCAGTCCGAGATGTCATGGACGTTGAAAAGGATGTGCACCAACTGAAGACGTTCCGCCGTGGGGAGGCTCAGAAGACAGTCAGCCTCCGGTCCTTTAATCACATGGATAACCGCAGGAATGGAGAGCTCGCCATGCGTGAGGGTGGTGTCAAATTTGCCCAAGCACTGGAGGGGTTTCTTCGCCATCCAGGTGTAGACGCGGACAGGCGCGAAATGCAAACGTGGTTTGCGGTCCATGCGGTCGTGTTCGGCAACAGATATGTAGTTGAGTGATGCTCCGCTGTCCATCATGAACTTGGCGGCATGGTTGCCCACTTTGATGTTGAGACGTGGATAACGTTTGAACTGGTCATGATCAGCAAAATTGACATATTCGGTGGTGTAGGATGAGTGCCTGGAAGAGGACGATCTTGAGTCTCTTGAGGGGGAACGACGGTCCCATCGGGAGCGCTGGGAGTCGTGACTGGAGTGTGAGGACGTGGGAGATCTAGGAGGCTCTTCTTGAACTGCTCTGATGTGATGACGCTTGGCCTCTGCTCGTGAGGGCCGCTGCGACTCATTCCGTCTGTCACCATCGTTGCGTTTTTCTCTGTGGTAATCCCCACACATGGCTTCAAAGTGGTTGGACCGTCCACATTTTCTGCACCGTTGGCCCATGGCAGGGCAGGAGTCAATGTGAGGGTAGTCGTATCCACACCTGAAACATCGTCTCGTGCGTTCCGGTCGGCGATCTCTCCTCTCGGGTACTTTCCTCCTGTAGTCCGGGCGACGCCGGGGCGAGTACTTGGAGCGCCGCGATCGGTCTCGCGGGTGACGTCGTCCACTGTCGCGCCGGTCCTGTCGTCCCTGCCGTCTCTCAGTGATGCGGCTGGCGTGTGCACGGCTGGTACTGGGTCCTGTTTCGATTTCCGCCGCATTTTCTTCGGCTTGGTCGTACAATCGGGAGTTTTCTTCGATCTCTGCCAGTTCTTGTGGTTTTCTCAGCAGTCGCCGTCTCAGCGACTCCGAGTGACACCCCGTGATTATTTGAGATTTGATGGCCGCATCCGGTGAGAAGTTGGTAAAGTCACAATGTTGGGACTGCCTCCGCAGCCGATGTATGAAAGAGCTCAGTGGTTCTTCCTTTCCTTGGCGCTGCTGGTGGAACTTGTGTCTCTCATAGTCGACGTTTCTCTTATGCAGAAAACGATTGTCTAGAAAAGTTCTTACTTTATCATAGGTGTCACCATCTGTGGCTGGAATCTCTCGTACAATCTTGCTTATTTCACGCCCCCCTAGATTGCGAAGGGCTATGATCTTGTCCTTGTCTGGTTCAATTTTGGACCCTTCAATATAGTCCTCGAAGTCCTCTAGCCATTCTTGCCATTTTAGTCCCATACTGCTTCCCGTTGTGACTGACAGTGGCTCCGGGGCTCGCAGGTGGGTGCCTCCCTTGACGTCCTTCTGTGCGGGAGGGTTAGACATCTTGGCAATGAGGTTTGGCGCCTGCGTCCGCTTCTTGCGTCAGGCGTGCGTTTCCAAGGTTTGATTACTTGTGGCTAGCAATGCTTGTTTGTCTCTTGCGGCTGTCAATGCTTGTTTTCTCTTTCTCTTTCTTTATCGATGGCCGATGCTTGTTTTCCCACTTTTATTTTATTTATATATTTTTTTTTTGATGCCTGACTTCAAAATGGCCGCTTCTATTTTATCCAGGGAGGATGTCCCGGAAGTCGCCTGACTTAAAGATGGCCGCCGCTATGGGAGTCTCGTGTTCCACAGGATTTCATTCAAGCTTCCATTCTCCACTTGGCACTCACCGGCAGCCGGTTTCTTCGGGCAGCTCACCCTCCGCACCTCTCCAGACGCTCCTCGGACACCGGAGCAGTCAGACGCGACTCAAGCGAGCTCCCGGTTCACTGCGTGGCAAGCAGGCGATGTCTCACGCATCGGGGGTGAGCTTTTCTTCTGTTTTTTGGCGCGAACAGCGCTCGTTCAGCACCGCTTGACAGGCGGTCTCCGTGGGGCGCCGTCCTCCACGCTGGGACACTTTCTCTTCTCCCGTGGGGTCTGGCAGAGTCAGGGTAGGCTCCTGGCTTCTGCTCCTGCAGCACTGGCTGGTCACTGCGCGCTTCCTGCGCAAGTCGCGTTTTAGCGCGGAAAGGTCTCCTCTACCTCGAGCGTTAAGACGCTTGGTGCCTCGGCTCCCTCTGGGGTCCCTCTCGTCCGCTGGGGGGGGGACAGGGTCACCTGCTACCGGCCTCACGTGGCAGGTCGTAATTTCGTCCTTTTGGTCAGCGTCTCCTTCTCTTCGAGGCTGCCTGGGGACAGGGCTTTCTTGTGGGGTTCTGTGGGTTGGGTTCAAGCGCATCCCACCCTCGTCGCCAGCTGTAGCATCCAGCTACAATAACCACAGACGCTCTATAGTATATTTACTGGAGCTTTATTCTCATACAACTGCTCTGGTCCCTGTCCCTACTCTGACTGCCCTTTCCTGTCCTGTCCCCTCCTCTTCCCCTCTGCCCACCTAACTCCGCCCACCCCAGCTACTGGACTGCTAACTTCGTTACATCCGGTAGCCCCTGTCTTTCTTGTTTCTCTCTGACAATCTATTGGGTTTCAGCGCTGGGAAGCCTCATTGCTGGGGCAGCACTGTGCTCTACAAATCTTAATTAACATTAGCACAAGCATTAACATATGGTTGAGTAGCACTTCAATGTATTCCTAGGTGTGGTAAAAAGTATCTTCATTATATGCCCATCAACGAGCCCAAGCGAACATTTTTTTACTTGTCTGTAAGCAACCTAGATATATATTTAAATTCCTCTAGCAATGGAAACACTATAAATACCCGCATATTGAAATATTAATTTTATACGAGTAGTGTTTCCTATTATAATACCCAATTCTTTTAATTGCATTCTGTATCTTTGAGCCAGGGGTTCTACTGCTAAAGCAAACCCTATCGGGAGTCGCGGCAACACTATTGAGTACTCTGTTATCGTGTCCATCTACTTGATATATTATTACCCGTGTTTAAAACATGCTATTATCTAGAAGGCTAGTACATTGTATTATCCAAAGTCCAAAGTAGTATTTTTCTAAAGCCTGAAAATAAAAAAAACACCTCATGTCAATGCCTTTTCGATGTCTAAGGCTGAGGTTGCTGCCGCAAACTCTCCATCCTTATCCTCTAGCATGTATTGTACATCTGCTAGTCTATGCAAAATATGTTGGAGGCCCTGCTTAGAGATATACCCTGACTGGGCTTGATTGATTAGAGAGGAGATCATCTTCAGTATTCTCCTTGCTACTGTCCCAATTAAAACTGCTATATACAGAGGTACCATTGACAGAGGTATGTACGCTCTGAAGTCTAATGGGTTTTCCTCTGGTTTTGGTACCATATGTATATGTGCTTCTGCCAGAGGCACACCTAGAAACAAATATTTGGGGGGCTGATAACAATTTCGGAGGGGCTAATTCTTCCAGCGATAGTCAGAGTGGATATGCAGGGGCTCTAAGAATGGGTGAAAACACAACGAAGCCTCATTAACAAGTGAATGATCTTTTAAAGACCTGTGAAGTACTCGAGTGCGGCTGTGGGTGTGCCCGGGAAGCTGTTTTAGCCCAGGCTGCCACACACGATGGGGGTGAAGCCGGGATTCTGCCATAGTCTCTGGCAGGCCGACCCTGTCTGGTGCTTCATTACGCACCTCAAGGAATTTGTCCATCATGTCCTAGCCATAATCTGAGGAGAAATCAGCCAACAGCCCATTTATGCCAGGGGTCTCTAAATCTCAGAACAGATTGTCTTTTTTCTTTCATTTTAATAGCTATGAAAAAAAACTTCCCAAACTGTCACATTTCCAGTACACTTTTTGCCAGTAGGATGTATCTAATAATTCATCCAGTCGGTCATGTTGCTTGGCATGTTCTACTGGTTTATTTTTGCAATTGGTCCTCTAGGTTTGGTCGGGGTACTGCTGACTGTTATAGGGATGCTATTTCTTTTTCTATCTTGTCTAAATTTATTGCAGGTGTTAAGTGGCAACCATTTCCCAGTGTAGGCACCTCTCACAACTGACTTCAATGCATTCCTCTCCTGGTATCAGGTAGTGGCTATTTCACACAGTTCCTGTCAAAATACTCAATCAGAACCTGTTTTATATCTTCCGTATGGATCACATCCATGAAAACTCCTGCCACTAGCCTCCAAATAGGCCCTTTTGCCTTTATATGTGGCCAGATATATATACTAAACAGCGTGGTACATAATCAGAGTATAATTTTGCTACATCTCAACCATGGGGTTGCCATTGTTTTCCTCTGATGTCCCATGGTCTGTCCTAATTTGGCTGTGGAAACCAGGCCAAGTACAACTCATCCAGCACTTGACTATCAGTAGTATCAATGGTGATCAGTCACAGGCTTCTCAGAAAGACAGTGGGGGTGCTTAGCTCAGAGTTCTTCAAGCAAACATCAGGGTAATGAATTAACATCAATCCCAGTGCTTGACTTTAAAGAAAGTACTTCAGTGCACACTAGAATGGAATACTGCACATGTATAGTCACAACACAATTTAGTGTATTGGGCACAAGTAAGCAGTGCTGCAGCACTATCTGCTTTTCCTCTGACCTCTTGTCAGATCTAGGTCCCCCCCCCCCATCGGAGTAGGGTATTAGAGTGATTATGGCACGGGTTCAGATCCCCCTTCTAACATCATTTCACTCGCTCTCCCACAGTTTACTTTTTAACATGGATAAGTCCTTTCAGGCAGCCGTACAGTTTCCTAGTCAGTGAGCTCACACTTCTGCATCTAGAAGGTGGTACACCACCTGCAACTTTATCCGAGATATCTGTGCTGGCTGCTGGGGCACCCTCCAGATGCTGATTCAGTGCAGTCGCTGGTCATAATCTTCAGGTGCTAGCAGACAGATCAGTGGTCGCAGGTGAAGGCCTGATAATTATGAGATTAGGTGAGCCCTACATTTGCTCTGGGGATCAGATGCACATCTGTCTTAGTGATTTCATAGATGGCCCTGTATTCAACACAAAAGCACAAACTTCGCTTGGACACCAATGCCACTGGTCTAGCCCAAGGGAATTGCTCACTACCAAGTTCAATATCTTGGCCACTTTAGCCTTAATGTGTTCCTGGACTCGGTCAGACACCTGATAAGTGTAATCAACCCTAGAGGCTTCTGTCTATGCAAATGGAACACTCTACTGGCTTCCTTGTGGCACCTGTGTCCACCAAGCTGTTCACATCAGAAACCTTATGCACTACTCTGCATGGCCCATACCACTTATTCTCCAAAGCTGTAGGACAAATGTAGACTTGAGCACAACACTTCCTGACACTCCTGGCACCCGGTCAGCATTGCTTTGTAGTCATATTACTCCTTTATAATCAGTTGGCTTGCCTGAAGGTTTGTCTCCACTTGAACCATGCATTTCATCATCATCTTCTTGAGGGCAATCACATAGTTCATAACATCCTTCTCTGGTGACTCGGACGTTTCTTCCCACCCTTTTCTGATCAAGGTGAGTGGGTCATACACTGGGTGCCAAAACAAAAGTTCAAAGGAACTGAAGGCTACTTCCTTCTGCAGAGTTTCCCTGTAAATAAATTAGAGACATGGCAGGAGAAGATCCCACTTCCTTCCGAGTTTCACTGGCAGAGCAACTATTATGATCTTAATCCTCTAACACATTGGGTGATATATTGTGGAAAAAATGTAGTACACACCAGTTTGCTTCTACATCTTTCTCATTTATGAGGAGATAAAGTTGGTTCCCCGCCCAAAAATTACAGTCTATGAAATTCCAACCATAGACATCATCCCTCAGAGAGCGCTAGCTCCCACCCTTGCAGTTATACCCTTCAAGATACCAGCTCTGCAAACCTGGTGGTATTATCCACCACAACCAAGACATAAGTGTTGCCTGATGCTGAGGGGGGGTTGTGAATTGGACATGCTATGTCTATTCCCACCTGCTGAAGTAAAACACCTACAACTGGTAGGGGCACTACGTGTACCTTGGTATTTTTTCCTGGTTTACAACTGTTATGTTATGTTAAGGCCGTACTTTTAGAGCGCACGGCTACCCCAGGGGGTGTCCCGGCGCTTTGGCGAAGAGGCCTGAAGTCCAAGAACACAAAGGCGGAAAACGCTACAGTCACAGTGATTACGCGGAAAAGAGCATGGTCTTCAGCTCTTTCCTGAAAGCTAAGAGGCTATTAGCTTTGCGGAGGGAGAGAGGGAGCTCATTCCAAAGGCACGCTGCCATATATTGGAAGGACCGTCCTCCCATCCGAACTCGTTTGACAATGGGCACCTCCATTTTAGCCAAATCAGCTGACCGCAACATCCTCCGTGGCACATAGAAAGCAGTACGCTTTCTGATGTAGTTGGGACCTACATAATGAAGGGCTTTGAACGCCAGCGTGAGAATTTTGAACCTGATTCTTTTAAAAATAGGTAGCCAATGCAACCTATTTAAAAGCAGAGAAGCACCGGCTCTCCTTGGCAGGCCAAATATGGCTCGGGCCACCGAGTTTTGAACAATTTGCAGTCTGGCCAGAAGATACTTGGGCAGGCCTGCAAAAAGCGCGTTTGCGTAATCCAACCGTGACCCCACTAGTGCCTGGACTATAGTCTTTCGATATTGCAGGGACAGCAGTGGCAGAAATTTCCTCAGCATTTTAAGAATGCCGAAGCATTTCCCTGCTAGCCCCATAATATGGGGAGCATCATCAAATACCACTCCAAGATTTTTCACTTGAGAGGATGACTTCTCAGGAGGGAACATGTCCTGGGGCCACCACGACTTCCAGCTCGGATTGGGGGCACAGCCAAAGAAAAGCAGCTCAGACTTATCCGAGTTGCATTTCAGGCTGTGCCGCTGAAACCACGCAAAGACTGCACTCAGACAATCTTTGATCCTGTCGCCGTCAAAGACCTCTCCTTTGTTGCACGTAAACAGGAGCTGGGTGTCATCAGCATATGAGATGACCCGGGCCCCAAAAGCCTCCGCTACCATCGCCAGAGGGGCCATATAGATGTTAAAAATGGTGGGGCTCAGGATGGACCCTTGTGGAACCCCAACCTCTAGCGATGGCATTTCAGCTGAGAACGGTGGAGCCCAGATCACCTGTCGGCGGCCCGATAGGAAAGATTGGAACCACTCCAACACCGTCCCCCGCAGTCCGATCTCCCTGAGTCTTAAAAGGAGACCAGCATGAGGGACGGTGTCAAAAGCCGCCGACAAGTCCAACATGACTAACATCGCCTTTCCCCCTCGATCGAGCGTCTCCCTGATGGCGTCGGTCACCTCCACAAGGGCTGTCTCCGTGCTATAATTAGCACGGAAACCCGATTGAGAATCATGGAGAAGGTTGTTATTCTCAATAAAGGTGGTAAGTGTATGCTGAACATGCTTCTCAACCACCTTCGCCAGAGCAGGGAGGAGGGAGATCGGTCTGTAGTTAGCCAGCAGCAAAGGATCTAACAGAGGTTTTTTGATCAGCGGCAGAATGAGCGCGTGTTTCCATTCCCTGGGCACCACTCCAGAGCTCAAAGACAAATTGAGCAGGGGGTTCAACAAGCTGTTTACTGCCGATGCCACCCTGCCGAGACACTTTGCTGGACATGCATCCAGGGGTGAGCCGGATTGAAGCCGAGACAGTAGCTCCAGCGACGTTCCACAGGACATCTGCGGAAAGACCGATAATGTAGGTCTGGTCTCTTCCTCTAAGGATAGTACCGGGCTCCATATAAGACCTAAGTCGTCAGCATCCGTGGAAGAAGCCACGGGGGGGAAAGAATCTTGAATGGTTTTAATTTTTGGGACAAAAAAGTCAGCCAGCTGCCTAATCCACCCTTCTGTATGAGAGTGTGAGAGGGCACCTGCAGCAGGATCAACAAACTCTTTAACAATTCTGAAAAGTTCCCTACTCGTGTTGTCCGCCCGATCTATTCTATGCTCAAGATTTTCCTTTTTGGCTTCGGAGATATGTTTGTGGTACTGTTTTATGGCATCACGGTACTTTAGTTTCTCCACTGGGTCATATTTACGACGCCAGAGTCTTTCCGCCTTTTTACAGTCTTGGCGCATTTTCCGTAGAACGGAGGTGAACCAAGGCGCGGAATCATGGCAGGGGGCTGTTCTAGCTGACTTCACTGGAGCTAACTCTACAAATCTTATTTGCAGCCATTTTTGAACCAAAGTCAGCTCAGCATCTAAGTTCCCTGTCAGTTTACACGGGTGTTGGCAAAGAGCATCCGATAGCATATCTGCTGTCACTAAATGAAACGCTCTGGACTGACGAAACACCTCCTTCTGTGTTCTATGGCTAGTTCTAGTCTCGTATGAGATAGCGAAATTTATTAAAAAATTATCAGACCAAAGAACTGGGAGCGGCGGGGACACCTCGATCGGCACCGTAGAAAAGATTACATCTAACGTGTGGCCTTTGATGTGGGTAGGACTGTCAATAAAAGGGGCAAGCCCCAACAGCGCAGTAATATCCCGCAGCTTGGATGCATCAGCGTCCAATATCGAGTCCATATGTAAATTTAAATCACCCAACAACATACAGTGCGCTGATCGCAAGCAGGGTACAGAAAGAGCCGCCTGCAGGTCTTCAAAAAAAGAGCCAATTGGCCCAGGTGGTCTATAAACGAGAATCCCTGTGCATGTCTGAGAGGCAGAAAGACTAAGTGAAAAGCCTAAAGCTTCACAGCCTGCGATATTCTCCACAGGGAAAGAAGAACATCCCAAGGCCTTATCCACTATTAGAGCCACCCCTCCACCTCTGCCCCCTACTCTGTCTTTCCTTAAGATGGTATAATTAGAGGGAAGGGCAGAGGCAACATCCGGTTCAGAACCTGCCCCCAGCCACGTCTCTGTTAAAAATAGACATGATATATTGGAATCTACTAAAAGATTCCAGATGTCCGTAGAGTGGCAGGCCAGGGACCTGGTGTTCAGTAGGGCACAGTGATAGTTCTGAGTGGGAGATGAAAGAGCAGGAGTAGACGAGGCCGTTGGGCGCCAACCACACGCAGGACAGCCTTTCCCCAAAAGGCGTCCTCCGGGGAATAGATATTTGCAACCCAAAGGATGAGACCGCAAAGCTAACAGAACATCCGCGCTGTAGGTAAACATCCCGGAGGGTAGCAAGTAACACAAGCCTCCAAAACCAAGAAGAGCCCCTGGTCAGTGAATGAGCCGATAGCCAGAGTCCTGCCTCGCACGCCTCCGAGACGCTGACGAGCGCAGACGGGCAGGACTCTGGCACGACTCAGGCGCAGGGAGGGCGCGACCGCTGCGCGTTACCGCTGCGCTCCTTAGGCGAGCTTTAAATTGCGTCGTCTCGGCGTCCCAGGTGACCTGGACGCTCCAAGATGGCGCTCGCGCTTCTTCCCCAAACGAAAATGGCGCTCACACCCACAACCTCCCGGTAACCCGGACCCGCCAAACAGCGGTGATGTTTCCACAAATTATGTGCAGGTAAGGGCCAGCGCGTACTTCAGACCAGGGGAGAAGGCAGTTTAAAAATAAAATTAAATCCGCAAAAACGGGGGATTTTAAAAGTTAATTAGAGGCAAAACGAGCGCGCGACCACCGCGATCTACAGCGAGGCGCCGAAGTCATTCTCGGTCTCAGGAACCTATGCAGGCTCACCTCGTGTCCAAGCTCGCCCTAAATAGCGTCGTCTCGGCGTCCCAGGTGACCTGGACGCTCCAAGATGGCGCTCGCTCTTCTTCCCCAAATGAAAATGGCGCTCACACCCACAACCTCCCGGTAACCCGGACCCGCCAAACAGCGGTGATGTTTCCACAAATTATGTGCAGGTAAGGGTCAGCGCGTACTTCAGACCAGGGGAGAAGGCAGTTTAAAAATAAAATTAAATCCGCAAAAACGGGGGATTTTAAAAGTTAATTAGAGGCAAAACGAGCGCGCGACCAGCGCGATCTACAGCGAGGCGCCGAAGTAATTCTCGGCCTCAGGAACCTATGCAGGCTCACCTCGTGTCCAAGCTCGCCCTAAATAGCGTCGTCTCGGCGTCCCAGGTGACGTGGACGCTCCAAGATGGCGCTCGCGCTTCTTCCCCAAACGAAAATGGCGCTCACACCCACAACCTCCCGGTAACCCGGACCCGCCAAACAGCGGTGATGTTTCCACAAATTATGTGCAGGTAAGGGCCAGCGCGTACTTCAGACCAGGGGAGAAGGCAGTTTAAAAATAAAATTAAATCCGCAAAAACGGGGGATTTTAAAAGTTAATTAGAGGCAAAACGAGCGCGCGACCAGCGCGATCTACAGCGAGGCGCCGAAGTAATTCTCGGCCTCAGGAACCTATGCCCCAGTTGGTAAGTGACTTTGGATCTGCAGAACCTCTCTGTATCTCTGCAAATCCCTGGTCAATAAAACAGAGGATCCAACCTATCCTAGGTCGCTCTGTACCCCAAGCATCCTGCTTAGGACACTACCTAGCTCAGTGACTAAAGGAAATTCCTATTCACTTTTATAGCCACTAGCTTGCTGCTAGCACCTGGCTTAGAATTCATGGGCTCACTGTAAAGCAGTCCTTTTTCTCACCCAACAAAGTTTTTTCTGATAATTATCTTGCTAACCTGTTCCTTGGCTTCCTTCCTAACTCCCACCACTGCAGCTCTGGCAGTGACCAAGACTCCAGAAGAAGTCCACTTCTAGGGTCTCACTCTTCTCTTCTTCAGGAGCAGGGGCATTGGGCACCATAGCCACTGCTTTCCCAGAGTCTGCCCTAATCTGCTGAATCCCTAGGCCTGGTGTAGGCAAATCTGGAATGTTCCCAATCACTTCCTGAGACAGATGTGCAACCAGTGTTATGGTCAACAGAGTAGGCTTCTATGCCAGGTACTAAATTGGGGAAAGCAAGTCTTTGTCCAGAAGACATCCAGCACCTTGCTCCACTTTAACCACTACATTATCCATGGCATACTTGCTTTAGATTTTTACCTCAGCTCATGTCTTCTCCACTGGCTACCAAACTTGTGACATTGGCGCTGGTGAGAATTTCGGTGCCCTGTTTTCCTTCTCTCATTTGTGTCCCTTGTTCTGGAATGGAATATGGGGTCCTGTGAGACTCCAGGTTCCAGGCCACGGACAGAATGAGAGACACAACTACAAGTGTATATTTATCTGTCTTCTTTGTAACGTTGGCAGGACCAGTTTACCTATTTACTAAAATTCAGTAAATATTACTTACCTTCTCCACTACCATCGTTTTTACAATTGTGAACCACCTATGGTGTCAAAAGAACGCGTCATAGTTTTTAATGCATATTTAGTTAATTATTGATCATTTTAAGTTCAAATGGAAAGGAAGCAGTGGCTTTTGGAACATTCCCTTGGTATGGAGGGCCAACAGATTCTTGCCCATATATCTGCACTTGCACTAGATGAGGAGGTGGATGAAATTGATGGATATGGTTAAATATTTCAGTAAACTTACCAATTTGTCGTCTTCAATGGCTGGGTGATTAAATGAGGAGATGTTGAATGAGCAACAGGGTGAAGCATGTGTTGTATGGGGTAAAACTGAATGAGTATGTGAAAATGAGTGGAGGAAAGCCATAGCTTAAGAACCACCTTTTAAAAATGTGTGGAGTACATGAGTAAAGTTTGGCCTAAAGAAGGTAATGCATCTGAGGGTTTGCAACCCTTTAGTGAAGTACAAATGGAGCTGTCTGTTGAAGCAGGGTTGCTATTTAGAGCAGACAAATTAGTTCCATCAAGCACCATCAGATGTAACCCTCAACAAGAGAAAACAAAGAGAAATCTACTGGTGGCCATGCATGGACAAGGTCGTGGAGGGATTGATTTACAGGTGGTCAGTTTGTTTATGCAATAGCAAGAATCTTAAGTGTGTCACACCACTCATGGTGGAAGTTGGTAGCCCAGAAAGGGTGTGGAATAGAGTATGTTTAGATTTTCTGGGTCCGTTATATACACTTCCAAGTGTTCAACGTTTTTCCATTGTTCTAACTGATCATTTATGTTAGTGGCTAGAGGTCAAATGTGTATGTGAGATAAACACTAAAGGCCTGATTACTGCTTTTTGTGGTGCGGGCCGGGTGGCACGCCACTGTTGTGCCCCAGCGCCACCAAGAGCTGCTGCGCCCACCCGCCAGATTACATGTTTTTGTAGTCTGGCAGGTGGGCATTGTGGCAGTTCCTGCTGTGGTGCCTTTTTCAAAGGCAGCGGTGCCTTTAAATAATGCACTGCAATGGGAGCACCTCTCAAGATTACTGCAGGGCATGGACTGTAAAATAAAAATAAAAATAAGGGGGCAATGGGGTTGGTTTCATTAATCAGGTGGAAATCATTCCTAAAGAAAAATGTGCCAGTAATGGTTTGACAAAAAAGATTGTCAGAACAATTTTCTTCAGGTTATGTTTTCTTGCAAATGCAATACAACACATGCACATGAACATGTTACAGTGTATGCATGTGCTGTGCATGAATATGAAGCCACTGTTTTTTTTTAATTTACAGTTTCAAGATAGCGACCACCTGTCCTGAAGCAATGAACTAAAAAAAAAATAGAAATGTGCACAAAAACACTTTAAAAAAGTGGACCAGTAACAAACTGCAGCAGCTGGATCCTTCTAAAAAAATTACAATAATAATAATATTATTAAAAATAGCACGGCAAGGAGGTGCAAGGGATCATGTTCTTCATGGATTTAAATGTAAATGTGATAAAGAGGATATAAAGAAGTCCGGGACAGACCACAATACTGTATTGCAGATTTTCTTCTAAACAAATCTAACCAGAAATGTCAACTGCTAAAAAATAGAGGCATTCATATAATTTATTATCTGAGGAAAATTATTAAGTATCTGCCATGGGATTCCAAGTGCATAGCTAACTGTAGATTATCAGGTATAACACAGATTGCTCTGACTGATGTGGAACACAATCAAGGGGAATGTCCCAAATTGCTTGTCACACTTCTTCCATTTCCATTAACGACCTCCTACTCCTGCACTAATGAAATGACCAGACGATATCCACCCCACTATGGTGCTTGGACAAATTTGGTGGCAGGCACACAGCTCTGGAGCAGTATCTACAAATACCTAATACAAGACAACAACTTCTCCAACTTTAAGTGTGCTAATATCTGCACCTTCTTTTCCAAAGTCTCTCTTCTTGTACTTTCATTTTTAATGTAGTCTGCAAAATACTATATACTGTTGTTACTTACCTCAACTTGGATTTCAGGCTTGTATTTTGCATGTTTAATACTCAATATTGTGCTATATTCAGCTATGTTATCATTCTGTATTTCTATATATGTTCTTGTTGGACTTGGCCCTTCTGGCAGGCTCACCCCCAAAACTTTTTGCCTTTGATATGTGACTTGGTGCTAGTTATTTTTTGGCTTCTGCGCACTTTCACTGTGTCCCAGTGGAAAGTGCGTGCGGGTAGTGAGGTTGGCCTGCCCTCCCATAGGAATGCATGGGGAATGTATGTGTCCCTGGTAGTACCTGATGCGTGGGGTGTGCAGACTCGAGTTTGGTATGTGCGGACTAGTGAGATTAAATGCTGCGCGATGATGCGTGCGGCGTTATTGTGTCTAGTGTGGAAGTGCCACTTCTAGAAGTTGGCATGTCTGTTTAATTTAGGTGAAATGACTGGCTAGCTTGTGATTGGCTGGAGCTGGCTGGTGTGCCAGGCTCCAGGAGTCAGGGTGGGTCTGCCCCAGTGGTGAATGGGAGATCTGCATGTTGATGGCCGGGGAGGAGTGCACCTGGGACCTGAATAGGGCTGGGCTTTCCCCACACAATGCTGGCTCTGCCCCTTTTGGTACATCTAATGACCCTAGCCTGACTAGTGAATAAGAAGAGTGGTTAAGCACAACAGAGTGCTCCAAAACCAGCTGCGACTGGTTTTCCCCCCACCCTGCAGACACAGACAAAGGATGTTTATGTATAAAAGGGGCTGTGACCCCTTACAAAATTTTCTCTTGCTGATCCTAACCTTGAGGGGGCCTGCTGCTGCTGGGCGCCAGGAGGGCCCTGTGAGATGGCCCCTGGACCCAGCGTTGCCCCCCTGCCTGCTTCCTAGAGGGATTACCCGGCGTGGGGTTCCCCCTTTGACTTGTTTTTCAGCACGGGGGGCCACTCCGCTTATTTTCTGATTTCGAAATCCCTGGCAGGTGCCCACCCCGCCAGGGACTTTATGTCATTGCCGTACCTAGCTGGTGCCACCCCGCTGTATATGTTAATTCGAACCGGGAGCCTACCCCGGCTTGCACCTCCAGAAAATCACCCCCGCGGACCCGGAGTCCGCCTGCATCGTCATCCCGCCGCCCTGCTATTGGTCCTAGCAGGAGAGGTTGCTAGGCAACCAAGGAAGCTTTCCCCGAGCTCACCTCGCAGCCCGAGCTCCACAGGAAGTCAGGCAGCCCCGCCGAGGACATGGGCGGGGCCGTCAGTGCTACCCAGAAGTGGAGAGAAGAAACCGGAGGCTGCCGGGAGCCCACCCCGCGCTCCGGTGCCTGGACAGGAAGCGAAGCGCGGCAAGCAGGAAGCGGCGGGAGCCTACCCCACGCCCCTGCGCACCAGCTAAGAGTCA
This sequence comes from Lissotriton helveticus, assembly GCF_964261635.1. Lineage (NCBI taxonomy): Eukaryota > Metazoa > Chordata > Amphibia > Caudata > Salamandridae > Lissotriton > Lissotriton helveticus. The sequence continues at coordinate 1,994,200,509 of NC_136059.1, read as the reverse complement.
CCGGTGAGCCCCGCAGCCCCGAGAGAGGAGCCGCTGCCTGGAGGAGCAGGCGGGGCTCCGGTGTCCAACGCAGAGAGCCCCCGCGTGCAGCCGTCGCCCCAGGAGTAGACTGGTGAGTGCGGGGGTCTCCAACGTCAGAGGCATTTGTTTAGAGCCTGCGAGGCTCTTGGGGGCATTTGGTTATTTCGAGTCCCCAGAGAGGGGGACTCCAACGGCGGTGCACATTGTTAGTTAAAGCCTGTCGAGGCTCTAAGGGTACCTTGATTTCTCAAGCCCACGAGGCTCCAAGCCCGCATTTTTGTATTCAGAGCCCACAAGAGGCTCTTGGGCATTTCCTTTGTCTTTGAGTCCCCATAGGGGGACTCCAATGTGAGTGGGGCATTTCTGGAGGTAGAGCGGCCCCGGCTGGCAGCGGGCCGCTCCCCCAGTGGTAGTAGCATTCCTGTGTCGAGCCCCCGAGGCCTCATCTGATTAGGGGGCCTGACTGTTCATTTCAAAGTCCAGAGAAGATCCTACAGCTGCCCAGCACTTAGTGGGAAGCTGCTTCGTTTAGGCTTGCCCCCCCCTTGCGCAATCTTCCTTTTGCTGCCTGCGCAGCTTGCCCTGACTTTTCTGGACACAGGGCGTTTCAGCCCCTGAGAGGCCAAAGTGGCCTGGGGACAGTTCTGTTGTTATGCCCTTGCGTGGGGTACATGTTTTTGGCCCTATGTGATATTTTGTGCTAAATGTGATTTATGCGCTAATGCTTTGGGTGTTAGGAAATGTACTGTGCGTAGTATGTTTCCCCCCCCCCCCCGTGTTCTGACACCTCTGAATGTGTTTTATGCATCATGTGTGAAGTTTCTGGCCTATACACCTAAATGTATTTTTATGCTTAGGTGGTTGTTTTTCCTAGTGTAGTTATACTAGTGAGATCATGGTTCCCTGCGTGATCTTTTCCTATGATGGTTAGGGTTGCGTAGGTGGTACTTACCTTTCACCAATGGTTACTGGTTGTGTGGTCTATTTTCTATTTTGTGCTACAGTTATTATATGTTCTAGGTTCCAAGTGCTATTCCTACAAGTGTTATTTCTACAAAGTGCTAATTCTACTAAGTGGTAGCTCTAAAAGTGTTTATTCCTGACAGTGGTCCATGTGGCCCTGTCCCATGTCCATAATCCCCTGTAAATTCTGCCCGTGCCTCTGGCACATTGTAAAGTGTGTGTTTATTATCCAATGTGTTTGGTATAATACAAAGGCTATTTTTATATATAACCTTGTGTGGTGTTTCCTTTGTGGTGGGCCTTGGGTGTTGTTGCTGGGTGCGTGCGCAAATACTTAACCTACATTGCCTCCGGGATAAGCCTTACTGCTCGCGATACGTTGCCTAGAGGGTGAGCAGGGGTTATCTTTGGCGTGTAACTCCCTGGCCCGGACTAGAGTGGTGGTTTCTACCTGGCTTTGGCGCAAGCCTTAGCCAACCGGAAATCCCATTTCTAACATTGGTGGCAGCGGAAGGGATCCGTGTCTGTGTTTGCGCTGTACCACAGTGGCAACTGACTGCACCAGAAAACTCTGCATTTTAGATAATCATATTTTGGGGATTATTGTTTTCTTTGAAGTTACATTATTTCTTCTCCTAAAGGTGCTTTGTGAATTTTGTACTCCTGTTTTAGCTCAGACACCTAGGTTTCTCGTGTTAAACTTTTCTCAAGAACGTCCGCCAAAATGGAGCCTGCTTTTATTTCTGTGTTCTGTTTAGATACAGTATGTTAGAGTTGGGAAAGTTCTGTGAAGAGAGAAACATAGAGGTGGGTGCGTCAGACACCCAGTCCGAACTCAGTAACAGCCGGATCCTATGGCAAAAGGATCAATGGGATCTTGAGCGCAGTGAGGACAGGGCCCGGGCCTCACGCCATGAGGGTGGTGGGTCTGTGGGGAGCCCTGAAGAGTCTGAAGAGGAGGGAGAAGATGATAGTGCATGGAGGCCAGCAGATAGTGAAGACCCCATAGATAGGGAGTCCCTTGCTGGGTCCAGTGAATGAGGCAGCACCTCATCCCTTTCCCTGTCCCCAGAGGAGAATAGGAAGTTAGCCTTAGAGGAGAAAATGGCATTATGGGCTCATGAGTTGAGTCTTAAGACGTTGGCTCTTGAGCAACAAAAGCTAGAGACTGAGAGGGTCTTAGCGCAGGAGAGGATAGAGGAGGCTGAGAGGGCCTTCACCAGAGAGAAATTAGCTCTGGAGGGTAGACTATCCCCTGCGCGCCGTTTTAATTTTCTGGACTCCCCAGGGAGGGTTGAGTCCAGTGGTGGCAGCTATATAGACTTCAGTGCAGGAAGTCACATTCCTAGTTCCCAGAGTATGGTACCTGTTTCCCAAGAAGAGGAGTATAGGTTGAAATTCAGGGGCAGTAGGAAACTGTCTCATCAGTCTTGGGAGGAGTTTGTGGATGAATGTGATGGGGCACTGTTTGATTGGGTACAGGTTCACACGGAATCTGATTTTCACACATTGTTCAATCTGGTTCTCAGAGAGCACCTGCTCAGTTGTTGTATCCCAGGTGTGCGCCAACACCTGTTGTAAAGTGAGGTTACTGATGCGGAGCTCCTTGCAAGGGAAGCAGACCGCTTAGAAGGTGCTGGAGGTTCTGGAGAATCATTGGTGAGTGATTCCAAAAGTTGTGGTTCAGGTATCTTCCAGCCCAGCGTGGTGGAAGAGGTTCAGAGTAGCCCAGCTAAGTCCCAGAGTAGCGAGAGGGGTGTAGGGGCTTACTACCTGTCTCAGTGGAGCAGGAGTGAGTGGGTTACCAAGAGTCCCCAGATGCCCGAAGCCCTGTCTCAGAACCTGGGTGGGTTCTTTAGGGAACACCATGTCGGGGACCTACGCTGTCCTGTTAGTCCATTTGAGGAGGATCTCCCAGTGTATAGAGGACCTGGAGCATCTGTAATTGGAGCTCCAGTGGTTCTAGTGTCCGGCAGTGCTGCTCCAGTTGGGAGGGCACAGCAGTCCGAAGTGAGGAGTGATTGGGGGATGAGTTCCCCAGTGGAAGAACCAGTAGGTCAGGGACTACCCAGTTGGGCTAGGTTCCCGTGTAGTGACCATGGTGACACCACTTCTGTTCTGGGGGATCTTCCCGCACTGTCAGGTGGACAGGGGACAGCGATCTGCGCCAGACAGACGGTCACACAACAGATGAGTCATTTGTTAGCCTCAGGGGGATGGTGTGTAAGTCCCCAGATGTCCTGGAGTGCCAGGCAAATATTCCACCAAAGGTTTTAGACCAGAGGTTGGGAGGCCAGGTTCAGAATCCGCCTGAACTGAAGGGTAGGACGTCTGTAACCAGCGTCCTGACCGGTTCATCTTCCAGGGGTACCGCTCCAGTTGGGAGGGTGCAGAACTCTGGAAGGGGGTGCAGAGGGTGGGAGAGCCCGCCTCTGACCCCGGTGCAACCTGAGGGGTTAAACACTAGCTTGGGAGAATTGTGTTCTAAGGGTACCCCTCGCAGGAGGTGGAGGAACCCTAGAAGGAGAGGTATGGGAAGGAGAGCCTCCCATGTGACTCCTGGTCCGCCTGAGGGTGTAGACCCTAGGCTGGAGAACCAGTGGCAGTCTAGCCCTGTCCTACAGACAGGAAGAGTGGAGAATGGCTACTATGTACCAGGGGTTACTACCCCCTGCTCTGTGAATTGGCAGGGACCAGTGGCACCTGGGTGGCCTAGGGCCTGGTCCTGGCCGCGGACAGCTTGGGAGTATCAGTGGGGTAGCCCAGTTGTTCCAGACAGTGTTTTTAGAAGGAACCCCATGGGTTCACCATGGCGTAGAACAGGAGGTTGTCCCTGCAGTTGTGGCCCGCGTCCGTGTTCTATCGCCCCAAGCAGGGAAGTCCATCACGGTGGTGATTGGTCTACCCTGCGTTTTGGCTGGAAGGGGGTTGTGTTGGACTTGGCCCTTCTGTCAGGTTCACCCCTAAACTTTTTGCCTTTGATATGTGACTTGGTGCTAGTTATTTTTTGGCTTCTGCGCACTTTCACTGTCTCCCAGTGGAAAGTGTGTGCGCACTCTGCGTGCGGGTAGTGAGGTTGGCCTGCCCTCCCATAGGAATGCATGAGGAATATATGTGTCCCTGGTAGTTCATGATGCGTGGGGTGTGCAGACTCGAGTTTGGTATGTGCGGACTCATCAGATTAAATGCTGAGCGATGATGCGTGCGGCGTTATTGTGTCTAGTGTGGAAGTGCCACTTCTAGAAGTTGGCATTTCTGTGTAATTTAGGTGAAATGACTGGCTGGCTTGTGATTGGCTGGAGCTGGCTGGTGTGCCAGGCTCCAGGAGTCAGGATGGGTCTGCCCCAGTGGTGAATGGGAGATCTGCATGTTGATGGCCGGGGAGGAGTGCACCTGGGACCTGAATAGAGCTGGGCTTTCCCCACACAATGCTGGCTCCGCCCCCTGTGGTGCGTCTAATGACCCTAGCCTGACTAGTGAATAGGAAGAGTGGTTAAGCACAACAGAGTGCTCCAAACCCAGCTGCGACTGGTTTTCCCCCCACCCTGCAGACACAGACAACAGATTTTTATGTATAAAAAGGGTCTGTGACCCCTTACAAAATGTTCTCTTGCTGATCCTAACCATGAGGGGGGCCTGCTGCTGCTGGGCGCCAGGAGGAGCCGCCAGTGGGGACTTCCTCCATGCCTGGAGGGCCCTGTGAGCTGGCCCCTGGGCCCAGCTTTGCCCCCCTGCCTGCTTCCTTCCCTTTTGGACTTTGTCCCTGGACCTTTGGGACTGGGGTGGCCTGCCAGCACCTGGAAAGCGCTGGCCTTCCCCTCACAAATAGCACGTTACGCCACTGGAGCGGCGATCCCCTTCCTAGAGGGATTCCCCGGCGTGGGGATCCCCCTTTTACTTGTTTTTCAGCACGGGAGGCCACTCCGCTTATTTTCTGATTGCGAGATCCCTGGCAGGTGCCCACCCGCCAGGGACTTTATGTCATTGCCGTACCTAGCGGGTGCCACCCCGCTGTATATGTTAATTCGAACCGGGAGCCTACCCCGGCTTGCACCTCCAGAAAATCACCCCCGCGGACTCCTTTAGTCCGCCTGCATCGTCATCCCGCCGCCCTGCTATTGGCCCTAGCAGGAGAGGTTGCTAGGCAACCAAGGAAGCTTTCCCCAAGCTCACCTCGCAGCCCGAGCTCCACAGGAAGCCAGGCAGCCCCGCCGAGGACATGGGCGGGGCTGTCAGCGCGACCCGGAAGCAGAGAGAAGAAACCGGGTGCTGCCGGGAGCCCACCCCGCGCTCCGGTGCCTGGACAGGAAGCGAAGCGCGGCAAGCAGGAAGCGGCGGGAGCCTACCCCACGCCCCTGCGCACCAGCTAAGAGTCACCGGTGAGCCCCGCAGCCCCGAGAGAGGAGCCGCTGCCTGGAGGAGCAGGTGGGGCTCCGGTGTCCAACGCAGAGAGCCCTCGCGTGCAGCCGTCGCCCCAGGAGTAGACTGGTGAGTGCGGGGGTCTCCAATGTGAGAGGCATTTGTTTAGAGCCTGCGAGGCTCTTGGGGGCATTTGGTTATTTCGAGTCCCCAGAGAGGGGGACTCCAACGGCGGTGCACATTGTTAGTTAAAGCCTGTCGAGGCTCTAAGAGTACCTTGATTTCTCAAGCCCACGAGGCTCCAAGCCCGCATTTTTGTATTCAGAGCCCACAAGAGGGTCTTGGGCATTTCCTTTGTCTTTGAGTCCCCATAGGGGGGACTCCAATGTGAGTGGGGCATTTCTGGAGGTAGAGCGGCCCCGGCTGGCAGCGGGCCGCTCCCCCAGTGGTAGTAGCATTCCTGTGTCGAGCCCTCGAGGTCTCATCTGATTAGGGGGCCTGACTGTTCATTTCAAAGTCCAGAGAAGATCCTACAGCTGCCCAGCACTTAGTGGGAAGCTGCTTCGTTTAGGCTTGCCCCCCCCCTTGCGCAATCTTCCTTTGGCTGCCTGCGCAGCTTGCCCTGACTTTTCTGGACACAGGGCGTTTCAGCCCCTGAGAGGCCAAAGTGGCCTGGGGACAGTTCTGTTGTTATGCCCTTGCGTGGGGTACATGTTTTTGGCCCTATGTGATATTTTGTGCTAAATGTGATTTATGCGCTAATGCTTTGGGTGTTAGGAAATGTACTGTGTGTAGTATGTTTTGCGCCCCCTGTGTTCTGACACCTATGAATGTGTTTTTATGCATCATGTGTGAAGTTTCTGGCCTATACCCCTAAATGTATTTTTATGCTTAGGTGGTTGTTTTTCCTAGTTATACTAGTGAGTTCATGGTTCCCTGCGTGATCTTTTCCTAAGGTGGTTAGGGTTGCATAGGTGGTACTTACCTTTCACCAGTGGTTACTAGTTGTGTGCTCTATTTTCTATTTTGTGCTACAGTTCTTATATGTTCTAGGTTCTAAGCGCTATTCCTACAAGTGTTATTTCTACAAAATGCTAATTCTACCAAGTGCTAGTTCTAAAAGTGTTTATTCCTGACAGTGGTCCATGTGGCCATAATCCCCTGTAAATTCTGCCCGTGCCTCTGGCACATTGTAAAGTTCTTGTTTACTATCTAATGTGTTTGGTATAATACAAAGGCTATTTTCATATTTAACCTTGTGTGGAGTTTCCTTTGTGGTGGGCCTTAGGTGTTGTTGCTGGGTGCGTGCGCAAATACTTAACCTACATTGCCTCCGGGATAAGCCTTACTGCTCGCGTCACGTTGCCTAGAGGGTGAGCATGGGTTATCTTTGGCATGTAACTCCCTTGCCCTGACTAGAGGGGTGGTTTCTGCCTGTCTTTGGCGCAAGCCTTAGCCAACCGGAAATCCCATTTCTAACAGTTCTCACTGTAGCTTTGATAAATATCTGATATATGTTTGGTTGATTGTTCGCAGGACCGAGAGGCAGGGCCACTGGTATTTGTGCATTTCAAAATATAAACAATATAATAACATAAAGGTGTACATCTTATTGGAGTGAAGAACTACAGTTTCATAATGATAAAAAAGTGGGAAAAGGTCTAAATGGAAATGGGCATTAAAAAGAGATATACATTTTAAAAAGTATTTTTTGTTGTACTTGTCTCCGGTAATATTGATGAGCCTATTGTGCAACTCTAACTTTTCAAGCACATGTAATCCTATTCCTTAAATATTGACAAATATGTTCTGGGGTTGTTGGACATTAGTGAGATTTTGGGAATAAATTTGTGATTTCAAAGAATGTGGATGAATTAATAGGAAATCAATCCGAGCAATGTTAAATTGCATTGATTGCTGTCATGAGCTTGACCGATCATGGGCAATAACTATGGGCCAACAATCTTTTATGAAAGATAAAAGAAAAATCATAAAGCTGTTCAAATCTTGTAACAAACCTTTAACTGAGGACTGGACTTCAGAGGTGATATAATTCTCTAAAAAACGAAATCTGTGCATGCCAGCATGTATGTGAGACCCTGTGGTCTATGTTTGGTAAATTGTATGCATGCCTGAGTTTGTAGAAAAGTCATCTTTGTCCATGTCACTCAGAGGCATATTTACGAGCCCCAATGCATCACAGTTGTACCACAGCAGTGGTGCAAGAGCAACACAACTCAAAGATGAGATTTATGAAGCCATGCAAGGCCACTTGGCGTGGTCCTGAGTGGCTTCATACATTTTGAGTAAAGCAACACAGCGCATATCACTGCGTTGCCTCACTCTGCACCATGGGTCTTGCGTGGGTGTTCCTACACAGCATCCATGAATTGTGACACTTTTTCAGATTTACCAGAAGTTGTCGACATGGGAATGCACCAAAAACCTATGCCTCCCCAGGTGAGGTGTAACGAGAATTTAATTTATTTCTCCACGTTTTTTCCATATCCTCTTACTATGCCTGTTGCATTCTGCAGCACACATAGAAAGAGAAAACTTCCATAGAGGATTGTTTTTGTTCAAGAAGGTGCCCCTTTCTGTGCAAAAACAAAAACAATCCACCTTAAAATGCAGGCATCCTTGTACAAAGGTGAAAGAGTGCCTGCATTGGCGCTAAGAAGCCAAAATGGCACCAGCACAGGGGAAATGGCAGGAATATATTCTTTTAAATATGCAACATTCCTGCCTTATCCTTGTCAATCAGTGCAGTGCAGCATGGTGATTTGTTGCACTGCACCATGTGGCAACCACATAAATGAGGCCCGCAGTTCCTATATTGTATGCAATTGAACTTCGCTGTTTTAGAGCAATGCATAAGTTAGTTGACTTATTTAGGCAGTGTCAATTCAGTTAATAATTATATTGCAAGAAAAGCATGTTTCAAAAATAGACCGATTGCCATTACTCTTCTCATTTTCCTGTTTGGCAGTATATATATCAATATTACAGCGATTTAGAAAAGCAAAACCATATTCTTACATTTGTTTTTAAATATCATATTTCTTTCAGTGTTAATATTAAAAATGATGGGTCCTCATGAGTTCAGCTTGTATCATGGCAGCATTTATGTATTTATGTATGTGGTATTTAAAGTGTGTGAACCTATCCATAAGACTGCAGAACAATGTACAGGATTTTGAGCACTCATAAAGTCAATCAGTGACAGGAGAGGTAGCTGGATTCTGGGAGCAAAAGTGTACTTTTACTGCATTGTGATGTGTTCTTTGAAGAAGTGCATATTTAACTCTGTCCTAAATTGGACCATGTTGGGGCAGACCTGATGAATATGGGGATGTTGTTCTAGATCCTGGGTTCATGGATAGAAAAGGCCTTCTGCCTTGTATTTTAATGTTTCCACTTCTTAGTCTCAATTCGGATGGTGTCCCTGATGGGGTGTACCGTGAGCCACCAGAAATGGTGAGCTTGGCTGCTGGATAATTGGCCATCATCTTTAACTTCCACATAGGACCCAACAGCAGCATCAAGATCCTTCTATATGTTTATTGAACACACACTTGTATCTAAACATTTCACATCATAACATTCAAAAACTTAAAACTTTCCTCAATCTCATTTAGAACCTAGCAGATGTTCTGCACCTCTGTAAAGCTGAGCTTGCCCAACACTGAATTCCTCCTGATTGTTAAGAACAATGGGGCAGATTTTCAAGGACTGGCGCATCCCTGCATATTAGCAGGGATGCGCCAGTAAAGACGCGACACACAGGAATACCCTTGCGCCACCACGGATGTGTTGCATTTACAATGTGGTGTACCGTGGCTCAACGATAGTCATCTTTTGTCGTAAGGGCAGCGCATTGCTGTAGTCGTGTCGCAAGCGCGATGCAATTCCAGCAATGCTCAGGGATGGCTTATACCTATTGTGCTGCGTCAATCCTTACGCCTGCTTCAAGAAGGCATAAGGTTTGATGCAGCAGGGTTGAAAAGTGACTCCGTGAAATCTTATAGATTTCACTGCGTCAATTTTGCGAGGCTTCCTTGCGACGGAACGCCCACCCTGCAAACATTATATCTGACGCAGGGATAATGTAGATGCATCATGTTGTAAATATTTTGCATTATTTTACGATGCCGCTGCATCACAGAAGTGACGCAACAGTGTTGTAAAGATGCCGCAAGGGGCTTGTAAAACTGCCCCAATATTCAAGCTTAACTCTACAAAAATGAATCAGCACGACTTTACCTCCAAGTTGACACCCAATACAAACTCAATGATTGCAAGTGAGAAATTTGTCAGCAAGAATTAGCCGTGAAGTAGACCACTTTAGCCTGAGATGAAATGATGACAGGAGACTGGAGAGCAGTGCAATGCAAGGTTGCCATAAGGCAATTCGTTTTTACGGGTTGAAACTGAGGTGCCAAGGAGTGGAAGGGAATAATAACTTGAATTGAAAGCATAGAGAAGGTAAGAAAAGGCAAATAGGCACATTGAGTGTTCAAGGGATGTTGTGTAGAGGAAAAATAGAAGGGGCAACAGGACAGAATCCCATCAGAGAGGGGAAGAAAAAAAGACAGAAAAAGACACCAGAGATCTGAAAAACAATCATTCGAGAGCAGGACCTTTTTGCCCAGTTGTGTGAGGGCAGCTCACAGGATTTGGTGGTCAATTGTGTTGAATGGTACAGAGAGTTCCAAGAATAGAGGAGAAGTTTGTCGTGTGTAGATGTAAATATGTTAGAAATATACAAGGACAATCACAGTTAGATGAAGTTAAGGGAACCAACTTGTAGTGGATCTATTAGTTTATGCTGAATGGAACATTTTAGAATCTACTAAAAGCAAGAATTTCAAAACCTATCAATAAATAGGGGTGCTGAGATCCCACACAATAATTGGCTACAGGTAAAAGATCATTTTGTTTCTAATAGTGGTAGAAGACAACAGACAAAAAATCAAGGTGGTAGCAGAAATAAACTGGGAAGAACAATATATTAATAAAAGATTAAATGAGTGATTCACAAAGTACCGAATTACCGATTCTATATTGTTTCTGAAACCCATTAAAAGGGTTTTAGCTTTTGCAAATCCACTGATTTACCAAATCATAGGGTTTCTGAACACTAAAACCATTAATACATGAGACATTTAATTATCATTCTTATGACTCATCTGTATGAAGACATAAGTGATAAGTGTGCATTTAAACTCGTAATGTTTTATTGGTTTGTAATTTGAGTTATTGACCCCAGTTCTAATCAAAGATGTTTATCAATATTTCAGGTCATCCCTGTCCTCGAACTGAAGTCTCTTATGCAAAGTGTCAACCATTTATTCCTCTTGGAAAATGTCCCGCCTTTACAAGCAATATGTTCTTTGAAGTCGCTCGAAAACCCAGTTGCTGTGAAGGAAAATGTGCATTTTAAAATTGCTGCAGAAGATGAAGACGGACATTTTCACATTGACCATTCTTCGGGTGAACTGTTCCTTGTCCAGGAACTTGACTACGAGTTATCTTCTCACTTTCTCCTCAGAATTATAATCGAAGACCAAACCGAGGAACCTCCACAGAATTCCACTGTCTTCCTCAATATCGAAGTAGGAGACGTGAATGACCACTCCCCCTCTTTCCCGAATAGTTTTATTGCTATTGCCATTAATGAAAATGTCCCAGTTGGCACCATGGTGCACACGTTCAACGCGAAGGATGGCGATGGAAGCATGGAGAACAGTTGGCTGAAATACTCCGTGAACGCCACCACACTAACAGAAAATTCATTTTCCATTCACCCATGGCATGGCACTTTGACGACCACCCTCCAGTTGGATAGGGAGGTCAGGTCATTTTTTGTAGTCACCGTGACAGCAACGGATCAGTCAGCTGTGATTCCGGATCGCAGGCAGAGCTCGGTGACTGCAAAGATCGTTATACTGGATATTAACGACAACAGTCCCACCTTTGTGTCTTCACCTGTTGCCCATATCCTAGAGAATGCAGAGGTGGGCGCCTTTGTTCATCGCTTCATTGCCAAAGACCCAGATGAAGGCAGAAATGGAGAGGTTGCATACACCATCACATCAGGAAATGAAGATAGAACATTTTCGCTGGATACAGCGACAGGTAACCTACTCTATAATAGTACTACCATTCAGCGTGGGGTTTGTGATCAGAGGTTGGGTGAATAAACGAGAGACCTTCTTTAATGAGTTTTCCACGTTTGAGAGCTTTAGAGTTGAAGAAACGTAGCAGAGTATGAGAGAAAGCAATGTGAAGATTGTAGGCTCTAAAGAGAGCTATGCAAGTCCAAGAGAGCTATTAAAACCTGCTAATTCTATATCACTGAATTATTGAGATGTGTCACAGTCAATGAGAAGTGTCACTCAAATCAGTCATATCAACCAATAAACCTTTGTTTACCGATGACCCTTTTTGGAACTGTAACATATGTTGATGGTCACGGTGATGGATGATAAATCTCAAATTCTGAGGTGGAGACATTTATTTAGGTACTAGAAAAAGAAATACATGAATGGTCTAGTAAGCTAGAATTTGGAACTCGAGTGAAACGTTCCATGTCGGTGTGTTATCCTGAATTTTGAGGTAGTAGGGATCTGTGATTTAGAATAATTACAATTTATCAAATGATTGAATTTGGGTTTGTGCATGTAGCCGACAGGAGCAGGTCGGCTCAAGACTCATAGTGCTAAGTTTAGAGGAGGGGCGGGAAGGGATGCTTAGGCCTGCAGCTGCATCATTGGGCGGCCACAACTGTGGCTTGGGCACCTTCACCTTGGCCACAGTGGGGCCGGCCCCGCCCAAGAAGCAGTGCTTTGTTCCTGCTGGGCCTTTCTCAACTTGGCCGCCATGGGGTGAGCCTGCCCAGAACTAAAGCAATGTTTTCTTATGATCCACTCCTCCACCAGGCCTTAACACTTAGGTCATAGTTGGAGGGGGAGGTAGTGCACAAAAGGCGGATAGGCCCCACTGAAAGGTCAGGTGTTGTGGCCATTTTCACCTCGGACAGGCCAGCCTAAATTGTAATTTTTTAATTTACTAGAAAATGTCCAGTTTTTTAGAAAGTGACATGCCCTTGCTGGAGAGATCTGTGTTCTTTCTAGTTACAGTTTTTACTCAGCATACGTTAGCACATGTGGTTAGTGCGCTTGCTGCAAAGAACAACATGCAGCTTGCAGATCAATGATATATTTTATGTAGATAGCTCAGTGAGTTACTTCTTTTGTCATGGATGTCCATTTGTTACTTGCAGTGCATCATTTATAATTAGAGCCACTGTAATTATGCACCAGGAAAGGACCAAATTATGCAACAAGAAAATGCAAATTATGATGCATAACGTGGTACATTTTGTTATAGTATTGTGTAGTGTAGTTCCTATTATCCCAATAGGCTCTGCGCATTGGAATGATACCTTCAATAGTATAGGCCTAGACCAGACGTTAACTAGGTCTACTACTGTCGATATTAGACTTAAAGTTTTGGGTTTTGCCAGCTAGCTCAGAGTTCACTAGAAACTTTCTCGAATAGGCAAGGAGGAGTTGAACCTCCCTGGATAGACAAGAAGGGATTTAGTTTCTGACAACCATAGAACATGACAACTTTGCTCTCCCCTAATCAAGAGTGTATCTCTAGAGTCGTGTGAAAACAAAAGACGACTTATTTTACTCAGTCAGTACATGCATTCTTAGTCTCACCAGATTGTAGAGAAAAGGAAGAGACGGGCGTGTTCAATAAAAGATGTTATTTATTGATCAGTCTCTTTTCTCATACAAGAGAAATGGATCGATATTATTGCAATACTTATGGTTAAGTAAAGTGCATACAATAAAAGCAGAAGTATAAAATAATACTGTAAAAACATTGATATGGTTTCTAAGCCATATGAAGGTTTAAAATGAATACATACACATTTACATTTGACTAATCGTACTCAACTGGTGTTTCTAACTACGCCTACCCCGTGTACCTGACCTAAGCCTAATACGTGGGCGGGAATAGAAAGTTACAGTTTAAGTTAAGTTTGTTTTGCCAAGTGACTGACTAAAGAATTCTCTGCAAGGGGTTATTCAGTTCTGTACCTGGAATCTAGGATGAATGAGGGATGGTATCTCTCGTCTCTGGTCTCGATATTCCAGGCTGCCTGCGAGGGCTACCCGGAAGCGCCGGAGCTGGATTTCTCGGCAGGAGAAAGCAGCGTCTCGTTCTCAGCGCGTCAGGAAGGCGGGGCTGCGCCAGCGGGGTCTGCTCTGCTCTGGGCTTCGGCAAGTCTGGCTGCTCCGATCTCGTCACCACCGCGTGTGTTTGCATAGGGCAATATCGGTAATATTTATACCTTTAAGGTGCCGAGATTGACGTAAGGATGGACATAGATACGTCAATAAGGATGTCATACGACCTGGTCGTTAGCACATTCTTTTGCTGAAGTTCTCGGTGAAATCAAAACAATGGCCGCAGGGTTTTTCCCAGGTCTGTCATAGGTTTGATTTGTTTTGAGAACTCCGTATGCCTTATCAGGGGCTGGAGGAATATCGCTTGTCTAATTAGATGGCAAGCGTTATGACCTAATCAGATAACACGTTCCTGTGCCGTAGTGTGGCTTTATCAGATAACGGTTCCTGCATCATGGGGGGTTTCTGCCTCATGGGATGGCTGCTAGTTAACTTGTTAACCAGAATAGGGTCAGGAATAGGGGGATCGATACAGAACCTATAGGAATACATCACACCCACTCCACGCTAACTATGGACATATTTACGAATCTATGCATAGTAAAACATACTGTAGAGTATCGTGTATACCTTACCACCCCAAAATACATAAATGCATTTTGAAATTATCAAATATACGGAAAAAACAGTCACATGTAATATATGCACTCAAGCTGTAGAATAATGCTAAAGTAATCACGCATATCTATACATTATCACTAATTTGTATATGAGAATTTACACATGAAATGGCTCTTAATACAGAAAAAAGTTTCGAGACCATTCCATCACGGAATAAAATAGTTATGAACATACCAGCGGGCAGCTAACGTCTATAAAGTATCTAAAAATAGAAATTTTAGTTCTCTAAGAATAGTTATTACTTTAAGCAGAAAATAAGTGTCCCGAAAAATTCGTAAAAACATTTTGGGGCTGCTGAAAAAAAATTGCTGTCCGTGAACTGGAGGGAAAATTGTTCATGGTATTTTGCTATTCTAGTTGAAGGCCAAATTCAGGGAACGCCGTGTGCGAGCTTGCTCAAAAGTCTCTATTTCTGCTCTGGTGAGAACATCATATCATTTAGACTGTCGAAAAAGCTGTCAACAGCTTCCTGGGAGAGTTCCACTAACTCGGAAAAAGATGTAACCATGCATTCGTGCGCATGATTGTTTTCATTGACGTTTTGATTAGTATTGCTGACAGAAGGTCGTACCTGATCAATGCTGCTTTCATCTTGAACTTCACTACCCCTTAATCGTAGTGGTGAAGCTTCCACGAATGCCGTCATCAGGATTGGTAGCCGTTGAGGGCAGCACAAAGCATGAGCCTTTATTGGACTCAACAATGTTTCTGCATCCATTGGCGCATCTGATTGTAGAGTCAGACAGGTGTCTAACACGCATTCTTCTCCGCATAGCAAGCACCTTAATACAGGTAAAACACATTGATGCCACATTGGTCGAAATGAAAGAAACCAAGTCATGTTCAGGTCTCTAAGCCGGGATAGTCCCAGGATTTTTGATATCCGGTCCCGGTATCCAATGGCTAGGATTGTTTCTTCCCTTGTCGCAGGTGTTTTGTCTGTGACATGGTTTGCCATAACGAAATATAAGGACTAAGAATAGGATTCCTGCAATTAGTCCTAAAATGAGGGGAAGTCCGCCAAAAATCGAATGGACGAAATCTGGAAAAATACCCAGTATGGCTTTGAATGGTGTTAATGCCATCGAAAATACTGTCTTAAATACTTTTGAGACTCCACTGGTATCAGAAATATTTAAGATTTCATTCAGGATTTCTGCGAAATGTATGGGGGAATTAGTTGATAATAAGGAGTGAATCTCTGCAGTCGTCCTTGCGACTAGGAGATCATACGTTTCTTTTGATGACGTGAGTCTGGTCAGCGTCTGAAGAAGCACTGTTTTCATTCTGCTTAAAGTATCTATTCGAATAGAAGTAATTTTCAAGTTGGGCCATGCCCTTGCCTCCCTGTCTGGAAGGGAGCTGGGGAACAATAAGCGTCCACAGCACTTGACCTTCGCAGTCGTAGTTACGAGATAAGGAGTCCCGGGCATAAGACTACAGCATCTGCGATGTACAATTAGAATGTAACTCCCATTATAGAGTCTTTGAAAGAATGGTTCTATCTCTGTTGCAGGTGCGCCTAGCTGGTGACATGAAAGGTTATTTGAGTTCCCTTCACAGGCTCCATGCAAACTAATTCCATTACACAGAAGTGTACCGCTCAGTGACATTGCACAATTATTGCCACTAAGAAACACTTTCTGTCCTTTATTACTGACACATGCATGTGAATAGGGCAAGTTCCATGTTGTTTTAATGTACCCCTTTCCCAATTTTTCGTACATACCAGCCTGTATATATTTTTGGCAGTATTGAAACCTGAAGGTTGATATTGGAATATTAATTATCCCATGTATTATCCATTCACTGACAGGTCGTTCTGACATTGTCACTGGTAATCTCTCGAGTTTCTCAATGCTCAGAATTGTATAATCAGCACCCTTTTGTGCCATACTGATTTGTTTATCAGTAAGGTTAAAGATATTGAATAGTGACGTTGTGTTGATTAAACGCCAAGGCACATAGCCTGAACGCAGATTTTGTAACGTCCAGCCAAGCTGTACAATAGAACGCAATTGAGACTGACCGTGTTGTAACAACAGCAAGTCTTGCGATATTATGTCGATTGCTGAAGACACAATGCTGTCCAGAGAAAAAATTCTGGAGGACAGAGTCATTAACCCATTGTCCACTACAGAAAGTGATTTTTCCAAATTAATACGGTCAATTTCCCGTATTCTTTCTGCTGTCTCAATTTGAGTCACCTTCCAGGCCTCGTTGTATGCTGCATATACAGAGGCTGCTATGAAACGTTTCTGACGCTGTTTGCGCGGTCCCATAATGAAATCACGCAAGTCAGCACCATCAGTAAGTAAAGTTAGGTGTTGCTTAATTTCTGCCAGTGTGGAAGTCTGTAGCCGCTGAAGGCATAATTTGCCCACACTGTAGGTGGTAATTATTCCTGTGTGTTGTCTTTGGGAATATCTAGGGTCTGGCCTGGTCATTTTGAACCCCTGTGTTTTGTTCAGGAATCTGTTTTGACAGTTATTAGTATCTGTGGGCCAGATCAACCACTGTTTCCAATCAGGATGTGTTCTGTTTTGGTTTAATACATAATTTACGTCTATCTCTTCATCTGTGGAGCTATTGCTGTTCATTGTTGGTTTTGGAATAGACGGTTTATTTAAGTCTTTGATTTTGGCTAAGCCAAGACAGGTAGTTTGTTGAACAGTGTCATTTAAAAATATAATTTGTTCTGGGATCATGCAGGCTCTAAACAAAGATTCTATACCCTGTACTTGCCATTCTTTTGTACCCCAAACACTTTTTACTTCAACATTTTTGTCCCAATAATCAAAACCAAAAGTATTCATTTGTTCAAAGAATGAGTCTGAATATATCAATTTCGTGTTTGTTATCATGGTCTTTGTCCCTGTCTTATTTGACAATTTGAAATAAAATGTTTCGGCATTACTTGTGTTAAAACCTGAAAAGTATGAATATTTGTCATAAACGGTTCTTGAGCTTCCTTTTGGAGGGGTTGCACAATGTTCCCATTGATTATAATTTAAAACATTTCTAGGTTGTGCAGTTCTATGTAGAAAATGGTTACCATAGTGGTTATAACAGTACATACTATCATAATTTGTCGAACCCTGCAAATAATCATGTTTGGTAAATTTAGCAGACATCACTAAGTCAGACATCATATTATTTATACTTTCAAAGTCCCAATCATCATCAAATGAGCTTGGTTTTACAAAGTCACTCAACGAGATCTTAATTTGGTGTGGGTATTTCAGGATTTCAACCGGCCCATAAATTTCGTAGTCAGTTTTGTCCCATGCTACCCCACCCGGTATAGGATTGGCTGTGAAGTTGACTGAAGAAAGTTCTCTTTTCTCGACGTGTGAAGATGTGTGTGGTTTGAGGATCAAGTTGATTTTCTGACTTGCTGTGTCCATTTTAGCATATTTTCCCTCAATGAAGCGTCCCAAAGTTAGTACCATGATGAGCCAAAGTATGAGGATAAATGCACCAAAACCCACCCAAAATTCAATCCATGGAGAAATTAGATATGTTTCTTTCAGTTGTTTCAAAAGTACTTTAACTTTATCTTTAAAGGTTTTTGTTGATGGCTGTGTTTTTGATTCAGTGAAGCCTTCAGAGGAATCATCGAAGTTTATGAAGTAGCCGGATGCAGTTCTGTCAATTGTTCCAATTGCTTCAGGATTACTGTTTCTTGCATAGTCGTTTGTTACTTCATTATAGATTGGTGTGTCTCTGCTAAATGTTTTTATTTGGGTTTTCAGAGGTCTAAGTTCCATTGCATTGTTGCATAGTCCTTGTTGTAGTTCTGTAGGCGTTTCGAATGTGATTAGCCTCTTAGATTGAACCTCTGTGTTAGTAGCAAATCTTGGTGTTCTACTACTTCTCGGGAGTCCACTTGGCCTACTATTTGTTATCGGCCACATGTTGTGGTTTTACCAGGTCGATGGATACAACTCGGTTCTCCTTTTTACCAGCAAGCGGCGGTAGTACAACTGATCTTGTCCCGTTGACAGACAAGACAGGAACTGCTTTTCTGTAAGAAGGCCCAAATTCCTTCTTTACCGCGATCTTTTCTCTGACTAGATCCCCGACTTTTGGAATCCAGACAGGTCTTGCTGGGACAGGTGGTGGTTCTTCAGTGGTTGTTGGCTGCTGTTTCAACTTTATGTTGCTCAGGTCTTTTCTTGTTTCGTTTAAGTCCTGCAAAACAGCCAAACGATCTTTGATATCAAAGCTTTTTTCCTTCACCACTGAAGTCTGACTGTCGAGGTCTAAGACTAACATCCTAGTTCCAAATAATAATTCGTACGGACTGAATCCCTTCAGAGAATTTCTTGGCAAGTTATTTAGACTACGTTGGACACTTATTAGATGTTTGACCCACCCATCTCCCGAACCTAATATCCTTTCTGTTATAGATAGCTTTATGCCTTGGTTTTTTCTTTACACCATCCCGTATCCCTCAGGAAGGAAGTGAGAAGAGTCCCGCTGTGCTATGCTCACTTGGCCATGTTTCCCCTCAGGCTGGAGGGCCAGATTGAAAACAATGGTCAAACGTAGCATGCTCTTAGCGTATATGCCATTTAGACTCGCAAATCTTTGTATAACAGTCCAGACGTCAGCCGAGTGCTGATGATCTACATTATAAGTGGAAACTAGCCTGTATATGTTAATCGGACGCTTTGCTTTTTACTGTTGATCTTTTCTGGAGTGAAACGACACGGTATTACACCGTTTCTCTCACCACTGCGATTTCTGTTACAGTTTGGGCAGTTCTTTACAAAAATGGTATGATGCAGGCTCATGCCTGGCCACCAGTACCTTGATTGTAATTATTCCAGAGAATCTTTTAGTTTGAGGTGTCTGAGACCCTCGCCCATATGTGCGTCTGCTATTAACAAGTTTCTCCTGTCCATGTTTGGAATCACTCTATCCCCCACTCCAGGGATTCGAGCAAAAGGGACGGAGTTTGCATCGATTATGTATGTATAATTGAGTGGATAGTTGATCGGTAGCGCTGAGCAGTCGCCTTTTGATGACGTTTTCACCGCCAGCACTGTTTCACCGTCAATATACTTCACTGTACGCTTTTTTTGAGCTACGGAAGCCGATTTAGTTGCTACCGCTGTGGCTGTCTCAGCCAATGAATTCCCTGCAACGTGAACGCCATCACGCTGATGACTCAGTGAGTGTGTCACGTTAGTCTTTGGTAGTTCTTTTTGTAAAAGAGCTATTTGTTCCCAAAGCAGTTTTTGCTTTATTGTTGCACCTGTGTCATCTTTGTAACCATTTTGAATCCATGTCTGCAAATCGTTGTTATATGATTTGACGCAGTAATATGAATCGGACACTATAAGTGTCGGGAATTCGCGATCCGCATTATCTAGCGCCATTTTCAATGCTATTATTTCAGTCTGTTGTTCTGAATTAGTTTCTACTGAGTGTGTTTTTGTTAATAGAGGTCTTAGTTTACCTCCGCACCACACTTCTTTTGTAATCTCACATGTTGGGTTGTATGCTTGTTCTCCCCAAACGGAGGGTTGAGCATGTCCGTCTGTATAGATTATACAAGCGTACTGTCGTAAGGGCAGAATGTCGATAGGCAGAGGGAATGTTCTTTCATATTCTAGATTTTTCAATTCCTTTAGTTCTGGATCAAAGTAGTAGTATACTTTGTCCGTTGTAATTGAATTCACCCATTGTATCCATTCCGGATTCAATGTTGTTGTTGGTAAATTACAAGGTGTTGTTAATGCCTCAAAGGCTGATTCTGCTGTTCTGACTGTGATACGTCTACCGTCCGCTTGATCTTTTTCTCTAGCTATTGCGGTTTGAACTGCATGAACAATGTTTTCTTTAATGCTGAATTTCTTTTCAGCTTCTGTGTACAAGTGTGATTTGAATGCAATCGGTACCTTTTCTACCTCATTAGAGGTCAGGTATGTGAATCCGCATCTTCCTGGGATGACTCGAATCACAAGATTGCGTGTGTTATCACGTGTTTCTAATTTTGTTTTAATTAACATGTCTGTTTGTAAGGATCTCAAAATTTCTGTGTGTATTTGAGTCCAATTGGTTCTTTTAAAATCTGGTTTTATTAGATCATAAAGGGGTTTGACCCTTTCTGCGTAATTTGCAATGTATGTTCTTCCGAAATTTAGGAAGCCTAGAATTGACTGTAGGTTTTTTAGTGTTCTAGGTGCTTGGAGTACGGCACATTTCTCTAGGAAATTGTCAGCCAGGCTTTTGCCTTCACTTGATAATTCGTATCCTAAGAACAGGACTGTTAGATGGGCAATTCTGGATTTTTTAAAGTTGAATTTGTAACCCTCTGCTGCGAACCCAAGTATTATGGTGTTCACTCTCTTCAAGTGAGTATCCAAGTCATCATCTGTTAAGTATATGTCGTCGACATAAGATAATGCTTCGTCATCATATGTTTGTAGTAATTCTGTTACTCTCGCTGAGAATACCCCTGGGCTATTCTTGTACCCCTGGGCTAACCGACAGAATTGTTTTTGAGTGCCATTTATTGAGAATGCAGACAAATATCTGCTCTCTGGTGCTATGTTTTGACAAAAGAATTCATTAGAGATGTCTAATGTTGTTTTGTATTTTTTGCGCACTATGTTATTCATTAGTGCAGCACTATGCGAGTTTTGCACTGCAAACGTTTTGCAACATGAGTTAAGGTGTCGGTAATCCAAAACTAGACGATATGAATTGTCTGGTTTGGAGACCGGAAACAAAGGGTTGTTCATTTGTGAGGTGCAAGTTTCAATCACCCCCTGGTATTCTAGTTGATCTAGGACTTCTTTTACCTGTTTTTTAGCTTCTTGCTTAATTGGGTACTGTCTTTGTGCAGTAGGTTGTGATTTTAACTGGATTTTGTGAGGAGGAGAGTCCTCATCCCATCCTACATGATTTTTATATAAAGCAGGAGCTTGAGCTACTGCCCACTTTCTGGCAAGTGTGTATTTTTTATGAATTGGGATATGATTTGAGAAGGCAGGCATAATTATTTCTTCGCCATGAGGGCACTCCCTGACAAACTCTGGTGGCCGGTCTTTTTCAGCTAGAAGGATGTCATAGCCCTTGGAGAGATTATCCCAAAATAGTCCCCTTATTTTTCTAGTCTTATCCCCTTCTATACGTAACGTTATTTCATATATTTTGTGAGGTTTGCTAACTCTGGTGTCTGCAGTTTCCACTTGAAGATATTCATTCGTGTCCACTGTCTCCAGAAGATTCATAAGGACTTTGCGAGCTATGCTCACTTCTGCTGCGCTGTCTAGCATTGTCTGAGCCCATTCTCCGTTTTTCAGTTGTGTCCTCAGTATTCTCGGCATTGTTAACTACCTTGATACTGGCTACCTTCTTTTTTGGAAATTGTAGTTTCTTTTTTAGATGAGCAGGTTCCTTGTCTTTGGACTTGGCGTGCTCTTCTCTTTGTTCTGATCGTCCTCTTCTTTCCGATTTCTGCGAGGAAGTCTGAAAAGATTGAGAGGGACGTGTATCAATGTCTTGATATCTATCAGGCTTCTTTATATTATCCCTATTTCTAAGGTTATATCTTTTCCCAGAGGGGTCACTTTGGGGTGACCTGTGTCTTTGGTTCGGAGATTTTTCTCTCCGCCTAGGAGACCTTCCTCTGGACTGGAATTTCTTTTCTTTAGGATTGGATTGTTTGTTTCCATCCCAGCTCTTTTTTTGTGATGTTGAATTATTATTAAAAAATATTTTTTCGGGACTTTCAATCAGTTGTGGTTTTACTGGTATTCCACCTAAACTATCTCTACCTAGTTCCTCATAGGATTTTTCTATAATTCTGGCAATTTCAGCTGGTTGGTCTGCTATATCTGTCTCCTTTAACCTCTGGCGGATCGCCACATTTGCTGCTTCTCCCTTTATGTTGGCTAATAATATAGCCGAGACCTGCTTGAAGTCTTTTTGTAATTTCATACCAAGAGTTAAAGCGGGTTCTGGACCGTATTCGTCTTGAATTTGTTTTAGCACATCTGGTATTACCGAAATGGATGGAACACCGTGCGTTTTTGTGTAGATGGAAGCAAAGACTGTACCCCAAGTGTCACAGTCCTCCACGTGTGGTGCGATTCCCATTGGAAGACAGATAGTCAGAATCCTGTGTTTTTCTAACGGGGTGGTGTCTGGAAACACCGCCTCTATTTGGGTGATTTTTTGTGCTAACCAGAATGGTATTTGTTCCCGTTTAGCTGGCACTTTACCTAGGCAGGATTGTATGTTCTGTGGTGTAATTTTATTTGTGTTCCCCTGGTGAGGGGTCAGCTGTGGAATTTTAATTGCTGGTTGAATTGTTGAAGTCCGCATCACATATTGGACTAATTGTCTATGTAATTTTATTAATTGTTTTAGCTGTGTTAAAAGCTCTGCTGCAGACATCCCATCGATGTCTGGATGTGGTGTGTAACCGGCTAGAACCGGCCACGTTGCTCCTGGTCTACCTAATGGACCGAGCCTGGTGATGTGATTATTATGTTTTAGGGCGCCATTAAATAAGAGCAGATGCTCTTGAAATTTAAGTGGTACTTCCACCTCCTCGAAAGGAGTGTACTCATTAGGAGGGTCCTCTGTTTTGTAATAGTGGAAGTACTTTGTTACAGCATTTGCTGCTGGAAAATGTATCCATGAATAATATACCTCTGTCTGCCGATATTCGTGTGCCTCAATCACGAATATGACTGTGCCACCTCTAGGTGTCAGTCCATTTTCTATAAGTTTTAAAGTTATAGATTTCCTCTTGATGACCGGGATGAGTATTATATCCGGGTCTGTGTCTTGCAGTGCATTATCAGCTGCTGCGAGTTCAGTTGCTATCCTAACTGTCTCTCTTTCTTCATCACTGTCTACCATTTTACCGACAGGAAGGTTATTTAGTTTGTTTGCAGATCAGGTTTCTTATGGAAACAAAGATTAGATGCACAATATTTTGGAACAGTGTATCCTTCAACGTTGACTAAACCAAGGACCATACATAGGAGTTTCCTCCTGCGAGGTCTGGCGGATATTACCTTTTACCCACTCCAGACGTCTTTGGAGTATTATGGGAAAAAAGGGGTCTGAGTGAAAAAGCACGACTGAGTTACTCTAAATGTCTTACGTTAGTTTTATCGCCCTTCCAAATGCGTTGGGCGCCATGTAGTGTAGTTCCTATTATCCCAATAGGCTCTGCGCATTGGAATAATACCTTCAATAGTATAGGCCTAGACCAGACGTTAACTAGGTCTACTACTGTCGATATTAGACTTAAAGTTTTGGGTTTTGCCAGCTAGCTCAGAGTTCACTAGAAACTTTCTCGAATAGGCAAGGAGGAGTTGAACCTCCCTGGATAGACAAGAAGGGATTTAGTTTCTGACAACCATAGAACATGACAACTTTGCTCTCCCCTAATCAAGAGTGTATCTCTAGAGTCGTGTGAAAACAAAAGACGACTTATTTTACTCAGTCAGTACATGCATTCTTAGTCTCACCAGATTGTAGAGAAAAGGAAGAGACGGGCGTGTTCAATAAAAGATGTTATTTATTGATCAGTCTCTTTTCTCATACAAGAGAAATGGATCGATATTATTGCAATACTTATGGTTAAGTAAAGTGCATACAATAAAAGCAGAAGTATAAAATAATACTGTAAAAACATTGATATGGTTTCTAAGCCATATGAAGGTTTAAAATGAATAAAATGAATACATACACATTTACATTTGACTAATCGTACTCAACTGGTGTTTCTAACTACGCCTACCCCGTGTACCTGACCTAAGCCTAATACGTGGGCGGGAATAGAAAGTTACAGTTTAAGTTAAGTTTGTTTTGCCAAGTGACTGACTAAAGAATTCTCTGCAAGGGGTTATTCAGTTCTGTACCTGGAATCTAGGATGAATGAGGGATGGTATCTCTCGTCTCTGGTCTCGATATTCCAGGCTGCCTGCGAGGGCTACCCGGAAGCGCCGGAGCTGGATTTCTCGGCAGGAGAAAGCAGCGTCTCGTTCTCAGCGCGTCAGGAAGGCGGGGCTGCGCCAGCGGGGTCTGCTCTGCTCTGGGCTTCGGCAAGTCTGGCTGCTCCGATCTCGTCACCACCGCGTGTGTTTGCATAGGGCAATATCGGTAATATTTATACCTTTAAGGTGCCGAGATTGACGTAAGGATGGACATAGATACGCCAATAAGGATGTCATACGACCTGGTCGTTAGCACATTCTTTTGCTGAAGTTCTCGGTGAAATCAAAACAATGGCCGCAGGGTTTTTCCCAGGTCTGTCATAGGTTTGATTTGTTTTGAGAACTCCGTATGCCTTATCAGGGGCTGGAGGAATATCGCTTGTCTAATTAGATGGCAAGCGTTATGACCTAATCAGATAACACGTTCCTGTGCCATAGTGTGGCTTTATCAGATAACGGTTCCTGCATCATGGGGGTTTTCTGCCTCATGGGATGGCTGCTAGTTAACTTGTTAACCAGAATAGGGTCAGGAATAGGGGGATCGATACAGAACCTATAGGAATACATCACAATTGCTTTCTTTTTTCTCATTTTTTAAACATTGGAAACCTGTCTGCGCAAGCGTTTTACCTTATTAGTATCAGCTTAACAACAAAATACTGCAATAAAACAACAGATAGAGGAGCGGTCAACCTTTGCAAAGAGCCTTCCAATGTGCAGAAACACGTGTTGCCAAGTTTTAAGTAACTTTTGAACCAATCGAGTTAGAAACAATTTTTGGAAGTAAAATCTGCAGATTATGCAGTGAATGGTGGATTAAATGGCATATGCAGCAAATCCATCATTATGACCAAATGCAGCAGCCACTGAATCGCATACATCCAGTGACTCTAGATATAATCCTTTCACTGCAGCACAGTGAGCTATGAACCAGCATCAAGAAGTAGCATGAAAAGTACAAAGCATGGATTTAGAAACGTATTTTTTTTAGTCAGTCTTTCTTTATTCTGAGATTATAAAAAGGGTTCTTTGGATAGTAATAACATTTCATAAGTAGAGGCAACCCCAACCACTGTGCGATATTTAAAGTTGGCTGTATTTCTCCAGACAAAGTACTCTTAACATATGGTGCCAATAAATATAGAATATATCTGACTTTTACACCATGTAACTCTCACTGTTTTATGTAATTTCCAATATATTGATTTACACAGTTGAATGATTCAGTCTCTGTGTACAATATATGAGTGTGATGTAAATCCCTCTGACTCCCTACACTGGGACAAATAGCTCTACAAAAGAAATTGAATTGAAAAAATATATAGATATGCCTCTTAGTACAGGGTTAGAACAAAGTCAATAACCGGTCTCCAAATTATAGTTTCTCTTAAACATTTGTAAAGTGATAACAAAATGCACACCTTTAGATCCCTCCATTGCACTGGCATCTAGGTGTCAGGCTCCAGATAGCTCCCAACCATGATGAGATGGCAATAAAAGAAGAGGTGATGGCCCTCTGAGTTAGACCTTTCTGAAGGGCCATGCTGTACATGAAAATAAGAAACCTCCCTCACCTACTGCAGATTGCTCCTCTGAACGGAAATCAGGCATCCTGCGAGCACTGCTGAATGTCTTCCAGAATTGGCAAATGTTACCATAACAAATTCAGAATAGTTCAGTGGGGCCTGCCAGGATCCCAGTTTGAGCTCAATAACAGCTGTCAGATTTGCGATCCCACCTCTTTTCCTGCACTGTCCCAGACTCAGTGGAACTCATTTTATCAACCTCGGTACTATGAAAGGCTGAGTGTACTGGTCGGAGATTAAATTGGTGACCGTGAGGTCAAACACAGATTTCTGCAGTGGATGCATTAGCCCATTGCATCACCAGACCATTTTACTCATCATGAGACTCTGCTCATGCTACGATGATGTTATTAGAGGAAAGACTTTGCTGAGCATTAAAGTGTAGTTGGTAGCTGACACAGGTCAAACTAGAAAAGAGAAGAAGCCTATCTGCACGGACTGCCTGTCGCATGGAGATGGGCGTACCTGGCCCACCCATTGCCTCAGTGACCTGCTAAAGGCTGGAGTCCACACCTGCCTACTACCCATTGCCATGACACCTCACCCCAAGCGACTTTTGACACACTGCCAGCTCATACTTTGTTGATGAGCTGACTCCCCCCCCCCAGCCTTTTCAACTTGGAACCCTTAAATAGCACTGCCTACCCAGCCCCCGACTTGCCATCTTCACCAGCTAACCAGGACTCGAAAAAGGGAAGAAAGCTGTCAAATTTTCTCAAATATAGCCAATGCTGAACTGCCATGTACTGTCTGCCAGTTGCAACTGTCGCTAAACCACAAATGTCAGCTGCTTCTGTTGTTTTGTTAGCACACTTGGTAACGGGGAATAGGAACAGCTCAGGGCACTCAGCAAATGTATTGGGGGAAGATTGACTGAACAAATACTAATCAGTGCTGTTAGGAGAGGAAGAGTCGGTTACAACCCCAGTTAGCCCTTCAGAGAAGGGGACAAAGCAGAGAAATAACACTCCAATCCGAGCACACAAAGATAAGTCCAAAATCAATATTGTAGTAAACACAGGTGTAGTCCACTTTTAATCAAAAAGTTCAGTTCGAGTCACACGATATACAATTTCTTTACAGCCAATGGTCAATCCAATTTCTTTACATAAATATTTTGTTAATCTAATCCATGTCGTCGGCATATATTCCTTCAGTATTATATACTTGATACAGCGAACATGTGTTTCGTCACTTGGTAATTGATACCTCGACTTCTTCAGGGCTGTTGCGGATATCTGACAGCTTTATGTAGTGCGTTCGTCTGTGACAACGGTCACATAAAGTATGAAAGATATGTAGAAATAAGTGATATTTGTAAGTGATCTTAATCTTCCCCGAAGTGTAAGCATAAGGAGAGTAAGCTTGTGTATCACTGACAAGGTCCACGCCGCGTTTGCTACTTTGTCTCGATTACTTACTGTTACTTGGCTATATACAACTGTTGAAAACTCAAGCATATGCTTGTTGTTTTTGCCTGAATTGTGACATGGCTATCTTCACTAGCAAGGCCCTCCTTCCTGCTCTCAAAGACTAGAAAAAAGGTAAGGCTGTTAGAAAGAGTTTGCTAGTTATATATTTTAATGGCTGATTTTTAAACTCTTACTTACAAACACTGAGCATGTACTATGGAGAGAACTCCAAATAATCTCTCCTACTTTCAATTTTAAATCACCTTTGCATCTGAGAGCCTAAGCCAGCTATTAGACAAGACAGATTCAGGGGCATATTTTCAAGGACAGGCGATACATTATCGCCGCTTTTATCGGCAGGAAACTGCCGATAAAGCGACCATAATGGCCTTGATAATATGCTCTATGAATTCCAATCGAAGCCCATGTTAGAGGTGTTCACATCTAACATGGGCTTCGATTGGAATTCATAGAGCATATTATCAAGGCCATTATCGCCGTTTTATCGGCAGTTTCCTGGCGATAAAAGCGGCGATAATGTATCGCCTGTCCTTGATAATATGCCCCTCAGTGACTCAGGCTACAGCGAGGATAGGCATATTAACCAAGAAATGTTTTGTGAAAAGATTGCGCTACATGAATGTGGGACACTTTTTTAGGTTGCCTGGACCTCATTTTGGTCCCAATCCGACCCTGGTACCATACACGGGGTTGTAGAAAAATGTGATTATAGAAAGAAAATATTTTTTTCTGTGGTGGCAAAAAGACTAAACGTTTAATGTGAAAATGCACGTGACTCCATGATTTGATCATGACAATGCAGCCTCCCGAAAATGAACTGTTACTAAAAAAGGTTTTACTGTGAACTTGTTATTTTATGTTCTTCAGGATTGCTGGCCCTGTCCTCTAGGCTGGACCACGAAGTCGAGAAGTACTACAGTTTAACTGTTGTGGCATCAGACAGTGGTGTTCCCTCACTCTCCTCAACTCAGTCTTTTACCGTCACCGTCATTGACGTTAATGACGTCACACCGTCATTTAAGCAGCAACAATATGAAACCTCGGTTTCAGAAAACAGAGATCCAGGCGAGTTTGTAATTAAAGTTGAAGCCGTGGACGCAGATTCAGGTATTTATTTATATAGGCTTACATTGTATTAACATGTTTGTTTATCCTCAACATTATAATTTTAGCGGAATTGCTAGATTTCCTTTAGATAGTTGCTTCTTCCCTTCATTTTTCACCAAGAATGCTGTAGTGGTAGTAAGTAAGGAACAGTAAGATTATGAGTATGATTTCTCAAAGCAATGAATATCATGCAGGGGTAGCCCGTAGTTATAGCTAAGCTTCTACAAATGGCTTGCCCCTTGAACCCGCTGGCACTGCCCTACCGACCTCTGGGTCTGGAGGGTCATGCAGGTAGCGGCACCACAGGAAAGTAACCAAGGTTCTTTGTGCTTTCTCTGGTTTCCTCTCGTTGCTCTTACCTCATTCTCCCAGGATCAAAAAGGATAATATTGAGGGACTTTCGCTGGGAAAATTGTCAATCTTCTGATGTCATTGGTCAAACGGTGCAAGATGTCACTTCCGAAACATTAGATATAGTAAATGAAAAAATACCGAGCAGTTATTTCGCATAGTGGTAGGAAGTATTGTACTACCTGACTACGACCACAGAGTGGCACTAGAACCAAAAAGTTCGCATGAAATATAAAGTCCAGAAGTTCGTTTCCTTTCAGACACATGAATGTACTGTACCGTGACTAAAAGGATTTATTTCCTTTTTCTCTTTATCTTTAAAACCACATATAGGAACTCAGTACTAATAGGATGAAAGGACATTTTGTTTTAAGTGACTCATCAAACAGTTTAGCAAATGTAAATCTTAGCTTTCGTTAAAAAAAAAAATTATTTACCAGTTCTTAGTACCAAATAAGTACTCTCTATCAGGCAGGGGCAGATTGACTATGAAAAAGAAGCCGATGTTTATTTTTCAGTGTATGGAAAACCATGCCCTACATAAAATTAACTTCATTGTTTGTCATATGAAAGTAAATTCAGATAATTTGTGTTATCATTCTTGCCTAAGGAAGGGACCTCGTATTCCTGAAAGCTTGCAACCAAAATACTATTTGGTCCGCGAAAAGGAATCCACTTTGAAAAACAATTTGTCATTTATTATCAGAAAATAAAGTGTCCATTTTCACATAAAGCATGAACAAGCACTGCTAATTTTAGATAAAGGACCATAAAGAGAGCACTGCATACTTTTGCTAATTTAACCCCTTTGACGAATTTTGCCGCGGCACGGGGGTGGGGGGATAAGTGCGGCGCTGCTGTGCTTGTGACAAAACCACGGCGTCATGAGTCACGGGTGGAATGTGCTCATGACGGCGTGGTTCCGTCACAGCCCCGCCCGCTCATTAATTCGCCCGCACAGGCGGGGAATTAATGCCGCGTGGGTGGAGTGGCAGCCACATGACGGAACCACGCCGTCGCACCCACCGCCCGTGGCTCATAGCGTCGTGGTTTCATCATGTGCACGCAAGGGGTTAATACATGTGGGCTATTCCCAAAATATATAGACGCAGTTTTACTCGTGTACATTGACTAGCACAACTAGCTGTAACGCTGCACCTTTTTTTGCTATTCACCATCTCCAAATGTAAATATACACTCAGGTGTATTGTTGCATGTCTTCATTCCCTACTATAATGGGATGGATCAACAGTATTTATAGCAATAAAGTTACTAGTAGCAACTTTACAACTGTAATTTATATTGCACCTACTTTACAGACATATCCGCCAGCAGGGCAGAGACCTAAGCATGCAGGGTGGAACTATCTCTGTGGACATGGTGACGCTCGCCACTGTAATGGAGACCTCAAAATGGAAGGAAATAGGCACATACTACACACATATCCCAAATCACACACACCTGGAACCCTTTCACTTCACAACACATAAATGCAGACCACACACTAGGATCTGCCTTTTTCCTCCTGAATTATGTGACCCTGCATCCAACAGAAAACACACCTGGCCTCCAGGTTGCAGACTACTGTTGTAAATAAGTTAACTAGTCCAGGTACGTATCCATGCAGATTTATTGTAGGTAAGGTGTTTCCAGGATGAGAGTCCCATAAGGAGCAGTTTCACTGCTGCTCAGCCCATCTCCAACTGACACTCACACACAAGAACATTCCATTCACCCACATTCTCTCTCTCAGGCACTCACGCTGAGCAGCAGCAGTATAACACATCCCCTTTCTTTGCAATGTAAAAGAAAGAATGCTAACAGGCATTTTACACATTGCAAGATATACAAAGATGACACATTTCCAAAGCATTGGCATGAAAAATTAAAGATGGAACAATCATGCAAAGAAGTGAATAAAGGAGGGGAAACAAAACACAAGTACAAAGACTCATGCACACCATCCTCCTTTTTAATGCACAACAACCCAAACACTCTCACACCACAGACTTCATACCAACCCAAGTGCCTAGATCATGAAAGCTGGCCAGGCAAACACGAGAAGCACAAGAGAACCGACAATGAAAGTGGGAAAGGAAACTAATCAGTAATAATAAAAACAGTAAGCAGGTGTGGAAAATATCCACGCAGAACAAAGTAACAAGCACACCTGTAGAAAACTTCCCCCAATGACAAATTGGGGTGTGATGTGTGTAAGGGGCTTCACACAGAACCAACATGACTCCCAACACAACCTAGACGTGTAAGGGGAAAACGCAAATCAAGCAAAGGAAACCTTGACACCCAAGGGAGTAACAATGTAATGCAGACCAAAGCAAGACGCACTCTGAAATCACATAAGCAAAGCAAGAAGCAATCTGAAATCACCTAAATAAATGCACGTAAATTAAGCAGGCAAAACTCTACCCCCAACAACTCAATGGGGTGTGATGTGTGTAGGGGCTTCACACAGAACCAAGTGAACACCCAACGCAACCCTGACGTGCCCGGGAACAAACCAAATAAAGTAAAGAAACCTTGAAAACCAAGGGAGAAATACACATGCAAGCAAGCAATAACTTGTAAATCACGTACGTAAAAGCATATGAAGTAGGCATACAAAACAAGAAAAGATCACACCGATCACCAAAAATAACGTCCACCCAAACATACAGTTGGGTTGTTATGTGTGAAAGGGACTTCACACAGGACTAATGTAAAAGCACATAAGGAACAACATTGTATATAAGGTAAGTAAGTGCATAACGGAAAAGTAGAATCTGACTCCTGCAGACATGCATACTAAGCACCATAACCACATAAAAGTGGGAGAAGCACGCAAAAACACATAAAACAAATCAAGATAAACCTTGTCAGCGCATGCGCAGCACACTGCAAAAGAGCCCATCAAGGAAGCATTAAACTGTAGAAAAGCGAGAAACAAAGCACGAAGTAAAGTAAAAAACAGAAGTGCAAAAATCAAATGTTCAAGATCAAATGTTCAAAATGGCAGATGCTGTAGAGTCAATCTTCTGACACAATGCTCCTCAAGTAGAAAGTGCCAAGCAGAAATGATGACTTCGACATGGATCATGTACTAGTGGCAGTGAACAATAAAAGAAAAAAAACAGTACCTTCATCCAAGATCATACATCCAAGGCAGAACTTCATCCAAGGCAAAACTTACAGTCTTTATTTTCCTCACGAATGAAGAAGAAATCAGAAAGAATGTAACAAACATGCAGGCCAAACAGAAAAACTGCAGAGCCTGATGTGAGGAAACATGCTGCAAAAAGACGGTCGAATAAACGTATTGTCACGCTGTAGATAAAAATAACGTGATTGGCAGAGGAAACTTCAATGAGCCAAATAGTAGAGAAAAACGGTGTTGGGACAATCCCAAGATGGCGCCTTGCCGGATGGCTACCGGCGTCACCGTGCACCAAACACGTTGAGAACTCAAGAAGTAAACTGCAGACGTCACAGTTAGGCAAAGAGAGGAATAACCATGAAGCAGGCGGAAGGTAAGACTGCGCTACGACAGGGAACCTCACGAGCTGGACAGAGGCTCGCGATAAACCAGGAATGACGGTTGGAGGCAGGTGAGGTAAAACATTTGAAGAATATAATTTATTTTAAAACTGTGACAGAAACAACAGTGTCCCAAATGTATAGGGATGCCCCAGCACAGAAACAAAAGTGAATGGCACACACAGATACACACATAATGGAAATATCCAAAGAGAGAAGTGGTGCCATGTTTTAAAATGTCAGGCAGCGGTTCAACTGCCATTCAAAAGAGCGAGGCCCAATCTTTGCCCCGAATGCCATAATTTGTAAAGTGGGTCGAAGAGCTGAAAATGAAACATAGCTGAATCTGGCATTCCTCAATCTTGGCACAATTCACAATTGTATCAAAATGGTCCCACAAACAGGAAGAGAAGGATCTCGCACACAACAGTCACATGGAAAGTAGGTCTGTGACTCCAATTGGAAGCAGCTACTGCTCTGGGGAACCTACTTAAGAGAGGCAATGTCCCAATGTCTTAGAACAAGAACAGCTCATAAAAGACAGCAAGGCAGAAAGCAGTCACTGGTGGTGCTCTACCAGGTCAACAGGACAGTGACACCTCTTTGAAGGCAGCAGGACAGGCAGACAGTAGGACAGGCAAATATCAGGGCAGACAGGAGTTAGGACAAGTACGTAGCAAGAACTGGACACTCTTCAAGGAAACTGCACATATGGAAGCACTGTTCCAAAGTGACAGGACGGGGACAACTGTCCCAGAGGAGTAGGAGAGGGAGCAGGTAAGTAGAGCAGGGACTGGCACAGAGTAGTTAGGGCGACCCATGTAGAGGTCACTGGTGGGGCTCAGTCAGGGGTACCAGTATGCTTTAATTCTGTTCCTAGTAGCTTTAAGAGGTTCTTTAACTTTGAATTTCTTCAGGATGAAAGTTTCAGTAGATCGTCTGGTGGAACACGCAGGTTCTGTTCTTTCCCAGAACGTCACCAAAATATGTTGTAAATAAGATAAGTAGTCCAGGTAAGTTTCCATGTAGATTTATTGTAGGTAATGCATTTCCAGGATGAGAGCCCCACCAGGAGCAGCCTCACTGCTGCTCAGCCCATCTCCAACTGACACTCACACACACGAACATCCCATTCATCCACATTCTCTCTCTCAGGCACTCAGGCTGAGCAGCAGCAGTATAAAAACTACGCTTAAGAGGAAGCAGAATATTACTGTGGAGTAGACAGCCCTTATAGTTAAATTTCTGGTGATACACTATAATGAACTATTTGGCTGCCTCCGTTCACTCTCAATAGAGCACAGGAGGCAGCCTTGTGTTAGTAGGTCACTGACTCTGTCAATGCATTGTGGGAGAAGGCTGGAGCATGGAGGGCTTTAAGAAGAAGTGACAGGATGAAAGGAAGTAGGTGAAGGAGTACTTCTGCAAGATTCAGAAGACACAAGCTATTCCTGGAGGCATACCTGGATCCCATCTATGACTCACACCCTCAAGGAGACTGTCCTCCTCACAATGCACCCTCAACCCACACCGGCTATTTGGGCTGCCCATTGCAGGCAACACTGTAACTCCAGATAAGAATTAAGCCCCTTTGTATCCCTAAAACATATCCATTGTAACAGCAGCACAAGAATATTTCCATTAGGCCATGTTTTAACCTCCATGAGAAACATCTATGGGGCATATTCACAAGAAAGTGTGATAACCATCGCAAAAGTAACTTAACACAACTCTCAAAACCGCAGTCTATCGCGGGAAAATTACGCTGTGTTAACTAAGTGTTCATAACGCAGCGGTACCATGCAATAGTCTCCAGATAACGCATCAAATGACGAAGTTAAAATCAACACCACGCTGCAAAAATGCAAAACATGAACGCAAAAAAAGTTGCGATGAGGCCAATCGAGATACAAAAAGCAGCAAATCCCATGCGTCTGGAGGTAAAATGCACTATAAAAGCTACAAAAACAATACACCAGAAACAATCCAAAGTGCGTAGCAACATGGATGCACCCTGACCGAGTGTAGAGGCCAACGCGAACCCCACAAGCCCCACAGACCACAAGTAAGGAACAACGTGGTCGGGGAAGGCCAAGGAGAAGAAGGAGAGGAAGACGGGATGCAGTCTGCAGGGAAACCAGATCAGCATCACAAAGGTGACAGAACACTACCATCAACTGACCCACAATCAGACTACTTTGAATGCAGTCGGAGTGTCAAGGAGGCCAATGGAGGAGGCCAAGAGGTGCTGGCATGATGTGAAAATTTAAACAGAGCGCAAACCCGCTGCCAACAGGAAGGCAGCAACGGCGACAGGAGGTGGGAGTCCTGCGCCACTGGAGTAGCTGGAGGAAACGAAGGCCACAGTTATCAGTGTGGAGACGATGCAAGGAGTCGGGAGTCCAGACACAGCTCAGAAGGACCTGACACAACATCAACAGGGTAAGTAACGACCAGGGACTGGGTGAATGGGGGGAGATAGGCACAATGGCAGTGATGACCCTGGAATCATGTCCCTGTTCCCCGTGGCACACTGCAGCACACACACATAGCAATAACAGCACATCCATATTGATGACAACGTGGTACAATGTGCAACCCCGACACTCCAGAACAGAGGACACAACTGGCTCAGTACATGCTCTGAAACAGGCCAACTACATCTGACAGAGCTGTAAACTGTGAGATGGAAATGTACTAATACTACCTCACATCCTTCATGTAGTCCAAATGTCCACTCTTCCGCATCTAAATCCAGCACCTCCAAAACAGTCACAATCTACATTGTCATACAGTCTGCATGTAAACAAGAACAGTGCGCCAACATACATGTCAACACAATGTCAACATGCATCTCCCCCTTTCACAGTGCAGAGGGACACCAACACCTCCAGCAGAGCACAGCAGACCAGCCCACCCATGAGTGATGCCGGAGAGGACCGCCACACCTTCGACACCGACACCCTACAACAGCCCATGGACATCCCATGCAACCCACCACTTGGACCAGGTCAGCCAAGCTACTTTGAGGAGAACCCAGACCCTGCAACAGACCACACAGCAGGAAGCAATCGCAAGCACGGCTGGCTCCCAACACTTGACGACCCACACATGGCATCCCAATGCAAGGTGTCAGAACGCCAAAAGGAGGTGGTCGTACAAGTGCGGGTGGGGTCCAAACCCATGGAAGGCAAACTAAATCACATACGTGGGTGTCTAATACCCTTCAGGGACCACCTACACCCCACAGAGGAGACCCACACTGCCACATAGATACATGCAAATGCACATTCCCAGTAGAGAACCACACCCAGGGGCACGCAAATAGCAGTCACACACCTACATTGGCTCTGCGTTTGACGGCCCAGTGCACTCCTCTTACGTATTGAGTGGGTGACGACAACGCTACATGTCCAAGCTCTAACCCGCTGCCTGCGGTGACATGTCTGCGTCCGCTGTACACAGCACAATGTAATGTCGGAGGGCCCAGGGCACTCATGCATACAACAAGACCACAGGGACACACGCAGATAGTATATGGAACTGGCTACAGGCATGTGCGCTCGGCCACTTTATTGGCAGGGCCACATGTACAGTGATACCTGTGCTGGATGTGTTTGGGCTGAGTTTTAGCCAGCCTGCACGGAGTGGTTGGTGCTGGCAACAACTTGAACAGTGGACACCATTGAAACGGAAACAGAAAACACCAGCATTACAGAGTCAACTGCTGAGCAACATGGAGGGAACTGGAGCAAGTACAGAGGTCACCCAACATTCAAACAGAAGTGTCTGAGAGTTTCAGTGCACTGAGGTTGAGGCACTAGAGCCGAGCGTGCTCATGTGAAGAAAATGGCTAGGATTGTGTCCCTTCGGGATATTCCTGATGCAGATGCAGTGGAGTGTGTTAGACCTGCATCATCTTCCTCATCAACGTCCCCGGTATCCCACACTGCCTGAGGTGACACAGCTGCGCAACTTCTCCACAGCACAAAACCCGTGCGTTGCAGTGCACTGAGGCAGTGGCACCTCGAGTGCTGAGCAGGGTATCAGGCAGATGATGGCATCCACGACAGGTGTAAGCAACTCCGTCAGTTTGC
The DNA here is from genome assembly GCF_964261635.1 of Lissotriton helveticus. Lineage (NCBI taxonomy): Eukaryota > Metazoa > Chordata > Amphibia > Caudata > Salamandridae > Lissotriton > Lissotriton helveticus. The sequence goes on along the minus strand of NC_136059.1, from coordinate 1,994,164,205 downwards.
CAGTACCACTGTTTCGACTCTGGCAGATGGCGGTTGGAGGTGGTCCTGGCGATGGTGGTGTGTGCCTCCTTCGGTGGTGCCATGTCCAGGCCTGTGAGGACTCGATTGGATGTGTGAGCCTTGGTGGACCGCAGCTGAGGCCGGAGGCAGCGGACAGGGCAGGGCCACAGACACATGGCGTTGCGACCCCAAGGCCATCGTCTCAGAGGCCATAAAATATTGAATCAAACAGGGTCCCTGACTTGAACTGCACAGAGTTAGTGGCCCTGGATGCACAGCGGTCGGCACAGGCACATCGCCGCGGGATGGTGACTTGCGGTCCACTGAGGTAGGGCCACGCAGACTGAGCGGGTCCTTGATGATGTCAAAGGGGACTGTGGCGAAGGGTCACGGGAGACAGTGGAAGGTGTCCTCCAGGGCATGATGCAGAGGGCAGTAGATGTCCGGAAGCAAACAAATGGAAGAGTAGAATGCTACAGCCTCGTTGCCACCACCAATTCAGTATCAGCTACATGAGGATAAAAACTACCCCCTAGTCCATAGACTCAGACTCCGCCAAAGTTCGACCAGAGCTTGTCCATGAATGTCGGGGAACAGATTTAGTGGCACCTGGTACTGAGAGGGGATGCAGTCTGCGATGATGCCGGTACACCGATATGAACTCCGCCATTGCTAAATCAAGACTGTGACCTACTGGACCGCAGTGTAGGCCGGAAGCAGCGGTCAGCAGTGGCCCACAGCCATGTGTTTTAGGCTCAGATGCACAGAGTTAGTGACACCAGGGTAGTTGTCTGTGGTGTTCAAACACCTCCGTAACGAAGATCCTTTTTTCTTCCCGACTTCAATGAGTCTTTCTCTTAAGCATCTCCTTGCATTCAATGATATGTACTCTGCCTTTGAAAAATCGATGCTCAGTTCCAATTGTGTGACCTACTCGAGCGCAGCGTAGGCAGAAGGCAGTAGTCCGCATGGGCCCACATGCACGTGTGGTTGTGATGCTATGCACAGACTTGGTGTCACCACATTGAAGGGAGTAAAGTGACATAAACTCAGCCCTAATTAATGTTCTCTGCCATGGTGTAATCAAGACTCAGTTCCAAATGTGTGACTTACTTGTCCGCTGTGTCTGCCGGTAGTGTACGTCGACAAGAAACGAGTACTGAGGCCTGTGTTGCGAAGGCCGTGATGGTCTGAGGAGGCTGCCAAGGTTGCAGTCCTCGGGCTTGGAGATAGCACCTGCACGTGGTGGGCCCTCTTCGACACACACCGGTGTCGGCAGGTGGGCATTGAGGCCTGAGTACGCAGGGGCGGGCAGGACTGGTTCGGGGACCAGCGTCTCGGGGTGCAACCTAACGCACAGGATCACAGGCCACACCACTCACGGCGATGGCATCAGCCTCGTGGTGGGATGAGAGGCCCGCCCTGGCAGAGAAGTTAGGCATTCCGGAAGAGGACCACGTCCAGAGTTACGTGCCTTTTATTCACACCCCAACGCTCGCCTGGCGTACGCCGGGCAGGCCACTCTGCTCACGCTTACGGGGAGACGTAACAAGCTACATTTCCGCGTTCTTCCCCACTGGCTGGGGTGAGATGGTTACGTCCACTGTCCACTACACTCCAAACACCAGCGAAGTGTTCCGACATGGATATGTGTGTGGTCCCCATACTGCAGTCTGGCCCTCACAACCCGCCACCCTTGGCATTGTATACATTCTTATTAATCGGTCAATTGCCTCCTTCGCACATGCCTGGTCCCCACCTCTTCCCACATTCTGCTATTGTGTGGCTGAGGTGCCATGCCGTTGATGGCTGATGTACATTGCTGGCCCCGGTTCCCACAGTAAGTTGTGCTGTCGTGTCTGGTGGGTGTGCATGTTGCTTGGCATGTTGTATGTGAGCTTGTGACGTGTGCATTTCCAGTGTTGTGAGTTGCATGAGTGTGGAGTTGAGTTGTGTGGTGTGTTCATTTGGTATTTGCCAACGAGCAGTGCATTTCCGTGGGTGCCATCCTGGTAGCGCAGGTGGATGATGGACTGTCAGAAGGTCTAGGGATCATGCACACTGCCTGGGTGGTTGGCGACGACGTTGGTGGAGATTCCCATGTGGGCCGCTATTGCCTGAACATTGATGAGATATGTGTGCTTTCTGTTGAGCTTATTGTATGCAGTGTTGCCAGGGGGCACAAGTTGTACATGTGTGCAGTCAATTGGCCCATAACACGTGCAGGTTGCCAGCTGTGGCGTAGACGCATTGCTTGGTCTCCGGATGTTCCTGCACAGTGTGGGGGAAGTATAGATAGTGTGGTACCAAGCTGATGGTGTCATCCATGACCGTTGTGAGGGACTTGGATTGGCCTGCAGCTTTGTCTGAGGTGGGATGTGGGTTGTCAGCTGTGTTGGTACCGTCAGCCTGTGGACATTTGTGGTCAGGATGCGGAGAAGGGTTATGCTTTTGAGCCTGCAGTGGGCAATGACATTCTCTGGTGTTGGGTCTGTGAGGTTGGTGCATTTTTTGAGGGTCGCTGTCTTTGGCTGCCTCGATGTTAGTACGGGAGTGTCCTGGGGGTGGCGGTGGGTGTTGTGGCCCTGTTGGGGCTCCCACCTGCATGGTCAGTGGCTCCATGGCATCTGGTGCCCTTCATGTGTGGCTCTGGTCTTGGCTCCCTTTTTTGGTGCAGGCTGCCGTCAGACTTTATACCAGGTCAGAGCAGGTGTTAATTTCCTGCTGCTAACGCGCCTTATCACCTGTTTTAGGTTCTCATTGCCGATCTGGCTGGTCGTTGAGAATGTTGTGACGTGGTGTTGTCACAGTTTTTTGCACGGGAACGCCTACTCTGCATCTCATTAGCGATAGTTGCGGGGGTCTTCTGTGGCGATGTTTTTTGCGGCTGGGCTCGCAGGTAAACTGGTGGTATGGGCTGTTAGCACCAGCTTGTGAATGGGGTGATAGATTTATTGTGAATTTGGCTGCAATAAAGTGCTGCTAACTCAGCAATAACTCCTTGAGAATATGTCCCTCTGTGTGTAATGCTTTTTATCCACCCCATAACCATACCATCATCAGGTAGGGCACTGGATGTTTTTATTCCTTTATATGTGTCTCTCTCTCACTTGGCAGCTACAGTCTGACAATAGCCCCTGGTGTCAACATTTTGAAAACATCCCACTTGACATCAGGGGACATCCAAGCAGCAGAAATTAGGCCTTATATCATCCGTAAATCAGGTAAGTCTGTGATCACTTGATCTTTAGTTCTATATCTCATAATTTTTCCTTTTTGTACATTTTATGTATGTTAATTGAAATATAGTTGTATTCCAAATGTAATTTTAGAATGCCTCATTTATTTCCCTCTACATTGTCACCATTTTTCTCAAATACCGCTTTAGTTCGTAAAACTTTACTTAACATTTCACTTTAATGATATCTCCAGTTGATGGACCAGGGGATACTTTACCAACCCCAACTTCAAGGAAACTAGTTCAGCAGCTGATGTATACAGTATCATCCATATAGGAAGCACCTGTGGCTGAAGCTGGTGAATTGCCCTTGCATATATGTAATATTTCCACTTAATGATCATCTCCTACTATCGTGTTTTTTCCAGTTCTCATACAATTAACTTAATTTTGAATGTATCTCTCCACCTAAAGCTGTCTGTTAAATCATTGAGACAAAATATTATTTGATGTATTTCAACTTTTTTCATCATCCTTTGAGAATGATGCTTTACTACCGATTAGCGAAAGATGGAGGATAATACAGGGAAAAACTCCAGTCTTCCTCTCAGCAGCTATCTCGGTGGCCAACACTCCACAAGAAGAGAACGATGATGTGCAGTAGATGGCTGAGGATGAAGCATGGGATGAGGAAAAGGACATTGTTGCCACCACAAAGAAAACCTCTGTCAAGACCTACTTACGGCTGCCCGGGAGTCTTCCTCCAATATTTCTTCCGAGGATTGCTAGTCCACAGGCACCAGTTTAGCATACCAATGGTGAAGAACAACACTCCCCCTTCCTTCATTAGTATCCTCCAAACCTCCCAGATGGCAAACCTATCTACGACGGAAAGCCTGCTGGCCATGTCAGATAACCATGCATGATGGGAAAGGGGGTTGCAATGGCGAAATCCATGTCCTCTGGAGGATACATTTTTCAAACAAGGGGCCCCATTTATGAGGCCGTGCGTCACTTGTACGCCGCCGGTGCGTCACTTTGCCTCGTTGCACCATATTTAGAAAGTGACGCATCTAGGTAGATGCGTCACTTTGTAAACCCCTGGGCTACATTATACCTACACCAGGTATAATGTATGCAAGGGGGGCGTTCTGATGCAAGGCAGGGTCATAGAAGTGAAGCAGTGAAATCTATAAGATTTCACTGCGCCACTTCTAGGATACAAATGCTTCATTTTCATCCGCCTGCCTTACAGAAGGCGTAAGACTGACGCAGGCCCTTTCACATGGGGCTTGCCCCATGTGAAAGGACACATTGCTGGAGTTGCGTTACTTTTGTGACACACTCCAGCAATGCGTCACTTTTGCGCCATACAGATACGTCAGAAATACTGACATATCTGTAACTCCTTGCGCCATGATGCGTCATACTGTAAATATGACGCATCATTGGTCTCGCAAGGAGGGCGCAGTGAAAAGTGACGCATCGCTGTTTTCACGCAGCAATGCGTCACTTTTAATAAATGAGGCCCAAGGTACACTATGCAGGGGAATATAGATGCAATGGGGGCAATTCAATGTGAGATTGCAGGCCATCTTAAAGGTTTTCCTCAATTAAATGACAAGCAGATCAGTGACTTGGATAATGTTGTGCTGTGTTACCAAGATCTTTTGTTCTTTTTGCATGTGTCTCCCCGGTTGGGGCGGGGATGCCCACATGTGAGTCCCATGCTCTCCATGCAACTGGTGTCAAGCTAGCCGGGCTGATGAGGGGTGATACCCCGAAACCAGTCCTTGGAAACTTGTTTCCAGTCCAGGAAGGACCTGGCCTGGTAGTTCGGGCTAGACTGTTCCCATGGGTCACTGGGTCAATACTGATTTGCATATGGTTGGGTCTAAACCGTAATGGCATGGGGAGCAAAAAACGATGGCTTTAGGCCCAGATCTCTGTACTGGGGTGAATATATGACATTGTTCAGCATTCTGTCTATCAATTGTTCTTTTTGCATATGTTACCAAGATCTGGCAAAGATGCACCATGGACATCTTCGTAATTTAAGTGAAAGAGTGCAAATCAATATGCCTTTGTTATGAAGATAATAGAGGCCATACCAATCAAATGCCAATGTCAATCCTCAGGCAGGACGCATGCACAAAATTGTACTGATACACCAAAACCTATGGGACCCAAAAAATCCTCAAACAATGATGTGAATCCTCTTGCAACACTCACAAACATATCACCTCCAACACCACCACTTCCACCATCACCAACTCAACCACTACTAACCTAACCACTACCTACTCAACCAAACACAAGAATCATAAAAACAAGCATCACCAACACAAGCACCATCATAAGAAGACACACAATTAGTACTGTGTATGCAGAACCGTAGACTTTACCCATGGATAATAATAATCCACATTTGTATAGCGCACAATCACCCGTTAGGGTCTCTAGGCGCTGGGGGCCGTCGGGAAGATTAAGCAAGCTATTGCCCAGAGTCGCATGGTGCTGGGCTAACCTGCCGCCGGAGCCGGGGATCGAACCCTGATCCCCAGATTCCAGCGTCAGTCGCCCTGGCCGCGGCGCCACACCTCTCCCACAATATATAAAATATCTTGATTTTTCATATTCCCAATTCTGTTAGCAATGCACTCATTCAAACACACCATGAAAATAAAATTTGCATGTACTATTTATAAAGCTGCAAATATTTAATAAAACATATGAAGAAATAGTAGAAAGAAAAACATTTTGTTTCTTTAATATTTTTGATATCTTAAATGAATATATACAGTCAAACATCCAAAAGAAGAATTACCCAGAGGGGTTATAAGTTTCATGTTCCAGGCTTGGGATAAAAGATTCCCAGCCAACCTCAGGCTCACTCTTTACTACCACAAGGTTCTTTAAGGCAAACATCATATGGCTGGCCTTGGAAGGCCCAGACCACCCTGTGAGCAACTATACACAGGGGTGCTAGGGGAAGTAAGTAAAACAGACAGTATAGGAGGTAGGGCAGGTTGCAGAGGCAGACGAGATGTTATGCCTGCAGTCAAGGATATCAAGAAGGTCATGAGGCTACATAAAGCACAATGATATTCAGGTAACTTCTCTTGGAGTTTGTTATTAGCACCTGTTATTTCCTTGACATCATGAGGGATGTGTTCCACCAAAATATTGTGGGTCAGAATATCTCGGGCAAGATTATCATTTATAAAAAGTTTTCTATTGTTGTGAAAAAGTGTCTTTTTTTGTTTTAAAATATTTGTTGTTTTTAAAACCTTTGCAGATTCTTGTTGCAGATTGCTGGGTTTATAAGGGAATATGGTGGGAGTAATGTTTAAAATGGTGTTATGTTTAATGAAATTATATATATTTATTTTAACTATGTAAAATCAAATTGGTATATGTTGAGCATTTTAATTTTTTCAGCATTTTATTATTGTCACTCAGAATGAGGGGATACGTTTCAACATTGACTTTCACCAGCATAGTAAAGGCAAAAAAATAGTTGGGTTTGGGAGTTTATTTCTCTGTGGTCAGCCTTCATCTGATTGGTGGTGTTGAAATGAATTTCACCTGTAGATGGGTGATGGAGTCCAGAGTCATCACTCTGCTTCCCATTGCATTAAAGGTGTGTTGCATATGTTGTAAACCTTGTTATAATATCATGAAACAATAATATATATATTCTAAATTTAATTACAACCTTGAAAAATGTTAAGTAAACAGTATTCCATTTTTTATTACTTCCCCATTCTTGCCTAATTTCTTTGGGAGGGAGTGTATTGCAGTATATTTGAGTGACCATGTGTGGTGCGTGACTTCCTCCAAGGATAGGCTGGAGTACATTTGAGCCTGTGTAAATTTTGAAGCAATTGTCTTACTCATTTGTGAGTGTGTTTTTGTATCTGTATGGCTGCCCTAAAATGTTCCTTCTTCTCTAAACCTCAATAATTTAGTGGTACTGTTTGCCATTTTCCAGCCACTCTTCGTCATCCTTCCCACATTTGCTATCAAAGCATATACCTACACTTGTAGTGATGTCGGCACACGTGGCAAAGATCAATTCACAGAAAGTATAAGGGGCATATGTATCAAATACCGTTATTGCGATTCTAAAATAGCGATTTTTAGAGAATCGCTATTTGAGAATTGCAAAACAGGATGTAATAAAAAATTTGCAAATATTTTGCGATTCCTTGGCTGATTGGTGAAATATGCCAAAAAGTGCTTTTTTCAAAGAAATCGCAAATTACCACCAACTTAAAGTTGGTGGTAATTTGCAATTTCTTAAGGAGTAATTGCACAACTTGAGTGCTCTCTACATCCCATTTAAGGAATCGCAATTTGCGATTCATTAAATGCATTCACAAAATAGGGAATAGCAAATTTTGCAATTCCCTATTATATACATCCCAAAAGGCTTTTTCCCTTTCGCAAACAGGCCGATTCTGAGAATCGGCCCATATGCGAACGGGAAATGGGCTTCTTACATATGCCACTAAGCTAGGTGGAAGCTGAGGTCTCCAGCCTTATGTTTGTGAATAGGATTTTTTATAATGTCAGTAATACTACTTTCACATTTACATATATACCACAAAGTGTATTTGTGTACTAGGCCCAGGGTTTATGCCACAGTTTTAGGATGACTGGTGTCTTAAAATATGGAAGAGCTGCAACAGTGCTATTTGACCCCCTTACACACTGGTAACAGAGAGCAACAGAACAACCACCATCACCAACTCAACCACTACTAACCTAACCACTACCTACTCAACCAAACACAAGAATCATAAACACAAGCATCACCAACACAAGCACCATCATAAGAAGACACACAATTAGTACTGTGTATGCAGAACCGTAGACTTTACCCATGGATAATAATAATCCACATTTGTATAGCGCACAATCACCCGTTAGGGTCTCTAGGCGCTGGGGGCCGTCGGGAAGATTAAGCAAGCTATTGCCCAGAGTCGCATGGTGCTGGGCTAACCTGCCGCCGGAGCCGGGGATCGAACCCTGATCCCCAGATTCCAGCGTCAGTCGCCCTGGCCGCGGCGCCACACCTCTCCCACAATATATAAAATATCTTGATTTTTCATATTCCCAATTCTGTTAGCAATGCACTCATTCAAACACACCATGAAAATAAAATTTGCATGTACTATTTATAAAGCTGCCAATATTTAATAAAACATATGAAGAAATAGTAGAAAGAAAAACATTTTGTTTCTTTAATATTTTTGATATCTTAAATGAATATATACAGTCAAACATCCAAAAGAAGAATTACCCAGAGGGGTTATAAGTTTCATGTTCCAGGCTTGGGATAAAAGATTCCCAGCCAACCTCAGGCTCACTCTTTACTACCACAAGGTTCTTTAAGGCAAACATCATATGGCTGGCCTTAAAAGACCCAGACCACCCTGTGAGAAACTATACACAGGGGTGCTAGGGGAAGTAAGTAAAACAGACAGTATAGGAGGTAGGGCAGGTTGCAGAGGCAGACGAGATGTTATGCCTGCAGTCAAGGATATCAAGAAGGTCATGAGGCTACATAAAGCACAATGATATTCAGGTAACTTCTCTTGGAGTTTGTTATTAGCACCTGTTATTTCCTTGACATCATGAGGGATGTGTTCCACCAAAATATTGTGGGTCAGAATATCTCGGGCAAGATTATCATTTATAAAAAGTTTTCTATTGTTGTGAAAAAGTGTCTTTTTTTGTTTTAAAATATTTGTTGTTTTTAAAACCTTTGCAGATTCTTGTTGCAGATTGCTGGGTTTATAAGGGAATATGGTGGGAGTAATGTTTAAAATGGTGTTATGTTTAATGAAATTATATATATTTATTTTAACTATGTAAAATCAAATTGGTATATGTTGAGCATTTTAATTTTTTCAGCATTTTATTTTAATAGTATTATATTTTGAAACATTTTAGGCATGTTTTTATAATTTGATAAAATAGATTTTGGTTTCTTAATATGCATTTTTATTTGTTATTAACTAAATTAAATGTAAATAATTTCAGGTATTTATTGGTTTTAAATGAAGGTGTTTTTGTAATTGTGTATTTTGTAACATTGGGAATTTTAAAATAAAAATAATAAAACATACCATTTTCGAAACTATAAAATTATATGTTTTATTACTTTTATTTTGTATTAATTATAGTTAATTATTTGAAAGTTATAAAAAATATTTCTTATTTGTTTAAATGATTGCTGGTTATCTGAATTTACTTGTTTATGTTGTGTGGTTTATTTTGTAAGGCTAAATAAAATGGATGTTTGTAATATTTTTTTTTTACTGTAATTGTCGTATTAGTTAATTTTGAAATTTTAAAGTACAGCATTAGCCCTCATGTGTTTCACTTGAAATGGTAATTGCAAATTTGATCCTCCTCCAATATGTTCAACACTCTCCCCAATATAGTTAACTTTGGAGTGGACATAGTAAATCTGAGCTTCTCGAGTTCAAAACTTTCTATTTTCTGGTTAAGTTTGGTGTGGGAAAAATAAAGCTGAATCCCTTAAAGACCAACATTTTTTCCAATCTGGTTAAGTTGATGTAAAGTCTCTAAGGTATCACTCCATCCTATTCCTTGGAGGCCACCATCTTCCTTAACTTAGACAATGGAAGTAGACATATTCCCTGATTTATGCAGAATCATTTTCATCTCTGCCTTTAGACACAGATGTCGCCAGACCGTATCTTTTTAGGAACTGTGATAGCACCAAGTTCTTCAATTATTTACATAGATACAACATCTAATGCAACATTTGTCTGGGTGGGTCAAATGCCTACTCCTTACCATGTCTTAGTTAAATTAAAGCACATAAAGACATATACCCAAAATAACGTAGTCTGAATTGACTTCTTTTCCCTTATATTTTCATATGGAAAAGTCTGGGATGCATACCTTGATGCACATAATCTATATCAGACATTCCTAAACATATGTCAGAAATTCCAATGTCTGACCTGCTGCCAGCACACTTCACACTTTGCAGGTGCTGCATCTCGCCTGAAGCTAATAAAGCCAATTCCTGGAGTAAGATCGACTGACTGCTACCGCAGTGGGTGTTTGCACTTCACGGGGAACACTGTCTTCCCACCTCTACTGATAAACAAATAAGCTTAGGGTGTTGGGTTCTAGATGACATTTTAACAATGCTAGACATGTACATTTCATTCTCGTTATTCATACGTGTCTTATTGCTGTTTTTATACAAATTCTTTGTAGTTCTTTTAGATGTACTGAGAAGCAGATTGTTTTTTTAGTAATAAATACTTTTAACTGAAAAGCGTTTGTTCTTCTTAGTACAGTGTGTGATACTGTGAATAACAAAATAAGGTTTGTTGCTGTTTCCACAGTGCCCCTGATCTCTTTATGGGATTGTTACTAACCCAAAAAAACAATGCGTCTATGACAATTATAAACTGAATAGTGTCTTTGCTGGATGAGAATAACTTGTTTTTCACATTCATCGCTGGTGCATTGAACCAAGTTCACCTGTATCACCTGTGGCTGGGAAAGCACACCTTGTAGAGTTTTGCCAGAGTTGTTACTTAGACAACAAATTTTGAAGTGGGAATAATAAATCTGATCCCCTCAAATTCCAACACTTTACATAATGTGGTTAAGTTTCCGGTGGGAATAATAACACTTTTCCCTATGTGCTTGAAATTGATGTTGACATAATAAATCTGAACTATCCCAAATTCCAACGCTTTCTCCAATGTGGTTATGTTTGGAGTGGGAATAGGAAATCTGAATCCCTCAAACTCCAGCCCTTTATTCAATGTGGTTAAGTTTGGATTGCGAATGGTAATTCTAAATTCCTTGACGTTCAACACTTTCCCCAATGTCATTAAGTTTGAAGTGGGAGTAGTGAATTAGGCTTTCCCCAAATTATGATACTTTCGCCAATCTGTCTAACTTTATTTTTTTGGTAATAGTATATGTGCTATCAGTAAGTTGTTAGCATTTGTTATTATTTTGTACATCAAAAAGTTATACTCCTTTATAGCATAAATCGTTTGTTTGTTCTTTAATGTAGATTTTATAAGGTGTTATTTTTTACATTTTACTTTTATGTTAATTTTATATACATCTCTCTTAGTATATATGCATTTAATAATGTGCATTATTTTTTAATAATACTAACATACATTTTGGATTTTCTTTCTATTTTATAAGACAAAACTTCTTTTTACTTCCAAAAATTGTAATTACACAGATGATATAGCTGTACTGTACATACATTTTTATTTGTATTTATACAATTTTTACAACAAATGGTAAATGCTAATGGGTCACAAACATGTAATTCTTCATATTACTTACATTATAATATATGAAAATGTACTGATAAAATGTTTATATATTTTATCTGTATTTTTTATATATATTTATACATGAAACTTTTTTGCAATTTTTTTAAAGATAGAATTGTTTTTAACACACTGCTTATTATTGTCCCTCATATGGTCAAGAGATCAGTATAGCTTGTGTATGATCCCTATTGTACCTCTGTTGAGGTCGTGTTGTTAACAGCCTGAAAGGAGAGGAGATGGGGTCAGAGGGTATACCCGGAATCACTAGCAACAAAGCATTTTTTCCATAAAAGTGCTTCTATTCTAAATGTACTGTCATGTATAAATACATGCAAAGTCGGCAAAAGTCATGCATGTCTATTGTGTTGTAGTGAATAATTTATGAATATGTTTGAGCTGCCATCCCCCTCATGCACATGCAGCATCAGTGTAAGATATTATAACTTACCTAAGAGCCACATGCCACCAAAATTCTCAGCAACCAAACAATGTGCAAGACATGGCTGATGGAAGATGTAGTTGTCATGTGTACTTCCAGTAGACCAGTGTACACGTCAGTGAAGCAGTCCCTGGCATTGCAGACAGCTTGCACATTGATGGAATCCCATCAGTGTCGGCTGCGCACTAGATGTTCCACATGTTGAGGTGTCATAAGGGCAACATGGGTGACATCTATAGCACCTAAGACACGAGGGAAGTGGGTAAGGCATAGAATTCCCTTGCTATGCTTTGCCTTTTCTCCAGTGCAATGGCGAGAACCGGGTGCACTCTTCTCTTGATGCATCTCAGTACCTGATACAAGCATTAAGACTGTCTTGCCTGTGAGATGCCTACATTGTAGTAACCATCTGGAAAGACCTAGCAACCGTGAAATTAAGAGCAGCCAGTATTTTTAGATGGGCAAGGATAGCCCGTGAGCAGGCTGTAGCCTGTAGGTGAGTCTGCAACCACATGACGGATAAACTATGGTGAGAACTGATATCTGCCAATGACTGCTTTCCTAAACATGCCAAAGATGTTGATCCTTGGCCTGTAAACACCATCCTTCTTCCACAAATTATTGTCACTCAGAATGAGGGGATACGTTTCAACATTGACTTTCACCAGCATAGTAAAGGCAAAAAAATAGTTGGGTTTGGGAGTTTATTTCTCTGTGGTCAGCCTTCATCTGATTGGTGGTGTTGAAATGAATTTCACCTGTAGATGGGTGATGGAGACCAGAGTCATCACTCTGCTTCCCATTGCATTAAAGGTGTGTTGCATATGTTGTAAACCTTGTTATAATATCATGAAGCAATAATATATATATTCTAAATTTAATTACAACCTTGAAAAATGTTAAGTAAACAGTATTCCATTTTTTATTACTTCCCCATTCTTGCCTAATTTCTTTGGGAGGGAGTGTATTGCAGTATATTTGAGTGACCATGTGTGGTGCGTGACTTCCTCCAAGGATAGGCTGGAGTACATTTGAGCCTGTGTAAATTTTGAAGCAATTGTCTTACTCATTTGTGAGTGTGTTTTTGTATCTGTATGGCTGCCCTAAAATGTTCCTTCTTCTCTAAACCTCAATAATTTAGTGGTACTGTTTCCCATTTTCCAGCCACTCTTCGTCATCCTTCCCACATTTGCTATCAAAGCATATACCTACACTTGTAGTGATGTCGGCACACGTGGCAAAGATCAATTCACAGAAAGTATAAGGGGCATATGTATCAAATACCGTTATTGCGATTCTAAAATAGCGATTTTTAGAGAATCGCTATTTGAGAATTGCAAAACAGGATGTAATAAAAAATTTGCAAATATTTTGCGATTCCTTGGCTGATTGGTGAAATATGCCCAAAAGTGAATTTTTCAAAGAAATCGCAAATTACCACCAACTTAAAGTTGGTGGTAATTTGCAATTTCTTAAGGAGTAATTGCACAACTTGAGTGCTCTCTACATCCCATTTAAGGAATCGCAATTTGCGATTCATTAAATGCATTCACAAAATAGGGAATAGCACATTTTGCAATTCCCTATTATATACATCCCAAAAGGCTTTTTCCCTTTCGCAAACAGGCCGATTCTGAGAATCGGCCCATATGCGAACGGGAAATGGGCTTCTTACATATGCCACTAAGCTAGGTGGAAGCTGAGGTCTCCAGCCTTATGTTTGTGAATAGGATTTTTTATAATGTCAGTAATACTACTTTCACATTTACATATATACCACAAAGTGTATTTGTGTACTAGGCCCAGGGTTTATGCCACAGTTTTAGGATGACTGGTGTCTTAAAATATGGAAGAGCTGCAACAGTGCTATTTGACCCCCTTACACACTGGTAACAGAGAGCAACAGAACAACCACCATCACCAACTCAACCACTACTAACCTAACCACTACCTACTCAACCAAACACAAGAATCATAAACACAAGCATCACCAACACAAGCACCATCATAAGAAGACACACAATTAGTACTGTGTATGCAGAACCGTAGACTTTACCCATGGATAATAATAATCCACATTTGTATAGCGCACAATCACCCGTTAGGGTCCCTAGGCGCTGGGGGCCGTCGGGAAGATTAAGCAAGCTATTGCCCAGAGTCGCATGGTGCTGGGCTAACCTGCCGCCGGAGCCGGGGATCGAACCCTGATCCCCAGATTCCAGCGTCAGTCGCCCTGGCCGCGGCGCCACACCTCTCCCACAATATATAAAATATCTTGATTTTTCATATTCCCAATTCTGTTAGCAATGCACTCATTCAAACACACCATGAAAATAAAATTTGCATGTACTATTTATAAAGCTGCAAATATTTAATAAAACATATGAAGAAATAGTAGAAAGAAAAACATTTTGTTTCTTTAATATTTTTGATATCTTAAATGAATATATACAGTCAAACATCCAAAAGAAGAATTACCCAGAGGGGTTATAAGTTTCATGTTCCAGGCTTGGGATAAAAGATTCCCAGCCAACCTCAGGCTCACTCTTTACTACCACAAGGTTCTTTAAGGCAAACATCATATGGCTGGCCTTGGAAGGCCCAGACCACCCTGTGAGAAACTATACACAGGGGTGCTAGGGGAAGTAAGTAAAACAGACAGTATAGGAGGTAGGGCAGGTTGCAGAGGCAGACGAGATGTTATGCCTGCAGTCAAGGATATCAAGAAGGTCATGAGGCTACATAAAGCACAATGATATTCAGGTAACTTCTCTTGGAGTTTGTTATTAGCACCTGTTATTTCCTTGACACCATGAGTGATGTGTTCCACCAAAATATTGTGGGTCAGAATATCTCGGGCAAGATTATCATTTATAAAAAGTTTTCTATTGTTGTGAAAAAGTGTCTTTTTTTGTTTTAAAATATTTGTTGTTTTTAAAACCTTTGCAGATTCTTGTTGCAGATTGCTGGGTTTATAAGGGAATATGGTGGGAGTAATGTTTAAAATGGTGTTATGTTTAATGAAATTATATATATTTATTTTAACTATGTAAAATCAAATTGTTATATGTTGAGCATTTTAATTTTTTCAGCATTTTATTTTAATAGTATTATATTTTGAAACATTTTAGGCATGTTTTTATAATTTGATAAAATAGATTTTGGTTTCTTAATATGCATTTTTATTTGTTATTAACTAAATTAAATGTAAATAATTTCAGGTATTTATTGGTTTTAAATGAAGGTGTTTTTGTAATTGTGTATTTTGTAACATTGGGAATTTTAAAATAAAAATAATAAAACATACCATTTTCGAAACTATAAAATTATATGTTTTATTACTTTTATTTTGTATTAATTATAGTTAATTATTTGAAAGTTATAAAAAATATTTCTTATTTGTTTAAATGATTGCTGGTTATCTGAATTTACTTGTTTATGTTGTGTGGTTTATTTTGTAAGGCTAAATAAAATGGATGTTTGTAATATTTTTTTTTTACTGTAATTGTCGTATTAGTTAATTTTGAAATTTTAAAGTACAGCATTAGCCCTAATGTCTTTCACTTGAAATGGTAATTGCAAATTTGATCCTCCTCCAATATGTTCAACACTCTCCCCAATATAGATAACTTTGGAGTGGACATAGTAAATCTGAGCTTCTCGAGTTCAAAACTTTCCATTTTCTGGTTAAGTTTGGTGTGGGAAAAATAAAGCTGAACCCCTTAAAGACCAACATTTTTTCCAATCTGGTTAAGTTGATGTAAAGTCTCTAAGGTATCACTCCATCCTATTCCTTGGAGGCCACCATCTTCCTTAACTTAGACAATGAAAGTAGACATATTCCCTGATTTATGCAGAATCATTTTCATCTCTGCCTTTAGACACAGATGTCGCCAGACCGTATCTTTTTAGGAACTGTGATAGCACCAAGTTCTTCAATTATTTACATAGATACAACATCTAATGCAACATTTGTCTGGGTGGGTCAAATGCCTACTCCTTACCATGTCTTAGTTAAATTAAAGCACATACAGACATATAACCAAAATAACGTAGTCTGAATTGACTTCTTTTCCCTTATATTTTCATATGGAAAAGTCTGGGATGCATACCTTGATGCACATAATCTATATCAGACATTCCTAAACATATGTCAGAAATTCCAATGTCTGACCTGCTGCCAGCATACTTCACACTTTGCAGGTGCTGCATCTCGCCTGAAGCTAATAAAGCCAATTCCTGGAGTAAGATCGACTGACTGCTACCGCAGTGGGTGTTTGCCCTTCACGGGGAACACTGTCTTCCCACCTCTACTGATAAACAAATAAGCTTAGGGTGTTGGGTTCTAGATGACATTTTAACAATGCTAGACATGTACATTTCATTCTCGTTATTCATACGTGTCTTATTGCTGTGTTTATACAAATTCTTTGTAGTCCTTTTAGATGTACTGAGAAGCAGATTGTTTTTTTAGTAATAAATACTTTTAACTGAAAAGCGTTTGTTCTTCTTAGTACAGTGTGTGATACTGTGAATAACAAAATAAGGTTTGTTGCTGTTTCCACAGTGCCCCTGATCTCTTTATGGGATTGTTACTAACCCAAAAAACAATGCGTCTATGACAATTATAAACTGAATAGTGTCTTTGCTGGATGAGAATAACTTGTTTTTCACATTCATCGCTGGTGCATTGAACCAAGTTCACCTGTATCACCTGTGGCTGGGAAAGCACACCTTGTAGAGTTTTGCCAGAGTTGTTACTTAGACAACAAAGTTTGAAGTGGGAATAATAAATCTGATCCCCTCAAATTCCAACACTTTACATAATGTGGTTAAGTTTCCGGTGGGAATAATAACACTTTTCCCTATGTGCTTGAAATTGATGTTGACATAATAAATCTGAACTATCCCAAATTCCAACGCTTTCTCCAATGTGGTTATGTTTGGAGTGGGAATAGGAAATCTGAATCCCTCAAACTCCAGCCCTTTATTCAATGTGGTTAAGTTTGGATTGCGAATGGTAATTCTAAATTCCTTGACGTTCAACACTTTCCCCAATGTCATTAAGTTTGAAGTGGGAGTAGTGAATTAGGCTTTCCCCAAATTATGATACTTTCGCCAATCTGTCTAACTTTATTTTTTTGGTAATAGTATATGTGCTATCAGTAAGTTGTTAGCATTTGTTATTATTTTGTACATCAAAAAGTTATACTCCTTTATAGCATAAATCGTTTGTTTGTTCTTTAATGTAGATTTTATAAGGTGTTATTTTTTACATTTTACTTTTATGTTAATTTTATATACATCTCTCTTAGTATATATGCATTTAATAATTTGCATTATTTTTTAATAATACTAACATACATTTTGGATTTTCTTTCTATTTTATAAGACAAAACTTTTTTTACTCGCAAAAATTGTAATTACACAGATGATATAGCTGTACTGTACATACATTTTTATTTGTATTTATACAATTTTTACAACAAATGGTAAATGCTAATGGGTCGCAAACATGTAATTCTTCATATTACTTACATTATAATATATGAAAATGTACTGATAAAATGTTTATATATTTTATCTGTATTTTTTATATATATTTATACATGAAACTTTTTTGCAATTTTTTTAAAGATAGAATTGTTTTTAACACACTGCTTATTATTGTCCCTCATATGGTCAAGAGATCAGTATAGCTTGTGTATGATCCCTATTGTACCTCTGTTGAGGTCGTGTTGTTAACAGCCTGAAAGGAGAGGAGATGGGGTCAGAGGGTATACCCGGAATCACTAGCAACAAAGCATTTTTTCCATAAAAGTGCTTCTATTCTAAATGTACTGTCATGTATAAATACATGCAAAGTCGGCAAAAGTCATGCATGTCTATTGTGTTGTAGTGAATAATTTATGAATATGTTTGAGCTGCCATCCCCCTCATGCACATGCAGCATCAGTGTAAGATATTATAACTTACCTAAGAGCCACATGCCACCAAAATTCTCAGCAACCAAACAATGTGCAAGACATGGCTGATGGAAGATGTAGTTGTCATGTGTACTTCCAGTAGACCAGTGTACACGTCAGTGAAGCAGTCCCTGGCATTGCAGACAGCTTGCACATTGATGGAATCCCATCAGTGTCGGCTGCGCACTAGATGTTCCACATGTTGAGGTGTCATAAGGGCAACATGGGTGACATCTATAGCACCTAAGACACGAGGGAAGTGGGTAAGGCATAGAATTCCCTTGCTATGCTTTGCCTTTTCTCCAGTGCAATGGCGAGAACCGGGTGCACTCTTCTCTTGATGCATCTCAGTACCTGATACAAGCATTAAGACTGTCTTGCCTGTGAGATGCCTACATTGTAGTAACCATCTGGAAAGACCTAGCAACCGTGCAATTAAGAGCAGCCAGTATTTTTAGATGGGCAAGGATAGCCCGTGAGCAGGCTGTAGCCTGTAGGTGAGTCTGCATCCACATGAAGGATAAACTATGGTGAGAACTGATATCTGCCAATGACTGCTTTCCTAGACATGCCAAAGATGTTGATCCTTGGCCTGTAAACACCATCCTTCTTCCGCAAATTATTGTCACTCAGAATGAGGGGATACGTTTCAACATTGACTTTCACCAGCATAGTAAAGGCAAAAAAATAGTTGGGTTTGGGAGTTTATTTCTCTGTGGTCAGCCTTCATCTGATTGGTGGTGTTGAAATGAATTTCACCTGTAGATGGGTGATGGAGTCCAGATGCATCACTCTGCTTCCCATTGCATTAAAGGTGTGTTGCATATGTTGTAAACCTTGTTATAATATCATGAAACAATAATAATTATATTCTCAATTTAATTACAACCTTGAAAAATGTTAAGTAAACAGTATTCCATTTTTTATTACTTCCCCATTCTTGCCTAATTTCTTTGGGAGGGAGTGTATTGCAGTATATTTGAGTGACCATGTGTGGTGCGTGACTTCCTCCAAGGATAGGCTGGAGTACATTTGAGCCTGTGTAAATTTTGAAGCAATTGTCTTACTCATTTGTGAGTGTGTTTTTGTATCTGTATGGCTGCCCTAAAATGTTCCTTCTTCTCTAAACCTCAATAATTTAGTGGTACTGTTTCCCATTTTCCAGCCACTCTTCGTCATCCTTCCCACATTTGCTATCAAAGCATATACCTACACTTGTAGTGATGTCGGCACACGTGGCAAAGATCAATTCACAGAAAGTATAAAGGGCATATGTATCAAATACCGTTATTGCGATTCTAAAATAGCGATTTTTAGAGAATCGCTATTTGAGAATTGCAAAACAGGATGTAATAAAAAATTTGCAAATATTTTGCGATTCCTTGGCTGATTGGTGAAATATGCCAAAAAGTGCATTTTTCAAAGAAATCGCAAATTACCACCAACTTAAAGTTGGTGGTAATTTGCAATTTCTTAAGGAGTAATTGCACAACTTGAGTGCTCTCTACATCCCATTTAAGGAATCGCAATTTGCGATTCATTAAATGCATTCACAAAATAGGGAATAGCAAATTTTGCAATTCCCTATTATATACATCCCAAAAGGCTTTTTCCCTTTTGCAAACAGGCCGATTCTGAGAATCGGCCCATATGCGAACGGGAAATGGGCTTCTTACATATGCCACTAAGCTAGGTGGAAGCTGAGGTCTCCAGCCTTATGTTTGTGAATAGGATTTTTTATAATGTCAGTAATACTACTTTCACATTTACATATATACCACAAAGTGTATTTGTGTACTAGGCCCAGGGTTTATGCCACAGTTTTAGGATGACTGGTGTCTTAAAATACGGAAGAGCTGCAACAGTGGTATTTGACCCCCTTACACACTGGTAACAGAGAGCAACAGAACAACCACAGGCTCACTCAACAACATTACATTGAAATATTCGAATACTAAAACACAAAAAACTACTAAAAACATCACCACCACAAATGCCACAGAAGAAATATGTGGAAACTCTCCTGTCTAACATTAGAATATTATTTTCAAAATGCAGTGGTAAAAGGTGTTAAAACAAAGTGCACCCAGGATAGGAAACAGCATCAGCCAAAAATGTTTCAATGATCCAGTTCAATATATTTATATTTCATAAATTAAACCTGTTCAACTTTTTGAGACTGTATGCAAACTATTTGATGAAGATGCTCTGTAAATAAAAGTGCAGGCTATAAATCAGTGACAAGCATTCACAGCAGTGGCATAACACAAAATGATGAGCCCCTCTACAGAACGTGATGAGTGCCCCACCAAGTCTCCCATATCTCCCAGATATTCATAGGCTTTGGGCTGAATAGGGCCCCCTTGAAGGGTTGGTAGCCCTCTGAAGGGTTGGTGGCCCTCTGGAGGGTTGGGGGCCCTCTGCACTACAAGCACAGCAGGGACCTGTGTTATACCCTTGATTCACTAGAATCAGTATAAGATGCTGTGTACGTGGCGCAGTCAGGTAATCATTCATTTCCTCGTGTCTGATGGGAGTATTTTTACACCTCCTGCAAAATGGTAGCAAACACCAAGGGCCTGATTTAAATCTTGGCGGACAGATTACTGGGATTTATATTTTGATGGACAGGATATCCATCACTGTTTTGACTGAGTAACCCGTCCACCAAGATCGAAATCAGGCCCTTAGTCTGCTCTTAGCCACAGGAGACTTACATATGCACCCGCTGGCTGGAAGGATACTTGTGTTCTGTTTCCATGCTCACACTGATGCTTGCAGAGAAACAGAACACATATTACTCCCGTCTGGAGGAAGCGTGCACAAAGCAGCTGCTCCCTCTGGGCTGGAGCAAGTCTAGCTACTGCACGATGCAGGGAGGCACTGGGACACCCACCTAAATTTAAGGCAGCACCGGGGGTCCCTGGGGCCATTACAGGCCTCTCACCTTTAAAATAAGGTATGGACCCAGGGGTGGGGCCCATGGGGCCTATGAAGGCTCAGGAACGGCTCGCAAACCCCCTCAACTTTTATTTTTAAACGGCCCCAGGAGACGGATACACCAGGGCCTAATAAGGCTCAGGGAAGGAGCCATGCAGCCCCCTCTCCTTTATAATGACATGTTGCCCCAGATGGAGTCATTGGGGCCTAAGAGGTCTCAGTGGGGTGAGCCGAGTGGGCCCTCTCTTTTTTCTATTGGCTTTGCCAGGGAATGGGGGTCCCAATGGGCTAATAAGACTTGAGGAGGGGGTTATACATGGCCTCACTCCTCTTTCTTCTGCAATTCAGGGGATGGGGCCCCCTGAACCTAATAAGTCTAGTGGAGGGGGTTCCACACCAGGTCAGGCCCAATGGCCCACACACTGTTGTTGCCTGTCTGTGGCCAGCTCTCTGCTGTGCACTGCACAAGGCAGTATGCTGAGTGGGGAAGGGTGTCTGTGGACAACTGCCTGTGGGGGAGTTGGCCACAGGCTAGGTCCTATGGACAACCCCCCTGTGCACACAGCCTTTGGCTGGCTGCCTGCTGGGGGTTGGAAGCAGGGCCTGTCCAAAGGCCGTGCACAGGAGGGGGGTTGGGTTTATGTATTATAACTAAATATTATTTTACTTTAAAGAAAAACTAGAAATTCACTGACATATCAAAAGGTTAAAGTAACTTTATAGTTAGGTGAAATCTTTAGTAACAATGTAAGGTTTTAAAGTATAAAAGCTACAGAAATTCACCAGTTATAATTTTTACAGGCATCATGTTTTGCCAAAAGCATCAAATAAAATAATAACTTATTTTGGTTAGTTATCAGATGCTTTTTGCCTCTTTCAGTTTGTGGGATCCCAAGAATAATAAGAAGTGGGCTCATCTCTATCATATGGTTGAAAATGTCAATTATGATCGTCTTCGCAACTCTCCAACAATTACGCAAGTTTGGACAATTTACAAACATATGTACATCGCCTGCGTGTGGCATGCCACACTTCTTGCAATAGTTTTCTGATTACTCTGTCAGTTCCAGTAAAAAAGTTTGGATAGTCCACAGGAGAAGTTAATGGAGTGGTAATCCACCTTATTAAAATACAAAGGAGAGGCTGCTCGCTGGCTCAATGGTCCAATGCTCTGCTCTAAATTTGTGGTCGACATGTTTCACACAGTGTGTTCAAAATGATACTGTGCATTTCATCAGGACCTAAAAAAACTATATGCACATAGTGGTCAGGTGGAAGGGTTCCTACCTACCACCATTCTTATGTGCGAGCACGTTTTACCGCCACATCTAGTGGAAACCTAACTAGGAGATGGCACTGGCTTCTACAGTATTCTCAGCAAATGACACCTCCGTATTGGGTGTCCTGTCAGTAATCGAACACACGTCGGCAGTCTACCCCTACGCCAAGCCGAGAAACCAGAGCTGTCAGCTGCAGCACATCCCCAATATTATGCCAAGGCTTTCTTTTTTCTTGGCAAGATGTTTTGTAGGCCAAAATCCATCTAACAAGGCTCAACCAAAATACATTATTGAGCTGAAAATCACCATGTCAATTGGTAGAATTTGAAACAGAAAAGGGTGCTTTTTGTTATGTCTCTTAGGCAGCTCCTAGAATGTAATTCTACTAATCTAATAACTGTTCCTATTTTGTGATATCAGCTTCTTTTAGCCAGCCTTCCATACTCTCAGGGGTGCCAGGTGAGTCCCAGAGTAGAGCAAATGTTGTTCTATAGGAAGCACCTAGAAGTAAACACATGATTTTTGGGGCATCTAGGCAAGTGCTGAACATGAATAAAAACAAAGATATTCTTGCCTATTCCAAATTTGACCTTAGAACTTTACAAGGGTGGTGTGAAAGAAGCTATGAGTTGGATTATTTTTCTGATATTTGTTTAATGTCTTAGTTAAGTAATCATCTCTAAACTACCAGAAAATGCTTTTTGCTATCTTTACTTTTCTGCCTCAATTTCTAGTTATAATTCCCCCGTTTTGTAAATCAATGTGGACAGGTTTTTTTACTTGCATGCCAAATGTTTTCTGTCAGTATAAAGTACACAATAAAGTATGTCACTCACATAGAAAAGATTGTGTTGTAGCTCAGTATGCACTTTTCCTGATTTCTGCTTTTCTGATATTCTGATCTTAATGTTTTAGTATGTATTTTAACATTGTTTTTTTATTCAGATTTAAAAAGATCTTAAGTCGTTTGTGTTACAGTGTTGGTACACAGATTGCACGTTTGAAAAGTTGCAGGGCCGATTCTGGCCTTTTGCTTTGCTAGCTCAAAATAATGTATATTTGGGTATCAAAAGAAAATGTGCTTTATTTGTTGTATGAAAAGAGAACACATGAGAAACACATAACTATAACATTCCATGTTCCGTCTCCAGAACTGACAGCCAATATCACAGTGATTTGGGAATTCTGTCCTAAACAGAAGTTTACAGATTTAAACACGGCTAATGGATTTCTCATATATGTTTTACCATTTATTTTCAGGGGTCAATTCTCTGCTTTCATTTGAGATCTTACCAGGTATAGGATATAACCTATTTAACATCAACTCAGAAACTGGTGAAATAAAAACAAGCTCCACGCTGGACAGAGAGACACAAGGGCTATTCAGGATTAAAGGTGAGATTGAACACACTTGAAATGGAGTATGGGCAATGTTTAACTGCTGCTTGCCATTCATTACGTATTTTAATTAGTTGGAGGAAATATAGGGCTCTGTGTGATGCTTGGAGAAAGAACCAAAACCACATTACGAAATTTATTCTCGACAACCTTCTACAATTTAGTGTAGTAAGCAAACTAATAACTGTTTAGGTCACCTCGATATAAAGGCTAAACCATAAGGAAGGATGTTGCAGTGCATTCATTTACATCTTCTCCTGTCTTATAGTTATCCTGAAGATAGCCAGTGGTGGGAAAACAGACAAGGATTGACGAATATAGGGACTACCTTAGACATGTCAGAGATACTAAATTTAAATAGTTGGAAAGACCAGCTTTGTTCTGTTAAGTTAAAGACAACCACGATTATATATTTTTTTAAAGTTCTAATTTGACACTAACTCAGTAACTCAGTTCAAAAATATAATTAACATTTTAGCAAAGACGAATATTAGCAGATAACAGTAGATAAATACCCAATATTTTTTTTTAAGGCTAACAAGAACCTAAATTTGGTTTTCTGTCAGTCTGATAGAAAAGTAAACATATAGGGGCCGATTAGGTTCGCGGACGGACTTGAGTCCGTCCGCGACCCTGAGGAGGAGGGAACGTCCGCAGGGGCTGCGACGTTCCCTCCGAGCAGATTAGGATGTGACCGCCAGGGTGGCGGTCACATCCTCTATCTTTAACATTGCGGCGGGTGCAGCTTCAAGCTGCACCCGCCGCAAGCTTAAAAATGCATGCATCGCATTTGCATGCACAAAGCGGCAGGCACTGCGCAGTGCCTGCTGCTGTGTACACGCAAATGCAGGGGGTACCATAGGTACCCCAATGTGCATATCCACCCCCCTTCACCCAGGGGGCCCGCAACGGGCCCCTGAAGTGAAAGTCCGTATGCTTTTCCATGGTGGAAAAGCCGCCGCGGAAAAGCATGTTTTTACCACCATCCTAATATGCCTGGTTGTGTCTGATAGACACCGCCAGCCATGTTAGAGCTTTTCCGCCACGGTCGGAAGGCGACCGCGGCGGAAAAGCTGCTGACGGTCTTCCTGACCCCCCAGCCATCCTAATCTGGCGGGGGGGTCTTTGAAGGCTCCACAGTGGTTTTTCCGCATCCTCCGGGCGGAGTACACTTCCGCCGTCCCGGAGGATGCGGAAAAACCGCAATCCTAATCGGCCCCTAAGTCCCATCAACCTCTCTTTATGTCAACAATAGCAAATGCAGTCTTCACAGAGTCGGTATTGAGAGTTCATAGGCAGTGTGCTCAGCGGGCCAACATAGAGAGGCCAACATTGCATCTCCTACAATTGAAAAAGTCATCTCTGATGTTATTGTTTCAAAATTTATATATGGGATATAGTACATCCTGCCGTACATTTAAGATATTGCAAGTCACTGAGGTATTCCATGACCATATAGGAGAGCAAGGCCGAAAGCATTGTGACGTCAGAACTCAACTGTAATAAGTTATTAAAGTTGAGCAACTATGTAATTTCTATATAATAGGTGACTGGGTGTGTCTCAAATCGCCAATTATAAAGAAATTAGAGATTTGTTTTTACATAGGGATTGCAGAATCCCTTGTAATAAGATACATAAGATAATCGAAAAACGGTACAAAGAACGTACATTTCGCAAAGCTGCAGGCTTTCACATACTATTGGGTATGTGAACATCGGCAAACATTAATAAGATTAATTTACATTCATACATAGTGTGTGCCAGATAGTTAAAATCACCATTAACCATATTTTTCACAATATAAATTTATTAGCATATACCCATTACATTTTATCCCGCCATAGCGCAGTGATCACAGGTCATATGCCATAAATTAAAACTGATGACACTTCCCAACAGGAGGTGGCAGGTTTTCATACATGACTTTGTGTGCATGCAGAATTATTGAATTTTAAAAAAACTGACCTTCATTTTAGACACGTGCCTAACCAGGGACTCACACCTGCACCAGGCAGGTAGTTGATTTTATCTTCTATTTGTAGTTATAGGTACCTAAGTGAACATAGATATCTCTTTAAACAAACAAAAGAAATTCTACTTATTTTATAATTTACTTTTTTGTAGTGCATTTTAATTAAATATTATGAATACTATCTACATTCTGCAACGGCAAATTATTTGAAACATAAATAAAAAATAATAAAGCGGAAGTGGACAGGTGAGGGTGTCACAATGGACAAGTGTGGCAGGTGGGAGGGGAATTAAGCAGATAGGCAAGAAAGTGAACAGAAATGAGGCACTCCCATGAAGTGCTCGAATATAATCAAAAAAGTAGTCAACTCTTGTCAGCAGTGGAAAGATGCAGGTAACACAGTCAGCAATGTAGTAATGAAGAAGTGCTGCATGTGTGGGGCAATCCAAGAATAAGGAGAAAAGCCATTGAATACGGAGCAGGGAACTGAGATAGACAAGAAAGCCAACCAATCATTATAAAAGGGATGCCAGCCATCCACAGGAACAGTTAATCTGCTCGGGACCTGTGCAGACCAGCCATAACACCTAGGTGGAGTAGCATAGGGTCCTGGGGTACATGCCAGCCCAAGATGTGTGTGAGTTTGGATTCTATCTTGTCCCTGTATTTTATCACATGATAGAAGGCTGCGGGTTGGTGCCTGCAGCATGTACATTCAGACGAGGCACTATGTAGTTGCTCAGGGGGTGAGGTATGCAGTGTGGAGGTAATAGATCTGGATGAGTCGTAGTCTGGCAGCGGTAGTGACAGTTTTGGGGCTATAAGGGCATCTCGCCAGTCATCATCCTGAAGGGGACCCAGCCAACCATCCCAGCGAACTCTAAGCGAGTCCAGAGATGTAGGACTGTTGTTCATGAGGGTGCAGTATATGAGAAAGATGCCTACCTTCCCAGGATTCCCCATCACAACCCGGTGGACTGAAATCAGGAAGCGAGGTGCCCTTCGAAGATGTGTGTGTTCAGGGCGTGGCGTATCTGCAAGTATCTGTAGAATTGTGAGACATGTAGGGAGAAGCGGGTCTGTAAGTCCTGAAAAGTCTGTATATGGTCTCCCACCCACACGTCACCCAGTAGGCCCATTGCATAAACCTGTTTGGTGCGGCAGAGGGTCCCAATCTAGTCTGCACACTCGATGCTCACTATTTCAGGCCTCGCCAGGCTCGTGGCTCTTGGGGACCTCTATGGTGGGTCCAAGCCGTGACCATGCCTGTAGTAGAGTGGGGGGGAACCTCCTGATTGCCTCTCGGATTATTCAAGGGCACCTTTTCAGTTTACCGCACCGGCGGGTTCCATCTCCCGCGGGGCGCCATCAAAGGGGTCAAGTAGGCAGGGGCATCAGGTTTGCGGGCGGCCTCGGGTCCAGAGTTCAAGAAGAGGGGATGGGGTGGAAGGCCTCCCGGGGTTGTGGGACCAGTCAGGTGCAGTATCTCTGCAGTGAGCGGTGTCGGACTGAAGTTCTCCCCAAGCTGTATACCACTGGATCATTGGGAACAGAGGGCACTCACCGACGTCACTCGGGGATCCCAGCAGTCATGATCGTTGGCTGCCGCTCAGGCCTGTGGTCACAGCTGGTGGCAGTCAGCAGATCTGCTCAGGCCTCCGTCGCGCAGTTCAGGCCCGCACAACCTCCCCTCCTCGCAACAGCTTCAGCCCGATCCAGCGGGCAGAATCGAAGGCCACAGGAGACCAGGCCAGACCCCCGCCGGCGTCCCAACTAGTCCGTCCGCTCCAAGGGGAGAGGCAGCAAGGGCACCCATCTGCCTGCCGCACCAGGCTCTGCCAGGGAGATAGGCCATGGGGTTTATAGGCCTCCGCTGCAGCTCCGATCCACCGGAGAAATAGTGGCCAAGGTCGAATCGAAGTGGCGCAGGGGTTTCAGGACACCCCAGTGTTCGTAGCGTGATACGGCTGATCCTAGGCACAGTCAGTCTCCCATGCTGGCAAGTTCGCCGTGGCTCACTGCAGGACTTCTGAGATCTCGGTAGCCAGGAAGGGGATGCGCCGGCAGGCCGCAGGGAAGGCCTTAGCACCAGCGGGTCACGGGCGGCGGCAAACAGGCACCCAGAAGGTTGCAGGCTTTCCGTTGTTTCAATGCCGCATTTAGTAGAGTAGTGACAGTGTGTAAGGGTTAGATATTACTGCCGATGGCTGTGGATTAAGGAGTGGATGACGGAGGGGTCTGGAACACTCTTAGAGTGCGACCGCCATCTTGACGCTCCAAGCAACGCCCTCCTGTCATTGAAATATTGTGCACGTTTCTCAAGAACTTTCCTTGAAATAAGTAAAAAGACCGGGGTTGTTTAATTTTTTAGGTACAACCAGTTTAATACAATCTTATTAAAAAGAAAAGGCCTAATTTTGACGATGTATTTAACTAGTGAGTATATACACATTCTGGACTATATGTTCAGTTTAAATAATCGTTACTCTTGACTAATTTCTGCATTTTTTCCCATATATCATGGTACATTTTAATCCACTTGCTCCATGATATCGGTCCTTTCTACTAACCTTTTTTAACTTCATTGACATAAAGACGGGTTTCTTTGGTTGTAATTGTCATTTGGAGCATTCAAATACATACATACGTTCACCTCTAACATACACGTTATACTTTATATGAAATCTCACCCAGTTTGTCAGTTTACATCTATTAGGTCACATTTATTCAGTGCAATGATTGTGGTGTGTTTCTATCCCTTTTTCTTTATAACATAGACTGAAAAATTAGACTAGAGCACCTACCAAACAGGCAGGCTTAGGGCAAGAATAGACTTAAAATGTTTGTACAAATTGTTCACATGTCTATGAATAATCTGCAATATCTGTTGTGTAATAAATGAGTGGAATTGTTTACTGAACTTGTTTATACTTTTAAAAAAAACGATACCTAATTGTTATATATTGTGCCCAAGTTATGGGGAAGTGTGATAATGTTGGAGTATGAGTGAAACAGGATAGAAAGAAAACTAGAAATAAACTAGTTTCGTTTTTTTATGCAAATGAATACCTACGGAGTTTGAGTATTGGTGGAATTCCGAAGGCAATGTGACTGAAAGGAAAAAACCCACATCTGCTTCCCAATCCACTTACAACACAAGCACCGTCACAGAAGCCTCCAACCAAAGAAAAACCATTTTCAAATCTTTGAAACATTAAGTCAAACTTTTATCAGATTCACCATACATAACTAATGTAACACTATCACCGTAATATAAGCAGAAAAGTTTAACTAGTTCAGATCACATGAATTACACAACTGGCCTCTTACCCACTTCACAACATCCATTGGATAGCAAAATGTAATACCCTCTCATGCATATAGCCCTCAGCTTTCCTCTCTAGCTTATACATATGAATCACCGGAGAATCATGCACAACTTTAATCAACATAAACAATACTTTACACAAGTAAGGTATACACAACCCATGTGAAATCACAAGCAACACAGTCATGTCAATTCATTTGGTGTAAATAAAGGCAACCCTAGGACCCAGTGACCTAGCAGTTTGTAGGTGCATCACTCACTTACTCTGCATCAGAAAAAAATATAGAAATACAGTATCCATATAGTTACAGCCCAAATTAGAGCATTTGATCATTGTCTATAGCACACATTAAGCTTGCTACTGAGGCATTTTGGACAAATCAGCACCTTTTATATCCCACATGTCTACCCCTTAACTCTATGTCCTGCCATCGCTCTCACTGACCTTTAGTCTTTAACTAGCAACTCTTATGTGTTCACCTCAGTGTCATTAGTACACTGGAGATAATTTGTAAAAGGCACGCAAATGTCACAGGGTCTGGAATTTTGTGGGAGCAGTTCGGCACATATACTGTTTTGCTCCTGACAATATGTCATATCTGTAAGCAATTCCTTGAATTTGGGGGCTCTGTCCCTGTTTCATGTGCATGCTATCTTTCGTTTTGCCATGAACAGTCCCAACGCAATCAATCGTTTGATTTGCCCTTTACTCCCCCTTATGTAG
This sequence comes from Lissotriton helveticus, assembly GCF_964261635.1. Taxonomy (NCBI): domain Eukaryota; kingdom Metazoa; phylum Chordata; class Amphibia; order Caudata; family Salamandridae; genus Lissotriton; species Lissotriton helveticus. The sequence continues at coordinate 1,994,134,619 of NC_136059.1, read as the reverse complement.
CCTAATAGTCCCATCTCGGGTGTCAAATCCATCTGCACATTTGTCATTTCACTCAGGGCCTGACCTATTTCTCCCCAGCAGTGTGTTACGGTCCTACATGTCCAGGCCAGATGTAAAAAATCAGCTCCTTCTTGCCCACATCTATCACAGGTATCATTTTCTCTCAGCTTGAGTCTAACATCCTGTGCAGAAATGTAAAGTGTATGATCCTTAATATGCTACTGGCTGTGTAAAATCAGTATGTGCACAGCATGGACTGCTGCGGTCCATGCCGTGCAGGTAATGGAACGCATGCACACAGAGGGCAAAACAGGTGCCCCCACATGCTCCTCATGGCTCTGAGGCAACAGGGTCCCCGTTCTTTCCTCTCTGCCAAGGTTTTCCCGGTGGGCTGACTTCCATGACAGCTGTGGTGAAGAGGAAACTTGTAATATGCTTGAAGGGACCGCAGCAGTCCCACCAAGCATATTGTGGCCTCAAGACTGCCACGCCACTCCCAGGGATCCCTGATCCCTGACAGTTGCGGTGGTTTTAGGGCGGCCCAACTGCATCGGTCATATTGGGGCAGTCGGAAGACTGCCACTGCCGCGCCCCGGCGGGTCTGGTGGTCCGTGGACCGCCAGATCATAATGAGGCCCTCAGACTGGCTCAGTAGCATGCACCACAATCGATTTTTCCCTCAGCGCAGACCAAATGCAAAATCCCTAAGTTCATTATGTCTTATTCTTCAAAACTAATGTTTGAGAGAAAATACAAAAACAGTCCCGCATCTTGCAGATTATTCTTCTTGGAAGCAGACTTCCCAATTACTGTGCAAACGTTAGTCCTGATCCATCTAGGTTTCACACAAGAACCCAGATTTGACTCTAGAGCCCATGAAGTACATCTTTCATGATGATGCATGCCTCCTCAAGGATGAAAAACATTCAACCACATATCAGCCACACTGAAATGCATATCATGGCTGCTGCTTTAAACGTGAACATCTTAAAGACCTGCTGCATCTCATACAAAGCAGTAATGAACGGTGCCCTCACCAACCTGCTAGAAAAGGTTAAACATTTCTGAGGTTGATTACTTGACAGGAAGCCAAGACTGGTGATGGAGAACAGCAATGATGTATGGGAATTTGTTCATGTTCCATTCTATAGCTGGAGCATTTTCTACATAACTATGGACTTGCGATTCTTGCCATACAGTCCACCATCTGCTACATATTTTGCAGATTTCAACCAAAAGTATTTTTTGTTTCTAGTTCTAACGGTTCAAACGTTACTGAAAATGTGGTGGTGCACATGGTGTTGTACAGTGGCAGGCCATTTGCAAAGGCTAGCTGGGCACCTTTCAGTTTCGATTTCTGCACTTAGGCATTAAGCTGGTACTAATGAGGTGAAACCTTTGTCTGGATAGTATTAATGTTTGTGGAAAGTGACAACACCATAAATTAATACTGTTGTAGAACGTTCAACATTATGCTAGAGAATTTGTCTTTGCTTGACAGATAATTTAATCAGCACTGGCATTTAATTTGACCCTCCAATGCCGCATTTTCCAGTGTCCCTGCTAATAAATTAACTGTCATAGCCAAGATCAACCAAAGGGCAGAAGTTAGCTAGGAAACTCACAAGCAAAAGACAATAGTTTTGTTTCACCACCAGCACCTGCAAAGCTTGTTAGAAAGCAAAACATGACTGTGACCCAAAATATTCTCTTCTCGCAGTGCTGTCAGAAATAGATTTGTCTGTACTTTACTGCTGAAAACACAATCAACAACAGTCTCTTCTCTGCTTAATTACTTTGTCCAATGTTCTTAATAGTGCTCTTTGTATGACAATGCCAGTGAAGTTTTCATGTAAAATAGTGGGGTAAATGGGTGTAAAAATAAGGGACGGAAGCAATATTAAATCCTACATCTGCAGATGTGCCTAATAGGATAGTTAGCTCGTGGACCAGGCTTTGAAAACTCACCTATCGTCTTTTAAAATATTTTCAGTGTATGTAAGGATGGGCCCTGGAGAGGTGGATTCAGGAAAGGGGACATGGTCTCTGCCTCACCAGCCATTGATTGACCATGGAAAAGACAGGGTCAGGGAGAGGCCTCAGTCTTTGCGTCCAACACTACTAAGCAGACACTCCTACCCTATAACAAAAACACCAAGAAAGGCATCTGGGACCGCCACCCATGACCTGAGAAAATTGCAGATCCCCTCATTGGTGTCAGCTGCGCTAAGTTTCTACTTTTGTATGAGTTAAAACCCACTTTTTTCAGGAGTTTCCAGCTGACCTTGTGGATCAAGTTAACAGAGTAGCTATCATGTGAACCACAGTGTCAACATGTGTGTTGGCAGATCTGAAAATGTGATGTGTGAAGGTAGTCTGCCTTTCCTCTATGTTCCTCTGCTCGACTGAGTATTTTGTGTTACACTACTTCCCTCACTATTTCAGTGCTTGTTGATTTATTTAATTAGTTGCACCCCTCAATGCTTTAGCTGTTATCTTCTTTCCTATCCTCACTGTATCATCTATGCTTCTCTGCTCCTTACACATTCTCTGTTAGAACTGTACTGTTCCTCTTCTGCTCAATTGTCCTCTGTACTTATTTGTTTCTCTGTGCCCTTCTCTTGACCTCGATACCCTTTTGTTTCCCTCACCTATATTTGTTCTCCTCTACCTGCTTAAAGGTTCATTGGTTGTGGTTGTTTGTGCACTTTTGTCTGTGCCTATGATTGAATGTTTTGTGTTTTGTTGTATCTGTGTATGTGTCTTCCCGTGTATCTTTTCACATGGGTGTCCCCATACATGTATAAATGTGTGCATGCATGTGTGTATGTGTGTGCCTATATGTGTGCCATTACTCTCTAAAGAATGAGTGACTGACATGGGAACACCTCCAGGGTGACGTGGCCTGGCCAACTTCTAGGAGCATCATATGATCCCCATTTAATATTATTGTATTCACTTAAAACATAAATGAAAGGCTCAGTCACATGTACGCACATTTGCTTCTTGTTAGTAGCAGTTCACACTTAGGTCTCTCAAGTAACCAGAAGAGTCAACCTATTGATTTTACCAAAAAAAAAAAAAAATTATGACCTTCTTATAGCGGATATAGCACATACACAATAAATTAAATTATCTTGTGGCATTTATTATCATTAGAACAGTGGCATGTTGATAGCTCAGTTGAAGACAATGGAGTAACTGAGAGCCAAACATGGTGGGTACAAGCTATCTTCTTCAACTTTCCAATGCATCCCTTCTGTTTCTGCCCTTAGTGCGTGGAATGTTCTAACAGCAGTATAGCTCTTCTGCCTCAGGCAATGAGAGTTCTTAAATGCCTTCTCTATGGTTAAAGGCCTTTGGCTTGTAGAATGCCCTCAGCAGTGGTTACAGTGCTCTCAACCAGTCTCAATGGTACTCGTTTTGTTGACATTAACAAGAAGGTGAACTGAAATGTCTTGGTTGGATGGAAACCTGTGCCTTACAAGTTACACACACATAGATTTTGCCAGCATGAGCTTTAATGAGTTTATGTCACTGGTATTGCTTGGTGTGGCCTGCAGTTTCCATATAGATATCCTTAACAGATCTATTATCTAGATGATTAATTGTAAAGGGGATGAGACCTGTTCCCAAAGGACAAACGATGAAAATGAAAAGGACAAGGCAGTATGGGAGATATGTTGATCGCAGAGGCCAGGGTCGCATGTGGTATGCTGGTGAATAGATGAAAGGGCGAGTGACTAAGACTGGGCTTAGAAAACTGGGTGAGTGAATACATAAATGATTGCTTAGATGAGTATATAAGCGCATTTATTTATCAATAGACAAGTGAGTAAATGAATAAGATGCTGAGTGAGTGCATGCATGACTGAGGCCAGGGTGCTAGAGGAGAATCCTATATGTAGAAGGAGGCTACCATCCATGCTACCCATTCATCCATGCACTTACTCCATCAACCAATATGAACAAAGTCGTCATTCAACGAAGAAGCATTTTGAGGTATAAAAAGACAGAACTTTTTCTTCTTGGATACATTCTTAACATTTTGTTGTTAGATTTAAGAATTGGAGTGTAGTTTTCAAGGTAGCTCCATTGCTTAAACACCTGTTCAGTGACCTACAAGCCACAAGTTCCAAACTTACTTGTCCCACTGTCCCCAGTCTTTCTGAAGTTTAGAACATAAAGAAAACTGAGTTGAGCTTAGTAATTCCCCCTAAAGTGTCTGAAACACATAAGTGATGTATGGTATAAAATAGTCATTAATAGTATGAATACTTACCAATAAGGTGACTGAAACACATGGTTATGTGTTCTACAAAATAATAATTAATAAGATGAATGTAGATTGTTTCATATAACACAATTGAAAGCATTTCTGCCTGGGAAGATACTGCATGTAATGTTGTAAATAAGATTAGTAGCAGTATGTGTTTACTGACAATAAGTACACACATGTGATTGGAATAATGATTGAAAATAGTCTAAACCCCTAATAGCCAGTTTGGGTAGCAATTTTAAAAGTATGACAACCTCTGTGTTCTGAAATGTGGCACATCAGTTAAATCGATTTGTCTTATACCCCTCCCCCTCATCCCCCCACCCCCACCCCCCTGCTTCAGGTGTATTGGTACAGTCAAATGTTTTGGTATCCATGATGTAACTTTTTGTACAACATATTAGCAATAGTTTAATACTTGTATAAAACACCCACATATGTTTTTCCATTTGGAGTGTGTGACTACTGGGTAACACATCCTCCTCTTCCAGGGTTTAGTACAAGTAGTCTAAACGTTTGGTAAAATTACATGTTGAATGAATGAGAGTTTAAGCATGGTGTTTTTTAACTAAGACATCTATCTTTACTGGACAGAGTGTGTTTACGCAAGTCACTCCTGCGTGCTCCGCCCATTTCTTTTTGCTTGCACCTTACAATGACTGTTGTTTTTATTACAATTGTTCTCCAATGAGATTTGCTCTACCTCTCTTTTATAGATCGAATCCAATGTGAAAAAAACATTGGTGTCGGATGGTATTGGCATCCACTTGATAGGATTTTTTGGCATGCTGATGTAAACACATTATGTTATGTTATGTTATGTTATATTGTGTTTATATAGCGCACGGCTACTCTAAAAGAGTGTCCCGGCGCTTTCCACATGCAGCTCAGTGTAAATAACACAACAGACACACAGCGAAAAAAAAGGGGAGAGAAAAGAAAGCCTAGAGGTTAAAAAGCCAGGTCTTTAGGCTCTTCCTGAACTGAAGCAAATTAGAGGTGCTACGTAAAACCATCGGAAGCGAATTCCAAAGCTGAGGGGCCTTGAAGCTAAAGGAGCGACCCCCAGTGCGGGCCTTTTTCACACGCGGAACCCCGGCCATGAAAAGAGATTCTGACCGCAGTGAGCGGGCTGGACGGTAAAAGGACAGCCTCCGTTGCAAATACCTAGCACCTGAGCCAAAAAGTGCTTTATGCATCAGCGTCAAAGATTTAAACATGATCCGTTTCCGGATGGGCAGCCAGTGAAGCGTCTGCAGCAGCCCAGAAACTCGTGCTCGCCTGTGAAGGCCAAAAATGGCTCGAGCAGCAGAGTTCTGCGGCACCTGCAGACGCTGGACCAAATAATCCGGGAGACCTAAAAAGAGGGCATTCGCATAATCCAGCCTGGATCCAATAAGAGCTTGCACAGTAATCCGCCTGTGTTCCACAGATAGCAGTGGTAAAAATTTGCGGAGCATCTTCAAGATGCCAAAACAGGTGCCAGCCAGACCAAGGACATGCGTTCTCAACATAAGCTTATTGTCCAGCTTGACTCCCAGGTTTTTGGCGACCAGCGATGACTGTGCAGGAGGACACATATCCGACGGCCACCATTCCTGCCACTCAGGGTCGGTGGCACAGCCGAAAAATAAAACCTCCGACTTGCTGGAATTGGCCTTCAGACTAATCCGCTGGAACCAGTCGAAGACCATTCCCAAGCACCCCCGGATGCTCTCTCCATCAAATGCCTGATCTTTTCCGCATGTGAAGAGAAGTTGCGTGTCGTCTGCGTATGAGACGATCTGGGCCCCATAAGCCTCCACCAAGGCCGCCAGAGGGGACATGAAAATGTTAAACAACGTCGGGCTCAACACAGACCCCTGTGGAACTCCGACTCCCAGTGGCGGCATCTCAGCGGAGCTCTGGGAGACCCAGATCGTCTGGCGGCGGCCCTCAAGAAAAGATGTAAACCATTTAAGCACCGTCCCCCTAAGGCCGATGTCATGAAGCCTGGCGAGGAGCGCCTCATGGGGGACGGTGTCAAAGGCCGCCGACAGATCTAACATGACCAACATGACCTTGCCACCAACATCGAAAGTCTCCCGAATGACCTCCGAGACCTCCAACAAAGCCGTTTCCGTACTTAAATTAGGACGGAATCCGGATTGGGATGGATGAAGTAGATTGTTTGTTTCTAAGAAACCGGACAAGATGCCATGCACATGTTTCTCTGTGATCTTAGCCAGAGCCGGGAGAAGAGAGATTGGCCTGTAATTGGCCAGAACCTCGGCATCTAAACCAGGCTTTTTCAGGAGGGGGATCACCATCGCCCTTTTCCAGGTGCGTGGGACACTCCCCTCCCTCAGGGAGGCATTGAGAAGGGGGTTGACCAGTGGGTTCACCACCGCAGCCATCCCGGCCAAAAATTTGGCAGGGCAGGGGTCAAGCGGCGAACCCGATTTAAGGCTGGCCAGCAGCAACAGGGACGCATCGCTAGAGACAGCTGGAAAATCCGACAGCACAGCGACAGGTGTGGACGATGGAACGTGTCCCGCCCCGGAGCCGCAGCACCCCTCCTCCGATCCCTCCAAGAAGGAGGCCTGAATCGCCTTGATCTTATCTGTAAAAAAGCTGGCCAGATCACACGCCCACGCGTCAGATGACACTGGAAGGGGCAAGTTGGAGCTGGGGGTCGTGAACTCCTTTACCACCGTGAAGATCTCCTTACAGGAGTTCGCCGACGTCTCAATCCTCCTAGCAAGATATTCCTTCTTTGCACACAGGATGTCCCGGTGATAAGCCTTCACAGCTGACCTGTAGGCGAGTTTGGCCTTCCCGTCATACTGAAGGCGCCAGGCTCGCTCAGCAACCTTACATTGGCTGCGAGCCGCGCGCAGCGCCTCCGTAAACCACGGCGCAGATCGCCGTATTGCCGTGGACCGGGGGGCTGCCCTTGGGGCAAGATCATTCAGCCTTTCAGTCAGCCACAGCTGCAGAGCCTCAGTATCCTGTTCCAAATTGCCCGAGAAGGGGCATGGATGATCCACAAGCGCCTGCTCCAACATATCGGGCGTCACTCTATGCAGCCCTCTCGAGGCTAATCTGGGCTGTATAGGGGCGCTGCTATTCGTTCGCCCGTTCTCCAACACGGAGAACCTAATCAGCCTGTGATCCATCCAGAGCACCGGCAGGGTTTCAATATCAACAATCGGGGCCGACGAAAACACTTGGTCCAGGGTAGGCCCTTTCTCATGTGTAGGACCCATCACAAAAGGTGTAAGGCCCAGCGGGGATGTAATGTCCAGCAATTTAGTTGAATCCGCATCGTCCGCCACGTCTAGATGGAAATTGAAATCACCCGCCACCACACAATGCTGTGTGAACAGCGCCAGTTCGGAAATGGCCATCTGCAGGTCCTCAAAAAAGGAACCCACCGGGCCTGGCGGCCTGTATACCAGCAGCCCCTTCAGAGCTTGGCACGGGGACAGTCTAAGCGTGAAGGCAAGGGACTCGGAACCCCCGATGGAATTCAGGGGGAAAACTGAGCAGGACACGCTCTTCTTCACCACCACAGCAACCCCGCCACCCCTTCCCTTGGCTCTGTCCTGCCGGAAGATGTTATACACCGGAGGAATGGCTGAAAGAATGTCCGGATTTGACGCCTCGCCCAACCAGGTTTCAGTCAGTAGAAGACATAAGGGATTTTCCCTGACAAGAAGATCGTAGATGTGCAGGGCATGACTACCCACTGACCTTGTATTGAGCAGCAGACAAAGATGTTTAACACGAGCCACAGCTGGTCGGTGGACGATAACAGGAGTCCAAGCAGGCGACCAACCACAGCCCGGGCAACGCCGTTTACCCCTGAAACGCCCCGGGAAAACAGAGCGACAGGAACAAGAAATAATCTGCAGGGCGCGCAGCGTCGCTGAGGTGTAACAGATCATCTTCGCCCAGGCCTAACCGGCCCGCAGTCCAACACCGCCCCAGCACCTCCGGGACGCTGACGGGTGCAGACGGGCAGGACTCCGGCACGACTCAGGCTAAGCGAAAGGCGCCCACATGCGCGTCCCGCATGCGCGGGAGGGAGCGACTTTAAATAGGCGCTCCAATCAGCCCTTGGCACGCGAGTCCGCTCCAAGATGGCGTGCTCCGCCGGATCAAGTGCCCCAATCCAAGATGGCGTCCACCGAAGTTCACCCCCGGGACCCGGACCCACCAAAGTGGTGGTGCTTTTACGGCAAAAATGCCCTTTTTATGTGCAGTGAGGGGAATAGGAGCGCGAGCTGCAAGCAAGAATTAAAAGCAGGGGTAAGTTAAACAGAATTTCGAACACAAATACAAAACGAGGAAATGCTAAAAAACACAGCGCTCATGCAAGCGCGAGCGCAACAGTGTGGTAGCCAGTAGTAATACATTAGTATTCCTATTATTAACCATAGTCACTTATTAAGAATTGGTCTTGAAGAAAGCCGCAGCCCCACTGCTTTGTGGCTGAAAGATGTAGATCTCATTACATAGTAGAGTACTAATAGCCCTAATATATATCTATAGTATCCTTTTTAATCCAGGGAATGTAACCTCAAATTAAATAATACTTAGGGATACTGAAGACTGTTTCAACTTTTCCTTTCTCTGGCATTGGGAGATCGTCTCTACCTCTAAAACAAGAAAAAACTCATTGTTCTTGCTCTGAAAATGTTGAATGTAGCCCTCTTGAGCCCATGAGAGTTTGTGGGAATGTCTGATGATGTAGTATGCCACAATTGATTGGGTGAGAGCCTTGCAATTCCCAGTGGCATATCTGTCCTAGATCGGTATTGAGAGATATACAAAGCCCAATTTCTTCTTTAATGTGTGTTTATTAATACAAGAGCCCCATGGCATGACTCTCAGATTTTGTGATGCACTAAGGTATTCATATAACCCCCACACTGTGCCCACTCCAAATGTCATGCAGCCCTTACATTTTTTCTTGAAATGAATTAGCCAACACGCTTAGTTATGTTGTGGTCGATGTTTAGCGCAATTTGCACAGTCCTGATTTTTTTTTACATTTTGAAAATTTTTAGAATTGTTCTTCTTAACTGTTGTTAGCACTTTGCACTTTTTATGTTTGAAAGCTTTATTGAAGAACAAAAAAGATAAACAACAATAGACATCCACAATAAAAAGAATAAATGCAAAAAAAACAAGTTTGAAACAATGTCATTGCAAATGTCATAGCAGAGAAATTAAAGCATTTTATGGGATTTTAAGACTATAGAGGAGGGGAAGGGAGGGGACGAGAGAGGAATGCTACAATAAGATAATATTATAAAGAACAACGGCAATGAAAACTATGATAAGAAGCATTCGACCGAACAACAATATACATTGTATAAAAGCATTGTATGGTAGGAAAATTGCAAAAAGAAAAACATCAAGTAAACAAAAAGGAGAGAGTATAAGACCTTCAAGGAGGTTTAAAGTTCTCTGAAGTGGTATGATTGGGCAATTTATGAGCTAAGTGGTCTAAATATGAGGTAAGAGGTAACCAATAAAGATCCACATTGCGTTTTGGTTTGCAAGAAGAAGCAAAGGCAACATCAAGTCTTTGAAAATGACATAAGGAACTCCACCAATGTTGTATTGAAATGTTTGTGAGGCATTTCCAGTTGGAAGAAATATGTTGGAATGCGAGTGCAATCATTAGATCATAAAGACCATGTAAGTGTGTAGGAAGATCTAAAGGCTCTGAAAGACTGTCCAGAAAAAGATGGGTGATTGAAAAGGAATAGAAAGATTGAAAATGCGAGAACGATAAGACCATACTCTGTCCCAAAAAACAGATACAGCAGGACAGAGAAAGAATAGATGGAGGAGACCAGCATTTAAAGATTCGCAGGTCCAGCATTTAGAATCAGAGGAGGAAGTAAAACGAGATAAAGAGAGAGGAGAGAGATAAAGTTTATGATATAGAAATAAAGTGTGAGTGAGAGAAGCAGAATGAGAAATTTTCCAAGATCTAGACCAAAGATTGTCCCAAAGAGCAACAGACCAGATACAATCAAAATCTTTTCCCCAAGCAAGTTCCACTTTAGTCTTAGCACGATCTGGGTTAGAAGAAGAAAATAATTTATAAATCAGATAAGCTTTAGGAAGGGTAGAAAGAACAGTAAGAAGAGGGTATTGAGGAACTGGCGAAGCTAAAGAAGGGAGAGAATAACAGCAATCAAGAATTGTCTCCATGAGAATGGTAAATTTATGTAAGAAAGAGTGAGGACAACGAAATAAAAGCTGGAATTGGGGGAAGGAACGAGGAGAGACACCATCAAAGAGATGATGGAACCACATAATACCTCGTAATCTCCAAGATGTCCAACAAATGGGCCTATTGTTAAAAAGTATAAGAGAGTTGTACCAAATGGGAGTATTTAAAATTGATTCTCGCGAGATTACATGTGGAAAAAGCGAAGATTTTAAGAGAGAAGAAGTATATATAAACAGAGGAAGGGAAGTGTAAGGAGTTTTGGTAGAGAACCCCAATACTTCCTCAAAAGAAAAGGGTAGTAATAAGGTTTGTTCAATAGTGAGCCAAAGGGGAGAAAAGGGGGAAGAGTTTGAAGAAAGCCAATGGGAAGCTTGTCACAAAGAGAAAGATTTATGATAGAGACGAAAGTCTGGAAAATTAACACCACCATTTGATTTAGGTCTGCGAAGAGAAGTCAGAGAAATTCTAGCTTTTTTATTTTCCAGAGAAATTTTGAGAGAGAGGAATCAATGTGTTTAAAATAGAGAGCAGGGATATAAACAGGTAACATAGAAAAAATATAAATAAGAATAGGGGCAACCATCATTTTGATAGAATCGTGCCGACCCCACCAGGAGAAGAAAAGGGGGTTCCAGGAGGAAAACAATTGATCAATTCTGGATAAACCTGCTGACATATTTAATGTAATGGAGGAGGAAATATATTTAGAAAACCAAATTCAGAGATATTTGATCTTTGTGCAATTCCAGGCAAAGTCAGTCAAGGAGGACATATGTGGAAGACAAGCATTGGTCAAGGGGAGAATTTCAGTCTCATCGGAATTGATCTTATAGCCCGACGCAGAGGAAAAGTCCTCAAATTCAGATAATAAGGGAGGAATTGACAATTCTGGATAGGAGATAAATAAAAGGATATCATCCGCATATGCAGAGAGCTTTAATTGATCATCACCATAGGGGAAGCCAAAGATAGACTTATTATTCCGAATGGAAGATAGAAACGGTTCAAGAGCGAGAATAAAAATAATAATGAAACCCCTTGCAGTAGCTTTAAAGGAATCCCAGAGGATATAAGAAGGAGTGGTAGGATCAGAATTAATTTGAAAGAACTCATTAGTAAAGGAACGAAATAAGGAAGAGAAGTTAGGGTCAGAGAGGAGAGCACAATTGAAACGCCAACGAGGTGGCTTAGTATGAGGCGGGAATAAATCCAGGTTTGTTACGATGGGAGCATGATCGGAAATAACTATAGGTTCAATGGAGGAGGACAATAAGTTTTGAGATAAAGATTGAGAAAGAAAAATATAGTCCAGTCGAGAGAAAGAGGCATAAGGAGGAGAAAAGAAAGAATAGTCCAAAGTGTCTGGATGTAAGAGCCTCCAAGAGTCAGTAAGATGTGATTGTAAAATAGCATCTAAAAATTGTTTATGCGACTTGTGAGGAATAAATCGAACCGTGGATATCCGATCAAGGAAGGATCCATAATCTCATTACATTCTCCATCAAAGTCATCTTTATGCAGAATACATTTACTTGTAACTAAAGGCCAGAATGTACAATCAGGTTGGGTAGGGCCATAAACATTAAAAACAGTCAAAGGTATTGAGTTAATTATTAGTTTAGCAAGGATCCATCTACCATCAGTATCTTTTTCTTCTGATAAAACCTTACATTTCAATTTTTTATGAAGGAGAATGGCAACTCCGTTCTTCATATTATTAGAACGGGGAAATAAAACTGTACCTACCCAATTCATTTTTAATTTAAGGGATTCAAGTTCATTGAGATGAGTTTCATGTAGAAGGACTATATCGGGGGTATGGGAAGCTAAGTGAGAAAGAACTCTCTGCCGTTTAATAGGATTAACAAAACCTTTTACATTCCAAGAAATAACTCTAAATGTTAAATGAAGTGAGGTTAATTATATCAGAAAATGCAAAACAGTATGTATACATCATATAGCCGAAGAAAGAGAAAAGTAGGAAAAGAAAAGAAGAATATGAGCAATAGCAAAAAGAGGACAGGGTAGAAAAAGGGGGAACAGAAAAAAGTTCGCTAGGAGGAAGAATAGGAGAAAAAAGAATAGACAGTACATATCCAAAAGGACGACTGTAAAAAACATACCTGAAAGGGAGATACAAGAAGGAAGTGGGGTAGTGGTGACACGCAACAAGATGGACCGTGCGAAGAGCAGAAATCCAACCACACCAGAACTTCAAGACAACAATGAGGGAGCCACATGAAGTAGAGGGTAAAGGACGTGACTCTATGTAAGGGAATAAACGGAAAAACAGTCAACACAGATGTAGCGGAAGGATTGTGTTATCGGATATACAACAAATGCAATACGAAAATGTAAAAAACATACTTATATATCGAACAACAACAAGAACACTGTGAAAAAAGAAAACCGACAAGTATTAATGACAAATTATTCAACCATTAGGAGGAGAAGTGGAAGTATCATTGCCACCATTAGATTGAATATGAATAAAGTGCTTGAGTTCTCCAGGATCCTGAAAAGTCCATGTTCGATTTTGATGAGTAACCTTGAAGATGCATGGATGAAACAAAACATATCGAGCTCCAAGGGAACGCAGAGAAGGATGTAGAGATAGAAATTCCTTTCTTTTCGATGCGGTGGCATTGGAAACATCTTGAGAGAAGAAGACTCTTTGCCCAAGCCAGGAGACTTGCCGTTTAGCTCTAGTTGCTGAAAGTACTGAGAGCAAATTCGTAAATTTCAAAAAGATAAGAATAACTCCACGGGGTTTCGTCGAAGTGGTCGAACGAGGGCCAAGTCTATGAGCACGTTGAATACTGAGAGAGGTGGTAGATGGCATTTCCAAAAGCTTTGGAATAAAGAATGTGAAGAAAGTGACAGGGTCCTCCCCCTCCAGGGACTCCGGAAGGCCATGAATACGGAGATTATTTCTTCTATTTCTATTTTCTAAGTCCTCGGTATGTTGTGGCAGGGAGAGGACAGACTTTTCTAGAGAGGATATGCGCAGTGAATTGGTTTGTATCTCCAGGACCTGCTGCTCCACGGAAGTAATCCGGGTATCCATAGTCGACCATTTTTCTTTCAAAAGCTGCATGTCTTTGTTAGTTTCCTCTATAAATGGACGCAGTGCCCGTATTTCCTCCAAAATTAGTTCCATGAAAATTGAAGAGGCAGGTTTGTCAGGAGAAGGAGGATCGTGCTTCAGTCGCTTAGACGAAGAAGTAGGAGGAGAAGTTTTGCTAGAAGTGGCTTGGGAAGCCAAAGAACGGTCAGGAGCAACTCCAGCCATTGATATTGCAGCAGTAGGAGGATGAAGAGTTGAGGAGGAAGATGCCTGGACCGCTGTAGAAGGAGTAAAAACGAGAATCCCCCAAACAGGAACGTCAAGTCAAATAAGCGTCATGCAACAGAATTGCAGAGCTAATTTGAAAAACTCAATATGCACAGGAGAAAGTCAGAAGCATAGCACATCCCAACTGATGCAGTCCTGACAAAACATTAGCAGGTAATGGTGAAAATGCGCTGAAAAAACATAATCAAAAACAATGGCATGTGATAAGAAGAAGGTTGTCATCAAAGATGGCAGAGGAAAAAATAAATTAAGTTGCAGCATTCATGTTGAGCTTCAAATTGAGATCATTATTCAGGAGAACAGGTCTGTATAAAGTATTAGTCATGAAAATGAGCTAAATACCTCAATTAAGGTAGCATTGAAAAGCAATACAAACAGTTCTCCTTTGAAGGCAGCATTAAACAAGGAGGGTGTCTCTTGCTTAAAAACGCCGCAACTCTTGCTGAAAAAATGGCTTCAGAAATGCCAGGAATGATGAATTATAGCCGCAGAACGAAGCATCATCCACGGCAGAATTTAGACACGAGCGTCTAAAATGGCGGCGGCGGCGTTCGTTCTGAGGAAAATAAAGAGTGGGTCACCGATCACATGCCATCTTGGTCAGCTGTCTAGTCATTTAGTCGTCCTGAAGGAGGAGGACACCCTCCCTATTTGAACAGATGCAAGTGCGAGCACGCAACGGATGCACGCAGCGGGCACGCCAATGGCGTGCCAAAGGCAAGCCAGTCTGCGTCCGTCCGCGCACTGACCACACACAGCGCCAGTCATGCTGCCGTTTGGGGAAAAACTCCACAGGGAGCATGTATCACAGATACACGAGGAAACAACTCCTGGCAGTAGGTGAGCAAGGGGGCGATGTTCCTAATGAAAGGTCACAGGTAACTGCGAGAACAGTCTTGGAGAATGTAGGGGGGGACAACCTTAAATATGGACTAGTAAATGTCAGATCCCTGGTGAAACATCACCTGGAGTTCCACCTCCTGCTGGAAACACATGACCTGGATGCGGTGTTTTTGATGGGAACATGGACACGCCCTGACTCAGATGTCAAATTGGGGTTGGCATGTCCACCAGAATATAGGGTCTTTCGCAAGCCACGGCATAGCGGAAGAGGAGGCGGAGTAGGAGTTTTTGTTAGGGATAAATGGAACTTCACCCCAATTGACATTGACGAAGTTGAGGGCATTGAAGTCCTGAAGTTTTCTTTAAAGGATTTTAAAGGGCTCCTGCTTACTGGCATAGTGTGCTACAGACCCCCTGGCTCCGTTAGCCCCCAACAACAGGCATTAATCAACATATTTAGTAATATGCCACTTACTCATACCAAACTGATTATTCTAGGGGATTTTAATCTATAGTCTAGTTGGAGTCTAGGCCCAGCATTTAAAGATCTTTTCCAATCATGTGAGATTCTAAACTTGCAACTAATGGTAACGGAATCAACGCATCAGGGAGGACATACATTAGATCTAATTTTTTCAGCAAAAAATGTTGCAGAATTGGAAAGTATCTTACCCTTATCCTGGACTGACCATTACCTTATTAGGTTTCTGATATTTAACCCTCGAATTAATAATTTTACTGCCTCTATGGAAAATAGCTGTTGAGGCAGGGAATGGAATGAACTTTTTGAAAACAGCAAAACAATCCCCTGTGCTCACTCCTAAAAGTCTTTTTGATGTAAATAAATCAGTGGATGAAAAGTATTTGATATTCTGTGACCAGATAAGAAATACTCTTGATCAGATCGTCCCAATGAGAAAACTAAAAAATCCACACAGGTCATCAGCCCCATGGTACAATGAAGAGCTAACTAAAAAATCTTTTTAAAAAAGGGCTGCAAACAGGCCGAAAGAATGTGGAGAGAATTATAAGCAGATGAGTATAAAATAGCCTTGAAAGTAGCACTGGGTAACTATAAAAAGGTAATCTCCAAAGTGAAAGCAGAGTATTATGCTGACACCATTCTAAGAGCATCAAACAATGCTAGAAGTTTATTTAAAATAGTCAACGACCTCTCCAAACCTGATTGCACAAAAAATAAGTTCATTGCTACACAGGACCTATGTGACAGCTTAACAACTTATTTTGAGGAGAATATCAATAAAATCATTGAAGGTCTGGGAATGGGCAGTGTAGATAAAATAGAGGACCAGATCAAAATGGCTAAGATGCCATCACTGCCCCAGAAGGAGGAGCGAGTAGGCAAGGATAAATCAGACACTCTAGAGTACTTTGAGATTCCCTCAGAGGAGAGCTTCAATAAATTAGCTTTGAGTGTTTCTTCAGGCTCGGATCCTCTACCACACAGGGTGTGAAAGGGACTAAAAGAAGAACTCTTGTACCCCTGTGCCAAAAAAACTACAGACCCATCTCTCTTCTTCCCTATCCTGTGAAAATTACATAGTGTCTGGTTAGAAAAACCCTCTCGCAATTCTTAGAAATTAATAATAGGTTAGAAGATGTGCAATTTGGTTTCCGTCCAAGTCATGGAGCAGACAGAGAACAATCAGTTCTATTGATACTACTGGATCTGTCTGCCGCATTCGATACAGTCAACCACAAAATTCTTTTGATGAGGCTCAAGGAAATTGGGGTAGAGGGCTTGGCTTTGAAATGGTTTCAATCATACCTGCCGAATAGTCAACAAGCAGAGGCCTTAACTCCCTATCAATCTAAATTTGATAACATTCAGTATGGCGTCCCCAAGGATGAGCAATCCGCCCGATATTGTTCAATATTTATATGTGTCCTTTGATTGCAATCATTAAATCATACAATGTCAATTTGGTGAACTATGCGGACGATACGCAACTCATCTTGTCACTGGAGGGGAATCAATCAATATCACCAGAAGGTTTTCTTGAGTGTATGCTAGAAACTGCAAGATGGCTTAAAGATAACTCCCTGCAATTTAAATGAGATAAAACAGAGATTCTATTCTGTGTGGTAAAGAAAGTTCCTCTACCGCTCCCGGACAACTTTTGGTCTATCCCTACAGATATGCCACTGATACCCTTCAAGGCAGTGTGCAACCTGGGGATAGTATTTGATGACAAACTGAGTCTAGAAACCCAAATGAACACAATGGTTGGGACCTGCTTTTCTCTTATCAGAGCGCTACGGAAGATACTCCAATGCTGCCGACTCCAGTCAGAGCACTTGTAGTGAGAAGTGTCATTCTAAGCTGGTGGATTACTGTAATGCTCTTCTACTAGAGGCCCCAAATTTCTTGATTAGGAGACTTCAGAGAATCCAGACAATAGCTGCAAAGCTAGCTCTAAAAAGATTGTGCCGATCATCAGCCTCTCTGTTTCTTAAAGAGCTTCACTGGCTCCCTCTGTAGCACCTACAGAGGACAAAGTTCAAATCGCTTTACATTGTATTTAAGGCTCTGCATGGACTCGGGCCCAAGCCACTGCAGAGCAAGTTTGAATGGTAAGCTCCGACCAGAAGCCTTCGCTAATCATCAGCTAACTTGGTAAACGTGCCTAGGTTTAGGAGAACAACATTTGGATGACAAGCTTTTCACTTTGCAGCCACTCTGCTCTGGAATGACAACAACTGTACCCCCTTTTATCCGCCATGTTGTAAGGGAGGCTTATGTCTCCCAGCGGCTCCCCCTAACTAATTTATTTTTGTTTTTTTTGTTTCCTATATGTGCAGCCGGCCAATGCCATTGCTCCCCATAGGTTGGCCCAAAACACTTGCATCCCTTCCTCTGACAGGTGGACTCTGTCTTGTGCATAAAGTCCTGGGTGGCCTGGGTTTATGAGGCCATGCCTAATGCTCTCCATTCCATTAATCCTGCAAAATCTGCTCCATGCAATGTTCTGTTTCCTCCTTGAATTTTTGGCTGCCTTATGTGACTTTGCTCCTCGCCACACCAGTCTGGCTATCAATTCGTACCATATTACCAAAAGACCTGGCCATCTCGATCATGTCTGACTGGATGGCACGGAGGAGATCTTTCCTCCCTAACTGTGCGAGGTTGTTCCCCCCAGATGGTTTATCAAGATATCGGAGTGCCATGCTGCAGCCTCCTGCAATCCCTCTAGTGTTGCTGATAGCTCGTTCCATCTCATCCCCGAGTGGTTGCACCACCGGATGCATGTGTTGACTGGCCTGCCTGACTGCTTGTGGCCTCCTCGTAGCCAACAGGTGTGCATTTGGAAGACATATGAGTAACCTACTACCCATACCAGCCGAGGACGCCTCCCTGCTGAACCAACAATCACATTGTCAGGTGGCACATTGCACTGTGGGTAGTACCAACACACCCCTTTCTTTTTAATTTTTTTAATAATAACTGGGGCCTCACGTATGTCCTGTTGGCATTAGACAGCCACATGCCCACGGCCTTAATCCCTTCCTCGGGCATCCCCAGCTGAGCTGCGAATGTTGCCACCCCAATCCTAAAGGAGTGTGATCCAAAGGCGGCCGTTGGGAGCCCTACCCTGCCCAGGGCCTGGCGCATGACCGCTTTGAACTGGAATTTACTTAGGAGGTTCCCATCTCTATGCTCGAATAGGGGGCCCTCCCCTGTGGGGCATTTCGCCATGTAGACCAAAAGACACCATACTGGCAGTACCTGGGGTTGCTGATGCAATGCAGCTGCACCAGCACCCCTCCACCCGCCTGATCTGTTTTTGGCTTCTCAGCAGCAGCTCCGCATTTGATACTCCTATCTTGACATTGGCTGCCTGCAGACATCTTACCGCCGGGCCGCTCCTTGCACGGGCCACAATTTACTGACCCTAAATGCCCCAAAGAATGCTGTTGTGAAGGACCCCCTGAACAGTGTTACTTCAAATGTGTCTCTTGCCTCTCCCCCCAGTGTGTCCAAGAGCATGATCAATTTCTTAAAGTCTATGACATGTAGGGTGTCAGGTTTCTCTCCTTCCCCGTGTTTCCATCCCTTCATTGCTGCCCTGATGTAATAGGTGGTGGTGGGGTCGCACCCTGTAATTATCTTTGAAAAGTGTGCTATGGCTGACAGGTGAGCCCACGCCCAAGATTTGGACTTTTTCCCTGTGAATGCCCATTGTATAAAATACTCCACTGCCTTAGTTGTCTCGTTTGCGTCTCCCAGTGACTGGAGTCCCACCACCTGCATCACAGTTCCTGCGCATTTCCTGTAGTGCCTGGCCGCCCCCAGAGTTAGGGCCCAGTTGACTAGTACCAACAGGTCCAGCCTGCCAGGGCCCATAAATCCTCTGGGAATGGATTCATCTTCTCCTCCGCCCCTGGGGCAAGTTACCTGAATCTGCCCATCTGTGCTCATGAGAGTGCATCTTCCACTGTTTCGACTCCCCTGGTACGTGGTGTGCCTTCAGCTCTATCTTCTCTTCCAGCCTCAATTTAACCAAGTGATGCATTAATCTCAGTATGTAAGGGCACCTGGCTGTGCCTTTGTTAATCGCCTACAACACCCCTTTGTTGTCTGACCAAAGTGTTAGCTTCATGTTTCCCAGATTCTTTTTCCTGACTGCCAGCGCCACCACAATGGGGAGCAGCTCCAGGAATGTGATGTTGCTGGTGATTCCTAGCTCATGCCAGTGTCTTGGCCACTGCCCTGCACACCACTTATCTCCCAGGAGAGCCCCAAACCCACTGCTACCTGCCGCGTCTGTGATCAAGGCTATTTGTCTGGCTGTCAACCAGCCCTCTCTCAATGTTAGCAGCCCGTTAAAGTCAGCTGGAAAAGAGTCCCACATGACCAGATCCGGTTTGACCCCAGCCTCACGTTGTGGTGTTTATTCATGATACTGGCTGTCATCTGTGTTAGGCACCTGGCAAAGACCCTGCTTGCTGGAATTACTTTGGATGCGAAGTTGAGCTTACCAATCAACCTCTGGAGGTCGCGGAGGGTTGCCTTTTCTCTGCCGCACATAGACCTTATTTCCTCCCTAAATTCCCTCACCTTGTCTTCAGGGAGTCTGGATGTTCCTGACACCTAGTCTAGTTCATACCCCAAGAAAGTGCATTCGGTTGTGGGACCCACTGTTTTTTCTGCCACTATTGGGTATCTCCAGGTCCTCCACAAGGACCTGGAAAGCAGCCAGAGTGTCCCCACTTTCAGGACGTGGCCTGCCCTACAAACAGGAAGTCAGCGAGGTAGTGTAACTTGCTGCCTTTGGGGTGGGGGTCATGTCAGACCCACTCTAAGAAGGTGCTAAATTGTTCACAATACACACAGGACACAGAGCACCCCATAGGCATTGCCATGTCAAATTAGGTTGCCCCTTCCCATTGAACACCTAGCAAATGGAAGCTGTCCGGGTGCACCGGGAGGACTCAATGTCCGCCCTTGCCATGAGAGCTCCCCGCCCTATTGCCCTTACTAAATGCACTGAGCTGGATAAGCCTGAACTGACCTGACTCCCTCTCAGGTACCACCCCCAGGGGGGATATGACCAATCCTTTTGGCCGGGGGAAAGGCAGAGAACCCTCAATCCTTCCAAGTTTCCTCTCCTTTTCTATTTTTGGGAGAACCCCATCTGGGTGTCCCAGGGCTGATTCCAAGTTCTTAATACTGCCTTTGGGCAAGGGGCCATCATACGGAATCACAAATCCTTCCTCAAAACCTTTCACTAACAAGGTGGCGTCTTTTTTGTT
Organism: Lissotriton helveticus; assembly: GCF_964261635.1. NCBI lineage: Eukaryota > Metazoa > Chordata > Amphibia > Caudata > Salamandridae > Lissotriton > Lissotriton helveticus. Next base: position 1,994,114,132 of record NC_136059.1, on the reverse strand, counting down.
GTGGTATCTGTTAGCTAACCTCCTGAGCTGGTGTGTGTTGATGGGGGACCTGGCTAGCTGGAAACCATTCCTCTCTTTTGGGCCCCGCACCCTAAGGATGCTTGCTAGTGCTTCTTCTTCTTCTCTTTCTTCTCCCCCCACTTTTTGTCTCGCCCGCAAACTGAGCATATGTTTTGGAACTTGCAAGAAGCTTCCCATGTGCACTAGTTCCAACAAATGGCCACTGGCCCACTGGAGGGTGAGGGTTTCTAGCTGTTGTGTGATTTTGGTCTATGGAATGGCGTACCTGTCTCCTTATAGGGCGTGTTCCGGAAGGTCTGCTCACCCTTCCCATGCCATGTCCTGACCTCCTCTGCTACCATCATTTTGTGGATGAACCCAGACACATCCTCCTTGTTCCATTCCATTTTGGAGTGCATTTGCATTTTTAATCTAAATCTCTTGTCGTTATCCAACCATGCATCCCCTGGTTATTGCCTATGTGCCCTGTGTACAGCCAAGGTCCGCTGCACAGTGTGGGAATTGTTCTACAATAAGGCACGCCATAATTCTGAATGTATCCAATGAGTTATCGAAATTCTTTCTTTCCTTTCCCTTCACCTTTCCCTCCTATCTTCCTCTTTTTTATCACATGTGGTCAGGTCCAACCCATCCAACTGTACCTCCAATAGTGAAAAGATGTCAATGAATTCCTTCCTCCATATCCTTTATTTTACTGGTAAAGGAATGTTGCTTGCCAACCCGGTGGCTCTAGTGATCTTTGATGACTGCCCGGGTGAGGGCCCTACATATGCCTCTGGGTTTGGACCACTCGTGTAAGGTTGCCTGCCCTGCTTGTGCTGTTCCATGCTGCTTTGGAGGACACTAGTCCCCCCCACCTAACCCATGCACCACCTGGCTGCTTAATTGCCCGGATCTGCTGATATTGCTAGCAAGCCCGTACTGCTGCCCTTGCAAGTGCACCCACCGTGAGCGCCCTGGATCCACCAGGTGCCAAGGGAGCCCCGAAACCTCCCCTGTTGCTGTGTGTCTGTTGAGACCTGACCCTGTGCACTTAAGCCATTGAACAACAAAGAGGCAATAGATTTCAAACACTCCTGCACTATTGCGCCGATATGCTCACCACTTGTTGCTGTGTTGTTGGCTTTACCATTGGCGCCCTCCATCACCGGGAGGGCTGCTGGAGGTGGGGCCACCCTCTTGCATCCTTTCTTTGGGATCGTTATCTTTGGGGCTTTCTCATAAGGCCTCTGTAGCTTCCTGGGTGCTGGCCGGCTATTGGTATTTCTTGGTTCCTCTGTCTGCTGATTGCTCGGCCCCTCGCCGGCTTTTTTGTCCAGGTGTGCGTGCAGCCAGTTTGCCCCGTGCACCTCGGATGCAGCCATGATCTGCCGCAAGCTCTCCTGGCTCTCCTGGCCGCTCGCTGGTGCTCTAGCTCTCCATGCTATGTGCATCGCATTAGGTGACTAGGAATGCCGCATGCTGTGAAGAGGCTGGGTCATGTTGCCCCTGATCAGGCTGTCCCCAGCCCCTTGGGTAGTTCCTTTTGGGGCTTTTTCCCCCTGTTGCCGGGATCTGTGGGGTGCTGCTGCTCTATGTATGCACCAAAAACCTAGGAGAGATTGGGGTTTCTTCTTCTATTCCCTTCTCGCCTTTCCCCCTTTTGTTGTTGCTTTTGCTTAAAAGGGGGGTGGTAGTCTCCCTTTCAACATGGAGTCTCCCTTCAAAAATGCAGAGGGGCAGGGCATTGAACAACATGTCTTTCTCACAACTGCTCTTAAAGTTACTTTGTTTGTGAGCGCTGTGCGATTAAAGCGCTCTTGTCAGCCACCATTTGTAAGCTCACCCTTTGAGTTCCTGGCAGGCCACACGCTTATTCTGCTCTTCCCCCAGCTGCACTCAGAGGAATGGTTACTTTGTGTTGGGCTCTCTCTCCTGTCTCTGCTCAGGGTAAACCTGCACCTCCTCTCTGCCGCCCAGCTGCTCCGTGGCCATATTCCATCACAGCGAGTGGGTGAGGAAGCACCTCAGGCCCCTTTCTCTCTCGTAGAGAATCAGGATGAGGGAGGGTGCCACTCCGACTTCGCAGCCTCCCACTTGCCTTCCTCCAAAGTCTGACGGGCAATCCACCCCGTTGCTCCCCTGTCTCGCCTCACCAACTTTGATGCAGCTCCTCGCTCCGCGGCAACTCGGGTCCACAGGAGGCAGGAACGTGGCTCTGCCTACCGCATGCGGGAAGCGCAGAACTCCGATCCACCGCCATGAGACCCCAGGAGATCAGGGAGCTGATCCTGGCAGACCCTGACTGCCACACTGTCTTCGGAGCCGGTAGGTCCTTAATTCCTTCGCTGTTGGTACTAAACTGCGATCCTTCTGGTTTGACACAGGAAATTTCTCTTCGTGGCACCGCTCCCCAGCTCCCCGAGGAGGAATTCATGGATTTTGCTGGAAGAGGGATGCCTTATAATCCCCCCTAAGCCCCCTGTTCGGCAGCAGCTTCCCCCAGTTGGGAGTTCAAACCAATACCTGCCCGCCACCATTGACCAGGTGTTTCGGCACCTTTTTCTTGGTGCACTAACTCTTGGTGGGGGAGAGGGCGACCCCCTCATCCCCTTTGTCTCTGAGTGCACAAACTGGATTTTACAGGTTCCCAACAGCTGATATTGCTCCAATCCATGCAGCCCCTTTGGGGGCGGACTCTGCAATAAACACTGATAAACATATGTCTTTACCTTAAGTTCATTATCATATCTAATATAGTATGTCCGACTGGCTTGTGGGTTAGAGAGCTGAAACTGAAATGTTTGTTGTGTGGAATGTCTAGCTACTAGCATTTTGCAAATGAATACCAAAGGTAAAGGAATAAACACAAACAACACAAATGTCTGTGTGTTACAGATAAAGCGTGAAACACCGAAAGAAAGGCAGGGAGCTCGAGAAAGAAGGAGGGAGATGTGAGGGAGGAAGGGGCAGAGAGACAGAGGTCAAGTGGGAGAGAAAGAAAGATGGAGAGAGAGAGAGAGAACGATTTTGAGAAGGAGGTGATAGTAAGGAAGGGAGTAGGAAATAGAGAAAGAGGGACATAAGACAGAGAGATAGACTAAAATTGCAATTTCCTACTCCTTTCAGAATGGCAGCTTTTTTAGCAGCCCAAGCCAGCTACTCTCTTTCTGTGGACGCACCCTGCAGTGGCTTCAACATTCTAAGAGATAGTGGGCAGCCTCCTTACTGGAGGCCTTTCATGGCTATATCTACCACAGTGAGAAGGGTAAACACCATAGCCTATGAGTTTTGGCCCCATTTCCAGTAGACTGCTTACATATCTTAGGCAGGGACAATCCTAGAGCTCACATTACACGCATATGTGGCAGGTGTTGTTATTTTAACATAATGTAATATAACTTGAGTGCTTCTTTGTCTGAAATCTATTTTTTACAGCACGCTTTTTCATATCTGGATAGTTTTGTCAAAAGACCTTAAAACATTGGGAGTAGAAGTAATGAGGATTACTAATATGAGACATAGACCCAAATGGTGTTGAGGTAATCCAATACGAGAGAATATAAGAATAACCTCACTAATGTCAATAAATGGATTGTGATATCTCACATGTCAAAGGAAGGAAGAACAAGGAAGGCAGGGAGTGCTGGGGCGGGGGGAGTAGAGGTGGTGGAGAGGGTGTTGAAGAGTAAGGTGATGGATGACAGCCTGATGGAAAGTGATCAAGGTGGAGAGTGAAGGTCATGTTGAGTGTGGGTGTTGGCCAGTTTTGGTAGAGTTCAATGGACAACCTACTGGAGCATGTGGTAGTAACTGTCATTAAGTGGATTGCTGAATAAAAGACTAATTGTGTAGTTGAATCACCTCAACATGCATCTAAACTGATTCCTTGAGGCAAACTTCTACATTCTGTGAATCAGCAAGAAGTTTGTTTACTAGTTTCCCTCTAGATAAAGTACTCAATTTCCTTTTAGTTATCGTTTGTCGCTACAATGATGATGTGGCTTCCATTGCTCTTATACATAGATAATACAGTGAAGGCCCTGGCTTGGGCAACAGTGGCTATGATGATGATATATTAATTTGCTCTGAGTGCACCTCCTTTACGCTTTGGAAAAAGTAGGTGAAGGCACCCTAACATGCATAGGTATTAATGTCAATGGCACTTAAAAATTGCATTGACGATGTGCAGCTCTTCGTCTACTTGTCTTGAAGGTTCTTGTTTATTAGAAGCGATTCCTCTGCATGTTGGAAGTGAAAGGAAAAAAGCAAATGATGACCTGGCAGTGAGAAACTGCAGTGGGTGATAGCTGCTCATGTGTATTGCCAACCATGATTACAAGCCACTAGTCTCTGATCTCACAGCTGATAGCACTAAATCCTGTGCACTTTAGTTAAGCAATGCCCGCCTGATTTGCTGGACAGAATAGTTCCATACACAGTTATTTGTATTCAAATCTGACTTACCAAACAAAATGTAAACCTGCACAATCCTCCTGTAGACTGATCCAAAATGTGAAAGACACTACAGGTAAGCAACAGCTGAAGGTAGGGCGGACTTAAAGCAACTGAAGTCTGAAAGGGGCTGACCCAAAACACCTTACTTTGTACTGTTTGTGTTGAGACATGGGCTGTGGCTGACCTGAAAAATACCTTATGACACTGATTACAAGACAGGTGGAGCAGAATTAACACCTAGGGCCTTATTATGAGTTTGGCGGTCTTCCTCTAGGACTGCACCACGGCAGTCCTAAGAAGGCCGCCAAGCCCGTGGTGAACCCATCCATTGCATTATGAGTTCAATGCAGGGTGGTCAGTTGAGCGGCAGTGGGCCAATGGTGGTGGCAGGCTTTCGCTGAGGATTATAGCCAGCAGTCATGCCACCACCGTGGAACTGTTGCTATGTCAGGTACACTGTGTGGCATGCACAATGTCGTGCATGTCACACACTGCACGCAGGCGCGTGGTCTTGTGGGGAGGACACCATGAACCCCCTGCACCCACCCCCGTGGGCATATGTGCCCAGGGGCCCTATTGGGGGCCCTTTCCCTACCTTTCTGCAAAGCATATCATGCCATGAAATGCATGGTGGAAAGGTAGGTCATAATTCACTCAGCGGTGCTGGCATGGACATCACCACAAATCCGGCCTGCTTTCAGCACCGCCACAACTGCAAGATCCTGAATCCTGGCAGTGGTGGCGATTTTGTGGCAGTCCAACAGTCAGCATCGTAATTTGGAAGATGGATCACCGGGGTGGTGGTGGTCAAACCGCCACTGCATGTACAGCAGTCCCAGGAACGCTGTACTTGTAATAAGGCCCTTAGAATTCTGCTCTGCCATGTTATAAGTGGTAGGCTTCTCCAATCAATTTCGGTGGATGTGTAAAAACCCTACCAGATTGTTCCGACTGGTAAATGTGCCTGGAAAAATCACATGAGACTTTGGATGTAGCTTCATTACCCATTTTTCATGCTCCCTGTTCCAGAAATGACATTTCCTTTCCTTCTAATACTGCCCCAACCCATCTCTCCCCTCCCTCCCTCCCACCCAGATGTCTACACTTACATTTACCGCCTCCTCTGGGCAGGCAATAAAGGTATTTGGAAACACATGGAATTGGGAATTCTATGTTGTTCCGTGACTGTAAAAAGCAGTCCAACATGCTAATTCCCCATTCTGGGGGCTTTAACATGTAAATGGACTGGAATTTACCGCAAGGTAAATGTACAATTACCTTAGTACCACAACTCATAACCATGACCTATTTAGAGGAAGAGTATTCTATGAGTCAAGTTGGTGAGCTCGCACAATATAATGCGAAGTGGAATTTTCATCAAGTGCAGGTCATCAGCCTGTTGTGATGAGGCTAAGAATAAGACAAGTCTGTTCCTACCAGAGCCACTTAGATCCACAGTGAAATTTGACAGCTGATAGCACTAAATCCTGTGCACTTTAGTTAAGCAATGCCCGCCTGATTTGCTGGACAGAATAGTTCCATACACAGTTATTTGTATTCGAATCTGACTATCTTTAGCAGTTACCAAACAAAATGTAAACCTGCACAATCCTCCTGTAGACTGATCCAAAATGTGAAAGACACTACAGGTAAGCAACAGCTGAAGTTAGGGCTAACTTAAAGCAACTGAAGTCTGAAAGGGGCTGACCCAAAACACCTTACTTTGTATTGTTTGTGTTGAGACATGGGCTGTGGCTTACCTGAAAAATACCTTATGACACTGATTACAAGACAGATGGAGCAGAATTAACACCTAGGGCCTAATTACGAGTTTGGAGGTCTTCCTCCAGGACTGCACCACGGCAGTCCTAAGAAGGCCGCCAAGCCCGTGGTGAACCCATCCATTGCATTATGAGTTCAATCCAGGGTGGTCAGGTGGTGCGGCAGTGGGCCAATGGTGGTGGCAGGCTTTCACTGAGGATTATAGCCAGCAGTCATGCCACCACCGTGGAACTGTTGCTATGTCAGATACACTGTGTGGCATGCACAATGTCGTGCATGTCACACACTGCACGCAGGCGCATGGTCTTGTGGGGAGGACATCATGTGCCCCCTGCACCCACCCCCATGGGCATATGTGCCCAGGGGCCCTATTGGGGGCCCTTTCCCTACCTTTCTGCAAAGCATATCATGCCATGAAATGCATGGTGGAAAGGTAGGTCATAATTCACTCAGCGGTGCTGGCGTGGACATCACCGCAAATCCGGCCTGCTTTCCGCACCGCCACAACTGCAAGATCCTGAATCCTGGCAGTGGTGGCGATTTTGTGGCAGTCCAACAGTCAGCATCGTAATATGGAAGATGGACCACTGGGGTGGTTGTGGTCAAACCGCCACTACATGTACAGCAGTCCCAGGAACACTGTACTTTTAATAAGGCCCTTAGAATTCTGCTCTGCCATGTTATAAGTGGTAGGCTTCTCCAACCAATTTCGTTGGTTGTGTAAAAACCCTACCAGATTGTTCTGACTGGTAAATGTGCCTGGACAAATCACATGAGACTTTGGATGTAGCTTCATTACCCATTTTTCATGCTCCCTGTTCCAGAAATCACATTTCCTTTCCTTCTAATACTGCCCCAACCCATCTCTCCCCTCCCTCCCTCCCACCCAGATGTCTACACTTACATTTACCACCTCCTCTAGGCAGGCAATAAAGGTATTTGGAAACACATGGAATTGGGAATTCTATGTTGTTCCGTGACTGTAAAAAGCAGTCCAACATGCTAATTCCCCATTCTGGGGACTTTAACATGTAAATGGACTGGAATTTACCGCAAGGTAAATGTACAATTACCTTAGTACCACAACTCATAACCATGACCTATTTAGAGGAAGAGTATTCTATGAGTCAAGTTGGTGAGCTCGCACAATATAATTCTAAGTGGAATTTTTATCAAGTGCAGGTCATCAGCCTGTTGTGATGAGGCTAAGAATAAGACAAGTCTGTATCTTCCAGAGCCACTTAGATCCACAGTGAAATTTGAGTGTAGTGTGAGACAACTAAAAACACATTTTGTATTATTAAATATGGTTGTTTTCCCGAATATCAACTGTAGAAATATAGACCTTCCAAAATATCAGGGCCAAAATATTGACTCCAAAAATATTGTGATCCCTATACTTATAGTTAAAGTGAGGATGATACCCAAATTCTGTCCTTCAAAAAATCTAAAATTAATAAAATCGAATAGAAAAACATAAGTAAGAATAATATTGAGTTTTAAAATCAACAAAGGAATGAACAAAATATATTGAAAACCAAAATATAGAATAAATAATATTCATGCTATAATTAAAAAATATTGAATGCATTTAATTAAAATACATTTTCAATTTTAAAACGCTGCAATATGTGGGAGTAGATTTGGGATTCCTACTCCAAACTAAGCAACACTGAGGACATCATTCGCCTCTGGCTGGTCTTTTTACTCCAAAATAAGCAGCTTTGTCGAAAGTGTTGGATTCTGAGGCAGAGTTACTATTCCCACTCCAAAGTAAACATAGGGAAACATATGGGGCTCTGCAAAGAGAAGGATTACATTTACTTTTCCGACTCCAAAATAAGCAAAATAAATAACATTACGACATTGGGGAAAGTGTTGTACTCTCTAGGAGTGGGGCAGATTTTCTATTCCACTGCAGACTAAGCAACAGTGGGGAAAGGGACGTGCTCTGGAGGGCAAGGATTGTTAGATTTACTATCTCCTCGCCAAAATTGGTCAGATTTACTATTCCCAATATTCTGGCGGAAAGCGGGGTGGAAAGGAGGGGCACATGGAATAGTCCCAAACCAAAATAAACAACATTGAAAAAAATATTTGTACCAGGGACAACATTACAAACTAATCAACATTAAAGGATTTTTTTTTTTTAAGTATTTAAATAAATATTAAATAAGTACAATTAACAATCTTAGTAACTTATTAAAGCCAAAAAGATATGAAAATACACCAATAAATTACTTTTGAATGTAATTTAATTATAAATGATTAAATAATTTATCTGACTTACTAATTTATATTTACAAAATAATATTAGTCTCAAAATGTAATTTTAAAAGTATAACATAACATTTTGAAAACTCATAATAGCTTCTTAAACATATTTTAATTTAAAAAATATTAAAATATTTTTGATCATTTTTTATAAAAATACACAAACAAATGTTAGCAAGAAAAAATGTAAATGTAATATAATAATATTATTTATTTAGTAATTTAAAAAAGTTGAACAGACATATAATAATTTAATTAACTTCCCAAAAAAAATTCATATTTTTTAAAACAACCTCTCAAACACCCTATAAAGTTCAATATCCGAAATTTTATTTAACATTAAATTTAAAAAAGAATGTTTGTACTAAATATATAAAAAATAATATTTGAGTAAATTAAAAATAAACCTTACATTTAAAACACTATTTGAAACTAAATAAAATGTAAAACACGCACACACTAAAGAAGAAAACACTAAATATTGAAGAACATTTACAAAAAATAAAAGAATCAAATACGTGATCCATTAGTGACATAAAAAAGTAAAATAAATATTAAAAACCATAACATTAAAGTGATAGATATTTAAAACTTTGATATTATTAAGCCATCTACCTCCTGGATCTGCGAGTTTATCAATTAACCTTGATTTAAAGATTTTTTGAAGAGGATCGCCACCCCTTTGGAATTTAGAGATTGTGTAGTAGATACGCAAAAATCTACCCATCTATTTTTTTAACAACAGAGGTGATCTCAGTCTCTGTAAGATGGGTCTCTTGAAGTACAAGAATTTGAGCATCTGAATCTCGCAAATACTGCAATATTTTCCATTTTTGGGGCTAAAAGCAAGGTTAATTGATAAACTCGCAGATCCAGGAGGTAGATGGCTTATTGTCTCTGTGGTGGTGGCGCGGGCTCCGATTACAATAGTAGGTTACTACGGGCCCAACCATGACGACCCTTCGGTATTGAATACTGTATTTTTTCACCTGCTTTCGTATCCGGAGCCCATGATACTGGCTGGAGACTTCAATATAGTTTTGGACCCTATACTGGATAAATCCCCTACTAATAGATCGGTAACCCCCTCAAAAACAAGGGCCCTTTTACTTGACAAAATGAAGGAATTTGGCTATGTAGATATTTGGAGATTAAGATCTGGGCTTCAACAAGGTGTCTCATTTCACAACTATAAATACCATCACCAGTCGAGAATAGATTATATATTAATCAGTCAGCAACTAGTTAAACAGGTACAAAACATCTCTCATCTCCCTTTCCATTTTTCCGATCACGCGGCCATCTCTCTAGAACTGGGTGGGCTGTTGAAAAACACACCTAGAGTTTGGTTGTTTGACCATTCATTACTTACTGCTCCCGATGAAATTACCGATTTAAAAATTGAAGCACAAAGTTTTTTTGATAAAAACATTGGGTCCGCTTCCCCCGGGTGTGTTTGGGACGCATTTAAAGCCTTCTTGCGAGGCATAATAACAAACAAGGTCTCACATAAAAACAAAATCTATAGAGAATCTGTCACCTTATTGGAAGCTGATATGGCTAGGGTGCAAAAGAAAATCTTGCTACATCCGGCCGTTCCCCCGGAAACTATGAAAGGTTGGCACGATGAGTTATCTACCCTAAAAGGAGAACTGGGCTCAACTATAAATACTCGAGTCCTTCAGAGATGGGAGGCCAGTAAGCTAGCACATTTTCAATATGAAGCGTGGGCCGGCAAGCTTCTGGACTGGAAAGCCAAAACTGATCGAGTTAGAAATAACATAGCTCAAATCAACGTAGATCAGGTGACTTATTCAGCTGACGCTGACATTAGAAGTGCCTTTTATGATTTTTTTAAGAACATCTATCACGAGGACAAACATGTCGAGGCTTGTCATGTTGATGACTGGTTAAACAGGGTGTCTCTCCCCTCTCTTTCACCTGAACAAAGGGCCACCTTAGATAGACCTATTACGCAGGAAGAGGTTAGCCGTGCCATCTTAAACAGCAAGAAGGGTAAGGCATCGGGTCCCGATGGCCTTCCTTTAGAGCTCTATTTGACCTTGTTGACAATAATAGTTCCTCCTTTAACTTCGCTGTTTAATCAGATCTTTCAGGGAGGGCTGTCTCTCCCTAATTCGTGGAATGATGCTTCTTACTTTGATTTTGAAGCCAGGTAAACCAGCCTCAAGATGTGGGTCTTATAGACCTATCTCCATTTTAAACGTGGATTATAAGTTTTTCACATCTGTTCTTGCCAATGGACTAGGGGTAGTGGCACCTTCTATATTACATCAGGACCAGCGGGGCTTTGTGAGGGGTCGCCAACTCTTTGAATTAACCTATGATCTTCTTGGGGCCATAGATATGGCGACGGCGGACTCTCTTCCCCTTGCTGTCATCACGTTGGACGCCACCAAGGCCTTCGACAGGGTCAATTGGATGTTCCTGTCGGGGGTCTTGGGCAAATTCAACATTGGGAAGGCTTTCCGCAGAGCGGTGAGTCTACTCTATCAGAAGCCTATGGCCTCTTTACTGGTTAATGGTGAACTGTCAGCCCCATTTAACATTACTCGGGGTACGCGGCAGGGCTGCCCCCTCTCCCCTCTCCTATTTGACTTATATATAGAGCCCTTCGCCCAACGATTAAGGGATGACTGTAACATCAAGTCTTTTTCATATATGGGTAGGGAGAGGAAAGTGGCCCTGTATGCCGATGACATTCTCATCTTCTCTTCAGACCTCCGTACCGCTCTCCCCTCTATAATTGCTCTGGCCTATGACTATGGTGAGGTATCCGGATACCAAATTAATGCATCCAAAACTGAGATGATGCAGTGGAACGACCCCGAGCCAGTGGCAGGGGCTCAGTTGAGTCTTTCTATGCGTTATCTTGGCCTCACTATTGTTAAAAACATAGACAAAATTGCAATGCTGAATTTTTCATTGGTAGCAAGAGACTGTAGAAAACTTATGAGGTCTTGGTCTACACTCCCGCTTTCTATTCTGGGTAGGGTTAACCTTGTTATAATGTCTATTTTGCCCAAAATTTCCTTTTTGTTTAATACTGTTCCCCTTTATTTTGAGCCTTCTATCATAGCAAAATTGCAAAGTGATATTAGCTTTTTTATTTGGAATGATCGCATAGCTCGGATAAGCATGGAAAAAAATCCGGCGTAGGAGAGAAAAGGGGGGTCTTGCAGCTCCAGATTTACAACTATACGCATGGGCTTTTCAATTCTCCCACGCCAGGATGCTGCTTAAGATGCCCACAAATGTGGGAATAGGCACTATGTTCTCCGCACTACTTAGAGGAGAGGGAGTTGGCCAACAGGGTTTTTTTTTTTAATTTGGGGATGCTAGTTTTTTAAAAAGATGAAGCTGAAGATATTATTGGGATTGACAAAAACGTGGGTTAAGCTAAGAGGCTCCATAAAACTGGGCTATTTTGCAGGCAGGTCTCCAATGTGGGATTCCCCGGGATGTCCGGGATGGCTTCTCGATAGCTTGGCAACACCACTGAGGGAGGCCGGTTTGGAGGTTTGGAGGGATCTGTTTATAAATGGTTCTCTCCTCCCTTGGGAAGCTTTACTAGCTCGAGTAGGGCCGGGTCTCTCCAGATTCAAGTATTTACAGATTGCGAGTTGGGCCCACTCACAGCATTCAGCTAGGGGGAGATACCAACTGGGAGGAGATAGCAGCTTAGTGGCCCTGATGCTGGACAAACCTCCTGTGAGTAAGGAGATTTCAGTCTGGTATAACTTATTATTGGAAGAGGTTGACGGTGATTTCACTCTACCGGAGACACTGTGGAGCGATTCCTTTATTGATCAGGACATTGATAACATCTGGCACGCCTCTTTTAAAATCTTGTGGGACATAGTGAAACCAGCCTGGCAGCGTAGGAATCATCTTTTTACCCTACACAGGGCATACTATTTACCACAGCGGCTTTCGAAATTTTCAATAAACTCCCCTGTAGCCTGCCCTAAGTGTGGGCTGCTAGCAGCCTCTGACATACACATGTTTTTCGAATGCCCACTCTTGCTCTCCAACTGGGATTCAATTAGTAAACTATTGACTACATCTTTGGGTGTAAAAATCTCAATCAATGCAATGACTGCAATTTTTGGAATAATCTTGGGAGTTCGAGGCCCTGCTAGAACCTTCTTTTTTACTGCATGTTATTGGCCAGAAGGGAAATGTGCAGGAAATGGAAAGACTCAGCACCTCCTACGTTGTTAGACTGGCGTATCTCAGTCCTGCAAACATCCAAAGTTGACCTCGCAAGATCTGGCAATCCCGAAAAACGTAAATTCTGGCTTCTCCTAAATTTGAATTAGTTGGCTTTTGACTGTGTTTTTTTTTTCCCCCACTGTCCTATGATTAAGCTACTTGGTCTATCCCTATTTTTCTTTTCGATATACCCAATGGTTTCCCCCAACGGCAGTGGGTATCGAATTGCAGCAACATCTCCCTTCTACGGTTATATTGTGGTGCTTTATGGAGAGATGTGATAATACTGAGTGTCAACACTGAATTATCGGTGAAAGCACTACCAGTATATCTGTGACAGTATATTCCTCTCTACCAGAGCCTGATGCGATATACCAAGGGCGAAAATGAGGACACAAAAAAAAACACAAAAAAAAAACTTTTATATTATTGTCACAAATGATAATATTATATATTTAGCATTGATATTCAAAACATTGATATTATGGTATCCACAATAGTATGACTTTGCTATTAAGTACCATCGATATTCTGTCATCGATATTAAGGATCCATGATAACAGTAAATGTGGATCACTGAAATAATATCGAGGGACAGAATATCGACCAACAAAAATATCGTTGAGAAAATATCGAGAGACAAAATATCGAGTTTCTATCTACAAACAGGTAAGTACAAAAATATCGAGTTAAAAATATCGTTTACAAAAATATAGTTGTAAAAAATATCGACTTTAATAAAAACAATGTTTAATTACATTAATATAAACAATTAATTACTAAAATATACTTAACAATACTTAAAATAACTTTTAATAATTAAATAATTAATGAAAGTAAAAAAATAATATTTTTTAATCATATTTCTTAAAACATATATATATATATAGTAACAACATTTAATTAAATAATAGCCAATATTATTAACGTACAAATACAAAAGAGTAAAAATTACTATTCCCACTCCAGTGGGTGCAACAGTAGGGAAAGCGTTGGATAGCGTAAGGGTTAAAATTACTATTTCCACTCCAAAGAGTGCAACAGTGGATATATGACGTTACAACGCAACTTTTACAACGCACTACCATTACAACGTAAGTATTGGTAAGTATATAATAATTTTTATAATTTAAATTATTTAAAATTAATTTAATATAATTTAATTTAATTTCATTTCATTAAATTAAATTAATGTAAATTTAATTTTACTTTATTTTTACACTGTACCCCTGTACCCCAAAAACCCAAAACTGACCCTGAACCCTAAAAAAAACCCTTTACCCAAAAACCCAAAACTGACCCTGAACCCTAAAAATACCCCTTTACCCAAAAACTAAAAACTGACCCTGAACCCTAAAAATACCCCTTTACCCAAAAACTAAAAACTGACCCTGAACCCTAAAAATACCCCTTTACCCAAAAACTAAAAACTGACCCTGAACCCTAAAAATACCCCTTTACCCAAAAACTAAAAACTGACCCTGAACCCTAAAAATACCCCTTTACCCAAAAACTAAAAACAGACCCTGAACCCAAAAAATACCCCTTTATCCAAAAACTAAAAACTGACTCTGAACCCTAAAAATACCCCTTTACCCAAAAACTAAAAACTGACCCTGAACCCAAAAAATACCCCTTTACCCAAAAACTAAAAACTGACCCTGAACCCTAAAAATACCCCTTTACCCAAAAACCAAAAACTGACCCTGAACCCTAAAAATACCCCTTTAATTTAACATAATTAGCAATTAATCAATTAAATTAAATTAATTACCAATTACATTTTAATTAATTAACAAATATTTTTTAATTAACAATTAATTAAATATTACTACCAATTATTAAATTTACATATTTAATTAATTATAATTAAATTACTTCCCACCCTATTCCCCTATAAACCCACAACCCGCCACAGGAAATAAATTATTTAAATTTACACAATTAGCAATTGATCAATTAAATTAAATTAATTACCAATTAAATTTTAAATAATTAACAAATATTATTTAATTACCAATTAATTAAATATTACTACCAATTAATACATTTACATATTTAATTAATTATAATTAAATTACTTCCCACCCTATTCCCCTATACACCCACAACCCGCTACAGGAAATAAATTATTTTAATTTACATAATTAGCAATTAATTAATTTAATTTAATTAATTACCAATTACATTTTAATTAATTAACACATTTTTTTAAATTAACAATTAATTAAATATTACTACCAATTATTAAATTTACATATTTAATTAATTATATTTAAATTACTTCCCACCCTATTCCCCTATAAACCCACAACCCGCTACAGGAAATAAATTATTTAAATTTACACAATTAGCAATTGATCAATTAAATTAAATTAATTACCAATTACATTTTAAATAATTAACAAATACTATTTAATTACCAATTAATTAATTATTACTACCAATTAATAAATTTACATATTTAATTAATTATAATTAAATTACTTCCCACCCTATTCCCCTATAAACCCACAACCCGCTACAGAATAAAATTACACAATAATTAAAAAAATAATAATAATTATAACATAAAATGACACTTTTCACACATATTATAACATAAAAACACTATAAATAATTAAATATTATTTAAAAAACGATATTTTCACTTTCTATATTATTTACAGTCGATATTACTTCACTTACCTTAAAAACGATATTTTGGCTGTCGATATTCTGTCCTGTCGATATTTTGTCCAAACGATATTTAAAACTCGATATTCTGTCCAAACGATATTTTGGAGTCGATATTATGTCTGTGCACCAGTAAATGTACATATGTGTCTACTGGGAGACCAGTTACACCTATTTCAATCAAACACCTCATGCCAGTAGACATTTGGGATCATGCTGGTGTGTAGCACTTTGAGAAGACTTAAATGTATTAAAACTAGTTGTTTCATCAGTCTCCAACAATATTTATTATTACAAAATGCAATCATTCTGTCAATATAGGACTTTTGATTTTCACAAATTAAATTGTATTTTCTTTCTTAGCGCTGGCATTAGTAAAGCTGTTACATTCTGAGCAGTTTACAAAACAATCAACATATTGCAAGGATTGTCCCGGTGGTATTATTTTGAACTATAGTTGGATATTGTAAAAAAATATCAAAAATGAAGTATATTTCTTTGCTCAACTCTTTTCTAATTTCCCACTAGTGTTAGTGAAAGATGCCGGAACCCCTTCTTTGTCCAGCACAACAATTATCATGTGCACGGTCCTAGATGAAAATGATAATGCACCCAAGCTTCTCCTTCCCTCTGCTGAAATTCGCATTCAAGAGAACCGTGAACCAGGTGTAATACTTACTGCACTGGCTGTTGACCAGGATGCGGGCATCAATGGATCTGTCCAGTATAAGATTGTGGGTAAGTTATCCTGTGTAAATGTGATGACCTAGCAGAAGCTACTCAAGGTTGTATAAAGGTGTCTGAACTATTTATTAAACACATTTCTTTATTATTTTTTTTGTTACCAAGCATTACTGCCAGTGAACATTATAAACAAATAAACTTTTAAACTGTTTGCATCAGAGCTCACAAGCCAATATATGGTCAGTAGCCACAGAAAAGGGGATATAAAGTAAACAAATGAAGTATTCCACTTTGCCCTACTTTCATTTCTCCTATTACTTGTTGCTGCTGAAACAAATACCTCAGGAACCCCTCTCAAGGTCTCAGCATTCCTCCCATGTCCTCCCTATGTCTGTTTATTTTTATTAGGGCATCCTTTTGATCTGTAGTTGGGCATTTCCAGCATTTGGCTTTTATCCATTTCTCTTTTCCAACAAGTCTGACGGCGAACTGTAGGGCATCTCCACTTCTGCGCATTATCTAATATTCCAAGCATTAGTCCCAGTCTTATCAGGGATTTCTCAGTACTTGTAATTCCCTGATCATTGAAAATATTAAAAAAGGCAACCTTACAGTTCAGGTGAAGTGGCTCTATAAGTACTTGTTGAAACATGATGGCCATGACTTCCTTGAAGGGTCTGAGGACCGAACAAAACCACACAGTATGAAGAAAGTGGTCCAGTGCGCCCTCCGACTATAGGTACTCTGGGCTCTTTCCCTGGTGTATTCAGCAAAGCCTGGTTGAGGTCAAGTAAACCTCGTGAAAATACTTAAACTGAATAAGTTTGTATTTATCAGGTATTGCTGCCTATCTGGGGGCTATTAGTGCCAATGTCCAGTTATCATCTTCAAGGAGTCCAGTGCCATTTTCCAATGCCTCTCAAAGCTGTTTAAGAGTATCTAATAGTTTATAACCAGTGATCTATAGAGAGCAGATAATTTGCCCCTACTATGGAGTGGGGACATAGTCGGTTTTGCTTTGAGGGGGTAAAATCATGCA
Source organism: Lissotriton helveticus (assembly GCF_964261635.1). NCBI lineage: Eukaryota > Metazoa > Chordata > Amphibia > Caudata > Salamandridae > Lissotriton > Lissotriton helveticus. The sequence goes on along the minus strand of NC_136059.1, from coordinate 1,994,096,983 downwards.
AGTAATCTACTGTCGCTAAATATGGAGTGAGTGTGTGGTGATGCTGGAGGTATTGGTAAAATTGCAAATGAGCTACGCCAAATTCCTCCTGTATCTCAGTGAAAGCTCCTAAAGTACTCCCTGGGGTGACATCTTATAGTAGGGAGATTTTCAAGACATCCCATCCACCAAGGCCCCATGGTGCCGCGATATCAGGGAGAGCATTACCAGTCCAGAGAAGGGTCTGGTCTGTCAATCTCCCAAACCATCTGATATGCTTATTGGAGGAATTCCACATTTGCAGCACCACTTTCGTCATCAGGGGAATAACAGGTGGTGTTTCAACCCATAAAGGATTCGTATTGGAGAGTCCCTTCCCATCAACCACAATTCAACTCCATGTGTTGTTCTCTGTACCCAGCTGAACTACATCTATCCCGTTGTTGATAACTATTAAGTGAGCAGTTTTGTAGTAAGAGTCTGGGTCTATCATGGTGAGACTCCCAGTAAACTGGATTTGCAACATTTGGCGGAGTAATCATGTTCACTAACACAACTCATTCTAGTATGGACAGTGGTAAGGATACCTATTTCTGTGTGTCTTTGCAAGTGTTTTACGGACGAGATAGGATATTGTCATTCTGTGCTACTCTTTCTTTGCATGCCAGATGTACTTCTAGACATTTAATATTAAGGCCCATGGCCTCGGCTTGAGAGAGTGCTAAAATCAGTAAGCACCTGAATTGATGCTGGGCTTGAAGTCACCAGGTCAGTTAGGAATATAAGGAGGTCATCCTTATAGAGCAACACTATGTCCTCAGGTGTCTAAGACCATTTAAATCCTGCTACCCATTCAGATTGATGAAGGGCTTGAGCCAGGGGTTCTATCGCAATAGCTAACAGTAGGGGTGACAGTGAGCAGACCTGTCTTACTCCTCTATCAAATGGGAGAGGTTGGGGCTTTGCTATTCTGGTCGAAGCTGGGCTGTAAGTCTGGTGTAAAAAAAGATAGGCATATGCCATGAAATGTGACCTAAACTCTATGTAATGAAGAAGATCAAGAAGATAATCCCATGACATGATGTTGAAGGCCTTCTTGAAGTCAATCCACAGCAGTGCAAGAGGCCCCTTGAGGATGTGGCTCCTGCCTATGGTGTCATGGGCCCTCCTGATATGGTGCTAGGTGCTCTGGTATGGCATGATGACACTCTGGTCTGGATTTATTAGTTTAGTGATTAGTCATCCCAGTCAATTCTCTAATACTTTGGCCAGTATTTTCAATTCAGAATTGATTAGTGAGATTGGGCTGTATGATTTGCATAGCTTCAGTAGTCTACGTGGTATAGGTAATGTAATGGTATGGGCCATACACATCTTTAAGGGTAAAGTCCTCCGTTCTTTAGCCACCTCAAATATGTTAAGGATTGGTTAAGCTAGTGGTGTACTGAGGCATTTGTAGAATTCCATAGGAAAACCATTTGGTCCTGGTGTCTTGCTGGAGGCCAGTTGCTGTAGTGGCTTTTTTATTTCTTCAGTGATTAGCGAACCATCTAATTGATTCTTGTCCTCTGTTTAAAGTGTGGGCATCATGCAGTTGGTCAAGTACTCTGATAGCGTTTGAGGTGGTTAAAAGGTAGGTACCTTGTACATGGTAGTGTAGTACTGAGCGAAGTTCTGGATGTCTTGTGGTACAATGTGAGTAACACCTGTAATCATCCTGAATCATTTGGATGTGTCTGGTCTCACCCACTCTGTTGTCTGCTGATTTTACCAACATGGTCATAGAGTCTGCTCTGTGCCACGAACCACATGTTGTGAGCTGTGTCCTGTCTAGATTGTTTGTGTTGTAGCTGTGCGTTGAGGAGAACATAATGGTTGGATTTTTTGGGTTTGAAGGTGAATTGGCGATATTCCACCAAGATTACCTCCTCAAAGTTTGTTAGTGCATGTAAGTGTTCCCTTCTTTGATGCGTAATAGTACTGATCATGTGTCCACTTGTGACAGCCTGGAATGTCTCCCAAAGCATCACAGGAAACTTTACAATACCCACATTATTCTAAAAATATTGAGTATTTGTTTCAATAAGGACATCCCTAACCTCTTGTTTTTTGAGTCACCAAGAGCTTATGCACCATCCTCGAGCACCGGTTGCTGGTCGTGTTAAGAGTTGTTGCTCAAGAGGGTTGTGATCTCAGAGGCCCCCAGCATGCAGGTGCACTTCCTCAATAATCGGAAGGTATATGGCAGGAACCAAAAAATGGTCTATGCTTGAGTATGTGTAACCACCTTCCCAAGGGCAGTAGTGCCCATACATGTCACTAAGACCTACACTCCTTTATAAATCTGCAAAAGAGGACCTCTGAGGTGTGGATGCATGTATGGTTATAATCTATCCCTAATGTAGTCCATTAAGCCATTAAAATCCCTGCCAATGATCGTAGCATTTATTGGTGCTGTGAGGAGTTCGGCAGCAAATGAGTACAGGATGGCCTTCAATAACGGGGTTGGGCATATCGATGTGCAAGTGTAAGATGTGCATCATATAGGATGCCAGTGATGATGGTGTAATTTCCATATCTGCCTTTTGGAGTATGTGTCATGGTCAGTGAGAATTTCTTGTGTATCATAATGACCACCTCCCCGGATCCCTGCTTAAATTCCGAATGCGAGACCGTGGTAAAGCCATATCTGTGAAAGTGAATACAAAAATCCTCCTTTAAATGTGTTTCTTACAAACATAATTATCTGCCCTATAGTCTTTACAGCCTTTAATACCACAGCCCCACTTGAACATATTTAATATGCCGTTCACATCCAGGAAATATACCGAACGAGGGATTATAACTGTGGCAGCAGGGTATTTTTTGTCATAGTGGATGACTTGGTGTGTAGGTTTAGTTCTGCGTGTGCTGTGGGATATCCAATGCTGAACAATTGTAACTATAGAAACATGAAACATCACTCCCAACCCTCCCCACACTTTAGAACATGAAGTATCTTCCAAAATATAACAGCAATAATGCCAAGCAGAGGTGCCAAAATAATTTGCAGAGGCCCACCATCCAAGTCCCTGTGTGCCCATCTAACTTCCCTAACTTCATTAGATCAACAATGCTCCCTTTAGGTTGTTAAGGACAGTAAAGACTACCAAGCGTGGGTGTATGGTTGAAGCACTCAGGATTGAGCAGAGGCAGTATAATTTGTCTCACTATGGGGACATGACTCGATGGCTTCCCCTGTTGCCCGTGTCTTGGTTGAATGATACATATAAGAGTCATGGTGCCCTCAAATGCATGCACTTTTAAATCTCCATCTTCCCCTTTCGGTATAAGATGTGTCAGCAGGCAACAAGCTGGTTGATCGGTTTGTGGCACTAGGTTCCCTCCCGCATGGCATCAGAGTCAGATGGATTCTGGTTTCCCTCTCCGGTGCATAGAGGGTAGCTTCTGTTCCTTTGGGTGCGCTGTCTTTCCTCTTGTCAAGTTCTCATCTCTACTAGACTCTGCATTCTCAGGCCAAATGTGGGGTCCAATGGGTTTAAGTCAGGGTCTCTCCTCCACCCATTCCCATGCCGTTAATTCGGTTTCAGAGGAAAAAATAATGAATATGGAAGAGTACCCTATAAGCTTAGCCTGGTAAATTAGTATATATTGTATGTTTATTGCACAAAGCTTCCTTTTAATATCCAGAAAGGATTTGCAAAGTAAATGAACAGATTTGGTGTAGTCAGGAAAAATGGATATATGCTGCGAGTAATATAGGACTTCTTCTTTCAATCTTGTGGAGTTAAGGATTTCATCTCTGTCCTGATAATTAAGTATTCAGGCACTTACTGGGCGAGGTGGAATGCCTGGTGGTACCCTCCTCATCAGGGCACTGTGCAGCTGCTCAATGACAAAGTGGGGGCACAGTTCATCTTCCTTGAGCCATTTCCAAACCAATTTTCCAGAAAGTTTAGTGAGATCTTTCAACTTCATATTCTCCTAAAAGCCAAATAGATACAGGTTGTTGGAGTGTAAATGGCCTTCATCAACCTTACTCACAGTTTGAAGGAGCTCCCCACTTCTGTTAGTGAGGTGACCATCTGCATATCACAATGGAGTTTCGACCATCGAGTTTCTAGTTTCTACTGCCGAAATTCTTTCGACAGCCTGTTATAGGTCTTGTTTTAGTAGCAACATGTCCACTTTGACCTCAACTATACTGATTTCCAGAATCCCTTTGAAAGCTTGGATGGCTTGAAGAATTCTGTCTGTGGCCTGTGATTTCACATGAGGATTGAAACATGGTTCCAGCTTACCCCTGTTCAGTGAAGCCACCCCCATCCGGGAGGGACTCAAAGCCCGCATAGTTGTCCATTGCAACTTCTTTGGAGGACTATGAAGGCTTGTCGTGGACCATTATGAAGTGAGCTATTCAATGGTCCAAGAGAACAGCCAATAAAAAAGGAGTCTGGTGGACCTCTCTGTCAGAGTATGGAACAGTGGAAAAGTATGCCCCACCCGCCGCCAAAGCCGTATCTATGATGCTCAGTGTGGGGCAGCATGAGCAGTTGCCAACAGAATCACCTCAAGTAGTCAGTGTCTTCGCCGTACAGCGGACCGTCCCCTCTATGCCTCTCAGATGGGGAGAAGAAGGGTCAAAGTGTATGCCAGTGTCAAATAACCCCCACCTACCAAGGGAGGAACAGTCCCCAGGCCTCATCCAGAAGCTACTTTTCAAATGCTTCAAAGAGAGAGTTTTTTTTATGGGGGATCTGCCCAGTGGTTCAGTGGATGTTGCAGTGGAGGGAGAGTGTATGAATGGTAATTGGGGATCGCTCCTCTTCTCTACTGCAACCTCAAGATGCATCCCAAGGATTGTTATTCTGGCAAAGTCAGTTCCAGGCCAGCCTAGTCTCTGCCTGGTACACACAACAAGCCCAGCAATCCCAAGGAGATCCTCTAAAGATCGGGGGGGGGAGACGATCCCACCCCTCATCACAAAGGGGTAGGAATGTCCATGTTGATCTGCCAGAATGCACCACACAGGCTCACCTCTAATTTAATTACTCAAGCTCTATTAAGCTTCATCCACTCTGCAGCCTATCCTGGTGGCCTGGTAGGTCCCCTCCCCTCCTCTCTTACGGGACCGACAACCCTCTCTCGTTTGGACTGGGGCACGTCTCCCATAGGGTGCCCCCGGGGAGGCCAGCACCACAGGAGTATAGCAAATCAGCCTGCCCTAGGGCCCTTTTTTTTCAGGGCAGCACCCCAGAGATCTTGCATGGCCCAAGTCAGGTAGGCCCAATCCGCCTGGCCTCAACTCGCCAAGCACCTGTGACGACAGGTGGAGGAAGGATTGGGTCCGATGGTGCTTTGGTCAAAGAGAGGTCTGGGAAACACACTCACGATGGACTCTTGCGGAGCTCTAAAGAGAGTGTCCGCCACTTTAGCTAGCTCAGCCACGCTCCACGTCTGAACTCTTTATACCCATAAATCTGCAATGCTCAGAGCATGGGCAGTTGCATTTGTTAGGTATATTTCTGTGCTACATCACAGAACTATTTACTAGAATGGCATGGGGCATACCCTGGATAGTCCAGTTCTTTGAATTACTTGTGCCTCCAATACACATGTGGGTCTTTTTATTTCAACATCTGTGTGCACACCAGCAATATCGTACCTGATAAACAGGCATAATGGGACTGTGATTATGTATAGTCCTTTTGTCGCCATCATAATGCCCAACGTATCACCAATAAATGCAAAATAGTCCCAGTTATGCTGATATCTAATAAAGTAATTAAACATTAACTTTCATAATTAAGCAACTACTTTGCCCATTTGTAACTATTGCACGTTCAAGTCTAGCAGGAAAACTTTTGGATATGAAAACGTGGCCAATTGGGGTCGACCATAAAATTTAAGGTGGTATTTGAAGTACTAGTGACATTGGTCTTTAGTCATATGCAAGATGTACTGTTGATGGAAAACTTGGAGGAACAGATTGCCACGTTTTCCCAAAATGGGAATCAGGGAATAATCTGGCTGGTATTTATGATCCCGCTGATGGGGAAAGGTCTTACCAAAAAAAGATTGTTGAAATACTGTTGAATTTACACCCACACATGACTGGGTCTAGGGCAATAAAGACCCTCATACAGATTAAAATAAGGAACTTGCATCATAAAGAAGTTGCAAGTTTAGATTTAAGGGTGGGAACCTGGGTGTTTTCAGTACAGGGGCAGCTGATGCCCACTTGTAAAGTAGTGAACGCCCCCTAGTCATACCTTTGTGTGTTCTCACCAACACTTCTAATAGCTTTTCACACCAATGTACATACCTACACTTACATCTTTATTATGGGAAGCCTGTAAATTTCTGATGCAGCCAATATGCAATAAACAATTAGACATATATCATGATAGGCCTGTAATACCCAATGGTAACAGTAGTTACTAGCCCTATTGTAAATTGCAAGTGTTGCGAGAATAACCTGGCTCTGGAGTTTCTCACTAAGACCTAGAAGTTTCGCTTGCTCAGGCCCATGTCAGGGTGAAAAATTGCCCGCAAATGTGAGGAGTAACAAACATTACCAAGTGAGTGAACTGTGTGATAAAGAAAATCGAATAAACCTATATTCATTGGACCCGGGTCGCAGAACTAATCTGAGTATTCCCAGAAGGGACTTACTACTTTTAGTATTCACAAAATGCACTTCCTACTTTTGGGTAAACTTACTACTTTTGGTTAAACTTACTACTTTTGGTTAAACTTACTACTTTTGGTATTCACAGAAGGCATTTAGTAGAAGTAAAGTTAGTTTACTATTACTAAATACCTTCTATGAATACCAAAAGTAGTACATTTAGGATTTTGTCTCAGATTACTTCTGTGAATCGGGCCCTATATTTTTTTGGGGTGAAAGGGAAGGATTTTTTCAACGTGAAATTAATTTTTTTTCACTCAAACCATTTTTTGCTTGCAGATAATCTGCTGGTGTCCCTTTAAGTGTAATCCACGATGTTCTTATTGATCGTGTTTTTACAAACAATATAGTCATAATCCTACAATTTAGGGAGTTTCAACCTTTTGGCTAATGAGACCCTACAAGGCGAAGCTGAAACTCAAGGAAGTAAGCATAGTGTGCTGTGACTCAAAGACAGAATTTAAAGTGTAATAAAAGTCGGGGTCAGGGCATATTAGATGGGCATTGGGATCTTACTGCATCAGTGTTCATTTATCTGTGTCAAATAAGAATTTCTTTCAGTTGATTCTAATAGGCAATTCAAAAAACCAAAAAGAAATAATTTTGTTTTTGAAAGTCCGTAATAGGTCTCTGGTCATTTTCTTTCATTTAGGTTGCCACTTATTTACAGCAGGAGCATGGTAGCAACACTTTTTAACTGGCATTTTGATTTTAGGAAAAAAGGTGTACATCTGGCAAAATAGCGGTACTGTAATGAATATGGACTTCTGCATTTACCCTCACTGCTACACACTGATATAAATGAAATGTAGGTTATAATTCTTCAAGAAATGAAAAAATGCCCAAGGCACTTAAGCGTACCAGCTGTACTAGCAACGTGCCTTGTTATTCCATTTACCACACAGGTTCTGTGTTAGCATGTTATGAATTTGGAGTTGGATGCCCTCGAGTGATAATGATTTCTTTCATTTCTTTTTCCCATTTTGAAGGTGGAAACTCTGGCAAGTACATCGCCATAAATAGCACTTCAGGAGAGTTGTGGGCCACCCAAGCATTTGACAGAGAGGAGGTCAGCAACTTTTCCCTCATCATTGAATGTCATGATCTTGGGAGACCAAAGAAGAGCACCGAGGCCAAGCTAAACATTATTGTCTTGGATACAAACGACAACACCCCTGCATTTACAAAGAATGTCTATCGCACCTCTTTGAGAGAAGACTTGGCCGCTGGATCGGTGGTCCTTGACCTGCTGGCTACAGACAAAGACGAAGGCTCAAATGGAGAAGTAACATATTCTCTGACTGACTCCACCATGGGGGTCTTTGCCATAAACAAAACCACAGGAGCCATTGTAACCACACAGTCACTAGACCGAGAGACCACACATCAGTATATATTTAGGGCAGTCGCATGCGATTGCAGTGTGGGTGGCCCAAAAAGATGTTCTACCACTCAAGTAGTCGTGTATATCGAAGATATTAATGACAACACTCCACATTTCAGAGAGAATCCAGTCAATGCTCACATATACATGAAGACAACATTGAACAAGACAATAACCACTGTGAGAGCGATTGACCCAGATCAAGGAACAAATGGCACTGTTGAGTTTCATTTTGCAGATGATGAGCCTCTATTTCATATCAACCGGCACACAGGGGAAGTCCAGATACTACGGATTATGACTTATGAAACACTAAGTCCCAAAGTTCTAAAGGTGTTGGCCGTAGATCAGGGTCAGCCACCGAGGACTGCCACTGGTCTCTTAGTCATCTATGTACTGGGACAGGCGCACAGTATTGAATTTGTGCACAATGTTTACGAAGCAGTTCTACCTGAAAACAGCAGTGCAGGTGAGTGTTCCTTTATGACAAGCAGTGCAATCATGTCCTACTGAACCTCATACTATTAGTGGGCTCTCATGTACTTAAAGTGATAGTTTTTCTGTCAGCAAATATAAATGTAAAAATATGAAGAAGTAACTGGTTTGGACTTCTTGGTTCATAAACCCTTAAGACTGTCTCATTTGCTGATGTCTATACTGCAATAAAATAATACAAACCTTATGAAACTCCAATAACATTCCGAGTGAGAATAAGGCAAGAACTCCTAAATGAAATGTTCTTTTCTCCTTATTGCTTTACATAAGATTTTTAGCACAAGTAAAGCAAATTTGCTACGGTTGTAAGGTTACAGTTAGGAGTTGGTACCTGGAAGTTAGCTATGGAGAAGAAGAGGTGACTACTCGAAACGTGATAAACAACAACAAAATTATAACTTTGTTGTCATATTCACTTGCATTGACAACATTTTTACATATCCAATTTGTGCACCTTAACTTAGGTACTCACTCCGGGAGGACCAGTAACCTTTCACATGTCCCTTCAGGAATTATGAGGCTTGCTTTGAATCTCCATGAAAAAATGAGAAATTACCAGGGGAATGTAAGGACATTGTAAGACTTCAACATGGAATCCCTGTTAATTTTTCACCCTCAGTAATAATGAGACCATAAGCATCATTAATTGTCTGGTGCAAAAATAATACCCTGCTTCCAGGAGCCTCATTATGAGGCTGTTAGTGACAGAAACTACTGCAGTAACTTTACAAGTTGAGTCGAAAACATTCCTTACATTTTTAGAAGATGCAGGGTAAGTCTTTTTCCCACATAAGAATGCTTCTTACATGTGAAGAAAAATGGCTGTGGTGCAATTTCATCTTAATCCTAACAAGTGAAAATGAATAGATTTTCTGATGGTGGGGAATCTGCTACTTTTACACTACTTAGTAACCCTCCCACGTGAGACTAGTAACTTACCAAATCATAGGAATTGGCCTCTGGCTGGTAGTGTTACTACTTTATTGGGAAACAGCAAAGCTGTTTCTGAATATATTTTTGAGCAACTAAAGCAATGCTACTACCAGAAGTTGTAAGTGAAAACAATCATCTAATTAGCAACATGCATTCAGTCCATGAGTTAATATTGCAAAACATTTTAACTGTGGTAAGTCTTACTTTGAACGATATGCCTAATTGCCAACATCTATGTCTCTTCCATTTCTCTTCATTTGATTCTACCATTTTTAGGTCTTACTTAGACAGAATATATGCTGTCCCTTTGAGAAATGCTGTATCTACTCTGTGGGCTTACAGCCCACCCATTGTTTTTAATGTATTGCTTTGCATGTCCTTCACAAAGGCTTGCTTCTCTGTGGCCAATGTTGGTTATATCTCCCTCCTTTTTGTGTGTCCACCCTTCCCATGGAGCATGCCCCTATTACATGTAGGCTTGCACTTTTGTGCATGTAGGTTTGTTTAAGTGCACAAAATCTTTTATTTTGTTTCTGCCTGTGTTTTTGAAATGTTGTCTTTTCTTTCTGTATGCGCTCACCCTGCGGGAGTTCAGCAACAATTGCTGTAGTGCTAATAAACTTACCTATCAGCATTTGTCATTTTGTTTCTGTTCCGTATTTTCTTTTCTATCTGCATGTTTTAGAGTTTTGCCATTGTTTTATTTTATTTTTTCCAATTGGCATGTCTCTGTGTTGTTGTTTTTTTTAAGGCATGGAGAGGGCTGACGCTGAGACTAACCCGGTTCCCCAGTACCAAAGCCGGCATCTCTGGATGTTATGCCACATCCTGTCTCCCAATATTGCTGGATATAGGCGTAACCCAAATACCATTTCATTGTGTCTGTCTGGGATTTTTGTTATTTTTACTTCCGCTTGAACCAAGTTTTTTTGATGTCCTCCTTCTGTTACTATTACTACCTCAGACCAATTGGTGTGGTAAGCCCTGATGATTCTGTCTGTGTGCGCTGCAGCTGCAAGCTTCCTGCTTGGCCTATTTCCCCGCTCACAGTCAGTTCTCACCGTCCACTGGGTCTCACGACTGTTGCGCTATGCCTATAAAGGCGGACTTCAAAGTATGACCAAAATCACAATGCTGGCACACAAGTGCGAGGCTGTTTCTTCGATCAATAGGTAACCCAGTAGAGCTCATATATGATTACTTGTTAAATGCGTAAACCCCATTGATGACTAATGAAACACTTATTTATAAGCCACACGTGTTGTCATTGACAATGCTTGTTTTAATACTAGCTACATAAAATATAATGTATGGAGTGGAGTTCTCTGATTGACCCACAGGCATTTATATTGCTGAGAGTTAATATTTCAATCATGTAGCCTTTTCTTATTTCTTTGTCAAATATAAAGACTTGTACATTCTCAAAGTCAGGTAAAGGTCTGACAGCATTTCTGTGCACATTGTTTCCAATGAGCTGTGGATTTTTCATTTCCAGCTTTTATTTAAAAAAAAACTATGCACAAAAAGAAGAATCAACAAAAGTTGATTCCAAATAAATAGGACATTTAAGACGTTGGTCCATATTTATGAACCTGTCACCCAGTGCAGCACCCAGAATCAGAATCAGAACAAAGCTTTATTTCGATTGTGGTATAACAATCATAAAAAGCACAGATAAAATACATAGTTAATACAAAGAATTTCATCAGAAAAAAGTATTCATTTGTTTGCTTCCTTTCTCGCCCGCTTTCTGCTTTCTGACCCTCTTTAAGTTCTCCCCTCTTTCAGTCTTTCTTGCGCTTTATTTCTCTTCTCTTTCTTTTCAGTTGCATCACTTACATTACTATTAGTGTATTTCCTGAATTTCCACTTTCATATTTCGTTAATGCCTTCTATGCCAAGTCTCAATTGATCTTTTATTTTGCTTTTCATGTTCTTTTCCCTCTCCATTCCTTGCTTTCTATACACGGGTTCTTGTGTTTTATTTTTCCTTTGCGACCCATCCCTTTGCCCTGTTTTTACTTTCCATCTTTTAGAATATCTGTATTTTGTTTCCTCATCAGTGACCACCATCCATCCCATGTGGCTTTCCTGCTCTTTCTGCCTGCTAGAGGTGTAATAATTCACCGGAACCCCTTGACACTCGGGGTTTCTGGTTGCGTGACGTCAGCTTCCTCCACCCTCAAAGCCAGCTTCCATTTTAGTTAAATGTATTTTTTGCCAATTGCTTCTAAAGCAGCTTGTTGATGTCACATCTATTTTGCTCATTCCTAAAACCCGTCCTTGGAACTCTTTTACACACTTCGGGGCATATTATCAAGGGCTGGCAATAACATTATCGCTGCTTTAGCGTCCATTTTCAGGTGAAAAGCGGTGCTAATGTTATCGCTTTATTAACAAGGACACACTAGCGCATGTTTCCTTGCATTAGCGCCCGGTTTCTTTCCGCCTCGCATCGCTAATGAGATGCAAGGTAGGCGTGCCTCGTAAAACTTCAGTGTAAAATATCGCTAACGGGGCTTCGCAATATTTACAACGAGGCGCCGTCCGTGGTAGCGCTGATCTTTTTCACGCTTACGCGGCATTAACGAAGGAATTTAACGTCTGTTAAATTCCCTACTAAGGCATACCTAACATGGGAGGTGGCTTGTGGGGCTAAGACCCCAGGGCCCTATCATCAACCATATCGCAGTTTTCCACAGAACATCACTGGAAAACCAGCGTTGTTCCATGGAAAATGGCGATATCCCCGCTATCGCTGGAATTTTCATCGCCTCTGTGATACGCATTGTTAATAATGCGCTAACCGGGCGAGAAATTCCAGCAAGAGACGGTGATAAATAAAAAAGCGCTAAGTGTGCTTTGCGATATTTAACGGCAAATACAATATCATTGCATTCTAAAGCAAAGCATAACTGGGTGACATTATAACAGCACAACTGAAAACATGTTATAAGACGGCAAATACAATATATTCGAATTCTAAAGCAAAGCATAACAAGCATTAACAAGCATTGGCATAGGCAATAGGTTTCGCCTTTGGGACCTTATAAGTGTTTAGCTACCCAGCACAATGTCCTTGGTGCAACAACATCAAGTGTTTCATGGATAAACACTTATAAGCTCCCAAAGGCGAGACCTATTGGCTATGTCAATGCTTGTTTACCTGTTTCCACTGTGACAGTCTTTTCGTTGTGCTGCACTAAGGGTTGCATTGTGAATATCCCTCGCTATTACTGCCTGGCGCGTGCACGTTTCAATAGCTCGTTACTCAAACGAGAATGTTTTCATAACACTGCTGGCTTACATCTTTCGCAGCGCGCCAGGTTACCTCTCTAACAGCCCGTCACACTTCCCGAGTGATATGTTTGAAAGGTTTCCCCCACGGGAACCAAGTGACAGGCGCTTTTTTAACACGGTCCTTTGTTGAGGTGGCAATGAAACCACATTAGATGAGGTAATAGTGTGTTACTTACTGCACAGCGACCCGCACTGTAGCCGTCTCGGTCTGTCTCATTGGTGTGTTTTTTTTGTTAACCCTAGGTGCATCAGTTACAACTGTCGAGGCTCGAGATCACAGCCTAACTAGAGAGAGAGTGCGCTACAGCATATTCAATGGAGATGAAGACGCAGTTTTCTCCATCAATTCTGAAACAGGTAAACATTTGCTGCACTTCGATTATCAGGAACCATTTGATATTTTTGGTATTTTTTCTCTGCCAAGTCCATCGTGTGCAGGGTTGTGGCAATGCAGACGTTTGCTATGTTGCAACTGTGCCAGTATGTTTCCATACTCCGCACACCTTCAGCTTCGGAAAGAATGTGAAATTGTCGGTTCTATATTTCGCTTCAGTGATTTATTGCCGCGCTGACATATCTGTCATAGAACAGTGATTTTACTGCTTTACGAGTTTTTATATTTTTATAGCCTCATACTGTACTTTTAGTGCTGACAAATATATCTGTATATTTTCAGCAACATTAAAATCACCCAAAGGAGTTGACATTTTCATAACAGTACCATGTGTGCTAGGAAGTTAATATTTAAGATTTATAACGTGCCCAGAAATCTCCACTCCGCTATATTAAATCTAGAATGCTAGTAAACGGTTGTATTTTTGGTGCAGAACAGTATATTAGAATGAAATGTATTTTCGAAGACCCAAAAGAGATAACAGCCACAGTAAAAATAAATGTCTCAAGTAAATCTTAAAAAAGTCGAACTCAAAATGGTTAGCAGGAAAGTAAAACCATTAAATGGTAACTTTTAGACGCCGTTTCTGATATATCAATGAATGAACCAAAGATAAATGGACCTTTCTTTATCTTGTGTGATCATTATTGTTTTACACAGGATTCTGCGATCGTGCCCAGGCTGCTGCTGTCTCCACAAAATTAGTAAATATGTCACCAAAACAATATGTGTGCTCTTGAAATGTCCCCTAGCGGTGTACTACATGTCTTCATCTAGCCTGGGGTGGATTTCATGTGGGGAGGAGGCAAGTGCGTAACCCAGAAAGTGATCCATGGGTGCAGGGGCAACGTTATGCTTCATTATCAAGCGACAGAACCTTACCACTGTTAATCCAGTCTAAAAGGCTGAGCCAGTTTTTGATAAGCCAGCAAAGAGGAGGAAAAAGCCTCCAAACATAGGGCCTTATTACGATGTTGGTTGGATCCCAACCGACATGCCATCTGTTGCGATCCGGCCAACATCTGCTGCCACAGTCCGACCGATGCATTAAGATGTGCGGCGGTCGGAAGCAGGGCGAAGGGACCGACCCACGAACATCAGTCGGAATGTAATTCCTTGCAACAAGGGCGATGCCTGCTCAGACACGCTGTAGGGATTCCGATGCCCCTTTCAGACAGCCTTTCAATGGTGGTTTGAAAGGCTGTTGGAAACGGACTTTGGGGGCCCCCAGCAGGGCCCCCGTCCCTCTGCAGCCTCTATACCCCGTGTGCCAGGCACCACATGGTGCTTGACACACAGTGCATGGATGTTTGAAAACAACCATTTTACCAGTGCAGCTTGTGTTGCAGACCTTTTCCAACGGACACACAAGCTGCAATGGAAAATTTGATGTTTCCGACTGCCTCATGGGTGGTTGCATCCTAATTTGTCAGATGAAAACACCCACTACTATCCGCTCGGTTTCCATTCCAACACCATAGTGTGCGAACCTGCGGCCTCATGTGCTATGCTCAAGGGGGGAATCAGACTAGGCCTTTTTGGTCAGCTGAGGTCCCCCGTAGGACCAGTGAGGTATCTGGGCTGTGGGGTAGCTTATTGATGTGAAGCAGAACATGGGCATCCCAGGGTGTGGTGTGGTGATGGTTCAGTGTCCCAAGAGTAGTAGAGGGGAAAGTACAGTTTAGGAGGTATCACAGAGAGGATATGGTGTCAATTTGGTGACATTTTTGGCACGGAGCCACAAGGGACGAATGATGGGGGGAGTAAAGCATAAACAAAGTTTGGTGAGGAAGATGATGTATAGAGAGAAAGGGATTGAGAAGGGGCCCCAGAGGAAGTGTGCCGGGCACTGCTTAGGAGGATGGGACAAGATGGTGATATTGCAAACAAGAGATGGGGAAGCTGTATGCCCACAGGAACTGCAGGGAGGGAAACCAGAAGTGGGGATTTAGGTGGAGGGAATGTGTTAGGGAAAACACAGGGAATTAAAAAAATGGGAGCGGTAGAAGATAAAGGGTAGAAGAGCTGACCGTTATTGACTGCCACAATAAAGGAAATGAGAGTCCTGTTTGGAACTGTGGGTTTAGAGTTCACATGGTTTGTAACTTGTAAAGTAAATTGTGGGAGTGGGAGTACTGTTGGTGCTCAGTGTACATTGCTAACCCTGACATGAATGAAGGGCTGTGGGATTTTAAGATAAATCCACCCCCTCAACTATGATGGGTTTGGTGTGTGAAGATGGAAGGGCTCTACATGGGGTAAGTCGAGTCCACATCAGGTAGTGTGCCCTGTTGCATACAAGGTGTTTCCACTAACATAAGACATATTCAGCTTGACATGAAACATTCCACGTTTTAATATAACAGACTTCTAAGAATATTAGCCACTGCACTGTTCTTTTAAGGTATCATTAATCCATACCATCTAAGCAAAGTATGCATGTTCGAACAATCATCCAGCTACCTTCTGAACTGCCCAGATTCCATCATAGACATTGTAATCCAAACATTCCGCCCTATCAGGGCCGGACTGGGAACCACAACCGGCCCTGGCAAAGTTCTCGGCCGGCCCTCCCTCCCCACTCGGGGGGGTTGGAGGTGCCGCCGAGCTCTTTGCCGGGGGCCGGTTTTCGGCCGATTTTGGTACAGGGCCGAAAAGCGGCCCTGTAACAAAACCGGCCCCCAGGGGCCCAAAACCGGCCCCCACCTGTGCAGCTCACCGGGAATTGCCCGGTGCCCGCTATGGCCAGTCAGGCCCTGCGCCCTATGAACAGATGGGCATAAACACAAACACTACACCTCTATCTTAACATCAAACAAAAGCAGCGAAGAAAGAGAGTAGAGGAGAATGAGAGGACACAAGGATCAAAAACCGAGTTTGGGGATAAACAAAAAAAACAAATTCACAGGGAAGACAAGAATAGAAGAGGGAGCAATACAAATTAAAACAGCAGCAAGGTACAAAAGGCAACTACAAAAATAGAGGCATATTACCATGACAAAGCAGTAACTCTGTTTCCCAACTGGAAATCCTCACACCAAGACAATTGCTCATCAATTATCCCTTCCCTCATCCATTTTTTGTTAGACATTCCGTGCTGTACACTAGATCACCTTTTCATTCCCCAACCCAATTTCTATCTCACCTTGCCTTCTCCACACTTTTTTCATCATTCTTCCACAATTTTAAAAATACAAAGAAAAACTTATGACATTTTTCTTTGTATTTTTAAAATCGTGTGTTTTTTTACTTGTATTTGCTATTTGTTTTCTTTAAAATGGATAAAGAGAAGTATGTTAAAGTGTTAATGAAATTAATGTTTTGTGACAAGTAGATTGTTTGTGGTACCCTGTACAATAACATCAACTGTTTTTAGCTACAACAATTTTTTAAAAAAATAAAACAACATATAGTTTTCTATATGATTTAGTCTTTGGTTTTCTTGTAACACATTATAGCAACTGATAAAGGAAAAGTGCTCTCTAAGTAAAAATTATGGTAACTTACCTTTACTATATTTCCTAATTTAAAGTAGCTATAGCATATGATCCGAATTGTAGTTTACAGATATATTTACCTCGCTCATTTTTTAATCTTTCAGAAAGGGATTTCTTGCTTTGTTTGATGTTACATACACCCATCCCTTTTCTAAGTATCAGGGTACCTCCCTCATATTTTGGCAATTTCTTATGATGCCACTTCCTGTGATGTCACGGTCTGTGATGTCACGCGCCCTGATGTCATGTGCCCGTAATGTAACTTGCATACTGATTAACTAGGTTAGTCCCCCCACTTATTTTTTTAGGACTTGTGCCCTGTGGGAAACTAAATGTTCCTGTACTGAATTTCTTTAGATATATATTGTCTTAAAATATTTTGGAACAAACATTATTTGCCCAGAAGTATCATGGAAGTTCATAAACTATCGCTTTGAGGTTTGTCCAATTCTATTAATAAATATGTGCTGATTGCAGGGAATCCTTCCAGTGATGTACATTGCAAAGTGATATCCGTAGGAAAGTGGCACGTGTAGAATCTTTGGGGTGATTCACAATGCTGTAATAAATTAATGCTAAAAAAGATCTTCTCTGTCTGATAGGTTTGTACCTAAATACCCTTTTTGCTGTGTCATATAGATATGCTTTGCCTACACACTGTGTTAAGTTAGCATGAGCTTATTAGGAGTTTAAACGACATTTTACCTTTCTGCTGCTTCTGCACACGACACATGATTGTTACTTTAGCTTTGAGCCTAGTAGAATGTTTTGCTTCACACGAAAATAATATGTTATTGCTCTGATATCAGCTTTGCTTGGTGAGCTGTGTCTGTACAGTGAGTGCTGAAGCCTTCAAGGATATCTCGACACAGTGGTTGTTATGAGGTCTGATCTTCGCACGTTCCTAGACATAACATACATGCAGCTGCGGCCAAATTCTGGCTTTAGGCGCGTTTTATATTGCATTACACAGAGCATACACACACACTTGACGGTGCTTCGCATGCAGAGAGCTGGTGGAAGATGATGTGATCCCTTACCACTAGGATCTGAGGTATGGGGCCTGCTAAAACCCAAAGAGACCTTCTTAGATATTATATAATATACTAGCAAGGGAGGGTGAGAATTAGGTGTCTTTTAGCCTTCTTCCCTCTAGCATTTTAACGTGCTTTCACCCTTTGTCAGACCCTCCAGCTTTTCGCGATTTTGCGATTCACGAAATAATTGTGAAATCAGCTGAAGAGCGCGATGACCGCGATATTGACATTCAGGGCCGCGAAAAAGGTCTCCGGTAGGCAGCAAAAAAGATGGTGACATCTTATTGGCTGTATGCGCACACGTCACTACGTGGCGCCGTACAGCTGTAATAGCTGCCTTCTTACTCCTGCAGCATTAAGGCATCTGTGTCCATGGCCCTTGAACTTTGGATGAAGAAGAGGCGAGTCTCTGAGAAAGCCAAGGCGCTTTCTGCCTAATCATCTTGCAGGAATGTTAGAGGGGTGAAACGAAAGAACCCTTTTTACTCAAACTTCATAGAGAAGCGGGTTTGCACCTTCCCAGCCCCAGCAGGGTTGTGTCCTGTCTGACTTCAGGGCCAACCCTGCTTCAGCTTTTGAAGTGTTACGCCTAGGTCCATTTTCACCACCCGTCGCCACCTCTCTTTTTCTGTGTTTATCGCTTTTCCATCTAAACTCCTCTACAAAGTTTCTGTCTGTCTGCTTTCTGGGTATCTCGCACTTTATCTCTCTCGATATCCCCCCCGCTGTCTCTGGAAGACAGACGGATATAAAGAGAAATGTTGCCATGAACAGACAGCTTTGATGCAAGACAGCTGTACGCATAAGTAAATAGATAATACAATGGTTTCTGGATGCAGGGAAGCAGCTTGGTCAGTGAGATGGTTGGGGGGTGGGGGAGGAGGGTGGTTGTGCTTCAGAATTTCCAAAAGTCAAGCTGGCATTTAATGTTAAGGTGCTTGAGGGTTGCGTAAGAGGCAGTGGGAAGGGAGAGGAAAACAGATTAGTAGGGTTGCTAAGTAAGGGAAAACAATATTTTATCAAAAAGCACCAACATTTTGAAGACTTTCAAAACTGAGAGCGAGTGTGTGTGTGTGTGTGTGTGTGGTTCTGTCTTCCTTCAGCTCTTGGATGACACAACTATTGCTACTTGAATGGGGGTGTGCCAGTGAGGTAGCTTAGGGAGTTAAAGCGCCCAATGTTGAAATCTGCCTGCAAGATTCAAGATAGGTTTGCATAAAGTAATAATTTTAGCTAGAGTTTACTTGCGTATTTTTGCAGGTTCTTAGCACTGTAACTATTAGGTGTTATTACCCAGCCGTATGGCACTCGATTTACCCACCTAGAAAATATATATGAAAGTCTGTATCAGCACTGCCAGGACTAAACCTGGTCTGCACAAGGATCTATTCACTGAGTGTTTTCTCGCTGCAGTATTTTACACAACACTGACCACATCCAGAGCTGGCTTTAGCGCTGGTGGGTGCCTGATGCCAGTTTTTTGGCGCCCCCTCATTGACGTCCTTCTGCACAAATTCATTTACTACCATCCAGTGCTTAATTCTGAAAAAAAAAGATCAATGCCAGGGCCCTCGTCAGGTGGCCACTGCAGCTTGTACCTTCCATTGCCCCTGCCAGATTGTTTAATTGTGCGGTTGTAAGTTGGTGTTGTAAGGTTGGTGCCGGTTGAGGATGGCGAGCGGTGGGTGAATTTGCAGCTTTCCCCAAACTTGCAGCGCAAGGAACGGAGTGAGCGCCACACTGAATGGCGGCGGCGTCCGGTGATCACCGCTGTTGTATGCTGCAGCGTCCGCAGTTTCTTCTAGTCGGCGTTGCGGTCCTCCACTGATGAGCAGGAGTGCCAGAGGGGAACAACGGGAGGAATCGGTCATGAGGAGTGAATAGGAGGTGAGGTGACTGCATGACTGCGGGCGCCCACCTGGCGCCTCGTGACTGCAGCCGTCTGGGGTCTTGATCTGCCAGCGTGAGGAGCTCTCAGCAGTGAGGAGGTCAGCCTTGAGGGGAGAGCATTACTAGGTGAAATGTGGAGGCCTGGTGGGCTAAGATTTGTACCGGAGAAACCCGGGCAGGACTTGACTGACTTTAATATGGTGCCCAGGCAGGACTTGTCTGACCTTAACATGGCGCCCGCCGCATAGGGATGCAGCGTGCAGGTTTGAGACTGACTTCCACACTGGGAATCTTCATACAGGCCTGATCGGAGTTGTTGACCAGCGGCAAGAAGGAGCTTTGAGATCTCCACCCCCATCGGTGGAAATGGGTGCCAGCTTTGAATTTTTCAGGTGGTGAACCTGGTCCCCAGTGTTGGGGAAGGGCATATGATTGTTTCTTCTGAAGAAGGAGGAACGCCCCCGGGAAGTGGTGGAGTGGCATCACTATGGAAGTACCTGGGGACCCCCTGCACTCTTTATTCTAAGCCGAAATATTCCTTACAGAGCCCTCTCAGGACAGTGCCTGAGCTCAAGATGGCATCTGGTTTTTGTTCGCACTGCGTTATCTCATCTCTCCAACTCCCCCGCTTTATTATGACATTCTCTGATTGCACCTGATCATTATCCTGACAGCGGAGTTCGAGCACTATGTCCGATGCCCGGTGGAGCTGCTCGGTTCAGCTATAGAGGAGTCTGGCCCGGGTTCATCCCCTCGGCTGTCACCTACCCAGCCGGACATTGGGCACAGTTTCTCCCCGTCTCCCTGTTTTTCTCACATCCCTCCCCTGATGAATTTCCGTAACTTTGCTTTCTTTTTTCCTATGTTTATTTTGCTCTTGGAACAAATGTAACTTGTAACCTGTAACTCTGATCCTCATGTAAATACTGCCTGTACCTGCCTAAAATGACGGCCGCAACAAACCCTCATGTGTCTCTCCCGACCTTATCTCCCTCCTCCCCTACCCCCTACCCCTCTCCGCTCTACTCTTCTCCACTTTCCTGCTACTGACCTTTGCCCTCACCTGTCCTGACCCTTAGTCCCCACCCTGTTTATCTGTGAATTTTCCCTCATCAATTGAGATCCAGCTATTTTGTCTGATGCCCGGTTGGGCTACCTGGTTTAGCTATAGGGGAGACAGGCCGGGGATTCCCTCCTTCGACGTCACCCACCCAGTCGGTCTTTAGACAGACTTCCTTTTGTCTCTCCTCCCACATCCTCCCTCTATTTATGTCTCTCCTTCTCTCCTCTCTCAATGTATTGAGACTGAACTATTTTGTCTGATGCCCGATGGAGCTACCTGGTTTAGCTATAGGGGAGATGGGCCGTGGATTCCCTCCTTGGTCGTCACCTACCCAGTCGGTCTTTAGACAGACTTCCTTTCGTCTCTCCTTGTTGTCCCTTCCCTTATCCCCCTTTCTCACCTCCCCTGTCCCCTCCACTACTTGTCTCTCTCCTTTCTCTCCTCTCCTAATTGTATTCCCTATTTTTTGATGTATTGTGTAATTGTTGATCTTTTCCTGTTACATTGTTGATTCTCATGTAAAGCGCTCTGATACCTTCGGGTCTAGCCAGCGCTATATAAAACTCTTTAAATAAATAAATGACAAAACTAGCACAACTACCAACCCATCATACCCTACAAATGAGTCTGTTCATTTTATTACAACCCCCCAAATCTATAGGATTGGCTTGGGCAGCTGGTATTGGTCCCTTTTAAAGAATATTGAATGAATAAACACTATTGCTGTGTTTATTTTGAAAGCAAAAATACATCACCACTATGTGGCTGACTGTCATCAGTGCAGATTTTGACAATTAGGTGTCAGCGCAGAGCACCGGAAACCACTGGCTCAAATTAAGCCCTGCTACTACACTGAAACAGTGCTCCTCATAACTCCATGGCCCCTTTTTGACATACATTTAATTTTTATAGCGCTACTCATAGTTCACTCACACTCAGTCTACCATCTCTATCGTACACGCAATGAACCTCCGCCAACTACCATTATCCTGCCCCCAAGGGCGCTTGATGAATAGGTATCATGCCTCATGGGTCCAGGTCGCAGCAGTCCCCAGCAGGGGTGCATTCAAGGGTGCTAAATCATTCCAGGGAGAAATAGGGCCCCCTCTCACGAAGTTAGGATTAGAGTTCTGCTTCCGTAGAGTTGCAGGCAGTTTAAACATGCCTATTTCAAAGTGGAATACTCTGCTACAACAGTTTCCATTGATTTCAGGCTGAAAAAGGATGATTACGAGTAAAACAAAGTGCCGCAATAATGCCGCTAAATTTCCATTTTTGTGCCGCTAAATTTCCATTTTTGTGCAGCTAAATTTCCAAATCCATGCCGCAATATTCTGGGGGGTCTGCTTTGTATTCTATGGACTAGTAACTATGCTGATTACTTTGTTTCTTATAATATGTTTGCTTGTATTAGCTAAGATCCTGCGCTTGAGAACACTGCATTAGAAAATAAACATTTCAAATGTGCACGCGTCCTCATTTACTCCTTGTTCTGGATTGAAATGATTGTATAACGAAAGAGTGTTCATGTGTTCCACGTTACCTGAGGTGTTCTAAGTCCATGTTCTGGTTTGTCTAAACATTGGGAGTTTGTAATAACCAATGAGACACTGTAGCTAGTCTGGTAGGGGATTTTGGGTACTAAGGTGAGTTTTGGCACACCCTAATTCACTGAGGTTCCAAGTCTCTATGCACAGTTCTGTATGAGAACGGAATCCCTGCGACAGCTGTACGTTAAGTATATGCCTGTCCATTATATACTGTGTTTCATTATTGTTTTCATATAACCTATCTAGTCATGAAAAGATGCCAATTCTTTTTCTTTTTTACCTTAAACCTAAAACAGGTGAAGTCACAGTTAAGGAACCATCCTTTCTTGATTTTGAAGCCACAAAGAAGTTCAATCTTGTTATTCTTGCTGAAAATCTGTGGCAAACTGCCTATTGCACAGTGATAGTCTTTATCCAAGATGTGAATGATAACTTGCCACGGTTCGAGCAGCAGCACCAAAATACATCAGTATCAGAAGGCCAGACCTACAACACGTATGTTTTACAGGTAAAATTGGATTAACTGAGTGAACTGAGATATTGTGGGTGGTGAGTTGAACGAACCAGTAAAGACATTCCACCTGGTGCTATGCATGCAACTTCCTGAAACATGAACTGAAACATCTTTTCCCTGTACTTTAGGAAAATTAACTTTCAACAAATGCTTGCGTTTAACACAGTATCATTCCAAGCATTCATTTTTGGAGAGCACATTTTATAGTTTAGAGCTGAGAAGCGCACAAGCCTCCTATACTTACAGTAATCAAATGGGCTTCAACCAGAGGCCCTCTAGAGGAACCAATGCAATGTGCAGTGATGTTTGGACAGATTATTTTCTTGGATGTCGAGGTTTCCAGTTAAACTGATGATACAGCGGGCACAGGAATGTGATCGGAATTTGGTAATACAATGTCAGCCATTGGAGAACAGGAACATGATTGTAGAGGTAGTGCTGGTGTGGTATTGTGCATTCCTTGTGGGTTCTTTCCGAAGAATTGGCAAGTGGCATTGCACCAATCAAATTGTCTGCCACATCCTGGGTTTGAATTTGCACTTAAGGTTAAGAGACCTCATATTTAGATTTAAAGGTACTTCAAGGATGCTCCCTGTATTTGAAAATTATGGTCCAGATTTCGAGTTTGGCAAATGGGATACTCCATCACAAATGTGACAGATATCTTGTCTGACGTATTGCAAGCGCATTATAGCCTTTGGCACTTATAAAACAGAGGATGGGATATTTGTCACATTTTGACAGAGTATCCGTCCAACGAACTCTAAATAAGGTTGGATGTTTATTGCATGTTAGATCTTATGTAGGTCTTAGTTTGGATGGTATCTTCCTCTCCTCCTTCATACCTACTATTTAATACTGCAGAACATACATACTTTCGCATAGAATGATTTAGCTCCTGAGGCAAATGATATAGTAACCTGCTCTGTTGCTGATCTAAGTAGGAGTTTCCAATCATAATATAAGATGGTACTCATGCAGCCCTCCAGTCCTTGAAATGAAAATATAAGCCTTCTAACTCTGTGTGACACAATCACTGCTAGTTTGTACTTTGAGTAAATAATCTAGCCAGTTTTCTCCAGAATTGAATCTTCCATAGAGTGTCATAAACAGGAGAAAGATAACAATTCATTGGTAGAGACTAGAAAACGTTTACCTTCAAAAGCCCACTGAAACGAAACCAGTGTGTACTGAAATCTACCATCACAATTACATTTTCTGTTACATATTTTGCTATCACAATAACATCTATTGTATTCTCCGAAGACTTTTTCAAGGCTGTAAATGATATTAGAAATTAGCAAAAATAGTACTCAGCACATGAGCAGAAAGCACCTCACTGAAAATATCTGTGTGCTAGCAAACCATGTACTGGAGTTTTTACCCGGCTTCCGGCAATTTACTTGGGTGACTTCACAACTGTTCAGGCTTATCATGGTCCTGCATTGCGTCAGACGCTTTCTACCCAAATGTATGAGCACGCATTTTATACACTGTTCTAAATATTTTTTATGTTGCTTGCAGTACTATTCCCAGTCTTACAAAGACACTCGACGTTTCTACACACACGAATTGTAAACTTTTCTGCATTCTGTACATATCAAGAAGCAAATCGTTGTATCCTTGTGACCCGCATGAACTGTATGTCCACACTCATTTAAGTTTCATATTTAGTAGAGAACGGATTCTCCATCCCTGTATGCATAGTGTAATTAATATCTGTCTGTCCCACAGAAATCACAGAATAATGCATTGCAGTGTCTCTTAACGTTAGTACACTTCAGGCATGTAATCACATGAGTATCTTTAGTAGAAGGCCCACGTGAAATTTCATTTTATGCGATTGTTACACAAAATGCCTGGGATTATGGCATTACACCAAGTCACAATATTGAGAGTTTGTTATGGTAAAAATCAGATTTTTTTGTGCCTGAAATGAGTCCTTGTGCCAAAATTGGTCTTCTGTGTAATAACACATAATTTCGTGTAATTTATTGGGCATTTTGTCGGATATCTCCCAGGCCTATTTAGGAGGCATGTTTGAGGGTGAGAAGTCACACCTGTCATATGTACCAGTGTCTATGAACTCATACTCATGCACAGTGAAGCAGCCGCGGCCGGTAGTAGGTGTAACTGCAGGGTGGTGGTGTGGGGAAGGGGAGGGGCAGGGTGGGGGGGTAGAAAATGTATGGATTACGGACTTTAACAGGTAAGTAAACATATAAATAAATGAAACGAGTTTCGTTATGTGCACGGCATCACCAAATGTGATGCAGTGCGCTCAACGAAATTCGTTTTATTTATTTATATGTTTACTTACATGTTAAAGTCCATAATCCATACATTACTACCCCCCACCCTGCCCCTCCCCCTCCCCACGTCACCGCCCTGCAGTTACACCTACTACCGGCCGTGGCTGCAGTGAAGTAGCCAGAACATTAAAATACCCCCCACTTAGTACTAAAGCTCTGATGGCACCCAACAAGTGAAGCTAGTCAGCCGAACTCTTCCTAGAAGAGCTTCCTTGTCTCTTCCAGCCAAGCATCTATCCATTTATTCCCGCCACCCTTCCATCCACCCACTGATATCTACAATTTCACCTTTTCATTCTGCCATTCCATTATTCTTTTATCCATCATTCAGTCTTTCCCTATCCCATCCATCCAATTTGACATTCATCCATCCACTCTGGCATTCATCCATCATTCATCCATTCATTCATCCATTCATCCACTCTTCCGTCATCCACTCTGTCATCCATCATAAATCCATCAACTGTACATTCCACCCATCCATCTACTCCTCATTTCCCCCACTCATCCATCCATCCTTTCTTTTACTGTGACATCTTTCAACCCCTTTGCTCTGCCATCCTTTCACCTGTTGATCCAGCTATCTATTCACTGACTCATCCATTCATCCATCCCTCTACTTTACCATCCTTTCATATGCCCATCCACCTATCCATTCACTCATTCATCAACCATTCATTTACTTTGTCATCCTTTCAGTTGCCCATTCCCCTATTCATTTACTTATCCTTTCACCATCTCATCCATCTACACAGTCATTCATCCGCCCACTCATTCACCTATGCACTGCTGCTCATCCATTTTCCCACCCACCCTTCGTTCCATTTGAGAATTTAGTTAATTTGGTTATTGTATTAAAGAGCCAAACTTCGTTGCCACAAGTAGCATCTTCGGGAGTTCAGTTAAGAATAACGCAGTTTGCAGAACAATGCCAAACATTTAAGCTGTTTTCTCGAATGGACATAATCAGAATCAATTGCAGAGCTACAGAATCCTACCACCATTAAAGCAGAAGGATATTTCGTTGTCTAACAGTTCAGGTCCTAAAAGATGGAAAACAATAGTCTAAGTTTTAAAGTCCATTAAAGGGCAAGTCCATTAAGCATAAACAAGGAAATAAAGAAATGGCAAAATAGGAAATGATTTGCCAAATAAGGTTTATTCCATCAGCTACTGACTGTAGCATGAACCAGGCAGTCCAAAAGCAAAAGATAATTCAATCAGCACCCCATCCGGGTCTCAGGTAGGAATAATCAGAATGGCATCACACCACCATCGAAAGACTATCACATGTTTGTATTAAAAGAAAGTGTCAGAACTTAACAGTTATAAGTTATTGCAGTCAATCGAGTTGATGTCACAATGTCTACTGCCAGCAGCCAAGGTGTAAGGTAGGTCAGATCATGGAGCATAACTGAAGCAACTGTATTGCAACAAAAACTGAATGCTGTTTTTCTTTCTTCTGCTCTGTTTTTTTGTAGCTTACACTGACAAGCAGAAACACCATAATTATTGTTTGCATTGTTTAGAAAATTAAAGAAAAGTTAAACAAATTCTGTATGTTTCTACACATTCTAAATTACTACAGCTTTTCTTTAAAAAAAAGTACTTGTTTTTAACTATTTCTAATATCATTTTGCAACAAATATCTAACAGGTTTTTGATGTGTTTAATTTTCCACTAGAGGTTCTATTTTATTTCTTTATGCTTGTAAAAATGCTCCTTCTTTCATATGAAAGAGCTACGCACCTAGGTTTTAAATGATTGGTGGGAAACGTGATGGTGTGACCATGTATTATATGGGATAAGATACCCCCGGCCATACATGATAAGGAGACTGCAAGTCACCTCTGAGTTCCATAACTTATAAAGGAACTTGACCTTCAGCCTCGTTCCTCTATTTGGTTATAGAACTCCTCAGTGACATGCAATTTCCTTATAATGTATGGTAGGGAGTATGTTATCCCTTATATAAGGGCAATTATACGCGTTCGTCTGTCAAGTTACAGGCAGAAGAGACTAATAAAGATCCCTATCCCCGCTGTAGCTGCTAAAGTAGGGGGCTCACGATTCTCCTGCTCATGCACCCTTAAACCTACACACTGTTTATTTTGCTCATCATTTCTGCCCAAACAAAAGTTTTCTTTCATGAAGGAAACGGGAGAGAATGGTAAAAGCCAGTGGTTCACTGTTCATCAGGTCTTCTTTCTTTTTGAGAGGGTGACCAGAAGTGCACAGCCCCCATCCTTGAAGTTGTATTTGCCGTAGGTGGGAATATGTTTTGAGCTACTCATATATATGTTTTATTTTTATTTGATCACCTTTTTGGGTTTAGTACTAGGGCAGCCAGAAGGTTCCTTCTTAATAGTTCCATGAAAGGTGTAATTAGTTCAGCTGAGCTGGTACGTGCAATAATACATGGGTATATTCTGAGTCGTATTATCAAAACAAACCTTCACACAAACCTCCACAATATGCCTGCTAGAGGAGTTGAGTCTTCGGAAATGTTTTCAATTTTAAGAACTGCATTTCCATTCAGATGGAAAGAGGAAGCAGGCTGCAAAATAGAGGGCCTTGAGAATGAATTAATCTGCCACCAACTACAGCATCGTTTGTTCTAACTGGTCTGGTCAGATGATATGGACACAGCAAGCAGGTTGATGAGGTAGGATGGATTTTGATCATGAACATATTTTTAGCTTTCAAACTAATGGAAATATTACAATTTAGGACTTGTGAAAATAGAGCAACTTAGTCCTAAAATATACCAGTGTATTAGTCCCAGATTTGAAATCGTAAATAGTATTGTGTAATTTGATTTTTTAGTTAATATTCGCACTGGAACTGTTACTGGGCATGTCAGGAACATGTGAAAATGCCAAGCCTGTAGATTTTCACAAGACATTTGCAGGTAGTTTGCCATCATAGAGGCAGTTGGAGATTTTTTCTTCTTCTGGACAGAAGTGTTTTCAAGTCAGAAAAGAGCTAGGAACATCTAAAAATTGATTGAGGACCACAGAGAAAGTAGTTTTCAATGAAATTCTTTTAAAGTTTGTAAGTGCAAATAAATGCATTAATTTCTCCTTTACAGAAATCTACACCTGCTCCATTTCTTTTTTTGAGTTTATTTTTATATTGAAGAATAAAAATAATAAATCGTAGCATAAGCCAGTACACCTGTTCTATTTCTGAGTGTGTGAATGTTTATACATGTGAGTACTGTCGATGTCACAGATGCAGCAACTAAGGAGTTCTATAGAAATTATTCACAAATGTCGAAGAAGGTGAAAATTTGCACCAATGGTAGGAGAAAAATACATGAGGAAATATTGAACCTTCTTTGTGCATTGGGCTCTTCGTTTTCAATAAAATTATTTGATGAAGAAAATAATAGTTTGTTTATAGATTTTCTCAGCAAAATATTTTCCTAAAACAATGCAAGCACAAATGAGAGGATTTCAAAAGAGGTGCAGTTGGTAAAACAAATGCAAATTTTACAGTATCATAAAATTGTAAAAAGTAAATTTCACCCAGTTATATCTTGTTGCGATCATTTGTATTTAAATCACGGTTGTGTGATCACAGTTACTGCTTTGGGAAGACGAATGGATCTACAGAGGCATTTTTATCATGATTCAATTCACAATTCAATGTATAGAGAAAAGCATATCGGAAGTGCATAATTCGTTTCCTTTTTTTTCTATTCTGCCTTTTTAAAAATTAATGATTAACAATAAATGTTAAAGGACAAACGAATTTTAAAGAAAATGGTAGAGCTTCTAGACTAAGAGGGATAGGTTTATCACTCTAGGTGAGGCAAATTTAGCTGATTGCCAGAGTTAATATTCTCACCATTATTTTAATAATAAGAACTTTGGGGGTCATTACGATGGCGGACGGAATTCAGTCTGTCCGCCATCGTCGTGTTAGTGGGACCAGCCGCCTACGAGGTGGCCTACACACCGACTGCATTAGGATGCGACCGCCACCACGGCGGTCTCATTGCCTATCTACTGTATTGCGGCAGCGATGCGGTTAGCAGACCCCGCCATGATACAAAAAAAACATCACTTGCATATACCTGCACTACGTGGCAGGCATCATGCGGTGCCTGCTACATGGTGCAACAATATGAAGGGGGGCACCATAGGTTCTCCCAGTGCCCTTGCTCCAGGCCCAGAAATGAAGGGTGGTCCGCTGCAGGACCCCAAATCCGTTTCCGCCTACTGTTTCGTGGCGGGTTGAACGCTGAAAAAACTACAGGTGAAAAGGGATATTTTATCCCGACAGTGGGGCCTGACAGGCAGCGCCACAATGGTGGGCAAAGCCCTGATGCGACAGGCAGTCGGAAAATAACCGCCTGTCGGAATCGTGTCTGTCGGTCTTTCCGGCTGCCACATTTCAACCCGCCAGAAAACCGCAGTGTGATGGCCGAGGGCCTGCCACTGACAGGCTGTTGGTGGTGGGCCCTCCGCTGTTGTAATGACCCCCTAAGTAATGCAAATCTTGTAAATATTTTACAAAAATTCCTATATTAATCTCTCTTCCTAATGCTTAACATCTTCCTTCCTCCTTACACTTAAACTCCTATTGAAATGAAGAGGTTTCACATCCAATCAATTTCACGCACAGAGTCAGACTGGCCTGTAGGGTAACCAGGCAGTTTTTCTAGCAATTTGTGGGCCTGTTTGATGGCCAGGTGGGCAGGCTTTTACTGTAGCTTTCGCTGATATCAAAACAAATATTACCTGCAGCAAACACAAATCCACGTAATCTCCCATATCTTTGAAAACAACTATATAGCTTGTCTTTTCGAGTTCAAAACTGTCCAGATTTGCAAATGTGGGCCACTTTATAGCTATCTGTTTCGCTAATGGGGGACACTTTTATTTCGGTGAGCGGGCCTATTTTTGTCCCATTCATTCAACCATCATTTTCTGTGAACCCATGTTAGGTTTATATGGCTCCAAATACCGCCCCATTATTCTTGCCCTTAATGGTCCGTATATATTCAGCCAAAAAATCAATAATAATTACAATTAAAGAGTCAAGTACCACTTCGTGGATAAGGCTTAAAAAAACATTTCTTAAAATGTTTTACATTTGTTCAAATGCTACACAGTTTCATTTTCCATACTGAGCGAGTAAGTCATCTTTAGGGGGCATGGATCACTGACATAATATCGAATACACAAATATGGAATTACCAAAATATCGAGGAAAAAATATAGAATGGAAAAATATCGAATTCCTATCTCCAAACAGGTAAGTACAAAAATATCGAATCAAAAATATCATTTTAAAAAATATAGTTAGTCAAAATATCGATTTTTTTTAATTTCATAAAAGTAATTTAAAATAATGAAATAATAAATATAATTAACTAACACATACTTAAAAATACTTCAATAACATTAAAAGTATTAAATAACTAATTTAAATTATAAAAAAACATAAAATTTTATTTTTTAATAAATATATATATATATATATATATATATATATATATATATATATATATATATATATATATAAAGAACTCCGTTCCCCACATGCTGAAACTTCCCCAAACGTGGGGCAAGAACAGACACGGAGCACCAAGTAGTAAGATACAGATTTATTCAAGTGCTGTTGCCATAACGTTTCTGCTCATTCGAGCCTAGATCACTTGACAAGTGACATAATATTAATAAAAAATATACAATATTTTTACCGTAGGATAACGGGAGGGTAACATTTACTATTACGGCTCCAGAGAGTGCAACAGTAGGAAAAACGTTGGATAGCGTAGGGGTAAAAATTACTATTCCCACTCCAGTGAGTACAACAGTAGGGAAAGCGTTGGATAGCGTAGGGGTAAAAATGACTATTGCCACTCCAGAGATTGTAACAGTAGGGAAAGCGTTGGATAGCAGGATGGTAAAAATTACTATTCCCACTCCAGTGAGTGCAACAGTAGGGAAAGCGTTGGATAGCGAGAGGGTATAAATGACTATTCCCACTCCTGTGAGTGCAACAGTAGGGAAAGCGTTGGCTAGCGTAGGGGTAAAAATTACTATTCCCACTCCAGAGAGTGCAAGAGGAGAGAAAGCGTTGGATAGCGTAGGGGTAAAAATTACTATTCCCACTCCAAAGAGTGCAACAGTAGGGAAAGCGTTGGATAGCGGGAGGGTAAAAATTACTATTCCCACTCCAGAGAGTGCAACAGTAGGGAAAGCATTGGATAGCGTAGGGGTAAAAATTACTATTCGCACTCCAGAGAGTGCAACAGTAGGGAAAGCGCTGGATAGCGTAGGGGTCATAATTACTATTCCCACTCTAGTGAATTTAACAGTAGGGAAAGTAATGATTTAATATATTAATAAAAGTAACTTAAATATCAATACCAATAAAACATTAATTAAAATTAATTGGCAGTTTAATATTATGTAATAATTAATCAATTATAAATACAAATCAATATTAGTTTTTTGTTTTTTTTGCATTTTTATATAGCGCGAACTAGACCCGAACCGAATCAGGTATCAGAGCGCTTTACATATTTTTTCCAGTTACGTTACATTTTACGTTTCCAGTTACTTTCATTTTTAGGCACGGGGAGATTAAGTGATTTGCCCAGAATCACAGGAGGTTTTGGCGTCGTTACCGAGACTCGAACCCAGATCCCCAGGTCCGAGGTCGAGCGCCCTAGCCGTTAGGCCAACTCCTCTCCCCAGTTATTAAAATAATTAACTATTCATAATTAATTAACAGCTAATTAATTTTCAATTACAAAAAATTATTAATAATAAAAATTAATACCAATTAATAATTAATTAACAGTAAATTAATTATCAATACACATAAATTATTTTTAAGATGTAATTAATTATAATTAAATTACTTCCCACCCTATTCCCCTATAAACCCACAGTCCGCTACAGAAAATAAATTAATAGAATTATTGTAATTATCAATTGATAAATTAATACAAATTAATTACAATTAATAAAAATAATTACCAAATAACAATAAATTAATAATAAATAAAAAATCAATACTAAATATAAATACAATTATTTACTTAAATACAATTAAATTACTTCCCACCCTATTCCCCTATAAATCCACAACCTGCTACAGAAAATAAATTAATACAATTAAAATAATTGTCAATTAATCAATTAATAAAAATTAATTACTAATTAAAAATTAATTAACAATTAATTCAAAATGAATACCAATAAATCAATTACTCCCCACCCTATTACCCTATAAACCCACAACCCACTACAGAACTAAAACACAAAATTAAATAAAAAATAATTAGTAATTTCTAAAAATGTATATTTAATTTAATATAATTAAATTACTTCCCACTCTATTCCCCTATAAACCCACAACCCGCTACAGAATGTAATTATGCAAAAATTAAATAACAGAATATTCATTACTTAAAATAAATTACAAAAATAATATACACTTTTTACACATATACTAACATACAAAACACAATATATTTTAATACCTATATTATATACTTCGATATTTTTACTTTCTATGTTTAAAAAAATCGATATTATATTACTTACCTTCAATTCGATATTTTTGACCACTATATACTGTCCATTCGATATTTTGTTGATTCTATATTTTGACTTCCATATTTTGGTAATTCTATATTTTGAATTCGATATTTTGTCTTTATACCAGGGGGCATATGTCAAAATGAGTTTTGTGATAATACACACATTTTACAACACACAATGTGGAGATATGTTAATAAAATGCACCTTTATATACTGTTCAAAGCATGTAATATTATTATATTTAATAAAAACAATAAAAAACATTATTGGTGTAACTAATACTGTTATTGTCCTACAGGTGTTTGCTATTGATGAAGATAGTGGACGGAATGGTGAAATTGAATATTCAATCATAAGTGGTAATGAAAATAAGGAATTTATAATCAACTCATCAACTGGCATTTTAGAAACAAATGCCATCTTGGATCGTGAAATAGTTTCAGTTTACAGGTTTGCTTTTTTTGATTTTCTTTACTGCCTCTTGTTTGTGTTTATATAATAACTTTTGACAGTTTTTCAAAGTACAGACACACATTGGTCATTGTTTTGGAAACGTGCTATTGCAACATTTGTGTTTGGGAATACTATTAGGGTTAGAGGCTCAGTTTGAGAATTGCAAAATGTCACCTTATTCAATTATTGACAGTACCTTTTGGATGAAATTCAAATACATTTCAAATTACTGTGGGCAATTGCAATTAAAATCTATATTACAAAAACAATTGAATTCATATCAATGAAAGCCATCGTATCAACTCCTCATTTCTCTTACTAAAGATAAATCTGTTTAGATTTTGTTCTACACAAGTCCACACTATCAATCCACTTCAGCAGTTTGTGAAGCAATACAGACCCGGCTTTCCTCAAAATCAGGACCTACATAGCTCTCAGAATACAATGCTAACAGGCTTCTAAAAAGCATCTATATCACACACTTCTTCAACTGCCCCTTCAGGAGTAGAACGCCCCTACATGCAAATGCACCAAGTCCAAAGAACAGACTGTGAGCCACTCTTGAAATAATACACTTCTCACAGCCATGCACTTCAAATGGGTAGACATCTAGGGCTTGAATACAAATCTGGTGGTCCAAGGACTGCCAGACTCGCGAGGGAGCAGCTGTGGTGGTCCAGCCACTACTCAGTTTTATTGTTGAGAGGTGGACTCCTTCTGCTTCCTGCTGCTAATCCTCCTCAAATTAAATCTTATCAAGATAATCAAGTGGTGCTACACCGCTGTGTGTGCTGTCGAGACATGTTACTTAAACTAGCAAAATATAACAAGTACACAGACTTGAATGCAGTGTGGACTGTTCACTCAGACCCACAATTCAATCTAGATTAATCACAATCTGAACCTCAATTTGTTTATTTCTTCATTTTTTAACATTTATTTCTTTGTTCATAGTATATAATATATAATCAGTTCATTACATTTTGTACCATACTGCTAGTACCAGGTCCTTATTCTTTTCAACAAAAGTGTACTTTCAACTAAATATACTTTGATTCAAAATGCAACATCTATATGAAAACATAATTTTTTGTGTACTGTATCCCAAAAATTATTTTCTGTTCATTTTCATGCTCATTGCATTTTGGGACTGCAAGGTCCCTTCCTCAGGGGCATATCTGGAACCCACACGAAATACCAATGCTTAAACAATTACAATATACAAGGAATATCATATACAGCCAACAACCCTTCATGCACTGTGGGTTCTAGTGTACCATTCCATTTCCTGGTATTTATACCACCTCATTCTGCATTCTATACCTGATGATCAATTTAAGACTGCTGGTGTGTGAAATAAGTTTTGTTTTTAGGTATTCATGAATTATACCTTCCATGTCTCAGTGTCTATATTAAAATTAACTTATTGTTAAATCACCTAATATGAATCACTCTTAAGATATAGGTGAAATGACCATTCCTACCTCGTGTAATTCTATACAGTACGAGATCCATAATACTGGCGAGTAAAATCAATCAGAACCAATCTGTAATCAAAATACGCTAGAATGAGTTGAACCCTTACTCAAATTGTGGTAACCTGTCAACTCAATAAGGAAAGTCAGCCCTTCTAGAATAAATATATGGTCGCTCACCTCCAAAATATAATGATACATCAAACATGGTAACCTGTTCATAGCCCAGTCATAGACTCTGAAATAAATCGACAAACTAAATGTTACCACAAGCTGCTCTTTGTCGATTGTTCAATTTGCCCTCTTGAAGTTCTTTGCTATATTTGTCCAGTTTCTTATTGAGGCCTTCCAGGTGGATCCCCCACGTATCGTTCTCCAACCATGACTCCAATTCAGTCTTGAGATTCAGCCACTGCCACACTGGCGGTCCAGCCTATTACAACTTGGGTGCTCGGACCACTATTGCACTGCTGCAACCACCAGGGATCAGAGATGCCTGGCGGTGGCATAGCGGTCTTGAGACTTCAATATATTTGGCAGGACTCCCACAGTTCTGCCACTCATATTATGTGTTTCCTCTCCTCCGCAGTCTTCATGGCGGTTCCTACTCCATGAAAACCATGGCAGAGAGGAAACCGTGTGCCTCAAGGCCATGGGGTACATGCAGGGGGCAGATGTAGTGCCACCTGTGTGCATGCACCCCAGTACCTGCACGGCATGGACTACTCCAGTCCCTGCCATGCAGGTACTGTCTTTGATGGTCTTATGGCGGTGCCTATTTGACATGCACCGCGGTGGGACCACCAAAGGCCCGCCCACCAGCGACAAAACAAATCATAATCTGGTGGCTGTTGCGCACACTGGTATGGTGGTGCGGGAGAGGGGCTATCGCCAAACTTGTAATCAGGCCGTTACATGTCCAATCGGAAAGAGATTTAGGACAAGTCAAAAGGTAGGAAAGAGATTTTGAAATGAGGTAAAACAATACATTTTCAGAGGGTACTGTTACGTGTCTTCAAGTAAATACGCTTGTTTCATCTCTCACTACACTTCAGTTTCATAGTAGGATGATAGACCATTGATGGCAATATTTCAAATAAATGAAACATTGATTTGAATATTGCAAGATTTTGTAGACATCTTCTTTCCTTGAGTGGGCTTAAAAATTGTGGCATCATAAAATGTAAATGGCATATGCCATATACCTACAGGTGTTCATGTGTTAATGTGATCCCTTTTTAGGAATCAGAGACTGAAGTTAATTGATATTGCCAAGCAAAGAGCTGAAAATAAAAATCAGGACAAGCACACAGCTAATTGTATTAAATCAAGCATCAGCAAAGTCATTAGGTCTCTGCTGTAAAAGGCAGGTACTAACCAATTCGCTTTTCCAATTCTTGCTACCATTGTCATTACCACGCATTTTACTTTCTATTTTTATTTTACCATTCTGAAATGTCCACCAGTCATGATTATACAGTAAAGTAAAACAAGCATTTGCAATGCAATCGGTCTCGCCTTTGGAACTTTATAAGTATTTATCCATGCAGCATATTATCCTGGGTGCTGCGACCAACATCTCATATTAAGCTGAGGGAGAGGGGAGCAATGAGGAAGGGACGAGAGGCTTGGAGAGAGGAGGAGACTAGCAGAGGAGGGACAAGAGGCCTGGAGGAAGAGGAGGAAAGCAGCAGGGGAGGGACAAGAGGCCTGGAGGGAGAAGAGAGTAGCAAGGGAGGGACGAGACGCCTGGAGGAAGAGGGGAGCAACGAGGGAGGGAGGGAGGAAGGGCTGGCGAGAGGCCTGGAGAGAGAGGAGAGCAGCAGAGGAGGGACGAGAGGCCTGGAGGGAGAGGATAGCATGGAGGGAGGGAAGTAAGTGAAATCACATTGTTTTGACAATGGCAAACGGTGGGTTTGCCAAACCCCACAGAAGACATTTAACAGGTCTATGAAAGCTCGACCTAAAAACGAATGTGCATGGTTTACTAGATAATAAACGTTGCTACACAAATAGTGAAAATATTTGCCCTATACACAGTCCACATGACAAACTAACATCTCTTAGTTTGCACATGGCAGTGTCACCAGTCGACTGCTGGTGGGAAAATGTTAATCTTTAAAAACTATTACTAAAATCTCTGAAGAAATAACGTATTTTTTATTAGGAGTATTATATTTGTACTTGATATCCACTATATCATTCACATGCCAACTTCAGTACGGCACTAGCGCTCAAACTCCAGCAATATTTCACAAAGCAGTTCCTGTATGTGCACTAAAGAACTGGTTCTCTGCTTTAGAAAAGACGTGCCAGCAGCCAGGCTTTCCTTTCATGATTTCAGACATGTTCAGTTGCTTCCGCTACAATGCATGAACCATGGAGGGTGATGTAACAGAGCACTGCAATTGTGGTGGTCATTTTGAACAAGTCGTTGTCTTAGAGAAGCGGGTTCTTTGCCTATTAGCACTAACATCTGCATAGAAAATGCCATCTCAAAACCATTTATTACTTGACTTAAAATCTTTTACTAAGTTGTCAAGTTGCTTATTGTTGAGTGAGACGCCTAAGCCAGTTCTGGTTTATCAGGCACACTGATGCATTCGTAAATGTATTAAACATTCTAAGTAGGAATGTGAAATCCCAAAATCCATCATGTTGCTGGCTAAAATCCAAGACAGTCTGAAGGAGTCAGGTGTGATATAAGATCACTTGCATGCTATGTTTTACATTTTTTTAAAGTGTTTGTGTTAATTTCCAATATTGTTGTTGCTGGAGCTGCCTGTCCAACCAAATAGAAACCTTGTTCACCTTTTTTATGAAGTGCTTCATTTTATTCACATTATGCATCATGCATAAAAATAAGCCTTGCCAATGCCATGTTTTGATATGCGCATAGTGTACAGATAAAATGTTTTTACCAAGGCTCAATAACTTTCATGGCGGGAGCAGCCGCAACAGGGAAAGACGTAGCAAAAGCAGATTTTCTTGTCTTATGGGGAACTCACCCACAACATTTGGGTGGCGATGTTACCTATGGCGCATCCATGGCAAAAAGGCAGACCTTGCATACTGGAGATCATTTTTGACCTATGATGGTGTTTATTGTATAAGGGGTGACATCAAAGGCAAAATGCTGGCCCTAAAATATTGGTTGTATTTCTTGACATCAAAGTATAACTCATTGGCTTATTAGTACTACACATCAAAATGTTGACTCTGACATTCTAGAAGTAATTATTGACATACAGTGACCCCCAAGTTAAAAACCTGGCCCTAGAATACTTGAGCTAATTTCTGACACATAGGGTGATCCTACAGCAAATTAGAAGGAAAAAAAAGTCATCTCCTGGGTAGGGCCAGACTTTTTGGGCACATCACGAAAGGAAAGCAAGGTTTCAGTGCACTTTCAGAGCCTATGGCTTTTTAGTAAATTTTATGTGTATGTGAAACTTTAAAATGCACTATTTAACCCATTTTTTCAAAACATTCGAGTTGGCAGGGGCTCTCCGTAGGGCCCTCTTCGAAGTCTGGCGCCCTCTTCGAAGTCTGTCTCACTCAACAGAAATATAGCATCTACTAGTGTCCAATGTTACTGGCTAGCACTGCTGAGCATAAGCGGCAAAGAGGGCAGTGTATGTACAGAGGGCGCTGCAAAAGAGCTGACAATAATATTAAATTACATAGCTGTTGCATTTCACAACTGGATACTCTTGTTGCACTGCCACCCTAGAAGCAATTCTTCCTCACTTACTTTTTTAAAAATGGGACTAGTGGCCGAGTCCCAACAATAATTTTGTAAACTTGACTCCCATGCTTGCAAAATATTTTGTTGGTTCGTTTTGGGTGCTGGTCCTAAACAGTGCCCCAGACAAGCCACTGCGTATAAATTTGCTGGCTTGCTGACCTCCACAACAAACGGAACATCCAGCATCAGTATACACTAACAATACCATATTGCCTAAAAGACTTTCAACCAGTTTCCAGCGGGGCCTCGGCCACGCCCCATATGACAGTCAAAGGTCTAGCAAAAGGAACTGCGATGAACAGACAGGAAACTGAGGAGGCACAACCATCCGGGGTGAGCTCTACTCCGCGCCCCCTCCCAAACCAGAACAGTACGCTGCAGCAACCTAGCTTTTGCTGCCCAGCCTGTCACTAGATTCTCTGTCACCATCAGTCGATTCCCTCCAAACTCTGCTCAGCCTCAAATGGGTGCCATTCAACTGCTCAGATGGGGGCTAAAGCTGACTCAATAGCCAATCACCATTTCGGAATTATGTACGCTTACTACAATTAGCTGAGGCACCTAACATGCTCTAATCATGGATGATTTTTATAGATTGACAGTAACTCTTGTTCCCAAAATATGTTCAGCCGTGGTATTGGGTGTTACGCGGACCGGGAACAGCTAAAATACGGACAAATGGCATACTTCACAAGACAGTGATTAAACTATTAATTAGTGTTATAATGACATTAATTAAAATTACATCATATGCCCTTTGGATTGACGTTCACATCACAGGAAATTAGTTTAGTGGCAGTTTGTTTGTAAGATTTCTGCCACCTTCTCACTGCTATTGACTCGGTTGCAAGCACTTGTCCCTTTTCTGTGTTTTTTACTACTGTTGCTGATACATCGAGGCAGCCTGCACGCAATTGTTAATGTAATTTAGAAGCAAAAATGTTTGCATTCCATTTTGAGGAGTTGAAAATGGTACCCCCCCTCCCCATGAAGTTGGGAATAAGCTGCTGCCTGGCCCTTGTGAAGACAGAGCACCGGCCCACCTGCTAACCAGCAGGGCGGGGCAACTACCAAAACAAGCATTTGCAATGCAAGTGGACTCGGGTTCACGCGAGACCTATTGCATTGCAAACAGGAGTGCGGGTGGGCGGTCGTGATTAAGGCATAAACAATGGGAGTGGGGGAGAGAAGGTA
The DNA here is from genome assembly GCF_964261635.1 of Lissotriton helveticus. Lineage (NCBI taxonomy): Eukaryota > Metazoa > Chordata > Amphibia > Caudata > Salamandridae > Lissotriton > Lissotriton helveticus. Next base: position 1,994,057,506 of record NC_136059.1, on the reverse strand, counting down.
GGGACAGCGGCAGTGGTGGCATGAGAACAAAGTGCTCAGGAAACGCATAGTAAAGGGGCCAATAGCCTTGGAAGGAGACATGGCCGTCATAAGAAGGGACTAGCAGCCTCTAAACCAATTGGAAGGCTGCATTTAGGAAGGTCAAAGCCACAATCCAATGAGAAAGTGGGTGGGGGGAGTGAGCGGGGCTTCCCTCACATATAGTGTATACTGCATGCCTCGCAAAGTGAACAGCGCATGCGCTGCACCGCTAGCCAAGACCTAAAAAAGCTGAATTGGCCATGAGTGCTTCAAAAAGCATGTGCAGCCATGCATGCAAAGTGCATCCATCTTGGAATTGTTTGTAAGAAAAGTTGTGACACTCCAGGGTCTTTTTGAATTTTTTTGTTTGCCTTTCCAAGATTGCCGGCAGCCATTTCAGAATGATGAAGTAAAATTCAAAAATAAAGAGGCATTAAAAAAGCGAGCAGCAGGTAGCACACTGCAGCTGCCAGGCCCTCAAAATAAAAAATCAAATCAAATGGAGTGGGACTGGAAGGGATGAGGGACCGTGGTTAGGCATCTAAAAGGGGTGATGATAGACAGAGCCTGGGGTGGGTACTTTCAGGCAAAAAAATTATTTAAAACATTTATTACAAAAAACAGCGAATTTCATGGGGAGTAGCAAACGAGCCAGGATGATGAAAGCAGAAAGAGAGAGTTGGACGGGATGGTAGAGTAAATAGGCAGGCACAGGAGATATCAGGGAAAAAAGGTATCAGTGCCCATTTAGTGTGAATGAGATAGAAATTCCTCTTGAGTGAGCTGTGGAAGGATAGAACATATCCAGTGAGAAACATGTAAAGTGAAAAGCACTCATCCAGTGAAAAACATTGCTCTGGGGTAGGGCGAACACAGCAATAAGGAGGAAAGCAATCAAATATGGAGAAGGGAACTGAGATAGACAAGAAAGCCATCTAATCATGAGCATGAGACTGACCCAATATTGACAATAGGGTTACACAATAGGTAACTAAAGTTGTCTGTAGACGGGAAACTAAAAAAGTCAAACACTAGCTGTATATTCCTAACTCAGCCGTAGCCTAGAGACAGGGTCGCATACAACAATACCATATATCATACATCGCGAGGGAGAAGCTGAGATCCATTCAGCCTCCGTAGGTAATCACATCAATCAAAGGAGAATGAATCACATGTCTATTAGCACCAGGGTCTATAGGTTCCTAAAAAACCCTAATTCACTATAGCTTTGGGGGCAGTATATTAGAATTCTCCACCTTATTACTTAGGTGAATAGCATCATCATCGGTTCTTGACCGCCTGAGTTTCCAGTTCTCCAGACTTTCTTCACTCCTCCTAGTCGTAAAAAAGTTGTTGAACAAAAGTGAGAGTTAAAAATACCTCCTTTCCTGTTTACTGAGTTTAATTAGTCAGAAAGGGGTAACATTAAAAACAATGTCGGTGCTGGGGTGGATTTGTAAGTGATATCCCACTCCTAATGTTTAATCGTGAGAGGTCAACATGTTTCAAAGGCAAGTCAGCTAAAAACAGGGAGAAAATTAAGAGAGGTTAGAGGGGCTAGTCCAAAATTGGGAGGAAATCATATATCCTACTTATTATATGCAGATGACCTGGTGATTATAGACCAGACGGAGATAGGCCTCCAGAGAAAGTTGAAAAGGTTTAAAGAGTACTGCCTAACTAACAAATTAGTGGTGAACATGGAGAAAACTAAAATGTTATGTTTCGGGAGGGGAAAAATAAAGTTCTCTTGGTATCTCAGCACAGAATTTCTCGAGAGGGTAACAGAATACATATATCTGGGTATGTGGTTTACGAGTACCCTGAAATGGTATACCCATCTGGAAGCTTTAAAAATGAGGGCATGGGCTTCTGTGAAGGGCCTAAAAAGATGTAGCAGTGTTTATGGAGAAATGTCAGATAGGCCGGTTATAAAGGCCTACCGGGCAATGGTCCCTCCACAATTCCTGTATGGGGCAGAGGTACTTTACTTAAGTGGTAAGAGCTCCTGAGATAAAGAGGAGGTAAATATCCTAATAAGCTTGTTCTTGCTGCCTAGATCATCAATGGTACAGGCAGCAAGACTTGAGTTGGGAATTACCTCCTGGGCTACAACAGCATGCATGGCCCTAATACGCTTTTGGCAGCGCTTAGGGTCCGGGGAGTCTCTGAAGGTTTCCCAATGGTGTAAAGGTGAAATTGCCATTAGTGAGCTGCCCTGGGTGAAAGAGACAAGAGCATCAATAAGTGAAGCGTATGGGGTGCTTGGTTTGAGGGTATGCCCGCAGCAAGACCATGTGATAATAGGTAAAAAAGAACTCAGGTCATTGGGATTTGATATGTTTCGTATACATGATCGGGAGTACCTCTCGCGAAAAACTTCAGTCGCCCATATGACCCTGGCTTGGGAAAATGTTCAACATTTTCCTTATGAAGACCGGTTACCCAGCTACCGTTTAAGGCGGGAAGTGTTAAAAATGCGAATTGGGATAAACCCATGTTACGAAAATAATGGGGTTCGAAACTTTATGATAGATAGTAATGGCAAATGCACTTGTACATTAGGTACCCCCTGTGATATTTTACACATTTTACTAGATTGCATGAAGATTTTAGACATACGAAAGGAGATTTTATTCCAGGTTGTTAAAAAATATAGGAACAAGAATAGGATGCAAGCTGTTAACCTTTTGGTGGGAATGGTGAACTTAGATATAGCCTGTGCTATGGGGAAATTTATGAGTAAAGTTAAAGTGTTCCTCAAGTGCACAGAGTAAGCATTGTAAGTGGTTCCCTTAGGATAATACGAGATTGTGCTAGTAAGGGATAACAGTATTGCTCGCCATATATATGAAGGATTTGATGTACATGTATGAATTTCTTGATTTTAATAATTTTAGGATGAAATTAGACTCCTATTTTAAAGGGAAGGTGTTATTTTATGTGTGTGAATATGTGCTTTATTTTTTATGATATTGCTGTGTTTATGCTTTTTAACGGAATGATAAGATGTAAATTGTATACTTTTATGGTTGTAACAAACCAAATAAAGTTTTGTTTGAATGACTGATACTGAGAAACCAATTACCTGGGTCTTGATCATTTGATGGAAGAAAAGTTATACTTGGAAGCAAAAATGGAAGTTTGGCCTTAAAGGAAGTAACCTAGCAATGGAATTTCCACTGCAATTATTTGTGAAGATGAAACTATGTGTGATCTCCTGAATCGCTTTTCCTTTAATTCCCTCTGCCCTGTAGATGTCAGGTAAAGGTGAAAGGTGTGCAAACAACATCGAAGGCAGCACCTGTCCCCCCATTACCTTTGGGGCTGTGGAGTCCTGGGAGGCATTTTGTAATGTGTTTGACAACCAAATCGGTTGTCAGCTGCTGTAACATCACAGCATGGTGCAACATGTTTCTAAAACAATCATTGTGTATATACACACTTTCTCTCTAATAAATATACAGCAGCAACATTGTGAGTCGTCAAACAGTTCCTTAACATATAGATCAATGTAGCCATTCTTTATATGGTGATCAGTTGTGTTTTCATTGATAAAATTAATATTAGATGACAACTTCCCATGTAAATATTTACATGAATTAAGAGTTCTTGTTTTGCAGATGTACAGAAAAAATAAATGGTGTACTGTTGAAATAAAAGAAAATATTACAAAGCCAAAACGATTCAAATCCATCTTGTATGTCTGTTTTGCAGATTTGTGATAAATCTAAAAAATGTCTAAGCTCTCCTAAATTGGGTTAATTAAAGACAGACTTATTTGAATACTTCCTTGTCTGCTGATAACTGTAAATTGCCAAAGAAAGTACGTTTACACAAAGGAGAGAGAAAAAGAGTAATCTGGTTAATTAAATAGTTATATAGTGTTACATTGTTTTCTTGTAGTATGCGCCTTACAAGACTGTTTTCCAATGTGCTATGCTGATAATAAATCCTGGGAGCGGGGGCTGAGATTTGATGAGAAATCCGAGGGTGACAGTGAGAGGAATGAGGAAGTGAAATGTTAAAGAGAACTTTGAGAGATATTCCAGGGCCTGACAAAGAGATCCCAAGGAAGCTGGTGGCTGCACCCGCCTCCAAAATACTTTCACATTTCGGCTATAACAGCAACATATATTGATACTGGAACTGAGAGCTAAAAGGCGGAATCTGCACAGTGCCCACACCCTTAGCTCCCCAGGTGCTCTTGGCTTTGACTAGGGTGGAGATTTATAGGTTAAAAAGAGCGATCTTCTCTAGGGCTCTAAGGCAGAATGTATTTAGATATGAGTAAAGAATACTAAATCTATAATAACCTAAATGTACACCTACCTTAACTATGCAGTGGTAGTAGATATTCTGGATTTGACATTGTTGTAGGTTAATGTGAAAAAACTCCATATTCTGGCAGTGCAATAAGTACATGCTTAAGTTTCAAGGTATAGAGATATTTTAATTTTATAATAACATCTGAGAAATGTTTTGGATTTCAGTGCAGTAAATAAAATATACAAGATCTAACAAATGGCACATACAGAAAATACTGAAGTGATTTGTACTGTAATGGAAGAAGACAGCTAAAAAAAAGCGGCAAGAGTTAATTGGAAAGTGTGATATAGAAATTAATTGCAAATGAACATATTGCAAACAATAACAAAGTGTTGAAAAAGCACAGGTTTAATTGAGGACATCAAATTAAATATGACCAGTGCTTAATTTATGCTGGAATCTGGTACTCATTTTAGGGACTCGGATTTATTTGTAATCACACAACAAGAGAGATAAAGTCAGAAAAAAAGGGACAAAAGAAGTAAGAAAAAGGTTGAAAACCAGTGATGAAGGGAGAAAGCTGGGAAGAAGAGGAGTTGAAAGAGTGAGATAAGGGGGCCGATTCCGATCCTGGAAAAACGCTGTACAAATCGTGGTATGGAGCGTTTTCCCCATACAACTCGTACCTGTAAGGAGGCCCCTACAACCTAGGAAGTACGATCCGTACAAATAGACGCACTCCATACAAATTGTAAAAAAGACCATACAACTCGTATATACAAGCGATTCCGATTCGAATTGCTCTGTACACGACGTTGCCATGTGTTCCCGGCAGCAGTTTACAACCCGGCAAGTATGATTCGTACAAACGGCACTCCATACAGCTCTTGTTTTACAAGAGCCAAAAAGTGCCGGAAAAACCTTGAACGTCCCGAAAACAGTACGAGACAGACCCCCTCATGTGCGCGTCGTACACCCCATGAATACAGGGGTACGGTGCGTATGTAGCGTGCATACGGATGGCACGGAAAGTGGGGCACGCTACGTACAGACGCAATGAAGGGGTACTGGTTGTGTACGCACCGTACAAGCACCGTACCCCAATATCGCGTATGTACGCACCGTACCCCAAAATCGCGTATGTACGCACCGTACCCGAAAATCGCATACGTACGCACCGTACCCCAAAATCACGTACGTACGCACCATACCCCAAAATCGCGTACGTACGCACCGTACCCCAAAATCACATACGTACGCACCGTACCCCAAAATCGCGTGCATACGCACCATACCCCAAAATCACGTACGTACGCACCGTACCCCAAAATCGCGCATGTATGCACCGTACCCCAAAATCCTGTACGTACCCACCGTACCCCAAAAATGCGATTTTGGGGTACGGTGCATACATACGCGATTTTGGGGTACGGTGCGTACGTACGTGATTTTGGGGTACGGTGCGTACGTACGTGATTTTGTGGTACGGTGCGTACGTACGCTATTTTGTGGTACGGTGCGTACGTACGTGATTTTGGGGTACGGTGCGTACGTACGTGATTTTGGGGTACGGTGCGTACATACGCGATTTTGGGGTACAGTGCGTACATACGCGATTTTGGGGTACGGTGCATACATACGCGATTTTGGCGTACGGTGCGTACATGACCAGTACCCCAAAATCACGTATGTACGCATCGTACCCCAAAAATCGCGTACGTACTATGCGTACATGCGCGATGTTGGGTACGCACCATACACACACCTCGCATGTGGGGGGACCCCTGTACGCCTCATACCCCTATAAGACCCGTACCCCGGTATGAGTCATACCCCCAGAACGAGTGATACCAGGGTACGAGGCGTATAGGGGTTCGCTTCGTTGCCCGGTACGAGTTATTCCCCGTATACAGGCCATTTTCCATACAAATCGTATGCTGACAACCCAGTACGAATCGTACTTGACGGGTTGGACAGCCTTTTTACAAATTGTATGGTCTTTTTTACAAGTCCGTGTCGTACAGCTTTTCCCGATCCGATTTGTAAGGATCGGGCCGATCTGTATGTATTTTTCCCGTACGAATCGTACTACACGGGTTGGAAGGGACTTTTACAATTTGTATGGAAAAAAATACAAATCCTATTTGTATGCAAAATAAAAATCCAGGATCAGAATCGGCCCCAAAGAGACAGGAATTGCAAGTTAAGTGTGGGCAGCCATGGAATTCGGCCTCCCTAGCCATCGGTGGTTTTAGCAGTGAACCCAGAAGAGAAATTTTGCGCTCAAGCACTTATTTGTTTTCACAAATTATGCATACAGCAATCTAAATACAATGAAAAATGCATGTAATTTCTTTCTTTGGCAGGTTGATGCTTCAGGCAATGGATAAGGGAAACCCGAACCTTTCTACCACAAGCGAGGTAACAATAGAAGTTATGGACATCAACGACAATGCACCCACCATTCCACCTCTAGAAACGGTTATAGTGCCTGAAGGTAATGTGCAAGAATTTTCAAATGAAAGTTACCTTTTAGTTAAACAATATTGCACTTGGAAGGAGTACTGGCTTATGCAAATATAAATAAATATTTAAAAAACCAAAGATCTATAATCACCTTCCAAATTGGAACTATAGCAACTCTAAAAATGAATTAGCAATTATATATTTTAAGTTAAGGTTTGGGAATTTAACCCTAATACATATTTGTATCTTTTTTTAAAGATATATATTTTCCATTCATTTTTTATTCCTATATTTGTCATTTTTGCACATGAGAGGGCGAACACTTTGAATTTACTCATGTTATGGTTTCATGATATAATACATTTGTTTAGTGTAATCTAATTAATTGTAATTCTTCCAAATACATCCACCCACAAAGGGGTGCAGGTAGACTTGACATAATACAACATATTTTCATCAATCTGAGTTAAACCAACATAGCTGTAATCATTGCATAGTGTCCCATAGTCAGATTGCCCATGTTTTTTACCTAGTTATAAAAATGTAAAGTAGAAGTTGAGCAGTGTCTCTTAACTCTGTAACAGGTAAGGCCCTATACCCCACAGTATTGTAATGTTCAGATTAAATCAGTGTGGCTGCCAACACCAATTTATTCACGCTATATATCAGATATTTAAAACATACATTTCTGCTCTAGAATAATACAGAGGTGCTTACTCAGCTACTGCACAGAGTTTATTCTTGTTCCTTCAGATTACAAATTTGAGAATCTCAAAAGACTATTTTCCAACATGTTTTTCACCTTACTAGGCCTGTTGGCCTTTCTTAAGGATAAAACTGTTACAGTACAAATATAGTTTGGAAATAATATAGTAACAAAAATATTTATTCTAATATGCATTCATTTGTGATATTCTGTGTGCGGTTATGGTAATATAATACGCCAAACAATGACAAGCTCTATAATTGTAGTTCAGAGCTATTGTTGAAAAGGGATAAATGGATGTGAATAACAATAGAGGCACTGTGTAAAGAATGTGTGCAGCACTCAAACAGGAATATAGTGAAAACATACCACAAGCAAAATCCCAAACCAATTTCGAAAAAACGAGTAAATAAAATGACACCAAATGAAAAAAAATTAAATCAGTAGCAGATATTAGTTTTTAAAGTTCTAGGTGAAAACAGTGCCAAAACCACAAAGCACACCCGTGGGTCTCTGGACTGGCTGGACCGAATTAAAATTGCAAGTTTAGGCTGTCTGTGATGGAGCGCAGGTTAGATACAGGGACCAGGTTTGTCCCGATGAAGAGTTTATCTTCTATGAGTCTGTGTTCACTCGAGGAGCCTCATCTGAAGCTTTGCACTGGGGGAAGCCACGGGAAATTAGTCGTTGTTGCGAGGAGCAGCCAGGGCTGGAGCTTCACATTGGCTGCAGATGCAGTCAGTCACTTTTGGCACAAAGAGCTGGTTGCCATTGAAACTTTGTTCTGGCAGGAGAAGTGGTGACTGTTGCTGATGCAAATCCCCCACTCTAAATCACGAATAGGCCCTAGCTTCTGTATTTTCCTCATGAGGGCAGATTTTGCAGGCTTGAGGTGGGAGGAGTATGCTCTGATGCCAGCAAAGAGTCCAAGACCTGTGGGGGGCAGCCTTTGGGGATCTGGACTCACCCCAGCTAAGACCAGCAGCAGGGCTCATGAAGGTCCACTTGGTGCTGGTCAGCTGGGCTGGAGCAGGGAGGCCTGGGAGGCCTGGGGGAACTTGCTGTGTTCCTGTACCTCAAACAGGAGGTCACCCAGCTGACCCTTGGAGTCACTTCTGGGGATCCTGGCTTCAAGTCCTTCTTCTGAATCTTACACAGTCCCAGGAGTGTTCTGATGAGATGTTCTGAAGGTGCTATTCTAATAGCTAGTGGCAATCTGTGTATGTTGGGAAGGGGTTAGGCAGAAACATGGCAATTTCCTAAAAGTGGCATTTCCAGAATAGTAACCTAAAATCTGACCTTACCATTAAAGAGTGTTTTAAATTACAATTCAAATGGGTGGAAGCTGCATTTCTCAATCTGTTGCCATCCTTACGTTATCACTTACTACGTGAAATAAGGTAACCCAGTACTAATATATGGGAGAGATAGCCTCACTACAATGAAAAATTACTTTAGGGTTTTTTCCACTGTCTGGACATGTCAGGACATGTAAAACATAAACACATACATCCTACTTTTTAAATATCATGAACCTTGCCCTGTGAGTCTTTAGGGCGTCCCGAAGGGATGCCATAAATATTAAAAATGAATTTTTAAGCCTGGCAAAAGGTTTATTTTGCCAGGTTGCAATGGAAGATTAGAATTGCTCTTAAGGCTGCAGTGGCAGGCCTGCAATGTGTTTTACGAGGCTACTTTAGCGAATAGCGAATCTTGTAATATTATTCACTATTAGTATAATAATAATTGGACCATAAACAAGGAGAGTGAACTCCTCACCGACGTCCATAAGGATGAGCTGCTTCAGTTCCTGGCACTGATTTTGCCACTGCCGACCCTAGGGGTTGCAAAGGTAGGCAAGGGGCATGCCTGGGGTCGCAGCAGCGACACCTGACGACCCCTAAATGACGTCCATATAAGTATTTCTGCATGCTAGAAACAATTGTACTAGGGTAGCTGCGTTTGCATTTGTGGGAACATGGTTGCAGGAGACCTGCATAATTTGTAATGTGATATGAAGACCTGCAATTATACTCAGGTGAATTTCGGCTGGTGCCAAAATTCGCATGTTACACCGCTTTTTAAAAGTCACAACTTGTAATAGGCGATAATGACCGCATTTTTCATTTCCAGTCCTCAAGAAATCGGATTTTACAAGGTCCGATAATTATCACATCTCGAGCTCCAGGCCACTGGTAATGAAGGCCTTTCCAGAAGAGAATATCTACTGCTAATTAATACATTTTCCTTTTTTGGCCACCAGCCATTAACATTTGCCATTTTATTTCAACATACCGTGCACAAATAAACAATTTAAGATTGTGTTAGTCTTGTGCTTCTAAAATAAATGTTTTATATCCCGCTTCAGATGCACCTCTTGGCTACACCCTGACTCAGTTATCAGCTAACGACGTCGATTTGAATCCAACGATATCCTATAGTTTAACTGACAATGGCAACCCCGGGTTTAAATTTGCTTTGGATCGCTACACAGGAGTCCTCACTCTCGCTAAACCGCTGGATTATGAAGAAGCAGCTGAATACCGCCTGCGGGTGCAGGCTTCCGACTCACTTCATCACACGGAAACGGAAGTCACCATCCGAGTTTCAGATGTGAATGACAACGCACCCATGTTTACCCAGGATTCATATCAGGTAATTATTTTAAAGAGGTAGATAACCTTAGTTCCCTGAATAACAATGCTGAAGATTTCGTTTTTCGTAAAAAAGCAATAAAATGGAACGATATACAGCTGTAAGATGTTTTCTCTCTTGGGCCCAATTTACCAATTCTCATGCAGTGCAGCACAGTGTGAAAAATAGGTGCACTGGGTTACACAAACAATAGAAAACAGGAGAGCCATAATTTACAATTATTCCAATGATGTTATTGGCAGTTCTTACACAAAACATGGCTGAATTGCATAACATACATCTTAACCCAATAACACAATTTGTGCTGTCTAGCATAGGCTTTGTTCTAGACAGCGGCGGCTCCTCCACTATGGCGAGGAGCATCGCCTCCCCTTCAAGCAGCATAAAAAGAAAATGAAAAGAAAACGATAATAAGCCCAGGATTATTACCATTTTATTATGTTTCTCTGAGTTTTGGGGGTGGGGCCAGGGGGATGACAGGCACCGACGGGGAGTTGTATGCACTGTTATCAGTGCGCATGATGGTTTGGTCTTCCATCTCAGTCTGGCCAAACCGCCATGCTCACTGAAGCTGTTTCAAACCCGAGCTGCGTTACCGCGTTGGAGACAGCAAGCACAAGCTCCCAGTCTGAAAATTATTAGCACCCGGGCCAATCATGAAGCAGCTCTCCTACTTTCAGGATTGGCCACTGGGGAGTCTAGGAGTGTGTGCCTGTAGTTAAGCCACAAGAGGAGCAGAAGACCGGTGGTACGGAGGGTTGCAGGCAAGTTTTTTTCTCCCTTTTTTCATTGTAGTTCCTCAGCCCCGTCCGCCACTCACCTCTCATCCTGGTCGCTACTGGTTCTAGAGCTATACTAGCAGTACAAAATCCTACACATAAACATCTGCAGAAGCATCAACCATATAAGCTGTGTGTTTTGTGTTCAGCACACTTGTTATATCTTATGTTTCTGCAGCGAATGACTGTTTCTGGAAGGAATGCACTATACGTCTCTGATGAAGCTTAACAAGGCAGAAACCAGCCTGGAGGTGCTTGTGTTCCCTCCTGAATGGTATCTCATATGGTATTTTGGGATGGACATTAGTGACAGGGGCAGTACCGATTGACAGGCTTTTATTTAGAGTGGCATGCTTGGAGAAACCGATGAGCTGGGATGCAACCCAGAGCAATGACAAGTGGTTTATTCTTTTTGCAAGCATTCCTCTCATCACCGTTTGTGTATTTGGCAAATAACCACTTTCCTTATTATTTGCTTTTGATTTTAGGTGGCTTTCGATTTTGAGGCAAGGCCAGTTGATTAGGCACGCATCAGAACCTTCCAGTGTTTGTGCTGACCTGACCAAGAAATGCCTTTTTAGGTCGAGCCTAGGCAGCGTGCATGCACAGTCTGCAAGACTTGTTGTTATCTGCTCTAACAGCTTTTGGCATTCCCATGAATTGTCATTTGTTTCTTGTTGAGCCATTTCAGAAATACATGGTTTTTATTGGTGCATTGGGTCTGATTCTCCCGCCTTTGTGTGCTTGGGTCATGCTCAGGCGATTTCACTCATTGTCTGCTTGCGTTGGCCATCCCAATACGTCCGCGGTTCCACCTGGTCATCCTGATCTGCCTTTTTATTTTATAGGATATCAATATCGTGTTATGTTTTCAGGCCGTTTCATGGAGCAAAGTGGCAATTTCTGTCCATTAGCTGTTGAGCCATGCCAATAGCTCTAACTCAAAAAAATGCGAGACCTATTGCATTTCTAATGCTTTTTTTTCATATATCATCAGATCAGTGGCCCATTATGGCACAAAGCAGTTTTTACATTGCGCAAAGGCCACCTTTTACTGCTAAAACATTTAGCAATGCAGTCAATTGACGCTGCTGTTTTTACCACTTTGCATACACAAATCTGGGCCTGCAGTATGAACTGTGCTGTAGCATTAGTGTGTCTGAGACTGTCTCTTTTAGAGGAGTAAAAGTATTCAGATACACTAGTTTTCGCTACACTATATCTGTATTTGATGAGAACAAAATTAATAGACCATTTAGAATTAAATTAATTCAATTGTCTACTTGAAATGGGCTGGTTTATATGGCACACTTAGTTATCAAGTAACTTAAAATGTAATTCTTGCTTCAACTACTACTGTAATGCATATGTTATGAAGAATCATGTATGGGCAGGAGGAAGAAGGCTTGTATGATAGTGTTAGTGTCACACTAAGTATTGAAACCATTCTTTCACCTAAAAGTGTCTATATCCATCGCAAAGGTAAAGACCTTAAACTTAAAAATACTATTTTTAAATACTTCGTAATTTGTGTTCCAGTGAAACAGGGTACATAAAGACGTTTGGACTTCTAAAGCTTTGGTACAAATTCAACTCAAAGGCTGGGAGGACATGTTGAAAGTTACCACTGAAAGGTTGCTGGTATCGAAGTTAAACCAAGAATGCCCACTAAATAGACAAAATCAGGGCTGTAGTAAATCCCACAAAATAGATACTCATGCTCTTTCAACACACTATATAACCAGAAATCCTAAAACAAAAATTCCCAAATAATTTGAAAAACATATTATGAAAATTAGGCTTGTGATATTTGAAGATTATGCTGGCTGAACCAGTGAAAAAATTATTTTTCAGTTTTATGAAAATCAAAAGAAAGGTTCATGTTCAGTCATTAAAAACAAGTGTAATGTAAGACTTTTAGAAACATCATACATTTGAAATGCACCCTTTAGTAGGTGGCCAAAGCAGTCATTGTCTGCAACTGTCTGCAGACCTATTAGACTGCTCATGCAATGCCAACACTGGAAGTATGTATGTATTTATGTATGTATGTATGTATGTATGTATGTATTTTAATGCTTGTTAAGCGCGACTGTCACCCAGAGGGTATCCTGGCACTGAGATCAGTTCAGCCATCTGGTGTATGCTTAGACTGCTCTTGGAAAGAGATATGTTTTGAGATCCCTTTTAAACGAGACCAGATCTTGTCTGCTCCTCAGTGTCAGAGGTAGAGTGTTCCACATTGAGGCGGCTGTGAAGCTAAAGGCACGGCCGCCCATTCTCACTCTATTTATCCTCGGAATTCTCACTAGGAACGCTGATGCGGATCTCAAAGGTCTGGCGGCCTGGTACCACGAGAAGAGATTTTGCAGTGGTATTGGTCCTTGACCATGCAGAGCTCCAAAAATCAGGCATAGAGCCTTATAGGAGATCCTCTGCTGGACCGGTAACCAATGCAGGTCAGCCAAAGCTCCGGAGGAGGAAGCCGAGCGTGGAAGGGACAAAGCTAATTTAGCCGCCATATTTTGAATCCTTTGTAACTTAAGGATCAGGGTCTTTGGAGCTCCCAGTAGTAGTGCGTTGCAGTAGTCCAACCTACTGAGAATGGTACTACGCACTACTTCTGCTCTAGCTTCCCGAGGAAGAAGCGGCAATATCTTCCGAAGAGCACGGAGCAAACCCATACAAGTCCCTACAGTCCTGTTCACCGAGACGTCAAGTTGTAAATTTGGTTGGAAGTATGTAGTCCAACCGATTACTGTCTTCCCTGTTTTGCCATCCCTACCTGTAGTTCTTGCATTCTACTTCCCTACCACCTGGCCTGTTCACTTTCTACTTAGACCCTTGCCACCATATCCTGAATGTGAAAGGTATCCATCTGCAGCCCCACCCACAGAAATATGAGGTGCATGGTGCATACTTTTGTGTCCTAAATATAGAGTGCTCTACTACCTGTTGACCAGCGTACTCCACTCAGGCTACCATAACAAAGACGATATATCTCTAATGCAACTCAAGAGCAGTGGTAGGAAAGGGGCCACAGGAGCGGGGGTGCCAGTGATGCTGGTATGAGCCAGGAGCAGTGTAGGTGCTAATTCTGGGGTGAGTGAAGTTAGCCTAAGCCTGCCTAGAGAAAAAGCCTATTCCCCAACAGCCACTTTTTATATCCCTGATGCCTCTAGAATATGTTGTGACTAGTGTATTATATGTAGACAGATTCTCTGCACAGGATGCTGGAATGTCCTTTCCCACTGTTCATTTCTGGGATCAGTGTCAGAGCTACTGGCAGCATCCCATGGCACCTAGACATTCAAATGTATTACATTTCTGGCCTCTATGGGGTGTGCTACCCTTTTAAGGGCAGTCCTGCGAGTGTCCCTCTTTGTTGATATTTTGAGATTACGGTGTGAGTTGCATTGAATAAGACTGTCATGTTTTGTGATCACTTGCCCTGGGTGGGAGTTGAGGCCACTGAACCAGTATTCCTTGTTCATGTAGGATGCATAGGTGTGGAATGGGTCAGTGATCCATGTCACTGATTAGTAAAGGTAGCATCAGCAAAGGGATCGGGAAGTCAAGTGCATGGAGGGTGTCAACTTGGCAGCTGTGATAGTTAAAAGAGTTTCTTCGGGGATGTGGCTTGGCTAGCCATGAAGTAGGATGTGCGTTGCAAATTGCCTGCTGGTAATGGGCCCCAAAGCCACAACCTGCCGAACCCCCGGAACAATGAGGGTCTTTGTCGAAATGCCGGTGGTGTGAGGCAGAGCTGATACGCCAAATGCAGACAGCTGTTGCTCCTGAAATTAGCTGAGTGTGAGGTGGTGCGGGGCCAAAATGGTGGCAAAAGCCTTGATCCAGCCACAAGACCACCACTACAGAGCGGTGGCGAGAGTTGAAGAGGCTACCAATACTGCCCTGTGCTGTGGAGCAGTGGGCAGCCCGGAGACTGCGATGAGGAATGTCGCCCAGACACAGCAGGGAGAATGAGACGGTTGGATTGGGGCATAGGGCGATGTTCCTCTGGGGCCTGGTGCTGCAGCGGGTGTATTTCGGCCCGGGCGTCCCCGGGAAGAGGAGTCCAATTCTTTCAGCAGCAGCAGAGGACAAAGGCTGCATTGGCGGCATAAGACTGCATGCCAGGAGTGCTTCCTCCTGAGCCTCTCCTTGTCCTCACCCTGTCCCATGGGAGAGAAACGGCTCCTATGCCTTGCGCACTCTTAAAGAAAAGCAGATTGGTGAAGAGAAGGAGATGATAATTGCTACCATGGGGCAGGAGGTCTAGTCCACTGAGCTGTTGTGAGACGAGCAACCGGAGGAGAAAGAGGGCGATAGCGAAGTCCCGTGCTGCCAAGATGAAATCTGAAGGCGCAATGGCAGATGAGGTCAAAGAAGGTGCAATAGCAGTGGATGAGACAGGGACCTCCCCGTTGGCTAATACAGTGCCAATCCTGATGTCAATTAAAGACATCAAGGTAAAGTTAGAGACCCAAATAATGGCGGTGGTGAACAAGGAAGGGATCTTGAGAGATGATTAAAAAAAATTGGAGGTGTAGGTGAAAGAGAAAGAAACACAACTCCACACTGTCAAACCGACTGTAAAGCACCTAACACGGCAATGCACCACCATGACGAGGGAGCTTAAGGTCCTCACAGACCACCTGGAGGATGCAGAGGGAAGATCAAGGTGACATATGTGCGATTAGTAGGCTCCCAAATAAAGCGGAGGGACTCAATGTAGAACTGTTTGTTGAGGGAAGGTTGGTTGTGCCAGTGTTGCATGGGTGCCCCTTGCATATCTTCTCAGAGGAGAGAACCCACAGAATCCCGGGTCTGGCACAGGTGTTGGAGGCAACCAATAGGCAGATCATAGTATGGCTGAACTTTAGGGACCGAGATAAAATCCTTTAAATGTCACACAAACATGGCCCATGGAGCAATGGCGGCAGCGATGTGGATACATACCCGGACTACACTAATCTGGTGCAGAAACAATGGGGTTCTTTTGTGCCACTAATAAGAGTTATGAGGTAGCTGAATATGAAATATGTGCTTTTCTTTACTGCAAAACTGCAGATCATACACAAAGAGACCACCCACTTTATGATGTTGGCACAGAAGGTATAGAACTAGCTACAAACAACAGAGGCTATGGCTGGTGCCAAAAGCTCACCGGAAATCTGACTCTGGCTGGAAGAGGACCCCCAGGGGAAGGAACAAGGCCCCCCGTAACTAAGGCGCAAATGCATGTGGAACAAGTCAAAACAGTGATGGAGATCAAACAGTGCAGCAACGTCCTTGAGAACAACAAGTGGAGATCATTGGCACGTGAACCCAAGAGTGCAAAACAGAGCCTGAAAATGAGCAGTAGCAGCTACTGGTAGTGACCCCAATGACTGCGGAGACATTGTTTAAGTTATCAGAAACCGGCACTGAGGCACTATGTCTGCACACGCAAGGATCACGCATAGTGTGCTGGAACTGGACTTTGGGGTACTAGACAGGAGTGCAATATGGGACTACAGGTACCGTACTGAGAGACTGAGATAAGGAGGACACGTAAATGCACTCTGTAGCAGGAATTGGGCCAGGTAGCGGCACCCCTGCAAGAGGCGCACTGCAGAGTTAGAATATGTTGATTTTGTTTGGGATCTAACAAACCATGAAATGGTGTGAAGTGATCAGTTCCAGGATCACGGCATGACAAGGTAGGGAGGGGGTAGGTGGAAGGGAAGTTCATGACACAAACAGGCTGAGGACATTCCTGTGGGCCCCCCGTGCATTGCCATGGCAGTGCTGCAGCATTCCATATATGATGGTGGTGTAGTGCTGCTGAATGTCAGGAAGTGCTTTGAGTCATCACAGGTCAGAATTGCCAATGACTGGGAATGCACGGCCTAGGGTGCCCCAGCTTTCCAGGTGGACATATTGGGTATGGGCAACAAGAGCTACTTGCATGCACTATATGGGGGAAAGCTGGGTATGATAGCGAAGCCTGCCACATTGGCGGTAATAGCTCTGTGGTTTATACTGAACAGAGAAATTAAATGGGATAAAAGGTTAACCTAAAAGAGCCTGTTGTGGGAAAGTACCGGACTGGAGCTTCCTGGAGCATTACAGAGTTTCCAGAGGTGGGATGACATTGGCCTCTCCACCCTAGCATATGTGTGGGATGCAAATGGGATTGTACCATTTGAGCACTTGCAGAGGGAACATCAGATGTCAGTGACTCAATGGTTCAAGTATAGAGAGTTGCAGCAGGCACTCCATGGGCGCATTCCCAGGGATGAAGAGACCCAAGAGGAATTCCCACTGGAATTGAGGTCACTGGATGGACATGTCTGGTCAAAGGCTAGTTCGTTAAAATACGGGGCATTACTGAAAAACATGCTGGGGAGGCTGCAAGACCATTGGGAGCAGGAGCTGGGTGAAATAGACGAGGAAGATTAGAAAACTGCGCTCAGCTTCCCTACGTAAGTGGCCATTAGGGTATGCTATCAGTTGATTCAACTAAAGATCCTGCATAGAACGTACTGTAAGAGAACCCTGCTACATAAAATGGGGAAGGTAGAGGATGTGAAGTGCCTCCGTAACTGTGGGATGGAAGTCTCTTTCATGCACACTCAGTAGCACTGCACTTCTGGGAAGCTGTCACCAAATTGTTAGAGGATGCGATTAGGGGGCATACTGCGATGCAGCCCAAACTTGCGTTGCTTGGGATATGAGACCACATGGAGGTGACAAGTTATGAGAAGATCCTGGTGAATATTAGATATATGGGGTAAAAGAGACATAGCCCAGAGATGGGGAAGTGGGGCTGCCCCCTGAAAAAAGGCTTGGGTGGAAGGTGTGGATAAATGCATGTTGTTGGAAAGAGAGGTAAACAAAGGCAGGGCCTGTCTGCAGAAATTTGGAAAAATATGGGGGGCTGGTTATCAGACAGTGGGTGCTAGTGTTAACAACAGTGTGAAAGGGGACACTACAAAAGGAGAGGGGTAGAGAGCATGGGAGGACTCCGGGATGGTAGGGCCGAGTAGGCACACATAACCGCCCTGAGGGGAAGGAATTGAATGTGAACTATCTGCCCAGTGAACTGTTACCAGTATAGGATACTGGCTGAATTCATTCAGTTGATGATCTAGAGGGTCTAGAGAGGTGAAGAGGTTTCTGAGACATGGGTATGATGCATATAATGTGCCATTGCACTCTTTATGAATGATGATTACTTATAATAATAAGACAGAGTTTAAAAAAATGTATTCTTGGTATAGTGCCTCGTACTTTTCCATGGTGTTGGGGCATCCAGTACTCAAGGTGTAGGGTTTAAGTTGTTTGCAGTAGTGTGGGTATAGAGTTTAGTGATCAGGATGATGATTGACAAATAGGTGACCATTGTTGGTAAAAATATGTTAGTTTGACAAATAGATCATGTTGCTTGTTTATGGATTGTGGTATCAGGTTTGTCCTCTTCGTACACTTTATGCCACTTCATACTTCTCCTCCAAGTCTATCTGGGCATGCATTACATGCATCTCGCATCCAGCCAATCCCACACCATACAAAGCCTTTGGTCGGGCACGGCATGGTGGTGGCTGTGCACTGTGGCCAGGCCCTGTGGCCAACCCCTCTTGCATAGACTTTGGCCATGCGTGGCATAGGGTTGGCTGCAGGCCAGGCCCTCTGCCCAACCCCCACTGCTGTACAACACCCCCTCTACTCCTGAGCCCTGGGCAGTGGCCAGTGGGAGGAGTGGGTTTGAGCGCAGGGTCGATGTGTCATTTTAAGTAAGGCAGACCTACTGACTGTGTCAAAGGAGCATAACACTAAAATATAACAAGCATTGACATGGCCAAAAGGTCTCGCCTGGGACCTTATAAGTATTTAGCCATGCAGCACATTATCCTGGGTGCTACAACATGTACTGTTATTTCACATGCGACTGGTAACGGCCACTCGCATCCAAGGATGTGCTGCTTGATAATATACCTCTGTGATCCGTATATTTTTTCCAAGGTGAAGAGCTTACATTGTCAATGCAGATTCTGATTAATATACGTTTATAACGAAAGTGTTTAGAAAAGGAAGGAATGGAAATGGAGAAGAGGTAATATTATAACATTTTAAGTGAAAAAGGTGAAGGAGGCTCTGAAAAAAGAGAGGAACTCCGAGAAAAAAGTGTTTGGAGAAGGACAGAGTGTGAAAATTAGAATATAGAGGGAATCAGCAAAACGGCATTTTGAATGGAGGAATACATAAGAATTAAAATACCCCACTTTACATTTAAAGTATATTGCAAATGACTGATTCCAGTGCCTTATAAAGGAACTTGGCCTATAGCCTTGTGCCTCTGCATAGTCCTATAACCCTTGGCTGTCTTGTCACATCCTTATATACAACCGGATTAGTTTATTTCAAGACTGCTAGGTCACCTTGGACCTTCTTTAGGAATGACTCATGGGTCTGAATGAATGTCAGTGTCCTTCAGCGTCTACTGACAGGCGGAAACTCGATCAAGCATCAAACAACAATCAATGCCGAGATTACGTGCATAACAGTACGTGCAAAGCGTCCGTCGTTTGCCCTGCCAGTGTTCCTCAGGCCTTGTCTGGATGGAGGGCCACAGACGACGGCAGCGTACCTTCCAGTGCCAGATACCGAGAGAATGCCAACCGTGATGTCACTTGTAATTGTGCCTGTGGTGACGCAGGCACCTGCCATCTGGGAAGCGTACTGAGGCCCATTCTTCCGTCTCATAGGCCCTCAGCATCTCGGCGGTAATGAGCTGGGATCCGTGTTGACCTTGCCCTGTGTTAACCAGTGACCTAGATGAGAGAAGTTCACAAACCAGCAGCCATATATTTGCGCGCCACGGGGTGCTAGGTACTATGTAGACCCGGAATCGTGTTCACATTACAGTGCTGCGTGCTAAAAAGTCATAACAAGTTGTATTTTTGTGATATAGTAGAAGTTAATTGCAGTGACAACACACAATGCAAGGAAAACGCAGCAAAATAAAAAGCATACTAAATTCTTGGAAATACAAAGAGTCGAGTGCCCAAAACAGAGGTTGCCCCGACAAAGCTTGGCAGCCTATCAAAAATGATTTCATGCCCCATGGATAAAAAAATCAAATTTAACAAGAGTGCTATTCATTTGTAGAGGCCTAATAGAATTCTCGGTATTCATCTTTTGAAATGAAAGGGTACGTCATCATTTTGGACCGCAATAGATGATGCGCAGTACAGTAATAAATGAGAACAGGTGTGTGTGTGTGTCAGTGTGTGCACGTCTCTATGTTTATGACGCACAGGCCTCACTTTACCCAGCCCTTTCTTGTTTTGACCTTTGTCCTACAGAAGAAAATAGTGAATCTTTAATGTGCTGTGAAATTAAACTGTTTTAGCTTTAGAGATGCCTCAAACAATTATTTTCTGTCTAATCACATGTAGCGTCCATCATTGGACCCCGTCATTTTACAAGAGTCGTCCAGCATGGATTCTTTTTATTTTTTTACCTGCTTGTATTTTACTTATCTGGGCTTCTAAATTGAAGAAGTAATGACAAGGTCAACCTCTTTGCCTTTTTTATACTGCAAAATGTTAGTGTTGATTACATTGCGTCTTGATGTTTAGTTATGGTAAGAGCTTGCGTGGGAAGATACATTATGTATTTATTAAAACCGTGATAATCACAGGCATAGTTATTATTAACACCACTACCATTACCACCGCAATTATGACCACCTATAACAATGTTACAACCACCACCATTACAACACCAGCATTTGTGCATGCATGTTTTATTACTTGAAATATAAAAGCTGACCAATAGCCAGTGCTTATTTTTAGTCTATCTATCTGTATTTTTAGCTGTTTAAACTTTATTTTAGCTCTCCACACGTTTTGCTCCTTACACAGCTGTTTATTCTGTGTTCTGTGTTTGCGGGGCAGGGGTGTGGGGTTGGGTGGGAGTTGGGGATACGAAGCATGTACATGGTATGGTCAGTGAGTTATGGGTTTATTTTGATGGTTTTATTCCATACTGCTTTCTAAATTAATCATCTAGTCCCCAGAAGAGTTATATTTTTGACAATACTGTGCTATGCAGTATCTGTATCACTTTCCCTCTACAGCAGCTTAGGGTACGCCTTCTCTATTTGCTATCACTATGTTGGATGAATCAAGTGTAAGAAAAAAGTACCTTCATTATTGAATTGGAATGAAATAGAAGTGCACAATGTGAAACTAAAAACCCTACGATCAATCCCGGATTCCCAACTAGGCAATTGTTTTATTTCACTTTGCCTCCCTTTTTAGGTTGAGCATTCGAGACCTGTTGTATATAATTTACTATATACTTTAGTATATATACTTTATAAGTATATACTTTAGTATATACTTAAATGTGTATGTACTTTGTGGGCTCTAGAGATCAATTCCTAGGACTTGTCTGCTTCCGCTTAGGGACTTTTTTTTCTGTTCAACTTCCTCTATTTAACTGTCTTGATAGAAAACGACCTGCAGAGGTCAGTAGAATACCAGAATTGCTTTTTGCTGAGGGACTTTCTTTTTTTAATTTTTCTGGCAACTGCCTCTATTTAACTTTCTTGATAGAAAACGACCAGCGGAGGTCTGTGTGTTAATAAAATACACTTTTTCGAATTTTCAAGAGACTTTGGCCCTGATTACGAGTTCGGCAGTCCATTGGGCTCCCAAACCCGTGGCAGAGGTGAGGTGGCGGTCGCGGACCGTTGCATCAGTGGTCCGACTGCCGTATTTTGAGTACAGCAGTCGTACCATTTTGGGACAGCTGCAACCACCAGGAATCCACAATCCCTGGCAATGATATGGCGGCGTGAGACCTCAATATTCTTGGCAGACCAAAGCATGTTACAGGTTTCCTCACTGCCAGCGGCCTCCTGGCGGCGTTCATGCCATGAAACAGCTGGCGGTGAGGAAACTAAGGGGGCTCTACAGGGCCCTCTGGTGCCACAGGCTATGGGAATGCATTCGGGGGCACATAGTGTTCCCCTCCCCTGTCAATATGCACACCCATTTCCTTCACGGCATGGACGTAACAGTCCATGCAGTGTTGGAACTTGCTTTGGTGTTCCCATTGTGGTGCCTTTTTTAAAGGTACCACCATGGGAACGCAGTGGGAACGCCAAAGGATCGCCTGCCAGACAACGAGAAAACTCATAATTTAGCAGGCAGTTGGCGTTGAAGTTTGGCGGGGCGGGGGCATACCGCCCGCTACTGCGCCGCCAAGCTTGTTATCAAGCCCTTTGTCTTTTTTATACACGTTTGTTGTAAAATGTTTTAAAATATTAATTTGTTCCTAAAGTGATGCAGAATTCCTTATTTGTTTCTTTTTTTAAATTTCAGTTATCTTGGAAATAAATGCTTGCCTGTTTGTATAACATTTTTCGGAAAGTTAGAGCTGTCTTAAGTAAACAGCAGCCTAGTGTGGTTGTTCAGCAGGGGGCCGCATGTGAAGGTCAGGAGGGCCGCAAGCGGCCCGGTGGTCATACTTTGAGCATCACTGCGTTAGAGAATACACTTCACCCTTGAAGATGCCTTCTCGAAGCCATTTCTAATTTCCTGGGTCCTTTTCATGATTCTTTTATCTGGTGACTCAGCTGAAGGTAGAGCTTTGCATTTGGACTGGACAATTGTGTCTTCTGACCTTGAAAGCAACCCCCCTTACATGCTTGCCTAAAGCTGTCCAGTAAGTGTTCATCAACACAGTAGCTGTGCACAAAATACAGAATACTGTCTTTTTCCTCTTGGGAACACATTTATGTTTTTCTCACTTTATTAAGTTTGAACACTTTTTAGAAAAATAAGGTGGTCATCTGTCCTAGTGTGAGCAAGTTACAAAGCTAGACCAGGCATTGCTAAACTGGGCATCACAGTAATATCACACACTGCACTGTCACAGGATGCAGTCAATTGAGTCATTTCATCTGCCACTGTGGGCATGATCCCTCGAAGACCTCCTCAAACTGTTTTCGTAATCTCAAGATCCACTGTCAAACTCGCAGAGTAAATTTAAGGTGTTATATTTAATACAATGTTATACATAATAATAATAATAATAATAATAATCAGCATTTATTAAGCGCCTGGCTGCACAAAACTGTGTGTCCCCGCGCTGACTGCAAATGCAAACCATCAAGAGGACCAAGAGTCCGGCGAGCAGAATTAATTTTTAGGAAATAGATACGTTTTGAGTCTAGCTCTGAACCTTGTTTCAGATGGCTCCATCCGCAGCTGGATTGGCAAGGCATTTCAGAGCTTGGTGGCCAGATAGCGGAAGGATTTTCCTCCCATTTTAGCTTTAGTGATGCGGGGGATTTTAAATAGCATCGTGCCTGCTGATCTAAGATCTTTGATCGGCCTATGGATGGTGATGAGGCCTCTCAGATAACTAGGGCCTTTGTTTTGGGCAATGCGGTGTGCGTAGCAGAGAGTTTTAAATATAATTCTCTCTTTTACAGGGAGCCAATGAAGCTTGGCCAGCGCATTTTTCGTAGATGCTCTCCGAGGGAGACCGAGCACCAGTCGTGCTGCAGAATTCTGTATGCATTGTAACTGGTGCAGACTCTTTTGATTAAGGCCAAGTAGGAGAGCATTACCATAGTCCAAATGGGGGGATATTAGGGCATGGACTATGGTCTTTCTCGCTTCTGTCGGAAGAAGGTCTAAAACTTTACGCAGTACTTTTAGGGTGCTATAGCATTTGCTTGTCACTTTGTTTACCTGGGCTCTACCTGAGAGATCGGCGTCAAGCATGACTCCGAGGTTCTTCACCTTCTCTACAGGCACAGGTAGTTCACCCAACTCGCTAGGCCACCATGCATGTGACCAGACAGAAGTATCTTTCCCTACTATCAGAACCTCTGTTTTATCTCCGTTTAAACGGAGGCAGTTGGCATTCATCCACGTCGCTATGCTGAGCATGCAGTTGGAGAAGTTGGAGGCTAAGTCTCTACTGTCTGGCGTTATTTTGAACACCAGCTGGGTGTCGTCGGCATAGCTGACAATGCCCACCCCAAATTCCTCCGCAATGTGTGCCAGGGGTTCCATGTAGATGTTAAATAAGGTGGGGCTCAAACTAGAGCCCTATGGAACCCCATGGCTAACAGTGCGAGGTGATGACTTAAAGGGTGGGCAATGAAGTTGGAAAGTTCTGTCAGTTAGGTATGACTGAAACCAGGTGAGAGCAGAGTCTTTTACTCCCATGTCTGAGAGTCGAGACAGCAGTGTAGAGTGCAGCACGGTGTCAAATGCTGCACTGAGGTCCAATAGGACCAGCGCAGCTGTCTCTCCCTCATCCACCAGTTTCCGTATCTGCTCGGTGGAATACAGAACGGCTGATTCCGTAGAATGGCCTGGTCTAAACCCTGATTGGGAAGGGTGGAGGAGTGATTCTTTCTCCAGAAACTCCATGAGTTGGAGATTGGCCACCTTTTCTATGATCTTAGCACAGAAAGGGAGAAGAGAAATTGGCCGCAAATTTTGGAGCTGAGTAATTGGAATGTTCGGTTTCTTTTTTAGTGGTATTACCTGGGCAGATTTCCAATTTCTCAGGACATTGCCTTCCCGGAATGAAGTTGTGATCATGTTGCTTATATGATCCAATAATAAGCTTTCCATGACCGCTTTGTACTGTTCCGGTGGGCAAGCATCCATAGGGGAGCCTGAAGAAATACTGGTTATAATTTTAGCTAGTTCCTGTTTATTAGGGGTCCTAAAGTTGGTAAGCTGGGGTTTATTGGAACAGGAGGCTAGGATCTCTACCTTATTTTTATCTGGCCTGGTGCTGCTAGAAAACGTAGCATGAATTTTTTCTACCTTCTCCACAAAGAAGTCGGCTATCTGGTCGCATATCTCCGTGGAGTAGGTATCTTTGGTATCCAAGCGAGATAGTGTGGTAATTTCTCTATAGATACCGAATAATTCTTTGGTAGGGTTTTTGGCTTCTACAATCCTGTTTTTGTAATGGAGACTTTTCTCTAATCGTACCAATTTTTGGTATTTTTTCAGCTCTGTTCTATATTTTTCTTTGAGTTCTGGAGTGTAGTTTTTCCTCCACTGACGTTCGATGGATTTACATAGGGCTTTAGCCTTTTTCAATTCTTCAGAGAACCAAGGGGCATTTTTAGTTAGTCGAGCTGGGGGTTTGGTCGTCCACGGAGCAATCTTGTCTAACGCTTTAGTTAGCCATGATTCAAAGTTATCCCATACTTCCTGTAGGGAATCGCCTGTTGCCAGGGGATGTGCAGTGAGTTCTTGCAGCAACAAATCAGGGGTGCACTTTTTAAAGTTACGGCGTCTGTAAGGAAGAATTTTCGCATTTAACTTGGTGATGCTATTTTTGGCTATTTTAAATGGTACCATACTATGGTCAGACCATAATAGTGGAACAGGTGGTGAAGTTTTCACGCCTTCCCAGTTCGTGAATATCGGATCTAATAGATGCCCGTGTTGGTGCGTGGGCAAGGTGGATAGAAGCTTGAGGTCGATTGCATTGAAAGCATTTAGAAGGAGTTGCGCTTCCTTGGAGTGGCTGTCCTCTAGATGGATATTAAGGTCGCCAAGTATGATAATATTTTTGTGTCTGATGGCTAGCTGAGTGGCCAGTTCAATGAGTTGGCTACAGAAAGACAGGGCTGCTCCAGGGGGTCTGTATATTAGTAGTCCCGTGATTGTATTGGAGGTATCTAATTTGATGGTAAATCTACCGCACTCACTATCCGTAATTTTTTGTTCGATTAAAGTACACTCAAGATTATTTTTGAAGATCATTGCCAGTCCTCCCCCCCGTTGTTTCTGGCGGTCTATTCTCAGGAGGCAATAGTTGCTCGGTATCGCCTCTAAGATCTCCGGGGCGGAGGCTTCATCTAACCATGTTTCGGTTAGAAACATGATGTCCAGATCTCCATTGGTCAGCAGGTCGTGAATTTCAATTTTATGCTTAGGCATAGACCTACAGTTAAGTAATGTCATGTTAAAGTTCAAAATTTTAACCGAAGTTGAATTACTGTTGGGAAGGAATTGATGGCATATATTACACTGTGCAGGTAGAGATAATGGATCTGTAGCATGCAGACAATCAGATGAGAGTGGCTTACCAAGTTTCATCAGATTAGCTTTAGTGTAATGATAGCGAGGACTCTGATTGGTATGTGACTGTAAAGGTGATGGGGGACCGGATCTGTGGAGTCCTGCCCCGAGCCCCGTCCGGTCACGGACGGGCGCAGACGGGCAGGACTCTGGCTTGACTCCGGCGCGCGATCGGCGCGCCCGCAATGCGCGTCCGCTGCGCGGAGCCATTGACGTCTGTATTTATGACGTCGTCCTTGCGACGTTCTCAGCGAGCCCACACTGATATGGCCGCTGTTGTATTCACCCAGTCCCTGCAGGTGACGGCCCTTTAATCGGCCACACCCACCGAGAGAGTCCGAGCAAGTAGGCTGCTCTGGCTGGGAGAGCGGAGCGAATCTCCGAATCTCAGGCACCCTTCCTCACAAAGATAATGTGTGTGTGCCTAAGTGGCGATGTTTATGAATTTTAAAATCAAATGTGGCAAGATCGCGTCTAGCACTTCAGCGCGATGGGGGGGAAGGACACACAGGGAGAAATCAAACAGGTCACAATTTAACAATGTAAAAGTGTTTAAAAAAGCATAACCTCCCGGCTCAAGCCTCAGGAGGGAAAGCAGCAGTCTACCGGCTTGTGGTCTGACCTGTATTTATGACGTCGTCCTTGCGACGTTCTCAGCGAGCCCACACTGATATGGCCGCTGTTGTATTCACCCAGTCCCTGCAGGTGACGGCCCTTTAATCGGCCACACCCACCGAGAGAGTCCGAGCAAGTAGGCTGCTCTGGCTGGGAGAGCGGAGCGAATCTCCGAATCTCAGGCACCCTTCCTCACAAAGATAATGTGTGTGTGCCTAAGTGGCGATGTTTATGAATTTTAAAATCAAATGTGGCAAGATCGCGTCTAGCACTTCAGCGCGATGGGGGGGGAAGGACACACAGGGAGAAATCAAACAGGTCACAATTTAACAATTTAAAAGTGTTTAAAAAAGCATAACCTCCCGGCTCAAGCCTCAGGAGGGAAAGCAGCAGTCTACCGGCTTGTGGTCTGACCTGTATTTATGACGTCGTCCTTGCGACGTTCTCAGCGAGCCCACACTGATATGGCCGCTGTTGTATTCACCCAGTCCCTGCAGGTGACGGCCCTTTAATCGGCCACACCCACCGAGAGAGTCCGAGCAAGTAGGCTGCTCTGGCTGGGAGAGCGGAGCGAATCTCCGAATCTCAGGCACCCTTCCTCACAAAGATAATGTGTGTGTGCCTAAGTGGCTATGTTTATGAATTTTAAAATCAAATGTGGCAAGATCGCGTCTAGCACTTCAGCGCGATGGGGGGGAAGGACACACAGGGAGAAATCAAACAGGTCACAATTTAACAATTTAAAAGTGTTTAAAAAAGCATAACCTCCCGGCTCAAGCCTCAGGAGGGAAAGCAGCAGTCTACCGGCTTGTGGTCTGACCTGTATTTATGACGTCGTCCTTGCGACGTTCTCAGCGAGCCCACACTGATATGGCCGCTGTTGTATTCACCCAGTCCCTGCAGGTGACGGCCCTTTAATCGGCCACACCCACCGAGAGAGTCCGAGCAAGTAGGCTGCTCTGGCTGGGAGAGCGGAGCGAATCTCCGAATCTCAGGCACCCTTTCTCACAAAGATAATGTGTGTGTGCCTAAGTGGCGATGTTTATGAATTTTAAAATCAAATGTGGCAAGATCGCGTCTAGCACTTCAGCGCGATGGGGGGGAAGGACACACAGGGAGAAATCAAACAGGTCACAATTTAACAATTTAAAAGTGTTTAAAAAAGCATAACCTCCCGGCTCAAGCCTCAGGAGGGAAAGCAGCAGTCACCCTGTATGGTGCAAGCTAGGGGCGTAACACAGGCCCTGCAGCCCCCGTGGTGCGGGGTGGCCCCAAGCTCCTGGGGGCCCCCTCGGCACTGCACTCTCGCCAGAGAGCTCCTGAATGACCCCGGAGGGGGCCCCTCTACATACCTTGCAGGGAGGCCCCCTCAATTTTCATTACGCCAGTGGTGCAAGCCACTCCGAGCTGTTGAAAATCTTACACATTGATCATATGATTGGCAGGAGTGGGGTTTCTAGGATAATCTGGAATAATTTTCAGCCTGGTAGATAGACTTGCTTTCCCTGAAAAAGGCTGAATTCTTTGTTTAAATGTTCTTTTTTTAATTTTCATTGTGACCCTTGTTCTAATATTGCACCCTCTGGCCCCTACAGTCTCACTCTCCAACTCCAGTTTGAACCCTCTTGGTTTCACTCATCTATTTATTTAAAAGGGCAGACTACTGGTTATGCTGTACATGTGATTTTAGGTAACAATACATTATCCAGCATTCTTGTCTGTTAGAACTGATTTCTTTCTACCTTGCCATCTCAGTCAACTGGCATCTTCTCTACCTCTATACATTGCGCACAGTTTGCCAAAGTTAAATATTTCCATGTTTGACACCAAATTCCAAGAAAACCGTTTTATTTTCCTCCTTTGATGAACTATTTTATATTTTTTATCTCCTAAGTTGTCTTGTATCCTGGTGAATATTAGAATAGCAAATTGTTTGTGGCTTCCTGTTGGATGCAAACAAACTCTGAAAATGGAATTCCTAGAACTATCGGAACGGTATTTCAACTTGCTTGATAATTTGCATAGGTCAGTCATATTTTTTTAAAAGATTAGGGGCCAAACCTACGTAGGAAATCTTTGGCGATTACCAAATATCAATTTTTTTGCAATTAGCTATTCAATAATTACAAACACCAATGTACAAATGTGACTTTGACACATTTTGCAATTCCCAATGGGATCGCAAATAGACTTACCTCATTACTATTCAGGGGGTACGTCTCAGTTTGCAACCCATTGGAAATCGCCGAAATCACAGGGATAGTGGCCTACTGGGGTCAGTTGGCAACCATGTCTGTGACTGCTTTTCAATAACGCAATTTTGTTTAAAATGCAGCCCATTTTGCTTAAAAGAAAATGGGACGTGTTTCAAAAAATAAAGATAGAATATTTTCTATTCATTTTTTAAGAGTAGGCAGTGGTCCGTGGAACCACTGCCTGCTCTTTAAAAATGTTTTTACAAACATTTCCGAAGGGGTCTCTTAGGGACCCGTTCCTATTTGCGAATGGGTTACCACCTACTTGAAGTTGGTGGTAAAATATGAATGTTTTGGGGCTGTATTTCACTCAGAAAACATTCACACATACCTCAGCGAATTAGGTATTAGGAAGGAACACCCTAAACACGCCCCTCCCTAATACCGAATCACAAACCCAGTTTGTGGTTCGATAGTAGGTTACCGGCCTTTGTACATTGCAAAAATATCTTTTTTCATTCACAAACAACTCAATTCAGTGAATCAGGCTGTTTGCGAACGGAAAAAAAAGTTGTACATCTGGCCCCTAGGAGAAGTAGTTACCTTCATTAATACTCCAAAGTTGGAAAAAGTATAAATCAATGTTAGAGGATTATATCATTCCTGACAGATGGCCAACCAGGCTGCCAGGTCAAAAGAGACCCTGGGTGCCACTCCACTGGAGGAGGACTTGCCATTATATCCCAGGATCCCCCCTGCCTGGTGGAGATCTCTAAGCCATCAGTGAATTTGTAAGGATGGCAAATGCATTTAAGGCACTGATAAATGCTGAGCAGGTACCATGTTTTTTTATCCACACTGTAGTACTTTTTTCATTTTTTCTAACAAACATTCAAAGTGGAAGTTTGTTTGAGAAAAACTGTGAGTCAATGGCCTGGACATACAAGACATTTTCTCCCTATGCACGAAGTTTCAATTTCAGACCCTGTTGGGGAAAATCAGTTGGTCACCCCCCAAGATAGAGCAGGGGCCTGCCACTTTGACCTGCTGATTCTCTAGAGGATTGACCACCATATTAAGGACCTAATTACGATGTTGGGCGGACTTAAGTCTGCCCAACACTGTCTCGGTCCTGGGACCGACCAACCTCTTGTCGGCGGTCCCGACCACCTAATTAGGATGCGACCGAACATTATTCGGTCATATTCCTACATCTCCCTATAGAAGCATGCATTACGGCCGTAAACCGGCCGTAATACATACTTCCATAATACATACTTCCATCCCTGCAACCCGTGGCAGGCACCACAAGGTGCCTGCCAGTGGGTGCAGGGATCAACAGGGGGGCACCATAGGGGCCCCCTTGGCTCCCAACCGGAGGCC
The DNA here is from genome assembly GCF_964261635.1 of Lissotriton helveticus. Taxonomy (NCBI): domain Eukaryota; kingdom Metazoa; phylum Chordata; class Amphibia; order Caudata; family Salamandridae; genus Lissotriton; species Lissotriton helveticus. The sequence continues at coordinate 1,994,027,292 of NC_136059.1, read as the reverse complement.
ACACACAAGGGGGCCCTGCTGGGAGCCCCCAAACACGCTTTCAACATGGTTTCCATGTTGGACAGGCCAGAATGGAGACCATGCCGGAATACGTGTATCGTAATCCCAAGGGCAGAAAGACTCGGCCTTTGGGATTACAAGCCGGTTCCTACCGGCCGATGGGCTTCTTGAGCCCATCGGAAGCCAGTCGGAATGACCGTCTGGTTTAGTTTTCGACCGCCAGCATTGTAATGCAGCGGTCGGAAAGTAAACCGAGGGGCCGATTACGATGCGGGCCGGAAAGCTCCGACCATTGGTCGGAGCCTTTCCGGGCCGCATCGTAATTGGCTCCTGTCTTTTTTAATTGTGGTGCCAGCTGTAGCTCTATGGTTGGAAACCTGAGAGTTCTCCACCTCTAAATGAGTCAGTAAAACCACCTGTTCAGTGAAGCAGGAACTATCCAATTTACGATGGAGCTCCTGCTCCAGTTAGCTCCAAATGAGGCTTTTAATTTGAGACCTAACGATACTGCACTAGCCATGGTATTACTCATATAATTGTACCAGTTTGTCTGGAGATTGCAATTGGCCTGTCCAGATAAATCAAAAAATGAGTTAGGGTCCTACAGAATACTTTGTTCAAAGGCTGAGTGGCAAAGGTTGTAATTGAAATCCGACCAAAACTTTACAAATCCGACGTTGGCCCTATGGATGAAGATGATTGGCGGGAGGCCCTGGAGTCCCCGCAAGGAACTGCCATAGCAATGCGGCTCAGATTCATCCAATTCAAAATCCTCCACAGGGCGTACTATACTCGTGAACGGTTGTGGAAAGCGGGGTTGATCTAATCGCCGGAATGTTTGCGCTGTGGGGCGGAAGTTGGTTCATTGCTCCACACTGTATGGTCGTGCCCGAGAATAGCTGGCTTCTGGGGAGGTGTGTGGAGCTGCCTATCTGAAGTACTGGGGTGGGAACTCCCGCGCACACATCGTCTGGGATTACTTCATATCCTTGAAGGGGTTGGGGGGAACATATATAAACGTCATTTACTGCTTCTGGGGCTTGTGCTGGCCAAAAGGGATCTGGCACGTGCTTGGAAGGATGAGAGGGCCCCTCCCCTGTGTGCATGGAGAGCTGGATTGGACTTTTGTATGGGTCCAGAACGACCGATATTTGAGGCTCGAGGATGCCCCCCGCAAACACTTCAAAATATGGAAGAGGTGGGCTGACTACAGGGAGTTGACACTTGATCCCCCAGTGGAACCTGAGGAAGATCCCTAAACACACGTCTTACGTGGGCCTGTGAAATGCGTCATATCTACCACACCAAGATCAAACACTGCTGCTCCTTCTACACACGTGCACTGGGTTAGGGAGGGTTCATTGGGAGGGAGTGGGAAATGGGTGGTGGGAGTTGTGGGGGTAGGGGTGGGGTGGGAAAAGTTCCTGTTATTCGAGTTTTCCTATAATTCTTGATTGGACTCAGGTCCGGTGATGTACCTGTATCAAAATGCTTGGTGGTCTCTCCTGATTGTGGGGTGCCACATTGATTGCTCTGCCTAACTTCATCAATAAAACTTTGTTGTGAAAAAAAAACTTTACAAATCCCCTCTAAAGTCTTAGTTGTTGAGGCTAACATTGCATATTGAAGAGCCTTTCATGCTGAGTGATCTGCCACTGACACCATTGTATTCTACTGGTTGGTGACATGTAGGGCAATTCCCAGTGCCAAATCTCAGCTATTTGGTTGTGTGCTACAGGTGACGGGTGTTGTAGAAGTAAACTCTCCAAACAAAGCGAAGTGTCGTAAATTTTGATCCCCCATTGATATAATGTTTTCTCGGAGTGTTTGATTTGGTTGTAGTATCCAGCTGCAGCCCGGGCAGGTATGAGCGGTGGATGGTGGGACTGGGTAAAGGGGGATTTCGACAGATGACAAAGGAAAATATATTTAATTTTCCTTTGAGAAATTCTGTTGAATCACCCCAACCCGGCCCCACTGCTCTTACCTGCATGGGCCGTGGCTGATTGTATCTCAACATCATCTGCGTCCATTTTCTCGATCCTTCAGAGCTCTGTATGATTCTTCATTAGAAATACAGTGTAAATAGTTTTGCGAAAATGGATGGTGGAAGTTTACTTTTGCAGGTATTATGGCAATTTTTCTCAGTAGACACAATGGTGTCAATCACACATACCTGGCAATAGTAGTATAAAGAGCTCGTGTTTTTTAACCTACTGGAAGGAAAACTATATTCTATGATGAACAGCAATTGTGAATTGTGTACCTCTCTACAGGCTTAGTATTTGAACACATTTAGTTGGGCCACATAAAAGGGAGAAGTGAGATTGGCCATAGGGTCCAATACGAGAATTGTAGTATTCTGACCACTAAGGCAAAGAAAGCTCCATTTCATCCAGTAGTAAATATCTCCTAAGCAACTCACCACTTAGGGGCACATGCATCAAGGTAGGCTTTTGTGATTCCTTAATTGCGATTATTAAGGAATCGCAATTATGGAATCACAAAAGCATATGCATGTAGGAATCGCTAAAATAATAGCAATTCCTAAAAATTCCTATGGCCTACAGGCCCTTAGCAATGAATGGGAATTGCATGCACAATTTGCGAGTATCCAATAAGTACTCGCAAAAATTCGCATGCAATTTCAAGGGTGCAAGGGTTCGAAAAGGACACCCTTTTGCACTCCTGAATTGTGCTTGTGTGCAGATGTTGTGCACACATATGCCCCCAAGTTTTTGCAAATTACCATCAAGTTCAAATTGATGGTAAGTTAAAACCCCTAATAGCAAAATCGCTATTTGCGATTGCATCATGCATTGCATTTAGGGAACTGCAATTTGCGATTCCCTAAATGCAATCGCAATTTAAGTAATCACTATTTTAGCGATTACTTAAATTGTGAATTTTGCATTTGGGATGATGCATCCCAAATACAATACCGGTCGCAAGGGGTCCGATTCTGAGAATCTGCACGTTTGCGACCGGTTGTTCTTTTGATGCATGTATCCCTTAGCTTCTAATTTCCTGGTGCTATACTACTGTACCTAGATATCCCAATACTGTGAGTGTTATCACTCCATAATAAGACAGACCAATACGAATGAGGAATCACCAAGAAAAATGGTATTTCAGAAGCAATTCCACAACTTTTCATGTGTACACTTCTGTTGTCTATGGATATCTCTTACGTTGATTTCCTGACAAGATGTGTTGGTGGAAATCCCAGAAGGTGTGAAATGACCACATTTTTGTAGACCTAATTCAGCTTGGACCTCACAATAATAGACACATCCCGATTTTGTCATCATTCATGTGAAGCTCTTAGGAATATTTCCAAGAGCCATTATTTAGTTTCCTATAAATATGGGTGTCAGCTGTCATTCACAGCAGGTGGTGACAAATGCTTTAGGGTTCCAATGTGCAGACCAGTGGAGGTTTGCAGTCACTAAAAAAGATCATCAAAACCACCAACCCATGGGTCTTCAATGTTAATGGTGGTGATTTCTGACAGGAAGGATGCTATTATGGCTTGATGTCTGTGGTTAATTTGAAAGGATGTGAGTTAGGGTCTTGAAAATGTCCGCCGCTCCGTTACCTCAGCCGGCGCTCCTCCAGCCTGTCTGCTGCTCGCACCACCGCTGGCCTGTCCGCTGCTCCTCACGTCATAGCTCCTTACCCGCGCCATGTCCGCCGCTCCTCGTCGCGCTCCTGGACGCCGCTCATCCCCGCGCTCCTGACGTGAGCACGCACGTCGCGGCCGGCGCTACTTCGGAGGGACTACTTTTTTTTTTACTGTAAATTTTTGAAATCACGTTTTTAAATTGTTTTATATAGCCTATAACCATCTACACACCCTGACGATTCCAACGGTGTATCGGGTGTGTGGATTGGCGCTGTGGTTCCCGAGTTTACCCGCCTCAAAGGCTGAAAGTTCTTCCTTTATTATAGTAGTATAGATTACGTGAGTAAAGAGTAATCCAGATAGGATACAGCATAATTTGATGTTGCTACATGATAATGAGGTATTCAAAAGTTAGTGACGATTGCGTGGTGGCAAGGACAGGCAGACCTAAATGTGAAAACTTATGTTGGAGATGTTGGTGTAACGTTAGTACATTTTGAATGATATTGATAGATTTGTGAAATCCTTTTATTTTGTGAACACTTTACAATCCAGCTCTGAATTGTGGATATTGCTCTTTCCTTTGTGGTCTTGAATGTGCCTCAAAATAATATAATAATATTGTGCCTAATGCAGAAGATCAGACTCAGTACCTCTGAAGCTACTAACTTGTTTTAGATGTTCTTCGGTGCAGTTTTTCACTTTCTTGATGAATTCTCCGAAATGAACTTTGGTAGACCTGATCCAGTCTCATTTAGTGTGATGATTGTCATCTGCCCTGGTGGAGCTCTCTGAGCATTTTTCACTTGGTTTGGACATTTAATGGGGTTTGGTCTCTGTTAAACGGTGTCAGCCACAGCATGATCTCCTGAAAATAGACTGGTTTTCATTCCAAAAGCAGTTCCTACTGTGACAGGCATGCTCTGAGAGGAAGGCATAGCACAGAATGGGCACTCTGAAGTATATAGTATTCAAAGTATATCCTCTTGTAAATAAGTGTATTCGTACGGGCAGTCCATGCAGTTACATGGAGTGACTGATGAAGTATATATTTTAACATTGACAATACTGAAATGTGCAGCATGCCTCCATATGTCAATAAATAAGTATTGCCCAAAACCTTTAAGGAACTAATATAAATGTAGGCATGTGTGGGGAATCTGCCAAAAAATGGTGGCTGCCCTGCCCGTCTATCAGATTGTTCCCACACCCCATTTATAGGTGGGAGAACTGCAGGGTTTCTTACAGTGGGGCCTCAGCTAATTCTGTTGTTGGAAAATGTACCTGATGACCCATCTATCTTAGTAAAGGGAGGCCAACCATTACTGGCATTTCCTACCGAGTACCAAATATTCAAAATTTCCTAGGCAACATGAGACCTAACGCTGGTTAGGTAGAAGATATAGCTAAAGGATGATCTAGAGCCTCAATGTATCTGCGAAGGACAAATATCTGGCTTTATTAAAAATTATTTTTAATCACAAATTGTCTGTGCTTACACATGAAAAACAATATATTTCATAATGAATAAAAACTGAAAAAACATTGAATCTTAAAACGCATGCAAGAGCATGCGGTCAATTAAATAAAAATACACAATTAAAGTATATACATCACAATGTGACTAGATTTACAATTGAGGACACTTTTGCAGTTAAAAGTACAAATGTTCATAACTATACAGTCCAAAGGGTTTCGTTGTCAGTCTCTACCCGCGTTTCGGCGGAGGGCCGCCTTCTTCAGGAGTTTAACTTGTGACTCTATAAGATAGAAAACAATGGATGTTGCAACTGTAATGTAACAGTGATACATTGAGGCTCTTAGAAGTGATATTGAAAATATAAAAAGGTACACCAAAAAACTATGCTCGGTTGAAATTTAGCCAAGCTACTCAATTATCAAAAGGACAATCATGTACTCCAAAGGGAAAGAAACAGAACATATATAATGACATCCAATAGTGTGCTCCTTATAACCCAAACAGAGAAGATATAGTGCCGAAATGTCAGATGTAGTGAAGCAAGAAAAATGGGTCCATATACCAGTCAAGGGCCTAACTTGTTCTAGACCATAAGTTTTATTTATAAGTCAAGGGCCTAACCTGTTCTAGACCATAAGTTTTATTTATACTGAATAATCATCTCTGCACTGGATCCAAACTGGGTACAGGGTCTCAACTAGACATAGTTTATATAAGACATTCTTACCTATTGAGGGTATGTTCGTATTTTTCAAAAGGAGGGAGTAGTATACGTCACCAAAAAGAGTAGCTGCAGTTGATAAAAAGGAGAGCACACAAAGCCCATAAGTTAATATAAAGAGGGTTTAATGTAAATGTTCTATTTTAGTACATTGAATGGTGGTTACCTATAATTAAAAGATACACTGATGTGTAGTATCCTTTTTTTCCAGGGCCTACATAAAGTCGTTATTGCTATGCTGTTCGATAATGATTTTGCAGCTTTCAGTGTTTCTCCAAATTGCAGGAATCAAGTGTGTAACACTCTCCTTACTTTCTGTACAAAAAAGATAAGCCATATGAGGACTAATGTAGGAATTACTACGTCTCTCTCATAGATAAAAACGTGATGAAAAAAAGGTTACCTGCAATGTTAATATCTCTACGTTGGTCATACAGACAGGCGTTCTATAGCATAAAGTTTCTGTAATGTCGATAAGCTATAAAATAAACGTGGACAGGAGACAACCCAAAAATGGGTTTGTTACATACCAGTCAATATATTGTGTATTACGTGTTCCAATCAAAGTGGCCCGCTAAATAAGTGCCTTTTCAGGATATTGGATTTAGTGAACGTTATATCCACGTTCCTCACTGTGTTTGACGAGCAGTCATGTGTTGTATCTACAGGGATAAAATGAGAACGGCAGAAATGCGGCTGTATATGTAACAATGTATGAATCGCTTCAGATGTTCTCACGCATTACCTTTAATAGCGAGGTTAGACAACGATATATGCCGCCTCTGTGGTTGCTGAATGGCTCCCGCGGTATATCTTGATAGACGCGACCGGATGGATAAACTGCAAGTCACACATAACATCCAGCCGTGTATAAATGCTGTTCCAATGCGTAGGTTTTAGATTAATTTACCCCTAGCCACCCGGTTTCATGCATTTGAGGTCTTTTGTGTACTTACCGATAGACTGTATGTAGAACCGCGTTGTATTTTTGCTTCCGATGGTAAACACGGAACTCCTATCCGGGGCATTTAAATAGCCCCGCCTAAAACGTCTCCTACCGTAATGACGTAGTTGGGTCATGTGATCGGCCCAGCGGTGCTTTCTGGTAACTAGAACGCCGTATAGGTTTAGTATACTATCTGAAGTTAAAAAACAATGAATATTGAAAAAAGACTCTGATGGCTATACAGAATATCTTAGTCACTTTGGATTCTAAACCAATTGTCTGCACATAATATTCTAGATAACTTTAAAATGTGCCCTAAATTGAAATGAAAAAAACTTCATCTGATGTAATCAGGGTGCTGACTCATAGCCCCACCTTATGTCAGTGATATCTACATACTATGTCAATAAACCATGACTATGCGAAAGTATGAACTGCTGATATAGGAGGAATAAAGTTAATCATGTAATACCAAAAGGGAATTGCTCAGACCGGTCCTATATTAAATAGAAGAGTTGGTTTGCTGGTTATTTAATGTTGTATTTAATCGCGTTTTCCCACGGTATCTCGCTATTAAGTCCTTGGATATGGGTTGATAAAGTTAAAATCCAAAAGACTTCGCGTTTCTTTCTGTATTCTTCGGTATTTGTATACAATTGACTCTCTAAATTTTTTATAATGTACCATCTCAGATCATTTGGTTTATGTTTCTGTTCCATACAATGTCTAACTACAGGTGCATTGATTTTAGACGTATGTATAGCTGACCGGTGTTCCGTGAACCGAGTGCAGAATGTTCTTGCAGTCTCACCTACATACCCAAGGTTGCAGGGACATACAAGCAGATAAATTACATTTTTGATTTACAGTTAGAAAATCTACGAGGGCAAATGTTGAATCCTTAATATATGAAGTTTTTTCCTGTGATGGCCATATCACAAGCTTTACAGGTATTACATTTATATGTACCTGTAATAGGCCTGTTTCCATCAATTGTTTTTTGCACAAAGGGGGTACTTTCCTTAAATCTGGAGCAAGTCACATGGTCTTTAATGTTCTTATTTCTTCGATGTGCATAGATAGGTTTTGGAATTCTGTCACACTCTTCTAAATTGCTGTTTAAAATATGCCAGTGAGAGTTGACTATCTGGCGTATTTGATTATTCATAGTTGAATGTTTAGTGATGCACACTAGATGCTCTATGTTTTCCTTTCTTTTTGATTCTAGCAAAGAGTCGCAATCATAAAAACGAGCCCGTTTTAATGACATTCGCACTAACCTATGGGGATAGCCCCTTGCCAAAAATGTGATTTTAAGAATGCCTGCCTGTTTGTCGAAATCTTGGATGTTGGAACAGTTTCGGCGCAATCTAAGAAATTGGCTAAAGGGAATCCCTTCTTTCCTACCGAGTACACCATGTGCGGCATGAGAACCCAGTCAGGGGAATCTTACAATAGATCCACAGAAAACTTCCTGCACATTAAGATAATGTTTTTTTCTAATTTTTCCTTTACAGAAACAAACTCTAGCTTTCCGACTTTGCAGAACTGGAAGAAAATAGTATGACGCTCGCATTTTACTACCCTGTACTGCAGGTAGTGAAATCGCACCACATATTGGAATTTCAAATAATAATAGATGGCTTCAAGGAGACCTTAGCCAGGTCCACTGCTGGACTGATGGGCTAGTAGTAGGCCACCACCCAGGGTTTAAAGGAGTTCCTATCCTATGTTTTAAAGGTGGTAGGAACTGATTTTTAAGTCTCAGTATTTCCGGAAATACACAATTTTCTTTGTTTACATTTTTGCTTGGGAAGATTTAGGCCCAGATTTGCTAACACTTAGCATCGGGTTTCCGTTACTTTTTCAACACCCAAAGTGAGGGGTTGGTACGTACAATTCAAAGTAACGCAATGCAACTGCCTTGCGTTACTGTGCATCAAAGATGCGGTCCATGGGTGGTGCATGGGTGTTACTGTGCATCCAGCCATGGATTTTGAAGCAAATCCCTACCTACAAACACATGTAATTATGAATTGCACCAAAATACTCTGCCTCTCGGAGGCTGGCGTACCGAGGAGAAATATTTGTACTTATCCTTGTTTTTTCCTGTTTGCATTCCACAGCACACACACCGAGAAAATATGCTTTTCAGTATAGATTTTGGACAGGAAAGTAATCTCTCCCAGCACAAAAACTATGCTGTCCACAAAGCAAACACACTTACACTAGGCAGCACGGGTGTCTGCATTTGCACATGGCAGCCAAAAGTGCATCAGCAGAGGGAGAAAGCAGAACAGTGCCACGTCTTTGTAGATATGACACTGTTCTGCTCACTCCTGTTTACGCAATGCAGCACGGCATCTCCACTTGGTGTACTGCATAGTTTGATTTATTTGTAAATCTGGGCCTTAATAATTTATATATTCTTCAGTCAGGTTCTAATTAAAAAATAAGTTAATTTTTTCCACTGGGACTAAGGCCAATTACAAAATGCTCATTGACCTAGCATCTGGTATTTGAAAGGCTTTCCTGGACAAAAGAGAGGAACGGATGGAGCATTCATTCATGGATTTACTGTCTTTGCTGAGAGGTGTAATACACCAAATTGTGACAGGTCCTGTTTGCTGAAGAGTTGTATCCTCAACTTTCTGTCTGCAAATAACTACAGGGGCTTGGCTGGAATTGTCTTTGTTTTCTCTGGAATAGAATCTGTAGATTCTGTTGTAGTGTTCCTTATGAGAAGAATTGTGTTTTTTTTAAAGTTTATTTACGGAGCCTAGCACCATAAGGGAACCTATTCAGGAGTATTTGTGGGATGTAGAAAGTGAATCCCAAAACATCAGCTGTGTTATTTTGCTCTATAATGTAAGTGCCTGGAATAAAAAATTAGTTATCAATATCTCCTATCTGATAATATATTAGGATTTTTTAAAAGACCCAATACAACTTATGTTCAGTATTCAAGACTTGAATATGTAATTTAGCAGTTGATGAAATTACCGGATATTTAACAGGCCCAGCAATTTAATATCTTCTTGAAATGGACTTGGACCATGGCTGTGTGAATTCAGCCTCCTGAATTAAGCCTCAGGGACAGCGAGATCATGTCCTCTGAGGAAAGTTTGTCTGAGTACTGAGGCTGGAGACGATGCTGTGAAACCAAAGAAGCTCATGACCTGCATGTGCCTGGCAGTTAATTGAAATACTAGAACCTTTGGGCCATATTATGGAAAGTGTCCTGGTGGTGCAATGGGCATGTGCGCCTGTTTTGTGCACCCCCGGCGGCACTTTGGTATTGCACAAGGTGCTGTAGATGCTTGGGCGGCCCTTTCTGTAATACAGATTGCACTTGAAATCATATAGTCTCAGCGGTATTACCAGAGGGTGTTCCCTCATTTGCATGAGGGAATCCCTTTGCCTGTGCACCGTATTATAGACGTAGGTGCAGAGGCAAAGAAGCTTTCAGGAAGCACACTGACTGTGCGCCACCTAAAAGGTGGCCCACTATCAGTGGACCCCCTGATAGCAGACCCCTGGAGGGGGGAAAGGGGGTCCTATGGACCCCCTAGACATCCCCTTCCATGCTGGTACAGTCACCCACTGCACCATCCTGCAAAAGACTCTCTCATCCCTCTTAAAAGTGCAGAAGGGTTGCAGCCTGCACAGGGGAACACGGAGTGGCTGCTTCAAAGCGGCTCAGTATTTCTCTTGAATGCACTGCTCCCAGGGCAGCACAACTTTGCGGCTGCCCTGGAGGCAGCTCATTTAATATAATATGTCTCATTCTACTTGTTTGCGCATGGTGCACCTTTTGAAAGGTGAGCCTGGCACAATGAGATCACTCCATATTCTGTAATATGGCCCCAGAAGGGGACTGCAACAATTTGTTGTGGTTAAACGGGACTTATGTAGACTCTTTTAAAGCATGACTTTCCCCACAAGTCTACAAACGAATGTTAAAGGTAAAATTGCCTATCACCACTAGTTTGCCTTCATCACAAGTTTAGATTGTGAACAGAGGATCATAGTTCAAACCAGATGGTCACTCCTTCTTTGAAGATAAGTAAATCCATCAAACATTGACTGTGAGAAGAAGAGCTGATCCATTTGGAGCATTTTGACCTGGATGGCAGTGATTAACCAAAGGTTCCCAGAAACGTTGTCTATTCTAATTGTTGGACCTGGCCCTTTTTGCAGGGTCTCCCCCAGATTTTTTGTCTCCTGCGCTCAACCCTTTTTTGTTGGCATTAGGACTCTGTGCACTTTACCGGTGATAATCAATTCTAAAGTGCTTGTGCTCTCTCCTTAAAGCATGGTACACCTGGCTTACACCTGATTGGTACACGATTAGTCCCTAGTAAAAGGTACAACATGTATCCAGGGCCTGTAAGTCAAATGCTACTAGTGGTACTGCAGCACTCATTGTGCCACCCCCTAAATTAGCCTTTTAAAATATGTCTCAGGCCTGCTACTGCAATTTGTAGTGCAGTTTTAAACTGCCATTTCGTCCTGGCAAAAGAAAAACCTTTTCCAGGCCTAAACCTTCCTTTTAAATACTTATAACTTATTCATAAGGCAGGGCGCATTGTATCAAAAAAGTAGGACATGTGGGCATAAGTTTACATGTCCTGGTGGTGAGAAACTCCTAAAGTTGTTTTTCACTGCTGTAAGGCCTATCTCTCCCGCTGACTAACACTAGGTTACCTTATTACATTTAAAGTAAAGTGATAACTGTGGATTGGTTAGCTGGTTGAAATATACTGTTTACACTCAAATGAATTGCAAATTAAAATTCTCTTTAATGGTAAAATCATATTTAAGTTCACAAATCCAAAAATGCCACTTTTCTAAAATTGGCACTATCTTGACCTAACGATTTGTGCCTTCTGCCAATGTTCTGAGTCACGTGACTGTGAATAGCTTTGCTGTTGGGGTTTGTGTATTCCTCCCAGACAGTGACACAAAAGGGGGCTAGTTGTGGGCAGGATGGGCTAGCCTCCCAAGATGGCTGTGTGTGGAGCTGTGCCTTGCCCCACTTTCACTTTGAAAGGCTTGCCTCCAGCACACACAAAGGAGCCTCAAACTAGTCTTTTCTCACCCAAGACCCCTTGGAGCCTTGACAGGAGAAGGGAAGAATTTTCCAGAACCAGATCTCGGGGTAGTATAGGGAAGCACCTCACATCAAAGGCTAGCGCCAGCTTTCACCAGCTTTAAATAGTGGACCTCCAGAGACACTCATCAGTACATTTGTGGACATTACAGTAGAAGGACTTCTTTGTTCACCATAGAACTGATCTGCTGGTTCCAGAGGACTGCCTGCTGCTAGAGGACTGCCTTGCTCTCTTAGAAGGAAGATTGGACTCTTACTCCCAGGCTAACCTGAGTGACTCTAGGGGTCAGTTTGTTGACCTCATGTCTGAGCTACAGGGACACAGCAGTCTCTGGAGGCCTCCCTGCAACCTCTCAGCTGGCCTGATGCTGTGGAACTGCATATGGACCTATCTGAGCCCTGCTGGCCTCTGCTGGAGAGAGTTCTTGATCCCCAAGAGGTGCCTCCCCAGGTCCTGGACACTCGACCCTTTAAAGGCATCAGATTAGCTCCTCCTAAGATAAAAGGTGAAATATTGAAGTTTGCGCTCTTTGGGCCTGTTTACGCTGAGACTCTACCGCCCACGAAAACTGCCAATGTGAAGCTCCGGGGAACCTAACTCTTTGCGCTACAGCGACCACTAGCGATGACCAGAAACACAAGATCTGTACTTCACGCTACTGCAATGTCTGTGGTGACCGCCATTGCAAAGCTCCAACAATGAGTGCCTGTGACTCCTGACCACCTATCCGCGCTACAGTGACATCATCGTGTGCCGCCCGGACTACTGTTAACACTACAGTGATGATCATCTGCAACACTCTCCCTGCTCCTTGTGGCCTCCTCCACCATGAATGGAACTCTTTGCGCCGGGCTTTGAGAATGTTACTTTTTCAGCAGAACTAACCTATACCCTGTATCCGACCCACGCTCCATCACAGTCAGCCTTAACTTGCGACTTTCCCCTGGTATAGCATGACCAGATGACCGTGAGTGGCGATTTGTGCTTTTAGACGCTTTGTTCACATAAAAGTTACATACCTAAGGTTCTAGTGATTGAATGTTTATTGTTCTGGTATAGTTCTATTTATTAATATGTACTCTAATTTTCGAAATTGATTTGGTATTTTTCTTTCGTTTTGATTTCACTTATTACTATTTGTGTACATCATAAATACTTTACACATTGCCTCTATGTTAAGACTGACTGTTTTGTGCCAAGATACCAGAGGGTTAAGCACAGGGTAATTCAGTGACATTTTTTGCTTGTCTGCATGGGCTTTTATCCACATCAATCAATAACTCAATTTTTTACACTCATTGACTCAAGTCTATACATTCTTGAGGTTGAGCCTGCTCCTGATTTTCAGTTTTCCCTAAAATGTTTTGAAAGCAAGTATACAAAATCCTTCAACCAAACAACTCACAACTTATCGCTGACTGTGGGTGCTCGAAATTTAGCCTCAGGCAGTGCATAGGTTATAGTCAACCTCATAGATGCCACTCAAAAATCTTGCCACTTATCATTGTTTTTAAAGATTTCTGGTAAGGTGATACCATTATTCCTTAATGTTCAGAGAAAAAGTTGAAAAGTAGAGTTAAAAAAACAACATTTAAAAGGGTAAACGAGGCGAGTTAAATAAGTTCTGGCTAACATATATGTCTATTCAAAATATAAAACTGTAGAGAAGAAAATGTTAAAATTTCATTACTATCTTTGTGAATTGTACGGAGACATTAACATTTACCTCAACTTCTAGCTGTTGCCCTATATTCATCCCTAACTCAAACATTACTCCCTTATACCATGTTTCTCGGCCTCATTTGCTACCCTCCTAATTCTGTGTTTCAGTTTGTGGAGCGTATGTAAATGTCATGATATAGATGTGAGGACAATCAGGGTCTACTGCTTGAACATCCACATTTCGCCTTCCAACATCTTAAAATCTAGATATTAAGTTCAGTTGAGTGCTGGTGGAGGTCATGCAAGAAGAGAGTAATCCTACCTGAGTTCTCTGGTAGCATAGTCATTGATATGTTTTCTGACCCTGTGAAAAATGAATTGCTAGCTTCCCTTTCTTCATCCTGGAACTGACAAACTCCGGTCTTAACTTAAAATATCCTATTAGGTATGTCCTAAAGACAGCTTTAGCTGTCTTGCCAGTCTCATGTCTTCCAAAAACAATCATACAAAAAAGGGGCTCCCAAACAACACCCTTTCACCATTGGTCTGTATACATATCACTCAAATTATGCTCCATCCGACCCCTGCCGAACGTATAGTTCAGCAGACCATCCCACTCTAGCCATTAGATGCTTTCACTTTGGATAACTGCAAATTTTCCTTGCACATGTACACATACACCTAAAAAGTAGTTCCCCTAAATTGTTAGACACTTGTACTACCCAATGATTGATAGACCCTATGTATAGTAGGGTTACATCAACTATTTTCATAACTCTCAAGACATTTATTGTAAAATACAATGTTCATTCCCCCAATAAAAAAGATTTGGTATATTTATTTATCCTACTGAAAATGAGCACAAGTCATTAGAGTAGCTAAAGTGTTTATGCAGATTTTTAGGTTGAAACCACACAGGTTTGTTATTGACATTTCAACCACTTGAGATATCCTTCTAGTAACTAAATCACCCATATTGGAATGCTGAACCAGCATCAGCAGTATTCAGGAAACACTCATCTCAACTCAATCATAAAGCATACACCCACTGAAACATAATTGGCTATTGAAGCGTACTTGTACTTAACACTGAATAAAAGTTCCTATAAATTGTAGTGTGATCACAATATTCTTTAAAAAAAGAAAATCATTTTTTTAAAATCTGTAATTTTTGTACTCAATATTATGAAAATAAATGAGCCCTCGATTCACTTAATCAACAAGAACCCCCTATCAATAGTGGGATTCTTAATTCATATAAAACACATAGATAAACTTAAAAAAGATCTCACTCAGAGTCCCTGAAACACTCAAACAATGATACTACTATAACATGCAGCGCAAACAAGTCAATTTATTTCTTTAGTACATGTGAATATTATTAAAACACAAATAATATGAGACGCGCGACCACGCCGATCAAGATGGCCACCGAGTGACGAGCTCCGCGGCATTTTCGCGATTTAACGAGGATTTTGAGTCGGTTTTCGCCGCAAATTGAGGTCGCTGCATCGTGGTGGGGCTCACCTGCATTGTGGGCGACTTTTGGGGAGTTTCTGTACGGAGTAAGTCGTGTTTTTTCCCCCCTGGTTCCAGCTTCCACCACTGCCTCAAGGTACAGCCTGGATTGTTAGTCAGGAGGGGCGGAGTAGTCTTCAGGAAAGGGCCTGGCTTGGGCCTAGCCACTCCCCCAGTCTGGTTTAGCTGCTGCACCAGCTATTTCTTGCTTGTTTTCATAGCTTTTGCTTAGACATTAACTACTTGGCTTATATATATTATTATTCTGCCTCATTATATACAAAATGGAAAATAAAAGTACAATTAATAATAGAAGAAGGCAGTAAGTTTCTCCGTCACCTGCAAAATCTAAAGTGGTGGAGTCTTCTGAGCCCTCACTTTCTTTAATATTGGAGGAAATTCAAGCACTTCGTGTCAATACAGATACCATTGCTTCGGAAATCAAAAATGTCCGCAAAGAAATGGCTAGCCTATCAATGAAAATATCTGATAATTCCATCAAAATTCAGTATAATAAAGCAAAAATTGATGCTTTTACTCCACTTGTTGGTAACATTTCACCTCTCTGCACAGCATTATTGGACTTGGAAAATCGCAATAGACAGTCTAATCTAGGTATATTTAATTTACCTGAAGATGTTGAGGGAAATAATTGTAGATTATATTTAGAGGGTCTATTGCCTAGCCTTTTACAAATTACATTTCCAGAAATGTTTGAAATTGATAAGGCTCATAGGATTCCCTCACATAGAGGAACTCTCTACATACAAAGCTGCGACAAATGATTTTTAAAGTCCTTCGACATCAACATTTGGTATTAATCCGAAAAGCAGCTGGGGAAATACCTTCACTGATGGTAAATGGAAATAAAATATTTATTCATCAAGACTTTGCCAGAGAAACTGTCTCAACTCGGAAAGAATTCACTTCAATTCGTCCTCAACTGTGAAGTCTAGGCTACAAATATGGTCTCTTTGATCCATCGACGATGCGCATTTGGAAAGATAACTTCTCAAAATCTTTTCAACGTCCTGAGTATTTAAAACATTTTTTAGATCGCCAGTCACAGCTCTCTATGGATACTAATGACTTTGCCACGTGATTTTTATCTGACCAGCCACGGCCGGTGGTAGGTGTAACTGCAGGGCGGTGACGTAGGGAGGGGGAGGGGCAGGGTGGGGAGTTGTGATATATGGATTACGGAGTTTAACAGGTGGAACAATAAATCTCCTCGTATTTGTTATAAAAAGTTGAAAGTACCTAAACGTAATGCTGGTTTTGGTATCCCTGACTTTTTTCCTTATCATAAAGCTTTTATTTTACAACAAAGTTCGTTATGGTTTAATCAGTCATTTCGACATAATCCTCCTGCGTGGTTATGTATTGAGAAATCAATAGTTAATCCATTTCCGCTACCTACCTTGTTGACTATGTGTAATAATACTAAACTTTTCCGTAGTTCAGTTATTATTAAATCTACTAAAATGTTATTTAATGATCTTGATTTAATTTGTCTAATTCCCATGAATAATACTGATGAATTATCGCTATGGTATAGTTGTGTTATTAAATTAGTTTCTGGTCTTCATGGATTAAAGCCATTTTTTTTACCTCAAAGATGTTTACTGCAATAATACCTTTATTGCTTTTGATCATCTCCAAGCAAAATTTGATTTACGCAATTCTGACTCTATTAAGTATCAATTTTTATCTAATTCTATTTTAGACTCTTTCCCAATTGCTATTCCCTCTAATGTTACTGCCGATTTATCAATTTACATTCAAACAATCTCTAAAGTAAAAAATTATCATAGTAATTATCAGATACTTTAGGCAATAATTTAGAAATGATTTCAAATTTTTGGAATAATTAACTTTCGTTTTCTTTAATAATGGATATGTGGAAAGATATTTGGCTTAGTAGTATTTCTGGTTGGTTACCTGTTTCAATTTACCAAACCAATTCATATATCTTATATAATCGTTTATGGACTCCATTACGTTTATGTAAGGCTAAACTTTTTCCCTATGCAGATTGTTGGCATGGTAAATCTCATCCAGGTACATAACAACATATGCTTTTTGATTGTCCCTTGGTTTTTAAGTTTTGGTCTGAAATTTGGGTTGTCATTAAAAAGATTTTTAATATTCCTATAGATATTTCTTATCAATTAATAATATGTAAATCTGTGATTTTAACATCAAAGCTATCTGATTTAGAAAACAAATTTTCTAATTTCAGCAGCTTAAAATTCTATCACTTACTGTTGGAAAGGCGTTTCTATGTTATCTGTTCATGCTTGGTGGTCGTGGGTTATTTTTACAAGAAGAGGTGCACAATTATCTATGAATGGGATTACTTACAATTCTTTTGCTTATCAATCTTTTTGGATTCCGGTCGATGTATACCTATCCTCTTAATGTTGTAGTTATAAATTTAATTCTCAGTATACACTATATAGTTTATTTTTATTATATATTATAGTAGCTCTGTATAGATATATTATGCTATAAGTATCGTATTTGTTCCCCCTTCCTTACATTCCCCTCCCATTCCATATCTCTCTTGAGTATGACTGTTGTAATACCTACTGTAATTTTAAGATGACTCATTGTTATTTTATGCATTCTCATCTTGGTATTATTTGATTAACAATAATATTTTTGTATTGTGTTTATTATTTCTCTTTAAACAAAATTCAATAAAATATTTTGAACTCAAAAAACACAAATATTTTAAAAAACACCTATAATAAAACACAATGCATAATTTCAGCATAATTAAAAGCAATACAATTCATTAAATCAGGACATAACATAACATCTCATGACACTTTTACCACAGAGTACCCTAAAAATAGGGAGGACGAACAATGATAGACAGTATGCTCTGTCTTTTAACTCAACAATTCCCTGGGAATAATTTTAGCAAGGTTAGCCTGGATATGTATACTCAATTTTGTATCTACAGGTCCAACTTGTCCTCGGGATAATGTAAAGAAATGCGTTGCGCATTTCAATGGGTATCTGGTCATTCCATCTTTATCAAGACAGTCATTATGTTCACTTTTCTTTGTGTTATACCTTGAATGGAAGAGAGTTGATATTTGCACTTATTCTTGTACTTCTTTTGCAGACTCGAAGAATGGTCTATTTACTGGGCCGCCCTTCTTAAACGTATCCAGGCTAACCTTGCTAAAATTATTCCCATGGAATTGTTGAGTTCGTCCTCCCTATTTTTTAGGGTTCTCTGTGGTAAAAGTGTCATAAGATGTTATGTCCTGATTTTATGAATTGTATTGTGTTTAATTATGCTGAAATTATGCATTGTGTTTTATTATAGGCGTTTTTATAATATTTGTGTTTTAATTATATTCACATGTACTAAAGAAATAAATTGACTTGTTTGCACTGCATGTTATAGTAGTATCATTGCTTGAGTGTTTCAGGGACTCTAAGTGAGATTTTTAAGTTTATCTATGTGTTTTATATGAATTAAGAATTCCACTATTGATAGGGGTTCTTGTTGATTGAGTGAATCAAGGGATAATTTGTTTTTTGTACTGATAGTACTCCACTTCCTTGGTTGCTGACAAGGGGTCTCTCTCTGTTTAAACTCATTATTATCAACCAGCTTTGGCAAATATTTAATCCTATGGAAAACAAGCACAAATAATTAAAATAGCAATAGTGGGTATTCATACTTCTGTACGAAAGCTAGACCCTCTCAGCTTCATGCAGGTAATTTGAAACTTTTGCTTCTGACTTGAGATGGAGCTCTATCACAACAAGTGGAAGTGCAGCTTCTCTTAAGAATGTCAATGCTTTTTCATTTGACTTGTGAGGGACACCTAGTAACGACTTGTGGAACTGCAGCTTCATGAAAGAATTCTAATACTTTTGCATTCAACTTTAGAAGAACACCTAGTGATGACTAAGTGGAACTGCGCCTTGATGAACTAATTTCAATGCTTTTGCCATAAGGCAGTTGGCCTTTTACTGGGACATAAATATAATGCCACTCAAAAAAACTGTTCACCAAATAATATGTTAGAAGGCACTTAACTTAACCAGTAATTGCTAACACATTTATATACCAGGTTGTCTTTACAGGTGTTTCATAGTAATGCAGACATTTATTGAAAGTTGTAATTTTGATTCATCAGCATACACCAACATCAGCTTATGTACTTATCCTATTAAATAAATCACAATTTATTAGAGTAGCAAAAGTGGGTATGTACATTTGAATGTTGCAGCCACATCCTCTCAGCTTTGTGTAGGACATTTGAAGTAGTTGCATATGACCTGAGAGGGGCATTTGGTAATAGTATGAGATATTACATCTTTATGACAGACTTGTTAAACAGTTGCCTCTGACTTTAGAGGAACATCTAGTAGATTTCAGAAGGGCTAAATTCTTGTTAAAGACAGACCACATTGTTTCTTCTGACTCGAAAAAAAAATGTAATAATCACTTTACTTTTTGTATGTGAAAGGCCAGACTAATTGGCTTTGTCAATGCTTGTTTACACAATTCCCTGTTAATTACATTTCTACTTCTTTCCTGCACTACGGGTCTCCCTCAGTGAATATGAAGATAAATGCTGCTTTTGTTTACATGGACATGCAGGAGTAATTCTACCAGCTGCATGACTCTGTGTTGTTAATGTGGGCAAAATTGCAATACTGTAATGCAAATATTGGAATGGAGGCCAAATGCAATTGGCAAACAACTCCAGCAATCCAACATCAGGTGCCAGTATTGTGTTTACAGAATGTATAATATATATATATCGTACATACCGGGTTGTAGTGCTTATTTTGCAAAAAAGTAAGTGCCAGGGCTCTCGTCAGGAGGCCATTGAACCTTTTGCCACACATTGTCCCTGCCAGTGCCGCTAATGATAGTAACAACACAAGTACTAACCTTCACACTCCTACAAGTGTGACAAATCGGACTATTTCAGGCCCCCAATGCTATAAGAATGACTTGGTTGGCATCTATTATTCATTTGTAATGCATATTGATTTAATAATTAACTGGTGTTGTGTCATCTCTATATAAGCCAAACAGCACCATAGACCCCGGTGCTGACCTGTACCAAGCACCGGAAACCACTGGGTCAAATTAAGCACTGCCAAGTTTCTTGTACCCCAGCTGCTAGCGCTGGTTTTTATTTGCATTTTGGTGCTTGTATTACGTCATTTAAACCAACACTACCAGCATGAAAATAAAAACGAATTCCTGTGTTTCTTTACAAATAACTTACATTGGGTGTATTTGATATCTGACATTGGTCGGCACGATTTCTTCTAAATCTCAGAAAAAATACTTTCAAAGCTACCGTAGCCTTTACATAATTTCTGTGAATTTCTTCGACCTAACACCAGTCATTAACACTCCACAGTTTATACCATACAAACGGCTTTTCTGCTCGCCTTCGCTTGCATAGATCAATTAGAACATTGAGGTCAACCTCAATGGGTTTGTGAATACTTGTTTTAAGAATGAGGGGCTTACAGATAATGCACTTTTATCAATTAAAACGTTTAGAGGAGGTTGAATGAATGGCTGCTGAATTGTTAATATAAATGTGTTTTTTTTCAGTTTACCAGGAAAAGTTTGCAAGTTTACCAATCTATAATTGATTTCAGCGCTGTCAGAACTCTTTGCTTGACTTGAGTAAGTCAAGGACCCCCAGACACATTCCACCAAGTGCAAGTGAAATGTCAGCCAGAGCTGGAGAGAAGAGGCTTGATGCTGTGCAAAGCCTTGCTTCCAATAAGGTTCAATTGCATGAGGAGACGGTGAATATCATCTTCCTCACTGAACAGTTCTGGAAGCAGAACTGTTTAAAGGGAAATCTGAAATGAATATTGTTAATAAAACAGAACGTACAGGAGAGTGTTATGTTAGTATTTTAAGCCTGCAAGGTTGTTTCAGCTTAAAAAGTTCAGCCAGTACGACCTGCTTCAAGTAAGGACAGTATGTCTGGTTTATGGAATGAAAGAAATCAGTCTAAAATGTGAGGGCCGGTCTTTAACACTCTGACCTCATGTGCTGCTCATTTTGATGTCTGCATTTTTCCTTTGCAGGTTGTACTTCCCGAGCTGGCACCTGTGCACACCTCTGTTCTGACTGTATCTGCCACTGACAGGGACTCGGGGGAGAACGGAATGATTTCCTACCAAATACTTCCCCCTCTCCACGACTGCTCCATTAATCCCATTGACGGTGAGTTACTGGAGTTTAAGAGTTATTGTAACCACAACACATACTGTGCAGGTGCACATTGTTGAGGTTTGTGCATGCTGTGTACAGTCTCAGCTTTTGAATGATATCGTATTTCTATATAAAATTGGAGTTAGATTCAGAAAAAAGTCATGGTGTACACTTGTAAATTATGCATGAATCAAAAAAGAAAGGGGAGGAGGTACGCAGTGTGTAACAAGACATACGTGTGAACAGGGGAGAGGATGTACTCTTACAGCTACAGCGGTCGACTTTGAAGCTAGGGAACCGGTTTCGAGTCTCGGCAGGGATGCTCAACATCCTGTGATTCTGGGCAAATCATTTAATCTCCCCGTGCCTAAAAAGAAAATGAATGTGTCTGTTGCAAAGTCATCCTGTGCCCTGGGCAACCCCCAACTTTTTGCTGACTGGAACTGGTGTTAACTGACTCTGACTGACCATGGGCTCTGTTTAACCAGGCCCAGGGCCAGTGCCAAGCTAAAAGGAATACATTAGAATGCAGTTAAGATACCCAACATACATTAGGGTACACTATAGTATGGTGGGGTACCCCTGTAATTGGCATGACCTACCCCATAAGCCCCTAGTATGTATGAGGGCAGGGGATTGAAACTACCTAGAAGTCTCCAGTATCTGGGGGCATGGCAGTTTAGAGGCCAGCAGATTTTCTGCACTAGCATGTGTGCAGTGCTGAAGCCTGACGTCAGTTTAAAAGCATCCTTGGTGGCCAGGACAGCTTTTAAACCTTAAATTGTGCCCAAACTCGACTTTCGGGGTAGGGGCCCTTAAAAATGAAAAACCTACCATGTTTTTGCATATTGGGGACCCCCAGGGTCACCCCTAGGTATCCCAGGGGTGGGGGGTCCGTTATCTATAAAGTACACCCTTATAAAATTAGTTTTTATATGCCTGGGTAAAGTGAAATTTTTGCATTTCACTCCCCACATTGTGTTAAAGAGCTGCTCAAATTCGACTTTGATGCTAGAATAATTGGGTAAGGATAATCTGCATGATTTCTGCAGATTCAGAACCCCTGAAGTCTCCCCTAGTTGCACAGGGGGTGGGTGTCCTGTAGAAATTAGGGAAACACTTATTACATATGGTTTTAAAAGCCCTGGTTCTTTAAAAGTGGCCCAAGTCATTTTCCCCATTGCAAACCCCATGGCCCATAGGTTAACATGGTAGGAAGTGATTGATTAATAAATATTGATAGAAGAGGACTAGCTGGACCATTCAAAGACTTCCCAGAATGGTAGTAGTAAATCCAAAAATATGATATTGTTGAATTTCTCCAAAAGTGTACATACAAGAAGGTTTGAAACTTTCTTGTTTGTAAGTCCAAATTCAGCCTTTCAGTGGTCTGCCCTGATTGGTCAGAGTTAAGTGGATTAGCCAGGCTGCTGGGAGGGCAGTGTGCTGATATATAGGAATGCCAGGCCAGGAGGTGGCATCGTAAACTATGCTCTTCAAAGGCAGAGGGGAGGGCTGGAATTCAGTCCACTCTGCCAGTCTTGACCCAGAGTCAAGGCTAGGCTTAAGGAAGGTATGTGCAGATGGTAGGGGGAGAGTCCATGGAAAAAAAGCCATCCCAGGGGGTGTGTTTAGCCAGCAGGCTGGAAAATCAGCCATTATGGATTTGGAAGAATGATGCACTCTGGGACAAGCTAATGCCACACATAACTATGAGGAGTTGCCATGCTCTCATTTGTCAGCAGTGACCTGGTGCCTGATCCAGAGAATTTTGAATAAGTATCTGAGAGGGACAGAGCCCTCCAGATCAGCTTCTTGAAACTTACTGAAGCAAGAAGTGCCCTGCTGAAAAACTATTTTTCTGTGCAAGGAACTCTAAGGCCTGACCTCTGAAGACTGCACCAAGTAAAACTGCAGCCCTGTGGATTACCTTGCTGCCACAGGACTC
The DNA here is from genome assembly GCF_964261635.1 of Lissotriton helveticus. Classification (NCBI taxonomy): domain Eukaryota; kingdom Metazoa; phylum Chordata; class Amphibia; order Caudata; family Salamandridae; genus Lissotriton; species Lissotriton helveticus. The sequence continues at coordinate 1,994,004,052 of NC_136059.1, read as the reverse complement.
AAGAGTTGAACTCCCTGCAAGCTACAGGTTAACATAGCTCACCTGGACAGCCCCACAAAGAATTCAAAGCCTGGAGTACCAGTGGAATTGTAAGGGTTTTGTTCAAGTGGATTAAGGAATTGAAGTTTCACACTTTCAAGGACCCTCTTGGAGATTCAAGAACCTTGGATTGTGTGTTGGATACTTTGGGACCCGCAAGCAAAACTCCAGGAAGGTGTTCTAATTGGACCCCGCTTGCTGAGAAGGCGGCCCACTACACCGGTGAGAATTCTTCAGAACAATTTATAAAGGTGTGTCCCTGACTGAGAAAATGAAATGACTTAAAGGGGCGCTGTTGGTTACTAAGCACTAGAAAGTGGCTAATCTTTAAAAATTGATATCTCTGGTTCCCTACAGGGGATTATTTTCGTTTTGGTGTAATTTAAAAGATAAAAATATTACCTATTTTTATAAATTGGTGTTGGATTTTTACTTTGTGTTGTGTCTTAATTATTTACTGAAATGGTGTTTTTAAATGCTTTACATACCTGTCTTTGAAGTTAAGCCTGTCTGCTCGCAGCCACGTTACCAAGGGTTGAGCAAAGGAATAATTTTCTAAGACCTATGCTAGGTCCTATCATGTGTTAGTGGCCTTACTGCCAGTGGCAGACCTACATTTGCCCCTACCAATAACCCACTTTCCAACAGTGTCCATCTGTAACGAAACTGGTGCTCATGTAAAGGGCTCTGATACCTGATACGTTCCAAAAGGTATGTAGACTTTGCATGCCCTTAAGCTGGGCTTCAGTCCACTCTGACAGTCTTGACCCAGAGTCAGGGTTAGGCTTAGGGAAGGTATGTGCAGATGGTAGGGGGAGAGTCCATGGAAAAAAGCCACCCCAGGGGGTGTGTTTACCCAGCTCTTACCTCTTGCTGGAATATCAGCCATTATGGATTTGGAAGAATGATGCACTCTGGGACAAACTAATGACACACTCTACAGGATGTGGTCGTAACTATGAGGAGTTGCCCTGCTCTCATTGGTCAGCAGTGACCTGATGCTTGACCCAGAGCATTTTGAATAAGTATCTGAGAGGGGCAGAGCCCTCCAGATCTGGTGCTTGAAACTTACTGAAGCAAGAAGTGCCCTGCTGAAAAAGATTTTTCTGTGCAAGGAACTCTAAGGCCTGACCTCTGAAGACTGCACCAAGTAAAACTGCAGCCCTGTGGATTACCTTGCTGGCAAAGGACTCAAGAGTTGAACTCCCTGCAAGCTACAGGTTAACAGAGCTCACCTGGACAGCCCCACAAAGAATTCAAAGCCTAGAGTACCAGTGGATTTGTAAGGGTTTTGTTCAAGTGGATTAAGGAATTGAAGTTTTACACTTTCAAGGACCCCCTTGGAGATTCCAGAACCTTGGATTGTGTGTTGGATACTTTGGGACCCGCAAGCAGAACGCCAGGAAGGTGTTCTAACTGGATCCCGCTTGCTGAAGAAGGCGGCCCACTATAGTGGTGAGAATTCTTCAGAACAATTTATAAAGGTGTGTCCCTGACAGAGAAAATGAAATGACTTAAAGGGGCGCTGTTGGTTTCTAAGCACTAGAAAATTACTGTTCTTTTAAAATTGATATCTCTGGTTCCCTACATGGGATTATTTTCTATTTGATCTCATTTAATAGATACAAATATTACCAATTTTATAAATTGGTGTTGGATTTTTATTTTGTGTTGTGTCTTAATTATTTACTGAAATGGTGTTTTTAAATGCTTTACATACCTGTCTTTGAAGTTAAGCCTGTCTGCTCGCAGCCACTTTACCAAGGGTTGAGCAAAGGAATAATTTTCTAAGACCTATGCTAGGTCCTATCATGTGTTAGTGGCCTTATTGCCAGTGACAGACCTACATTTGCCCCTACCAATAACCCACTTTCCAACAGTGTCCATCTGTAAAGAAACTGGTGGTCATGTAAAGGGCTCTGATACCTGATACGTTCCAATAGGTATGTAGACTTTGCGTGCCCTGAAGCTGGGTTTCAGTCCACTCTGCCAGTCTTGACCCAGAGTCAGGGCTAGGCTTAGGGAAGGTGTGTGCAGATGGTAGGAGGAGAGTCCATGAAAAAAAGCCACCCCAGGGGGTGTGTTTAGCCAGCTCTTACCTCCTTGCTAGAATATCAGCCATTATGGATTTGGAAGAATGATGCACTCTGGGACAAACTAATGCCACACTCTACAGGATGTGGTCGTAACTATGAGGAGTTGCCCTGCTCTCATTGGTCAGCAGTGACCTGGTGCTTGACCCAGAGAATTTTAAATAAGTATCTGAGAGGGGCAGAGCCCTCCAGATCTGGTGCTTGAAACTTACAGAAGCAAGAAGTGCCCTGCTGAAAAAGATTTTTCTGTGCAAGGAACTCTAAGGCCTGACCTCTGAAGACTGCACCAAGTAAAACTGCAGTCCTGTGGATTACCTGGTTGCCAAAGTTCTCAAGAGTTGAACTCCCTGCAAGCTAGAGGTTAACAGAGCTCACCTGGACAGCCCCCCAAAGAATTCAAAGCCTGGAGTACCAGTGGATTTGTAAGGGTTTTGTTCAAGTGGGTTAAGGAACTGAAGTTTCACACTTTCAAGGACCCTCTTGGAGATTCCAGAACCTTGGATTGTGTGTTGGATACTTTGAGATCCGCAAGCAGAACGCCAGGAAGGTGTTCTAACTGGACCCCGCTTGCTGAAGAAGGCGGCCCACTGCAGTGGTGAGAATTCTTCAGAACAATTTATAAAGGTGTGTCCCTGACAGAGAAAATGAAATGACTTTAAGGGGCGCTGTTGGTTTCTAAGCACTAGAAAGTGACTAATCTTTAAAAATTGATATCTCTGGTTCCCTACATGGGATTATTTTCGTTTTGATGTCATTTAAAAGATAAAAATATTACCAATTTTATAAATTGGTGTTGGATTTTTATTTTGTGTTGTGTCTTAATTATTTATTGAAATGGTGTTTTTAAATGCTTTACAAACCTGTCTTTGAAGTTAAGCCTGTCTGCTCGCAGCCACGTTACCAAGGGTTAAGCAAAGGAATAATTTTCTAAGACCTCTGCTAGGTCCTATCATGTGTTAGTGGCCTTATTGCCAGTGGCAGACCTACATTTGCCCCTACCAATAACCCACTTTCCAACAGTGTCCATCTGTAACGAAACTAGTGCTCATGTAAAGCTCTCTGATACCTGATACGTTCCAATAGGTATGTAGACTTTGCGTGCCCTTAAGCTATGGCTGATAATAAAATGTATTGGTAAAGACAATAGCATAGGCATAGGCATGCAAACACAGGCATATAAAAATGATCTCTTGTCCTGCGTAAACCAAGGTCTGCAGGTAGGTAAGTAGGTGTCTCCCAATAAAAGACCCTCATACACGTGTTTCTCTTGTATCTCGTAGCGGTATATGATGTGTCCCCGCTCATTTAAACACGTGAGTGCGTAATCCTTGGGTCAGTTTTTTGTGTGTGCACCCTCCGCCAGGAGGCTTTACCTTTGGTTAAGGCAGTAGTGATCGTGGAAAGGTGAGTGAAAAGTGGTGATATATTTAAAATTGCCCAGAACAGCCAGAGAGATTAACTTTAATGAGTCTGGAGTTGGACAAATATGAGTTTAATTTGTGCCGCTACGGAATCGGTTATGAATTCTAGCGCACTCCATTAGTGTAATAAAAAGGTCGACATGTTTCAGCCTTGGTCGCCAAATGGTCAGTAGGCTTTCTTCAGGACCAATAAAGGTGCAGTTAATAAAAAAGGTGAAAGAATAGGTAAATTTATAACCTGATTCTTCGGGTAGTAGAAGGTCGCATTGTACCTGTGGGGAGAAGAAAAACGTACACACAACAACGTATAGGGAAGGGGGGTAGGGGGAGACATACAGTTATGTACAATAGTACAGAATTTTTTGTCCACTGATTTGTACAAGAAACTACAAAATGGCAATACTTAGGTGCAGAATCACGGTCATTTCAGGCGTCAACTTGCTCATTCTCATGCCTTGGTAAAGAATGGTGATTTTGCTATACTGTAGTGTGGTGCCCATAGCTGTAATTTTATCCGTGTCACACTTTCCTTGAGAATGTGGGTGATTTTGGTGATGACATGCTTATTCGCTATAAGGTGATGGTCATGTGCTCTTACTTTAAGTGACCATTATGTTGGCTATGGAGTGATTCTGACCAACTCCCTAAAAATGTTTTTCGTGACTTTTTAGGACAGTCTCTATCACGATCTGGTCATGTGACTATGACTCGTATTGTGAACAAATTATTGGGTGCATGTGGTTTTTATAACCAGTTGCGCTCTAGGTTTGGTTTGGTTATTGGAGCAGAGTATTAAAACAAGTGATGTTAAATTCTCGAGCCTACCTCTACGCTTTGCAGCTTTTTGCTTCTTCGGGGAGGGAGGGCGTAAAGAGGGAGGTTGTACTGTTGGGAGGTGGAGAGGTCAATAGTTAGTTTGGTTTAAAAAATAGTATTACTACTTGCGGTTTTAATCCTCGATGGCCGGTGATTCCACTTGTTACCTCAATCCTTAGCCTCTATTCCCGCAGCATGTGCTGTCTCTGCCACTCTTCACCCGGAACTCAATGTGAGTTGATTCCGGTTCGTTCTTTAAAAGAATCAAATTCATAGACATGGACGAGATATTTTGGTTCTCGTTATTAATGATTATATCCACGATAATATCGCGTTTGCTACAAGAAGTATACTAAATGCTTCGAGAGGTTGGGAAAAATATAATTTAAAAATATAATTTAAAAATAATTAAAACAGATTTATTTCGATATTCATTCTGTTTCTATATTTTCAATTGTGGTGGAATGAGTTGGTGATGACATTTGGTTAGGGGGTTATTGAGATGTTCGTTTATTTAGGGCTACTATTCAGTATTTGTTTTGCATTCTTTACAGTGGCGGCTGGAATTTTGGGATAGCGAATTTCATCGATGTAGTTCAATAAAGTGGATTTAAATCACTTGTTCAGGGACAGCCATAGAATAGAATCGTTGAGCCCACTGATATCTGTTTTTAATCTATGGACCCAACGTTGTTCCTTTTCAAACAGGATTCTGGTTGCATTCCTGTCTATTGTGTCCAAGGTTTCTAGGATGACCCACTGTAGATCGTTGACAGTGTGGCCTAGTTCTTTGTAGTGGGCGGACATTTTGGTGGTAGTTCTTTTGCAATTCACATTACTGCGATGCTCACATAGTCGTTGCTTTGCTTTTCGACAAGTCATGCCAATGTATCTCATCTGGCACGGGCAGGTGATCATGTAAATGACATGGCTTGTGTTGCAGTTAGAGTGGCGTTTTAGTTTCCAAGTGAAGTTGGGGAGTAGCTGCAATTCTTTTGTGGGTTTTGTGGTCTCACAGGTTACGCAGGTACCACACGGATAATGTGTCGTCGGCGTAGGTAACAATACGCACACCAAAGGGATGGACTATACCTTCTAGAGGTTCCAAATAGGCGTTAAAAATAGTGGGGCTCAGGGAGGAGCCCTGAGGCACCACACAGCTGAGTGGATGTCTAGGGGACACTGTCTCGTCCTCAAACACCTGGAAGAATCGTTCATCGAGGAAGGAGGCTAGCCATTCCAGGGCCGTGCCCGACACGCCCAAACCACTCAGTCGTTGTAATAATGTGGCATGGTTGACCGTGTCGAACGCGGCACTGAGATCAAGTAATATGATGGCGACCTTTCCTCCCTGGTCCAGCACAGCTCTAGCTTCCTCCGTCACTGCCAAAAGGGCAGTTTCAGTTCCGTGCTGAGGGCAGAACCCTGTCTGAAAGGCACGGAAATTTATCGAGCAAACAGGGGACAGATTGGTCAGAAACTGTAGGAGTGATGTCGTCACTGCCAGTAGTAAATGAGGAGTAGATAGCCTGGATTTTCTGGGAGAAAAAAATGGCAAGATCGTTACAGCGAGTTTGTGCGCCGTCTAATGAAGGTCGCTCAGAAGGGGAAGAAATTAAAGATTTAACTATTTTAAAAATTTCCTTAGGGGCATTAGCGGCCAGATTAATTTTCGAATCATAAAAATGGGATTGTGCAGCTTTTATTTCATTTTTATAGAGCTTTATAGCAGCTCTGTGCTCAGCCTTCCTCTGTTGTGAATGGTCCTGCCTCCAAGCTCTCTCCAATTTACGACAAGCTTGCTTCATTGTTCTAAGGTCGGGCGTGTACCAAGGAGCAACTTTGGGTCTTATTATTGATTTCAAGGGGTTCCTGGGGAGGACTTGATCAAGGGTACTGGAGATCCAGTTATCAAAATTAGTCGAGGCGGTGTTAGGATTAGGGTTTGAAGGAGGGACAAAGATAGCATGGACTAGAGTCTCAGAGTGACAGAATGGAGGGGGAGGAACAATGCAAAACAAGGAGAATGGAGGCAAGAGATAGAAGGGAGTGTACAGACAGGGTGGGGGAGGAGAAGAAATGGATGGAAAGAAGTGGGGTGAAAAAACAAGATAGAGTGCAAGGGAGTGAGAGAATAGAAGGAGAGGGAGAGAGAGATAGAATTGTTGATTTAGTAGATGACTTCCTGTGTGCTGGAGCGCCAAGTGCTCGTCATTTCCAGTTTACAGTCTATATTATTGCCCTTTTTAGCCAACACAGGTTTCTTAACCTCACTGTATTCAGCTAAATTCCTCTCTCAAAGTACCGCATTCAGCCTCTCTGAAAATTCTGCACTAAGATCAATGTGCAGGCAGCAAGATAACTGTTATGTGAGCCAGAAACCTAAGCAGTGTGCCAATACCGAGGCCTTTCTTTTAGCCCTCCAAGGCCATTAATCCATTACTGTTTTCGGCACCCTCAAATAACTTTAACTTGATTTAAAGTACAGAGGAATCTAAGTAAAGTCAACCAACAGGGTCTCTGCCAAGTCTGAAAATGTGTAAACAGCAAAGGGCTTTCTTTAGAAATACAAGGCTCCTGAAATGAAGGGGAAAGAAAACCGACCTCTAGATTTACCACGACATGCCGTGACTAGCTCACTTACTCATCATTATAAACACAGAAAATAGTCAAATCAATTTTTGATTTCTTTTGTTGTTCATTCCATAATAGGATAACCTAACAATGGTCATATATTTATTTTTGGCAATTCAACATAGCTGGAACTTATATCAAGGCCATTGAGTGCTTTACATGAGCTCCAAATGAAAATCACACTTTTTTAGGGCTTGGGGAGATTAGGTGATTTTTCACAGGATCACAGGATGTTTCAACAAAGGCAAGGTCTGGCTTCTAGTTCCCCAGTACCAAAGCCAACAGCTTTGGCTGAACCTACTCAAAAGTGACTACAGATGCTTTTCTAGTGTATTTCTCTTCAGTGTGACGGACAAAGATAATGCATAATCAATGGGTTTAGGTTGACAAAAGTACAAACAATCAAATAAGATAAAGTCCAATAACTCAAGCACTGGTCATGGGGTTGATCTATTAGTCATTACAACTAATACAACAATGACTATAGGGGTTAGATACAGACTTTACAAGAGTTGGGACCCATTTGCTACAAGGCATAATATACATCTGGATAATTAGCAGGCGCTACCTGTTGTTGCCTGTTCTCTGGCCTTTTGTTTCACACCCTCTCACCCAGCTATCCCACACATTACTCTTTCAAAATCGGACATGTGTGAGTGGTCATACTGTAATAGAAAAGAACTCATAAAGGGAGTATGAACCTTTAGTAAATGAGATATGACCATTTGTGTGTCTAGTTTTTTACCATAGTTTGCAGTGACACGTTTTGAATCTATCATCTGCAATCATTTTAGCAATGTGGAGACTTGAGTAAATCTGTGGTGGGGTGACGTGTGGGTCACAAAATGTATTTGGTCTTTGGACAAAATCTTGTTTTAAAAATATCGGGAGACAAAAATATCATAAATTCACTAATATAGTGGTTAAAAATATAGTATTTTAAAAAATATTGTAATGTTTTAGTTGCTATATAGATGTTATGTGTTGCTATTGTTTACATTAATGTTTTTAATAATTTTTAGAATATAGCTGTCCATCTGAAGTGATTTCAATGTTTAAAATTAATTTGTAATTGTAATTTATAGTGTTGTAGCAGATTGTTGCGTTTGTAGGGGGATAGGGTGGGAAGTGTATTAAACAATAAATACATATTTAATAAATGTATTTAATTACATGATTAATATTTATTGTGTAATTTTTGTCATACTGTTTTATTTTAATTATATGCTATTTGTGAACTGTTAGGCTTGTTGGGGTACAGGGTGGGAAGTTAATTAATAATCAACAAATAATTATGAATTGTTAATTATTTAATTGATTTTTAATTTTGTAATGTATGGAATACTTATTTATTTCACTTATATTTTAGTTGTGGGCAGCTCGGATTCTAGGGGTGTAGGGTGGGAACTTAAGTAATAGTTCATTTTTTATTAATTCATTATTTAATTGATTTTTAATTATGTAAATTATGGACTACTGATTTATTTTACTTATAACTTAATTGCAGGATGATAGGTTTGTAGGGGTATACGGTGGGAAGTTACTTAAGTAATGATTAACTATTAATTATTATTTTTAAATTGAATATTTTATTGAATCTTAAGTATGTAAATTGTGGGAAACTTATTTGATTTAATTTTATTTTAGTTGCGGGATGCTAGGTTTGTCGGGGTCAAGGTCGGGAAGTTAAGTAATAATGAACAATTAATTATTAATTGTTAATTAATTATTTAATTAATTTTAAATATGTAAGCTATGGAATAGTTCTGTTTTTAGTTCTGTTTTATGTGGGAGCTGCTAGGTTTGTAGGGGTACAGGGCAGTGGTAGAAGTGCATTAAAAGTATGGGAACTGTGCTCAAGAGTGGAATGGGGGGCGGGGTCCTTGATAGTGGGGGTTGGATGGAAGGTGTAGCTAAAAAGAACAAAATATGATGTAATTATTTTAAGTTAAACTAATCGTGAAAGATGCACTAACATTTGTTATGAAACCTCTGTAGGTTAATGTGATCACTGCACATGTCTGAGAATGTACCCAAAGAGCCATAGAATTGAATTCTAGTTGGAGAAATAGTGACTTGTGTGCGTTTAGGGTTATGAGGTGCTAGCCTGTGACAGAAAGCACTGTGATTATGCATGGCATTGTTTTAAATTTGCATTGCACACAGTATAAGACAATCTGCCACAAAATGCATAAAACGATTGGTTCAAGATTTTAAAAAATGATTCCAAAATATAGATCTTAGTAATATGCAGACAGTACCTGTTGCAAACTTGTTTATAATTGTCCTACAAAAAGCACACTCCACAGATCAGCGGTTACCTTACAATACCACTCAAATAAAATGAATCTGTTATCACCAAGCTTTAAGTGACTCCATCAATTAAAGCCAATGCTGGCTTCCGACAAGCCTTTGCAATTGCAGATTTATCAATGGTATACATTTACACTTTCTGGCAAAAATGCGTATTTCTTGTTTAACTATCTGTCCCTCCATCTTTGCAGTACTGGAGACTTGATTCCTTCTATTTCAGCTGAAGAATCTCAAATATTTGTAATCAACTGTCCAGGGACAGTTGTCTTTCAAAATCAAGTATTGGAACTAAAGCATGTTGTGCCCCTGGGATCCCACCCACTTCTACCTCTGGTACAGGGTGGGAAGTAGATTAATTGCTAATTGAATAACAATTATTTATTAATTGATAATTTTGTATTGAATTGTAATTATGTAATGTGATTGTATTTAGTTTTGTAATACATATATGTTTATGTTAATAATTTTGTTTAAGAGCTTCATATTTTTTCTAAATTCATGGGGTTACTCGCATATGTAATGTGTTTGAAACTAAATATTTTCCCTAATCGTGAATAGTAAAATTGACCTCTTCGCAGTTCAACACTTTCCCTACTGTTGCGCTGTTCATAGTGGGAATAGTACATTTCGCCCCTCCAAAGTCCAACACTTTCACTACTGTTGAACTGACTGGAGTCAGAATAATAAATCTCACCCCTCTGAAATCCAACGCTTTCCCTACTGTTGCACAGACAAGACTGAGAATAATAAATGTTGGCCCTTCAAATTCCAACACTGTCCCTACTGTTGTGCTATATGGAGTGGGAATAGTAAATGTCAGCCCGCCAAAATTGAACGCTTTCCGTACTTTTGCCCTGTTCAGAATGGAAATAATAAATTTCAGTCCAACGAAATACAACGCTTCCCTACTGTTTGACAGACTCGAGGACTGGAGTGGGAATAGTAAATTTCACCCCTAGTAAAACGTTTTCTCTACTGTTGCACTGACTGCGGTAGGACTAGTAAATCTAGTACCTCTGAAGTCCAACACTTTCCCTGATATTGTGGTTACTGCAGTAGGAATAGTAAATCTAACCTCTCCAAATTAAAACACTTTTTTGACTGTTGCATAAACTAGAGTGGGAATAGTATATATAGTATTCTTAGACTCATAGTTTTCACAATATTAGTTAAATGGACGTTATTGCATTCATTGTTATTGTTTAAATATTTTATATTATATTTTATAAACTTCAGAAACTCTTTCCCATCTCGGGTGTTCAAAATGGCATTAGTGAAGCAGGACTGGTGCTGGATGGTGTCATGAATGTGAGTGATTATATACTTATCTGACCAGCCTCTTGAGCACCCCCAATGCGTTCATTTCACACACCACTGCATCTAAGTGTGTTTCCTCACTACATCAAAGCCAATGTGTGTTTATGAAGTACAGTACTGAGTTCATTGGATATATCATCTTAGGATTAGCGGTCGAGGCAGACCCAAAGATGGTACATACTATGAAGGTGGCAGCACTACTTTAAATGCCCATAATGGCCCCATATTTTGACACGTTCAATATGAACATAACAACAATTACGGAGCGATCCAACACACCAAAATGAACTAGGTGTACTATATGCACTTAAATCCACACTAGCATGAAATAGTCATGAACTGAAATTCACATAAATCCTTCAAGCAACCAAGAACGCTCTGCTCCATGACATTGTTTTGAATTGGTTTGATCTGCACAAAAACCTGGAACTAACTGTTGACAAGATCCCATATGACATGGGTTCTGCCCTACTTCAGCAGCAACATTTAGATGTCTGTGGCCCGATTGCCTATGCTAATAAAGCACATTCAAGACACGATGTTGACAAATACAAAGGGAAATTGATGCAATAAAATGGGGATGCCAACACGTTCATCTATATTAGTTTGGTCACCGTTTCCATGTCATCTCAGACCCCAAACCTCTGTTGCCTCTGTCCAACCTCCTGGCATCAAAAAGTGGGCTAATTAGTTTGATATTAACTCTGTTGATCTTGACTACGGACCCAGTACAAAAAGTCCTGCTAATTCCTTCCCCCCCCAACACACTGTCTGTAGCACAAGAAGAGGGAAACTCCATTGACAACACGGAAATACATGCCCACCCTGTCACACCGGAAATATGCCCTTTGCAATATCACTAAAGAAAACTGGGCACTAATGCATGCCCTGGTGCCTGCAATATGTCCCCATAGTAGCACAAGAAAATGCTCAGAAACACTTTTTTGAAGGTTACAATCACAAGAGGGGAGCCATTCAGTTTATTGTTCATGTCCTCTGTAAAGTTGAGATACATGTATCGTTTCCACTAACAAATAGTGTAAGAGGGCCCCAAATTGTCATTTCACAGTGCCTGATTCCATGTGTACTGCAACTCACTCCGGAAGGTCACTAGGAAAGTGACAAAATGAAAGCAGTGATTAATTGTAAATTGTGGTTCCTGAACCTTGATTTACTGGTGATATCCCTCATTTCATCATCTGTATTTTACCAAAATGCACAGGGAGAGGGCAGTCTCACCGGAACTATCATGGAAACAGTTTGCTGACCCTCCTAGTGGGTGCAATTGATGCACAAAACATCCTTTTTAGGTCCCGGCTAAGCGCGCGGAAGCGCGTTCTCGCCGAGAACCTATTGTCGCCGTGTCTGCTTCCCAGGAGACAATCCTGGCCGTGCGCATCGCCTTGGAGGCGATTTGAAACTGGCACGCGCCACGCTCGCCATGGCTGTCTCCTGGGAAGCGCAAACATACACAGGCACACCTACCCCTGCACGCATGCGCACACACACACGAGCGCACATACACGCACGCACACAGAGACACTCTCCCCCCACCCGTCGCACACAGAGACACACACACAGGAGCGCACATACACGCACACATACAGAGACACCCCCGCCGTCGCACACATACAAACACACACACGCGCACACACACACACACACACACACACACACACACGAGCGCCCCCCAAGGCCCACTTACCGCCAATCCGGTGTTCTGTCGCCTCCGCGGGGCTCTCCCTCAGGCATGGGAGCCCCGGGTCACCACTGCTCCTCAGACCAGGAACTCCGTGGGCGTGGGCTTCGCGCACAAGACGGAAGTCCCGCCCCCACGCTAGGTTTCGTTTTCGAGTGCGCGCGCACATAACTTTTTTTTTCTTCGGTGCCCGGGCCTGGGTCCCAATCCGACCCTGATTGTTTGTGTTCCTTTCTAAAAGATTGGAGGAATTGACACGCTGTGCCTTAATTTCTTGGTTGCCACACAAGCCACATAATATCGAGGAAACGACTGGCATCGTTCCAAAGACCTGTTTCCGTCAGGTTTGTTTCTTCCTTTTGGGTCTGATGCATCGTTAAAAGTGCACTGGGAGATTCGTCCTCGTTGTTCAGCAAATTGGTGGGAGCCTTTAAATTAATGGTTGGGAAATTATACCCCATAAACTCCACAAACGTTTTTTTTTTACCTCCGGTTGAACCCTGGTTTTTTTTCTAAGAAGTTATCGTAATATTTATAAAATAAATGGGTCAAAAAACAAAACGGCGTACGCATCTCAGTATCTTAGCGCAACAATTAAGAGCTTAAAACGGTAGTAGCGACCTGCTGGCGGAATGTTTGCCCCTTCTGCGGGGGGAATGATTAAAGCCTCGTGCCCCCAGCCCTGAAGTGTTCGATAGTTCGTGTTTTTGTTCTTTTTTTTGTCATCTAGAAAAACCCAATTTGCACAAGCAAATACACGGGCTCAATTATAAAACCGGGGGTCAACAGGAGTTAGCAGAAAGCAAGAGGTTAGACAGCTGAAGCAACAGACTTGTGTTTAAACTGCAGCACAGGTGATCCTGAAAGGAAGCTGTAAATCGCAGAATTCAATGGTTTTTCGCGCGGAGGGCGGGCGTGAACAGAGGCGGAGGCCCAGGGAAACTCTTTGAAGCTTTTGGCCGATGTGTTGGCGTGTTCTTTTCTTTTACCCAGATGGCCCTAAAAGAGGGTGAGATTAAATTAAGGTGTAAATGATTGTAGCTACAGAAACGTGGGTGTCTTTGCTTTATTTAACAACACGCCTGAAATGTTGTTATGCATAAGGAATTCATTTATCAACTGAAGTCTGTGAGCTGTACTTAAAGTAATTCCTACAATTTTAATACAGTTTGGCTACTCGATGTTTACCATCTACCAACAGAGGGAGTAAAGGCAAACAAAAATTCCATAAGGCTGCCTGGAAAGTTTACGTCACCTGGGTGTCTTAAATGACAATACCATTTATTTATGATAAAAAAAAAGAAAATGTCAATAGCTCTACCTTTAATAATGCCGAGACCATTGCATTGTAAATGCTTGTTTAGAACTGGTGGAATCAATCTCTTTTGAGAAATTTGCAGTTATGTTAGTGGACATACTTACAGCATGGAGAATCGCCTAAGAAGTGAAGACAGGTAACAACCCGCCGTTCCAGATTGTCAAGTTCCAGGAGTACCTAGCACCTTAGGTGCTTCAGAAAATGTCCACCCATATAATCAAAGGTCAATGGTGAAGTCAAACAATATTGAGAACTCTAAACAAAAGCGATGAAAATTGGAAAAGAACATGGCATAAGAGGATAATGGTCTGGTGGATCCTGCAGAGAGATTATGGAGTAAAATTGGGGAACTGTATATAGGGTGACGATTTTACATGGAGAGACATGTTAGCAGGCTTTGTTGGTGGATGGACGTGGAGGTGACTTTCAGCATTTACGTTTCAAATTTCATGCTGTTCTAGCTTGTTAAAGGACATGGTTAGTGTCACAATTCCTTAGAAAGTAAATTATGTGTTTTCAGTTAAACGATCCTTCAGATAAAATCTGAGGCGCTGCAGCAGTTTTTATTTTTTATTTTGGTAGCAATTAATGTATTGAGATTTGCGAGTTGTTCATTAGCACAGCACTTACGCCCTTAGCTATTCACGCCTGTATTTCGACCTCTGTGATTCTTGATTGTTGACTTTTGTTTTCATTCTGAGTGCTATGGTAAATTCAAAATATCACATAAATGGTATTTGCAACTTATTTTACAATTACAGGTTTTGCACAAATTGCATACGGTACTGGGTCTTTGCCAGTATAGTTTCCTTTACATACTACAGAGAGGAAACTTTCCAAGCATTATTCCCCATTCTTGATGCAGAACTGCAAACATGCCTAAAAAGCGGCCCTTCATTGTGCACAAAAGATACTTCCTCAGGTGGTTTTTGCAGCAGACTCCACCACAACACATGGAATGAGACCATTAGATGTGACTTGAATGCAACCTAGGGCTGGATCACGAACCCATTTGCAGTGCTTTGGAGCCGGCCGCATGTGATAACTAAAAAAGACTTAAGAAACCCTACAGAGAAGGGGATTTGGCTCCACTCACATGTGGGTTACCTTGAGTACAGGGCTTGAGTGGACAGAAGTTGCTCCTATTGCTGAAATAGAGTGCCTGTTGCAAGGTTAGTGGCTGTCAAGGAAACTGCACTTCCCTAAAATTGGGGTTGCATTAAACCGTTACAATGAATTAGCATATTGAAACATGCTTTTAGTGGAAAAGTAGAGCATGCAGGGATCATCAAACTTGACATGTTGGTTCAGCCTTTGCTTCCAGGGCTGATGATGCGTCAAAATTAATTTATGCTGCAGTGGCATCTAAATGAATGAATTGTTATTGCTTTAAAGAAATGACAACACCAAGGGCCTAATTTGGATGTCGTTCGGAGTTGCCTCCTACCGACATCCCTGCCGTTTCGGAACTGACAGTCTCGGGCTGGCGGTCCGAAACCGCAATTACGATGCAACTACATATTCTGCGGTCACAAACTCCAATTTCCCTATGGGAGCTTGTGGTGCGGGCAGAAACTACCCGCAGCATAAGCTCCCATTGAGAAATGAGAGTTACTGTAAATTCCTGCACCGTGTGGCTGTTACCTCAGGGTGCAGGGATTTACATTTACTGCCAGCGCTGAGGGAAGGGGAGGGGTGCATCATATTCCTGCGAATATGTTGCATGCCTCCATTTGGAAACTGTCAGAGTGCGGCGTTAGTCTTCAACAGATTCTTAGTAAATATGCCCCCACATATGTTAAAAAGCAAAAATAGTTTTAAAAAAACTTACATTAGTATACAAATAAAAACACATATTTAAAAATAATGCACTACAGTTATGCTACAGCTTTTAGAAAAGTGGTTGGAACTGTTCATTCCTACATAAAATAAAAGATATATCTAAACAATACATGATCAATATATAAGTAAAATATCCAAAGTAGATTTTAATGTCTAAATACCCTTTATTAGAAGGGGATATTCAAAGGTGATCTCCTTACTGAGAAAGCTCAGAGGAGTTTGTCAACATGACAGTGCTTAACGTGGCAATATGTTTCTAAGTCTGTGTCTTCACTGCCATTGCCTTCTACTTTATGAAAGAGGAGAGCGAGCGAGGATGTGGTGAGGCAAGAAGGGGAAAGAGTGCTGGGGGATAGAGTTAGACATGAGAGACCTCCTCCAGTTCAGGAGGCCCAGCAGCACAAACCTCTGCCCCAGAAACCAGCACAGCCCTTAAATGAACTCCAGAGTCAGAAAAGGATCACACTCACCAGACCCATCCCCCTCTGCAACTCAATGTGACTATCCCATAACCACTGCACCGTGCCCGGGGCACCCTCTTATCCATCAGGTGACCACAGAGGTGAGTGCCTATTGATGGAAAGGGTTGCAGAAGGATGTCACTAGAGTGGCACAGCTTGATTTGAAGAGGGTGGGGAAGGGAGTGCTGATCGATTGAGGCACAGTTGTAAACAACTGCATGGTGTGTGGCTACTTGGGTTTATAAGATGGTGTCACAGCATGTGGCTCACACTGATACTGGTGAGTACTTGATTTGATGGCGCATGTGTTCCTTAGTTTATGGGTCAATCTGGGATTTAAAAAAAATGTGCCCTAGAAATTAAAAGATACATTTTCTCATGGCATAAGATCATCTGTTTCAATTCCGACTGGCTGATTACAATACAGCTGGTTGGAGTTGAAACCGGTTGATCATTCCGGCTGGCTTCCAACGGGCTGCAGGAGCCCGTCTGCCAGTCGGAGGCCGACTCGTAATCTCAATGGAAGGCGTTTCCTCCTTCTGGATAAAAATGCACGGTCTCTAGCAGGGTTTACATGCCGGCCTTTTCGACATAGATACCCTGTTGGAAAGCATGTTTGGGGGGCTCCTAGCAGGGCCCCCTATTGTTCTTGGCCTCCAGTTGGAGCCGATGGGACTATGTAGCAAAACCCTACACAAGAAGGAAGTGAGTGTCACCTGACTACGATACAAAGTGAGCGCATAGCATCTCTAGATCCACAAATACTAAAAGGATATTCCAGGAGGGAAAAACAGAGAGATTTGCCACAGAACCAATAGTAATATATAGTGGTAGAATTGTCACAAATGTTTGATACAAAAATATTTTATTCAAGGTGAAAATGTACAAATATATTTTCAATTATTTTTGGAGGTTTTTTTGTAAAACATGTCATAGAACAAATCAATTTAAGTGAACATACATGTTCCTCTTCAGAATGAGACAACATAAACACAAATGTATCACATCAATGCCCCCCATCCCTATTGGATCAGAACAAAAAACATAAAACAACCGACAACATGCCAAATTGTACCACATCACTCTCTCCTTAAATCAATTCTACTACACTCATGCCCATGCATCTATCATACTATCCACATGACCCAATAAAAGATGTTGGTTGAGGACAGGAACGACAAATTCCACTAGTGATGGTCAGAGACAGAAAAATATGAAAATACATATAATAGTCAGCAGTAATGAAGAAATGTTTTTTAGCAAGCTTCATAGATTGAACATCAATATCTGCTATAATAATGAAAAAACATTCATCTGCGCATATGTTTAGATTGTATAACATATTCTTCATATGTTTATATTCAAAGGTAGTTAAATGTTTTTTTAATAAGAGTTTGGAGATATATCACGTTCTTTTTCTTCAATCAATGCACCACTACGTAGTTCCTGTTGTAAGGTGTGCCAACGGATGTTTCGGTGTAGGGCTTCAGGTGAAGCCACACCCTTCTTCATGGCACCAAAAAGATGGAAATAAGGATACAGCGAGAATGGTGGGGGGTACGGAGGGATGTAGAAGCAACGGATATTAGAACACTGTTAATAAAGACTGATAGGTCTTGGTGTTATGGGAGAAGTCGATCAACGCAGAGAATACGAGTCTTGAGAGAAATCGAAAGTCACTGAAATGTGTGAGAAACACTAGATGAACTCAGGATGAGGAGACGCGCAGCACAGGCAAGGATTAACGAGTCTGGAGGGTATGTATATCCGAGAAAGTAGGGCTCAGGAAAGGTACACTCGGTGGGTTAAGAAGCCACCGAATGTAGCGAAGTCTTGGGGCGGTCGCCCCCTCCAGTGGTGCCGGCGCAAGTGGGTCCCCAAAGAAATCCAGAAAGACGGAAGAATAAACAGGATCAGGCCGTCTAGAGTGGCAGGTACGGAGAGTACGGAGAGCTCCAAAAATGGCTTCCGGTAAAGTGGGTCCGCCCTGCACAAATCACGCCATAGGTGATCCCTTGTTGGTCCCTGCACCTTGTGGCAGGCATTTTGAGGTGCCTGCCACAGGGTGCAGGGATGAACACAGATTTCCGTTCCTCTATGGGAGCTTGTGGTACGGCCGGTTTAAAACCGTAACATGAGCTACCATAGAGAAATGGAAGTATGTGACGACTCCATGTGCGGTTGCATTGTGGTTAGGCGGTGAGGAACGCTGACCAGAGATCAGTCAGTCCCGGTTCCATCACTGTGTGAGTGCAAGGTGATCGGAGTGCCTATGTAAGAGGAGGCTGAACAGCGTGCCTCTGTGAGTGCAAGGTGAGCATTGTCCATATGTGAGTACAGGATGAGTGGTGGACCTGTGTAAGTGCTGAGTGAGCAGGGTGGCTGTGTGAGTACAAGGTGAGTGGTGTGCCTGTGTGAGTGCTGGGTGAACTGTGAGCCTGTGTGAGTTCAGGGTGAACAACATGCCTTTGTCAGTACAAGGTGAGCGCTGTGTCTGTGTGATTACAGGGTGAGCGGTGTGCATGTGTGAGTGCATGCTGAGGGGCGTCCCTGTGTGATTGCAGGGTTAGTGATGTACCTGTGTGAGTGCATGTTGAACTGTGTGCCTGTGTGAGGGCAGGGTGAGCGGTGTGCCTGTTTGAGTACAGGGTGTAAGGCATGCCTATGTGCGCACAGGGTGAGCGGGGTGCCTATGTGAGTGCAGGGTGATCAGAGTGCCTGGGTAAGTACAGGTTGAACAGCTTGTCTAAGTGAGTGCAAGATGAGCGGTGTGCCTGTGTGATAACAGGGTGAATGATGTGCCTGTGTGAGTACAAGGTGAGCGATGTGTCTGTGTGAGTGCAGTGTGAGCGATGTGCCTGTGTGAGTGAATGGTGAGATGTGTGCCTCGGTGAGTGCAGGGTGAACGATGTGCCTGTGTGAGTGAAGGGTGAGCGATGTGCCTGTGTGAGTACAGGGTGAGATGTGTGCCTGTGTGAGTGCAGGGTGAGCAATGTGCTGTGTGAGTGCAGGGTGAGCTGTGTGCCTGTGTGAGTGCAGTGTGAGCATTGTGCCTGTGTGAGTGAAGGGGGAGCGATGTGCCTGTGTGAGTGCAGGGTGAGCAATGTGCCTGTATGAGTGCTGGGTGAGCTGTGCGCCTGTGCGAGTGCAGGCTGAGCAGCGTGCATGTCTGAGTGCAGGGTTAGCGATGTGCCTGTGTGAGTGCAGGCTGAACTGCATGCATGTGTGAGTGCAGGGTGAGCAGTGTTCCCCTGTGAGTAAAAGTTGAACAGCATGCCTGTGTGAGAACAAGGTGAGCGCTGTGCCAGTGTGAGTACAGGGTGAGCGATGTGCCTGTGTGAGTACAGGGTGAGCGATGTGCCTGTGTGAGTGCAGGGTGAGATGTGTGCCTGTGTGAGTGCAGGGTGAGATGTGTGCCTGTGTGAGTGCAGGGTGAGATGCGTGCCTGTGTGAATGCAGAGTGAGCAATGTACCTGCTTGAGTGCAGGGTGAGATGTGTGCCGGTGTGAGTGCAGGGTGAGTAATGTGCCTGTGTGAGTGAAGGGTGAGCGATGTGCATGTGTGAGTGCAGGCTGAGATGTGTGCCTGTGTGAGTGCAGGTTGAGCAATGTGCCTGTATGAGTACAGGCTGAGCTGTGCACCTGTGTGAGTGCAGGCTGAGCAGCGTGCATGTCTGAGTGCAAGGTTAGAGGTGTGCCTGTGTGAGTGCAGGCTGAACTGCATTCCTCTGTGAGTGCGGGGTGAGCAGTGTGCCTGTGTGAGTAAAAGTTGAACAGCATGCGTGTGTGAGAACAAGGTGAGCGGTGTGCCTGTGTGAGTGCGGGGTGATCAGAGTGCGTGTAAGTGCGAGTTGAGCAGCATGCCTTTGGCAATGCAAGGTGAACGGTGTGTCTGTGTGAGTAGTGGGTGAGCGGCATGCATGTGTGAGTGCAAGTTAAGTGGTGTGTCTGTGTGAGTGCAGGCTGAACTGCTTGCCTGTGTGAGTACAAAGTGAGCAGTGTGCCTGTGTGAGTGCAGGTTGGGCAGTTTGCCTGTGTGAATTCAGGGTGAGCAGTGTGCCTGTGTGAGTGCAGGGTGAGCAATGTGCCTGTGTAGCGCAGAATGAGCTGTGTGCCTGTGTGAGTGCATGGTGAGTGGTGTGCCTGTGTGACAGCAGGGTGATCAGAGTGCCTGTGCTGGTGCAGGCTGAACGGTTTGCCTCTGGGAATGCAAGGTGTGCAGTGTGTCTGTGTGAGTATATGGTGAGCGAGTGCCTGGGTGAGCGGTGTGGCTGTGTGAGTACAAGGTGGGTGAGCAGTGTGCCTTTGTGAGTTCAGGGTGAACGACATGCCTTTTTCAGTACAGGGTGAACAGTGTGCCTGTGTGAGTGCAGGGTGAATCATGTGCCTGTGTGAGTACAGGGTGAGCAATGTGCCTGTGTGAGTGCAGGGTGGGTGAGCGGTGCACCTGTGTTAGTACAGGATGAGCAGTGTTCCTGTGTGAGTTCAGGGTGACAACGTACCTTTGTGAGTGTAAGCAGCAGCACATCAAAGCCAATCATTTTGGCAATGAAAATGTTTCTTTGTTTTGACGGAGAACTGGTCTATTCCTTTTTTATTAAATTGATCTGTTACAGCACACACAGTGCTTTGGAAATCTACAAATTAATATATGAAATGCAGACAGCACCGTTCGGAAACACTTATAGGCAATTTCAGGTTTGATTCCCCAGTTTAGTTGTCTGAAGAGCGTGATCCAACCCGGAGATTTTCCTGTTTAGTGTATGCCCTCTAGACGGCGCAATTTCAGAAAACAAAGAAGCAGCAATGCACATATTCTGCGTCTACGCATCTCAAAGAACAGAGGGGCATATTATCAAGTAAGGGCGTTACATTATCGCCATTTTTATCGGCGGGAAACTTCCGATAAAGCGGCGAGAATGGACTTGATAATATGCTCTATGAATTCCAATCGAAGCCCATGCTAGATGTCTTCACATTTAACATGGGCTTCGATTGGAATTCATAGAGCATATTATCAAGCCCCTTATCGCCGCTTTATCGGCAGTTTCCTGCCGATAAAAGCGGCGATAATGTAACGCCCTTACTTGATAATATGTCCCAGAATCTTGATGTACTCCCTGGCCTTACATAATCAATGCAAGCACCACTGTCACAGAGGTTCAGGTCCAGCTTTCTAATATATTTCCTAACGTTAGGCTAGATCACTATTATAATTTGTATAATGTGACATTGTTTAGCGCCTTATATTCCTTCATCTTGGAAAGGAATTCATATTAGCTGAATACACCAAATACACTGCAAATGAAAATGAAGCGCATAGTGGAAGACAGAACATGTATTGATTGTAAATGCTTGTTATGCTCAGAATTATGCCAAGCGATGCCATATTTGAATAGCTTATCAGTATTTTGGAAACCCCAAGAATTCGTATATAGAAATACTCTTCCATCATAGTCTTGACTATGCGTTGCATCCGTTCACAGCCAGTCTATACTTTCAAATATTTATTTTCTCTTTGATTCACTAATATTATTTCAATTTGTGTCTTTTAGGCTCAGTGTTCATTGGAAAGCAGGTGTCATCTGAGCGAAACAGCAAAGTGATTCATCTTCTGATAGAAGCTAAAGACCACGGAAGCCCCGCCTTGTCCGCAGTTGCATCTGTGGAAATTCAGATCCAGGATATCAACAACTGTGCCCCCCAGTTCACTGATGAGCACTATAGCATTAGTGTGAGTGAAGACGTACCCGTTGGCACGAGTGTGCTAACCTTTTCAGCCATCGACCATGATTGGAGTCCTGATAATACATTTATTGACTACTTTATCATCAGTGGCAACACTCAAAATACTTTTGTGGTCGAAACTACCATTGTTCAGATTGACTTTCCTCAAAAAACTATTGGTTATCTTGTTGTAGAGAGCGCTCTGGACAGGGAAACAACATCTACCTTCAAATTAACCATCATCGCCACGGATCGCGGAACACCAACACTAAACTCGACTGCCACAGTATTGATCAATGTCCTTGATGCCAATGACAACCCACCAGTATTCACCAGTCTGGAGTATCATGCTGAGGTTAGGGAGAGCACGTCTGTCAATAGGCTGATCTCAGTGGTTTCAGCAAATGACAATGATATTGGGGCAAATGCTGATATTACTTACAGCATTGTTTCTGGAAATGAATTGGGGCATTTCCGATTAGACAGAAAAAATGGTTCCATTGAAGTAGCCAAAGCTCTAGACTATGAAACAATCTTAAAATACACTCTAACTATCCAGGCCACAGATGGAGATGAAGATGGAGGAAACGTTGCCTTTGTGATCCTTTCTATATCTGTCCTCGATGACAATGACTTTGTTCCAGTGTTCTTGTTTCCCAGCCTCAACTGTGTCATTCGTGAGAATCTTCCAGCGTTAACACACGTATGCGCTGCCAAAGCCCAGGACTTTGATTCAGGCCTTTATGGGCTCCTTACATACTCCTTTCAGTCTCCCTGCTTACCTGATGATAGAACTTCAAAGGACATGGATTTGTTTTCTATAGATCCTTTGACTGGGGATATCTACACTAGACAAACACTCGATTATGAACGTCAAATAAAGTACTGTTTCATTGGCCAGGCACATGATCAAAGTGGCTCAACAGCTACTGTCACCATCCATGTGCATGTAGAGGGAGTAGACGAGTATGACCCTGTTTTCCTGAAGAATCATTATTTGTTTGATCTCCCTGAGAACATTGACATTGGGCAAGTAATTGGAAAACTAGCAGCATCGGATAATGATGGCGGGTTGGATGGTGTTATTGAGTATTCACTTGAAAAACCCTCTCAATTTTTCTCACTTAATAAAACTAGTGGAGACGTATCACTCAAAAGACACCTTTCTCGAAAAAGAAGTAATTCGTGGAAAAAAGAGAGCAAAGTAGAACTCCGGGTGAAAGCTCACAGTCCCAGAATAGACTCCAGATCAACAAGTTGCATGGTCATAGTGAACATTTCCACATCTCTTGAAATGTACCCGGCTGTCTCTGTACACATTCTTTACATAAGCCTCATCACCTCCTTGGTGATTTTCTTGATCCTGTCCTTCAGCCTTGCTGTACTTGTTTTGAGATACAAACGGAAATATATGCAAAACAAAAGTGGGAAAAAAGAGATGTCAATGCCAAAAGCCGGGCCCAATGACCGCCAGCTGTGTCACAGTGATGGAAAACATCCAGCTCCAGAGGCCTCTATAACAGAGTGGTTGTGTTTAGTAGACTTTAGAGAAAAGAAAGATGCTGGCAAGCAAAGCAGACATTCTGACTCAAGTGGTCATGGGTCAGCAGAAGGGGAAACGGCCGAAGATGAGGAAATAAAGAGAATCAATGAGCATCCTTGCAGGAAGGGATCTAGCGCAGCATTAAGTGAGTGTAGTTCACGTGTGCCCGACTCTGGGATTCCAAGAGAGTCTGCACAGCTTTCATTCCAGTCTGTTGAAACAGATGTAACCATAGCTACTGGAAGTGCTGAGAGTATCAACAACTTCAAGGAGGACAGTGGAGGAGAAGCCCGTGACACGCATTTTCCTTCGGAGAAAGGTTCTGGGAAAATACATAACATCTTAGCGCCAAAAGAAGAAGACCTAAAGTCAGGTATCACTGGAAGCTATATCTTTGTGCCTCATGGCCAAGATTCAAGATTCGGCTCCCTTGTATCTTTGGTAGCATCTGATGAAGACGTGAGAGGTAGTTATAACTGGGACTACATGCTGAGTTGGGAACCCAGATTCCAGTCTCTGTCTTCTGTCTTTCAGGACATCGCAAAGCTTAATGATGATGCTTCACAAACTCAGAGTTTACCCTTTGAAAAACAGGCCTTTATTTTCCCCCCTCCTTTGATAACATCTGTAGCACAGCCAGGGGTAAGGGCTGTGCCCCCACGAATGCCAACTGTGAATGCTGGGCCAGCTGTTTTCAAATATCCTTGTTCACCTTTCATCCCAAATGCAGGATATAACACGACAGCCATGACCCCGAACTTTGTTCCCTCCCTCTCTCTACTTACTGTGCAGACCCCCACAGCCTCCCCTGTGGCTACGGATCCTGGGCTGATGGGAACATGCTTAATTAAACTATCACGAGACCTTACATCAGAAGAGGAAATCAATGTGTAAAATATCCTTCTTTGGGAGCATTGTTTCTCAGAATGGTGTATGTTGAACTAATACAGCTGTCAATCCTGTAAGTGAATAATGGTTGACAGACCACTAAAGTTTGTTCTTATTATTTTTTCTGAGAAGGATGCAGGTTGGACCATTACATCTTTTATAAATCTATAAGCGAAAATGGTTGGCAGACTATTAAAGTCTGTGCTTAATGTTCCTTATCCAAGAATTAAGTAAAAATTGTACATAGCTTCTCAGTTTTTTCAAGTTCTTGTAACCTGTCTATACCAAAAATGCTATTTATTTGTGAAAGTTAGCTTGTGGGTGGATATAAAAATGCGAACACTAAATGTGCAGTTCAAAAAACCCAGCTTACTTGGACTTTACAAAATGAAGATTCACTTTATGAGAAATGTACAGATTCAGATTGCAAATTAGGGTGCATGAAAAGGTGGAGAACTGCCGCTTGAGAATCCATTTAATTGAAAAGTATACTATTACCCAATGAGGATTTTTTCTATGAGCAGGATCATCTTACTCCCAATCCTATCATGAACTTCGAGTCATGAGTCGAATTTTTTGAATTTGAAACTTTATTTCGATTCATAAAAACAGAATCATAAAAGTATAACATAGCATATAATACAATTTAACCATGCAATAGTCTTTCAAACATTATACATTTCAATACATGGTTTACAAATCAATTAAAAAAAAAAATCTTTTGAGTCAAATTTACTCATGGAATAAAAGCTTTGTGAAGTAACCCAGAATTGAGTTCGCCATAGCTAATTTGATGGCAACACATTTTCACTACCTCTACATAAAGCACTGATTTATTTTTATTTAAATTGTTAGAAATAGTCGTTCTGCAAGTGAAAATGTAATCACAGATATAAGTAGCTATGAAAATGACATATACAAAGCAAACATGCTCATGGATGTATTTGTTTAGAATCAAGAAGCTGAAGTGAGAGATCCTAACACTTTGCAAACATGTATAATTAAGTCCACTGGAATTATGCAATTTTTTGTACACAGCGTTATCTACATGATTATGGATGTACAGAATTTGCCACAAAATCGATCATCTGCTCTAGCTGCAGATTTTAACAAAAAAAATAATTTCCACCTGAAACAGATCAAAAGTTAGTAAAAGCACATTGACGTGTTGCAGCACAGTCATAGGCCCTTTGAATTCCTACTTAGGCTCGTATGCAAATTCAATTCATGTGGATATCTGAAAATCTAGCATTCCTCTCTCTACTCTGTACCAGTGTCGGCATGCCTGAATTTGGAGTATTCTACAAAAACAACAAGGTGAAGGAAGGAGTACTTGTATTAATCTCAGCCCCTGGCGATTGCTCTGGGCCGCATTCACGATCATTCATTTTTTGTCCACACTTCTGTCCTGGATAGAGACCCACCGTACAGAAATCAGTCTTGGCCCTGCTGCAGTAGGAACAGTCCAGCCAAAACTTCCAGGTAAGGTCCCCTCCAGATGGAAGCATAAGCGACCCCAGACTGATTTCGACCTGCTTAGGTCTCATCAGTGAGTCCTGTGGCACAGTGAACAAAACAAGTCACTTCAACAGAGACACCTCTGCTGCCTCTAATCTCTACTAGGCCTTATGATTCTTCCCACACCTGCTCATATCTCACAATTAATAGCGTAAATTGGTCTAGGAGTGTTTTCAACCAGCTTAAAATCACCCAGAGTCCTTATGCATTAATGAGGCATTTCAGAAGGGTGTTAACTGAATAATCATGGTCAGACTGACAATTTGCATCGCATTACTCATGTCACAAGTTAAAGACTGTAGCACTTCAATTCTTTAACTGAAATGCCTTTAAAAACTGTTACAGTGCCTATACAGTTCAAGAGGAAGCAATCACAGTACAATAGTAATAGAGGTGCAGGAGCATTCAGTCCATACCTGATCAGGTGATTTCCGACAGAATTTGTCAGAGATGATCATTCTACTCTAAGCTTTTTTTAGGTTACTGATCGGGCTGGTCTGCAGATTCATCCTTGCAGATGGTGTTAAGCGATAGGATACTGCACTGGTGACCTCAGAACATGGATTGCGTTATCTTACAAAGGTAAATGTTAGGTTATAAAGAGTCACAAACGGACGACTGATTTAGGAATCTAGGCAGCACATTTGTGTTATGATGAGAAAATCAAAAGTTAATGATGAGATGTACAGAGAAGCAAACTACAACATTCAGAATGTGTTGTTCAGAATGATGGAAATTCTATTTCATCTATTTCCTGCTTGATATGCTCTAGATACCAGTTGTAAAATTATAGATGTTTCCACTTTCTCCTATGATAAAATCCAAGTATTTCTGTAAATCTTGTACCTCATTGTAAGTGTGTTTTTATTTAACGTTCTTATAGCTATTTCTGTTTGTACCTGTAAACAGAGAAATGCTATTAATTTATCATACAACAATTTAGTGACCAGCCTTGTCTATAAGAAAAGTAATTAAGATGTATATTGTAACAGTAGACTCCTGTATATTTTCAAATTCGACTATTGTAACTTAATATTTGACCACATATTTTCTACTTCACATTTTTAAATTAAAGCATCTAAAAATATTTTAAAATGTCATTTTCCTGTGTATTTAATTACAATTAAGACTTTTTCTAATTTGCTTTAATTTTTGTTTGGAGTAGCTTCACCAGACAGTTATCTGCATCAATAATGTGCCAGAATATTTATTTTCTAGTTCATCAAAAGTTGACCAAGGAGGAGGAAGGGTACAAGAAAACCATGTATAGAATCAAAATGCACATGTGGTAAAAGCACTGCGTTGTAACGGCTATTTCCCTTGAACCCAACTGTCCATAAATGCAATTATTGTTTAACCCTAATTTCGCAAAAACTACTGAACGTTAACACCAAATCTAACAAAACACAATCTGTGGGCCAAGATCTAGCTTTGTGCCAAATTTGTTGTTTTTCCGTTCAGCAGTTTTTGTGGTACCGTGCTACAAGAAAACTATGCAAAATTCATGAGGAAATTTGTTTTTAGATACCCCTCCTTCTTTCTCGGCCCCCACTTCATAGATGACCCCACAAATGTCCATGTACAAACCAGACAAAAAAGCGAAACATTTTGTAAAGTTCTGTGGCGATTCATCAAATGGCACCAGGGGGCATACTATCAAGGACCGGTGTTAAAATTATCGCTGTTTTAACGGCAGGAAACTGCTGATAAAACGGCGATAATGGGCTTGATAATACGCCCTTGTTAATTCCCATAGAAGCCCATGTTCTGGTGTTAACATGGGCTTCTATGGGAATTAACAAGGGCGTATTATCAAGCCCATTATCGACGTTTTATCGGCAGCTTCCTGCCGATAAAACAGCGATAATTTTAACACAGATTTATTAGCAATATAGCAATATATATACATATATTAAGGGATTCTACCTCTACCCACCCCAAAAACATAAAATTACGCTGGCCTCGCTTTACCTATACTCACCCCATAACCCTAAGAACACCCTCACCTCTCTTTAGCGCTTCACACCCCTGAATCCTATAGCCACCCTTCCCCCTTTACCTCTACCAATCCCTAAAGAATAAAATCACCCTTACCTCTCTTTACCTCTACCGGCACTTAAGCTCCTTTTTTTAAATTAACATAAAAAGTATGTCATTTAAAAAAATGTCTACCTCTGTGGTAAAGTATTGTGTAGTAAAGTTACACACACCTTGGTAGTATTTACCTACATAGCAAAGACTGCATGGTAAAGGGGTGTGAGTGATAAAGCCTAGATTGTAAAGGCTGTTTCCCGGCAAAAGATAGTAGAAAATGTAGCAACAGATAGTCTAAAAAAACTGTATTGCTGGTGGAAGGAGCACCTAAATAGAGAAGTATCATTTTACATTAGACACCAAAAGGTGGAGCCACAGAGCGGTGGCTTGTAAAAATGGGAGTTTCCTTATCTCTAATTAAAGTGACATTTAGTAAAAAGGGTAATCCTTTGGATGTATAGGTGTATTCATCATTGTGATTTTTCATTAGCTACCACAGTCACATGGGGGTGGTTTATGCAAACCAATGGGGCATATTTATTAATGATTTGTCTCACCCTTGCACCATGCAGTGGGGAACAAGAGCAATGCAACTCTTAAACTCTTAAATTTGATCTATCAAGCCATACAAGGCCACCTTGTGTAGCTTGATAAATCTAGAGCAATGCAACGCAGGGTAAATTGCTGCATTGCATTACTCTGCCCTAGCATGGCATTCCATGGGTAGAGCGGAGGTGTTCCCATGCATCCAACAATGGATTAAAGTTTTTTTGCGGCTATCTGTTGCTCCATGGTGCAAGGGTGCCTGCATTGTAAGCAGGATTGTTTATGTGCAGGAAGGGACACCTTCCTGTGCAAAAACACTCCCAAGAAGCATTTTCCTCTTTCTATGTGTGCTGCTGAATGCAGCACACATAGAAAGGGAAGTAACAAGCAGAAATAAAGATATTACTCCTTGTTATGCCTCACCTGGGGAGGCGTAGCATTTTGACACAGTCCTTGGTCTATCGCTGATGGTAAATCAGGTAATGCGTCAAAATCCATGGTTGGACGCGTGGGAACACCCATGCTCCACGAATGGAATGCCACCCTAGGGCTGAGTAATGCAACGCAGTGATATGGCCTGCGTTGCATTACTCTAGATTTATCAAGTCACTCAAGGTGGCCTTGCGTGGCTTGATAAATCAAACTTAAGAGTTGCGTTGCTCTTGTGCCCCATTATGTGGGGCAAAGGCGACACAAATGTTTAATAAATGTGCTCTTTTGGGTTTGCCTAAACCTCCCCATGTGACTGCAGTAGCTAATGAAAAATCTCCATGATGCATACACTTATACATCCAAAGGATTAACTTTTTACGAAATTTCACTTTCAAAGGTGTGTGGTCTTCCATTGCGTCAGGCCTATTTTAATTCAACACGAGACACTCCCTTACCCTTCATTTCACTGTGGCAGGCTCATGCTTTCCCCCTTTTGTGACCGTCTTTCCGTCTTTGTCTTCCTCGGTCGTTCCGCTTTGTGAGTTTTTCCCTCTCTTGCTAATGGTCTAATGTGGAAAAATAAGTGCTGGTCCCCCACAACAAGTGCCGATGGCCTCCACCAGTAACCACCAGTTCAAATTAAGTACCACACCAGAGATGACATAGTGGGCTGTGTACCTAGCAGGGCCGGACTGGCCATAGCGGGCACCGGGCAATCCCCCGGTGCGCCGCAAGTGTGGGGGCTGGCTCTGGGCCCCTGGGGGCCGTTTTTGTTACAGGGCGGTTTTTGCAGCATAGCTGCAAAATCGACCCTGTAATAAAATCGGGCGAAAACCGGCTCCGGCAAAGAGCTTGGCAGCACCTCCAACCCCCCCCTAGTGGGGAGGGGGGGGGGCGAGCACTTTCCCAGGGCCGGTTTCGGTTCCCAGTCCGGCCCTGGTGCCTAGGCAGAAGCCATCCTGTCTTAGCTCTGAGGAAAATATTTTTTCTCTATCAACACAGAAAACAAGCACACTGAATATGTGACGTGCAGCCATCTCTGCACCATTGTGTTACTTCATTCTTGGTGGCAACAAGGTTTTCTGTAGGCAAGGCTTGCCGTGCCGTACCTACCTCCAGCCCCACATGTCTGTCCAGACCCTAGAATTAAAGAGCTCAGGACTAATTAGTTAGTCCATATTTGTATTTGGCAGACTGCAATGGGTTGGGAGACATAGATTTCAAACGTTGTGTCACACTAGCCAGCTACTCTAAGAGCAAAGTCTTTATGGTGTTGGTAGAACTAGACATGTGGGAGTGAAGATTCCTATGACTGATTCATTTGAGTTGTAGGTAATTTTCTAAATAAATAATAAAACATTGGTGCCGCTTGGAGCATTGTATACAGCTTGCATGCTGACTATGCCATGCAGTTGTTTGCTTGTCACAGGCAGTAAACTACTATAAGGAATAAGAGGGCTCAGAAGGGAGGCTCTAGGGTACAGGTATTAGATTTTTGGTGGATGGGTGATGAGCAGAATCATGACTCACAGGCTCAATAGGGTACAACATTTTATTTATTTTTTAATATATTTTTATTGTATTTTTTTACATAGACAGGATATACACAAACATACACGAGTACATATGCTCTTTTTGGCGCCTCAATCACTTCGCTTTACATTTTACATCCTCTACCAATGGGTGATCTGTGCGTTGTTTTACTCTGTTGGGCGTTTACTTCCCTGTCCTTCTGGGCTAATAGTTCTATTCCGTATGCCAGTGGACTTCTTACGCTGGCACTTAGCTTTTTCGTGAACATATAACATGCAACATGTAACATATAGCTGTTGGCAGGTGGTTAAAGATCGTCGTCCCACCGTATTCTACAAAACCGTGGTATATTTGGCTACGGTGGTGTGAATGGGTCTAGTGCGCTGTCCAGCCCTAACCACATCTGTCTATTGGGCTTCTTTCTGGAAAGACATTCTTTGATTAGGCGCAGCACAACAAAATGTCCCACTTTCTGGTGCTGGATACACATTAATGAGTTGTACGTTTTTTCTCCCCTGTGATAATCATGGCTGTCAGTCTGCAGAACTCTAACTCATGGAAAGCCTAGTGTGAAACTGCTAGGGGTGGTGGGGGGTTTAGGAACAGTTAAGGAAGGACTACAATACCCAGGGGCGTAGTTTGATCACTAAGACTGGAGGGAGGGGTTAGCGTCATATTTCTCAACAATCACGCTACCATATAATATTAAAATACATTATACGACAAGCAGAGCACTTGAGAGGGGCTTAAGGAACCATGAGAGGAATGCGGATTGGTAAGAGTACTAAGTCAGAGAAACCAAAATGTGTAAAAAAAACATTTTAGAGGATTTTCAACACAAATATGAGAGAGAGTGTGTGCTTTGTCAGTGTGTGCATGCAACAATCCAGATGAAATCTGACAGACGCATCACCATACAGGATTGAAAGCACATTTACTCAACTCTTCATCAGAAAATAAATGTATAAGGGGTGTGTAAACCCAAACACCCCCCTTGAAGCTACGCACCTGACAATACCTGCTCAGTCGTTCGTTCCTGCAACAAGTGATATCATTGGCACACTTAACTGTGTCATCATTAAGGGTGATAAGAAGCACGTCATCTGGTCTCTGAAACAAAAAGCAAACTGAAAAAATATTTATTGTATGAAATTGGTTGTCACCCTACAAAGAGATTTTGAGTATCTTCATTTGAAACCCAGATGCTAAGATGGTTACCATTTTTCTTCTGACATTATACAGCTCACAATACAGTGTACACAGAGATTGACAACCTTACTGTACTTTTGTCAGTGGTCAGGCGATACTCTGGGCATGGCTGCAGGAGATAGGAGTGGCCCAAGTATACACTTTTCCCCTTACACTGTTGGTCTCAGGACGTCATTGCTCTGTGGTCACATAATACGATCACCCCAGCAGGAGGAAGGGTATGCTGAAGTGATGATGCTGCCGAAGAAATCTACAGAGCCCGGATTACAGTGTCTAGTGTGTGGGCCAGACGACAGGAAAAACACAAGAGCAGCAGTGTAAACAAGCATTGGCAAAGCCAATAGGTCCTGCTTATACATGAGCGATTGGCTTGGGCAATGTGTTTTTGCCATGTTGTACACCAGTGTGGTTGCTGTTCAGCATGACTAAAAGTTAGTAGCGTGGAGTGTCGTAGAGTAGAGTGGGTAGAGTAGAGTTTCATAGACTGTATGTGTTGGAGTAGAGTGTCATAGAATTGAGTAGAGAGGAATAGACTTCAGTGGCAGAGAGTGTCATAGAATGCAGTGTCATAGTGTGCAGTGTTATTGAGTGGAGTGCCACAGAGGGGAGTGGAGTGGGCTAGAATAGAGTGAAGTGGGTTGGAGTGGATTGATGTAGTGGGGTGAATTGGAGTAGAGTGGGGTGGATTGAATTTGGGTAGAGTGGATTGGATTGAGTCGAGAGGGGTGGATAAGAATATGTGGATTAAATGGGGTGGATTAAATGGGGTGGATTGAATTGGAGTGGGTTGGGGTGGACTGAAATGGGGTGAGGTAGATTGGATTGTGGTGGATTGGAGTGGGGTGGATCACACTGCTTTGGTTGAATTGGATTAGATTGAAATTGAATTGAGGTGGATTGGATTGGAGTAGGGTGGTTTGGAGTGGGGTGGATATGAGTGGAGTGGAGGGGTGAATTTGACTGGACTGGAGGGGGTGGATTGGATTAGAGTTGGGTGAATTGGACTGGAGAAGGGTGGGTTGGAGTGGAGTGGGCTGGATGGATTGTATTGAGTAGGGTGGACTGAACTGGGGTGGGTGGATTGGACTGGGGTCGAGTGGGTGGATTGAAGTAGAGCGGGTGGATTGGACAGAAGTGGAGGGGGGTGGATTAGGTTGGAGTAGAGTGGATTGAAATGGGGTTGGTGGATTAGATTGGGCGTGGGATGGACTGGAGTGAGGTGGATTGGAGAGGAGTGGGGTAGACTGAAGTGGGGTGGAATGGAGTGGGGAGAATTGGAGTGGGTTTGGATGGGCTGGAGTGAGGTGGATTGGTGGGGGGTAGATTGGAGTTGGGTGGGGTGGGTTGGAGGGGAGTAGATTGGATAGCAGTGGGGTGGATACGATTGGAAGGAGATGGATTGGACTGAGTGGGTCAATTGGGTTGGGAGGGGGTGAACTGGAATGGGGTGCAGTGGGTTGGATTGAAATTGATTGGATTGGATTGGATTGGGTGTGGTGAATTGGAGTCGGTTGGGGAGGGTGTATTGGAGTGGGGTAGATTGGATTTGGCTGGATTCGGGTGGATTGGATTGGGGTTAGGTAGATTGCATTGGAGTGGGGTGGGGTGGATTGGATTGGGGTGAGGTAGATTGGATTGGGATGAGGTGTATTGGATTGGGGTGGAGTGGAGTGGGGTGGATTGGAGTGTGTATGGATTGTTTTGGATTGAGTGGGGCAGATTGGAGTGGGCCATATGCATTTTGCATTGGATTGGAGCTGATTGGAGTGTAGCAGTGTTAGACCGATCATCCTTAGAGGGGTTGTCCCCCAAACATATTGCCTGCTTACCTCCTCTTACTGATGTATCTTTTTATTGGCCTTAGGACTCTGAGCACTTTAACATTTCTAACCAGGCGTAAAGTGCATGTGCTTCTCCCCTAAACCTGGTGACATTGGTGTATACCCAATTGACATATTTAGTTAACTTATGAATCCCTTGTAAAGTGGTATTCCATATACCCAAGGCTTATTATCTAAATGCTACTAGTGGGCTTGTATCACTGATTGTGCTACCCACATGAGTAGCCTTTCACACCTGTCTCAGGCATGCCATTGCAAGTATGTGCAGTTTACTACCACTTACACTTGGCATTTAAAACTCATTGCCAAACCTTAAAACTCCCTTTTTATTACACATAAGTCACTGATAAGGTAGACCCTAGGTAGCCCTAAGGCCAGGGTGCTGTTTAAGTAAGAGGTAGAGCATGCACTATTACATTTTACATATCCTAGTAGTGGCAAACAGCCACATTCGTTTTTCACCACTGTGAGGACTAATCCTTCGAAGGCTACCATTTTGAATTCCTTAATACATGTTTAAGCTGTAATTCCTAATGAGAAAGGAGTAGCTTATTTATGTTTCATATCTTTGAAATGGTAATGATAAATCCTCTCTACTGGTAAAGCTGGATTTAACATTACTATTTTAGAAATGCCAGTTCTAGAAAGTGGACATTTCTCTCCTCTTGCTGCTCTGTGCACTGTGCAGCCTGCCTCCAATATATGTCTGGGGAGGGAGACGGCTATACTTTGTGCATTACCTCTAAACAGCCACAAACACAGGAAGGGTAGGTGTGACAGACAACTCTGCATTCTGATCTCTCTTCCTGGACAGGAAGATAGAGGCATAGCTGACACACCTGAGTAGGCAGTGTTCTGTATCTCACACAAAGGGCTGATTACCCCTACTGATAGTGTGGAGCTAGGGCTGGGAAGAAAGGCTCTGTATGCACTTCAAATACACTTCGTTGAAGTCACCCCCACTTCAAAGGCACAACTGGGTATACGTACTGGACCTCTTACACTACCAAGACAATACACTACTTGACCTGTGAAGAACTCTGCCAGGAGTAAAGACTGCTGTGCTACAAGGACTGCCACACTGCTTGTTTGCTGCTATAAAAGAACTGCTTTTCTGCTTTACTGTGCTGCCCTGCTGCCTGATGATCCCTGTCCTGCTGAGGACAAGGACTGGACCCATGAACCCAGAGTGATTCCAAGGGCTTGCTGGCTTGCCACCTGTTCTGAAGTCTCAGCGCCACCAAAGACTTCCTTCAACCCTGCAACAGCACCCGGACTCTGACCTCTGTGAGTCCTGCTCTGCCAAGTGGTGCAAATCAAGTCCTGGGCCCTTGAAAGGTGACTTCTGCTGTCTAGAACCATCGAAAGAGACGCAGCGACAACTTTGCGACAATAGGAACTGATGCATTGCCCT
The DNA here is from genome assembly GCF_964261635.1 of Lissotriton helveticus. Lineage (NCBI taxonomy): Eukaryota > Metazoa > Chordata > Amphibia > Caudata > Salamandridae > Lissotriton > Lissotriton helveticus. The sequence continues at coordinate 1,993,969,415 of NC_136059.1, read as the reverse complement.
TCGATGCTGACACAGGAACCGATTGCTGAAAGTGCTTTATTGGACTGAGCAGCTCGACAATAACAGGCATATGTGACTTGACAACGAAGCACCTGCATCGTAAAGGGTTTTGTCGATGAACTGTTTATTGCCCGTGCATATCAGAACCAACACATTGAGGGGCATATTTTCAAAAACGCGTTAGAATTATCTCAGCTTTAGCGGCAGGAGACTGTCGCAAAAGCGGCGATAATGGGCTTGATAATATGCCATAGAGAATTCCCATAGAAGCCCATGTTCACACTAGAACATGGGCTTCTATGGGAATTCAAAAGGGCGTTTTATCAAGCCCATTATCGCCCCTTTAGTGGCAATTTCCTGCTGCTAAAGCAGCGATAATTCTAACGCCTTTCTTGATAATATGGCCATGAGTCTTCTACATTGCCATCTGCTCCATCCCCAGGGTTTGCAAGTGTAGCTTTGGGCGTGGATTTGATTTCCAGTGGGGAAGAGGGACTAGCAGTTATGACCCTTGTCTCTTTAGGAGACCAAGAGATGGTCCAGGAAACCTTACTGCCCCTAACACTAAGAAATACGGGTAGAAGGTGACCATCAATGGAAGAGAGATAGTGGCTCTGAGAGACACAGGAGCCAGTGTGACATCCGTGAGGTGTTATTGGGTGTCTGAAGAGCGGGTCATCCCTGATGTGCTCCACCCTGTAGTGGCAGCTGACTGCTCAATGCGCCTCTGCAAGTTGGCGCGTGTTCCCTTTGCATGGGGAGGGGTCTCCGGTCTCTTGGAAGTTGTTGTCAGTGATGCCTTGCCTGTAGATTTTCTGCTAGGTAATGACCTGGAGAGTTCTCCATGGAAGGATGTAGAACACAGAACTCATTTGGAGATGTTGGGATTGCCTGCGTGGATCTGTGTGACCACGCTTGCTATGGCAGCAGGTAGGGGTGATTCAGCAGAACTGGAGCCTGAAACAATGGCCCAGAGACCTGCCAGGAGAGGAAAGGGCAGGGGGCGCGGGAAACCAGCCCCAGCCATTCCCACGGTCCAGGAGGAAGCAGAACCTGAGGGGGATGCCCTGGAACCTACAGGGGAACAGGTGGCCAAACTGGGCAACCTGCCTGAGCTGACCAATTGGCAGCAAGAAGGTGGGCCCTCCAGGGAGGAATTCTGTAAGGAACAGAAAGAGTGCCCTTCTCTCATTGGTGTGCGGCAACAGGCTGCAGACCAGGCAGCAGGTGGAGTGTCCAGAGATGACTTCATCTACTGGGAAGATGATTTGCTATATAGTGAGCCTAAGTTTGCTGAGCCCGGTGCAGCCCATGTGCTGGTGGTACCCGCGCGCTTCAGGAACTTCCTAATGGGTCTGGCTTATGACGTGCCTCTCGGAGGACATCTGGGGCAAGACAAGACCCACCACAGGCTTGTCACTCACTTCTACTGGCCCCAGATGAAGAAGCACGTTGGTGCCTTTTGCAGATCTTGCCAAACATGTCAGGCCACTGGCAAACTGGAGTGAAGTGCAAGGCACCCCTCCAACCCTTTCCTGTGGTGAGCACCCCTTTCGAGCGGGTGGGCATCGACATCGTGGGGCCCCTGGACCCCAAGACAGCCTTAGGCAACAGGTTCATCCTGGTCTTGGTGGACCATGCCACCCGGTACCCGGAAGCAGTCCCTCTCAAGACAATCACAGCACCTTTGGTGGGCTGTGCATTGATGGGGATCTTTTCCCATGTGGGGTTCCCCAGAGAGGTGGTCTCCGACCGGGGTACCAACTTCATCCTTAGGTACATGCAGTCTCTGTGGGAGGAGTGTGGTTTAACTTATAAGTTCACCACTCCTTACCACCCTCAAGGAAATGGGTTGGTTGAAAGGTTCAACCGCACACTGAAAGGTATGATTATGGGCCTAACGGAGCACATGAGACGGAAGTGGGATGTCTTTCTACCATACCTCTTGTTTTCCTACAGGGAGGTGCCTCAGAAGTCATTAGGGTTCAGTCCCTTTGAACTCATGTATGGCCACCCTGTTAGAGGACCTCCCACACTGGTGAAGGAGGGGTGGGAGAAATCCCGTGGGAAAACCCCCCAAAGATGTGTTCAGCTATGTGCTGGCCGTCCGCAACCAGACTCAAAGCTTCAGGAAGCTCGCTCAGGAGAACCTGGAAGCTAGCCAGGAAGAAATGAAAAGAAGGTACTACCAGAATACCACTCTGGTTGAATTTCAACCAGGGCAGAAAGTGTGGGTGATGGCGCCAGTGGAGCCTTGTGCGCTCCAAGACAAGTGGACTGGGCCATATGAGGTGGTGGAGCGCAAGAGCGAAGTAACCTACCTGGTTAACTTGAGGACTCCCAGGCAGCCCCTGAGAGTCTTGCATGTGATCTGCCTCAAACCCCACTTTGGGAGGTCTGAAGTGACAATGCTCATGGCTACAGATGCTGGCGGGAAAGAGGATAGTGATCCTCTCCCTGACTTCCTGGTAGCTAAGGAGCAAGACGAGTCAGTGGATGGTGTGGTCCTCTCGCCCACCCTGACCCCAGAGCAGCAGAAGGACTGTCGCCAGGTGTTGGGCCAGTTTTCCTCCCTGTTCTCCCTGACCTCAGGTGTCACCAATTGGTGCATCCATGATGTGAACACTGGAGATCGTCTGCCTGTGAAACAGAAATTTTACAGAGTAGCTGACAAGGTCAGGGCCAGCATCAAGGAAGAGGTTTAGAAGATGTTGGTGCTAGGGGTAATTGAGCACTCCAGCAGCCCCAGGGCTATCCCAGTGGCCTTAGTCCCAAAAGCTGCTGCGCCCGGTGCCACTCCAGAACTCCGGTTCTGTGTGGACTACCGTGGGCTCGATGCGGTCACCAAAACTGGCACACACCCCATCCCCAGAGTTGATGAGTTTGTGGATCGGTTGGAAGCTGCCCAGTACCTCAGTACGTTTGGTTTAACTTCTGGGTACTGGGCGATTTCCTTAACTGATGGGGCCAAGGAGAGGTCTGCATTCTCAATGCCAGAGGGGCACTTTATGTTCCGAGTCATGCCCTTTTGGTTGAAGAATGCCCCTGCCACCTTCCAGAGACTGGTCAACCAGGTACTGACCGGGATGGAGCAATTCAGCGCCGCGTACCTGGATGACATTGCTGTGTTCAGCTCCACGTGGGAGGAACACTTGCAACACCTCTGTGAAGTGTTGAAGGCTCTGCAAAGGGCAGGCCTCACTATCAAGACCAAGTGCCAGATAGGGCAGGGATCTGTGGTGTACTTGGGACACCAGGTAGGGAGCGGCCAGGTGGCGCCCCTACAGGCAAAGATTGATACCATTCTGGCTTGGAAACCCCCCAAGACCCAGACAGAGGTGAGAGCCTTCTTAGGACTCACCGGGTATTACAGACAGTTTGTCAAGGGATATGGCACCATCGTTGCCCCCTTGACAGAGCTGACTTCTAGAAATCAGCCCAGAAAAGTGAATTGGACCGAAGCCAGCCAAACTGCTTTTGATGCCCTGAAGACTGCCATGTGCACAGCACCGGTGCTCAAGGCATCTGACTTCTCCAGTGAGTTCATAGTGCAGACAGACGCTTCAGAGCATGGTGTGGGAGCAGTACTCTCACAGATGACTGACAAGGGCTGGGACCAACTGGTAGCTTTCATTAGCCGGAGGCTACTTCCCAGGGAACAGAGGTGGAGTGCAATTGAAAGGGAAGCTTTTGCAGTGGTCTGGGCTCTGAAGAAGCTGAGGCCCTACCTGTTTGGGACTCACTTCTGTGTTCAGACAGACCACAGGCCCCTCAGATGGTTGATGCAGGTGAGGGGTGAGAATCCAAAACTGTTGAGGTGGTCCATCTCCCTACAGGGAATGGACTTCACGGTGGAACACCGCCCTGGCACAGAACACGTCAATGCTGATGGTCTGTACAGGTTTTTCCGCCTTACTGAGGAGAACTCCCAAGAGGATGGGTTTTTCTCCCCACTTTCAGCTGGAGGGGACACGTGTTAGACCTGGCATCTTTGGCGTGGTTACCCCCTATCTTTTTGCCCCTACCTCCTGTATTTTTGATACTGTGCTGGATTTCGTTTTTGCTGGTTTAGATGCTTTGGGCACTTTGCCACAGCTGTTCAGTGTCAAAGTGCAAGTGCTCCCTGTGTGAATTGATATTGTGATTGGATATCCATGATTGGCATATTTGTGTCACCAAGAAGTCCCTAGTAAAGTGCACTGAGTGTTTCAGGGCTGGTGATAGCAAATGCTACTAGTGGGCCTGCAGCACTGATTGTGCCACCCACATGAGTAGCCCTAAAATGGTGTCTCAGGCGTGCCACCGCAGTGCCTGTGTGCAGTCTCTGAACTGCCATGTCCTCCTGGTCAGTTTGCCCACTGGCCAGGCCTAACCCTTCCCTTTCTGTAAACATTGGTCACGCCTATGGAAGGCCCAAGGTACCCCCTTGGGCAGGGTGCAGTGTATGTGAAAGGTAGAGCATGTACTTGTGCAGGTGATATGCTCTGGTAGTGAATTGCATCCATTTTCGTTTTTCACTATTGTAAGGCTATCTTGCCCATTGGCTATCATGGGGGATGCTGGCTATAGTGCCTACCAGCATATCTTCACATGGGAGCAAGATAGGACATAACAGTGTGGTATCCCTGAACTCAGAATTTAATAACACATCTTTTAGGAAAGGTTGTTTTTAAATCCTGTGTTTGAGAACAGCACTTTTAGGAAGTTGCTTTTCTCTTGTCTGACCCTTCTGTGTGCCGTGGCCTGTTTGTGAATTGGCTGTCTGGTTTGAGAGTGACAGGGGCTGGGAGCCCCCAAGAGGCTGGCTGGGTCAGCCCTAGGCTGAATGACTGCATCTGCATCTTGAGTGGTGGGAGGGGATAACATCTGGGCCTGAATAGGGCTGTGCCTGCCTTCCACAATGTAGGCTCCACCTCCTGCTGGGCGGCTGACGACCCTGCCCCTCTCCCTGAAAGGAAAGGAGAGGTCAGGAAAACAAAGTGCTCAAGGAACACCCAGAACTGGTTCAGACAGGACTCAGAGCCCTCCTGCACAAAGGGATCAAATACTTTTAGGTGTATAAGTACAGGACCCCTGACTACAGAAAATTAGATCATCCTAGAATCAATAAGGAACCTCTGCTGTTGCTCTCCTGGACTGACCTGCTGTTGCTTTGCTGCCAAGGAGAGGGGAAGGACTTTGCTTTTGGTGCTGTGTCCCCTGTCTTGAATGAATCTCCAAGGGCCTGAGAAGAGCTGGCTCCCGGTTTTTGAAGTCCCAGGAACAAAAGGACTACACCCCCTGCTTCCCGGAACTCTGCTGAGAGAGTTCTGTCCTACCTAGAGTGCTTGCGCCAGTTGTGGTGCCTCTGGAAGTTGTACCTGTGTTGGGAAGCTGGAAACCAAGCTTTTAAAGACTTTCTGCAAGTTTTGTTGCATCGCTCGCTTGCGGAGCGCATCCCCGACAGTACGAGGAAATTCCCGCAGCTACGAAGGCCGAGATCGTCGCAGAGCCTGTTGCCACTGCCAGAGCCGTCGCATCCTTCATTTGCGGGACGCACCAGACCCATGCGGGAAGTCTACCATCACTGCGAGTGTTGTCACAGAGCCTGTCGTCGCTGGGTGAGATCGCCGCACCGCTTGCTAGCGGACAGCATCACATCGCTGCGAGTGTCATCGCAGAAGCCATCGCATCGAGGAGCTGCGAGAGATCACCGCTGGTCCGCGGATCGTCGCCCCGGAGATCGTCTCAACTCCAAAGATCATCGCATTGTCCCTTTGCGAGAGAAACTTCCTATGGAACCCACGCACCGGAATCCATACAAGTTCGCCTTCCTCCCCATACAGACCGGATTCGTCGCAACACGCCCGCTGCTGCAACGGGGTTGTCGCATTGCCTCCCCAGGGTCTCAGGAGCAACGCATCGCTTGTTTTCCACCGCACCAGCTTCTGCTTTGGAACTTTGTTGCTTTTAAAAGGTACTGTGGGCAAAACGTGACGCAACTGTGAACTTTTCACGCCACTGTGGATTATTTTATCGCAACCTTAAGAACTCTTTTGAAACCATATTCTTGAACTGTGTATGTTGGATTTTTGTCGTTTTGGTCTAGTTTAGATTAAATACCTTTATTTTTCTAAACTGTTGTGGAGTCAGTTTGTGGTGTTTTCACTGTGCTACTGTGAGTGTTGGTACAAATACTTTACACATTGCTTTTGGATTAGCCTGACTGCTTGTGCCAAGCTACCAAGGGGGGTGAGCAGAGGTTATCTAAAGAGTGTTTCCTCTTTACCCTTACTAGAAGCAAGGGTCCCTCTTTGGACAGTGGTACCTACCTCTGCCAACTAGAGACCCCCAGTTCTAACAAGGGCATATTGGAGTGGGGGAAGATTGCTTTGGATTGCAGTAAGGCAGATTGTTTTAGATTGGATTGGGGTGAATTGGGGTGGGGCAGATTGGAGTGAGGTGGGTTGGGAGGACTGGAGTGAGGTGGGTTGGGAGGACTGGAGTGTGGTGGATTGGAATGGATTGGATTTGGGTGAGTGATTTGGATTGGAGTGGGCTGGATTGGATTGAGTTGGTTTGGGGTGGATTGGATTATTGTGATTGGAATGGGGTGAGGTGGGGTGGATTGTTGTGGGGCATATTGGAGTGGTGGTGGTTTGGGGTGTACTGCACGATAATGTGTTAAAGCATAATTTTGGAAATTGTACATAAGAAAAAAATAATGTCACTTTGCAATTAAATAATTCTCATCCCTGGAGAATAGCGCCCACGAACAAAAACAAAGAACACATCAGTGCAAAGTGAGAAAAGAAGACCTGGCAAAATAAAAGAAACGTAACTATAGAAATTAAATCTTTACAATTTTGTTTATCCTGCTGGGCACGTTTTTACCAGTCACACGCCTTCTGTTTGCAGGGCACTAAAAGTTAAATACAACAAAATAGTACCTGAATCACATCGGGAGCAGCGGACAGGGCACTAATAGAGTTGAATCAATTAGTGCCAGGTCCCTGCTCCACAATGAGGAACGGAAATGATGTTGGCCTGCCTTGACGAATTGCAAGGCTGTAAAGAAGTTTGCCATGCAAGTCAACACATGGTAAACCACAGGTAGGCTACAAACCCTTTTATGTATACAACAGTGTCTCGCAAGCGAGACGCTTGAACTAGCGCATGCTCTTGCAGCCTTGACCCTAATAAATAAATGATAGGCAATGACTGCACTTAAGTATGTGCTCATGATCCCAAGCACCATAAATCTAACATCTGCAGTGACCCAAAAGAATTACTTTTAGCCTCATCACCAAAAAGTCATTGGAACCCATTATCTAAACATCCATGAAAAGCCATGAGCTTGACGGCCAACCCATCAAACCTGTGGCTCATGCGGAAAAAAACAGAAGACAGAAGCTGATGATAGTTGATCAACAGCTTACCTTCTTTTCTTCCTTTTGTACCTTTTTGAGAATTGATTACAGGAGCTCTACAGCAGACAGCTAAAGCTTCTTTTGTTGCTGGGCATTGATATCACAATTAGAGATAGAGATTGAGGCCCTGCTGAGCATCAGGAGCTAAAATGTGTACTTTCAATTATAATTACAACCTGTTCGAGACAGAGAGCTTAGAACCAATGAATACATTTCCTGTCCAGGGATATTAATGTTTTGTGCAGACGTTGTGGTCATATCTAGTTCTAGAGGTCATAGCAATGCTAGAGTAGTGATGGGTCTATATTCCTCAACAAAAAATCGTTTTGGGTTGCCATTTATGCAGAGTTTGGTTTCCTTCATATAGTAGTGAACATGTTTCTGTATTGAATTTGAAACTGAATTTGTTAATTGTTCCTCTGGTGTCATGTTAATAATGTATTAATAACGTATCATTTGCATCCAAAGTTTGTAAAGTTGCTTCTTGCCCACTCATTACACATTTCCTGACCAGTATGAACAAAATAAAGCCAATAAAGTCTGCTTACATTGGGGCAAGTTATTGGCAGTTCCTGGGAAGGGGCATGGTGGATGAAAAGCCCTGGATTGAGATGTGGCCCAAGTGATTGCCAATGGCTGAGAATAATTCCAAGCATTCTCCAACACCTTGTTGTTGTTGCAGTTGACGCCCTTAGTGCAATGGGTATGCCCAGATGTGGGCACTATGTTAAATGTGTTCACTGGAATCAAGCAGTAGCTGGCTGGTGACCTCTTTCAGTCCAAAACCAGCCCTAGGTTGCTTTTATTCCGGCACGGGAGGTCCTGGCTTAACTGTTCCTATTAGGGCATGATCAAGACTGATTTGCATACGGCTGGGTACAAACTAGTGTGGCATGGGGGTGAGAAACGATGGATTGAGATGCGGTCTGAGCGATTGCCAGTGACTGAGATTAATTCAAGTATTCCATCCATCACCTTGTTGTTGCATGGTAACTAGAAGAAACATATTTACTAAGGCATTGACAGAGTTTGTGGTTTGCAGTATTTTAGGGAGCATTTGAACGGAAATATCAGCTCTAACAGTGGCTGGCAGCAGCAGAGAATGGTAGCTTGGAGGACCAGTACTGAGGGAATAGACCCTTAAAATGACCACAAGCACTGGCACTGCAGCAGTTGGATTAGCCCTAGTGTTTGGCTGTAAGCTCTCGTATGGTCAAGACGACAGCAAGGGCAGGCCCATCATTAATCCCCCACCCCCCATGCACACAGTTTATCAGATTGACTTTCGATTGGACAGTTCTGGGTAATATGAAATGTTTACAATGTTTTATGTTTCCTTTGACTTTGACAGAGACTCTGGTCTGCTAGAAGATAATAAATACATCTCTTGTGGCGGAAGGAAAGAAAAAGAGGAGGGAGGGTTTGAAAGTGGCAGAGATGATGAGAGAGATAAGGAGAGGATAGATGAATGCATGGATGGATGGGGAGGAGGATAGGGGATGGATAAAGAGAAGATTGGATGTAGAGAAGGACGGATGGACAAATTAATGGATGCTGATATGGATGGAGGATGTAGAGGAGCCTGAAGTGATGAGTGGAGAGAAGGACAGATGATGAATGGATGGAGAGAAGCATGAACAGAGAAAGGGATGAAAGGATAGATAAAAAATAGTGATGGTTGGAAGGAAAGCCAGAAGTTAAGATGGAAGGCTGGCTGGATGGATAGAGAGAAGGAATAATGAATGAATGGGTGGCAAGTATGAAGGATGCATAATGGATTAAAATTAAAGGGGGAGAAAAGAAGGATGAATAGATGGATAGATTGAAAAAGTAGAGATATGGTGGAGGAGGAAGGATACAAGAACGATGGAGAAAAGGAAGGCAGGAAATATTAGACTTTCAGAATTCTCTTGTTGAGCAATCTCTCAAGCAACTTTGGTGTTTGTTTGCCTCACCCACTCAGTCAGAGCTATTTTGGGACATGTTTCAAAGTTTGGGGTATTTTATTTTTCTGACTACTCTCTTGGAGAAGGGGTGTGCTTCCTGAGCACGTGGCCAGTATTCTAAAACTGACAGAACCGAGAGCTGCTTCTTAGTTTTATTCAGTGACGGCCGGCGCGGATTTGGGGTGGCGGGGTGGGGGGGTGGGGGGCAGAGGACGGAGGAGAAAGGGTAATGCAAAAAAATACTCTTACTTTATTACCGCATTCTGTGTCTCTGCTTGGTCTGCAATGCAGTGTTGTGATTGGTCTAAGTGCTAAGGTTCGGCGCTCAGACGAGGACTGGGGGTCTGGGGGTCTGGGCATGTTCTCCACACAGGCAGTAATGCAGTCGGTGTGGAGAACATGCAAAGTGTGCATGACTGTTTTGCCGTCCCCAGAGGACCGGCCAAGCATTCATGCACACTTGGAATGGACAAACCACTTCTCCCCTGCCCTGTTCAGAGAACAGAGCAGCCCCGCCCACCCGCCTGCAAAGCAGCTGGAAACAATAAAATGATAATAACAACAAATTATTATTTTATTTTTCCTTTCGTCATACTGCTTAAAAGCAGTAAGGCGACGCTCCACTGACTTAGCACTGGTTTTATGGTGGTCATCATTCTGTGTTTACTCAGTGTATTACCATCTTTCCTTTCACATGAAAATATCATTATTTAAAGTGGAGCATTTTCATTCCTTAAAGTAACGGATTATTTACAGCAAAATTAACACATTCATTAATACCAATTCCTGTGCTTGTAAGGTATATGTGTGATATAATGTGGTTGAATATCTTATTCAATTCAATTCAAGAATCTTTATTCGGATAAAAGTATATCCATAAAAGCACAAGTCGCATAGCAGCATGAAAATACAGGAATCTTTTTAATCATAAGAACAATAAAAACAAATACAATAAAACATTTCTGTTAGAAGGTGGTTCTGACTCTAGGGCCGCCCGGATTTTTCACTTTTTGAGCACCTAATTATGGAGCTTTTACTGTGGGGGAGCCTCATAATCTGGGACTCATCCACAGTGAGCTCATAATGAAGGAGACTGCATGGAGATTTTACTGGGGTCCGCCTGGCTTGACTAGGCCGCTGCGCAGCAGCTGGAGTATGGGACACCGTGCTGGTTACATGCAGACATGGGTGTACATGCGTGTGCACACGTGTAGGAGCTGCGCAGGGGAGATTCCTAGCGTGCGCTGTCCAGGTGCAGCTACAGAGTGAATGGTGTGGCAGGACTTATGCAGAATTGGGTGGTGACATGGAATAGGCTTTATACCCAGGGAAGGAACATGCCAGGGAAAGTCAGTGCGTTTTACTGTGTTTTCACTTCATTATTCCCCTATGGGGATGTGGGGCCCATGGCTAAAATGACTTCCACAAAGCCTACAGATTCCAGACATGCACTAAAATCCATTGTAGAGTAGGTGAAAATAAGTATTCTGCAGAGTCCAAAGTCATATTTGTACTGCTTTTGGGTCATACAGAACTGTCATATTTCTCTGAGTCAGCTATGACCAGACCCAGGCTGAGGGTTGACCTCAGCTGGATGGATTGATAACCTTTCTTCCACAAGCTATGGCCTCCTCTGCACAAAGAAGAATATGGGTGGGGCTACAGGCTCATCCATTAGCAGCTGTCACTGGGTGCCAGGCAACATGCTGCACCAAGAAGGAAAGAGTTGGGTTTCGGAGGCCATGTGGCCAGAGACACTGGACGACTCCATTTTTAACAAACCATGAGGCTGGACAAGAAGGAGGGAGCATGGGCAGGGAAGTGATGTGTTGCTGTTTGATAGGACCCACAGAGACTTTCTGCCAGCCCCCTACTCAACTTTTAACAAGCATTAGAAATGCAATCGGGGGGAGGAGAAGCTTGGCGGGCATCCGAGATGGCCGCGTGAGCACAGCGCTCCCCGGACCCCCGCCGCTCCCGGCATAATATCCTGCATGAATCCTGAAATTTCGCGAGGATTTATATAGAGGACGTTGGGCTGATCTACCTGGACCTTTCAGACACTGATTTGGACACCGGGTGCCTGAGTTATGATGAATTGAACTTTTGGGCTCCGCCCTCGAGGTGCGCCCGGGACTGGGTGAGGTTCGGTGGCCGTCTTGGAGTTGAACAACAACGGCAGGGGGATTGGACTTGTGGATCCCCTTCTTGAGTTTCGGTTTCGATTCTGCCTCAGACTGGGACACTGGTGAGAGGGTCGGGCCAGAGCTGCTGCCAGGACACGCGTCAGTTGTCGGGCCTTTGGTTGCCTCAATCCTAGTGATACCCCTCTTGTGGTTCTTTGGTCTCGGGGCCTCCATTTCGGGTGCCCGGTCCGTCGACCCTGGTGACTCCACTTGTGACGCATCTCCAAAATGGCGGGCAGAGGGGACCGAGAGACGCGCAAGACGAAGACACCTCTGCACGGGGGCCCGGTTCAATCTAATGTTATGGATCGTTATACCCACTCTAAGGGGTCCCCCGGAGCTGCCCTGCCCGGTCCCACTGCGTCTGACCACGTCGTGGATGCGTCGACGGAGCCCTCCTTGCAGGACATCATGGGCGCCATTTCTGGCATGAGGGAATCTATAGGCCAACAGTACGAAACCTTGGCCCACAAACTTGACACTGTGGCGATTGAGGTGAATTTAATTCGAGCCGATCTCTCCAAGACGAACGAAAAGGTAAAGTCGTTGGATATCAAATCATCCAGCCTCACGACGGACGTCTCTGATATACAGACGGAGATTGGCAATCTCCGTAGGGTGAACGATTTCATGACCCGGCGCTTGGAGGATTTTGAGAACAGGGCACGTCGCTGTAATGTTCGCGTGGTTGGTGTGCCGGAGAATCCAGAACCCCACTCGGTTGATCTCCTGGTTGAAGACCTGATCCAGAACCACCTTTCTCCATCTGGCCTTAGTAAATTTTTCACAGTGGAGCGTGCACATCGTGTTCCGGGGGGGCCAGGGCAAGCCAGGCGCCCCGCCGCGACCTATTGTTGCGAAGCTTTTCCACCATAGAGATCGGGACGCTATCCTGCAGGCTTCACGGGTGAAGGGCCCGGTGGCCTTCGAGAATGCCACGGTGAACTTTTATCCGGACTTTTCCCAACAGGTCCAGAAGCAGCGTATGGGATTTCGTGGTGCCAAGAAGCGTCTTAGGGACATGGGGATGCGTTACGCTATGCTCTTTCCGGCCAGGCTGCGGGTTGAGTATAATGACCGAACTTTCTTCTTTGATCGGCCAGATGCTGTGAATGACTGGCTAGACTCCCTGCCTAGCCGACCTCCTGAGACTGAGTCCGATGCCCACCCGGGCGGTGCTGAAGGTGGTGTGGAGAGCTGAACGTTTCGTCTTTACCTGATGCCTTGTTTTGTATAACTTCTCCAGGGATGTATGCCTATGTTCCTCTATTGCTTATGTGTTTTGATGTATGTTCTTTTCCTCGTCATTGGGCTTGATCGGGGGGCGGGTGGGACGGAGCCTTTCCTCCTCCGGGGTCTTTGTGTAGAATAGGGGTTCTTGGGCGACAGGCACACTGCAGGTTGGGGTGGCTTTTTAGCTTTTTGCAGGGGTGCAGGGTGGGGGGTGTTTTCTTGTTATTTGGGGGGGTGTGGTTGGGAAGTTCGTTGTTTGTATGTTCTGTGTTCAAGGCGACTTTATCCTGTGTTTGACAATGTTTCTGTGGTCGTGCTCATTGATGGGGGGTTTTGGCTTTTTCGGGTGGGATGGGGGGTAGCGGGTTGAGATTTGTTTCGTGGAACGTTAACGGTCTGGGAGATCGTATCAAACGAAGTGTGGTGTTGAAATGTATACGACGTTTATCTCCTGATATTGTTTTCCTGCAGGAGACTCATTTGGTAGGCAATGTTTGTCATGCAATGAATAGGTGGGGCTATCGCCTCGTAGCACATTCAGGGTTCACCTCGGGTTCCAGGGGTGTGGGTATCCTTGTTCGGGCTTCCCTCCCCCTGGCTATTGATGATGTGATTCAGGATGACCGGGGGCGGTATGCTGTCCTTGTGGGTCGATATGAGGGCCGTGCCCTCTCCTTATTAACTGTTTATGTGCCCCCCGGTTTGCAGACTTCTACCTTTTCAGATTTGGGCCGTGTCTTGTTGGACCACCCTGATAGTACTCTCTTTCTGGCTGGTGATTTTAATTCGGTGATCTCCGGTCTCCACGACCGACACCCCCCTAGGGATACTCCTGCGGCTCAGCGGTGGTTGGGTGGATTTTTGGATACCTTTGGCTTGGTGGATTGCTGGAGGCTTTTGCATCCTACTCAGCTTCAGTACACCTTTCATTCTGGGGCCCATGGGAGTCTGTCTAGGCTGGATTATTTCCTGATGCCGGCGGCTCAGTCCCCAGCGGTGCGTGAGATTGTGCACCTGCCGAGGGGTATCTCTGACCACTCTCCGCTCTGGCTTCGTTTTGAGGTTGGGGTGGAAGCAGTGGGCCGGGTGGCTCCCATTAATCCGTGGTACCTTTCCTCCCCTGAGACCCGCAGCCTGTTGCTTAAGTCTTTGGACGCGTATTTTCTGGATAACGAGGGGTCGGTTTCATCGGCTGTGTCCCTATGGGAGGCCTTTAAGACGGTGATCCGTGGGCAGGCCCTGTCCCTTATTGTTGAGGCTAAGAGGGCGAGGAATAGAGAGGTGGTGGATCTTGAGGGGGAGATTTCTGCATTGGAGGAGGATTTGGAATTTGGTGTCACGTCTGCGAAACTCCATGCCCTGGGTCTGAAACAATTTGCTTATAAGTCCATGGTCACAGATGCTGCCAAGGTGATGTTTCGGGAGCAACAGGGACGTTTGTATGATGTAGGTGACAAAGCGGGTAAATTGCTGGCATGGCTGGATAAGAAAGAGAGAGCTAATCGTGTGGTACCCGTGATTCAGTCTGCGTGTGGTGTGAGTGTAACGGACCCGATTGGAATAGTTGACCGTTTTGCCGAGTACTTCCGTGTGGTGTATACCCCTGTGTCTGTGAGGGATGTGGCTGACTCTCGCCTTCTGTTGCGTGATATAGCCTTGCCCAGTGTTTCCGATTTAGATCGTGTGGCGTTGGACTCCCCCTTTACTGTTGATGAGATAGCTACTGCCATCCGTTCCCTCCGTTCGGGCAAAGCATTGGGCCCGAACGGGTTGCCAATTGAATTGTACAAGCTGCGTCCCGACAGGGTGGCTCCGTATCTTCGCGCCATGTTTCTGGAGTCCCGGGAACGGGGTATTCTCCCTTATGATCAGCGACTGGCTACGATAGTTGTCATCCCCAAGGATGGTAAACCGCGTGATCTTTGTTCCTCCTATAGGCCCATATCCCTGCTCAATGTTGAACCCAAGGTATTGGCGATACTCCTGGCATCCCGTCTCTTGACGGTCATTAGTGACTTGGTCCATCCGGATCAATCCGGATTTATCCCGCATCGCAACACGGCTCTGAACCTGCGTCGTCTTCACGGCGCGATTGCGAGGGCGGGGCTTCTGACGGAGCCGGCCATTTTGGCTTCATTGGATGCCTCTATGGCCTTCGACACGGTGGAGTGGCCTTATCTTTGGGCGGCTCTTGAGAAATTTGGTTTCGGGCCTGAGTTTATTAGTTGGGTCAAGTTACTATACGCGGAACCTCTCGCACAAGTAGTGGTGAATGGTAGGGTCTCGGCTCCTTTCACCCTTGGTAGGGGTACCCGTCAGGGATGCCCCTTGTCTCCGTTGCTGTTTGCTCTCGCCCTGGAACCATTGGCTGCTTGGCTTCGGTGGGAACCTTCAATCAAGGGGATTCGCTGGTCTCCGGACTTTGAGGACCGCGTTTCGCTTTACGCGGACGATAGTCTTTTATATCTCACCTCCCCGCGTAAATCTCTGTCTGTTCTATTTGACGTTCTTGCTTCCTTTGGTGCCAACTCGGGTCTTGTTATTAATTGGTCCAAGTCCTGTGTGTATGTTCTTTCGTGTGTTTTGCCCCCCTTGCCGAGCAGACTTCCTATCCAGGTGGTCCAGTCTGGTTTCAAATATTTAGGGATTTTTATTACGTTGGACCCGTCGCTCCGCTTTGAGCGTAATCTCCTCCCCCCGTTGCTTAGATTGCGCTTGGATGTGGCCCGTTGGCGTAAGCTTCCTTTGTCTCCTCTGGGCAGGGCGGCCCTGTTTAAAATGATGTCCTTGCCGCGGTTCCTTTACGCGCTCCAAAACTCCTATGACGCTATCCCTAAGACCTATTTCCGAGAGATCGAGAGTCTTCAACGGCAATTACTTTGGGACGGGCGTCCACGTATTGCACTTGCGAAGCTCACCATCCCTTGGTACGACGGGGGCATGGCGCTCCCCGATATCAAGCGATATTACTGGGCTTCCCAGTTGTCTGCTATTAATCACGTGATGTTCTCACCGGGTCGTAATCCAGCATTCGAGATGGATAGACTCCAGCTTCCGGGTGGGGACTTTAATAGGGCGCTTTATTCTCGATCGGCCGGGCGCCATCTTGTGGGCCCGTCCAGGATTGCAGTAACTGTGTGGCGAGCTGCGAATGTGAGTTTGGGATGGGAGGATCGACTAACACTGGCGACGCCGCTTTATGCCTCGGAACGTTTGGGCGGTCTCTGGTCTACCAAGGGTTTCGATCACTGGGATATGATTGGGATTTGTAAGGTGGGTGATGTGTGTTCGAACGGTAGTGTGAAGTCGTTCCAGGCCCTCCAGGCGGAATATGGTTTGAGTGGTAGGGAATTTTTTCGCTATCTGCAGGTCCGGCACGCCCTCGCCTCAGTTTTGGCTCCTGATGAGGCCCCGCCTGAGTCTTCCCCCCTCGAGGACCGTGTCCTTGATGGGCATCTTCCTGATAGCACTATTTCTCTGATCTATAAAAAACTGATAATAATCGGGCGGACTTATTGGTCCGACTTCGGGAGGCTTGGGTTGGCGATGGGTTGGAACTAGACGAAGAGGATTGGCAATCGGCTCTCTCTTCTCCCAAGGAGGTAGCCATTCCTGCCCGTCTCGGTTTGGTTCAACTTAAGATCCTTCATCGAGTGTATGTCACGGGTCCGCGTCTGGTGACGATGGGCTTCTCCTTGGATGGGTTATGTAAGCGTGGTTGTGGGTCGAGTGCTACCTTTTTACATATTCTTTGGGAGTGCCCGGCTGTAGCGGCTTACTGGACTGCTGTGCTTGAGGTGATGACTGATGTGACTGGTGTGGCCCTGCGGCCGGAGCCTCGACGATGTCTGTTGAATGTGTGGGAGCCCACTGACTACTCTGTGGCCCAGACCAGATGGGCTACCCTGGGTTACATGATTGCGAAACGGGATGTTGCGCAACTCTGAGGCGCTTCCAGGCCCCCTGAGGTCTCGAAGTGGGAGGACAACATGGATTGGTCCATGTTTCGTGAGAAGACGGTTTATGTGGCCAGGGGCAGACCCAGGGCGTGGTCGAGGGTTTGGGGCCAGTGGAATGAATATCGTGGGGGTATCTGCACCCCTCCCCTTGTAGGCACTGCTGAGGTTGTCCTATCTCCCTAGGCGAGCGTTCCCGGAACCCTTCCATACTGTTTTTAACATTTCTGGTTCTCCCCGCTGCTCCCCTCCCCCCCCGACTTTGTTGGAGCCTCAGGGCTCTGGGTGTGTTCTCCTGACCGTGGACCATCCCCTCCGTTCTTTGGGCTGACCTTACTTACCGTGCATTTGCCTTTTAGTGTTTGTTTCTCTTTTGTATAAAATAAAAATTCAAATTGCTCTGTGATATGTGGGGAGTAATGCTTGGTGCTCGATTTGTGCCTGACCACGGATGTACATTCTTAATTCATGCCTTGTGCCTTATTATTAGCGGCCAGCCCGTGAGGTTGTAGGCCCATTCTTGTACTTTTCTATGCTTACTCAAATAAAGGTTTTTGAACTAAAAAAAAACACACAAAAAAAACAAAAAAAAGAAATGCAATCGGGCTCGGATTTATTTGAGTTTGAGATAATGCAATTGTAAATGCCAATGTATTGTTGCTATGTGTTATGGAGTGTGTTCATGTGGTGTGTACTGCCAGTGATCTCCTTGTGAGTGTGAGAATATTGCACCGTTACTGCCTGTGATGTCCTTCTTGTGAGTGTGAGAAGCTTGCACCTCTGCTGCCTGTGGTCTCCTTGTGAGTGTAAGAAGCTTGCACTGCTGCTGCCTGTGATGTCGTTCTTGTGAGTGGGAGAAGATTGCACCTCAGCTGCCTGTGGTCTCCTTGTGAGTGTAAGAAGCTTGCACAGCTGTTGCCTGTGATGCCCTACTCACTACTCTACTCTACTCACTACTCTACTCACTACTCTGCACTCACTACTCACTACTCTGCACTCACTACTCACTACTCTACTCACTACTCTGCACTCACTACTCACTACTCTGCACTCACTACTCACTACTCTACTCACTACTCTACTCACTACTCTACTTACTACTCTACTCACTACTCACTACTCTACTCACTACTCTACTCACTACTCTACTCACTACTCTACTCACTACTCACTACTCTACTCACTACTCTACTCACTACTCTACTCACTACTCACTACTCTGCACTCACTACTCACTACTCTGCTCACTACTCTACTCACTACTCACTACTCTGCTCACTACTCACTACTCTACTCACTACTCACTACTCTGCACTCACTACTCACTACTCACTACTCTACTCACTACTCACTACTCTACTCACTACTCACTACTCTGCACTCACTACTCACTACTCTACTCACTACTCACTACTCTACTCACTACTCACTACTCTACTCACTACTCTACTCACTACTCACTACTCTACTCACTACTCTACTCACTACTCTATTCACTACTCTACTCACTACTCACTACTCTGCACTCACTACTCACTACTCTACTCACTACTCACTACTCTCCACTCACTACTCTACTCACTACTCTACTCACTACTCTACTCACTACTTTCTACTCACTACTCTACTCACTACTCACTACTCTACTCACTACTCTACTCACTACTCACTTCTCTACTCACTACTCTGCACTCACTACTTTACTCACTACTCTACTCTACTCACTACTCTACTCACTACTCTGCACTTACTACTCACTACTCTATTCACTACTCACTACTCTATTCACTACTCAATACTCTACTCACTACTCACTACTCTACTCACTACTCACTACTCTACTCACTACTCACTACTCTACTCACTACTCTACTCACTACTCACTACTCTACTCACTACTCACTACTCACTACTCTACTCACAACTCACTACTCTGCTCACTACTCACTACTCTACTCACTACTCTACTCACTACTCTACTCACTACTCTACTCACTACTCACTACTCACTACTCACTACTCTGCACTCACTACTCACTACTCTGCTCACTACTCTACTCACTACTCACTACTCTCCACTCACTACTGTACTCACTACTCACTACTCTACTCACTACTTTCTACTCACTACTCACTACTCTACTCACTACTCACTACTCACTACTCTGCACTCACTACTTTACTCACTACTCTACTCACCTCACTACTCTACTCACTACTCTACTCACTACTCACTACTCTGCACTCACTACTCACTACTCACCTCACTACTCTACTCACCTGAGAACTTGTTCCATACAGTGCCTAATCTCTCCCAAATTGCCTCACAAACTCTCTGACGTTGGCTGGCGGTGGTCTGCAGCCTGCCAACAAATGGAACATTGATGCCCCACAATGCTTATGTTAGAAAACAACTGAAATCATGTTTTTAAGATGTATCTGTATTGAAGCCCCCTCTCGGCGGCAACAGCACTGAAACAGGATTAGGTCTGAGATTGATACACAAATGTGGCACAATTCATATCAAAGATCTGCCACTTCAGTTCAGCTTTTGCATCTCGGCCTCCGAAGAAGGTGAACTGGAATTTGTAGCATCCCTATCTGTAGAGGGGTAGCCGGAAGGAGGGTCCACAGTCATGAACACTATGGACAATCACCTTCCAAGAGTGGCACCTAACGAGGGTCACCTTTCTTATTAATCAATTCTAGTCTACCTTGCATGCACCTTGTTGTTAAGGCTTTTATTTTTGAACGGGTTGACTACGGAAACGCCTGGGTCCTCCTGATAAATTGCTTAGTTGTCTGCTGCTGGTCCAGAGAGCCACTGCTCGTCTACTCACAGGCACATCAGGTGGAGAACATATACTACCAGTCCTTCGCAGCCTACACTGGCCGCCAATCAAAATGATACACCTCTGTGAGGTAAGATAGCTATGAAGCTCAATATGACGCTCTCTAGTGTCTACCTCTTTCTGATGTAATCAAGTAACATCTGCAGTAGCTTCCTGTGAGGTTTCATCCGTGTAATATGATAGTGTTCTACGAGGAACATATCTCTTTATGGTGGTACACCCAGTGCTTTAAATGGGTCGGTACTGTCCGGTACAGAGTACAGGCACTTCTTTATATTTTGCGAGGGAGAGTACCAGCACTTCTCAGGAGAAACTCAATACTTTCAATTGGGGAGAACCGGCACTTCTCAGAAACGAGCGGGTACGCTAGTACAGAGTGCCTGCGCTTATATTTTTCCATTTGAAGCACTGAATACACGGTACACCGCTCCCCCTGCCCCCTTCTCGTCTGAGGTAGGATAGCTCTCGGTGAGATGTCCTCTCTCTCCCGTGGTGAAGGGGTCTGTGAAGTCCGATCGCTCTCTGAGGTCGGATCCCTCCACCTCCCTCCCTCTGAGGCAGGAGAGGCTTCTGCTGGGCGCCCTTGCTCCCTGTGACGTCAGAGCAGGGCCGGTCCGGGGGAGGGACAGGCCACCCCTCGGTGGTTGCCTGGAAGCTGCAGAAATCCCTCCCTCCCCGTCACACGGTCCCTGTGGTAACCCTGGGAGGAGGCTGCGCTGCACTCAGCGCTGGAAGACCAGCGGGCTTGGGGACAGCTGACCGGGTGAGGGGGCCCTCGGTCGGCTCTAGCACCGCCCCCAGCCGACCAGAGGCCACCTGGTGCCATGCATTACAGGTGAGAAGGGGGCTCTGTGTGCGTCCAAGTGCCCTATATAGCGCCTCGACACACTTAAATACACTGTAAGCAGGGTGTTTGGCTTTGGATGTCAGATATGCTGCCCTGAGTTTGGGACGGCGGATAACTCCCACGAGCGTATTAGTTGTGGAGATGGGTTGTGCACCGGCTGCATAAAACTACCGGCTGCAGTGCTCCCCCTAGGTTATGCACTGGGCGGACTCAGCCTTTCATCTTTCAGTGATGGGTATTCTGGTTTAGAATAACATCCAACGATTAAGCTGCTCAGCATTAATATTTCCGCTAATTTAAAAGCACCTTATTTAAGGGCAGAGGGTACGGTTGTGGTAGGTGTCCTGGACGCACAACGGTGGTGGTAAGTGTCCTGGGCGCACAACGGTGGTGGTAAGTGTCCAGGACGCACAACGGTGGTGGGAAGTGTCCTGGGCGCACAAAGGTGGTGATGGGTGGTAGATGTCCTGGACGCACAACGGTGGTGATGGGTGTTCTGGTGCACGCGGACATGGGCGCACAAGGACTGGCCATGGATTGTCCCTTCGTCGGGGTCACACATCAGTGTAACAGATACTGAGCTGTTGTTTTACAGGCATGGCTGTGGGAGCCCAGTAAGGGCCGCTTCTAGGCGCATGCATCTCTTCTTTTAATTCTAAACTCAGAATAACAAGGTTAAGAAACGTTAACACAGAAAACCTGCAACTCCCAAACCCCGTTACCCGCGCACTGGGCTTTGTCTATGTGTTGAGCTCAGTCTGACTGTAAATCTCTCATGCAACACGCGTTATTCTTTCTGATAGGATTTTTTCAAACACAACGTTCTTTCTTTAGTCCATCCTCCTGTAAATAAAACATGTTTTTTGAGAATAAGAAAGTGGTAAGTAACATAGGGGAAAAAAACAACGAATAAATACCGACCTGAAATAAAGAACAAAAACAATAGAGAAATACGCACATACACACCACGTACACACACACACCAATCACAACAACCATCCGTGCATCCACATGAACTACACACACGCACTAAATGCACACTACTTCATATGCACAGCTACACAACACACTCAACAATTCACACACCAATTCAAACAGATTTCACGCCTATCTCTTTGTCTTTTGTCGTGATAATGTTCTTTTCGCCTCACTTGCCATTACATTTCGGTTTCATTTGACCCGGTGTGTTTTATGTGTCCCAATGTTTTGCTGCTTTTTCCGCGTTTCTTCGAATTCTACCCGTATTCATGTTGGAACAACAGGCCCGAGGCCACTAGGCAGACTGTTGTGTTTCTGTGACCCCCTGGAAGCACAAACGAGCCCCCTTTGTCCGCCTTAAAGCTGGTTTCAGAGCACTGCGAGTCAGGAGACGGTCTCGTGAGACTAGCATTAACAATGTATGTGGCAGCGCCCACAGCCATAGGGTCCGAATAACTGTCATATAGAAAATTCACTGTTAGTTGTATTCACAGGCCGCTGCCTCAACGGCTCACAGCGCCAAGAAAGAGTGGCGACAGTACTTGACAGATGTATGTGCTGTCTAAGGCGGGAGCAGTTTGAAATCTGGCTCAGCCTTTCATCATCCCGTTTGACATATCAATGGAAGTTCCAAAACGCGTGCCCTGAGCTCCACTACTCTCATGTCCACAGTTCCAGTGTTTTCGTGTCTGTGCTTAAATCACCCCCCCCCCCCCTTTATTTTCAAGTTGTACTCGGAACCGTCTATGCTTCCGATGAACTTCCACACTATGATGTGTGACCCTGGGCAAATACGTATGACCACTACGTATGAGATTAAAACAGTGCAGAGTTTGCATAGCGCTTTCTGAGGCAGATTTCAATGCTGTAATAAAAGGTGCTATTTTCATCCCAAACAACTATAAACACAAACAGCTAAGCCTATTTTATGGAAGGCAGAGAAGCTTGATTCTACCATAGCAGAGAGAATGTGCAGCATGCTCTTTAACCCACTGAGCTATATTGTGACGGTGTTTGCTTTGTGAGGCCTCGTGCACACTGTGGTAGTCGGGTGGTTTGATGGGATTGACCACAGTGTTTTTTTTTTAAATTGCTTGGGTCTTGCTTGTTGGGCGAAGGAAGGATGGTTGCCTGATTTCCTTCAGACATTTGATTAGTCGAGGAAGACTGTCACACGCCTGGTGTGTGCACAGGGTTGTGTTCTTTAGTTCTCTTGGGGACTGGGGCAAAGATGCTCTGCACGATGAGGAAGTGGAGTTCTTGGAATGGGTCACAACAAACTTGCTATCTGTATGTTATCCTACCTTGTGCCGTGCAGGGTTATGTTATGTCATTATGTATTATTCTAGGCTTTCTTTTGCTAGTCATTGCTATGCTAGGCTTTCCTGTAATCTGTTATTCAGTTCTGCAGTGCTCTGCGGTATTCTATGCGCTGTTATGTAGTCCTGATATGTTATGCTCAATTCTGCATTTCAGGGCAGAAAGTGAATCTCTCTTCGCGTTTATTACATCTGAAGCCTGTGTGCACGTGAGGAGGACGCGCGCCCGACAAAGGCACTGCTCGATGGTGAACGCGCGCACACCATCTGGAATGCATTACACGGCCACCCTGACAGCTCCTAATTGATATTTATGGACGGCCGTGCGCGAAACCGCCGAGAATATGCCAACATGGACGCCTAATGCCCTATGGCATCAAGACTACTACAAAAACAGCACCGCGACGACCAATCAACATTCAGATAAGAAAAAACTAAGGAATGTGTCTTTCCCGAGGCCCTAAAGACTCTTTTTTTTTCCAATGCATAAGAGCTCGGAAGCTCCGCCCCACTTCGTGGTGACGTAGGCCCGAGCCCTAAAAAGTACTTGCACAGGAAGAGAAGCTCTCTCTGGGGTGTGGTCTGCTGAGGTGGAGGGCGCTGGAGCCTGGCAATGGGCAGTTGGAAGGAGAGACCCCTGACTGTCACCCAGGCCCCTAACAGCACCAGAAGAAGCACCCAGGACCGGTGCGCAGAAGCAGGGGCCTCTGCGCAGGGAGAAGAGAGGCGCAGGAGCAGAGCCAGGCAAAAGGCTGGTGCAGGGAGACAGTGCAGACCGCTCCCTGCAGAGTGCACCCTCTTGGAGACCTGGAGAGTGAAGGAGAGTGCTCCTAGTGGCTGGGGGGCACCGCCAGGAGCAAGAAGATACGAAAATGGGTCAAATCGGACCTCCAGGGGCTGAGATATGGCCCCCAGAAGGTGAGAGACCTCCTGAAGGTGAAGCACGTGAGGCTCCGCCGCTGGTCCAGGAAAGGCCCCCGGGGTGGGTCAGGTCCCGGGGACTGCCCTCCAATGTGGAGAGCCTGCGGGGGTCCCGGGTGGGACCGGGGCCCCGGACAAGGAAGGAGGAGCCAGGGGCCTGGGTGGGACTGGGCCCCGACCAAAGCACGCAGCGGCCAGGTGTGGGCTCCCCACATCGCATACCCTTACCCGGGGGTCCGGGTGGGACCGGGCCCCCCGAAAGCGGCAGGAGCTTAAAGCGCCCCATGATGCCTTGCAAGGCATAAGGAATGGATTGTTTTTGGCGTTTTGGTGGCCCCCAGAAGAGAGGGGTCACCCTTGAGTTTGAAAAGGTGCTGGGGGGAGCTGCTGGAGCAGAGCAGTCTCGCCCCCAGCACAAAGCTAAGTCCCACCCTAAGTTTCTTGAGGATTTAAAAAGAATAATCCCTCAACTCTCAGCAAAGATTGCATCACCCCCTAGGCTGGAACGTTTGTTCTACAGCTGGGAGTTCATTGAGAAGTGCATCAAAGATTGAAGGGCTGATTTGGAGATGTCTCGAAGGGCATCCCCTGGAGGTGAAATGGCGTAATTGCACTGAAATGCATTTATTAATGGTTATTTCTTTTAGAGGGACTGATGTTCAATGTGAAGTACTGGTGTAAGGTGATGTCATAAGCAAAGTGGATCTAAGTGGCTAGACACTCCTGCTAGGGTGTCTGGCGGTATTTACAACTTAATCCTGTGATCATCTGTGATGCCTTTAGGGTCTGTAATTACAATGCATTTTTAATGATATCCAAATGTGCTGAGTACTGTCATTCTAAAGTGTGCGTAAACATGTAGTCTTGCTGCTGCGCTTAAGTGAAGACCCCAGACTGTTAGCCCTTAAGATGTAGAGGTGTATACTTTAGGGTCAGTAGGAGATGCTTGGTCAGGATCATGTGTCACCAAGGCAGGTGTATCCCTGTTTAATGCTTGTTGAGGTAATGGGAGGGGGATGCCACTGGGATGGTGCCAGTGCGCAGGGCCCTCGCTCCAGGATAGGTTCAACTAATTGCATTGGGGGCAAGATGATGTGCATACCCCACCCCCCCTGCGGGAGAGGTGGAGATGTTATGCAATGTCACAAAGTAATTCCCACAGCTTATGTATATTTGTAAATTGGTGCATAGTATTGAGTGGTGTGTGTGTTTAATAAATGTACTCTTACTTTTATAAAGCAAAGTACAGACTGGACAATCAATTATTGAGTGTTATTTTTGCGCACCTGCAAATGGCGATTACTAGCCCACACCCCCTCCCTTGAGTAAGCCTTAGACTGCTCTGAAACGCTACCCTCTAAGAGTCAGGCGCTGCCCTAGGGTGTTTGGTTCCCAATGAAGGACAAATTTGTCATGTTATTTGTGCAGGCCTCACAGATGCTGCCTCGTTTTCCAACAATTTCATAAAAATACATCATGTTATGAACTGATAGAGCAGTTTTCCAATTAATACCCTCTTAATTTATGCCATTCATGATCATTGTGAAAGAATAAAAGCAAGTCTACAGACTTAGTTCATTTTAATTATAGTGACAGTATAAATATTAATTCAATAAGAACGTCATTAATAGAGTACACGTATTACGGGCATGTACTGCCACTTTAAAAAAGGAGCCTACACAGAGAACGAATTAATCATCTTCCAATTTAAGTAGTTTCATGTAAGCAGCTTCAAAATGGACAGGCAATTTTTTTTAAAAATGGTATCAAAAGCCATGTTGCATATTTTATATAATATTTACAGAAGAGTATTGTTTGCCCACTCCGGCCGTCACATGGCCAGGGCAGATGGTCTTAGTTAGCAATATACCCAAGGGGGAAACAGAGTAAGAATTT
The DNA here is from genome assembly GCF_964261635.1 of Lissotriton helveticus. Taxonomy (NCBI): domain Eukaryota; kingdom Metazoa; phylum Chordata; class Amphibia; order Caudata; family Salamandridae; genus Lissotriton; species Lissotriton helveticus. The sequence goes on along the minus strand of NC_136059.1, from coordinate 1,993,943,872 downwards.
TACTGTGCCTGTTCTTAAAGAAAAAAGAAGTCCCCTTTCCCAGCGGCCTATTGGCTTTAAAAGACAACTAGATAGCATATATGAGACATCCTCAATAGACAAGTAGGTTACAACAGTTGTTTTTTGACCTCCATTTCATGCCTTATTCAAACTATCTATTTCAGTGTGGCAAGCCATGTTATTTCCTTTCCCGTCTCACAATTAAGGCAATCTCCTATTATCTAGCCAAAATAGAGCGGGGCGAGCCTTTATATAATCTTCAATATAGTGCAATTTCAGTTCACTATGACAGAGATATTGTGAAGCAGAAATCGGTGCTCCCAAGAGTTTTCAACAAAATCTATGTTCTTCATTCTGAATGCTGTTGCTCTTTGTGAAACCCCTGACCTCTGCACCATATGCTACTGTCCTTTTTGGCTAGGGAAGACCAAAATCGAGTTAATAGCCTTGGAAAAATTGTTCCTACTGTGCACCACGTGGTCAGCCCAGGAACCATTAGCTGCAACAACCAGCCCCAGGTAAGGAAAAGTCCAAATGCGTTGCAAACTTTGCTTGTCCACAGTAATGGAGTTTAATAGATACTTTTTCGGTGTGCAAGCCGTTATAAAAGTTTTTTTTAAATTAGTGCATAAATCTAAATTAGCCATAAAATCCACAAAAAGAACCCGCACTAAGATACGTAGGGCATTTAGTGTGCGGCCTATTAAGACCACATTGTCGGCCTAGAATAGGGCAGGGAGTTTGTTGCCATTGATTCTAGGGACATCGTTGGTGAGGGCTATCAATGATTTATGCAGATCAATTGATGTATAAGATGAAAAGAAGAGGGGCCAAGACACACCCCTGCCTGACTCCTCTGCAAACTCTGATGTTATTTGAAACCTCCCAATCCTTATTGATCCTCACATGAGCTTTCAGATCCTTATGCAAGTAAGCTAAAAATGAATTAATACCTCATCTAAACTGTATTCTAAAAGGGTGGACCATAAAAGTGACCTATTAACAAAATCAAAAGCTGAGGTTAGGTCTATAAAAGCCAGATATATTGGGTATCACTGAGCTACGGTATACTTTCCGATAATTGAATTAAGATTTAGGCATTGTTTGATTGTACCTATTTTACTCCTAAAACCCAACTGGCACAGTTGTAAAATGCAATCTTCCTCGGCCCATATTTTGATCTTATTATATAATCAATCAATCAGAGTACTTGTAGAGAGCACTACTTACCCGTGAGGGTCCCAAGGTGCTGAGGGGAGGGGGCGGGGTGCTGCTACTGCTCGAAGAGCCAGGTCTCGAGGAGTCTTCTGAAGGCGAGTGGGTCTTGGGTCTGACGTATGTGGGTAGGGAGGATGTTCCAGGTCTTGGCGTCGAGGTAGGAGAAGGATCTGCCGCTGGAGGTCATTCGTTGGATGCGGGGGACAGCGGCGAGTGCGAGGCTGGCGGAGCGGAGCTGGCAGGTGGGGGTGTAGAAGCTGAGTCTGCCGTTCGGGTAGGCTGGTCCGGCGTTGTGGAGTGCTTTGTGTGCGTGGGTGAGGAGCTTGAAGGTGATCCTCTTGTCGACGGGGAGCCAGTGTAGGTCTCTCAGGTGATGGGTGATGTGGCTGCGGCAGGGGACGTTGACAATTAGTCGGGCGTTTTGGATGCGTTGTAGTCGTCGTAGGTGTTTGGCTGGGATTCCTGCGTAGAGTGTGTTGCCGTAGTCCAGTCTGCTGCAGACGAGGGCCTGTGTAACCGTTTTTCTTGTTTCAGTCGGGATCCACTTGTTGATCCTGCGGATCATGCGGAGGTGTTGTAGCAGGAGGAGGAGACGGCGTTGACCTGCTTAGACATGGAGAGGGAGGAGTCGAGGATGACTCCTAAGTTGTTGGTGCTGTTCCCAGTGTGGTCGACCCCCAGGAGTCATCCCAGGCTGAGAGGGTGGGTCCAAGGATGAGGACCTCCGTCTTGTCCGAGTTCAGCTTCAGACGGCTGCTCCTCATCCAGTCTGCGACGGCCTTCATTCCCTCGTGAAGGTTGGTTTTGGCAGTGTGTGGGTCCTTGGTGGGGGAGAGGATGAGCTGGGTGTCGTCGACATAGGAGATGATGTTGAGGTCGTGATGGCGGGCCACTTGTGCGAGGGGGGCCATGTAGATGTTGAACAGAGTCGGGCTGGGGTGGTGGGGACAACCTCGGCTTTCAATAGGCAATCCTCAAGAGTGGGGGGAAAAAAAGCATAATCTATGGTAGTGGCCTCTGATTGTTAGCTCAGGAGGGTTATTATATCTTAATGTTATTGAACAGTTTATTGTAAGAAACAAATACAAATTATTAAAGTGAAAACTTTAAGGAAAAATGATTAATTAAAATATATTTCAATCAAATATTGACAGCATCAAAGGGCATACATTCTCACTTTTGGGGACAAAAAACAGGTGACAATAAACCAACATGAATGGGGGTGCCATCTCTTAAACTTGATCAAAAGTTAACAGTTGATCAATCCTGCCGAGGATCTTATACTTTAAACAATTCTCATGATGTCTATAATGAAAGGGATTAGATGATTACTCTGACTTTTCCAATGCACAATCCAAAAACCTACCTTGTTGTAATTGTGTGAGGCTCTGCTTAGGTGAAAGCGGAAGGACTAAGGTCCATGTTGGCAGACAGCTTGTTCTAAGAAGCTGCACTTCATGTGCTGCTGTGTGGCCATACTGCAGCCTACGGCAGGGGTGTTCCAGGATCTAGTTGGATTTCCAGGTGTGGGTGGCAGTGATGGGATTGTGAAATATAGTGCTGTGCAAGAAATGATCTTGGACTTCTACTTCATCTACCTGTGAAAACCATGATTTCCAGAAAGTGGGCATAGTCAGGCCATATGACCAGCCCTTCACGAGGAGACAGAGTTCTTTCATGTGATGTTATTTCCTGTTAATTCTATTTATAAGGAGGCCTTTTCAAGCACTGTATACTTCACAATGCAATGGTTCTCTTATTGTTCACTCTATTGTTTGCCCCTATTTAGTACCTGTTTTCCCCTCTTTGAGGTTTTCCTCTTAATTGGAACCTTCTTAACCCCTTCCGCGCTCATGACGAGTTGTGCCGCTCGCACGCTCATGACGAGCTCAGCTCGTCATATAACGCGGCTTTTTAAAAAACGCAGCGCGCAGCGGGAAAACCGCTAGCGCGCATGCGGTTAAGGAGATCCCTCACACTTTGCTCACAGCATCAAATGTAATTTCTCAATTTATTCATTTGGTACTGCTAATTGAACATCATTTATGGGAAAGAAGAAAGGAACTTAAAAATGCCATGGCAATTTGTTCTGGAGTTTCTTCATTGAAAAGATTGGATATAGTAGTGAACCTGTTGACTCAAGAAGAGCTTTACAATTAGGAGTTATGAAGGGTATTATGAAATGAACAGGAGTGCTAGCATAATCTGGGCTTTGTTTATATTATGACGAAGACGGCCTGTATTAAACTGCCTCAAAAGAATCCTGTAAAAAATCACCCACCTTCTGAATAGAAGAGCTATTTGGTTTCCTTATCATGTATCTTCTATGAATTATGTTGATAATCATTTGTTCTTTCTGCCAAATACTTCTGCACTGTTGATAGTCATGCATGTGGAATTTTTACGGATCAGGTCTGGGCCACTAAGAATAATATTATTAAACCAGTTAAGAAGACTCCTGAAGGGATTCAAACTGTTGATGGCTCACCATTAACTTCACGACCAATACGCAAGACTTCCGCTTTATTGCAAGTATCCTTATCATTTAAAGATTACTCAGAAGCGATGTGGTGTCACATTATTGTCTCCCTGATTATGCTGTAATCTTTGGAATCCTTTGGTGTAAGAGGCATTAGCTACATGCCATCTGGCCTACACAAACAATGTCTTTGTCATCACAGCTTTCTTGTGATCATTTTTATGCTTTGGGGAGCTATTGGCCACCCAGATAAAAGATTCCACTTCAAATTAAATATGCCAAACGTTTCCTCAGTACTTCTGCAGTACCATGCCTTTTCTCCAGTTTTAGCGAAGACTGAAGCTTGTCTCCTTCCTCCTCACAGGAAGCATGCTTGTGCCATACTTATCAAACTTGAAACCCTTGATTTTTTTTATCTATTTATTCTGTGACCGAGAGATAGATTTTAGGGTGAATTTATAGAATAGTGTATTTGTGCCAACTACATCATGTTCTGCGATACCTTCTTTTTTGAACCGAAGGAAAAAAAAGAATTTTGAACTTCTACTGACTATCAATGTTAACTTAGATTATGATCAAGGACAGATATCCATTGCCTCTTCAAAAGCACATTCTGGAGCCAGTCCGTAGAGGGGAAACAGCCATTACAACGCTGTAATAAAATATAGCATTTCACCTCATTGTGAGGAAACAGAGGTTCTTCCGTTTACTTACAAGGACGTGCACCGCCCTTCAGACCCAACGTGCAGCTGGAACCAGGAGGAGAGAGAGGAACCATGAAGAGAGAGAGGTAAGGGGGATTGGGCCTGGGGTGGGTGGTACTTTTTTAGGGTAAAAGAGGGTCGGATGGGGTGTGTGTGTAATGCAGGGTACTGTTTTAGGGTAGGGTCGGGGGTCGTGGAGGGTAGTGTTTTAGTATAGGGAGAGGACAGAGGTCGGGGAAAGGGTTCGTTCATGGGTAGTGTTTTAGGGTTTAGGGTGGTGTCGGGGGGTCGTGCAGGGTAGTGTTCTAATGTAGGGAGAGGACTAGGGGTCGGGGAGGGTTGTGCAGGGGTTAGTGTTTTAGGGTTTAGGGTAGTGTCGGAGGTCGTGCAGGCAGTAGTGTTTTAGGTTTTGAGGGTAGTGTTGGCGGTCGTGCAGGGTAGTGTTGTAGGGTAGGGAGAAGACGGGGGTTGGCAATGGTCATGAAGGGGTAGTGTTTTAGGGTTTAGGGTAGTGTTGGGGAGTCATGCAGGGAAGTGTGTTAGTGTAGGGAGAGGACTGGGGGTCAGGGGAAGGTCGTGCAGGGGAAAGTGTTTTAGGGTTTGCGGTAGTGTCGGGGTCGTGCAGGGTAGTGTGTTAGTGTAGGGAGAGGACTGGGAGTCGGGGGAGGGTCGTGCAGGGGGTAGTGTTTTAGGGTTTAGGGTAGTGTTTTGGGGTCGTGCAAAGGGTAGTATTTTAGGGTAGGGAGAGGACTGGGGATTGGTGGAGGGTCGTGTAGGGATTCTAAATTAGGGTTCAGGGTAGGGCAGGGTAGTGTAACTTACCTTAGATACTTTTACAAAGAGTATACCTTTACCACACAGGCCTTTGCGTTGTAATGGCATGCGTGGTAATGGCATATTCATGCTAAAAGTATGCAATGGAATGGTAGGTCGTGGTAAATGACAACGTGTAATAATAGCAGCGTTGTAATGACACGTGTGGTATTAGTATGCGTTGTAATGTGTGATATTCCTGTAGAGCACAAAATTGCACACAACTTGATATCACTTAATGTCTACTGAGAATAAAAGAAGCTGAGTGGAAAACAGTTGTCCTGCCTTTTTTCAGCACTTTATGTAATCAATATTCTCAGATATCTTGAATCAATTTGTATTGTTTTATTTGGATGACAGCCCAGTGCTCTGAAAGACTCGTGAGGAACATCAGAAACATGTGAATTTAGTGTTATCAACCATTCAGAAACAATATTTATTTTGCAAACCTGAGTCTGAGAAAGAGGATGTTGAGTATTCTGGGTTCAGAATGAACCATAATATGTCATCCTGATACTTCAAAGTAGAATATGTGGAAATAGATGCCTCTGAGAGAGCACTTGGCTCAGTTCTGTAACACAAATAGAAAGATGATGGACAAGTATTTATCAACATTGACTTGCCTGGTTAGCGTGATAAGATAATACAAACCGATGCAAAATCCTGAGTTTGATATTTTCTATGCAGTGAAGAACATGTTTTGCGCTGGAAAACAGCTCCAACATTATGTAAAGTAGTGCATTGCTCTACTTTTTAACTACTATGCATCAAGGGGGGGACCCATGGGTTGCATGTGGGCGTTCCCATGCAATCAATCGTGAGTTTTTATGCAAATCTCGATCTACTAACATTGGTAAACCGAGCCTGTCTTTACACATTCCTTACTCTATCTGGGGCAACATACACAGCGATCAAAAGTATGACTGAAATTATAATATTTTCTAGGGCTTATTTCAGTCTCACTCCAGAATTAGAAACACATCCATGCAGGACACCACATTGTTTGCTACTATATTATATTTACTACTTGCAAAAATTGCTTACTCACACCCACCAGTAGTCCTTCCTTTAATGTGTGCCTAGCTATGAAAACCTCTCAGGAGGGGAAGTTATACAAATGAAAAGACATTTTTGTGGTAACCTAAGTTTCTCGAATAAGAAAATGTCATGGTTCTGCATAAACTCTTTAACATCATCATGTTAATCAAGATCATCAAGATACTTCTAAATCCCTTCACTTCCCTACTGGTGCATATATACACAACGAAAGAGAGTCTCCAGGATGCCCTTCTGATGCATATCTACTTCAATACTGTGAACTTCCCTGCTCTCAAGAGCCATAAAAAAAAGTGTCCATCTGATGGGGCACAAACTCTTCCATGTGCTGAGAGTGATGGTAAAGAACAGATGGAAGGTGTGATGATATGAAATCAATGTGATCTTCACAGGGAACCTGGTTGTGTCACTTCCTGTCATGGGTGATAGGCCCACCCAAAAAGTGGCTTAACGTTTTTATCAGGAGAATATGGGAATACTCCCTGATAAAAATTGTGTGGACATGTAAGGAACCTGTGTGATTTTAGCCAAAGTTTGAGGCGTGGAGGACATTTTGAGTAGGAAAACTCAGTGTGGTCCATATAAATCACACCACCTGGAAGTCAAATGTCTGGTTTTTAGTTGCTTTCCATGTGTGACAGGTGATCCTGTGCCTAAATACACACAGCTACACACATCAGCAAAGTCAGTTAATTATTGCAAAAATGTGATGTCTCTGTGTTGGATTTTGGGGCCTTTCCTTTCATGGGTGCTGGGCCTGCCACAAAAGTGGGAGAGGTGGGGGATTGCTGAGTGGTTGGAATTGTATGGATCGCTGCAGATTTGGGAACTTTCCTTCACAAAACTACAATGAAAATGTGTCACTTTTGGTGAAGTTTGAGGTTTGCAGGACATTCTAGGTAAGAAAATTTAGGGAAGCCCATGAGATCACACCTTTCTGGGCTCCCCGCGTTTGGTATTGTCTCCTCAGAGTTGGCTGACATTGGTCCAAAATACTATAGCCAACACAGAGTACAATTTGATAAGTAATTCTGCAGGCATTCTAGATGATATTGAACGTTCAGTACCCTAGTGCTGTTGTCCAGTTGTTGAGAAAATACCTGTAGCACAATATCTGTACTTGAGACTAGCATCAATGTAAGAACCTATTTTAGGGTGGGCCCTAAAACGTCTTTATCATTGTTAATTTTTCCTTTCATGCAATACTTGCACACTGACAGGGAAGGTTATAAAATAAAATCTTTTCGAACGAAAATGAAGAATATCAAACTACAATGACCATGAGGCAATGGGGCAATCCGGCAAGGACATGTTCGCGGCTCTCCCAACCACCTGTGTTTTGTATTAAAGTTGGTTAATATGAAGTTTTTATGCCTCTGTTTCCCCACTGTCCTTAAAACCTGCCTATAAGATTGCCATGCTTACGCAGCTCAGGAATCCCAATCACGCATTTATCTTTAACACGGTCCTTGCAAAAAGTCTCGGTGCACTGACGATTATGTGCTGTGCCATAACGGAAACTGATCCCCTGGCACAATTAGGGAAGGGGCATCTCAGACTCATGGATATTCATAGTCATTGGGTGCCCTCCAACCATTTGCCACAGGGGGCTTCAGGGTCCAGACCTAAATCCCAGATTATGTGGAAACCTATATGATTTCAGACCTGTGACTCGAGCGGGCTTCTTGTGGCGCTGCACAGCTGAGCTCTTGTCCACACCACCAAGTTTTGTTTACTCCCCGCACTGCCCGCAATTTATGCGCAAGATTAAAGGACTGCCTTTATTGAATTCTATGTCACATTTTCACAACTACTCTGCAGCCTTCTGCTTACCTTCATTTGTACGCCTCAGCGAGGCAAGTTACACAGCGCGGCTGCTTTCTGGTAATGGTGGGCACTGTTAAACTCCACCAAGCAGCTGAGGTGAAGTTTTTGCTGAATTCTGCTCTCCAAACAGATCGCAAAGTTGCATTACTTTGCAAATTCCATTGACAGAGTGGAGGTTGCCGCCCAGTCTTACTCACCAATTCAAGAGACAGCTGACAAAATGTGAAGTAGATTTAAATTCTCAAGTTTATGAGCACTCACAATGTTTGGATTAAGCACACGTGGGAGTGCAAGGTTCAACGAACAAATGCTATTGGCAAATGATCTCACGTAAATCAAAACACAGAGATCACTGATAATTTGAGCATCTGAATAATGAACCCTGCCTGTGAGCTGCATAACATGTCAAGACATCAACCATTTTACAGTCCATTCACATGGTTTTCATACCCCATACATAAAGCCATTTACACTAGCAGCTGCGGGCCCATCATAACACAACACAAAATTCACCTTAGCAAACTGCACCATTCACGTTTATACGTTAAAACACCCACATGACTGAAACACCAATCACACCTCCAACCAACAACCACATTTATCAACAGCCAACAGCCGTACATACCTCCAGTCAACAGCCACACATACACATACCACAAGCCAACAGCCATACATGTCACAAACAACCAGTACTACACTTATACCACCAGACAGTGTTATTAGTGATTGAGGAAGTCATATGTGAGTCACTCATAACTTGATCAACTGCCTTCTACCTACGAAAGATTCCTATGAAATCAAGCCTAGTCAAACCAGTTCATGTTTCAATCTAGCTCAAAATCCTGACTGCACAGGTGGCAGGTGCCACTTTACTATCACCACCTAAGGTAGTCTGCTTAGACTCAGGAATACTTCTCTTTCATGCTCCTTTAGTGCACGCACTGCACTAAATTCAACTCCTTCAACTGCATTGCAGCAAGATAGGGCTGCCTGATGATATCCTTGTTGATCCATTCTCCAGACAGTCTGAACCTAACTGCATTAGAAATCTGGGGATCATGCTGGGGCAGACTCTCCTAAGTTCCCTAAAAAGCACTTTCACTTATAGAAAGATTAGGAGTCAGGTGTATTAAGCATTTTAATCATTGCAAATACTCCAATATTTGGAGCTATGAACCGTTAAAATGATTTTTGCTATGCACTAATCCCATTTTAGTTGCTTGAAAAGTTTTTCTGAATGGATATAGATTCGAATCTGGAGAGGGTGTGTTGTAGGTGTCTCTTGTCATATGTATCAATGTTTTGCAACTGAAATCCATTTGCAAAATATTGGAATTTTACCAATACCTCAAAGAAGGTAATAATGAATGTGCAAAAGGGAAGTTCGAAGGGAGTTATGTCAACACTTAAACTTTTTTTAAATGCAAGGATGTTTCCTCTAACAATAAGGGCTGTATTAAAAAAACTTTTGCTTTATTTAAAAGTAATCACATATTTGGTGCTCTACCAACTCCAGCAGACTACTATCGTAGTGATAGACTCTGATGGTAGGAGTTGCAATTTGCAACCTACATCCTTAATTTTCATGAGATAGGTTGGATTCTGACCCACTATGACTCTTTAAATTCTTTATTGGCTGCATAATACTTGTGCCCCCCCCTGATTCCAGCCCCAGAGTATAGGACAATGTGTCAGTACACTTCAGCCAATTAGCATATATTGTATCACTCACATTTTGGTTACATCCACCACTACATACATCATGGGGCAACAGGTCAGGCTAATTTACACATTTGTCAGCTATTGTGCCATTCACCTTTTGCTTCCAGCCACCGCAGGATAGGGTACATCTATAGGGGTGGGTGTCAAATTCCATTACGCTCACGGAAATTGCGATAATTTGACATTTTCGCATTCCATGGACAGCGCGAAAATGCCAAAATTTCTGCGATCTGAAGCGTACCGGAGATTTTTTTTATGCTCGCGCTTTGAAAATACGTTCTTGCACATGCGATCGCCTTACCGGGATCCCCGTGTACGCTGACAAGTTTTCCCGATCCGGTCGCGTGCTCCACAAGATGTTGGTAGCCGTTTGCGCTATCTCGCCTGCGTTCACATCATTCATCTTGCGATCAAGCACCGCGAGAGTATGAGATCTCGAACACGTCATTTTCCACCGTGAGCGAGAGCGTGAGGACGCGAACATGTCATTCAAACGCGATAAGGAGCGAGAGAACCCAAAAACGTCATATCCAACGCGACAGGGAGCGAGAGAACGCGAACACGTCATTTTGGACGCACCATCGACATCCGGCGGAAGTAAGGTGAAGCTCGAGAACTCAAACATGTAAAATTTTCAATCTGGAGAAGAATATCATCTCTAGCAGCATAAAACCTTCTGTAAATGATGATTTGGATGAAAACAACTCCTCAGATTGACATTTGCCGTTCTTTTTTGTGCAAGGAGTCATTTTTTAAAATGGGGGGAGAGGGAGGAAGTGCCACAGAATCTCCAACTTCCTGTTCCTGTCCAGCAGGCTCCTTCCAGTGCTTTGTCCATCTCCTGCTCATTCTGCCTTTGGATTTTGAGCTGGAAAGATCAGTCTTTTTGTCTGCTGCATCATCATTGGATTTGAGGATTTTTGAATTGGATATTTTCCAAGTAAGTGGTTGTTGTGTCTGTTTGATTGGGGGCATTGCAGTTGTTGCACTTGCAACTACAATTTAATGTTGGTACTTATCATTCCTTTTTTTAAAAATTGTTGTGGGTAGTAGTAGTAGTCAGTAGGCCCAGAGCTAGTCATGGGTGGGTGCATGATGAGGCAACTGTTCCTTTGGTGTGTTTTGAATGTATTTCATTTTCAAGCATCATTTAGGGCATGGATAGCATTGGATTGAGTTGGGAAATGTATTTTGTTGGGGTGGGGTTTCTGTTGTTGGGCCTGGCCATGTGGCTGGTGGCCATTTTGAAGCCTAGGCCTGCAAGCTTGTCAGGCCTTGTCTGCCGACAGGCCTGCTTTCATCCAGTAGGCTCAGAGCAGGTAGCCACAGGTGCATTAAACACGTGTTTCTGTGTGGTCTGTTGAATTTAGACATCATTTAGGGCATGGATGGCATTGGATTGAGTTGGGAAATGTGTTTTTTGGGGTGGGGTTTCTGATGTTGGGTATCTTAAAGACATGCCTTTGTTGTGTGTGTCTGGTATGTGTTGGCGTGCAATGCATGTACCCTGCAGACCTTTTTTATGGCCTGTGTATTTTCGTTTTTACACTTTATTGCATTGAAACGGCAGAGCAGTGTGCTTTAACAGGCATCCTTTGCTTGGCTTTTATAGGCTTTTTGTCAGTTCATGGTGTTTCCCAGGCCTCCTGCTTGTTGCTTATGATTTGTGAGTGTCCATGTGGCTGGTGGCCTTTTTTTGTGGTGGGAGTTATTAGTGTCCTGCTTTTGCCACATAGGCCTGCATGCTATTCCTTTTTGGCCAAGGCTTCTTGTTGTGGGTAAGCCTGTCCATGAGGCTGGCGGCCATTTTGAAGGCTGGCAGTGTGCCTTTTGCAATAGGCCTGCAGTGCATTGTCTGTCTTCTGTTTCTTGTAGTTGGGTGGGCCTGTCCATGTGGCTGGTGGCCATTTTGAAGCCTAGGCTGCAATCTTGTCTGGCCTTGTCTGCCAACAGGCCTGCTTTCATCCAGTACACTCAGAGCAGGTAGCCACAGGTGCATTATACAAGTGTTTCTGTGTGGTCTGTTGAATTTAGACATCATTTAGGGCATGGATGGCATTGGATTGAGTTGGGAAATGTGTTTTTTTGGGGTGGGGTTTCTGATGTTGGGTATCTTAACTCCTCCCATGCTCATGACGAGCTCAGCTCATCATGAGCCACGGTTCTCGTGTGCTCATGACGAGCTGAGCTCGTCATGACCATTAGAACGCTCACACGTGGGGCTAATTCCCCTGCTGTGCTGGGCGTTCTAGGGAACATCCGGGGGTGGTCATGACGAGCTGAGCTCGTCATGAGCACACGAGAACCGTGGCTCATGACGAGCTGAGCTCGTCATGAGCACCGGTGCGCTGTGCACGCCCCCCCCAGCACAGCGGGGAATCGGCCCCACAGCGAAGGGGTTAAAGACATGCCTTTGTTGTGCGTGTCTGGTGTGTGTTGGTGTGCAATGCATGCACCCTGCAGACCTTTTTTTGGCCTGTGTATTTTTGTTTTTGCATTTTATTGCATTAAAAAGGCAGATCAGTGTGCTTTAGCATGCATCCTTTGCCTGGCTTTATAGGCCTTTTGTCAATTCTCGGGCCTCCTGCTTGTTGCTTGTGATTTGTGAGTGTCCATGTGGCTGGTGGCCTTTTTTTGTGGTGGCAGTTATTACTAGTGTCCTGCTTTTGCCACATAGGCCTGCATGGTTTTCCTATTGGCTTACTGCTTCTATCCATCCATCCCCTTTGCCACCAGCAGCTCCATGAACGATGTGATGCTCAAATAATTTAATGCTAAAGAGGGTCCTCCCCACTTCCAATACATTTGTATTTTGGTGGTTCTTATTCTCTTTCCTATCCTTCCTGAGAGTGTAGTGTGTACACAGTAGTGTAACACAGCCCTTGTTGACAAAGTCTCAGAAATGGTTAGACTATATCTTCTTTTGTTTGTTTGTTTGTACTAGTACAGTAGTAACTGAACCACAACAACAAATGCAACATGTCACTGATGTTCTACTCCTGGCTTATTTGCTTTTAGGTGCACAATAAGCAGGAGGAGGAGGTGTCATCATCATCACCCGTTGTACTGCCAGCCAGACAGAAGTCCTGCTGCGCATCATGTCCGCATGTGACCACGACTTGTGCATCTGCATCCTGCCTGACAGCTGAATAAGGTGCTCCCAAAGAAAGGTACCAGGTCCAGTGCCAAGAAAGTTGCGGTGAGAAGAAGGAACAGAAAAAGAAAGTGCCACTAACCACGACTGGTGTGCCGGCCAATGTTTTTTTTTGGACCCAAAAAATTACGCTTGCAGCAGCGTTGTCCGGGAACTAAGCTGGGAGCAGCACCTCCGCACCAGCGGTCCAACCCCACCAACCTAGGCCCAAGCCCTTGAGTGTCGCAGAGGTAGCTAGTCTACTAACGAGCAGCGATGTTGAAATGTCATTATCGCAATGTAGTACACAATCAACGCAGGCGGAAACCCAGAAGATAAGTGTGCAGCACCAGCCGCAACAACAACAGCAGCAGCCACAAGAACAGCAGCAGCCGCAAGAACAGCAGCAGCCACAGGAACAGCCCACAATAGTAGTTGTTGCTCCTGAAGTAGGGTCATTTCAGGAAATGGATCTTCCTGCAGACAAAGTGGAGCAAACCACTGTTTCAGAAGATCTATTGTCTTCCAGAACACCAGCAAGGAGAAGGAGGCTTAGCCCATCATCTTCTTCTTCAAGCCCCGCTTCTGATGATCGTGATGCCACTTGGCAGACACCAGCTCAGTCTGAGAGTGATGCACGCCACAAGACAATGCTACTGAAAAGGAAGGCTCCAGAAAAACTTAGAGTTATGGAGGTAGATGTACAAGAGGGGGATGATGTTGATGAAGATGAGCCAGTTATCACGCACATCTCTCCCGCCCCCAAAGGGGATTGAGGCCAACATTATCACCCTATCCAGAAATGCTGCTGCTGAGTGGTATGTAGCATAGATACCACCAACACAGGTTACACCACCACAACTTCCAGTTGCCATATTTTCAAAGGCCCGGCAGGGACCTACATGCAGCTCAACCATCTCAGTAGGTTGTGGTAGTAGAAGTCACAGTTTAGCTGCACAGAGACACATTCCAAGCACACCCTCCAGTTCATCTGGTATTGAAAGTGGCACATCCAGCAGCGCCAGAAAGTTCTCCTCCCCAGTTTGGGACTTCTTTTCAGTTAGCACTAAGGAGGAGAACGTTGCTATATGCTCAATTTGTCGCACATGTGTTTGGCGGGGTAAGCTTGGTACAAACTACGGTACCGTAGGCCAAATAAGTCATCTCAAAATACACCACACTATCGTGTGGGAAAATCACCTACTTCACTTACAACAAAGTCAAAAAAATCAACCCGTTGATGTTGGGCATGAAGAATCAGGGGACGATATTATTGCGGTGGAACGTGAAGAAGAGGGAAGCATTTCTAGCGCTGTCCTCAGTAGTGTAGTGGTACCGTCCACATCCTCCTCCGCAACATCTTACCACAGTAAGAGCCATACTCAGGGTCAGGCTGAGACACCAAGTCGACCGAGTACTGCAATGAAACAAAGTGCGTCGTTGAGCCTAAGTGGGTTGATGAAAACAACAGCACCACAAAGGAAAGTAATTCAGCCTACCATTGAGAGCATGCTTAGGTTGGAGGGGCAGTTCCAACGCAACCACCCAATGGCACGGTTGTACAATGCAAAGCTGGCTAAAATGTTAGCGCTGGACCTTCTACCTTTTTCATTTGGGGAAGGGGTGGGTTTCCTTGAATTTGTGTCAGCCATCTGCCCTAAATGGAAGGTTCCCTGCCGGTCCTATTTCGCAAGAATTGCTGTTCCGGCACTACATCAGGATGTGCTGGAATTGGTTGGACAAGCTTTGCAGCAGAGTGCTGTTCACAATATCCACCTGACAACAGACATGTGGACCAGTTGCCAAGCCACAGATTACATGTGCATCACTGCACATTGGGTCTCTTTTGTGGGGTTAGAGATAAGCTATCTGAAGGAGGTGCTCTTGACACAGCTCAGATTTTTACAGCTACCCTAAAACATGCAACTGTAGCCATGTTCGCCATGGAGAAATCTCATACTGCTGTAAACATTTTGGAAGAGTTTCACAGCAAGGTTTTTGAATGGTTGCGCCCAAGAGGGCTTAGTATTGGTTTTGTTTCCACAGATAATGGCAGTAATGTACTTAAGGCCATGGAGCTTGGTTCCTATTTCAGGGTTCCGTGTTTGGCGCACTGCATAAACATTATAGTTCAAGACTTTCTGAAAAAAGAACCCATAGTCAGCAACTTACTGACCACCTGCCAAAGGATATGCACTCATTATAGCCATTCTATTAAAGCTCAGAAGCAGCTGAGGATCATTCAATGTGACTAAAAAATGCCAGTCAAAGCACTCATCCAGGAGGTGGCCACACGTTGGAACTCAACTTATTACATGCTTGATCGTCTCTTTTTGAGCAGTACAGGTCACTCAATGAATATGTCATGCGAAGAGGGGATGCTACTGTGAAAGGTATGACCCTTCAGATGGACCTTCAGATGGTGCCTAGTTAAATGCCTGACTGACATGCTTCGTCCTTTGGAAGTCTTCACACGTGAAGTCAGCAAGGGGGACTGTACTATGGGCCAAACTATCCCGTTATTGCAAAGCTAGAGCATCAGCTGAAGGCGGTGTCTGAATCATACAAAGGTGTAGAGGGAAAAAAAGAAGCCTATGAGTTGGTGGAGAACTTAGCCCGTCGCTTAGCTGACAATACAAGGGTGCAAAATAAGATTTTGTCACAAGAACATTACATTTCTGCCACAATTCTGGATCCGCAAAATTGGCACTGAAGACATTAATTCCTGTTTCAGAGATGGATGTTGCCCGCTA
The DNA here is from genome assembly GCF_964261635.1 of Lissotriton helveticus. Lineage (NCBI taxonomy): Eukaryota > Metazoa > Chordata > Amphibia > Caudata > Salamandridae > Lissotriton > Lissotriton helveticus. The sequence continues at coordinate 1,993,928,167 of NC_136059.1, read as the reverse complement.
CAAAACTTGGATAGCTGAGGCAGCGAGTAAGTTGGAAAATGAACGGCTGCTAATTAAATTTAAAATCCCGCTAGATCAACCCATAACAAGTACTGCAGCAGGGCATCTGGCATCAAGTGCAACTTTGCAGGCTGAGGGCAGTCCATCACTATCGACAACAGCAATTACTGCAACATTCGGCCCAGTAGAATCTTTACAGGATTGGAATTTACATTTAGGCATTGGTAAACGCAGTGCTGATGCACAGAGAAAAGACCCGGAAAAAAGTTTAGCACCCCTGAACATTGAGCGGATAATCCAGGCCTATCTGGACGACCCAACAGAGGTGTACATTGATCAAAAACTATTGCGGTATTGATATGGGAAAAGGGCCCAATGGCCATTGCTCAGCAGGCTGGCGATAAGCTATCTGGCTTGCCCTGTTGCAACTGTCTCTTACTGAACGTGTTTTCAGTGCTGCTGGTTCCATTGTAACAGTGAGAAGGACCAGTGTCTCGCCCAAAAACGTGGAGAGGTTAACAATGATCAAAATGAATCAGCACTTCATACCACCGAATTACACAATGCATGAATCAAGGGAGGAAGATGTGGACAGTGGCTCAGGTGACGGAAGTAGTGTGTTACATGATGATTACCTACTTCTGGTTGAACCCCCAGAGTTTGAGGGAAAGCTATACTTCCCTGACAATTAGGCTTGCACTTACTGTCTTCCTCCCTTATTTTCCTTTATTTGTGTGTCTGTCTTTCCGGTTACAAACTTTGAATCACAACAAATCCATCACCACCGTCTTCTACTCTTTTTATTTCAATATACGAGTTTCAGCTGTCTGCATTTCACAGTACAGTCCTTCGAACCCAGCTCCTCTGCTCCATCCTCCTGAATCTCCCTAAATCCATTGCCCTCAAGACAGATGATGATTGGATTATGCAAAATAGAAGAACAAATATAATCTTTCCTAGTCCCTCCAAAAGAAGTGGAACATGATGACTACTATAGCTATCATCCTTTCTGAACAGAGAGAGACTGCCCATTAACTGAAGATGAGATGGAACAGGTAATGAATGATTTCATAAATTGGACGCAGACTGAGTGATTTTGTTGTTGTTTGTTGTGCATGAAGTTATTTCATGGTGCACTATTTGTAATAATCATCATTCTACACACTAAAAGTAACTGAAGGGAATTTCCCCCTTCTTGCAACTATTTTTAATAGGAAATGTGTACTTCTACTGTAGCTTGATACATTGCTTTTGATTGAATACAGGAAGGGGACTCAATCTGTACACTGCACACTGAGTATGATGACAGCACTGTCCATGATGATGATGGTGAGAGAGACGACCCGTTAACTTAAGATGAGAAGGAACCGGTAATGAAATTGAATGGGGCTCAAATCTAATATTTGGACTGACCTGTTTCTTCACTGTAGCTCCTGGCAGTTCCTGGCTCCCTGCTGATAGCGCCACGCACTTTGCCCCTGACGCTGGTCTCCCCCCGCCGCCGCAGCCTCTTGAAATCTCGGTGCGGCCGCAGTGAGGGGGGACTACATTACCCAGTGTCCCCAGCAGCAGGAAGCCGCACACGCCTGTTCCGCGCCCGGAGGTGCATAGACATCAAGGAGAGCCCTAGCGTCACGGGACGCGCGTGGGTAGCGCTGGGCTAAGCCCGGGCAAAGGGCAGGCCATCTGTGGCCATCAGGGGCCAAAGGAGGCCGGGCTGGGCCCCCGCTCATGGCTTTGTGAACTGGCAGCAGATTGGGTGGGCTAACGGCGATCAAGAAAGAAGAAAGACTGGAGGGGAGGCAGACTGTATTTTGGCATCGGGACTTGTAAAACGCAAGTTGACTGTAAGGAACGGTTCTGGGGGTTGGCTTGTGTTTATTCGTTTATTCATTAATGCGTTGGAGTGCACTTTGGTAAAGGAAGGAGAACTAATTCGAGCGTTTGGGTCCTGCATAAATAAGGTTCATCTGGGGTAGATTGTACAGATTTTTTCCAGTATGGCCAGTAAAGTAAAAACTTCCTCGACCAAAGCAAAGTTGAACTTACCCCCAACGCCCCGGGCAGTCTCACATGACACATGTATACCCCCCTTCTTACTGCTCAGCCAACTGAGATTGATCGCATGTTGAGGAAAGCCATTGGGGTAGTATCAAGTGAAATAGAGCGCACGGAAAGACGCTTGTCACTCACACCAATAACTGACTTAACCACCCAGCCCCAGGTAACAGAGAATGAGGTTATGCTAATTTCTCCACTCACCCCTTTAGAGCCTTCTGATCAGGACATCCCTTGCGCACAGCGGGGCACCGGCGTAGATAGGGTGGAATCCATGCATGGCAAAAAAGCTGTAACCAGTCGGAAAAGAAAAGTTTGCCTAAAGAAGCCAAGAAGTAAGAAACCTAAAACCAGCTATCCCCCTACTGAACTAGGAAGCCCGCCGAGAGAAGCTAGGGCCAAGCAGGTTCCCCAGTTGTTAGCCCCCCCGAGCTGGATGGCGCAAATACTTGCAGACTGACAAGATCACCTAGAATCATTTATTGCAAGCCAGTTAAAGCCAGTAACTAGTAGGCTGGATAAAATTATAAACGAACTAAAGAACAGGGGTAGGGCGCAGGGCACAGCCTCAGACATAGGCACTACACATAACCGGATTACTACCGACACTAGTCAAGATCAACAGATTGTAACACAACCTAGCAGGAGGTCTAGTGAGCAGCACATAGTTATACAGGCCCCTAATCCGTTTGGCACGCCCCTGAATCAGGATAGGGGTAGGGTCTCAGGGGAGTGGGCTTTACGGGTAGGGGCGGGACTCCCCGTGCCATCAACAGAACGGCAAAGTAATCATCCCCATATACCTGAAGTAGTAGCGCTAAACCAGACCTGCCGTGGGGCAAATAAATCAACTGCTGAAACGCTACCCATTATAAATTTACCACCGGAAGCGTGCCCCTATGTAGTGGTACTCGCGGGAGTGCCGGATTTACAGGTAGAGCAGAAAGAGTCACACACTGAGTTAAGAAACAAGATCACACATTGGCTGAACCAGAACAGGCCGCTGATAGGCAACAAAAATGGGGAAATCCTCCATGTCAGAAGGGTGAGCTGGATAGGCACCAGGAGCAAAGATATTGCGGGGAATTGTATAATAGTGAACTTTAGGGACGCAAGTGTAGTGCAGCATATTGTAGCCGGTGGGACAGCTAATCTGGCTAGCAATATAAGATCCCTACCACTAGGATACTTTTATCCCAGACAAAGTGCCTCCTATGATTCGGCCCACCTCTTTGGGAGACCCAGGGAAGGTCCGAATACAAACATGGTTCGAAGTTACACTTCGGGCGGCCCTGTGGCAAGAGATTGGGAATCATCTAAATGGTCCAATAGATTTAGGCCCTTAACGTCCCTAGAGGAAAATGATTGACTGACCAAGTCCCCCTACCCAGTCGAGAAGTCACCAAAAAGTGAAGGTGGGAACACGATTATGCAGGGTTGGCGAAGGGGGAGGCTGAGGGAGCCCCACATGACTGCCCTCACAAATCTTTTCTCTATAGAAAAGGCTCACACACCAACAGGACCTAACGGGGTGAAACCAGCCAGCATGTCAGAACACAGGATTGGGCCTGCTCTGGGAGGCTCTAGTTCCGAGGAGGGGTTAAGGGACGATCTATCCCCGCTCCCACCACAGTGTCGAAGGGCTCAAGTAATATCTGTAAGGGATGATGACGGGTCCGCCACGGAAAACCTAAGTGCCTACGGATCAGCCTGTGATCAGTCACCAAAAGGTGGGCTAAAAATAATCTTGTGGAACATAGCCGGTTTAGCAAGTAAATTTGACAATAGAGAATGGCGGCAATATATAAGTAAGTTCCAGATAATTAGCCTATAAGAGACCTGGGTGGTTAATAATAGTCTCTTCCAAATGATAGTGTATAAATGTTTCTTTGTGCCCGCCCAGAAATTGAGATCAGGAAGAGCAATGGGAGGACTATCTGTCTATGTAGATTTAAATCTCCTAGGTACATGGACTGGTCCTTCCTGGACATCTCATAATCTTCAGGCAGTGAGGTTTAGGGGTAGCGGGCTAAGGCTGATCCTGTTCAATGTATACAATGCAGGAGCCCTTAGAGAAAACAATCCCACCCCTCAGGATTTAGACCATAGACTTAATCAGGAGATGGCCAAAAGGAAAGGGGCCTTGGAACCAACTGTCCTTGTAATGGGTGATTTTAACTGCCACTTATGTCTAGCGTTGTTCCCCCTGAATGCAGAATGGTCATGTTGCCCAGTCGAGAAAGGCCCTCATTTCAAACATACAACTGAGGGAAGGGCCTTCAGTAAACTTCTAAAAACCTACGACTTGGAACACACTATTGACATGGTAGGACTGGAGCAAGACGGAACCCTTGTCCCAACGTTTAAAGGGAGAGGGTGTTCGTCATTTATTGATTATATCGTAGCGTCCAGGTTATCAAAAAATTGGATTAGTTTGTGGGGATTGAGTGGAGCCCATTTAGTGACCACAATCCCCTGGTTTTAGAGCTCACACACATGGGTCGCTCTAAGATAGATTCCGTGGCTGGTACCTCTGTGAGGGTCACGGACCAGGGAAGACGGCTCAGGTGGTCAAAGATTGATGGCGAGGCTTTCTATAAATCACTAATGGTCACTGGGAAAGTACCTATAGGTGAGTGTCTAGACCTTGAGGTTGAGGGGCCATCGCTGGATAGGGCGTTTGGGCTAGTAACTAGCCTGGTAGAGGGCCTTATTAAGTCACATGTCCCTATGAGAAACATCACCCATCCGAGATGGTTTGACAGGGAATGTTCACGCGCCCTGAAGGAGCTAAAAACTAGCTTAAAAAAATAGACCTAGGGACACACAAAGAGTAGTGTAGTGCAGACAGGTATATAAGAGCGCTGTAAAGAAGAGGAAATTATCACTCCAAGTAGATGCTTGGGCAGATTTAAGGGAGGCCGCAGACCGAAGGGATATGACAGAATTCCGGAGAGTAATTAACAAACTATGTTTCCAGGACTGTAACGCCCCTGTGATTGGCGCAAAGATCCTACCGGAACAATGGCTTACACACTTTAAGGGCTTATATAATCACAGTCAGGACATTGCCCAGGGGAAGGGAGGGGCAGGACAGCAGGGCCAAGTAGTACTATTCTCCCTAGAGGAAATTATTGTGGGAATTCAGGGCTTGACAAAAAATAAAGCCCCTGGCCCTGACGGCACTCCACCCGACCTGTACCTGAGTAATGTAGACCTCTGGGGCCCTATCCTCGCTAGAGTGTTTAATGCGGCGATTAGGTGGATATTACCCCGCTCCTGGTCCACGGCAATAATTGTCCCTATTTTTAAAAAGGGTAACAGGGACAATCCCCAGTGTTATCGGCCAATCTCACTAATTGATGTTTCCGCCGAAGTTCTGGGCCGGGTAATTCTTAATCGCCTTACTGAATGGACCGAAGAACATAACATCATCTCAGACATTCAGTACGGCTTCAGGACAGGGAGGTCCACAAGTGATCAATGCCTGAACCTTTATATGCTGGTGGCAAAATACACGAAAACCAGCAATGAAGTGATCTATCTTGGGTTCATGGATCTGGCTGCAGCCTTTGACCATATCAATAGGGAAAAACTTTGGTCTTTGATGAGTAAATTGGGAATTGATTTGAGCCTGATCAATATTCTTAGAGAATTACATCGGGACACCACCGCCATGGTCCGCTATAACATGGAGGGGGAGAACACTGAACCCTTTCCATGAACTAGCGGGGTGAGGCAAGGTTTTATTCTCGCCCCTTTTTTGTTTTCGCTCTATATTAACCACCTAGAGCAGGCTCTGGTTGCTTTGCAGATGATTGCCCAACAGTAGGAACGCGCCACATTCCGGTGCTTTTGTATGCGGATGACGCGGTCCTGCTGGCCCGCACCCCAAAGAGTTTACAGAGTCTAATTGACGGATTCGTCAATTTTATGGAAACACTAGATCTCTCTGTAAACCTAAGCAAGTCCTATGTAATGCTGGCTGGAACAAAACCATGCACAAGGTTCTCTTATAGAATAGGGAACCACACATTAGAAAAGGTGCAGTCTTTTTCCTATCTTGGTTTGCTATTTGACGGGACACTAAAGTTTGATTCCCTGGTGGACGAACGATGTAGCAAACTGGTTTCATCAAATGGTGCTATAGCAGGCTATGGACGTAGGCTGGGTCGCTGGTCCCCTGAACAAGCTATGAATTTGTATAGTTCTATATGCTGCTCTAAAGCTACGTATGGTTCTGAAGTGTGGGGTTTTGTGAATGTTGACCAATTGCAGCGGGAGGAAAATAAATACCTGCGATCGATCCTGAAAATTCCCCAGAGCACCCCTGCTGTAATTGCTCACAGGGAACTTGGGAGGCCATATATCGAGGACCTGGTTAAGTGGCTTGGTTAAAAATCTGGGCAAACCCGAGGCAGTCTTGACCAGACACATTTTAAGAGACTGCTTGGATAGGGACAAAGGCCTGGAAATACCGTGGTTGAAATACGTGAAGACCACCCTGGAAGACATAGACCGGAAGGACCTTTTTATAAACCTAACAGCAATCTTACCACTTGATAAAATTAAAATAAAGAGGTCGTTCTTGGTTTGGAGGACCACACGTAGAGCAGCAATTGAAGGAACCAAGCACTCAGTAAGTGCCCATGGTCTTGTTAAGATCACCGAGGGCATGGAACCGCATCTTTATCTTATGTATAACACTCAGGATAGGTTTTTAATGTCCCGTTTTAGGCTTAACGTTTTACCTAATTTATTAGCTGATCCACCAGGTTTCACAATATCGGTTGAGCAGAAGGGTGCCTGCGGCTGCGACAATATGTCTCCGCAGGACACCCTTCATTTTGTACTTTTGTGTCCGTTTTATGCAACCCCTAGGCGCAGATTTTTGGTAGACATTTTAAAACTGGCTAAGTTGAGACATGCTAAAGTCGTCAAAGGGCAAATTTAACCCTGGGCGTAGTGTGCGTAGTGGGGCTACGCGAAGCTACGCAAAGTGGGCGAGAAACTACGCCCACCTGCGCACTTCGCGTAGCCCCACTACGCGCCGCATGCCCCCCTCCCCTACATGCCTAATTTGATTAAATGGGCCCCAAAAAATAAATAAAATACACTTACCTTGTCTGCGGCGTCCCGGGGCTCCCTCTGCTCGTTCACGGCACTGTCTACTAACCAATGCGCATGCGCGGGCGGCTGCGCATGCGCATTTTGAGAATTGCCCATGCGCGGCCACCCGCGCATGCGCATTGGTTAGTAGACGGCGCCGTGAACGAGCAGAGGAAGCCCCGGGATGCCGCGGACAAGGTAAGTGTATTTTATTTATTTTTTGGGGCCCATTTAATTAAATTAGGTATGTTCGGGAGGGCGGGAGGGAGGCGGGTGGCGGGCAACTTCGCTACGCCCAAGGAGTGGGCGTAGTGTTGCCTGCTTCGCCTGCTTTGCAAAGGGCAAAGTAGGCAACACTACGCCCACTTCGTGGGTGTAGCGAAGTTGCCCGCCCAGGGTTACAAATGATCCCCGTACACTGTGTTGTGTAATCAACTTTTTGAAAGTGTCTTTAAGACTAAGGAAAACAAGAGGGTAGGCCTGTTTGTGGATTTTATGTACGTTTTTAAACTATTTATGTAAATACCAGTTGGGGTCTAGAAGAATGTTTGTTTGCATTTTATATTGTATATATATATATATGTGCTTTTATGGTGTTTTTTAATCACCGAATAAAGATCCTTTGATTGATTGATTGAATGGCATGCATTGGACACCTGACTCTGAGTGATTGGTGTTTGTGTTTTTGTTGTTTGTTGTGCTTGACGTGAAGTCAAAGAGTACTAGTCTTAGTGTACACACTAAAGAGTGACTCAAGTCAATAATATTTCTACTCTTGTTGTTTAATATATAATAACAAAATTGTACTTCTACTGCAGGCCGATCTTCACAGTCAGTCAGTACAAGTATCGGAGATGATTAATGGAATAATAACAAGTCAGGACGTTTCATGAGTGGCATAAAAGGTAAACAAGTGAAAAATAACCACAGTAGACCTAAATTTCTGTGTAGAAGTGGAGTCCAGTGTAGCGATGGTATGACTGTGGTCACTTAAATTGTAAAATGCTATGTTGCTGGATATGTGCTTTGTCCAACTCTTTAAAAAAATGTACTCTAAACGGAGAATGCGCTAAGCGGCGTGCCGTCACTGTGGGCCTGCTATGTCCTGTTGCTGTTGTAGGTCAATGCTGGAAACAGACTAGAGTGGAGATGATGCATACATGCCACCTCGGAAAGTGTTCTTGTTGCACTACACTATAACTTTTGCATTTTTCAACTTTGTTTCTCAATAATATCCCTTTTGTTTTTCCATCTACAATTACAGGCCGGGCCTTACCCTGTTCTATACTTGGGAAAACAATGCACACTTACCTTACCAATAAAGCTACCTTTGCCAGGCAGACAGTGGCGACACCCAAGATTGATGGATGAGAGGACCAAGAGGAATGCCGAGATGCAAATCCACATTTTTGACCAGGATAACACAGTAACAGTATTAACTTTCATCATCTTTTCAATAATTTGACTCATTTTTTTGTCTATAATCTTTACAACAGTGTGTTCTTCTTGTTGTTATTATTATCATTAGGTTTGCTCTCTGATTATGATTCATCCCTACCAATATTTTAAATTTTTATTTGCTATCTGTAAAAGTAAGCCCGGAACAACTGAACAAAAACTGTAGGTAATCCGGGTCTCCTTTTTCTCCCTTAACATATTGATATGGATATTGTAGTCTACAGAGTTTGTTCTTTGTTGTTTGTCCATGCGTACTGTTTTTCATTTTCAAACCTTTCCCCAAACCCCCCTTTCCATCCATTCAACAAACCCTAACCCTCTTCCCCCGGGTTGTTTGACTTATTGAGGTGTGGCTAAATTAAATGTACACCAATAATTTATCACCCACTTGCTGGGGCGGATGTGGCAAAAGCAACAGTACTTCTATTTCAAGGTAGAGCGAGGATCTTCTTCTGCTTTCCCAACTATGAGCAGTATACTTTAGAGGTGATTTTTATTTACCAAAGGAACATATACATCCACATTAATTGCCGGAATTAATTGGATTCGTTGTCATCCTCATACACAGCACTAACTGTTACGCTTGTGTCGAGTGTACAGTAGGCCTAGTCAAGTGACTCGACACAACTATAGTTTGTAACTCTGTTTAGTAGGCTATACCCACCACCTTTATGTTTTGTTGTAAAATATTTTTGCATATTATTGTTTTGCGGTAAGTTGTGAACTGTACTTTATTCTGCTACTCCTCGAACAGTCTCTCTCAGGCGACTGACTGTCTCATTTTCTTTTTTTGCAAATGCTGCTGCCCTGCCAGTGTCTACTACTACTACCACCACCACAATCTTGGCATGATAGGAAAGGAAACCATCATCACCATGCAGCCAAGTTAAACATCAAGCAAAGGTAATAGAAGTTTGGGGGAGGCATAATTAATAATGGACATGTTTTCAATCAATTCACACACCCCTTTGAGTCCAGTTAAAGAATGCATTGACTAGAAGAGAGAGACTGACAGTACTAGTAGGACAACTCAATCAGTGAGGGGTGCCTCATCTATCAGTTTGTGTCTTATAAAGTCAGCCAATTATTTAAATCAAACACTGGCTATGGGCGGCCCTGCACCAGCAAGGAAACAGTGTGATGTAAAACAGTAACCCCACCCACAAAACGTTAACAACATTGTACGTAAAGTAGAAATATTGATTCAATAACCCTATAAACTATGTAAAAAAAACACAAAACTTGACCCACTCCTCTTCCTAACCCCAACCAATGTCCGTAAAGAAAAAGTCCAACCAAATGTCCAATTTTCCAAAACCCCAACGCCCAATTCCCACCCACCAAAACAATACATAAAAAGGGGCAATAAACAGGGTCTCCTATGTTCGGCGGGATTGTCTTTGGAGAACACGCACTGCCTCCTCAAATAGGGCGACGCGGTGCTTTAGAGCGCGGCAGTTGCAGCCACAGTGGGGGGCACCAGTGATGGAAAGGCGGTGGTGGGCAGCCGCCAGACGGTGGTGCCGTACCGCTGGAGGGCAGTGGCTGGGGCCCGGGGCATTGGAGGAAGCTTCAGCTGCTGCCGCCTCCTCCTCCTCCTCTTCCAGGACCACCTGCCGACGATATTCCAATTGTATGGCCCCCTGCTTCCGGTGCCGTGCCTTGGCGGCCAACTCCTTCCGATCCGGTTTCCCGGTGGAAGGAGTAGCTGTATATCAACAAAAAAAAAACAAGACTATTGTAAAATATACTCTTAGAAAAACAGTAAGACAAGTTAATTATACACATAGTGGCATGGTAGCACTATAAAGCACAGTACATAACATTTGTCGTATGCATCTATCCTCCCACTTGCTTGGGCTTTAACATTTGCGGGATTTTTTCGGGCATTCAACCCACCATGCATCTGATTCCTATCAGCCACTTTTGCAATTTGCAAGCTTGCATCACACGTATCCTTCTCTCTGTCAGTCATAAATATTAAATCTCGCCCGTCCTTCTTCCTTCCACCCGTCTTTCCCTCTTTAGTTCAACAACAGGTGATCTGATCTGACGTTTAGTCTTCTCCATAAAACTTTCAAAGCGGAGGTGAAATCAGATAGAAGAGGCCATTGGTTACTCAATACTCCCGCTCCTAATGCCTTTACTAGTGCCAATTAAAGGGTGCCTTCACTCTTTAAACGTTCACAACAAATTCTTACTTACTAAGTCTCAACAGTACAGTATACATACAGTACACCTTTGCAGTGAGTGTAATGTCAATAGTTAAGGATTATGAATCTAACTTACCACCACCCGCCACTGGTACTGGCTCACCCCCTGCAGATCCATCAGCAACTGCCGCATCCTCGCCAGCCGCGTGGCCTTCGCCGCTGGCCCCGGCACTGGTGGTCGGTAGTGCGCCTAGAAAAAACATTACACATTTTTTAGGTGTCATATACAGCTCCCCCTATTGGTCAGTAGCAAGAGTGAAAAATGAGTTAATAGTAATACATACATATACAACATACATCACTAGTACAAATCAGGTAGTAGTAGAGTAGACACTAGTAGTTATATGGTCCCTACGGTCATTCTAGTCTTTGCTTAGTTACCCCGAGCCATGCAACCATTTTACCTTTGTGTCTTTCATTTTTATACACGTGACGTTACCTCGCAGCTTTTTGTATAAGACACCTTTGAGCCCACATGATCTCATACTTTTACTGTCTAAGCACTGCATACCAGGTCAACCAAAACATTAACAAGCCACATTATGGAGTTCTGGTGTTAGTCCATATTGCTTAACCATAAAAATGCTACACTTTCTGGCACGACTGAGAAATGCTTGCAATATAGTAACACGCACCATTTTTCTCATTACAGACAGAAGATTCCCTTCTACGTAACAGAGCTTTGCAGAGCCTATGATGTAACAACTACCAGTACTAGGTTCTTCTAAGGTGAGGGGTCCCCAGAATTCACTCAGAGATCTACATTTATAATTTTATATAAACTATATTCCTATCAAGGAGATGGTGGTGCTTCCACCATTGTTCTGTTATCATGATTTCCCAATTTTTTCTATGCACCTGTACTTGTTGTAAGTAACTATAACTAAGTGTAACAATGTTTATTGTTTTAATGGTATGCATTTTCATGCTGGTGCTGCATTATAGAAAAATGTACAGAGCTTGTCAATTGAAAATAAAACTTTTGAACTTACATAGACATGGTGGTATTTGGTGTGGACTTACATGAGTGAGCGAGCAAAAGGAACTGTGTGCATGTGCATTGCTTCCACGACTGAGAGGTCGGGAGTATTATGTTCTGGGTTGTCTACTTGTTGGGTATCTTAGGAGGGGTTCGGAAAGCTAATAGTTATGACGAGATTCTACTAACTAGTCGAGCAGGGGATTGTGGTGGGTTCTGAACTTCTGATTGAAGTGCGAGGAAGGTCCAACCTACCATCACCAACATCCTATTTTCTTGGGCAAAGTTCTGTATGTGCAAACTCCCTACAACAGTAGTAGTATGTCCTGTCCTATCAAAATAGTAAAATCTAGTTGTGCATTTGTTGGTGGGAATTGTCGAAAAGCCTCAAGATTAACAAAGACTCAGGATCAATAAGAATAGAAGTAGTACAAGAAGACAACCCAAAGGACTGGATTAAATGGCTAGAGCTACAGGTTAATCTGAGTTTTATTTAAAACCTTTTAAATAAAGAGTGGCCAACTTGGCAAGCTTAGCTACATACAGACTAATAGTAGTAGTACAGAGAGTCACCATAGCAGAGGCAGTTAGAGGCAGGGATAACAAAAATTTAGAAATAGATAGTCCAGATCGAAGGATAATTGTTGGTAAAAAATAGCATTAGGAAACGCAAACAATAGTTCGGAAAAAATATGGTGCAGTAAAAGTTTGGGAATAAGAATTATTAATATTAAAAACAAGAAGACTTACTAGGGCCAGCAGAAGAGCCCTCGTCGTTGTCCTCCTGTTGTTGTTCTGCTGCTCGCCGACTGCGACCCTGTCTGCCTGCCCCTGGGTGCTGAACATGAAAGATATAAGAAAGAGACAAACATTGATGATTGGTGTGAAACGAATAAAATATTTTTAAAGGACGGTCAAAAAAATATTTATGTAAACAACAATTGCAATAAATAAATTCACCGATCTCATCTGGTCAACAAGTAGTATCGGGGGATTTGCGGATCGACTACTTACTATTTATCAACACTAATCCAGTCCTCCATTCTGATTCTAGAATACTAACTAAGCCTATGTAGTACGTACTACATGACATCGCCCACCTAGTCCAGGTGTGCCAATTGTACATTAAGTATGCATTTCCACTTCTTTTAGTGCTCAAAAATGCATAAATGGTCAAACGGAGGACACCTTTTTGGTTGATTGATTGATGCAGATGTTCTGCTAGTGCTAAGCCTAGTACCACTCATTGAACGAACTAGAAAAGGTTCTACTAAAGACAGGGGTACTAGCAGCACGTGACGTAACAAAGGGGGCATCACGCATACCACAAAAAAATTACAAACTCATACAAAGTAACTAAACCTTAGTATCAATCCGCCCCATCTCTTAGTGACAGGACGAAGTAAAGACTAGAGTCACTATAGCATTACATAACTTAGGGGTATATTATCAACAACTAGCGATAATTTTTGTCTCTAACTTGTTTAGAGACAAAAATTATCGCCGCACATCGGCGATTTTTATCGCAGATAAACCTTGCTATTAGCAAGGTTTATCGCAAATGCGATAAAAAACGCCCGCAATGAATGAATATCGCTGAAAAGTCAGCGATATTCATGCATTATCGAGCAAATGCTCTTAGCCATGTTATCCACCTCCCATTGGATAACATGGCTAAGAACTGCTCAGGGCAGGTGTTAGCTTTTGGAGATATTCGCCCTTAGCGCAAATATCTCCAAAAGTTGGTAATAGGAGATAGCGATGTTAGCGACTGTTTCCAGTCGCTAACATCTTGGCACGCCCACTTTGCATATCATTAGTGATAAATATCACTGACATGCAAAGTGGGGCCCATGATGGTCGCTATCTCCTATTAGCTGTCGCTAACTGGTGTTAGCGACAGCTTGGTAATAGGGAGATAATTTTATCTCCGCTTTCTTGGCTTTTAAAGCCAAAAAAGCGGAGATAAAACCCCTTGATAATATACCCCTTAATTTCTCTAAAATAAACTCTTGCATAATCACGCTAAGCGAGCGCAAGCGCAAAGTTGCAAGCAAATAAGATTAGAAGCGCAGAAGAGCACCTGTGTCATAACAATCACAGAAGACTTTTAAACGTAATTTACCTGTAATGTAAGCAGCAGCATTCTAGCTGGTTGAAAAAAAAAGATATTCGCAATATATAACACAGAGCAGAAGAACAGACACAAAGTAGTAATAATTAAATAGTTACTCACCAAGACCCGGGACCTCCACTCCTAGCAGGTCCAGCAGGTCCTGCTCTAGGTCCAGGATATCGGACCACCGGTGCGTCAATTAGTTCTGGGTGCGCCAAACTCCAGAGCAGCGAAACACTGCCCGTCGCATCTTCTCCCACCACTGCCGATGCTCCTGGAGCCCATACCCAGACCCAGGCCTGCCACCTGCTGCCAGGGTTAAGGGGAGCGTCACGCTGCACAAAGAAAACTAGTGCAGCCAACTCCACCTCCCCAAATAAGGCCCGTGCCTTCACCCCTTGTGGGCGCCGCCTTCCGCAAGGAAGGCGGTCACGTCTCTGGCTCCTGGGTCGAGCCCTTTGTCCTTTCAACATGGTTCTGGGGTAGACTGGGCGGGAAAGAAAAGGTAAAAAAAATGAAAAAAGTAAGTAGAAGAAATGAAAAGAGCAGGCAATAGAAAAAGCGTGAAACAGTAGTTAAAACACACAAAAAGTAGACAAAAACCAAAAATATGGAAGCAGGAAAAGAGTCAGAGAGATAATAAATAAAAAAGGTAAAAAAAAAGTTTCTAAAAACAAAGGATTGAAAAGATAGAGGGAGGATTCAAAAGCAGTCCCCAGAACCATAGCAATAGAGTGAAAAATAAGATGGCCTCACACATTGCGACCGCGTGGGCAAGTTCGCGCGATATTTTCCCCCCGAGCACGCAAAAAGCGTGGCAAACACGTAAAAGCATTCCCGAACAGGAAATACATATCGCGAACGGGCGCGAGCATGCATTGCGTGACCCGTAACAGCAAATAAGCATCGCGAGCGGGCGGGACAAGTGAAAACAAGATGCCCGCACCCATAGGCGACCGCATGGGAAATTTTGCGAGACATTTCCAACGCGATCACGCAGAAAATGTCGCGAACAGGCGGGAAAAAAAACTTCTGAGTCTTCGCGATATTTTTGCGTGTTCGTGGAGATTTTTGACATTTTTGCGATACTTTGCGATAGTCCGCCCACCCCTAGTAATCTATCAGCCTACTTTAGCCATTGATAATTTTTTTTTGTTTCATTCTCATTTTGCTTAGGCCCAACATGGCATACTTCATGGGATGATGGGTGAGACCAATTCACCCAATATTCAGCTATTGTGCCATTCACATTTTCCTTCTGCCCATCACAGCATAGGGCAGTGTGTCAGCCCACTTTAGATATTGATCATTTATTGTATCATTGAAATATTGATTACGCCCACTACAGCATACATCATAGAGCAACGACTAAGCCTGGTGCAGAGACTAAATATTGAATCACAAATATCGACTTGCCAGAATATCGTTGCAAAAATATCGTGGCTCAAGAATATCGACAAACAAAATATTGTGGTGAAAAATATCGACTTTGAGTAAGTGATATCAATGTAAACAATATTGAACTGTTTAATATTGTTTGCAGAAATATAGATGTTAAAAATATCGATTTTGTATTAATGTTATGTATGTTAGTATATATTTTATATGTGTGTGATGCATGTTATTTATGTATAAGATTTGTTTGTATTTTTATCATATGTGTAAACATTTTAGTAGTTATCACAAAAGATTTGTGATGAATTTTGCGTGTTGTGGGTTTATAGGGGAATAGGGTGGGAAGTAAGTTAATTATATAACATTTATTGAATGTTTTGAGTAGTTATAATAAAAAATTACTTGAATTTTGTGTTTTTAGTACCGTACCAGTTGATTGCGTTTATTTGTTATATTTAGTTAAAATGTATATCAAATGAAATGTATTATGTTAAAAATATTAATTATATTTATTATATTTATTTTATGTTTTATATGTTTTAAGGCGATATTTTGTACATCTATATTTTTTACTTCGATATTTTTTATTCAATATTCTTGTACTTAACTGTTTAAATATAGGGAGTTGATATTTTTGTAATCTATATTTTTACATCGATATTTTTGTAAATCGATATTTTGTACATCGATATTACATCACTGAACCACTAAGCCCATTTCACCATTGTTCTGCTATTGTGCCATTCACATTTTGTTCCACTCACCACATACAAGGCAGTGTGTCAGGCCCTGTGAGCCATTGTTGCGACACACAAAAAAGGGGAGAGAGGTACATCTCCTTTCCATCCTCACTAAATACGAAATATTTCACAAACAGAAAGAAAAAGGAGGAAATGTGAATATTCTAAAAGGGAAAGAATATCACACAGGAAAGATGCAAGGTGTTTGAAAATTGCCCTCATCCACTATTAGTGGCATGCTTCATCATAGGGCTGCTACAACGTCCCTACTAAGACCAATGCCTGGGAGGGAGCAAATGGGTATGGGGGAGACAATACATACACACATACAGGGATCTACTCAGCAGTACAAAATAATAAAGGTGAGATTAAAACTACCTCTGGGATGGCCTAAGTAATCTTTATTTTTGGACTCCCAGGATAGGGTTAAAAACTTATAGATGGATATGGCTTTTAATAAAACTTAGGGGTCGATTAGGATGGCGGGCGGAAAACCAGTCCGACCGCCTTGGTAGCGAAAATTAACCATCCGCACGTACCGTGGCAAAACCGACAGCCAGATTATGATGAAACACTAGAAAAAAATGACCACGACGGAAGGATGCCACGAAAGACCGCCGGTAGCGGGCGGAGCAGATGAAAATCCATCCGTGGCGGTCGGATTCGAGGTGGAAAAACCCAAAAGTGCTGCACGGCCAGTGGATTGACTGCATGTCCAATTCGGATACTGTTGAGGTGACAGCAGAACGATCCGCTGTTTCCGACTGCTGCGATCGCAACCAGTCATGAATGGAAGACCTGGCGGAAGGGTGGTTCCATTCCCACCACCGCGGCCGCTCTGAAACAATGGCGGTCAACAAAAAAAAACACACAGCAAGGCCACCAAGTGTACACATCAAACTAACTCAGCTCCCCAAAAACATCTACCACACCCCATTGACACATCCCTATGGCAACAAAAAAAAAACAAACCCAGGACAACCCACACAACACACCTGACAGCAATACTCCATTTTGACACCCCCACATAGCTGAGTATAAAATCAGCCCCTTCCCTGACCAGAATCTTTTGAAAAACTCCACCCCTGTAGGAACCAACTCTATAGCACAAAGGAGAGGCAAACAACCACACATCTCGCCAGCACAACAACACACACACACACTACTTACATCACCACCACCACTCTCACACTTACACATTTAACACATTTGCACATCACATACAATGGCTGAGAAGAAAATGCCCAAATTCATTGACAATGAGTTGTCAGTCATGGTAGATGAGGTAATCAGAGTAGTACCACAATTGTTTGGTAAACTGGCCAACAGACACCATTAGCCACCAGAGCAACAATGTGGGGAAGGATAGTCAGCAAAGTCAATTCAGTAGGGAATGTCTCGCGCACCAAGAAGGAGATTGTGAAGCGGTGGCATGACATCAAGAGCAAGGTGAAAGAGAGGAACAACAAGAACCTCAAGCTGGCTCAGATGACTGGTGGTGGCCCTCTCATTACACCAAGAACATTAACTGCATGGGAGGAGAAGGTGCTTGCCATACTGCATCCAGAGAGTCTCACAGGAATACCCAGGGGAGTGGAGGCTGGTAAGTACAAACAAATGTCTACCATCACACTGCTATGTACTGTCTTGCACAACTACAAAGCTACACCTCCTAGGCCCAAATGCATTCATGTGCACCACACACTCCCTAACACATGTCTCCCAGATGTATCATTCACTCCCTTTGAATCATCCCAAAGGTAGCTAGCAACATTCCCTGGGTTGCACGTGAACAGGCAGCAAGCACTACAACCCCCACCAAACCCCCTGTCCCACAGCTGAGCAGTATGGAACACTCCCCCACCCAAGATCCATGTGTAACCATTCCCTTCCTCTGCTCCACAGGAAGCCAGCCATTTTAACAGGGATGCATGTCTGTCATTAGGAAGCCAGCACTACAACCCCCACCAGGCACCCTTGTCCCACAGCTCAGCAAGATGGAGCACTACTCACACCCCACCCAGAAGCATGTGGCAGCCATTGTATTTCATCAACAAAACTTACAGGTAGGTATCCATCTTAACAGGGAGGGGGGTTTGTGGAGAGAAAGCCTGTACTACAACTCTCCCCAAACCCCCTTGTCCCACAGCTCAGCAAGATGGAGCACTCCCACACCCCACCCAGAAGCATTTGGCTGGCATTGCATTTCATCAACCAAACTTACAGGTAGGTAGCCATCTTAACAGGGAGCGGGGTTTGTGGTGAGGAAGCCGGCACTACAACTCCCACCAGCACCCTTGTCCCACAGCTCAGCAAGACGGAGCACTCCCCCCCCCCCAGAAGTATATGGCAGCCATTGTATTTTACCAGCCAAACTTACAGGCCGGTAGCCATCTTAACCAGGTGGGGGTTTGTAGTGAGGCAAACCTGCACTACAACTCCCACCAGGCACCCTTGTCCCACAGCTCAGCAAGATGGAGCACACCCCCACCTCACCCAGAAGCATGTGGCAGCCATTGTATTTCTCCCTCCAAACTTACAGGTAGGTAGTCATCTCATGTTCTCTTGTCCTACCCCTGAGCAGGATGGAGCACTCATACCCACAACTATGTGTCAGCCATTGCATTATACACCTTCACCTAACAGGTAGGTAGCCATTTTAAGAGGGAGGGGGTGGTTGTGTTTGGGAAGCCTGCACTACAACGTCCACCTGGCACCCTTGTCCCAAAGCTGAGCAGAATGGAGCATTGCCCCCCCAACCAGAGGCATGTGGCAGACTTTACATCGCTCCCTTCATACTCACAGGTAGGTAGCCATCTTATGCTCTCTTGTTTCACCCCTGAGCGGGATGGAACACTCCCCCACCCAAGAGCCATGTGTAACCTAGTCCCTCCCTCTGCTCAACTTCACAGTGAGGGAACCATCTTAACGGGGAGGGGGTTTGTGGTTAGGAAGCCTGCACTAAAACTCCCACCAGGCACCGTTGTCCCAGAGCTGAGCAAGATGGAGCACTCCACCACACACCCAGAAAGATGTGTCTGAAATTCCCTCCAAATGTGCCACAGAACAGGCAAGTAGACAATGCAAGCACCCCGCCATTTCTATCAAAAAGCATGGAGCCATATGACTACATCAGCCCTCACATCCCACCAAGCTTGGCATAGATGCAATAGCCATTTCCAGTGTGCAGACAGCCAAGCGTATGTAACTGTCACAGAAACCAAAGTGTAACTCACCAAATCACATGTCTAAGAAATTCAGGGCACAATAATGCCGAGCACTGAATGTTATCTGTAAGTGCCATGGGAGCAGAGCATCAAGGCACATATGACAAAAAAACAAGTATTGTCAGTAGTAAAAAGAAAGCAAAGCACGTGATATGACAAAGGTATGCATGAGATTACAATGGCTAATTCATGCTCAGATGTAATATCTTCCATGCAGAGAAAACAACAAAGATGCTTCACATAAAGCTGTTGTGATGCTAGTTGTAATGACACAATCTGTACTTGGCACATGGTATCTATTGACATGTCACACCATGGACAAGCAATGTATGTACCTCCACATCATGTCATGATGCTCAGTACCGTGCAGCCATACAAAGTGATGTCAATGTAAACTGTGTGGTGTATAACATGTAACATCCAAAGATCTAACACCAAGCATGTGGGGTACACTTCAATGACCATTTCTCCTCTGTTCCACAGGTGACCAAGAACTGATAGCTACAGATGACAACACCAACATGCAAAGCCAATCTCCCCCGGAACATGGATTCTCTGATGCAGACTCCCTAGATTCCTTGGATGCGGAGCCAGAAGCCGGCCTATCAGGTCCCAGGCCCCCACTGTCCCCCCTGCCACCACCTCAGCAACAACTGTGCTGAACCTTGCTGTAACGACATGTTCTGCCTCCACCACCACCACCTCAAGTGCTGCCTGCAACACTATCCCTGCCTCAGAGGATGCCCACACAACCCCACAATTTGAGGAGGGTAGTGGGGTATGCGGGTGCGTCAAGTGGTGACGCCACAGGTCTGGGACAGCAGGGCAGGTGGTAGGGAAACTGCGTGACAAATTCAACCGGACACTGGGACCGAAGCCCTCGCCAACATCGCCAGAATCCTTGGGGCATATGAACAAGTCCAGGGACACACGGGCCAGGCTCTGGAAGAATCTTGTGAGCTCTGCCTGCTGCTGAGATCCATAGACACATGTACGAGCCAAATCATGGAACTCTTGTGCCAGCTTGTGTGTTTCCTTAGAGACAGACCTGCGGCCCGAATAACTGCTCAACCTCCCTCCAGTGGCCCGGAGGATGACAGTCCCACCAGCTCCCTTGCGGCCACAGAGAGGGGTGACTACTCATACCGCTGAGCCCTCAGCAGAGGCCCCCCTGCCAAATGCTCAAGGGGCCGTCCAAGGAATACCAATGGAGGATCACATGGCAAAGCACCAGCAAAACGCCAGTCAAGGAGCCAGCCATGATGGCACCTCTCTTCACCTTGCCATTGACTTTGTTGACTGTCCTTACCCACACTACCATGTTGATGGCAGGCGTCTGTTGAACTGTGTCACCATATCAATGTGTTGACTACTCTATTGTCTCATCTACCATCACTGACAACTCATTGATTCCCTTTTCGCCTTTTTGTAAATATTCACTTCCCTGTCACATATACCTATTGTAAATAAACACTCCTTACACACCTATGTTTTCGTGTCAGCTCCATGTTTATCACAGGGTATACAATGTTGACTCTGATTACAATGTACCAGGAGCACTGATTGCTTTGAAGAATTGAGAGGCTGAAGGGACCTTTGAAAACACAAGAGAACAACATTCCCTTGTCAGGTGATGGCATCACAGCCATTACACAACACTTGTTATCA
Source organism: Lissotriton helveticus (assembly GCF_964261635.1). NCBI lineage: Eukaryota > Metazoa > Chordata > Amphibia > Caudata > Salamandridae > Lissotriton > Lissotriton helveticus. Next base: position 1,993,907,204 of record NC_136059.1, on the reverse strand, counting down.
AGGTACTCAAATCTGCACACAATACAATGAGCAACAGTGCCAACATAGACATCCTGTGCATAACAACCCTGTCCCAGAAACATTAGCATCCAGCACAGAGCCAACAACAGGCAGCAATCACAAAACTCCCCTAGGCCTTTTCACCAACAGCAAATTCAGCAGACAATGGCACCATTGCACGTTTTCACTCACCTTGAAGGGAAGCAGTGGTTGATGAGCTGTTGACGCACGCGACACCTTCCTCATCTCCACTATCCTTGTCACTGGACATGTGTGAGTTTGCAGGCGGGGGCCTCGGCTGCTCACCATTATCTAGGATCAGGGGGATCTCTTTGCGCAAGGCCAGGTTGTGGAGCAAGCAGCATGCAACTACGATCTGAAATACCTTTTGGGGAGAGTACATCAATGCACCTCCGCTCTTGTCCAGGCAGCGAAATCTTGACTTAAGTAGACCAAAAGTACGCTCCACCACACAACGTGTCCTCCCATGGGCATCATTATAGCGGACTTCACATGGGTCCTGGGACTCCTCAGTGGGTTCAGCAACCAAGGCTGGTTGGGATATGCAGAGTCACCTAGGTGTGAGATACACAGAACAATTTTGTAACATAACTGTGGCACACGTATAGCACGCTCTGGATGCAGATTTGCCATCAGCTGTGGTACGATGCTGTTACGCAAGATGTAGGAGTCATGTCATGAGCTTATCCAGGATATTTGGCACATACATGGGAGATTATCATATTTGCTTAGCATACCACTTGCACATTAATGGAATGGAAATGCTTCATGTTCCATAAATATGCTCACGTGCCTGTGGTGGAACCAGGCCAACATGTGTGCAATGGCACCAACAACATTAGGGATATGGGCAAGGTCATACAAATCCCCCTTCACAGCTGCCAATTCATGTCTCCTGGGGAAATGGATTTAGCTGTCCTTGTAGGTCATCATAGTGGACAGGACATCACATAGCACATGCTGAACATTGGTTGAGACACCCTACCTACGCTGGAAACCATGTATTGGAATGAACCAGCCGCAAAGAAATGTAGGGCCGCCATCACCTTACACGTTGGTGTCAAAGCAGTTGGATAGGTCCTGCAAGGCCTCAGATGTGGCTCCAACTGACCACATAGGCCTTGAAGGTTAGGTCGATCCAACCAGAATCTATGTATAATGTCCTCATCCTCCATGTCTGCAAGTAATGTGAATGGACGATGCACATTTGGTCGCCTCCTAGGTGAGATGAAAGGGGACACATGTCAATTCAATTCCCCTCTGAGATGTGTCCATCATCTTACGTTTTGACTGACACAGCGCCAACAATTACTGGCATTAAAATACAGCTTACAGCACAACTTACATGTAGAGACACCTTGAGCTAAACTAGTCGTACACTTGTCCAGTATTCACTCACACAGTGAGTAACACCAAAACAGATCCAGACTATGTGAATACCAAAAGGTACATTTCAACATCTTGCGTAACCAGCCCTGAGAGTAGTTGATACAGCACATGTGTGAAACAGCAACACTACTGGCTTCTTTGTAGCTGCTGTACCTGACACACCTTCTTGCGTAAGTCGAACAGGGCACACATTAACGCACAATGAGCACAGTGTGCATAAAGATTAAGTATGTGCATGAACAAAGCAATGTACACAGCGAAAAAGGCACAATATGTAGTCAGCCCTTCATCACTGTGTGTTGCTTAGCCATTTTACACATTGACATGTGTACATATTGGAGAGGCCCGCACACCACAGATCTGTGTACATGCACAACAATATCACAAGTGACATGTGAGGGAGTACATGGCAATGCATGTAATCCTGAGCCCTGACATGGCATGTGTAGTCATCAGTGAGTCAAATGTAACAATACTATTTCCTTGAAATATCTAGTGTCATGATTCATAGTAAGTGTCCACTGTTCAATGTTGAGAACTGGCCATTGCCATTGCCAGCCACGGCCAGTGTTAGGTAGAACTGTAGGGCGGTGACGTAGGGAGGGGGAGGGGCACGGTGGGGGGGTTGTAATGTATGGATTACGGACTTTAACAGGTATGTAAACATATAAATAAATAAAATGAATTTCGTTGTGCGCACTGCATCGCATTTGGTGATGCAGTGCACACAAGGAAATTTGTTTTATTTATTTATATGTTTACTTACCTGTTAAAGTCCTAAATCCATACATTACAACCCCCACCTTGCCCCTCCCCCTCCCTACATCACCGCACTGCAGTTACACCTACCACCGGCCGTGGCTGGCCATTGCTACAGCATGATGTGTCCATAGGTGTGGTAAGAGTGCTCCGCCTCCACAATCATGGCCATAGGCACTAATCTGCTGCCAAATAGCAGAAGTGACCGCCTGGGCCCTGCGGTGTCTCACCGCTAATGCCCATGCCTATTCAAACAATGGGAATCACAATCGCGGTAGTGATATACACATTCCAAAATGGCTGTTGGCGTGCTCCACCACCACAATGCTGTCAAATCAGGGAAACGACCGCTTGGACACCGTTTTGTCTCACCGCCAATGCCAATGCCCATTCAACCAAATAGAACCGCAATCATGGTAGTGATATACACATTGCGAAATGGCGGTTGGCGTGCTCCAACACCACAATCATGGCCATAGGCACCAATCTCATGCTGCCAAATCATGGAAGCGACTGCCTGGGCCCCACTGTGTCTCACCGCCAATGCCCATGCCCATTCAACCAATGGGAACCGCAATCGCGGTAGACAAACACACTTTTGAAAATCGCGTTAGGCATGATCCGCTACCGCGGGCCGGTCATTGGATGCAATTGAAAGATGCACAATTGCGGTAGCGACCCCCTGGCCCCTGCGGTGTGTCACCCCCAATGCCCATGCCCTTTCAACCAATGGGAACCGCAATCGCAGGAGACAAACACACTTTTGAAAATCACGGTTGGCGTGCTCTGCTACCACAGGGCCAGTCATTGGATGCAATTGAAAGATGCACGATCATGGTAGCGACCCCCTGGCCCCTGTGGTGTGTCACTCCCAATGCCCATTCCCATTTAACCAATAAGAACCGCAATCACGGTAGACAAACGCACTTTTGGAAAATCGTGGTAGGTGTGCTCCGCTACCGCGGCCCGGTCATTGGTCGCATTTGAAAAAATCTGACCTGGAACATCAATTGCAGCAGCTTAGTACCACTGAAACTACCCCAGTGGGCTATATATGTGTGGGAGAGAGCCACACATTTTCACTGCTTCCAGACACTGCTGACTGACACTCTTCACCACCAACTGCTGCTGTTCCTGTCTCCTGGACCCAATGATGGTGAGGACTGAGAACATCAGGGTTCATCCCTTCACCACAGAGGAGCTGGAGGTCCTGGTGGACGAGGTGTTCCCACAATATGGTGCTCCAGATGTCATGGTAAGTGTTTCAGAGTGCAAGTAGGGGAGCGCAGGGAGTGCACACATGAAGTTGATCTTCTGCAAACTGTGCCTGAGAGTGTGGGTTTGTGTGATACACTGCCTAGAATGCTGACTTCAGGAAAATGGGGTTTCTTGCCTAGTTTACACATTTGCCGGGCTGCATTTCAGGATGGGAGGGACATGCAGTGTTTTTGCAGCCATACAGTGACACTGCTAGTTTGGAAAGAATAGACATTGCCTGTGCTAATGAATATTTGAGTCCATGAGGTTTTCTGACTTTTCTCATGCTCATTTGTGACATTACAAAGACTTTTCGTCCAGAAAGTACTGATGGAATTGTGTTTCACTTTGTATTGCCACCATGGATCTGTGAGCAATATGCACAAGGGTGAAATGCCTGCGGGTGACACTCTTGCTGGAAATTCCCACAGTAGATTGTTGTACTTCAGGAACATCCCCCTTCCATTCTTTTCCTTAATTTTTTGGGGAAAACACATTTTATTGTCTTACCGCACAACAGTCAGGCATCTTATACTCATTCCCTCAAACCCCAACCAACCCCTCCATAGTAACAATAGATCTTCACAGGAAACCAAGTATTCCATCATAGTCCGGGTCTTGCATTGATTAATGTCTAAGCAATTTGCTCTCAGATACCATATACTCCTATGCAAGATCTCAATAAACAGTGCTAACCATCAATTTTGCTAACTCCCTACCTAACCCCTCCCCTCCCTCTCCCTCTCCCACTCCCCAACCTACCACTCCCTCTCCCCCCTTCCTCCCCCTCCCTTCCCCTTCCATTCTTTTCCTTATGTGTACTGACTCACATGTGTATGCACTGTTTGCCCTCTCATATTGTACATGCATGTGACAGTTCAGATGGCCCATGTTTAACTTCAGTGTGAGCCCCCCTGGCCTGCACAGTTACTGCCCAATTTGTCAGGGACCCATCACTGAATGGATAGAGTGAGACATATGTGTTGTCTGCCACCCTATTCCTCAATGAACTATCTTAGGCCTGTGAATTGCACAAGACAGACCTTGTGAGAAGGGTGTGGGGATGTAAGATCACATCCCTAAATGTGACCTCCATGACACAGGGAGCCATTCCCTGGCCAAGGGCATTGAGGGGTGTGTAGTGTTGGTCACAGTGAGTCTGCCCCAACCCATCATTTACAATGTAGTGTATGTCTTGCTCACTCATAAACTGCATTGCAGATGAGGGCCTTCTTCACATTGCTCTCTGTGCTAGCATTCTGAATGTGCATGAGATGGCCAAGTAATGTATCCATCCTCACACTTGCATGCATTTAGGTATGATTATCTTATGCTAATGTACCAGCGTAAGGCCTTATGGAGGGCAATTGCACGCAAGGTGCGGGCTCTGAGTGTCTCCAGCCAACTGCACACACACTGTCACAAGAGGTGGGAGGGCATCTGTCGGCTGAGCAAAAACATGGCAGAGATGATGCTGAGACTGCTCCCTTAGACAGGCAGGTTGGCGCACAGGAGCATGAGACCACTAATGGCCCGAATCTCGGCAGTGACACCGCCAGTGCTGGGTGGATGTTTGAGGGCCATCAGCAGCAAGTTGGGGTGAGTATTTTGTGAAGGGTGACTTTGGGTGTGAGTGACTGCATGTATCCCAGCCCTGAGCCAGTGCGTAGCTTTGTTAGGTTTCTAGTGTGATGCAATGGCTTGTAAGTGGCCTCTGTGTTGAGTGCAGCTGTCATGCATTTTGGCTTCATGTACTTTCTCAGGTTTTGAATGTAATGGCGCTTGACATTGCATGCCGAGATGTGGCCTATGGCATCTGCTGCATTAGGGAAATCATGGACATCACTGGGCAGTGAACAGCAGTGTGCCTCATCTTAGTGTGCAGTGCCTGACCTCGAAATTGTCTGAACAACACATCTGACACCACTGTGCAGCTGTAGTTATGCTTCAGAGCATGACATGGTGGATAGCAGGAGCTTATGGCCATTGCAAAAGAACATTTTGGAGTCTGCATCTGTGTTGTCCCCTTAAAGTGACTCCATATGTAACTATGGCAACATGTTGGAATGTACATCTTTTTCACCTACAGGCATGTGGGTATGCTTACAGGAATCTGAAGGTCAGGTTACATGGAGGCACGGGCAAGTTATTTGGCTGTGTGAACATCAAATGGGTCAATAATGGCAAGTATGCTTGTTACCATAAATCTTTTGATTTTTGCATTTAGGTTGCACATGCTGACTGCACCTGGTGTGGTGTGCAACATGGGGGTATCATCATCTTCTTTTGTGCTTTGTTTGGATATGAAGTTTGTGAGTATGGCACTAAACTGAACCTACGTCTCTGTCTAATGCAGCATCTATCGAGGGTACAGAAGGACAGGGGATGGACACTAGTGGTGAGGCATCTTGCACGACTGCTACACATGATCTCACTGACACTGATGTGACCAGCTCCTCGGAGGGGGACAGGAGTGCCCTTGAAGAATCATGCCCAGAAACACTAACCTCAATGTCATCTGATGCCAGCGGTGATTCCTTGATGTTGGTGGGCACAGGGAGTGGGAAATCTGCCTCCTCTTCCGCCGCCACACATCGTCCAGTGCCCACCCTCCCAGCTACTTCCACTAGTGCTGCACGGGCCCACAGCAGTAAGAAGGGAAGAGTGTCCCTTCCCCCAAACACCGCTGCCCCTGCACCTGTCTCCCCTACTGCTCTCAGTGTTGAGGCTGTGCACCTTTTGCGCCAGCTGTGTGTGAATCGGACAACTATCCTGAATGCCTTCCAAGACCATGACAAGAAGTTGGCACAGGTAGTTGCCTTCATGGAGGGGATTCATTCTGACGTGGGTGGGCTACACAGAACTGTCCAGTCTTTGTTCTATACAGTGTTAGCAGCCTTTCAGCTGTCAGAGTCTCAGAGTCCAGCTCCAGTCCCTTTGGGAACCCCCCTGTCAGTGGCAACTTCTGACGAGAGTGACCACACACAATAGTCCTCAGGCTCCAGGCACTCCACACACAGCACACGATACCAGCACCCCAAGCGGCACAGAGCACAGACACCATACCCCAAACAAACAAAAGTCATACAGGAGTACAAAGGCAGACGCCCTTCAGGTGACACTCAGGGGCATCAAGCCAAGAAGCAGGCCTCAGACTCACAAGCCTCAAAATTAGCCCCATCCAAGGACACTCCCGTCCCAAAAGCAGATCCCAAAGATAGAAAAACAGTTACCGTGCCTGCTGTGAATCTGGTCCCTGCAAAGACTCCACAGAAAAAGCACTCTAAGGCAGATTCACCCACAACCTTAACTCCCACCCATACCCCTGTGAAGCTGGGACACGAGGGCACTGTGGGGGCTTCACCTGGTCAAAAGGGGATGGAGGGGAAAAGGCAATGCCGAGCAGGGTCTCATGCACAGATGTCCTTCCTTTGCACAATGGACTGGCCACTGGCCTTGCTCTTGTCTACTTTTGAGGCCTATCAATGTATTCTGAAATAAAGACAGTTACACCTGTTGTCTGCTATGTCAATGTCCTTGCTAAATAAAAGGTTTTTCTGTATGGGTATGGTTTCATGTGACACATGCTCTGTATGCCACTTTAACATTGCCATAGCTTATTTTACTTTTTCAGAGTTTGCCAGAGTTGACAGGCACTTTGGTTCTTCTTGACTCTGAGACTTGAGGGTGCAATGATGGGTGTTTGTGATGTTCCACTCTTATTCTAATCATTCTATGGTCATGTTTGCTAAATTGTACACATGTCATGTTAGGATGCAAGACCAGAACAGAGTAAACCTATCCTTTCTATCCACAGGATTACTTGCATCGTGACCATGGTCCATCATATCTGGGTGATCTTTCTTGATGTGTGAACAGCAATGCCAACTGCACACAAGTATGACCAAGGAAATGAGTGCCTGTTTGTTTGCATTGTCAGCCATGTGCTTGAGATTGTGGGCACATATAGGAGTTCTAGGTTGAGCACTGTGCAGTGTGTTGGTGTGTCCTGCACTCCTGGGATACACCTAATTGTTGTTGCTGCCAGTTGTGAGTGTGCAGAATGAGTGACAGCCAAGTATGTGTTGTGTTTTGTTGATCAGCCATGTGTCTTGTTACAGTTTGTGCTCACTGTGCAGACCTGCTCAGCCACACTGCCATTATTTGTGAGTTTTCACATGCATTGCTGTCACTTGACCCATCTTTGGCACCAGTATGGTATGTGTGATGTGGAGCCATACCATCCCCTATGTGTGCTTCTGATGCCTACACATTGTGAGTGACTCCTCTATGTGTCCACTACTGACGTACACACCATTTCAATCTCATGTCTCCCACCCTTTGGTTTGCCAGTGTGTGAACCTCCCACCACTTCATTTGTTACACTATGCTTTTTGGTGCTTGTCAGTGCACAGGACCAATGTGCAACTTAGGACAGTTTCCCAATTAGTTATGTGTTATTTTCTTGTACTGGTTTGCAGTCATGGATGCTCATGTGCTGTGCAAATGTTTGTGCAGCACAGTCCTCTGGTCATGTTGTTTGCACCTGGGTGTCCCTGAGTTTTGCATCTGTGGGTAATGGCTAAGCTGTGTGTGTGTGTTTGCTGAGGTACTGCTACCCTTCCTGAGTTTGATTTTCTCTGTTGCGCTGTGCTGATTTGTGTTGTGGGAGTACATGGTGTGGCACTAAGATGTGGGTGCTACTGATTTGGTTGGTGTGCACACACTGCTCTTTGTGCATGCATGTTGTTAGTGTATGCTGCCTTGTACTTGCTTGTTGTGCATCCCCCTGATGTCCAGCTGAGTTTGCAATGTGATGGATTAGTCTGTGCATCTGTTGTGGATGTATGCAGTGTTGGCCTGTGTTGGCTCTTTCTACTGAAATGCTCTGTGTGGGTGATGTTCTATTTGCATGACATTGTGTGTGAGTAGTTTGTGCATTGTGATACATTCTGATGTATGTTTCAAGTGTAGTATGCATTACTTGTGTGTCTGTCACATGCAGCAAGGTAGATTCTTGTTAATGATCTTGTTTTGGGTGCACATTGGTGGTTTGTCCTCCTATTTTTGACCTGTCACTTATTAGGATTGTGCACGTGCATGCTTGTGGTACACTATGACACCATGTTGACTTGAAGGGTGGTGTGGTGTCTCAGTCTGTGTTATCTGCTTGTCCCGTTAATCCCAGTTAGTGTTCATGTTGTTTGTGTTGGTGTGTGGTGTCTGTGCATTTGCCCTGAGTGGCAATGTTGTGTACTCCTGTTCTGTGTGGGGTCCCATTGCCTTTCCACTGTTTGGTTGACCAAAGTGTGGGCTTGCTGGACTTGTGTTGCTTGTGAGCTTTGTGTTTGGCTATTGTTTTTGTGTATCCGAGTAGAGGGGCAGGGTGGGGGCGGGGAGAGACAATAACAACAAAAAAGAGAAAAAAGAACATTACTTGTAGACTTCCGCATCACTGGTCTTTTGCTCCTCTCGTGGCTCTACTGCAGGCAGAGGCTCCCATTCTCCCCTGCTGCCAATACTGAAGCAGCTCTGATGCATGAAAGCAGTTTGAGTATTGCCCTGATTGCTGAGGAGTTGCGCTCACAGTGAGACTGGGAGCCCGTGCTTTGCTGTCTCCAACCCAGCAATGCAGCTGAGGTTGGAGAGAGCTTCACTGTGCATGATGGTTTGCCTGGCCTTAGAGAGCTGGACAAACTGCCATGCACACTTGAAGCAGTGCCCATCACTCCCTTCAATGCCCATCATCCTCCTAGCTCTGCCCCAAAGACTCGACCTGGAAACAACATAAAACAATAATACATTTTTTTTCTTCTTTTTAACGCTGCTGGCAGGAGAGGCAACGCTCCTCCACCATATCGAAGGAACTGCAGCTGAAATCTTCCCTTTCCTGTGAGGGAATAATTTTACCCTCCTAAAGGGTCCGATCCTCCCCAGAGAAGGGAACATCTTAAAGTAATTAATATGCCCCTCTTGGGGGAGGTTCAAAGGTACTACCAATGACAGAGTTGCCGACCCCCCTAAAAAAAACGAAATCACCAGTGCCTAGTAGTAATTGGTAATTGCTGCCTGTGGATCACGGGTCATCCATGATCCTCAACCATGACTCTGTTTGAGAGAGGCATTGCTGGAAAAGGGAGACTCAGTGTCAGCACCCAAATACATTTTCAAATCGGGGGAAACCTCCATCCCTCTCACCCCATGGATGACGTCCATATCAATACATTTGTAATGCTGTAGATTTCAACTGGTCGTCCGCTTCACTACGTCGGTAATGAGGAGGCCATCAATGAGTATTCCACATTTTGTTACATCCACCCGCCATACATCTTGTGGAAACAGGTGTAACCACTTCATGTCTTTTTCAGCCAGTCATTCGCCTGTTGCTTCTATCCACCAGTGGGTGGGGGTGTCGTGTTTGCAAGTATATTATGGTTTGAAGAGCACCTGCTGTCGTGTTTCTGGCCAGTGAGCTATTAACGGTCATCAAACAGTTGCATGCAAGCAACAAGGTATAGATTAGAGCGTTATGATTTTTTCCCCAGTTTTTCATTATCCTAATGTTGGATAATGGGTTCATTTGGATAAAAAATGTATTCTGCTCAAGAGAATCCCCAGCCATGGAGTTAAGTTTTAAAATCTGCTTTTGAGCTTCTCCAGACCAAGCACTATTAAACTATACAGCCTACCAGTATGGATGACATGTGACTCCTAAACCATGTCGTACTCTTTCTTACGTAACATTTCCTATACACTTATTTACGCACCTATGATTGATTGATTGTGTGTGAAGTAAAGTGCTCTGACACCCTACTCTGGTATGAGTGGCGCTATAAAACTAATTAAATGCATCCGAGAGAGAGTAGTTATGTGGACTTGAGTGGCACTGTTAAAGGGTGGTAGTGAGGGAATCCGTGGCGAAGGTGATCTTTGAGGGGTGTAACAAACATTATCCCACTGGGCACCACCAGCGCTAAAGCCGGGCCTGCAAATACTGATATATATTCGTGTGATACAACCAGTGCACTCACCAATTCAAGTACCACGGATGCAAAACTACTAATGTGATAAGTCCATGGTTTTAACATACAGCCTCTCAGTAATAAGTATCTATTTGATCATGAGGAGACAAGTGGCGTAACGATAATTGAGGGCCCCCCCCTGCCAGGTATGTGGAGGGGCCCCCTCCAGACTCTATCAGGAGCTCTCAGGCAGAAGTGCAGTGCTGAGGGGGCCCCCTTGAGCTTGAGGGCCCCCCGCACTGCGGGGGATGCGTGGGCCTGTGTTACGCCCCTGGAGGAGACGCGTATGTTCAGTAAAGGTACCTATTAAATATATTGGAGCCAGGCCAATCAGTTGTCTTGCGACTACATAGTGCTGAGACCTTTCCTACACTTTACACCAATAGAGAAAAAACAACTTATATGTGTCATTAAAAAAAACTGTATTTTTACACAGAAAGACACAACATTTGCTAAATCAGAACAGAACGCATGTGAGCTGTTTCTAATTCTCAGTGTCCAGGAAGCCTAAGCAATGCATTCAGCTTGATTTTTCATGGTCACTGTATCTATTAAACCACTGCCAACTTCAATTGCTCTTTATTTGCTCAACTTGTTTACCTTGCAGTTTGAAAATGACTCCAAGCTAAACAAGCACATTGTTGTTGCATCATTGAACACATGGTCAGTATTTTTGTCTGGCATTAGGCGCATTCTTCCTCAGCATTAAGGAACAGCCTACAGTTTAATCGTTTCTTTGATCAGTAAGCAATGTGGAGATTCCCTTTGTTTTAACTAAAATGTCTTTTAGTTACCCCTAGACATAGAAGACCTTATAAAACCTTCAGTTGACCCTCTTTTAGCAAACACAAATGGAAAAGTCTGACATACCTTCTGAAATGCATCACCGGATATAAATTAATGCAGGTTTTCCATTCACCTTAGCTTGACAATGGTCACGGTACAGCCGTTTTTTCACGCAGATTCATAGAATACAATGAACCACTGCTGGTGTTATATTAATAGGCCCAGCTGAACAATTTAAAAAGTGACCCGCAACCTCCTCTAATAGTGTTCAGGCAAATTCAAACTCAAGTGAAGATGCATGCGAGATTCAGGAGTTATTAGAGCGAATTTGTAAATATTGGGATTATCGTTGAGGTGGATGATGGAGGGTGAACAGAGCTGACGTGCAACTGGTTTAATGTTTCACAGTTGGTAGGGTGCACTTTTTGGCTGCATTACTGCTTGTGTGTAATTTTCATTTCGTGTTTTTTTTAACGTGGCTCTAGCGTGTAACTTATATTTTGTTGTGATTTGCTTTTTGTTAAGCAAACCCTCGTTGCTGATTTTTTAAGCAAATATTAATTTGGTGTAGTTTTTTCAGGTACTAAAACATTTTTGTAGTCTTATATTGGGGTAAACGAATTTTATTTTTCATAAAGACATTGCTTGTTGTATAAGGCCTTTTAGATACAGCTTGACTTTTTCAGATTTTGTGACATTTTAAGTTGTGTACTTTTTCTATTGTCACATCTCAACGGAATTTTTTACAGGTTCAATTATTAAACCGTGTTTTGTTTTTTATGGTGGCTTGGTTCACTAGTAAGTCATTTGGTCTACCTACAGAGTGTTATACTGTGAGCTAGAGATCATGTCATCCACACCCAAAACATACAAATAGAGGACCTTTTGGGTCAGCCCGATTCTACCATTGGTTTCTTTGAGTTAGCCCCCTTTAGCTGAAATGGTTATTACTTTTTAAACCTATTTGAAATAAAAATAAAAATTTTAATTTTTGCCATTGTGTTTTCTAAACACTTTGGTGACTTTTCCGGACAAAGACCACATTGTTGCAGGAGAAATTCAAGTTTGTAGATGTATTACTACTAGATTTATTTCTGGAAATGTCACTTTGGAGAATAGATTTTCTTTTTTTCCTTTTTAAAACATTATTTTTCTTCAGGATTTTGGTTTTTGGGATTGCTTTCTTTCAACTTGGACGGATGACTACTAGATGTTTTTCTGGATATTTCATTTTGGAGAATGATTTTCTTTTTGCTGTAGGCAATGGATGTTTTGATCAAAAAAAGGTTTTTGGGGAATTGCTTTTTTCTTCTGATTTGATTTCCCTGCCTAGATTATTGGAGTACTGAAGACTCTTGGTGACAGGCAGTTTGAAAATCACCAAGAGTTGAAGAAAGAGGACAACTACAGGGAGGAACACCAACAGTCCTTTAATATGTTAAGCAGTGCATTTGACTTGGTTAATCAAACCAAACTGTGGCAGTCACTGGTTACGATGGGGGCGCATATTGAAATTGTGATTTTTTTGTGGCTGCTATATGCACAATTAACATCAAGGGTACGTTAAAAGCCAAGGGGGAAGTTACATCACGGTTTTATATAACCCAAGTAATCCAGCAAGGCTGCATCCTTGCCCCCCTTTTATTCTCACTATAAAGGAATGTAGTCGATGAGTTTTTGCAAAAGATACATTCAGATGATCCAAAAGTTGGTTAACACTGGTACTCTTGTATGCTGATGATGCCGTTCTGATATCTAGAACTGGTAATGGTCTCCAGCATTTGATAGACGGTTTCACCATGTACATGTTGGACGAGGAATAGGATATGAAAATATATCAAACCTTTACCATGACGTTTGGGAATGGGAGATCCAAGAAGAAAACTCATCATAATAATGGAGTAGCACTTGCTGCAACAAACAGTTTTACATATTTAGTTGTGAATCTCTTTAGTAATCGTCAATTGAGGACTCAGGTAGAAGCAGCAAAACTGAAATTAGATCTGCAGAAGCCCTTTTTAGGTTTGCATAAAAAAATGGTAATAAGCCCATTAGGAATCTGTTGTCTATTTATATATATATATAGAAGTAAATGTATTCCTAATGTTAATTATGGAGCTCCATTGTGGGGACAGACAAATTGTAAATTGTTGCAGACACAAGAAAATATTTTCCTATGTAGACTATTAGAAGTGCCCCATTCAACCTCCTCCTATATTGCTCCTCCCCGACAGTATAAGCAACCTAGGATTGACCCAGATCGTCCACGTTCCTACACACACGTTGGACCCAATTTTCATTTCCTGCAACCGCATAAATACAGCCATTTCATAAAACTTACATGACATGGACCGATCACTCCATTGTCCACTTCAGCATCCCCAGCCCCTTAACTGCCACCCCCAAGATGACCAATTCCCCCCACCGGAGGTGAAACTAAATCTCAGAGACCAGCTGGGCAAACACCCTCAATACATTCAACCCTGCTATCACCACCAACCTCAAAAAGGAATTGAAAAACGCATAGGGCACTATCCCCATCAAGAGCAACACCCAGAGAAAATGCTCCAAAAAGGCCAGCTGGTACACCTAAGAACTCAGAACGGTGAAACGACAAAGCAAACAGTTAGAGAGGAGATGATGTACCAGCAAGGACACCTTCAATGGGGCAGCCTTCAAGACCTCGTTCAACCTCTACTACCACCTGCTGAGGGCATCAAAGAGGACAGCTCCTGCCGCATGCATCGAAACCAGCACCAACAACACTAAGGAGCTTTTCAACATCATTAAGAAATTCTCAAACCCGGCTGCCAGTGAAAACAACATCACACCCTCACAGGAGCTGTATGATAACCTCGCCCACTTCTTCCACAACAAGATCGCAACCATATACAGAACATTCAACCCCCAACCCATACCTACGGACTTCCTCAGCAGATACACTACAACTGTTACCGACACAAACCACACACTGACCACCTGGAACATCCTCTCCACCCAGGGCACCACCTCGACTATGAAATCCATCCACTCTCGAGCTCCCAGAGACTCATGCCCATACCAATCGTTAACAGTCCAGCACTCTGAATTGACCAAACGTATCTCATGTGTTAGGTAAAGGTTCAACAAAATTCTCACAGGTGGTCACTATATATAAGGCATATTCTTTACCTCGGAAAACCAAAGGATCAGCCAGGAACCTACCACCCTACTCAAAACCTCTATCATCAGCACAACATTTCCCGATGCCTGTAAACACACCTATGTCAGACCAATACACAAAAAACCCTCAGCCGACCCCATCAAACTCAAAAACTACCGGCCAATCTCCCTGCTCCCATTCCCAGTGAATGTACTGGAAAAGATCATCAACACTCAACTCATGACACACCTGGAGCAGAACCAGCTGCTCAACGCCTCCCAATTCGGCTTCTGCAGCAATCACAGCACCAAAGCTGCACTGATCAGAGCCACCTATGACATCCAAACCCTCCTTGACCAAGGAAAAACAGCAGCTTTGATCTTCCTCGACCACCTGACAGCCTTTGACACTGTATCCCACCACACACTGATCGAAAGACTCCACCACATTGGCATCCAAGGGGACGCACTCAGATGGATCATTTCCTTCCTCACCTGAAGAACCCAGAGGACCCACCTCCCACCTTTCACCTCTGAACCCAAGGAGATCACCTGCAGTGTCTCCTAGGGCTCATCCCTCAACCCCATGCTCTTAAACGTACATATGACCCCGCTGGCCAACATCGTCTGATCCCACGGTCTCAACATAATTTTATACGCAGACAACACCCATCTCATCCGCTCACTCACCAATGACCCCACCACTACCGAACCAACTTCCACAGATGCATGACATATTTTGCCAACTGGATAAAGAACAACTGCTTACAGTTGAACAAAGACAATACAAAAATATTGATCTTTGGCAAAAGCAGCAACACATGGAACAACATCTGGTGGCCATTAGACCTCCAACAATGCCAGAAACCTCAGAATCATTATTGACAGCAAGCGCACCATGAAATCACATATCAACGCCGTCTCTTCTGCCTGCTTCCTCACTCTGCACATGCTGCATGAGATCTTCAGGAGGCCCCCTACACACGAGACACACTGTGACACAAGCCCTCATCACCAGCTGACTGGACTACAACCAAACATAGCAATCGCCACACACCTGCTACAGAGGCTTTGGATCATACAAAAAGCAACAGCCAGACTGATCCTTGGTCTTCCCCAATGAACCCGCATCACACCCCACCTCAGGAAACTCCACTGGCTCCCCGTACAGAGGAGATTCTAATTCAAGCTACAATAACTGCTGCTTGAACTTCCACCAACCATCAAGAAGACTACACTCTGCCGCCCTTTCACTGACCCATACTCTCCACAGTTATAGCAGCAGAAGTGGATGACGCTCCTCCCACATCCCAGCAAAGACCTGAAACGGCCTCCCCACACACCGCCTGATCATCATCTCACTTCTGGAATTCTGAATGTCTCTCAATGCCAGGCGTTCAAATAAGCCTCCGGGGCCTGCAAGTGCCTGGATACCCTATCGGGTGATTAACCGAGCTTTATAAATCCTGATTGATTGACTTCCTGAAGTGCTTGAAGTATAGCATTTCCTTACCTGTATTCTTTACCATCTTTAACAGTTATGTCAGTTGCCTTTGTCCTTATCGTACACGCCAGTAAGGTGCACAGTTAGCCTATATGTGTCTTAGGGTATGGTACTACAACATCAAGCACTAAATATCATCTAGCAAACAATTGTGTCTTAAATATCATTTACAAAAAAATCTCCAACCAAGGGAATTACATTTTTGTAAATGATTTTATGGAACAATATTTACATTAAACATTATTCTGACATACAGCCATGCCTGAGACCTGCTTAGCAAAAGTGAACCGGGGACACATTGGCCATTGTCAGTGTTTTCTTCAGACTGTTTGTTCTCAAAACATATTCCTAATGAGTGTACTCTGATGCTTACGTTTACAATGGATTCTGTGTCTGTGAATGTTATTTGTGCTTTCACCCAGAGCACATTATAATGCCAGAACAGCATAGAGTCCGATGATATCACAGAATGTTGAGGCTGGAGCTGACTGAGTGTGTGAGGCTGTTGGTCTTGGTTGGGATTGATTTGAAGACTGTCATGGAGGTGCAATACCAGGTTTCCTAAAGAGTATCTGCCTGGCACCCTTTTCTTGATAGTTCAGAAAAAGGACCCAGGCACTTTGATTTTTTTTAATAATTTTGGTAGAGCCAATCCTCATATTTATGTGGCATTGTGAGGTGAGTGGTAGAGTCCCTAAGTACAGGGTAGCAAGTGAACTCTAAATATCCTCTTTAATCAAATTTAAAATAAATGTTGTCTGAAAGGCCACATGGAGGACCTAATGTATGAGAGAATGAATCATTGAGCATATGTTTTCTTTTTTTTATTGGCTTTTCCCAATTTTATGCAAGAAATGTACAGTGCAGTTTACACAAAAAAAAGTCAGCAAACATACTAAGCAGCAAGGAAAATACAGGAGCAAAATATAAACGTAAAAAAAGAAAGCGAACAAACAATATGAATCAGGGTATCACAAAACAAGATAGTAAATAACATTTCAACAAAGAATTTCTACCAGAAACTAGCCCCTATTAACACTTAAATCCAGTCAGTGATAGTGGCCCAAATCTTGGCACCCATTACACTCTTCCTTCTCCCCTTATTCTTGTATATTGCTGATTCCAAATTATACATGGCTAGTAATCTTGATCGCCAGCACGAGAATATCGGTGGGTCGGGGCTGATCCAATCCTTGGTAATACAGGCCCATACCACTGCCATACAGATAAACAAAAAAGATACCATTGAGCATATGTTTTCTTAGGTAGTTACAAACTTTCAGTTCCATATTGTAGGATTGGTATTAGGCACTCCTTGTCTCAATGTAATACAGTTCAAAAAGAAGAGTATAGTTGGAGAAGGTTAGGGTTCACACAGCTGATCATTCACATTCCAAACAGAGCTCTGATTTGTCCTCAAGGATATTAAAGTATGTAAAAATATAGAGGGCAGCGCCCTCCAGGAAACCCCACCTTTGTGTCCGAGAGGCGGACGATGGGGAACACCCTCTTGTTTTGTGTCTCTACAATGGGGTAGTGGTAGTGATGTCCCTCTGGTGACTAGAGTAGTCCTGGATCAGTGGAAAAATTCCCTTCATCAGATGAGATGGTGGAGGACGCTGATGGAGTGTACACAGCTCTGGAAGGGCTGCCTCCTACCGCAGGTATTTACAACAAGGGGTGGTGAGGGACAGAGTCTCTGAATTAAGCAGAATACTCTCACCCAGTCAAAAGATCAGGGCTAGATCCAACACCGTTTTTTAGCTCATTGCACCATCCCAGTTTCAGAACCTGACTGTATGCAAATTAGTCTGTTCCTGTCCCAGTGCATGATGGGAACAGGGCAAACCAAACTACAAAAGCCAATTCCTACACTGGGAAGGAAACAAGCTTCCGGGGACCAGTTTCTGGCATTACAGCCGTCTTCGGCCCGGCTTGCTTGAATCCTGATGGTGCAATGAGCAAGGGACTCATGTCTGAGTATACCCTTCCACGCTTAGGGTGGACAAAAATATTTACAACAAGGGGTGGTGAGGGACAGAGTCTCTGAATTAAGCAGAATACTCTCACCCAGTCAAAAGATCAGGGCTAGATCCAACACCGTTTTTTAGCTCATTGCACCATCCCAGTTTCAGAACCTGGCTGTATGCAAATTAGTCTGTTCCTGTCCCAGGGCATGATGGGAACAGGGCAAACCAAACTACAAAAGCCAATTCTTACACTGGGAAGGAAACAAGCTTCCGGGGACCGGTTTCTGGCATTACAGCCGTCTTCGGCCCGGCTTGCTTGAATCCTGATGGTGCAATGAGCAAGGGACTCATGTCTGAGTATACCCTTCCACGCTTAGGGTGGACAAAAATATTTACAACAAGGGGTGGTGAGGGACAGAGTCTCTGAATTAAGCAGAATACTCTCACCCAGTCAAAAGATCAGGGCTAGATCCAACACCGTTTTTTAGCTCATTGCACCATCCCAGTTTCAGAACCTGGCTGTATGCAAATTAGTCTGTTCCTGTCCCAGTGCATGATGGGAACAGGGCAAACCAAACTACAAAAGCCAATTCTTACACTGGGAAGGAAACAAGCTTCCGGGGACCGGTTTCTGGCATTACAGCCGTCTTCGGCCCGGCTTGCTTGAATCCTGATGGTGCAATGAGCAAGGGACTCATGTCTGAGTATACCCTTCCACGCTTAGGGTGGACAAAAATATTTACAACAAGGGGTGGTGAGGGACAGAGTCTCTGAATTAAGCAGAATACTCTCACCCAGTCAAAAGATCAGGGCTAGATCCAACACCGTTTTTTAGCTCATTGCACCATCCCAGTTTCAGAACCTGGCTGTATGCAAATTAGTCTGTTCCTGTCCCAGTGCATGATGGGAACAGGGCAAACCAAACTACAAAAGCCAATTCTTACACTGGGAAGGAAACAAGCTTCCGGGGACCGGTTTCTGGCATTACAGCCGTCTTCGGCCCGGCTTGCTTGAATCCTGATGGTGCAATGAGCAAGGGACTCATGTCTGAGTATACCCTTCCACGCTTAGGGTGGACAAAAATATTTACAACAAGGGGTGGTGAGGGACAGAGTCTCTGAATTAAGCAGAATACTCTCCCCCAGTCAAAAGATCAGGGCTAGATCCAACACCGTTTTTTAGCTCATTGCACCATCCCAGTTTCAGAACCTGGCTGTATGCAAATTAGTCTGTCCCTGGCCCAGTGCATCATGGGAACAGGGCAGACCAGACTACAAAAGCCAATTCTTACACTGGGAAGGAAACAAGCTTCCGGGGACCGGTTTCTGGCATTTCAGCCGTCTTCGGCCCGGCTTGCTTGAATCCTGATGGTGCAATGAGCAAGGGACTCACATCTGAGTATACCCTTCCACGCTTAGGGTGGACAAAATTATGTACAACAAGGGGTGGTGATGGACAGAGTCTCTGAATTAAGCAGAATACTCTCACCCAGTCAAGAGATCAGGGCTAGATCCAACACCGTTTTTTAGCTCATTGCACCATCCCAGTTTCAGAACCTGGCTGTATGCAAATTAGTCTGTCCCTGGCCCAGTGCATCATGGGAACAGGGCAGACCAGACTACAAAAGCCAATTCTTACACTGGGAAGGAAACAAGCTTCCGGGGACCGGTTTCTGGCATTTCAGCCGTCTTGCTCATTGCACCATCAGGATTCAAGCAAGCCGGGCCGAAGACGGCTGTAATGCCAGAAACCGGTCCCCGGAAGCTTGTTTCCTTCCCAGTGTAAGAATTGGCTTTTGTAGTTTGGTTTGCCCTGTTCCCATCATGCACTGGGACAGGAACAGACTAATTTGCATACAGCCAGGTTCTGAAACTGGGATGGTGCAATGAGCTAAAAAACGGTGTTGGATCTAGCCCTGATCTCTTGACTGGGTGAGAGTATTCTGCTTAATTCAGAGACTCTGTCCATCACCACCCCTTGTTGTACATAATTTTGTCCACCCTAAGCGTGGAAGGGTGTGGAATTTTAGTTCGTGTACTAAACATTATCTACGCCATCTTGCAGACTCACGTATGAGTATACACGACAGCCATTTTAGGTACCATGGTCTCCCTGTTCACGATCGCCCGTCAGCACACTTCCCTGAACCTTGCAAGCCTTCCCCGCGCACCCTGGCTGCCCCCGCACTCACACGCGCAAGTCATGAACCCTCCCCTCCCATGACTCTGTCTCAAGGAATCACACCCCGCGCCTGACCAACACCTCCTTTCCGTCCATGAATACCCCTCCTTTGATGACCCCTTCCTCTGAGCCCGACTGCCTGTACGAACCGCTGGTCATCCTTTAGCCCGAGGATACAGTTTATTGCCCATTACTGTAATTCACTCGCCCCTCCTGAAAGGAGCCACTATTGATCACGACCTCCCCATCCCCTGAGATTCGATCAGGCGCACACATTCCAAAGGAATCGGCAGAACACTCAGCTGCGTGATGGCCCCTCCCAATCATATGAGGGGAAAGGGCCTCTACTGTTGTCATGTGTTGGAATGGGCCGGAACTGGGGGGGTGCCGGTGATGTCGTTCTCATACTTCACAATGTCCCTGTTGTAATAAAGGACGTTCACATGTCTTAAACCAGTGTATAAAAGACCAGGTCTCAGAGAGGTTGGGAGAGCACCTCGAGACGATACCTTGTTGTCTGATCTGATGTGTTCCACTCCGACGGAATAAACTTGTTTCCTGTCTTCCTGTCTCCAGCGCCTGCCTCTTTATTGAATAACTTCGTATGGTATTAGAGGCGTTTTACGCCGGGCAAATTTAACTTAGGAAACATCTACTGAAATCGCCTGACCATTTGAATTGATCTTTAACAATTGGCGTCCCAAACGCGGGGCCCATCAGCGACACGTGGATCCAGTGGGAGAGGTCCCGACGACAGAGTGAACAACTGCAACGATCGGGAGAGCTCCTGTCCGATAGACCCTCGTCTGACAGCCGATCATCTGAACTTCACTGATTCCGAGCAGACCTCTCCCGAGTGATCTACGGTCCTGACTGGGAACCACCAGGAGTGCCGCGATAGCAACAAGAGAATAGAGGACAATCGGGCGCTGGAAGCGGAAGACGAGAAACTGTCCATGCGGTCCGGGTAAGGTCGTGACACACGACAAATTGCGAAATTGATTGATTGATTGTTTGAAAATACTAGTATTACTTATTGACTGTTTCTGAGAAATTCTCTATTTGCAAACAAGCACAGAATCGCCATACTCTGTTTAATCTTTGCAGATAGTGAAGGGTAGGCAACGCAAGCCTTTAACACGTCGTGCCTACTTTTCTCCTCATTGATTGATTGATTGAATCGAGCATTGAATTGTTCGAAGTTGGTTCTCTTAAGGATCTTCTCTGCCTGCAAACGGGGAAGAATAGGAATATTCTCTCTCCCTTTGCCGATAGTGAAGGGTAGGTAACGCAAACCTTTAACACATCGTACCTATGTCATTCCTCATTGATTGATTGTTTGCCCGAACATTGACTGTTTTGGCAATTGGTTCTTTTCGGAGGTATTCTCTATTTGCAAATAGCATAGAATAGAATATTCTGTCCAGTCTTTGCAAGTAGTGAAAAGATAGGTAGTGCAGGCTTTTGCCCCCCATTGTAATCTGTCATGCCTATCTTCTCCCCATTGGTTCATAGTTGGGTCAACCCGGACCGCTTATTAGAGATGAACCATCCAGCTCCACTGGAAGGCACCCCTAATAAGGACATGTTTACTAAGCAAGGACTAGTCGCTATAGCTTATAGTAAGTTATGGCATAAATATACAAAAAAGGATCCTAAAAATCAATGGCCACTGATAGGTTCATTTGATAAAAATAAAATAAAAACACTAGAAGCAGCTGTAAAAATAAACAAGGCAACGCCCACTATGCTTGATAGTATTGGCATGTGGCGCAAAGAAGCAGAACATCGCAGGAAAAGAGAGGAAGCGAAAATAGTGAAAGAATTACGAAAAAACGCCCATCTGGCCGCAAAAGAACTAGATGAAGAAATAAGAAGAAGAGAGGAAGTTAGACAAACGCAAGAATCAGGACTGGCAGGCCAATGCCCTGTCAGGACCACCTCTGCGCTCTACCCGGAGATACCCTCCAAACAGCGGGCAAATGACGAGTTACTGCTCGGACCTCCAATTATCTACATGCCTCCTCCTTATGCTCCCAGCCAGCCTCTAGCACAACACTCACCAGCTCAAAGTGCAGGTATGGGTGACCCTAGCGCTAGTGCCCCGGCTCTTACGGCCTTCGCACCAGCCGCAGTGGTAACAACAGCAGATGAACATGAGACTAGCAGGCACCTAACAGCCAGACCAAATAGGTTGAGCAAAGATGAGCGGGATGGAATCGACAAGATAGCAAAAACATTGGTAGAACGGAAGGAGAGCGAAGAATATACGATGAATATGCACAATTCACATGCCGGTAGTCATAGACGGCATTTCATTTTACGGTTCAGCTACCACACCCTGAACGCATATGAGGATAGGTACCAGAATAAGGGTCCAACAAAATTGACGGCTCTATATAGAAGGGTCGATGTTGGAGATGGAACTGAGAGCGATGTGACGGACCTCTTCATGCAAACGCTTGAGGTCTTCCGCCACCTCGCGGAACAGAAACCAGAGGTCAAGATCACAGTCCCTGAGACGATTGAGCCCTCATTAGAAGCAGCCAACACGATGATGCCTATCAGAGAAGCCGCCCCCTATTGGGTTCCCCCAAGAGGTCAGGGAACAAACGATGATATCAACCACGCAGATGCAAAAGGGAGGGTTGTGTACAACTGGGTTTACCAACCATGGGATCGGCAAGATATTTTAACTTTTAGGCAAACCCTGCCCGATTTACGAAAAAACCCTACAGCATTTTATACAGAACTAGGCACAGCCTTGGGCTCAACCATAATGACTCTAGCGGACATTGATTTGTTTTTCGGGTTGTGTCTGCCGGCTGATGTGTGGAAGCAAATCCGGAAAGCCGACCACACGGACCTGTTCGGACACACCTGGAAACAACTCGATGACCTAGATAGGCAGCGAGAGCCCGGAAAGAAACCTGTAAAGGACATACTGGAACTCCCCGACCAAATAGTGCAGAAGCTAAAGACGTTGATCCCAGAAAAGAAGGTAGACTGGTCGGTAGTCACGGCCTGTCGCCAGAAACCTCAGGAAGATGTATCAGAATACTTCTCACGATTCGAAACAGTGTTCTCCGACTACAGTGGCCAAGATATGACCACCGCAACCGGACAACACCTATTCGTACAAAACTACGTAAAGGGGCTATCGCAAGAGGTCTCCCAAAAGTTACAGACTAGCGAGAGTAGTTGGGGAGCCTCTAAACCTGCAGCTATCCTTCAGATGGCTCAGTATTACGAACACCAAAAGAACGAGAACGAAAGGGCAACTGAGAAAAAGAAAAAGGACTTAAAGGAACGAGTAATGATTGCTCAATTACAGGGAGTGACTACAGGAAGGGAACGGTATAGGGGAAATTACCAGTCGAATGCCCCTAGGAATTCGGCCCCGAGAGACCGCAACCCCACACCTGGCACTCCACGAACCGACCTCGATGAGAACCAGTGTGCATTTTGCAAATAATTTGGGCATTGGAAGTCTCAATGCCTGGCCCTTCGGGAAATGATTAAAAATAAAGAAACCAGGGACATGACAAATGGCCCCAGAACTGGAGGGCAAGGACGAGGGCAGACCCGCGACACCACCAATGACCAATCTGACACACCAAACACATTTGACCGCCCCCGACAGAATCAGTGCCAACAGTCCGACTGCAACAATGCTCACGACTCTGCATAGGACTGCCAGGGGCAAGGGAGGGATCCAGTCGAGCTCTGTGTTGACCAGCAAGGTCCTTACGTCACTGCTAAGGTCCTGGGTACAAAGTCTCCATTTTTGGTAGACACTGGAGCGACACGTAGTGTATTATCAAAGCGACTGATTCCAAGGGCACCCTTGTCTGGCTCACACATTACCTCGATAGGTTTCGATGGAACGC
Source organism: Lissotriton helveticus (assembly GCF_964261635.1). Taxonomy (NCBI): domain Eukaryota; kingdom Metazoa; phylum Chordata; class Amphibia; order Caudata; family Salamandridae; genus Lissotriton; species Lissotriton helveticus. The sequence goes on along the minus strand of NC_136059.1, from coordinate 1,993,883,284 downwards.
CCTCCACTAATCCCCTGTCTGTACCTATCTCCTTTGACCTAGGAAACAATCCCACTGACACAACATTTCTGCTCTCCTCCAACTCCCCTGACGCCATTATGGGTATTGATTTACTGAAACATTTCCGAGCTACTATTAGGTGTTCCCCGGATGGAGTCCGAGTCATCCTGTACGACAACCCGAGCATGTCCAGACCCTACCCCGCACGACATATGTACACCATAACAGATGCTGACCTATCCTTGCTCGATACCCTACCCCTGTACCTAGGGGCCAGAAACGACTCGGATGTAGGACGAATGATGATCGATCCTGTGCACATAACTGTTCGACCGGATGCAAGACTCCCGAAACTCCCACAGTACCGGATATCGCCCGAAGGCGAGAAAGCATTGGTAGCGATTATTCAGTCCTTGGTGGACGCAGGAGTGGTAGAGGAAGTGGTTAGTAATGTCTGCAATAGCCCTATCCTACCCATTGTCAAGAAACAAGGTGAGGGAGATGAGAAAGCATACCGCTTCATCATCGACCTGCGAGAAATCAACAAAGTGGTGGTGCCACAGTACCCCGTAGTCTCAGATATCGCCACCATTTTGACTCTCATCCCGTCCACTGCCACCACCTTCACCGTTATTGATCTTAAAAATGCATTCTTCTGTATCCCCATCCATCCAGACAGCCGTTATCTCTTCGGCTTCACTTTAAAAAACCGTTCATACTGATTTTGTAGAGCTCCCCAGGGCTACACTGAAAGTCCCAGCATTTACAGCCAGGCCCTCAAAAGACAGCTGGACGCCGTCCAGCTACCGGATGGAGTGGTATTGATCCAATATGTTGATGATATCCTTTTGGCGGCCGACTCCACTCCACTTGCAATCACAGCCACTATCTAACTCTTGCTCTTTCTTGCGGAGAATGGCCACAAAGTCTCCAAAAAGAAACTGCAGTTCTGTCAGCCCCAAGTAACATACCTAGGTCACCTCCTGTCCAAAGAAGGGAGAAAACTTACGCCCGACCGAATCCAAACCATCCTGGACACCCCCATTCCAAAAACGCAGAAGCAAGTCCGTTCATTAGTGGGCCTTACTTCTTTCTGCCGACAATGGTTACCAAATTTCAGTCTCATTATAAAACCCCTACTTTCCCTGTTGGCCAAAGATGTTCCGTTCCCACTCCCTTGGACTCCCGAATGCCAAGCATCCTTTAAGGAGTTGCGGGATGCCCTTTGCTCGGCACCCGTTCTAGGAACACCAGATTACTCCAAGCCCTTCTCCCTCTTCACTCACGAAAGGGAGGGATGCGCATTGTCTGTTCTAACTCAGCCCATCGGCGCCAAACAATGCCCTTGTGCCTACTTCTCTGCCACTCTTGATCCTGTCGCCAGAGCTCTACCTGCCTGCCTTCGAGCAGTAGCCGCTGCTGCTGTCTCTATCCGCCAGAGTGAGGGAATTGTGCTTTCAAACTCCCTCACGGTATTAGTGCCCCATGCAGTTGACACCCTTTTGAACCAGACTAAGACTCAACATCTGACTAGCGCACGACTAACAGGGTACGAATTGACTCTACTTGCACCCCACATCACCCTGAAGAGATGCACGACATTGAACCCTGCTACACTGTTACCCTTGCCCGAAAATGACCCCGATGTGCCCCCTATACACGACTGTGTGACCCTCACGGACGAACAGACCAGGAGTAGAGTTGACCTCCGAGACATTGCTTTTACAGATCCTGATGGAGAACTATGGGTAGATGGCTCTTGTATCAAACTCCCAGACGGCACCACTTCTGCTGCCTATGCGGTGACGACAGCTCGAACAGTAGTTGAAACAGCTCGCATCACACAACGATCCGCACAGGCAGCAGAACTAATTGCCCTCACACGAGCATGTATCATAGCAGCAGGAACCACGGCAAACATTTACACGGACAGCCAGTACGCCTTCGGGGTGGTTCATCATTTTGGGCTCCTGTGGAGGGAAAGGGGATTCCTGACGTCCCACGGTACGCCCATCCTCCACGGAGATTTAGTCTCCGCCCTGATTGAAGCAGTTCTTCTCCCCAAACGATTAGCAGTAATCAAATGCCAGGCACACAAGAAGGTAACAGATTTAGTTGGACAGGGAAACGCACTAGCCGACATCACTGCTCGAACCACAGCTGAGAATAGGACAACGACACGCATGTATGTGACCAGGTCACAAGCAGAAAAATGGACTGACGCTAGGGAAACGATCAGGGACATCCAATCGGCCAGCACACCACACGAATTGACTGAGTGGGCACGGGTGGGTCTAAGGGACGATGAAGACTGCTGGCGGACAAAAGACACGAACAAATGGTTGCTGCCTGATGCATATTTGATCCCCATACTGACAATGGTACATTCCCCTGCACACATAGGCTCTGCCCCCATGATTGAACTCATTTCCAAAGTTTGGCACAACAACAAGATCCCCGACTCGGCCAAACGCCTAGTCCAGCAGTGCCTTATCTGCTTACAACACAACCCCGGGAAAGGAACTGTGGTACCCCGGGGAGGGTTTGGGATCCCCGACCACCCCTTTGAGGTCCTTCAGATGGATTACATCCAATTAGAGAGGTGCCAAGGCTTGAAGTACGTATTAGTCATTGTATGTGCCTTCAGCAAATGGGTGGAAGCCTATCCGACCTGAGATAACACTGCCATGACTACTGCCAAAGTACTACTGAAAGAGTTTTTCCCCCGCTACGGCCTTTGTCGAATTTTATGGAGCGACAATGGCCCCCACTTCATAGCTGAAGTTATCCAACTAATCCTGAAGGGGTTGGGGGTAAAACAAAGATTCCACGCAGTCTTCCACCCCCAATCTGCTGGCCTGGTCGAACGACACAACGCTACACTGAAACTGAAACTAAAACTGTCGAAAATAGTGGCCACCACAGGACTTAAGTGGCCAGATGCCCTTCCACTGGCATTACTATCGATGCGCTCCACTCCCACTAAGCACCACTTGACCCCCTACGAAGTTGTGTTTGGCCGGCCTATGAACCTCTGGACTGCCCCCAAACCGACCTCCATTCACGACGTCCCCGACGTCCTGCTGTCAGATTATTTATGCAAATTAACTAAAACGTTGTCTGTCATTCATCAACAGGTGCAGCAGGCCATCCCCGATGCTTCCAGGGGTCCCGGTCACGATATCCAACAGGGGGGCTACATCCTAATCCGGAACTTTCAACGAGCGAAGAGTCTGGAACCCCGGTGGACGGGCCCCTGGCAAGTGCTGATCACCACTCGGACGGCTCTTCGAGTGGAGGGGAAGAAGAACTGGCTGCATGCACACCACTGCAAGAAGATTTCCTCGACCCTGGCCACGACAGACAACGTCAGCACCCAAGAAGAGCTCCTGAACAAAGACCGACCATCACTGAACTGCTATCCTGATACTGAGGCACTTGAACTTGCAAAACACTCTGATCCCACTGTGCCATCTCGAGAAGGGTATTTCCTGCGTCGAAAGGAGGGAGCTTCGGCTAAGTAGGCCACTGACTAAGTTAAAAATCTCAGAAAGGTGACCCAAAGCAACCAAGGGTTACCCGGAGAGAAGCTAAACAAAGTCTGTGGTTCTGCCCACTACCGAGCACCTTGAAGATGAAGATGATGGAAGCGCCAGATAAGAAGATGATGGAAGCGCCAGATAAGAAGACGTCGGAAGCAACAGGAAATACCCACTACAGGAACCCAAAGACTGACAATTTGCACAAATCAAAGACAATCGCTTTCTTCATTGTCTTCCTCTTTTGCCTCCTCCTCATGACTTCCTTCTGGATCTTGGAGGAAAGCACACCCGCTCACCAGATGTTGCCAACCACTGTCCAGCCAACAGCGAAAGAACACCACCTGATCACCCTTCCACCTCAGCTCCGAGAAAGGCGTAGGGAGTTCTGGAACAATTCCTTCGTACAACTGTTGCACCAGCACAACCTTGCTGCAAATGCCACGAACTGCTGGATCTGTGGGTTGCTCCCACATGCTACCGGACACTCCATCCCCTTCATCCCTTCTCCTTTCTCAGTTCACGGCTCCTGCCTCGCCTGGTTGATCCTCATGCAGGAAAGCCACAAGGACAACGCAACTTCTGGTCAAACGGTGTCACACTTCTACTATGGGTTCTGGCTGAACAAAACAGGAAAACCCTTTTGTCCTGCAATTTCAGGTTCAACCTTCCTCACGAACATCCCTGCCAAAGAAAGGGTCGAGATGCAAGTGCTCCACAATCCAGCCAGACCCACCTTCTCCCACCTGCGGAAACAAACGGCTGCCACCCTGACTGTGGCCCTGTCTGTCATCAATGTCACAGGACTTGTATGCCTCGAAGGACAAGGAACGCAGCTGGTGGGTCACAGTTCTTGTCGCATCACCAAAACATTGGTCTCAGCTGACCCCCCCTCCTTTGTTGCTTCCCCGAATATGTACTTTGTTTGTGGCACCAAAGCTTACACTTGGCTCCCAAGAGGCTGGAGGGGTACGTGCTACATCGCCTTCATTCTTCCTCCCACGTATGTGGCTCCAGCCAACCACCACCGGCAAAAGCACGCCGGAGATGTTGAACAAGCCGACTCCACCGGAGCACAGTTCCTGGATGCAGCAAAGGGACTTGTTCCTCTGTGGGGACCAATGGCAAATAGCCGCGCTATCCGACACCTGACTCAGGCATTAGAAACAACCATTAACATCACCGCTGGCATCCTCGCCAACAACACGGCTGAGCTTCAGGCCGTCCGCCTGGTGGCTCTTCAAAACCGTCTTGTTCTAGATGTGGTTCTGGCCGACCGCGGAGGTGCATGCCGCATCATCGGCTCCAGCTGTTGCACCTACGTGCCAGATAACTCGCCTTCAGTCTACAAGGCAATCGAACACCTCCACAGACTGTCCTCAGAGGTTCACCAGGAGCAGGAAGGATGGTCGCTTGGAGGCTGGTTCTGGGACACTTTGAAGAACTGGGGATGGAGGTTGTTCACGTTTTTATTGATACCAATCATGATACTGTGTGGGTGTTGCTTAGGTATTCAATGTTTACCATCTTTATGTGCACTCATTTCCAACTGTATGTGCCCAAAGACTTTGAACTTAAAACTGAGCACATGAGTCCCCTATACGAGATAGAGGTGCGTGGTCTCATGGGGATCGATCCGAACTGACAAGCTGGCGAGACATGTTAAAGGGAGGACTGTGGAATTTTAGTTCGTGTACTAAACATTATCTACGCCATCTTGCAGACTCACGTATGAGTTTACACGACAGCCATTTTAGGTACCATGGTCTCCCTGTTCACGATCGCCCGTCAGCACACTTCCCTGAACCTTGCAAGCCTTCCCCGCGCACCCTGGCTGCCCCCGCACTCACACGCGCAAGTCATGATCCCTCCCCTCCCATGACTCTGTCTCAAGGAATCACACCCCGCGCCTGACCAACACCTCCTTTCCGTCCATGAATACCCCTCCTTTGATGACCCCTTCCTCTGAGCCCGACTGCCTGTACGAACCGCTGGTCATCTTTTAGCCCGAGGATACAGTTTATTGCCCATTACTGTAATTCACTCGCCCCTCCTGAAAGGAGCCACTATTGATCACGACCTCCCCATCCCCTGAGATTCGATCAGGCGCACACATTCCAAAGGAATCGGCAGAACACTCAGCTGCGTGATGGCCCCTCCCAATCATATGAGGGGAAAGGGCCTCTACTGTTGTCAAGTGTTGGAATGGGCCGGAACTGGGGGGGTGCCGGTGATGTAGTTCTCATACTTCACAATGTCCCTGTTGTAATAAAGGACGTTCACATGTCTTAAACCAGTGTATAAAAGACCAGGTCTCAGAGAGGTTGGGAGAGCACCTCGAGACGATACCTTGTTGTCTGATCTGATGTGTTCCACTCCGACGGAATAAACTTGTTTCCTGTCTTCCTGTCTCCAGCGCCTGCCTCTTTATTGAATAACTTCGTATGGTATTAGAGGCATTTTACGCCGGGCAAATTTAACTTAGGAAACATCTACTGAAATCGCCTGACCATTTGAATTGATCTTTAACAATGGTATACTCAGATGTGAGTCCCTTGCTCATTGCACCATCAGGATTCAAGCAAGCCGGGCCGAAGACGGCTGAAATGCCAGAAACCGGTCCCCGGAAGCTTGTTTCCTTCCCAGTGTAAGAATTGGCTTTTGTAGTCTGGTCTGCCCTGTTCCCATGATGCACTGGGCCAGGGACAGACTAATTTGCATACAGCCAGGTTCTGAAACTGGGATGGTGCAATGAGCTAAAAAACGGTGTTGGATCTAGCCCTGATCTCTTGACTGGGTGAGAGTATTCTGCTTAATTCAGAGACTCTGTCCATCACCACCCCTTGTTGTACATAATTTTGTCCTACCGCAGGTGGCTGCGCTGGAAGGCTTTCAGAAATGAGACCTGGTTGGGATTTCTGGCCTAGATGAAGTTATAAGTGTAATGATCCTTAAATCCTTTCAGACCCTTAAGGTGGAGTAACAACTCCACTGAAGTCAATTCCATTGTTACCTTTAACTCTGCCATGCTCTGACCCCATACATTACAGCTCTGTTTGACATTCCTGAATTTAACCCATTAGAAGGTAAACTTATTATGCTAGATCTAGGTGACCACAATATTGCTAAAATATATCAAACACTTATCTCCAACTGCCCAACAAAATCCTTGCTCTCAAGAGGATGTGGGAGGCTGATGCAGGAGCGCTGGATTGGACGGAGGCTCTGGGGGGCGACTCAGGAGGCAGCTATTGCATCCAGACTTAGATTGATCCAGTTTAAATACCTCCATAGGGTGTATTTCACATGCCAATGACTGTGGTGGATGGGTGTGATCGCCTCTCCAACTTTTCTCCGATGTAACATGAAGGGCGGAACATTCTTACTCATGGCATGGGGTTACCTCGCACTGGACTGCTTCTGGCACGTGATTACATCTTGCCTCTGTGGGGTCTTGTCCTGGTCAGTTCTGATGTACCTGAAACTAATTCTCCTCCATATCATCGACACCCTGGCCCATAATAGATACAAGCTGTCACTATTGTTTCTGGGCCTGGCTCTGGCAAAATGAGACATATTAAGAGAGTGGAAGGCCACGAGTCCCCACTGTCCCTGGTGGTATGGAAAAGAGGTATGGACCATTGTTGGGCTTGGAGGTGGAGGCTTACAAGGCTAAAGGTTATCCACAGAAACTCTCTAAGATATGCCAGGTGTGAGCGGATTATAGAGGCATTGAGTTGGAAACAGTCCATTCTATATGACAACTTGCAAATTATGAAATTTGAATGTTCATGGGATGAGGGTGGGCTGGGAGAGTGTGAAACAGTTGATTTGCTTATTGGAATGTTTTGTATCTCATTGCTATGATGTGGGTGGGTGGTGGAGTGATGCTTTGTGTGCAGGTATTTGCGTTTGTTAATGCTTTTTTCTCTTATGTCCCTTTTCTTTCATATGGTGGCCTTCAGGGCCCTGTTCATAATTCAATCAATAACATTTGTTCTAAACTAAAATATATAGAGGGAATCAGCTGCTTGGTGACTAAAGCCAAAAATGTCTTCCCTGTATTCTCTTATGCTCATGTTACATATTTTTCTGTTTTCCATACTTTAAATATGGTAATTCCTGTACAATAGTATCTATTGGTTTTATACTGTTTTTCCAATGAATGCAAAAATAGTACAGCGAAGAAGTGGCCACCAAAATAAATGTTTCACTTTTTTATAAAACTTCATAAAAAAAAAAAAAAAAACTTGATAGCCACCAGTATCTATGGAGCTCTTAGAGATAATGCCAAATATTAGAAAGTGTACACCTGAATTAAGGTACCTTATAAAGTATAATACTCTGATTTGTGGAGGAAGTGCTACGTGAGCCAGGGGTGCCCCATAAAGGTAGCATGGTGGAGGAAGTTGGCTTGTCAAATCAGGATTTTTTATTAGTGCATGACTCTAAAATTGCCCATAGTCTGCTATCAGTAAATGAAACAGTAAACCTATCACCACAGTTACTCATCAAATCCTGAGATATAGAACACCAACTGAAGCACAGACGCTTTAAGAATGCCCTATAAAATAGGACTTCAGAAAGCATCAGAAAGCTTGAGCATCATTCAAAAAAAGGTGGAAATCTGCCATGATTTTGTATAGGGGAAGAATCTAAATTTGTTGCAAGTTGTATATTTTCCAGGAGCAAGTCCATTTTCCAATATGAAAAAATGCAAACACACTTACTAATGTTTTATTTCTTTTCACTGGGAAAATGTTTTTTTCCATGGATATGATCCTTCGTTAACAATTCCAATTATTCTAGAGGGTGTTCCAATCCTTATGTTGGAAAGGGATTTTCTCCCACCCTCAACAGTAGTAAATCTCTCATCTTGTTCAAGGTTAGAGGAGGTTGGACACCAGTTTCTGATTATATGAAAATGATTGTGGGTGTTCACAGACTCAGTGCACAATTGCCTGCCAATATCATCTGAGTGCCCACTCTTCACAATTGCTCATAGATTTGCTCACATGAAAATCTTTGTGTGATTAGATATTAGATTCATTAAGATCTATTTCTGAATTAGAAAGTAGGTTTTTACTTATAAATTAGGCTACTAATGCGTATATGTCTGATTTAAACATTTTTAAAGCCTAGAAATCAGGCCCTCTGACTCTTTTCTGTTCATGCTGTTTTCATTAGGGTAATCTAACTGGGCTACTTAAGTTGCCAATGTTGACACTTTCTTATGAAACCTTCAAAGTTAATTCTCTTTTCTCTTTTTCTTTGAAATATGTAGGAGTTTGGTGGGGAGGGTGGGGGGTTGAAGTTGTACTACTCATCAGCTGCAGATTATTTTCAAAGCTGTTCTTTTAGGTTGGGAAGTTCATTGCAAACTCATTCTAAAACAGCACACTTATCAAATGAAAGAATGGTTATGTGGAGCAGAACATGTGATACGAGTCTCATTAGCTATATCTGCACTGACAAACCAAAACACAAATATGTAATTTGAATCCTGATGTGAAGATTATTTTGGTATGGAAGTTAGGAGAAAATATTGGAAATTCGTCAATATTCCATGCAATCTTTCACATAAATCATTTAGAAAAGAAACAAAGTCTTGGGCCATCACCAGATGGTTTCTTCCCATTGATGGTATTTGAAATCAGGACCAGGGTAGGAAGAAATGCTATCAAAAAGTCCTCAAGCATCTCTCACATTCAGAGAATACGAGATTTTCAAGAATGACTAGAACTCGGGCGAGATTCAAGTTTAAGTTGTTTGAAACTTCTTCAAGTGTCTTCAGATGATAACTGTTGTCACAAAGTGACATTATATATGCATCAAGGGAGTTATATGGAGTGATACTCTATAAGGAATAAGATATGTATAACACTGCATTACAGCAATCAGAGTGTGAAGGGCATGGGTGGGCTTGAAAAATACTCTGGACCTGATTCACAAAGGTAAACTTACACTTTTGTTTAAATTACAATTTTTGGGGTATTTAGAAACTATGAGTTAATTGTAAGTTTAAGACAGTGGAAGCTCCGCATTTGGGGTGGACAACTGCACATAAAAAGATAGACTTGTAAATTTACCTTTGTGAATCAGGCCCTGGGTCACTGAAAACAGGAACAGTGTTAGAATGACTGACAACATACACTACTGGAAAAGTGAAGCTTCTGCTGAAAGATCATAGGTGACAAAATATCAAATGAATAATTCTAGCTAACTCCGAATGAGGTGATATTGAGGAGCTCACCATCAACTAAACAGCAACTAGCCCTGGTCAAACCAAATTTTCTTGAACTTAAAATCCCAAACTTTTTTAGGGTTTTGAAGTTTGATGACCTTTGTAGGTGTAGGTCCTGGGTGGAGTGAAGGCAAGGAGGCAGAATTCAATTTTATAGATCTTTACAATGTTTTATTTTGTTATTTACAATGAACGGAAACACAATATTTTTTTTTTGAGAGAGAAATGGAATATTGTTGGCTAAGCAGGATGTGGCTGATAAATATTACGCCCAGGGCAGTATAGTTGGGTGTATTTTTTTTATTGCAAAGGAACGCTGACAGGCTGACACCCAGAATAGAACAGGAGTGAAAAAGATGTGAAATTTCCTTTAAAAGATACATTCTACAATGCACTAGATTCAAAGTGTCAAGAGTACTGTTTAAGTGACTAGACAAGCCAGGTGAAAATCGCAGCATAACACTGTGCGCACATTTACTATTATTTCACTCAATGTTGCATGAAAGGGAGTGAGCAGAAATGCTCCACAGTCATTGAGCATGATGCAATGCAAACGCTGTCAACTAGTTTATGACAATTACTACTGGATGCGACAACAAAACCACAGATGAAAACAAATGTTTACCTTGCAAATATCGTGTATTTCAATGATACTGTGAAGACGAGAATACAAGCACCATTAAAGAGTGCTTTGAGCTGCAGAAATAGAAAGGATTCATATATTGTGTTTTTAACATGTCTAATAAGCGTTACTGATGGGTTTACAATACCAAAAAGAAAATTCATAAATGTATGCAGTGACAATATGCAAACTAATATAAACTAAACTTGATAAGTTTTGTATGTATGCTTACATGAGTCATGAATTAATTATGCATTGTATGTAACAAATGTGAAAGTAATCTTTTAGTGCTTCCATTGTAATATACCTAGAGATCAAAAAGCTGGGGCAGAAGTATCATAATACCATTTGCATGAATGGAAATTTCAGTGTAGCTCTTTTACAACTTTAGGAACCTAGATTTATAAAAACAAAAATGATAATAGGGTTATTAGATTTATTTTACATATAGTTACTTTGGAACTTGTAGTAATAGGCCATACTTGAACATTTCTTTTATTTCACTTATAATACGTGCTTATATAGACATAAATACTTAATTAAAATTGATTATGTTTGGATCCAATTGCACATTTAATAAGAATCGCATTACTTTATATACATTACATTATTTTCCCTTTAGGATTGGATTTTACTTCCTGGATTGATGTGAAAGGACTCTGTTTGCCTATTCATGTAACTTTTTCCATTCTTTCACATAACATTCCTAATGGTTAAAGAATACTTTTTCGACACTTCAACATGGTCTTTCATTTGAGAAACTGAACTCTTGACACTAGTACATTGAGGGCAACATTGAATTCTTCTTTGTGAATTGACCTGTGTGCTCAGAACAGATGATTGATTTCAATGGATAGTATGGGTAATGTCTCTAAAGTAAAAATTTTTGCACCTTGTGAGCGGAAGATGGTCACATGGGTGACGTCTACAGTGGGATGATGGTTGATGTCACCTCCGGATGTAGCAAGTAATATATTATTGAAAGGACTATTCCCACGGTTCAAAACAGTATCCAAGGGTGGCAGAGCCTTCTCTGTCCTACTCCCACAGCTCTGGAACCAACTGCCTAATTACCTTCGCAAGGAATCCCCACTCCTTCATTTCAGGAAACATATCAAAACATTCCTTTTCAGTGGGGCCTTGGCCACAGTTTAATCCTCTGCCATGCGTGATATTGGTAACTGCCTGTTGTTTTGGCCACTCTGTCTCGAAGCGCTAAGAGACCTGCTGGTGATTACGCACTATAGAAATAACAGTTAACATAACATAACATAACTATTAGCCAGGAGAAGCTGGTCTTTTTCTGAACTTCAGAGCTGAGTACATGGACTCTTTCCCCCGCATGCTGTCGGACACTCACAGATGCTGGCTATCAGAGACATGTTCCAGTTTAATGGACTGATACATCCTTTTCTTGGCAGTCCTTATTTTCTTGATGCTGAGGCTACTGATACTGAATCTCCTCTTCCTAGTTACCTTTGGAGCTCTTGTTAGTAAGGCTAGCTGACATTGACTTACTAGCCTTTGCCTTTTTCCCTAATCCTAACTCTCACCAAACTATATGCCTCCGCTAAAGAGCTGTTACAAACTATCCTTCTGCCTTTATTGGTGGAAGGAATCTCCCTCTGCTCAGCGAACTTCACAGACTGTGTAGCGAAAATACCAGGTTTGTTATTTCCTCGTAAGATTGCCTTTTGATTTATCTCTGCTAATGTGTGGTTTTGGACTACCTTTTGTAATTGCTTATCGAGACTTATGGCTTATTGCCTGAATACTGATTATTGCTTTGATTTCTAAATTGTTTAATGCAAAGACTAAATTTGGCCCTCATTGTCTGAGTCTTCTTTAAATCATAACTTGAAATGTTCTTACCACAGAGACAATGCATACTATAACTCAGACTAATGCATAACTGTGATAGCCATAGATTATTCCCAGAACACCAGATTCTATTGTTATTGTTCTGCACTGCGGAATCATTGGTGTGTATGATTCTGGTCCAACGGAACTTCTTTAGGAGATTCAGTATTCCTGTAGTCATCTTATATATCTATAGCATGATCCTGAGAGTAATATATTTGAATTTGACTTCCAATTTGTGTGCTGATTACCAACTTGTCGGTCCTCATTGGGTAGGCAACAGGAGACACCCTAGTTCCTCACCCCTAAATGCAACGAGCAAGGTCCATCGGAGGACCAAAGTATTTTGGGTTTGGGTAGAGATCAAGATTAAATAAATAAGGTGAAATAATCAGTTAATTGTCCAAAAGGGTATGCTATGGGTCCAGTGGATAAATATTGATTTGAGCTTCCACTGCAACAAGCATTTCTGCTCTATCTTTGCAGTGGCGCTCTGTGTGCTGGCTAGAACCAACCTAGCCATCCTTGCACCATAGTGCAAGGGGAGCCTTTGTTATTGTCAGGATTGTTTTTGTATTCATTGAGGAAAGTCCAGCCATTACAAGTTATAACATGACGGTCCACTAAGAAAAGAAGAATTACCAAGTGAAGCAGTAATTCCACATCTTGTTCCCACATTCATTTCTCATTTTCACCATACTTTGACATGGAGATTTCAGCTGCTTTCAGCATCTGAAATCTCAGAGGAAAGTAAAAAAAATCCTTGGTGCTCCTGCCAAACTCATTATTCTGATGGGGCAGGATGTTGGTGTTTTCCGGCCCCATTAGAATGAACATATTCAGTGCAGAGGACAAGATGTTTATGACGTCTGTACTACCTATTCTAAAAGAGGGATTGAACTTTCACTGAAAGTAATCAGTCAGAAGAAGTGTTTTCTTTTTTTAGTAAAATCTTAACCTGCACGGCAACAGATTGCCCTTTCCAATGGTGCTTCTCCTTAGAAGATCCCTACTTGAGCATCATTGATGAAGGGCAGGCCCGGAGCAGGGTTTCACTCAATTGAAACACTGCTTCCTGTGTGTGGTTGGACCTAACACACTTCATAGAATCAGAACAAAACGGCAATCAGGTGAAAACTTAATTGACACCACATGGTCTTTACCTGCTTAAAGTTCTTATCGGCTCCTGTTATGGGTCATAGAGTCACCTACAGGTAGAAATGTTTTCAATGCATCAGACCCAGATATGTTTCCATTGCAATGCGTTCTGCAGATGGTGAACTCAGAAGGAAGGATCAGAAGCATCTCATTCTAGGACAGCAGTGGTAAATTAGTACTTACTGTAGCATCTTCCCAGCCTAGTTACTTGCAATAACCACGCCACACATGGAGTTTAAGATTTCATGTCTTTATTCTGCTGCATGTAACTGTGAACTTGACATTCTAAAACAAACTTTCAGGGCAATGTGCTCCAACACCTCACAGCTCTACAGAGTTTGTAGGGAGGTATAAGGCTTCTGTTCTTAAATATTGCAAGCCACTACACTCACCATCAAGAAAAGATTAAAGATTATGATCTTGAATATGCTCCTTCTCTGAAAGGCAGAAGGGAATTCATAGTTCACGTTTTGCCAGTAGAAGGAAGTCTAAACATAATAGCACAAAGAGATGGGTAAATAAAAGTAAAACAACTCAAAACTATCCCACTGATAGAACAAATGTAGTGGCCAGTGGTACTGTAACCCAGTCATTTGTACAATTTGTTTCATCCAAAACATAATCTGTTATGGAAGGTCTGCAGTTGTTATCAATACCACAGAAGTATATTGTTTGCAGTTTGTCAACGATTGTGTTTCGAGAATATCACATGCAGAATTATTGTCTATATTATTAATTCAAATGGGACAATATTTTTTTTGTCCTCATTTGCCTTGTTACCACCCTTGTTCTTACGGAACCGCCCTGGGTTTTCAACCTCATTCGCTGGATACAAAGGGGGGTGTAGATAAAAGCTTAAAGCTTAGAGAACTGAGACCCCCGCAACCGAAACTCAATCTAGTACAAATGAAGGGTCTCTTCCCCCAGCCATACAATCCAACCCCTTCCTTGTCTTCCCACATCTACCGAGAAGATTTCCACCAGCTGAGGCAGATCAAGGCTTAATCATTGGACTATGAAATCGAGAACCCCCAACCCTGAACCATATTGTGCCAAACAAGGCTTCCGAAAGCTATATCTTTTTCTTGTTTGATCCGAAATATCTAACTTAGCAACAGATCTCATTGACTGAAGCCAACCATCCTCCGTCTGGGCAGCAGGGACGATCCAGAGTTTACATAGCTCTCTTCGAGCCAAAAGCACAGCATAGAATATAAGCTTCACAGTGTCACTCGTGCCCTTACCTTGCAGATCCAATATTCCATAGATTACCAGCTCAGCGCTTACCTTGATCTGCAGGCCTAGGATACTTGACAAGCAGCTACTTACGGCCTCCCAAAAAACCTGAATCTTTGGGCAGTGCAGAAACATGTGTAAATCATCTTTATTTGTTCTTTTGCACTTAGGACACGCCGCCACTCCATCTGAACCAAATTTCGACAGCCTTCAAGGAGTACAGTAGGCCCTATGTACAGTAAAAAAGTGGTTCATCCTTAAATATGGGGTTTCACTGTTTTGTAAAGCATAGACATTGTTGCTTGCCATTGGTCTTCTGTCACGAGCTCCGGCAAGCAGCTTCTCCACAAGTTCTCCGGTAGCATGAAGGGGCCGTCCTTCACCTCGAGCATCGACCAATACCATAATGCAATTTCTTTTTTAAAAGTACAGTTAGAAAGGAGCTTCTCCTCCAATTATTTAGGAGTGCCTATTAGATCACTTGATACCGCATTCCAGCTTTGAAATGGGAGGAATTAAAATCTTGAAAAATTAGGACCTCACTCCTCCTCGCACTGCCTGCAGGAAATTAGTTGTCCTCCCGGGAATAATTGTTTCCATCTCAGAAGATCTCTCTCCGTTAAGGGTTGAGCCAATAGGTCCTTAGTCCAGAGCGGGAACCCTAGTGCGTCCCATATCAGACCCACTGGCTAAAATATGGAATTTTTAAAGCCCTTCTGATTCTATACCATGTTTCCCCCATGGCCTTTAGAACCTTTAATCTAACCTTCTTGAAATATTTCGGATCAGCGAATTTATACATAAACCCACTTTCAGCAATTTTCTGCTTCTTCAACATCTCTCTAAACATTTTCCCTATTTCTGTGTCCATAGGGGTGCTCAATAACATCCTACGATTTGTTAATAAAAATGCCCATGAATAAAGCAGCAGGTCCGGCAACGCTAGGCCCCCCTTCACTAGCCTCCTCCTAAACTTCTTCCAGGAATGGCGTGGCCCCTTTGACGCCCAAATAAAAGAGCTAATTTCCGCAATCTTATGAACCACTCCTATAAGCTTTGGGAGAATCATAATTTACACCAAATTTACACGTCCAAAGAAAGTGAGCGGTAAGTGCATCCAACCCCATAAACAGACACTAATCTCCTTTTTAATCCTATCAAAATTGGCCTTAGTGAGATCAGCTATACTATGGGTGATCCTAACCCCAAGATACTTCATTTCTTTTTTGCAGGCACAACCCTCATTATTCATATTCCAAGCCATGACTTCTGTTTTCTGCTTAATAATATCATAACCTGATATACTTCCAAACTCACTGGTTATATCTAACAGACAGGTCATGGTTTGTTGTAGCTTGGGAGTATAGATTATAATATAGTCTGCATGGAGGCCAATCTTCTTGCTCCAGCCTTAGAATTCATAGGGCACAATACCCTCTGTACTCCTTATTTTCCGAGCTAGTGGATCGATATATAAATCAAACAAGAGTGGAGACAGAGGGCACCCTTGTCTGGTGCCACGCATAATCTGAACAGTTATCACCCCATTAACCAACACTCTAGCTGTGGGGGCCGAGTATATAGCCGTCAACACTTTACACACAGTTGGACCCAAATTGAGATATTTAGCCAGCGTCTGCAGGTATACGCAATTAACACGGTCAAATGCTTTGGCAGCATCTAAAGCGATAACCGCCAAGGGAAGATCGTATGACGTAGCCATGTCTATGGAGCCTATGAGGGAGTACGTCAACTCTTTCAGTGCTTTACCCTTAATGAAACCCTTCTGGTCCTCATGACTTAAAACTGACATAACACTATTCAGTCTCGTTGTATCCCGAGCAATTTAGGACAATCATAGTATGCACATCAATAGTTGAAAATAAAACATTATAATCCAGTAAAGAGTCAATCTTCTTCTTTAATGTTCACAACAGCATCCTTTTGAACTCTAGCCAACAAGTGTTTCGTCTTCTAAGCAGTATATGCATATAGACTTCATCAGGGCTAGAATATACAACAAAGGCAAGAATTACTAACTGGCTTTGTCAATGTGAAAAAATATAAAATAAAAAAGAAGTAGAGACAAGATATACCTCAACCAAGTGACATCAATAACACAACAGAAGACAGGAGCACCCAAAGGAGCAAGTGCCTCTTGCCTATGTGCAAAACAGATCCAAACAAAACAACCAAAAAAGGGGATAAAAATAAGAAAAAGTGCATAAAAAATAAGCAAAGCAATAACAAGATTAAGTAACCAGTTCAAAGAAACTGAAAACCAAAAGACACCAGAAGGGACCAAGATCAATGAATTAATCAAAGGGAGAAAGACAATACATAAGAACATATCTAACCAAACCGGACCCCTAAAGCATATTAATCCTAAAGAGACCCCAAGTGACAAGAAAAACAATAAAAAAATGTAATTAATAAACTAATAAGTTCACCAGCAGATGTATTACAATACTGTCAACACCATTGATTACCAGTTCCAAATGGCGTGTTAAAACTGGAAAAAAGGACAAGTTGAAGTCCATCACAACACAATAATAAAAGTAACAATCCAGAATTATCCAGAGCATCATAATTATCGCAAAAGCTGCTATACTCATAGAAGTCAAAGTTCAAAGTAGCCTCCCCGTAGAGATAACACTTCGAGTGCAAAAGTTTATCAATACCCACGTCAGGGCAATCCAGTCACGAAATCTAAAACAAGGCATCAATATTAGATCCAGAGTTATAAATATTGCTACAACGTATTTACACAGAACTCAAAACCAGATTCCAATGATTACCGCAATCCCGATTCAGCATGGCAATCCATTAAAATTACATATGGGTCAGAGAATCGCATCAACTATTTAGTACACGAATCGATCATTTTAAAACATTAGTAAACAAAAGATGGTCCCAATTATTCCATCAGACATTTATTTTATAACTATAGAAACGCCAGTATACGAAACATCCTTTCAGCAAAAGCCATATCACAAAACATGGCAATATTAACGCACGTATCAGAACTAAAATATATTAAATAAGGAACCATCAATTGGAAGAAGAACCATGCCGCAAAACCATGTCAAATTAAGACACGCGACAAATTGAAGAATATAAAATAAGCATCTCTTAACGCTCACCGAGTAAATTCCGCGTTACAAACGAAAACAGCAGCACGAGTACGGCGTCTAGAACCCGCGCCATCTTTCAATGCCAATAAATACTAAATAACGGACACAAAGGAAGGGCAAGGTAATCCTAAATCATTGACCATTCCAAAATGGCACCCACGAAGGACCATTTTGTCAACCAGTTCTCAAAACTTTATTCAACACATAAAATAAAACGCTCGATATTTATATGGCTTATTACAAATGCATCCATAATTCTAAGCGATACTATTGAATATCTCATTATAGGAAAGTCTGTATATCTATAAAGCACTAGAAAGGATATAAAACTCATATCCAGAAAATTAAATTCCATATAGCCATCACCAAAAGAGCAAAAATTAAACTAGAAAAGTAATAAATGAAATAAAAAAACACCCATAAAGTGAGAAATAAAAGTTGCAGCATGAATCAATAAAAATTGTTGAACATACAGCTGATGACAACAGAAATAATTCATTAAACCGTGACGAAACTAAATATAATAACATCCATATGCACAGAACAATTAGAAAAGTACGTAAATAATGTGATAATATTTTCCATGCATGTATGCCTTACCAAAGGTTCATAAGGATCCGGTTTCCCCACCTGGTAGACCGATAGTGACTGGTATTGGGGGGCCCACTGAGAGACTCTCGGAATTTGTGGATTCATTCTTGCAGCCTTTTGTATTAAATTTACCATCTAGTATTAAGGACACCAAGCATGTTCTAAACATTATGAATGACTTTGTCTGGGAATCTGATATGCTTTTTGTTACACTAGATGTGGTATCGCTATACACGAATATTGGTTACCAACATGGTCTGCATGCATTACAACATTTTTTATATCGAAGACCAGTGGAATTATTGGAGCATACTGAAATGCTCATTACTATGGCCAGGCTTATATTGGAGCAAAATGTTTTCCTGTTTAATGGCAAGTGGTTTAAACAGATGTGTGGGACTGCCATGGGTTCCAGATTTGCGCCGTCCTTTGCCTGTCTCTTCATGGGATGGTTCGAGGCGGTGCATATCTGGGGCCCTGGTGGTTGCCCGTGGCATGACATTATTGGCTACTATGGACGGTATATTGATGATTGATTGCTAATTTGGACGGGTGGTGAGACTGAATTACTACGTTTCTTTGAATATATGAACACCAATGACTTTAACATGACCTTTACCTTGAACCACAGTAGTGAGAAGATAGTGTTTCTTGATGTGGAGTTATTTATTGAGAATGGTAGGGTTTGTAGTAAACTCCATAGAAAACCAACTGCCTGCAATTCGGTGTTGCATGGTCAAAGTGCCCATCCGAGAACACAAGTAAATTCAATACCTTATGGAGAACTCTATAGAGCACGCAGTAATTGCTCCAGGGATAAAGATTTTTTAGAGTGTATAGACGATATGGAACAGCGTTTTTTGTCACGTGGATATGACACTAAAGTAATTGCACATGCCAAACAGAGAATCATTAAACTCCCTAGAGAACAAACTTTGAAGTCTAAAAATTAGAACATGAATATGAGTGTGTCCCCTGTTCGAATGATTACTAACTACAATACTCTGTCCTCTAAAGTATACAGGATTTAGAAAAAGTATTGGTTTCTCTTGACATCAGACTCTGGACTACGTCCATTTATCTTAAACCATTCCTCTGTAACATACCGCAAAGGCAAGTCAATCGAGAACATTTTAAGCCCTAGTTATCCCAGACAGCACTTGCAGGCCCACAATTGGCTACAGAAAAGAAGCATTGGATCATTTAAATGTGGAAATTGCAGTTTGTGTAAAATGATGATACAAGGTATACGCTGTTTTAGTTATAATGGCTCACAGCATTTTAACATCACTACACACATTGACTGCAATACTACGTATGTAGTATATGCCGTCATCTGCAAATGCCAATCAATTTACATTGGGAGCACCATTAGAAGATTGAGGGATCGAATATCAGAACACTTCAGGGCTCTGAAGAATCATGATATTAGATATCCTATTGCAGCCCATGCGGTTGAATGCAAGTCACAGGGTACTCACCCCTCTTTTACATTTCATGGTATAGAGAATGTCCTGATGGACGCGAGAGGTGGTAATAGGGAGCTTAGACTCTGACAGAAAGAGGCCCGTCGGATTTTGAATTTGCGTGCAGTCGAAAAGGGCTTGAGTTTTGATAATGAATTACAATATTTTTTAGGATGTTATATTCCCTTAGCAAATATACTGTATTCATTATGTATAATATGATGTGTGTTTCCTGTTTACGAATGCTGCTGCTTTTTGTCCCAACTTCGGAATTATGTGTAATTGGTTATCACATTATTTATGTACTTTTCGAATTGTTCTGTGCATATGGATGTTTTATATTTAGTTTCGTCAGGGTTTAATGAATTATTTGTTTTGTCATCAGTTGTATGTTCAACAATTTATATTGATTTATGCTGCAACTTTTATTTCTCACTTTATGTTTTTTTTTAATTTCATTTATTACTTTTCTATTTTAATTTTTGCTGTTTTGGTGATGGCTATATGGAATTTAATTTTCTGGATATGAGTTTTATATCCTTTCTAGTGCTTTATAGATATACAGACTTTCCTATTATGAGATATTCAATGGTATCGCTTAGAATTATGGATGCATTTGTAATAAGCCATATAAATATCGAGCGTTTTATTTTATGTGTTGAATAAAGTTTTGAGAACTGGTTGACAAAATGGTCCTTCATGGGTGCTATTTTGGAATGGTCAATGATTTAGGATTACCTTGTCCTTCCTTTGTGTCCGTTATTTAGTATTTATTGGCATTGAAAGATGGCGCGGGTGCTAGACGCCGTACTCGTGCTGCTGTTTTCGTTTGTAACGCGGAATTTACTCGGTGAGTGTTAAGAGCTGCTTTTTTTATATTCTTCAATTTGTCGCGTGTCTTAATTTGACATGGTTTTGCGGCATGGTTCTTCTTCCAATTGATGGTTCCTTATTTAATATCTTTTAGTTCTGATATGTGCATTAATATTGCCATGTTTTGTGATATGGCTTTTGCTGAAACGATGTCCGCATATTTTGAGAACGGCGTTTCTATAGTTATAAAATAAATGTCTGATGGAATAATTGGGACCAGCTTTTGTTTACTAATGTTTTAAAATGATCGATTCGTGTACTAAATAGTTGATGCGATTCTCTGAACCCATATATAATTTTAATGGATTGCCATGCTGAATCGGGATCGTGGTAATCATTGGAATCTGGTTTTGAGTTCTGTGTAAATACGTTGTAGCAATATTTATAACTCGGGATCTAATATTGATGCCTTGTTTTAGATTTTGTGACTGGATTGCCCTGACGTGGGTATTGATAAACTTTTGCACTCGAAGTGTTATCTCTACGTGGAGGCTACTTTGAACTTTGACTTCTATGAGTATAGCAGCTTTTGCGATAATTATGATGCTCTGGATAATTCTGGATTGTTACTTTTATTATTCTGTTGTGATGGACTTCAACTTGTCCCTTTTTCCAGTTTTAACACGCCATTTGGAACTGGTAATCAATGGTGTTGATAGTATTGTAATACATCTGCTGGTGAGCTTATTAGTTTATTAATTACATTTTTTATTGTTTTTCTTTTCACTTGGGGTCTCTTTACGATTAATATGCTTTAGGGGTCCGGTTTGGTTAGATATGTTCTTATGTATTGTCTTTCTCCCTTTGATTAATTCATTGATCTTGGTCCCTTCTGGTGTCTTTTGGTTTTCAGTTTCTTTGAACTGGTTACTTTATCTTGTTATTGCTTTGCTTATTTTTTATGCACTTTTTCTTATTTTTATCCCCTTTTTTGGTTGTTTTGTTTGGATCTGTTTTGCACACATGCAAGAGGCACTTGCTCCTTTGGGTGCTCCTGTCTTCTGTTGTGTTATTGATGTCACTTGGTTGAGGTATATCTTGTCTCTACTTCTTTTTTATTTTATTTTTTTCACATTGACAAAGCCAGTTAGTAATTCTTGCCTTTGTTGTATATTCTAGCCCTGATGAAGTCTATATGCATATACTGCTTATAAGACGAAACACGTGTTGGCTAGAGTTCAAAAGGATACTGTTGTGAACATTAAAGAAGAAGATTGACTCTTTACTGGATTATAATGTTTTATTTTCAACTATAGATGTGTATACTATGATTGTTCTAAATGGCTTGGGATACAACATGTTTTTTCTTTATTGATGTGGATTTTCTACATCTAATGATGACAAATTGATAGACGTCATCCTTGTCCCTAGTAGCAGCCCTAATAAGTTTCATAATTACTTATGACAATTGAGCGCAAACATATAACCTTCTATCTATTGTTCTTCTGTTTCACTATTCAGTCTCCCTGCAATAATTTTAGTAAAAAGCTCATAGTCAGCAATTAACAAAGAGATAGGCCAATATGAATCCACACTTTTTAATGACTTCCCTGGCTTAGGGATCAGAGTTATCTTGGCCTCATTCCAAGAAGATGGCAGAAGAGCATCTGATATAAAGATCTCATTAAATAACTGCATCAAAAAAGGTGTTAGAACACCAACCAAACTTTTATAAACCTCAACCAGGAGGCCATCCGGCCCTGGCTCCTTGCCCTTTTTACCCCCTCTATTAACCTCCTCAACTGCCTCATTAGATATCTCCTTATTCAAAATACCCATCAGATCATCTGATAGAGGGTCTATATCTTGCATCCAATTTAACACATCTTGTTCTTTAACAAACAAATTTTCCTTCTAGACCTTCTTAAAATCATTATGGAATACTGCAGCAATTCCCTTACTATCACAAAGCACTATGCCCGACTCTTCACTTTTTATTTCTTTGATCAGATTTCAAGACTAATCGCTCTATGCTTTCCAAGCAAATAATTTGCTGCAGCCCTCCCCATTCTCAAAATGTGCTAGCTGAATAGCTGCCCATTTCTCCTTTACTCCATCTCTCAGGACTCCTAGTAGTCTAGTTTTTAAATCTGATATTTCTTCCATCTCCTTATCACTCGCCACCCGGTTTCCTGAATACGCTAAACCTGCCTCCATCTTCCGAATCTGCTCTTCCAAAGCCGACACCCTACTATGATATAGGCGCCTTTTCCTTGCTGCCAAAGCACCTAATCTCTCTCTTGGGAAAGCCTTACAAGCATCCCAAACAATCCCTGTCCTGGCTGAACCCTGATTGCTTTCAAATAATTCCTTAGTTTCCTCCTTTAAAAGTTCCACTGTCTCCTCTTCTAATAGTATCGTACGATCCAACCTCCAAACTGTACCTGATGTGCCTTCTCCTACCTTCGGGCGAAGAAGGATAGCTGAATGATCTGATAAATGCACTCCCATGTATTTAACCTCCAAAACTGAGTCCTTCACCATCCGGTCCACCAAAATATAATCAATTTGTGACTTATGCTTATACTTTTTATTGTAAAATAGAAAACCTAACTGCGAACCAAACTTACACCTCCATATGTCATACAAACCCCACTGTTTAATCAGCAATCTAACTCTGTTCGACAATTTGGGGTTAACTACCGCTCCACTGTTCTCAGACCTATCTAGTTTATGGTCCAAAACTGTGTTGAAATCACCTGCCAAAGTAACCTGACCAGAAAAACTCAAAAGCTCTTTAGCTAATTCATTCAAAGAACCAGTGTCATTCTGATTTGGACCATAATAGCCCACCTGGATAAAGAACTGCCCAAACACGTTTAACTTAGCTAACAGCCACCTCCCTGCAATGCTCGTGGCCTTACCCTCTATTGAAACACTCAAACCTTGCTTAACTAATAATACAACCCCTTTAGTTACTGCAGTCTACCAGGTATAAACTACATGGCCAGCCCATCTCTGTATTGCAAAGACCTTTCTGCTCTCCTCCTCCGTCAAATGTGTCTCCTGTAAAATAATAGTTTGTGCAGGAGAGTCCTTCAAATACTCCATTATAATCTCTCTCCTTCTCTTCACACGGAGACCATTTACATTCAATGACAGAACTGTCAACTCATTTAATCTACCCGTACTCATCTCCTAAGGACCCACACAACACACATTCCAAGAACAGCAACAAGACCTCTGAGTTATTTTCCCAGCATTTTCCCTCCACCACTCCCTCCCCCCACCAAAAGACCCATCTCCCACACCCCTCCCCTGGAAAACCCTAACCAACTTCCCATGGCTAAGAACCCTATGAGTGTCTCCTCGGCGTGCAGTGCAATCACCTAAATTCCCTAGTGTGGAGCAAAATAAACCCACAAAACAACCCCACAAAACACCCTTAAAAACTCATTATACTACTTAAGGCAGCAACAAACTTCATGGCTTCTCAGACTGATATTGTTCTAGAAACTTATCCACATCCTCTACAAAGCGGAAAGAGTGCATCCTGTTATTCAACATTACTTTCAATAGAGCTGGAAATTTCAATTGCACCGAAGCACCAAGTTTTCTCAACGGCTCAATCCTTTTTCCTAATTCCCATTGCCTATTAGAAGGTACTGTTGATAAGTCCAACCTCACTTCAATCTCGACTCTGTCTATTTCTAAAACTTTCCTTTTTAAAGCCTTCACTAAAATTTTCTCTTTCAAAGTATAGGTGAGAAAATTTACCAAAATTCTCCTTGGTTTAACACGGTTTGGATTTAACCTGAATGGATCTCTATGTATTCTCTGAATGTCCATAGCAATTTCTTCCTCAGTCTCCTCCAGGTGTAACTCGCTTTTCAACAAATGGACCACAAAGCTTTTAACATCTCCTCCTTCCTTGCCTTCTGGGAGTTTTAGAATTCTAAGGTTATTCCTTCTTTGATATTTCTTCAACCTTTCTACTCTTTCCTCATGTTCTCTTTCCTTTACCTTGAAACCTTCA
Source organism: Lissotriton helveticus (assembly GCF_964261635.1). Lineage (NCBI taxonomy): Eukaryota > Metazoa > Chordata > Amphibia > Caudata > Salamandridae > Lissotriton > Lissotriton helveticus. Next base: position 1,993,858,585 of record NC_136059.1, on the reverse strand, counting down.
ATCACCTTCCTGTGTACTGCTTTCTCCTCTCTAAGATCTCTGACGTCAGCTTCTAGAGCTAATGTTCAACCACTCATGTCATCCATCTTTTTCTCCAACACCTCACATGCTGCCCTTATATTTTCTTGATTCGATTCTGAGATCTGGAATCTTTTTTGTCTCTCAAGGTTAAGAGTTGTAAGCATCATAATTATGGAGGGAGCCGCAGACCCTCCAATTCTCCCCTGGTCTGGCCCACCCAGTGTCTGCTCCTGTGAATCTTTCGAAGTTACCACCTCTCCCCCTTCCTCTACTATGAGTGTAGCTTCATGGTCTGAGCCAGCTCACCAAATACTTGAGCTGGTCCCATTCGGGACAGCCAATACTTCATCAGACATCTCTTGAGTCAATCCTTGAAATCGATTTGGACTCAAATGTGCGGACCAGTCAACCAGGTTTGTATCTGTGGCCCCACCAGAACTTCCCCGTCCCCTGACAGATCTATCTCTTGTTGTTGTTGTATTTGCTTATTCTGTTTCTTACACGGTGCTACTGCCCTTATCATAGATTGTTCCCTCAACACCAGAGTATTTGAGAGCACTGTGAAATAAGACCTGAGGGATGGTGTCACCTTTATCGTATGTTCTAAAGACGCCTCTCTTGATAGCTTATTATGTCTGCCCCTAACCCTCACCACCTTCACTCCCTTCTTATTGTTCTGCCTCTCTTTCACCGAGTCAGGTGATCCCTCTAAATCCGTACCCCCCACTTACTCCCCCTTTCCCTACACTCCTCTGAGTATACCTAGCGAGACCCCTAGCACATACCTCCTCCACCCCCCTGCAGTAAACTTGCTGCCGCTGCTGCTTCCAACGCCCCCAAGGGCCGACTTCCTACCTTTACCAGTAAACTCAGTCCACTTGCTGACAGGCTGCTCCTTCTCCTGTGCCAGGTGGAGAGAAAAGGGGGACTGCCAATGGATCCTGCTCCTCCGTACCCCTGTCAAGGTTTCTTTCACAAAACTCAGCGAGTATACCTCCTCCTCTCCCACCACCCGAAAGAGAATCCTGACTGCGGCACGACACCTCTTATCTACTTCCAAAGCCGCTGTCCCCCACCGCAGCTCCGCTGGGTTCACTGGCTCCTTCTCCAGCCTCGCTGGACTGCGTTCGCCTCCAAAATCCCTTGCTGCCATACAATGCTATTCAGCTCAAGCCGCGACCGGGTAAGTCTTTCTGTCCAGAATTTCAAAAAAGCACTTTCTCCGCTCCCCTGCTCAATATCACATATCGAATTACGTTCTGCAGCTCGCGCTCCACACTATCAAAAAGAATAACCACACTATCACCGCACGCCTCCGAGATCACCCACAACCCGCTACTAGCCGGCCGCCATGTTTTCCCCGGGACAATTTTTATGTATACAAAGTCAAGGCGCAATATTTATGTCAGACAATAGTCTGACAATTATCTCAGAAATTAACAATTATGCAATCTCCTGTACCTTTTTTTACTGTAGGTCCCACCCAGTTCACACGTCTCACCATTATAATTTCCTCGCAGAGGAGGTTGGTGTTTAAGTTAAACCCAGCCATCAAGTGTACCACTTTATTTCTAAGTTCAGTTCAAGATTCTCTAACTTGAGGAGTTAGCTTAGGTGCACATTTAAAAATTATAATATATGGAGTTATGTCTGCAGGAAGATGTAATCTATCTGGTGTTTCACTCCTTGTATGGCTCCTGGCTCCGATTCTATGGGGGCTTTTGGTCCCATTCATAACTGGCATATTCGGTGTAGGCTCTATGCTGTGTACTAGTGGTGCATGGATTTATTAAATCTGGGCTGTGGTGTTTCCTAATGAGCCACTTATCCAACATTTGCCCATCAGCAACCATATTCCTCCTTACTTTTTCCCCTGTTAGTACCCTCTCCGTAGGTTTAGGGATGTTTTCCAATGCTTTAATTTCGGTAAGTTCCCCTATAACTCTCTGCTCTACTTTCTCCAATTTAGCATATAGTTTATTAAGAAGACATTCAAGGCTGCCTAAATTATGTATATATTTTCCTCTAGCCACCTTTTTCTTTTTTGGTTTTGTTTTCCTCCCAGGGCCACTATCTCATATTTTTTGGCTCTTAGTCGGTGGTGGACTAATGCTTTGTGAGATAGATAACTCTAATAGCTCTAGGGGTTTATGAGAGAGACATGGTTGTTCCTCATGCTGGGGGCATTCCTTCCCTGTCCGAGAGGCATCAGAGCAGGTAACCTCTCTAGGTTGTGTCACTCATTTTTGTGACACTCTACGCACAGTTTGTTTAGTGACTGCTAACCTTTCTTCCACATTGCTTATTTCAGTTTCGATTAGTCCCACTGCATTAGTTAAATAATTAGTGATGGCATATGATGTTTCTGGTTGCAGTTTCCCCTGTTGAACTTCCATTAACTTTCTTTTGCCCATTTTTCCACCAAAAAAACTGTTACACAATTTCTAGCTTCACAAGTGAATATACAGCAGCAACATTTTTAAATAGTCCTTAGACTAATAACTTCTAAGGCACAGCAGCAAAAAGGGCATATAGTAATTTTTAGAAAAGACATCAACTTCACCATGTATGAATTAAAACTTTAGTGTTTACTGGATAGGGACTATAGGGAAGCAGTCAACATGCCTCTCAGGCATATATTAGGTGTAATATGAATGGCCAGAATAAAGAGGGGCGTACAGGGCAACTCCTTTTCCGAGCCACTCACCTGTTTTCAGCTGAAAGCAAAATATTTTAACACCCAAGAAGGGGGGGGGGGGGCAGCCCGGCCTCATCCGGTCTCGGACGGGAGCAAATGGGCCTGCACTTGGCCTGAGCGTGGCCTGCACGCGTCCCACGCTGGGGGAATCTTCAAGCGCTTAAAAGTGAGGTGGCTCCTCCCTCCAGGGAGCAATGTTAACTGGGACTGGTAGTCCCTACAGCAAGCAGCAGTAAAGTTGCGGCAGCGATGTGACCCGTGCTGCGGTAATCTTCAAGTGCTTTAAAGAGCAGTGGCTCCTCCCTGCAGGGAGCAGTGTTAACTGGGACTGTTAGTCCCTCCAGCAAGCGGCAGCAGAGTTGCGGCACCAATGTGACCCCCAAGAAACTGTACTCTAGGCAAGATTGACCCAGACAAGGCTCTCAGTTTGTTTAATTGCAAAAATGTATATCAAGAAGAGTGGTATCATGGACTGTACTTTCATAGAGTGTTACGCATTCCTGCATGCAATTGACTAAAGAACATAAAGCAGCCAAAAAGGTTAGCAGTGCATTGACTCAGAAACAACCATTTAAATGAGTCTTCAACTTGTGAGATATTCTGTGTCAATTTAGGTGACAGAGGTTTTATTGTTACCAAAATATAATTGCCTTGACGGGCTCCAGAGTGACTGGGACAAATGGTCAATTTTAAGGACCAGCTGGGTTTCCTGAATTTATTTGTAATGCTTAAGGATTCTCCTGCTGGCATGGTGAATTGGTAGAATTGAATGTAATGGAGCTACTGACACTCTAGTCTGCACGACCGATGTTGGAAGCTTTCTCTTACCAAAGAGAGTTGTGCCAACAATTTTGAGGCAATGTGCATGTTCTTTCCTTATATGGAAATGCAGTGAGCATGCCTTTTCCTTCTTATGGAAAGTGTGGTTTTCAGATTTGAATGATTCTCCATCATTTGGATGTCTTTGTTCTACAGGGACACATTCCTGGGACCAGGTCTCACTTGAGATTCTTCCCTTGAGACTTTTAATGATTTTATTTGCTGTTTTTCCTCACTTTTCATCCTAGCAATGAAATAACAGTAAGATAATTTTCTGTGTGGAAAAATGGTTATATTTCCATATCATTGCTTGGCTTCACGTGCATCCTCTAGTGCAGACTTTGTGTTACTCTGATCTAAAACAATTAAGTGCACATCCTTGCCCATTTTTGTGTGGAAGATATCTTTCTATATCCTTGGAACCTGACGAAATTGTTAACATGGAGGAGAATGCTGCTCAAAAATTGGATACTTCTACAGTGATTATTCCAAAAACATCTGTGCTCAGTAAATCAACATTGGGATCTAACAATAAAAAAATGAAAGCCAGTAAAGGCTAATCCTATTTCTATGAAACTCTTACTTGAGGAAATTCATGCTCTCAAGCCGTACATAGAAGGGACTAATAGAACTTTGCAGAGTTTGGATGAAAAATGTTTTGATGTGGAGCAGAAGTGAATGATCTGCAGGAAGCTGCTTTATGAATTAATAACTTGCAACTGGAGGTCTCATCTCTCAAGCAATAGACCAAGGACCTTGAAAACAAAAATCATAGAAAAAATCTTTGAGTTTATGGATTGTCTGAATGTTGATACAGTTCTGATACTATTATTCTATTCAGTTCTTCATCCCAAAAGATTTTATTATGCCCTCTGCTACCCTCTTGAATACTCAAAGAGCTCATAGATTGGGTCTAAAAATCTCAGCTAAACCCAGAGGAGTAATTCTTTTTTCCTTGAATATACTGGCCTCTTAAAAGTGATGACGGTGGTTAAAATAAAAACAAATTAAACAAATAACATGGTCTGGGCCCACCCTTTCTTTTCTCAGGATGTGGCAAAGGCAGATCATAAAAAGCAGTTTCTTGATATGTGGCCGACTTGAGTGCCATGAAAGGCAGAGTTTTACCCTTATTCGTCCATGTCTATTTGAAGTCACCTACAAGGACAAAAACATTGCTTATGATGATCTGACTGTCCTTAAGAGGTGTCTTCATTAGTATAGATTTTCTAGGAGTTCCAAAATTGCATAATTCTTTCCTGTAATTATGCTCTTATATTAGTATTTTCTTAGAGGTTTTATTCCTAGATCAATAGTTTCTGCTTGTCACTGACATCTTTCTTATCTTTTCTAACCAGTCCTGTTTCGTGTGTTAGTTGTGGTCTTCTTTGTAAATCCCTCTCCATTGTTCTTCGATGTCCTGGTCATTAGAAATGGTAATGTTGTTTTCTTCCTCTTCTGTTGTCCCCCTTTCCCTCTTTATTTTGTATAACTAAGTATGTTTTTCAGTCATTATTCTCTTGACTTATACTGTCTATAATGATCTCTCCTATTCTTTTTTATTTTCTACCTTTTCATAGGTTTCTTCCCTTTTCTCTTGTTTTTTCTTTCCTTTCATTTTCATACTTTGTTCTTCCATTGCTCTGGCAGTCTTACATGGTAATTACTTTTCTATTCCATTTCATATTTATCTTTGTATTATGTAGACTTAAGTGTTCTATATTTTAATGAAGTGTTTTAATTTATTGTCATAGCTTGGAACAATGAGGGTTGGGAAACCCTAATAAATAACAAAGAGTAATTTCTGACTTAGCTGTGCCTAAAACGGACACTGCTTTAATTAAAGAAACATGTCTCTCTAAATTGGAAGCCTTAAAACTTAAGAGTATTGGGCTGGTAATGTTTTTATTTCAAAGCAAACACAAGGAGATGATGGGCACAGCACTAAAACATTTCAGTCACTCACCCCCAGTTACAGATCTGGTTTGAATCCATCATAGTTGTTTAGCTCACTTCCCCACCCCAGTTCAGACCCAGCCATATGCAAATCAGTCTTGACCCTGTTCCTCATGGGAATAGTCCAGCCCAAACTGCCAAGCCAGGTCCTTCCTGGACTGGAAACAAACATCCAAACTGGAATGGTGTGGTGAACAAAATAACGATGGATTAAACCCAGATCTGTGACTGGGGGGAATGTTTGATCATTTTCAACTTTCGTCCTTCCTCTTTTTGTGTTGCCTTTTCACCCAAAGTGGGAAGGGTATGCCCAGACATGGGTTCTGTGCTCGCTACACCACCGGTTTCAAGCTAGCCTGGCTGATGAGGTGTGATGCCTGAAAACTGGTCCCAAGATGCATTTTTTCCAGTCCAGTTCGGGCTGGACTGTTTCCATGGGGACAGGTCTGATTTCCATATGAGTGGATCCAAACTGGAATGGCGTGGCAAGGGAAATAACTATGGATTAAACCCAGATCTGTGACTGGGGGTGAATGTTTGACAATTTTCAACATTCCGTCCATCAGCCTTTTGCGTTGCAATGTTTTTATTTCCCCTGCTTTGGGAAAAAGAATGGAACAAATATTTTATGTAATAACAAACTTGGGATTTCAGTTATCTCACAGGAATGTGATTCAAGAAGGTAGATGGGTTGCTGTCAAATTAACTAATGACAGCATATCACTTACAAATTTCAATGTGTATGGTCCTGTTTCAGATAATAATTTGTTTAGGAATAACATGTCTAAGGCAATTCTAGAATATGATGGAAATTACTTGTTCTGGGTCGTGACTGTAATCAAGTAAGTGGCCCTGTATTGGATAGAAACCCAAAAGTAAAATATGGTATTAATTAAATCCATAACCAATTTTGTTCTACTAATAAATATAAATCCTTAGTTCACGTTTGGAGGTTATGTAATCCTGATTTATGGGAATAAACCTTTTTCTCAGCACCGCATCAATCTCAATCATGAAATGATTATTTTTTAGTAAGAGTTTGACTCAAACACTTTATAATGCTGACACAAATTCAATGTTAATCTCAGATTACACAACTTCTTTTCCGATTTTATACCTTTTCAACCTCACCCTTGAATGTATTTCTAAATTTGTAGCATTTGCCTGAGAAGTTTCATTGGTTAACAGCACTGCTGTATCCTGAATCTCTATTGTTTGGAATTCCTTTAACTCTGTTGCTCGTGGATTTATCATTAAATATTAAAAATTAAATATTTTATTAAATATGTTTCTATTAAAAGAAGATTAGCTCACAGCAAATAAAGCGAAAATTACTATACAGCAGAAACCACCAATTTGAATTGAGAGTTCTAAGAATATTTTTTTGTTTTGAAAGGGCAATGGCCCTTAAGAAGTGTTTGCGTTATGAGATTATGATTAAAAATGGCAGATAGAGGGGTAAGAATTTGTTCATTGAATGTGTCTGGCCTCAATAATTTTGTCAAAAGACAAAAGGTATCAGCCGAATTGAGATACATCTCCTCGGATATACTCTGCATACAGGAAACACATATTCCATGGTCTAAAAGGGAGGTGTTAAAAGATTTGGGATTCTCATTGGTAGTAGTGACAGGGCAAACTAGCATGATAAGGGGGGTGACTATTCTTGTTAAACAAAATTATGTTGATACTGGCCGGACATCAATGGATAAGAATGGCCGGTGGGCAATTGCAGAATGCAGCTTTGAAGGAAAGAAACTGACGCTTTGTACAGTGTATGGAGCTAATGTGGATGATCCGGGAGTCCTAAATGAAGTAAATTTGGAATTGGCCACTTGGCGACAACCAATGGTGCTATGTGGAGATTTTAATATCAACTTGACGAATAGAGCATTGCAGGATTGGGCTGATAAATATAAGGGGCGTAAACCAAAAGTATATAAGGCTTTGCATAATTTAGTGAGTGATCAAGGGCTGGTGGATGTGTGGGGTAATTTGAGGACACAGGATAGTGGGTTTACATTTTATTCTTATCCCCACAAGAAGTTGGTTAGATTGGACTACTTTTTTGCCCCAGTTTCACTATTGGTTGGAGCTACAGTGAGTGTTTATCCTAGGGTCTCATCGGATCATGCTCCTATAGTACTAGAGATAAAAGGAGGTTCAAACAGACCTAAATGTCCAGATTTTACGTTTGATCGGAAGCTGGGGCTAAACAATGAGTTTAAGGCTCATATGGAAAGGTGGATTCGGTCTTTTTTTCAGAATAATAAAGGAACGGCCACTGTGGGTATAGTCTGGGACACCTTTAAAGCAGGTTTTCGCGGCAAATGTATGAGCTTTAGCTTCTGGCAGCAAAAGAAATTTAAACAAGTATTAGCTATGTTATATTGACATTTAATTCAGTCTGAAATCTCATTAACCAATGGTGTTGCTAGAGGCTTGAATGATTTAGCAGAATTAGAGAATATGGTGGCAATGGATAGAGCGAAGGTGTTGGGTTTTTGGAGCGCAGAGAATGCAAGAAAGTATTTAACATCTAGAATGGAAAAACACGAGAATGGTGAAACAATTGGGGAGAGGTTGGCTGTCCAGTTACGGATGAAGGAGTCGGCCAGAAACATCCAGGCGATGAAAGATGCCATGGGCGTGTCCCATTCTGACCCTCAGCAGATCCTTAAAATTTTTTAGCAGTTTTATTCTGAATTATATGCACAGCAAAGAGGGATAGGGGATGGATTAGATTGGGAGGAAATGCTCACTGTGGGCCTAAAAATACTAGATCCTATACTAGCTCAGGAACTTCAATCCTTAATAACTGAGGAGGAATTGGAAATAGCAGTTAATAGTCTTGCTTTCGGTAAAGCAGCAGGCCCTGATGGAATACCTAGTGATGTTTATAGACAGTTATATAAAATTATTAAGAATGAGCTGCTAGCTGTTATGCAGATGGCCCAGGCGGGCTCCCCTCCCAGCTCATGTTCAGACGCTACGATAGCGGTATTTTGCAAGAAGGGTAAGCCGCCGGACCATGTAGGATCCTACCGTCCAATACCTTTACTAAATGCTGACAATAAAATTTACTCAAAAATTCTTGCCAATCGACTATCTGAGTGCATGGCCTCTTTAGTATCACAACAACAGCATGGCTTTATACCAAAAAGAGGAACGGTAGAGCATGTTAACAAGGTTATTACGCTTTTTGATATGGCTGCTGTGAATAAATACGATCTAGTGCTTTTTCTACTTGACGCTGAAAAAACGTTCGATTGGGTTCAGTGGAGTTATATGTGGAGACTTATGGAGGAAATGGGATTTGGATCAAAATTTATTGTTGCCTTACAGTCTCTTTATTTAACCCCCACGGCTAAGATTTTAGCTATGGGCCTACTTTCGGATTCTTTAAATATTGCACGGGGCACTCGACAAGGATGCCCGTGCTCCCCCTTTTTTTTGCCCTATACATTAACCCCTTTATTGAGTTACTGAGTCGAAGCAATTTGATCCCACCTTATCGCGTGTCTGAATATATGTTTTCTGTGTTCGCGTATGCGGATGATATTGCCATGGCAACAATTAATCCAGGCACCGCTATTAAAGAGATTGAGCGGTTGGCGAAGGAGTTTGGAAGAGTAGCGGGGTACAAATTAAATGAGTCGAAAACTCAGATTTTATGTTCGGACTCATTAGCTTGGCAGGACGAGAGAGTGTTGAAAGAGGCTATGTACTTAGGCATTCAGTTAAAGGCTAATATGATTGAGTTAGTGGATGGTAACTGGAATACACTAATGGTTAAAATTAAGAACTCTCTGGATAGGTGGGAACGATTACATCTTACCATTATTGGACGGTCAAATATTATAAAAATGAATGTGCTACCAAAGGTACTTTATGTGTTTAGGTCAATACCTCTAGAAATCACCAAAGATAGGATACAGGCTTTACAGTCGGTGTGTGGTAAATTTATTTGGAGCCCAGGTAGACCTAGACGGGCAATGAAATATATGACACTACCATCTGCTAGGGGAGGGATGGGGGTGCCTGATTTCTTTTTATATTATGTAGTTTGTTTTTTACTCAAGATGAGGGTATTGATAACGGGAGAATCTGTTGAGGATGCAGCTTTTACCCGCTCTATTTTTGAAATGCAGATAGGCTCAATTGCGAAACAATCATTATTTATTGAGCCAGATGGGAGTTATTATAAACGGACTCGTTTTAAGGTAGTGGTTGCTGCATTTAAGGTTTGGAAATGGTTTGCCAACACAATGGCAATAGGGAAAATTTCTTATTATACTCCTTTTAATACTTTTAGGCTTCTTCCCGGGATATTTTTGGATGACATGGCAATAAAGTGGCAGAGGAAGGGGGTGAGAATGTTAGGTGATATGTATAAGGAGGATGGGACTTGTAAATCATTTGATGAGTTAAAGGAACAATTCTTTTTTCCCAGGAATTTCTTTTTAAAATTTTTACAAATACGGGATTATTTATTTCGACGAAGGGTGGTCTTTCAGAAAAATAAAGCAGTTGAAGGAGTTAGGAATCTGGTAAAAATAGGAATGCTATACCAGTTACTGCTTACTGGGAAAAGAGATGATCTAGACAAAGTCAGGTTGAAATTGGTGAGCGCATTAGAGGATCCTGAAATAGTTATAGAAGATTTGCTTTTGTTATCCAAGGAAGCATTAATGTCTGCCAATTTAAAAGCCCAATTTTTTAAAACTTTGTTTGACTTATATTACACTCCGCTCCGAATGGCAAAATAGGGAGATGGGAATGATGGTAAATGCTTTTGCTGTAAGGCTGACGATGCAGATAGTTTACATATTTTTTTCAGCTGTGTAAAACTTCGATGCTTTATAACAGGAATTGAAAAGTTTCTTGCTCATGTTATAAAAATGCCTGTAGATATACCACCTGCTATGATGTTGTTGGGGAAAATACCGAAGGATCGGTCCGTGGAGCCATTGTATCAATATGGGCATTTTATTTTATTTGCTGTGACTGTTGCACGGCTATGCATAGCTACTGATTGGCTTCAGGAAAAACCACCTGATTTTCATCAAAGGCGCGCTAAAATGTATAGTTTATTTAAGTTGGAGTGGGGTCTCTTTTCAATTAGGGGTTTGAGGAAAAAGAAATTGGGCATAAAAATCTGGAGCGCGTTTCGGGATTACTTTGAGGACTGATAGTGGATGTTGAAATGTACAGAAAAATTGATGGAACAATGAAAGATAAGGGTTCAAGTATCGAGGGCAGGATGAGACGCTGGATTATTATTTGAACTCTCTTTGTTGTAATGAATTTGTAAATGTAAATGAATTTAATTTGTTTGTGTAATTTGCTGTGAATGTATAAATAAAAAAATAAAAAAAGAAAAGAAGATTAGCTGAAGAAAAAACATCCTTGAAAAGATTAAAAACCGGAATATGTCTATTACAGTTCAAAAAGTGTTTTCTAATCAAGCCTAAGATGAATTTTAATTCACTCTCTACTGATTCTACTTCTGCTTATTTACTCAAAAGCAGTGCTAGATATTAAGGTGGTCAGATAAGATGGAAACATTCCTTGCTGATTATTTAACCATGAGAAAAGAAAGAACTACAATTCAAGCTTTATCAAACAGTAATTGGTGATCGAAATATCCTAAATTAATTTGTTACTTTCTAATTTCTACAAAGACCTTTGTACATATTTATGAAAGTATAAATCTTACTTATAATCCATTAATCACACGCAAGCATATAATGTGGATTTTAGCACCCTTTAGAAAGATATTTTGTTGGATGAGATAAGTAAAGATGTTTTTTATTTGAAAAAAGGGAAAGCTCAAGCCCTAAAAGTTTTGTAGTATAATTTTATTCTCAATTCTCTTAAGTGCTATTTCCTAACATTTTAATTGTATTTAACTTTTTTGTTGAATCCAAATCTGGACAGGGTACTTTTCAAGAAGCCATGACCTGTTTAATTTGTTAAGAAGGCTGGATCTGCAGCAATGCAAACATTGCAAACCCGTTTCCTTGGTCAACATGGACTATAAAATATTTGCTAAATACTAGCTTTAAGAATTGACCCTATATTAGCTGACCCTATTGGTTTGGAATAATCAGGGGGCATATTATCAAGGGGGTTTATCTCCACTTTTTTGGCTTTAAAAGCCAAGAAAGCGGAGATAAAATTATCTCCCTATTACCAAGCTGTCGCTAACACCAGTTAGCGATAGCTAATAGGAGATAGCGACCATCTTGGGCCCCGCTTTGCATGTCAGTGATATTTATCACTAATGACATGCAAAGTGGGCGTGCCAAGATGTTAGCGACTGGAAACAGTCGCTAACATCGCTATCTCCTATTACCAACTTTTGGAGATATTCGCGCTAAGCGCGAATATCTCCAAAAGCTAACACCTGCCCAGGAGCAGTTCTTAGCCATGTTATTCAATGGGAGGTGGATAACATGGCTCGATAATGCATGAATATCGCTGACTTTTCAGCGATATTCATGCATTGCGGCCGTTTTTTATCGCATTTGCGATAAACCTTGCTAATAGCAAGGTTTATCTGCGATAAAAATCGCCGATTTGCGGCGATAATTTTTGTCTCTAAACAAGCTAGAGACAAAAATTATCGCTAGTTGTTGGTAATATGCCCCCAGGTTCTGTAAAGGGACATTTGGCATCTGATAATACCTCCATTTTTTTTAACACTTTGACTAAGATCCCACAATTGGATTATTTCCTAGTGGCTATTAATGTAGATGCTGAAAAGGCCTTTGATAGTATTAGTTGGGATTGTATGCTCCATATTTGAAAGTAGCCTGGCTTTTTACCCAAAATGTTTAATCTAATCTTTTTATTATATCCTGCTCCAAGAGCTGCCACTTTTGCAAATAGTGTATTCTCTGACTATTTCCCCTTAGAAGGAGGGGTATGTCAACGCTGCCCTTTAACTCCCCTTCTTTTTATTATTGCTTTAAAACCCTTTCTAACCAAAGTTAGAAAAACCAATAGTATACAACAAATATCATCAGTATAATCTGACTTTTTTATTTACTTATCACCAATTTTAATGTTGTGATAAGTAATTAAAAATGTCAGTTTATACTGATGATATTTGTTGTATGAAACATTGGAAGAGATTCCTCAGGATTACAGGAATCTCTTCCAATGTATCAAGATCAAGTCTCAACTTTTTCTTTACTTTCTGGGTACAGGTTAAATTCAGACAAATTGGAAATATTACCTGACAATACACTTTGAACTAGGCAACAGTTTGCTTATGTGGATTTTGTTTGGAAAACTGATAAAAGTAAATACTAAGGTTTATAAATCACTGGAATTATCAAAGATACAATAAAAATACATTTTGAATGTATATTTAAGAAATTGGATGATCTGATTTTGAGATCGAATCCTTTATTTCTTTTTGGATGGGGAGGATTTGATTCTATGGTGTTAACACCTTTAGTACTGCATACCATTTCTATAATTCCAGTTCACATTTCCAACTTTTATTTTACAGAAATGGATTTTCCGCTCTATAACTTTTTTAAGAACTAAGAAAAAGTTGTGATTGGCTTGTTTTGAAGAAGGTTAAACAGGATGGTGGTCTAAATTTTCCAAATTTCAAACAGTATCATTCTGCTTTTTTCTTGAAGCAAGCAGCTCACTGGGTCAACTAGGATGAACATTCTCTTCTTCCTTTATGGTTACCGTTGGAGAGGTATCTTATTTCTCCCTTCGATTTTAAGGAAATATTATTCTTTATGACAACATTTTCTAAGATATCTTTGTCTGTAATTATCCGGTCTTGTAACCTTCTGAGGCCCTTGTTGTTTCCTACTATTTTTTCACCTGATAATTTTTACCAGAGTTCTCTCTGGTACCATAATCTTAATCAAATTAATAATCAGCCCATATACTTGAAATCCTGGAGTGAAAGAGGAATTTGTTGGGTATATCAGTTATTAGAAAACTCTATGATTTTGCTCTTTATAGACTTCCAATAGAAATGTCTGTACCTAAATCATTTGAGAACAAATATATTTTATTATGTAATTTTCTATCTAGCTCACTGTGACTGCGGCTGCGATTCCGACATGGTCCCCAAGGCCCATTGGGCTACAAGCTATAAGGCTACACGACCACAAGGCTAAAAAGCAATAAGGCTACAAGACCACAGGTCTGAGGAGCACAAAGGCATAAGGTATAAGGCACTCTAGGAGACACTACTTGAGCAAGCACTCACAGCTCTCACTGCATGCAATGGATTCATCTGGACCCATCTGACCTGACCCGAGTGGATTGTACAACAGCCTGCCAGTTCTTGCAACTATTAGCCCATGCAGGCAACATCTAAGCACCAATCCAATCCAGACCCAGTCTAGACCCAGCCCACACCCACCGAGGAAACAAGGACAACGAGGCGAGGGTACTCAAGAACAGGCAGAGTCATCCAAGGAAAACAAGGAAACCATGTGGAGCTGTATGGTAGACACCTCAAACAGGCAAATATAGGAAAAAAGAAAAAGAAAAAAGAAAAGAGAACAAGGCAGCGACCATCTGTCAAGGACCAGTTAAGTAAAAGTGGGGAAAAGTTAGAAGGGGTATTGGCAATAACTACAATAATGAGATAGGAGAAGGCAAGGCAGCAGGTGGTAGTGAACCCTAATAAGAAAACATGCAGGGCAACAAGGAAGGCACTTTCCCAAAAAAGCAAAGAAGAACAGATGAAGAAGAAGGAGGAAGAAATCCTCCCGATCTCATCGCACCTCACCAGCCTGCAGGCACCACTAACCACTAAGGCAAGTGGTGCAATCACCCAGACTATTCTGGCCAAATCAAATCATCAACCATACATATACACTAAATTGTCCTAAAAGACGCTTGGCCAGCTTTGTGCCTGGGCAGCGACAAAGAAAGTCATTTCCCTACTCCTCTCCAACTAATCAAAGAACACCAGATAGTGCAACAGCAACTGAAGGTGGACTGTGGAGAGCCTGTAGTTGTCAGGGAAAGTTTATGCGCAGCAGGACTATGGGATGCAAGCCAAGAAGAAGAGAAGATTAAAGGGGAACAAGGAACTTGGACAAACAAAGAAGCAAAGAGATACAGAACCAACCAGCGCTGATCGCACCAAAAAAACATTGATGAACCAAATGGGAGGGAGAAAGACGGCCCAGGACTGTCCACAAGTTATGCAGCGGCAATGGAAGAAGAAGGAAATGAAAGCCCCAACAATCATATCCCTCCCAGTCACATCAAGGAAGAAACTCCAGATAAATGGTTACCACACCAACTGGGAAAAGAGGAGGGGAAGTTACAAGTACGTGGAAACACCACTAATGATAACACCATTTTAAGGGAAGAAACAGGACCTCCTGTACTCCCCCAACAATACCAGGGACATCCAGAAGAGGACTTCAATCAAGAAAAGCAACACAACCTCTCATCCCCATTTGCGCATGAGACCACGGAGGCCACGAAGGGTAACAAAGACCCCACACACATGTCAACCAAAATGGCAGATGGAAAAATTCAACTCACTTCTCAAACAACAATGCCAGAATGGCCGGACCAACCAACCCAGGAACAACTGTGTGGCCAACTCCTGGAAGGCACTGCACAAGTCAATCCAAACAAAGAATCACAAGGGCCATACATTTCAACAACTCAGGAAACAAAAGTCATCTTACCTCACACCAGAGGAATGGGAGGAACTGGTTGCCTAAAACTCTCTCGCCCCCCCAAGTTGAACCCCAAGGAAGAAATAGCTCTCCAAAGCTTAACACCAGACAGGACAAACTGCAGGAAAAAGAAGACATTTGGACCACAGCTGCACATAACGCAAATGTCAATAAATGCCATGCAATACCAGTCCAACAAGATGGACATCCAACTGTCAGTCCTCAATTCGCTCTCGAGCTTCGTCGCAAACATCTATGACAAATTGTCAGATCTCAACAATCTGATCAGAAGGGCAGAATCGAGACACAAATTATACAGGCCAGCTGCACCTGTGTAACGATCATAGATAAGCTGGCAACTCTACCAACAGTAATGGACAATCTCCTCTCTGACATAAGAGATGCTGTAACATATAAACCAGCAAAAAAAACAGACCCCACAAGAAAGGTTGAGCAACAACTAACAAACTTAACAAGTTTACTCCGGATCTGACATCAGAAGAAAGGCTGCCAGAGGAGAGCTTGGACCCAACAAGAACAGATGCAAAAAAAACAACGAGTCAAAGATCCCCAACATCCTCAAACAGCAACACAGTATTCAAAAGTAATCTCCCTGGAATTATTGTTTTAACAACTAGTTTGCAAACCTCCAAACAGAGGAGGAAACAGAGGAGGAAGGTGCAAAACCAAAAACTAACACAGACTATATCACCCTGCAGGGGCAAGCGCTATGGTTCTGGAAAAGATCCAAAGGAAGACCCTCAAGACACTTCAATGCAGGTGGGTGATGCGATAGAACCTGATCAAGAGTCATCAGAATGCCTGACTCGGAAAGAGGGGATGGAAGCAAAAGGAAGCATCTCCCCTAATATATCTACAAGCGGTGGCAAGACCCAAAAAGTGAATTCTGGAAAGGCAGAGGAAGCACACAAGGGGGTACAATTATAACTGGCCTTCACACTGAGACAGACCCAGCAAGTGGAAGGTGCCCACATGGTCCGGCAATAACAACATCAAGCAGATGTATTAATAGTTAAACAGGACTCACCAATCGAACAAACAACGCATATGGGCTCTACAACAATTGTCCACATATTAAATAGGGAATACATTCTACACCTATTAAGGTCCATCAGCAGCTTGAAGAATCTAAAAACCAATGACCTAGAGTCAATTGAATTTGTTGAGTCTCCAGATCAACCAGGAGGAGAAGCAACTAAAACAGTTTGGGCCACACCAGGCCTAGCCAAAAAAGTTTTTAAAGAACATACTAAACTCAATGCCTGGAGCATTAAGCTACGGCCCTTCACCAAACCAAGATACCTGGAGCCCCAACTGCCAATGCAGAAAATCAAAAAGAACCTGGGCAGGCTCAACCGAGTACATGTTCATACTCAGTGCTGTGAGGAGCCAGCAGCAAAAGTCCAGAGAGCAAAGATTTTGGAGACCTGCAGACTTACAGAACAAATGTAACCAAAAGCAAAGTCCCACAATAGTGGAGTTGGTTATCTAGGACTATAGACACTAAGGGCCAGAGCTACTACGCGCAAAATAGCACCTCGCAATTTGTGAGTCTTTTGCAATTCGCAATTTGTGAGGAGCTATTTTGCATGTACAACATTGTTTTGACCACTGTTTGCAATTCCAAATGCAGTCACAAATTGTGAGGCTCCTTAATAAGCATGGGCGTAAAATCCATTCCGCTCGCGGAATTTGCGGATTTTCGGCAAATTTGCAATCTGTGAATTCTCGCGAATTTGACGAAAATTCACAAATTCGCACAAAGCAGATTTTTTTGCTTGGTCGCACTTGACAAATACAATATTATACAATTTTGCGGCCTGCGGCGTTCACTTACCGTCATTCAGCGTTTGAAGAGTTGTTTTTCTCCATGTTTGCGTGTGCTGCGCCATTTTGGATCTTGCTGCGGGATCCCGCGGGAGAGTGTCGACCGCGATTACGTCATCGCGGCTTGCCACCTTGCACAGCGAGAGTTTGTCAACGCGAGTACGTCATAAAGGCCCGTGATCACGCATCGCGGGAGTAAACACTTGCAAACACGTAGATGCGGCAGGCAGCGACAACCTCGCAAATGCGAAATTGCTAAATTTGCAATTTCGCACAAGACATCCACCAGCAGGCAGCATAAACCTTCTGAAAATGATGATTTTTATCAGAATAACTCCTCAGGTTGACATTTGCCTGCACTTTTTTTTACAAGGAGTCCATTTTGGGAGGGGTGGGAGGAAGGAAGTGCCCCACAATCTCCAACTTCCTGTTCCTGTCCAGCAGGCTCCTCCCAGTGCTTTCTTCATGTGCTGGTCACTTTGATTTGGATCTTGACCTGGAAGGATTACTTTTTGTGGATGCTGCTGGATATTTGGATTTGAGGCCTTTTTGACTTTCTTTGGATCAGTTTTGGATTAGAAATTTCACAAGTAAGTTCGTTTGGGGCATTACAGTTGCTGCAACTACAATTTTGGAACTTTTTCAGAACATTAAATAAAATATATTGTGGGTAGCCACAGTAGTATCCAGTAGGACCAGGGTTAGTTATGGGTGCATGATACAACTGTTTTGTTGAATTTCAACATGATTTAGGGCATGGATGGCCTTGGATTGTGGTGATTTTTGTGTGTTTTTCGATTTTTGCGCTGTTGTTGGGGCCTTTTGCCCAGGGGTACTCAGTGGTGCATGGACTGAGTCTCTCTGTGGGGTCTCTTTAAAGTAAACATCATGGAGGGCATGGATGGCATTGGATTGTGGTGATGTTTGTGTGTTTTTCGATTTTTGGGCTGTTGTTAGGGTCTTTTGCTCAGGGGTACTCAGTGGTGCATGGACTGAGTCTTTCTGTGGGGTCTCTTTAATGTAAACATCATGGAGGGCATAGATGGCATTGGATTGTGGTGATGTTTGTGTGTTTTTCAATTTTTGGGGGTGTTGTTGGGGCCTTTTGCCCAGGGGTACTCAGTGGTGAATGGACTGAGTCTTTCTGTGGGGTCTCTTTAATGTAGACAACAAGAGAGATGACTGGGCTGTTCCTAGGGGGAGAAAGAAAGGAGAAGGTCACTAAGGTATAATCCAATGCGCCTTGCTTTCATCCATTATGCCCAGGGTTACTCAGTGGTGCAGGTACCTAGTCTTTCTGTGGGGTGTCTTGAATGTAAACATCATGGAGGGCATGGATGGCATTGGATTGTGGGGATTTTTATGTGTTTTTCGATTTTTTGGGGTGTTGATGGGGCATGGCCATGTGGGTGGGGGCCATTTGGAGGACTGGTACAGGCAGGGCCAGGCCATGTGGTGGGGGTCAAGGGGCCATTTTGAATCCAGGCAGTGTGCTTTGTGCCATAGGCCTGCATCCAATGTGCCTTCCTTTCATCCATTATGCCCAGGCCTGCACCCAGGCCTGCACCCAGTCTGCCATGCTTTCATCCATTATGCCCAGGGGTACTCTGTCAGTGGTGCATTTTATTGGTCTTTCCATTTTGGGGGGTGGGTATAATAAAAATGCTTACTTGCAAACTATTCATTGAAGCGCTACATATGCAACATTTATTTAACTGATGTTCCTCTGGCTTTGTTTGCTTTCAGGTGCAGAAAGACGAATCATCAGCCTCATCGTACCTCATCAGTGCCAGGAAGAAGTCCTGCTGCAGTGTGTGCAGCACAACGTCACGTGTGGCCACAGACAACTCTGCAACTTGTGCAACTGCGGCCTGCTGTTCTGACATCTGAAGAAGATGGCCCCAAAACAAGTTGCCCGTAGCTCATCTAGCAAGAAAGCTGCCAGTAAGGAGCAGAAGAAGCAAGTGGCGCCACTTACCAAGGAGACTGGTGTGCCGACCGCCGCATTTTTTGGGAAAAAAAAGTACGCCTGCAGCAGGAGCGGGGTCTGCTGGGGACCAAGCTGGGAGCAGCACCTCCGCTCCATTGGGCTCAGTGCCACCACCACCACGCCAACTTAGGTCCAAGCCCTTGAGTGCTGCAGAGGCAGCCAGTATAGTTGTTCAATCACCATCGACCAGTGATGTTGGCTCATCGCAAGAAAGTAGCAGCATCCCTCAATCAACACAGGTTGTTGTAACTCATCTGACGAGTGTTCAACAACCACAGCCGCAACAACACCATGTGCAAGTACAAGCCCAAGTACATGTGGAAGGAGAGGCGGCGCAAGGAGAGGCGCAAGCAGAGGTGCATGGAGCGGCACAAGTGCCCACAATAGTTGCTCCTCCCGAAGTAGGGGCACATCAGGAAATCGACATTCAAGCCGAGGTATCATATGAGTAAGCCACTCCTCCTGATGATTCATTGTCTTCCAGATCCCCAGCAAGGAAAAGATCAAGGATGGTGTCTACATCTTCTTCAAGCCCCCTTCCTTCTGATGATATGGATGAAAATTGGGAACCACCAGTGCTGTCTGAGAGTGAGGCACACTATGATCTGACAAAGGTAGCTAAGCGTAAAAGGAAGGTCCCCGAAAGTCTCAAAGTTATGGAGTGTGATGATGACGCTGAACAAGAAGTGGCGTATACTCCTGCTGATGAAGTCTCTCACGACGACGACGCAGTCATCATAGACGTCACTCCAACCTCAGCGGGCATGCAGCAAACAGACATTTTTACCCTATCCCGAAATGCTGCTGAGCGTGATGTTGGCAACGTGTCAATGGTACCACCACCAATGCAGTTAACTAGTACACCACCACCTACAGCTTCCATATTTTCTCGCCAGAAGGGACCTCCATCCACCTCGACCTCCATTTCCTCAATTAGTGGTGCTGGAAGTGCACAACGTACTAAATGTCGGCAACACAGATCCTCCACTTCATCTGGCATTAGCAGCATTCCCAGTATCACCTCCTCCGTCCCCCACAGACATTTGAAGTCCGCAGTTTGGGACTTCTTTAGTGTCAGCCCAACAAGGAAAAACATAGCCATTTATACCATTTGTAAGGTTCGAGTTAGTCGTGGTAAGCTTGGTACCAACTATGGTACCAGAGGCCAGAGAGGTCATCTTGAGAGACAGCACACTGTCAAATGGCATGCGCTCCTAAGGGAGATCAAGGCAGCCCGAATTGCAAGTCAACAAATTATATCCGTTGATGTTTCATCTGCTGATGACGAGGAGGAAGAGGCGTCAAACATTTCTTCAGTTACACCCAATACCCCTGTCAGCAGCACACCCCCTGCAAGGTATATGAGCCAAACTAAGAGTGTGGGAGAGAGTGAGACACCAATGCAAAAAAGTTCATCATCACTGAGCGTAACTGGGTCGAAGAAGTCATCATCATCCCGTAAAATGGTCCAGCCCACCATTAGAAGCATGTTGTTTTCAGATGCGCCATTTGAACGCAACCACCCAACGGCGCGTCTGTATAACACTAAGCTGGCTAAAATGCCTGGACCTTCTACCTTTTTCTTTTGTGGAGGGGTGGGTTTTCTTGAAATGGTGGCAACGCTCTGCCCTAAATGGAAGGTTCCTAGCCGGTTCTATTTTGCCAGAGTTGCGGTTCCAGCACTACATGAAGATGTGCTGGAGGTGATTGGGGCAGCTTTGCAGAAGAGTGCTGTTCACACTATACATCTGACAACAGACATGTGGACCAGTTTCCAAAACACTGATTACATGTGCATCACTGCACACTGGTTCTCTTTTTCAGGGGTTAAAGCAAAGTTAAACGCAGGTGTTGACATGGACAAAGTTTATAAAGCTGCTAGGAAACATGCAACAATAGCCATGTTTGCCATGGAGAAAACTCATACAGGAGAAAACATTTTGCATGAGTTTAACACAAAGGTCTTTGAATGGCTGTCACCAAGAAAACGCATGATTGGTTATGTTTCCATGGATAATGGCGCCAATGTAGTTAAGGCCATGGATAAGGGTAACTATTTCAGAGTGCCGTGTTTGGCGCACTGAATAAACCTGGTTGTTAAAAAATTCTTGAGTGAAGAAAGTCCAATCTCCGAGTTACTGACCCCCTGCCGAAGAATGTGCACACATTTCAACCATTCTTTTAAGGCCCGGAAGCAGCTGAGGTGCCTGCAACATGAACGTAAAGGGCCAGTGAAAGCACTCATCCAGGAGGTGGCAACACGTTGGAACTCAACCTTCTACATGCTTGAGCGTCTGTATGAGCAGTATGCGGTAGTCGATCAGTATTTCTTTAAACTGGGTACACCTATGATAGACATGAGGATACAGGTGGAACAATGGGAGCTAGTTAAAAGCCTGACAGACATGCTTCATCCTTTTGAGGTCTTCACGCGTGCAGTCAGCAGGGAGGACTGTAATTTGGGAAAAGCTATCCCATTGTTGCGCATGCTAGAGCACCAACTGAAGGCGGTGTCTTCTACGTTTGAAAAAGATGGAAAGGAAGAAGCATTTGAGTTGGCGGAGAAGTTATTACAGCGCCTACTTCGCGATGATCGTCTTGAAATGATCCACACAGAACAGCATTACATTTCTGCTACTATTCTGGATCCACGGTACAAAAAGGCAGTGGCAGGCAGAGTATTCTTTCCTTTTGATGACGCAGATGTTACAAAGTACAAACATTGGCTAGCTGTGTCAGCCACTCGGTTTGAAAGAGAACGGCAGGAAATTGAAGGAAAAGGCAGTACATCAGCATCAGCAGGCCATCCGCAGTCAAAAAAATCCACTTCTGCATCTGTGGCAGAAGTGAGTGATTTTCCCTCTCAGCCGCTCACGACACCAGCAACCGTATCATCTGCACCAGACACAACAGTAATATTGTGTGAAGAAGAGGATTGGCTAACTCAGCTTGGATTTGCTTCTCAAATGGTCCCAGAAAAAAGTAAGCAAAGTGGAGGAACCCTGGAGAACCTTGAGTCGATGGTGCAGGTCTATCTGAATGACTCAACAGAGGTCCATGTTCCTCATGACCCATTGGCGTATTGGCATGGGAAAACAGATGTGTGGCCAGAGATCACCAACCTGGCTATAAATTACTTGTCTTGCCCACTCGCAAGCATGTCTTCTGAACGTGTTTTCAGTGCTGCTGGTGGTATTGTAACTTCCAAAAGGACCCGCCTCTCGCCCAAAAATGTGGAGAGGTTAACAATGATCAAGATGAATCAGCACTTCATACCACCAGATTACAAAATACGAGAATGCACGCAGGAAGAAGACGAGGAGGACACCAACTTAGATGAGGGAAGTTCTTCCCTGTTAACTGACCTACTCCCGTCTGAATTAGCAGAGTTTGAGGACAAGCTCTTCTTCCCTGACACCGCGCCCTGAAAATGAGTCAATGAATCACTAACTTTCTTTTTCGTCCTTATTCACTTTTATTCCTCTGTGTCTGTCTTTATTTGTTTAGCAAAATCTATATAAAAAAAAACTTTATTCACCTAATCACAAAAACAAGCCCATCAGCAGAACTGTCTTCACTTATTTGCTTATTGATTTGAAGGTGCCACAGTCTGCATTCCTCAGGTTCACAAGTTCACAAGAACATGCTCCTCTATCCTCCTCCTCCAGACTCCTATTTCCCTCAAAGCAGATGGCTGGATTACGCCCAATGAAGAAAGACTCTGCACTTGTGGGGGTGTTCTACTTCTTTGCGGGTGAGTTGACGGGTCTGGGGCATTGCTGTGAAGGCTAATACCGGCTAAAAGTGGTTTGGAGAAAATTGGAGCAGAAAAGGTTTTTGCGCTTTTGATCACTTGCCTGTCTTTGGGGTGCTGTTTGGGGGGGCTTTTAGGTTGTTGGGGTGGGTTTTGGGGTCTGTGAGCACTGCTGGCACATTCTAATGTTGATTGCATTTGTTTTACATGAAATCCATGGTGGAAAAGGGGAGTTAGGGCTTAGCTGCAGAGCTCATTTGGACTTCATTCCAGGTAGGCCCACAGTTTCCTAAGTGTGTCTTTTCCCTGTTTTGCTTTTCGGCTTTTTGGGGTGGTGAAACTTGTTTTTGCCCGGGTTCACGGGTCTGGGGGCCTTGCTTGGAAGGTGTAATACTGGCTAAAAGTGGTTTGGAGAAAATCGGAGCAGAAAAAGTTTTTGCGCTTTTGATCATTTGCCTGTCTTTGGGGTGCTGTTTGGGGGGCTTTTAGGTTGTTGGGGGTGGGTTTTGGGGTCTGTGAGCACTGCTGGCACATTCTAATGTTGATTGCATTTGTTTTACAGGAAATCCATGGTGGAAAAGGGGAGTTGGGGCCTATCTGCAGAGCGCATTTGGCCTGAATTCCAGGTAGGCCCAAAGTTTTCTATGTGTGGCTATTCCCGGGTTTTGCCTTTTGGCTTGTTGGGGTGTTAAACTTGTTTTCGCCTGGGTTGACAGTTCTGGGGCCATTGCTGGGAAAGTCTAATACCGGAAAGAAAGTGTTTTGGAGACAATCCCTGGGGAAAAAGGTTTTGCATTTTCTGAGATTTCGCTCACTCTACCGTTTTCGGGGGGCTGTTTGTGGGGGTTCCTGGTGTTTGTGGGGGGCTTTGCGAGTCTTGGAGCAATGGTGGGTATGGATACTTTTGCTTGCTTGCAAGTGGTTTGAATACAATCCATGGTGGGTAAGGGGGGATTTGGGCCTACTTTACTTTCAAAGTACGTTTGGTCACCATTTTCTGCTAGGCCTCTGACAGGTAGCAGTATCACCTAGCTTGAGGGGAAAGATCCGCTAAATTAATTCGCCTACACTTATTTATCCTTCAAAAGGAGACTCAGACAGAGTACGCACTTTCAAAAATATTGTACTGTCTATTAGGAAACTCAAAGTGTGACTTTTTGCACTACACAGCGTACATACCTTATATTTATTTGTCAGTGGTGTTCTAATATAACTTCCTGTTTTTCCATCAATAATTACAGGCCGGGTTTCAGCCTGTGCAATGGGAAAAAAAGGATGAAGTCAGGCTTCACATTAGCGAGCCGCAATTCAGCATCCGCCAGGCAGGCAGTGGACAGGGTGTCTTCTGGTCACCAACATTGATGGACTGAAGGAGTCCCGCTAATAAGAGGAATGGTTGGATGCATGCAACTTCCCAAATTCAACAGGACAACTACAACAACATACAGATACAGTATCCGTTCTTTTCAAATTATCTTTTAAATAATGTTATTGCTGTGAACTTCTATGAGTGTGACTCTGCATTTCTTTGATCTCTGCTTCTAAATTCATCCCTACAGCCATTGTATAGGTTTTACTTCTGCTATTTTTCAAACCTAATTTAATGTACGAAGTGTTACTCTGAGTGCAGAGATAGGCAAGTGAAAACGTATAATTACTGCAGCGCTGTACTGTTGCATTCTTTCATTCACGGTTGTCTAAAGTACTACTTACTTTTCAGTAACCATGCATGCAGTAGTGCATGCACTTCCTTTATGTCACTTAAAAGATTTAGGGATAGCTTTGTACCCAAAGATTTGTTTATCTTCAATTATTGTTTGTCCATGCTGTGCTTTTTTTTTCTTCTCTCAACAAAACTTTCCCCAAACCCCCCCATTTCCATCCATTTTCCAAACCCTAACCCTCTTCCCCCGGGCTGTGTGGTTTTGATTGATGTGTGACTAAATGACAGCAATAATTCCACACACTTGCTGGGGAGGATAAGGTCATAGCAACAGGCTGGTGAAGGAATCCGAGGATATATCTTACTCAGCTTGACACAGACCCATGACTATTGGCAAATGAAAGCAGATTTTCATGTGCGCCATCAACTTGATTGCTCATCAAGAACATCCTCATACTAGGCGTGGCAAATGATTACGCTGCTGTGTCCTTCACCTTCAGTACTATTTCTTGTAGTAGTAGCCAATGTCAAAGAAATTCAACGCAAGTAGTAGTTATACTTTCAATACTTTACCATTTGTTAGGCTACATTGTGGCACTGTTCTAGTGTACTGTCACCTGCTATATTCTCTATCGTACAGTTCTAATGCTACGGTAAGGACAAACACGGTTTCATTTTCTTTTTTTTCAGATGCTGCAACTGCCACTGTGTAACACCACGAGTACCACCGCAATGATGACATTTCATCCGCCCAGGATTGCCAACCTTAATCGCCATTTCCCGTGCAGTCAGCCCTGTGCCTAGCCCTATTTCCAAACACAAATTACAGGTAAGATAAGCGTTTGGGGGGAGGTAGTATAATGGAGTATTAGGAGAGACGATAGACTGACGGTCCTAGGACTATTGAATTCACTTACTCTGTGAGAGGCACTTAGTTTTGAAAAAATGTGGGCAATTACTTATACAACTTGAATCAAGATGCCACTTAAGTTTCAGGAAAACAAACTTACTGTTAAACCCCCACCCACCAGCCACAAAAGCAGTAAAAAACACGTATGCTAAGATAAAGTTTAAAGTATATTTATATCCCTAGCATAAATAATCTCCCGCAAGACCCAACCCACCCCCCCTCCCGAACCCCAACGAATGTCCGTGAAAACTAAGTCCAAAAAAGTAGAAAACCCAACTCCCAATTCCCACCCCCCAGAAGTCTTTAAAAAAGGGGCAAGGGACAGTCTCCGCCTACTGCTGGCTGCTGTTGACTTTTCGGGCTAGGTCCGCATGCTCCTTGCGGAGGGTCTCGAGCAGGGTTTTGGTGTTAAGCAGCTCCTGCTCGAGGTAGGACACCCTCAGTGAAAGGCAGTGCAACCTTTTTTTGGTACTGCTGTGGGGGGCAGCTGATTTTTTTGCTGCTCGGCAGTGGCGGGTGGCTGCGGTACCCCGGCTCCGTACCGCTGGAGACCCAGGGAGCGTGGAGGAGGATGCAGCTGTACCGGTCGATGTTGTGGTCGACTGCGTGTCCCCCTCCTCCTGGGCCACCAGCCGCCGATATTCTGCGACAGTCGCCTACAGCCTCCGTTGCCGGGCCCTTTTAGCCAGCTCCTTCGTGTTGGTTTGGAAGGAGCATCTATATGAAGAAAGAAAGACATAGTCTGTAACCAATGCTCTTTAAGATTAACACAAAATGATTCAGCAGAAAGTTGTGTCACAGTAGAACTAGCAACTTGCAAGCGCAGTGCATAACTATTGTGGCCAGTATCTATCTAACCTCCCACTTCTTCATCCTTGCTCTAACATTAGTGGGAGTTCAAGGAATCATTCTACGAGCACTATGGACTCACTCCATTAGAGTCGACTATGACAGTACAGCAGTCTTCTTCTTCTTCTTCTCTCTTGTTTAGCAAAATTGGTACGTTAACTTCTGCAATCCGGCATAATGCCAGCACAGTCAACTTGCACCTGAGAAAAACAGACGCCCGCCATGATGAGTGAGACAGACTTGCGTTACTGTACCGGTCCAGTACATGCAGGTGGTGATGCTCTTACTTTTCTATTATGGGTGGCACTGAGCATACTTTGTTACAAGGGCTACTGCTTAATTAATTTAACTTTCACCCTACAGTGCCAATGAATACTAGAAAAGGAAAATGAAGAAGATACATAATCTGATTATCTATCACTGCACATGGTATGTATTTGCTTACATATGGGATGACTTTAGGTGCTTTGCTTTTTATTGAGTGAACAGTGATACATCCACACATGAATGACTGAGTTCTACTAAACTTATTAACAGAGGTAGTGAGTGGCCATCGTAATAGCCGGATATATGCTGTGCTTGCAATACAAACTACTGCTACTATTCATGGTAGTATTCGGACAAAATTAAAACTTCTTTTCCTTCCCTTTCCTACACTGGAACGGACGTGCGGGTGCGGTGTTACATGCTCTTCAAAGTAACACTTAGTTCATCCAGTGACCGTCTACTCTCTCTAGATACACATATGCTATCTAAGAGTCAGAAAGTACCATAATCCAGGCATCCATCCATTCAAACTATATGTCAATCATTCTTCTTCATGTCTCTCATCTGGACAAACCTTACGTTTTCTCACGGGAAAACAACCTTTTCATTTTATTTGGGAAACCGCAAGCCATACATCCGTGCTTGACTTGCATTTGAATTTCAACCAAAGGATATATTGCGCACACATACAGTTTCTGATTCACCCACCAAGGCTGTTCTCCTTCCACCCTTCCTTGCTTCATCCTTCACCCAGCCATGCATCATATTCCTTCCCAGCCACCTCGGACACCGCTCAAACACTTATCATTCTTCTTTGTCAGTCATCATTAATTTTAACTTGCTCGTCCTTCCACACTTACTTACACCCTTCTTTCGCTTTTCGTTCATCCCATCCATCAAGTTCATCTCAGATCTGATTTGGATTCTCAAAAAAAAAATACACCGCTGAGTTGAAGTACATTTAGAGGAGGCTACTACCTGGTTGATAAAAACTTTGTTCTAAATTTGAAAGTCTTCTTAACAATATAGTAACTTAACTGTACAACATATATACTACACCCGTGCAGAGAGCACACTCTGCAGGCTGCAATCTCAATAAGTAAGGAATATAAGAGCTTACCACTGCCTGCCACTACCGTGGCAACCTTCACAGCAGTTTCCTCCGGCACATGCACCGCTTCCTCCCCAGAAGTATCCTCCTCCACCTCCGCGCTGGCCCCGGCACCAGATGTTCCACCTACAAAGTACATTTAAGAATGTTAGATGTCATAGACATATACCACTCACTAGTATTTTGTCTAGGAATGAAGAAATGTGAATACAGAAACCAATCTAATAATTTGTGACTGTCTACTCTAAAGTAAAAATGTCCATTTTTCCAGGGAAGGGTGTTGCCTTGCTGCACTTTTTGGCACAACTGATGAATGCTTGCTTTTTAACACGCACCATTTTTCTCATAACAGACAGAAGCTTCACTTCTAAGAACAAGAGCAAGATCAGATCATCATCACTAGGACGGAGTGACCAACGATTCAGAACCAAAAAGAAAAATTAAAGTTCAAACCAGGTGAGGGCTCGGCTCGCCCACAATAAATGTGTGAAATAAATGACTAAGTAAGCACTTTCCCATTTTTAATCAACCGTTTATGTTTTATGACAAACTTGATTTTTATTAAATGTTTTTACTTTCAATAAAGCTTTAAAACTTAAATAGACTCTGTGGTTTTTGGTCAAGAGTGACTGAGAAAAAGGTTTTGCAATTTGCAAGCATGAGTCCGTGCCTCTGACACTTCTGGACTCTGACTCCGTACTCTTGTCCTGCGTTGGATAATCATCATTGGAGATCAATCATCGATGAATTCGGGAGCTAAATGACTCTGCCACACTATCTAGTTAGTAAGGAGATTGGGGGTTCTTCAAAGTCTGTTATCACTGAGGTATGTGGAAAGTCTACCTGCGCCTATTATAATTGATAAACAATGCACTATTTAGTGTCCATAGTTCTGTTTGTGCAGATTTGTCCCTGCAACAGTAGTAGTATGGATTGTCCTCCTATCCAAACCAAAAGTAAAGTAGTATCTTATTCTTTCTTGGTGGTCATTCGCATTTTATTGTTGGGAATTGTCAAAGCATAAACATTTTGAAGACTTGAAAAGACATTATGGACAATCCCAGAGGACTGCACTCAGTTCATAGGCTATTGATGACTAGAATGGGAGTTTCGTTTGACACCTTTTGCCAACTGTGCAATCTTAGTTAGCTACATAGACAGACTAATAAGAATAATCTAGTAATACCACAGGGAGTCATAGTAGAGGCAGGATAAGAATTTAGATACAGTCTACAAGAAGATCAAAGACGATTTAGAAAAAATCGAATGAGGAACTCTAGGAAAAAATAGGTACTCTATATTAAAATGAAAACTTACTTGGGCCAGCAAAGGAGCCCTCGCCTGACCGATCCTGGCCTTCTAAAGCAGCAGCAGCAACCACCTCCTCCTCTGTCCTCTTGCCCCTGGGGGGAGGTGATGTACAACATGAAAGAAAGACAGACCCGAAAACATGGATGATTGTTGTTAACCAAATCAAACAGTTCAAAAGAACAATAACAAAATATTTTGGCGAAATAGCAAATAGACAACTATTCCACGGGATATTATTGACCTATCTCATGTGGTCTACTACGATATTAGTATTGCTTGATTTGCGGACCTTCGACTTGGAAAGTTATGTAACTCACTAAACAAAGTACTAAAAAGGTTCGCCTAGGACTGGCAGGCAGCAGTCCGCAGCACGCGAAGTGACATACAAAATCCATCGTGATTGCAGATCAGTGACAACACTAAAAAGTTTCCTACTACATTAACCAGTCATTAAAATACTCAAACTATCAATCCACCACCACTATTTCTTCTTATTGCCAGGTGTACAAAGGAAGGACTGGACTTGAGTCTGTAGGGGCAGATTTACAAGCCCCTTGCGGCTCTTTAACTCAGTTGTTGCGTGACTTTTGTGACGCAGCGGCAGAACAAAAGAGGCGCCATGGTGCGGCGTATATTAACAACGTGACGCATATGGGAGATGCATCACGTTGTGAAGCCATGCGCCATCAGGGGGCGTTCCGGCGCAAGGGAGGGCGTTCCTGCGCAGGAACGCATCCTAAAAGTGGCTGAGGGAAATCTACAAGATTTCAATCAGTCACTTTTAGGACAATGATGTGTCACTCAAACCCTGTGCCTGCTTGAATCAGACGTTTGGCTTGACGCAGCATTGGGGAGATAGGGAACCCCAGAGCATTGCTGGAGCTGCACCATCGTTGCGACGCAACTCCAGCAATGCGCCGCCTTTACGGCACAGATGCGTAATGCTTCGGTGATGTTTTGGGCCCATGGTGCGCCGCATTCGGCGCACCATGGGTGGTGGTGGCGTGGCGCAATTACTGGGGCATCCCTGCTACTTTGCAGGGATACGCTGGTAATTGCAAATCTGCCCCTTAGTGTCTAGCATTACGCAGTTCTGTAAACTACACTCATACATAGTTTCTCAGGCCAATGAAATGAACACAAAATCGAAAACAAATAAGCATAGTAGCAACGCTACTGAGAAGGAGAGTAGTGCACCTGAAATGCACAGAAGATTTTGAAATATAATTTACCTACAATGTAATCGGCAGCATTATTGCTCTTGATAAAAAACCAAAAATTGCAATATAATAACACACAGAGCAGGAGAAAACAGAGTAGTGATGAAATAGCTACTACTACTCACCAAGGCCGGGGATCTCAACGCCGAGCAGGTCGAGCAAGTCGCGTTCTCGGTCCAGGAGATCCGTCCAACGGTGGGTGGCCTGGTTGTAGGTGCGCCGGACCCGAGAGTGTTCAAACATGGCCCGGCACACCTTCTCCCACCGCTTCCGGTGCTCCCGGAGCCCTTAGCCGCTTGCGATCTTGCCACCTGCCGCAATGGTCCTGGGGAGGCGGCGCTGTACAAAGAATATTAGTGCGGCCACCTCCTCCGCGCTAAAGATCTCCCGTGGCATCACTAGCTCCCCCCTCAAACGCTCGCACGGGAGCCAGGCATGGGGTGCGGGACCCTTCGCCTTCTCGGGGTGCTTCCCGGCTCCCTTTACCATGGTTTGGGCAGAAAGGAAGGTAAATAATAAAGAAGAAATAGAATAGGGAAGAAGAAAAGAAAAGAGTTTAAAAAAGTAGTTTAAAATTAACCAAAAGTAGCAGAAAACACAAAAATATAGAGCTATGAAAATAGAGGGATAGATAATAAGTAAAATAGATTTTAAAAAAATTAAAACAAGCAAAGGATGGCAGAGATTGATAGAGGATACAGAAAGGATGCCCAGAACCATAGCAATGAATGAAAAACAAGATGGCCGCGCCCGTTCACGACCGCGTGGGTAAGTTCGCGCGAGATTTCCCCCGCGATCACACGTGAACTTGTACTAGCGAGCCGCACCTTTTGCGAGATTACACATAGCGCCCGGAAATGTAAATACGTCACGCAAACAAGATGGCAGTGCCCATGTACGTCCGCTAGGGTAACTTCGTGTCATTGCGCTACAAGCGGCTTGCGAAAACGCAAAAAATCACACGAACTAACACGCCGCAAAAAAACAACATGTGGGCACAGCCGTGACCCACAGAACACAAGACAAACCAACGAAAAACAGAATAGCCAAAGGCAGGGTATAAGATGTGTCTGTATGTTTGTAAACACTTATGACAGACTTAGATAACCAATTACACACCATTGATCATTACAATATTATAAAATCATATTGCATATGGTGTTTTTAGTATCATACTAAAAACCCGATATGCAATATGATTTTATAATATTGTAATGATCAATGGTGTGTAATTGGTTATCTAAGTCTGCCCACTTGTTATTTAATGTTTTCAATCACAATTAATTGAACCTATATGAAAATATAGGCGTTTCCAAGTACAGCGCTACCCGTGATCCCCTCGAGGGGCTCCAGTAGTTGTCCGTCGCTGCACTCTCTCCCCATTCTTTCTGATGAGGAGTTTGCCAAGTGGGCACTGCGAGTCAAATCTGGCTCGCCTGCAGACCCGCTAAGATCTGCCCTCTTCAGGGATGTTGCTTTTCAGGGACGCACGATAGTGTGCTCACTGATTAATCTCTCCCTGACCTCGGGCCTTGTTCCCGCCAAGTGGAAGCAAGCGGTGGTTTCCCCGATCCTAAAAAAACCATCTTTGGATCCTTTAAAACCAGAGAACTACCGCCCTATCTCTTTGCTTCCCTGGCCGGCCAAAGTTATGGAGGCCCACGTAAATCTGGCCCTCGCGGAGCATATGACCCGAGCTAATGTCCTTGATCCCATGCAGAATGGGTTCCGTGCTGGTCACAGCACGGAGACGGCCCTTCTGGCAATGGTTGAGCATTTGCGGACTGTGCTGGATGCAGGTCAAACGGCAGCGCTTATTTTATTAGACCTTAGCGCTGCCTTTGACACTGTCTCCCATCGCATCCTTCTACACCGCCTACAGAACATTGGCATTTGTGGTCCGGCTCTGCAATGGTTCCGCTCCTTCCTTAGTGAT
The DNA here is from genome assembly GCF_964261635.1 of Lissotriton helveticus. NCBI lineage: Eukaryota > Metazoa > Chordata > Amphibia > Caudata > Salamandridae > Lissotriton > Lissotriton helveticus. Next base: position 1,993,826,546 of record NC_136059.1, on the reverse strand, counting down.
CGCTCCTTCTGCGTTGCCACCCCTCCCTTCCAGTCCAAGTACCATCCTTTGGACCTGGGGGTTCCCCAGGGCTCCTCGCTGAGTCCCATGCTTTTTAATCTGTACGTGCAGCCGCTGGCTGAGGTCGCCAGGCAGTGGGGCCTTACCATGGTCTCTTATGCCGACGACACTCAGCTAGCGGTTACGATCAGCGGGGATGCCGAGCAGGATGCCCCCAGGTTCCGAAATGGACTGAGAGAGGTGGCCAGCTGGATGAATAACAACTGTCTCCAGCTGAACGCGAAAAAAACGGAGGTGATGATCGTTGGAAGAGATGCGGACCACTGGGGGGACAGATGGTGGCCACCTGAGCTGGGGCCGGCCCGGCACCAGTTTTGGAACTCAGGAATTTGGGAGTGTGGCTTGACCACACATTAAGCTTTGTGACCCATACCAAGAGAGTGGCGGCAGGCTGTTTTGGTGTATTACGCGGCCTAAGACCTGTGCTCAAATTTTTTGATGCCCCAACAAGACAGCTGGTCATCCAAGCAATGATTATTTCCCGGTTGGACTACGCTAGTTCACTCCTTCTTGGAGCGAACCAAGCTGAGATCCTTCGTTTACAACGGGTACAGAACGCAGCGGCTAGGGCGGTGGTCGGTCTGCCTCGGACTTGTTCCACCTCTAATACTCTTCGGTCCCTGCACTGGCTACCGATTAAAAAGAGAATTCACTTTAAGGCTCTTAGCCTGGTCTTTAAAATTCTGCAAGAGTCGGCACCAGAGATACTTAATAAACTTATCTCTCCCTACGTTCCAACTCGTTCACTCAGATCTCTCGGTCAATCCCTTGTGGTTGTCCCCCGCTTCAGACTCAGCCGGATGGGTGGACGCTCTTTTCGAGTGAAAGCTGCGACTCTCTGGAATGCACTTTCCTTGGAAATCCGCCTCTCGGACGATTTATTATCTTTTCGTAGGGCCCTGAAAACCTTTTTGTTTTAACTCTTTCTTGTTTCAGCATCCTTGCTTCTTTTGTTGCTGGTTTTAGTGTTGTGTTATGTCCTCCTTTCCCTGCACCAGGACGCTCCTTCGCTGGAACATCTGTGCGCATTAAAAATGTTAATAACATAACATAACATAACATAACATAACAAAATAAATTCTTGTCCGGCTGGACAAAAGACACACGATACATTTAAGCGTATGAATATTGTGTTCCTCTATTTTTCCTTCCAAAATAGGGACCATTGTTCTTTAAAATACGTTACTGCCCAAGGTCCCTATGGCATACCTTCTGGGTTTACCTTGTTTTGTAAAATAGCAAAAAAACAAATCGCATATTCTCACGAATTCGCGGCTTCCGAATTCGATCTCGCACAAATTTGCGCCCCGCGAATCAAGAGAAATTGCAGAAAAAAGTTTTTTGCAAAACTGAAAGCACTCAGCAGGTGCAAAAGTTCAAGCTCATCATCAGTAACCATTCCCTGCAGTGCTTCCTGATGGGCCCTCCAGAGTCCAGTTGCCTACTTGCAACTATTCTATGACCCTCACAGCAGGCTTAGAGAATAGCTACAAGTATGCCACAAAGGTCCTGTTAAAAAAAATCGCACTGCAACAGAAAGCAACTACAGATAAGGAATCAGGTGCCAGACTGGAAGTTCAAATTCAGTGACACATTAATCAGCCCCTAATTCATTCATGTCAGTTGAGGCAGGGCAGGTGTGCTAATGAATTTTGCAAAACTGAAAGCACTTAGCAGGTGCAAAAGTTCAAGCTCATCATTAATCAGGAAGCACTTACAGCTAAGGAAGCAGGTGCCAGCTCAAATTCAGTGACACATTAAACAGCCCCAAATTAATTCATGTCAGTTGAGGCAGGGCAGGTGTGCTTTTCCCCCATAATCTACAGTGATGAACCAGAGGGTGTGATGAACCAGAGGTGGCATGGGTGAACCAGAGGGTGGAAGTGGTGAAACAGAGGGTTCTGTGAATGATGAACCAGACGTAGAAACAACATGGTCGCGACCGTTGCGACCCGACAAGTAAGTACGCGTTTGCGAACTCGTAAAAAACCCTCGCGAACTGGCAGAAACCCTTGCGAACACAAAAAAGAAAAAAAATCCACAAATTAGCGAAAGTTCGCGAATTTTGCGGATTGCGAATCTGTAAATACGCAAATTCGCGAATGGCGAATTCGCAAAATTCGCCCATACTTACTCCTTGATAATAATGAGCCTCTCACAATTTGAGAGCCCATTGAGAATGACAGCCCTCCCAGTTATGGTGCCATTGCATTTAGCACTTTTCTTTGTTGTAAATTAGGCGTAACACATGACATTTATCAGAATATTGCCGAGGTTAAAATTGCTGCTCCTGCACTTCGCACTTTTCCTTGCACACCCAGGCACTTTGCTTTCTGTTACTTCATTTAGTCAGCTGCTAAGTATTTGACTAACGAGGACAGTTTCTCTTGCTCTGCTGCTCAGCTTATACCCACAGGGAACCAACTGTCTTTTCAAATTGAATGTCATATGGAACATGTATGATATTCACTATAATCCCTGTAGAGGTTCAAATGTTGTTTTGCACATTGCACTTTCCCTTGCATGCCCCTGCACTTTGTCTTTTGCTGCTTCATCTATCATGTAGTCAAGCAGCGGATTAATGAAGACAGCTCTTTCTGCTATGCCTCCAAGCTTATGACTATAAAAAATAGACTGTTCACACTTTTTCTCTCAAAGGCTCTAATCAACTCCCCAGGGAGTTTCTCTAATTTTTAATGTGTTTTAACAGTGACTCACATTTTGTTCAAACTGTTGTTTTGAAAAAGCAATATGAGATGCACATTTGGAAAGATTTCAATTAACAGTACAATAAATTCAATTTCAATTTCAATTTCTAACTAGCTCAGTTGCAATTATAAAGCTTTAGCATCCCCTAAGATAAGAATAGGACTATCCAATTATGGTGCTCCAATCTAAATGCTTCTAATTTATAACATATTAAACCCCAGCATTGAAAGAATAAAGTCATAGACAGAAATTAGCTTGGTACACTGATCTTAATGTATGCAGGTCTGTAGAGCTATGGTTTACAAATTCTTTAAAATTCACAAATTATGCCAAGCAGCTAATACTTTACAAACAGTACATTTTGTTTATCATAATTTACTCCACACTCCTCTTGTCTTGGTCAAATTGTCTAATGACTTACAGTCATCCTATTGGTCTTGTTTCCATCTATACTATATCAACAGCAAACATACATAAAACAGTACTGTAGCTGTAGGAATAGATATGAATTTCATTATGCTATTCGAAAATCAATATTAACTTACATAAAGGTGTAAAAAAAAACGTAAGAAGTAGTGACACAAAATAAAAATAAAAAAGAGAAACAAGGGCTACAGAGTTTATTTAGGAGAAATGGAAAAGCAGCAATCTATTATGATGTATTTAAAATCTTAATATGGGAGTCAAGTGTACACCATATGTAATTGGTGAGCATGGGGAGGTGGAAGTAGGCGATAGTAAGGGTAAGTAGCCAGGTCTATGAAAAATTAACCAGTCCCACCATGCATGAGCAGAAAGTAAATTAGCATCTTTCAAATTTGATGTAATATAACAGCTGTGGAGATTAAAAAGTCACAAACGTTACAATCTTTAGGGAAAAGGATAAAGGCAGTTGCATAAGACTTAAACACATGAATATTGAGTGAAAAAGGGAGGTGAATACTGAACATTTTTTTTCATTATATCCCAAACTTCCTTCTAAAATTGAGAAACAATAGAACACTCAAACATCGTTTGAACAATATAACCTAGTGAAGATGTACAATGTAAACGATTTGGTGAGCCAAATAATTTAGCTTTAAACATTTTATCTGGAGACCAGAAACAATTATATAAAAGAAATACATTACTTTGCAAAAGTGAAGCTGGGAAAAGATTAGTGATGTTTCACATCCAAACAGATTTCCATTGAGCTGGTGACATTGGAGTCTGTACGAAGAGGTTCCATGTATTCATTTGTGGAGAGACAGGGGCAATATTTGAGATACATTTCTCATATACTTTGGATGAGTTAGCATTGTGTTTGTAGTTGCATAACAATTCATATTTATAATAATCTTGTTGGAAAAAGTGAATTTTGGGTTATAGTTCACTAAAGGAGTAGAACGCATGTCCCTGACAAATGTCACTTATATAGAAAATGCCTGCTTCCAACCATGACGACCACAAATAAATTGGTTTGTTAAGTTTTAAATATGGGTTATTCCACATAGAGACATTTTTTGAGGATGTCATATTGATTAAAACGTATTTATCAAAAGATAACAGGCTAGTTTGGTGGTATTTAGAACAAGTGAAAATCTACAATGTTTTGCATTTGTCATCGTTAAAAAGGCTGATAATGGAAAGCAATGTAACATAGAACATTCTAGTATTAACCATTTAGGGAGTTGTAAGGTATTAGTAGAATGAAACCAAAATGATCTATGGGCAACTAGAAAAGACTTATGGTATCTTTCAAAACGAGGTATACCAACATCAGCCCCCTTTTTGGGTCTCTGTAAGCATTTAAGACTAATACAGGTGGGTTTATTATTCCAAAGGATTGATTGGTTAGATTGTACAGAGATATGTAAATAGAGGGTGTAAAGCAAATCAGAAACATAGATAAGGTATATAGTTTTTGGGGAGTGATAACCATTTTAATTGCATAAACTCAGCCTCAGCAATTCAAGTAAAAGGTTGACCATGTATTAAGTTTCTCTTTAATTTGAGCAATTAGATCATACAAATCAATTCAGTGGTACGTTTGAAAGAGTTTTAGAAGGAAAGGTCTAAGTTTTTAAGAGAATGAGAGTCCCATAAGATATCTGTATCAGCTATCATGTTAGGAATACAATCAACATTTAAAGGATAATAATATTGTTTTACATATATTCAATTTATAACCAGAGACATGTACATATTGACCAATAGTGTCTAAAATAGCGGGGACAGAAGTAGAGGGGTTGACAATATAGAACATATAATCTGCATATGCTGGGACTTTCAAAACAACATCCTTAATAGTAATTCCAGTGTATTCAATGTTTCTATAAAGGGAACATAAAAGGGATTAAATGTCAATAAGGAATTAAAGCGGTGATTAGGGACACCCTTGTCTAGTTCCTTAATATAGCTTGAAAGAATGGGAAAAGAGACTATTAACATGAATTATCGTAACGCATGGTTTATTATATAATGTCTTGATCAGATTGGGAAAGATGGGATCAGATCGGTAAAGTTGGGACCACAATTAAAGGCTTCTAATGTTTGAAAAAGGAATTGCTAATGTACTTTATCAAATGCTTTTTTGCATCTAATGTCAACAGCCCCACAGGGTCCTTGATTTTATCAGCAAAGGATAAAACATGACATAAAAGATGTAAAAATCTACCTTTCATAAAACCAGTTTGATCTGATTGGATTAAAGAATTTAGTATAGGGTTAGTCTGCTAGCTAATATTTTAGCCTATATTTTACAGTCTTGATTAATAAGAGGTATTGGACAATAGTTATCAATTAAAGTAGGATTTTTGTCTGGTTTGGGTTGAACAATAGCTTCTTTAAAGGACCCTTCCACCAAAGAGGAAAGCTAAAAATCTTGAAATAATGAAAGCAGAATAATGTACTTGATATCATTACTACCTTCCTAAAGGATTGCCACCTCCCCCAAATATCTATGGAAGACCGAGTTCATTTAGATAATCCAATCAAGCACTGAATAAATTTCCCCAAATCCTGGGTTGGCCCTTGTCCTCTTCCCATGTACTATAATATAATATGTAAGCAGCCATCAGTGTTGTGAAAAAAACAGCACTCTTTGCCCACTCCTGCATCTCTAACACTCACCACCAACATGCATTCTTGATGTATTCTGGGTTTGCAATCTGTTGTGACATGATTTACTGAATGGTCCATTTAATGGCAGTCAAAATATGATTAGGTGCACACTTTGATGCTTACTTAAATCTGTGAAGAGGGGGAACAAGAACAGAAACCTTTTTTTGGGTATGTAGCACCGTAGTTAGTATATGCCATTTTTTAAACACAAATATACATTTTCATTCAAAATTATGCACATAAGAAGATGATGCTCCTCTGTATCAGCGGCAATGCTTCTGATTTAAAACGTTATCAAAGCATACACCACCAATCTATGCAGGACCCATCATAACGAGTTTTTTGGAATAGATTGGGGTATTTTTGCTGGTGTTTGGCAGTGCTCACACCAGCACTTATTTCTGAACACAAGCATTTTTTTTGACAATCCACCACATGGTGATACAGGCAATTTTATTTAACCGGACACTTCAGCAACAATTTGTAACAATTGACTATACATTAAAAAGAAATTATGCACAGGCCATTTTCACAGCATAGGCATCCTGGTATTTTTAATGAGTGAGATGTAATCATTGAAATTGTGGCATTTGTAGAGTGTTGTAGTTAGTGGGCATTGATGGCATTGGCATTTGTCTGGGGTTGTGGGTGGTGGAACAGGTGGTAGTCTTGCGTGAAATATCTTGGGGGCTGCCAGCTATTATTTGATTTTCCAGATTAAACTCAGGGAATTAGTCAGAATGATGTGAAATAGTAATGGGACGATGGAGTTTTCTGTTGTTGGGCCTGATAACAGAAGAACTAGTGGTCTCTTATTGAGTATCAATGTCATGTTCCTATGGTGGGTCAATCGACCTAATAATCTCAATCAGTCTGCAAAGTTAAAGGACACAAATCACATGACTCATGTTTTTGATGGCTTTGTTAAAACTTAGGGCCTGATTACGGTCCATCGGACTGCCGAACCCATGGTTGAGGTGCTGTGACTGTTGGTGGTCAGCCTCCGTATACCAAGTATGGCTGTCGGACCATTTTGGGGCCATCACAACTGCCAGAGAACCGCATTCCCTGGCGGTGGCGCGGTGGTCTGGGGCAGCAATAAGCTTAGCGGTGCCACAGCAGCACTTCCAAGCATATTCTGAGGTTCCCCACAGCCAGCCTTTTCATGGTGGGGAGCCCGCCATGAAAAGGCTTGCGGTGGGGAAACAAAGGGGACCCTACAGGGACCCCCTGTTGTTGTCCCTGTACACGGGGATGCATGCAGTGCCCCCTGTGTGCATGCATGCCCAGTTCCTGCATGGAATGGACTTAACTGTCCATGCTGGGCAGGAACTTGCTTTGGCATTCCCATGGCGGCGCTTTTGAAAAAGGCACCGCCATGGGAACGCCAAAGGGCAGCCCACCAGACCAGAAGAAAACTCCTAATATGGAGGCCGGCCAGTGGTCAACTTTGGCGATGCAGGAGCGGGGCGGTGGTGTGACACCCGCTCCGACAAAGTTGTAATCAGACCCTTAATATCTAAGATAGGTTTGCAAATAATTATAATTTAGTGTCTTAAACTGCATGTAGGTTAAAAAGGGATTGGTGACATAGGGGCCGATTAGGATGGCGGTTTTTCCGCATCCTCCGGGCCGGCGGAAGTGTCCGCCGGCCTGGAGGATGCGGAAAAACCGCTGCGGAGCCTCCAAAGACCCACCGCCAAATTAGGATGGCTGGTGGGTCTGGAATTCCGTCCGCCGCTTTTCCGCCGCGGTCGGCTTCCGACCGTGGCGGAAAAGCTATAACATGGCAGGCGGTGTCTATGAGACACCGTCCGCCATATTAGGATGTTCGTGAATACATGCTTTTCCACGGCGGCTTTTCCGCCATGGAAAAGCATACGGACATTCACTTTGGGGGCCCGTTGCGGGCCCCCTGGGTGAATGGGGGGTGGGGGGTGCACATGGGGGGTACCTATGGTACCCCCCTGCATTTGCGTGCACAAAGCAGCAGGCACCGTGCGGTGCCGGCCGCTTTGTGCATGTAAATGTAAAACATGCTTTTTTAACATTGCGGCGGGTGCAGCTTGAAGCTGCACCCGCCGCAATGTTAAATATAGAGGATGTGACCGCCACCCTGGCGGTCACATCCTAATCAGCACGGAGGGAACGCCGCAGCCCCTGCGGACGTTCCCTCCTCCTCAAGGGTGGCGGACGGACGCAAGTCCGTCCGCCATCCTAATCGGCCCCATAGTTTGGTAGGGCTTTAGGGCCCTAAATTATATTGGCACTTGCAAAATGTATTATAGACCTGGGTTGGGTAATTAAAAATGAGAAGACGGAGAGAGAAGGGAAAGCACTCTCTCGTTTTATGCTCACATGCCTAATTCTGCCATTCATATAGTTGTAAATGCCATTAACTTCTTTTAACAAATGAGTGAACTTTTTGAGTAGCCACATTTGTGCAACAGAGCACACAGGTTGTTGGACCATTTCTCCTTTTGAATGCCATTTGTATTTCAAAAACCAATTCCACTGATGAGCTAGAATGTAGAATTTAATAGAGTAAAAAACTGAATTTCGTTCCTTTTTTGAATCCATACCTAAAATATCAATGAAAATTAAGATAAGTGCCATCTAAACTCAAGCAAAACATTTTATGGCACATACAATACAATTAGCTATGGCATTTTGAAAATTGTGGTTAACTTACACTGTATTTGTCACCTTTTATATTATTTATCCTTATTATTTTTGATTCGCTAATAAAATAAATAAATCATCCTTTAAAGCCGCATAGACACACACACACACACGCACACTCACACTCACTCATATTCCACCACACACACTCTAACAGTGTTACGTATTAGCTACCGTATTTACACGTTGTACCTACTGTTCATTTTCCCCATGAAATTTTGTGAATCCTCTAGTGGATTTCAAGAAAGTATCTTTATTGAAATCTCCTCTAGCTTGGTCCAAGTGAAAGCCTTTTTACAGGTCAGGCACGTCATTTTTTGTGTGTTCATTTAAATATTCCTCTCGGCACTAGGATGTCACATATAGAAGATAGAATAGAAAGTTGAACACAAAAGAATAGGCAGGCCTTTATTTGCAGTTGGGCCGTTAGTCTGTATTTTTTTTAAAAATATCCGCTCAAGTGGACTTTCCGATTCTGTCTGAGCAGATAATGTTTGTGGCGTCTTTTTGTAGAGATGTGCTGCACTTCAACGTGTACAGTCTGGAGTTATTGTCTGTGTTTGAAGTCCAAATCAAAAACATGCATTTGCTATGCAACCCTGGCAATTCAAGCAGTGACACCATATGCTACACAATATAGGCTGTCTTCGCATGGGCTCCCAGTGATGAGTCAATATCAAATGTTGAGCACAAGAGGAAACTGAAACCCCTGTGCAGAGAGGGATTCCAGCTTGTGTCGAGGATCTACATGTCCATTCAGGTTTTTGTAAAACATTTCCAGGACACTTTCAGCAGCATCGGCGGCCTCTCCGTATTTTAGGTGGAGACTAGGCAAGGTCTGCTCTGCAAATAGTGCTAGGCTCTAAGCCCACCCCCATCACGTTGCCCCTATCCCCTCCATGGCAAGCCAGGTATCAAAGTACTGCCCCTTCTTGGACCCCAACACCCAAAAAAGCCTTCTCACATACTTGAGGATATTTTTAAACCTTTGAATGCTTTATTAAGATAATAAATAATCTAAAACATCAATAGAAAGTCCTGTAGCAAGTGGATATGAATAAAAGCAAAGCATGATATGAAAAACAATATCATAACAATATCCTCATAAATAAAAACTGTACTAAGATTAAATGCATTCGAAAAGGTTTTAAGAAAAAAGAGAAAACAGAGAGAGGGAAAGAGAGAGGAAGAAAAAAAAGAGAGGACAAGAAGATAGAGGAGGAAGAAAAGAAGAGTCCAGGAAGCAATGCAAGCAAATTCAATTTTCAAAAAGATTAGGTATATGGTGAAAACATTTTAGAATGTATCAAGCGGAATCAGTCCGGCGTTCTGGAAAGAAAGGTAGTTAGTGGCAACCATAATAAATCTCTTTTAATCAACAAAGCAGTAGAGGTAGCAAAAGCTTGGTCCAATCTGTGATGATGACACAACAAATTCTACCAGGCTTGGTACGAAATTTGTTGAGGTGTCCTTCCAAATAGTGGTAATGGTCTGAAGTGAGACGGCCAAAAATAAGTTAATAACATTACCCGCATTACTGTGAGTTTCCCAGGCGGGGGAAAAGCTACCCAGAAAAACATGTTTAATATGAAAGGGGACATTAGACGATAAAATATAATTTAATTTCAACCAGATACATGACCAAAAGGATTTAACCAAAGTACAATGAAAAAACATGTGAAGAAAATCCCCATTTTCATTGGGACAAGACCAACATTTAGGGGAATCCAATAATTTAAATCTGTAAAGATCAATAGGGGTAAAAAATAATCTATTGTAAAAGTAGTATAAGGTCTGTGTGGTGCTGGCAGAACGAGAGGTGGTATGAATTTTTGACCAGAGGGAATCCCAGGTATAGAGAGAGAGGTCAAGGTCTAAATCTTTTTCCCATAACAGTTCCAAACTGGATTTAGTGCTAGTCGTGGGGGGATGAGATAGTATCTTATAGATGGTGGTAGCTTTAAATTGGGTAAAAAAATCAATAGAATCAATAGAAAGAGGGGTCGATTGTTCAGGTGTAACAATAGGGTTTTCCTGAAAGTAGAAACGAGTAAGAGCATCTTTAAGTAAGAGTTAGTGAGAAGAGTGTAGGGAGGAAATATCATAGAAAGTTTGAAGTTCAGAAAATGACATAAAAGACCCATCCTTCATCAAATGTTGAGGGGTGATAATGCCTTTATCAATCTATTCCTTCCCAAATAAAGCGCGATTATTGATCTTACAATGTTTATTGTACCAGATCTGGATGCATAGGGAGAGATCATCTGGAAAAAGATTAAGGGACTCAAGGAGATAGTGAGTGCCCTGGAGTGAATGAAAGTAGGAGAGGAAAGGCGTTTTGGAGGCAAGGTAATACAGGTAGCAGAATGAAAGGAAAAAGGAGAGTATTAGGCCTGTGCTAAGGAACTCCATGCTGTACATGGCGGAACAGTGGAATCAGACAAAAAAGTCCAAATTTGTTTTAGGGTGAAAGTCGAATGATATCGTCTGAGATTGGGAAAATTAACCCCACCCATCCCCTTAGGAAGTTGAAGACGAGCCAATGAAATCCTAGAACTTGAGGATATTTTGAAAGTTGGTAAAGTAACTAAGATGAGGGCACATAAAACAGGAATATACCCTAGGATGAGAATCATTTCCAGAATGTGCTATGTATTTTACATTTTAGATACATTCCCGCTACGATGACTCGGAGAAACTCCAGTTTGATTTTCCCAGTCTTTGCGGCAGAGAAGTTATAGATGACCCTAATGAAAAAAAGGCCAATAATCATCCAATTTTCTGAACACAAAAGCAGAGCACACTGTAAACAGAGCCCCTGTGGGTTCAGGAAATTTCTGGTATGCTAGTGTACAGGTTGAAATGGTGTCTGTGGGTAAAACTGCATGCGTAATACAGGATACTTTAAAGATACATCTAGTTTCAGTGAGTCTCTTTCTAGGATGGGAGGGGAGAGTACATTTGTTTTATTGCCTGTAACTAAGCCAGCTGCTCAGTGGTGGCCAGCACAGGTAAGTGCAGTGAGGTGCAGGGACAGGTCAGGGGCAGGGCAGGGCGGGAGTGGGGGGAAGTCGACAGACTACGGAATAGGTATAATTAAATGAATAAATAATACATATTCTGCCTGCTGTCCGCCTCCCCCTGCCACACCCGCCCACCACCCCTCCACGCTTACTTGTGGCGGCCAAGGATGCAGCTGCTGCGTGCACATTTGTCCTCAGAGGAGCAAGGTGCACTTTTGGTAGGTCAAAATGGAGTTGAGATGCTCAGATCTTGAAAAAATAAGGGTTTATCCTGTAATCTAGAACCCCATCTCTGGTATGTATTCTCTAATTTCCCACAATAGCCTGAGTTGTAAATCTACACTATTATCCACTGTCTTAATTTTGTAATTTTTAGGTTAAGGGTTTTATTTAGAGTTGGACAGTCTGGGTACTCTGTCACAAACACGTCGACTGTTCCATCAAGTGCATTAAAATGTAATGGCACTTGTAACATGGTATAATATATTTATATTTAGGGGTGCACACCTGTTGTACTCTTGTTTAATCTCAAATAAAAATGGGGTGCTGCAACGTACAAGAGCTGTCACCTCTTGTTGCTTGTTGAACCTGGTTATAACAAGTATCAAGGCCTGACTTAGCTGCGCACACTTCACGTGGTGTACTGACACCAATATTTAAACCAATTAGTCTCAGTATATCACAATATTTATTTGTGTATTTTCACAAAATGTATTCTTTCTAAACTTTGTTTCCAACACAAAGACAATTATTCAACATCGTATTTTACATTCCCAATGCGTTAATGAATTGATCATACAATCATTGTCAATTTTAATAATAATAATAAAGGGGGTTTATAAAGCGCCTGGTGATGCCATCTCGGCGTGTCCCCGCGCTGCGGAGAGAGAAAGATGCAGATAGCGAGCTAGCCAGAAGGATTAGTTATTATACAGGTAGGTCTTAAGAAGTTTCCTGAACTGCATTTCATATCCTTCTAGCCTTAAGCTAACCGGGAGTTTGTTCCAGTTGCTGGCTGCCAGCCGTCTGAAGGAGCGTCCACCCATTTTTGCTTTTTTGACATGGGGAATTTTTAGTAGCCCTGCTCCGACTGAGCGGAATGCTCTAGTAGGTTCATAGATCTGAACCAAGTCAGAGAGATAGGACGGTGCTTTATGCCAGATAATCCTGTGGCAGATTAAGAGTGCTTTATACAGCACTCTCTTTCTGATTGGAAGCCAGTGTAGTGACTCCAGGGCAGGACTGGATGCTGCTCTTTTAGGGAGTCTCAACACTAACCGAGCAGCAGTATTCTGGAGGACTTGCATTCGTCTTAGGTTTTTTTCCGTAGTACCTAAGAGCAGCACATTGCCGTAGTCCATGCGGGATGTCACTAGGGCTTGGGCCATGGTTCGTCTGCCTCCAAAGGGAGTAAATCCAATGTGCGGTTGAGGGTTTTCAATATCCCAAAACATTTTCCCATCAAGCGATTCACATGGCCCTCATAGGACAGTTTGGGATCAATCCATATTCCCAGATTCTTTGCCTCTTTGCTGGGCTTGGGCGTGGGGCCCAAGCATGTTGGCCACCAGTCCCCTGTCCAGCTGGAGTTGTTACCACCAATCACCACAACCTCTGTTTTAGAGCCATTCAGCTTTAAACAGTGAGAGTTCATCCAACCTGCTAAGGCCTGCATACAGGCCTTGAAGTTGGATGCAGCTGTGTCGGGGGCTTGGGACAGAGAAATCAGCAGTTGGGTGTCGTCAGCGGAAGAAACTAACTCCACTCCAAACGCTAATACCACTTCTGCCAAGGGGGCCATATAAAGATTGAACAGACTAGGGCTCAAAGCCGAGCCCTGCGGCACCCCTTGTTCAAGTGCGATGGCAGAGGATTTAAAGGAGCCCCTTTGGACCTGAAAGCTGCGGTCGGTAAGGAACGCTTTAAGCCAGCTTAGTGCGGCCTCGGTAAACCCTGCTTTGTTTAGACACTGTAGCAAGATGGAGTGAGCTACAGTGTCAAACGCTGCACTGAGATCAAGCATTATCAGTGCCATGGTATGTCCGGAATCCGCCTTTTGCCGCAGGGTCTCCGTTGCTCTCAGTAGGGCCGTCTCAGTTGAGAAGCCCGGTCGGAAGCCTGACTGAGAGGGATGTAGGAGGTTGTTTTTCTCCAAGTGAGCCATAAGTTGTACATTGGCCACTTTCTCGGCCACTTTGGCCAAGTAGGGCAGTAGTGAAATGGGTCTCAAATTTTCAAGCACTTCCAAACCAACGTTTGGTTTCTTTTTGATAGGGAAAACTATCGCTGTCTTCCAGTCAGCAGGGAGAGTACCGGAGGCAAAAGAGAGTTGAAGTACATGCCTGATGTAAGGTTCTAACACCGTGATACTTTCCCCCAACACCCGAGGAGGTGCAGGATCTCTTGGAGACCCTGATTTAATACTCTGACAGATGTTGGTGAGTATCTCTGTAGGGGGTACCACAAAAGTTCTGAAACAGTCCTCTATCCTGCTTGCTCCTATATTTTCCTCAAAGTCTCGCCTACAGATTATATCGTCTGAGAAGGTGGCGTAGATGTCTTGGACTTTACCAATTGGACTTTTCAATTCTATGTGCAAAAACAAAATGAATAAACATTTTCACAATTTCAGTTGTTGTTCAATGTTGGCGCCCAATGCATTTCCGAACTAAATGTAGTTCCTTTTTCAGGGGATAATCTGTGGATGAAACATATAATGAATACTGTCAGCGTCCATGATGGGCTCAAAAACACTTCACATGTCCATATATAAATGCCATAGTTTACTATTCCAAGAGTTTATTACCATGTAGAGACCCAATGTATTTATAAGTGTTATAGTTTACCCTACCATCCTCTGTTTTAAGCAAGCTTCAACATTCAGTATGCCTATGTAACATGGTCGCATCTTGAAATTTGTGTGGAGTGCCTGTACACCAAAGCCTAAATGAGACCCTACATCTGTTAACTAGGGTAGTGCCTAATGATTTAAAATATCTTTAATCACTGTGTTAAAACTCAGGATGTTTCAAGATTAAATCCAAGATTACATCTAAGATAAGTGCAGTCATGCCCTTCATGATCAACTGTGATTGTGTGGTGATAAAATACTTTCTCTGCCTTCAGTATGCCACTCCGGGATGCAGGAAGCAGCAGAGTGAGCATGTGTTTCAGAAGAGGTGATGGAAAGGTAGAAAATGCACCTTTTTCTAAGCCTAAGTTGTTTTACAAATTTAAATATAACTTACTTGCACAACACAAAACATTTTAACTGCTGCATGAGCATGTGTATTCCTTGTGAAAAAGCTAAAGTCCTGATTACGAGTTTGGCAGTCCATAAGACCGCTGAACCCGTGGTGGAGGTGCGCTGGCAGTCAGTGACTGATGCACCTGTCACCTGTGGTTCGACCGCCATATTACAAGTACAGCGGTCGGTCGGACCGTTTTCAGTTGGTGACTCAGCAGCAGCTCGGCACACCAAGCATAGTCTGAGTTTTCCCACCGCCAGCCTTTTCATGGTGGTGAGCTTGCCATGAAAAGGCTGGCAGTGGGGAATCAGCCCCCTGTTGCCCCTGTACACTGGAACGCATGTGGGGGGGAATTGGGCCCCTGTATGCATGTACGCCCAGTTCCTGCACGGCCTGGAATTAACAGTCCATGACAACAGGAACTTGCTTTAGGGTTCCCATTCCAGTGCTTTTTTCAACAACACCACTGTGGGAATGCCAAAAGACTACCTACCAGACCATCAGAAAACTCTTAATCTGGCAGGCGGCCGGCAGTCGACTTTGGTGGTGTTGTGCCACCCCGCTCCCATATCGCCAAAGTCGTAATCAGCCCATAAGTGAGTAATCTCCCTGAATACAGTGTTATTGGAGGTGTGAACAAACCACACAAGTGTGGAGGTACCGAAAAAACATTTGAAAGAATGCCACGAGTTTTAGCCAACATGCTAAATCTAAAACACACAAAAAAAACATGCAAGAACACAAAGGCAGGTCTTATAAGAAGTTTTATTATCTAATTTTGTTTTTATTTTGTATTTATCTTCAGGTAAATGTATGTCAAAATGACAATATGTTGACATACAGCCAATGCTATTATGCAGCTCAATATGCACAATAGAGACTTGAGATAGTTTATCTGGTTTATGAACTGGTGACATCTCTCTCTACATAGGCAGTAATTATTACAAAAGGAACTCAAAACCGGCATGCACCCAAAAAAGCAGAAGGTATATGTAATGGCTGATACTCATGTGTATGCCACTAAATCATATGGTTGTGACTTGTTGGAGCACATGTGATCTGCCATCATCACACAAGTAAATCATTCCACCTTGCAGAGGTATAGGTGCTTCTCTACAATTCCACCAGGGAATGCTCTAGTAGCATGTTATCACTACACCAGATTTAAGAGGGATACTATTCAGACATAAACCGTTTCACTCATGGGGCAAAAATGAGTGAAGTGTCACAATAGACAGATCCTTAAAGCTACCAATAATATGGTTTAAGATCATGTTCCTCATAAACATTAGAATGAAAACTACCAAAACAGGCCAACCATCATTCAACTAGCAGAGAACATCAGCTGACAATTCATGGGCATACATAAGAAGCAAAAATAAAGGATGCCATTTATTTTAGCACCAAGTATAAATACAGTATCCCTCAATGGAACAGAAACCCTGCTGGTGGCTATTAGGATGCATGCTGCAGCTGTCCATTACCGGAATATAAGAGTAGGTAGAATCAGCCTGCCTTTATATTTCTTGCCTTCAATACTGTGAATCAGTTTGCGATTGCAAGAGATAGTAGAGTAAGCACTATCACTGTGAAACGGTGATGTAACTTGCATTTCCCTTGTGTCCAAATATGATACTACAGCAGTAAGATGAAACAGATCTGGAAAGGTTAGAAAATTCCTGTACTCAGGAAGTTACCATTTCATTCTTCCATGGATTCATTGCAAAAACACCGCAGTCTCTTCTCTCGTTCATCTGGTTCCTGACTCCTCCAAAGATGTCTACCAGATGCTGCTATTATTATCTCAATTACTCATAAGCATCTGAGAGTGTATGTTGTGTGTCAATGTGCATAACGCTCTCTTTGCTGTAATATGTGTGTACCCATGGCTTGCACAAAGGCCATTAGCTGAGGACATACCATTGCCTGTGAGCGCAGCTATGGAATACATTCAATTAATAACAAAGGATGCTCTGACTGATTAAACCACAAATCGCAGTATCATGTGTCGAAGTGTTGGTGACTTCCCACATTTATGACTAAGTCAAGGTCTGTTCAACCCTGTACAACCTCATCATCAAGGAAAAGCACAAATCCATGTATTACCTGGTAAAAAGTACAATTTGTGCCACAATATGACAAGAACATGTTTCTTAATATGCCTGTAGAAGGCAGTATAAGGAGTAACTACTACTGACATTTAACATCATGTATGCACACTAACACAGAACACTCCAGCATCACTAAAATTGTATGTGATACAATGTGCAATATATTTCCAATATATTTATTTAATGTAGATGTTACTATTGAGTCGCACACATAAATATCCTTATTAACTTGCCAATTATGTTAAATCAAGTGTGCAGCAAGTCACAAATAACATTTCGAATCCATATTCTCCAATAACAATCACTAAAGCCAGAGCACTTTAGTATAGGTACCAGCAACAGCTATGGTGGCTGAGCCATCTCCAACACTTCAACCACCAAGTGCTCTTTAACATATATCTCATTCCAAGGCTACGAGACACCTGTGCGCATGTATCTTGATTCATGTGAACCCAGGTGATTGGCACATGCATTTTGCAAAGAAAATAACTTTGCCATATAGAGCCACCTTATTGGATTTGCCAATGGTTGTTTATTCTTTGAATTAGCTTGCATTCCTTTTAACGATGACCTGCCCTAAACTCTAAATGTTTATTGACTTTAGCCTTGTCTAACCATATGTTGCTTTTCTGACTCCTGCATGAGGACCACTTACATAGCTATACATCCTTCACTATAGATTGATTGATTGATTGAATAAAATTTATAACGCGCAGACAATAATCCGAAGGCATCAAGGCGCCTAAAAAACATATCATAAGCATAGACATGACACCGTTACAGGTAGGCCTGCACAAATAGATGCGTCTTCAGAGCGCTTCTGAATGCCTGAAGAGTAGGTAGGGATCTTAGTTCCTGTGGAAGTGCATTCCACTCCTTGGGCGCCAAGGTGGAGAAGGCCCTTCCACCCCATTTAGCTCTTCTGACTCGAGGGACTGATAGGAGAAATCTACTGGAGGAACGCAGGTCCCTGGAGGGCATATAGCGGGACAGGATGGATCCTACACCGGTGGGACTATTTTTGGAAAGGGCCCTGTAAGTCATGCATAGGGTCTTGAAACGGATACGGTCCTCAACAGGGAGCCAGTGTAGCAATTTTCTGGCTGCTGTGGCCGAGGTACGCTTAGGGAGGTCCAGCACAAACCTAGCAGCAGCGTTCTGGACAACCTGCAAGCGCTGCAATAGACTCTTATTCAGTCCCATATACAGCGCATTGCAGTAGTCCAGCCGGGAACCAATGAGGGCAACTGCAAGCTGTTTTCATGCCTGCAGAGATAGATAATGCCTGATTCTTCTCAAAATGTGGATGATACCCCAACAGGTAGAGATAGTTCTACTAACCCGTTTGTCTAAATTAAGGGCAGGATCAATCATGACCCCCAGGTTCTTTGCAGAGGAGGTAGGGGAGGGGCAGACTCCTAATGAGTCTGGCCACCAGCAAGATGACCACTCATCATCATTCCCTCCAAACACCATCACCTCCGTCTTCTCCCCATTCAGTTTTAATGAATTATGAATCATCCATTGTCCGACTGCCTCCATACAAGATCTAAAATTGGAGGCAGTCGGAACACCTGAATGGGAGAGAGAGACAAGGATCTGGGTGTCATCCGCATAGGATATTATCGCCATCCCATAAGATCTAATAAGCCTGGCAAGTGGGGTCACATAGATGTTGAATAGGGTCGGACTAAGCGCCGACCCCTGAGGAACCCCACATTGCACAGGCAGGGACGGAGATAGATAATCCCCCAGCTTCACTCTTTGCACTCGATGACTGAGGAAAGAAGTGAGTAGATCTAAGGCTGAGCCCTGAACCCCAACCTCCCTCAGCCGAGCTGTTAACACTGAGGGGGAGAGGGTATCAAAGGCCGCCGTCAGATCCAAAAGGATCAGGAGGGTGGTCTGGCCCCCATCAACACGCGTGTGGATATTATCCAGCACTATGGTGAGGGCCGACTCAGTGCTGTGTTCCCTCCTGAAACCATGTTGGGAGGAGTCGAGGCAGCCCGAGCTCTCTACAAATGCGGCAAGATGTTTATTAAGATGTGCTTCCAGCATCTTTGCTGGAGCCGGGAGCAGAGATATGGGCCTAAAAATTTTTAGGACCGCAGGATCCAGAGAGGCCTTTTTAAGTAAAGGTTTTACCACCGCATTTTTCCATTGGGTGGGGAAAAGGCCCTCCCTCATGGCTCTGTTCATTATGTCAACCAGAGGGGGCAGGAGAGTATCCCTATACTGTTTGAGGATCCTGAGCGGGCATACATCCAGGGGTGAACCTGATTTAGTTTTATTGAGGAGATCATTCAAGTCCTCCAAGGAGAGAGGAGGAAAAGAGTCTAAGGTTCCCAAGGAGAGAGTTTCATCCGGGGCAAGATCCATAGATCCCAAAGCAGAAGACCCACTAATGAGAGATTTTTGCAGCTCCAAGGCAGAATAAATGTCCAGAATTTTTGACTGAAAGAAGGAGGCAATATTATTGCACAGCTCTTGGGATGCTACTACGGTATCTGGGGTTTGGAGGGTTATAAGGGAGTCCACTACCTTGAAGAGCTCTTTAGGAGAGGTCAATGAGGTAGTCAGGGCCGTAAAATGCTCTTGTTTGGTCTTTACGATTTCTGCCTTGTACATGCTCAGCAGAGTCTTATGTGCTTCCTTATCCTTTAGGTCCCAGCCCGAGTGCCATAATCGCTCCCGCCTCCTCACTTCTTGTCTGAGGTGTCTCAGATGTTCCGAAAACCAGGGGGCAGAAGGCCTTTTTCTGGCTCGGTAACAAAGTTGGATCGGAGCTAAATCATCCAGTGCCTCAGTCACTGTCTTTTCAAAATGTAGGACTGCTGTGGAGACACTTCCCCCTTGAGGTAGGGACAGATTAAGTGTCCACGGGGGAAAAGGAACTATTGGAGATATTCTTAAAATTCCTACGGCATTCCTTTTTGCTCGGGAAGTTTTTGGACGGTTGGATGAGCGGACAGGCTAGCTCAAATGGAATGGCCAGGTTATGTTATGTTATGTTATGTTAAGGTGATTTATTGTGCGCACAGATACTCCAGCCAAGGAGCGTCCCGGCGCAAGGACAAGGCAAAACACAACACAACAGAGAATAAAGACAGAGCCACTAAAACAGGAAAGTTTTTATCGCCCTCCGAAAAGTCAAAAGGTCCTCCATCAAACGAATTTCAACAGGGAGGGAGTTCCATGCTGATGCAGCCACGACCCTGAAAGAACGGCCTCCCATACGGCTGAGCCTGAATCTGGGGACCACTGCAAGGGCCAAACCCTGGGAACGGAGACTGCGGGTGGGGACATAAAAGGAAAGGCAGCTCGACAAAATTTCCGGGCCGATACCTCTCAGAATCTTAAAAGCAAGACACAAGATCTTAAAGAGAATGCGCTTCCTAACCGGAAGCCAATGTAAAGAGCGAAGGACACCTGCCACAGAACTAAATCTGGGCAGGCCAACAATCGCTCTCGCCGCGGCATTCTGAACCCGTTGCAAACGGGTTAGTTCGGCCTGGTTAGCCCCAGCCAGGAGAGAACTGGCATAATCCAGGCGAGAGATGACAGTAGCCTGGATCACCAGTTGCCTGGTTGGGGCATCAAAGAACTTGAGTACTGGTCTCAAGCCCCTTAGAAGTCCAAAACAACAGGCCGCAGTCTTTTGTGTGTGCCCTACAAAGGAGAGGCCGGCATCCAACCATACCCCGAGATTTTTCACCTCCGACACCGGGGTCGGAGTAGGTCCCAGCTCTGAAGGCCACCATTGGTCGCCCCACAGCTCCACTCCCTTACCGACGACCATCACCTCCGTCTTTGTGGCATTAAGCTGAAGGCAATTGCCTGTCAGCCAACTAGCCACCGCCTTCAGTCCAGACTGAAACCTGGGGGCCGCAATTTCCGCGTCCCCGCTGAGAGTAACCGCCAGCTGTGTGTCGTCGGCATATGAGACCAAGGTTAGGCCCCACTGCCTAGCGACATCAGCCAGCGGTCTCACGTAGAGATTGAACAACGTGGGACTCAGCGAGGACCCTTGCGGAACCCCCATGGCCAGCGGTTGGTAGTTGGACTTGAAGGGAGGAATGGCAACACAGAAGGAGCGGTCGTCTAAAAAGGAGCGGAACCATTGCAACACCTGACCGCCAATACCAGTCTCCTCGAGCCGGTGCAGGAGGATGCTGTGGTCCACCGTGTCAAAGGCGGCGCTAAGGTCTAACAAAATAAGCGCCGCCGTTTGACCAGCATCCAACCTTGCCCGGAGATGTTCCACCATCACAAGTAACGCGGTTTCCGTACTGTGCCCAGCACGGAATCCGTTTTGTGTGGGATCGAGGGCATTGGTTCGTGCCAAATGCTCAGACAGGGCCAGATTGACGTGGGCCTCAGTAATCTTGGCTGGCCAGGGTAGCAGCGAAATGGGGCGGTAACTTTCAGGCTTAGATGGGTCCAGAGTGGGCTTTTTAATAATTGGGGACACCACAGCTTGTTTCCACTTAGCTGGAACTACTCCCGTTTCCAAGGACAGATTGACAAGGGAGCATATAACTGAACGCCCCATAAAAGCCTGATCCCGAAAAAGAGCAGGCCTTACCGGATCGGATGGGGATCCGGATTTAACTTGCAATGCAAGTTTGTCAAAGCCGTCCGAGGTGAGGGGGGGGAAAACAAGCAGAGTAGTCTGATGGTGAGCCCCATTGATACTTTCCTCACTGTGCCCTGTACCAGAAAATGTCCGATAAATGGCTTGCACCTTCCCTAAAAAGTAGGATGCGAGGGATTCACAGTGGGAAAGAGAGCTTTCGGTCGTAGAGGTGATCCGCTTCGTCGTAAGATCTTTAACGGCCTTAAAGATGGCTTTCGACGGATTAGAACTGTTCCGGAATTCAGCGGCATAGAAGGCCGCACGGGCTCGGCAAATAGCTCGATGGTATAGCTTAACGGACCTGGAGTATGCGGCTTTTAGGTCAGCCCCATAGGTCTTCCTCCAAGCCCTCTCAGCCCGTCTACAGGCACCCTTTAAAGCCCGAAGGGCGCCATCGTACCAGGGGCTCGACTCTCGAGAATTGATTTTAGTTGATACAATAGGTATCAGAGAGTCCAAGGCCCTGGTGATCCAAGAACAGAAGAGGTCATACCCCTTTTCTACATCCGTCAAAGGGCCGAGCGGCTCCTCTAATAGAAGACGATGAAAGTCTTCTAACCGAAGCTTTTTCCAAGCCCTCTTCTGAACCCGTCTAGCCGAAGAGATGGAAGGGGTGGCAAAGACAGGGCATAGGATGGATACCAAGAAGTGGTCTGTCCACTCCACCGGTGAAACAGAAGTAATTTGAATCCCCGGCAGATTAGTGAACAAGGGATCCAAGATATGCCCCCCTGAATGGGTAGGCTGGGAAACCATCTGAGGGAGTTGAAAGGCCTCCAAGTCAGAGGAGATGGAACGTACCGTCAAGCCAGAGAGGGTGTCGAAATGCAGATTTAAATCTCCCATGATAGAAAAGTTGGCACAGTCTGCAGCCAGAGGGCCAACTATATCAGGGAAAGCATTCCTAAACACCACATCACTGCCGGGTGGCCGATAAACGACCATACCGGACAGGGTAAACTCAGGGCTGACGGAGACCTTGAACAGGGCACTTTCACACCCAGAGATGCTTAGGGCAGTCCAGACACAGGGATAGATAGATTTTACCACTAAGGCTACACCGCCACCCCTACCCCGCCTATTCAAGGTGTACATCGAATAGCCGGGTGGGCAAGCTAGATTAATGATAGCGGTGTCAGCATCCTGTAGCCATGTTTCAGTCATGGCAAATATATCTGGAACTTCCTCCTCAATGAGGTCATAGATGTTCTGGTAGTGTTTCAACACCGACCTCACATTCAAGTTCAAAATCTTCAGGGCAGTAGGGATATCGGCAGTACGGCAGGTCTCCGAAGGCAGAATCCCTGGGAGAGAACGCGGAGAGTCAAGAGCCCACCCATTACAAGGGCAATGGTATGGGCCACGCAATGGGTGTACCGGTGGAAGGGTACAACAGCAACTTACCTGCCCAATGGCCAACAGGCAGTCCCGTGTGTACGCCCGCATGATGGACCCCGGCGGAGTAATAGTTGAATAGACGAGAGCCAGAGCCAGCCACGTCCAGCACGTCCTGTCGCGGACGGGCGCAGACGGGCAGGACTCTGGCTTGACTCAGGCGCGAGTCAGGCGCCACCGCTACGCGTCACCGCTGCGCGACACGAGCGAGCTTTAAGTAGGGCTCACCTGTGGTCATTAACAGCGCTGGAGCGCTGAACCAATGGCACACTCGACCCTTGCCTCCCCCAAGATGGCGACCGGGCGCCAGACACAAGAGATGTAAGGTAACAGGTCCGCTCAAAACGCGGTGGGGGGCACAATTAACATGCAAGTGTGTGGGCACAGCGTAGAGGAGTTAAAAGCAGGGAAAAAAGCAATTTAGGAAATAAAATACTAAATGCGGTAATTTTAAAAACGAAGCTGCGCTTACACGCAAATTACTGCAGCATAGCGCGCGTGCGTGCTAATACCTTTCCAGAGGCAGAGCTAAAGAAATGCTCGCCTTAAGTAGGGCTCACCTGTGGTCATTAACAGCGCTGGAGCGCTGAACCAATGGCACACTCGACCCTTGCCTCCCCCAAGATGGCGACCGGGCGCCAGACACAAGAGATGTAAGGTAACAGGTCCGCTCAAAACGCGGTGGGGGGCACAATTAACATGCAAGTGTGTGGGCACAGCGTAGAGGAGTTAAAAGCAGGGAAAAAAGCAATTTAGGAAATAAAATACTAAATGCGGTAATTTTAAAAACGAAGCTGCGCTTACACGCAAATTACTGCAGCATAGCGCGCGTGCGTGCTAATACCTTTCCAGGTCAGGTCAGGTGATCCGACCATGACAGAGGGATGGGGTCCTTGATCGTCAGCCTCTCATCATTAGAAAAAATTCCATCGAGTGTATGGCCTGCTCGATGTGTAGCCCCTTTAACCAATTGGACAAAACCACACGCTGACATAGCATCAAGCAGGGAGATAGTATCGTTAATATCATACCTCTCCAAATGAAAGTTAAAGTCTCCCAGAACTGTGAGGTCTTGCCGACCAAAGTAGGGTTCTAGGACGTGGAGAAGCCGTTGTCCGAAATCAGTACGTGACCCAGGAGGGCGATATATCAGAATTCCATTAAAGAAGGCACTGTGGCCGCTTTTTATGGAGAAGAATAAAGCTTGAAAACTGTCCGTAGGGACAGAGATAGAAGCAGTGTGGCAATGGAAGTGATCCCTGTAGAGGATTGCTAACCCTCCTCCCACCCGGCCCAGTCTATCTTGACGAGCCAGGCAGTATCCTTCAGGGACAGCATCAGTGAGATCTGGACCGGAGGAGTCCTTTGCCCAAGTTTCCGTGACGAAAACCAGGGATGGCTTCCTATCTGATACAAATTCCTTAAACAAGATGTTATTTTTAATGAGCGAACGGGCATTTAAGAGGATACAATCTTCCTTCGATGTCCTAACTCTGGGGGAGAGAGATGGTAAAGGCATATGACTGGATAAAAGGGGCGAAGAGCTTGCCGTATCTGACAGCCGGCATCCACATGATAGAGGGCGTAGGATGTCATCCGGTGAGCAAGTATGAGAACATATAAGCTTGTGGGGTTTAAGCTCGAGTAAAGTCTGAACGGAATATCTAATGTATCGGGGGTCGGAGGTCCCTAAGCCAAATGTCCTGCCGTCCGGCCCGTCCTCAGCGCGGACGGGCGCAGACGGGCTGGACTCTGGCGTGACTCCGGCGTAGCGACGGCTTACACGCTGCGCGCACACGCTGCGCGCCATAGTAGCCGGTTTAAGTAGAGCTCTAGCCAGTCCACCTGACTGCTAGAGCGCGATCAATACAGCGCTTCCCAACACCCACCCAAGATGGCGCTCACCTAATTCAGAAGCGCGAGGGACCGGTACGCCAAATAGCGGTGAGGGCACTATTTACGTGCAGCAATGCGTATCGGGATTAAAAGCAGGGGAAAACAGTGGGCAAATGAAATTAAAATATTAGACAAAACGGGATATTTTAAAAAGCGCTAAAGTGTCCAAAAGTGGCCGTGAATGCAGCGGTGACAGGCCTAAGCAGAAGGACCTACCACCTGCCTTCCTTAAATAGTAGACCCGGAATACAGCCTCTAGCCAGTCCACCTGACTGCTAGAGCGCGATCAATACAGCGCTTCCCAACACCCACCCAAGATGGCGCTCACCTAATTCAGAAGCGCGAGGGACCGGCCCGCCAAATAGCGGTGAGGGCACTATTTACGTGCAGCAATGCGTATCGGGATTAAAAGCAGGGGAAAACAGTGGGCAAATGAAATTAAAATATTAGACAAAACGGGATATTTTAAAAAGCGCTAAAGCGTCCAAAAGTGGCCGTGAATGCAGCGGTGACAGGCCTAAGCAGAAGGACCTACCACCTGCCTTCCTTAAATAGTAGACCCGGAATACAGCCTCTAGCCAGTCCACCTGACTGCTAGAGCGCGATCAATACAGGGCTCTAGCCAGTCGACCTGACTGCTAGAGCGCGATCAATACAGGGCTCTGTCACTCCACCCATTGTATGGTAATATTGAGGCAATCAGGTATAAAGGATGCCTTTTGTAATTCATCTAATTAGTCAATATTCGCATATTTTAGTCATTCTGAACGTTGACTTGATTGAACAGTTCAACAGATCATGGAGGACAACTGTGATCTACTTCTCTGATGTGTGTCCACTATGCTTTTTTTGTTTGTTCATCCTCTTCTTTGTAAATCTGTGCTACTCTATACAGTACCTGTGTTATATCAGAGTGCCAACTCTCCTATGTCTCGCTTAGAAATGGCATCCATGACAGAATTTAAGCATGGGCGTAAAATCCGTTCCGCTCGCGGATTTTGCGGATTTTCGGTAAATTCGCAATCCGCGAACTCTCGCGAACTTGCCGAAAATTCGTAACATCCGTGCGAAGCGGATTTTTTGCTTGGTCGCACTTGCCAACTAGAATACTATACAATTTCACGGGAGTAAACACTTGCGAACACGTAGATGCGGTGGGCAGCGACAATCTCGCAATTGCGAGATTGCAAAATTTGCAATTTCGCACAAGAAATCCACCAGCAGGCAGCATAAACCTTGAAAATTATGATTTTTATCAGAATATCTCCTCAGGTTGACATTTGCCTGCACTTTTTCTTTGCAAGGAGTCCATTTTAGGGGGTGGGGGTGGGAGGAAGGAAGTGCCCCACAGTCTCCAACTTCCTGTTCCTGTCCACCAGGCTCCTCCCAGTGCTTTCTACATGTGCTGGTCACTTTGATTTGGATCTTGACCTGGAAGGATTACTTTTTGTGGATGCTGCAGGATATTTGGATTTTTGCAAAACTGAAAGCACTCAGCAGGTGCAAAAGTTCAATCTTATCATTAGTAACCATTCCCTGTAGTGCTTCCTGAGGGGCCCCTTCAGAGTTCATTTGCCTACTTGCAACTATTCTATGACCCTGCTCTGACCCTCACAGCAGGCTCAGAGAATAGCTACAAGTATACAACAAAGGTCCTGTTAAAAAATTACACTGCAATAGAAAGCAATTACAGACAAAACTGAAAGCACTCAGCAGGTGCAAAAGTTCAATCTTATCATTAGTAACCATTCCCTGTAATGCTTCCTGAGGGGCCCCTTCAGAGTTCAGTTGCCTACTTGCAACTATAGGCCACAAAGGTCCTGTGAAAAAAAATTGCACTGCAACAGAAAGCAAATTACAGATAAGGAAGCAGGTGCCAGCCAGACTGGAAGTTTAAATTCAGTGACACATTAATCAACCCCAAATTAATTCATGTCAGTTGAAGCAGGGCAGGTGTGCTTGCTTTTTTTCACCCCCATAATCTACAGTGATAAACCAACCAGAGGGTGGCAGTGATGTACCAGAGGGTGGCATGGGTGTACCAGAGGGTGGCAGTGGTGAAACAGAGGGTGCTGTGAACCTGTGATGATGAACCAGATGTAGAAACAACATAGTCGCGGCCGTTGCGAGCCGACAAGTAAGTTCGCAATTGCGAACTGGCACAGAACCCTCGCGAACTGGCAGAAATCCTTGCGAACACACAAAAAAAAAGAAAATCCGCAAATTCGCGAGAGTTCGCGGATTTTGCGGATTGCGAATCCGTAAATACGCAAGTTCGCGGATTGCCAATTCGCAAAATCCGCCATTGTGTTCCCCTGAAGGCGTCAGTGGCTTCTGGATTATAAAAGCATCGGAGTTGTACACCACAGGGGCTCTGTTCCCAGGATAAGGTTACTTTTAAGACCAAATTTACATCTTTTAGCCTTCCAGGGCCCATATTACAGAAGTGCCCTAGGGTCACAATGGGCCTTTGCACCTGCTTTGTACGTCCCCGGGGCACTTTGGTATTACAGAAGGGGCTGCAGGTGCTGTGTGGCCCCTTCTGCAATACAGATAGCACTTGTGCATATGTTGCACCAGCGCTATCTCAATAGGGCAATCCCTCATTTGCATGGAGATGTGGCCCAGTGAAAATTAGGGCATTTCTTTACCTCTGCGCACTTGATGTATTATGGACGCGTGCGCAGAGGTAAAAAATCTGTCACCCCCTTGCAGGCGGGTGCAGTCACTCACTTCACCTTCCTACAAGGCAATCTCTAACCGCCTATTAAAGTGCAGGTGCGCGCCGGCTGCAATGTAAAACATAGAGTGGCTTTGAAGCAGCCACCTCGTATTCCATTTAAATGCTCTGCCTCCAGTTTTGCACGACTCTGCAGCTGCCATGAGGTCAGCACATTTAACCTAATAGGGCACACATACCTGTTTGAAGGTGCGCCTCGGTGCAGACAGGGAAAAAGTGCCCCCTATGTAATTTGGTCCTCGGAATTTACAGAGGGATTCCAGACAGGTTTATATCCATTAACAGGTGTGGATATCTCTGCCATAATTGTGGAGTTCTTTGCACCCATAAATCCCACTTATAAGGTGGTTTGCCTTGGAAATTAGTACACATTTACAAACTCCTATCATTCTCCATTCCATCATGGAAACCATACAATTTTTCACTCCAACTAAAGGCTAGTGGAAATCCCTTTCCAGGGTGGGAAGGGGAATTGCTCACCTCACTCTTACTCTTGCTTGGTGTGTAGTGGAAGTGCTTTCTCCATTGAGTAAAATATTTTCCAGTGCATAGGAAAACAATTTAAGTGTGTGATTGTACAGGGAATCCTGTTTGCACTGTGCAGATTCCTTGCCTAAGAAGAACCCTGCACTGTGGCAATAGGATCTCAACGGGACTGTCGCATGACCTTCCCAGAAATAATATTGAAAACCTGCACCTGGCGAAACGTTCTTTTTTTATTTTTGTTACATTTTTATTTGAATGATTGATAGACAAGCTCACTGTTACTCATACAATCCCACAATGCAGGTTACATTTAGCTTCATATTAGAAATCAAATTCAATTAAGCATACATATTACATATTTTGCTCCTCATCCCTATTCCTTCGCAGTTCTAACTCCACCACAGGTGATACACAAATCTCCCCCCTATAAAAATTCCATTTGGACCATTTCCTGTCCCATTTCTTTGGGCATCCCCTTGCAACAAACACTTCTTTCTCAGCTATCATACACTTATCGAGCTCCCTCTGCCACACTGCTACTTCAGGTGGCCGTACTCCACCCCACCCCTAGCAATTTCCCTCTTAAATAGTGTGAAACCCAACATTACGAACTGCTGTTCTGTCTCCGTATGATCTGTCGCATCCAAAATGTTGAGCAGGCCTAGTCGTGGCGTCAAGGTAAGTGGCTTTCCCAGCGCAATGCATATGTGTCGTGATTCTGTCCCATCAACTCTGCACCATCGGGCATTCCGATATCATATGGTAAAAGGTAGCTGACTGCCGGCAGCCCTTAGGCACAGATCATCCGGCCTAGACCCAATCCTCACTAGAGTGACCCCAGTCAGATATGAGTGATGGAAGATACGGAGTTGAATAAGGCGGAATCTAAGTGTGATGGCAGCCTCTCTGGGAGACATTAATGCCTGCCTCCAGTCTTCCTCCTCAATTGTCCCTAAGTCCCTTTCCCATTTCTCCTTAAGCTTTCCGAAAGAGTCCGGCACATTATTACTAAGTTTCCTATAAGTGAGGGAGATCGCCTTGGTGTGCAACTGTCCATCTAACAAACGATCTTCCAGAGGGGAAGACTCTGGTATGTCTACACAACTAGTGAACGCCGTAATCAAAGCATGCCTTATTAATAGATAGCGAAAGACCTCACTGGGCGCCAAACGGTAAGTCTTCTGTAGTTCCTCAAACCGAAGGATCTTACCCTTCTTAATCAAGTCACCCACCATTGAAATACTGATCATATCCCACTTATGGAATCCCGGGTGATGGCAAAGCATACCCAGCTTCTGTGAATACCACAGTGGCGTCATTCTAGTAGGCATGTCTGTCCAACCTAAGCGAGAATTGGCCAATCTCCATATCTGCAGTGTGTGTTGAGTGGGCCCTATAAACTGCTTTCTCCTAGTACAAGAGTAAAGTGCCCCAAGATAGCCAGATCTATCCATCTGATACCTATCTAGGGCACATGCCGGATCATCCGGTGGGGCGTATCTCCACCTATTCACAGTCACCAGTTGCGAGGCCCAGTAGTACCAACGTATATCAGGTAACGCAATGCCTCCATCATACCATCCCTTCACCAATTTCTGAAGTGCTATCCCCGGCGCCTTCCCATCCCAGAGTAGTGTACTCACCTCCCCCTCCACTGCATTAAAGTATGCATCTGGAACTCTATGTGGTCAGCTTTGTAAAATATATAGAAACCGCGGAAGAGCAAGCATTTTAAAAAGAGCAGCACGACCAACCAGTGACAATGGCAGAGATCTCCAATGCTGGACGTCAGCCCACACCGTGTCAACAAGGGCGCTAAATTGCGACTATAAAAGAGGGCCGGATCTGGCGTGACAAAGATTCCCAGGTATCTAAAACCATCTTCCGAGACCATCAAAGCACAGTCTTTTGGGAGACGCGGGGTCTGTCTATGAAGTGCATACAATACCGACTTGCCCCAATTAATAGCGTACCCTGAATACTTTCCAAAATTTGTGAAAATATTAAGGACCATATGAATGGACCTGTAGGGGTTCGCAAGATATAACACTATAACATCCGCGTAAAGTGATATTCTATCTTCGCAATCATGGGACTACCGCAGACCCCTGGTCATAACATTCCGCCGTATCCATGCCGCCAAGGGCTCCAGCATAAACGCAAACAACAGTGGCGACAGAGGGCAACCCTGTCTGGTGCCTCTTCGGAGAGAGAACTGCCTGGATGTGTAGTTGTTCACTCTGACCTGCCCCGATATGTCCGTATAAAGTAGCCGCACCCACCGTATGAATTTAGAGCCTAACCCTGCTCTCTCCAAGACTTCAAACATATATGGCCATTCAATGGAGTCAAACGCCATGTAGGCATCAAGGGACAGTATGACTGTACCTTCTTCTAGTTATCTCTGACACGCCAGCACGCTGTGGAGCCGACGGATATTAAGAGCCGTATTCCGTCCTGGCATAAAGCCCGACTGGTCCGTGTGCACAAGGGAGGATATCACTGTTCCCAGCCGCGTGGCTGTCGAAACGTTCTTGACATACTTCTGTGAATGTTTGTGAGTTCAAAAAACTCAGTATATTATGCCCAAGTGGAAGCGACAATCTCCTCCAGTAAATTGCAGTTTTTTTGTGAATTGTGCCAACAGACTGCTGTATGTGTACTATGAACCATAACCGCATAACCCTCACCCCATTGCTGCCATTTTTGCATCAAAAACTAAACAATGAATGTTCCAGCGGTCCGTCACTCTGTATGAGGAAATTTAGATGGAAGCATTATGAAAATAATGGGACTACATGAAAACTTGTCCAGTTTTATTTTTAATCACTCTCAAATGGTACAAAAGACCTAATGCAGAGTATACTACAGATTTAAGATCCATAATTTCTTCACATTGCTTTCAAAAGCGTGTATGCCATGAAACAATGATAAGTATCATAATATGATTAGGTGCTATTATTTACATTCTGGTGCTAAGACCTTTTTCCTACTTTGTGATGTTAAATAGAAGCCTGTGAGTTTCAGGCAGCACCGTGGTGCTGAGGGACTGACATGTTGTGCACCACAGGCTGTATTATAAAGAGGGTGCATTGTCCCTGTTTGCTCCATTGTGCATCTTCAAAATTGATGTGATGAGCAAAAACAGCTCCCAATTACTGCTAATGTGCTGTCTCCAGGGCAAGTGTAAACTCGTTGCTGCTGATGGAGCAGGGAAACAAAATACTTTTTGTACCCCTTGGAAGTTATTGACCCCATAATTTTAATGATACTAACCGTTTGAAACGCATAAACTAATCAACAAATGCACCTTTCATTAAACAGTACACATGGACAACTTGCTGGCATTGCAAAATTTTATGTATTTATAAATGTAGACCAAAATAACATTAGTACTGTGATTTGCGTAGTAAATAGAGTAAATTGCATGATTTGTGTTGCGGAGTAAAATTGCACCGTGGCAAAGAATGCAGATGGTAAGTAAAATGGCTTTAAATGTCACTTCTGCTAGGTAATACCTAACACGGGTCTTCAGAATGGCAGGTGGTAAACAGAAAGGCTTATTTTTCATGTCTAATTTCTGTTGTGTTTGTTCTTATACTAGTTTTGTTCGGTCCTTCTAGGCCGGGCTTCAAAAATGACCACTGAAAAAGGACGAGATTGCATGCACTGAACAAAATGGCCCGCGCATGAGCAGAGTGAATGCTCCAATCACGTATATGCGGCATGTGCCTGGAGTGAGAAATGTCAAGGCCAGCCTCACCTGCAGCAAGAGTTGTGCCAAGAGTTCAGCATGGATGCATGGGAACGGATGGGAGAATCGAGCTACAGAGGATGAAATAATGTGTGACCATCATAGTTTGTTACAAAATACATTAACAAGTTGAATTACCTTTGGACATTGTGGATCATGAGAACTACTGTATGCGTTATTGTCTGCAAACCGGTTCGAAAAAGGAGGGCGATGAGGTGACCATCACCACTCTGACAATGGACCAATTATCGTGATTTTTGCCTTAAAAATTTCAACTTTTAAGTGAAGCAAGCCAGAGAATAGGGTATAAGATAGTCTAATGTTACATTGTGCATTATCGCTTCTTCTATCCTGATGTTGCGAGAGACTCTGTCATTTTGGACTTCAAACTTTGACTGGGGAAGGAACGAGATCGTTGCGGGAGTTGCCCCGGGAGGAGATTGCGTATGAGGGGGTTAGGGGGACAGTCAGTCAGCTGTGGGAATCCTATCCTGTTATCTGCGGTTCATCCTTCCTTCCTGGTGAACCATTCTTATCATCGCCCTATTGCCAAAGGTAATGAGTATTTTATGTTTCTATTCTCTAAACTTTACTTAAATGCTTAATGATATTTCAACGTATTTGCTTAATAAAGAACTCTACTTATTTTGCTCAAAGACTTTAGATAAAATGATATTCTAACTTTAAACGAGTCTGTGGTTCTTTGAAATAAATTGTGATCAATAAAATGTTTAAAGGTTTTCATTGTGATTGAGCTGGACTTAATCACCATCAACTGATTCTAATAGTTGGTCCATCGACCAAATAGCGGAGTACTTTGATGTTTAAAACAGTCAGGATTCTAAGCTAATGTATATAATTTTCTAATAAGGTACCCCATTGTCCAGCAGCTCATTTTCCTTGGCATTTGATCCAGAAAACTGAATGAATGTGTGTATACGGTGTTATGGGCCCCAACGACATAGGTTTGTTTAAAATTATGTAGGTGTTTTCTGGGTTGGTGTCATAAGGAAAGATGTATATTAGTTGCCCTGGACCAGTGCCCTGGGGCAGTGCTTTAGTGAAAGACGGTGCGACTGCTTGAAGTACCCACTCTGTCTTTCATGGTGCAGAGGTCACCCACCTACACTTCAAAGGAGGGACAGAGATCCATCTGCAGAAGTGTGTAGTGACTGCACTTGCCTGTAGTGGGATGTCTGGGGGGGTCCATGGAACCAATCCCCCCCCTCCAAAAGGCTGCCCTCAGATGGCACACTTACTGTGCACCATCTTCTTGTCGTGCACCATCAGTGCACTTAATGACCAACTCTTTGCTTTTGTCCATAATACAGCAGAGGTGCAGAAGAGAAGGACCTGATTTACAAAGGTAACCTTACACGTTTGTGTAAGTTTACTGTTTTTCGGTATTCACAAAACTGCAATTTATTAGTAACTTTACGACTGTAGAGGCTTTCCAGTTGGGGAAGTGAACTCACATAAAAACATAGGACAGACTATCTTTTTATGTGCTGGGTTCTCCACCTCGAGTGCGGAGTCTCAGCAGTAGTAAAGTTACTATTAAATTGAAGTTTTGTGAAAACTAAAAAAGAATAAACTTACACAAACGTGCATGTTTACCTTTGTGAATCAGGCCCAAAGTGTTTACCTGATTAGAACACCCTCTTAATGTAGAGCCAAGCTATATGTGCACCACCACGATATATATTACAGAGGAGGGCCCTTAAGCATCTGCAGCCTCTTCTGTCATACTACCAGTGCTACCAGGGATCCTAAAATGGTTGCACACCCCCTCTGTGATCTCAGGTCACTGTACATAATATAGTCACAGAGGTAAATCGTCTGGTTCACCAGCGCTTCCCAGAACTGGATGTTGCTCTTTTGCAATACCCGAGCCGTTCCTAAGCAACTTTGATGGATTTAATGGAAACTTTTCTCCTCTGCACATTCCATCTGGATCCTGTGACCTCTATCCCAGACGGAGCTGAGCTGGTAGAGTGCAGTGGTGTAACAGGCACTCGTCACCCTGCAACAACCCTGTTGTGCCTCTGACTTCAAAACAAAATAAAACAATGTTTTTGATAAAAGTGGATTATGTTTTCAATGAATACAAAAATAAAAGCACAGGATGAGAAATTCAAGATCATTTTGATAAAAGTAAAAATTGTTTAACAGAAAAAGTATGTTTCTCTGCAGTTTATACATGTTTATCTTCGAGAAAATTATGCGGCTGAGTCATACCAATGACATCCCCTTTTTAAGGTTACCAGATTTTTTTCCAGGCAATCAGTGCCAAAAGAAAGCATTTACCCCAAACAAAAGTAAGAAGACTCTTCAACACTTGGTCATCGAGGAAGGGAATAAGATGGAGAAAGAAGAAAGCTAGACAGAGGGAGAGAAAAATAGGTACAAAATTGAGAGAGGGAGGGTGAAAGAAAGGAAAGAGGTGGCAGGAGTAGAAATGTCAGTGCAAATATGCTGCAGTGTCGCTTGTCAGAAATTAATTTGGCTTAGCAGAAGGCATGCTTAATGGTTGCCAGTGCACTCCATCCAGTGCCTGGGGTGAAAGATGCAGTGCTGAGAGCCCACAACCCACACACAGTGGACAGTGCCTTTAAAAGGAGAGTCGTTGTTGACAATATGCTGCCTGGCCTTGGGTACCACCGTGAAAGAAGTTTACATTGTTCTTGCCCATGTTCTGCTTATTCTGTATCTGTGAGCGAGGGTTGGATTGCTGCTGCTGCTGGTGTTTTTTATCTTCCTGGGAGGTAAGCTTCAGTTGTTTCTGTTATGCTGTACCAGGTCTCTGGTTTAAGTAAGCAGGACTGGAGCTGGAATTAAAATCATAGCTGTTGTGTTAATACCTGCACCATAATGAATAGTGTGGATCACTCTAGCATGCCAGTCTGACTCTATCTTTCGCAACATTAGTATTTGGTATCCAAGGGGCAGATTTTCAAAACTGTCAGCCAAGCAAAACATGCTGTGCTGTGTTGAGTGACAGGGAGGGAGCAGGAGAACACCATATCTACAGAGATATGTTTCTCTCCTCTCCCTAGCACCGGTGCTGATTTCAGCTGCTGTGCACCAGGTACACACCTTAGTGCCATATCGCGAGGGTGCGTGCGTGAGTCTGCCATAGGTTTTTAACAGTAAAGGTACCCTTCCTGTACATAATACTATGGCTAGACAAGTTTAAATCCTTTTCCTACTTTGTATGTGTGCTTCACAGCACAGCACTCATGCAAAGTCAGAAAAGCAAGGAGAAATAAAAACATTTCTCCTTTTAATGCCTCCTTTTAAATGGCGTTAACTTTTGGCGCGAAACCTTGTTTACTATTATTTGTAGATAGGGTTTTGAGTCAAAAGGCATGGGGACCTGCATGGGAATGCCCATGTACCACCCCCTTTGTGCTAAGTAACACAAAGCTGTGCTTCGCGCTACTTTGTGTTACTTTTAGGCTACTTTCCATTGCAAATTTGTACTTATTAGCATCACAAAAGTGACGCTAACTGATGGAGCGAGATAGAAAACAAAATTTTGTTTAAACTCGCGAAGTCACATTTCCATAACATGAATAATAATATTAATGATTTGTGATATGTCGTGCTAATACAACTTAGATTAAACTTTACACATGGGGGGACTAACATGTGTGCTCATAAACGTGCATAATTGTTGCATCTTTTTGTTCGTGCAAAATAATAAAATAATTTATTGTTTTCGTTTTTGTCATTACTAACTGCTGCAAACTTAAAAGAAGCATGTGCTTGTTTTGCTTTTCCTTGTCTGTGTGATGTCATTTCTACTATTCTAGGTGCATATGAGTCTCATGGAATAACGGAGACTGGTAGATATAAACGCTGCTTTATTTGTTTGCAATGGCTAGGTAACATTTTGATTAATCGGGTGGGTTAATTAATTAGTAAATCCTGGGGTGGATACAGAATCTACATTATTTCTTACATTAATACTTTTCTTGTGTTTGTTTTATACTAGAAATCATAAGTTGCCTGCTTTTGGGCCTAGTCACTTGAGTCGCAGAAAAGAGCTGACTTGTAATTCTGCAAAAGTCACGAGACGCCCATTCTGAAATAAATTATTCGTCAAAAGCTGCGTTCACAAAGCAAAAACTAATGTGCTGTCATCATTCTGTCGGACATGGCCAAGGTCGAAAAAGAACATTTTGTCAGTCCTTAACTTGGCATCCGCGGAAGTCAATTGAAAGTCAATGGACGCTGCGAGAATGACTTTATACATTTGTTGCAAACTCAGGAAGCTCCTGGTTGCACTCGGAAGGGACAATGGTCTCTAAGAAATATGACTTTATGGAAGTTTTGAAAAGTGGGTGACATGTCACTTGTCACTCTCAGCCAATGGGACGTCGAAGATTTCTGAAAACTTTCCTTTGCTAGTTTAGTTAGCGTAGAAAGGTATAAAAAGTCAAACCCTTAGGGATGGGCTGGCTGCTGCTTTCTGACTTTCCGATGAGGGTGATGTGCTGTTGGACTTTGCGTGGAGCACGTAAGAATCCTCAAAGAACTTTTCTTTAATTTCTATCTATTTAGTTCAGTTAGGGAATTAGGTTTTAGAAATGCTAAACTTTATATATTCACTTTAAATTTGATTTACTTGCTTAAATTGTATTTTTCTCATATTTCTTTACAATCATGCTTGCTTTATTGCAAATAAAATTCATTTATAAAACTATCAACTTATATACCATAATTTAGTAAATAAAATCTTACTTTTGACAAACAAGCTGGTCTTGGTTATTCAGAAGTGTAGGTTACTATTAGCTAGATCACGTCGCCAATGGTGGTCGTTTAAATAGTTAGGTTTTATTCTAATGACAATATTCTTTCCGCAGATGTATAAAAATGTATATAGTTTGTAGATAATGTGTATATAGATTTAATCTGACCACCTGATTCAGTAGGCCCAAAATATGTCAGGTTTATAAATGGGTCCATATTTAGTATAGAATTTTGTTTATAGGTTATGAAATTGGGTAGCGTTGTTTATGATATATTTTCTATAGGCCGCTGGAATAAATTCTCTGGTAGCAGAAATTGATGGTTGCTAAGGGTAACCAAGGTAATATGTTGGTTGCTAAGGGTTACTAAAGTGTTATGGTATGGAAATAGGATCGATGTTTTAACACATGTTAAGTTCGTTTTTCGTGCTATCTGTAAGCTATACCGGTATAGATTGTGTGGCGAGAAATTAGTCACGCAAGCCATCTGTTCTGTTTGTAGTGATATCGCCGAGTATCACAAGAGGTATCGCCGTGTACCATAGTGTTGTCGCCGAGCAGCACAGTTTTAGGGCTAGGTCTGAATCTTGTATAGTGAGGGTTTTCTAAGAAATTAAAGCAGCATGAGAATAGGGACAAAGCGCCTTCCATAAAACTCACTGTGATAAAAGTATTAGTTATATCCGAGCTTGAGTGAAGGGTAAATTAGCGTCGGTGCATGATTATCTATAAACAGGTTAGAGTCCTGTACGGGTACATGTTTCATATCTATAAACAGGTGAGAGCCCTGTACGGATAACGTCGTTATTTTGCTAACGTTGCATGATTTCTATAAACAGGTGAGAGTCCTGTACGGATTTCATGTATGTTTGAAATTAGGGAAATTTCAGTGTGAAAGTGCGAGTTTGAATTGTATTTTATGTTCAAGTGGAACTCTTAGAACTTTCACTTCGCGGTGGGTTCAGGGCAAAGCGAGTTCATAATTATACGTGTTAGAAGGGTGGGGTAAGGTTACTCTACTGACAATTGAATATTATCCTTAGTGTGAATAGCGCTGTCTATTCCGAAGTGTGGATACTTGAATGTATGTAAACTATCCTAAATAGTGAAACGAACAGATGTTGTCTTTATAGTCATTGTTAAGAATTAATTTACACTGAAAAGTGTTCTTAAAATGGCGCTGTGAAAAGATTTTGTGAAGGAGGGGTAAGCGCCAGGAGTGAGAAACGAGAAACCGCAGCTGCTGTGTACGTCACAGAGCCGCGCTGGGATTGGGTGACCTACGTCACAAGCTATATTCTGATTGGCTCTTGAGTCTCTGACGGCCTGTGAGCTGATTGGTCCTTAGGAAAAACTCCAAATTTATTGGTTGAGCAGAAAAGTGACGTAGCTCAACTGTCATTGGCTTGTTGGTGTGTTTCGCGCACGGATTGGTTGTTTTACGGAACATCCCGGAAATATTTTACGAACGATTTTGTGAATTAGATTTAACTCTTAAAAATGAGTTATCATTTTAAACATGTTGAGAAAAAGCCAACATTATTTCAGAAGTTTAAGAATTTATTTTCACCTGACAAGAAAATCGAAACGCGAGGTGGTAAACTACTTCATAAGTATAAAACACCTGCAGCGTATATGGAAGGTGAATATGGATATCATACTGTCTTATGGTTCGACAGTTGGAAACGCTATACTAAAAATGACGGTGTTTTAACTTGGCCTGATGATGGTTCATTTAATGTAAAGGTTTTAAGAAATTTACGAGAGAAAATGAATGCTCTTGTTCCAAAACCGAGACCAACTCAATTTGAAGCTTTAGTTGAGTGGGAAGACGAGATGTATCAGTTACAAAGAGAAGCTAGTGGAATTAAAAGACCTTCTAAAAATCCATCTTGGAAAAGAGAAACTCATGAAGATAGATTGCGAATGTGGAGACAGGGAAACATGAGTGAAGGATTGTATTTAATTCATGAAATGGTAATGGGTTCTCCTACAGGGAAATCTATGGAAAGTGAATCTGAGGATGCAGTTATGGAAGAAATATATACAACTGCTAGAAAGAATCAGCCTTTGAGACCTCCTAGATCATGGTCTACTCCGGTGGTTTCTACTGAAACTTCACCGAGTGCACCTCCAATTAATGAAGCTCCTAAACTTTATCCAAATAATTGTGAAATCATTGAAACTCCTAGAAGACCAGAATTCGAGAATGCTCGAAATGAAGGTAGACATTTTACAATGGCTCCAAGAGCAAGAGAACCTCCAAAAGATTATTCAAGAGAGGCAAGAAATGTTGAAGATGTTGATTATAATGAATATTTAAGATCAAAAGAAGAATTAATAAAAAGAATGACAAAAGGCATGGAAGCTGTGACAGTTCCAGTAACAATTGGTCCTGTTCAGCCCGTATTTGATCAAAAGGAGACAAACAAAACTGGATTAACTATTCCTTTAAATACAGAAATTCAAAAGGCTGCTGAAAAATTTTATTCAGATTTATCTGAAATAAACTCTTCTAAATCGAGAATGCCTGATTTAACCTTCAATGAGGATTTATCTCCAAAAACACCAATGGGTGCTATATCAGATATAGGGAGTCCTGAAGTCAGGGTAACCACACCAAAACTTGATGTGGCCAAATTAAAAGCGAATATCGAAGAATTAATAATTGGAACAATTGGTCCAGATAGTTTAAATTACTATCGAGATGATGAACTACTGTTCATTTGTAAAAGCATACAGTGGAAAACGAAAAACAAATATGATCAACTAGAGGATCTAGCAGCAGAACTTGAAATTGATGTGAGTAAACAAAAGAATTTTGCAAAGCATTACAGATTAGACTTTTCAGAAAGTGACATTGAGAGTTTAAACTCAATGGGAAGAATAGTTCACATTAAAGATTTGATTGTCTATATCAAAAAGCTAGGAGAACTGAACAAATGGAGAGTAAAATGGACGAAAAAGAAGGAAGATGAAAGATTGGAAAAATTGTCAAAACAATTTCCAATGAGAGAAATTGCAGGTGGAGGATATGTTCATGTCCCTTGGTCGAGACAGGACATTCTGTTATTTACAAATGACTTTCCAAAATTGAGGGAAAAACCAGTTGAGTGGTACAGGCAAGTCGATAGATTTATCAAAGTGTCAAAAGTTCTGTGGATTGATTTAGATGGATTTTTTGACATTGTCGTTCCATCTGATCTTTGGACAGAATGCAAAATATCGATTAGTTGGCCAAAAACAGAACCTGAGCGAATCAAAGAAACAGGTGCTCCAAATCCACTTGTAATGGATTTTTATGAAAAAGTAATTGTTTGGATGAAAAACAAAATTCCACCCAAAGAAGTTGATTGGGTTAAAATAGAAAGAACAGAACAGGAAACAAAAGAATCAGTTCATTCTTTTTATGAAAGACTACTGTTAATCTTTAAACAATACAGTGGTTATGAAAAATTAGATGAAAAAGACATGAGCCATTTTGTCTATAGATTTGTTTATGGACTAAAACCTGAAATTGGAGAAATGATCAGAAATAGTATTGTCGGATGGCAATCACTATCTGTAGATGATATTCTAAGAAAAGCAAAGTATTGCAGCGATGAAATAGAAGTAAAACAGAAGAAGCTGAAGGAGAAAGCCATGTGGGCTCAGGTAAAAGTGGCTGAGCAACAGATTGCCAACATGGGTAATAAGAACACTAATTTTGTTCAAACTGGAAATACAAACCAGATACAAGGAAAGTTTAAAAATAATAATTTCCCAAAGAAATTTAGCCCAAAGATTGAGGAGTTGAAGCAAAGATTACCTTGTTTTAATTGTGGCGAAATTGGACATTGGAGAGACGAGTGTCCTCATCCTCCTAAAAACTTAAAGAATCCCTTATTAAATCCACAGATGCAGAATGGTGTTGACCTGCAGCGACAGCTACAGATGCAACAGGGGTTAAACGAATTTAATATTCAGCGACAGTTACAGCAACAGCAACAACAACAGGTGAATAATCGTCAAGACCAATTGCCACAACCACCTTTTCCGAATTGTGGGGGAGTTCAAAAATATAATCCAAACGTGGGATTTCAGGGAAGTGAACAGGTAATAAAACCACAAAAACAGCAAAAGCAGCAAAGGGTTCAAATGCAAAATGCTTCACAACAATTTTTATTAGCAGAAAGTCAAGACAGCGATTCTGATGATTATTGTTGACGGTGCCCGAGAGAGGAGGAAGAGTGTGTCGTTGGAGCCACTCTTGAGGTTGACCAGTCTGGTCCTTTTGTAAACGGGAAAGTTAATGATGTAGACATCACTTTTCTAGTGGACACTGGTGCTACCCGTTCTACTGTTAGATCAGTGGAAATTGAAAACCTACCTCTCTCTGGGGATACCATCCAAGTTGTCGGAGTAAGTAATCAGCAAATTAAAACTGACTTAACTGATCCAGTACCAGTTGAAATTGGAAATTACAGAGACAAACACAGATTTGTGGTTTGTAATAGTAGTCCAGTAAATCTATTGGGCAGAGACATCCTATGTAAAATGAATTGTAGAATATATTGTTCTCCTGATGGAGTTGAATTACAAACAATGGAGGAAGATGGTTTATACAGAATGACAATGATGATGATGGAAGCAGAAGAAACAAAATTGTTTCCTGCATTTGAAGAAAAAGATTTACCTGAAGAACTCAAAGGAACAGTGAAATCTGAAATATGGGATTTTACTGGAAATGAGATGGGTCTGATGAAAAACGTAGATCCAGTAAAAATTACATTGAAACAGGGAATAGAATTTCCAAACACTCCACAATATAAAATGAAAACAGAAACAATTGAAGGTATTACACCTATAATTGAAAAATTAATTAAGCAAGGTGTATTAAAAGAAATGGAGAGTAGCTCTTGTAATTCACCGATTATGGGAGTTAAAAAGTCTAACGGAACATTTAGAATCGTACAAGATTTGAGAAAGGTTAATCAAATTGTCGTTCCATGTTGTCCTGTGGTTCCAAATCCAGCAGTAATTCTATTTCAAATTCCACATGATGCTGAATGGTATACAGTTATTGACCTTTGCAATGCATTCTTTACTGTTCCCTTACATCCAGACAGTTATGAAATATTTGCTTTCAGATTCCAAGGTAAGACCCTCGGATGGTCAAGAATCCCTCAGGGCTATACAGAAAGTCCTTCAATCTTTAACGAACTGTTAAAAAGATCATTAGAAGACCTAGACTTACCTGGTAGGTCTACGCTAGTGCAGTATATTGATGATTTGTTAATAGCTGCAAAGACAAGAGAAAATTGTGTAACAGACACAATAATTCTGTTAAATCGCCTTGCAGAAGAAGGACATAAAGTGTCCCCAGCAAAACTACAGTTTTGCAAACAAGAAGTAAAATATCTTGGTCACAGAATTGCAAAGGGAAAAAGACAAGTAACAATAGAGAGAATAAAAATGATTCAAGCAATGTTACCACCAAGAACACAAAGACAGGTCAGAATGTTCTTGGGAATGGTTGGTTACTGTCGACAATGGATAAGTGGATTTTCAGTAATTGCAAAACCACTACAAAGACTGACAAAGTCAGATGTAAAAGATCCAATTATTCTCAATGATGCTGAGATGGACTCTTTTGAGAACCTGAAAAAGAGCTTATGCCAAGCTCCTGCTTTAGGTATGCCAAATTATGAAAAAGATTTCGAACTGTATTGTAGTGAGAGAGAAGGATGTGCATTATCTGTGTTAATTCAGAGACACGGAAATTTAAAGAAACCTATTGCATACTTCTCTGCAGTTCTAGATCCAATTGCAAAAGCATTACCAGGTTGTTTGAAAGCAGTTGCAGCTACAAGTATCAGCCTCGAACAAAGTGAGGGGATCATAATGGGATTTCCTGTGAAAGTTTTTGTGCCTTATTCAGTTGAAATATTACTGACAAGAGGTAAGACTCAACATCTAACTAGTAGCAGATTGACAAAGTATGAGAAAATCATACTGGGAGCAGATAATGTTTCAATTTCAAGATGTTTGAATCTGAATCCTTCTACATTACTGCCTGATTCTGAAATTGTTGATGACATTGAAACAGAACATGAATGTTTAGATGTCATGGAATTCTGCACTAAACCAAGAAAAGACATCAAAGACAGACCTTTGTCTGAATCAGATTTTGTCTACTTCGTAGATGGGTCATGCTTAAGATCCGAAGGAGGTGTCTTAAAAGCTTCATATTCAGTTTGTACAGTCGTTGATATTGAAGAAGCATCATGTCTTGAAGGAGTTCGTTCAGCACAAGTGGCTGAATTGATTGCTTTAATTCGTGCATGTGAAATATCAAAGGATATAAGAGTTACCATCATTACTGATAGTCAGTATGGGTACGGAGTTGTGCATGATTATGGACAACTCTGGTCACAGAGAGGATACATGACATCAGCAGGATCACCAATTAAAAATGCAGTTTTCATTAGGAGATTAATTGAAGCAATACAATTGCCAAAAGAAATCGCCATTGTTAAATGTGCAGAGCACACTAGAGGAACTGATTATATTTCCAAGGGAAATGCCTTCGCAGATGAAACAGCTAAATACTGCGCAAGGAAAAATTATTCATACAATCGGGAGAGGAGTAAAGAAACTGATTCAAATTCATTAATGCTAACAACTGTTGTAGAGACATGGCATGAGATTAGAGATTTACAAAATGAAGCAGAAGATGATGAAAAAGACTTATGGTTAAGATCAGATTGTAGACCACGTGAAGAAGATGGAGTGTGGGTTTACAAAGATGGCAGAGTAGTCTTACCAAATTGTTTGATTGCTGACATGGCCAGATTATATCATGGTCCAGCACATCTAGGAAGAGATTCTATGGTTAGACTTTTCAGAGAAACATGGTTCAATACCAAGTTTAGAACTATTGCTGAATCTTTTTGTCAAAGGTGTTTGTCATGCCAACAAATGAATCCAAACAGAAAATCAGTGGTGGGGACAGGAATAATTGGTCGAGAAGGTGGTCCCTTTACCAGGTTACAAATGGATTTCATTGAAATGCCCTTACACAATTGTTTGAAATATGTACTTGTAATTGTATGCTTGTTTTCAAGATGGGTAGAGGCTTTCCCTACACGACATTGTGATTCAATTACAGTGGCAAAACTAATGCTCAGAGAAATCATCCCAAGGTACGGTTTTCCAGTCACTATTGAGAGTGATGGAGGAAGCCATTTTGATAACAAACTGATGAAATTAATTTGCGAAGCTTTGAGCATTGAGCAGAAAATACACTGTGCATACAGACCAGAGGCATCAGGAGTAGTTGAACAAATAAATGGAACAATTAAAAACAGAATTGGAAAAATGTGTCTTGAAACAGGTATAAAGTGGACTGATGCTCTTCCACTTGTTTTGATGTCATTAAGAAGTACACCAGATAAAAAGACAGGTTTGAGTCCTCATGAAATTTTAATGGGAAGAGTTATGAGGCAAGCTTTTGTACCTGTAGGTAAACTGTTGAGCATAAATGACAGTGCAATTTTGGATTACTGTAAAAGGTTATCTGATATGGTAACTTCTGTGTCTAATCAGGTGGGAACTGAAGCTCAATCAAATGAAAAGGTTTTGACACATGATCTGAGACCTGGCGATTGGGTCAGAACAAAAGTGCATCGGAGAAGGAATTGTCTAGCTCCTAGATGGCAGAAACCTAGGCAGATAATCTTGATCACTACTAATGCTGTAAAGTGCAGAGGATTGAAACGTTGGATACATCCTAGTCATACTATTCCAGTACCAACTCCTGAGAGTTCTGATGTTGAAAGTGATACTACAGAGGATTCTGATTCTGAAGCAGAAGGCAAAACAGAAGGTGAAATAATTCCAGATTCTGAAGACCGACAAGAAAGTCGACATCTGGAAACTGTGCCAGTGAATGGAAATCTGACAAGAAAAGA
Source organism: Lissotriton helveticus (assembly GCF_964261635.1). Classification (NCBI taxonomy): domain Eukaryota; kingdom Metazoa; phylum Chordata; class Amphibia; order Caudata; family Salamandridae; genus Lissotriton; species Lissotriton helveticus. The sequence goes on along the minus strand of NC_136059.1, from coordinate 1,993,781,995 downwards.
CTTGGAAATAATTGAAATAGATTCTGAAGGTGAAGAGAATCTGTTAAAAGGAAAGATAACTGAGGATTCGGTTGTCTCCATTGAAGACAAAGAAGCAGAACAAAAAGAAGTTTCAGACCAGGAGAGTATTGAAAGGCAGAGAACAAACTCTGAAGTAAGGAACAAATATCCGAAATCTGGGAAGTTGGAGGTAATTGAGGAAGAGGAGGAAAACGAATTACCGAGTACCAGTGATGGAAGACAAAGTGAAGTTCCTGAAGGAGTGAAATTGCCGAATAGAGAAGTTCCTGAGTCAATTGAAATTTCAGACTACGAAACTGAAGAAAGTGAAGTGGAAGGTGAAAGTGAAAACAGAAAGAAAAGGACTTGGAAGTCAGAATCAAATAATTCTGAACCAAAGAAGAAGTACGTGAGAAAAGCAGACTACTGGCCAGGTGGAAGATTGAGAGTAAGATTGATCAAAAAGCCAAGAGAACAAGTTGAAGAAATCAGTAGTCAAAAGAGTCCTGGAAAAGAAGTTGGAGTTGGAAGAAAAATTGAAGTGATATCGAGAAAAGGAAAGAGAATAATAAGACCAAACCAAAAATATAAGTCTCCTGAGTGGACTTACTTAGTAATTCCACCTGTTATTGACATATATGATAGTAGTGAAGAAGAAAACGAAATCCAAGAAATTAGTGACAATGATTGAAGTACAGAAATATTAAATTGGCAAAAGGCTGAAGAAAATTTGTTAGTTGACACAAGGTCGAAGAAAAACTGTTTAGTTGAAGAAAACTTATGTATGACATAAGGTCGAAGAAATCTTGTTTAGGGTTTTAAAAAAAAAAAAAAAAAAAAAATGTAAAAGGGGGGTGTATATAAATTTTAAAATTTGTTTTTAATTTTTGAGGCTAAAATTAACCAAGAATGCCTTATGTTAAGGAGAGCACTTCAAAGTGTTCTGTTTTTAAAAGATGCTGTAAGATGACTCTGGTATGTCTGCTCATTTTAGTTCTGCTCTGGTTGGTTCTAGCTGTGATTATCCCTTTGGAGATGAATAGAGAATTACACAAAGTTAACATAACAAGCAAAGCTCTGGTTAGTCAAACTAAACATAGTGCGTCTACAAAAGTTATTGATCATCAGCCTAACATTCATCAAGATAAATCAATTGGTGATTTTTCAAGTAATACATTCACAAAGCTATTGAGTGAATATGTTAAGGTAATGGATGCAAAAGACTGCTATGTCTGCGTTAAGTTACCTGCTTCTGTTTCTGAGGGAGTAACATATAATATGCTTCCTCTCACTTATGCTGTAACATGTAGTGTATTAACTAGTTTATTTTATCAAACTGGACGTTTAGAATATTACTATTCAAATTATGATGAAATTTTTGCAAATATTAAGATTGATAATGTTTTAAACAAGCATAAGAAAGCAAAACAAATGAGAGAATTTTTCCTTGTTACTAATGAACTCACTTACGAGTATGCTTACAAGAATAATCTAACATGTAAATTAAGTGCTGAAGGAAAGAAATTTTTGAATATGGTTGAGGAGAGAAGAGCAATTTATAAGAGGAATGAATTAGTCAAGCAGACTAAGTCAACCTTCTGGCAGAAAGAGGATGAGAAATTAAATGGCAAAATGCTTGAAAATATTGCAATTCACATAGACAAACCAGTTAGTGGAAAGCTTTGCATTAGAAGAGATAACACACTTTTTGATAATTATTTTGTAGGTGCAAGTAACTGTGAAGATACTTATCAGATTCTGGGAGGTTGGGGATTTAAAGGTGGAAAGGATCCTATCTTTCCTGGGATTTATTTTGTTTGTGGTGACAAAGCCTACTACAACCTTCCAGACCACTGGTATGGAACTTGTTATGTGGGAATTGTTTTTCCTAAAGTGTTTCATGTTGACAGAGATTCAGAAGGATTGTTTAAAATTCATAATTATGTAAATAGAGCTAAAAGAGAAACTTTTACTGAAGTTCTGGGAGATATTTTTCAAGCTGTAATACCTTTTGTTGGTATAACCCTAAATGCAGGGAGAATCAGAAAATTGTCCACTATAGTTGATAGATTATCAACTGACACAGCTGATGGATTTCAATTAGTAAATGTTGAAGTTATTGCAATTAGATCCATGGTAATTCAAGACCGCCTTGCTTTAGACATACTCCTAGCAAAAGAGGGAGGAGTCTGTGGCATTTTACATGTACAACATTGTTGTACATATATACCTGATGAAAGTAAGAATATTGAAATGTATATTAAGAATATTACACAAATGCATTCAGAGATAATTCCTTTAGAAGAAGATGATTTTACAGGGAAACTTTCAAAAAGGTTTCAAGCAATTAAAAACTGGTTTCATAATATCGGAAGTTCAATTCTTGGCAAGATTCTGGCACCTTTGATTATAATAGTATTCATTTTTATTTTGACCAAAATAGGTTGTTTGTTACATAAAAGAAAGAAACAGTTGAAAGAAAAGAAAAGAATCTATAAACTCAGAAAAGAAGAAGAAAGAGAGATCGAATTACAGGAGTTACATAGAGAGCGTTATGCTAATTCCAAAGATTATGCAGAAACAGACTTTTAGGTTTACTGATACAAATGAATTTGAATCGATTTCTTAGAAATTTAAATTATCAAAATTTTGAGTGCTGGTGTGGTGATTTGTTAATCACCAGATGAGGGAGTTGATGGAGCGAGATAGAAAACAAAATTTTGTTTAAACTCGCGAAGTCACATTTCCATAACATGAATAATAATATTAATGATTTGTGATATGTCGTGCTAATACAACTTAGATTAAACTTTACACATGGGGGGACTAACATGTGTGCTCATAAACGTGCATAATTGTTGCATCTTTTTGTTCGTGCAAAATAATAAAATAATTTATTGTTTTCGTTTTTGTCATTACTAACTGCTGCAAACTTAAAAGAAGCATGTGCTTGTTTTGCTTTTCCTTGTCTGTGTGATGTCATTTCTACTATTCTAGGTGCATATGAGTCTCATGGAATAACGGAGACTGGTAGATATAAACGCTGCTTTATTTGTTTGCAATGGCTAGGTAACATTTTGATTAATCGGGTGGGTTAATTAATTAGTAAATCCTGGGGTGGATACAGAATCTACATTATTTCTTACATTAATACTTTTCTTGTGTTTGTTTTATACTAGAAATCATAAGTTGCCTGCTTTTGGGCCTAGTCACTTGAGTCGCAGAAAAGAGCTGACTTGTAATTCTGCAAAAGTCACGAGACGCCCATTCTGAAATAAATTATTCGTCAAAAGCTGCGTTCACAAAGCAAAAACTAATGTGCTGTCATCATTCTGTCGGACATGGCCAAGGTCGAAAAAGAACATTTTGTCAGTCCTTAACTTGGCATCCGCGGAAGTCAATTGAAAGTCAATGGACGCTGCGAGAATGACTTTATACATTTGTTGCAAACTCAGGAAGCTCCTGGTTGCACTCGGAAGGGACAATGGTCTCTAAGAAATATGACTTTATGGAAGTTTTGAAAAGTGGGTGACATGTCACTTGTCACTCTCAGCCAATGGGACGTCGAAGATTTCTGAAAACTTTCCTTTGCTAGTTTAGTTAGCGTAGAAAGGTATAAAAAGTCAAACCCTTAGGGATGGGCTGGCTGCTGCTTTCTGACTTTCCGATGAGGGTGATGTGCTGTTGGACTTTGCGTGGAGCACGTAAGAATCCTCAAAGAACTTTTCTTTAATTTCTATCTATTTAGTTCAGTTAGGGAATTAGGTTTTAGAAATGCTAAACTTTATATATTCACTTTAAATTTGATTTACTTGCTTAAATTGTATTTTTCTCATATTTCTTTACAATCATGCTTGCTTTATTGCAAATAAAATTCATTTATAAAACTATCAACTTATATACCATAATTTAGTAAATAAAATCTTACTTTTGACAAACAAGCTGGTCTTGGTTATTCAGAAGTGTAGGTTACTATTAGCTAGATCACGTCGCCAATGGTGGTCGTTTAAATAGTTAGGTTTTATTCTAATGACAATATTCTTTCCGCAGATGTATAAAAATGTATATAGTTTGTAGATAATGTGTATATAGATTTAATCTGACCACCTGATTCAGTAGGCCCAAAATATGTCAGGTTTATAAATGGGTCCATATTTAGTATAGAATTTTGTTTATAGGTTATGAAATTGGGTAGCGTTGTTTATGATATATTTTCTATAGGCCGCTGGATCATAACCAGGCGCAAAATGTTTGTAAAGTAGCCCCAAGAGTATTATTTATCCACATCAACAAACTATGTTTGTGTCAATAGTAGAATAGAGTTTTAGATTTTAAGAGGTTGAGAATGCCTCTAGATGGTGGCCTGTATTTCATAATGCGCCACAAATTTTCCAGTGAGCTGTATGACTAGTCCTGCCTAGGAGGGAATCTGTGAAATGCTGCGCCTGTATCGCAGCTGATTACCAGTTGAATGCGGAAGGGAATTTGCGACTACTGCTCTTGTTGCACTGTACCTGAGGACCAGACCAGGTCCCACAGTGTTTTAAATCTGTACAAACCCAGACAAACACCTCTGTGGGGACCAGTGTGCAATGGGTGCCCGCAGGGCCAGAGCTAGGCATGGGCAACATGGGCAGCTGCTCAGGGCCCGCGTTCAGCCCACCAATCTGGGGCCTCGCAAAAGTATTTCTCTGTTTTAGGCCTCACACCTACGTTGCAGCACTGCGAGGCCCAGGGAAGGGATGTCTCTCCCCTGGGCCTCGCAGGCATGTGTAGCGCTGCAAGGAATGGGGGAAGAGGCCCACTTCCACTGTGGCTGCTAAACCCCTAGGAGGGGCCCCTTCTCTCCTGGGCCTTAAAACCCCAGACGTAGCTGTAAGGTCCTTCTGCATTTGACAGGAGTGGCCTGTGAATGAAGATCCAGACCACTTCTTACTCAAAGGCAAAACATGATGCCGCTCGTGAATAGACGGTGCTGTTTTGGCCTACCTTCATCGCCTGCGCTACAGGAGTAGCTCACCACCCTTTCACCGTGCTGCTGGACCGGTTTGGAACTTTGTTAACACCTCGTGGCCGCAGAGGAGGGTGAGGGGCCGGCCCCGGGACTGCGAGGACCAGCATACAACATCTCCAGCTGGTCCTCTTCCCGCGTGAGCCGCGCCCCCTCCCAGTACCACGCCCCCAGCCAAGCGCAATAACTTCTCACGGCTCCCGCTTCGCGGGCGCCGCTCGTGAATAGGCGCTGCTGTTTTGCCCTACCTTCATCGCCTGCGCTACAGGAGTAGCTCACCACCCTTTCACCGTGCTGCTGGACCGGTTTGGAACTTTGTTAACACCTCGTGGCCGCAGAGGAGGGTGAGGCGCCGGCCCCGGGACTGCGAGGACCAGCATACAACATCTCCAGCTGGTCCTCTTCCTGCGTGAGCCGCGCCCCCTCCCAGTGCCACGCCCCCAGCCAAGCGCAATAACTTCTCGCGGCTCCCGCTTCGCGGGCGCCGCTCGTGAATAGACGCTGCTGTTTTGCCCTACCTTCATCGCCTGCGCTACAGGAGTAGCTCACCACCCTTTCACCGTGCTGCTGGACCGGTTTGGAACTTTCTTAACACCTCGTGGCCGCAGAGGAGGGTGAGGTGCCGGCCCCGGGACTGCGAGGACCAGCATACAACATCTCCAGCTGGTCTCTTCCCGCGTGAGCCGCGCCCCCTCCCAGTGCCACGCCCCCAGCCAAGCGCAATAACTTCTCGCGGCTCCCGCTTCGCAGGCGCCGCTCGTGAATAGACGCTGCTGTTTTGCCCTACCTTCATTGCCTGCGCTACAGGAGTAGCTCACCACCCTTTCACCGTGCTGCTGGACCGGTTTGGAACTTTGTTAACACCTCGTGGCCGCAGAGGAGGGTGAGGCGCCGGCCCCTGGACTGCGAGGACCAGCATACAACATCTCCAGCTGGTCCTCTTCCCGCGTGAGCCGCGCCCTCTCCCAGTGCCACGCCCCCACAACCGGCCACACCTTAAAATCGATCCCTGGAACGCGCATCGCGGGACGCGCGCGGGTCGGAGCACGGGGCGAAGACCGGGCAAAGAGCGGGCCGTTTGAGGCCGTTCGAGGACCTAAGAGACTGGACTGGGCCACCCCCTTTGTAAGTAATTATTTATACCCCCATACACCCACCATTTTAGTAATATTTATCGTAGTCACAGGAACATTAATCACTACATCGACTTCTAACCTCACACGATGGTAGTTACAAGAGGAAAAAAGACACTAGCTCCAGGGAGCGTCGGAAAATTATTGGGCCCTATGGACGACTTTATTACAAAAGCAAACTCGTTCATCGACCAAAGTATCTCCCTTATGGAAAACAGAGTCTCATTGGATCTAGACTTTGCTAAACGATCCTCCCTGGGAAATCTCGCCGAAGCTAGAACTCCCGTCTCGAGTACCAATAAAAAAGTACCAGGAATTGTGAGCGAGGGTAGACGCAGCCTCCCAAATAATGTAGACCTATCCGTATCCGAGCTTGCAGATTCTCCGCTAGGCTCAGAACTAGAAAAAACCCCTGAGCTACCCCCTCAATCCCCCACACAAATATTACCCATGGAGGATATTCAAGCTAGAGGAAGGAGGGAAGGAGCAATTAGTAAAAACAAGCCTACCCAAATAATTTCCATCACATCTAAAACTGCTGCCCCTCCCAATACTCCAGACATTCCACACATCCCACTACCTCCACTACAGCAACAACTTGCCACTATAATTGTACATCATGACCAGCAGGAAGGCACTACTCCCATTTTACTGGACTCACGAACCCAACCACCCGCGGAAAAGGGCCCGGAAGACCATGACAATCTTATTTTCATAAATAAGCTAGCCGAACTTTTTAAACAACTTCTACAACCTCTAGATCAAAAACTAACAAAGATAGAGACTCAGATCTCGAAGCTCATTTCCATGCCACAACACAATCAGGGGCCTCTCCCACAGAAGAAAGGGGGCACAAATCCTTTTCATAACGCCCTCCCAAATCCTTTGGGCGTCATCGCAAAATCTACCATTCCCCAAACAATTACACCACAGACAGTAACATCGATAGTACCGTCCCTTACCCCAATACTCCCAGCCACGTCGACCTCAACCACATTAAACACTACCACCACAGCGCCAACCACATCAAAACAAGGTAATAATGTGGCACCCACAACTACCTCGTCACAACCAGCACCAAGAAAAACCGCTCCTCCCAAAACCCCGGCACACAACTTCTTTTCCCAATCAACCCAAAGAAACACCCTAAGAGGGACTGGAGAAGTTAGAACTCCTTCTGAGCTTCCCCCTGAGGCTGCCCCCTACGTAGCGGTTATGATTGGAGTACCTGAACTAGCTCCCAATACGGTGGAACCTCCATGGTCCTTAAAATAAAGTACACCACTGGCTACAAACAAATCGTCCCATGCCACCAAACTGCCATGGAAGAATTTCCTCACTACGTAGGACCCCATGGGTGGGGAAAGGCAGTAAACAATTTTCAGGGGACTGTATCATCATTAACTTTGAGGACCCCTGGGCGGCAGACTATATTACCCCCTGGGATCAATCCAACGTAAACGGAGGAATTAGAATTAAACCACTTTCCTTCTTCTATCCCATTATCCAAACTACAAATGACAACTTTTTTGAGGACCCTGTTTTCCCTTGGGTCGAACCACCCCAGCGCCAACCTACATTTTACGAGAATAGATAATACAGTGCCCCTCGCTTTCGAGAGCAGGAAAACCCTTGGCACATAGTAAATCCACGTCATCAGGGAGCAAACTGGGGAGAATGGGGACATCAACAGCAGAGGTTGATCCGTAGAGAACCGCCCAGATGGGACCCTTGGTACAACATTCCACTAGCAAATAGATATAGTTCCTTAGAAATGGTGGATTGACCATCAAGGCATACAGAACATACTAGCTCTAACCTGCTACACCCCCCCCCCTAAGCAACAACATTGTGATGATTTCACCAACCTTATCCCCAAAAGCGAATCCCCACACAATACCTTTCCTATTCTGGAATGTGGCGGGTCTACGAACAAAGACCGAAGACCCCGTGGCCGTGAACTTCCTAGAACAAGGCAAAATAATTTGTCTTCAAGAGACCTGGACAACTTCAGAGCTTCATCTACTGGGGTATAAAACCTACTCTTCCCCAGCTATCTGTAGTGCAATAGGTAGACCCAAAGGAGGACTAACAACTTATATTGCTAACACCCTACCCCGCCTAAAAGTGACCAATCTTTTCCCTGACTCTAACTGCCAGATATTTTCTCTCTCCTTTGCAAACGAAGACACTATTATTCTTGTTAATTCATATAACAATCTAACGGAAAACGACTTCCTGATCTTCGTTGAAAATATGCAGGAGAGACTAAGATGCCTACTACATCGGGTGGATAACCCCAAAATGATTCATCTCATCTGGGGAGGCGATTTCAACCTTCACCCATGCCCAATGGCAGACTCCCAATGTTGTGGGTTTGTGGACGAACACGAGGTTTCACTAGCCCACTTCGTCCACAACAAATCGGGCAATGCTATGAATAACATACTGTCAGACCTTGACTTAGTGGTCGCTAACTCCTCAAAGGCGGAGAAAAATCAGTTTAACCCAACCTACGTGGGCAGAGGCCATCAAACAACAGTGGATTACATCTTGCTGTCCCAAGGTCTCTCTACAATGGTCACAGATCACCAAGTAATGGACAACACACTAAGCGATCACTATGCACTAAAGATAGAATTCCATCCACCAAAATACAGATCTAAGGTCACTGATATAGCAAAAGCTCTTACCCAAGATAGATTGCAACTAGGAAAACACAACGGTTACTCCATAAAATGGGAAAAGATCGACCCACAAAACCTCACAAAAAAATTAGTGAACCAGGCGTATCCAAATATTATTAACTGCCTGGACCCAGCGCTAAATCACACAGAGGTCCTGTTGAATTTTGCAGAAATCTTGGTAGTAGCCAAGGGACTACTCACGGGGAAAACAACTAACAAACATCTAGAAAGAAAAGGTTGGTTTGATCACAATTGCACAAGAGCCCTAACCGACCTAAAATCTGCCCTTCATAAAAAGCCAAGAGATGTGGGCCTTATTCAACTCCTGAGAAGAAAATACAAAACGGAACGCAAGCTAAGACTACAGCAAATGAAAGAGAAACTCTGGAAAGATCTAGACAAGAGCTCCCTATCGAAAAACAGCAAGGATTTCTGGAGAACGGTCAGATCCCCATACCTCTCAGATAACAACTCTCCCAAGATAGAGGTGGCCATAGATGAGGGAACTTGGATAGCCCACTTTGAAAACATATTCAAAGATCAAGGAACCGCAGACCACCCATTCAACTTTCATAACGAGGTACAATACCCAATCCCAATATCCTTTGACATCTCCGAAATCTTGGTGGCTTTGGAAAGAAGCAAGACAGGAAAAGCCCCGGGCCCTGATGGTGTCCCTGTCGACCTTTTCAAATATAACTAGGACCTCTGGGCACCTATCCTGACAAGAGTATGTGCAGCTGCAGCCAGCGAGGGTATTCTTGACTCCTGGTCTAGATCAATCATGGTCCCCATTTTTAAAAAAGGGGATCGCCAGGACGCAAAATGCTACCGTCCTATTTCTCTCTTGGACTCCCTTGGCAAAGTGGTGGGGAGGGTCATTTTGGAGAGACTCCAACAGTGGAGCGAGGAAAAAGCCATTATCTCGGACCTACAATTCGGTTTTAGAGAAGGCCTTGGGACAGTAGAGCAGGCACTCAACCTAAGTCTTATAATGGCCAAATACATGCACGCAAAGAAAACTACGGTATACATGGTCTATGTGGACCTGTCTGCCGCTTTTGACTGTGTTTCACATTCCAAACTATGGACAGCCCTAAGAGAAATGGACGTGGACCCCTCCTTGTTGGATTTCCTGAGAGAGTTGTACTCTGGGGCCTCGGCGAGAGTCCGCTTCGGAAAGAACGGTGAGCTGACAGCGTCATTCGGGGTGGAGCGAGGAGTCAGGCAGGGCTGTGTGTTCTGGCCCCCTTTCTCTTCTCACTCTACACCAACGGCCTGGAGGAGGAGATGCTGAGGGGGGCCCAGGACCTCCCAAAAATGAAACAGAGATCGATCCCAGCACTCCTTTACGCGGATGACGCTGTCATCCTGGCCCGAACGCCGCGTGAACTTCAGCACTCACTTAATAGATACACCACCTTCATGAACGCCTTGAACTTAAAGGTCAACGTAAAAAAAACGTTTGTTATGATCATGGGGGGGGCAAAGAAAGGTACAAAAAACATCTTCCTTGATAGCCAACCACTTGAGATCACCACACAATATCCATACCTCGGGATCATGATAGACGACAAGCTAACATGGAAACCAGCAGTGGACACGAGATGCCATCTTTTTAAGCGTTCGATAGCGGCCTTGCAGACCTTCTCACGGAAATTGGGGAGGAGGCGCCCAGCAGAATTGTTGAGAATTTACAACGCCAAGTGCCAGGCGATTGCTCTTTACGGAGCAGGGGTCTGGGGTCACACAGACGTTGGAGCCCTACAGAAAATTGGAAATTTATTTATAAGATTTCTTCTTGCCACTCCGAAAGGTTCATCAACCTACACCTCCCACATGGAACTGGGAATTCCTTATCTTCAGGACCTTCTCAAAATCCAGCCATTGCTCTTGTGGAGGCGTATCTGGATATCGGACACAAATACATTAACTCAGTCGATAGTGGCTGACACAATGTCACTCGACCACTCCTTCAGACTGAAGTGGCTCCGTTATATTAGAAACTTTTTTACCGACCTTGGGCTTGAAAAATACTATCTTCAACCAGAGTCGATTGTCGCCCTTCCAAAAAAGGAGCTCAAGGAACTTGCCCTACGACATCTGGAAACACTAAGATTGTCAACCGATGCTGTAAAACCCTCAGTGATTCATGCGAACATAGTTCAGCAAACCTTCGGTATTCAACCGTATCTTACCCTGCAGACTAAAATATATGAGAGGATGCTGCTGACCAGGCTCAGACTGAACCTTTTTTTCAGACTGGTTGCTTTTCCCTTAAATAAGGCCTGGGAATCAAGCATGCCCCCGTGTCCCTGCGACGGGAAATCAATTCAATCTAATATCCACGTTATCATGTTTTGCAAATTTTACCATCCTCACAGAAAACGTTGGATTCTCCCGTTATGTAGGCGGTGGGGCCTTAGACAATGTCGACCGGCCTTTTATCGACTGCAAACCTTAGAGTCTGAAGAAGTCTGTTACCTGGTCCTAAATTTTTTAAAATGTATCATGAACCACAGAAAAAACCTTTAGCAACATGCACAAGAAAAAACAATGACTTTTAAAAAGCAAATACTTTCATTTTTTTTAATCGTATGTCAGTTTTTTCTTATTGTGTAAACGTTCTTATGAAATGTCGTTTCTAACCATCTGTATTTGTATGGACTTTCTTCTGCTGACTGTTTCTTTTATGGTTTTCTTCGTGATTAACCGAATAAAGAATTATTATTATTATTAAAACATGATGCCTATATTCCTGCATTTTGGCGCCTGGCAGTTCTAACCGTTTAAAAAGACTAGCACCTCTCTTTCAGCTGATGATGAACTGTGAAAGAGATGCTTGTCAGTATCAGAAAGGAAGCTGTTGCAGCACAGGAGGGGGTCATGCTCCTTGTGAGGTCACAAGCATCTTCCGTTATTTAGATGTATATAGCCTTGAACGAGTAAATGAAACCCATTTTTTCCCCGCAGATTTCATATAGAGCAAACCCAACCCAGACGTATTAGAGTGCTTTACATGAGCACCAAACACATTTAATTTCCTTTTCTAGATACGGAGAGATTAAGTGATTTGCGCAGGATCACAGGATGTTGAGCCAAGACCAGACTTTAGTCTGATTCCTCAGTTCCAAAATCGGCAGCTCTGACCTCAAGTTCCATTTATTCCTCTCCTCTACCCATGTTCAGGACGTGTCCAGGGAGTACAATCTTAATATCTACTTCATACCTGAAGCCGGTTTCAAAGTGCCACCATTTTGTAAAATCAGTGGATGAGGCACAGAGAAATAATTAATTGCTCAGGATCAAACAGTTGGTTACAGTAGTAGACCCAGGACTGCATTGCACTCCTACTTAGGGAAAGGCTCTATATTTACATTGTATTGCATTTGCGTGGCTATACCATGTGACTGGGCACCCTCTATTGTCTAAGGTAATATTCAGCTATTTAAATAAATCACACTGACTAGTAGTTTTTACATTGAATTCAAATACTCCCAATCTTGCCAGAAAAGGAACAGCAGCACAATAAGTTCAGAAAGTGTTTGCCCAAGAGCACACAATTTGGCCAATTGGAAGGTGGGATTAAAAATGTAATCTCCTGCTTCCACATTTCCAACTAGTCCACAAGACCTCAACTGGGTGTGATTCTGTTGGCAAGATGACGAGACTGTCTCTCTGAGGGATTCGTCACTTTGTTATGGGCTTCTTAGCTTTAAAACACAGTGTTTATTTCCATCCAAAAGCTAAGATTAGATGTAAAATATCCATTGCTAAAACGTACCCACTGGACCATATCCAGTGGCAGAGGTATTCACTGGACTGTATGCATGGTAGATACTGATATTTACCACTGGTGTTTCAAAGTTTAAGATTATTTCATTCCAATTAGGTACCAGAGTTCATTTTCTAAACTTGTTGCTCAAAATATACAATAGAGGCTTGTCAAGGCTTACTCCAGGAGGTGGTAAAGGGATTAGAACTTCAATATAGTTTGAAGGGTAGTCAGGCTTGATGAACTCACTCTCAGGCTGAGTTATCTTTTAATATGGCCTACCTAAAAAGGACGGATTTAGAATAAAATCCCCAAAATCCACTATGTGACTCATAGTTCCCCTGTTCCCCAAGAGACAGCTTCTGATGCCCCTCCACCTGCAATGTGTCTCCACTTGTGCAGTGTGTCTTCAAAGCCACAAATTGTCCAGTGAAGTGATAATGAAACATTGGTCACCCTACTTGGCCTTCACAGCGATATCTGGAGACCAAGGCTGCGAGGCCTAGGGAAGGGGGCTCTCCTCTTCTGGGCCTTGCAGCACCAGACCATGGATGTGATGCCCAGGGCAGTAGGCCTTATCTAAAGGGGCTTGCAGCACTAGACCACAGCTGTGAGGACAAGGGGAATGGACCAACCTCCCCTGCACCCTGCGGCTCTGGATCATAGTGGAGCAGTTCAGTGGAGGTAACACCCATTCCCTGGGCGTACAGTGATACACTATTGCTGCAAGGCACATGGAAGAGGGCTTCCCTATTTTGGGCTCCTGCCCTTGGTCTTGCAACACTAGACCATGGTTGTGAGGCCTGAAGGATTGGAGGCCCCTACCTTATACCTTGTAGCCATGGTGGAGAAAGGGCCTTGTGGAGGGCCCCTTTTCCCTGGGGCTTCCAGCCATAGCTCAGTACTGCCAGACCCATGGGCAGTGGGCTCCCTCTCCTAATTCTCTCAATGCTACAGCATGACTGATAGGCCCATGAGAGGGGGGTGGCTCGTGTGGGGCCCCAACCGTGGGCCCAATTGTATTTGTCTCACAGCACTTTACCCTGGCCTTGTGCATGGGTCTATGTCAGGGCCATAGCAATCGGTAGTGCAGCAGGTGCAGTGGCACCAGGCTCAGGGATAGAAAGAGTCCAAATCTTCCCAAATTATGACTTTACTGTATTCTGCAGCCAGTGGACGAGGGTGAGGGGACACGTTTACTTTGCACCATGGCACCCTTGCTGTGCTTCTACCTTCTCTTTAATGGGCTTCACAGCCATGCTCCAGAGCTGTGAGGTCTGGTTTAGGACCTCCCTTCCCTGGCCCTTGCAGCCATGGCTGGACACTCAGGGGACAAGGCACCCACCCATGAGCTTAGCAGCAGTGGGCACCATGGTTGTGATGCCCATGGGTCCTCTATCAGCTTTTGTAGTTAACAATAGTGCAGCAGATGCAGTTGCACCACGGCTCAAGGATGTTAGGGACCTAATGCACCCAAATATGGCTGTTTTACTGTCTGATAACATTTTCTTCCATCAGGGCTGATGTCTATATTACCATTATGACATTGGTTCCTTCTCCCATGCACCGCACAGCCACAATCCAGAGCCGCGGAGATCAGACAAGGCCCATCCTCCCATAGGCCTCACAACCAAAGTCCAGTGCTGGGAGGCCCAAGTAAGGGAGTCCGCTGTCCTGGGCTTTGCAGCACAGTTTCTGGATTCCATGCCAAGGGCAAGAGGCACTGTGTGAAGGGCGTCCCTAGAAATAGTGTAGGAAGTGCAATGGGACCATGGTTTAGAGGAGTTATGGGCCCAATGCTCACAACTTATGGCTGTATTTTACTGTCCAGTCAGTGACAAGAGGGTAGTGGCAAGGGACAATTTACTTTGCTTGCACGATGGTGCATGGCATTGCTACACAACTGTACCCGCACTCTTGCGCCACGCAGCATGATCCAGTTCTGCAAGGCCCAAGAGAGTCCTCCTCTCACCTGGACCTCACAGCCATGATACAGTGCTCTGGCGCCTACCAAAGTAGAGTGGCAAGGTGCAGGATTGTTCTTCATTTTAGATGTTTGTCTGCTGGATGCCAAATTTCCAACTTTTTTGCTTGCCAAGGGATTGCTGTAGGCAAGCAGGATAATCAATAGGTGGTGCAAAACAAATAGAATAGTGGGCAGCCTGGGCAGCCCATCCCAGTGGTATGCCACAGCACTGACTCAGGGAACAACTACTATACAGAGGTGGCCAGCATTTACTAACATGACAACTGGGAGGCAGGACCTGTACCGAAGGACTAGAATAAAATATTTCCATATGGAACTTAAAAATATGTATACTTGTTTTTTATTAGTTTTAGTATTTGTTTTTCATTGTTCTACTGTTATCCGCAAAAAGAAAATTGCTTCTTGAAAAGCCTTTCAACGACAGTCAATTGATGGGACTTCCTATAATATAATTTCATGTGATATCACACTGTACGCAAATTAGAGGGGCCCCACACATTCCTTTTCTGCTCAGGGCCCCAAAAGTCCTAGGATCGGCCCTGGGTGCCCGTCCACGTAATGTGTGTAGGTACTTTCAATTGAGTGTATCAAAAAATTAAAAGAGCAGTTATATTTTTGCTTTGGATCGATGTATATAACCTGTCCCAGTATCTAGCTGCGTTTGTTTTTTAAATAGTGAAAATAGTAAATACAGACTCCATTACGGTCAATGTCCAGCCCTCATATTTATATAGGCACGAATGACGTGAAGTGAATTTCTGTGGTTCTGTTGTGAGAAATGCGTCGCTACTCCATTCTGTGCTGTACGTGTTCCGAGTGTGAGCTGTGAGGGGGTCCACACTAGTCCTACCCTGCTGTATGTGCTCTAGAAGTGTAAGAGAAGCTTTAGAAAGTGTTTAAACTACACAAACATTTGAATTAAATTGCATTTATTTATGAAGCCGTGCGCTAGAAATGAGAAGAGAGGAGATGAGATCTACATTTCTCTGAGACAATTGTAATCAGCATAGTGCAAATAGAGAGGGCAGAGGTCTTTCAAGTGAAAGGCAAAGCACCTTTTTGAAGTCTCAACAATGCAGATGGACTGAGTCAGGAATGGTGATCTCCAGATTAACAGCCAACAAGATGCAAGGTGAGTTTTACATTATGAGCGAGGCAAATTTCTTCCTGGTGGCGTGTACTCCAGTTTCCTTGCTTAAACTGGACACAAGAAAGGATACTCATATTTAAACATTTTTTTAAACTCTTATAAACGCTCAGACCAGCCCTTCTCTGATGGTATAATGGCCATTCCTGGTATATTGTTCATCTGACACTCCTGTGTGGCCTACAGATAATATATCATAGCTGATGCAAGGATGCAATTGTAACCCCAAGGGCAGCACCCCCCCCTTTGGGCATTTCATTTACTCGTATTTAATTTTATTTAAACTCACAGGCCTGACAAAGCTTACAAGCAGAAAATTGTATTTTGGTAATTTTGGTTTGGTAATTTTTGTCCTTCCTGAAATGTATGTTTGCATAAATTGGAACTTCTAAAGCACTGTAATAGCAAGTAAACAACAGAGCACTGATGCTCTTGGGAGGAATATATTGATCTGCCATTGTGCACATAAATAAAGGAGCCTCGTAAGGATGTTCCTTATTGATAGTGCAACTGGTGCCATTCTCTCTGAAATGCAAGAGCAGTGGGGAGAGTCTGAGATGGAAGAATATTGATTCCTGTCTCTTACCCTACATATTGAAAATTATTTGTTGCTGTCTTGGGGCAACTATAATAAAACCAAAAGACCCAATTCCCATTCAGTAGTAGTTCACACCAACACCAAAATATCATGACGAAAAAATATAGTGAAAAAATATCAAGGTCCAAAATATGGACCTACCCAAATAACTCTCGAACTGGAGGACTCAGACCTGCACAATGGAGCATGAGCGGTACAACTTTCTTCTTTTTCTGTTTTGAATGTGCCTGTCTTGTGGTGTTAGTTGAGAGTTATCCTTGTCACTGATGCAGAGGTGTTTTCTACATCTTAATCTTCAGGTGTAATCATCAAATAACCCCCGCCATTGGTTGTACGGACCTTTGCTCATTGACATGGAGAAGTAAAAAGGAGCAATCATTGATGTCAAACCATATAAAATATGAAATCATTAAATACTTTAGTGCAGTCAAAAAAGAGAATCTTTGTGAAATACAGAGTTTTATTAATCAATTCAATTTTTTAGTTTCATTATTTATTTATTAAGCATATATTTTTAAGCATCATCATTAAAAATTAGTATAATCCAGTAAACACTATTTCAATATAATGAAAACTGCAACATTGGTAAGTATCACAGCTAAAATTAAAATAATACAGCATGAATGTTCCATAAAGGAATTTCCCTAATCTAAATTAAATTGGAATGGAATAGAATAAGGTGTCTGCTCAGAAACCCGATGAAGAGTGCTGTTGAGAGAATAAATGTACACAAATAAATCCTTTGCACATCAAATACAGAAAATGTGAAGCTGGAAACTATTCTCAGCTATATATCAGCAGACATCTAATGGAAAAAGGGAATCGGTACAAAGTAATCTCTCATAATAAGAGATATAATCTCAAGAAACCCAGATATGGATCTCCAGTAAATGCGAAAGAGAGAAGCTTCTCCTAGTCTAGGAACACACAGTAATATAAACACAGTAAATTGTAAGTTGAAACAACTTTGACATTCCCTGTTTACAGCATCCAATATTATTCCAGTAATCTCCGGGGAGTAGGTAACATCTCACATCTTTCTTTTGTCTCCTCCCCTCCCTGTGAGAACCTCACTATCAGTTGTCTAATACATAACAAATGCCTGTTCACTAACTAAAAGAAGGCTTCTAGGACTTGTTTGCTTCCGCTTAGTTACTTTTCTTCTGTTCAACTGCCTCTATTTAACTGTGTTGATAGAAAACGACCAGCAGAGGTCAGCAAAATACGAGAATTGCATTCGGCTGAGGGACTTTCTTTTTTTATTTTTCTGGAAACTGCCTCTATTTAACTTTCTTAATAGGAAACGACCAGCAGAGGTCAATAAAATACCAGAATCACTTTAGCACTCTCTAGATTCCAGTCCATAGAAATTGTCTTCCACGAGAACCCCTAAACAATAATATTTTTTCAAATCTTGTATTTTCAGTGATATGACTACCGAAAGCCCGGATTTTATGTTAAAAACAGAGCTTTGGACAATACCATTTCCAGCTCAAAGGCAATAATTCTCTCCATGTGTTCCCATACCAGGCATGTCACGCAGTGTAGAGCTTACTTTCCCTCCATATTGAAGAACAGTAGATGTTTCAGCACCCAGGCTAATGTGCTGCATAGCTAAATACATATAAGGTCCCAAAGGCGAGACCAATTGCATTGCAAATGCTTGTTCTAATTCGGTGTGGGATTTTTCTTGTGTTATGTTTTACATTTTTTACTGTTTAAGTGCTGCATAAATACTTCACACATTACCTCTAACGTACGTCTGACTGCTTTTGAGCCAAGCTATCAGAGGTTTAAACACAGGTTCATTGATTGACATTTGTAGTCCACCCTGACAAGGGTTGTGGTTGTTGCTTGAGAATAAACTCCCCCACCCCCTGAAACAAAAACCTAACATTCTACACAATCCAACAAACATTAGGATATGTGCAAACATTACAAGCGGTTATACTACTATTCTAACTACAGTCAAACAACCATCGAGAAAAGAGCTGATATTCTATTCTAACATCAGTCTAATAAACACTTTGAGAAAGAATAAACTAGCAGGGGTTAAATTTGTCATTCTAACTCCAATCTAGCACATATTGGGAAACACACATATATTGGGGAGGTCAAATTTGACATTCACACTAACTAACTTTGGGGAGAGTGATTAAGAGAACGGACAGATTCATTATTCTAACTCCAGTCCAAGAAACACTGGGGACAATCCACACATTGGGGATGTCAGATTTACTATGTTGACTCCAGTCTAACAAACGCTGAACAAAGTACATACATGGGGGACTCCTTATGTATTAGTCTAACTCTAGTCCAACAAGCATTTGGGATTAAGCATACACTGAGCAGCCAGACTTACTATTCTAACTCCAGTCTAACAAACATTGAAGAAAAGCATTCTTGGAAGGGTGAGATTAACTATTCTATATAACCCCAGTCCAACAAACAAACATTGAGATAAATACAATCTTTTGGATAGAGAAGAGACTGCCACACAGCGGCTGACTCTTTCTTCAGCTTTAGACGTCGTCTTTTCTTCTTATGCTACTGGCTTACATTCAGCTGTAAAGGAATACACAATTATCACTTATGCCCTTCTACCACTTAAAAACTGTGTAATTCTATCTCTTTGTGTACCTACCCAATGCTGTTGTGACCCTTGCTTCTCTTCTGTATGTTAAAAAATTTTCTTCAGTGCTAGAACTAAAAATATAGATTTATTAGTCCTGAGATATATAGTTTCTTCCTAATTGTGTCTTGTCTTTTTGTTTTTCAGGTCCTGCTCACCCACTTCCTGCACTGCTGTTGCCCAAGTATGGATTCAGTAAAGGTAAGTGTTTAATGGATCACACTCCAGCTTCACCTATTTCTGTCTCTCTTATTATTTCTCATCAACTATGTCTTCTTACGTCTTTTTCTGCATGCCCTAAGAGTTACTTCACTCTTATAGTTAAATCGGACTTTAACTAACTAAAACTCGTCTTGTAACCTTGCTTGAAAAAATACGTTATGTCCTTTAATTGTTCACCTTCTTATAATTCATTTTAGCTCCTTATTACTTGTCAACTGCTTCCAATTTTAGCCACTTGTGAGCAAGCCCGAGAACTTCTACCCAATACTCGTAGATTTTAGCCGCCAATGAGCATGCCCGGAAACTCCTACACTATATTCGTAAGTTTAACTGCTGTGAGCATGCCCGGAAACTCCAACATTCTTTTTGCGAGTTAGCTGCTAAGAAGCATGCCTGAGCACACTATTCATGCGCATGACCACAGTCGGGCTGCTAGTCTTTAATCGTCACGCGCATGCTCAACTATTAACACAAGTCGGAACAGTCTTACTTGAGTCTTCCGGCTGTTCTGGAACTTCGTCTCTCCAAAGATAACCTTCTTTATTTTAAACGCGCAGCTTTTTCCCTAACTAGCTTCACGACGAGTTTCCTGGTACGTCCGTCTCCTCCTCAGATTCAGGTGAACTGCGCAATAGCGTGGACTCAACACCTGGTTCAGCATAATTGCCCATCAGCGCTAGAGCGCTCACTTGCGACTCCAACTTTACTTCTTTGGTGGCCATCTTAGATTTCTGCTTCGCCCTCTGCCTGCTTGACCACCGCATCGCTCTCTGCCTGCTTGACCTATTCCTCTTTTTCAACCATGACTTGCAGGATATTACATTAACCCTATGCCTTCTGCCTTTACATGACCTGGTAGCCCTGACAGTACCCTCCCTCAAAGTTCTTCCTCTCTGCTTGGGCTTATGTGGAAATCTCCGATAAAACTCTTGAATCAATCTAGGGGTGTTTACATCTGTGGATAACTCCCATGACCTTTCTTCCGGTCCATAACCCTTCCAATCTAGCAGGTAGTACAACTGTCCCTTCCGTACTCTAGCATCTAACACCTGTTGCACCTCAAACTCCTTGCCTTTCTCTGTTTGAATGGGTTTTGGGGGTTTGTTCATTCGTAAATCATTGGGCACCTTTTTTAACAAAGAAACATGAAATACAGGATGGACTCGTAATCCTTTTGGTAAGCTCAACTGATAATTAACTGCACTTAATCTTTTCTCTATTAAATAGGACCCTACAAATCTCGGCTGTAGTTTCCTGACTCCCTTAAGCCTCAGATTCTTGGTATTCAGCCAAACTTTATCTCCTTCTCTCAACTCTGGTTCCCTTTGTCTCTTTATATCAGCAAAGAATGTGTAACTATCTATGGCCTTAGTTAGGTTTTCTGTAGCTAGCTTATGTACCCGTGCCATGTGTTCTACCAAATCTGTAACTGCTGGAACATCTATCTCCTGAAAATTTAATGATTGGTGAGGATGTCTCCCTGTATTTAAGAAAAAAAGATTGCAGCCAGTGGATACATTTTTTGCTTTGTGTGCAAACTTCGCAGCCCATAGATAATCTGGTCAATCTCCATCTTGATCTAATAAAAACAATCTCAGATACTGCTCTAACTCCTGATTTGTTCGCTCTGTTTGGCCAACTGACTCTGGGTGATAACTAGTGGTGTACCTCGTGTCGATATTCAATTTTTTAGTGAAAGCCTTCCAAAAATGATATAAACACTGGGAGCCTCTATCTGAAAAAAAACCTTTGGAATTCCATGAGCTCGAACTATGACTTGACTAAAGGTGCAAGCCAAGGTTTTTGCTGTGGGGACTCCCTTTAAGGGCACAAAATGCGCCATTTTAGTAAAGGCATCCACACACACCAATATAGTATCAAAACCTTTACTCGAGGGAAAATCCACTATCAGATCTAATGTTACTATATGCCATGAGCTAGGTGGATTTGGTAAGGGTTGCAATAACCCTTTCGGGCCTGTCGCTCAGATTTTCCCCTAGCGCAGATCTCACATGTGGTTACATATTTGCGTATATCCTTGATCATGTCCGGCCACCAGAAACATCGTCTCACCAACTCTTCAGTCTTATTGATTCCTTTACGTCCCGCCAAGAAACTGTTGTGACTTTCCTTCAAGGCCTTCAGTTGCATTTCTGGCGTGGGTAAATATAAAGCTCCATCATGATACATTAATCCTTCTCGAACCTCCTTGTAACCATTTCTCCATTTCTGCTGGTGTTAACAATTCCTGGTTTCTTGATTCTCGATTTTCCTGCACACAGCTCCAATTACCTTTTCAACTGGTATGATTGTCTGATTTTCAATCTCTCCCTGCACTCCCTCAGTTCCCAGTCTGGACAGCGCATCGGCCTTGCCATTCTGAGATCCAGGTCGATAAATTATGACAAAATCGTAATCTGCAAAGTACAAGGACCAACGTAACTGTCTTGGTGTTAATGTTCGAGCCGACTTCAAAAATTTCAGATTCCTATGATCAGTGTACACTGTGACCACATGCCTAGCACCCATCTAATAGTGTCTCCACTCCTTGAAGGCATCCTTGATGGCTAGCAACTCTTTCTCCGTAATTGTATGATTCACTTCCGCAGCAGTTAGTTTCCTTGAACGGAAGACCACTGGATGCAACTGTCCTGTAATCTTATGCCTTTGAGACAATACACCTCCCAATGCCAAATTGAAGCATCAGTTTCCACATAAAACGGTTCTGATGGATCTGGATGTAGTAAAATAGGCGCCAACGTGAAATCTCTCTTTAGTTGAACGAATGCCTCCTCGTACCACTCAAATTTGACTCCTTTCTTTAACAACCTGGTCAATGGAATTAATTTCTGGGAGAAGTTTTGTATAAACCTCCTGTAGAAGTTTGCGAAACCTATGAAACTTTGGATTTCCTTCACTGACTTAGGTGATTCCCAATCTATCACAGCCTTTATCTTGTTCTCATCCATGGTTACCCCGCTCGGCTCTAACACAAATCCAAGAAATTCCACTGACGAAACATTAAAGGCACATTTCTCCTAATTTGACAAATTATTTTCTCGTAGTTTTTGTAGAACCTGCCTCACATGTTCCTCGTCTTATTTCACTGTGTCTGAGTAAATTAGTATGTCATCAATGTAGACTATTGAATTTCGGTCAATGAACTCCTTCAGCACATAATTAATAAAGTGCTGAAAGGCTGCAGGAGCGTTGCATAAACCATAGGACATAACTTGGTATTCAAAGAGCCCATGCTTGGTTCGGAACACTGTTTTCCATTCGTTCCCTTCTCGTATTCTCACCAGATGATATGCCCCTCTCAGATCCAGCCTGGTATAGACTCTTGCATCTTTCACCTGGTCCAACAATACTGATATCAGGGGCAAAGGGTATCGATTTTTTATGGTAATCCGAATAATTGCTCTACGGTCTATGCAAGTTCTTAATTCTCCATCTTTCTTCGGAATAAAAAATAGTGGAGAAGAGACTGGAGACTGGGAAGGTCTTATGAATCCATTGTCAAGATATCTTTGTAGGTATTTCTTCAGGTGTTCATCTTCTCGTTCGGTCAGAGCATAGATACTGCTACATGGAAGATTCGCTCCTGGTTCCAGATCGATCTTACAATCAAATTCCCGATGTGGGGGAAGTCTTTCCGCTTCTGCCTCGCTAAAGACGTCTTGATATTCCTTGTACATTTCTGGTAAATTGGTGGTGTTTATCACACAAATTGTGGCTTCTCTTTCACTTAAGTGATAGGCTGGGGTTTTCTCTGATTCTCTTTTACATTCTTGATGACAATTTTCCTTACAATATTCTGAATTCAGGGTTATTGCTCGATCTCCCCAATCAATGGTTGGATAATGCTCTGTTAGCCAGGGTAACCCTAATATTAATTGAAACTGGGGAGCATCAATGAGGTTGAAATGCAGAGTTTCCATATGTTCTTCTTCTGACTCCAACTCCACCGGTTCTGTATGGCGTACGATGGGACCAGATGAAAGGTTAGTTCCATCTACTGCTCGAACAACTTCACTTTTTTCCTTTCTGATTGCCCACAATCCGATCTTCTCCGCAAACTTAAGATCGCAAAAATTCCCCGTCGCTCCGGAGTCTACCCTCACTGTTATCTGCTTCAAGGTTTTCTTTCTAAACCGCATGGTCATCATCATTACCAGATGCGGGGCTGCTGACTGCAAGGTATTTGCCAAGGTGTGTAAATCTGGAGCGGTCTTAGAATCTGCACCCACCAGACCAACTCCGCTTACCTGTTGGTGCGTGGCATTTTCAGCCGGCGTCTGCTTTGGCTTTTTAAGACAATTTCGAACGAAGTGACCATTTCCTCCACAATGGAGACATTGTTTGTTAGCCCTCGGTCTCTCCTTGTCTTCCTTGGTGAGGGGTCCTCGTACAGTCCCAATTTGCATTGGTTCTGGCCCACGAGTGGAGTAATTTTCCTTGTTGCCTTCGGTTCTTGCTCGATCAAATCGAGCCACACTAGGACGAAAATCCCGCTTTAGTTCACCTTTTCTCTCACTCAGACGAAAGTCTATTTTCAAAACCAAATCTATTATGGCTAAAATCTCGGTAGGTCTGTTTGGTACTTGCGCCAAAGCATCCTTTAATTCGTCTTTTAAGCCTCGATAGAACACTTCTGCTCGCTTGTTCTCTGGCCATTCTGTTTCTACAACCAACTTGTTAAACTGCACTGGATAAGCCACTAGATCATGATTTCCTTGTTTTATCTCCAGTTACTCGTTGTCCATCGCTTGAGACACTCTTCGCCGGTCAAAAATTCGAAGGAATTCTTTCTTAAATTCATCTAAATTATACAAGATTGGATCATTTCTGGTTACCATGGGCATGGACCAAGACGCTGCATCTCCACTTAAATAAGACAAGATAAATTCCACTCGAGACTGAGCATCAGGGAAAACTGCTGGCCGGCACATGAAATGTAATGTGCACTGAGTCAAAAATACTTGAGCCTTCTGAGGATCTCCACTGAATCGCTCAGGTGGTGCCAAAGGAATTACTGGGGACAAGGAATGAATGACTTGGGTAGTGATTTTGGATTGAGAGGCAGATGCTTCACTCGGATTGCCTGCAGGGAATGCTGAATATTTAAAACTTGTACTAGATGCTATATTGCTTATTTTCAGGGTCAAATCTGTAGTTTCTTTTCTTAACTCCCTATTCTCTTCTCTTACCGAGATTAATTCCCTTTGAATTCCTTCTAGGATTTCCCCTAATTTTTCCAAACCCATACCTTCCGCCATTCTGCTCAGGTGCTAACCAATACGTGGGCACTTTACTCTGTCAGAGTTGATGCTCTTTTTTCTAATGCACGGGAGCCGAATGCCGCAAGTTCCCAATGCCGCACTCGAGCTTCCCAGCACCAGACACTTATAGCCTGAATGCCAACGAAGCCCAGTGGGGGAAAGGGGATTGGATAGAGAAGAGTCTGCCACACAGCGTCTGATTATTTCTTCAGCTTCAGACATCGTCTTTTCTTTTCTTCTTATGCTACTGGCTTATATTCAGCTGTAAAGGAATACACAATTATCACGTATGCCCTTCTACCACTTAAAAACTGTGTAATTCTATATCTCTGTGTGTCGTAATTGGCATGGCCGCGTTAGCGATTAGCTGAAACTACACGCTGTCCTCCTTAACTTGGCTATGTATGAAAACGCCATTTTGAATGTTGCGGCGGCCATCTTAGACCATAAGCGGCCTCGTGGCCGGCGTGCCCTTTAGTCCGTTGTCCGTTCCACTGACCACTTCAGTCTGCCCAGCAACAGGCTATTTTTAGTACTGGTCAAGCTTGCACATGCGCAGTCCCAACTGACCAGTAAGCCTTCAGGAATGTGCGCCAAACTGACCAGCGGAGTTGTGCCCCCTCCAATGAGCTGGCAGTGTTCCAAAACATGACCATATATGTATATAAATGTGTCCTAACTTGTGCCGCCTACCTTTTATTGCCCCAAAACTGTATATAAATCGGGGTCACACCGGTGTTCGGTGTGATACCTCTTGCATTACCGAAGGGTGCTGTTTGAGTGTACCACCACCCCATGGGGTCTTAATAAACTTGTTCTTTGCCTTTTACAGTTTCCGTGCCAACAGTTCTTGAGTGTAAGTGGGTTATCTTCGGTGCATGTAGGCCCTGGGAACCCTGATTACTTCAAATTGGCGACCACGAAGGGACTCATCGGTGACTCGGATGCCCGAAGGAGAGGTCGTGACGAAGGCTTGGAAACTCGCCATGGACGCGCGCTGCCACGAGTGACCCGAGTCTTGGCTCCCACGGTGTTTCTTCCTTTCCTTCCGATCTGACCTTCCAGGTGGCGCCGGTCCCCGACTGAGTTTTCGATCGTCTGTGTTGCCGGGAAAGTGCCGTTTGGCTGATTTGATCACAAGACCTTGGCAGTTGGAATCTGGACATTTGAGAATTTGGGTAAGAGTTGTGTTCGGTAAGGTAGTCTTCGGACGCTTACTGAAGTTCTATGATTTGTGTTCGGTAAGGTAGTCCTCGGGCGCTTGCCGAAGTCCTACGATCTGTGATTTGACTTGAGTTAGCTAACGTTTGTGAATTTGTGATCTTTGAACTTATATGTGTAGTGCACTTCACATAGGCAGGCATGTAGAGATGTTTCTCTAACTTTGTTTTTTTTCCTCTGAGCGGCACAGTTGTGTGAAGTACTGTAAGTGCCATTTTGCACGGTGTCACGCTTTCGTGATACTTTTTGAACATGCCTGTTTTTAGCACACTCCGAGGGATGTGCTGTCTTGGAGAGGGTACCACAATTAGGTTAGCGGAAGCACAGCCGGCTCCCCCAGAGGGAACACCAAATCGCGAGATGTACATCAAACTTGGCCTTCCCCCTATTATGTACAGTAAATTATGGCATAAGTACACAAAGGCCGATCCTGAATTGCAATGGCCTCTACAGGGGTCATTCGATTTACGTAAAGTACAGTTTCTAGAGCAATGTTTGTTTCAATGCAGGTCCAGACAAAACATGTTTGATTGTGTGCGAATGTGGGAGAAAGCGGTGCGTGAGCGTATGAAGCGTGAAGTTGCCTTGGCGGACAAAGAGCAGCGCAAGGCTGCTCGGGATAAGGCTTTACAGCTTGAGGAAAAGGAGGCTCAGGAGAAGAAAGAGAGGGAGGAACGGGAACGTAAATTGCAAACGACTGGTCAATTTCCTATTCGCCGACCGCTTTATCCTGTCCTTAATAATGAATTTGATGATTTTTCATTGCTAGATCGGTCACCTCCTCCGTACGTTTCGCCGACGGCTCCAGCTGAAGATCCGGGAGATGATGGGCAGGATAAGTCGGAAAAGAAAGGTGTATCCGCTCTCAGGTTTACTGCGGAGAGGTCCGCACATTTACGTAATTGGGCTCGTAAAGTGAATAAGAACTGTGTTTCTCAGTCTGAGGTGATTGCAGAGAGGGGTAAATGGTCGGAACTTGAATTAATGTACTTTTTGTCTAGTTTGGCGGATGAAGTTGTTGCCGCGTATCGTGATCTTTCAGATACGTTAGAACCTAAAGCTTTGTCAGTGCATCGTGAGAATTTGGATAAAGGTTTATTTGATCTTGCAGATGTCGATGGCCTATTCAAGCAACTGATCCAATTGCGAGATGAAACGACCAGATTGCGGGAGGAGCGGAAAAGGAGGCAAAAGGAGGCCGAATCGGCGCCTGATGAGCAGATTAAGGAGTGTTCTCTCCGGGGTTCAGATAAGAGTTCTGCGTTGCATGTTATGCCTATGCGTGAAGCAGCGCCCTTGTATGTTCCACCTAAAGGGGAAGGTACAGATGATGATAAATCGTCAAAGGATGCGAAAGGGTATTTTGTATATAACTGGGTATACACGCCTTGGAATAGAGCAGATGTTATGGCATTGAAAAATTCTCTACCTGATCTTCGAAAAAATCCGGCGGCATTTTATGAAGGGGTGGAAGGGGCTATTTCGTCTTGTGTGATGACTCTTGTGGATATAGATTTGTTCTTTGGGTTAATTTTACCACCTGATATGTGGAGGCAGATTCGTAAAAATAATGATGAAACAATATTGGGGGGCACATGGAAAGAAATAAATGCTGCCGATTTAGATAGGGAACCGGCATGTAAGCCTTGTCAGTTAATTCTAGATCTTCCGGCAGCTATTTTGATTAAATTAAAGACGCTTGTTCCCTCTAAAAAGATCGATTGGACTATGCTAACGTCGTGTAAACAGAAACCCGATGAAACGGTTTCAGATTTCTTTACACGTTTTGAGGAGGCATTCCATGATTACAGTGGTCAATCTTTAACAGACAATACGGGTCGGCATCTGTTTGTAAATAAGTATGTGGCTAATCTCCTACCGGAGATTGCAAAACGATTGAAGTCGAGTGAAAGTTCCTGGGCCACGGCGACCCCAGCGTCTTTGTTAACTATGGCTCAGTACTATGAGCGGCAGGAATTGGAGGCTAAAGAAAGTGTAGAGAAAAAGGCGAAGGAATTGAAAACGAAGGTGATGTTGGCGCAGGTTCGGGGAACACAGGGTAGAGGGAATGATAGAGGTAGACGAGGTGGAGGAAATACGTTGTATGGTCGTACGGACATAGCGGAGGATCAGTGCGCTTATTGTAAGGAGTTTGGGCATTGGGCCGAAGATTGTCCGGTACTTCGTGAACAGCGTAGTCAGCGTGGTCGAGGAGGCGGAAGGTCGAGAGGAGGTTATGCGGGAGCGAGAGGTGGCGGAAGTGATCGTGGAAGGGTTGAGGAGAGGGGCCGTAGCCAGGATGAACGAAACACGTTTGATAGGCGGAATCAATATCAGATTTCGGAGGGTGAGAATGTGGACCATCAGGATTATGTGCATGCATAGGACTGCGTAGGATGGGGTAAGGAATCAGTTGAAGTGCCGGTAGATCAGCAGGGTCCATATGTAACAGCGGGTATTCTGGGTTCTACTGATCAATTTCTAGTTGACACAGGAGCTACACGTAGCGCTTTGTCGAAAAACTTGGTTCCGAGGGCTCCCCTGTCTGGCGAAATGATTACATGTGTAGGGTTTGATGGCACACCCTCCCCCAGCCCATTGTCCAAGCCCCTTGCACTATGTCTTGACAAATACTTTAGTTTTGGTCAATTTTTGTTCTCACCCCATACACCAGATAATATCCTGGGTATTGATTTGCTTAAATATTTTCGAGCAACGATACGTTGCGCTCCTGAGGGAGTGAGGGTTATCCTGAATGACAATTATCTTGACCCCGACAGGTTTTACGCCATCTCAGATATTCCAGCCTTGGCCTCTCTGCCGCATACGTTATGGGCGACCTCAGATACGGATGTGGGAGAGATGCGTATTCCACCAATACACATTACTGTTAAGGAGGGGGCCCCTCTACCACGAGTACCACAGTATAAGATCTCGAGAGAAGGTGAACTTGCATTGACACATATTGTTCAGGATTTGATTTCTGCAGGGGTTGTGGAGGAGGTCCCTTATAATGTTTGCAACAGTCCTATTCTTCCGATCCTTAAACGAGATACTGACGACAAAGTCTATCGCTTTATTATTGACTTGCGAGAGATCAATAAAATTGTCATTCCCCAATACCCGGTGGTGTCCGATATTACGACTCTGCTTACGCTGGTCCCACCCACGGCCACCACGTTTAGCGTAATTGATTTAAAGAATGCGTTCTTTTCCATTCCTGTTCATTCTGATAGCAGATACTTGTTTGGCTTCACGTTAAATAATAAATCGTATAGATTTTGTCGTGTTCCCCAAGGTTATACTGAAAGCCCTAGCATCTACAGCCAGGCTTTGAAAAGGCAGCTAGATTCGTTTAAATTGCAGTCTGGCGTTGCTCTCATCCAGTACGTGGATGACCTTCTGCTTGCTGCTGACACTTATGCACAATGTGAGGAAAGTACACTTGCGTTGCTTTCCTTTTTGGCACAAACCAATCATAAGGTTTCGAAAAAGAAACTCCAATACTGTAGACCTCAGGTGACCTACCTCGGTCATCTGTTGTCTAAGGAGGGGCGTGCATTAACATCTGATCGAATTCAAGCAATTTTAGATACACCAGTCCCCCGCACGCAGAGAGATGTACGTGCCTTCATAGGATTGACGTCTTTTTGTAGACAGTGGATTATGGGTTTTTCACACATCATAAAACCCTTGCTAGCATTATTGTCCAAAGCTACACCAATGCCTTTAGAATGGACAGATGATTGTCAGAAGGCTTTTGAACAGTTGAGACAGGCCCTTTGTTCTGCACCCGTGTTAGGCACACCAGACTACACGAAACTTTTCACATTGTACGTGCACGAGAATGATGGGTGCGCGTTGTCAGTGTTAGTGCAACTACACGGGGATAAGCAGAGACCATGTGCATACTTCTCTGCCATTTTGGATCCTGTAGCACGAGGGTTGCCTGGGTGTTTTCGAGCGGTAGCAGCAACGGCAGTGGCCATACGACAGAGTGAGGGAATAGTGTTATCGCATAAACTGCTGGTGTTAGTTCCTCACGCAGTAGATGCTCTACTAAACCAAACAAAGACCCAATACCTCACGAGTGCACGGCTAACGGGATACGAGCTGACACTTTTGGCGCCACATATTACACTAAAAAGATGCGCTACCCTGAACCCTGCCACTTTATTGCCCTATCCGGCCGAGGAGGGTCAGGAAGAAAAACATCATGATTGTGTTTTCCTGACCGAGGAACAGACAAAGGGTCGTGTTGACTTACAGGATGCGCCACTTCCAGATGTGGATGGGGAACTGTGGGTTGATGGATCGTGTTTAAGGCTGCCAGATGGCACGACTTCCGCAGCTTATGCGATCACGACACTTAAGACAGTGGTAGAAACAGCTAGGATACCACAGAAATCGGCTCAGGCAGCAGAGCTGATAGCTTTGACAAGAGCCTGCGAATTGAGTGCTGGCCTATGTGTGAACATATACACAGACAGCCGGTACGCCTTCGGAGTAGCACATGACTTCGGGCTACTCTGGAGGGAGCGTGGGTTTCTGACATCTCATGGAGAACACATTATGCACGGAGAGCTAGTGCGTGATCTCCTAAATGCGTTGCTTGGCCCAAAGAAAGTAGCGATAGTAAAATGCAGTGCTCATAAAAAGATCACGGATAAAGTGGGCCAAGGAAATGCCTTTGCAGACAGCATAGCTAGACAAACGGCTATGTCCCGAACTAGCTCCCCCATGTATGTGATACAATCGCAGGCTGAGCGATGGAGTGATGCTAGAGCAGAAATATTG
Organism: Lissotriton helveticus; assembly: GCF_964261635.1. NCBI lineage: Eukaryota > Metazoa > Chordata > Amphibia > Caudata > Salamandridae > Lissotriton > Lissotriton helveticus. Next base: position 1,993,751,503 of record NC_136059.1, on the reverse strand, counting down.
GACATTCAAAAATCAGCTACTGAATCTGAACTTGCGGCATGGGCAGCAGATGGGGTACTAGATGACGAGGGTTGTTGGAGAAGCAAAGACATGGAGAAATGGAAATTGCCTGCGGCTTACTTGCAGGCGATGGTCCAGATGACACATGGACTGGCGCATGTCGGAGCTCTTGCAATTACTCGGCTGTTAACACGAGCTTGGGAACATCCTGAGATCGCTAATACTGCGAAGAGAGTAGTGCAGACCTGCCTGGTTTGTTTACAACACAATCCCGGAAAGGGGACCCATACTCCGAAAGGAGGGTTCGTTCCACCTTCTGCACCATTTGAGGTACTCCAAATGGATTACATCCAACTCGAGCGCTGCAACAACCTGAAGTATGTCCTAGTGGTGGTATGTGTCTTTAGTAAATGGGTTGAGGCCTTCCCCACGAAAGACAATACGGCTTTGACAACAGCCAAGGTGTTGCTTAAGGAATTCTTTCCTCGCTTTGGAGTTTGCAAATTTCTGTGGAGCGATAATGGGCCTCATTTTGTCGGAAAGATTGTGGAGTATGTACTGAACGGGTTAGGGATTCAGCAGAAGTTCCACGCTGTATTCCACCCGCAGTCGGCAGGTCTGGTTGAGCGGTACAATGCTACGTTGAAACTTAAGCTGGCCAAAATTGTGGCGTCTACATCGTTGAAGTGGCCAGACGCTTTGCCGCTAGCACTGCTCTCTCTTAGATCAGTACCCCATTCACGAACTGGCCTTACCCCCTATGAGGTGGTGTTTGGGCGCCCCATGAATATCTGGGGGGTGCCTAAGCCGCGATTAATACATGATGTGCCTTGTGTTATGATGAACGACTATTTGGCACGATTAACAAATGATTTACTCTCTATTCATCAACAGGTTCGAGAAGCGCTCCCTGACAACTCTACTGGAGAGGGCCATGATCTCCGTCCTGGGGATCACGTCATGATTCGGTCGTTTGAGAGAGCAAGCAGTTTGGAGCCCAGGTGGAAAGGCCCCGAACAGGTCCTCCTTGCAACCCGAACAGCTGTACGAGTGACCAACAGGAAGCGGTGGGTGCATTCGACACATTGCCGCCGTGTCTCTCCGGATCTGGTGACCCCTGCTGTGCTGACCGACTACAAGGAGATTTTGGAGAAAGAAAAGAGCCCAGCTGTGACGTCGGCCGAAGTTGAGGGAGCCTTCCCGGACCACGCTGTTGCCGGACGAGAGCGCTACAACTTGCGTCCTCGATAAGAAGATTTTTTTTTTTTTTTAATGACTGGTTGGTTACCGCTCCAGGTTTGTGAAACGGAAACCGGGAATTCCAAGGGGGGGGGATCAGTTCTGCCAGTGTAGCGACACCCGTCTTGGCCCGGAGAAGAAAACAACGGCTACCTCGGAGTTCAGCACCGCATTTTTCTTTTTTTTAGGTATACACGTACGTGTATCTGAGACTCTGTGAACAATTTGTGCTATTTGAGACTTTTGCACGAGTATTCCTGAACTATGGAATCAACGGCATCACGAGATAAACGAATATTGGGTGCCTTTCTCTTTGTTCTGACTATTGTGGTGATAGCTGTAATAGCCTGGGTAGTTGAACTTGTGGTGCCTGTACGTGAACATTTGCTGCCGACTACCCCGGCTCCATCTGAACATTTTCACTTTACATTACCCTATCACGAAGAACGACATCGGCAAACCTATCTGAATAACAGTTTTATTCAGATTCTTCATCACACACATAATATGACCAATACCTCAAATTGCTGGGTGTGTGGGATGTTGCCAGGGCACCAGAAAAGAGGGGGCACCCCACTCATTCCACTCCCGTTTTCGCACAATGGATCATGTAACGCCTGGTACACCCTCCTCTTTACCTTGAGATGGCCAACCAAAGGGGGGGTGCTTTTCCGTTTGAACAAAGTATGCACCCATGACAAGGATGGGTTTCCGCGGGCTGAGGGTACTCGATTTGAATGGGAGGAGTACAGGCCTGATAATATGTCTGCCCCACGTGTGTACAGCAACCAGAGAAATGTAAATGTATCCAGCGCACATGTTATTAATGTTATTGCCACTAAAGCCGATTTGTGTATTAGGAATAAGGGTTCGATTGCAGTGGGGAAAAGCGAATGTAACACTACCCTTACTTTTGATAGTCCGAATGGCATCTCATTTGTAGCATCACGAAACACGTACTTCATTTGTGGAACGAAGGGTTACCATCAGCTTCCATTGGGATGGTTGGGCACTTGCTATGTATCGTTTGTGCTACCTCCTGTATTCATTGCCCCACCAATGTATCACAATGATTATACTTTGTATCATGATTTCGTCCTGAATAGGGTTAAACGGACTGTTGTTTTGGATGACATAGACCAAACCGATACTGCTTTGCAACAGTATGTGGACTTCAATTTGGGACTATTTTCCTTCGTGGGGGCTGCACTGAACAGCCGGAAAATAAGACGACTGACACGTGTTGTTGAGGCTGTAGCGAATGACACTGCCATTGCCTTGGGAAACATCACTGAGGAACTACAGATTTCTAGAATTGTTATGCTCCAAAACAGGATGGTGTTGGATGTAGTTCTGGCTGATCGTGGGGGGGCATGTAGAATCATCGGAAGCAGCTGCTGTGTATACATTCCGGACAATTCTCCATCTGTTTATGATGCCATATCCAAGCTCCACAAGATCGCAGCTGAGATACATCCGGACAATGGAACTTGGACACTTTCAGGATGGTTCTGGTCCATGCTTGCTACCTGGGGCTGGAAACTGTTGACGATTCTATGTATAATCGTGGGAGCAATGTTTTTCATATGCCTATGTATTCAATGTGGCCCAGCCTTTTGTTCTATGTGTCTATCAGCTTGCATACCATCAAGACGAGCTCTTGCTCATGACAAAATGATGCTTCATAAGGAAGTAACACAAATAATGTTAATAGACATCGAGGACGAACATCCTGATTATGTTCACTATGAGGTAGATTCAGCTAAACGCTAAAAGGGTCGTCTGTCGTAATTGGCATGGCCGCGTTAGCGATTAGCTGAAACTACACGCTGTCCTCCTTAACTTGGCTATGTATGAAAACGCCATTTTGAATGTTGCGGCGGCCATCTTAGACCATAAGCGGCCTCGTGGCCGGCGTGCCCTTTAGTCCGTTGTCCGTTCCACTGACCACTTCAGTCTGCCCAGCAACAGGCTATTTTTAGTACTGGTCAAGCTTGCACATGCGCAGTCCCAACTGACCAGTAAGCCTTCAGGAATGTGCGCCAAACTGACCAGCGGAGTTGTGCCCCCTCCAATGAGCTGGCAGTGTTCCAAAACATGACCATATATGTATATAAATGTGTCCTAACTTGTGCCGCCTACCTTTTATTGCCCCAAAACTGTATATAAATCGGGGTCACACCGGTGTTCGGTGTGATACCTCTTGCATTACCGAAGGGTGCTGTTTGAGTGTACCACCACCCCATGGGGTCTTAATAAACTTGTTCTTTGCCTTTTACAGTTTCCGTGCCAACAGTTCTTGAGTGTAAGTGGGTTATCTTCGGTGCATGTAGGCCCTGGGAACCCTGATTACTTCATGTGTACCTACCCAATGCTGTTGTGACCCTTGCTTCTCTTCTGTATGTTAAATATATTTCTTCAGTGCTAGAACTAAAAATAAAGATGTATTAGTCCTTAGATATATAGTTTCTTCCTAATTGTGTCTAGTCTCTATGTGTTTCAGGTCTTGCTCACCCACTTCCTGCACTGCTGTTGCCCAAGTATTGATTCAGTAAAGGTAAGAGTTTAATGAATCACACTCCAGCTTCACCGATTTCTTTCTCTCTTATTATTTCTCATCAACTATGTCTTCTTACGTCTTTTTCTGCATGCCCTAAGAGTTACTTCACTCTTATTGTTAAATGGGTCTTTAACTAACTAAAACTTGTCTTGTAACCTTGCTTACAAAAATATTTTATGTCCTTTAATTGTTCAACTTCTTATAATTAGTTTTAGCTCCTTATTACTTGTCAACTGCTTGCAATTTTAGCCACTAGTGAGCAAGCCCGAGAACTTCTACCCTTTACTCATAGATTTTAGCCGCTAATGAGCATGCCCGGAAACTCCTACACTATATTCGTAAGTTTAACTGCTGTGAGCATGCCCGGAAACTCCAACACTCTTTTTGCGAGTTAGCTGCTAAGAAGCATGCCTGAGAACACTATTCATGCGCATGACCACAGCCGGGCTGCTAGTCTTTAATCGTCATGCGCATGCTCAACTATTAACACAAGTCGGAACAGTCTTACTTGAGTCTTCCGGCTGTTCTGGAACTTCGTCTCTCCAAAGATAACCTTTTTTATTTTAAACGCGCCGCTTTTTTTCTAACTAGCTTCACGTCGAGTTTCCTGGAACGTCCGTCTCCTCCTCAGATTCAGGTGAACTGCGCAATAGCGTGGACTCAACACCTGGTTCAGCATAATTGCCCATCAGCGCTAGAGCGCTCACTTGCGACTCCAACATTGCTTCTTTGGCGGCCATCTTAGATTTCTGCTTTGCCCTCTGCCTGCTTGACTACTGCATCGCTCTCTGCCTGCTTGACCTATTCCTCTTTTTCAACCATGACTTGCAGGATATTACATTAACCCTATGCCTTCTGCCTTTACGTGACCTGGTAGCCCTGACAGTACCCTCCCTCAAAGTTCTTCCTCTCTGCTTGGGCTTATGTGGAAATCTCCGATAAAACTCTTGAATCAATCTAGGGGCGTTTACATCTGTGGATAACTCCCATTACCTTTCTTCCGGTCCATAACCCTTCCAATCTAGCAGGTAGTACAACTGTCCCTTCCGTACTCTAGCATCTAACACCTGTTGCACCTCAAACTCCTTGCCTTTCTCTGTTTGAATGGGTTTTGGGGGATTGTTCATTCGTAAATCATTGGGCACCTTTTTTAACAAAGAAACATGAAATACAGGATGGACTTGTAATCCTTTTGGTAACCTCAACTGATAATTAACTGCACTTAATCTTTTCTCTATTAAATAGGGCCCTACAAATCTCGACTGTAGTTTCCTGACTCCCTTAAGCCTCAGATTCTTGGTATTCAGCCAAACCTTAGCTCCTTCTCTCAACTCTGGTTCCCTTTGTCTCTTTATATCAGCAAAGAATTTGTAACTCTCTATGGCCTTAGTTAGGTTTTCTGTAGCTAGCTTATGTACCCGTGCCATGTGTTCTATCAAATCTGTAACTGCTGGAACATCTATCTCCTGAAAATTTAATGATTGGTGAGGATGACTCCCTGTATTTAAGAAAAAAAGATTGTAGCCAGTGGATAAATTTTTTGCATTGTGTGCAAACTTCGCAGCCCATAGATAATATGGTCAATCTCCATCTTGATCTAATAAAAACAATCTCAGATACTGCTCTAACTCCTGATTTGTTCGCTCTGTTTGGCCAAGTAACTCTGGGTGATAACTAGTGGTGTACCTTGTATCGATGTTCAATTTTTTTAGTGAAAGCCTTCCAAAAATGAGATAAAAACTGGGAGCCTCTATCTGAAATTAATACCTTTGGAATTCCATGAGCTCGATCTATGACTTGACTAAAAGTGCAAGCCAAGGTTTTTGCTGTGGGGACTCCCTTTAAGGGCACAAAATGCGCCATTTTAGTAAAGGCATCCACACACACCAATATAGTATCAAAACCTTTACTCGAGGGAAAATCCACTATCAGATCTAATGTTACCATATGCCATGGGCTAGGTGGATTTGGTAGGGGTTGCAATAACCCTTTCGGGCCTGTCGCTCAGATTTTCCCCTTGCGCAGATCTCACATGTGGTTACATATTTGCGTATATCCTTGATCATGTCCGGCCACCAGAAACATCGTCTCACCAACTCTTCAGTCTTATTGATTCCTTTACGTCCCGCCAAGATACTGTTGTGACTTTCCTTCAAGGCCTTCAGTTGCATTTCTGGCGTGGGTAAAGATAAAGCTCCATCATGATACATTAATCCTTCTCGAACCTCCTTGTGACCATTTCTCCATTTCTGCTGGTGTTAACAATTCCTGGTTTCTTGATTCTCGATTTTCCTGCACACAGCTCCAATTACCTTTTCAACTGGTATGATTGTCTGATTTTCAATCTCTCCTTGCACTCCCTCAGTTCCCAGTCTGGACAGCGCATTGGCCTTGCCATTCTGAGATCCAGGTCGATAAATTATGACAAAATCGTAATCTGCAAAGTACAAGGACCAACGTAACTGTCTTGGTGTTAATGTTCGAGCCGACTTCAAAAATTTCAGATTCCTATGATCAGTGTACACTGTGACCACATGCCTAGCACCCATCTAATAGTGCCTCCACTCCTTGAAGGCATCCTTGATGGCTAGCAACTCTTTCTCCGTAATTGTATGATTCACTTCCGCAGCAGTTAGTTTCCTTGAACGGAAGGCCACTGGATGCAACTGTCCTGTAATCTTATGCCTTTGAGACAATACACCTCCCAATGCCAAATTGAAGCATCAGTTTCCACATAAAACGGTTCTGATGGATCTGGATGTAGTAAAATAGGCGCCAACGTGAAATCTCTCTTTAGTTGAACGAATGCCTCCTCGTACCACTCAAATTTGACTCCTTTCTTTAACAACCTGGTCAATGGAATTAATTTCTGGGAGAAGTTTTGTATAAACCTCCTGTAGAAGTTTGCGAAACCTATGAAACTTTGGATTTTCTTCACTGACTTAGGTGATTCCCAATCTATCACAGCCTTTATCTTGTTCTCATCCATGGTTACCCCGCTCGGCTCTAACACAAATCCAAGAAATTCCACTGACGAAACATTAAAGGCACATTTCTCCTAATTTGACAAATTATTTTCTCGTAGTTTTTGTAGAACCTGCCTCACATGTTCCTCGTCTTATTCCACTGTGTCTGAGTAAATTAGTATGTCATCAATGTAGACTATTGCATTTCGGTCAATGAATTCCTTCAGCACATAATTAATAAAATGCTGAAAAGCTGCAGGAGCGTTGCATAAACCATAGGGCATAACTTGGTATTCAAAGAGCCCATGCTTGGTTCGGAACACTGTTTTCCAATTTGTTCCCTTCGCGTATTCTCACCAGATGATATGCCCCTCTCAGATCCAGCCTAGTATAGACTCTTGCTTCTTTGACCTGGTCCAACAATACTGATATCAGGGGCAAAGGGTATCGATTTTTTATGGTAATCCGAATAATTGCTCTATAGTCTATGCAAGTTCTTAATTCTCCATCTTTCTTCGGAATAAAAAATAGTGGAGAAGAGACTGGAGACTGGGAAGGTCTTATGAATCCATTGTCAAGATATCTTTGTAGGTATTTATTCAGGTGTTCATCTTCTCGTTCGGTCAGAGCATAGATCCTGCTACATGGAAGATTCGCTCCTGGTTCCAGATCGATCTTACAATCAAATTCCCGATGTGGAGAAGTCTTTCCGCTTCTGCCTCGCTAAAGACGTCTTGATATTCCTTGTACATTTATGGTAAATTGGTGGTGTTTATCACACAAATTGTGGCTTCTCCTTCACTTAAGTGATAGGCTGGGGTTTTCTCTGAATCCCCTTTACATTCTTGATGACAATTTTTCTTACAATATTCTGAATTCAGGGTTATTGTTCGATCTCCCCAATTAATGGTTGGATTATGCTCTGTTAGCCAGGGTATCCCTAATATTAATTGAAACTGCGGAGCATCAATGAGGTTTAAATGCAGAGTTTCCATATGTTCTTCTTCTGACTCCAACTCCACCGGTTCTGTATGGTGTACGATGGGCCCAGATGAAAGGTTAGTTCCATCTACTGCTCGAACAGCTTCACTTTTTTCCTTTCTGATTGCCCACAATCCGATCTTCTCCGCAAACTTAAGATCGCAAAAATTCCCCGTCGCTCCGGAGTCTACCATCACTGTTATCTGCTTCAAGGTTTTCTTTCTAAACCGCATGGTCATCATCATTACGAGATGCGGGGCTGCTGACTGCAAGGTATTTGCCAAGGTGTGTAAATCTGGAGCAGTCTTAGAATCTGCACCCACCAGACCAACTCCACTTACCTGGTGGTGCGTGGCGTTTTCAGCCGGTGTCTGCTTTGGCTTTTTAAGACAATTTCTAACGAAGTGACCATTTCCTCCACAATAGAGACATTGTTTGTTAGCCCTCCGTCTCTCCTTCTCTTCCTTGGTGAGGGGTCCTCGTACAGTCCCAATTTGCATTGGTTCTGGCCCTCGAGTGGAGTAATTTTGCTTGTTGCCTTCGGTTCTTGCTCGATCAAATCGAGCAACACTAGGACGAAAATCCCGCTTTAGTTCACCTTTTCTCTCACTCAGGCGAAAGTCTATTTTCAAAACCAAATCTATTAAGGCTGAAATCTCGGTAGGTCTGTTTGGTACTTGCGCCAAAGCATCCTTTAATTCGTCTTTTAATCCTCGATAGAACACTGCTGCTCGCTTGTTCTCTGGCCATTCTGTTTCTACAACCAACTTGTTAAACAGTACTAGATAAGCCACTAGATCACGATTTCCTTGTTTTATCTCCAGTTACTCGTTTTCCGTCGCTTGAGACACTCTTCGCCGGTCAAAAATTCGAAGAAATTCTTTCTTAAATTCATCTAAATTATACAAGATTGGATCATTTCTGGTTACCATGGGCATGGACCAAGACACTGCATCTCCACTTAAATAAGACAAGAAAAATGCCACTCGAGACTGAGCATCAGGGAAAATTGCTGGCCGGCACATGAAATGTAATGTGGACTGAGTCAAAAATACTTGAGCCTTTTGAGGATCTCCACTGAATCGCTCAGGTGGTGCCAAGGGAATTACTGGGGACAAGGAATGAATGACTTGGGTAGTGATTTTGGATTGAGAGGCAGATGCTTCACTAGGATTGCCTGCAGGGAATGCTGAATATTTAAAACTTGTACTAGATGCTATATTGCTTATTTTTAGGGTCAAATCTGTAGTTTCTTTTCTTAACTCCCTATTCTCTTCTCTTACCGAGATTAATTCCCTTTGAATTCCTTCTAGGATTTCCCCTAATTTCTTCAAATCCATACCTTCCGCCATTCTGCTCAGGTGCTAACCAATACGTGGGCACTTTACTCTGTCAGAGTTGATGCTCTTCTTTCTAATGCACAGGAGCTGAATGCCGCAAGTTCCCAATGCCCCTCTCGAGCTTCCCAGCACCAGACACTTATAGCCTGAATGCCAACGAAGCCCAGTGGGGGAAAGGGGATTGGATAGAGAAGAGTCTGCCTCACAGCGTCTGTTTATTTCTTCAGCTTCAGACATCGTCTTTTCTTTTATTCTTATGCTACTGGATTATATTCAGCTGTAAAAGAATACACAATTATCACTTATGCCCTTCTACCACTTAAAAACTGTGTAATTCTATCTCTCTGTGTACCTACCCAATGCTATTGTGACCCTTGCTTCTCTTCTGTATGTTAAATATATTTCTTCAGTGCTAGAACTAAAAATATAGATTTATTAGTCCTGAGATATATAGTTTCTTCCTAATTGTGTCTAGTCTCTATGTGTTTCAGGTCTTGCTCACCCACTTCCTGCACTGCTGTTGCCCAAGTATGGATTCAGTAAAGGTAAGAGTTTAATGAATCACACTCCAGCTTCACCGATTTCTTTCTTTCTTATTATTTCTCATCAACTATGTCTTCTTACGTCTTTTTCTGCATGCCCTAAGAGTTACTTCACTCTTATTGTTAAATGGGTCTTTAACTAACTAAAACTTGTCTTGTAACCTTGCTTGAAAAAATATGTTATGTCCTTTAATTGTTCACCTTCTTATAATTAGTTTTAGCTCCTTATTACTTGTCAACTGCTTGCAATTTCAGCCACTAGTGAGCAAGCCCGAGAACTTCTACCCTATACTCGTAGATTTTAGCAGCTAATGAGCATGCCCAGAAACTCCTACACTATATTCGTAAGTTTAACTGCTGTGAGCATGCCCCGAAACTCCAACACTCTTTTTGCGAGTTAGCTGCTAAGGAGCATGCCGGAGAACACTATTCCTGTGAGTGTTTAATTGTCACGCACATGCTCCGCTATTAACACAAGTCGGAACCGTCTTACTTGAGTCTTCCGGCTGTTCTGGAACTTCGTCTCTCCAAAGGTAACCTTTTTTATTTTAAAAGCGCCGCTTTTTCCCTAACTAGCTTCACGACGAGTTTCCTGGAATGTCTATCTCCTCCTCAGATTAAGGTGAAGTGTACAATATCACAGACTCAACACCTGGTTCAGCATGATTGCTCATCAGCGCTAGAGCACTCACTTGCGACTCCTACTTTGCTTCTTTGGTGGCCATCTTAGATTTCTGCATCGCCCTCTGCCTGCTTGACCTCTGTATCGCCGTCTGCCTGCTTGACCTATTCCTCTTTTTCAACCATAACCTGCAGGATATAACATTAACCCTATGCCTTCTGCCTTTACATGACCTGGTAGCCCTGACATAACAAAAGTTCAAGATTTGGAAAGTGCATGCTCTGTGTGTGGGTCAAATTTACTATTCCAAAACCAACACAACAAATGTTACTACACAATATAAATATACATCGGGGTGCATATATTCTAACCCGAATTTAAGAAATATTGAGGTACACATATTTGAAGGGTCAGACTCACTCCACCCAAATAATTAATTCAAAATAACATACTTTTTTATAAACTTGAAATTATTTTAAAAATATTTTGTTGTAACTACATGCTATTAAAAGCATTTCAAAAATACTAAATAAACCTCAAACTTACTGATAAAATTAACAGACATCTAAAAACATGTGTACAATGTAAAATAATTTTTTATTTTTAGTGTAACATGTAATTTTATGCAAAATTAGCCCTGGATTTACACGCAGGAAAGCAGTAAAAATTGATGTGCTTTTTTTGTGAACTGCAGAGCGCATAATTGAGCCATATCTACAAAGAAATGGCACAGTTCTGCTCTCCCACTGTGCTGGCACACTTTCAGCAGCCATGCATCAATGCAGAGTGTCTGCGTTGTGGTCAGCATAGTTTTGGGTAGAAAGACATCCCTTTCCTGCGGAAAAACTATTCTTAGAGAAAATTTCCTCATTGAATGTGTGCTTCAGAACGAAGATAAATATAAATATTTCTCCACCTTACACCAGCCTCAGGAAGGCACAAGATTTTGACATCTTTATCAATGTGGATTTTGTGGCAAAATCCATGGGTGGATCTATGGGAACATCCATGCACCATCCGTGCCTCATTGACACAAAGGAATGCAGGGCAGTGTATTGTGCAGCATTGTGTAACATCTGGTTACAAACCAACACAAAATTCCATTTACATTTGTTTGTAAATACAAATGGGATTTTGTGTTGGGCTGCAATTAAAAAGTAACGCACACTTGATGAAACATCTTTATAAATCTGGGCCTCAGAGAATCATTTTTTAATAAAAAATGCTTAATTAAGGCACAAAATATGCAACAATATTAAAAAAGGTATTACAACGATGTGAAGAATTATTTTAGAATTTAAATGGTGATTATGCACAATTAATTAGCTGTATTTTTAAATAAAAATGGCATAACTAATACATCAATCAATTAATATAGGTTTATACATGTTTTAATTGAATACAACTTCCCACCCAATCCTACAGTAAACCTCACCACCTAAGTTTAAGTTTTAAAACATATTTTTTAAAATGTTATACTTTTAAACATACAGATAGCAATCAAAATATTTTGTAAAGAGAACAATAAACCAATTAAATTAATTAATATGTACTTAATAAACCAACCGTTTCAATAACCCTGGAAACCCCCAAACCCTAAATTAAAATATAATACCTAATTAAAATAAATAAGCAATTAAACAAATAATTAATTATAGCCAACCCTCAGTATATTCAATATTAGATAACAGATGAGACATGTTTAATCACAAAGTGACTTTTTAAGGCTGTGAAATCATACCACTACATAACAGTCAATCAATCAATAGGAAAGAGAGACAAACTTAGTAAGTATATGTGCAAAAAGACAGGAAGTTTGCGGAACCAGTGCTGAACAGGAAGGATGTGATGATATATTGTCTTGTGTAAAACTAATCACAGAAAAAATGTTGTTGGTGATGAGTAGTATAGATTCATTCCAACATGGTAAAATATCCGGAATACCAACCGTAGGATGAGGGGAAAAAATATAAGAGGGATAAGGAAGAAGAGAGTACACAGAAGTTGTTTAAACTCCACACTGGTGCGCAGAACATGCCACAGAGTGAAGGATATAGTTGAGTGATAAGTATAAGAGTGATTGTAAGAAATTAACGTAAACCAACCTAGCAGTAGATACAGTAGGTTTGTAGATGCGAAGGCTCCAATGAAAGGAGACCCATAGTAGGATAATGTATTTAAGGATGAGCAAGCAGGCAAATCATTGGTTGAGATGTCTATCTCTATATTAATGCAAAAACAAAGTATCATATGAAAAAGTGACCAAACCGTATCATTATATAGTAGATTTCTGTTGCACAGTGTATGGTCCAAGGACATATAATATATGCCTTACATGTGGTCCTTAAATCCAAGAGCCAATATTTGTCAGGTTCTGAAGATCAGGATTAAATCCATAACCGTTTACAAGAAATCCAGAAGTAACATTTCTGGCTGGATACAGATAAGCATTATCAGAGTTTTGAAAAAAAGAAAAAAAAGAAGAGATGCCTTGTCAAAAAACAAAAGAAAAGTAAAACTACCCTAAGTTTTTAATGACAAGTGAAGGTTTACTGTAACATATATAAGAAACTGGTTGCCAAAAAAGAATGCCTATCTAGGAACCTTATCTTGGACAGAAAACTTACAATGGTACAACATGAGAAATTGTCTCAAATTCTATTAAAACAAGAGAAAAGAGAAAAGACGGAGAGAAGCCATAGCATAAAAATCTTCAAAGTGTCTTCTTCTTATTACCTGTATTTGAGTGAGACAAAGCAAGTTGTCAGGTGTCAAACCTTTTTTTTTGCCAACAGTATGTGAGTTGTTAGCTGTAGTATAGCATCACAAGAACAAATGGTCAGTCAAGACATAGAATATATAGAGTCTATAGATTAGAAGATCACTGATTCCAAATGAGCAGGATGTCTCTTACCTAAGGACCATGTGAAAAGGTAAGAAGGCCCAGGAAGTACTGTGTCTGATAGACCAGGTGTGGTTATACCTATATAAAATAATAATACAATACTGAGGTGCCATAAATGAACATCCTTATTCTTAATAGTAATAGTGAGGAAGTACCTTACCCATAAGACCATATGAAGGTATGACGGTCGAAGTTTCAAAGGATGAGTTAGGGGAAGACCTTAATAGCTCGTACCTAATAAGAGATATCACATTAACGTTGTCCGATGTGACTTTGCACCTCTAGTAGTAGGGTGTTTGATACAATTAGAGCACCAACCCAAAATATATGTTTGCCACACTATACTCTACCCATATATACATTTGTACATAGAGGTGTGATTGAAAACCATTACTCCCAAGTTGTAACATATATCATTCATTGGACTAATTTGCACTCTTGTTCTTCTTGTTGTGGGATATACTTTAATAGGAACACTATATAGCCAAACATGGCATCTTTCGAAGATGATAGAGACAAACTATTACAAGAACCTTTCACTAAGAAACCAGATACTAAGAATGAGACAACACCTAGTCATAGCAAAGGGGGTCTCAAACAGAAATTAACCAAAGTTGAACATCTCTACAAACAATGGCTGTTGAGATGGTGGGACTTCCCCATTCTCAAAAGATAAATGTATCTCAACTAGGCACCTCAAGATCTGTGGGTGATCATATTTCCCTCCTTCGAGGACCTGGATACTGACTTACTTAATGAATGGGAACAGCTTATATTGTCCTCCTCATTTGGTATGATGGACATTCTCATTGGTCTTGCAGAAAGAAAGAGAGGTGGGTAGGAACCTGCCGGACCTGGCCCTTTTTTCAGGGTTAGCCAGAAACCTATTGCCTTCATCCTCCTATATTTTCTGACCTCTTTCAGCTGGCTTTAGGACTCTGGGCACTTTACCACTGCACTTTACCACTGCTAAGCAGTGCTAAAGTGCATATGCCCTCTGTTTAAATTGTATTGGTGTTGGGTTTATCCATGACTGACATATTTGATTTACTAGTAAGTCCATAGAAAAGTGTACCAGTTGTGTCCAGGCCATGCAAACCGAATGCTATTCGTGGGCCTTCACTACTGATTGTGCCACTCATATGAACAGCCCTGCAAACATGTCATAGGCCTGCCATTGCAGTGTCTGAGTGCAGTATTAAAGTGCCATGCCGACGCACTTGCCAGGACCAAACATTCCCTTTTACTGCATGTAAGTTACCCCTAGCGTAGGCCCAAGAAGCCCATGGGGAGGGTGCAGTGTATTTTAAAGGTAGAACATGCACTGATGTGTTGTACATGTCCTAATAGTGAAATACTGCTAATTTCGTTTTTCACTATTGCAAGCACTAGCTCTCCCATAGGGTAACCTGGGATTTGCCTTAAAATATCTGATTATCTGATGAGTCCTGATTGCCATGTGGTGCAAACGCCAGTTCCTGAACCGTTGAAATCAAGTGACTGGTGCTGCAAAGAAGAAAAAAAGTGATATTGACATCATCAGCGATGCCTCTGCCTGCATCTGAGCCACTTGTGAAGCGCACGACCCACTGCCCCTACTTATACTGCGGCCCAGGCGCCTGTCAACAGCAGCACCGCAACCGCATCATTGCGGAGTCGATAACAGATTTGGGTGACCTTCCGAACTCATCAACACCGCACCATCGCAAGGAACCAATGCATCACCTCTGATGCCACATCACCTCCCCTACGCAGCAGAAACAAACCAACACCGCACTGGCACCAGTGATGCCTCACCTCCAGGATGCCCTGCAACATATTTGTTTTTATCGTTTTCTAGGTACTGTTACTATGATACTGTAGTCGGCCCGCAATTCTCACAGTTGGAGCCGAACTGTGGAGTGGTACCTGTGCCGAGGTCGAGATAGTCAATGTGGCAGTAAACTGCACATGCAGACTGCATTGGCAGGCCTGAGACAGGTTTGAAAGGCTACTACTGTGGGTGGGGCAAGCAGCGCTGCCGGCCCACTAGTAGCATTTGATTTACAGGCTCTGGGTATATGGGATACCACTGTACAAGGGTCTTGCCAGTAAATTAAATATTCATAGCAGGTGTAAACCAATCATACCATGTTTAAAGGAGAGAGCACATGCACGTTAGCACTGATTAGCAGTGGTACCGTGTCCAGAGTCCTAAATCCAACATAAAGAGAGTCAGAAATATATGAGGGAGAGAGCAAAAAGTTTGGGATAATCGGCAAAAAGGGTCAGGTCCAAAGGTGGCATTCTGCAGCACAATTTGAAAGAGCAAAATGCCTCTGAGGATAATTCTTATGCTGGAAGATATCGCCTTCCTGCACAAAAATCTATCATGCCTACAACACAGTCACCTTTACACCAGGATGCAAGAGTTCCTGTGTTGGTGCTAGGCAGCAGTTTGTACAACAGCACAGGCAGGGAGCAGGAATTAGCAATATTGTTATGTGCCCGGGTTAGGCCCATGTAGCGAAGCTGCTCATTTCTTACATTGTCCTCTTTTTCAAAATAACATTTTTGCTCTGACCTTTTGCATGTATTCGCATGTGTGACAATGTTGGGTTTGTTTCTCTGAAAGTTCTTCAGTTTACACATCTGGCTTTGCATAACACTATCACAATGTCTAGAACACCAACTACAAGGCCTTTACGTACAAATGTACAAATGTCATTCTGTTCTCATCCACAGGGTGACAGGGCTATCTACATATCCATAACATTATTAATCTATACGTACATTGCAAGGATGCTTTTTTATTAATAATAAGCAGCATCTCATAAGATTAGCTGAGGAGGCACTTCAGCTGACACAGAGGGTCCCTGCATGCTGAGACTTCCCCACACAGCAGTCTGACATCTCCATGAGGAGTGTTCAGTTTGTGCCCAAGACGGGGTCCTACATTCTCTCCCGCCTGGTAAAGGGGTTGGATAATCCCTTGGGGGGATTCTTAGCTTCACATCTACACACACTCTTGGTACACACAGAGTAGGGTTTGCTTAGTAGGAGTACGCCTGATTGCTACCTTGTTTTATGCCTGCATATGTACACTGTTTCAGCACCATGGGTAAAACTATTTGTATTTACTCTTTTGGTGCTTGTTATCACTACCATCTGCCTCTGACTACTGATTATCGCAGAACATGTATTTTATATAAGAATAACATTGGTTCAATATATACATTGAAAATTTCCCAGGGCCCTATTCACAAAAGAATACATGATGTTCAAATAGTCCGGAGTCTATTTGTTTGAATAAAATTCAGATCCTGTGGAGGTGTAATATTTTTACAGATTCCCTGGTCTAACGCTATTGCCAGATCTGTGAATCCACCTAAATTAAAGTGTGGGCACACCCACACTCAACACATATAACCGCTCCCTAGGGTAAAGTAACACAAAGCAGTTATTTTGCCCTGTCTTGCGTTACTCCACATTTACCAAGACACAAAGGATCATGCAAGGTAGCATTGCATGGTTTGTTAAATATAATTCAAGGTATTGCATTGACCTTGTGCCCCCTTGCATGGCGCTATGGTAATGCAAACCCCTAATAAATATGGGCCCTACTATATGGCTAGCATTTGTTCAACCATCCTGAGTCATATATTTATGACAAACGTTTGTGAAAACAGTGAGGTATACAACTTATGTAATTATGTGGAGGGAAGTACTTTGCAGCAGAAATATGGATCAGTGGACCAGTGTGTTGGGTTCACATACAGTACACATCCCTTTTAGAGGGGGATGTTATTGCAGTAGTTAGACATTTACAGACAACAAATGATATTTGCTTTATTGCTCTCTCATTTTAATGTCTAATTATTTTATCTGTTTTTGTAAGGTATGTGTGAAGACTTTAGAAGTTAAACCATGAAAATATGGTCATGGAATTACATAATTCCTTAATAGAAATCTGGTTTAGATTCATACATTTCATTGTGTGATAAGTATGCATTCAGCAAATCATACATGTAGGTAGAAAATGTACTTCTCACTTACATATTTTGAATATGAAAAGTGATGAGGATCAAATTACCATTAGCAAATATGGATGCTATTTGATAAGAACAGTAGGGCAATATCATTTACTTCAAAGAAATAGAGTCATGTAGTGGGTTGCAAAGAAGGTGGCATGATGGCCTACACAGGACAGATAGTAAAAGTGGCCAGGCGGCTTTCACAAATGCTTATAGTGAATTTCTGGCTCTGAAACTCGGGAACTGTACATCTTCCTCCTCTAATGAGTGTGTTCAATAGATGTTGTTGCGTTGCAATAGGAGGCAGATGAGTGATGGTATTTGCCTCTGAAACACAAACATCAGAGGTAGTAGATGTTATTCCCAATTTACCAATTACATTTATGAATGCCAGTAAGGCAGCATGGTAGTCCCTGACAAGAGCTTGCTGGTTGGACAACCCAGCTACAATGTTGATACTGGAGTCACTTGTTGATGCCATGAAGGAATCCATCTTGGCCTCCAAACAATGACCTAAAGTCTCCAGTACTCTTTCCAAGAACTAGATGGGGGAATTGATGGCTACCAGCTGGCTAACGACATCACTGCATTCAAAATGTTAGAGTGCTGTCCTCAAATGTTTTAAAAAAGCCCTGAAACCAGTTGCTGGTCATTTCTCCTACTACTTACTGCATATTATGACATTGTGGGGGTGATGAACCCTGCCAACAGCATAGCACATTGTGAAACTTTTAAAAATCCTAACAATTGTGATTTGCACCATATTAATTTGAAGCAATGCATTGTAAAGCTCCATTGTAACCGCGTGGGTGATACTGTGATTTAAAAATACAAATAGCAAAATATAATGTAGGGCACCTTAATCTTGATTCTTTAAGCTTGCTTGCCTCTGCTTTTTTGCACTCTTTGTTTAACCATGTTAAGGTGATACTGCTTATGTGTGGACATCCATAGCTGCCAAGTGTCTTCAAGGCAAATGTCTTACTTTATGTCATGTCTTACCATTCAGCGTAAATAACATTGTATTTAGAGGCTTGAAATTGTGCTGTTAACTTTGTAAATATGGACTCAAAAGCCCTCAGTAATGTGAAGTTGGGTAAAAATCTAAGATTAGTTGAAGGTATCACACATAACAATAGGACAATGGGACAACCTGCAGCTATGAATTTTGCTGGTATGTGGAAACCTTTGAGTCATGTTTTCACCACTATTCCATGTGCATGGTACAGCAGTCCTTTCACAGGTTCTTGTCCCTACACCTTACATTGAATGTTGAAAGCCTGGGGTGTTTAGCAGTTTATCAATAATGTCTTGTTAGAACAGAGGATTCATGTATCAAATGATTTTATCCATTCTGTGTCTGTTGTAAACGTGATAGTAGATATCAGTAGAGAGTCTTTAGGGACAGCCATTTCACCAATCAGTGAAATAACTATACACTACCTAAAGATCAAATATGATTTTAATATTCCCATATTATCTATGGTGTATAAAATAATTAGATCAGACCTAAAACAAGCTCCTAAGCCCCACACCTTTAATTCAAGCACTCCGAACTGGAGGAAACAAACTGAAGAAGAAACAATATTTTAATGACATCCCTAAAAAACAAATCTCATGCAGAATAATCTTAGACCAGTCACTTGTGCTGCTCCCTTGTATAACGACATTACATTGTGTAATTGATTTGTTCCCTACAGGAACAAATACAAGTGTTTAGTGTGTATATGCTTACAGTGATGAAAGATGTTTCCCATTTGATAGCATTTTGTCACTTACTACAGGTTTAAACTTAAAACAGGATAGTCTAAATGTTGCCTTTGCAAAATCCTTGTCATTGGTCTTGTAAATATCTGGTAAAATTGTAAAAGGGCAGTTTATTTCTAGAGATGCTTCACAATATGCATCCATAAGTCTTGGAATCTAAATTATGGGGGCATATGTACTAGAAAATGTTGGTGTGCGAAGCAATGCTAAATTTTGGCAGCACCATGCTCTGAAATGTTCAAAATGCAGGAAATGCATTGTAGTTACTAGAATACGGTACACACTGTGTTTTCCCTAGGGCTGGCATTAAAATAAGATGCCTAGTGCCGGAGCAGGAACCCTTTCACCATAGTGCAAGGGTGCCTGCGTTGCAGGGAATGATTGTTTATGAGCAGGAGGGTGTTGATTCCTGTAAGTGACCAATCCATAATGGCTATTTGTCACTTCTATGTGTGCTACTTTCTGTGGCACACATAGACATAGCACATCGTCATTATTAAATGATGGTTTATGTGCAGGAAGGTGTCCCTTCCTGTACATAAACAATCATTAGTGGCTTTTTTGCTCTTACTATGTGTGCTGCAGAATGCAGCACACAAAGAGCAAAACTGTGGAGAAATAAAAGCACTTCCCCTCATGAGCCATTCTAACACCTGCTCTTGCATGGCATTAGTTGTTGGTGCTGCCTTGGATTTACACATATTTGTAAATCTGGGGCAGCGTCAAAAGCTATGGGTTTTGCGGTGGAACGCCCACAGCAACACCCATTGCACACCCCTTTGCCTCAGAGGAGTGAGGCGGAAAGGGGCATATTTACAAGGTGGCGTTGTGCCACGTTAAGTGACTTAATGCCACCTTGTAAATATTTAAAGAGGTGCAACCCCACCAGAGCGTCAAATAATGTGGTGCTCCTGTGGCGATAGGGGCTTGTAAATATGCCCCATAATTTCTTAATAAGTGATAACCATGGCTATATGCATCAAATGGATACACACAGTCATAATCACAAACCACCTTTATTTTGCCTCATTTGAACCATAAAAGTGCACAATGCAGAGCAATATGTAAAATTAAAAAAAATATTAAAAATACTCATCTCAGTTCATAGCAATAAATAAATAATCATACAGCATCAATCGTCAAATGGAATGTCACAAAGCTCAGATAAGACCAAAGGAACAAAAACCTCAAAAGAAGTCCTAAAAGAAAACTTGTTAGGGGTATGCTATGTCCCCCTGGGTTATCTAAGCAGAAAATCAAGCATATTGAGAGCAGTCAGTGATACGATCAAGAGCATGACGATCTATCATAAATAAAAATAACATTCATAAAAACCACACAAGATTCATAAAACATCATATAAGAACTATAGCCCTATGCTTTATTGTACTATCAATATATGCAGCAGCGGAGAAGCAGATCTTGGTTGTAGGTAAAGTTTGCAGGTAAGTAAAAGCGGCTCTACAGTAACAAATGTTGGCCGCCCTAAAAATGGGCAGCAAATACGTTTCCTCATCAACTAATAGAATTTACAAAATAAAATAAAATGTAAGGTAGTCTGTGGAGATTGGTCATCACATGGGCATAAAGGAAGTTGTAAAAAATAAGTGCCCTGTAATGGAAAAGCAGTAAGAAAGTGCACCGTGCAAAGCTTATGCCTCATAAATAAAAATTTGTAATGTAAGTCTCCCATCCATACTAAGTAAGGCGCAGGAATTTTTAATGGGGCAAATCCCTGTATAGGTCTGGATTGTTGGTTTGTCTGCAGCACACTGCATTCTATTCTCCAGGCATCTCTCTAGAAACGCATACTTCAAAGTCCTAATAGAGGTTGCTGAAGCAGTGTTAGGGGATGTAACCATGTCCCCCCGTCCCATGCTGCGACTTAGATTCTGTATATACTTCAATCAAGGAATACTCAAGCAGGGGTATAGTGTTAAGCAGTCTGCAAGCACAGCCCTATTGAGGGATGTCTGGCTTTTAGTCCAGATTCTAAGCCACAAAAGGAATGGTTGAAGTTGAATAATGTTGTTGATATAACCAATCCCTACCTCTATGTGGCCAGCAAAGAAACTAGTGCTTTGGGGGACAGCTAGCAATCTCTTGATAAAACTATTCTCAATTCTTTCAAGAGCTTCCTGATCTTCAATGCTCCACACTCCTTCCCCATATGATGCAATAGCAAAGATTTTGGCTTAGTAGACTGTTGAGGATTCCTTTATTGGTTTCTGACCAAATTTGCGGGAAAAATTAAGGACGCCCTCCACTGATTTGGAGAAGGCAGAAGCTCAACTATGTCCCCATGAAAGTCGAATGTCAAAGTGGATGCCAAGGTAGGTAAAGGTGGGAACAGAGCAAAACCTCTTGCTGGTCACTACATAGGAAACATTATCCTTCTTCCTTCCCCCATAAATCATTATGTGGGTGTTACTTTGGTTGACCATCAGATCTAAACTGGCCATAAACTCACAAAAACCATTAAGCAGACAATATAAACCATTTACAGTCCTAGCAATTAGGACTGTATTGTCCACATTAATTAGTGTGGGGATACTCCGAGCACCTACACGAGGGCATCAACCCTGAGATTAACAAGTTTATCCTCCAGGCTGTTTATGTAAATGGACAGCAGAAAAGGAGCCAAGACACAGCCCTGAGGTACCCCCCTAGCCAGGATGAAAGGTAGTGTGGTTTAACGGCCTGGGCCATACCATACGCTGGTAATGATATCATTGTGCAGCTCTCTAAGAAAGTTAACAATATAGAGATAAACCCCATTATCAATCATGATGCGACAATATGGTACTGTTTACAGAGTTGAAAGCAGAACTCAAGTCCATAAAAGCCAGATACATCTTGCCATACTTTGCCACAGTGTATTTGGTAATCAGCAGATATAGTTTTAAGTACTGCTCCACAGTACTAAGGTCAGATTAGAAGCTGAATGAATGATCTGGAAGTATGTTATGTTCCTCAGCTCAAAGCTGTAAACGTTCCAACATAATTTGACCCATAATCTTTGCAGTGGAATTAATCAGTGAGATAGGTCGATAGCAATGGGGGTCATTATTATGAGCCCTTTGTAAAAATAGGAACGATGACACATGGGACCAGTTCTTTGGAGGGCCAGTGACTAGAGCAGCATTAAGGACATTTGTCAATAAAGGGGCCCAGAGTAAGATACTGGCTTTTCACATATCTGAGGGAAGCCCGTCCGGACCAGGACCATGCCCAACCGGACAACTAGAGACTACCCACAGAACCCCTTCCATGTCATTGATTGAATCTGAAGGATACTTTGCAGAATGCTGGGACATGTTTGGACTGCTGGTGACTAAATGATTATCATCAGGGATCTCTTGGGTTCCTGAATAAGGGTCAGCATAAAGCTCAATGAAATGGGCAACCAAGGATTCAGATGGAATAACGCTAACAATGCCTGGTTCTCTTTTTGCCTCAAAAAAGCTGTGATTAACTGTTTATAAAATGCCTTACAGTTCCTGAGTTTGCTTGCCTGGACCAGTGATGAGAGCCTCTGATAGTGGTCTTTCTGACTTTGAGACCTTCTCTATATAGAGGTCAACAAATTGCACTGTATTGTATTCTGATCTCTGGGAGATTGTATTCAAGCAGTGAGTAGCTGGTTGTGCCCCTGGGTGCAATTGGTTTCAAACCACATTGTAGGTGGCTTGCGTCTCACAGATCTGATTAAAGCTATTGAGGAGGGCTGGGGCCCACCCCTGTGGGTAATTGGCTGATAAACCAACCAAGATATCAGGGTAAGATGAGACCACTAGCTATCCTAAAAAAGAGGGTTCATCAATTTTGGACCATGCTTTTATTACCCCATGATTCTTAGAAGATGATGAATGCGTACGGTGAACCACTACAGGGATCCTGTTGATCAGTGAGCCGTAAAAAGAAGGAGTCAGAAGTCTGTGATCGCAAAAGGGAGAATAAGTCAAACTATAGTCAAAGACCCAATCTCTTAGTGATTTAGAAAAGAGAATACGATCAATTTGACTAGGTGTACTGTGCCCCACAAATGTTACTGTAGTGTTAGCTGTTGCACTTAAAGTGTCAAAGGAAAAATTAAGATTAAGTTCAGCCAACAGCACATTGAATTCATCATCAAGAGGACAATGCATGAAGTGGGTGATAAAGACCCCATCCTCATCTTCTAACCTGCAAGTATTTTTATGGGAATACCAACAAATTTGTAAGTTAAAATGCCCTAATAGAACCAAAGCACAACCACCTTGTATGTTGCTTATGCAATTCTCAATATCCTTAAGTAAAGAATGTGCTAAGTCCACCTTAGAGTGGGTAAAAACATTGTTGTATAGATTTATCAGCAGGAATCTAATGCAGAACACTGAAGCAGAAGCATCTGATAATACACTGGGTCACACTTTGTGCAAAGTACCTTTGAAAAAAAGAAAAGAAAAGCAAGGGTTCTTAGACCACCCTTGACCCTGCCCATATTACTAGCCACTGCTGGTGTGTCGTATGTAGCAAACCCATACACACATATTGGGTCAATGAGCCACGTCTCTTTTAGGCAAAAAATAGCATGGCGTTCAATGAACTAAAGCCAGTCTGACCTAGCCCATTTACTAGCTAAACCAGCGGTGTTCCAGGAGCCTATTGACAGTGTTTGCATAGGATGACGTGCGCTGGCCCTAGTGGGAATGGGATTAAACCCAGTGGGTGATTAGAGTCTAGATTCAATGTGAGTCCCGGGTAACACAGGCTCAACTGGTCGATCACTAAGACCCAAGGGAGTAACTACAGCAGGAAGTCAGTCCTGTACCTCCAATTGGGACAAAGGAGAAAACCTGTTAGAGGTTGCCAAATTTGGCTCCAGAAATAAAGAGGTGGGCAAACGCCCCTGGTATCTGTAAAAAAAAGCACAACGGAAAAGCCTCAATAGCAGTTGGTACAAAACAGGAAAAGTTTAACCGAGAGAGGATGTTGTTAGTCATTTTTTGATCTCTAAAATGAATGACAATACAATCATTGGCATCTGGTTGTGGAGTATTGAACATTCAGAAAACTCTGCTCACAAGATTTATCTGGTTGGGACCTAGCACGAGGCCACCCACTCGAGTATTAACCAAATGTACAACTTTATTGCCCAATTGCTCATGATCTTCATATAAGCTCTTGCTTAACGGAAGAACATTCCTTGGATCACAACAAAGAGGGTAACCTTAGGGGGGCAATTGCACTGTGTGTCTCTTAGGGGTGGCAAACCACTGAGTGAAGCCTACAGACATATTTCCAGGGCCCCTGCACAAACTGACTTAATCTGGTCCCCACTAGTGCCTTCAGAAAGGTTCTGTGGAAGTGTGCCTGAAATGTGGATAGGCCAGGTGGGGCTAGAGCTACAGGCAGTACCCCTTGTAGGCTGAGACTAGGTGGTCACTCCACCAGGAACAGGTTGATGTAAATGGAGATTTGTTGAGTGGGCCTTCACAGAGGTAAAGGAGGGCTTACAAAGTGTTGCACCAACACCAACAAAGTATCACTCAGTTTTGCCAAGGCTTCATCGACCTTACAGAATCTTTTAATGATAGGAAACAGAGATGCTGCAAGTGAAGATAATACATTTTTGAACGATTCACCGGGCAGTCACTAAAGAGTCTTGCGTGAAGCTCATAAGTCACAGTCCAGGATCCCGGTATGGATCTACAGCAGGGGTAGGTGGAACAGTAGATGGTTCTGGATATAGATTTTTCGACTTAACATTCAAATACAGTCTCTTTCTCTTACCACCTCTGTTACTGGTGACCTCAAGGTTAGTCAAATTAGTTGGGTAAGCAGATGGTTGATTGTGCTTCGTGGCATCAGGTCCCTCATTAGTGACAGCAGGCAGAGTGATTTTACCAGGGGAAGGGTTCGACCGAGTTTAGCCCAAGACAGTTTGAGGAAATGCAGTACTGGGGGAGGGCAACCCAGCAGACACACGTGGATCAGGGGGGTCTTGTGCAGTCTCAGAAAGTGACTCCAGCAAAGAGGTCAAGGACAAAAGCCGTTCTGCCTGATCAATTTCCCTGCTAATAAACCCCCGCAGCTCTTTGCAAAAAGCTGTCTATTGTAGAGCCAGGAGTAGACTTCCCAGGAGTTGGTGCGGCCTTCCGTTTCCCCTTAGGCATACAGTGGGAAACTCAGGGTAAATATATAACAAATAAGGGACTCACGCACTTGGGGGTCAGCAAATCAAGAGAAATAATAGCAATATTAAGCAGTCCCTTTTAACTCTAGATATAAAGGGGGTGGCCCTGCCTCAGATCCTCCTTGCTCTTGGCTCAGTCTTCGCCTGGGCCATGTCCTGTGCTGTGAGACCCCTGCCCAGATTTTGAAGAGTGCCTCCGGGCGCTGCAGGATATCAGTGGCGGCGGCTTCTGGCTGCAAAGTGTCCTGAGGCTTGTGGTCTGCCCCCACTGGTAAGCTTCCCCCACGCCACTGTAGCTATTGAGACTCGCCAAATCCAGACATTATCTCACATTGCTTTGAGACTCTTCTGAGTTTCTCGAACTTCTCTTTATGGGAAGTTAAACTTTGATTTTTGAACTTTTTGAGATGATTTAAAGGCTGAAGCTGTATGCTATTCTCTGACTAATGGGCTAGAACTATTTATGGGTTCTGACTAACTGTATTTTCACCCTATTCTTAGAATAGGAATTCTTTCCTTTCTGGAATGCGCTTCAATGCATTTATTATAAATTGTGATTTTATATTTTTTTTGTCCCTTTAAATATATACCAACTCCCTTTATTGACTAAAATCAAACTAATGATTGTGATGATAATTATATGATGCATTGCTTTCTTCTTCTCTAAAACAACGGCAAAGATCTATTCACCCAGAGGCTGAATAAACAGAGCGGGAATTAGCCCGTTTGATGGTAAATCATAATATTTAAATTTGGGAACTGATTCCCGCTCCAGCAACATCCACATAGATACGCACTTTACTCTATTCAATTTAAAGAAGTGCGGAAATAATGCAAATGGCTTTGCATGAACATTTCGAAGTTGGCTCAGAAATGAATTCTAGATCAAGACAAATGTAATTGCTAAGTGTGTATCTATGTAGGAATACAATAGCTTAACATGTTGTTTTGTGTTTTGTTGAGGCTGGTATTGATATCTGTTCTGGTATGATGTTAGAGTGAACATATGAAGTAGAGAGGTTCCTCTTGTTCTTACATTTATGCAGTGATGAACCAGTGATGACCAGACTCAGCATCGAATGCGCATTCCCTTTTAAAATCTTTGCATAATTTTCCTCCATAGCTTATGTGTTTGGTATAATTTGTGGAAAATACTAGCTTTTAAATAGGCACATATTTTTAACCCCTGGTCAAAATTAAGTAAAGCACCCATGTCTTTGTAGTGGTATTTTTAAACGATATTGTTAGGGTTAAAACTGATTTACAGATTCAGAGATATATTCTATTAACTATATTTTTGTAAAAGTAACACAATGCACTGCAGCAAAATGGAAATGGCAGAAATGTGCCATATTTATTACAATAGGGGTCAGAGGCGACTCAAACCCCTGATAAATATGCACCTATGTGTGTTTTTCACCAAAACATACCATTACCAATCTCCTCGTATGCTGTTAAAGAAGTTTTGGATTACTGACGTATCTGATCGATTATCTGTAAAAGTATCACATTTAACGTGGCTTCAGCTGGTTTGGACCTGAACCAGAAAATATCTCTATAATAATGTATTTGAAAAAATATATTTTTATTTTATTACTTTCTTATTGCTAAAGGCAGCCGTGGAGTTTAAAGAGAGCTTACTGCAGGAATCGGAGCCAGCTTTAAGACTTGGCAATGTCTTGAGCTGACTGGCTTTTCTCTTACAAAAGTACGTTATTTCTGCGGCTGCAGCTCAGAATTCACCAGAGGACACGTCCTTGGCATCAAAAAGCATTTTCACACAATAATCTATCGTGTCAAAATGATGTTAAAACAACAAGCGCCCAAGGGCCCTTAGTGAGCCCAGTGGTCTGGGGACTGATGGAGAGGGGGAACACCTCTGAAGAGGGCTAAAGAGATTATTTCTCTTTTTCCAAACATCTGCAAGTAATTCGAGACCAGTTTAGATCATGGAATCCACAATACTGTATGAGAAGATATCGAAAAATCCCTGGCTGAGATGCACACAGGAAAACTGAGGTAGCAGTTTGCCCAATATGCTGCAGATGAATTTTAATGTACACTTACCCTATGATCCTTGTATATATAGTTTTCGTGTAGAATATGCGTGCACTATTAGTTACATCTATCATGTGCCATTGAGCACTTCGAAAGTACTATGTCAAAAGAGCATTTTGTAGTGCAATATAATATTGTTTCTCAAAGTCGATCACATTAAAAGAACGCAAATAATGTGTATATGACCAAATATTACATGGCACACAGGTGCGCGCGCACACACACACACACACACACACATATTGTTTTGTTACCCCTCACTCTAGAGGCCTCATTTATGAGGCTGTGCGTCACTTTTACGCCGCCGGTGCGTCACTTTTTGTGACGCACCTGTGGTGTAAATAAATGCGCCTTGTTGCACCATATTTACAAAGTGACGCATCTAGGTAGATGCGTCATGTTGTAAACCCCCTGCGCCACATTATACCAGCGCCAGGTATACTGTATGCAAGGGGGGCGTATTGATGCAAGAAAGGGTCATGGAAGTGACGCAGTGAAATCTATGATATTTCACTGCGCCACTTCTAGGACTCAAATGCGTCAAAATCTTATGCCTGCCTCACAGCAGGCGTAAGACTGACGCAGGCCCTTTCACATGGGGCTTGCCCCATGTGAAAGGGCACATTGCTGGAGTTGCGTCACTTTTGTGTCACACTCCAGCAATGCATCACTTTTGCGCCTACAGATACGTCAGAAATACTGACGAATCAATAACTCCTTGCGACATGATGCGTCATACTGTAAATATGACCCATCATTGGTGTCACAAGGAGGGGGTCCAATGAAAAGTGGCGCTTCGCTGTTTTCACGCAGCAATGCGTCACTTTTCATAAATGAGGCACTAGGTGTATTGGCCGTTGAAATCTGTTTCTTCAGGATTAGCTGTGAGATTCATTAGTTCATTAGGATGTGGGTCAAGGTAACCGATCTTTTTGTAAGATATTGTCCCTTTTTAGCAGGGATTCATTTAACGTATTTTGTATTTAAGGTGCTCCAGCCTCAATTTTTTTTTATTTTTCATAGTTCATATTTTCCTCTTTAAAAGACATCTGCTAAAAGAGTAGAGAATCTCCTAGTATTAATCTAGTCTCAGTTTTTCGTTCTCCCTTTCTGCATATCTCTGTTTTTCGTTCTCTATTTCTGCATATCTTTTACATCAAATAACAACAATTTGCCTACTTCCTTATTGTTAGACTTAGCCCTTTCTGCAGGATCACCTCCAAAATGTTTGACTTCACCCCTCCTGTTTTCTGAATTCGTTGTTATTGGCCTTAGGCCTCTGTACACTTTGCCACTGCTAACCAGTGCTAAAGTGCTTGTGCTTGCTCCATAAACATGGTAATATTAGCCCACACCTGATTGGCATATTTAATTTACTTGTGAGTCCCAAATAAAGAGGAACAACATCTACAACATGAACCCAGGACCTGTAAATTAAATGCTACTAGTGGCCCTGCAGCAATCTTTGTGCCACCCACTCAAGCAGCACTTTAAAATGTATCTCAGGCCTGCCATTGCCACATGTAGTGCAGTTTTAAAACTGACAATTCTACGTGGCAAAACATACCTTTTCCAGGCCTAAACCTTCCATTTTAATATATATGAGTCCTCTCTGCAAGAAAAGGTGAAATCTTTAAGTTTTGGACTCTTCGCAACTATGCCTGTTTGGTCTGAGACTCCACCACCTGGGATGACCACCAATGTGAAGCTCTGGTGAACCTTACTCTTCGCAGGACAGCGACCACCAGTGAAGATCAACAATGTGAGATCTGCCCTCTTTGTGTTACACCAATGACAGCCTGAAGTGACCGCCAACAGAAATTTCCAGCACTGCCTGCCCTGATCTTTGCTCTACAGGGAAGGCAATCCACAATGCTCTCCCTGCTCCTCAGGTTGACCACCTCCATGAATTAAATAGTTTGGGACCGACTTTAATGAGGTAATTTTATTTTAGCCGGACAAACATGGTGCCTGATCCATTTCACAGTCCATTGCAGTTGGCCTGAACTTGTGACTTTTCTCTATCTTGCACGACCAGATGACCACGGGTGACACTTTGTGCTTTTAGGTACTATAGTCACCTAAAAGTTTGAAATTGCATATGTCAGGTTCTACTGCTTGGATTTATGTCATTCAGGTCTCATTTTTATTATTTTTATTTTTATTTGTCTACATTGGTGTGGGATTTTTCTTGTGTTGTGTGTCACATTATTGCTATTTAAGTGCTAAAAATGTTTTTAATAATTGCCTCTGAATTAAGCTTGACTTCTTTGTGCCATACTACAAAAGCGTTAAGCACATGTTAATCTGGTGACTTTTATGGTTCTCCCTGACAGTGATGGTGGTTGCTGCTTGAGTGAGTCTTACATCACCCTCAACCAATCACCCCATTTGATACACCTACTTATACTTGAGACCAGTGTTTCCCACACTGTGGGTTGCGGGCTGATTTTTTGATAGCCAGAAAAGTCAAAGCAATAAATAAAGATGCCCTTAAATTCTGTATTTATTGTGTCACATATCTATCTATCTATCTAGTTATCTATCTAGATATCTATCTATCTATCTATCTATCTATCTATCTATCTATCTATCTATCTATCTATCTATCTATCTATCTATCTCTATTGTAGTAATTGTAAAGAATGTTTCTTTCTTTTTTAGAGGGGAGACCACACACAGTCCCTCACTTTTTAAAATGTCATTATAATTTATAATTGCTTTTTTTATTGGGGGAACCCAATTACCTTTACCATCCTGTATACATATAACCACCACTAAGCTCTAAAATACCCTAAACAGTCTATGTCTCTGCTCACCCCTAACCCTTAAAAAATACCCTTTCCACCATATGTCCCCACCCACCCCAAAGCAATAAAAATACTCTTACAACCCAATGCCCCAACCCAACACTAAACCCTAAAAATATCATTACCAATCTGTACCCTTACCCACCCCAAACCTAAAAATAACATTATCACCTGATACCTCTACCTACCCCTAAATTCAAATAGTACCCTTACCACCATTAACCTCTACATTCCCCTAAAGCCTAAACATACCCTAACCACCCTATACCCTGACCCACACCTAAACCATAGAAATCCCCCTAGCATCCTATACCCTTTCCCACCCCTAAACACTAAAATGACCCTGTCCATCCTATAGCCCTACTCACCCCTAAACCGTTAAAATGCCCTTTTCACCATATACCACTGCCCACTCCAAACCCTCCGGAAATGACTTTTTGGATTAGATAGTAACTTTGGCACAGTTTGACAAATCTTCACAAAATATTTCCAAATGCTCCTTCCTGAAAAGTTTTGTAAGGTGATCACTCAAGCGAAAAATGGAGGACCCAAACGCAATTTGCCCATGCACTTTCCATCAGGAGTTTTAGAAAGTACTTCAAATAAAATAGCTGTAGGGAAATACACCAGATTTGTCAGGAATCTAGATCTTGGTCCATTCAGTTGCTTTTAAGAAATTAAGCCCAAAAAACTTATATTTCACACAGCTGAGGATCTGCTGAGCCCATCAGATCTCAAGTTGAGATCTGATTGGCAGCCAGCACTTCAACAACAAATCGGCGGCAGCCATCTAAGGTCTCAGGACTCAAACCCTTGTCCTAGAAAAAGGTAAAAAAAGATATATGCGCCCGGGTCCAAATCATATATATTTTTTTAAATAAATTTAGGAATCTGTGTTCAACTCCAAAAAAAAGTGCAGCCTCCCGTGCTGTAAGAAAAACCCACCTCCTCGAGAGGGCCGGGGCCTTGGGAGAAGTGGCACACATGATTTAGAAGGGGAGGGGTATGCAGCTCCACCTCCCCAGACCTTCTTAAGGCACCAAGGACAACATTCCCCATGGCCTAATGAAATAAGGGAAGGGGGCATGCAAGAAGTGTACCATAATATCCTAGTGCTTTTTTAAATTAGTCTTTTCATCCAGGTGGTCTCCCTAGAACATGCAGGGGCTGCACCAAACATTTTTTTAATGTTGTGTGGGGCAGCAATAAAAATTTAAGTCTCCTGTGTCATTAAGTTCAGAAAAAGTTTATTAGGACAAAGGAATTACAACAATGTGCAGAATATAAAAACAATGAAGGCATTAGGTTCATATACAATGTAACAAGTGGGTTTATAAAATAAAGAGAGTATAAACATAACAAATAAGAAATGCAAATGCAGTCAAAAATAATGATAACATAAGCAATATTGTACAAAAGAAGGTATAAATAGAAATATAAAATAACACAGAGGAAGTCATGGAGGTTTAATAACTTCTTGCTGCAGAGGCCTAGGGGTAGTAGAGCATTTAGCATGAGTGTCAATGAATAAAATGACCGGAGCCCATAAATCAGAGCGCTTGGATGCCAAATGTGATGGATATATAAATGTAGTGTCTAGCTGATTTATTCCATTTACTCTTTAATTGTAAATTTGTTAGCCCTTTTTGGGAAAAGGTGTGGAATCAACTAAACTTGATTTTTCAGACTACTCATCCCTTTTCTACATTACATATTTTTTTAGGTAGCGTATCCTCCATCTGGGAACATTCTAACTTTAATGTCAAAATAATTGACCTCCTAATAGCAGTAGCCTTCCAGCAAATAACGAGAAACTGGAAGGATTTCACAAAGCTCTCATATCAAGCATGGTGGTATGCGGTCTGTTACAATCTCCTGTGTCATTAAATCCATGACCCTAGGAGAATTTACCATAATTTTATAAAGCACTCCTAGCTCAAACTCAATGCTCTTCAGTTGGGTACAAGGCCCTCTTGTGGTTGTTTTCATGATTCCATTTTATGGACTAAAAAATGGTAAAAGAATCACTCAGAGACATTTGGATTTTTTGTTTTTTATATAAAACTTTATTAAACATTTTTTACAGCAATCAATTTTATTAAACATTGCAGTGTGTGAATTAGTGAAATATATATTCTATTAAAGTTTGTATTGATTTTTGGATAAAGCTGATAGATCTGCTTCATATATGTTCACATGCCCACCCCTTTTTATATTGTAGTGTTGTGACACTTTGAAAAAGTCAGTAAGTCTGACTGACTGTGGCCAGGCCTTATGAGCAGGGAACTGAGGGAGGAAGGGGACTTGCACTGGGTTGGGGTCCAGTACCGGCTGCTACAGGCGTTGCATTGGGGAGCCAGTGGGTGCCAGTGGGAGGGTAGGGTGCTTGCAGGGGGTTGGGTGCATGGCAATGGACATCTTGCTTTATGTTAAAAAAAAGGAAATTCACTGAACCAAACAAAGTTCAAGTGACATTATAGTTAAGAATTGTAGTAATATGTTAGTTTACATTTTTTTACAGTAGAAATTCACTGAAAAAATGTTAAAGGAACGCTATAGTTAGATGAAAATGTAAATTAAAACAAGCCATTTTAAACAAATATGACCTCTGAAAAACATGAGTTATAATTATTTCAAGTAACTATAACTCGCATTTACCAAACAATGCTGTTTACCTCACATATTACATCACTCCTGCATGTTCTATGACATCATAGATAAAATCACTGCAACAGCTGAAATTACATTATTCATGACAACATTGTGTATGGCACAGGTTATAGTTATTTTAGGGCATGTGTAATAGATACTTTCGGGAATGAGTTGTAGTTACTTGAGATAAATATAATGGGCGAATGTCATTGTTTTTGCTTGTTTAAAATGGTATGTTTTAGCTGACATGTTTACCTAATAATAGCGCTCCTTTAACATTTGTTTTTCTCTGTGAAAATATATATTATCATTTTTAACATCACTGCAACATCTGAAATGTTATCATAGATAGATAGATAGATAGATAGATAGATAGATAGATAGATAGATAGATAGATAGATAGATTGATTCCAGCAATTACTGGACCACTAACCCATGAGGAGTGGAGCGCTAAGCCAGTCGAGCAAGTCGGTGGCAATAGAGAGGATGCAACAAGGAAAAAAGGAGGTTTCAATCAGGAATGCATTGTGTAGACAGGTTTACTCTAACATGACCCGTTTTGGCAGTCGCAGTGGCCTTGCTCTCATACAGAAATGTAGGCAAAACGGTGTATGTATTCATTTGAATAACTGAACAGTGAAGACAGACACATAAAGTGCATCCCATAAAATAACCAATACACATGGGTGCTATCTTAGCCTGCTAAAATAATGTTTATTCTGGAGATGATAAGTTATCAAACAATATAGATAGTGTAATGAAGGCAATAGAACACTGAAATGCAAAATCAATAACTGAAAGGATCGCTTGAAACAAAAGTCAACAGTAAAGCTCAATGGGATGTAGTGAGCACACAGTGGGGGTGCACAGTGTAGACAGGGATCCGAGATTCAAATTACATAATGAAGCAATTAAGGTAGGCGACAGATCCAACCAATTGGGCTTAGTGCTAGCACGCTGCGAATGATGTGCTCATAAATATTGGGCGATTCTGAAAAAGAATTAATGTGGGAACCAAAACAGAAATAGTACTATAACACTGTTGCTGAAGGAAATGAAGCAGATGAGTGTCTCCTTACGAGGATGTACAACATCATAGACCAAAGCCATCAATCCGGAAATTAGCCCATATGGGCAGTGTGACATGTGTAAGTAAAGATATATGTGATGTAAAAGAAACAGTTAGGTCCCAGTGGGCATATGAGCTGCTACAATTCAAGTTCACAGAAACATAGGATAAAGAAATATGCGTGCCATTCGTGAGCCCCAGAGAGCTCAGTATATCACCAAGTGTTTGTAATGTAAACTGTGTATGACATTGGATGGGCCTGAGTGGGCAGGAATGTCAAGTGAACAAAATTATATTTGTGCCCAAGGGCGGAATGTAGGGCTAACAAACTCCTGGAAGGAACAGTTGCATCCCAGTGAGCTAAATTATACTTCTGTGTGCAATTCAAGGAACAATAAAACTATCAAAGTAAAACAGAATAAAATATATGCTCATCTGTCAAGCTCAGGTGGGCTTGTAAGTACATTGACCTGTGCAGAGATTCAAACGAGAAATTCAAAGTACTGCAGTATAGATGTAGGATACAGAACTGTCTATACAGCTGGAGAAAATTACCAATGTATCAAATTATTACACATATGTCAAGACATAAGACTGTCCTGAGAGGGCACATACAATATCAACACACTTAGATTGTATACCACAGATATATGCTGTACAAGACACCCGATCTTAAAGTGAAATTAAAAGAGGAAGAAAAAGAAAATCTAATTCGTGTGGAACTAAATTAACACCGCAATGATGTCAAAGAAATGGATAGGGGGACCCGTCCAGCTGATTCTCGTGGCTGCCACAGAGTGCACTTTCCTTTACTTCTCTAA
This sequence comes from Lissotriton helveticus, assembly GCF_964261635.1. NCBI lineage: Eukaryota > Metazoa > Chordata > Amphibia > Caudata > Salamandridae > Lissotriton > Lissotriton helveticus. The sequence continues at coordinate 1,993,716,979 of NC_136059.1, read as the reverse complement.
TAAAGAACACAACAAGACAGAGTCATTGTGGGAAATAAAACACTGTGTCTGGAAGAGAAGGGCTCACAAAGAAGACAGTAAAACACAAAACTAATTCTGCAACAGTAGTTAGTTGGAGGGGGCACAGGCATACATATATGGAACATTACTTAATATACAGATGTATATTCAATTCCCCATCCAAATTAAGGCCCCAGGACACCGGTATCAAGCACAATGATCACTTGGGACTCTCTTTTCCTGAGTCTGAAAGTGTGATCCCCACCTCTGGGAGTATGCACAATCTGTTCAATGGCATTAAAAAACAACTTGGTGTGATCACTGAAATGTTTCTCGTGGAAATGTCTAGGTACCGGGTACTAGGGATTGCAGTGATCAATGGCCCTTAGGTGTTCAAGGACCCTCTTCCTGGCTGCGAATAAAGTGCTACTTCATGCATATGTATATAACAGTTGGCTTGGACCCTCCAGGATATATATATATCATGAACTGTGAACTACAAGTTCATCACTAGGGTGTTCACAAACATTGGAAAGCATAAATACCTGAAAAGGAATTTTAATATATCCCTAGATGAGATGAATTTTATAGACTCTCTAGCTAAATATGAGATTGCTATTATATGTCCAACAGACAACGGTGACAGCATTGTGCTTCTCAAAAGGGAATCTTCCATTAAAGAAGCCATGAGACAACTTTTATGAAATCACAGACAAGGCCACCTATGCCACGAGCATCACTACTCTTTGGGATACGTTACACATATGGAGGGACAAGGGACGTCTATACTGGGATGAGTATTGTTTTCTCTGAAGAGAATTCCCCAAATTTCTCATACTTCACATTCTTCCCTTGGTTGCGCAAGGACATCAGCAATGCCCTTGAAAGACCCATTGTGTCTTCCAAGGGCAATGCCTCAGAAAATGTGAACAAATATGTAGATGGAGTACCCGGGGATTTTGTCATCAATCTCCCTTCATATGTGAAGGACACCAAAGAGTTTCTGGGTAAAATTTCAGGCCTCCTATGGGAAGATGATTTGGTTCTAATGACACTTGACATCAGGTCTATATATACGGTTATTGATTCTGAAAAAGGTATCGCAGCATACTAAAACTTTTTGCACGCAAGACACATCAAATTCTTGTCCCATACTGAGATGATTGAGGCGATGATAAGATACCTTCTCCACAATAACATCTTTACCTTTTATGGCATCCTATATAGACAAACCTTCGGCACGGCGATGGGTACTTGCTTGGCCCTCAGTATTGCTAACCTGTTCCTGGGCTGGTGGTTTGAGCAAGTATATGGTGATGCCATCCACACTACACACCTGGAAAAAGTTATTCTTCGGTTCAGATATATTGATGATCCTTTTATTATATGGAGGGGTACAAGTACCTCTGCTACAGAGCTTATCAGAAACCTGAACAACAATACTCTCAACCTGGTTTTCACTCATAGCACCAGCTAGCCCAGCATCAAGTATGTTGATGTCTGTTGGACTTGGCCTTTTTCCCCCAACATTTTTTGCTTTTGACCCCCTTATCTAGACTGTCTCCCCCATGGGATTAAACCTGTATAGGCCATGAGTGGTGTGAGACCCCTTGTGAAAAATGTAATTACATGAAATAATGTGAGCACTTGTAAAATCCCCCATTTTGAAACTGCACCTGACTGAAATGTAGTGTTTTTAAAATGGATGCCATGGCCCTGGGTTTTGCCACTGGACTGACATAGGTCAGCGGACTAGATAATATTACCCAGCTACCCCTAGCTTTTGGAGGGAAAGCCTGGCACCCAGGGTGCTCACCCCCTCCCCTAGAACCAGTTTAGGCTAGATGTGCCAACATTCTAGAAGGTCCTGGCACTGCCTGGGAGGAGGGTATAAATAGGGAGAAGTGTCACCAGAGAGTCAGTCAGCGCTGGGACCAAGAAGGGAGGGGATCTACTGTGAGGTGCTACCGCCACATGGGCCTGTGAGCTGGGCCCTGCACCCTTATAAACCCCCCCCGCTGCTGTCCCCATGGGCCCCTGACAAGGGAGGGCCCCTTCCCTGGTCACTGACGTTGGATGGACCGGGAACCACGCCAGCACTGCGTGAAGAAGCGCCCAGGAGGTGAGGAGTGTACCCCTGAGGAGGACTGTGGGACTGTTCACCCTCCCCCTGTGAGGTGTGCTGCAGTAGTGCTGTTTTGGGGAGGTTGATTCCCCCAAGGAAGCGGTGGCCCCTCTGGAAGCGCTGGGCTGTGAGATGCCTATGGTGAAAGGCTGTGGACAGCTGACTGGCGTAAACTGCCGTATCGCCCCATAAGCGCTGGATGTCTAAAGGCTGTTGCTGCCTGGGGAGGATGGTGCCCCCAAGGGACTGTGCCCTGTGATTGGTGTGGCCCCCGAAGTGCTGTTGGTTCTGAGGACTGTGTGGGCTGAGGGAGGAGCTGTCCTCTGAGAAAAGCGCCCCGGTCTCTGTGGAGAATAGCGACAGAAAGATAATTAATTAAAAGGGAGCCTACCCCTTATTGCCGCCGATTTCACCGCCGCAGCCCGAGGAGTGTTGGCGCTGCCTTGCGCCCGTCGTAAATTGGTGAAAATCACCACCGCGGCCCGGCACCGCCTTTCAGGGACCCCCACCGTTGTGAATACCGTTGCGGTGGCCCCCGGTGTGAGGAGAGGGCCGCCGAAGTGAAGAAAGGGCCGCGCTAGGCCCTGAGGCCGGCAGATCCCCTATCACGTGACGGGGGCCCGGCCGCGTCATCGGCCCGCCCCCGCCGCGCACGGATTGGCCTGCGCGGCCGTGACCTTTTAAGGCCGCGCAGGGATTGGCTGACGGCCGGGAAGGCCAGGAGAAGGGGATTCGAAGCCCCGGGTCCCCGTGAGGTCGGAGGGTGACCCGGGTGAAGTTTGGTTGCAGGGCCCCCGTGCCAACGAGGGAGCCCCGAGTGAAGCGACCGGAGCGGGAGGCCACCCCGCCGGTCTGTGCCCCGAGGGAGAAGGTCCGGTGAGGTAGGCGGGGCCGGGGCACACTGTCGGTGCCAGCCCCACCTCCCGACCTGAAGCGCCCGGAGGAGAGCAGCTGTGAGGCTCCCGTGAGGACCTGAGGAGCCTCGATTGAGCCGCCCAGACCTCCGGTGAGGAGGAGGAGTCGGGTGATTCCCCCAGAGGGGAGAAAAGTTCCCTTCGCGTGTGCCACGTCAGGGGGCCTCGAGGCACATTGTCGGTGCCTGGCCCTTCTGCCTTGCAGCCCGGGTCCCCACAAGATCAGAGGGGCCTGGGAGAGACAGAGGTCACGAGAAGGTGCTGCGGGTCCCGCAGGGCTCCCGGTTGGTCAGGGAAGCCCTGCAATTGAAAGCACTGTGCAGCAGGGGCATCGAGGCACATTGCCGATGCCTGCCCCCACCGCAAAGGAGGTCCTGGACAGCCGGTGCGTGTGGGCAACAATACACAGTGTGGGGGTGGAGAGGGCAACGGGGCACAGGGTCGGTGCTCGCCCCCCCCCCCAGAGACATTGTAATTGAGCTTGCGGGCCCTAATTACGCCAAGGCCCCCGTGAGAAGTACCAGCAGGATTGCCAGGCCTCTGAACTGGGCTACAACATTAGTTAATCCCTGCCTGGGGTGTCCAGGTGAATGCCAGCTAGTGTAGGCCCTGGGATTTGTGTTAGTGTGGCAAGGCAGTGCTTCCGCTGAATTCCGCACCCAGTGTGTCAGTGTGTTTATGACCTAAGGGCACACCCCCATATAGGTTGGCTTGAATGAGCCGGGAGGGAACAGATGCCTAGGGGGCCTTCATTAGATGATGCACCAGTGGGGAGGATTAGGCTCATGCGTATGGTTTAATATCTGCCAATGCTCTATAAGGTGTATGCCTAATGTTCATGAAGAGAGTTGGCTGTGGTGTACACCCTGATGTCTTATGCTTATAGTGATGCCAACGTTCTGTCTGATGTTGATACCCCAAGGTTGTTGGTAGAGGGAGCCTAGCTATTTCCTTACAGGTGTTCCTGATATATAAGGAGGGCTCCTACCTGATATCTATGCTGGGCGATGTATGTTCCGCCTAGGTTGGTCAATGGGTTGGCCTGATGTTATTCCAGGCCCTTGTTATGTACCAGATTGATGGGCCAGATAGGCTGATTTATTGCAGATGTTCCTGCCCATGTTATGCCGTGATGCCCTAATGTCTTCTTTCCCTAATAGGGGTTGGGTGGGTGTTAATGTGCATGATGGTTAACTATGCTAATGTAGAACTTTTGCATTTACAGCCTTCCCTGTAGGATGAAAGTCTGAGTTGGCCCCGCCAGATTGGGCTCCAGAACTAATGACATTTTGAATCCATCCTTTTTCCCTTACAGCATGTACATAATTTCCCCCCTTTATTTACTTGGCTCTGGCGCCATTGGGCGTCTTGTGTGACACTACTGTTTTGCATTCTTTTGCCTTGCAGGTTGGAAACCCTACTAAACGACGTATCTTTTTCCAACTCAAACTGGTGTCCTGCCTCTTTTGTGGTGTGCCTGGTGTGTTGACTGAGGGTACTGCGTGAGTGCTTCACATGTCCTCGAAGTTTGGCCTGCCCGCTTGATGCCATGCTACCCCCTTGGAGATTTGGGCAACCCCCATTTCCTACAATGTCAAATTAGGCATACTCAACAAAGACGTTCACAATCATCTGTTCAGAAAGTTCACTGCTGGTAACAGTCTTCTTCATACCCTCAGCAGACACCCGGCCAATCTGAAATAGAGTATCCCATATGGGAAACTACAGAGTACAGGGAAGAAAATGCAGCAGCCGTGAAGCCGATCTGAAGGAACAAAAGGTGATGGTCCATTGGTTCAGGGAACAGGATTAACTTCAGTGGATTCTCCAAAAGGCAATTAATTGCATAAAAAGGTTTAACAGAGAATGTATCATCTTTGACAACAGGGAGGAATCCTCAGATGTGACCCTATCATTGGTAACAAAATTGGAGAAAAACTCAGCATCCCTTACCACAGGGCCAGGACAGAGATGCCTGGGTGTATAGTGATACAAGTCTCACCATGTACATCAAAGAACATAACCTTCAAGGTCTCTTACAAAGTGGTCTCTGAAAGGCCTACAAAAATAGCCACACTGGAAAGGAATGTTACACCATGAATGGCAACACTCTCACCATTAACCAGTTTTATACTTATAGCTCATAGTTGGTGATATATCTCCTGGAGTGTCCCAGCCGATATGTCGGTAGCACTACATTCGGAGGCAAGAAGAGGGTCTTTGAACACCTAAGAACCATTGATGACTCCCATCAAAAGTACCTGGTAGATAGACATTTCAGAGAGAAACATTTTACTGGTAAGCAAGTCCAAAACAGATCATTGGTTGCTGCTGAGTGCGTCCTCAATTCAGGGCAAAATGGTAATATATTTTACGGCAGTCTGGCCATGGAGGACTGCACCAACATAAGAACAGAGCATGGGGCTGTAGGGGCTTGGAACTGTGTCAAACATCAAAGCAGCACAGTAACCCTGTGATTAAAACCAAGCAAGTTGGTTTCTGAGGCCCAGTGAAGGATTTTAAATGTGAATTATTAAACTTCAAAATTGCAGAACCCACCGAAGTGCAAGGACTAACTCAAACATACTTCATGTTCCAGCATGCATCAGGAAGTGACTCACTTAGCATGCAGATACCGGAGTGTTTGAGAACTGCTGAGAAGTTTTGAATTGACTATGATTAAGGATCTGGGGACTGCGAAACGCCGGTTCCGTTCAATAAAAAAATCAGATGAATTGGTTGCTGCTGAGTATGTCCTCAATTCAGGCAAATGGTATATATATATATATATATATATATATATATATATATATATATATATATATATATATATATATATTCACTGAAAAAACCATAGGTTATAAACCATATATAGTTAGGAATTAGCATTTAAAAAACCTTGAAAATTCACTGAAAAAACCATAGGTTATAGACCATATATAGTTAGGAATTAGCATTTAAAAAACCTTATTTTACTCACACAAAACCAATGAAATTCCATATATAGTTAGTTGTACTAACTATATATCACGCACCCGCAATCCACTGCTGATGATGTCACATATTACATCATTCATGACATGGTCAGTGACATCACTGATGACATCACTGATGACATCTCAAATGACATCACTGATGACATCACTGATGACATCTCAAATGACATCACTGATGACATCTCAAATGACATCACTGATGACATCACTGATGACATCTCAAATGACATCACTGATGACATCACTGATGACATCTCATTTGACATTACTGATCACATCACTGATGACATCACTCATGTGATAATACGATGAACCTCTTCAGACTCTAATATAACCTTAGATACACTCAGTGTAAACAGACACTCACAGACTGTCACTCATCCATGGAGTTACTTACACACCTAGTCAGTCATGCAAAGAATCAATCACACCTCCATTTTCACAACTATACAGTTATACACATCTTACTTATTCAAACATATACTAAAACATATTTACTCACTTATACAATCCTGGATACAAGAGCACAATGATCCATACAGCCACTCACACATTCACTGGCTCTTATGCACAGTTATTTATATATGTCAACTCTCACATGTACTGTATTTTACATATGTACTTACTTTGACATGTAGCACTGAGATATCCATTCACTCACCAATACAGTCATGCACACAGTCAACCGCCCATACAGCTGTTTCCACATGCACTTTTGAACCCATACATCTATGCACAGAGTCATACACCTCCCAGCCACCCACACACACACTCAGTCTCCCATACAAATGCTTGGGCAACCAATCAATAACCCATATAGTTACTCATATAGCTACTGATCAACACATGCAGCAGTTTACAGAACAACAGACATAATGATGCACAAATTAAGACAGTTTAGTCACTAACCCATGCACTCAGTGAGACACATTTAACCACTCACTCATACAGTCAGTCATGCACCTACTAAATCCTTCATCCAGACACTTATACATCCACTCATTCTTAAATATGTAAGACATATTTTAACTTTACAGAAAAATACAGTCACTGTATGATGTCATCAATGATGTCATCAGTGATGTCATTTGAGATGTCATCAGTGATGTCATCAGTGATGTCATTTGAGATGTCATCAGTGATGTCATCAGTGATGTCACTGACCATGTCATGAATGATGTAATATGTGACATCATCAGCAGTGGATTGCGGGTGCGTGATATATAGTTAGTACAACTAACTATATATGGAATTTCATTGGTTTTGTGTGAGTAAAATAAGGTTTTTTAAATGCTAATTCCTAACTATATATGGTCTATAACCTATGGTTTTTTCAGTGAATTTTCAAGGTTTTTTAAATGCTAATTCCTAACTATATATGGTTTATAACCTATGGTTTTTTCAGTGAATTTCAATGGTTTTTTAATAGCAAATATCTATAGCTATAAAATGTATTCTTATTTAAATCCCAAAATATATTTTATATGTTTATTAATAATTTTTTTTAAATATTTTTTTTGTTTCGCTCCCGGTCCGCGAACCGGGAAGCTTCCCGTTAGCTCAATTTGATGCCGCGACCCGGTCCGCGAACCGGTAAAAAATCAACTTAGTGACGGTATCGCGTTGCCGCGTAATGCGTCTTATGACGTACTGCGTTAGCGCACCCGGAAGTGCCCCGGGGCGCGGACCGAGGCGCGAAGCTCAGCGACCCGGAAGCTAACCGGGGCGCGTCGCGAAAGCGCGACGTATCGTGTTGCCGCGTAATGCGTCTTGTGACGTACCGCGTTAGCGCACCCGGAAGTGTCCCGGGGCGCGGACCGGGGCGCGAAGCTTAGCGACCCGGAAGCTAACCGGGGCGCGTTCCGCAGCGCGTAACATGAGCGTGAGAGGTCATGTGACTTGTTAATAAAACTTTTCATTGGTTCATTTCACTTTTGGTTTCATAATGATGGAAGGCTAGGTCAGGTGACTTAAAAATAACACTTTTCATTGGTTGAGAAGTATTGTTTTTTCCCAAATGATGAAAACCCCTCCTTCTTTCCTCACTCTGACTTTCATCATTGTGAGAGGAACACCTATTTTGCTTGTTGGAAAATGGCTTCATTGGTAGCTTCAGCTGGTGGACCCCCACCACCACCACCACCTCCTCATGGGAAGAGAGGACCACCTCCCCAGGTCCTTACCAACACTGAGGAGGAAGAGGAAGAAATGGATGAGGAGGGAGAAGAACCACAATTTTTAGAAGAGTTGCCCCGGGTTTCCAGAAAGAAAGCCAGTTTCATCTGGCAGTTTTTTTCAATACCTCGTGGCCAAAAAAAAGTCAACGCGAGGTATGTCACCTGCCTGATATGCAAGGAACAATTGTCCAGAGGGACGGACAAAAAATATAGCTTTGGAAATCACACAATGCACAGGCACATGACAAGGAAACATCCCCTAAATTACAGCCGGGCGGAATTAAGGGATATGCACGACAATCCAAGACCAACTCCTGTGGCCAGACCAACAATACCGGTTTCTCTAACACCAGAAGAGGCACGGGAAACTGTGCCAAATATTCAAGAAAATTTTGGGCACATGATTCACTTATGTATGCACTGTCGTGCATTATTAGCTTGTGGCAACATGAGCATCAATGCACTCAACCTGGCGTATGAACACCATGATTGCCCTAACCGCCCCCAGTAATTTTTTTTTTGCTCCTGTTGAGCCCTTTTCAACGCCTGTTTTTTGTTGTTTCCCCCCCCCCAAAAAAACCCAAAAAAATATAAAATCGTTCAAAAAATACAAAAAAACAAAAAATGTTCAAAAAATAAAAAAAAAATATAAAACAACAAAAATATAAAAAAAAAAGTTCTTTTCAGAACTACCTTCCCTTTCCAAAAAAATTGCTAGAATGTTTAGCACTCTGGCAAGCTCTATTTCTTTTGGTTCGCTTCCGGGTTAGCTTCCCGGTACGCGGACCGGGAGCTAACCAAAAAAAAAAAAAGTGTAAGTATAAGGAAAGGAAACAGAGAGTGATGTTAAAAGAAAGACAGCTATAGGGAGTAAAGAAGAGATACTGTTTAATAGATCTATTTACCGAAGAAAAGACAGAAGAGGGTATAATTGTGAAAAACAAAATAGATAACGAAGTGAAAGAAAAAAAAAGAGAGTATAACATTAACAAAGAAGAGTTTCTTGGAGAATGTGAGTGAATGTTCAAAATAAGATTAAAACATGAGGAATAACAGAGAGAAAAAATAGAAAACAGAAAACAAAAAATAACAGAAAAAGATTAATTGAAACAGCAAAGAAATGTAATTAACATAGAGCCATATCATCAACATAGGCAATAAAAGTTTTGCAGCTTTTATTGGCAGAAATGTGTCGCTAAAGCTGCTTTTGTGGCAGAAAACTGCCACTAAAACCACTTTTGCACCAGTTTTCTGCCAATAAAAAGAGCAATAATTTTATTGGCTGTGTTCATAATATTCCCCTTAGTGTGCTTCAACTACACAGAGAAAGCATTATGAACAAGTAGTGATAGAGTGATCAGTCAAAGACACTAAGAGTAATAGAGACGCAGTGAGTGAACAAGAGTGAGGAACTATGAGAAGAGAGGGACTGAGAAAAAGAGTGGAAGGAGTTGAGTAAGTAGGTAATAGAGAAAGGAATGAGGGAAGTAGCAAAGGCAGGAAACTGAGGGTTAAAGAAATGAAGCAGTGGAACTAATAGTAGTTAAATGTGATAGAAATGTAACGAAAACAGTACAAAATATTTACCTTATAATTGTCGTTAAATTACTCACTTTTTGTTTTTATACTTTCAATCTGTGAAAGAGAGAACAAACATTTGAAAAATATTAAAAAATGTATTTAAAAATTAGAAAAGACAAGGGAAAAGATTGAAGGACAAACAGTTTTTCAACAACTTTGACACTTACAGAAGCTTCTGCTTCTCCAGGCCCCCTACACAGTCCTAAAGATATACATTTTAAACTAACAGTATCTTGATGCAGATGAAGTGAGGCCTATCTTAAAACATGGTGCATCTTTTGCATTGCTGTTGTTTCAGAAAAGTGTCGCAAGACACTAAAATTTTAAATAATTGCTTCAGGATGCCAATAAGATGTCTACTATCCAGAGGTTTGTTTCAGGTGAGGCCTACTCAGGGTTGCAGATGAGATTTACACTTGTTGAAGAGTACAGAGGAGATAATACATGTGAAGGTCTACCAATGAAGTGAGTCATGTCCACTGCACTCTTCAACAAAGTCCAAATCTCCTATGTTTCCCTGGACAGACCTAAACTTGATCTGCACAATGTGATTCGTAATGATAGGAAACACAGGTGATGTAATTGAAATACGTGCAATTTATTTTGCTCATTTCACAATCACATCACTTGTGTTTCCTTTGCTTAGGTATCTCATTGTGCAGATGTAGTCTAGCATATGAAAGAATACGCAGAAGTGCAGCACTGCATGCAACAACTTTGACACTTACAGAAGCCTCACCTTCTCCATGCCTCCTACACAGTTCTACATATACATCATAAATGCAAACAGTACAGAATTAATTATACATGTTAAATGGTTTATTTTTGCTGTTCTCAGAATGTATCAAATTTCACTAAAAACAGTGACTTGAAGGTATTCATCATGTAACAGCGGGGAAAAAAAAACACAATCAAAATGATTGTGTTTAAAAAACCCATACAACATCAGAAATCAAAATTCAGAACTCCTTAAAGTTAACTTACTTTCCATGACGTCCAAGGATGTCCTATGAACAGCTTACACTCTTTTGTGCTGTTATTACTTTCAGCCCGCCACTTTCTGAAAGAAAATCTCCATCGTTTTTAAAAACACGTTACATGCAATAAATGACTTCTTGCTCTCTACCACAATTTTCCACAAGGCCAAATCTGGTCAGAGCCATTTATAACTCTTGGATTTCTTGTAAGCCAATCCCGTCATTTGGCATTTCCGCAACTTTCAGAATTAAAATGTTGAAGATCATTTTCACAATCCTGGAATAGTAATATCTTCCCCTTCTTGCTCAGTCATGTTCTACATTTCCTATGACACTGATACTGCTTACTATGAAGCAGACTTACACTACCTCTATGACTACTACAATTATTTAATTCTCTACATCACTTTTAATCACAAAGCAATGTAAAACAGTAGACAGCATTGCAGACTTACATTCCCTCTACTCTATGTTTTGATTGGCTGCTTCAATTAGCTTATAAAAAGAAACAGTTTTTCTGAACTCATTGAAAGTGCACGTATTTCTCCATGACGTCCAGTCCTATGGTTAGAAGTTATGTCTCTGAACTACACTTATCCTCAAGGCCAAATTGTGTAGGAGCCATTAGAACTTCTTGAAATTCCACAGAGCACATCCCGAGATTATTTCCCTAAAATTTTGGTTTTAAAAACACCAGGTAAGAGTTTTTAAGGTCATACGGCAATTTTTTTTTGAAAATTAAAACAGAATCATTGCAGAATGACCAGCCAATTCTAGACTTTAAATAAGCTGTGTAATGTCCTGATGTTATTGAAGGGCCGTCATGATATATAATTGCTGCAGTTACAAAAGTCCTTCCTGATATTGACAACTGCGAAGCTACAAAATTTTTAATTAAAGTTGTCAATTTTGTTCCATCAGGCCTACATCGTTGGAACATTAAAATGACATACTGGCCATATGTTCGTATAAATAATGTGGACATCATTTCAGATTTACATTGGCTACACTCCATGTTGTGATCAGCTGCTTTTACTAGCTTATTAAAGGAGACTGATTTACTGTCTGGCAAAGTTAAATATATAAATCTTTCTGAGTCTACACTAGTAGTACTTGATACCATACAGTTCTCGCAGTCATGCTGCCATTGATAAGAAAGCCCAAACAGCTGATCTACATCTACACCTTCAGCATGTAATACATCAAGCATATACATTAAAAACTCCTGACAATCTTGCTGAATATTTTGAGAGAATTGTGTTTGGCCTGAACATCTGTCTAACAGATTTCGAATTTCAGACACACTTTCTATGTTTCTTCTATCAGTGCTACATTTCTCTAACACAGAATTTAACAAACTGCAAAATCTTTGATCAGAATTGACCACAATCTCTTCTTTTACATTTTTTAGAGAAAACAAAACATTAACCACTACATTAGCATAGCAGTTGACACCAGAACTGTTTTCAAACTGAAAACCAACAACATCTTCAACAGAATCCTTTTTGTTTCTGCTTGTAATTTTAGGTTCATTGACTTTTTGTCTTTTTGCTACAACCTCCCCAGTATTGTTCTCATTTCTTCGTTTCCGGCCTACCACACGTTTCTCAAACAAAGGATACTGAGGCAAATGTGGCGCATACTCTCTTCTTAACCTATTGTATTCCTTAACACAATCTAGATCCGCACAAATGTTTGTGACATCACACTCAATCAAGTGCAATCCCGATAAAGTTCTAACTCGTGACAATGCCACATATGCCATACCCTCCTTGAACACAGAACTGCCAATATTCACCAATGCACTGTCTACACTTAAACCTTGCGATTTATGAATTGTCAGCGCATATGCCAAGCAAACAGGAAACTGCTTACGGCGAACATATAAGTCTTTTACAAGCAAAAATCTAGCAGAACAACGAGCAATTAGCTGTACTTCCTCAATGCCATCAAATTTAATTTTTAAAAATTCAATTCCATCTCTATTTCTGTATTTCACAAAATCAACAACATTACCCATTGATCCATTTACCAGACCTCTTTCAACATGTAAATTCCTTCTTAAAATTATACGGCAGTTCAAGCACACATTCAGAGTCTTTTCAAAACCTGCAGTTTTAGATATACTCTTCTCTAATGAATCCAATTTTGTTTTCAGATTCTCAGACAAAATAATTGTTGATCCCATATGCTCTACTCTATCAATAGCTTCGAGTTTCACAATCTCTTGCTTTTCTAAATGCAACATTTTGTTGTTAAATTTGGCACATTCTGCAAGAGTTGGCATCAAACATATTCCAGATTTCTTCTCAGTAATTTTCTGAAAAATATTCTCAGGCACAACATCTTGTTCTGGATATAAATTTGACAGTAATCGTGCATGTAAAGCTTCTTTCCCATGCTCGGTCACTTTTCCAATTCTAACATCTTGTAGAATAGTCTTGTAAACTTCATCCTTCGCCTGACGCATATTTTCATGCAGTTCAGCATAATTGAAGTTTAACCATATATTGACGTTGCCAATGCTGCCTAGGCACTTCCTGGTATCTTCATGCGTGAGCATTTTGAACACAGGTTGCCCTTTCACTGGTGTCAGCTGCAGAAGATCTCCGAAAACAATGATGTGTTTGCCACCAAATAACACATCATACTCTGTTTTGAGAACTTCTTGCATCCTCAAATGCACAAAGGCAAGCATGACATTGGAAACCATGCTTACTTCGTCAATGATAAGAAGTTTCATTTTCCTCAAGATTCTTGAAAGTTCAAAACAAGCATCTCCAGATAGCTTGTGATATTGTAATTTGTTGTCATGCTCCACTGGCAGCATCAGTAAACGATGTAAAGTAATCCCTTTAATATTATGTGCTGCCAGTCCAGTTGGAGCAGTGACAACACAAGACAGCGATGACTCTGTCCTTTCCTGCAAATAGCATGAAATTGCTTTAATGAGGAAACTTTTTCCAGTTCCCGCTTCTCCACTCACATACAGTCGGACAGGCTTCAACGACGTACATGAGCACTCTTTCTTATCATGACTTAATCCATGATCAATTTGCATGGTAACTTCGTCATATATTTTCCTCTGCTCAACGTTGAGTTGTCTTTCCAACTCTTCTAAGTTAACCGCATCCTCTTGAGCATGTGCCATGGCTCTTTCCACTTCATTCATAGCAGTGGCAGCTTCATTTTCAATAACAGGTCCTCCTAGTGGATCCTGACTCAATGAAGCAGAACTCTGACTGTCCTGAGAACTGTCTCTGGCAATCTCGGCTGCAATCGTTGCTTCCTGCTCAATTTCCGCATTCAACATTTCTACATATTTGGGAAAAGCAGGACATTCTATGGTCTCCTTGGCGGCATTGAAAGAGTCTTTGTAACAGAGGAAATCTCCAAGCAGTTCCTCTTCTGCACGCCAAGGCTTGAAAAGTTGCAAAAGTGCTAAATAGAAAAACTCCTTTTTTTCAGGAGATTCGCCACTCAATTTTCGATGGTTTACCAAGTGGCATTTTCTTTGCTTGACCAGACATCCCTCACTTCCTATTACAGCATACACTCCTTTCTCAGTATCTTCTTTGATGTTCCTCTTGAATATGTAATTTTGCAGAACCTCATACAGACAAACATTCTCGAGGTGACTGCTTCGATTTGGATAATATGTATCCAACATGTTTGTCTTCAAAATGTCGGTACTGTTTGGCTCCTTTTCCGCCAAATACTCAATTTCCCGCACAGGTTTGAGAACTCGATTACGCGTTGCTGCAAGACCAAGACTCGCCCAAACGATACTCCTGGACTTGGCATAGAGACTTGCTGAAGACAACCGGTCAGAACATTCGTACGCTCCGATTTCTCGATGCGACAACATCTTCAGACTGAAACTGTACAACTTCTTGCTGAGGCTCTTTTCATGGGAAATGTCCTCCCACATATCCTTCAATTCTGTCTTCTCTTTTTTGGTGATGTAAGACGTCACATACCGAGCCACAGCCATACAGTTATCAGCCACAAACTGTATATCCATGTTAGCATTCCACATGGACAAAATCACCGGGTTGTAGTCGTTGATGTACTTGGACTCTTCGTTCCTCTTCAAATTGTAAGTGTTTTTAGGTGATTTCTTCATGACATTGTGTCGCAGTGAAGACATCAAACTGTTTACTCTTCCTTTAGAAATCACCGGTCGTGGAAAGCCGAAACGACATTTAGTGTAGAACTTGTCCTTGTTTCGGAATTTACGACGGCAATACTTTCCACATCGATGGCTTTGGAAACGCAGAACTTTTTCTCTTAGGCTTTTCTTCTCCTTTGCGTTTGGAACAGCACACGTAGAATACTGTTGGATGAAACTCATCACTGAGTCTTCTGGATCCGTTCCAAATTTAGGTGCATCCTTGATCCACAGCAACATATGTATATGAGGAGCACCTCTTGCTTGGTACTCCTTTCTCCAGAAGAAATCCAACACCTCTCCAAGAGGTGGATTCTTCTTATTCATGATGAAAGACATCATAGCTTCAAATCTATGATTGAAGTACCTACATACATTGACTGGATCCAAAGAGCACAGTTCTCCGGGTGTCTTGAATTCGATGTTATCTACGTTAGCATTTGCCTCTCGTAGAAATTCAAGTAAGTCTTCCCAGCCATACTCGGCACAGCTCAGAGTGAGGAACCATGTGGGAGTACCTAAGTTCCTCAACATACATTTTAAATCACCATGACGACGGTACCAGTACTCATTAGTACCACGCTGACACGCCATGAGATTAATCAGGTGAGAATCCAAAATACTGTCTTAGACATTGACTTTATCCATAAAGTCACTTGCCGAGATGTTTTGCATGTGTATACCACTTTTCAAGATGTGGTTCACTGCATATGACAGTCCAGACAGATCGCTTTCAAACAGGAGATGAAACAAATAAGGAATGCATTGTCGAAACCTAGCATCTCCTGCATACAATCGCAAAGTCCGGTATTCAGAAGCAGGAATTTGATGAGGTCGCTCATCATATCTTCCTCCCTGACCTGTTGGAAAAAGCTGTGGGAAACACCGAGCTTCCAAACTTTCCTCCCAAACACTAATGGGACTCCCTTTGGCTTGTTTCATTTGAAACAACTCAATAGCATTCCCCATGACTTCCTTGGAATGCAAAGGATGAACACTATAATGTTCATATATTTCTTCACTAGTAGAGGGTTCTACTTTTTAAATTTGACCAGCACACAAATCGCTATCCTCTTCCTCACTTACTTCCTCTTCTGCAACATATACATTCTTATAGTATTTATTATTTTTTTTCAAATACAATGTTGCCTTTTTAACTTTCCTAACATCTACTAAATCTTGCCATATTTTCTTATTCTTTGTCGGAACCCCATTAACTAAGATAACCAGAGGTTCCTCTTCCACTTTTTCTACTCCAATTGTGTTAATGTTTTTCTTCAAATCTAGAGGCAAATAAACAACTCTTCCCTTTAATCCTCTCTGTAAATCTGATGGAGGCAATTTCCCTGTCTTTGGCTCCATTCTTACAATAGCCTGAAAGGGATGGATACTTTGAATCAAAATAGATTCATAAGTATTTAAATCCTTCAATTCAGAAGGAATCTCAACCAATTCCAGATTATTATGAACTGCTCTAGCAGGCATCTGGTTTTGATTTAATTTGCAACAACAATAACTACACACACGTTGATCCAATCCCAAATCAAAACAATTTTCTACCATCAAGTATGTTGCGAAATCCTTCCATTCACTATTATTTTCCCTTTCACTTTTTGCATATAAATCCACTAACTTAGTCTGATTCTTATAATAAGTGCGTCGACAACACACACAAGTGAAATTAGGCCTCTCACTTGATTTCACCTCAAACGTCGCAATTTCCCTCTGGAAATTATCTGTACTGGAAACCTGTACACTATCTTCCACATGACCCTCTTCTTCTTGCTCAATTTCAACATTCTCCTCTTTACTTCCAAAGTAACAAAACTCAATTTCTTCACATATATTCTTCACATCTATTTCAGAACCATGCAAAAGAGCAGCGCATAATTGTTTAAGCATAATTGCTGGACTCTTAGCATAATACAACATTCTAACTAATTTCCTCACTTTATTATGATGCACTGCTAGCATCCTGAAATGATGAAAAACACTCTGGCATACTCTCCTGGAAAGACAAGCCAGTGAATGACCATGCAAACCTGTCACTTCTCTTACTCTGCAAGGATCTAATTCTTGCAACAACCTTATTTTCTGCTTCAAACTTTTCTTATTAAATGACCGTACAAAATCACAAAGCAAATTGATGGAATCCTGTCGCACACTGCAAATACTACTACACTTCCAGGTGTACACAGGACCCTTAGCACGTCTTCCTAAAACCTCATTACCTAACACCTCTTCTGCCTCTGTTGTCACAAGTTTTTCTTTTTCAACTGGACAACCATCTTTCACTTCATAAGCACGACCACTGGTGTCAACTGCATGCACCAAATCATTATCCTGGAAATAACTCTCCTCATTAAAAAATGCCTCACAGCTTGAACTATGCATCCATTCTCCAGAAAAAACTTCACAAAAATTACTACGATTAACTATTCTCTTCCATCTACTATTTCTTTTGAAATCATAAATTGCCTTGTTTAGCTTCCTAATTCTATTGATTATCAAAATAAATAACTTACGTTTAATTTCAAATGCCTGATCAATAACTTTCTCAACTTTTTTTTTTCTCTTATAAAAAACCAGTTTCTGTTGACCTTTCTTAATAGTTTTTTAACAAATTGCCAATTATCCTGTTGCGGAACATTCGTTTACGAATCTCCCTAAACTGTTGTTTCCTTCTACTATCATGCACAGAGTTATCTCTTGCTCTAGCAGTAACATTTTTCATTGGCCTTTCCTTTCCATTTGAATTCCTTCTCGTTTTATGGACTGAAACATTTTCTGTAGTAATATTTTTTTTACTACACATATTTCTTATGAAATATTTTGTGCTCTTACCCGGTGCTTTCTTCGTGACTTGACAAATCTTTTTGTTAGAGGACTGCTGCTTATTTTCTTTCACCTGCTGTCTTTGACGTTTTGCAGCCTTTCTCTGTCTTTCTATTGTTGGCATGGTGAAATCTTGAAATGATCTGCAGTTGAATCTGTGGTAAAATATAATAAAAAATGTTATTAACCATTATTACCAAACAGTAAAACAATAACAGTGATCAAAAACTTAACACACTACTTGACATTTTAAATAGAAGATTTTTTAGTCCTTGCAAATTTACAATACAGAAATAGCAGAAAAGAAATGACATTTATATTTATGTTGCCTGTGCTATTTTATATGTGAATCTGATCTAATTTTATGAGCATATTTTAATATTTTATTGAAGAGACTACACATAACCTGCTTTTGAAGGTGTCTTTATTTTTAAATTAAACGGTTTACCTTTTTACTTTTTATTAATTATACATTTTAAAAATAAATTTTTATATTTCCATAGGCTCAAGCAGGTCAGCTTCCCATCCTATGTCATATAATTCGGACAAATCTGCATCCTCATCACGCTCTTCTTCATCCTCAGGATTCAAATCATCCAAGGGATCAACATCCACTGATGTTTCAATTACAAGTTCAATGATGAGGTCAAAATCAACTGATTGCAGATTGTCGCTCATGTTGAGGTTGTCTTTATCTTTAAAGAAAGATAACAACAATGAGATGTTGCAGAGTAAGAGACAAATCTCAGAGATTATAATAGTAAAATTGTTTAACAAGAGTAATATTTTGCAGCTATTATTTAGCCATGTCCATCAATGCTGAGCAGGTGAAGACTATGTCTAAATTTTCAGTGAACAGGACTCATCTCTTCTTAACCTTGGATAAGCCTCACCGACTCTGTGTGTCCTGCACATACTTAAATGTAAAGGGGCAGATTTATGTTAAATGGCACATCCCCAGGCATGCACCAGTTAACGTGCACCACTACTCTGCCACCCATGGTGTGCCGTATTTACAATCAGATAGGAGAAAGCTTCGTCAAAACCCTGCGCCTGCTTTAAGCAGGCATAGGTCTTGACGCAACATTGTGGAGATGGGGCACCCCTGAGCCTTGCTTGAGCTGCATCGCACTTGCGATACAACTCCAGCAATCACTACCTTTACAGCACAGATACGTCACGCATCTGTGCCATTTTTGCCCCATGATGCCCCGCATTCTAAATGCAGCACACCATGGGTGGCGGAACAGGGGCGCAGGATGACTGACACATCCCTGGTGATGCACCAGTCATCATAAATCTATCCCTAAGCTTCTTATCTTGTTACAGATGAACCGCCATATGTAGCATGAAACTATTTTGCATTTCCTAAATAGCGAATTTTAAGGAATAAATAGCAATTCTTTACCATTCCTAATTTGCAATGAGCAAATTGCTAATTGCAAGTTACCCATTCATTTCCATGGGCTAGGAGGCTCATAGGAATGAAGGTTTAATTTGCGATTAGCAATTTGCTCATCACAAATTAGGAATTTTTCCAAGGGTGCAGGGGTGTCTCAAGAACACCCTGCTGCACCCCTGAAAAAGAAATTTGGGGGCATATGGCACACATACATGCCCTAAGGGCATGTGTTGGCGTCATATGGCACCTTTTGTTTTTTTGAAAAAAAGCTTTTTGAAAAGAATTCACAAATTACCACCAATTTACCACAATAGTTTCCAAATCCTTAATGTCATTTTTTACATATTTTTTGTTTGATACATTGCATTTAAGTAGTCACAAAATTTGCAAATCCTTCAGTGCAATTGCAAAATAAGGAATAGCAAATTTTGCTACTCCTTATTTTGCATCAAACTTGTTTGATACATACCATTTGTCTAATTAACATTCGCAAAGGCCGAAATTCGTAGAATTTTGATCTTTGCGAATGCTAATTAGCTTGATACATATGGCCCCAAGTGAGGCCTGTCTTGCGACATGGTGCATCTTTTGCATCACTGCTGCATCGGTTTCATGTGGTACGTTTTTTTTACACCATGACATATCTGCCTAAATGCATCAATTTGTAATGTTGTCGCCTCATAGCAAATCTTTTGCACCGCCGCTGCATCATAAAAGTGACGCACAGTGGCGCAAAAGAGGCATACACCTATCATAAATCTGTCTCTACCATTTTAAATGATAATTCAGGATGACGATAAGGTGTGGCCTATCCAGAGGTTTGTTTAAGGTGAGGCCTACTCAGGATTGCAGATTAAAGTTACGCTTGATGAAGAATACAGAGGACATAATACATGTAAAGCTCTACCAATGAAGTAAGTGATGTCCACTTCATTGCGCCAGTCATCATAAATGTATCCCTAAGCTTCTTATCTTGTTACAGATGAACCACCATATGTACCATCAAACTATTTTGCATTTCCTAAATAGCACATTTTAAGGAATAAATAGCAATTCTTTACCATTCCTAATTTGCAATGAGCAAATTGCTAATTGCAAATTAGCACCGCCGCTGCATCATAAAAGTGACGCACAGTGGCACAAAAGAGGCATACACCTATCATAAATCTGTCCCTAGCATTTTAAATGATTAATCCAGGATGACGATAAGGTGTGGCCTATCCAGAGGTTTGTTTAAGGTGAGGCCTACTCAGGATTGCAGATTAAAGTTACGCTTGATGAAGAATACAGAGGAGATAATACATGTAAAGGCCTACCAATGAAGTAAGTAATGTCCACTTTATTGCGCCAGTCATCATAAATGTATCCCTAAGCTTCTTATCTTGTTACAGATGAACCACCATATGTACCATCAAACTATTTTGCATTTCCTAAATAGCAAATTTTAAGGAATAAATAGCAATTCTTTACCATTCCTAATTTGCAATGAGCAAATTGCTAATTGCAAGTTACCCATTCATTTCCATGGGCTAGGAGGCTCATAGGAATGAAGGTTGCAATTTGCGATTAGCAATTAGCTCATCACAAAATAGGAAATTTTTCAAGCGTGCAGGGGTATCTCAAGAACACCCTGCTACACCCCTGAAAAAGAAATTTGGGGGCATATGGCACACATACATGCCCTAAGGACATGTATAGGCGTCATATGGCACCTTTTGTTTTTTGGAAAAAAATGCTTTTTGAAAAGAATTCGCAAATTACCACAAACTAGAAGTTGGTGGTAGTTTCCAAATCCTTAATATCATTTTTTACATATTTTTTGTTTGATACATTGCATTTAAGGAATCGCAAAATTTGCAAATCCTTCAGTGCAATCGCAAAATAAGGAATAGCAAATTTTGAATTAAGGACATTTTAAGTAATTTCCACATGTGCAGTGTTTTCAAATTATGATTTGAAAATCGTTTTTGGGGAAAAGTAATGGTTAAAAATTTATGACAAGGACATAATGGTGTATGCTTCTCTATAAGGCATTTCAGTGTCTCTGATGTCGTTTTTCCCATATTACATTATAAGACCTTTCCCCATAGAGCACATTCCTTGTAAATATGCTCCCACCTGTGCATGGTGAATTTAGATTTTGACTGTTTGAGTCACATAGCCATGTTAAAAGTCACCCCAAAAAATTGCAAACGCTTTAAAAAAACACATTCATGTGTCTTAAGGACATTTTAAGTCATTTCCCCGTGGACAGTGTTTTGTAAGTGGCACAAAAGAGGCATACACCTATCATAAATCTGTCCCTAGCATTTTAAATGATTAATTCAGGATGACGATAAGGTGTGGCCTATCCAGAGGTTTGTTTAAGGTGAGGCCTACTCAGGATTGCAGATTAAAGTTACGCTTGATGAAGAATACAGAGGACATAATACATGTAAAGCTCTACCAATGAAGTAAGTGATGTCCACTTCATTGCGCCAGTCATCATAAATGTATCCCTAAGCTTCTTATCTTGTTAGACATTAACCGCCATATGTATCATATAACTATTTTGCATTTCCAAAATAGCGAATTTTAAGGAATAAATAGCGATTCTTTACCATTCCTAATTTGCGATGAGCAAATTGCTAATTGCAAATTACCCATTCATTTCCATGGAGCAGGAGGCCCATAGGAATGAAGGTGCAATTTGCGATTAGCAATTAGCTCATCGCAAATTAGGAATTTTTCCAAAGGTGCAGGGGTGTCTCAAGAACACCCTGCTGCACCCCTGAAAACGAAATTTGTGGGCATATGGCGCACATAAATTTTAACAACATTCCTTTACCTCAAAAACGATTTTCAATTCATAATTTGAAAACACTGCCCACAGGGAAATTACTTAAAATGTCCTTAAGACACATGAAAGTGTTTTTTTATTGCCTTTCCAGCATGGTTGGGTCACTTTTAACATGGCTATGTAACACAAACATTTAAAATCTAAATTTCCCATGCACAGGTCGGAGCATATTTACAAGCAACTTGCGCCACAGAGAAAGGCCTTACATTAAAATGGGAAAAATAACATCAGGGACAGTCAATTGCCGTATAAAGAAGCATACACCATTATGTCCTTGTTATAAATTTAAAAACAATTCCTTTTCCCCAAAAACGATTTTCAAATCATAATTTCAAAACACTGCACATGGGAAAATTACTTAAAATGTCCTTAAGACACATAAAAGCGTTTTTTGATTGCCTTTGCAGCATGTTTGTATCACTTTTAACATGGCTATGTAACACAAACATTCAAAATCTAAATTTTCCATGCACATGTGGGATCATATTTACAAGCAATTTGCGCCACATAATTCATAATTTTCTCCTTAAAGCACACTATTCTCTATCTAAATTAAAGAAATATTTTCTCACCTTAGCAAATACTTTGAGTTTGAAAACAGTCTCAGAAACACACCAATTTGTCTTCAGCAGAGCAAAAGGTATGCACTCCAGAGTCTGCAGCTATCAAAAGCACAGAAATGCTGTAAATCTTCACACATATCTCTCATGTCACCCAATCAAAACTCTTCCCTCACTTTTTTTCAAATGAAAACCCTTCCCCCCTCTGCCATTTCATGCCTTTTCTGCATGGCAACCACCTCATTGGAAGACTTCTGGTGTTTGCAAGTTCACACAACTTTGTTGCAATTGAACTCTGAACTCTCAGTGCACCTGCATATCCAGTGCATTCTTTCATTTAATGATTTTTTATTGACCATTCAAAATACATCTTTCAAAGAACACATCCGTGCACCCTAACTTTCTGTTTTCAGCAATCAAAATCCACCAATCACTGTTACTGCTTCATGAACACAGAAACTCCACAGTTTTTTTCATTTTAAACTCTCATTTTTTCAACTGCCATTTCATTGCCACACTTCATCTGACTGCAGGAGAACCTTCTCTCACCATGTTTTCTGTCTGGATTGTTGGACATAGTTATATTCACTGGGCTCAAAGGTAGGTTGAAAACAGGAATTTACCTAACCTCAATTTACAAGATGTGGAAATTAAGTGGTTTGGCCACAGAGGATTAAAATGTCACCAATTGATACCATTGGTGAAAACCTTTATGCATTTGCCCAAACCTGACCTGTTAATTGTGCACTGTGGAGGTAATGACTTGGGCACTTTGACTGGGGTAGGTCTGGAAATGCTTTTAAAGGACACCTTTGAGCAATTGATGGCACTTTTTCCTCAGACTGCCTTGGTATATTCAAATATATGCCAAAGACAGAAATGGAGGTGGTCAAACCAATTTTGTCCACAAATTGAGAAGTCGAGGAAGCATGTAAACAAATCTGTTTCAGCTTACATGAGAGACCATGGAATGGGCTCCCTGTACAACAATAACTTGCGTTACTACATGCAAGATATCTACAGAGGAGATGGAGTTCACTTCTCAGATGAGGGCAACAGAGTTTTCACTCTGAATTTAAGAATGTGCATTGGTACCTACTTATAAGTACCTAAATGTACCATAAACCCAAAAGCTCTTCTCAGAGCTACCCTACATCTAATCACTCACAATTATTATTTTACTCTAACATGTTTCACTAATTTTCAACAAAGTACGCTCCCTGGGGCGCTACGCGGTACGCGAACCGGGAGCTAACCTCGCGAAATTTTTTAAAAAAATGGTTTTTTTCCGCACATATAAGCCTCCTCAGCCACCCTCACAAAACCTAGGGTGTCAAGATAAGTCTACCGTGCCCCCTTCTACCCATTCTGAACATTATTTGCCCTCCATTTTGTATCTTAATTCGACCGAAACACAAAATGGTGGACTCCCGTAACGCTTAAGGTTCGCGTACCGGGGCGCTCACCGGTTCGCGTACCGGGTCGCTCCCTGGGAAGCGCACCATCAAAAAAGGTGGGAAAGTAGTTCACAGAAAAGCCACTGGAGACAATTTCACCAAATATAGATTAGCTCATACTACATACCAATCCCTACCATTTTCACAAATTTGATTGGAATTCCATTTAGTCATTTAGCCTGTAGACCTCTCTAAATACCCTGAGGTAAATTACTTCACAAAACACATCTGAAGTGTTGGAATTGACAACCAATGAAAATGTTACTTTCATTTTCTACTTTTTTTACCTGACATTTCATTGGTTATATACCTGAATATATATAAAGGAAGAGAAGAAAACACAGCCATTTTGACTACTACTTCTTGCTGTACATTTCAATAGTATTTTCACTAATTCCTTCAACTTCTTTCTAAAGGTAAGTTTTTATTTTTAAAACTGAAGTATATTGTGCACTATAAGTTAATATGGTAAACTTTTTCTGATAGATATATACGATCCCTCTGTAGTAGTTATAGATTTAGAGAGACTTCTCTGTTATAGTTATGGATGGAGTTAGGCTTCTCTTGTATAATTATGAATTTACTTACGTTAAATCACATACACTTTTTTAAATTCCTACTTCCACTCTGATACTATACACTGCCCAAAGATAAATTCACTGATAAAAAATGCCTATCTAAAATTATTCCCAACATTGCCCTATCTCTACTAATATATATTTTTTTAATCCAAATTTCAGGCAAAATGGAAGGCGAAAACCAAGTTTCTTTTGAAATGGACCTGCAAGAGAGCAGCCAAGAATTGATTGATACAATTGATCAAATTGACATTGAATTTTTCGATGAAACTTGGGACAATGAACTACTGCAATGTGTACAAGCAGTAGATAACCTCCTTGCAAATGAGGACATTTTACACCCTCAGAGACTACAATGTATATTCCATGATAATTATGAAATTTCTGACAATGAAATGTTAGAAAGTTTAATAAATTATGAAACACAATCACAATTAAAAAAAATGCTTAAAAAATAAAGAAAATAAAAAATAATCAACAAAACCAACAATCAATTAACATACTGCATTTGACAAGTCTCTCATTCTTTTTTCATTGTAGTACGCTGCCCAGAACGCTTCCCGGTTCGCGTACCGGGCGCTACCCACGCAAAAAAAACAAATTTTTTTTTTTTTTTTTTTGCCCCGCGGGGCCCTTTTAAAGCCTCCACATTAAACCTAGGGGGTCAGGGAGGATCTACTATGCCCCCTTATGGTCATTTCCCCCTTTGTTTTGGCCTCCTCTTGTCTCTCAATCCTACCGAGAGACAAGATGGCGGCCGCTACGGACTGTTTAGAATGTTGACAGACACCGGAGAGCCAATCAGCTTCGCTACGCGAAGTTCCGGTACGCGCCCCGGTCCGCGAACCGGGGCGCGGACCGGAGCGCGCTTACAGATATATATCTTTTTTTAAACGTTAATTTCTCAAAATCCACTGGAGCACATATATTGAGACCTACAAAAGGCACATCGGGCTACCAGTCCCTACAATTTTGCCAAGTTTCGTGCAAATCCATTCAGCCGTTCGGGCTAAAAGTGAGGCCAACCGCCCTATGGAAAACTCAATGTTAAAAACACGTTTTGGGACCCCCCTTTTTTCTCGGCCCCCCCTTGACGAACCCCCCCCAAATTTTCAAGGGCTGCTCAGAAACAAAATGTTCCATTTTCCAGAAAATTTCAGCCAATTCCGTCCACAAACACCAAAGTTATTAGACATAGAATTTTCAAAAATCCCATAGGGAAAAAATCCTAACTATATATACCTACTGGCGACCGCCAGTAGGTAATATATATATATATATATATATATATATATATATATATATATATATATATATATATATATATATATATATATATATATATTCAATCACAATCCTTCACACGAAGGAAAAGTGAGGCGCCCAGCCAGTAATGTCCACAGCTATTTGATTTTAATCAAAAGACCATTCCACAGGGTTCAAAGCGAGCGATCTACGGGTTTCGGTGTTACAAACACCTTGGTTACGATCATGACCAAGGTGTTTGTAACACCGAAGCGCGTAGATCGCACGCTTTAAACCCTGTGGAATGGTCTTTTGATTAAAATCAAATAGCTGTGGAAATTACTGGCCGGGCGCCTCGTTTTTCCTTCGTGTGAAGGATTGTGATTGAATGTGAAAGCGGCGTGGTTCCGCCGCAGGGAGCTGCCCCCATGGTGAGCGCCTCATTTCCCGGATTTTCTTGAACCGATGTGGATACATATATATATATATATATATATATATATATATATATATATATATATATGAAAAGAAAAGAATCCTACTCCCGGGAAGAAGAGGCACGTACACGAGGCATGAATGGATCAGGCTTCTTTATTGTTATCCGGGTCTCCCACGACCCTGCAGAAAAAGAGAGACGCGTTTCGCCTGCGCAGCAGGCTTTATCAATCTAAAAGGCGCCATATCATAGTTGATATATATAGCCCTCCTCCCTCCTTCAGGCATACAAAGACATAAAAAATAGACTGCGAGGTAGACATTATTAATAGAAGACAGACTAGCCTTCAACATATGCGTGCCTTGCAAAGTGCGAGACAATTAGAGTTGTAAATAACTGCATATTCCACTGCAGACAAATAATGTCATCAATCATGCATGAATTAATTCATGAAATATAGGCAGAAACGATTATACATAACAGTCTGTTTAGCCTGAAAGTCATGATAACATGCCGAGGTACTATCATAATAAGACAACATACTGGCGCCAAATGGTCTCCACGAGCGCTGCCTTCCTGTTAATAAATCTATTGTATTTAAAGAGATTTAAAAACCTGCACAAATAGCAGGTTGTGCTGCCTGCATAAAAAATGCCTTCTTGCTCCCACTTGGTTGTCACAAGGTTCAATAATACAAAGTCTGTCCGTTGCAATTCTAGAAGAAAGCATGCCAAATGACTGTTCATCAAGAAATGTATTTCAGGGGGAGGAGCCAAGATGGCGATGCGGACGGACGTGTAGGCTCCCAGCTCTGTGACCCTCCGAGCCCCGCACGACTCTCCTGTCATTATCCTGCTTTTGCGCTTTAATTTGGCGTTTGGGAACGAGCGCTGAAACTGATAGCGTGTTCCCGAGCCCCCTGCTGGCCCCATAACCGTAGATATTTGGGATGGCAGTCGGCGGCCCTGTGAGACTCTGGAGCCGGGGCATCTGCTCCTAAACATGGCCGGGTGCTGATGCAACAACAGCGGCCATCTGCACTGGGGCGGAGTCGGTCCACAGGAGCGCAGGGTCCAACGATCGGATTCTTATCACAGGCGTCCTGCTTGACAAGCGAAGCGGCCGTGGTGCACCCCCTAAGCGACGACCTGGTGGGAACTTAATATATATGTGGAGCGCAGATGGTAACTAATCCGACGCTGTTTGAGACTCGGCCCGGTTTTCGCGGGCCACTCCCGAATTTTCGGCTGATGCTGAACTGGAGCACAGATGATCGCTGCAGGAGACCGTTGCTTGGGGTTCTGACCTCCATGTCTCTGCGAACCGGAATGTGGTCGCGTCGAGCTGCCCTCGCCTCTGACTACCTCCCAGTCCCCATTTATGATGGATACACCGGAATGCTGCCTGGATGGGATGGAGAATGTTATCCTGGCTCCCGGGGTGCAGCAAGAGGTGGAGTGGGTGCAATCAAGAGGCGCTGTGGTATGTGCAAACAGGGCTTTGTTACTCTGCGGTGACATACTTGCTGCTATTGATGACTTTCGATTTGCCTGGGAACATTGTTCCCGTGAGCTGGGGAGGAAGCTGGATGGTGTCCTGCTTGCACTGGGGCACTCACGGTCGGACGACTTCTTGGCGCATGAAGATCGACCCCGGACTGTCTTTGAGGCGAGTACCGTGACCACCCGTGTACGCGGAGGAGTGTGGGTGCTAATGGACAATGCGTTGAAATGTGGACAATTATCCGTGGCTTTTGACTATTCTGATGGTCCCATTTCAGTACAGCTGTTAGCGGATCCGTACATTGCTCCGCTACCGACGTCCTATGCTTTGTCGCAGCGACGGCTGGTGCCCGTGCCTGTTTCCTCCGTCTTTGTCCTCGCATCCCTGCTGTGGAATCCAGGTCCTGGGACTGCCTTGGGGAAGATGGCCGTTCGGGCCGAAGACTCTGCTGGTGGCCAGCGACGTCCATTTTGTATGCTCGTATTGCTCTCCGGCCTTGCTTGGCCTCTTTGTTTCCATGTGTTGGCGGATGCTGGAATCGATCGGCGGCTGTGCCTTCGGGGACTCGTAAGGACAGGCCAAGGATGTGATGTATCCCGTAAAGTGTTGGCAATTGGGCGGTTGGCAGGGATGGGAGGCGCGTATTATTCTGCTGTGCTTTCTAGTGCAAACTGTTGATGATTCTCCCCATTACTGATTGACTCAATTGTTTACTGCTGTGGACTATGTCTCTTGGGGGGGAGTATATTTTGCGGGAAGGGGTGGCTAGGAGCCCGTAAGGAGGGCCCTCCCCCAGTCTTTATAAATCTACTCTTTTTCTCTCTCTTTCTGTGGGGCAATTCCTGGGCGATAGGCACGCTGTTAGTGGGGTAGGCCGTACCCATTACAGTGGTGTGGGGTGGCGGGTGTGGGGGGGGGTTTGTTATTTTAGTTTGTTTTGTTCTATGGTCCCTTTCTTCTTTCTTCTTCCCTCTCTTGGGCCCTTTCTTATTTTAGTTGGGCGATGGGTCCCTTTCCTCTCTTTTCTACATTTCGGTCTATACACCGGGATCCTTTATTTTCCTTCTTTGGGGTAATTCCGGGGCGATAGGCACGCTGTTAGTGGGATAGGCCATAGCCATTACGGTGATGTAGGGTGGCGGGTGTTGGGGGGGTTTTGTTATGTTAGTTTGTTTTGTTCTATGGTCCCTTTCTCTTTTTCCTTCTTAGTAGGGTTGGCTGTATCTTTTCCTTTCATCCTTCTCTCTGTTGGGCATCTGCACTTGCCTCTATTTTATGGTTTCGGAAGGCTTGGTTTTTCGGATGATGCTTTCGATATATTGCTTGCTATTGTTTGACCTTTCCTCCTGGCCTGCCGTCGGCGGGCGTAGTGTGTCTTATGCCATATTGCTTATCACCGATTCCCGATTGCGTGGGGGGATATGCCCCTCCCGCCTCTTCTTGTTTATCGTGCAGTGTGATGCCTTCGATGATATAGCCACAGTTACTTCTTCAAAACTATAAAAATGAAACCTCTTTTATCCTGGTGCTTTGTGGAGCCTACAACCACGTATTATGATTCCACCGCGATAGCTCCTTGTGCCGTAAACATATGCAATGCTCCTGTTTATATTTCCTGAGTTTGCGGCCAGCCCCTGTGGTTGTAGGCCTGCGCTTGTACTGCTTTGATTGACTCAATAAAGGTTTTAAAAAAAAACTAAAAAAAAGAAATGTATTTCAATTGTGCGCAAAAATACGCACTCTTGGTGAAGGCAATATGAAATAATAGCGCTGCCTAGGGGCTCCGAGTTACACATGCTGTGCATATTTCCAACGGCGATATCAGCCTATGGGTGTTGGCTATTACTCCGAGTGGGACAACATCTCCCATAATCCCTCAGGTGGCTTTATCAGAGTTTCATCAAAAATCATTACGGAAGTTCAAATTGCCTCAATTTCATAAAATTATTGCAGTTATTACCGGAAACATTGTCCCAAGCAGCCAAAGTTAAAAGGGATTACTGCAGAGGGCGACACAAATGTCTCAGTTGCCAGGCAGCACAACGTAACATGTTCATAGGCACATATACAGGGTAGTAGGAGACCGATGTGAATAAGTTCAGTATGCCCAACACACCTCACCGCTTAAGCGTCGGCTACCACAGTGCCCAGTCACCAAAGGTCACCAGCATCCTAGGCAAGGCATTTCCTGCTGTGGAAAGCAGACCACCGTGCTGGCAGTCGGCAAATACCGCCCCGCTCCGCAGTCCGGGATCCCCACAGCTGCCATCCTTAATCCTTTCTCTGGTGAGACTCTCTGGGGGCTCTACATCATAGCACTCCCATGCTGCTCCAAAAGTTTTTTGCGGTCGATAGTAGAGTCACAAAACGACTGGTGGTACGTGTACAGCGCCAACCGCCGACGCTGAAATTAATGAAAAGAAAAGAATCCTACTCCCGGGAAGAAGAGGCACGTACACGAGGCATGAATGGATCAGGCTTCTTTATTGTTATCCGGGTCTCCCACGACCCTGCAGAAAAAGAGAGACGCGTTTCGCCTGCGCAGCAGGCTTTATCAATCTAAAAGGCGCCATATCATAGTTGATATATATAGCCCTCCTCCCTCTATATATATTCACTGAAAAAACATAGGTTTCACACATGTTATAGTTAGTTGGGCATTTCACTTATACAAAACCTTTGAAATTCCTCTGTTATAGTTAGTTCAGCTAACTATAACTCGCGCGCCCGCAATGCACTGCTGATGACATCACATATTACATCACTCATGACATGGTCAGTGACATCACTCATGACATCACTGATGACATCTCAAATTCATTTTCCGCTCAATCAACACATCATCCACAACTACACACACCTACATACTGCCTTTCTTGGCTGGGCTTATCAATTATTCTTCTTTAATTCAAATTCAAAGTCCAGGACCTTTATTCAGCCTTCTTCACAACTACTACCCAGCAATAGCAGTGGGTAATTTCCACACTTTCGTCTTTTCTTCCGTACTTACTACTGCACACTATGTGTACTTTATGCCCTAGCTTGCTTCCTTAGATGTACTACTCGTTTCTCTTGCTCCCACTGCGGAATTCAACACCCTATCTGTGTAATGAGCTGGAAATCCAAAGATTCTCTTCACTGACAAGGCAGTGGGTAGTATGGGTGTCTCCAACCTTTCTTATTTTTCACCTTTTTCATCTTCCACTCAATCAACACATCATCCACACATACACACAACTACTTGCTGCATACATTAGCTGTGATTATCAACTATTCTTCAATTTCATATACCTATTCAAAGTGCAGGCCTTTATCGAACATTTTTATTGTAACAAGTACCCCAGCCGAAGACATTGTAAATTTGCACACTTGCTCCCTTTCTTCGCTGGGGTTATCAATTATTCTTCAATTTCATATTCTGATTCAAACTCAAGGCCCTTTATCGAGCTTTTTTGTTGTAACTACAGTTGCAGGAATTCTGCTCCTACACAGAACTGTGCATAAAGACTTAGGACCTCAGTGAATTACGGTGTACCAAAACCCACCTTAGTACCCAAACCCCCTACCAGACTAGCAATCAGTGACTCATTGGTTCTTCGTCCTATAGCAAAAACACCAATGACTAGTCAACCCAGAACATGCGACTTAGATTACCTCAAGTAAGGTAGATAAAAAGAGCACTCTTTCGTTATAATCTTACACCAAAACAAGGAGTAAATAAAGATACGTGCAAGTTTGAAATGCTTATTTCTAACGTCGTAATCTCATGCACAGTACCTAAGATAATACACCCAAACATATTATCAGAAACAAGGTTGTCAGCATTGTTACTATTCCATAAAATACAAAGTGAGAAAGCATCTTATATTGCTAACGGGAAACAGGTTTAAAATATACCTACATTTCACCCTCCGTACCTACCAGGTTAGTTTATAACTACAGAAGGTCTCATAGGATTACATGGACGGTCCCATACCTCTGGTACTCAGCAGTAGTGGATCACATTGAGTTCTGCACAAACTGTCAGGATACCAATGTTCTCCAACTGTGTCTAATTATGCCTCCACAATGCATTATTAAACGCGCCAGTATCAGACGTGGCCACACCTGCATATGTGTTATAGGTCGAACGTGCGCGGATCATTCCAAATAACAGACACAGTATCCAAGATAACCTTGATGTGCCATGCTCTCACTATACACACTAAACTAGTGAGGCAGTCTAGAAATATAGCATGAAAAATTATTCTCGTGTGAAACAAAATACTCAGCCTTCTCTAAACAATATCAAAATTGCATGTCGTGTGCAAAGCAGAGCAGGAAAGCAAAAATGGCGTTTAAGCTTCTAATGAACCCATGCTAACTTCACATGGTGTGAGTGCAAGGCTCAGGCCACGACACCCTCCCTGGATAGAACCACGTGATATAAACGTGGGCGAACTAGGAACGCAGAGTCCAAGCTTGAAAAGCAGAGTCAAGTTCAAATTTGCATAAAAAATTATTTGTTGTTTGATAGAAAACAGAAACTAAATAATAAAGAATAGGTAGAAAAATTCAAGAGTCTTAATCCAACAGCGTATAAGCACAGTATGTAGCAACAGCCTCAAAGAGGAAGTCATTGTTCTCATCTGAAAACATTTCAGCCATCCAATTCAATAGTGAGAATGAACATACATGTTCCTCAACGACCGGAGCCTCTATCACCATCAGAGGAAAACTCGGGTCATCTTCAATGACTGTGTGCCACAAAGTCATGCGCCGCTGCAAAAACATTCCAACGTCCCATTATTCCATGTATCGCTGCTAAGGCCATAATCCCGCCACCAGAACAGAGCAAGTCATGAACCACTAAGGGGCTCATCAGCTGGTCATAATCCGCGCTGTGAGACACCGTACTGCAGAGACACAATCCAGGGCCCAGTCGAAATCGCAGCTCAGGCAATGTAAGACAGGTTGAACGCATGTGAAAAAGGAGACTCGAAATGATAATACATAAGCTGCACTCAATGTAGCCACAGGCAGCGCTCCGTAATAACTAAGCATTCGTTGCGCATCAGCAACAGCCGAGAAACATTGTCGTGTGCTGGAGGATGTGCATCCATATTTAAGTAAACAATTTATTAGAAGCACACCGGCAACTATTGCGACTATTAAGGGGAATCCACCAAAGATGCTGGAAAACATCGAATGAAAAAATGCCGAAAAGACACCAATTATAGTTTGAAAAGAACTCACAAGACCACTGCTTCTAACTTTAAAAAAGTAAGAACCCCGTAGTCAAGGACGCATTAAAGATACTCTGAATTAACTCCCCAAAATACAAAGGCACGTCTGTATTTAATAAATCATACACTTCTGTGCGGGTGTTTACTACATGAAGGACAAATGTTTTTCGAGCAGATGTAAGAGCGACCTCTTTTTGAGACAATAGCGCTCTTATACGGCTTACTTGGTTGACTCTGCTTTCAAGGTCGAATCGACGGCCAGATGGAAACATCCAGCTTCCCATGCAGAGGAGTAAACACAACTTTCTTTTAGCAAACCACATGCTCAGTTACGGTAATCATGTAACTGATGCCTGGTAACATTGCACAACAATCTGCATTATTTCAAATTAAATTACTCACGTTTCCAGTAAACTGAACGATGGTATGATAGCAGGTGTCGCAGTGCCTTTCAAAACTCACACCAAATTAGGCGCATCTTGATTACAAGAGCCATGCAATTGTATGTGTCTACAAACTAAGGAGTGATGTGGTGCTATTGTGCAATCCTCGCCATTCACATAGACTTCTTTTCCCTCCCTCAGACACCTATATGTAAATGATAATAACCAAGCTTAATGGAGATAAGCGCTGCCTAAACATCCATATCTGTCTATACCATAGTATTACATGCAAACCTCAAACTTAAACAGGCTAAAAAGTAATGTTATGATACCATGGATAAGCCACACAGCTGAATCGGATTTCCAATGAGTGACCTCTTCTAACCATTCTCATAGCGCGCCCTGTGCTCTGATTTGAAAGTGAGAGAGTGATCGCACCATAGTTGGTACTGCTAATCATTCTCACCACACGCTACAAATACTCTTTCACGTTAAGCGTCCGTGTGACATCATGTACGGCGCCCTGTACGCAAAGACGCGAATGTTTTGAATTGTTTGTATTTATTGAACATACTAACGGAACACATTATCTAGGATAATTATGAAAACATTTTTTTTAAGTTCCAATAATCCTACATTACTTTTAAAAGCAATTACACCAATCGCGGTGAACAGTCATGCATACTCGCATCCTAAGAACACCGTAATAACAGCGTAACCGTACTCAAAGCCAAGTGACTTTAAAAGAAGAAATTTTATTGGTTCATAACACTTCCTATTACAACTGTTGAAACTTCCGTCCCATTTTAAAAATTCTACTTTGACTTTCTAAAAAGAAACATCTCTTCTGAGAATCTTGTCAAATAGAATGAAGTTTACCATATTAACAGCAATGGACTCATCTTCCAGCCATTCTTCAGAAGAATATTTCATTCCTAAAGAAACTCCAAAGAAGAGGAAAGAAGATCTAATTTGGCTGTTTTTTACTTTTCCAGAAGGGCAAAAAAAGGTTATTGCTCCAAAAGTAACCTGTAAAATTTTCCAAACTCTTTCAAGGGGTGATCCATCTAAAAAATACTCCTTTAGCACCGCAAATATGGAGCGACACGTAAAGAACTTACACCCCAACAACTTTGCTCGAGCTGCAACACAGAGGTTGAAGGACAACCCACCTGCTACTGCACCAAGCACATCAACTGCTGCACCAGCATTTTCAGCAAACCGTCCATGCACACATATTCATCCTGATTTTGCGCAAGTTAAAATTCTATACCTTTATTGCAATAAACTTTTGTGTTATGGGAAACAGTCTATTGACCTAATAAAATGCTGGAAGCAGGAGAATCGCTGTCCTCGACATTACTTTAAAAAAATATATATTTTCTTCCTGTTTGACACTACCAAGCCCCCATTATAGAAAAAAATTGCCCCCCGGGAGCTAATTAGGAATAAAACAAAATTCTAGTTTTTTTTCTTTTCTGCCGCATACGAGTACAATACGCGTACAACCCGTTTTGTTTATTTAAAAAAAAAACAATTGCACCTAAACATTCATGTGAGACCCCCTGAGCAGGCCTAGAGGTTCAACATGTTTCTACCCTACCTATTTTTCAACTTTGTTTTACTGTTTTCTTCGTGACTCGGTGCTACCGAGGCACAAGATGGCTGCCTACACTTCCTGGTTTGGAGTGTTGACAGACATTTGACATCCAATCAGCATGCAGCTCGTGCTCGTAATTGTACGGATTTCCGTACGCGTGCTGTACTTCGTCTCTAGATATCGCTATGATTTTACTTTTGATTTTCTCAGGAATTACTAAATGGATTTACACCATTTAACATAAAGCACAATCTGCAAACCGAACTCTACCTCTCTGCCAAATTTGGTGTAATTCCGTTCAGCCGTTCCGGCTGTAGCCCTGGCTAAAGGTCCCTATGAAAAATTGCATGGGGAAAACACCTTTTGGGACACCCCTTTTTTCTCACCCCCGTTGACAAATCACCCCCAAACTTTCAGGGAAGGAGTGGAGCGGAGCAGGCCATTTTCGTGGAGAAATTTGCGAAGATTCGTCCACCAGCGCCAAAGTTATTCCAAATAGAATGTTGTGGATTTCCCATGGAAACTAGGTCCTAACTATAACTACCTAGTAGCGAATATATATATATATTACCTACTGGCGGTCGCCAGTAGGTATATATAGTTAGGATTTTTTTCCTATGGGATTTTTGAAAATTCTATGTCGAATAACTTTTGCGTTTGAGGACGGAATTGGCTGAAATTTTCAGGAAAATGGAACATTTTGTTTCTGAGCAGCCCCTATACATTTGGGGGGGGGTTTCGTCAAGGGGGGGCCGAGAAAAAAGGGGGGTCCCAAAACACGTTTTCCCCATGCAATTTTCCATAGGGCGGTTGGACTCACTTTTAGCTCGAACGGCTGAATGGATTTCCATGAAACTTGGCAAAATTGTAGATATTGTTTGCCCGATGTGCCTTTGCTAGGTCTCAATATATGTGCTCCAGTGGATTTTGATAAATTAACGTTCAAAAAAATATATATATCTGTAACAGCGCTCCGGTTAGCGCCCCAGTTCGCGTACCTGACGCGTAACGGAACGTCGCGAAGCGAAACTGGTTGGCTCTCCGGTGTCTGTCAACATTCTAAACAGTCCGGAGCGGCCGCCATGTTGTCTCTCGGTAGGATCGAGAGACAAGAGGTGAAGAAAAATGAAGGGGGAAATTAATGAAAGGGGGCAAGGTAGACCCCTCCTGACCCCCTAGGATTGATGAGGGGGCTATTAAAGGGTCCCTCGGGGCAAAAAATAAAAAAATAAAAAATTCAGTTTTTTCGCGATAGAGGCGCTACCCGGTATGCGAACCGGTTAGCTAACCGGTAGCGTAACGGGAGTCCGCCATCTTGTGTTTCGGTCGAATTTAATCACAAGATGGAGGAAAAACAATGTGGGAAATGGGTATAAGGGGGCACGGGAGACGTATCCTGACCCCCTTGGTTTTCTGAGGGTGGCTGAGGAGGCCCATATATGCGAGAAAAAAAACCACATTTTTTTTCAAATTTTCGCGCGGTTAGCGTCCGGTGCGCGAACCGGGTAGCGCTCCGGAAAGCGCAAATCATGAAAATTATTTAAAAAAAAGTTACATTTAAAATTTGTTTAGAGTGATCATAGTTAGGGTAGCTCTGAGAAGAGCTTTTGGGTCTGTGGTAGATTTAGGTACTTATAAGTAGGTACCAATACATAGTCTTAAATTCAGGATGAAAATTCTGTTCCCCTCATCTGAGAAGTGAACTCCATCTCCTCTGTAGATATCTTGCATGTAGTAACGTAAGTTATTGTTGTAGATGGAGCCCATTCCATGGTCTCTCATGTAAGCTGAAACAGACTTATTTACATGCTTCCTCGATTTCTCAATTTGTGGACAAAATTGCTTGGACCACCTCCATTTCTGTCTTTGGCATATATTTGAATATACCAAGGCAGTTTGAGGAAAAAGTGCCATCAATTGTTCAAAGGTGTCCTTTAAAAGCATTTCCAGACCTACCCCAGTCAAAGTGCCCAAATCATTTACTCCACAGTGCACAATTAACAGGTCAGGGTTTGGCAAATGCAAAAAGGTTTTCACCAATGGTATCAATTGGTGACATCTCAATCCTCTGTGGCCAATCCAGTTGATTTCCACATTTTTTAAATTGAGGTTGTGTAAATTTCTGTTATCAGCATACCTTTGAGCCCAGTGGATGTAACTATGTCCAAAAATCCAGACAGAACACATGGTTAGAGGAGGTTCTGCTGCAGTCAGATGAAGTGTGGGAATGAAATGGCAGTTGAAACAGTAGGAGTTTGTAATGAAAAAAACTGTGGAGTTTCAGTGCTAATGATTCAGTAGCAGTGATTGGTGGATTTAGATTGCTGAAAACAGAAAGTTAGGGTGCATGGATGAGTTCTTTGAAAGATGAAATTTGAATGGTTAAGAAAAAATCATTTTAAGAAACAATGCACTGGATACGCAGGTGTACTGAGAGTTCAGAGTTCAATTGAAACATTGTTGTGTGAACTTGTAAACATGAGAGGTCTTTCAGGAGGTAGTTGCTATGGAAAAAAGGCAGAAAGGGTAGAGGGGGAAGGGTGTTGATTTGAAAAAAGTGAGGGAAGAGTTTTGATTGTGTGACATGAGGGATATGTGTGATGAATTACAGCATTTCTGTGCCTTTGTTGGTTGCAACCTCTGGAGTGCATACCCTTTGCTCTGCTAAAGAAAAATTGGTGTGTGTCTGAGACTGTTTTGAAACTCAAAAAGTATTTGCTAAGGTGAGAAAAGATTCATTTAATTTATATAGAGATTAGTATGCTTAAGGGAAAAAATTAGGAAGAAAGTTGTGTATTTCAAATGTTGCTTTGTGTCAAGTGTTTTAGAAATAGATTTTGTTTCTTTGAGAAATTGTAATTGGAGATAATGTGAAGTATTAGTACTGACAGGGTGTGCTTGTACATAGGAGCTGTGCTGTGTTTTCAAATTATGACTTGAAAATCGTTTTTGAGGAAAAGGAATGCTTTTAAAATTTATGACAAGGAAATAATGGTGTCTGCTTCTTTAAACAAATATTTCACTTGCCCCATGATTTAGGGAGAATAATTTGCTTACTTGATGTGTTTAAAAACGTTTCTTGAAGACATTTAGGTTTCTTGATATGTACTGCTAGAGTTTCATAGCCAGCATGGGGCATATTTAGAAGGACTTTGAGCCACTTTCGCGTTATTTTCTCCATATTAAAAGTGACGTACAAGTGGTGCAAGGGCCTTGTAAATACACTCTCATGTTTGAGCCACTTTCATGTTATTTTCCCTATGTTAAAAGTGACGCAAAAGTGGTGCAAGGGCCTTGTAAAATATGCCCTCATGTGTGTTAGGGCATTTTAAGTCACTTCACCATGGATCTGGGTGAATAATTTGCTTACTTGATGTGTTTAAGAACGTTTCTTGAAATCATTTAGGTTTCTTGATATATACTGCTAGAGTTTCATAGCCTGCTTGGGGCATATTTACAAGGCCTTTGAGTCACTTTCACGTCATTTTCCCTATGTTAAAAGTGACGCAAAAGTGGTGCAAGGGCCTTGTAAAATATGCCCTCATTTGTGTTAGGGCATTTTAAGTCACTTCACCATGAATCAGGGTGAATAATTTGCTTACTTGATGTGTTTAAGAACGTTTCTTGAAATCATTTAGGTTTCTTGATATATACTGCTAGAGTTTCATAGCCTGCTTGGGGCATATTTACAAGGCCTTTGAGTCCCTTTCACGTCATTTTCCCCATGTTAATAGTGACGCAAAAGTGGTGCAAGGGCCTTGTAAATACGCCCCCATGTGTGTTAGGGCATTTTAAGTCACTTCACCATGAATCTGGGTGAATAATTTGCTTACTTGATGTGTTTAAGAACGTTTCTTGAAATCATTAAGGTTTCACAATATGTTCTGCAAGAGTTTCATAGTCAACATGGAGGCAAATTTACAAAGCTTATGAGCTACATTCACGTCATTTTCCCCATGTTAAAAGTGACTTTAAAGGTGGTGCAAGGTCCTTGTAAATAAGCCCTCATGAGTGCTTGGTAAATTTAAGTCATTTCTCCGTGG
Source organism: Lissotriton helveticus (assembly GCF_964261635.1). NCBI lineage: Eukaryota > Metazoa > Chordata > Amphibia > Caudata > Salamandridae > Lissotriton > Lissotriton helveticus. The sequence goes on along the minus strand of NC_136059.1, from coordinate 1,993,677,932 downwards.
TGCAAGGCTCTTGTAAATACGCCCGCATGTGTGCTTGGCAAATTTAAGTACTGACAGGGTGTACTTGTACATAGGAGTTGTGCTGTGCTTTCAAATTATGACATGAAAATAGTTCATAAAGAAAAGGAATGCTTTTTACATTTATGACAATGACAAAAAGGTGTCTGTTTCTTTAAATAAATATATCACTTCTCACCATCAATCTGGGAGAATAATTTGCTTGTTTGTCGGTTAAAAAATCGTTACTTTAAGACATTTAGGTTTCACAATATGTACTGCTAGAGTTTCATAGTCACTATGATGATAATGTTATACATTTAGAACTGTGTAGGAGGCATGGAGAAACTGAGGCTTCTGTAAGTGTCAAGGGATGTAAGTAATGTACATTGCTCTGTTGCATACAGTCCTCATCTTCTGCGTACTCTTGGATATGCTAGACTACATCTGCACAATGAGATACCAAAGCTGAGGAAATACAGGTGATGTGATTGTGAAATGAGCAAAAATATTTACACGTTTTTTAATTATATCACCTGTGTTTCCTAACATTACGAATCACATTGTGCAGATGAGGTTTAGGCCTGTCCAAGGAGACAGAGGAGGTCTGGCCTTTGTTCAAGAGTGAGGTGGACATGACTCACTTCGTTGGTAGGCCTGCACATGTATTATCTCCTCTGTACTCTTCAACAAGCCTAAATTTCATCTGCAACCCTGAGTAGGCCTCACCTCAAACAAACCTCTGGATAGGCCACACCGTATCGGCATCCTGAACCAATCATTTAAAATGTTAGGGGCAGATTTATGATGGCCGTGCGCCTCTTTTGCGCCGCAGTTGCGTCACTTTTGTGATGCAGCAGCGGTGCAAAAGATGCACCATGTTGCAAGATAGGCCTCACTTCATCTGCAACAAGATACCGTCAGTTTAAACTGTATACATTTAGGACTGTGTAGGGGGCATGGAGAAGCTGAGGCTTCTGTAAGTGTCAAAGTTGTTGCATACAGTGCTCACCTTCTGCATACTCCTTGATATGCTAGACTACATCTGCACAATGAGATACCTAAGCAAAGGAAACACAAGTGATGTGATTGTGGAATGAGCAAAAATATTTGCACGTTTTTCAATTACATCACCTGTGTTTCCTAACATTACGAATCACATTGTGCAGATGAGGTTTAGGCCTGTCCAGGGAGACAGAGGAGGTCTGGCCTTTGTTCAAGAGTGCAGTGGACATGACTCACTTCATTGGTAGGCCTGCACATGTATTATCTCCTCTGTACTCTTCAACAAGCCTAAATTTCATCTGCAACCCTGAGTAGGCCTCACCTCAAACAAACCTCTGGATAGGCCACACCTTATCGGCATCCTGAACCAATCATTTAAAATGTTAGGGGCAGATTTATGATGGCAGTGCGCCTCTTTTGCGCCACCGTTGCGTCACTTTTGTGACGCAGCGGCGACGCAAAAGATGCGCCATGTTGCGACATATTTACAACTTGATGCATCTAGGCAGATGTGTCACGCTGTAAAGTCCTGCGCCACATGAAACCTGCGTCAGGTTTCATGTGGGCGTTTTGTTGCAGGGTGGGCGTTCACTTGCATGAAAGCCCTGTAAAACTAACACAGTGAAATTTACAAGATTTCACTGAGTCAGCTTTATGGCATTGCTGAATCAAATCCTTACGCCTGTTTGAAACAGGCATAAGGAGTGACGCACCATGCAATGTGTGGCTTGCCCCTGTGCATTGCAGGAGTCATGTCGCGCTTGCGACGTGATTCCTGCAATGCGCCGCTTTTGCGGCACAGATGCGTGTCGCATCTGTGCTGTTTTTGCCCCATGGTGCTCCGCATTGTAAATGCGGCACACCATGGGTGGCAGAGCAGCGGCGCACGTTAACTGGTGCATCCCTGGGGATGTGCCAGTTAACATAAATCTGCCCCCTTACATTTAAGTATGAGCAGGGGACACAGAGTCGGTGAGGCTTATCCAAGGTTAAGAAGAGATGAGTCCTGTTCACTGAAAACTTGGACATAGGCCTCACCTCCTCAGCATCGCTGGACATGGCTAAATAATATCTGCAAAATGTTACTCTTGTTAAACAATTTTACTATTATAGTCTCTGAGATTTGATTTGTCTCTTACTCTGCAACATCTCATTGTTGTTCTCTTTCTTTAAAGATAACGACAACATCAACCATGAGTGATAATGAGCAATCTGTTGATCTCGATCTTATCATTGAACTTGTCATTGAAACGTCAGTGGAAGTAGATCCCTTGGATGATTTATATCCTGTGGATGATGAAGAATATGATGAGGATGCCGATTTGTCAGAATTGTATGACATAGGGTGGGCAGCTGATCTGCTTGAGCCTATTGAACTATAAAGACTTTTAAAAATAAATTTAAGTTACTGGAAATGAAAAGTAACCATGTTAACCGTTTTATTTAAATTTAAATACAACTTCAAAAACAGCTTGTGTGAAGTGTCTTTAATAAAATATTGAAATATGCTAATAAAATTAGTTCAGATTCACATAAAAAAGAGCACAGGTCAAATGTAGAAGCATTCCATTTCTTTGCTACTATTTGTGAGTTTTAAATTTGTCAATGCACTAAAAATTATTGTATGTAGAATTGACAACTAGTGTGTTAATTTTTTGACGACTGTTATTGATTTACTGTTTGGTAATAGTGGTTAATAACATTTTTTATTATATTTTACCACAGATTCAACTGCAGATCATTTCAAAATTAAAAAATGCCTTCACGGCAAAGGAGGAGAAAGGCTACAAAACATCAAACACAGCAGCTTACTACATGCTTGCAGCAGTCCTCTACAATAAAAACTCGTCAAGTCACCAAAAAAGCTCCGGGTAAGACAACAAAATCTTTACTAAGAAACATTTTCAGAAAAAAAAGTATCACTACAGAACATGTTTTAGTCCAGAAGAAGAGAGTCAATTTAAACAGAAAGGAAAGGCCCCTTAATAAAGTTAGTGGTAGAGCAGGAGAAAACTCTGTGAGTGCCGGTAGAAGGCACAATCAATTTAGGGACATTCGTACACGAATGTTCCGCAACAGGATAATTGTAAATTTGATGAAAAATGTAAAGAAAGGTCAACAGAAACTGGCTTTTTATAAGAAAAAGAAACATTTTGAGAAAATTATTGATCAGGCTTTGGAAATGAAGCGAAAGTTATTTATTTTGGTAATCAATAGAATTAGGAAACTAAACAAGGCAATTTATGAATTCAAAACAAATAGTAGATGGAAGAGAATAGTTAATCGTACAAATTTTTGTGAAGTATTTTCAGGAGAATGGATGCATAGTTCAAGTTGTGAGGCATTTTTCAATGAGGAGAGTTACTTCCAGGACAATGATTTGGTGCATGCAGTTGACACCAGTGGTCGAGCATATGAGGTGAAAGACGGTTGTCCAGTTGAAAAAGAAAAACTTGTGTCAACAGAGGCAGAAGAGGTGTTAGGTGATGAAGTTTTAGGGAGACGTCCTAAGGGTCCAGTGTACACCTGGAAGTGTAGTAGTATTTGCAGTGTGCGACAGGATTCCATCAATTTGCTTTGTGATTTTGTACGGACATTTAATAAGAAAAGTTTAAAACAGAAAATGAAGTTGTTGCAGGAATTAGATCCATGCAGAGTGAGAGAAGTGACAGGTTTACATGGTCATTCACTGGCTTGTCTTTCCAGGAGAGTATGCCAGAGTGTTTTTCATCATTTCAGGATGCTAGCAGTCCATCATAATAAAGTGAGGAAATTAGTGAGAATGTTATATTTTGCTAAGAGTCCAGCAATTAAGCTTAAACAATTAAGCAGTGCTCTTTTGCATGGTTCTGAAGTAGATGTGAAGAATATTTGTGAAGAAATTGAGTTTTGTTACTTTGCAAGTAAAGAGGAGAATGTTGAAATTGACCCAGAAGAAGAAGGTAATGTGGAAGAGAGTGTACAGATTTCCAGTACAGATAATTTTCAGAAGGAAATTGCCACGTTTCAGGTGAAATCAAGTGAGAGGCCTAATTTCACTTGTGTGTGTTGTCGACGCACTTATTATAAGAATCAGACTAAGTTAGTGGATTTATATGCAAAAAGTGAAAGGGAAAATAATAGTGAATGGAAGGATTTCGCAACATACTTGATGGTAGAAAATTGTTTTGATTTGGGATCGGATCAACGTGTGTGTACTTATTGTTGTAACAAATTAAATCAAAACCGGATGCCTGCTAGAGCGGTTCATAATAATCTGGAATTGGTTGACATTCCTTCTGAATTGAAGGATTTAAATACTTATGAATCTATTTTGATTCAAAGTGTCCATCCCTTTCAGGCTATTGTACGAATGGAGCCAAAGACAGGGAAATTGCCTCCATCAGATTTACAGAGAGGATTAAAGGGAAGAGTTGTTTATTTGCCTCTAGATTTGAAGAAAAACATTAATACAATTGGAGTAGAGAAAGTGGAAGAGGAACCTCTGGTTATCTTAGTTAATGGGGTTCCGACAAAGAGTAAGAAAATCTGGCAAGATTTAGTGGATGTTAGGAAAGTCAAAAAGGCAACATTGTATTTGATGAAAAACAATAAGTATTACAAGAATGTATGTGTTGCAGAAGAGGAAGTAAGTGAAGAAGAGGACAGCGATTTGTGTGCTGGACAAATTGAGAAAGTAGAAGCCTCTAAAAATGAAGGAATATATGAACATTATAGTGTTCATCCTTTGCATTCCAAGGAAGTCATGGGGAATGCTATTGAGTTGTTTCAAATGAAACAATCCAAAGGGAGTCCCATTAGGGTTTGGGAGGAAAGTTTGGAAGCTCGGTGTTTCCCACAGCTATTTCCAACAGGTCAAGGAGGAAGATATGATGAGCGACCTGATCAAATTCCTGCTTCTGAATACCGGACTTTACGATTGTATGCAGAAGATCCTAGGTTTCGTCAATGCATTCCCTATTTGTTTCATCTACTGTTTGAAAGTGATCTGTCTGGACTGTCATATGCAGTGAACCACATCTTGAAAAGTGGTGTACAGATGCAAAATATCTCGGCAAGGGAATTTATGGATAAAGTCAATGTGCAAGACAGTATTTTGGATTCTCACCTGATTATTCTCATGGCATGTCAGCGTGGTACTAATGAGTACTGGTACCGTCGTCATGGTGATTTAAAATGTATGCTGAGGAACTTAGGAACTCCCACATGGTTCCTCACTCTCAGCTGTGCCGAGTATGGCTGGGAAGACTTACTTGAATTTCTACGAGAGGCAAATGGAAACATTGAAAATATCGAATTCAAGACACCCGGAGAACTGTGCTCTTTGGATCAAGTGAATGTATGCAGGTACTTCAATCATAGATTTGAAGCTATGATGTCTTTCATCATGAACAAGAAAAATCCACCTCTTGGAGAGGTGTTGGATTTCTTCTGGAGAAAGGAGTGTCAAGCAAGAGGTGCTCCTCATATACATATGCTGCTATGGATCAAAGATGCACCCAAATTTGGAACAGATCCGGATGACTTAGTGATGAGTTTCATAGAACAGTATTCTACATGTGCTGTTCCAAAGACAAAGGAAGACAAAAGCCTAAGAGAACAAGTTTTACGCTTTCAAAGCCATCGTTGTGGAAAGTACTGTCGTCGTAAATTCAGAAACAAGGACAAGGTCTACACAAAATGTCGTTTCGGCTTTCCACGACCGGTGATTTCTAAAGGAAGAGTGAACAGTTTGATGTCTTCGCTGCGACATAATGTGACGAGGAAATCACCCAAAAATACATACAATTTGAAAAGAAACGAAGAGTCCAAGTACATCAACGACTACAACCCAGTGATTTTGTCCATGTGGAATGCTAACATGGATATACAGTTTGTGGCTGATAACTGTATGGCTGTGGCTCGGTATGTGACATCTTACATCACAAAAAAAGAAAAGACAGAATTGAAGGATATGTGGGAGGACATTTCCCATGAAAAGAGCCTCAGTAAGAAGTTGTACAGTTTCAGTCTGAAGATGTTGTCGCATCGAGAAATCGGAGCTTACGAATGTTCTGACCGGTTATCTTCAGCAAGTCTCTATGCCAAATCTAGGAGTATCATTTGGGCGAGTCTTGGTCTTGCTGCAACGCGTAATCGAGTTCTGAAACCTGTACGGGAAATTGAGTATTTGGCGGAGAAGGAGCCAAACAGTACAGATATTTTGAAGACCAACATGTTGGATACATATTATCCAAATAGAAGCAGTCACCTCGAGAATGTTTGTCTGTATGAGGTTCTACAAAATTACATATTCAAGAGAAACATCAAAGAAGATATTGATAAAGGAGTGTATGCTGTAATTGGAAGTGAGGGATGTCTGGTCAAGCAAAGAAAAGGCCAATTGGTAAATCATCGAAAATTGAGTGGCGAATCTCCTGAAAGAAAAGAGTTTTCCTATTTAGCTCTTTTGCAACTTTTCAAGCCTTGGCGTGCAGAAGAGGAACTGCTTGGAGATTTCCTCTGTTACGAAGATTCTTTCAATGCAGCCAAGGAGACCATAGAATGTCCTGTTTTTCCAAAATATCTAGAAATGTTGAATGCGGAAATCGAGCAGGAAGCAACAATTGCAGCCGAGATTGCTAGAGACAGTTCTCAGGACAGTCAGAGTTCTGTTTCATTGAGTCAGGATCCACTAGGAGGACCAGTTATCGAAAATGAAGCTGCCACTGCCATGATTGAAGTGGGAAGAGCCATGGCACATGCTCAGGAGGATGCGGTTAACTTAGAAGATTTGGAAAGACAACTCAACGTTGAGCAGAGGAAAATATATGACGAAGTTACCAACCAAATTGATCATGGATTAAGTCATGAGAAGAAAGAGTGCTCATGTACGTCATTGAAGCCTGTCCGACTGTACGTGAGTGGAGAAGCAGGAACTGGAAAAAGTTTCCTCGTTAAAGCAATTTCATGTTATCTGCAGAAAAGGATCGAGTCATCGCTGTCTTGTGTTGTCACCGCTCCAACTGGGCTGGCAGCACATAACATTAAAGGGATTACTTTACATCGTCTACTGATGCTGCCAGTGGAGCATGATAACAAATTACAATACCACAAGTTATCTGGAGATGCTTGTTGTGAGGTTTCAAGAATCCTGAAGAAGATGAAACTTCTTATCATTGACGAAGTAAGCATGGTTTCTAATGTCATGCTTGCCTTTGTGCATTTGAGAATGCAGGAAGTTCTTAAAACAGAGTATGATGTGTTATTTGGTGGCAAACACATCATTGTTTTCGGTGATCTTCTGCAGCTGACACCAGTGAAAGGACAACCAGTGTTTAAACTGCTTACGCATGAAGATACCAGGAAGTGCCTAGGGAGCATTGGCAATGTTAACATATGGTTAAACTTCAATTATGCTGAGCTGCGTGAAAATATGCGTCAGGCGAAGGATGAAGATTACAAGAATATTCTACAAGATGTTAGAATCGGGAAAGTGACCGAGCATGGGAAAGAAGCTTTACATGCACGATTACTGTCAAATTTGTATCCAGAAGAAGACATTCTGCCAGAGAATATTTTTCGGAAAATTACTGAGAAGAAATCTGGAATATGTTTGATGCCAACTCTTGCAGAATGTGCCATCTTCAACAACAAAATATTGAATTTAGAAAACCAAGAGATTGTGAAACTGGAAGCTATTGACAGAATAGAGCATATGGGAGCAACAATTATTTTGTCTGAGAATTTGAAATCTAAATTGGATTCATTAGAGAAGACTATATCTAAAACTGCTGGTTTTGAAAAGACTCTGAATGTGTACTTAAATTGCCGTATCATTTTGAGAAGGAATTTACATGTTGAAAGAGGTCTGGTAAATGGATCAATGGGTAATGTTGTTGATTTTGAGAAATACAGAAATAGAGATGGAATTGAATTTTTAAAAATTAAATTTGATGGCATTGAAGAAGTACAGCTAATTGGTCGTTGCTCTGCTAGGTTTTTGCTTGTAAAAGACTTATATGTTCGCCGTAAGCAGTTTCCTGTTTGCTTGGCATATGGGGTGACAATCCATAAATCGCAAGGTTTAAGTATAGACAGTGCATTGGTGAATATTGGCAGTTCTGTGTTCAAGGAGGGTATGGCATATGTGGCATTGTCACGAGTCAGAACTTTATCGGGATTGTACTTGATTGAGTGTGATGTCACAAACATTTGTGCGGATCTAGATTGTGTTAAGGAATACAATAGGTTAAGAAGAGAGTATGCGCCACATTTGCCTCAATATCCTTTGTTTGAGAAACGTGTGGTAGGCCAGAAACGAAGAAATGTGACCAATAGTAGAGAGGTTGTAGCAAAAAGACGAAAAGTCGATGAACCCGAAATTATAAGCAGAAAGAAAATGGATTCTGTTGAAGATGTTGTTGGTTTTCAATTTGAAAATAGTTCTGGTGTCAACTGCTATGCTAATGTAGTGGTTAATGTTGTCTTTTCTCTAGAAACTTTAAAAGAACAGATTGTGATCAATTCGGATCAAAGTTTTTGCTGTTTGTTGAATTCTGTGATAGAGAAATGTAGTACTGATAGAACAAAAATAGAAAGTGTGTCTGAAATTCGAAATCTGTTAGACAAATGTTCAGGTCAAACGCAATTCTCTCAAAATATTCAGCAAGATTGTCGGGAGTTTTTAATGTATATGCTTGATGTATTGCAAGATGAAGGTGTAGATGTAGATCATCTGTTTGGCCTTTCTTATCAATGGCAGCATGACTGCGAGAACTGTAGGGTATCAAGTACTACTAGTGTAGACTCAGAAAGATTTATATATTTAACTTTGCCAGACAGTAAATCAGTGTCCTTTAATAAGCTAGTAAAAGCAGCCGATCAAAACATGGAGTGTAGCCAATGTAAGTCTGCAATGCTGTCCACATTATTTCTAAGAAGTTATGGCCAGTATGTCATTTTAATGTTCCAACGATGTAGTCCTGATGGAACAAAATTGACAACTTTAATTAAAAATTTTGTGGCTTTGCAGTTGTCAATATCAGGAAGGACTTTTGTAACTGCAGCAATTATATATCATGACGGTCCTTCAACAACATCAGGACATTACACAGCTTATTTGAAGTCTGGAAATGGCTGGTCATTCTGCAATGATTCTGTTTTAACTTTGAAAAAAAGATTGCCTTTTGACCTTAAAAATTCTTACCTGGTGTTTTTACAACCAACATTTTAGGGAAGGAATCTCGGGATTTGCTCTGAGGAATTTCAAAAGGTTCTAATGGCTCCTACACTATTTGGCCTTGAGGATAAGTGTAGTACAGAGTGAGCAAGAAGGGTGAGATATTACTAGTACAGGATTGTGAAAGTGATCTTGGACGTTTTCTTTCTGAAAGTTGTGGAAAAAGAAAATGACGGGATTTGCTTAGAATAATTCCAAGAGTTATAAATGGCTCTTACACTATTTGGCCTTGAGGAGAAGTGCGGTAGAGAGGGAGAAGTCATTTATTGTATGTAACATATTTGTCAAAACGATGAAGCTTTTCTTTCAGAAAGTGGCGGGCAGAAAATAATAACAGCACAACAGAGTATAAGCTGTTCATAGGACATCCTTCGACGTCATGGAAAGTAAGTTACTTTTGAGGAGTTCTGATTTCTGATTGGTTATGTTATATGGGTTTTTTAAACATAATCATTTTGATTGTGTTTTTTTCCCCCGCTGTTATATGATGAATACCTTCAACTCACTGTTTTTAGTGAAATTTGATATATTCTAAGAACAGCAAAAATAAACCATTTAACATGTATAATTATTTCTGTACTTTGTATAGTGAATTTTAATTTGTACTCGTCTTGTCTCATGCTCACTCGTCTTTTACTACCTTCTATCAATCCTCTTTACATACTCACATTGCCTTTTGTTTTATTCTCTTTCACCCTTGTTCTCTAACTCCACTTATCTTTCAACCTTTGTTTCCCTATTCCAACTCTGCTTTTTTCTTTTCTCCCTTGCACCATTTTCCAGCTTTTAGACCCTCTGCTTCGCTTGTCTTTTCCATCTTTCCTCCCTTTGTTTTCTAAATTAAATATTTTTGGGTTCTCCTTTTTTGGTGCAATCAGTTAGTATAACTCACCCTCACTCATTTATCTTTCTTTGTTGCCTCACTCAGTCTGTATCTGACACTCTTTCCTTTACTTCCTCTGTTTCCTCTCTCCCTCACTCTCTTTTCCTTATTCACCCTTTCCTTATATAGTTTACCTTACTCACTTTCTTTTAGTAGCTTACACAACTTCAATTTAGTTTTCTCTTCTATCCTTCTTTTCTGTCACTGAAAGTATCTTCCTTTTTTTTCTCTTAGTAATTTACTCTATTACAATTTCTTTTTGTCTCTGTCTGTCTATCACCGTTTCTTTCTCTTTTTTTTTCTGCATGTTTATCTCTAACTTTATTTCTTTGTAAAATTGGATGATTTTCAATCTTTTCCCTTGTCTTTTCTAATTTTTAAATACATGTTTTAATATTTTTCAAATTTTTGTTCTTTCTTTTCTTTCTTTCACAGATTGAAAGTATAAAAATAACAAGTGACTAAGTTAACGACAATTATAAGGTAAGTGTTTTGTACTCTTTTCGTTACATCTCTATCACATTTAACTTCTATTAGTTCCACTGCTTCATTTCTTTAACCCTCAGTTTCCTGCCTTTGCTACTTCCCTCATTCCTTTTTCTATTACTTACTTACTCTACTCCTTCCACTCCTTTTCTCAGTCCCTCTGTTCTCATAGTTCCTCACTCCTGTTCAATCACTCTGTCTCTATTACTCTCACTGTCTCTGACTCATCACTCTTTCACTACTTGTTCATTATGCTTTCTCCCTGTAGTTCAAGCACACTATGTTATTTACATTTCTTTGCTGTTTCAATTATTCCTTTTCTGTCACTTCTTCTTTTCTGCTTTCTGTTTTTTCTCTCTGTTATTCCACATGTTTTAACCTTAGTCACTGTCATACATCTTGTTTTATTCCTATTGACTTTCGCTCACTGTTTTCTTAACACTTTCCCTCAGGGTTGTTCTTTTAGTCCGGTTCTATCCCTACCTCTCATTCCACATCCTTTACTGTTTTTCTTCTTAATTTGAACATTCACTCACATTCTCCAAGAAACTCTTGTTTATTATTCTTCTAATCTCCTTTTTTTCTTTCACTTCCTTATCTATTTTGTTTTTCTCAATTATACCCTCGTACATCTTTTCTTTGGTAAATAGATCTATTAAACAGTATCTCTGTGTTACTCCCTCTAGCTGTCTTTCTTTTAACATTACTCTCTGTTTCCTTCCCTTATACTCACTCTTCCTTTTTTTTTAAAAAACACAATTTCTGTTTCGCTTCCGGTTCGCGTACCGACGCGCGAACCGGGAAGCGAATCAAAAGAAATAGAGGTTGCCAGAGTGCTAAACATTCTAGCAATTTTTTATAAATGGGAGGTAGTTCTGAAAAGAACTTTTTTTATTTATTGTTTTTGTTGTTTTATATTTTTTTTATTATTTTTCTGAACATTTTTTTACTTTTTTTGTATTTTTTTAACGGTTTTATATTTGTTTTGGTTTTTTTTGGTGGGGGGAAACGAAAATCATTCATTATAAAGGGCTCAACAGGAGCAACAAAAAAAAGATAATTTACTTTCTGGGGCGTTTTGTACATTTATGATTTTCAATAGCTCTGTTGATTAGATTTATGCTACTCTCCCTATAGCAAATTAATTTGCAGCAAAAAATGCAGACTTGCCTTACGTTCCCGAAGTTCATCTGGATGTTTGGGACCGTCTCCCTCGCCTCTGGTCCCGTCACTGCCTGTTCGGTTGATGTACTGGCCACAGGAGGGGGTTTTTCCTGCAGGTCACGTACCTGCGCAGCACTATAATTTATAGGGTGCCACCTCTCCATGTGCCGATGCATGGTGTAATTCCCGAAGCTGTACTTTTTATCAGTCCCTCTGGACAGAACTTTGTCACAGATCAGACATGTGACGTAGCGGGCATTTACTTTTTTTGGCCCCGGGGAAATTTGTAGAATTGCCAGATATAACTATCCTTCACATGGGACCTCCTTGGCTCTTCACGCAAAAACTACCTCCTGTCTTGCTCCTCTTCCTCTTCTTCCTCTTCTTCCTCCTCTTGATTAAGGATGACCTGAGGAGGTGGTCCATCCTTTTTTGGTGGTGGTGGTGGATTGGCTCCAGCAGCTGCAGCTACAACACTTGCCATTTTAGAAAATATGGAAAGTAGGTCGTCCTCTCACAAAGATGAAAGTCAGAGTGAGGAAAAAAGGAGGGGTTTTCATCATTTGGGAAAAAAAATAGTTCTAAACCAATGAAAAGTGTTATTTACAGGTCACATGACCTGTTATGCTTACGTTACGTGTCCCGCTCCGCGTCCCGGATCGCTTCCGGGGAGCTGCGCTTCGCGCCTCGGTTCGCGTTCCGGAGCACTTCCGGGAGCGCTAACGCGGCGCGTCATAAGACGCATTACGCGGCAACGCGATACGTCGCGCTTACGCGACGCGCCCAGGATCGCTTCCGGGGAGCTGCGCTTCGCGCCTCGGTTCGCGCTCCGGAGCACTTCCGGGTGCGCTAACGCGGCGCGTCATAAGACGCATTATGCGGCAACGCGATACGTCGCGCTTACGCGACGCGTCACGATGTTGTTTTGTAACGCGGCAGTTGCGCTAACGGAACGTTTACCGGTTCGCGGACCGGGTCGCGGCAACAAATTGAGCTAACGGGAAGCTACCCGGTGCGCGGACCGGTAGCGAAACAAAAAAAAATTAAAAAAAAATATATACATAAAAAAATTATATTAAATACATATTAAATATATTTTTCCTTTAAAAAAAGAATACATTTAACAGCTTTTAATATTTGCTATTAAAAAACCATTGAAATTCACTGAAAAAACCATAGGTTATAGACCATATATAGTTAGGAATTAGCATTTACAAAACCTTGAAAATTCACTGAAAAAACCATAGGTTATACACCATATATAGTTAGGAATTAGCATTTACAAAACCTTATTTTACTCACACAAAACCATTGAAATTCGCATATATAGTTAGTTGCACTAACTATATATCGCGCACCCGCAATCCACTGCTGATCATGTCACATATTACATCATTCATGACATGGTCAGTGACATCACTGATGACATCACTGATGACATCTCAAATGACATCACTGATAACATCACTGATGACATCTCAAATGACATCACTGATGACATCTCAAATGACATCACTGATGACTACATCCAGTGACTGTATGTTTCTGTAAAGTTAAAATATGTCTTACATATTGAAGAATGAGTGGATTTATAAGTGTCTGGATGAAGGATTTAGTAGGTGCATGACTGACTGTATGAGTGAGTGATTAAATGTGTCTCACTGAGTGCATGGGTTAGTGACTAAACTGTCTTAATTTGTGCATCATTATGTCTGTTGTTCTGTAAACTGCTGCATGTGTTAATCATTAGCTATATGATTAACTATATGGGTTATTGATTGGTTGCCCAAGTATTTGTATGGGAGACTGAGAGTGTGTATGGGTGGCTGGGAGGTGTATGACTCTGTGCATAGATGTGTGAGCAGTTGATTCACTAGATGTATGGGTTCAAAAGTGCATGTGGAAACATCTGTATGGGCGGTTGACTGTGTGCATGAGTGTATTGGTGAGTGAATGGATATCTCAGTGCTACATGTCAAAGTAAGTACATATGTAAGTACAGTAAGTACATATGTAAAACACAGTACATGTGACAGTTGACATATATAAATAAATGTGCATAACAGCCAGTGAATGTGTGAGTGGCTGTATGGATCATTGTGAACTTGTATCCAGGATTGTATAAGAGAGTAAATATGTGTTAGTATATGTTTGAATAAGTAAGGGTTGTATAACTGTATAGTTGAGAAAATGGAGGTGTGATTGATTCTTTGCATGACTGACTAGGTGTGTGTGTAACTTCATGGATGAGTGACCGTCTGTGAGTGTCTGTTTACACTGAGTGTATCTAAGGTTATATTAGAGTCTGAAGAGGTTCATCGCATTATCACATGAATGATGTCATCAGTGATGTGATCAGTAATGTGAAATGAGATGTTATCAGTGATGCCATCAGTGATGTCATTTGAGATGTCATAGGTGATGTCATCAGTGATGTCATTTGAGATGTTATCAGTGATGTCATCAGTGATGTCACTGACCATGTCATGAATGATGTAATATGTGATATGATCAGCAGTGGATTGCGGGTGCGCGATATATAGTTAGAATCCACTTCGGAAGGCACACCGGAGGCCTATAAATGCATGAGCAAACAGGGGAAGGTGAGCAAGCAGTGATTGTGCGTCATTACGAAATGCCTATGAAAAAGAAGGAGAAACTTCGAAACGCGTCGGCATGGGAACTGCAAGGTCGGAAAGGAATTGCGCTTTGAAATTGTTAATAAAAGGTGTTACCTATCTGTTGTGGAGTGCGCCCTCGAGACAGGAGAAACTTTTGGGAACTAGTATTCGCGGCCCTCTCTGGCGGTAGGAGGGTTGCACCACCCAAGGAGCGAAGGTGGGACTGCTGGATGGAAGACAGCTTCTACCCAAACTGCAGGCACAGCAGAGCAATGATTAAGATTGTGGAATCCCTTTCTGAGGCCCACTGGAGGGCATTATTTGTCCCTTTATTATCGTAACTGAACACAGAACTTACTGAGCTTTGAAATTGTTAATAAAAGGTTACCTATCTGTTGTGGAGTGCGCCCTCGAGTAAGGAGAAACTTTTGGGAACACACATATATATATATATATATATTACCTACTGGCGGTCGCCAGTAGGTATATATAGTTAGGATTTTTTCTCTATGGGTTTTTTGAAAATTCTATGTCTAATAACTTTGGCGTTTGTGGACGGAATTGGCTGAAATTTTCAGGAAAATGGCACATTTTGTTTCTGAGCAGCCCCTGAAAATTTTGGGGGGGTTCGTCAAGGGGGGGCCGAGAAAAAAGGGGGGTCCCAAAACGCGTTTTTCCCATGTTAATTTCCATAGGGCGGTTGGCCTCACTTTTAGCCCGAACGGCTGAATGGATTTGCACGAAACTTGGCAAAATTGTAGGGACTGGTAGCCCGATGTGCCTTTTGTAGGTCTCAATATATGTGCTCCAGTGGATTTTGAGAAATTAACGTTTAAAAAAAGATATATATCTGTAACAGCGGACCGGTTAGCGCTCTGGTTCGCGGACTTTTCGCGCAACGGAGCTTTGTGAAGCGAAGCTGATTGGTTCTCCGGCGTCTGTCAACATTCCAAACAGTCCGTAGCGGCCGCCATCTTGTCTCTCGGTAGGATCGAGAGACAAGAGGAGGCCAAAGCGAAGGGGCAAATGACCATAAGGGGGCATAGTACATTGTCGCTCACCCCCTAGGTTTGATGTGGAGGTTTTAAAAGGGCCCCGCGGGGCAAAAAAAAATAAAAATAATAATAATCGAACAGCTGAATGGATTTGCACGAAACTTGGCAAAATTGTAGGGACTGGTAGCCCGATGTGCCTTTGCTAGATCTCAATATATGTGCTCCAGTGGATTTTGAGAAATTAACGTTCAAAAAAAGGTATATATCTGTAACAGCGCACCGCTTCGCGTACTTTTCGCGTTACGGAGCTTTGCGAAGCGAAGCTGATTGGCTCTCCGGTGTCTGTAAACATTCCAAACAGTCCGTAGCGGCCGCCATCTTGTCTCTCGGTAGGATCGAACAGCTGAATGGATTTGCACGAAACTTGGAAAAATTGTAGGGACTGGTAGCCCGATGTGCCTTTGCTAGGTCTCAATATATGTGCTTCGGTGCATTTTGAGAAATTAACGTTCAGAAACAAGATATATATCTGTAACAGCGCTCCGCTTCACGGAGATAAAATTATATGTGTATTACCTAGCTGTTGCTTTTGTTGATTATTTTTTATTTTTTTTTATTTTTTAAGGATTGTTTATTGTGTTTCATAATTTATTAAACTTTCTAACGCGGCGCGTCATATGACGCATTACGCGACAACGCAGGTCCAGAATATAGTCAAAATGTCTCCACCAACCAGCGGACGGCACACAACCCCTTTCAGCAGGCTAAATAGTTCTGTTAAATGACAACAGAAGGGACAGGCAACAAGAACCATCAGTCAAAGAGGGGAGGGCAAGTTCTTCTCTACCGGGTCACGTTGGAGCGCTACCGGAACTGATCGAATTGGTAGTCTACAGTGTTTCTGGATGTTTCAGACTGAAGCTGGCGTTAGCATGAGAGCACCACCATTTCGTAGCTCCGTCGTGGCCATTCCACGAGCAATCATGCTAGGCGCTCCCCACCAGAAGCCTGCGGGAGTCGGGGGCCCCCAAGACTTTTGTAGAATCTTCAAGGATGAGGGGACGCTTTCGAGAATGGAGCCCAAGCTCTAGCAGACAAGCGTCCGAGTTCCAAGGTGTCGCAGGCCCATTTAGTGGACCACGCCCAAATCTGAAGAGATGGCCGCCATTTTGAGAGTCCTGTGGCAGCCGCCTATCGCTGCACCGCAAGAGCGGGAGCAACTCAAGTACATGGTGAGCGAGACGCTGTAGTCGAAAGAGCGGGCGGTAAACAGCTGAATAGCGGAAGAGGCACAGTGTAGCAAAAGCGGGCTGAATGGCAAATGAAACGGAAAAGGGGTGCCCCACTACAGCGTGTCTTTAGGTGAAACGGATTGTGGGACAAGGTGAAGAATGGAAGAGTCACCAAAAGGAAAAAAGTTCCGCTTGACCCCGGGAGCCGGCCACCTATGTCGGGGGCGATCTCAGGCCACACCAGGGCAACACGACTTGGGGAGGGGGCCGGAGCCAAGCGCCCCCTCCGAGTCCGCGACATGACACCGTCCCTCGGGGGCCTCCGTCAAGCGGTTCAGGGTGGCACCGCATCACAACAGCCCCCACTTACTTTAAGAATAGTGAAGATGAAGCAATTGCAAATAGGCTTCAGACAATGTTACAAGCACTCCTCAAAACTTTGAACTTTCAGAGTGCATGAGTTGGGACAGCGAGGGGTGATTTGGTTTCTCGGATTTGGTTTCTCGGACTGTTTTTCTGGTCTCTCACCACTGGCATACTTTAACGTTTTCTTGTTTCTAGGACATTAATAGGTTTTATCATTACGTTATGTTATCGTTTCTTTGTTTGTTGTTTAATAAAAGTTCATGTTCATCAGTGGCCTACTGATTTTCGTTTTCCTATTTTTTTCTTTCCAGGTTGTTTCATGGTAAAGTTTCTGTTAACAGGATACAGTGATCACTTCGTTATTATTGCATATGTCCTTTTCACTAGGGGTGCTCTCTGGTCGGGCCAGATGACGTATCTCTAGTAAATGGTCCGGGTGAAAAAGGTGCATCAATCAGTGGGGAGTAGATAGGCATGACAGATTACAACGGGGGAGAAAGGTCCGCATTACGTACCCTTTCACTACTTGCAAAGATTTTCCTACGTTTATTTGCAAACAGGGAATACCTCCAAAAAGAACTAATTCCCAAACAGTCAATGTTCGGACAATCAATCAATCAATGAGGAATGAAATAGGTACGACGTGTTAAAGGCTTGCGTTACCTACCCTTCACTATCTGCAAAGGGAGAGAGAATATTCCTATTCTTCCTCGTTTGCAGGTAGAGAAGATCCTTAAGAGAATTAACTTCGAACAATTCAATGCTCGATTGAAAAAATCAACAAGGGGTACTGTGAACACAAATGAACGCCGCTTATGTACATACGCATTGCTATTTTCAACAGGTTGTTCCTAATGTTTCTATTTTAGCGAGGTCAAAAAGAGATCCCATTAGTGGCCTACTGATTTTGCTCGATTCCTTTTGTTTTTTTACACGATTTTTCGCTATCTGCAAAGACTAAACAGAGTATTGCGACTCTGTGCTTGTTTGTAAATAGAGAATGAACCAAAGAGAACAATCAATCAAATGGAGAGAGAAGCAGGCACGACGTATTACAAAGGGGGCAAAGGGCTGCGTTAACTACCCTTCACTATCTGCAAAGAGAGAGTACTCCTAATAGAAATGAGGGGTGGGGGGCAGCATTCAAAGCAGATCAGTGTGCATAAACACAAAAATGTTTTTACTTACCACGTACTTGACATTCGACAGCTTATGATATTTGCTATTAAAAAACCATTGAAATTCACTGAAAAAACCATAGGTTATAGACCATATATAGTTAGGAATTAGCATTTACAAAACCTTGAAAATTCACTGAAAAAACCATAGGTTATAGACCATATATAGTTAGGAATTAGCATTTAAAAAACCTTATTTTACTCACACAAAACCATTGAAATTCCATATATAGTTAGTTGCACTAACTATATATCGCGCACCCGCAATCCACTGCTGATCATGTCACATATTACATCATTCATGACATGGTCAGTGACATCACTGATGACATCACTGATGACATCTCAAATGACATCACTGATGACATCTCATTTGACATCATTCTTGTGCTAATACGATAAACCTCTTCAGACTCTAATATAACCTTAGATACACTCAGTGTAAACAGACACTCACACACTGCCACTTATCCATGGAGTTACTCACACACCCAGTCAGTCATGCAAAGAAACAATCTCACCTCCATTTCTTCAACTATACAGTTAAACACACCTTACTTATTGAAACATATACTAACACATATTTACTCTCTTATACAATCCCTGATACAAGTTCACAATGATCGATACAACCACTCACTCATTCAGTGGCTCTCATGCACAGTTATTTATATATGCCAACTCTCACATGTACTGTGTTTTACATATGTACTTACTATGACATGTAGCATTGAGATATCCATTCACTCATCAATACACTCATGCACACAGTCAACTGCCCATGTAGCTGTTTCCACATGCACTCTTGAACTCATACACCTAGTGAATAAACTGCTCACACATCTATGCATAGAGTCACACACCTTCCAGCCACCCCCACACAAACTCAATCTCCCATAGAAATACTTGGGCAACCAATTAATAACACATATAGCCTCTCGTATAGCTAATGATCAACACATGCAGCAGTTTACAGAACAACAGACATAATGATGCACAAATTAAGACAGTTTAGTCACTAACCCATGCATTCAGTGAGACACATTTAATCACTCACTCATACAGTCAGTCATGCACCTACTAAATCCTTCATCCAGACACTTATACATCCACTCAAGACATATTTTAACTTTACAGAAAAGTACAGTCACTGGATGTTGTCATCAGTGATGTCATCAGTGATGTCATTTGAGATGTCATCAGTGATGTCATCAGTGATGTCACTGACCATGTCATGAATGATGTAATATGTGACATGATCAGCAGTGGATTGCGGGTGCGCGATATATAGTTAGTGCAACTAACTATATATGGAATTTCAATGGTTTTGTGTGAGTAAAATAAGGTTTTTTAAATGCTAATTCCTAACTATATATGGTCTATAACCTATGGTTTTTTCAGTGAATATATATATATATATATGTATGTATATATATATATATATATATACATACATATATATATATATATATATATATATATATATATATATATATATATATATATATTTATATATATATGTATATATATATAAATATATAAGGGAATGTCGATCCAAAGAAAGACCAGAGGACACAGCGGGGTACTCTATCGCAGACCTTTATTCACCGTGGCTGACTGGCATAATGCATTTCGGCAAACGCCTTCTTCAGATGCCTTTCTCCACCAGGTGTCACTCACTCACTCCTATATATATATGTCAGAAAGGGTTCCCCACTCGATAAATCCAAGGAAACACAAAGACTCGGACTCCAGGGTCCGTGTTTGTAAATCGCTTATTGGCGACGTGTTTCGACCAGGCGGTCTTCTTCGTTAGCCAGTCACATAAACACACAATCACCATTTTAAAGTGCACCAAGGAAGTAGTGGAAACTGACATAGGACCACATCCCAAACCAAACTACAGGAATAGTTAAAACTACAGATGAAGTGGAAGAAAGACTCAGTAGTGCGATGGCCTGTAAAAGCTTGTGCTTAGTGTTAAATGAGAGCAACATTTCATTACTTCAAATACATTAGAAAATGTACACATTGGTAACTCAGTCGATTAAACTAAATCCAATTACGTTCTGGCCAAGTGGCCTGTGTAAATGAGTCCGAAGCACTGAATACATAAATTATAATTTTGCACAGAATCGAGTCAAAAACATCATCGGTGTAGGCCAAGTGGCCATGTGTCTCCTCTTGGCAGGAAGGATATAATACATGTCAGAAATTTAGTAAATACATTTCTCAAGTGGAAAGAGGGAGGGAAATAAAATAAAAGAGAAAATACAAAGAGAAAAACAGTATCTTCGTCCCGGCCAAGTGGCCAAATAAACTAACCAGTAGGGATAGTTTATGCGCTAAAACCATAACGCTACCTCTGTATATGTTATCAAACTGCCAAGAGACTAATTCTAATTTGTATGTTTGGGAGGTGGGGCTCAGTCACGGGGAGTGAGGGGGTTGTCGGGCTAGAAACGCCAATCCGTAGATATGGCTAGATTAAAACAAATAGTGCTAAAATGAATCTTTTAGCGCTGTGATTAGTGCAAGAGGTGAACCCTATACTAACTGTTGACAGCCTATTCAGACCTACATCAGAAGATATAGACCTGGGTGTGATTGTGCAATTAAAACATGGGGTACAAGTAGAGTGCAATAGAGGGAATGGGGAAAATTTAACCAAAGAGACATAGTGATGGGTTACTCACCGTGTGTGAGCTACCCCATGTGCAGGACCGGGTAGGTCGTGATGAGGTCGCCTTCTCTAAGCTCTACTGTGAAGCTCCTAACTCCACATCTATCAACAGAGAGGGCCCTCTCTGATAAGATAGTGTGTGTGGGACGTCGCAAACACAAAAGCTGGGGATGGGAATGAGAAGAGGGTCAGTTGCAAAGGTTAGGTAAGATAGTATAAAGGCCTAACATAGGGTCTTCAGACAATATGCACATGTAACTCCTCATCCTCATTCATGCCAAAGGGGTTTCTTGAATCCAGACGAATGATGTACTGGGATTCCAGGATACGTAGCTGCTTTAGTCTGTTACCCCCTCTCGGATTTGCAGGAATTCTGTCAATGCCAAAGAAAGAAAAATTATTAACATCACTGTCATGGAAGCGCAACCAGTGGCGTGCAGTGGCATAACTCATGTCAACATTCTTTATCGCCCTCATATGTTCCAATATGCGTTTCTTTATTGGGAAGATGGTGCTCCCAATGTAAAACTTAGAGCATGGGCAAACAATCACGTACGCACAAAAGTCAGTATTACAATTCATGAATTTCCCAATTCGTTCACTTTTGCCTGTAGGAAGGGGATATGACTTGATATTCTTGCTAGTGGTACAGGCTTTGCACTTGCCACTTTGGAAAAGCCTTTCTGTTCCTTTAGCCAATTCTTTTTCTTTTTAGGTGCCTTGAAGTAGCTTCTCACTAGCATGTCTCTCAAAGACCGTGCCTTTCTGTACGTCACCTAGGGTTGTCTGTTAATCGTTTTGCCTATGACCGGATCACTCTTGACAATGTGCCAGTGCTTCTTTAATATCTCACGCACTCTGCCTGCTTCTACGTTATAATTGGTTATCAACCTGACATTGTTAGATCCCAGGCTCTCTGTAGCTCTCCCTTTCTTTTTGGTCAAGAGTGTCTCTCTATTCCTGGCTTTGGCTTTTTCTTTGGCAACCAGCAGTACCTGGTCTGAATAACCCCTAGCCTTGAATCTCTGTGTCATGGTGGCCTGTTCTTTCTCAAATGCAGCCTCTGAGCTGAAATTACGCTTAGCCCTCAGGAATTTCCCATAGTGGATGCTATCCTTGAGACTATTAGGGTGGTGACTTCTAGCATGTAAGATGCTGTTGCCCGCGGTGGGTTTCCTGTATAGGCTGGTTTGGATGGCACCTTCCATGATTTTCACTTTAACATCTAGGAAGTCCATTTCAGTTTGGTCTGTTTTGTTGGTAAACTTCAGATTAACCTCATTCTTATTGAGGCAGGCAAGGAATTTGTTCAACTCTAATTTGGAACCATCCCAAATCAGGAAAATATCGTCAATGTACCTGGTGTAAAAGGCAATGTGACATGTGAGTTACAAATGGGGGTGGGGTCGCACACTACTCACACACCGGCGGTGTCGCCCCTAAGGACTCTGGTCAATGTAGTAAAGTGTTTGCGATACATCATCTTTTGATCTTCTGCTATCTTCGCTGTCTTCGCCATCCCTGGACACGTGTTTCAGGGTATTACCCCTCATCAGCAGGGATAGGCAGTGTACTGGGGTTGCCGATGGCTGCCAATATCTGCCAGGTATAATACCACTCAGGCGCGTAGGTGCGGGATCCCAGGCTCGTCAGCCCGCTGCTCAAGGGAGCTTTAAAGTTACAAATGGGGGTGGGGTCGCACACTACTCACACACCGGCGGTGTCGCCCCTAAGGACTCTGGTCAATGTAGTAAAGTGTTCGCGATGCAGCATCTTTTGATCTTCTGCTATCTTCGCTGTCTTCGCCATCCCTGGACACGTGTTTCGGGGTATTACCCCTCATCAGCAGGGATAGGCAGTGTACTGGGGTTGGCGATGGCTGCCAATATCTGCCAGGTATAGTACCACTCAGTCGCGTAGGTGCGGGATCCGAGGCTCGTCAGCCCGCTGCTCAAGGGAGCTTTAAAGTTACAAATGGGGGTGGGGTCGCACACTACTCACACACGGGCGGTGTCGCCCCTAAGGACTCTGGTCAATGTAGTAAAGTGTTAGCGATGCATCATCTTTTGATCTTCTGCTATCTTCGCTGTCTTCGCCATCCCTGGACACGTGTTTCGGGGTATTACCCCTCATCAGCAGGGATAGGCAGTGTACTGGGGTTGCCGATGGCTGCCAATATCTGCCAGGTATAGTACCACTCAGGCGCGTAGGTGCGGGATCCCAGGCTCGTCAGCCCGCTGCTCAAGGGAGCTTTAAAGTTACAAATGGGGGTGGGGTCGCACACTACTCACACACCGGCGGTGTCGCCCCTAAGGACTCTGGTCAATGTAGTAAAGTGTTCGCGATGCATCATCTTTTGATCTTCTGCTATCTTCGCTGTCTTCGCCATCCCTGGACACGTGTTTCGGGGTATTACCCCTCATCAGCAGGGATAGGCAGTGTACTGGGGTTGCCGATGGCTGCCAATATCTGCCAGGTATAGTACCACTCAGGCGCGTAGGTGCGGGATCCCAGGCTCGTCAGCCCGCTGCTCAAGGGAGCTTTAAAGTTACAAATGGGGGTGGGGTCGCACACTACTCACACACCGGCGGTATCGCCCCTAAGGACTCTGGTCAATGTAGTAAAGTGTTCGCGATGCATCATCTTTTGATCTTCTGCTATCTTCGCTGTCTTCGCCATCCCTGGACACGTGTTTCGGGGTATTACCCCTCATCAGCAGGGATAGGCAGTGTACTGGGGTTGCCGATGGCTGCCAATATCTGCCAGGTATAGTACCACTCAGGCGCGTAGGTGCGGGATCCCAGGCTCGTCAGCCCGCTGCTCAAGGGAGCTTTAAAGTTACAAATGGGGGTGGGGTCACACACTACTCACACACCGGCGGTGTCGCCCCTAAGGACTCTGGTCAATGTAGTAAAGTGTTCGCGATGCATCATCTTTTGATCTTCTGCTATCTTCGCTGTCTTCGCCATCGACATGTGAGGTTGGTATTCTCATCGGACCATAGAACTTGTTCCTCCCACCAACCCATCAACATGGAGGCAAAACTAGGAGCAAAGCAACTTCCCATAGCCGTGCCCACCTCTTGTTTGAACCAAGTATCCTCGAAACAGAAAGAAATTGTTCAATAAACAAAATTCTAACATTTCAAGCAGCATTTCAGTTTGTTGTAGAAAGAAGACAGATCTATCCCTCAAGAAATGTTTACATGCCTTCAAGCCATCAGCGTGTCTGATACACGTATACAATGAGAACACGTCTACTGTAACCAACCAGAAACTGTCCTCCCATCTGATCCCATCTATCTTAGTAATGAAATCCGTACTGTCCCTACAATATGATGGGAGGTTGAGGCCATAGGGAAAAAGAAAAGTATCTAGAAAAATGGATATGCTTTCGGGAAGAC
This sequence comes from Lissotriton helveticus, assembly GCF_964261635.1. NCBI lineage: Eukaryota > Metazoa > Chordata > Amphibia > Caudata > Salamandridae > Lissotriton > Lissotriton helveticus. Next base: position 1,993,653,698 of record NC_136059.1, on the reverse strand, counting down.
TGCCATTGGCAGAAACAATGGGTCTACCAGGTGGGTCTGTATCCTAGTGGACTTTTGGCAACATGTAAAAACAAGGGGAGACTGGCTGTTTTACACATAAAAATCTGAATTCTGACTCCTCTAACAGATTCCTTTCTCTCACCAACCCTGTAGTTTCTCATGGTAGGTTGTGATGCTAGCGACATATTCCTCTCTGTTGGATCTCCTGTAGTTCCCTGATAATTCTAGTTGTCTGTTCGCCTCCTGTTTGTACAGATTCACATCCCACAAGACAACATTACCACCTTTGTCTGATGGCTTTATTATACAACAGGGGTCTGCGTTGAGAGTGCCAAGGGCTTTCCTCTGGTCTGTCGTGAGATTATGTGCATGTCTGTTTTTGCTATTCTCCCAGAGAAATAGAAGATCTTTAGCAACAATGTCATGAAATGTCTCTAAGTTGTCATGTGGCGTGATGGGATTGAAGGTAGATTTGGGTCTGTGATTTGTCACACTTCGTCCTCCTAAAGACAAGCCCATCCTGTCAAGTATCTCAGAGTCACTCAAACCACTCACATCCTCACCACACAATTCCATAGCACTTGCCAGACTCTCAACATCCTGTATGCTTAAGACATTTGACACCTGTGTGCTCCAACCTGTATCATTGCTCCTCTGTTCTAGAGCCCGTTTTTTCTTTAACATAAACATTTTCATTAACTTCACTTTACGCACAAAAAGAAAGACATCAATTCTAGTTTGGCTGTAATCGAAATTGGCCATTGGGCAAAAACTCAAGCCCAACTCCAATACCGATCTCTCAGCCATATATAGATATATACACATCACTCGAGTTGCTCCTTCTGTCTCCCCACGCCCATGGCAGGCTGATCGTCAGATGACGCCGAAGCGCACCAACTTCGAAATTCTCCCAAAATTGCCAAAGAAGGCGATCACACAAGAGGGTATATTTCACCACCAGGTCTTATTTAATCTCAGTAACACGTTTCGCCTGTCCCAGCAGGCTTGCTCACACAGTGTATAAAAACCTGTCCAAAATGGCCGCTGTGTTCACAAACGTTTTAGGACTATCCAAATGAAGTCCTCTTTTCTCTGCCTTGTAATTGACAGTATATACATAATTCAACCCCACACTTCAGTGTGTGAGCAAGCCTGCTGTGACAGGCGAAACGCATTACTGAGATTAAATAAGACCTGGTTGTGAAATATATCCTCTTGTGTGATTGTCTACTTTGGCAAATTTGGGAATTTTGGCAGGGGGCATGTTTGCAGAGTGCTACAAGGAGGGGGCGTGGGCTCCGGCATGATGCAGGTCTTTTATCTTATTTTATTTTTAAGAAGGGGGGCTGTGTAGCCCCCCTTCTTTTTCTAATTTATTGGCCCTGGGGAGCCCATCCCCCCAGGGCCTAACCCCTAGTTAAAAAAAATTATTATTATTTGGAAGGGGCTGCGTGGCCCCACTCCCGAGGCCTTAATCAGCCCCGCGGACCCCATCCCCTGGGGCATGGCCTTTTTCATTCTTTTATTCTTTTGGAGGGGGGCTGCGTTGCCCCCCTCTAATGGCCCCAGGGACCCCATCCCCCGGGGCCGGCCTTTGTTTTTTAAATTGTATTTTCATATTTTTTTTAATTTGGGGGAGGAGGGCCGCGTGGCCCCCTCCCGGGCGACTTGTAGTGCCCATTTGTAGTGCCACTCAGGAGCCGGCATTGCTTTTCCATATGGGGAGCTGCTAAGTTGCAGCTCCCCGTATGGAAAAGCAATTTGGTTTGCATTTTGAAAGAGAGAGCAGGTTTCCCTGCTTGCTCTTTCAAAATCCAAACCAACTTTGCTATGGCAGGGTGGGAGCAGCGAGGCTCCTGCCCTGCCATAGCAAACTACAGTGTCCTGTAGTCGGCACCCCGGGACCCTGGGGGGTGGCGGTCCCCAGGGCCATCAAGGGCTCCTGAAGGGGAGCCGCACAGCCCCCATCCCAACATTTTCAAAGCCCCAGGGGCTGGTGTTCCCCGGGGCTTGGGGGTCCATAATGGATCCCCAAATTTAAAGACTTAGTGCCCCGTAAGGTGGCGCTCTCTGGGGCATGTGGGGATGCTCAAGCCCCCCACACAGGTTTATTCATAAAAAATAGCCCAGAGGGTGGCGGTCCCCGGGGCAGTGGGGGCTGTGTGCCCCAACTACACAATTATTTCTTTCAAGCCCCGGGGGGAAGCAGTCCCCAAGAATGGGGGGGCTTGGATGCCCCCGGGGCTGTGTGGGGGTCATGAACCCCCGCATATAATGTCATAAAGCCATGGGGTGGTGGTCCCCGGGGCTTGGGGGGCCTTTGAACCCCCCCCACCCATGTATTTTGAAACCCCGGGGTGGCGGTCCCCGGGGCTTGGGGAGAGCTGAGAGCCCCCCACATATTTCAGAAAAGCCCCGAGTGGTGGCAGTCACTGGGGGGCCCCCCATTACATTAAACATATTGCCCCCGGGACTTGCCCCGGGGGCTAATTAGCAACTAAGCGTGGGAGCCTGCGCTTCATTTTTTTTTTGCGGCCGGATGCACGGACCCTACGTGCATCTCGGGATTTAAAAATATATATATTTTGTTGCCCTTGGGGGTCCATGTGGGACCCCCTGAGCAGGCCTAGGGGGTCAGGGTGTTTCTACCCTGCCCCCTTTTTGCGTTTTGCGCACCTGTATGACTGATTTCTTGTGCCTCAGTTCTAAAGAGGTACAAAAGGGGGTGGTAATGGACGGAGCATCTGAACCAATCAAACACTCACACCCAGTCAAAAGATCTGGGTTTAATCCATCACCGTTCTTTAGCCCACTCTGCCACCCCAGTTCAGACATAGCTATATGCAAATCAGTCTGACCCTGTGCCTCATGGGAACAGTCCAGCCCGAACTGCCAAGCCATGCCTTCCCTGGACCGGAAACAAGCTTCCGAGGACCGGTTTCTGGCATTGCAGCCGTCTTCAGCCCGGCTTGCTTTTGATTTTCTCCGCAACTACTGAATGGATTTACACCATTTAACAAAAAGGGTTCTTTTTGAACCAAGAACTACCTCTTTGCCAAATTTGTTGTAATTCCGTTCAGCAGTTCGGGCTGTAGCCGTGTCTAAAGTTTCCTATGGAAAATTGCATGGGGAAAACATGTTTTAGGACCTCCCTTTTTTCTCGGCCCCTGCTTGCCGAATCACCCTGACATTTTCAGGATAGGAGCAGACCGGAGCGCCCCACGAGTTTTAAAATTTTTGCAAAGATTCATCAACCGGCACCAAAGTTATTGGAAATAGAATGTTGTGAATTTCCTATGGAAAATAGATCCTAACTATAACTACCTACTGGCGACCACTGCTGCAAAGTTCACTCTTCAAGATAAAGCGGCAGTTGCATAGAATTATGGGAGTTGTGGTCCTTCAACACATAAGAAAACAATAAACTAATGTTCAAGCAAAGGGAAACACAGATTTAATGAATACTGTTTGTTCTAAGGATTTAACCTGATGAGAAACAAAAGCATGTACTCACCTTTGCTACACAAAAACGAACATGGAGATAAAGAACTAACTGCCTCTTTAAAAATTGGAAAGGAATGGACTTTGTCCTTTTTCAATGTTGTTAGTTACATTTTTTAAATATGCTAACGAACCCACCAGGACACAGTGGCATATGATGAAGACTCAGCCGAGTAGAAACGCATAATGCCTGAATGCCTATTTTGCGTCAAATAAAGAAATTGCTGAGCACGTTTGGAGTAAACTGTTTTCATGCTGCAAGGGCAGTGTGGGTTCGTTTGGAGTATATATATATATAAATATAAATATATATATAATATATATATATATATATATATATATATATATATATATATATATATATATATATATATATATATATATATATATATACATTACCTACTGGCGGTCGCCAGTAGGTATATATAGTTAGGATTTTTTCCCTATGGGATTTTTGAAAATTCTATGTCTAATAACTTTGGCGTTTGTGGACGGAATTGGCTGAAATTTTCTGGAAAATGGAACATTTTGTTTCTGAGCAGCCCCTGAAAATTTGGGGGGTGTTCGTCCAGGGGGGGCCGAGAAAAAAGGGGGGTCCCAAAACGTGTTTTTAACATTGAGTTTTCCATAGGGCGGTTGGCCTCACTTTTAGCCCGAACGGCTGAATGGATTTGCACGAAACTTGGCAAAATTGTAGGGACTGGTAGCCCGATGTGCCTTTTGTAGGTCTCAATATATGTGCTACAGTGGATTTTGAGAAATTAACGTTCAAAAAAAGATATATATCTAGAGCCGCGCCTGGAGCGCTCCCCGGTACGCGTACCGGGGAGCGCTTCAGGCGCGCCACGCGACTTGCACACGGCAAGCTGATTGGTTCTCGGGTGTCTGTAAACATTCAAAACAGTCCGCAGCGGCCGCCATCTTGTGTCTCGGTAGGATTGAGACACAAGAGGTGGCAAAAATCAAAGGGGGAAATGAGCAAGAGGGGGCAGGGTACACACCCCCTGACCCCCTAGGTTTCATGTGGGGGCCATAAAAGGCTCCCGCGGGTGAAAAAAAAAATTTAAAAAAATTCGATTTTCGCGGGGGTGAGCGCCCAGTACGCGCACCGGGGAGCGTACGGGGGAGCGTACCATGGAGATTAAAAATGACAGACTTTTAAAAAAATAAAGCTTCTTTTTAAAAATTGGAGGTAGTTCTGAAAATAACTTTTTTTTGATTTTGTTGTTTTATATTTTTTTTTTTGTTTTTGTTGTTTTATATTTTTTTAGACTTTTTAAAACAATTTTATATTTTTTTTGGATTTTTTTCAAGGGAAAAACAAAACCAAGGATTCCAAAACTGCTCAACAGGAGCAAAAAAATTTGAAAATTTAGGGACTGGAAGAGCAGCGGTGTTGCTGTTTCTTTAGGGCAATCAGTTCAACACTCTGCTCCCCATAGCAGAGCAGTTCGTCACACTCTTTGCACAAAAATTTGATGCCCGCAAACACCGGCTGAATGTTAGGAACCATTGTTCCACGGGGTGGTCCCGAAGGTGTTGCTCCACCAGTGGAGGTGCTGCCGCCATCTGTGGGTACATTCCGTGCCAGCTCTCTGACACTCTCCCTGGCAAAGTTGTTAGGGTGTCTTCTTTTCACATGCCGGATCAAATTAGCATTCCCAAAACTATATTTTTTCAGAGGATTGCCTCTGGATAAACTACTCCCACATATTTTGCATGTTACTTTGGGAGCGTTGACTTTTTTCTGTCCTTCTGGGATTTCGTAAAATTTCCAGATGAAATGGGTTTTTTTCTTTTGCTGAGGAGGGTCCTCATCTAAAAATCCCTCTGAATCACTGCTGGATGATTCTCTTGCAGCCATTGCTGGAGATCAGAAAAGTAGGAGATAGAGTAGACACAACAGCTCTTGCTCTCTCCAAGTACAAAGCAATAGTGAGAGAAATGGGTGGGTTTCACACAATTTGGAAAAAAAAAAGTTCTGAACCAATGAAAAGTGTTATTTTAAAGTCACATGGTTTGACGCGCTTACGCTACGCGCCCCGGGGCGCGTCCCGGGCGTGTATCGTAAGCGCATCGGGGCGCTTACGTTGCGCGATCGTATGCGCTTCCGGGTGCGCTTACGCGGTGCGTGGCGGCTACGCGATACGTCACGATGTTGTTTTCGTTCTCGGCAATAGCGCTTCCGGGACGCGCAATAGTACGCGCCCCGGGGCGCGCCGCAAGATTGCGCTTACCCGTGCGTTCACCTGTCCGCGCCCCGGGAGCGCACTAAAAATAATATTAAAAAAAAATAAAAAAATTATAAAATATAAAATTAGATTTAAAATGTATTATTTTTATAAAGATTTGCTATTAAAAAACCTATGAAATTCACTGAAAAAACCATAGGTTATAGACCATATATAGTTAGGAATTAGCATTTACAAAACCTTGAAAATTCACTGAAAAAACCATAGGTTATAGACCATATATAGTTAGGAATTAGCATTTAGAAAACCTTATTTTACTCACACAAAACCATTGAAATTCCATATATAGTTAGTTGCACTAACTATATATCGCGCACCCGCAATCCACTGCTGATGATGTCACATATTACATCATTCATGACATGGTCAGTGACATCACTGATGACATCACTGATGACATCTCAAATGACATCACTGATGACATCACTGATGACATCTCATTTGACATCAATGACCACATCACTGATGATATCATTCATGTGACAATACAATGCATCTCCTCACATTTTAATATAACCTCTGTTTCACCCAGTGTTAAAAAGAGAGTATAATTTTTGAAACCATTGACACACCAATACTAGTTACTACATACGCACTCACTGATTGCTACGTCTACACACACCTTCACTCATTCACCCATACAATCATTCATACATACAATCACTCATCTTTACAACACTATCATATGCACTCATACACCTATACAGACACTCACAGTCTGCCACTCATCCATGGAGTTACTCACACACCTAGTCAGTCCTGTAAAGAATCAATGACACTTCCATTTTCTTGTCTATACAGTTAAACATAGAGCACCTTACATTTTCAAACATATACTAACACATACTTACCTTCTTATACAATCATTGATACAAGTACAGATTGATCTGCACAGAGTCACACACCTCCCAGCTAGCCACACACACACTCAGTCTCCCATACAAATACTTGGGCAATCAATCAATAACCCATATAGTTACTCATATAGCTACTGATCAACACATGCAGCAGTTTACAGAACAACAGACATAATGATGCACAAATTAAGACAGTTTAGTCACTAACCCATGCAGTCAGTGAGACACATTTAATCACTCACTCATACAGTCAGTCATGCACCTACTAAATCCTTCGTCCAGACACTTACACATCCACTCATTCTTCAATATGTAAGACATATTTAAACTTTATAGAAACAAAAAATCACTGGATGTTGTTATCAGTGATGTCATCAGTGATGTCATTTGAGATGTCATCAGTGATGTCATCAGTGATGTCACTGACCATGTCATGAATGATGTAATATGTGACATCATCAGCAGTGGATTGAGGGTGCGCGATATATAGTTAGTGCAACTAACTATATATGGAATTTCAATGGTTTTGTGTGAGTAAAATAAGGTTTTCTAAATGCTAATTCCTAACTATATATGGTCTATAACCTATGGTTTTTTCAGTGAATTTTCAAGGTTTTGTAAATGCTAATTCCTAACTATATATGGTCTATAACCTATGGTTTTTTCAGTGAATATATATATATATGTATATGTATCTCATCACACCTGGCTCACTCCAAGGCTCCCGGGCGCTCTTAGGCGGCGGTGCATCGGAAGGGCAGCAGAGCCCAGCTGCGTTTAATCGTTTGGGGGTTCCCCCGAAGGAAAGTTTTTCTTCGTGCACTCCCAGGCTAACACGAATAATCTCCAGCCAGTATCTGTAGTTAAATGATTTATTAACAGCAAGTCAGCAACATTCTCCTTACGCGTTTCAGTCTCACCAGAGGCCTTGCTCACAGGACTGTTAGCGAACCACAACAAGTTTTTTTGTGAAATAAATAAAGTGCACAATACAATATGACATCATTTCCTGTTCCTAGCACAGGGCATTATGGGACATATAGTTTTTTTATGTCATAAAGTCTAAAGGGCAAAATTCCTATTCACTTACATAGTTCAATATAAAGTGTATGGTGCAGTGTCAGACAATTCTTCAAGATGGGACTACTTACATTACATATTATAATTTACATGTTTTAAAACTACACGTTTCATTTTTTTTGCCAAAAATAATGCCCTCTAGTGGGTCACATTAAAGCCCACTAGAGGGCGTTATTTTTGGCTAAAGAAAAAATCTGTCTTACAAAGTAAAAATCTGACTGATGGAGAGAGGCATACAAAATGAAACTTGCAGTTTTGTGTTAAGAACATACAATAGGCACACAATTGACTTTACGTAGGAGGAGGGTCACCCTCGAAATCTTTTTCAATGCAGATGGGGTACCCATCCCTCCACCATATTACTAATGTATATAGCCAAGCCAGCCTACTCCTGGAGCACACGCCGCATCTAGTCTAAATACTGCACGTCTGTCACGCACGATGAGGGCCCCCTGGCAAACTAACCTACCTAACTAATGGCAGCTGAGACCGTTGGTACTGCCACTACTTTAAACGTTAGCACTGACCAATTCATCCTCCCTTCAATAGGATATTATCATTGGTCTTCGTAAGCGTGATACGGCCCCCCCCGCGTTGAACGCTCATGACCGGGTTGTAGCTTCATGGCATTCAGAACTAACGGGTTACATACACTGATGGCTCCCCGGTTTTGTGCTCGTGGGAATTCACTTCACTTCACTTTTAATTTTACCTACGAATCATTAGTGCACAGTGCTCTGGTGAGACAGCCTCTGCTTGGATACTTTATTTCAAGCCCGGTTACTTATGGACCCAGAGCAACCCCACCGTTCCATTATGGCCAACACCTTGCACATCGCTATAGTTGGGGCACATGTTTAAGATTTCCATCGCCATGACGACTTGCACGCACCGCGATGACGCGGCGCCGCTCCTCCCTGACTACGATCCGCCTGGGATATAATGGAGTCAGGCTTAACGAGCGCTCTGATCTGGATCCCCTACGGCAGCGCGGTCTAGGTAGGCAGCGTCGTCCTATATGCGGACAGGTAAGCGTTCGAGTGAGGTTGTGTGAGGCACTGCCCCCGTGGTGCACTGTATCGAGCAACTCCTTGTGACCGCTACACACAGGAGCGCGGTGCTGGGGGTTGTTTGGCTGTGTGGGTGTACACGCCGGTGTCATTGGCCTGAGGGGAGGAGCACCCGGATATTTAGCTACATGGCTAGGCGCCAACTTTTTGCGGGGCACTTGGGTGACCACAGCTGGTTTTTTGGCTGCCCCCGGTGCCTCGCTGAGGAGCATTACCACGTTGGCTATATCAGTATGCTCACAAATGCCCTGGGATTATCTCTACCGTGCTTGTCTATTTGACCACTCACACACCCCCTAAGCGTTCCACTCCCGGAGTACTACGGTCTACCTGAGGATGCCCGCCTAAACAATCATGCTGATTGTAGGCTCCTATCTTAGCTTAACATTATGGTACCATACCCAAAGTGGCATACCTGTCTACTTTTCATCCCCCTACAGGACATCTACATTGAGGTGTCTAGACGCCTTGGGGGGGATCTGTTGAAGCACCAGCTTCCAACCTAACGGGTGATTCTCACAAACCTTACCTTAAATAGCATGGGTACTTCAATACTGTGTGTTCCACCATCTGAGAGCATGATACCAGTCATTTGTTTTTTAAGATGTTTTTAACTGTTTGCTTTTACTCACTTCACCAAGTTTGGAGGGTGCAATTTGAGCCTCTCCACTCTGACAGTTGTCATACATAGAGTGACCTCTCAATGGATGACAACCTTCTTCCTTATTGTTTTTTGTCATCCCCTCCAGGTCTCGACAAGATGATACCCGGCACACAATATTTATTTACTAATAGGGTAGGATCACCCATTAGTGTAGATAGTTCCCTCTGGACCTGATTAAATGCTCAGTAATACTTTATACGTAGTAGCATGAAACATGTCGATCACCACCATATAGAGTAGGTTTCTGCCTCCATGGACCCTTAAGCTTCCGAACCACTCTCTCTGTTTTTAGGGAGGTGGGTTACCACTTAATAAAAATTCCTTGTGGACTGCCCGACCTCTTTTAAACCACATACACACATCTACACCTCTCACTATTTTTCTCTAGGGCCCTCAAACTCACAGCACCATACGGCAGGAATAAATGATCCCCGCCAAAGAGCCCCTTTATGGGGGCCCGTCGGGTATTGCACCCCCGACCCGACGAGGGGCAAGGCCAAATGATGAAGCATGACACCTAGCTTGCTGGGTGTGTGAGGCCTCTAGTTCCAAATAGGAGGATTCCCCTCCTCTGTGCCTTCACTCAGACGTCCCAGAAGGACCCCCAAGGTTTAAAAAAAAAACGGCAAGTCCGTGCATGGTGCGTGGACTCTGCCGTAAAAATAAATAAATAAATAAAACAGAGCAAAAAAATTTAATTTAATGGGGGGCCCAGAGGGGGTTGGGGGGTTACAAGGCCCTCAAAGCCCTGGGGACCACCACCCCCGGGCTTTATGTATTGTGGGAAGGGGGTTGCGTGGCCCCCCTCCTGGAGCACTCGAGGGCCCTGGGAACCGCCACCCCCCAGGGCCGGCTCCTACAGTGTCCCAGGGTGCTGGGGTGGTGGTCCCTCAGGGGGTTGGGGGGGTCGTTGAGGCCCTCCATCTCTAATTTTGCAGGGGGGCCTTGGAGCCCCCCCAACCATTTATTTTATAGTAGTAATGTTTATATTCTGTTGTGAAAGCAAGTGATGCAAAGTGATATATGTGGTTTCGATCATCACGAGCGTCGGACATTTGACCGGTTATAAAAATGTTTCTGCTATTGGAAAAAAATATATAAATGCAATACGATACGGTATATAGGACTGCATATACCGAAATCGCTGTGTCACCATTTTTTATCCAGTCTGCTGCACCCCATCGACTCTCTCCGATGCGCACCCAGGCCTCATTGCTCACCTTTTCATTGACAGTACACCTTCTACATCATGCAGTCCCGCTCTGCCACCAAGAAGTCTGACATATGGTGCAGAGTCTTTATATCGCTATGGGAAAGGACATACTTGTGCACCTTTCTTCATCGCAGGTTCCTCACCCACTCAGTCCTTGCGGTACCACTAACTCAGTGACCAAAGAGGCCACACACGTAGTGGTGGGCCCTTATACTCGGTGATTCAGGCCTACATGAGGCGTCCGAACCACTAGGACGGGCCATCACAGCGCTTGCGATGGGAGCAACTCTAAAACGGCGTAGAACACGTGTGCCCCGTCTTTTTTATTGGTAGGGTCACGTGTGTAGTGACGCATGTCCTGGATGGGTGTGGTGTGGGTGTGTACCAGCCATGAGGTAGTATGTGTGTGCCGTTTTGACAACTAGACCTGGAACTAAGAAATCAGTACAATGGAAATCTGGTCAATGTTGCGTGTTTGTTTTTGATCTTAATTGCAGAGTCTAGGAGGGAAATGGGCCTATAACACCCCGGGTCGTTGCGTTGGCCCTTTTTGAAAATAGGCACGATGATTGAAGTGGGCCAACTACTAGGGAAGATGTTTTCATTTGCAGCTGTGAAGACATGGGTTAAAACCCCTGCCCAGAATTTAGGGGAATACCTGTAAAAGTCAGCCGGGACCCCGTCCGGCCCTGGAGCTTTATTTTTAGAGGTCTCCAAGATAGCTCTCTCGACCTCGGCTTAAAAGTCAGGGGAGCGCACTCCAAGGCCGTCCATGGCGTTTTGGGGGCGCCAGGCTCATTGTCACCATATACCTCTCTAAAGTGGCTAATCCACTTATCCTCAGGAAAAACACAATCCAAGACCGTGTTGTCCACATCTGAAAAGAGGGGTTGATTAACTATGGTCCAAAACTGAGAGCTACTGCGAAGTGTGTCAGTAGACATTAGTTTTTCCCAGCCAGATTTTTTATGTCCTTTTTCCTCTCGTTGATTATTGCCTTATATTCCTTTCTCAACGAGGCTACCACTAGCCTGTCTCTCGGGGAGGTTTTTAGGGCTACCATTAATGCCTTATGTGCTTTAGAGCATTTTGTGTCAAACCATCTGTGTTTCTTATCCACCATCTGAGATGGCTTGGCCGGTAATGCTCCCGAGATTTGAACACAAATACACTCAAAAGCCCCCATAATCTCTGGGGCAGAAGCACAGTGGTCCTGGCAAGTTGTTATATACCCCTTGATAGTGGGAAGTAAGTCATCCATAAAGTTCCCGGGTACCACATTGCCCCATTTAAGTCTTCTCCCTTAGTCTACAGGGCGTAAGGCAGGCCCCGGAATGTCGGGATGAGATTTAGATCCCATGTGGACTTCCCAAAGTAACTTAAGCAAGACCGGGTTGTGGTCGCTGTAGATTGAAACTATGGCGTTGTAGAACACAGCCCTATGTAACATGCCCGGAGTCATGAAGACATAATCCAAAATGGTACAGGGTCAGAACCTTTAAACGTAACAGTTCTTATCCCTCCCTCTGAGATACAGGCTTCATACAAATTATGACTGGCAAGCAACTCCTCAAGGGCCTCCCCCGACTTGGTATGCTCAAAATAGGGGATCCCTATGCCTAGCCGACCCGCCTGGTCAGCTAAAAAACACGGGTCGCCACATGGATGAAGGTTAAAATCACCTAATAAAATAAACTCGAAATTAGTGTAACTTTTATTTTGACTGAATAGGAAAAGAACGTGGTCCAGAGCAACTATATGGTCTTTTCCATTGGCCCTGTCCCACGAATTATAAACATTTAATATTACTATTTTGCAGCTTTGGGATACAGCCCACTCTACAATTAGTAAATTTGGTGATCCACTTGGGATCATCTTAAAAGTGCCCTTAAGATTTAGCGAGAAGAGGAGGTATAAACCTCCCTTTGGTCTACCGGCTGTACTCGGTACAGCTGGGATTGCGAATGTGGTGAAGCCATCCAGCCAGAAGTTTGAGGAGGTATCCCAGGTTTCTTGGCACGCTATAATATCGTGGCTGCTGATATACCCAGTCCAGGCAGCATCGTCCCTCTTTGATCTAGAGCCAGCTATGTTCCAACTAACCAGTTTACAAAGCCCGTGGTCAGCAGAGGTGATGGTACTAACACTATCAGGTGGTGGAATAGTTAACTGTCAATCAATTTCCTCGATGTCAGATAGGGGTGAAAAACAATTTCTCAGTGGTAGCCCTTCAAACTCCTTAATTTGGTGCGTAGATTGTGTGAATGGGACTGTCTGGATAGGGTCCCGCCCAGGTTTACATTGTGTATACTGTGTGTAACCCACTTGCCCTATCCCACCAACTTCGTTGTTAGGGCCCCTTCTTTCTTGTGCTGGGTAATTAGGCCTAGTTTGAGTCGTGGGTGGTGGGTAGAAGAACCCCAGAGGTATTGGTCTCATCTGATCACCTCCCCTGACATCAGAGCCGTCCCAAACAAGTCTGTCGGCCATGTCAGGGCTATCAAAATTGATAACAACACAGTCCCCCTGTACTAGCTTTGGACGTTTCCCAATCCAGCCCACCCTGTTAGCGAATATAATCCTATCCTCCACTCGAGTCCCACCACTGCTGGCATCTGCACACCAAGACTTAGCCTTGATTATTAAATCAGCCACTGATTCTGTCGTTCCCTCTACTAAAGGGGGTCCACCAACAAAGATAGCCACCAATGGTGCGGCCGCCAGGGGTAAATCGAGGATCGATTTACTACCCCTGGCCCTCTTGCTTGTGCCTAGATTGAGTGGGTTAAGTGGATGGCTAGCACTCCCTTGGAGTCCTGCCCTGTGGTATCCTGCGACTATATTAGCACTCTGAGGATTTCCTTCACCCTCCATAGAGAGGCAAGTGTTCAGTGTGTCCACTATGTCCTTTGCAATCCCCACTAGCAAAGGCTCGATCCGAGCGAGGAACAATGTCTCCAACTGGTCCCCCAGATTGATGTCAGGGCCAGGGGGTACAAATGGGGTACCCTCGATGAACTCCCGCCTCCCCAAGTTCAATGTGACCGCACTGCTAGTGGTTTGTTGGCTCAAAGGCGAGTTCGGGGCCACAGGGTTCGCTTGTGGTGAACAAACCGTTTGAATCAATGGCACATTCTCATTGGATATGACCACCCTAGGTTCAAGGGGGATGGCAGGGGCATGTTTGGGACCAGAAGATAATGGGAGCGTTGGAGATAGGGTGGCCGATAAGCCCAGTTCAAGTTCGGCATTGTCAATTTCCTTGGATAGCACACCCACTGCAGATGACAGGTAGGAAATAATAGACTCTGAGTGTCTGGGTAGCTTAGCCTTCTTTCCCCCCTCATCAGTCAACAAAGTTTTCTTTCGCTTACCCATTGCGGGATGTCAAGGGGGTGGCCCCGCCCGGCCTCCTCTGGCCCCGGACGGCTACAGACGGCCCGCCCCCTGCCCAGGCTCAGCCCGGCGCTGCCCGCGCGCTCCCGCGACGCGGGGAGTGCATCGTCAATTTGAGCGCCTCCAGGCGCGGGTCCCCGGTGTGCGGCTTCCGGCCGCAGTGCCTGCTGGGAAGTGTAGTCTGTTGCCCCACATGCTCTCGCCAGCCGCAATAGGATGGTGAGAGCGGCGGCGGGGGGTGAGAGTGCACGACCACGCTGGACCAGCAGTGCCGCCTCTGCAGCTGCCTCCAGAGACCAAGTATCAGGCCACAAGGTATGCCCTGCATGATGCGACGAGTCAGTTGGATTCTGCCTGAATACGGCCATGTGGCGATTAAATATGGTGCACTGAGTTAGTAGTACTTTTGGGACTGAGCGTGTACATAACCTGCGATGATGCGTGGTCCGGGCAGGCCGCACTGGGGGTAATGAATTTTGCCTTAATAAGTGCATGTGGCTATTATTTATGTTGCACTGAGTTAGTGGTACGTTTGGTGCTCAGCGTGTGCTCACCCTGCGGTGATGCGTGGTTCTAGCAGTCTGTACTCGAAGCATTGACTGTTGCATACTGTACTGCATGAACTTTGAGAGAAAAAAAAATACGATCAATGGTTATAAATTGCTCAGCAAACTAGGTCTACTTATTGCTCCCCATAACAAATTAAATGATTGCATTTCACGCAGTGCATTCTAACTTTCTCAAAATGGGGACGTATGTCTGGTGGCGATGTTGAAGGTGATGCCCCAGAGGAACTTGGTATTGTCGGTGGTGGAGATACATTTTGGCGCTGTGTTCTACATTCTTTGTGAACATAGTTTACAGGATACTGGGATTAAAGGTGTTTGCGCATACTAGCAGTGCCACAGGAGTAGTTTTTGTCTGTGGCTTAAATAAATGAAGGCTTAAATAAATGAAGGCTAAATTCCCTACTGTCTGCAGTGTAGATAGAAAGCTTAATTCAAGTTGTGAATACTACTGTCCGCAGTGTACAGGGAAGACACTAGTCAGCACACTTATAGCAGAAATCTTTTTTTAACTTATTTAAACAAAATGTAAATACATACAGTATAATTGTCTCTGCATTAAGTAAATCAAGGCTGAATTCCCTACTGTCTATAGTGTACTTGTAAAGCTGTATTCAAGTTGTAAACCCTGCTGTCTGCAGTGTAGATCTTAGGGTGGAGTGCATCATCTGTAATCATGATTGAAGTGGAAGATAGAACATGTATAGAATACATTATTTAAAATATGTATGTTTCAGGGACATTTAAAAGGGACAGTATGTCTCACTGTGACATAAACTGTTCACTCTCTTCTTTGCGATGATTTATGGTGCACTGAGTTAGTACTATGTTTGGCGCTGAGCTTGTACGTATCCTGCGATATTGCGTAGTGCAAGGAGGCTGCACTGGGAGCAATGTTTTTTGCCTAGTGAATTCTGTCTTAATAAGGCTACGGGGAGATGACTTGTGGTGCAGTGAGTTAGTGATACCGAAAGAACTCAGTGTGTGCGCACTCTGTGATGATTCGTGGTTCGGGGAGGTCGCAGTGGTAATATGTGTCTTGTCTACTGGAATGCGTCATGTACCATCGCCGTTCAACCTGAATCGTGAGGCCTCACAATGTAGATCGAAGGCAGGAATGATCACTGACATCAAGAAATTCTTTTTGTCGTATCTTTTAACAAAATCTGATGACATAAAGTACAATTATCTCTACCTTAAAAAAACAAGGCTAAATTTCATTCTGTTCGTAGTATAGATTCAAAGCTGAATTGAAGTTGTGAACCCTGTGGTCAAAAACTGTAGATCGAAGGGAGTACTGAGCACTGATATGGACGAATGATTTTTGTTTCTTATGTTAACAAAAGCTAAACACATACAGTACAATTGTCTCTGCATTAAATAAATCAAGGGTGAATTCCCTACTGTCTGTAGTGTAGATGCAAAGTTGAATTCAAGTTGTGAACCCTGCTGTCCGCAGTGTAAATCGAAGGCACTACTCGACACAAACATCGATGAATGCATTTTTGTCACAGTTAACAGTACAGTACCATTGTCTCTGCCTTAAATAAATCGAGAATGAATTTAATATTGTCTGTAGAGCTAAAGCACCACTGGTACCAAGTTGTGAACCATGCTGGTCGCAGTGTAGATCGAAGGCAGTAGTTGATACAGGCTTCAAGGAATGCTTTTTGTCACTTACTTTAACAAAATCTGAGGACACAGTACAATTGTCTCTGCTTTAAATAAATTGAGAATGAATTCTATGTTGTCTGTAGTGCTGATGCGCTCCTGGTATCAAGTGGTGAACTCTGTTGATCGCAGTGTACATTTAAAAGCAGTACTCAGTTCAGACATTGAGGAATGTTTTTGTTGCATCATTTAACAAAATTGTCTCTGCCTTACATAAATCAAGGCTAAATTCAATGCTGTCTGTAGTGTAGATGCAAAGCTGAATTCAAGTTGTGAACCCTGCTGTCCGCAATGTAGGTCGAAGGCTGTAGTTGACACAGACAACGAGGAATGCTTTTTTGTCACATACTTTAATAAAATCTGAAACATAGTATAATTGTCTGTACCTTAAATAAATCGAGACTGAATTCAATGTTGTCTGTAGTGCTTATCCGAAACTGGTATCAAGTAGATCGAAGGCACATCCCCCATCCAGATATTTATGTTTATATATCCACTCATTCTTCAATGCAGATTGCTATATATATAATACAAATTTAAATAACGAACCAAACCATTTTCACAGGATGTTGTCATCAGTGATGTTATCAGTGATGTCATTTGAGATGTCACTGACCATGTCATGAATTATGTAATATGTGACATCATTACCAGTGGATTGCGGGCGCGAGAGTTACAGTTAGTACAACTAACTATAACGGAGGAACTTCAATGGTTTTGTATGAGTGAAATGTCCAGCTAACTATAACACCCCTGACACCTATGGTTTTTTCAGTGAATTTCTTTTTAAAATGATAATTCCTAACTATAACCTGCCTGAAACCTATGGTTTTTACAGTGAATATATATATATATATATATATATATCTCCAAGACAAAAGAGTGCCTGCTGTACGCGTCAGGTAGTTAATTGAAATTTACCCCTGTGATGCAGTGTTTTGTCTACGCTAGACCCTCCAATAAAATCGTATGGCAACATGGTGTGGGCTTTTTCTACAGCAGGCACTCTTTTGTCTTGGATTTTTAGCGGCCCGCCTGAGCCGTAGAGAGAGCCCCGGTGTTCCAAGGAGCACCCCTGCGACGACTCCAACCAATGACGCCGCGTCAGGACCAGGTGCCAGTATTGGGGGAATTACGGTGTTTACGGGGGCTTGAGCCCTGCCCCACACCCCACTTGGGATTTATTTTGAACATTTAGAGGGAAGACACGCCAGCTCACTGCAGCTTCATTGAGCACTACATTGACCAGCAGGCCCTGGGTGTGGCAACGCCCACAGGGGCGTGACTATTTAATTGAAAAGGTGCCAAAAATTGTTATGACTTTACCTCTCCAGCTCTTGCCTCTGAAGAAGTGGAAACATGAAACGTGTCAGGCAGTTAGTTGAAGCTTACTCCTGTGATGCAGTGTTTTGTCCCTGCTACAACCTCCAATAAAATCGTATGGCAACAGACCTACCTGGTGCGCGCTTGCTCTACAGCAGGCAATCTTTTGTCTTGGATGTTTAGCGGCCCCGCCTGAGCCGCAGAGAGTGCCCGGATGTTCCAAGGAGCACCCCTGCGATGACGCCAACTAACGACGACGCATCAGGACCTGGTACCAGTATTGGGGGAATTACGTTGTTTACAGGGGCTTGAGCCCTGCCCCACACCCCATTTGGGATTTATTTTGAACATTTAGAGGAAAAAAAACACCAGCTCACTGCAGCTTCATTGAGCACTACGTTAACCAGCAGGCCCTGGGTGAGGCAACGCCCACTGGGGCGTGACTATTTAATAGAAAAGATGCCAAAAAGTGTTGGGACTTTACCTCTCCAGCTCCTGCCTTTGAAGAAGTGGAAATATGAAATGCGTCAGTCAGTTAATTGAAGCTTACTCCTGTGATGCAGTGTTTTGTCACCGCTACACCCTCTAAAAAAATTGTATGGCAACAGACCTACCTGATGCGGGCTTTCTCTACAGCAGGCACTCTTTTGTCTTGGATATATATATATATATGCTCAGGTGGAGCAGAGCTACAGGGTTCATTGCTGGACTATCGGGAGTGAAGGGCACTGAAGAAGGCTAGAGACTGCCGAAATGCATTCGCCGCCACTCAACTGATGCATCCGTGAAATAAAGTGTTTTTCTGCTAACCCCCTCTGGCCTCCGCCTTTCTCTGTTGGGAAGGAGTTCTTTGCATATTTTCCGTGCTTTGCCAGAAGCGCAGTTCTGATGGCCCCGCTACTTCAAGTGACCTGGACTTATCTGGCACCGCACTGTTGTACAGTGTTTTCTTGGCTCGAGGGATTGAGAGCTCCGGAGACCGCCCTGAAGATTGATTGACTAGTGCGGAGTGGGGTATTTTACCTCTAGGATGTTATGTGCTGCATGGCTGTCCCTGCAAAAACTGTATTTTCGATCTTCAAGGCTGTAGCGGCCCGAGGGGACTGGAGGAGGCGCTTTTGCTCTTGGATGTGTGGGATCGAGTCATGCCACCCCCAGCCTGCATACTGACACCGGAGCCCAAGATTTTCTCACCCCCCACACCCCCGACCCACATGCATAATCATGATGCATGTTGGGAGTTGAAATTCGAACATTTGCTGCGATCTCCAACAGGTGAGCTGACTGCTAGGGGAGGATCTATGTGTCGTCACCATTACTTAAGGTGGAGCAGGGCTACAGGGTTCATTGCTGGACTATCGGGAGTGAAGGGCGCTGAAGAAGGCTAGAGACTGCCGAAATGCATTCGCTGCCACTCAACTGATGCATCCGTGAAATAAAGTGTTTTTCTGCTAACCCCCTTTGGCCTCCGCCTTTCTCTGTTGGGAAGGAGTTATTTGCATATTTTCCGCGCTTTGCCAGAAGTGCGGTTCGGGTGGCCCCGCTACTTCAAGTGACCCGGACTTATCTGGCACCGCACTGTTGTACAGTGTTTTCTTGGCTCGAGGGATCGCGAGCTCCGGATTCTGCCCTGAAGATTGATTGACTAGTGCGGAGTGGGGTATTTTACCTCTAGGATGGTATGTGCTGCATGGCTGTCCATACACATTCTGTCTTTTCGATCTTCAAGGCTGTAGCGGCTTGAGGGGACTGGGGGAGGCGCTTTTGCTCTTGGATGTGTGGGATCGAGTCATGCCACCCCCAGCCTGCATACTGACACTGGAGCACAAGGTTTTCTCACCCCCCCACCACTGACCCACATGCACAATCATGATGCATGTTGGGAGTTGAAGTTTGAACATTGGCTACGATCTCCAACAGGTGAGCTGACTGCTAGGCGAGGAGCTATGTGTCGTCACCATTACTTCAGGTGGAGCAGAGCTACAGGGTTTATTGCTGGACTATCGGGAGTGAAGGGCGCTGAAGAAGTCTAGAGACTGCCGAAATGCATTCGCTGCCACTCAACTGATGCATCCGTGAAATAAAGTGTTTTTCTGCTAACCCCCTCTGGCCTCCGCCTTTCTCTGTTGGGAAGGAGTTCTTTGCATATTTTCCGTGCTTTGCCAGAAGCACGGTTCGGATGGCCCCGCTTCTTCAAGTGACCCGGACTTATCTGGTACCGCACTGTTGTACAGTGTTTTCTTGGCTCGAGGGATCGAGAGCTTCGGAGTCTGCCCTGAAGATTTATTGACTAGTGCGGGTGGGGTATTTTACCTTTAGGATATTATGTGCTGCATGGTTGTCCCTGCACATACTGTCTTTTCGATCTTCAAGGCTGTAGCGGCCCGAGGGGACTGGAGGAGGCACTTTTGCTCTTGGATGTGTGGGATCGAGTCATGCCACCCCCAGCCTGCATACTGACACCGGAGCCCAATATTTTCTCACCCCCCACACCACAGACCCACATGCATAATCATGATGCATGTTGGGATTTGAAGTTCGAACATTTGCTACGATCTCCAACAGGTGAGCTGACTGCTAGGGGAGGAGCTATGTGTCATCACCATTACTTCAGGTGGAGCAGAGCTACTGGGTTCATTGCTGGACTATTGGGAGTGAAGGGCGCTGAAGAAGGCTAGAGACTGCCGAAATGCATTCGCCGCCACTCAACTGATGCATCCGTGAAATAAAGTGTTTATCTGCTAACCCCCTCTGGCCTCCGCCTTTCTCTGTTGGGAAGGAGATCTTTGCATATTTTCCGCGCTTTGCCAGAAGCGCGGTTCGAATGGCCCAGCTACTTCAAGTGACCCGGACTTATCTGGCACTGCACTGTTGTACAGTGTTTTCTTGGCTCAAGGGATCAAGAGCTCTGGAGTCCGCCCTGAAGATTGATTGACTAGTGCGGAGTGGGGTATTTTAACTCTAGGATGTTATGTGCTGCATGGCTGTCCCTGCACATTCTGTCTTTTCAATCTTCAAGGCTGTAGCGGCCCAAGGGGACTGGAGGAGGCGCTTTTGCTCTTGGATGTGTGGGATCGAGTCATGCCAGCCCCAGCCTGCATAGTGATACCGGAGCCCAAGATTTTCTCACCCCCCACACCACCGACCCACATGCATAATCATGATGCATGTTGAGAGTTGAAGTTTGAACATTTGCTACGATCTCCAACAGGTGAGCTGACTGCTAGGGGAGAAGCTATGTGTCGTCACCATTACTTCAGGTGGAGCAGAGCTACAGGGTTCATTGCTGGACTATCGGGAGTGAAGGGCGCTGACGAATGCTAGAGACTGCCGAAATGCATTCGCCGCCACTCAACTGATGCATCCGTGAAATAAAGTGTTTTTCTGCCAACCCCCTCTGGCCTCCGCCTTTCTCTGTTGGGAAGGAGTTCTTTCCATATATATATATATATATATATATATATATATATATATATATATATATATATATATATATATATATATATATATATATTCACTGAAAAACCATAGGTTATAGACCATATATAGTTAGGAATTAGCATTTACAAAACCTTGAAAATTCACTGAAAAAACCATAGGTTATAGACCATATATAGTTAGGAATTAGCATTTACAAAACCTTATTTTACTCACACAAAACCATTGAAATTCCATATATAGTTAGTTGCACTAACTATATATCGCGCACCCGCAATCCACTGCTGATGATGTCACATATTACATCATTCATGACATGGTCAGTGACATCACTGATGACATCACTGATGACATCTCAAATGACATCACTGATGACATCACTGATGACAACATCCAGTGACTGTATGTTTCTGTAAAGTTAAAATACGATGCTTTTCAGCACCCCCTGTGTGGGGTAATATGGCGGATTGTTGCCTCTCTCTGTTTCTTTCCTCCCTATCTCTTTACTTCCTTGTTTTTTCATCTCTTCTTTCTCAAAAATCTGAATAAACAAATATTTTATAAAAAAAAAAATATGTCTTACATATTGAAGAATGAGTGGATGTATAAGTGTCTGGATGAAGGATTTAGTAGGTGCATGACTGACTGTATAAGTGAGTGATTAAATGTGTCTCACTGAGTGCATGGGTTAGTGACTAAACTGTTTTAAATTGTGCATCATTGTGTCTGTTGTTCTGTAATCTGATGCATGTGTTGATCATTAGCTATATGACTAACTATATGGGTTATTGATTAGTTGCCCAAGTATTTGTATGGGAGACTGAGTGTGTGTGTGGGTGTCTGGGAGGTGTATGACTCTGTGCATAGATGTGTGAGCAGTTGATTCACTAGATGTATGGGTTCAAAAGTGCATGTGGAAACAGCTGTATGGGCGGTTGACTTTGTGCATGAGTGTATTGGTGAGTGAATGGATATCTCAGTGCTACATGTCAAAGTAAGTACATATGTAAAACACAGTACATGTGAGAGTTGACATATATAAATAACTGTGCATAAGAGCCAGTGAATGTGTGAGTGGCTGTATGGATTATTGTGAACTTGTATCAGGGATTGTATAACAGAGTAAATATGTGTTATTATATGTTTCAATAAGTAAGGTGTGTATAACTATATAGTTGAGGAAATGGAGGTGTGATTGATTCTTTGCAAGACTGACTAGGTGTGTGAGTAACTCCATGGATGAGTGACAGTCTGTGAGTGTCTGTTTACACTGAGTGTATCTAAGGTTATATTAGAGTCTGAAGAGGTTCATCGTATCATCACATGATTGATGTCATCAGTGATGTGATCAGTAATGTCAAATGAGATGTCATCAGTGATGTCATCAGTGATGTCATTTGAGATGTCATCAGTGATGTCATCAGTGATGTCACTGACCATGTCATGAATGATGTAATATGTGACATCATCAGCAGTGGATTGCGGGTGCGCGATATATAGTTAGTGCAACTAACTATATATGGAATTTCAATGGTTTTGTGTGAGTAAAATAAGGTTTTGTAAATGCTAATTCCTAACTATATATGGTCTATAACCTATGGTTTTTTCAGTGAATTTTCAAGGTTTTGTAAATGCTAATTCCTAACTATATATGGTCTATAACCTATGGTTTTTTCAGTGAATTTCATAGGTTTTTTAATAGCAAATCTTTATAGTTTTAAAAAAATAATAAATCCTTGCTGTCGTGGGCGTTGTTGTCCAGACGTTCCTTCAGTGATTTCTTCTTGGTGGTGCGGATAAGCTGGTGGTGCTTGCGGGTGGCGTGTTTGAGGGCGGTCATGTTGTCAGTGGTCTGGTCGAGGAGCCAGGCTTTCTCAAGGGTGCGGCAGATCTTCTTGGAGTCCTTGAGTTCGTCGGTGAACCAGGATGCCTTCTTGCTCCTGGGTCTGCTGGGAGGGTTCTTCAGGGGTGCGAGGTCGTCGGCGCAGGCGGTCAGCCACTGCGTGAAGTTGCGGGCTGCTTCGTTGGGGTCCGTTGTGCTGGCGGGGGGGTTCTGGCTGAGGGAGGTGGTGAGCTGGTCGGAGGTGATCTTGCTCCAGCTTCTGTGGGGAACCTGTGGCGGGTGGTGGTGGGTCGTGGTTCTTCTGAAGCTGAAGTGGACGCAGCTGTGGTCGGTCCAGTGGAGTCCGGTGGAGTGGCTGAAGGTGATGTGCTTGCTGGATGAGAAGATGGGATCAAGCGTGTGTCCGGCGTAGTGGGTGGGGATGTTCACCAGTTGCTTGAGTCCGAGGTTGGCGAGGTTGTCCAGCAGGTCGGCGGTGTTGCGGTCCATGTTGTTCTCCAGGTGGAAGTTGAGGTCCCCTAGGAGGATGTAGTCAGCGGAGCGGAGGGCGTGCGGGCTGATGAAGTCCGTGATGTCTTCGCTGAATTGTGTGCGTGGTCCCGGTGGTCTGTAGACGAGTGTGTCTCTGAGGGTCGTCTTTGGGTCGGTGTGTATCTGGAAGTGGAGGTGCTCGGCGGCGGCGAAGGTGTCGTTGGAGTCGGTCGTGATGCGGATGGTGTTCCTGTGGACGATGGCGATGCCTCCTCCGGTCTGGTTGACGCGATCCCTCCCGATGATCTTGTACCCGTCCGGGATGGCGATGGTGATGTCGGGGGCTGAGGAGACGTTCATCCAGATTTCCGTGAGGAAGGCGACGTATGGTGATGTTGCGTCGAGGAAGTTCCAGAGTTCCACGGCGTGTCTGTTGACGGAGTGGGTGTTGAGCAGGATGCACTTGAGGTGGTTGCTGCTGGTGCTTGGCTTGGTGGGTGCGGTGCAGGTTCGGAGGGAGGTGAACTTGCAGGTCCTGCAGGTGAAGGGTCCGTGGATGCGTCTCGGGGTGGCTCAGCAGCAGGCGGGGTTCCGGCCGGCATTGAGTGCGTTGAGGGCGGCGGCGGCGTAGGTCAGTCGGGTCGTCTTGCATCGGCGGGGCCAGGGGTCCTGGCACTGGGCGCGGTCCAGGCGCGGACGGGCGCAGACGGGCTTGCCTTTGGCACGCCTTCGGCGCGCAATCGGCGCGCCCGCTGCGCGTTATCGCTGCGCGTATGCATGGGCGACATAAGAAGGAGCCGGGAGGGAGGAGCAGCTGGGTGGCGGGAGCGGGGTGGCGAATGGGCAGGAGGGGGGCGGGGCCGCAGAGAGGCAGCGGCTGGAAAGGAGGGCAGGGGGCGGCTCAGCGGCGGCTGGGTCGTCCTGTCCTGTGGAATGTAAACAAAAAAGACAAGGCAGCAAAGAAGGGGAAGCGAGGTCACAGCAGGGTGACAAACAGCAGAATAGATAGATGAGGCAGCAAAAACGAGGGCACAACAGGTTAAGAAACGAGTCAGAAAAACGAGGGCACAACAGAATAAAGAAACAGGTCAGCGAAACGAGGGCACAGCACAATGAAAAACGAGGCAGCACACGAGGCAGAAGAACGAGGGCACAGCAGGCAACAAGGCAATTGAGGCAGTAGCAGGGGTGTGTGGGGGCGACCTCGCCTGGTTACAGGCTCAGCGGTCGCTCCCTGCACCTCTGTGCTATCTCCTTAAGAAGGAGCCGGGAGGGAGGAGCAGCTGGGTGGCGAAAGCGGGGTGGCGAATGGGCAGGAGGGGGGCGGGGCCGCAGGGAGGCAGCGGCGGGAAAGGAGGGCAGGGGGCGGCTCAGCGGCGGCTGGGTCGTCCTGTCCTGTGGAATGTAAACAAAAAAGACAAGGCAGCAAAGAAGGGGAAGCGAGGTCACAGCAGGGTGACAAACAGCAGAATAGATAGATGAGGCAGCAAAAACGAGGGCACAACAGGTTAAGAAACGAGTCAGAAAAACGAGGGCACAACAGAATAAAGAAACAGGTCAGCGAAACGAGGGCACAGCACAATGAAAAACGAGGCAGCACACGAGGCAGAAGAACGAGGGCACAGCAGGCAACAAGGCAATTGAGGCAGTAGCAGGGGTGTGTGGGGGCGACCTCGCCTGGTTACAGGCTCAGCGGTCGCTGAGAACACATGAATTCCCAGGTCCATGCCAAAACCACCATCAAAGGCACCCACGCTTATAGATAACCAGGGCCACAAACTGGCCTCAGCAACACCATGGCACCACAAACTGGCCTCAGCAACACCATCGCTGAATTCATTGACCCCGCTCACTGTCAAATCCGAACACTATATGTTCCTGGGAGACCTCAACTTCCACCTCGACACCCCCACCAACACCACTGACCTCCTGCAAAGACTAGGCAATATTGGCCTCAAGTAGATAGATTGTCACCAACCACATACACTGAGTAAGACACACACTTCTTCACATCCAGAAACAGAATCAGATACAGCCATACCTCGGAACTCACCTGGACAGACCATTCCATTGTACACTTCACCCTCACTGCTCAGCCGCCCACCACCCCCAACTGACACAGAGCTCCCTACCGTAGCTGGACCAAGGTAATTCAGCAGCAATGGGCCGATGCCCTCAACACCGCTCAGCCCAACATCACCTCCAACCTGGACCAGACAGTAATGAATTTCAATGCCTGGATCATTAATGTAGTCAACCAAGTTGTCCCCACCAAACCAGCAAAATCATACAGACCCACCGAATGAGCCACTTGTACACAGCAGAACTTAGTGTTCCAAAGCACATGCGTAAACAACTTGAAATAAGATGGCAAAACAGCAAAAACGGTCTTGACTGGGTTGCCGACATAGCAGCCCTTGACACAGCCAGCTTAAAGTCACAAAAAAGGAGGCTCTGACATGCTGGCTCGATACCAGTGCCAACCAAACCAATGAACTCTTCACCATCATCAGAGAGATCACCTGCCCATCAGCAACAGAAAACACCATCCCTTGCTCACAGGAACTCCATGACTCCCTCACCGACCACTTCCACAACAAGATAGCAACTATCTACAGAAAGTTGGAGTCCAAACCTCTGACATTTTCTGCAACCTATCGACCACAATCACCAACCACCCACTCACCAGATGGAAACAACTCAGCTCACCAACAACTACCACCCTGATGAACACCATCCATTCAGGAGCACCCACGACCTATGCCCTCACTGACTCTTCAACCTCGGAAGCAATGACAGCCGCGGGCCGTGGAGGGAGTTACGGTGGGGCAGGGAGGCGGGGAGGGGAGGGGCAGGGTGGAGAGGGCTAAAAACTGGCACCTGGATAATTACAGTTAAGTAAACAATTTAAATAATAAAACGAATTTCGTAGCGCGCACTGCATCGCATTTTGCGATGCAGTGCGCGCTACGAAATTCGTTTTATTATTTAAATTGTTTACTTATCTGTAATTATCCAGGTGCCAGTTTTTAGCCCTCTCCACCCTGCCCCTCCCCCTCCCCGCCTCCCTGCCCCACCGTAACTCCCTCCACGGCCCGCGGCTGAGCAATGAGGTTAGCCATCAGCTCACCACCATCCTAAAACGCTCCATAACCACTGCCACATATCTAGATGCATGAAAGCACACAGATATTACACCCCTCCTCAAGAAACCATCGGCAGAACCCATTGATCTACAGAACCACTGTCTCTTCTCCCATCTCCCTCCTTCTGTTCCCTGCTAATGTCATGGAGAAGGCCATCAACCTCCAACTTACCGATCATCTGGAAAGAAACAAACTGCCGGACCCACCTCAATCAGGCTTCAAAGCCCTGAAAGCAGCAACAGATGACATCTGAGCCCTACTCATCAGATTAGAATCAGCCACCCACATCCTCCTGGATCTCTCCACAGAATTTGACACCGTCTCCCACCACACACTCATCAACTGACTATGCCAGATTGGAATTAGAGACAATGCACTAAGATGGATGGGCTCCTTCCTCAGGGGACATACCCAGACAGTCCGTATCCCGCCATTCATCTCACAATACAAACACACAATCTGTAGAGTTCCCCAAAGATAGTCCCTCAGCCCTACCCTTTTCAACATCGACATGACTCCTCTTGCAGACTGATCCTCAACCTGCCTAAGAGGACACATCACCCAGCACATGAAAGATTGGCTGCCCTTCCAGAAGAGATGTCAGTCCAAGTTCCTCACCCACACATACAAAGCCCTCCACAACCAAGGACCAGACTACATAAACTATCACCTGATCTTCCACCAACCCTCCATAAACCTCCACTCTGCACACCTCGACCTTGCTTAGACACCTTGTATCTGCCTCAGCCACTCTAGAGGATGCTCCTTCTCCCATCTCGCCGCCAAAGCTTGAACACCCTCACCCTCCACCTGCACACTTCTCCCTCATTGAGCCACTTCAGGAAGGGACTTGGCTCTTTGAATGATGCCTGCACAACACCAGGATACCCCCGGAGTGATTAGTCACGCTCCACACTTGATTGATTGATTGAATTAATGTCACGCTGTGTCCCACAAATGATACAGCATTGCAGTGTGTGTCCTCTGACCAGCTTCCTTATGACCCAGCTCAACAGAGCAAGTATCTGCTCCGGGGGGGGGCTGTCCATCAGTTACTCTCCTCATTTGCTCTGGTCGATCTTTGGATGTCCAAGCATCCTAAGGATCCGAGGTTTACATTTTGTTCTGTGCCCCATAAAATTATGTCAAGGCTTCACATGTTCTTGATGAGTAGTACTTAGGGTTCCTCTCCAAGTATTACACAAAACATGAGGGTTCTGTCAAACTACAACTCTTTGTCCTTGTCTATTTCATTAGGGGTGTCTACGGTGGTGGCAGGTCCTCATAGAGGGACATTTGAACATAGCACTCTGTTGGAATGGTTATGTCAGCTCTATGAATTCTCACTTAAGGGAATTTATCAAATTTAACATCGATTAGCCCCAATCCTAGTGTTTTGGGATGCCCTTAAGCATCGTGTTGTGGACAAACCCTCCAATTTGTCTCCAGTCGATGGAAGATGGCACTGACGGAGGAAATCTTTGCCCGACAGGCTCTTAGCTCCCTAGAATCTGACTTGGAATATTGCCTTATGTTGAAGTATAGGCCGCAGGCCAACTGGCTCTGGGAGCAGGCTACTGTTCTTAGAGCCTCCCTTAGGAAACACATTTGCAATAGGGCAGTTAGAAATGGAAGGGCACAGCAGTGTAAGTTGGTGGTACATATCACTTTTCTGGATGTTAAACATTCTATAAGTTCTCTGGCTAGTGGAAGCTTCTATTCCTGATCAGATTCCTTTAAAGTTCTATGCTACCTTCTCGCAGTATCTGGCTCTGGTGTTGAGGGATTGGAATAATTCTTTTGATCTGTTGGATACGGTTCATGAGTCTTGGAGGGAGACAAAATTGTCATCTTTCCTTAAAATGGGAAAGATACTACATTCTGAGGGTCATACTGCCCAATTTCATCAAGCTATACTCACACTCTCGCTAATCGTTTGTCTGTAATCATTGCACAATTCGACACAAGATCCCATGTCAATATGGCTATTACAGCTCTGGAGGTAGCCTCGGTTGGAGGTGGTCCACTCAGTAGTAATGGCCTTTGTTTGGCTCTCCTGGCCCTTCCTTTCGGGGGGTCATAAAGATCGTAAGCTTATGCTCAGTCTTTATCTCTAGAGTCAGACATCTTTACTCTGGCCTTAAGGCAATGATTTGGAGCTTGGGGGAACTATCAGATCTTATTTCCATACTCCGCAATAGCAGTCCTCTTTCCCCTCAGCTATTCACTCTCTACATCGATCTGTTTATTCAGCCTCTCAAACGGACAGAAGAAATGCAATCCCTGAGACTATACCACTTTGAAGTAAAAAGGATTAGTGCATAGATTAGTGGTCTACATATGGTAGCGGTAGCAGCCCAATCTTTTGGAGAAGTCGCCAGTTACAAGTTAAACTCAGATAAGACTCAGATCCTATCCAATGTGGCTTTTCCTGGCCAGGAGAAGATGTGGGTGCAGTCCTTTGTTTATCTTGGGGTCATCTTAACGATTGATACTCTTAAAATCTTGGAAAACAACCATGGGAACCTGTTTCAACATTCAGCGTAAGTGTTTCTTAAGTGGAACCACTTGCCATTGTGGCTAATTGGCTTCTGAAATTTTATCAAGATGATTATTCTCCCTCAGTATCTTTATTTTTTCCATTGAATCCCACTTTTTCTTCCGTTTCCCTTTTTTACTAAAGTGAAGGCATTATGGCAGAAGTTTATTCAGTCTTATCGGAAGCCACAGTGTAAGATACAGTTGTTTTAGCAGTCTAAGGTAGAGGATGGGGCCTCACTTCTGGTCCTCAGGTTTTATTATCCGGCGTCAATCTTTTCATGACTCCAGTTTGTATTGGGATGAGGTAATGGCCTTTAGGTGGCATGTTTAGTGAGTGTCTTCTGCTGGGCGAATCGATAGTCCCCGGAAAGGGTATCGTGGTTACACTGTACGTCAAGGACCCCCGATTCAAGACTTTAAAAGTCTTTCATCTTATTTGGGGTTCCTTACAAAGAATATTTCCCGGCACTACCCATTTCAATCAGCTCAAATATTTGGGCTAAAACCTCTACTTTCCCAATTGTATTCATTAAGGTTTCAGCGAGACCTGAGAAAAGGCTAATCCCCTGACTTCGGTTTAGCAATCTGTTGTTTCAGTCAGCTTTGAATGTATCCCAAATTAAGGCACATCATCACAAATGTATTAAAGACTGTTATTACATCCCTCTTCATCTCTTCATTATGAAGCTACAGCCGGATGAGCATTGTTTTTGTTTTGGACTTGTGAGAGCTAATGTGGCTCATGTCTTTGTGTCTTGATCAGCTTTAGAGTAATTTGGGGAATTTGTTTTCAGTAAATTACTGGTCATCTCTAAGATGGCGGTTGTGGCATATCCGAAGCTGATTATGTTGGGGCATTCAACAGCTGTTCCTTCCTATTTATATGGGCTATCTTTTTTTCTAAAACTTTAGCTAGACTGGTTCTGGCAAGATTTTGCCTCTCTAGCAAGGCTCCTGATCCATGGATTTGGTGGCAGGAATTTTTTATTTAAGTCAGTTGAAGATGGTGTTGTTAACTGAGAATGATCCTTGGAGGAAATGGTTAGGTTATATCTGGGAACCTTTGTGGGGCTGGCTGGTGAGGCGGCTGCTCCTCAGTACTGGGTTGTTTAGTTTTGTAGTCCCATTTATTTTCCCTGATGATGTCCCCCACCAATGTTCTGTTAAGTATTCTAAGATCTTGGTATTTTATTTGGTCTTTGATCTTACAAAACATGTATTATTAAGCCAATTGTGTTGTTTGTTATGTTCTAAATGGACTGTTGGTTTCTTTTTCTTTAGGTCTCTCCTCTCCTTATTTGCCTGATAAGTTTTGTATATGTCCCCCGGTGCTCGGCACTTCTTGTTCTTTTGTTATTGAAAATATAATAAAAATCATTCTATAAAAAAAGTATGGTTTTTAGTTTAATACAAAAAAAATAACTGATATTTTATTAGTATTTTTTTAATATTTATTGAACCACATTTTATTTATAGATTTTCATTTATTTTTTGGAGATGCTATAGAACATTTACCTTTCCTGAGACTCTACTCCACAGTTTCTTTGTCTTTTTGGAGTGGGAATAGCTCATCTGTTCCACTTAGAGTTCAACACTTTAACAAATGTGCTTAGTTTGGAGTGGGAATAATAAATCTGATCACCTCAGAGTCCACAGCTTTCACCAATGGCACTTAGTTTAGATCCAGAATAGTTTCATTTCAAAAGACTATTCGGTTTAAAAACAAAAACCATACAAGTTATACACCACCTTTAAAAATATAAAAACATACTGTCATATAGTTACTGCTTACCTATATACCGTGTTAAGTTAGCATGAGCTTATTAAATGTTTAAACGCCATTTTTCCTTTTGCTGCTTTTTGTACACGACACATAATTCTTATTTTAGCTTTCAACCTAGAAGAGCGTTGAGATTTACATGAGAATAATATGTTATTGCTCTGATATCAGCTTTGCTTTGTAAACTGCCTGCACAGTGAGTGCTGAAGTCTCCAAGGATAACTTGACACAGTGTTGTTGTGAGGTCTGATCTTCGCACCTTCCTAGACATAACATAAATGCAGCTGCTGCCAAAATCTGGCTTTACGCGCGTTTTTTATTGCTTTGCTTAGAGCACACATAACACACTTGATGGTGCTTCGCATGCAGAGAGCTGGTGGAAGATGATGTGATCCTCTGCCACTGAGATTTTGAGGTATGGGCCCGCCCTGCTAAAACCCAAAGAGACCTTCATAGATATAATATACTATGTTAGTTAGGGAGGGTGAGAAATAGGTGTTGTTAATTCCTATTCATTTAAGCATTTTAGCGTGCTGTCATCTTTCGCGTTTTATGGACTAGTAACTATGCTGATAACTTTGCTTGTGATAATATGTTTGCTTGTATTATCTAAGATACTGCGTTTGAGAATACTGCATTAGTAAATAAATATTTCCTCTTTTACTCCACGTTCTGGTTTGAAATGATTGTATAACGAAAGAGTGTTCATGTGTTCCACGATACCTGAGGTATTCTAAGTTCATGTTCTGGTCTGTCTAACCAATGAGACACTGTAGCTAGCTCGGTAAGGGGATTTTGGGTACTGAGGTAAGTTTTGGGCCACCCTAATTCACTAAGGTTCCAAATCTCTATGCACAGTACTGTAGGAGAACGGAATTCCCGCTACATGGCGCCCAACGTTGGTGGTCTTATATCATGACACTCGAGTAGTATATCATTCAATCCTTAACCCCTTCGCTGTTGTTTCCGTAAAACCGCGGTGTCGGAAAAAAACCTACCTATTTTTGAAATAGGTCTTTTCAAGCTTGAATCTATCTAAAACGGTTTCCTTGAATTACTACCCAGTTGTGCTACAAAGTTTACTTTGTTTTTCTAACTTTCTGTGCAGTCATGGCCAATGCTGTGGACATTCCGCAACATAGTCGCATTGCGTTGCGCAATCATTTGCAGACTTACCAAGCCCTTGGAAGGCTTGGCTGTGATATTGATGGTGAGTGCGGATGCAGCTTACCCATACAAACTGTTTTATTCGTGGGTGACGTTTCCGGCTGTGGACGCTAATTCTGGTGTGTTGTGGATGCTAATTCTGGTGTGTTCCACACTTACACTCCCTCTCCTGTGACGAATGAATATACTCCGTACAGGGCACAGGAAGTTCCTATTGATAATTGGCAGCATCGCGTTTGGTTTGGTGGCGCCCTACCCCATTCTTTAACCGCTCCGAGGTTAGGTCCTTTGTCCATTCCAGGCGCAAATTGGCCTGTTTTGGCTGGATTTACTCCTCATCCTCTACACGGCAATTGTACCCTGGCGGAAGTTCGTAGACTACATGTTGTCTCGATTGCCGTGATTCGAGCTTTGGTACAATACATAGCCGGTAATCTTCCGGGTGGACCCCGGGTGGTGCGGCGCTTCCAGCCGGACAGGGCGGATTGAAGCTCAGTCCCGCAATGGTCAATGCCGTAATGGGCAGGAGAAGGAGGATTTTCCTTTCTCGCTTGCCGAGAAATTTGACCAGCTGGAAGCAGTATTTCCTAATACAACTCCTGGTGACAAACACAGGATTTTGACAATTAGTTTACCAAAGGATTTGGCCCCCGAACTCGGTGACTGTGAGACCTGGGGTAAAACATTTGCGGCGGTCTATGCGAGGTGTTATGGCACTCCGTCTATGGCTGTCCTGCCTATGATCATTAAACGTGTTCAAGATGATCACGGACCGGAGGCTGCAGTTGAATTGGGTATGCGCCTGTGTGGCTCCTTTGATATAGTTTGCAATCTCATTCTTGCTAATGTCAAGGGGGATGCAGTGAACTTTCAGGTAGCTAATGCTTTGGCGGCGATTCCCGATGCCGAGAAACCCCAACAGTTGGCGAGGATTATTGTGGCTGCTTATAAAACCGTGGGTCGCACTAGCAAGGGTCTAAAGCCTTTTTCTGTCAAAGAGAAAAAGCAACCCCAAGGGCAGAATTCGGAATCAGAAAATCAGCCCAAGTCCAAGAAACAAAATTGGCCTAAAAAACAAAAACAGGGTAAGCAACAGCAACAACAACAGACTCAGGAATCTCGTCCTGCGTCTCCGTTACCTGCGCAAACAGAACGTATTTAAGACTTGCGCGATCGCGCGAAGATTAAATCACCTGATCAATTTCAGGTTTCTGATCAACGTTCTCCTCGTTCCTTTCAGGAATCATCGACCTCGGCGTCCGGTGGTAGAGGAGGCGGAAGAGGCAGGGGTGGTCAACAAGGACGTGACCAGCCCCCCCCGAAAGACGGTGCAGGAAAGCAGGACGGCTCAACGCCGAAGAGACCGCAGTTTGCCAAAAAGAAAGTCGCGGCTTTAACAGTGCATCGATATGCCACAGATAGTGAGAACGCTGCTTC
This sequence comes from Lissotriton helveticus, assembly GCF_964261635.1. Taxonomy (NCBI): domain Eukaryota; kingdom Metazoa; phylum Chordata; class Amphibia; order Caudata; family Salamandridae; genus Lissotriton; species Lissotriton helveticus. The sequence continues at coordinate 1,993,620,282 of NC_136059.1, read as the reverse complement.
GGAATCTGACTTGGGCTCTGACCTTGCTGGACAGCGCGGCGGAGATTACCATAGTGAGAGAGGCCCTGCGTCCACTACTGAAGGTGACATTTATGTTGTGATTGAAACAGCTGATACAAGAGTTGCTCCTCCTGATAGACTTTATGAAATTGTCCTGTTAATCGAAGGTGACATACAACGTACCATCAAAGGGGTATTTTGGGAGAATCTTTCGTCTACGTATGACATTTTGCTTTCAGAGGCTGACTGGCCCCCACCTTTTGTTCTCGCAGCACCGCGAGGGGAGGAGGTAATCCTCCCCAGTTTCGCGAACACAGTCTCAAAAGAGCATGCGCAGCATTTTGCAGAAGAGTGGACTAAGGCTCTAGCACCGGCTCTGTACCGCAACCAATGTGATTGTGATAAATTGTCCCCAAGCCACGAAATTCCTTTACGGTCTCAGCCGCAGCCTCAACCTCAATATCCCATTCGGCGTGAAGCCAAGGCTTCCGTCGCAGCAATCCTTGATCAATTGGAATATCAGGGTGTAATTGAAACATGTGTGTCACCAATGAATAACCCTCTTTTTACTGTAACCAAGCCTGACGGTTCATATCGTTTGGTGTTGGATTACCGGCATTTAAACTCGTATTGCCGTAACTGTGCAGTACAGAATACTCACGGCTCTGCCTTAGTGAATAGTCTTGTGCGTAAGCGTTTTAAGACCACGCTTGACATTTCCAACGGTTTTTATGCCCATCGATTGGATGGCCTAAGTTCCCAATGGACCTCCTTTACTTGCGGCGGTGTCCACAAACAATTTCGGCGTCTCCCAATGGGCTATAACAATAGTCCTGGGATTTTTACTGCCCGCATAGTCTCTCTGTTGGAGAGAATCGACCCAGATGCATGCTCGTATGTGGATGAAATATATCTCACAGACGACGAAATTTGGGAGCATTTGTGTCGAGTAAACAGTATAATTTGTAACTTTGCAGACATGGGTTTCAAACGTAACTTTGCAAGATCGCACATTGCGAAGTACACAGTGTTGTTCTTGGGCTATGAGCTCAACAATGAAGGTAGAGGTTTGGCTCCTCACTTCCTGGAGAAATGCGCACAACTGCGCGCTCCGACAACGCTGAAAAAATTACAGTCTTTACTGGGTTTCTTAAATTTCGGGAGAACATACATTCCGGAATATGCCCAGCGTATCAAGCCTTTGTATGCTTTGCTACAACCAACTTTTTCCAAATCATGATGGCTGCCTGAGCACTCAGCCATTTTGCAATCTTTGCAGGCTGATCTGCTCGCTCCTAAATTCTTACTGACTCGTGATAACCACACCAACCAGGTGATAAGAATCATCCCTGGGACGGTGGGTTTCACGTACCTTACTTTTAATGAAGGAGACACAGTACCTATTGCTTACAAGTCACACTTGTACACTTCGGCTGAAATGCGATTTTCCACTGTGGAGAAAGTTTTAACGGCTGTGTAGATGGCAATTCTTAAAGAACGTGCCCTGTCACAGGGAAAACGCATGTTGGTTGTTACCCCGTGTCCTGCCTTGGAGGCAGTTACGAAAGCCAGTGTACCTAACTCTAAAGCTTTGCACCCTCGGTGGATTCAATGGGCTGCATCCTTGACATCTCAGGATGTCACGTTTATTTTTGACGCCACGTTACTGTCGCAGGAGTATTTACAGTATGAATTTGTTCATCCGGCTCCTTTAGCAATGCGACCTTTGGAGGATTTCCATTGCATCATTTACACTGATGGTTCGGCGCAGGATGCGCATGGCTCTAAACATGCCTACGTTTCGCATGCGCCATTGTGGTCGGTGCCATGGTGAACGATGAGTTCAAATCCAGAGTTGTACACACCCAGACTCTAGTGGACTGCACTGCACAATTGGCGGAGCTTCGTGCTCTCTTACTCGCGTTAGAGTACGCAGATCCTAGTGTGACAACTCTTATTGTGAGTGATTCCTATTACTGTGTCCAGTCTTACAATGAGAACTTGTTCTTTTGGATTCAAAATGATTTTCGTGATTCCAAAGGTAGCACAATAAAACATAAAATGATCTGGGTTCGATTGGCTGAGCTCAAAGAGCAGTTGCTCCTCGTGTTTGTGATTCATACTCTTGGCCATCAGCGTGTGGGAGTTCATGCCGTTGGTAGCTTGCTCGCTGATGAAGCAGCGCAATCAGCGGTATCGACATATTTAGTTGCAGCAGTTACACGGTCCAAAAGTAAGATTGATAATGACATCTTGGCGGCGGTAGCTGCCACTGAGAAGGGAGGTAAACATCCTACGGGGTTCCCTTCGAAGTACACATACCACTTAAGTCCCGATAAGGTACTTTTTGTGAAAATTCCTGAAGTTGGAGAACGTTTGATTCCCAACTCGGATCGCAGGGCTAGCTTGATTACAGCGGCGCATGAAGGTGTGGCGTCTGCGCATGCGGGCCTCTCGGTCACTGTAGCTCAATTACAACAACGTTTCTGGTGGCGGGGACTGTACAAACAGACGCGCGACTATGTCCTTCAATGTGACATTTGCCAGCAGATTAAACCTTCGACTGCTGCGCGTCCGCCACAGACACAGTTGTACATATCTAATAAACCACTAGGCTGTGTTTATTTAGATCACTGCGGTCCTTTTTCTTTTGATACTGCGTATAAGTACATCTTAGTAGCAGTTGATTCATGCACACGCTTTGTGTAGGTATGGCCCCATCGCAGCGCTGATTCACGGACTGTCATAAGAGATTTGCGTGTAGGGATTTCTGCCTGTGGCACCTTCCATTCGGATCAGGGTCCGGCTTTAGCCTCTAAGGCGTATTAGGATGCCATGATTTTGATGGGGGTCCAAGTCAAGTTTTCGTCTCCCTACAGACCTGAGGGTAACAGTGTATTGGAACGAATGAACTGTGACTTAAAGGAATCTTTGACAGCATGAGTTATAGGCACTGGCAGAAACTGGTTGGCCCATCTCAATGGCGTGCAGCGTGCTCTTAATAATCTCCCTAGAAGGTCTCTGGGTGGGCAGACCCCATACGAAATGCTCTTTGGTATCAAGATGTTTGTCCCGGACCTTGACGGTTTAGACGGCGTGGCCAAAGCCACAACCTTTGACGTAGATGAACATTTCAATGTTTTACAGGATCTACAAAAGACCAGAGACAGTCTTGCAAAGGAACATTTGCCCTCCACATCGGATGATGCATTGCAGATCCCGGTAGTTGGCTGCTACCCCAAGTTGGAGAACTGGTTCGAGAGAAGATCGATAACAAGAAAGAATTTGGGGGCATATTACCAACGTTAAGCGATATTTATCGCTAACGATGCTTAGCAACAAATTTTTTAACGCTAAGCATCATCCGAAATTATCGCAGATAAACCTTGCTATTATCAAGGTTTATCGCAAATGCGATAAAAAACGGTTGCAATGCATGAATATTGCTGAAAAGTCAGCGATATTCATGCATTACCGAGCTAATGCTCTTAACCATGTTATCCACCTCCCATTGGATAACATGGCTAAGAACTGCTCAGGGCAGGTGTTAGTTTTTAGAGATATTCGCGCTTAGCGCGAATATCTCCAAAAGTTGGTAATAGGAGATAGCGATGTTAGCGACTGTTTCCAGTCGCTAACATCTTGGCACGCCCACTTTGCATGTCATTAGTGATAAATATCACTGACATGCAAAGTGGGGCCCAAGATGGTCGCTATCTCCTACTAGCTGTCGCTAACTGGTGTTAGAGACAGCTAGGTAATAGGGAGATCATTTTATCTCCGCTTTCTTGGCTTTTAAAGCCAAAAAAGCGGAGATAAACCCCCTTGATAATATGCCCCACAGAGTGGCCGATTCTTCATAGTATGACTCCGGCAGTCTCATGTCCTTCGATTGTGAGAAATTCTGTATTGGTCACTACTTCTAATCCGATTCCTGAGGTGGCCCTAGAGATGCCTGCAGTTTCCAGTCATTTATTAAGTACTTTACCTGTTGATAACGTCGATGAACTTGATTACACTTACACAACTGACTTATCGATACCTGATTTGCAAACATGTTTGGCCACAGAATCCAGGTTCTCTTTTGACACTGATTCACAAACTTCGAAAAAACCCTCACGTTTTGCAATTTATGCCACATTATTTAAAAAACATTTTATGATTACCCCTTTGACATATATTTGGCTGGTGCTTTTTTCAATTTACCTTTTTATGTCGATTGGTTTTGTGTTTTATTTTTTCCATCTTATCGATGGACACTATGTCGAGAAGAGAACATACATTCGGCATCTTAATGGAACTTTGGCCCCTCTTTCCTCGTCACATTCAGCACACAGACTGAAGAGAGTCTTGAATTTTGTTAACATCACTGCTTGGCCTGTTCTTGATGGGATTGTGTGGGATGCGGTTAAATTTCAAATCCATGGCCCTACTGAGGTTGTTAATGTCCCTAATGTACTTCAGGGTAACCATGGGAGATGTGGTGAAACAAAACATACGTTCTGATGATTGGGATGTTCAGGCCGTAGAAGCATTGTTTTCTGATTTAAAATATTATGCTGCCTTTGATGCTGAAGACTCATACTTGGATTCTGCTAATTATGGTGAATTATTTTGCTTCCAACATTTTGGCAACCATTATTTCATGAAACGAGTTCCAGAAGGGATGCTGTAAATTACACCCAGTGGGAACATTGCCCAGCCCCTTTACAAGGCAGTTCGAGTACTTTTTTGAAAAACTACACTTATTTTACCGACTTTAATCAGTCCAATCCCGAGTCTTTTTATTTTGAAATGACACAGAAGTCCATGTCCAAGGTTAGACCTACTGATACTAAATTGTTGTATTCGAAGTCCTTTCTAGACAAATTGGCTGTAGAAGGCTACGAGCTGTGGAGGGAAACCATTGACCCTAAATCGGTTTGGGGTTCAAGAAGTTGGCAGGTACAAGGCACTGAGGCTTTGCACCGTGCATGTCTCATCCCAAATCATATGTTGTTTTTGAATTCTAGCATTTCACAAACTACATGCTTTGGATTAGCTACTTCTAAAAAATTAAATACACCTACCGTCCCCGATTTGGAAGAATATTCTGGGTGGAGTAATATTACACAGTTTTCCATTAGGGAATTGCAAACTCTATTGCAAAATTCGTCCTTTAATATATCCAGTTTGGATCCAAAAGGATGGCTGATGTGGCACAGAAGCTCTGATTCGTGCCAACGTCGTTTTCTGGGTTTAGCTGATAGATTTACACAAATCAGGCCTGATCCCCGGTTTGATACTGACCATTCTGTCACCACTTACTCGGTAGGCAAATTATGTCAGAATTGGCTAATACATTCTACGTTGGCTGCAGTTAAACTACATCTATCCATGCTGACTGATGATGTGGATTTGAATGATTTTATTAAAGGCCCGGCTAGTGGTAGATCTAAAAGATGGATTTATGCGATTTACAATGAAATCTGGAAAACTTCGAAAATTGAGGCAGCAACACGCCTTAGAGCTATTGATCAAGCTAATTTAGAAAAAGTGCTTGCAGTTGTAGATAACAGTATTAACATGCTTTCTTCACGCATTTACACATTAAATAATATTGTGTCTTCTGTTGTTGATATTGTACATGATGAAGTGTCTGTGTTGTACCATGGTCAAAATCAATTGCGTTTCATTATGCAATTTGCGTGGACCCTGCAGACCCTTAAGTCTGGTAAAGTGCCTTGGTCTTACATCAACATGTCCTCCCTCTTTTCCCCATTTAATTTGACTGACTGAAAAACAGGGCATGCTGTCAATGCGAGATGCTTCTTTTTCCATGCTACACATTGAAAAGTTGGAGTCTTTACCGTTCTCTGTGGCAGAAGCCACTGCTGCGACGTGGCTAATCCACAGGTTAATTACATTACCATTTGCTTTGTACAAATTTACACATTGTATGCGAAATATCGCAATAGGCAGATATGAACCACTAGGTAGTTCGTTTCTCCATGAGGCATGGTCGCTTCCATTCACTTATCGATGCCTGAAAGATGAGAAGGAAGTTTATCTTAAAGGGGAGGAATGCACAGAGACACCTGATCATTCATTAATATGTAGACACATCCAATTGCACGGTTCTTGTAACCAGGACCGGCCAAATTTAGCCTGTGTTTTGAAAGGTACTCCAGTTCCCGCAATCGTTCCTACTTTCACATTACTGGCAAACGGCAGTTATTTACTTTTGAATAACGAAGACTGTTGTGGGTTAATTAAAGGTATCGCTTATGTGGTAACAGTATCAGAACGTGTGGTGTGTTGCAAAAACGTTCTGTATCCTCCTACACATGGGAATTTAGATGTTTCCATCTGGCCGCGAATCCCAACCTTGACGGCAGAGTTCAATGGTATGAGTAGAATAAGAGCCCTTTTGTCTCAAAAAGAGGGGGCCCTGAGTTCGGCTCGTGAAACATTTGTCCTTCACATAGCTAAAACGCGCACAGAGGTGCAGGCGCTATTAAATACTGACTTGCCGCTGCATTTCAGCGAGCTGGTTCATCAAATCTTTAATGCCTCCTCCACTTCTGGCCTCGCACACTTTTTTAAAATAGTTAGCGGTGGTCTCATGACTTCCTTAGAGAAAATATTCGCAGTAATCCCCGCTTTCTTTCATTCTATATTTTCAAGCCTGTTTGGTGGCTTTCCGGTTTTGCTGGCGCTGGCTGCAGCTGTTCTGGTGATATTTTGTTTTATTAAAAATGGATGCCCATCCTGTGTTAGAAGCCGCACAGCCCCCCCTTGCTCTGTTTCGCAACCGGATGCTTGAATACTATGGCGCACTGCCGCTTGCGACTTTAAGCACGGCATTTGGATTATCATTTCGATTTTCCTATTTCACATGTGTCCAGCCTGTGTTTCATTGCCTAAGCTGTGATTTCGACTGGGCCCTTGATTTGTGTCTCTGCAAGACGGTGTCTCCTGACGTCGATTTTAATCACCTGATGAGTCCCGTAGTTACTCACGATTTGGTTTGTTCTGGCGAAAGGATTATGGCCTTACCTTGGCAGCGATGCATGGACTAATGGGTCATTGGAACATACTTGCAGCAGCGCAAGATTTCTTGGCACAGAGCTATTTTGAGAACCCGCCGAGTTGGCCTCTGATGATGCTAGAGGCTCCAGTGCTGGAGGAGCACGTATGTTCTTTCCCACTAATGAATTGGATGGCTGAACTGTTTTCGGACGATGACAGTCATTTCATGCTGGAGGCTGTTGCTGCATATTTTGCATATTCAGTCCTGTCCTAGAAGCCTTTGAGACTTTTTGCTACTAGCCAATTATTGATTACGAATTTTTGGGACCTTTTCCGTACAGTTTTTTCTACAAACCCAGACCTATTGACTTGAGTGAGAGTGAGGCCTCTATATAGACCTCTATATTGCCATTTCACCAGATTTTAGCTCATCATTATTGAACTCTGCTTTCATGATATGCCCCTATTCTGGTCTTACCTTACCTTATTTTGTCCGTGCTCGGATCATTGGGGGGTGTCATATAGTTACTGCTTACCTATATACCGTGTTAAGTTAGCATGAGCTTATTAAATGTTTAAACGCCATTTTTCTTTTTGCTGCTTTTTGCACACGACACATAATTGTTATTTTAGCTTTCAACCTAGAAGAGCGTTGAAATTTACATGAGAATAATATTTAATTGCTCTGATATCAGCTTTGCTTTGTAAACTGTCTGCACAGTGAGTGCTGAAGTCTCCAAGGATAACTTGACACAGTGTTATTGTGAGGTCTGATCTTCGCACCTTCCTAGACATAACATAAATGCAGCTGCTGCCAAAATCTGGCTTTACGCTGGTTTTATATTGCTTTGCTTAGAGTACACGTAACACACTTGATGGTGCTTCGCATGCAGAGAGCTGGTGGAAGATGATGTGATCCTCTGCCACTGAGATTTTGAGGTATGGGCCCGCCCTGCTAAAACCCAAAGAGACCTTCATAGATATAATATACTATGCTAGTTAGGGAGGGTGAGAAATAGGTGTTGTTAATTCCTATTCATTTCAGCATTTTAGCATGCTGTCACCTTTCGCGTTTTATGGACTAGAAACTAGGCTGATAACTTTGCTTGTGATAATATGTTTGCTTGTATTATCTAAGATACTGTGTTTGAGAACACTGCATTAGTAATAAATATTTCAAATGTGCACGTGTCCTCTTTTACTCCACGTTCTGGTTTGAAATGATTGTATAACGAAAGAGTGTTCATGTGTTCCACGATACCTGAGGTATTCTAAGTTCATGTTCTGGTCTGTCTAAACATTGGGAGGTTGTTATGACCAATGAGACACTGTAGCTAGCTCGGTAAGGGGATTTTGGGTACTGAGGTGAGTTTTGGGCCACCCTAATTCACTAAGGTTCCAAATCTCTATGCACAGTTCTGTAGGAGAACGGAATACGCTACAATTCATGGTATAGATTGTAAGAGACACTCCAATAAAATATACAAAAATATAAACATCTGGATCAATATTAAAAAAAGGGGGAAATAACAGGCTGTCAGTAATTAAACGGACAAATTCACAGCTAGTAAATAAGAGGCTGCTACTGGTGTTGGGGAATTATTAATTTTCCATACAGTTTCCAGATCTCAGCAAGGATTTCAAGAAGCCTACTAAAAGTGGAATACATTCAGGTTTCAACATTTGTAGGTAAAAGAGAGCTGGGCGTACCTGTATAAAATTCAGCCTTTTTAACAAAGGGGTTAAAAAAATCCTACGGGGCACTTCATAAAATTTACAGAAAAACATAAAGTGCAGCAAATCCTGTGGAGACACCATTGCAGACACAGGATGCTAGCGCTTGGCCTCTACAACTCCCTTTTGGGACAGCAAGTAAAAAATGGAAATAATCCAAACGAAACCTGATTATCTAAAAGCGCTCGTGAGACGACAAAGGCCACAAGAGATATGGTTCAATGGATGGTGTCGTTTTTAGCATCACAAATTTACGGACGCTCGGTTTGCACAGTTCTACCCCATCTCTATCGAGCCTTTTAAGGGAGGAAAAAGACTTCCTTACAAATTCTACATCCGCAACGGTAATAAAATCAGGCTTTAAAAAAAGGTCTGGACGCCCCAGCTCTTCAAAGCAATCTTTTAAATACTTTAACCATGGAATGCATAACATGTGTTCAAGACTCAGAATTTCTTGCAAAATCTGGTGATTAAGAACTAGGGGCCAGATGTAGGTGGCCAATTACCGGTCGGTAACGGCCGAATTCGGCCGTTACCGACTGGTAATTGGATTTTGAGATGTAGGAGCATGCTTTACAGAATCGGTATTTTACCGAATCTGTATTTACAGATTCGGTAAAATTACCGAATCGGTAAATACAGACTCGGTAAAAATACAGAGTCTGTAAAAGCATATGTAGGTAGCACATCTTTGAGTGCCGCAGGCCTTTCAGATTCGGTATTTTAACACCCAATCCAATTGGGTGTTAAAATACCGAATTCAGGTGTGCATGCACATGTGTGCATGCACACCTAGCCATGTGACAGACAGACATGCCCTTAGGGCATGTCTGTGTGCCACATGGCGCACATGCCTATTTTTGGGGTGCCAGAGGGTGTCAAAGTGACACCCCCTGCACCCTTGCTAAAATCGGTATTTACCGATTCTGTAATTACAGAATCGGTATTGCCCATTGATTCCTATGGGCTTCACAGCCCATAGGAATCAATAGGAAATACCGATTCGGTATTTCCAGATTCGGTAAATACCGAATATTAAAGATTCGGTATTTACACATCTGGAAATACCTACATCTCCCCCCTTCATATTTACCACTTCTTAAATACCGAATCGGTAAAATTCGGTATTTAAGAAGTGGTAAATAAGAATTACCTACATCGGGCCCCTGGTCTTTGTTTAGCCAAGTTTTATGCCAAAACAGCAGAGGGCGCAAGGCCAGAATATCAGAAATAAATGGTAACCCTGTTTCTTCGTGTACCACCAAATTTGAACATTCTCTAGGCACACTAAGAAGTTGTTTTAAAAAGTTATTCTCCACTACCTGGAGTACATCAGATACAGCATAGCCCCATAGCTCGCTCCCATAACTGGCAATAGCAACACTTTTGGCTTGATATAATTTCAACAAGGCTGCAATAGGGCGCCTACCCATTTTTGCGGCAAAGTTGAAAATAGCTGCATTTGCACTTATGACTTTCCCCTTTTTCCTCTGAATAAGGGCCCCCAGTTCAAGTGGCCATCTAATAAAACACCCAGATATGAAAAAGTCGGGGTCAGAGACACTTTCTCATCATCCACTTTAAAGGGGTACTGCTTCTTAGGGCGGATCCCGACCTGCATAATATAGGACTTGGAGTTATTAACAACTAGGTCACGGGCCACCATAAATATCCTAAAAGTGTTAAGTAGCATCTGAGACCCCTTGGCGCCCTTCCTATGAGGACCGTGTCATCCGCATATAGCAGGACGGGCAGTCATCTTCGCCCTGCATAAGGAAAGTCGGCCCCTGTTCTACCAAAACCTTTTCCAGGTCATTAATGTATAGATTAAACAGAAATGGGCCAGGATACATCCCTGCCGTACTATCCTTTCAATTTTAAAATCCTTCGAAACCCGAAGATCCTGGACAAATCTAACATTGACCTTGGTATCCCTGTGCAGGTCCCCCAAGAAGTCCACCAGGCCAGCCTCCACCCCCATGGCCCTCATGGATTGCCACAGTTTCCCCCGATTGACACAGTCAAAAGCGGAGGAAAGTTCGATGAAGGCCATGTAGCTCGTACCTTGGCGGGCGACCGTGTACTCCCACAGGATCATGCACAGGTATAGGCATTGGGCTAGGGTAGAATGCCCTAGACGAAACCCATATTGTATATCTGCAATGATTTTGTTCTCTTTCGCCCAGGAGGATAGTCTGTTCAATAAAACCCCACCCACAACCTTCACCACGGAATCAATAAGAGAGATCGGTCCATAGCACAAAGTGCTATTACGATCGCCCTTCTTGAAAACCGGCACAATGGGAGAGATGCCCCAGGACTCCGGACAACAGTCCCTAGCCACTGCATTTAACACAGTGACCAGAACCAGGGCCCAATGTAAAATACTAAATTTAAAAAGATCGGGCAGGATGCCGTCCAGGCCAGGGGCCTTGTTACATGACAACTCTAAAATGCCTTTCTCCACCTCAATCTGTGTGATGGTAACAGGGGTTTTGATAAGGTCTTTAGGTTGTAATGGTTGGAGATCTGTAACACTTTTAAAAATGGACTTAAAAGGAGACACCCATTCATCTTCTGTTATATAGGTGCCTAGTTCTCTGGACCTGTCTTTCTCGAATGCCTCAGAACTTAGAGCTGTTACCTAAAGTACTTGGCTCCAACAATTCTCGACATGTTGCATCTTTTAGTTCCCCCTTGCGAGTGGCCAGTGCCCGTTTATATTCAATGCGATGGGCACAACTCAAAGTTTGGTCTCTCGGGGTAACATTTAAGGCTTCCTTTGGATCTCTAGCAGCCCTAGAGCAGCATGATTCAAACCATCAGGGCTCACACAACACCGTCCTATGGGTGGGTGCACTTAACAGAGCCCCAACCTTGCTGATAATACCCTCAAAGGCCTCAAGAACTCTCCCCGGTAGGGGGCAAGGAGAAACACAAGATGCAATTTCGTGTGCACAGACCACTTGTACCTTAGCATAAAATAAATCAGGTGAGACCTGAGACCACTTTAAACTGCGCCTGCTATCTGTGAGTCTCAACATGCCCGGTGCTGTCACCCTGTCTTGATTAGACAGCAAAATCTAAGGTTCACACAGATGGGGTTATGATCACTGAATACACTATCCATGATTATAAACCCCCGAAGGTTAGACTGGAGCCCAGCTGAGAACAGGATATGGTCTATAAAAGAGCCGTCCCCTCGTACTTTAAATGTCGGGACAGGCTGTTTCCTGAGGAGAGTGGAAAGGGACATAGATGGGATCAAATCAAACTCATTGATCATGTTATTGAACGCTTCCCCCTGGGCAGAATGCTCAAAGTGAAAGCCCTGCATGCTAGCACACCCCAACTCTCTCATACAGGTTGTTTTGGGTTCACCACAAGGGTGCACATTAAAATCCCCATCCACCATAAATTTGTGGGCCACCGGAACTCATGACTGCCTTAAAAGGGAGCACAACTGAACAATTTTACATTCCGCCTGTGTGTTTACCGCATTGTAAAAGTTAATAATACTCATACTATCATTACCTCTCCTTAAAGTAACAGCTTGAGAGTCTCTATACGAGTTGGGCAAGTGGTGGATCCTACAATTCACTGCCAGTGCTATAAATATAACCAAGCCACCCCTAGCCCTGCCACAAATTGACGGGGGAGCAGGAACAAAGAAAGCTTTATATCCCTCCAGAAATAGGTCACAGGTCACCAGCCATGTCTCCTGTAAACAAATAATGGAGGATTGCCTGATGAACTGCACCCACGAGGGGTCCTGTAATTTCCCTGCCAAGCCTGCTATATTCCAGAACAGAACGTTATAGGAGAGGTAATCACCCCCAGCGGTGCTACTGGAGATGGCACCATCTGCTGCGGGTTAGATGTCTCCATCAGCTCCATTGGCTCTAAATGGTTGCATAAGTATCGGATAGGCTCAGCGCTCAAAATTGGTCATTCGCACTAATCCAGCCTTGAAAGGGCAGAAAATCTCTTTGATAGCTCTAACCGGGGGTAACACAGTGCCCAGCCCGGGGAGACATCCCCCATAGGGTGTAATTGACTACCCACGATTGGTACAAAGGGTTTTTGATTCCCCCTTACAGGGCATACCAAGATTGTAGCCCCTTGTGCGATCAGCCTTGTAAAAGAAACCCAAAGGCAAAATCTGGATACCAGAGTCCCTAAGACACGGTTCATAAAAAACACTCCTTAGGCTATTTACCACAGGGAGAGGGCTGTTCAAATGAACAACAATGCAGTCACCCCAACCATGTTTCCATAAACTACCTATCCTACAAATAACGGAGGACCATGATGATGTTACGTTTCACCATTGGCCCCACAGGAGTGTTACGCAATAACCAATGTGTAACCTTGTTCTTAAGTTGGGAAAACTCCTCCTGAGTACCCTGAGCAAGCGGAGGGACGTTTGCCAGAATTACTACCAGTGGTGTAGATTTGATTGGAAGATTAATAACCACTGGATTCGAATGGGCTTTAATCGGATATCCCTGCAGCTCAGCCAAAGTGTGCCCTGATCTATGAATAGACTTAGCCAGTTGATTTGTATAAAAAAGCCCCATCAGAGACCTGTCTAGTACTTGAACTTGTGCCAACAGCCGGTCCCCCTGAATCTCTATGAGCCCCATTTGCACCACTGGCGTGGGGCCTATCAAAAGAGTGAGAAACAGTGGCTGCCCAAGAAGCTACCAAGGTGCCTGTGGTTATATTAACCTTGGTCAGATCCAAGACCACCGGAAGAGAGTGATTGGTATGATCCAAAGTCTTGTATTGAGCAGCTAACATTTGCTCAATGTGATTCAACTTAGCCACAATAGGTCTCAACGTGGCATCCAGCAGGCCACAGATGGTAGATTTAAGGACCTCCAGCGTGGCCATGTTAACTAAATTTGGGGCAGGAGACTCAGGAGCATTGTTTTCAATAACAGATTTAGTAGATACATTAGATTTGATCTTTTTGGTTTGGCTCCCCATAGGTTTACATTTTCTTTTCACACTCACATTTGGCCTTAAAGATACCCTTGGAGGTTTCGGGCCTTCATCAGCACTGAGGGCTTTCACTGTTAAAGAATTAAGACTGCCATCCATCCCTTCATTTCCCAATGCAAGAGAGGAGGTACCGCTCTTCCTATTCCCCAAGATCACAACAGGCGACAGTCATCTGGGTGGCACCTCCTGGGGAATTTCTAATAAAAGGGATGAGGCCTCATTAACCACATTAACCTGAGAGACATTACCCAACCCAGGGGATAAAGGCATACTCACCAAGTCGCTGGTGGTATCACAAGATGATTTATATGGCCCACCCCGGAAAGTAAAAAGGCCGTTAGAGGGAGATCTAGAAAGACATTGATTTACTAATTCGATCTCCTTATCAATAACTGAGGCAGCTCTTGACAGGAAGTTGTCCATAGTTGTGACAGTGGACGTAGTTGTGGCTTTTAACCCCTCTTGACTAACTTGAGCCTTCCGCCCCCCCATTGGTTTCAGGCCTGGAAAAAAAAAACAAAGCTTGCAATAAATTAACAGCAGAGGGAAAAAAGGCCTCAGACAATTATACCACAATAGAAATAGAAATAGAAATAGAGATAACCACAGTAAAAGCCCAGGAAAAGGCTACCTCTCCCACATGAGGGGGCAATACCACAATACACAGTACTTCAGAATATACACCTACTCGGTGAAGGTAATGTCTCTAGCCGGAGTGTGAACAAAATGTCAATTCCAAGAGGGATAAATATACATTTACTTGTCAACAATTAAGATTATTTAAACTATATGTTTCATATTTTTGTAATTCTAGGAGAGATTATTTTATACTTTAAAATGTAAAAATATATTTATGTTTATTATATATTAATTTGTATTACTAAATGTACTTGTTTTGTTATTTTAAAAACTGTTTACTTTCTTTATTGATCTTTTTTAAATAAATTATTTTTATGATGTTAAAAAAGTAACGTAAATAATAATTCAGAATTGCAAGATAAATCTAATTAAGGCATATAAGATATATTTTAAAATGTTTTGCAATTTTTAAACATTTGAAATGAATTTTAATTAAATATATATATATATATATATACATATATATATAATTTAAAAATGATATTGTCATAATGTTTAAACTATATTTTGCTTTTGGCATTTTAATATTAATTTTAAACTTATATTGTTGTAATCTATATTTTTGGTTGATATATTATTTGATTAGATATTTTTGAATCACCGTATTTTAGATTCCGAATTTTTGTTACTTCAATTATAAGTATAAGATTTACGGGATTCTAGTACCCTATATTTTTCAATATTATTGTAGGTCAATATTATTGATGTAGATAGTCAGTAGTACAATCATATATACTAGCCCTTTTGAATAAATATAGGCCAAAGCCATTTTCTTTGTACACCTAGTAATAATACGGACACACATACAGTATGAAGTGCTGATTCTGTCCAAGTATAGAAAGCAGCATTTTGTATGTTTTTGTGCAATACAAATACATTTTATTACTAAAGGAGTAATAGCTAAAAAAACAAATATGAATAAAACATCACCAGAGGCTCAGTACATGTTCTTTGCTTGGGCTAACTACCCTGCTCCTGAAAGTGATGGTTTTGATTCTGTGGCCAGGAAGGCAGGGCTGTTGCAAACAACTGGCCACTTAACAGGGAGCAGAGATCTGAGGAGGAGATAGGAACTGCTGGCAGAACAACAAATAGCGTTAACACTTTTCCCTTGACTTGCTGATGGCAATTAGGGCTGGCAGGAAATACTCCAGGTCATACCCAGTGCCATTCTAGACTTCCTGGCCCTAACCCCAGCAGAAGGGAGATCCAAATGGACCATGACAGAGAGGAGGGCATCTCATTCAAATAGGGGTGCAAATAGGGGCAGTTGAGAGCCACTCCGATGGAGGAAGGAGATAGCCATCTTAGGTATAGGGCTTCTGGAAATTCTTGCAGTAAAACAAAGGGGAAATGCTGGAAAAGGAGGTGAGGAATTTGTAAGAAAAGATAATGTGTGGAAGGGATTCTCCATTGACTGGCTAGTGCACAGGACACAACTTCTAACTCGCTACCTCCTCCTCAGAACATCTGCCGCGGCCGGGGAGGGAGTTGCGTTGGGGCAGGCAGGCGGGGCGGGGGAGGGGCAGGCGGGGCGGGGGAGTGGCAGGGTGCGGGGGTGATTAACACCGGAATATGGATGAATACAGGTAAGTAAACAATTAAATTAATAAAACGAATTTCGTAGCACGCCCTGCATTGCATTTTGCGATGCAGGGCACGGAACGAAATTCGTTTTATTAATTCAATTGTTTACTTACCTGTTCTCATTCATATTCCGGTGTTTATCACTCCCCACCCTGCCCCTCCCCCGCCCGGCCTGCCTGCCCCACCGCAACTCCCTCCACGGGCCGCGGCTGCAGAACATGCCTGGACCTGGAAGGAAAACATATGGATAACAGACTGTTCTAGAAAAAAAAGGACTCATGGACTCCTGACTTCATGTATCAAGTGGTTGGCATCTTGTTTGCCTGTTTCAGGGACTTAAAAAGCAGATGGATTCCTGACTCCAAAAGCTCCCTGCTGACCGCTGAGGACAGAATCTAGAATGGCCCTGGCTAGAAAGAGACCTGTTGCCTAGACTTCTGCTCCGAGGAGCTGAGGAATGACCAGGAGAAACTTTCCCAGATTGGGAAATTGGAGACATTGACTGCCATTCTATACAGAGATTGTGCTGTCCGTATGTGCGAACTATACCATCATTGGTTTAACTCCATATTAGAACAATAAAAGTGTGGCATTTCTTCTGCATTTATCACTAACATCAAAGACGAGGAGGATCAATTCTGTATTCAGTAATTCTTTGAATACAAAACTGCAGGCGCGGCTGGCACAGCTAACAGCAGTCAGGCGTTGGGGGGCAGGGGGAAGTCAACAGTTGACGGGATAGAGAAAGTAAAATAAATAAATAAATAAAACCACTTATCTGGCTCTCACCACACCGCCATTCGGTGATGCCACGAGCTCAAAGTAAGTGGTTTTATTTATTTTACTTTCCCTATCCCGTCATCTGTCAACTCCCCCCCCCCCCCTCACCACTGTTACCTTTGTTGGCCGTGCCTGCAAAACTGCCTGAATTTGTTTCATGACATGTGACCATCATACTGACTGAATTTTGTTTCATGACATGTGACCATCATACAAGGACTATATCTAATACATCAGAAAGTTGGAAATTAACAGCCATTAAATCAAGTGGTTTGTCCACGCCACCACTTCTGCTGCAAGTCTCTCTTTTTTCCATCTAAGCTGGATATTGTATTCTCCATTGGCATATATATTTTTATGTTTCAGCTGTGGCTTTCCTGATGAAGGCGCTTGGGTGGCGAAATGCACATAGACTCACTCCCATGAAGATTCACCAATAATCTAAGCCACCTACTGTTCATCTCAAATTCATCCTTGCTGTGCAATACTTGATGTAATAGTTGATTTGTTCAATGTAACATTATCTGCAAATATTGCAAGGAATTTTTTTCTGTACACTCTTATAGACTTAATACAGTAACATATTGAAGGAAAACAAGATTAATGTACCAATATCATCAGGATCGATAAATGTTGATGGTACATTGTGGTATGAATACTTAGGTGAATGAAAAATGTAAATGTGGATTTTTCATGTTTTAGTTTTTAACACATTTTTGAATATCGTGTATACCTGTTATTGGCTTTAGACACAAATTGTTGCAATAAAGTATGTTTAATTTGTTTTTGGATTACTTGGCCTTAATATATGTATATCATATATTTTGAAGTAAATACTTGGTTACCTGGGGATTTTCTTATGCAAATGAAAAATGAGACTTAGCCATTTATTTATGAGGACTGGGACAGGATAATGAGGAGGCTTGCCCAGTGAGGGTACACCCTTAGCGGGCATTTAACTAGATTTGATACACTCTGAAAATTGCCACCCTGAAAACTGGTTCAATGTGACCCCATGGCAAAGGTTCCAACCTTGTGCGGCCTTGCCGAGCTATAGCTTTCAGCCTTGACCCACTGATGGATTTTGATAACTAAAAAGTGACTATGGCGAGAAAACCTTGGACTAGAGCGAGACAGTAAATCTATCCCAGCAGAAAAGCAATCTCTACAGCTATGAAATCCTGCTGTGCCCTTCCCAGAGCGTTTGATTCAAAAGCCACTGATTCAGTGGGAGCTAAATGATGACGCATTCAACTTTGGGGGCCCGCTTCACCTTCAGTCTTGATCCATGTGCCGCTGAAATACTTTCAGTTCCAAAACGTAGGCTAAGCCTAAAGGCAAAAACTTTGACTGGTTTGAACCACTTGGCTTACCTGACTTCTGTTTCATTGTTGTTGGCCCTACATTGCACCACCCTCCTGGTCAACAATGCAGTGATTTGTTTCACTGGCAGTTTCTTATTTATGCTCTATTTGCCTTATAACCTTTGTGCCTTTTTGCTTATTAATGTGCTCTCTATTTTTTCAAACTGATATGGAAACTTTATTGTGTAGATTTCATGACTTTAAAAATGTTGATGGTGCTTGAGCTTACATTGTATTTCTGGGTGAATATGCCTGATACTTTTGCCGCAGCTATCAGGGTGTGAGCAGAGTGTCACTGAGAATGATCTATCTATCACTCCTGACATCTCAGCCCCCACCCACAACCCTTCTAACCTAGCTCAGCATCAGAACGACACCCACCTCACCTCTACCCTATCACTCCTGACATCTCAGCCCCCACCCACAACCCTTCTAACCTAGCTCAGCATCAGAACGACACCCACCTCAGCTCTACCCCCAGCACCCTAGTCAATCACCCACCTGCTGTTACCACCCCACATTCCTCAATCACAGCCACAAATCTCTCCCCCTCACATACTAGCCGCCCCCCTAACACCAACCCTTGGACCCCCACACATACCTCTCCCATTCCTCTCTCCCCTGACATCACAGCTCCCACCCACAACCCCGCTACCCTAGACCAGCACCAGAACGACACGCATAACGACAAATCCCACCCTCTGTCCCCCCCACTCTCAGTCCCCACTACCACCCGCTAATTACCCACGCAGAGCACACCACATCTATTATTATAACTCCCCCTCCCCACGACAGGGCCATCTCCAACACCATTTCCCCCCCACTCTTAGCCCTCACTACCCTTCAGGCTCCCCCATCACCACCAACACACACTCCACCTCCACCCCGCTCTCTCCGCCTGCCACCAATGCCCTCCTCTACGCCACCAACTCCCTCTGTACTTCATCCACTCCCATCGCCCCCATACCCTCTCTCCTCGCTAACACCAACCCGGACGCCGGCACCACGGAGCCCTGCATGAACCCCCTCCGTACTTCATCCACTCCCATCGCCCCCATACCCTCTTTCCTCCCTAACACCAACCCGGACGCCGGCACCACGGAGCCCTGCATGAACACCTACCCACCCCCCCACCCGCTCGCTAATTCCCAGGTCAGCCACTCACCCATGACTTCCACCCCCAGCACTAACACTTATCCCACGCTGGACAAGATTATGTCCTCCCTCCTCCAGCTCAACGAAGACATTCACACCATCAAAGAAGACATTCACACCATCAAAGAGCTACTCATCACACCCCCCAGACACACCTCACTCACCATCACCTCCCTCTCAACTGGCTCCCCACCCGTCCTGATGACGCTCCCAAGCTACACCCCTCACACAGGACCGCTATCCATGCCCACAATCGCAACAACCGCACCCGCCGCCCACATTGGACCGCGATCCCCGCCCACAATCGCAACAGCCGCCCCCGTCGCACATGCAACCCTCTTTCGGATCTCGACACTCTCACCCTCCTCCGCTCCTACGACCCAGCTCCCCTAAACCACACAACGGCCACACACCTCCCCATTCCCACGATACACTCAAATCCCCGTAGACCCTCCACACTAAACAACAGAATCTCTGTCCCGAATAACCTTAGGAAAGTCCCCCTCTCTCTAGTACCCTCTACCTCCCCTGACACACCCGTCTCAAATGCACTCTCCTCAACTGCAGATCGGCTTCTAGACACTCCTCCGCCATCGCCGATCTCATCCTAACATTGGACCTTGACCTAATCATCTTGACTGAAACCTGGCTAACGGAATCTTCTACACCTATAATGGACATTCTGGTTCCCCCCAACTACCACATCATTAGGCTTGACAGGTCTGGCAAGATAGGTGGTGGAATCGCATGCATATACAGGAACGACCTCTCTGTTCTGAAAGTCTCCGCACCTTCCCTACCCTCCCCAACTTCCTGCAAATACATCTGCCTCGATATTATCAGTGAGGGCAAACCGATATGCTCTCTTCACGGCATTTACCACCCACCCAGAGACAACCTCACCTTCGCCCAACAAATCATGGACATGATTTCAACTAACGCCGGACGACAGCTCTCCCAAATATATCTTGGTGACTTCAACCTCCACTGGAATGATCACAATGATGCGGTGGTAAATAGTCTTAAAAATTTCCTCAACGCCCTGGACCTCACACAATTATGCAACAGCCCGACCTACGAGAAAGGCTCTATCCTCGACCTTATCATCGCCAAAGAGGACGCTATTCAACTTCAGTCTATCCAACCCTGTGACTGGTCAGACCATCATATTGTCACATTCTTCATCAATGAAAAAGTCAAACTCAACACGGCTCAATCCTCCAGACCTAAAGTCTGGAAAAGAGACCCGAAAAAACTCAACCCATACTCCCTACCCCCGAACAGCCGCGACCTCCTGCTCCCTCCTACGGGCGCTACCGATGTCCATTCCTTGACTGACCACTATCTCAACGCCATGACCTCCATAATTAATGAGGCTGCTCCCTTGCAGCTAAAAAGAGTCTCCGCTAAAATCTCCAATCCATGGTACGACGGGAGTCTCAATGAAGATAGATGAGCCATGCGAATGGCAGAGCGCACCTGGAGAACAGCTCCCTCTGCACTGCACCTGAAAACCCTGAAGAAAAAGAGAAACGCCTACTTCAGGAAAATAAAGCGCTCAAAAGCAAACTTCTTTAGCCTCCAGCTCGACCAAGCAAAAAACCGTCCAAGAAAACTGTTTGAGCTAATCAGAACACAAGCCAAGGAACAACCCCAACCTCTCAATTCTTTGTGCGAAGCACCCTCCTGTGAAGACTTCGCCGCTTTCTTCACCCAAAAAACTGACAACATAAAGAGTGATCTCCGCATTGACCCAAGCCTCTACACCACACCCAACTGCATAACACCCACCGAACCAAAAAACAATGCTACATGGTCTTCCTTTTACACCTACTCCGAAGAAGAAATAGGCAAACTGCTCAGCACCTTGAAACCTTCCAATCACCTCACGGATCCCCTCCCTGCCAACGCTGTCAAAGATTTCACCCCATTGCTCCTTCCACTCTGGACTAAAATTATCAACAGCTCGCTCCAACAAGGAACCATTCCTGACTCCCTCAAAGTTGGACAAGTGACACCTTTACTAAATAAACCTACTGCCGACCCATTACCAATATTCCCACTCTCGCCAAACTATTGGAAAAATGCGCACAACTACAACTGACTAAACACATTGATCAGTTTGATCTCCTCAACCCTCATCAATCAGGCTTCCGAGCAGGACACAGTACTGAAACTGCTATGACTCACATAATTGACGACGCCCTTCAAATCCTAGATCAAAATGATACCTGCCTCCTCATCCTTCTTGATCTCTCTTCAGCATTCGACACTGTTAAACATGAGAATTTACTCGAACTTTTGAACACAAGAATGGGTCTATCTGGGACTGTTCTCAAGTGGTTCACCTCCTTTTTACACAACAGGTCGCAGAAATTCAAGAGTAACAACCTGATGTCCTCGCCAATACCTGTTTCGTTAGGTGTCCCCCAAGGATCCTCCCTATCACCAACTTTGTACAACCTAGTTATGGAACCTCTCACCACCTTGCTACAAGCATCCAATGTACTTTTTCACATGTACGCAGATGACACCCAACTATATCTCAAACTACAATCCCCCAATGACATTTTACTCCTGAACTCAACGATCAGAAGTACACAATCCTGGCTTGCCGATAATCATCTCAAACTCAACACTCTAAAAACAGAGTTCCTTCTGATCTCACCTCCCGTGAAGATCTCTACCACTCAAACCTGGCTTAAACAGCTAACTGCACTCAATGTCCTACCCACCATAGTGGACTCAGCAAAATCTCTAGGCATAACTCTCGACTCCAATCTCAACATGCAGCATCATATCAGCAAGGCTACTAAGGGAGCGAACTTCCAAATCAATACCCTGAGGAAACTTAAACCCTTCCTACCAGCTAAAGACTTCCAAACTACAGTACAAGCACTAGTAATCCCGCGAATTGAATACGGCAGCATCGCCCTCTGCGGTCTCCCGTTAACCACTACAGCACCCCTAAAAGCCTCTCTAAACGCTGCAGCGAGACTCATCACTGGGTCAAAAAAACACTTGCATATCACCCCTGACTTGAAATCCTTGAACTGGCTGCCTTTTGAAGCCAGAATACATCTGAAAATCGCCTGCATGACACACAAGGCTGTACACCTGAGCTCTCCCGGATACCTCACTCAGAAGCTGTCAATCTCTGGCGGCTCTAGAAACACGAGAGGCACAAACAATCTTCTGCTAAAACCTCGAAGATTCCGGAAGGAAAAAACTTATAAACGCTCATTCTCATCAATGGCACCCAGGATCTGGAACTCACTCCCTCCTGAAACCAGGCTCATCTCATCCGTCACACTTTTTAAGAAAGAAGTAAAAGCTATTCTCATGGCCAAATACACTTGACCTATTAACGTGGATCTGTATAGACTCTGCACCGATGTATTATTCTGATCGATCCCTACGATTATGTGTTTTCCTGTATTATTCTGCTCGATCCCTATGCCTATGTGTTTTACCTGTATTATTGATTCACTTACCTGACTATCTACCTGCATTACTGATTTACCTGTGCTACTATGCTCCCTCACGTACCTACCCATCTCACTTATTACCTATAATGTCGCTATTCCTAATGACCTGCTATTCATTCTTGTGTTTGGTACTCCCTGCTTTGTAAAGCGCTCTGATATCTGCAAAGATCTTGTTCGCGCTATATAAAACTTTCAAAATTAAAAAAAATCAAAAAAAATGATGTTGACATCTAACCAGGGCATGTTTATTAAGATTCTAAGGGTACTTACTCCCTTCCTAAATTAAAGATCCACTTTCTGCCAAACATGGAAAAGATGACTGCTAGAAATTATAAAGATGTTAAGAAAATCCTTGGGATGCAAAGCACACAGAATAAAAATTTGATTCTCTAGGTAAAGACCAGAGGCATCTGAAACCAGTATGGCAGGGTAAAACCATGATGGAGATGTGAAGAAAACTATTGCCAGGAGCTATTACAGCAATACCAACTGGATTGTTACTCTACCTGAAAAGAGACAGAGGTACGTAAACCCTTCCACAGGGCTTAGAAGGTTAAGAGTCAAACTAAAAGTGCGATGAACAACGCTCTGATCTTACTGTCTTTCCTCAAGTTGATGTTTGGTAGATGGAGACTTGGGATAGATGGAGGAAGGAAGTAACCATTCAGACCCATGTCCCACACTATTGTAGCTGGATATTTAGATGATGCTAGGAACTCTTACACCTTTTGTAGGGGGGGGGCTTTTGGATCTATAATTTTTTTGATTGTAATATTACGTTTCATTTCTGGCTATTGAGAGTTCTGCGTGGCGGGCCCACCAATTCATGGGAGTGCTTAATGGTGCAAGCATGGGCAGACAAAGGGGATGAACTTGTAGCTTATTTTTAACAGACTAAACTGGTTTCAGTGAGATATGAACTATGGCTTATTAGATTTAAAACGAAGGGCCTCGCTTCTCTTGCAAATCCCTGGCAATTCTGAGGATGTTGCATGACCTGTTTCCTATTTCATAAGAAACTGGTTTCACCTAAAATGTGAGTAGTTCCCCAGACCGTACGTTTAATTCAGAGTAAGTCACAATTCTAAAAATGCTAGTTTTAGAAAATTGGGATTTTCTTGTCCCAACCATTTGGTGCCTGCAGCCTGTTCCCTGGGTCACATGGCTAGATGTAGCTGGCAGTTAGTCTTAGTGTATGGTTTCCAGACAGTGAGACAAAAAAGCATAGGTATTGGCAAGATGGGCCGTCCCTGCCTTGATGAGGGGAAGGAACTGTCATCTACCACACTTACACATCACAAAGGCGCTGCATGAGCACACTCAAAAAGGGTTTGAGACAAGGCTATTGTCACCCCCAGACAAGCTGGGGACAGGGGGGCCCAACTTGTATCTGCTGTCATACAACTTGTATCTGCTGTGAAGGTGTTAAGGAAGCTTGTAGTGCTCCCACTTGTGCTGAGCCAGTTCGGTGTGTGAAGTCTGCACTATTGCTGGCTTTTATGCATTCTCAGGTGCACACACTTTACATGTAATGTTTGGTGTGCACTGCATATCACATTGTGCAATTTTTGAGTGTAGCTCCAAGCAAGCACCCAATACATCCAATGGACTGTGCCAGCAGTGTTCACTATTGCTTATGTTAATAGGTTACTTCACCTGGGTGGCCAGACCAAATTTATTTTATACTCATGTAGAACTTGCAAATAAAAGTGTGAAAACCACTGTTTTAGGGAGACTACTGAGACTAGTAATCAGCCTGCAGAAGCAAACTGTCAGGGGTGCGGTGTGTGCAGTGTGTTTGGGGGTCTTGAAAGAGGCGCTGTGGTTGGTTAACAGTCCGTTTTTAGCTTCAACCATGAGAGCATAACGTGGAGAATCACCAGCACACTGCAAATTGATACAGAATTAAGCGGGTCATCAATATTTGTGGGAAACCTGACTAACATGTGATCAACAGAAGACCAGCAAAAACACGTGACCTGGTTCAAACCAAAGGTGCTATGAAAATGATTGTTTTGCCACACGCATGACCTCTTGAGAGATTTTTTTTGCGCAGGCAATTTCAACGTTTTAGTTTTTTTTCCAAAGCAAAAACTGAAATTTCTAAACTAACTACCTGGCAAGATAGTTTGGTTAGTTATTTCTCTGGTTTTAAAGGTGCTGACTTAAAGTTTAATAATTGCAGAGGCTTTACTGAAAAACAAAGGCCAGACTATTTTTGAAAGTGTAACCTGCCAATGTTTTTGGAGTCATACTCAGGGCACTGGCTGGAGACCAGCATAGCTGAAACCACTGAGAGAGTATTAACACCAGAATAATAAGTTTACATTTCTTGGTAAAATCGTGCTAACCGTTCCATGGCTATTCCAGGTGTCTGTTTTAAATGATGCGGGACAATATCCAGAATTCCATTGGCTTAAAGTCTTCACTATGAAACTCTACATCATTAAAACCTAATTCCTCCGTGAGCCGAGTTACACCGTCATGTTTTAGCCTACAGGAATTTTAAAGCTACAGTTAGGCTGAGCATATTACATTTTTTTTCTTAATCTTCGCTGGCATGTCTTTGTGTACTATAGACATAGTTTATATAATCCCGTCTGTAGAAGACCACCGTAAAATGTAAATTTGAAATATATTTTATGTGACTTTTAAATCTATGTAGCAAAATAAGCATACTTAAATAAATAATGCATGGGCCACAAAATGTAGCAATTCAAATAGTGAAATATGAGCAGGACTACACAAGACAATTATACACAATTATCGAATTATGAGAAAGGAAAACATTAACGTGAAAGAAGTTTGTTTACTGTAGTTTCAGATATCGTATGAAGTACATTTTTGGAAGAAGAGCCAGATAGAATTTTTATTTTATTTATGTTAGTAGTTTCATATAACATGGACCACACCTGGGCAGCCTCAGAGCACTTTATGAAGAACGTGGAGCACATTTCATAAAAGACCAGAACAACTAAATAACATTGAGATTGGCATACTAAGGGGCCATTAGGATGGCGGGCGGACTTTTGTCCGCCCGCCACCCTATTGGTGCTGGGACCGGCCGCCAGTGGTGCTGCGGTCCCACACCGGCAATTAGGATGCCACTGCGGCGGTGGCATCCTCTATTCCCAGCATTGTGGCGGGCGGTGTTCACAGCACCGCCCGCCACAATGCTGGGCATGCACTTAGTGCATTGGCATGCACAAGGTGACAGACACCGCGCGGTGCCTGCCACTTTGTATGTGCCAATGCAGGGGGTACCGTAGGTACCCCCCATGTGCTCCCTCACCCAGCCGTGGCCGGTAGTGGGAGTACTGGCCGGGCGGTAACGTGGGGAGGGGGAGGGGCAGGGTGGGGGGTAGAAATGTATGGATTACGGACCTTAAAAGGTAAGTAAACATATAAATAAATAGAACAAATTTCGTTGCGCGCACGGCATCGCATTTGGTGATTCAGTGCATGCCACAAAATTCATTTTATTTATTTATATGTTTACTTACCTGTTAAGGCCCATAATCCATACATTACTACCCCCCACCCTGCCCCTCCCCCTCCCCACATCACCGCCCGGCCGGTACTCCCACTACCGGCCGCGGCTGCCCTCACCCCCCCAACATCCTAAGTATCCGCAACAGGCCCCCATTTGAGTAATCCGCATGCCTTTCCGTGGCGGGAACGCCGCCACGGAAAGGCAGTTTCCCGCATGCATTATAATACAGATGGCGGTGTCTAACAGACACCACCACCATATTCAAACCTTTTCTGCCCGGTCGACTCATCGACTGGGCAGAAAAGCAGCGGACGGACTTCCCATCTGCCACGGTACCCCCTGCCAACATAATTAGGCGGGGGGTAAATTGCATGCGGGTGGAGTATAATGGCGATACGGGCGGTGGCAATCCGCCCGCCATTATAATAGACCCCTAAATGTTCAAATAAAGAGAGGACCAAAGAAATACAAGGAAACAAGCAAAGCAGAAGAAATATTGAACGACTTGAACTATGAAAACTACAGCTTTCTAAAACAGAATAGATATGAAATCTGAAATTTAGGAATCTGCAAAAAGAGACAAATATAAGATGAAGTGCATTATAGTAAGCATAATGAGAATCTGTCCTGTCGAATAGGAGAAAATGTACCAAGGTCAGCCTAGTAAGCAGGAAATAAATCACCTAGGGTGGAGTGTGTAAGATGTTGGCTGAACAGGAGATGTTTTGTCTCCCTCCTGAAAGTTTAAAGGCTCGGGAGATGGTGCCAATGTAGAGGAGGTTAGTGCCAGGAAGCGGCAGCTGGAGGTACTGCTTATCATTTAATGTGGCAAACCTCCTCACACTATGGTCAAGCCTTCCTGCTGCGCTGCCCCTATGGCAAAAAAAAGAGCAGGAATGCACTGTATCTATAATATTCGGCGCACGCCTTCCCTCCTCTGGCATTTAATTGGCTGCCATGTGCCAATGCAGGCACCCTTGCACCACAGTGAAAGGGTGTATGCATTGTAGGCATGATTGTTTTTGAGCAGGAAGGGACATGATCCTGCTAAAAAAAAAAATCAATGGAGCCGATTTCCTCTTTTGTTTAATGTGTGCTGCTAAATGCATCAGCAGCACACATAGAAAGAGGAAAAAACGAGGAGGAGAAATAATGCCTTTGACGCATTCCTAGGTTTACAACTTGTTGTAAATCTGGGAATTTGTCAAATGCCATGGGTTTTATGTGGAAACACCTACTGCAACACACATGGCTGTGTTGCCTCACTCAATTTCTACAAGGTCATGAAAAGTCATACAGGGTGGCTTTACATGGCCTTGTAGTTGTGGCTAAGCCCTGTGAACCACCACAGCTCCCATGTTCTAGCAGACATCATGAGGTACTGGTCCTGTCTGGACAGATGATGCGCACTTATGGAGGATGTGCTGGGAAGCAGTATGCTATGATTACGGTAGGCCACAATTTCTTCCATATTCTAGAGAGACTGGGGCCTTTTTGAAATATCAAATGAAACTTCCCTAGTCGAAAACAATATTGCTAGACAATGAAATAAAAAGTGTGAGGAACAGAGGGGAGTGCTTGTAAAATGTGGAATACTTACTACAAAATGGGAGGGTTCCTATTCGCAAACTGCACTTCTAGCATTAATACAGCTAAAGAGGACCCTAAGCAGTAGTAAATATACTCCACCTCAGATAAGCAGAGAA
Source organism: Lissotriton helveticus (assembly GCF_964261635.1). Lineage (NCBI taxonomy): Eukaryota > Metazoa > Chordata > Amphibia > Caudata > Salamandridae > Lissotriton > Lissotriton helveticus. The sequence continues at coordinate 1,993,592,318 of NC_136059.1, read as the reverse complement.
GCTCACTATCTCTGGAGGTTCAGGGCTCACACCTGCAGACTGCAGACTAAGGAGTGTAGAAAGGAAAAATACAAGTCTGTACGCCTTTTTTATCTGTGCACCCAGGACACTGAATAACATCCCCAAATCTATTAGGACCACCCCATTGCTGCTCTAGGACCACCCCATTGCTGCTTTGTAGTAAATTGGGCCAAGGAAGAGGGTGAAACCCTACTCAAGAAACAATCACAATTCTTGTCAGGGTGAAACAGAAGCAAACCCCAAGCTAACCTATGCTAACCGTCTGGTAGATTGGCACAAAAGCAGTAAGGCTTAACTTAGAGACTATATGTAAAGAATTTATGCAGAACACAAACAGTAATACAGTGAAAAAACAACACAAGAAAAATCCATCACCAACTTTAAAAAATAAAGTTCAGTTTAGTAAATTATTAGACACCAAAACAACAACAATCCAATCAGCACAACAAAAGATATACAATTTTAAAGAGTAAGGTAAGAATAACGCTTAAAAGTAAAAAGTGCAAACTGTGGTTATCTAGTCATGCCGCACTGGGATAAAGTTACAAGTTCAGGCCGACTGTGTCGAGCATGGGCCAGCTACAGAGTCCAAGTTGTCCAGCTGAGAAATGTACCTTCAATCCTGGTTGTGGTGCATTGCGCCGCACAGTGGCAGTCCTGAGGAGCATTGTGAGGTCCTGCGTCAAGGACGAGCTGCGAGGGCTGAGATGTGGACTTGTATCGTGGCTGAGTTGTTGAGCAGCGTTTTCAACGAACTGAAAGGGCTGCAATGCTGACTTGTCACGCTGCGTCAGTTCAGATGAGGCTCAGCGATGAGCTGCATTGGGTTTGCATCGCAGTTTGTCGGTTCTGGCAGAGATCACAGCTGGGCTGGCACAACACCCTTAGTGCCACATCCAGGACGGTTCCATGATGAAATATCGATTACTAAAACATCGACCTACAAAAATATCGCCACAAATTCATCGTCTACAAAAATATCGTCACCATATACTTAAACAAGGATTTACACAAATATCGATATTTTTTTATCGACTACATAAATATCGACTACTACATTACCGACAATCTTTAAAATAACATTACCTTCTACACTAATATCGACAACACTAATATCGACTACCTTTCTACTTATATTAATATACAAAAAATATCGTCATTTCCTTTATAACCTGAAAACTGAAAACTGACCCTGAACCCTAAAAATAACCCCTTTACCCAAAAACTGAAAACTGACCCTGAACCCTAAAAATACCCCTTTACCCAAAAACTGAAAACTGACCCTGAACCCTAAAAATACCCCTTTACCCAAAAACTGAAAACTGACCCGAACCCTAAAAATACCCCTTTACCCAAAAACTGAAAACTGACCCTGAACCCTAAAAATACCCCTTTACCCAAAAACTGAAAACTGACCCTGAACCCTAAAAATACCCCTTTTCCCAAAAACACAAAACTGACCCTGAACCCTAAAAATACCCCTTTACCCAAAAACCCAAAACTGACCCTGAACCCTAAAAATACCCCTTAAAAAAAACCAAACATATTACATTTTTACCATTCTATACATATTATTTACACTACTTTTTTATCATTCTCTCGATATTATATTGAACGATATTTCTCTAAACGATATTCTATACAACGATATTTTATTTTGACGATATTTTTGTCATTATACAAAATCGATATTTACAACAACGATATTTACTTCAACGATATTTTTTAAAGTCGATATTCTTACCTCGATATTTATGCTAGTCGATATTATCCCGTCGATATTCCTGCTTTATACCCATCCAGGACTGTGGAGGTACCGCTTGGAGGCGGGGGGTTAGGACTCACAGCAGGCAGAATCCAGGTGCAGGGGCCGAGATAGTTGGAACATTTTCTGTCAAAGAGTTTCTGATAGGAGTCCAGCAAACTAGCCCTGGGAGTCCCTCTGGTGGTCCTCTGTTCAAGATGCAGGTCCAGTCCTCCTCACTCAAGCAGCAGAGCAGCAGAGTAGCAGGGCAGCAGGGCAGCAGGGAAGTCCTTCTTACAGAAGGAGCAGCACATCAGTCCTTCTTCCTCAGGTTCAGAAGTGTACTGTAGAGTTGGGTCTGAGGGACCACTATTTACCTGTTGCCCACTTTAAAGTAGGAGAAACGTCTAAAATCCTCCCCTTACAGAGGTGTCTGGAATTTCCTGCCTCCCTGTCCTGGACCCAGATTGTCTGGTGGCAAAAAGGAGTAATGTGAAACCCTTTGCGAGTGTGCTGAAGCACAGTCTTCGTGATGTGGAAGTTTGGTAGGTCACAGGTCTGCCCCCCGCCCGATTAGGGCCAAACTGGGAAACCAAAGTACCTCTGGCAAATTTTGTCAGACCAGCCCCATATGGTGCATAGCGAGCGGGCCCGACCACTACAAGGGGGGCTAGGAGGTTCTTCCCCCAAGTAACTCTGGGAAAAGATGGCAAAAATGGTGCATTCAACATCACATTTTTCATTATACAATTCATTATATTAGTTTCAAAGCGTGATACATGATGTCCTCACATTGCACCAGGATATGGCAATCTTCTTGGGGCTTTTCAATGATTCCCTTACTTTCACCCTCCAAGAGTGCCTCTCATCTCTCCATAGCCCCTATCTCACATGTATTTCATTTGTCTTATAGCGCTTCTCATACCAGTGTAGGTTGTCGGAGCATCTTAGAGCCTCAGGGCAGCTGTGGAGTCACGCAGACCTGGAGACAGAGCATTCATATGGAATACGAGGTGGCTGATTCAAAGCCGCTCTGTGTTTCACATTGCAGCCGGCACACACCTGCACTTTAATGGGCGGTTAGAGATCCCCTTGTAGGCGAGTGAAGTGAGTGACTGCCCCCGCCTGCAAGGGGGTGTCTGGAGGTCCAGAGAACTCCCTGGACCCCTTCCTGAAGGTTGCCATCAGGGGGTGCCACCGGACAGATTCTTTACCTGTGCGTACGCGTCCATAATACGGCGAGGGTGCAGAGGTGAAGAAATTCCCTAATTTTCACTGGGCCAAATGATTGTGTGTAAATCTGTGCATATCAAATGTTACATAAGAAAAAGGGCACTACAAGTTGTAGGATTCACATGTCATCCATGCCGATAAAAGCACAAACTCAGGATTCAGAATGTAACACAGTGGTTGTTTTTTTGTTTTTTGTAATTTGTTTATTGATTTTTTACAAAGAAACTGAGCATAAGAAAAATACATGGATGTCAAAGGCAAAGAATAAAAACGTAATGATGAAAACACTAGCATGATAATGACAAAATGTAGATATGCAGACCCATAGCAGTGACAGTTTAGTCTCCGGTTGCCACAGTACTTAGCTTGAAATACAAAGTCAGCATAGAATTTATACACGTCAACCCAGACCCGCAAATATCAAATGCAATGGTACAAAGTATCAAGCCAAATATCAACATGATCAGATTGAAAGGCCTCAGTCATCTACCACCCTTCAGGATGTGAGTTACAGTAGTGAGTTATAGTAGCGGGGGGCCACCAATGCTCATTTCTAGTCTCCACTGGGTGTTCTAGGAGATACAGTTTAAATGGGTCCCAAATATCTCTAGGTCAGGACGAGAGTGGAAGCAGCTCGTCATAAATGTTTGCTTGGTCCTGCCAGAGTGTCGGGTCATTGATCCATTCCTTGAATTTGGGCACACGACCGCGGCCCCAATGGCAGGCCACACGCCATCTGGCAAGAAGGAGAGTAAATGAGACAAACTTACGGTGCAATGCTGGTATCTCCTCCGTGTACCCTAGTATTGCGAGAAGAGGGGAAACTTGGAGTTGCAGGGAGGTAATTAATTCCAGCGCATTGAAAACCTGTTGCCAATATGTAAAAACTGAGTTACAGCTCCACGCGAGATTCACAAAGTCAGCGGCTTCTGCCTTGCATCTGTCACATTGATCTGTTTTGCGTAATTTGTATTTGTACAGTTTTACTGGGGTGTAATAGATGCGGTGTAGGAATTTGTAGTGAGTAATATGTCGCAGATACTTGTTCAGTTTGCTTACAGCAATACATCCACTGTTGGTCTGTGACCTCGGGCCGAGTTCAGCGGCCCGCTTATCACTGGATGTGCAGGTTTTGTAAATTACGTCTGTGTACAAGCTATGATAGAGTGTGGACACCAGGTGGGATGAACTGTTAGTACGCAGGACGTGATGCAGGGGAGCAACAGTAGGGGGATCTTGAGGGTAGGAAGGTGTATACTCCTTATCTTGTCTTAGGCGAACATAGAGAAAGAGATCTATGGGAGAGGGCACTGTGTCTTTAAATAACTGCTGCGCAGTGCAAAACTTGCCATTGAGACAGAGGTACCCCAGCAATGAATGTTATGTTTAGCTCTAGCCTTGTTGAAGACACCTTCCTGCAATACGGGCATCTTTGGGTGGTATGTAAGCGGGAGTAGTGGAGAATATAATATGGGAGCTTTTAAGTGATGAGCTATGCGACTCCACGCCATGACTGTGCAGTCGACAGATGTCAGGCATGGCTTTCGAGGTGTGGTTCCAGACAGTATGCCCCTTTGAGTGGGATAGTGGGATGTGGGAGAGGTGTGGATGTGGGAGAGGTGTGGCGCCGCGGCCAGGGCGACTGACGCTGGAATCTGGGGACCACGGTTCGATCCCCGGCTCCGGCGGCAGGTTAGCCCAGCACCATGTGACTCTGGGCAATAGCTCGCTTAATCTTCCCGACGGCCCCCCAGCGCCTAGAGACCCTTACGGGTGATTGTGCGCTTTACAAATGTGGACTTTATAGTGTGTGGCAGCCAGTGTTCAGTTGCGACGGGAGGTGTATATCTGGGGGGGGTGGAGCCAATAATATAATGGACATTATTGTGCATGAGCATAATGATAATATAGTTCTAAGTTGGGCAGATCAAACCCCCCCTGAGAATAAGTTTGTGTGAGTGTATCCCACTGCAAGCGCGGTTGTTTGCTGCCCCAAACGAATCTTATTAGCTCTAAACGGAGCTGAGAGAAGCACGGCCTGCCCGGATCTTGTGGTATATTTAAAAACAGATATAAGAGCTTGTGGAGGACAACCATTTTGATGAGCGATCTCTGTCCCGCCATAGTAAGGGCAGGCCGTTCCACCATGTGATACTGCTAGTGATGTGCTCTAATGTGAGTCCATAATTGAGTCTCATTAACTCCTTGTGATAAATGGTAACATGTATCCTCAAATATTTCACCTCTGTGGAGCACCATCTATGGGAAAATCAGTAGGGAATTGCACCACGGATGCTGTGAGTGGAAAAATGTGTGATTTAGTCCAATTAATATGAATTCCAGATAGGCCTCTAAATCTAACAAATTCACGGAGGATCGTGTTTAGGTTCTGCTAGAGTTTCTTGCGCACAGGGTAACATCATCAGCATAGAGTGAAATTAGAATTTGGCGGAGGAAACATCGGAAACATCTTTGGGTGGTATGTAAGCGGGAGTAGTGGAGAATATAATATGGGAGCTGTTAAGTGATGAGCTATGCAACTCCACGCCATGACTGTGCAGTCGACAGATGTCAGGCATGGCTTTTGAGGTGTGGTTGCAGACAGTATGCCCCTTTGAGTGGGATAGGGTGTGCCAGCCAGTGTTCAGTTGCGACGTGAGGTGTATATCTGGGGGGGGTGGAGCCAATAATATAATGGACATTATTGTGCATGAGCACAAAGATTATATAGTTCTAAGTTGGGCAGATCAAACCCCCCCTGAGAATAAGTTTGTGTGAGTGTATCCCACTGTAAGCGTGGTTGTTTGCTGCCCCAAACGAATCTTATTAGCTCTAAACGGAGCTGAGAGAAGAACGGCCTGCCCGGATCTTATGGTATATTTAAAAACAGATATAAGAGCTTGGGGAGGACAACCATTTTGATGAGCGAGATCCGTCCCGCCATCGTAAGGAGCAGGCCGTTCCACCATGTGATACTGCTAGTGATGTGCTCTAAGGTGCGTCCATAATTGAGTCTCATTAACTCCTCGTGATCAATGGTAACATGTATCCTCAAATATTTCACCTCTGTGGAGCACCATCTATGGGAAAATCAGTAGGGAATTGCACCTCGGATGCTGTGAGTGGAAAAATTTGTGATTTAGTTCAATTAATATGAATTCCAAAGAGGCCTCTAAATCTAACAAATTCACGGATGATCGGGTTGAGGTTATGCTGGAGTTTTTTGGGCACAGGGTAACATCATCAGCATAGAGTGAAATGAGAATTTGATGGAGGAAACATCAAAGGGCCTTTTGCTGATGGTGCTGCCAAATTTTAGCCACTAGCGGCTCTATTGCAAGGGCAAACAGGAGGGGAGAAAGTGGGCAGCCCTTCCTCGTGCCTCGAGTGAGGCAGAAGGAGGGGGAGGTGTGACCATTGATTAAAATCGTCGCCGTGGGAGAGGCATAAAGCAGGCTAATCCATGCTAAGAAGCCTATGGGGAGCCCCATGCATTGAAGGATAATAAAAAGAGAGTCCCATTCCACCGAGTCAAAGGCATTTGTGGCGTCTAATAAAATGTCCAGTAGTGCTAATCTAGGGTCCACCATCTGCAGAATATAGCAAAGAGTACGGAGGTTGTGGGAGTTCGGTCTCCCGGGAATAAATCCCGCCTGATCGGGCAGTACCAGCTTCTCCATCAATAAACTGAGGCGGTTTGCTAAAAGTTTGGCAAGGATTTTTCAATCTGTGTTGATGGGGTCGATAGGAGTCGCAGCCGTCTGCTGACTTTCCAGGCTTTAGAGAGAAACAATAAGCACCTCTCTTATTGATCCGGGGAGGATATGTGCCTCTTGAGCCTCCATGTATACCTTCCTCAACACCGGGATCATTTGTTCAAGATAAGTCTTTTAGAAATCAATCGGGAGACCATCAGACCCCGGGGCCTTGCCCGATTTCATCTGCATGATGGCTGTTCTGAACTCATCATCTTCGAACGGAGCAGCCAAGAGTTCCCTTTTGATTATCACCTAGCCACCCTAATGTGATATTTTCAAGAAATGAAGTAAAGTCTGGGGGTTTGGTCCTTCGGGAGTGGTAAAGGTTTGTGTAAAATTCAGTGAAGGTATGAAATATAGCAATCCTATCTCTGTGACGTGTCCCAGAGTCATCTACTATATATTCAGAATGCAGTTGGAGAAGCGGGGCAGTTGGATCTCTGTCACCAGTGCCCTGCCAGGCCTTTCCCCCTCCCCTTGTCTGCGAGCAGTGAAGTATTTACCGCGAAAGCGAACCTCTTGTGCAGCTGTGTTGGTATATTAAGTGTAACTTTCTGAACCTCGGTTGGATACTGCCACATATCTGTTTCCAGTTGTTTTATTTCCCTTTCAAGGCGAATAGCTCTCAGGGCTCCAAAGCTTTTTGCTATACAACAACCATGCACCGCTACTTTAAAAGCCTCCCAAAGGGTGCCCATGTGAGTGACTGAACCTTTATTCCGTTTAAAGAAGTCAGAGACCTTCTCTCCAAGCTCCACCTTGAAGACAGTGTCTAATAGCGCTTCTGTCATTAGCCGTCAGATTCATGGGGAGGCGATCAAACTAGGGGGCTCAATCGCCATGCACCCCGGAGCATGATCCAAATTAGTTCTGGCCATGTGCTCCACTGAGTGAATCCAAGGAATAACCCTTCAGGATACTATCCTATAGTCAAGTCTCGACCAGGAAGCATGTGATGTAGTGTAATAGGTTCCCTCTCTCGCATCAGGGTGTACACGGCGCCAAGCGCCTATCAGCCCATGGTCAGGAAGCAAATGCACTAGTATTTCATGAGTTTTTGTGTAGTGATGAGGGAAAGGATTGGACCTGTCAGCACAAAGGCACAGAGCAGTATTAAAGTCTCCCCCAGATGACATGAGTTGATCCCACTTTAAGAATGTGTCCCCTTTGAGTAGTAAAGTAGTCCGGGTCATCAGTATTGGGCCCTTAGCAACAGACAAGTGTAACTGACTGCGTACCCAGTGTGCCCCAGAGCATGCAACTCCTTCCAGAAGGATCACCGAAAGTGCCACCCAGAATAAAGGGTGTGTTCTTTTTGCCTAAAATTTAACCCTGGACAAAGCAGTACTCTACGCTCGCGTAGTTTGCGAAGTTTGCGCAACTTCGCACTACGCGAACTGCACGTAGCACAGTGCAAACATGCGTAGCATAGTGCAGCAGTCATTTTTTGCTTGCTCGCGGTCCTCAGCCTCAAGTTGGCGACCGCGAGCAAGCAAAATGACATCTTCGCGAGACTTTTTCCGTGTTCGCGATCAGCAACATCAAGTTGCTGATCGCGAGCATGAAAATAAACCTCCCGGTGAGATTCTCAACGCGGGGAGGACAGGTTTCTCATTGCGAGTGGTCGCGCATGCTTGCGACCGCTCGCGATGAGAAACTACCAGTCCGTGTTGAGGAATCTGCAGCTCGAGTAAAAATCTACTCGAGCGGCAGAAAAGAACAGCTCGCACTGTGCAAGATGCTGTTTTCAATGATTGCACAGTGCCGGATGCTTGTCCGCACTGTACAATCATTGAAAACGACATCTTGCACAGTGCGAACATGCTACTACGCAGTTCGCGTAGTGCTACGCGTAGATCGTGTAGTGAGAAGTGCACTTCGCTTAGCTACGCGTAACGCTACATTGCGCACTACACCCACCCCTACTAAAATTAGAGTACCACAGGAGTAGGTAGAGTAAAAGGAGAACACCAGCTATTCAGCCCATCTACTACCAAATCGAGGAGGGCGGCGCAGATCGAGATGTGTCTCTTGAAGCATAGCGATATGTATCTGATACCTATCTAGATAAGCAAGGATTTGCCGACATTTACAGTGGTCACAAAGTCCTCTGACATTTCAGGTAAGCAATTTTAAGTGAAGCATATCAGGAGGCGAGGCCATTATTCTGGGAGAAAGAAGTGGCAACTTGTAACTCATGATGGTGTGTGCTATACGTATCTACATCAATGTACGCTGGTATGATTATCTGTTGATGCAGGACAAACGTAATATAAAAAACAACAACAGTGATCCCCAACCCACCCCCACCCACAGCAGCACCCCAATCATGCTGGTAATACATTGCCCACCCCACTTCCATGACAATTGTGACATTATAGTCCAGGTCTATTGAGTCCAACAAAAACAGAAGTCCAGCTGATTAGGAGGAATCTTCCATATGGGGGGGTTGCTGGTGGGTCACAGGTTCCTCCTTTCTCTCATGAGCTGCTAGGCAGCTACCCACTAGGGTGGGGATGTGATGGAAGAGAGAGGGAGGGTACTCGGCATAGTTCAGGACTAGCATTCTAAGCATGTATTAAAGCCATTTACCCAACGTGTTAGGTCCGCATACAGAAAGTTGCTCTTATATGTCCAATATGCTCTGGAAACAGTCAGGAACTTTGGAGATGAGTGAGATGACTGCAGCTCCAGAGTTCAACAACAATTTCACCTCAGAGTCTGAGTTTCAGGATATAACAGTCGCAGCAGATGACGTGAGGTGCGAGAGAGGCATATCAGGATGCAGTGCCCTCCCGGAGGTCAGTCCTCAGCGGTAGATGAAGATCTGGATTCGCGATTATCAGAGGTTCCTCTCGGTGATCTTTGATTGACAGATTTGAGGAAGTCTTCCGCTTGTTCTGGGTTGGAGAAGATGGTGGCTTTGCCCTGGTAGGATATTTGCAGGCGCGCCGGATACAGAAGCGCATATTCGATCTGCGCTTTTTGAAGTTTTTGCCTAATAACCAGGAATTTGCGCCTCCCTTCCTGCACAGCAACAGTGAAGTCTGGAAAGATCATGATTTCCAACCCTTCATGCCGCTGCACTCTGTTCTCTCAGGCCATTCTTAGTGCCTTGTTGTGGTGCCTGTAATTAAGATGGCGGGCCACAATGGGTCGAGGCGCACCACCCGGTGGGGGCCGAGGACCCAGGGAATGATGTGCCCGCTCCACAACAAGCTGCGAAGAGAAAGCTCCATCACCGCTTGAACCCCTGAGGAGGAAATCCACAAAGTCCTCCATGCGGCCATATTGGTACTTTCTGAAATGCCCATTATCCGGATATTCTTATGAAGGCTGTCAGCCTCCAAATCCTCGTTTTTTGCAGCGATGACTTTGAGCACCTTATCCATCTGCTACACTTGAAGCTGCAGTTGTGAGGTGGTGCCTTCAGTGTCTTATATACCACGTTCTGCTTCCTTGACCTGCTCATTGTGCTTGTCCACCTTCTGAATTAAAAAAACTAAGCGGCTGTTCATGGTGTCCATTTTCCCTGATAAGTCAGTGAGGCTGTGCTGCATAGCGAGAGGCAACATTTTGATCTCCACTTCAGGTGTTGAAGACTGCATCTGTACCTGTTCCCCTCTAGATTGGATTGATTCCTCCAGGTTGGCCCGCATTACCACCTTCTTGGCATCGAAGACCAGCCTGGACTGACGGCCATCCGGTTTACCCATGTTATCTGTAGGGCATGGCAATTCGCGAGTAGATACCCACAGTAATTAGACAGTTTATTGTTTTCTGCAGTTACTTCCTACTAGTGGCAGGATGTACGTGAGATAGTATTGCGGGTCCAGAAGTCTCCCTCAGGGTTGCACCAGCCGTTCCCACTCCACAGACTCTGTGCCGTAAGAAGATATACTGTCCTCCCGGCTGTCCAGAATCTTAAGCCAATGTCTCCGACGTATAGCACAATGGTGGCCGTCTAAGGGATTACCAGGGGCTTGAAGGAGATTAGCTTAGAAGAAAGTGCCAGGTATATGGAAGTCTTTAGCCCACCACGAGGTGTCCTGCTGGAGGCCCAGGCTAGCATGTATGGGCATTGGCAAGATATGTCTGGCGTTACAGGTGGTGGTCTCGAAAGACGTAGGCTTAGGAATGGAGCCCAGGCAGTAGTTTGGCACAATGGGGCAAGCCTCTACAGAGGAGGAAATTGTGCAGTCCAATCTGTGTCTATAACGCTGAAAGGTGTAGGATCAGGGCTCAGCAGACGGTGCACTGGAGGGACACCAACGGAGGATGTTGAGCGTGCGATGGGGTTGCAAAGTGAGTTCGACCCCAAATGGCCGGCGGTAGAGAGAGACGGCCCCTAACAGAGGTGTCTGGAGGTCTCAGTTATGCTGCAGTCCCACAGCTCTCAGTCGCCACAGCGCCTGTTGTTTGAGGATGGCATCGCATACATGGGTGCTGCAGGCAGAGGAGCGTGTGACGCGGGCCGGTGTGGTGAGCAGGCCACTTTTGGTTATCGGCCGGTGAGACCTAGCGACATTCAGCAGTCTCTGTAATGTGGTGGCATGGAGGCCGATATCTCGCCAGCAGGTAGTGGTGTGTAGTAGGGGCGTCTGTTAGTGTTGCAGTGCCCCCCTGCATCGTAGCAGAAGACCAGAAATGCTGCTGCAAAGGTAGCACCTCTCTCCCCACTTACCGCCCAACTTGTAGCGTTAGCGGTGAGACAGGTGGTGTGAGGATCGCAGCGAATGATCATCGATGTAGTGTAGCTCAGGCCCTCATAATGGTTATGGAGGGAATCCGGAGACATGAATGGGCATCAGCACCCTGCCAGCGGCTGAGATGTGCAGTTAGGAGCAAGTGCCGCTATCTCCGCTGCATCTGACCAAGAGTGGTGTTTGTGTTACGGGTGAGAGCAGGGAGGCAGCCCACCTCAGTGTCCGTGGGCCACCGGCAGGGGCATAGTTGAAGTGGCGATGTAATGGTGGCGGCCGGGCCCACAGCCACGTGGAATCCCCAGTTTTGTGCAGCTGCGGGGTCTGCGCAGGTCCGCAGGCAGGGCAGCTCCTGCATCCCACGTTCACTCAAACCTGGTCCTAGGAGTTCCGATCAGGATCGCAGGGCTGTCATTTTTTCACCGGAGTGAGAACAGCTCCAGAGGGTAAAGCAGCTTTGTTTTTTAGAAATATTTTATGCAGGTTAGAGGAGGATAAATTAAATAGTATGCTGCCAAGTGTCCAGAACCTCACCGATGTGCGCCCATCGTGGCCGTACGCCACCTAGCGCCACGTGGTTGGGGTTGACTTTACCAATATTATTCCTACCCAAACAAACACTTTTTAGAAAAATTCGGATAATGAAAGACTAGGCAAAAACCATAACTTTCTAAGCTAGATTATGATTGTAACTACTGAACTGCATAGAAACAAAAGGATCTCTGTGACAAAAGTGATAAACCACTGAGCTATGCACAAGAAATATTGTTCTGTGATCTGCATAGTACATGCTCTTTGCAGCAGGTATATTATCCCGCTGCGCTAACTAAGATGAGTCAAAACTGCCACTAGACAAAACTCCAATCTCTCTATTGACAATTTTATTGTTGCCTGAAAACTGTTGGATATACAAGGAATTCTGCAGTGCTTTTAAAACTGCTGCACTGCTACAAAACCGTTCCTAACAAAAGCAGCCCCAATCCTTTCAGACTCCCAGGGAAATGCCTTATACCTAGTACAGCCAGGCCGTCCTTGTCCCTTATCAAGTCAGAGATGGCCCATCCTGCTAACATCTATTGCTCCTTTGTCTCTCTCTCTGAGAGCAATACACAAAGACCAACTGCCAGCTACACCTAGTCATGTGTCCCTGGATATAGGCACCCAATGGTTGGTATCAGAAAATATAAAAGTATACAAAAAATGATGGATGGAATGCTTGAATTCTTTTCAGCCACTGGTATTTACTGATGCTGTAGCCCCATCTATCTTTATTTTGCACACCATGCCACCACAGCTTGGAGCCAACTATGTGCAAATAAGTCTTGACTCTGCTCCAATGGGAACAGTCCAGCATGAACTGCCATGCCGGTGCTCCCTGAAATGGAGCACAAGCAACCCAGCCAAGTCCAACATGACCCCAACAGGACCCCACTCCGGTATAAAGCCAGGGTAGACTAATCAATGCCTTGAATGGCTTCCCTGCTCCGGCTAAAAAATGTGGACAATGGCCCTTCTGTCTACACTCTTCCACTCTTCTGAGTCACTGTAGTGACCCGTGTGGAACCCTCCTCCTCACCTGTGTACCCCCATCTATGCAGCACTTCATTTTAATTGGCTCACATATGCATACCAATAAGCAGACAGTACCACCATGGCCAACAAAGTGATGTGGCCCATTCCACCCCTTGATTCAGACCTCTGTCGCCAGCCAAAGAAAACTTTGCCAATAAGGACAACAACCAACAGAGTCCACTAACAGCTATCAGTGTCCAGAGCCAGGCCATACAAGATGCCCTGACCTCTGAGGTTTCTCAGAGTGGTGGGTAACAGCCCTGTAATAGGCATCTTTCTTCCACTCTCCTTCACACCAGTTGAGTCAATCTAAGTGGGATAGGTATGCCCAGTAGTGGTTCCAGTGAACACTGGTAGCCTGTGAATGGCCATTCAGCTCAGGGATTGGACCCTGAGGCTGAACAGGTACCTGGTGAGCCAAGGATGACACACTCTGTCTGCATCATGCAGGGGTCTGCCTGGTGCAGGTTTCCAGCCCTCTATCTCTGTGACAGTGCAAGGTGCCTCTCCCATCCAGGAATGGCCTCATTGGGTCAGTCTTGGGGTGATTGTTTTCTCTGAGATGGCAACACTGACCCACTGGTCTCCCCACTGAGGACTGCATCCACCTCCTGCCCCTCCATCTGGGCATCTGTACTCTCCCTTTGGGACTAGCACCTCTAGAAATCAGAGCTTTCAGGGAACCCTGGCTGACCCTCCACCCAGCTCTTTTACTACTGGTGGTATATCGTTTCCTAGAATGCAGTCAATAGACATCTGGGGACTATCTGTGACCCTCCTCAGGGCCACTTTATCACCCCATTCTAGGGACACCAGAGCCATGGGGCAGAGAAAGTCCAGCCCAATGGCCTGGCTCACCCTACACATCTGTAGGGTGTACTGATCTGGAGAATCAACCTTTCCACCACCATTGTCTGGCATGAAGCAGAATCCCTCAGATTAGTGACAGGGATTGCATTCACTGTGATATGATGGAAGTGAAAACTCCTACACTAAAGCATCACCAGCATACCCTCGGAGCCTGAGTCCCAACTAAGGGGTACTAGAGCATTTTCTACCACCTGCCCCTGGGGTCTACCTCCCCCTAAGGCCACATTGGCCTCTCCTGTAGAGTTCCCAACAGTGGGCGGTTTATTGGGACAGACCCAGTCCCCTACCTTGTGCCCAAACTGGGAGCAATCAAACCACTTGCATTGGAAATGGGGCACACTAAAGCACTGCCCATCAGAACCTCTCCTTCTATTCTTGTAAGGGGTACAGGAACCCTTTCTTCCCCTACTATTCTGATACCTGTCTGGGTCACTGTGGATCTCCGCCTCACTCTGCTGGGGGATCTGAACCACCCTCTCAGGATCATCCCCAGGTACCTCCTTAGACACTCTGGTACTAATCCAAAGGTCTGCCTCCTTTGGAGCTCTCTGATGTCAATGAGCTTGCAGTCAATCAGATGTTGGCATAGCTCTGGGAAGCAATGACTGAAAATGTGCTCTCTCACAACTAAATTGTACAGCCTCTCATGAGTGTTTCCCTCACTACCCTTCACCCAACCATCCAGTGCCTTTCAAAGGTAGTCCATGAAATCTACCTAAGACTGGTGAGATGATTTCTGGCTGTCACTGAAACTCTTCCTCTACTTTTCTGGGCTACGTCCATACTTTCTGATAAGTGTTCTTTCCTCATGAGTGGTTACTTTACATTTTTATTTTATTTTCATCTAACCACAGTTTCAGGTACTTTAATAGCAACATCTGGGGCAGGATTCATTCCAAATGGAACCGGGCACCTTGCCCAGCAAACCACTGAGGTTCCGTGGTTTTCGGGACCGGACTCCATTTTGTTTGCGTTGTTCATAACGCCATTTTGTGTTGCCCTCACGTAGGCCGTGGAGGTAACCGAACGAACAAAGTTGCATGGGCCTCATTGTTCATGTATGCATTAAACAGGCCCTTTTCTGACTTGTGAGTGAACTGCAGGACGCTGACCTCTTCACCTGAAACTGACCCTTCACGAAGCCAATTTCTCTGGCTGATCATTGTCTGAGATTGCCAATCAATGTTCAGGACCTCGTTAACCTTTAGTTTCCTTGCACATGTTTTATCTTGTCCAGCATCTATTACTGTTTCCTTTATGTTCTGACATTACATGGGTTGTGCTTTTCAATTATAAATTTGTCCGGCTTTCAAAGATTGAATTTGGGACAGTCCTAATAATTAACTTTTGGGTTGGGTTACTGTAAATTGGGTTAATGTGATACTCAGTTAGAAAATGTGTCCTATTGGTCAGAATTTTGCGAAGTGGGTGTACATTTATAATGAGAATATTGTGTATAAAAGGTGATGTCTTGCTCTATGAAAGTGAACAGTTTTCTTGAGTTGTACTCCGTGTTTTATTGCTGGGATTACTGTTACTAGCTGCAGCTAATAAATTTGGTCTCTGACACCACCTAGAAGTATTCCGTGTCTCTGTTTGCCAAGACAGGTGAACCCAAAGACTTTGGGCATGTCCCTGGCGCCGCTGGGTTCTAAAACCCGGTTCTTCAGTTGGCACCCAACGGTGGGGCGACTTCAGCCATACCGGTCCAAGCCCGAGGATCGTGAGGAGCCACGTGAGGAAATTCTGGAGGAAGGCCGCCACTTCATTGACCCCTGCATGTCGACGTGGACCGAAGGTCTTTTCTGCGAGGCTTCCCGCTTTCCAACAGCTACGAAGGACTGCTGCCCTGACTGTCGCCCTGTCTTGGACCCTTGATTGATCCTTTGTAAAGCGAGACGATAGACGGTCTTCTGGTGGCGTGACCGATATTTGGTTAAGTATAAGTGGGTCGCTCCCACGATCTTTGTTTTGGTTCTTGGTTTTGATTTGGTTCTTGCAAAAATCAAAGCCGAGGGGCTCGTATATTTACGAGTGTATCAATAGTTGATAACCCCTTGAAGTTTGAAGCTAGATTAGTGAGCTATAAGATACCTGGTCTTAGCAAAATTGGGAAATGGTTTAGTTGTGGTTGCAACAGGGATTCCCGATTGGAGGATTCGTGTCCGATACCTCCGGTTGGAACTCCGACTTATGAGCTCTATTCAAAACACGGAGTGGGTCCTATCACTTATAATGAAGTGTGGGCCCGCTATACAAGGAAAGATGGTGTTTTACGATGGCCCCAACATGGTAGTTTTGAAGTAAATGTTTTAGATAATCTGGAAGTTGCACTATTTAAGAAGAAAGCCCGGCCGGCAATGTTTGACTCTTTCCGCCTTTGGCGAAAGGAAGCCAAACAGCGAGAAATTAAGCAAGCAAAGAGAGATAGGAAAGATAAGAATATGTCAGTACTACAAGCTGCTAGCCAGTTTAAGTCAGATGAGGAAGATCGAGTGTGTGAAGTTTTAGATAGACAGCGTTGCATGGCCATAGATAAATGTTATCCGGCCTTGCCGTCTTCTCCTCCGAAAGTGACGGAAGACCTTGAAAAAGATCCTTTGATGTCTCATTTACGGAGATTGCCTCCTCCTTATGTGCAGGGTGCTACTGCGCCTCCATTACCCCCGGTTGTTCCACCCTTTGTTGTTCAACCTCCTGCTGTTGTTCAGCCACCCGTTGCTCCACAGATGGTTTTGCCTCCTACTGCGCAACCCACTCTAGGGTCGCAAGCTTTGCTTCCAGCTTTGCCTCAAACTCCTTTGCCTTCTGCTTCTGCATCTCAGACTCCTACTGCTCTTGTTCCTACTTTGTCTCAAGATTTTAACTTTCCTGTTTTTACGCCTACTTCTTCTCCTTCTGCTCGAAAACGAATGACAGAAACTGTTGTTAATCTGTTGTCTCCATTGTTTGGGCCACTGAGTATGACCCCTGTTTCGGAACGTAAGCAGAGTCGTAGTCAGCTTCCTAGTTCCGAAGAGCAAGCAGTGTTGGATTTGTTAACTCGTAAATGGATTTTAAATGCTTCCAGGTATAATTTGCCAGCAGTTATGGATGTTTTCTTTCAGTGGGAGCCGCCTAAGCAAAGGTATGATTTTGATGTGATGTGTGCTTTTCTGCGGCGGGCATGGGAAGATAATGAGTTGGGTCCGATTCCGCAGGAAGTGCTTGATGTTCAGTCAGAGTTTGCTAAAGGGACGATAGTGGAATCTGATGTTACTGATGCTGTAGAGACGATACTTGCCTTCAGAACTAGACTCCCGTCTCAGCCATTGTACGAACCTGATCCTTCTGTTAGGAGGAAAGTGAAGCAGTATCCTATGAGAGAAGTTCCCCCTGTATGGAGAGAGGCAGTTGCTGCTAATGTTAATCAGGGTATTCAGGCTGTAGAGGCCCAATTTCAGCGAGTGTGGGTACATGTCCCTTGGAAGAGAGCAGAGGTCTTGGCTCTTAAGCAGACCTTACCTGACCCCGGTAAGAATCCTGCTGGTTATTACAAGGAGTTGTCTCAGAAAGTTGAAGCATGTATTATGAATTTAGCTGACATAGATATGTTAATGGGTAATGTAGTTCCTCAACCTTTGTGGGCGAAGATTCGTCATGAAAATCATGCGGCAGAATTAGGAGATACGTGTGCTAATATTGTTGCTGCAGATGGTCGACAGGTTGGAGGTGCCAAACCTGAGCCCTTAGTTGCAGAATTACCTGGTAGAATTATTAATCTAATGAAAACTATGATGCCTGCTTTACGAGTGAATTGGGACAAGTTAGCAGCATGCAAACAAAAGAAAGACGAGAGTGTGTCTGATTTCTTCACTAGGTTTGAAGAGACGTTTATCGATCATAGTGGTCAGGACATGAGTACGGAAGGTGGTCAAAGGTTGTTCGTGGACAAATTTGTCTTTAATTTGCTTCCCGAACTTTCCAATAAGTTAAAGGACTCTGAGAGTTCATGGGCTGTTTCTTCGTCGGCCCAGATATTGGCTACTGCACAATATTATGAGAATAGGAATAAAGATGAGAAGGATAAAGCAGAAAAGAAAACTAAAGATCTAAAGACGAAGGTTCTTTTGCAGCAAGCTTATCCGCCTCGTCAGAATCAGCCTCAGTTTCAGCAACCTCCACAGTTTCAGAGATTGTTACATAAACCTGAGCCTTATGCTCCGCGATTCTTTCCTGGTCCTAATCAGTGTGCTTATTGCAAAGAGGAAGGTCATTTCAAGAATAGTTGCCTGGCTTTGTTACAGCGTGCAAATGGCGTATCTGGTCAGAGAGGTCGTGGTGGTTTCCAGCAAGCTCCTAGGGGTAGGGGACGTGGTGTGTTACCCCAGAATGAGCGTTCCTCTTCCCTTCAGAATTCTACGAATTATTTTGACAGACAGAATGTTCTGAGTGGTCAGTCTGCACAGTACTATGTTGATGATTATTATGTCGAGAGTGAGAGTGCTGGTTATAATGATAGTTAGGACAGCCATGGGCAAAGAGTAGTGTCAGTTCCAGTAGAACAGAGTGGATCTTATGTTGAAGTGACAACATCAGGTGTGGTACAACATTTTCTTTTGGATACTGGTGCGACGAAGAGTTCTATTATGCACTCTAAACTTCCTGGCGCACCTTTGTCTGGCTTGACCAATGTTTCCGTAGGATTTTCAGGCGCCCCAGTTTGTAACCCGATTTCTAATCCTTTGCCCATTTTTATTGGCCCTTGTGAATTGGAAGCTCCTCTTATTTTGACGACTGGTTGTAATGAGAATCTGTTGGGTTTGGACTTGCTGAAAAGATTGTATGCAACATTACATTGTTCTCCTTCGGGAGTACATCTTACCCTAGGTAAGAAAGTGATTTCTCCGATGTATGTGTCTAAAGATTGTCTTCCCCTGGAATTGCGTTCGCTTCCTGATACGCTTTGGGCTACAGGTCCTAATGATGTTGGTCTTTTGCAGATTCCACCTTATGTTGTCACCCTCAAATCGAATGCTAGGCTACCTCGTATCCCACAGTATAAAATATCTAGTGATGGCGAGAGATCTCTATTAGCGATTGTCTATGATCTGGTTGAGAAGGGTGTAGTTGAGGAAACGAGAGGTAATGTGTGTAACAGTCCGGTTTTGCCTGTCCTTAAGCGTACTGATGCTTCTCAGCCACCCGTGTACCGGTTTGTGATTGACCTTCGAGAGGTAAACAAGATTGTGGTGCCACAGTTTCCTGTTGTCCCTGATATCACTGCTTTGTTGACTCTGATTCCTGCTTCGCAGCCTGGTTTTCTGTTATTGACCTGAAGAATACTTTCTTTAGCCTTCCGATTGCTGAGGAGAGTAGGGATATTTTTGGCTTCTCTTTAGGAGGACGAAGCTTCCGTTTTAAAAGAGCTCCCCAAGGTTATTGTGAAAGTCCCTCCATCTATGGTAAGGCGTTGAAAACTCAGCTTGATAGTTTTGTGTTGCCTACTGGTGCTACTCTTATCCAGTACGTTGATGATCTGTTGGTTGCCGCTGATGACGAAGAGATTTGTAAAGAGGCTACTCTTTCTTTGTTACGACATTTGTCTGACCTTCATCATAAAGTGTCACCTTCCAAGTTAAGGTATTGCCGACAAGAAGTAACCTACTTAGGTCATCTCTTGTCGAAGGAGGGAAGAAGGTTGACCCCAGAACGAATTCAAACGATTGCGCAAATGAGTGTACCATTCACACAGAGAGAAGTGCGTGCTTTCTTAGGTATCACCTCGTATTGTAGACAATGGATCCCTAATTTTTCCCTGCTAGCGAAACCTCTTTTGGCGCTGACTCTTAAAGATACTCCGCATCCTCTCCCTTGGTCTGATGAGTGTCAGAAAAGTTTTTCTGAATTACGTGATGCATTCTGTTCGGCTCCGGTATTGGGTACTCCTGACTACAGTAAACCTTTCACGTTGTATGTTCACGAGAGAGAAGGTTGTGCATTGTCAGTGTTGACTCAACAGTTTGGAGACAAGCAACGCCCATGTGCGTATTTTTCAGCGACGTTAGATCCGGTAGCTAAAGCGTTGACGAGCTGTTTGAGAGTTACAGCGGCAGCGGCTGTTTCTATCCGACAATCTGCTGGTTTGGTATTGGATAATACGTTGATTGTGATGGTCCCACATGCAGTGGATACTTTATTAAACAGGACCAAGACTCAGCACCTTACTAGTGCACGTCTGTCAGGTTATGAGTTGACTCTTTTGGCTAGCCATGTTCACATTAAAAGATGTAATGTGTTGAATCCAGCTACGTTGTTGCAGATCTCTACAGAGACGGATGCTCAAGAACAGCATGATTGTTTTCTTCGTACAGAGGAAGAAACGAAAGCTAGAGTTGACCTAAAAGATACTCCTTTTGAGAATGTTGATGGTACCTTATGGGTAGATGGTTCGTGTTTTAAGCTTCCGAATGTGAAACGACTGCAGCATATGCTGTCACAACTTTACATACAGTTGTTGAGACAGCACGCATAGCACAGAATTCTGCGCAAGCAGCAGAGTTGATTGCATTGACACAAGCGTGTGTATTGTCAGAGGGAAAGCGAGTGAATGTTTATACCGATAGCCAGTATGCGTTTGGTGTTGCCCATAGTTTTGGACGTTTGTGGAGAGAAAGAGGATTCCTTACTTCCCATGGCACAAAAATTCAGCATGGGCAGTTAGTGAATGAACTTTTGGAATCTCTTGCTCTCCCGAAGCAGATTGCAATTGTGAAGTGTAGTGCGCATAAGAAAGTTGTGGATGATGTAGGTCGAGGGAATGCGTTTGCGGATGAAGTTGCGAAGGAAACGGCGAGAGACATGATGAGCCGTATGTATGTGGCAGGTCCTGTAAGATGGGTTGTGGAAAGTGGAATGTGTGAAGACACAATAGAAAGTGTGAAGATGATTCAGGCTGAAGCTACGGAAAAAGAAGTGAGTACGTGGAGAGAGAGTACGGGTATGTTGGATTCGACGGGTTGTTGGGTTGAGTTGTCAGAACACCAGCGATGGTTGTTGCCTGATGCGTATGTGCTCCCAGTGGTTACTATGGCTCATGGAATGGCTCACATTAGTTCGAAGGGAATATGCAAGTTGTTGGCTCCAGTATGGCAGAATGCTGGAATTCCGAAATGTGCTGAGAATGTTGTGAAGCATTGCATGATTTGTCTGAAGTATAATCCTGGCAAGGGAACTCCAACTCCAGCTGGTCATTTTGCTCCTCCGACGTATCCATTTGAAGTGATACAGCTAGATTACATGCACATGGAGAGATGCAACAATCTGAAGTATGTCCTTGTGGTTGTTTGCGCCTTTTCCAGATGTATAGAGGCCTACCCCCTAAAGGATAATACTGCCTTGTCTACAGCTAAGGTTTTGCTCAAAGAGTATTTCCCTAGATTTGGTTTGCCGAGAATTGTATGGTCGGACAATGGGAGTGAATTTGTGGGTCGAGTCATGAAGAAAGTGTGTATTGGATTAGGGATAAATCAGAAGTTCCACGCTGCGAATCCCCCCCAGTCAGCAGGTCTTGTTGAATGCTATAACGGCACATTAAAGCTGAAACTCGCTAAGATGCAAGCGAGCACTGGTCTTACATGGCCGGATGCCTTGCCGTTGGCTCTTTTGTCAACAAGGACGACAGTGCATTCTCGTGTGGGACTTAGCCCATACGAAATAGTTTTTGGTCGTCCAGCGAATGTTTGGGGTGTGCCTCGTCCTAAGAAATACAGTGACCTTGAGTACCCTATGTTGGTGGATTACTTACATGACTTGACTGCTAAATTACGTGTTCTCCACCAACAGGTCTGTGACAGTTTGCCGACAGCAACTGCAGATCAAGGGCACACGATCCAACCTGGTGATTTTATCTTGACGAAGAATTTTCAGCGATCCAAGAATTTGGAGCCGAGATGGACTGGTCCCTATTTGGTATTGCTGGTCACTAGAACTGCTGTTAGAGTAGCTGGTAAAAAGAACTGGGTGCATGCCACCCATATGAAAAAAGTTCCGTTGCCCTTACCGTATGATAAGTGGGTGAGGGATGGAATAGCTGACTCCGAGTGTGAAAGGGTTCCTAGATTCGTACCTTTTAGTGATGCACATTTGACATGGACTCAGTCGGAACGCGAGGATGATGATGTTCTGCAAGCTGCTGTGCCTCCGTCTCTGAGACTCGACACGACGAATCCGGAACTACTCTTTAAGGATCAGACTGTGCCTGGCAAAGAGCACTACAATCTGAGATCGAAAAAAGGACGTTTGAAATGGACAAATAAATCTGAATTTTTGTATGTAGTGAATTACACCATGTCAGATCAAGAGACTTTTTTACTTTTTCTTTTTCGAGTCAGCATCCGGACTCAGCTGCAGGGTCACGGTATAAATTCTTAAGGGGTAAGCTGCGTATCGACACAAGGTCTGTGGTTTAGGGTCATTAGTACGATCTTGATGCACACTTAAGTGAAGAAGGAAAATTGCCGTGAGCAGCACGTTAGAGGATGGAGTCTTTTGAGTCCGACAAGGGTGTTAAAAGAGTTGATTTCAGAATGCAAATGTGTATATTGGGTTGTAGCAAATGTTTTTTAATAATGTGTTTTCTTATGCTTTTGAACATTACGTTGGTTTGTGTGGGTTGTATTTTCTATGCATCACAACAGACGCTTGCATCTACCTCCCAACCTACGCTTTCTTTTTCTACTGTTTCCCCACATGAGTTTCATACATTGCCTGAACATGAACAGACACGAAGATTAGAATTTGTGAACAATTCATTTATACAGATGTTACATCAGCATCAGCTAGTCGTAAATACCACAAATTGTTGGGTGTGTGGTCTTATGCCACATACGACTGATAAGGGAATGCCATATTTGGTTTTTCCTTTTTCGCCTAATGGGTCAGTATGGGCACTCCAATCAATGTTTATCTATGCGAATGAAGCATCTCCTGTACGTTCTGTCAAAGATAATGCGAATAATAATGCCTTGATACAGGGAATAGTAGATATGGTCAGAGATATCTATGCATATAATGCTATCCCTAAAGATGAGGTACGAGCATATGTTGGTTGGAACAAGACGAGATATAGCATTAGTCTGACAGAGAAAGAGAGACAGAAAAGGTCTCCTCCTATTTGGATTGTACCCCACCGAGGTCATTTTTGTCTGCAAGGTAATGGTCAGAATCCGAGAGCTCAGCTTGGTAAGAGTGTGTGTGTTCACACCTATGTCTATACGTCCCAGAAATCTCCACCTTTCGTGTCAGCCAAAGGCACGTATTTTGTTTGTTATGATAGAGCATATACGTGGTTGCCATCTGACTTTTCAGGCACATGTTATGTGGCATTTTTGCTTCCCCCTACATACACAGCTGCTTTCAACTACCATAAGACAAGATATGGTAGAGGTGTTATCGATGCGAAAGACACTGCCGCACAAGAAGTTGGAGACTTCTTTAAGGGTTTTCTGCCCTTTTGGGGTCCTATGGCTAATGGTAGGACAATTTGTCAGCTTACGAGAGTGGTCGAGGCCCCTATCAATGAGACTGCAGGTGCTCTAAGCAGTATCACTTTATAAATAGGACAGAGCCACCCAATATTCCCGTAAGGACTGGGTATTTTCAATTACAAAACATAAGGCCCTCACAGGATTTGTTTTCCGATACTGCAATAGATACAATTCAGTCACCTAACGGTGATCTTCAATCAGCAAAATGCAGGAAAATACAATTTGTGATGTTATTTATTCACAATTTAAAACTTGAAAAAGGCAACATACATACTACTCAGATATTAGCAATCAATTATCAGTAGTACCTAACACTTTTCGCTCTTTTATATGGAATAATGAAAAAACCATATATCACATTCTTTTTAGATTATCAGTAAACCCATTATAAGTTCAGAAACATGATTGACATATTTGCGAAACAGTGTTTAGCTGTCGACGTTTCGGTCCCCCGTTGGTCTATACAATCCTTGGGACCATCATCAGGACGGACAAGTTGCACTTCAATATCAATAACTTCCAGCCAGAAGTCAAGATCCTACACGTTACTCTGGATTCCACTTAACTGCAATAAACACGAGTGTCTTTTGGTTTAATGGCGGTACTCCACAATAGCGTATCAATCGCTTTAAATTTGAGTTACTCCGCGTTCAGTCTATCTCCACTGCCAGTATCAATCAGGCGAGTACATGTTTCTGAACTTATAATGGGTTTACTGATAATCTAAAAAGAATGTGATATATGTTTTTTTCATTATTCCATATAAAAGAGCGAAAAGTGTTAGGTACTACTGATAATTGATTGCTAATATCTGAGTAGTATGTATGTTGCCTTATTCAAGTTTTAAATTGTGAGTAAATAACATCACAAATTGCATTTTCCTGCATTTTGCTGATTAAAGATCACCGTTAGGTGACTGAATTGTATCTATTGCAGTATTGGAAAACAAATCCTGTGAGGGTCTTATGTTTTGTAACTAAGCAATATCACAGCTGAGCTTCAAGCGGATCGCCTTATGACATTACAGAACCGCTTTGCTTTAGATATTATACTTGCAGATAGAGGTGGAGTATGTAAATTGATCGGGTCTAGTTGCTGCGTTTTCATACCAGATAACGCCCCGACAGTGTACCAAGCAATCTTGAGGTTACATAAGTCCGCTGAGTCTATACATGTAGACGAAGGGAACTGGTCATTGATGGGATGGTTTTGGGAACTGCTGTCCAAATGGGGATGGAGGATTCTGATGTTCCATGGTATGGCTTTAGCGATCCTTTTCTCGTGTTGCTTATGCATCCAGTGTGGTCCCGCCATTTGTAGTCTTTGTGCTACAATCTGTATGAGAAGACCAGTCCCGAGAGAAGCGAAGGATAATAAGATGATGTTACAGCAACACCTGATGACCTGATGAGAATAGAGATAGACCTGGATTCAGATTGACATTTAGGTCATTGCCTACGTAATGGCAAAAGGAGGGTCTGAGGTTCCGTGGTTTTCGGGACCGGACTCCATTTTGTTTGCGTTGTTCATAACGCCATTTTGTGTTGCCCTCACGTAGGCCGTGGAGGTAACCGAACGAACAAAGTTGCATGGGCCTCATTGTTCATGTATGCATTAAACAGGCCCTTTTCTGACTTGTGAGTGAACTGCAGGACGCTGACCTCTTCACCTGAAACTGATCCTTCACGAAGCCAATTTCTCTGGCTGATCGTTGTCTGAGATTGCCAATCAATGTTCAGGACCTCGTTAACCTTTAGTTTCCTTGCACATGTTTTATCTTGTCCAGCATCTATTACTGTTTCCTTTATGTTCTGACATTACATGGGTTGTGCTTTTCAATTATAAATGTGTCCGGCTTGCAAAGATGGAATTTGGGACAGTCCTAATAATTAACTTTTGGGTTGGGTTACTCTAAATTGGGTTTTTGTTAATGTGATACTCAGTTAGAAAATGTGTCCTATTGGTCAGAATTTTGCGCAGTGGGTGTACATTTATAATGAGAATATTGTGTATAAAAGGTGATGTCTTGCTCTATGAAATCGAACAGATTTCTTGAGTTGTACACCGTGTTGTATTGCTGGGATTACTGTTACTAGCTGCAGCTAATAAATTTGATCTCTGACGCCACCTAGAAGTATTCCGTGTCTCTGTTTGCCAAGACAGGAGAACCCGAAGACTTTGGGCGTGTCCCTGGCGCCGCTGGGTTCTAAAACCCGGTTCTTCACCACCTGCACACATTATGTCCTTATGCTAATGATCAGACTAACAGACTGTAGAGGATTTTTATCTTTTGCCTAATTTAACCCCAGCACTATATTTTACAATGTGTTTTGGAATGGTGTATAATGACATTCAAATGTAACTGTGACACATATACTGTTATACTATTTTATACGTATATTTATTTGTATCTTTGTACGGCCCTGTAAAATTGTCCCACCCATCATCTGCCACTAAAGCCACTCTACTCCTAGCAGTGCAACTAATTCTGGACTGCCACCACACAGCAGACAAATGATACATACTGGTATGTTAAATGTGTTCTCTGTTACATTTGGATCTAACCTCTTCCTTCATTACTGACAGGTAGCTGTGTCCTTTCTTTGTCATACAATACTGTTGGCACCATACTCAGTATGTATTGCAATTTATTGCTATATTATATATAGTCATATAAATGTTTCCATCGACTTTCCAATGTAGGAGTAGCACTATAAAATATCCAATAGACCATGTTTAAATGTGCAGGAGATCAAACTTTCTGCGTCTGAAAATTATTATTGAAACAAAGAATTACAATAACTTTCTCTCCCTTGTATATCTCTCTTACCTCTCTATCTCTCTCCAACTTCTGTCACCTTTGGTCATACAACAGACCCGGTGTCCACATTGAGAATAACAGCCCCAGTGACATCTTGGCACCAGCTATTAGACCCTCTATTATCTATAGGTCAGGTACCTCAGATCTTAACTTCTGCACTCATCATTTGTCCTTTCACTAACTAATTAATCTCAATTTGTAGGTTCGTTTAATGTTAAAAGTCTTTTAATTGTTCTTTTATGTCTCCTTTTTGTTTATGTATCTCTAATGTGTCAGCATTCGTGGTCACAATGACTGTTATAGATTGACAATATGCATTGTACACAAATCTAATATCAGTAGCTGATGGATCTGGAGCTATTTTGGAAATGCCAACTACAAAGACACAGGTTTAACAGCTGACCGCACTGTGGATCTCTGTGGCTGGAAATGTTGAGTTCATTTATTAGATATATAATAATTCTATTCATGAATCAACCATTAATGTGGGAAACAACCTTTACAATGCAGTCATTTAATCGCACTACCTTTACATAGCAGTCATTACATCGCATCATCCTTTACATAGTATGTAATTACAATGCAGTCATTACATTGCATGTCACTACAACGCATGCTATTACAACACATGTCACTACAACGCAGGCATTACATTGCAAGTCATTACAATGCATACCATTACAATGCATAGTACCCTTACACTAACCAACACTTACCCTACTGTTGCACTCACTTGAGTTAGAATAGTAATTTGTACCCCTACACTATCCAACACTTACCCTACTTTTGCACTCACTGGAGTTAGAATAGTAATTATTACCCCTATACTATCCAACACTTACCTTAAATGTGTTGTAATGGTATCCATTGAAATGGTATGCATTGTAAAGGTATAATGCGATGTTATGGAATGCGATGTAAAGGTAGTTTCTGAAAATGCAATGTAATGGCACGCAATGTAAAATAATGCATTGTAAAGGATATTGCGATGTAAAAACTGCGTTGTAAAGGCATGCATTGTAAATGTATGCTTTGTAACGTCATGCATTCATTAATTTAAAACGTAATTTGACTTGAAAGTAGATATGATGTACTTCAGATGTTGTTCTATGGGAAGTGTGCTGGGTGATGATGCTGAACCATCTACAGGTGGATAACTTGAGGAGAGAATCCAAAATTTGCTTAGCAATGATGTCAATACCCAGCACTGGTTGACATGCAAAGGATTGAGGGGGAGGAGCAGTAGCTGGTCAGGGTGTAAGACCGGGACAAGGAGGAGAACATTGTTGCCCGTACACAGAACATTTTTAAGAAGGCTACTTGATGGCTAGGCAGCAGTGCTCCTCCTAAATCACTTTTGAGGATCGCAACACTCCCCTCCACACAACGCTCAACTAACAGGTACTTCTATACAATCTCCTAGACCCTCCCATTAAGGTGCATCTCTGTTTTCTCGCAATCATCTAATGGAGAGAACAGCCTTGTTGCGGAGAAGTTATCCCCCATTCATCAATCTCCTCCCCCTGCAACGTTCTGGTTGCCATCCAACTCCGTGGCAGTCAACCGCTGACCATGTCAGACAGACACGCATGTGGGGAGGGGAGTTGGTAGGGTCTAATGCTGCTCTCTGGGATGATTAGTTTTACCAAGAGCAGTTTAATGTACGGTAAGGATATTCATGTAAAACGACTACTCTAGTGAATTAGGTAACTCATTTAAAGGACTCCCTCAGATGATTAACAGGCAAACCCGTGCCTTGAATAACATTGCAAATGTTACCAAGACATGGCAAAGTTACACCAAGAATATCTTAGAACGTTTAGTGAACAGAGTGCAATATAACATGCCTTAGCCATTAAGATGACAGAGGTAATCAGCAAGAAATTAAAATGTCACTCTTCACCACCACTGCATAAAGGAGATTCTACAGCAGCAATTCAGAGTAGAAAGGATACCACACATGCCAACCTCATGCCTAAGCCATAGTTACCTGCACCAATGCAACTTGCACCACCTACACAACCTCGACTACCTCAACCTCCGATGCCCCAACTCACCCAACCACAACACAAGCACAGTCTCAATCCTTCTCCCCACCAGCATTCCATAAGCAAAGTAGTAGGAGAAACAACCAAATGAACTGTTGATCATATCTATCTCTATCCTAAACATATACATTTTTTGGATGACAAACCTATGTCAAATTTTCATCTGGGTTGAATGTTTGATGTCACATTTACTACATAAGACATAATATTGTTGATCTTCAAAGAATTCACAGTATAATAGATTTAAAACCTGCTCTCAGTTATAGAAATCATCTTCTAAGTTAAGATTTTCTTTGTCTGATATACAATGCATTTCAAAGCGTAATTGTAGACATGAAGAAAAAAATTACCATTTTTCAAACAGATGCATAATAAAATGATTCAAAAATTCAAAACAATTTGTGATTTGGGAAAATGAGAAATTGTCCTTGTGAAAGGGCCAAAATGAAGAAAAAATAGTGCCATAATTTACAGTGGGAAATGCTACCTTGGAGGGGGGTAGGCAAATATTAGAAACATGTTAGGAAACATCGAGGGAACCAGTCTACATACAAAGGGGAAAAAAGCCCATATTCCATAAAGAGTTAAAAAAAAAGAGTCCACTACCCCAGATTACAATAAACATAGTCCCCCATGCCACGAGGTGTGTCACATTCATATTATTGGTATGATAGCAAACAATCATTTCCATCCTCGCTCTCTGTCTCCACGATCAATTTTGCAGTCCTCCCTGGATGTGGATATCAAATGGCTGGTCGTGGCAGAACCAGACACCTCAAGGGAAGAATAAAACTGAAGGGTTGCAGGGAAAAGAGGGTTCACAGAGGAACCAGGAGATGGGACAACAATAGGTGTTGAGGTTGGAGAGTCACACAGGGAGGTCATTAGGCCACATAAAGTTCTGAGCTGTTCAGTGACCATTTCTCAGAGTATCCAGACTTCACAAACTAAGTCCCAGATACCCTAGAGATCATTCCCTGAACATTTCAGATTGGTCTTGGGGCCTCCTTGAAGCAGCTGGGGATGCATATTCAGGGGGATAGATTTGGCTTCACAAGAGTGGTGTGGGGGTGTCAGGAGCAGAAGTGCTCCTTGACTCTAATTCTTCTGGAAGGGCACTGGGAGGAGGAGGTAATACCTGTGTAAAGGATGCAGCTGGGGGCACTGGTGGAATGGGGGCCTTGGGAGCAGGTACAGATGGTACTGTAGCCTTCTCCTGGGACACCACAGGTTAGTTTTACTCAAGGCTGGGAGGTTACCCAAGAGCTTCCTCCGCCTCCTGTCTGGTGGGGTCCACATTCCCTGGTCCCCAGTTGTCTTTTCAGCCTCTCCCCGAAGCCTCTTCATGATAGAGAGTGTCTCTGGCTAGGCATACTATCCATGCTGGTGGTAGCTTCTTCATCCCTGCTGGTGTTGTCTCTTAGACATGCCCACACCCGAGCTGGGGATATTTGTTTATTTTATTTATTTATTTATATTTTTATTTATAAAGTTTTATATAGCACGAACATGACCCATGGGGGTATCACAGCGTTTTACAGTACATAATTATCATCACATATTATACATACAATCGGGAATCGCATATAATACAGATGAGGTAGACATTTTTATGCCCCTGGTCCTGCTAAAATCTTTCTTGGTCAGCCTGGCAAGCTGGAAAGAAATGTGAATAATAAAAGAGAAAAATTTTATTTCATTGTATCAATAATATATATCTAAAAGGGAATATATTTTTCCATTGTACAAGTGCTAACTTTATGGAATATTTAACAAATGTGTCACTCTAATATGCGTTCATACTCAAATGTTGGTATTTACAAACAGGTAAAATGGAAAATTTAAAATATAACTGTGGGATCAGTCATTCAAAGGAGGAGAAAGGGTTATAGTAAGAACTTATATCTGTTAATAATCCAATTTAAACTGTTAAAAATAGAGGTTTTCAAGAGAATACGAGAGAAGAGAGTTTTTAAACATGGCTACACATCATTGTTGTATGGGTCAACATCTTTTAACATTAGAAATCCCACACATTATTAATTATTTGTTTGAACTCTGAAGGTAAAAGGTAAACGTGATATGGTGATTAAGAAGTAAGGTAAAGGTACCCGAAGTCAGCATCACAAAGTAGAATTGGCAACATTTTAAAGTTACAGATTTCTAATGTATAATGTGGATTTTAACGTATATGTTGACAAAAAAACATAGTTTATTAAACTAACACTAAACATGCATCTCAGTAGCTTAACTTTGAAACCTTTCATACCACAAAAACATGTTAAGAATAACTTGGAAGGCTATAAGAAAGCTCAAAATGAACACATGACAGGACACCACTAAAAAAACACATGTTCACTTAAGTCCACCGTACAGGCCCTAAGATTCTCAAGAATAGAATCAAATTCTATACCTCACCCAGATGCCTACGGTCACGCTCTTTAGCACTAGCTGAGACCAAAAGAATCAGTAGGAGCAGGACAGGTGGACACTCCTTTTCGCACCTTGCAGTACTGCATTGGAATGAGCATCCGCTGGAGTTACGACTAACCTAAGAATTTATGACGTTCAGAAAGAAACTCAAAACATATCTATTTCCCTAACCCCGCCGTCTGCCGCTGCCCCATCAATCACAACATGTTTCACCGCTTCTCTGCTACTCCTAGCGCCGTGATATCCCAATGGGATGAATGTAGCGCTTTATAAATAAATACATAAATAATTAGTTAACACTAATGTACATCTAAGGTTTCTCTGCTTTTCAGACTCTTTCAGCTGAACCTGAATTGTCAGCCAGGCAGCTTTCAATACCATCCGGGACAGTGGTGTAATGCAGATCTACCGAGAATGTGCCATGACTGGCATGCTAATAATCTCCCGGTCCTTAATTCTGCCCAGTCATGAAGGTCCTCCCATCGTTTGCATAGCTTCCCCCACCGGGTTAGAACACCCATTGCACTTCAGCGCAATGCAATGTCCTTCCACAATTGGGCATCAGGGTGGAGGAGAATAGTGTTGTTGTGAAAAGAGGATAGCTCAGAATGGCCATGAAAAGGCGGAGTTCTTCTTACTGTATGTCATTGTAGCGAGCAGAGGTCTCTGTCTCAAGTTCAAAGGGAGACCCTGGATGTGGGAGGGAGCCCTCCACTAGACCTGGGGAAATGTTTATTACGCCGCATAATTGACATAATTTTGTATAACGAAATTGGCACGTAAGTTACAGATCACTACATTACACCTCATTGTATAAGGAAAATCCATTTCGGGGAAAGATCGTAACATGAGAAGGAGAAATAATGTGAACAGAATAAACACTGGCTGCATCTTCCCAACGTGAGTGGCAATTCTTTAACAACGGCAGTCAACAAACATTTCAGGTTGACGTTTTTCCCAAGGTAACTGTTCAGGTAATGTTTCTGATACAAAACTACAATCTGAACGCGAGCAGCATTCTTTTAAAGTGACTGACTTGAAAAGCACCTCAAAAATACATTTTTGAGTTGAATTTTATCCACATTAAACACTAGGGTATGTTTTTGTGTGCAGAAAATGTTTTTCTGTTTTTTTTTTTAAGAGGATGAAACTGCCACAGAGACTGGGGGGCTACTGTACATACAGCAGCAATTTCCTTTTCTTGTTCTGAAGACTCCTCCCTCTGCATTAATCAGCCCTTTGTTATTTTGGATTTGGATTTTGGAGGGAAAGTGTTGTGCCTTGAATTGTTACTATGCATCCTTTCTCTTAGTTACCTGTTCCCTGCTGCTCCACCAGTATGAATGTGATGGAGTGGAATGCTGGAGTTCCTGGTGTGGATGAGAGAGAGTCAGTTGGAGTGTGTGGGCTGAACAGCAAGGATGGCGCTCCTGGTGAAGCTCTCTTCTATTTACTTATCAACAACTTACCTGAAACTTATCACCCTAATAACCTGTAAGTAAGTCTTAATAAATCTTCTTCTATTTATTTATTTAGAAAGTTTTATAGAGCGCGAACCAGACCCTTGCGGATATGAGCGCTTTACAAGCAATTAAATTTATACAGCAACAGTACACAATAACAGTATATATCAAGCAGTAAGAGATATAAAACATAATAAAGAAGTACACAGTACAGAAATACAGACATGTGTGGATATAGTGTGCATAAATAAAACAGACAAGAGAGGTAGATAAAAAACTGAATCCTAAGTTGAGCTAAATGGGATACAGAGAAAGGTGCGGGCCGAGAGAGCCAAAGTGCCATGTAGATTGTCTGTTTGCATCTATATAGGTCGTGAATTTCAGTGAGGCTCATGTGAATTTTTCCATGAGAATCGCCTTTACTTCCTTTTTGAACAGTGCAGTATATGTGGTAAGTCTGGTTTCAGGGGGTAGTGCGTTCCAGATCCTAGGAGCCATCCCTGAGAAGGAGCGTTTGTAAGTTTTCGCCTTATTAAATCACATGTTACATTACAATCCATTCTATGGCTACTTGGACTTCCTTCCCATACAACAGAAAGCTGTTATGTCTGCTGGTAATCCTCTGGAATGGTACG
Source organism: Lissotriton helveticus (assembly GCF_964261635.1). Classification (NCBI taxonomy): domain Eukaryota; kingdom Metazoa; phylum Chordata; class Amphibia; order Caudata; family Salamandridae; genus Lissotriton; species Lissotriton helveticus. Next base: position 1,993,559,490 of record NC_136059.1, on the reverse strand, counting down.
ATGCTCAACAGGGTCCCACCTCCAGGCAATGCTAGTTCCCCGAGTTCGGTTCCATCTGGGGCCAGGTGAGGTGTAGGGTTTTGGGATGGGGAACAGCCAGGAGGTAGATCTGTAATGACAAAATATATTTTGATTTCTTAAGGATTTTGTCCTTTCAAATACCAGTTACTTTCCCTCTAACAAACAGTACATACATGTACCTTTTTCTTTTATGTAGTTTTCTGTGCAACTTATCCATGAATTGTGCTTCTTTCAACAGATCATTCTAATAATAAGGAAAGCAAATAACACTATCTTCCTACGTAAACTGCATTAAATATGGCTTAGAATCACAAGTACATTCTTGTTCACATATTTACCTGAAATCAGTGTTTCTTTCCATTTTTCCATTATTTATAACTGTTATACCTGTCAGCCTTAGGGTGGTCTTCCCTCAAACGTTTTGCCTATTTACCTCAAGTTTTTGCTGGAATTTTGCTTTGTTGACCATAGAACTCTATGCACTTTGCCACTACTAACCAGTGCTAAAGTGCTTGTGCTTACTCCCCTAAACATGGTTTGATTGACATCCACCAAGTTAATATATTTAGTTTACTTACACGCCCCTTTCTAGAGTGGTATACAATATGCTCAGGGCCTGTAAATTAATGCTACCAGTGGTCCTAAAAACGGTGATGGATCAAGCCCTGATCTTTGGACTGGGTAAGAGTGGTCTGCTTAATTCAGGCACTCTGTTCATCACCACCCCCTTTTCTGAATCATTTTGTCCACCATAAGCGTGGAAGGGTATACTCAGATGTGAGTCCCTTGCTCATTGCACCATCAGGATTCAAGCAAGCCGGGCCGACGACGCCTGAAATGGCAGAAACCGGTCCCCGGAAGCTTGTTTCCTTCCCAGTATAAGAATTGGCTTGGTAGTTTGGTTTGCCCTGTTCCCATCATGCACTGGGACAGGACCAGACTAATTTGCATATAGCCAATTTCTGAGCTGGGATGGTGCAGTGAGCTAAAAAACGGTGATGGATCAAGCCCTGATCTTTGGACTGGGTAAGAGTGGTCTGCTTAATTCAGGCACTCTGTTCATCACCACCCCCTTTTCTGAATCATTTTGTCCACCATAAGCGTGGAAGGGTATACTCAGATGTGAGTCCCTTGCTCATTGCACCATCAGGATTCAAGCAAGCCGGGCCGACGACGCCTGAAATGGCAGAAACCGGTCCCCGGAAGCTTGTTTCCTTCCCAGTATAAGAATTGGCTTGGTAGTTTGGTTTGCCCTGTTCCCATCATGCACTGGGACAGGACCAGACTAATTTGCATATAGCCAAGTTCTGAGCTGGGATGGTGCAGTGAGCTAAAAAACGGTGATGGATCAAGCCCTGATCTTTGGACTGGGTAAGAGTGGTCTGCTTAATTCAGGCACTCTGTTCATCACCACCCCCTTTTCTGAATCACCAGTGGTCCTGCAGCACTTATTGGGCCACCCACTTAAGTAGCACTTCAAAAATGCCTGAGGCCTGACATGGTAGCCTGAAGGCAATGTTCCACTGCCATTTTGACTTGGCATTTAAATCCCTTGTCTAGCCGTACATTCCTCTTTTATCACATATGAGTCAAGCTTAAGGTAATGCCTAGGTAGCCCATTTGGCAGGGCGCTGTGTAATTGAGAGGTTGAACATGTACTTTTGAGTTGTACATGTACTGGTAGTGAAACACTTCCAAATTAGTTTTTCTCTACTGTGAGGCCTACCTCTCAGATAGGATAGCATTGGGGATTCCTTATTACATGTAATTGGCTGTAATTCCCAATTGAGAGGAGGTAGTTATGTCATAATTGGTTCCTATGAAATTTTAATGATAAACCATCTTTAATGGCAAAGTCAGATTTTTCATTACAATTTTAAAAATTAAACTTTTAGATTGTTGGCATTTTCCTTCCCTTTGTACATGCAGCCTCTCTTGGGTCACATGACTGGGTGTTGTTGACATATAGAATTTTTTAATTCCTTCCAGATAGTCACACAATAGAGGGATTAGGTGTGCTTGAATGGTGGTGCTGAGCATAGACAATGTTACACCTGAATAGCCTGTGCTTCACACAAAGGGCCTAATGATCCTGTATTGTCACTGCAGCCAGCTTGGAGCAAGGGCAGGGGAGTCAGGGAATTCCATGTGTCTCAAAGGACCTTTCCAGAAGATTCTCCCCACCTTCCAGAAGAAGGGCACCAGGGCATAAAAATACGGCCTTCAATCCCAATCTTCGGTTCACATTGGATCTGTGGAAAGTCTCCCAGAGGAATGCCTGCTGCTAAGACCTGCTTTGCACTCTGCCAGACTGCTGCTGTACCTGGAAGGACTGCTTTGCTGCCTGGAGCCTGCCTTGAATCCTCAGAGGCCAGCCCTACTGTTGAGACCTGCATCGACATCTGCACCCAGGACTACCAGAAGTGGCTCAAAGGACTAGTTTGCTGGCCTCCTATTCAGAGCCACATGTGCATAACAGGCTCCCACCATCTTGAACCTGCAGCTGGACCCAGCTTGAGTGAATCTTGAACCCTCAGGAGGTGTCCCACCAGTCCTGGACCCTTGGTTATGGTACTAAAGGTGACCAGATGCCAAAAAAGTGCTCTGAGAACCAGGAGGAGACTGGGACCAACCTGCTCACCTATCCGCCAGAGGTGAGTCGCTGGTTGATTTGACTTTGCAGCTACTCCTGCTATGTTCTTCTCCCTGCAGTAAATCTATTTCAACGGTCACTGGTGTAACAAAACACGAGGGGCCCTTCCTGCAAAGCACGTGGACCCCTCTGGGCTCAATCAGGAGCTCTGCAGCCAGAGTGCTGTGCTGATGGGGCCCCCTGGAGCTTGAGGGCCCCCCACTCCACGGGGCTGCAGGGGCCTGTGTTACACCCCTATCAACGGTCTTTCACCAAAGGGGTATCTGACCTTGTGGAACTGTCTTAATCTACAGCCTTCTTCCTCGTGTAACTGGAGTTTTTCAAAATTACATTTCAGCGCCTAAGTCCAAATGTAGAAATCTTTACCGCAGCTCCGACCCAAGGGCAACCGACAACGAAGCTCCCTCCTGGCACACATCATGCAGTCTTGCCCCACTAAAGTTTACCTTCTAAGACATTTCTTTGCAAGAATTTCTCTAAGTCTGAGGGTAAGTGCTGACCAGACCCAATCTACTTTCTGTTATCCGAAACACGCTCCATCGCGTCGGCCTTAACTTTTGACTCTGACCCAGTCTTGTGCGACTGAATGTCTGCGATCGATACTTTTATCTTTTATGTGCTATTTTGTACCTTAAACTTTCAAAATTCACAACTCCAGTTCTACTGATTGGACTTTTATGTTTTTGAGTCAAAGTATTTATTAAAACTTATTCTATGTTCTTAAACTGGTTTGGGATTTTTCTTGTGTAATGTTTTAACATTATTAATATTTGTGTGCTGCATAAATACCTCACACATTGCCTCTAAGTTAAGCTTAACTACTCTTTGTGCCAAGCTCCTGAGGGTTCAGCACTGGTTAATGTAGTGACCTTTTGTAGTTGACTTAGCAAAGGGATTGTAATTTCTCACAATAACTCTCTGTAAAGGGTTCTTGCACTGGTTAGTTTAATCTTGTGCTCCCTCTACAGATGTTCTCTCGTTTTTGTTCTCCCAGGTTATTTCTATTTACTTAAGTTCAGGCTGCTTACTGGTCACGAGGTAAGTTAGATTATTTATGTGTTAATATTCCTCTAAAACACGTGTAATACTTAATTCTAAGGCAGAGGTTCTGATTTAGGGAGTAGTGGCCACAGCCACCTTCTTAGCGGTCAGGCTTAGCACTCAGGTCGATAACATCCTTAAACTCAATTATGAGCCCCTACTGGAGTCAGTAATTGGTACACCGTGGTGATGGAATCGGCTTCCCATCAGACAATGTAATATCATGAAGATAAATATTCACCCTAAATTTCTTTACTTATTCCGTGCAATCCCACTTTGAGTCCCTGATTCTTTTTTTAAACATTTGGAGGGCGCTGTTGGCAGTTTCATATTGGGCTACAGATGGGCCAGATGTGCTTTCTAGTTTTTAAAACTTCCATATAAGCAAGGGGGGCATTGGCTACCCAATTTAAACTCTACTTCTGAGCAGCTTCCGCCAGCAGAATATGCAATTTGCTTACAGTGCTAGATTCTAATCCATCCTTTTTGGGCTATCAGTTGGCTCTTGGACCTGATGCTAGGCTCTTCTTGTATAGGGTTCTGAATCCTAACTACTATAAGGGAGTCCGAGTTCAGATTCTTAGGGACATTGCCCGCATATGGAGAGAAATCTGTGATAGGTTTTCCTTAACAACTTTGCACACATATACACCACTCTGGGGGAATCCAGCATTTCCTGAGGTATTCCATGACTCAATGTGCAAGGCTTGGGCAAAGCTAGGTTTGGAGACTGTTGGTCAGCTATTTGATTCTAATGGCTTCTGTTCATTTGCCTCCCTTCAGATCCTCTTTGAGCTTCCCCATCTGTTCTGTTTTAAGCATTTACAGCTACAGGACTACTTTCTCAATGGGTGCAAGGACTTTACAAATCTTGACCAATGCGATATTTTGTCCTGCCTGTACAGGGCACCTGGGAAAGTCTTGATTAGCGCAATATATTAAAGGTTTTCCACTCATAGTACGGATGATAGCTTAGTTCTAGCTTCAATCCGATAGGATGCTTACATCCAAAATCTCGGAGACCAGAATCAGATTGCCTTGGTGACTATGGACTGCTCTGTTCACTCTGTAAGTCTAAAATTGCAGCAGTTTAAGACTATCTGTATGTTGTACCACACACCCCAATGAATTTCATAGTGGACTATGATTCAGGGCTCAGATAGGACTAAGGGCCAGATGTATCAAGCAGTTTCCCAGTTGAAAACAGCCTGATTTGCAGAATAAGGCCACTTGCAACTTGAAAAATGCATTTTTGTATGTATCATTCCAAAATTGCGATTCGGTAACATGTTACTGAATCATTGCTTAGAGTTTTGTAAACATACCGATTTTGGTATGAGGAAGGAGCATGTTTTGGGTGTTCCTTCCTATTACCAAATTGCAGTGGTATGTAAGAATGTTTAGCGATTGAAATGTGGTCACTAAACATTCACATTTTACCACCTACTTCAAGTAGGTGGTAACCCATCCACAAATGGAAGGGGATCTCCAAGGGACCCCTTTCTGTTTTTGTATATAAGTAAAAAAAAAATGTTTAAGAGCAAGCAGTGTTCTACTTTTGAATAGTTTGAAAGAGTTGTGTTCAAATACTTTACCCCGAGTGGTGCGACCAAATCCAGCAGGGAGATGGTCAGGATGCCACTTAGGAGTGTTTGGTCACCAAAGTATTCTCAAGTCCAGTTTCACACTTTACCTCAAAACCACCATAGACTTTAATGAAGTGGTCCTGATGCTGGAAATGCATAGTGCTGAGGATGCTCCCGGTGATGTGCGGTCTTAGGGGGTGTCCTTACAGTTATTCATCGATCCACAAATGAAGTGAGGAGACTTTAGCCAGAGAGGTCGGAGTCCCTAGAAGTCCTCTTTAAGCCAGAAAAAGGCAGTTGTAGATGGGGCTCCTGGTCTCCGTACACATCAGGTCCAGCAATATCGTTCGGTGGAGGAATGTGTCCCTTGGGGTGACCAACCAGGACTCAATGGCACTTCGAGGTCCAGCAGACTTGGTTGTGCCTTTTGGCTGTCAAGGAATGGTCTCTCAGGTGTCTAGTGGCAGTTGGCAATGATTCCAGGAATGTGGCTACCAAATCCCTGGATGGGGCTTCTTCAGCTTTAATGGCCCTGGTACTGTTTCCAAGGGCTCAGCCGACTGACCCTTGGAGTCACTTCTTTGGTCTGTGGCTCAGGACCGACTTTCCCTCAAGCCAGGAGACACAGGCACAGTCCTGTCTTTGTTAGCCTAAGGTGAGATAGGTTCAGCCCAGCAGATGGTGGAGCCTTTCTTTCCAGGTTCAGGGGTCAGCAGGGAAGTCCATCTTCTGTCCTTTCTCCAGTTCTGGTGTGATATGAGAATCAGAGTTCAATGGGGTGTGCTATTTATGCCCAGAAATTGCACTGGGGGAATGATGAGGTCAACAGCCAATGCGCTACCAGGATCCATTTCCGCCCTGTGATGACTACCCACTTTGTCTGATATCTAGCAATCCCAGAGTGCACTATTCTGCCCACTCCCAAGATGTCAGAAACCTTCATTGGATGTTAGGAGCTTGGTAGCCCACCCTAGAATTGAGCTACATTCCCATGGGAAAAATTTGCTTAGGCATTGGTCTCCCCTCTCTGTTCCTGCCTCCAGCCTGTCTACCTGAACAAAGGGGGATCAACCCTTCAGGAGTGAAGATCGCCATTTGCCACAAAAGTCGACTTACCTTGGAAGCTTGCCTTTTGGGTCAACAGGCTGAGTATCTTCCTACAAGGGGGAGGTGCTACATTCCTCTGTAGCAGGCTACTATTGTTCCTGATCCTTGGAGTCATTCACACAACTCACCAGAAGGGCAGAAGACTTTCTGGTGGCCAGCAACCGTGTGAGGCCACTGGACAAACTGGGCTATAGAGTGGAAAACTTCTAAACTTTGCTTTCCCATAAAAGTGATAATACATTTGACTTGGACATCAAGTCAGTTTTATTGCCAATTCTAGTCTGATACATTGAAGTGTCCATTTTAGTTGTCCCATTTAGGTTAGCTGGACTGAGTGGTCAGCCGGTAACTCTGTGTTAGCCAACGGAGCTACAAAAGTTTCCAAAGTAAAAACAATAATTTGGGAGTTTTGCTCTCAGGACATAGAAAAAGTATATGTCCTACTTAAAAATACATAGTTACCTGCCTCAGGGCTCAATAGGCCTTTCTTTGGAGAGACTTACTTATATTGTGAGGGAAAGTGAGGCTTTGCCATTGGTTTAAATGAAAATATTGAACTAGCAGTTTAAAACTTCTCTTCCTGGCTGCAGTGGCAGGCTGGGAGCAATTTTGCACTTGGTCTCACACACACAGGGTGACCAACCATTGCAACAGCCCTGGGGGGCACTCTGTCTCACCTACCCTGGATACCCTTGGTACCAGATACTAGGAACTTATAAGTAAGTATGTTTATGCCAATTGGGGGTAGCCAATACATACATTTTCTAAGGGGTTAGAACACCGGCACTGACGTCTGGTGCGTAGGCCTCAGTGCACACTCAGAGTTGAAAAACCAGCGGCATCAGCCCAAAACATTCAGGGGGTTATCATGCAAAAAGGGCATTTCCTTACAGCCGTCACTGAGGCATAATGGGATATGAAGTCCTAAATAAGAAAGAGAGAAAAACACCCCAAACAAAGGAGTTTCAACCAACCTCCAAACATATTGCAAGGAGCATGTGACCAAGCAAGTAATGAAAAGCTCAAAGAAACAGCCAAACAGCATGCAGGACAAAAGGAAGCAACTATAGTGCACTTGCAAGGTCTCTGTGATCGTAGCAGTAGTATCACTATACCTACCCCCATAAGTTCTCCATTGGCACTAAAGGGTGAGAAAGAGGGTGAGAGGAGGATCTTCCCTTGATCAGTGGGGCTACCAAAGCCCATATCTGTCTCCTCTGTAGTGACTGCAGTCATCGAGAGCAGTGAGCCTAAAAAGGAATTGCTGCAGCAGTAAACTGAATCTTCAGAGAAAAGTCAACAACAAGGACCACAGCCTGCCACACCTGATCTTCCAGAAGTAGAAGCCGAATTGGAGGTTGGGCTTGTTGCAAAGGAGGATGGACTTGTGACTGCTCCATAATTGTATACATCAGCTTCACAATCTCCAGCAAAGAAAACAAAAGACACTCCTGCGTTTTCTCCGACGCCCCTTCTAATGATCTTAATATGGATAGAAACCCAACCGAGACCCACAACAAAATATGAGAGAAAATGAAGGTTCCCAAAAATCTTGGAAGTGAGGAAGGTGATGATGTGCCAGTTATTGTTAGTGTGGAAAGTGGTACTGAGAAAGCACTTCTCACCTCTAGTCAACATGCTCTGAGTCATATATTTCCACCAATGCTGTTAGATTCCATCTTTCGAAGAAGACCTCAAAAACCTGCAGCAACCACCACCCCCTCCACTGAAGTCACAGCTCACCCACGTTAAAGGTCAGCACAACTGCCTAGTTCCACCTCAAAAAATTCTTAATGCTTCATCACACTAAGGAAGCTCTCATACCCATTTTGGGATGTCTTTACATTCAGGCCACACAAGGAGCACATCACAAAACACTCAATCTACGAGGTAGACATTATGGTATAGGAGGAAAACTAGCCCATCTGAAAAACCAACACACAATAATGTAGGAAGAGCACCTCCAAATCACACCTGCTGGTGGTGAGAGGATAGAGAATGTTCAATTAATAGATGGAGGTGGGGTTGAGAAAGAAGAGAATGTCTGTGTCATTTGAAACAGCCCTGTGACTGTTGCTTGTATGCAGTCATCACCTGCAGCAACCTCTGAATGGCAAGAGGGAGAGAGAGATACAGTTAACCCAAAGTTCCTAAGCAGCTTACCTACACCCCACAACTACCAAGACTATGTTTACCATACCACCGAAACCCATGAGAAAGTCTATTTATATAATGGGAAGCTGGCAAAAATGTTAGCCCTTTACCTCCTCCTTCTTTCATTCATGGAAGGAGATGGGTTTCTTGAATATTTGTAGATTCTCTTCCTAAAATATAAGGTTTCAAGCTGGGCCTATTTTTCCTTTGTAGCTGTGCCTGCACTGCACCATCAAGTGCTGCAATTGGTTGGGGACACTATGAAGGACAGAGATGTTCACGCCACAGTGACGTGGACCAGCTATCAAGCAACATTTTACATGTGAATCACTTCACTCTGGCTTTGAAAAAAATGCTTACTGGGGAAGGGAAAGGATGGGATCGGCTATTGCCGATAGCACTATTCATAATCAGAAATCAAGTACAAAGTAGTTTAGGCTGTTCCCCCCTCGAACTACTCTTTGGTCGAAAACCTAGAACTTTGCTAAAATATCCCGAGAAGCATGGGAGACTTACTCCCAAGAAGAGAGGAAACTATTAGACTATACAGATCGTATTGCCTTGATCAGGCCCAATAAAAGCAAGCCTATTTCTATAATAAAGGAAAGAAATGGAGAGAGATGAAGGTGGGGGTGTGGAATCTAGTGTTATTTCCCACATCAGAAAACAAACTAAAATCTGAGTCTCAAAACCCCTATTAAATTGTAGAATGGGTAGGAAAGGTACACACATACACTACAACTACAAGGAAATCACACCCAAATTTACTATATTAACCTCCTAAAAAATGGCTTGGTCTCCCCACAAGCATTGAACTAGCAAAAAGAGTATACAAGAAGAAAGTACTCTAAGAGAACTTCCATTAGGGAACATGCTAACAGCCAGGCAAAAGGAGGAATTATATCAATGTCTCAAGCCTTGTTCTGGCATCTTTTCAAATTTCCTGGGCTAAACCTATCTGAATTAACATGTTATATAAACAGAGAGAGGGAGGATAATAAAACAAAGACCATAACTCATACCTGATTCTCAGAGAAAAGCAATACAAGCATAGGTAGAACAAATGTTGAAACTGGGAGTAATTGAACCCTCCTTTAGCGAGTGGAATTCACCTATTTTCCTTGTCCCTGAACCATACGGCTCTATTCAGTCTTCAATAGATTTCTGGACATCAATTCTCCCATGCCCCGTATAGATTAACTCATTTAAGAGCTGGGGAAAGCAAAATTCATATCTACAACAGATTCCCATGCGCTCTGAGGACAAAGAAAGAAACATGTTTTTTATTCCTTATGGGTTATATCAATTCATTGTTCTCCGCTTTTGGGATACATGGGACTCCAGCCACTTTTCGAAGCCTCATGAAGTAACTGCTGGCTAACCATAGGATTTAAACCACTAAGAATATAGAGGAGGATGACTTACCTGAAATTCCTCTGTGGACGGTCACCACTCCAGCATCTGAAACAGAAAAAACAATAATCAACAGTGGAAAAGGACAAAGAGGAGAAAACAAAACTGAATGCAGACTTCTATTTCCCCCTCAGGAGAAGCCCACATGGATAGCTATTGAGGAAGGACAGATGCCAAAGCTGAGGGATTGGCAAGGAGGAGGAGAGAAGGACACAGAGGTATTTAAGGATGACCACATGTTATGTTATGTTAAATTTAGCTTATAAAGCGCACGTACGCCCGTAGGCTTCATGGCGCTGTAGGAAGTTTTCAGAGCATAACACAACAACAGGAGGACAACTTAGAACGTCTAAGGATAAGCTTCTCTAAAAAGCCAGGTCTTAAAGGCTAGTCTAAAGGCTAGAATATCCTCGTGTGACTTTAAAGAAGCTGGCAAGGAGTTCCAGAGGGAGGCAGCAAGAAAATGAAAAGAGCTGCCGCCCTGACGTTGTTTCCTAACAACCGGCACCATGAGCAAGTTTTTGTGACCAGAGCGGAGGTTGCGGGAGGGGGTGTATCTGGCAAGCAGATTGATGATAAATTTGGGGCCTTTACTTTGTAATGCCCTAAAGATAATGCAGCCGGTTTTAAAAGCCACCCTCTGGGCTACCGGCAGCCAGTGCAGGTCTGCCAGGCCTGGCCTGATGGACTGCCATTTAGGAAGCCCACAGATCAGCCTGGCCGCCTGATTTTGAACCAGCTGCAGCCTCTTGAGCTGCCCGGCTGGAAGGCCCAAATATAAACTATTCGAGTAGTCCAGCCTAGACAGCACAAGGGCGATGGTCACCTGTATCAGGGCAGAATGGGTTAGGAAATGGGCAATCTTTCTAATCTTGCACAGCTGAAAGAAGCAAGCGGAAACCACTGACCCTACCTGACTTTTCAGGGAGAGGTCTTCACTAAAGGTGACTCCAAGGCTCTTAACTGTGCGGGATTTGGAGGGGGGGTTTCCCATCTCCGGAGGCCAAAATTGAGGTCCCCAGCTGAGTTCGCTCTTCCCAGGCAAGATCAATTCAGTCTTGCCTGGGTTAAGTTTTAGGTGGTTAAGGCCCATCCATCTCTGGATATGAGCCATGACCTCCCTAAACTCAGTGACAGCATCCGGCGACCCCAGGGGGAAAACCAATTGCAGATCATCCGCGTAGTTAAAGATCCACACTTTGAATTTCCTCAAGGAGTACAAAAGGGGACGCAAGTATAAATTAAATAAATGGATGAAGCAACCAGAGACTTTGAGGGAGAAGCAGGAAACTGATGCAACGCTACCCAAAGGTAATCAGGGGAGACCCAATCAGCTCTATCGATTCAGGAGGCAAACGCACAACCCGAAGAATCTCCTGTAGAGGAAAACCTCTGGAAAGGCCCTTGGTCACCCCACACTCCAGGGCAAATGTGGCTTTCCCACTTGAGTGCCTGAATATGGAGGGTGTTGGGTACAGGACCGTAAAAGAAACTGAGGATATTAGAACATTAAACCAGATGTACCAAACAGTGATTTGTTTCTGTTCTACCCCTGCCCGCGACCCAAGACTATATATATCACAAAAGATAACTAAAAGAAACATAGCACCTAAAATAACAGAGGAAAGCAAAGGACCCAAGAGGGACTCCGGGGGAAGGGTTATCTGGACCTATAAACAGGGAGATACCTAAAACAGTAGTTGGAATCTGGTGTTGTTTTTTTGCATTTGGACCTTTTGGTTAAAACCCTTGAATTGGGGAAAGACCAGTGGTCGAAGTGGGGAAAAAAAAGTAGGTGGACTGTGGGTGGAGAATCGGGGGGCGGGAATAACGAAGATTGGATCAGTGGGCGGAGTCAGGGGCGTGGCTAGAAATAGCAAAACATACCAATTTTTTGTATGTTTAGCATTTCAGTGACCAGTTACAGCTTATAACGTTATTTAATTCAATATAAACATGTTTATTTGAGGTTTAATTCAGAAAAAAGCAAACACTCATAGGGAATACAGGTTTATGTAAAGCGTGCAAAATATAAGCAGGAACAACATGTTACCTTAATAATGCTTTTACTCTCAATGTTCAGAAATCCATGAGTATTTTTTGTCTCAAACATTGAGGACATGAATACAGGGCTCCTCCTGTACCCATGTGTTAAGCAGGGCTTAGAAGAGAAAGGGACACTTCAGGAAAATCTAGACTCACGGAAACCCGCAAAGGCTCCTTCATATTCATGTCAGCCATTTGGCTGCTCAATCATAATATAGCAAAAAGAAGAACTGGTGGACAGAATGCAGAAGAATGTCATACATTCACCCCAGTACAGAGATCTGGGCCTAAATCAATCGTTTTTTTGCTCACCATGTCATTCCAGTTTGTACCCAGCCATTTGCAAATCAGTCTTGATCCTGCGCCCAATGGGAACAGTCCTGCCCGAACTGCCAAGCCAGGTCCTCCCTGGACTGGAAACAAGCATCCTAGGACCGGTTATGGGGTTTCACCCTTCATCAGCCAGGATAGCTTGACTCCAGTGGCATGGAGAGCACGGGACCCAAGTCTGGGCATACCCGTCCCATTCGGGGTGACAAAAGCAAAAAAAAATACTGATGGACAGAATGCAAAATAATGTCATACATTCACCCAAATACAGAGATCTGGCCCTAAATCCATTGTTTTTTTTGTTCACCGCTCCTGTCCGTTCACCTCTCCTGTCCGTTCACCGCTCCAGTCCGTTCACTACTCCTGTCGGTCTACTGCTCCTGCCCAGTCACTGCTCCTGCCCAATCACTGCTTCTGCCCCGTCACCTCTCCTGCCCCTTCACCACCCCTGCCCCTCACCACTCCTGCCCGGTCACCACTCCTGCCCGATCACCACTCCTGCCCGGTCACCACTCCTGCCCGGTCACCACTCCTGCCCAGTCACCTCTCCTGCCCAGTCACCTCTCCTGCCCAGTCACCTCTCCTGCCCGTCACTTCTCCTGCCCCGTCACTTCTCCTGCCCCATCACTTCTCCTGCCTGGTCACCTCTCCTGCCCGGTCACCTCTCCTTCCCGGTCACCTCTCCTGCCCAGTCACCTCTCCTGTCCAGTTACCTCTCCTGTCCATTCACCTCTCCTGCCCAGTCACCTCTCCTGTCCAGTCACCTCTCCTTCCCAGTCACTGGCCCTGCCCCTGCCCCATCACTTTTCCTACCCTGTCACTTTTCCTGCCCCATCACCGCTCCTGCCCATTCACAGCTCCTGCCTGTTCACTGATCCTGTCTGGTCAGCACTCCTGCACGACGACCCCTCCTGCCCCATCACTTCTCCTGTCCCATCAGTTCTCCTGCCCCGTTTACTGCTCCTATCCGTTCACTGCCCCTATCCGTTCACTGCACCTGCCCGGTTACCGCTCCTGCTCATGCCTAATCACCTCTCCTGCCCTATCACTTCTCCTGCCCCGTCACTACTCCTGCCTAATACTTCTCCTGCCCGGTCACCTTTCCTGCCCCATCACCTCTCCTTTCCTGTCGCCTCTTTTGTCCCATCACTGCTCCTGTCCTGTTCACTCTGTGTACAACATTGACAAATTACACAAGGGGGCAAGGTCCCTGCAGTACTCTGGTTAGGGCATGGGTACTCACAAACTTTCTCTCGGGGGCCAAATTTACGGTGTGGTTTGTGTCCGAGGGCCACACCGGTGGGGGCAGGGTCAGTGGAGGAGGGGGCGAAGCTAGAGCAACAAAAAAAAACAGTTGAGGTTGATCACAGGTCCCTGCAGTGGACACCTTCGTCCACTGAGCCACTAGACCCGGCATACACACATCTCTCTCTATCTCTTTCTCGATCTCTCTCTCGGTCTCCCTCCCTCTCTCTAGCTCTCTCTCTCCCCCTCCCTCCCTCACTCACTCTGACTGTCTCAATCCTCTCACTCCCTCTCTCACCTCCTCTCTCCCTCTCTGTCTCCCTTTGTCTCACTCCCTCCCCGTCTCCCTCTCTCTGTCTCCTGTCTGTCTCTCCCTCCTTCTGTCTCCCTCCCTGTCTCCCTCCCCCTGTCTCCCTCTGTCTCCGTCCCTCTCCCTCTCTCTCCCTCTCCCTTCCTCTCCCTTCCTCTGTCTCCCCCTCCCTTCCTCTGTCTCCCCCTCCCTTCCTCTGTCGCCCCCTGACTCCCTCTGTCTCGCTTCCTCTGTCTCCCTTCCTCTGTCACCCTTCCTCTGTCTCCCTTCCTCTGTCTCCCTCCCTCTGTCTCCCGCTCTCTGTCTCCCTCTCTCTGTCTCCCTCTCTCTGTCTCCCTCGCTCTTTCCCCCCTCCCTTCCTCTGTCTCCCCTTCCCTTCCTGTCTCCTCCTCCCTTCCTCTGTCTCCCCCTCCCTTCCTCTGTCTCCCCCTCCCTTCCTCTGTCTCCTCCTGTCTCCCTCTCTCCCTCTCTTTGTCTCCCTCCTCCCTCTGTCTGTCTCCCTCCTCCCTGTCTGTCTCCCTCCTCCCTCTCTCTATCTCCCTCCCTCCCTCCATCTCCCTCCCTCCATCTGTCTGTCTCCCTCCCTCTGTCTCCATCTGTCTGTCTCCCTCTGTCTGTCACCCTCTGTCTGTCTCTGTCTGTCACCCTCTGTCTGTCACCCTCTGTCTCCCTCTGTCGGTCTCCCACTGCCCACTAGTCTAACATTACGTGTTTTTATTATTGACACTTTGTATTCGAGAAATGTGAGGGCCACGAGAGGGACCATGCACCTGTCAACTCACCCGCTTTTTAATTATGTTCATCCACTTGGCAAGCAAAGGGGCCTCTGTAAATATTAATGCAATCCCCAACTTTTCAAACCCATATCACCCTCCAAAAAAGTGTTGAATTCCCCGTGAAACTTAATTGGATCACCTCTTAAACCTCATTTTGAGCCAAGCGGCTGGCAGGTACAGAGATATTTTTTTAAGTAATATAGTGAACAAGAGTTATTTGTGCTGTGTAAAGTAGTATTGTTAATGCAGGAAGTGTCAGCAATTCAACTTGTTGAAAAGGCTTATAAAGTTGTTAATCTGCCCACGCTGCAGACGGTCGAGCCAGGAGACTTGGACTTGAAACCCCTGTCCCCAAATATCCTGGAAACTCACTCCTTTTCACCTGCCGCTGTTCCTTTATTTAAACCGGGGGCACACAGAGGCGTTTGTTTCCCAATGTTTTAATTTCGTTTTTTACTAAAAATGGATTTGTTGCAGAGTGTAGCAATATACTACATACAAAGTTGCAAGCAAGGCTGGCTCCTCAGCTACCAGTAGTAAAAGTTTCTAAGATCCTCACCTCCTCCCAAAAAATCGAATGAGGGAAAGCTTCTGGGAAATCACTAACTAAGATCTAACTGGCACGATATGCTAAAGGCATGGTGGGCGCATTGTCATTCGAAAGGGGGTAATCAGCCTCAATCGCAATGACAATGGGCCTGCCCTCAGCCTGTGAGAGCTCAGGGAGGGGCGGCTGCAGTCTCTGGAGTCAAGAGAAGTGCGAGCCGCAGCAGGAAGCTAAATGAAAAAGATATTGTTTTAAAGTAGAAATATTCATGCCGTCCCGGGATGCTTTTTTTGGAAGACAGAAGTCCCCGCCCACTTCTACCACTGGGAAAGACCTAAATAAACGTCTTAGTATGTTCGCAGCAAATGCTTGCAGATATTTTGTCAAGCAAGAACAAAGTTAAGAGTATTCCCTTAACAGAAAAGGGGGACTTCCCACTAAGATAGAAACAGGAAAGGATAGAAAAGAGAGAGAAGAACCCAATATACTTACCTGGCTTATATTTTATTTCTGAGGGACTCCAGATGGGATTCCTCTATCCTAGGAGAGATAAAGAGAGAGGAAAGATCCTGAGAAGAGAAACAGACCCAGCAAAATGTACCATGAGAGTAGGATCAAGTTAAAGGACGACCAGCTCCTCTTTGGAGTTTGCAGAGTCGAATGATATACAATCCTATACTTGAGTTGAACAACAATTTGATTAAGAAATATAACTGCATTAGTTCCCAAGATTTTGTTTTTTTATAACGATAATGATACAAAGCCTAAAGGCTATAGACAGTTTGAGTAGTTAATAGAAGGTAGAAGACAGAGAAGTATAACAGATGGTATATAAGGAAGAAACGTAAAGGGAGTTAAGGAACAATTTGTGTCATATGTCAGGAACATGATGGGATGGAATGGGAAGTGGTAGGTAAAACTGGACAGTGGGCACTGGGCAAGAGAAACATGAGCACATCTCTTTTTCTTACCTTAATTTAAACGACCAGGGTGCAAGGACAATAACGTAGGGAGATTGATAGCTTAACAAGGATTGGGGATTGGGCTTTGGAAGTAGCAAGGAAGAAAATAAATATTATAACAAAATGTAACAGATGGTTCTGTTGCCATTGAGTAAGGACCTTGACTTACTGCCCAATACCATCATCCACTTGCATCTCCTCCTCCCCTGAATAATGTTCCACCTCCTGGTGCTCTTCCACTCTAGCTGATTAGTGAGGCTCTGGGAAACAAGGCACATATTTAGCAATATCTCTTCCAACAGCAGTATTTGCACAAGAAAAATACCCCATAAATTTCAACTCATTACTAGCCAAAGAATCTCTTCGAAAGGTGTACGTATAAAATTTTAAGGTCACATGGTCACAAATCCAATGAGTGCTATACAACGTTAAATAATGAGGTAAAGGCAAGAAAACAACCAGGAAATAATTTATTAAAAGAGGGAGAAGGGAATGGACATTACAAATGAAAGAGGGGTAAGGAAAATTTTGATGTTGCCACAGTAAGAAAAAAGGAGGGAAAGAAGGGAAAAACAAAGAAGACTAGAGGGAGTAGGCTGATGAAATAGAAAGGAATGTAAAAGGCAACACAAGGAGATGTGTGGCCTATACCAACACTAACTAATTTGATAATTGGAAAATTAAGAAATAGAAAGGAAATCCAGTTTGACAGAAGGTCATGCTGCATATTAATGTAGATGGAGAGGGAATGCCTTCTGGCGTGGTATGGTGGTGGCACACAACTTCTTCTTCCTGGGTTTCCTTTTCTTTGGTGTTGCTGCAAGTATAAAAGAAAAAAGGAGATATTGATTATCAGTAGAGCTATGTACAATGATATAAAACATGTTATGATTTAAAGGTAAGCAAATGTACTGCTTGACTATTCCAGCACAAAATTCTCCTTTACATACTAAAAACACTCACCCGTTGCACAAATTAGCTAAAACTACAAATTAAATTGCTCCTTCTCTACCTTAATGAGTTTTTGCTATTGTCAGACTAAAGCCAAATTGCACTTCACCTCACAAAGAAGGAGACTCTGCAGCGACACAAGAGTTGAAATGAAGCCCAGCCATCATTGAGATCTTCCCTCTGTTCTCCACACTTCCTGCCCATCAACCAAAGCCTAAGCATGCCAGGCCCGATGCTGCCTGCTGACATCTAGGGTGACCTTAACTCAACGCAAATTTGTGAAACATATTTTGCTAAATACCCAGCACTGTACCTTGATGTCCATGTCACTCATAGTCCTCCTGATACCATCCCTGGAATGGCACACTGAATTCAGTCTGGACCAGCATACCCCACTCCCCACCTACAGAATCTAAATCAGCCATAATGTATAATATATCTTAGTGTGTAACTCAAATGTATGAACAGTTAAAGATGTCTTTGCATGCAATTAACATTATTTCATCATTAAGGAGGTTTTTCACAAAAATAACTTACACTTATGATTTATTTACACATGTAATTTACTATTACACCTGAATTTACTACTTTGGGCTATCCACAAAACCAAAGTTTAATGTTACTCAAAGGAGATGGAGAAAATGTACGAGTGTAATTTATTACTGCCCAAAAGAAAAAGTAGTAAGTCTAGCAGCACACATAGCCAACCGCTTGTACTCCAACACCCTCCCGTAGAAAATAATTGAGATAAGGACTTAAAATAAAACCCATATGACACAATGTTAAATTAATTTAAATTATTTAAAATAGTGAAACATATAAATAAACATAATTTCATGCTAAGAAAAAGTTCTAAAAAAATACACATTCATTATTTAATCATAACATTAAATAACCATTTTAAATTAAAAAAATAATATAACATTAACTTTGAATAAAATATAGTTACATTACGTTCAGTACTATGCATACCTTTTAATAATTATTAATACGTAATATAGAAACATTTATTTTATTTTAGGTGGCAATTGTTTTTAATGTAAGCTTCAGCAAAATAATTCTAATTTAATTTAGTACATCAAAATCAAGGTAATAGTTATGTATTATTATTTTTTTTTCCTACATTTAGATTTGTAAGAAAATGGAGCAGTAGTTGAGGTGGGTGAGAATCCACTTAAAATATTAATCACAGTCCTTTTCGGAGTGAAACATCAAAGTCACTAAATAAACATGTGCTTAACCCTTTGGTAGCTTGGCACAAAGCAGTCTGGCTTAACTTATTAACTTAGCGGCAATATACAAAGAATGTATGCAGCACTCAAGCAGCAATAAAGTTAAAACACAACACAAGAGAAATCCCAATAAAGCCCATTTAGAAACATACAGTATATTGCAATAAATAAAATGACACCAAAATGGGAAACATCCAATATGTAGAACTGGAGAATTGACATTTTAAAGTTTGAATTACAAATAGTGCCAAAAAGCACAAAGCACCAACTGCAGTTATCTGATTACAGTAGACCGGGTCAAAGTAAACGGTTAAAGCTGACAGTGATGGAGCATGTGTCTGATACAGGGACTAGGTTAGTCCCAGGGGAACGTTCACCTTCGAAGTTGGACATTTTTATGGAGAAAAAGTGGTTGTCAATGAGTTGTTGGCTGGGCTAGCTGCAAGATGGACCAGAAACTGGGCTCCGCAACGGTGGGTTGCTGATCCATGGGGTCCCAGCACAGGTGTCAATAAGGCAGGAAAACTTGAGTGGATGAAGTCAAACGTCTGTGCCCAGGAAGGCCTTGATGTCAACCAAATGCAGATGAGCCTGTGGGTGGAGGGCATGCCTTTGTGCGCCCCCTAAACCAGTCCTCATCAGTTCCTCTACCCCCACTGGGTTTGGTGCCGTCGTGACTAGAGAGACAAAGGGGAGATATGCCTAGGTGTAAGCCTAGTCTGCCAGGCACAAGGTAGGCATTGTTTGAAACTCAGGAAGAGCTGAGCCCAACCTCCAGACTATCCTGTCCAGGGAAAATTCCCCAACCCCAATTCCTTTGTCAACTGTCTGGGAGCAACACACGTCTTGCACAGAGGAGCCACCAGGTGTCTGGTGACAGATGGGCACTGAGAGGAAAGCTTTTTGGTTTTAGGCAGGAAAATGAAAATGTTCTAAAAATGTGATGTCCATAATAGTAACATATTATCGACTTTACCATAAAGATGGATTTTAAATTACTATTAAAACGAGTCCATGAACCATTTTTCTAGCTCCTCCCAAACTAAATGTAGCACTTATTATATATATTAGTGAAAACCAGTGTTAACAACAACTTAGTAGATTTTTCACTGCCAGGACATGTAAAACAAGTTATACATGTCCAACTTTTTAAATACCAGGCACCCTGCTCTATGGACTTTCATGGCCTATCTCAGGGGTGACTAATAAGTATATAAAAAGAAAGGTTTAGGCTGGGCTAAAGGCTTGTTTTGTAAATTCAGTTTTAAAAACTCCACGCCTAGATTGCAATGGCAGGCCTGTAAACATGTTTTACATTGTTACTTTAGTGGGCGGCAGAAGTAGTGCTGCAGCCCAATAGTATCATTTAAATTACAGGTTCTGGGTACATGTTGTACCATATGCTAGGGACGTATACTGTGGCGGATCGTTCACTAAGGCAGAGGAGCATCACTGCACTGCTTTCAGCAGTGGAAATAAAGGAAAAATAAAATGATAATAACACATTGTTATTATCATTTTGTTTTATTCCTGCTGTGGGCATCTTTGCGGGTTCGGGATCCTGTGCTCTCAGAGCAGGGGGGAGGAGTGGTGGGCACATTGGAAGTGCACAGTGACTGATAGGCTGTCCCTCTTGGGCCGGCAAAACAGTTATGTATACTTTGCATGTTCACCATGGAGGCTGCATTACAGCCTGGGTGGAGAACATGCCCAGGCTCCCCCAGCCTCCCATTCCTTGGATGAGCTTGGAATCATAGCGCTCAGACCAATCACAGTGCTGCGCCACCTTAAGACTCAAACATTTACAAGGGCAATGAGGACTCATGCGTTATCATAGACTCCTCTTCCGAGCCAGAGCTAAGCTACTCTCTCCACAGATCACTCTCGCTATTGCCTTTTGAACTTTTTTGTGCACAGGGCAACCTGCTAAGGACAGTCAGCACTTCCCTCTCTACAGCTATAAATGCTCTAACTTGGCAATTGGAGAAATTTGAAATACAAATGGAAACCCTCCAAGTTATGGCAACAACAATGGCTGATATGGCCAAGAAAGTTGACAAGATGACGGCAACGAGCAGCTCTTCATTCCCTCCCCTTGAATGTTGGTGCCTAGAGATAGTTGACAAATTGGCATCGCCCCCAACGGTTCTCACCTTGCTGGTGGAGGAATTGAAACTTAAAGAGCCCGGTGAGTGGCGCAAAGGACCTCTCAGTAGCCAGTAGGGACGCAGATCTCGAAACCAACCAGCGTCACCAGCTGGCAATAAGTAAAGCAACTCAGCTTCTACACCCAGAGACAACGACAGGAGGCAGCAATCATATAGCGGATCCGAACTCCAAAAATCTAGGGACCAGGATGAACTTCAGGCAGCACCACTGAGGACCCGGAGAGAGAGAAAATGACTCAAAAAACAACAAAAGCACTCAAAGCAAATACCAGCAAGAATCCCCCCCCACCGTAATCCAACAAGTCTGGGGCCCAAAAAATAATCACCAATGTGGACCACCGAAACAGAAAATAGTCAGCCCATCTTCCCTATATTTTTAAGAACGCCCACACTCAGACCCCACTAGAATCGGGCCCCCCAGCATCGCAAATAACCACAGTGCACCCAAATGTGCAGGCATCTACGGGGGCCCCCCCAAACAGACGGGGATTGACACACATGGAGATATAGCAAAACCGGCTGAGATTACAAAGCCTGAGACATCATCACCCACAATGTCCATCTACTGGGCACAAATGCCCAAGACAATGAACAGCGCATGATGCCCAGTAACCCAGGGATGTCCATCATAAGTCAGCACGCCTTGGTATCCTATCCAACGCTCCCCTAACTCTGGCTTGGTATGTATACAAGCCTATCAATAAGTAAAGCCAAGGATGACTATGTTGTGGCTGTCATCCTAAGGGACCCCCCGTGTACTGGAATAGCGCCCCATCTTGGGCTCCAATTTCCAACAAAGTTTCCCATGCCCCAGGGTGTGGAAAAAAACAACGAAGAGATTATATCGAAAGCAACAAAAGTTTAATAGCATAGCCTCATAGGGCCAAAGCCACCCGCAGGACAACAGATCCCATAAGATTAGCCAAGGAACTGAATTTGGCTTCCCAGGCCACTTGCAAGATCCACAAAGCTCGCTTAAATATGTCGACAGATATTCATCAACACAAAGGCCTCCTCACAACGATTTCAGCTTTAGGCTAGACATATCAGCTTCCGGGGAGGTCAGTCAGCAAAGATGATTATGACTTCGCTATACACTTCGAAAGGCAATATCAGCACTCTCAGTAGACCAAACATCTTGAAACTTCTTCAACACATCCAGCACCTGTCTTACATCACCTGCAGGGACATTGTTAGAGTGCACTTTGTCTGAAAGTGACAATGCTGCCTTGCTGTTGTAATTATCGACCACAGTGGAATTCCGACATATTCTCTGCCCCCTCGGAGAGTCAAATGGTGAAGAACAACATAGGCTCCTGAGGAGAATCAAATGGGGGCTAACTAGCAGCAACAAATTTGTCTAATGGAAATCCACATGGGCTGGTTGGCCGACTAAGCCAAATAGGAGGGCAATCATAGGCGAATGGGAAAAACTTGCCTACGAACTGAGCACGCTGCTCCGAGGAAGCACCACCTACAGCAAAATAAGCAAACCAATTCACAACTTAGGCCAAGCTCAAGCGATCAAGGAAAGCGTGAAGCAACTAAAAATAAAACAAAGGGCGTGAAAAAAACAGGAACGGAAGCCGCTAAAGAGCAACTGAAATCCGTGGCAAAGACCCACACGCAATTTGTTTGGGAATTAAAACGAGAAGCCAAGAATTTTGGCAATATCTAAACAACTTAATTCATGCGTCTTTCTGCGGAGAGAACTCGGTCTCCGTGGAGACCTGGGTAGCCCACATGAGGTCTCTATACACCGACGACTAGAAAGCTATCTGTCCAAATGGATACACTCCACTGAGGAAGTTGGATAACATCAGATCGGAGACCCCAAGGCCACCAGTAGAATCTACAGTTCCAAGCGAGGTAGCAGTTCGCTCCGTCCTTAAAAGGATTCAACAAAATGGTGCTCCAGGCCCATATGGGCTGCCCAGCTGTCTCTTTAGGGAGGACATAGACTTCTGGTCCGTAAATCTTTCATTGCTATATGCAGAATGCAGGCTTTTGGAGGATGTCCGGAATCCTGGAGGGGCTCACAGTTACAACCAATCTTTAAAACAGGGTCAAGCACCCACCCTAAGAATTATCGGATGATTGTGCTGCTGCACAACAAGGGAAAGGCTCATACGACTACACTCTTGCAGGAACTAGCAGACTGGGTTCACACTGAAGGCCTGCTGCCATTTTGCCAGATGGGATTTAGACGAGGGGGCTGAACTATAGACGATATTACAGGGGGAACATCCTTTTCAACGCAACTTTTACCACGCAGTGCCTTTACGACGCAACTATTACAACGCATGTCATTACAACGCATATCGCTGGGGGGCGCTCTAGGATAGGGAATAGATTTAATTTACTATCCAACACCTTCCC
The DNA here is from genome assembly GCF_964261635.1 of Lissotriton helveticus. NCBI lineage: Eukaryota > Metazoa > Chordata > Amphibia > Caudata > Salamandridae > Lissotriton > Lissotriton helveticus. The sequence continues at coordinate 1,993,536,569 of NC_136059.1, read as the reverse complement.
TACTATCCACGGGGACTGGAGTTGGAATAGTAAATTAAACTATTCACTATCCAGCACCCCTTAACGCTATGCGTTGTAACACCATGCGTTGTAAAAACTGCGATGTAAAGGCATGCGTGGTAAAAGCATGTGTTGTAATGTCATACATCCTATTACAGTCTTGTCATACTTTGCCCAACAAGCAGTAACCTAGTGCTCTCTGCCACTCTTCACCTGTTTCATCGGCTACTCTGCAGCATTTGACGGGGTAATCCGAAGCATTCTTTGCCTGAAATTACTACGAGCCATTAGATCTTTTTACTCGCGAATCTTGGTCAGGGTTAAACTCTCCAGGGAGTCTGCCATGGAGAAAATCACCACAGATCGGGGGCTAAAGCAGGGATGTGTTCTAGCACCTATGCTTTTCAATCTGTGCACACCCGACTTGAGCTCAGCACAGCAGGGAGTCTCTCTCGCTACTCCAAAAATTAGCATCAGAAACATCCATCTGATGCAGTTTGCCATTCACCTCGTTCTGGATCATACCAAAATAGGCCTCCAAAAATCTCTTAGCGCTCTGTCAGAATATAACGTCAAGAACGAGCTGGTAGCGAATGCGAGTCAGTCCAAAATTGGGATCTTTGGCTGCCACCTGAAGAAATCACACTCTAAGTGGTGCCTGGGCCCTCTGATTCTGGGCTGCGCACAAAATTATAACTATCTTGGGGCTTGGCTCAGTGAGACCGGCCGCCCATGGATCCATCTACAAAAACTGCGGCAGAACGGGAAGAGGTCACACACGCTCTCTGCAAACTATACGTCATCTTAGACAACCCAACAACTACAGCAATTCAAAGGGTATTGCGGGCCAAAATACTGCATCACTCAATTATGCGAAACAGGCATTTTCGGGAATGTTTGCACAGGACCTGGAAAACATACACTGCACAGCATATAAAAAGATATTTTGCTTGCCTGTCTGTACAAGAAACACGTTGATCCGCCTTGAATTCGACCTCATCCAACAAAAATTAGAAGAGCTGGCCGCCTTGGCAGCATACTATTATTTGACAACCATGGTGCCCTCATAATGTCCATCTTTCTAAAGCCGAGAAATCCTTCGTCTGCCACTCTTACCATAGCCAAAGATCTGCTACAATTAGCAAACAAGAACTGGTATCCCAGCCTAATCAACTATGCAATCATCAAATCATCAATAAAAAGGCAACTACGTTCCCGCTCTCGCACTTTGGGTATGGAATCCTTGGCAGCCAAAGACTTTCATGAACCTCTATGTCTCCCGCACATTTTGCACACCCATATGCCCCACCTCACGCAGGCTGTGGGGAGACATGCACTGCACCAGATCTTAGCCTCAAGACTACATCCGCTCCCCTTAAAAGAACTATATCCATCCTCGAAACCACCGTCTGACACCACAGAGTGTTGTCAATGTAACTACAAAAGGGAGTTCCTGGCACACATTTTGCTAGGCTGCCCAGATTTGCGGCAAGTCCACAGAATCTATCTTAGACGTATTCTTCTTCAACTGGGCACTCGCACTGCAAAGGAGGCTGTCTGTCAGCTCTACACTTTGGACTTTGTGAATGACATGGCCAACTTTGGGAAATTTGTACATCACACTCGCATACTCCTGAAAGACAAGTTGGCACAAGCAGAGTCAGATGAACACCCCAGGTGATTTTTCCAAGGGGCAGCAACGAGCATTATTTCTACACCGAGGATTTGTAACTACTAAGACAATACTGGCTGTTTAAATATCTCATTGAAGGCTTGGTTTTAAATATTAGGAGCTTTTTAACTACTACTTTTTAATAATGACTTGCTTTTTCTTTTTGCTGTTTATTTTTCTTTCTTTTTAATGTTGTATATTGTGGTGGTTTTTAGGAACCACACAATAAATAAATTCATTCATAGCAGCAGAAGATACCCTTCTGGAACCTATTAGCTGTTTCTTCCCACCCTTTTGTGCACAGGCATTCATCAATTACTGCCAGATTTTCCAGTCAACCCCATTAGTACATTGCACACTGGTCTAACACTGGACATGACCGTTTGATCCCCTGTTGCAGGTAAACAACCACCTCTCACACCCACTTATGTACCAGCAGAGCATCCATCTTTTCATTAAACATACCCATAATAATGTTGCCAAACATAGGGCCTCATTTAGAGTATGGTGGATGAAGTCCAACCACCAAAATGCTGCAGATGCCCCATCCAACCTACCTAGAATGTTGGACAAAGGTCTCATTTGTTAGTGTGCATCTGTATCACTAAGTACCTAAATAAGTCTGAGCGCCATTGGAGTAGCATTATAGGAATGCCCATCAATTCTCTGCACTTCAACCCAATTATGGAAATCAGACTGAACTTCCACCAGTTTATCCTCAGAGCCTTAAACAACGAAAGGGGGGAAGACTCTAATTCCTGCTGGATATCTGACATGCATCAAATTGTAATTCACAAAACATAATATTCAAAATATCATGTGCAAAACAATTCAAGCTGCTTGTCCTTGTTTCTTAACAATTCTCCAAGAAACCTATCTTACCTCGGGCCATCTATCTGTTCAATCGTTCTACAGCATATACCCTTTCCACCATAGCTATCTGCCAGCATTCAAGAACCTCTCTGCTTTGTTGATCGAAATCAGAACCCTAGTTTCCTTCTAGGACCTCCTCTACTTGCTTTGGGTCTGGCTAGTGGCATTACAAATGACGATCATATTGTTCCATAAACAGTTGACCCAGTGTTTTCCAGAGTGGTCCTTTTGTTTTCCCTTTTTTGAGCCAAGCTAGCAATTAGATACTCTAGCGTATTCTTTCATACTGACATCCAGTCAGTACCTCCCAGGTCAATCAGGACCTTTAGAATGTCCTTTCTATTCTCTATAGTGAAATCACCTGAAGCCAGATGTCACCTGGTGTTGTTTATGCCTATCTCCACAGACTGCCCCTCCACTCCAAGATACTTGCATAAACTATGTGCACTTTGTTCAGTCATTGACCGTAGATATGCCCACCTAATCTCTACATGAATGCTTGTCATTCTAGCTTCATGCTGGCCTTATTAGTCTTGAAACAAAACTGTGTCTCTAGGTTGACTGACACCTGAAATTCTTGGTCTCAAAAGGTTTAAGCCCTGATGCCCTAGCCTTAAGATTGGCAACTGTGGAATCCTGTTTGTAAGTGATGAGTGTTCTGAAATCAGTCAACCTGTGCAGTAAATAATTTTGTGTCTCTTTTCCTGTGAATTGCATACTGATCCTTATGTAAACCCTATGGACATGTAGGTAAACTGCACGCTTTTGTATTGTCTTCAGATATATTGCCCACACATCCATCAGTTTGAGATAATGTACTACTTTTGTGAGTGCTTTGGAAGCGATGGTTTTTCCTTTACAGCTTGGTTGTCCCCTGCTCACAGACAAATCCTGTATACAATTAAAGTCACAGCCACAGATCATGAAATATTTTCTCGGCCTCCCCCTTGAATATGGTTGAATATAGCTATCTTGTCCTTATTGCACTCAACAAGTGACAATAGTGGAAACATTTGACATCCAAGATGGGGATGGGATTTAAATTTAGAAAAGCAAGGACAAGGAGTGGAATTTATATATAAATTTGCTGAAATCATACAAACATACATATCAATACTTTCATGGTGTGCCTAGCAAGTCAGACATGAGGGACAGATTTACTAATATATTGCATCGGTATTGGCGTAGCCACAACACAAAATGTTAGCTGAGATTTGCAAAGCCACGCAAATCAGAGTTGTGCTGATTTACGTAGGATTTCCCCAAAAGCAAATGCAAGACATCACATATTGCTGCTTTGGGTTACTTTGCATCAGGGAGGCATTCCAAGGGTGGATTAAAAGTGTTCCCATGCATGCACCCATGACTTTTGACACAATCCTAGATTTATTAAGGTGATTAAACATGGGATTGCCCCAAAATGCTCTTCCTCCCTGAACAAGGCATAACGAGGAGAAGTATCTTTATTTCTACTTGTTATTTCTCCTTCTGTGCAATGTGCAGCACACATAGGAAGAAGAACATGCCTCTCATTGATTGTATGCCTTTCCTGCACAAAAACAATCCTGCCTGTAAGATAGGCACCCTTGCACCACGATGCAAGGGTGCCTGCATTAGCGCTAAGCAGCACACATTGCACTAGGGCTAGGAGACAGCAGAAATGCTCTAAATCTTAGTAAATTTTGTGCATTTTTGCTGTCTCCCTTTCTTGCAGCGCAGCAACATTGCTTGCAGGCCTGCGTTAAGTAAAAGATTAGTAAATATGCGCCTCCTAGGTGTTCACCTGTCACAAGACAATTTCAAGAAAGAGTTGGAAAATAGTGCATTTTTCAGCACAGTTTCAATGTCATTTCACCCGTTAAATGCTGACTGCGTGATCCATTATCCGTTATTCTTCATAAATCAAATTGAAATAATAGGAGTATATAGGATACAACAAAATTAATAAAGCAACACAAAAAGGACCGAGGTTTACAAAGAAATTCTGTGCTATTGACACCTCAGAGTTGCTTCAGTCGAGTTTGGAAATTTTTCAGTTCCTCAAGCTTTTCAATAGCTTCTTCCTTTTTTGTATAAATTACCAGGAAAATTGTATTCATCTACAGATTCAATCATGATTGAACATTCCTCATGGAATGGCAATGAGGGTCATATAACAGCCTATTTCATCGTCTTGAAGATGGTCTAACAGATGTATACACCAGCAAGACCTAAACATAGACAACCTCATCTATTTCCTTATTGATTAATTGTTCTTTAGAAAGTGTTCTTTGTTTTGTTCAGATTCACTATTCTATTGATGCATTCTTGTTTGGAATAGATGCCTACAACAATTACTCTGAGGTTTCTTTAATAATTTTGTTGTACCTTATATACTCCTTTTTTATAAATTTGATTTATGAAGAATCCACACCCGTCTTCATCAGTGTCTTTTGTAGAACTTTTGGGAAGAAATTGAAAACTGAATTCGAAATTGTTTAACTCACAGGTTACTGGCTGGAACCTTGATATATCACTTCATGAATTGTTTGGCTGAGTGTGCATAGGTGAATCCCTTGTAGGCACTTTTACCTGTTGATATTTAATTTTTGCAAGCATTGATTCGGTTGACCACTTTCTTTCCCTTTTTGAATAGCGGTCTTTGTTTTAGATAATCTCCCTTATATCATTAAATCTCTACCCATGCCCATGGCTCCAAATGATCAAAGAAAACACCTGCTCTGGCATCTACAAATAATTTCAAATTTGCAAGGGGCATTGAAATACAGTACATTTCAACATTCATTGAGCAGTCTCCATTTTGGCCCCATCAAGTGATTTCTAATGTATAAGGAAACGCTTCATACAGCACTGACTTAAAAAACCCTTCACAAAGTGCCTGGAGAACAGCATAATTGTCTATGGAATGTATTAGCTGTAGTGTTGTGATACTACATGCACTAGGACCCTTGTGGTTCTGGGGGGGACTCGACAGAGGTATCAAGCAACTTGCTGGGAGGTGTTAAAGTGTGGTTATTAACAGTTATGACATCATGATTGTGCAGTGTGTGATCATATGCGGAGGAGTAAAAACGTCTGTTACAGTGCTCTTTGTGTGGTGTGTTCATTTGCATGCTGCCTGGACTGGGGAGGATGCTTCATTAGCCTTTCAGTGTTAACCCTTGGGTTAGGTCCAGGAAGAGGCCTAGTTGCCAGCTCTTTGTTTGCTCACTCGATTGTGAACTAACTTGACAGCTACGTGCTCATGGTTTTTTTGATAATCTGTCCTTCTGAAAATAATTCCCTACTGGCATTTAGAGAGTTTTCTGGCATCCAACTATGCAGATGATTTTTATTACAATAATTTGTCCTGCATGCCTTCTGTGGAGGCTGTCTACTGCCATCCATAGTAACATCTGTTCTCAATGTCTGAATCCACTCACCTCCCTCGAGAATGAAATGTCTCTAGTATTGCGATGTGAGTACATGAGAGGGTGGTATATGCATAACTTGGAGTCCTCATTTGAGACCACAGAAGACAATCTTAGAATCTGCTGTTAATTGACTTATGTCAGATATGGTTAATTCCCATTCACAATTATTTATTTATAAGGCACACCCTACTAATAAAATTGGCTCCAGGCGCTCACCGCTTATTCTATGTTCAACTAAGAAATAGGAGTTGCAGATGCAGCGCCAGCATCTGATGGGATTGTCTGTAGCCGCCCTGGAGGAAATTCATATCTATTGTGACTAATCTGAGTGTCTTCCATCCCTAAAGATTCAGATACACGGCACTTATTATGACATACCTTTCCAACATGGGTCGAGACCATGCACAATGAAGAAGGCGCTTGAATGTTGTTGGTATCTTCTAAATTTGGAAATTAAGGGGCTTATTTACATGCCCCCTGCTCTGCCTGGACGTCACTTTTTGTGACGCTACAGCAGAGCAGAGTACAAAATCATATGTATGAGGCCGCGCAAAGCCACTCTGCTTGGCTTTGGTGTCCTCATAGATATGGGGTAAGGCGAGGCAGTGCAAATCTCTGTGTTACCTTTACTCTGCGCTTGGGAGGTGTTCCATGGGCATTGCATTGGGTGTTCCCACACAACAACCATGGAATTTTGACGCTGCCCCAGATCAATCAGGGAAGCCTGGTGAAGCACTAAATCCTTGTGCCTCCTAACGAGTAGAAATATTCTTATTTCTCCTCATTTTTTCTGCCCAGATTGAGGTACTATTTTCTTTTTTTTCATTTCATTTTTAAATAACACGAAATCAACCGACCGAAAGTTATGTGACACTTTACTTGAGAACCACATTGCACAACTTCGCATTCATTCTTTACAGCAGGAGAGATTAAGTGATTTTCCCAGAATTTTGAGGTGACCCAAGACTCGAATCTGGTTCCTCACTTCCACAATCAGCATCCCATCTGCCTACACTGCCCAGAGCGCTGCTTCCTTCCTAGAGGTGTTGGTGCTTGCTATCCAGAGAAGCACATCTGAAGCAGGATGTAGACCTTTGAATGACACTTTGTCCCCAGAGAAAATGCACGTGCTGCAGCATTTCTGGTGTTTTTTAATGGCTCCTCTGTGTAGCTTAAAAGTACAATTTGGCAGTTTCCTTTTTAACATTCCGTATAAACCAATACAAACTCCAAAACAGACACACCTCATGATACCTGTATAGTATACCAACATGCCACTACGTGTGTGTATTGATTGCATACTTAGTTGGCAAAATCGCGGCTAAACTGGCATTTCTAACTAAATAAGGATCCTGTGACCTTGGCACTGAACCATTTATTGTCGTTTTTTTGTGTATTGTTCAACTTAATTTTGGGCAACCTTAGTGTGCTTTCATTAGTTTGAGCTGCACCGATATGGCACGTGCAAAAATTGTAATTTTATGCTGTGTTGAAAAGTATTGTTTTCTTTCCAGAATTGCATTTGGGCGCATGTTTTCTTGCATTTAGAACCCTTCGTCATGGGGGAAGCAACATTTGCCAGACAGCTGTTTGGCATAAAAAAGATTAAAGCACTGCTACTGAAATTATTTTTTTTGGTATGCCTCGGCAATCATTTATGCATCACAGAGAACGTTCGTTTAAGTGCACAATGAAAATTGGCTACTGGAGAAATCAAACACTGCAAAATAATTACAGCACAAAGGAAGCAAAGTACTTCTCTTCCAGGCTAAGGGAAAGTTCCAGCTTTTCTGGTTTTGTGAAGCAGCGCCTACTTTCTCAACTATAAATCTGTAGCAGGAGTTTACCGAAGCTGTCCCTCCAATCTTTTTACTGTCAAGGTTTGCAGGGACCAGGCATAGTACATGACAGGGCAAACGTGATGCACGGAGTGCTCATGTGGTGGAACTGCTCAACAGTTGAACTTTGTGTACTACACCAATAACCAAGAAGTGAGGGTCTAAATTCTCTGTCACGCATGTCCCATGTCCCGAGGTTTTCTAAGACGACAGACACTATCTTACAGCGTGTGTATTTGCCAGCTTTCTTTAGTTCACATTTCACAACTGGGTAGCCTTATGAAATACCCAAAGTGCAGATAATCGAGGAAGTCCCTGATTTTTCTCCTCCCATTCCTGTTTCTTATTCCCTATCCATCCTGTACCTCTTTCTTCTTGTCCCCACCCGCCCAGTCTCTCTTTTACCTAAACTCCAACTGCTCTGTCACTGTCTCTTTTGTTCCCCATACCCACCTCATCCATTTATTCTCCCCTCTCCCAACAGACAAAATAAAAACAAGCATTTGCAATGCAATAGGTCTCGCATTACGAAAGTTTGATCTATTGGTATTGTAAATGACAAATATTTTATTTATGTGTTGGTTTTGAAAATAGCGAAATTAATAGGTTTGTCATTTACAATGCCAATAGTTTTAACTTTCGCAAACGTGACACCTATTGCATTTGTAATGCAATATGTGTTGTATTTACATGACTTAAATGTATTAATATTACAAATAACAATGGCTTTTATTTTTTTTATAATTAATACTTAAATAAAAGTTATTGTAATTTATAATGGCAATAGCTTAAACTTTTGAAAATAACTTTTTGGAAGATTATGTTCAGTGTATTTTATTGTGATGAAAATCCAAGAACAGCAGTGAAATATTAACATCTTTTAGTGACATTTGTAATAAACTTTGAAACATTGAGAGAACACATTAGAACCAGTTGTTGTTGAATGGTTGCACAGAGTGATGCCGTGGCGTTCCGTGGTACTGAGAGATGCTGTGGCCTTCAGTGGTGCTGAGTGATGCTGTGGCATTCAGTGGTGCTGAGTGGTGCTGTGGCATTCAGTGGTGCTGTGGCGTTGAGTTGTGCTGAGTGATGCTGTGGCGTTGAGTGATGCTGTGGCATTGAGTGATGCTGTGGCATTGAGTAATGCTGTCGCATTGAGTGATGCTGTGGCATTGAGGGATGCTGTGCGCTGAGTGGTGCTGTAGCATTGAGTGGTTCTGTGGCATAGAGTGGTGCTGTGGCATTGAGGGGTGCTGTGGCATTCAGTGGTGCTGAGTGATGCTGTGGCACTGAGTGATGCTGTGGTGTTGAGTGATGCGGTGGCATTGAGTGGTGCTGTGGTGTTGAGTGGTGCTGTGGCTTTGAGTGGTGCTGTGGCGTTGAGTGGCGCTGTGGCATTGAGTGGTGCTGTGGCATTCAGTGGTACAGAGTGATGCTGTGGCATTGAGTGGTGCTGTGTCGTTGAGTGATGCTGTGGCGTTGAGTGATGCTGTGGCATTGAGTGATGCTGTGGCATTGAGAGGTGCTGTGGCATTGAGAGGTGCTGTGGCGTTGAGTGGTGATGTGGCATTGAGTGATGCTGTGGTATTGAGTGATGCTGTGGCATTGAGTAATGCTGTGGCATTGAGTGATGCTGTGGCGTTGAGGGATGCTGTGCGCTGAGTGGTGCTGTGGCGTTGAGTGGTGTGGCATTGAGTGGTGCTGTGGTGTTGAGGGGTGCTGTGGCAATCAGTGGTGCCGAGTGATTCTGTGGCGTTGAGTGATGCTGTGGCGTTGAGTGATGCTGTGGCGTTGAGTGATGATTTGGCGTTGAGTGATGCTGTGGCACTGAGTGATGCTGTTGCGCTGAGTGATGCTGTGTCGTTGAATGATGCTGTGGCGTTGAGTGATTCTGTGGCGCTGAGTGATTCTGTGGCGCTGAGTGATGCTGTGGCATTGGATAATGCTGTGGCGCTGAGTGATGCTGTGGCGCTGAGTGATGCTGTGGCATTGAGAGGTGCTGTGGTGTTGAGTGGTACTGTGGCGTTGAGTGGTGCTGTTGCGTTCAGTGGTGCTGAGTGATGCTGTGGGAAGCTAAGAAGGAGGATTGATAGAGGGTAGGAAAGAGAAAGAAAATAAGAGGGGTGAAAGAAGGGTTGGCGTGGAGATGCAGAATACTCGACCCAAAGGTAATCAGAGCGCTTTACATGAGCACCAGTTGCATTGCAGACGGACACATTCTGATTAAGTGATTTTCAATGCTTGTTTATTTTTGTCCTACGATATATGAGAGAAAATTAAACGGCATCTCATATTAACAGCAGGTATCAACGTAATATGGTCAAAATATTTGAATGTCTCTGAATTATTTAAAGTGGTTATTCATGAGCAGTAGACAGAACAATATGCATCAAACAAAGTATTCAAACTGTACTGTGGGTGAACCTGACGCTTAAGGATACCAAATCTATGCTTTAAAAACAAAAGCATAACTCCGAACAGTTACAGGTGAGCAAACCTGTGTATTTTCTTGGAACATCCTTTAATAGCTCTAATGCAGTTTAGGTTTCCAAAATAATAAAGGTGTGTGTAACAACAGTAAGTGAATGCCGAGATTGTTAAAAAGGACACACCTAAATGAGAAGAGGCGTGCTGTCAGAGTTGCACTAAGCTAAGGTTCATGTTTATAAAAACTAAGCGTGAAGTGAAAATCAATATAATGGCACACGGAACTTTATAAAGCAACCACTTAAATTATGGAAGAAAGTAAGTTGTTAAAAGCCCTCATAGAGGCTCGTCAACCAGTGAAACCAGATGCTTTCACATTTGAAGTGTGCGCACAAGAAACACAGGGGACAAGGGAGAGGGCACGTGAGAGGACGGGCAGCAGGAGAGCGAAAGAGTAAGCAGCATCCAATAATGGTGGGAGAGGTACAGACAGGGCCTTAAGTGGAATGAACACGCCAAGCATTCTTGTCGGGAACTGATGAAGTTCTGCACTCACTGGTTTTATTTGTTTTGGAAGAGGAGCAGAGGCTGCGCTTGTTGGATGCGGCATTGCTGTGGGGGGGTGGGTGGGGGAGAAGCAGCCTTTGATGTCTGGTGGTGTAAGAGAGACAACTGGCTTTGCGCAGAGGGGGGGTGGGGGAGCATTCCTTTGAAGTCTGAAGCTCTCGCTGTGGCGGGTCTGATGCGTGCGACAAATGGAGGTTTGTGAGGTGGGGGGGAGCGGAAGGGATTCCTTGGGAGCAAATGGGTGCGAGGCTACGCGCGTCTCACACGACTGGATAACATGAAGTGCACGTGAAGTCTGGTGCTGCGAGGCTGATGGGTTTGACGAATGGGAGCGAGGCTGATGGGTTTTGTGCACGCGCGTCATACACGAGTGCACCACATGAACTGGACAGAATCCGCTTGGAATCCGCTTGGTCAAAGAGTTTGTTTCCCCTACAATATGTCAGAGCTATAAATAGCTCGACCTAAAAAAGCACCATGATGCAGTCAGTGCTCGCTGCTCTATGCCGCATTTTGTATTTTTTAACTGCCCTGCTCTCCACCAACTTACCCACCTTCCCATTCACCACTCCCACTTGATTTACAAAGCTTATAGCTCCCCATAGGTGAGCTGCGGCGAAACAGAGAGCTCTGGCCCCGGAGACCGCGCCGGTTTAACTTGCACGAAGTGCAGGGAAACGGGTGGCGGTACAACAAGAGACAGCGCGAGATCCTAACTACTGACCGAGGCACCAAAGAAAAGTAAGTGTTGGCGCTGCCCCCGTCCATACTGTGCCATAGGGAGGGCTTTGACGTGCCCCCACATCTCATTGAAACGAACAGCTGCAGCCACGGGACTTGCTGAATAGCAGAGCTAGGCAGCGGAGGAAGCTACGTGGGGCGTCCCGTGAGAGGCGATTACCGGCTGCGGGGGACTGCCCCAAAACAAACACCCAGCGAAAGCAAATGGCTACTGCCCCCAGGCATTAATGGTACAAATAGTGGAAAAGACGCTGCCACTCCTCGTCTTTACACTACATGGAAAGATTTATAGGCTGGGACTCCTGCTTCACCCTAAGTAAATACGTGCAATTTTACGCTGAGACAGGCACAGAGGGGGTAAGATTGCAGGCCATGCCACAAGGAGAGAGGTAACACCGGCCCAATACTTTAAAGAGAACACACTGAGGGCGCAGTAGAAGGACAGAAGTGCTAGGAGCCAACAATAAAGTGCTTTTGCTGCCCCTCCTTCTTTCTGTTTCTTCGTTATATGGCCAACTGGTGTGCACATGGAACTGCAGGCATAGGGGGAAGGAGCTGGGGAAAATCAATTAAGCAAACAACACCCCCCCCACTCACAACAAAGACATCATACTTAACTCACCCCTGAAAAAGTATATTGGGCACATACTGGCCAGCGGAGCAGAAGGGGGACCTATAAGGGAAAGGGCAATACAAGAACACGCAAGAATCCACAGCAAAAGAAGGCGCAGGACCTGCAGAAATAAATAATCCTACCGGCCACTTAATAGCATAAGGGATAGCAGATCTGCCCTGGGGGAATAACAACTCTTAAATTTAGTGGAACATCTGCAGTATGGGCAAGAGTGACGGTAGGCAATCCAAGCTACAATTTGAGACTCGGAAATCGGCCCGGGTGCAGAACAGTGAACTAGATAAAAATATGACAAAAAAAGGCGCGCTTAGAGGAGCAAACATCAGTCAATGACATCAAAGATCTGCTTTTAACTATGAATACCAGCTTCAATTCAATCGAATCTAAAATGGATGCCATGAATGCACGGATGGATACAATTACTCCCAAAATTGATCAACACAAAGAGTGCCTAAATGAGACAGAACATCGCATCTTCGAGCTCGAAGATACAGACGTGGGGCGAAATGAACATGGACCAGCTACTGAAAGTAATAGTGGCCAAAAATTAAGATTTAGAATTGCGCTCCTGGTGGAATAACATCAAGATCTTAGGGGTGGCATAAACTACGAACACTGGAAGGATGGAGGAATATGTTGTGCGCCTATTCAAGACCATCTTTGAAAGAAAAGCCTTTTCAGAAGTGTTTATTGTGGAGACGGTAGCCTGTCACTTTCGAGTCGCCCGCTGCCGGGAGCTGCACTGAGACTAATTATCGCCAACTACTTAATTATCGTGACTGTGACACTGCATTGAGATTAGCACGGGAAAAACAGCAACTCTCATTTCAAGACTCCAACATCGCTATATACCCGGACTTTACCATTGCGGTCCAAAAGGAGAGGCGACTGTCAAAAAGAAATTACAGCAAGCCAATATTACCTAGGCGATGTTGTATCCAGCGCGTCTCCGGGTGACACACCAGGGGTAACAACATTTTTTTACAAACCCCCAACAAGTCACGAACAACCTAAAGAGCATAGCCAGACAAGCCCCAAAACCTCAAGCATCCAGAGTGCGCTCGCTGTCACCATCAACGATGGCAGAGATAGAGTGACTGGGCAATAAATAAGACAGAACAGGGAAACCATAATACTGGAACAAAAGGCGAAACTCAGAAATGAAGAATAGAGAAAAAATACGAACAAAAGAAGGACAACAGATTAAAGACGGGATAGTAAGCGACCATGGGCACAAGGGACAACAGAAGCCAGCCCGGGTACCCCTGGATTAACAGGGAGACACCAATGTGCCCCCTGCGATTACCCTGGAAGGAAAACCCTGACCCATAATGGGTATTTTCTTTTGCATGTTAGCTTGGTTTTTCTGCCATCTTCCTTGGTCTCTTTTGATGGCCCTTTATTATTTAATCAGTCACAATGCAAGCAGAAAGGCTAGAAACTCCTCATTGTTAAGGGACCTACTACAATATATTGAGACCCAACCGCACTATCAAGGTAGGCCATACTGCACCTTCCCCCAAAGATGGGGAAGTCATGATACACAAGGCATAAGGCTCAAACTTCAAATGTGCGGCGATGGGGGACCGTTGAGGATGGCGGAAAATCAGTAGTTGGAACTTTCTTGGGCGGGGGAGGGTGGGAAAGTTACAAACTCTGCACATTTGGGATGCTGATGTGGGTAGGGGGAGGAGGGAATATGGCTGACAAATATGCTTAGAGATCGACAGACACCGGAACGCAGTGGTAAACCTTCTAAATATCACATTGCTATATACAAGAATGATGCAAACACCTGGCCTACCTAGTTATAATTTTCTGATGTGGAACGTGAGGGGACTAGGCAATCCACATAAGAAACAACATCTCCTCGCCTAGCTAGATAGACACAACATACACTGCGCTATGCTCCAGGAAACACACTTAGGCCCCGCCAGCTCAAACACTTTTGCATCACGCAGGGCAGCGCAACGAAGCTTTGAAACATATTCAACATACATACGCAGAACAGCGATTTCGATTAAGAAGGGAGTCCCATATGTAGCTCAAGGCCTCATGCAAAATCCACAGGGGTGCTATTCCATAATGTGGGGCAAACTGGCATCATACTCGCTAACCATGGTGAGCTGCTATGGACCCAATAGAGATGACCCAGAATTCTTCTGAGTGCTATGGGGGAAAATCACAGCTATAGGATCTACTTATGTTTTGTGGAGAGGAGACTTTAATATCATACTAAATCCCGCAATAGACAGGTCACACCTCCAACCCTATCACTACACAAATGCCCAGCGACAGATGAGAGATAATATGCAGCAACACAAACTTTTGGATACATGGCAGGTGCTCCACCAAACAAGCAAAGAAGGCACATGTCACTCCACAGCACACCCCTCCTGGTGGAGATTGGACTACTGGCTGATCTCCAAGGGTCCCTGGCTAATGACCACTGGCCATATGGCTCGTACCAATTCCATTCATTCCCCAGTGGTGATAAAACTAACCCCCTCAGGATTAACAGCACCATACCAGTCTTGGCGATTGCAGCTCTATGCCCTCCTAGATGCCCCATTTGAAATGGAATTACACCACGAGATAACAGACTTCTTTCAACATAATATAGACACAGTTCCCATATTTGCCACAACATGGGAAGCACTTAAAGTCACTGTCTGAGGATTATGCATCGCAAAAGGAGGTGGGCGTACTGAGGGACATTAAAAACACGCTCAGGGGTCTGGAAACAGATATCCATCAGATAGAGTGTCAGTTGGGGGGGCTAAGGACGGCGAATTGAAAGCGAAAATTTTACAAAAACTGACAGAATATCAGGAGACAGCAGAGAGGGAATACAGCTTCCCCAGGAAATATCATCAGGCCTGAAAATTTGGGGAAGATGTTAGCGGAGCTTACCAGGAAGCCGAGATTCTCCAGCACTACAGTAGAGATAGAAGAGCCAGAGGACACCATTTGCAGGAATACGCCAGGCATACTGCAAGCATTTCACAAATGTTACACTGCACTATTCAGCACACATAGGACATACCTCATATCATTTACATCATACTGCGAAGACACAGCACTAGCCTGGTTAGGAGATGGTCAGAGGGAGTTCCTTTCAGCTGAGATCGAAGAGGAAGAGATTAGGGTAGCAATAATGCAATGGCGCTTAGAATGTCCTCTGGCCCGGATGGTCTCGCCACAGAATTTTATAAAGCATACAGTGAAAGCCTGGTCCCACTATTGAAAAAACATTGTGAGGAGGCACTTGAGCTAGGGACACTTCCAACTAAATTACGGATACGCACTAGGTCAACTCGGCGTCTTCCCTGGTCCACCACAGATTGTTCCAGTTGAGTGGAGGGAATTGTGACGCAGACTGGAAATGCTGTCCACTAGACTACAGGCACAGCGGCGGTTAGCAGTCTAGCTGCTTAATCGACCGCATAAAATCCGATGCCTGCCTCAAAGTGCAGCGGACGCGCTAGAGGACATTAGTTCCTTACCGTCAAATGATCGGAGCACCTGGCAAAGGGCTCCAGACTTTCTTACATGATTTTTTACCTCACTTGACAGCACCCTGGTAAATTCCTTGTGTTATACTTAACCAATCCATTTTAAACGTACTCAAATTTAAAAATTGCAGCGCTTTTAAAAACTGCATTGCATTTAATTAAACTAGTAAGGAACTTGCTGAGCATTTTGCACTGCACACTGTTCTCGGACACGTACAAAGTCAACTCGGCGTCTTCCCTGGTCCACCACGGATTGTTCCGGTTGAGTGGAGGGAATTGTGATGTAGACCGGAAGTGCTGTCCACTAGACTACAGGCACAGCGGCGGTTAGCAGTCTAGCTGCTTAATCGCCTGCATAAATTCCGAAGCCTGCCTCGACGCGCACAGCAGACCCGCGTAGCGGACGCGCGCAGCGGGTGCGCTAAAGTCAAGCCGTCTGCGCCTGTCTGCGCACATCCGGGGCCAGACCCCCTGCCCCTCCATCCTCAGCCCCCCTCCGGTACACTAGGGCAGAATTAATACAACTAAACAAAGCCCCAAAGTCAATATGCACCCACTCTATTTCCCCTGAGAAGTTACAGGGTAAGTGCTCCCACTGCTCATATAAACTGTCTCCACTGACCACCCTCCCTCTCCCAACAGGGAACTTGTTCTACATGGCTCTGCTCAACTGCAGATCCCTGCCAAAACACACCGTGGAAATTTTGATACTCTTACAAAACACTGCGCTAGATGTTCTATTTCTTATGGAGACTTGGCTATCCCCAAGTTCAGTCCCAGATATTGTTCAAACGCTCCCCCCTGGTTACTTGATCCAACGTCTAGACAGAGCAACTGGGAAGGGCAGTGGGATGGTAATCATTTATAAAGACCATCTTATCTGCCGTATTTTGGGCAGCCCCCTCTCTGACTGTGAAATTGCAAATCTTTCTATTGAATTCACTCCCTCACTTACTTTTGGTTGCATTCTTCTATATCGCCCCCCAGGGACACAGGGACAATTTTGCAGCTCTCTACTGGAAACTGTCGTAAATCTCGCTAGTGTTTCGTCTAATTTTAACCTTCTTGGAGATTTTAATCTTCATTTTGACGACCCTCTGGATAGAGTGGCCAACGACTTAGCCCATGATCTGTCAGCTTACCAACTAAACCTAAAAGCACACCAAGCAACTCATATCAAGGGTCATCTCCTTGATCCTATTTTCTCAGCATAGCTGAATTAAAAGGGCAAGACCCTATCCCTCTTCCATGGTCAGACCATTTTTTAGTCCCATTCTTCTGGCACCCACCCACCTTGGGCGCACATTCGTTAGTATCATGCACCCAAATCTGCCCTTGGTCCAAGCTGATCATAGAGGATTGGACCTGCGAATAAGAATCAGCCAAAACCAATCACGACACCGATACTTTAACAGAAAGTTCTCCTTATGGATTGAGAATTCCCTTGATAACGTACTTCCTAGAAAAACTATATTAAAACAAAATGAACCTAATTAATCCCCCTGGTTCACTCCTGAACTTCACAAATTAAAACAACAGTGCAAAAGATCTGAAAGGGCATGGAGGAAAGACTATTCAAGTGAGAAAAAAATGAGAATATAGATCATCCATTTCTCTTTACAAAACAGCACTAAAAGCATCGCAGGCCACCGATTTCAAGGAAAAAGATCCTTGACTCCAGAGGATCCGCTGCCATCATCCTCCTGGACCTAAGTGCAGCATTTGACACTGCACCCTGGTCCTCCGCCTCAAAAAAGTGGGAGTGATAGACAGGGCCCTACTATGGCTGCAATCGTTCCGGGAAGAAAGATACTTCCAGGTATTCAAAGGAAACATCTGCTCCCATCCAGTCCTGAACCAATGTGGAATGCCTCAGGGCTCGTCACTGAGCACCACGCTTTTCAATGTGTATATGGCCCCCCTGGTAGAGATAGTAGCCCCTTTTGGCTTCCACATAGTTACATACGCTGATGATACACAGCTAATCGTGGCCCTAAACCAGGCGGCACAGTCACCCACTGATCTGTGTTCCTGCCTCAAGGAAGTTGCCAGCTGGATGAGTTCATCTCACCTGAAGCTCAATGGTGACAAAACGGAGCTCATGCTGCTGGGTAACCAAGCTAACTTTAACTCAAACACTATGTGGCCGATTTGCTTGGGCCCAGCTCCAATGCCAAAAAAGGAGATAAAAAGTCTGGACATCTGGCTTGAAAATGATCTCACTTTTAGAGCCCAGGGAAGGAAAACTGCCGCTGTTTGTTACTGTCTGCTCAGAACCACCCGAAAAGTTCTCCTTCTACTACCCTGCCACTCAAGAAAGTTGTTGATCTAAGCACTCATCTTCTCCAGGCTAGATTACGGCAATGCGCTTTACTTGGGTGCCCCTAACTCAGTCATTTACAAACTTCAAATGGAGCAAAATTCGGCAGCTAGACTTCTTACACACAGAAAAACACTGCTCTGCAAAGCCCACCTTATGTTCTCTCCATTGGCTCCCGGTACAGGAGAGAATACACTTTAAGGCTCATTGCATAGCACATAAGGGCCTGCAACGCAAAGGCCCATCCATCACCAAAAATCTGTTTAAACCATACAAGGCTACCTGAAGTCTTTGCTCAGACGACCTTCACATGGCTGAGGTTCCCAGGATAAAGCGAGTCAGGACAGGAGGCCGCCTTTTCTCCTATAATGCCCCTAAGCTTTGGAACTCCCTCCCTCTCCCTATCCGTCAGGAAGCTAACCATCTGACTTTTCGCTGACAACTGAAAACCTGGCTATTCCCATAATCCCGTCCCCCTCCCCCTCTAGCGAACTCCGCAGTGCTGGGATGCCTCCGGGTAGCCATGCGCTATACAAAAGCATTTTTTATTTCATTTCATAAGGGGAAGTGCTCATAATATCACTACCAAAGCCCTGGAAACTGCAAGACAAATGCGATTGGTATCTACCCCTGTCACTGATAAACAGTAACGGGAAAATATTAGCAAACATTCTAGCCAACCATCTGAGTTTACTCATGAACCTATTGGTATAGCCAGATCAATCAAGATTTGTGTCCGGACGAGCAACATCCCATAATCTCCGAACCCTATTTACTCTAATGCAGGAAATAGACCCTGATTTAGAAGTGGTAGCAGTGTTTTTAGATGCCAATAAGGCATTTGACTCCCTGGAATGGTATTATCTCATGAGTGTACTGAAATATATGGGCTTCCCTCCTCCCTTTCTCTCCTGGGTCCAGCTGTTATATAAACAGCTACAGCCCAAAATCCTAATCAACAGGATATACTCCCCCGTCTTTTAAGATCACTAGGGGAACAAGACAAGGATGCCCGCTATCTCTCCTATTATTTGCCTTGGCGGTGGAACCCCTGGTGGCTAAACTCTGACAGCATCATAGGGAATATGTGTTAATATACCCGACTAGGCAGATTTTAGTGTCACTGTATGCAGATGACATCACATTATAACTGCGTGAACTCAGCGTAAGTTTTAACCCGCTACTTAGGGAGTTCATACACTTTGGTCTCCTTTCGGAAATACACATAAATTGGGAAAAATCCCAAGTATTCCCCCTCACTCAAGCGGTTAGAAGATTTAGGGGCCGATTAGGATGGCGGACGGACTTGCGTCCGTCCGCCATCCCAGAGGTCGAGGGACCGTCCGCATGGGCTGCGGCGGTCCCTCCGTGCAAATTAGGATGTGACCGCCACCCTGGCGGTCACATCCTGGATATTTAACATTGCGGCGGGTGCTGCTTCAAGCAGCACCCGCCGCAATGTTAAAAGTGCATGTTTAAAATTTACATGCACAAAGCGGCAGGCACCGCGCGGTGCCTGCCGCTTTGTGCATGTAAATACTGGGGGGTACCATAGGTACCCCCCATGTGCACCCCCCACCCGCCTACACCCTGGGGGCCCCCAACGGGCCCCCAAAATCAAAAGTACACATGCTTTTCCACGGCGGAAAAACCGCCGCGGAAAAGCATGTTTACAAATGCATCCTAATTTGACTGGCGGTGTCTGATAGACACTGCCAGCCAAATGAGAGCTTTTCCGCCGCGGTTGTAATCCGACCGCGGCGGAAAAGCAGCGGACGGAAACCAATACCCACCAGCCATCGTAATGCGGCGGTGGGTCTTTGGTGACTCCGCAGAGGATTTTCCGCCTCCTCCGGGCCGGAGGTGGCTTCCGCCGGCCCGGTGGAGGCGGAAAATCCTCCATCCTAATCGGCCCCTTAATACTGATTACCCACGAAAATGGTGCGAAGCAGAAATTAAATACTTGGGAATAATGATAAAGAGAGATAAGGCAGAACTGATGCAGACTAACTACAGACGCACACTTGAGTCTCTGACAGATTCAATCACGAAATAGATATCCATGCCCTAATCCTTAGCGAGAAGAATTTCCCTAATTAAAATGAAAATATTCCCGAAGCTGCTCTATGTATTCATTAATATACTGTATGCGCCCAGTAGGCATTTTTTCAAAGCTCTTCAGACTCAGCTGACACGATTAGCTTGGGTAGAAAAACAACCCAGACTGAAATGGGAGCTGATGACCTAACCATTCGCAAGAGGAGGGTTCGAAGCAACAAACCTGGAACTTTATTTACAGTGCGCACAGGCACATTATGCAGCGTACTGGATGAGGCCACCTCTGTATATGCCACACTTAGCGGTGGAACAAGGTTACATGAACCCGGTCCTGACCACAGCATTCCTAAGCTCCTTCAAACAATTGAGAGGGACAAACCCAACGACAGTGGATTGCACAAATGTAGCCTGGTAGAAAATTGCCAGGCGATTGCAAGCACCCATGCTATACTCCCCGCTGCTGGGCATACTACATCACCCAGACCTATCGGTAACGCATGAAACGGCCTGTCGGCAGATGCTACAGAGGGCCTGAAGGCTAACATGGAATGATCTATATGACAAGTGCACTTTCTGTAAGCAGGAGGCCTTTTTTTGCGAACGCCAACCCACACTAATGGAACTGTTTCTCCATGTTCGCTTATGCCAGGATGTAAAAACTGCAACACCTGACTTCCCTACTGAGCCTGAAATGTGGGCTCTATGCTATACCGGGTCACCCAGTTATATAGCCCCACTATGCAACTGAAATCACGTACACAATGGGATGAGGAACTAAGGACAGCCATTAGTGATGACCAGTGAACATACTGCTGTCAGCAAACAGGCAAAGTGTCAGCAAGTAGTAGATTACGCTTCATACACTTTAAATATTTGCACCATATATATTATACCCCAGTTAGGCTTAATCCATTTAAACTCTGAGTAACCATAGATGCGCAAGATGTAATAAAGAAAGGGCAGACTTCCTACACTTGTCCTGGAGTGAGGGCTATTCAAGAATACTGGACACAAGTCCTAGAAGCACTGGAGTAGATGATTGGCTCCTCAGTCCCAAACACTCCACTGAAAAAACTGCTGTGATACACAGCGGAGATAGAGACACCAGTCAAGAAATATGCGTCCCTGGAGATATTATTGGCCAAGCGGAGAATAGCTTGCAAATGGAGAAGGAGCAGAGCACCTAAGTTTAAGGAACCTCATCTACTGCCAGGATCAGTTGTTAGCATAGGCAGAGCTAATGCCAATTACCTCCAGCCCTCGCGATATATGGGACCCACTATGGAATTACTTGATGGAACACCAATCAGGTTAGGCTAGCTCAGAGAAGGACACACAAACTGGGCCTCTGCAGGCAGGAGAAGAGAGTGAAAGCAGGGGAAGGGGAGAGGAATGAGTCACTGAAGAACGAGGCCCCTAAAGCATACGTAAGAGAAACAATAGTCTGACCTCACATGTGAACAAGAGAGGCGAGATGTTGGACATTGAAACCTGCGCGTATCAAGAGAGAGAGAGAGGACTAAAAAGCTAGTCCGAGTCCCCGTAGTTTATATGTGTTATCAAAAGAGACTAGCTTAAATATGACCAATATTGTTAGGACTCTGATTAGATTTGTCATGGGCACCTCGTTGGTGAGTTCATGAAGCCCTCACCCACCAACCTGGTTGGTGGCATGCTTCATCATCGGGCCCACCCAGTGACACCTAATGTGTCCCGGGTGTGCTGCGACGCCTGATTACAGCGAAGCTGGTATTTTACTGAGAGTGCAGTGTGAGGTGTAAAATGAAGTGTGAGTTAAAACGGCTTGGCGAGGGTCCCAGTACCCGAGGGTAAATGAAATTTTAATAACTGGGCCCCCGTCAGCGGTTAAAATAAGGCTTGGGGATGTTTAAGGGAGGCGAGTTACTACCTCCTACATCCATCAGTTGGTCGACATGTTTCAGCCAGTGCCTTAAACTAAATCTGGCTTTCCTCAGGACCTTTTTAAAATAGAGTGTAGTGCAGGTTAAAAGGGAGTGTAATCCAGGCTATGTGTTACACTCACTAACGTGTTTCTCTAAGTGTGAGAGGGGGGATTCCCTTCTCATATATGCCTATACCGACAACATTGAAGACATAGACAAAACATGTAAGAAGAGGAGAGTCAAATAGGCGTCTTCGCCACATAGTCATATACATAGAATGCCGAGACTATAGTGCTCAGTGGGTAGACTACAGTCGGCAAAAGTGTAATGGCACTGGTGGTACAATTATTGTGATTATCGCAAATAATTGGGGGTGGTGTCGCTAAAACACGGGTATCACACATATGCATGAGATACAAAGTGTGATGGGGCGTAAATAAACACTCTTACGTTTAGATTTTGAAGCCAATGCTTCCAGGAGTGAAGCGGTAAGGGTTTGACCCTGTAGGGAAATAATGTTGGCCACTGGGAGTTAGAGACCTGTAAGGAGGGAAAAGCGCTTACCCAGAGATTGTTGCTTGGAGGTTGTCATACTCACAGCTTTTCTGGTCAGAGCCTGCCTTGTACCTGTTGCACCGTCCTCGTACTCCGGTAGAAAGAGCTGGAGTTTCTCGTTCGTTTTTATATGCTTGCTAATTGGATTAACTATCTGCACCTGTAGCTGGGAGTAAGAGTAGAAAGACTACCCCGGGTGTGTTCCTAGCTGTCTGCTCATGGGCGGTGGAAAGACACTAGTCTCTAGCACATGTGCGGTGCTGCTTGTGTCTATTGCGCATGAGCGGGGGTGAGACACTAGTTGGTGGAAAGACACTAGTCTCTAGCACATGCGCGGTGCTGCTTGTGTCTATTGCGCATGAGCGGGGGTGAGACACTAGTTATTAGTGCAGACGCGCGGTAGAGTATGTGTTGTGTTGAAGTATGCAATTTTCCACTATCAATAGTGCGGGCATGGAATTTCAAGGAGGTGCATTTAGCTCGGGCATAGTGTAATAAATCATCACAGGTTGCTGTAGGAGCAGGAGGCTATGGCTGGGTATGGCAACTAGTCACAACCCGATATGGGTTGGGCACGATTAGGGGTGGTAGCCTCAGTTGAGTGGGAGTTCATAGGTCAACTGGGTTGAATGGGTACTAGTAAAGACCTCTGTATAGAGGTTTACGTCAGCATGTGACTGAGTTCCAAGGGATCGCATCGTTCAGGCCATTGATGTGTGAGGAAAGGCGATAAATCCAATGCTGTTCTTTGCTCATCAGTCTTCTTTCATTGTCTAATGCTTGCTCAGGGATTTGTTCGATGACTGTCCATGTGAGGTCATTGGGGGTATGGCCATGGGTGATGAAGTGGTTGGTTAATTTACTGATGTTTTTCTTACACCTAATGGTGCTTCTGTGCTCAGTGACCCTAGTGCGTATTTTGCAGGTGGTCATGCCGATATAGCGGAGACCACAGGAGCAGGTGAGAAGGTAAATCACATTACGTGAATTACAGTTGGTGTGGCTGCGTTGTGTCCACACCTTGTTAGGTTCTAGGGTTAGAGTTTTGGTGTGGGTGGTTAAGTGACACACACTGCAATGATTGCAGGGGTAGTGTCCAGTTACTTTTGGTAGGCCCCATGCATTCAGAATGGTGTTCGGTTCTTGTGTGTTATGAGTTTTGGGAGGGGTGTTAACTAGTTGGTCCTTCAAGTTATTGCTTCTCTTGTAAGCAAAACGCGGTATGTCCCACTGCCTCTGGCCAGAATTCAAGATCTTCCAGTTCTTCTGAATGAGTTTGGCTACTTCATTGGAGGCTGTGTTGTACGTAGTGACGCAGGCGATAGGTTGTTCCTGCTCCTCTTTAGCTGTGGTTTCAAGGAGGGCCTCTCTATTCTGGTTCCTGGCCCTCTTCCTGGTTTTGGAGATGGCTGGTGGGTAGCCCCGGGCCTCCAGTTTCTTGGATAGTTCAGCGGACTGTTTTTTATAGTCTGCTATATCACTGCAATTTCTGCGTATACGTAAGAATTGCCCGAAGGGAAGGTTCTCCCTTAGCGGGCGTGGGTGGAAGCTTGTGAAGTGGAGTAAAGAGTTTCTGGCCGTGGGTTTATAGTAGGTTGTCGTGGTGAGTCTGCCATCTTTGACTGTTATATTTAGGTCCAGGAAAGCAAGTTGGTTTGCACTGATAGTGCTGGTGAACTTCAAGTATGGGGCCCTGCCGTTGAGCCAGATGAGGAATTGATCCAGGGTTGTTTGTGGACCCTCCCATATCACAAGGATGTCGTCAATATAACGGCGCCATGCGAGGATGTGGTTGGCATAGGGGTTTGTGCTGTCAGCAATGTGCGTGCGTTCTAATTGGTGGACGGAAAGACCTGCTACTCTTGGGGCGAAAACGCTGCCCATGGATGTTCCATTGGTCTGGAGGTAGAGGGTTCCCTCATATTCAAAGTAATTTTCCTTTAGTGCCAGTGTGGCGCATTGGAGGATGAATTCTCTGGGGGTGTGGTAGGGCCATGGTGACTCCCTGAGGATGTCCCTGAGTACTTTTATTGTGGCTTCTTGGGGTAGGCTGGTATAGAGGCTCGAAATATCCAGCCCTCCAAGAAGTTGGGTCTCAGTGTTAAACTCCATGTTGTTGATCACTTGTAGTAAGTGTTTGGTGTCCTTGATATAGCTGGCCGTTTGTTGCACTAGCGGATTGAGAAAAAAGTCGCAGTAGCGTGACAGGGGATCTAAGAGCGAATTGATACCAGACACTATGGGTCTGCCTGGTGGGGGGATTTTGCCCTTGTGTACCTTGGGTACAGTGTAGAAGTATGGTATTTTGACTTTCTGGGGGCAGAGGTACTCTGCTTCTTGCTTGGAAATATGTTCAGCATCGCAGGCATTCTTTATTAGTGTCTGGATAGTGTTCTGAAGAGTGTCAGTGGGATCTTGTTCCAATCTTTTGTAATTTCTGGTGTCGCTTAACAGTCTGCGGCACTCCGTGTCGTAATCTTTTTGTCTAGAAGGACAATACCTCCCCCTTTGTCAGCTGGTTTAATTATGATTGAAGGATTGGTTTTGAGACGTTGGATGATGTCTCTTTCATCTTTGGATAGGTTGTTGAAATGCTTAGTTGGACTAAGATTTTCAACGTCGTTGTATACTGCCAACTCAAAAGTGCTGATCTCAGGGGGCACTGTGGATGGTGGCGGGTTGAAGGTGGATTTAGTCCTTAGGCCTGTGACATTTGGGTTCTCATTGGTAGGTTGGTTGTCCATTGTCGATTTCTCAAAAAAGGCCTTGAGTTTGAGCTTACGGAAGAACTCAGCCAGTTCCACGTGTAACTTGAATTTGTCAAGTCTGGATGTGGGGGCAAATGATAGGCCTTTTTCCAGTACTGCTTGTTCTTTGGGTGTCAGGGACGTGCTGGATAAGTTGAATACCAATGATGTTTGATTTGAGTCTGTTATTGTTTGCTGGTGCCCGGTTGGTCTTTGTTCTTCTGGCGGGTGTTGGAGCTCACTGGATTTTCCTCTTCAGCCCAGTGTACCTGCCGTTGTTGTCGGTTTTGTCTTCTCTTGCCTCTTGATCTTCGGCCCTATCCTAAAAAAGGAATGTGGGGGCCGGGATTGCCCGGGAAGAGTGGCCTTGGTCCCGGGGGATACATGGGTGGGAATCCGAAATACGGGTTCTGTATCGGGCCAAAATTATGAGGGGCTCCGTAGTATTGTCCTTGTTGGGCTCCTTGCCACATGTTAGGCCACCGTTGGCCACGTCGGCCTCTGCCGCCTCATTTGTATGAGCCAGTGCTTGAGTCACTGGAAGCGGAACTGTCATCAGGCGATGAGTCTGAAGCGTTCGGGGTCTTGGGTGGTGGGGTGAAGTCATCTTCAGAGATGGGGTATGTTTTAGCGTAGCTAAATTTTTTAAGATCTTTGTCAAACTTCTTGATTTTTGCTTGTGTCAGATGCTCCTTGTATTCGTTCATTTCTCTGTTCTGATCATCGAGTTTCTTTTTGTAGGCGGTTAATGTAGCTTTAAAATGTCTTTCTGTTGCTTGGATCTCAATGACGATGGCGTCAGAGAGACGTTTGGCCGTCTTGATGATCAGTACCATCCAGTCCCTAGTATAGTGCCAGGCGATCTGGGCCCAGTCTTTTCGGAAGGTGGGGTCATCTAGGAAAATCCTGGGTGCATTAGAAACGATGAGGCCCCTTGGCGCTGTGTTGGTTCTTAAGTATTGGGCTAGGATCACTCCATGGAGGATGGTTCGTATTCTATTACGCTTTTTCTCGGTTAAGGTCTCCCAATCAGTGGTCTGGGCTATGGAGTT
Organism: Lissotriton helveticus; assembly: GCF_964261635.1. Taxonomy (NCBI): domain Eukaryota; kingdom Metazoa; phylum Chordata; class Amphibia; order Caudata; family Salamandridae; genus Lissotriton; species Lissotriton helveticus. The sequence goes on along the minus strand of NC_136059.1, from coordinate 1,993,510,253 downwards.
AGCAATATTGAAATCTGCTTGGAAGGAGGGGTCTGCGAGTATGTCACTCACATCATCCTCGCTGAAGGTGAGGCCATGGTTCTCCGCCATGGTCCTGGTTAGAACTCTCGCAGCTGTGCGCTGCCTAAGTATGCGCGTATCAAGAGAGAGAGAGAGGACTAGAAAGCTAGTCTGAGTCCCCGTAGTTTATATGTGTTATCAAAAGACACTAGCTTAAATATGACCAATATTGTTAGGACTCTGATTAGATTTGTCATGAGCACCTCGTTGGTGAGTTCATGAAGCCCTCACCCACCAACCTTGTTGGTGGCATGCTTCATCATCGGGCCCACCCAGTGACACCTAATGTGTCCCGGGTGTGCTGCGACGCCTGATTACAGCAGAGCTGGTATTTTACTGAGAGTGCAGTGTGAGGTGTAAAATGAAGTGTGAGTTAAAACGGCTTGGCGAGGGTCCCAGTACCCGAGGGTAAATTAAATTTTAATAACTGGGCCCCCGTCAGTGGTTAAAATAAGGCTTGGGGATGTTTAAGGGAGGCGAGTTACTACCTCCTACATCCATCAGTTGGTCGACATGTTTCAGCCAGTGCCTTAAACTAAATCTGGCTTTCCTCAGGACCTTTTTAAAATAGAGTGTAGTGCAGGTTAAAAAGGAGTGTAATCCAGGCTATGTGTTACACTCACTAAGGTGTTTCTCTAAGTGTGAGAGCGGATATTCCCTTCTCATATATGCCTGTACCGACAACATTGAAGAAATAGACAAAACATGTAAGAAGAGGAGAGTCAAATAGGCGTCTTTGCCACATAGTCATATACATAGAATGCTGGATCTACAGTGCTCAGTGGGTAGACTACAGTCGGCAAAGGTGTAATGGCACTGGTGGTACCATTATTGTGATTATCGCAAATAATTGGGGGTGGTGTCGCTAAAACACGGGTGTCACACATATGCATGAGATACAAAGTGTGATGGGGCGTAAGTAAACACTCTTACGCTTAGATTTTGCAGCCAATGCTTCCAGGAGTGAAGCGGTAAGGGGTTGACCCTGTAGGGAAATAATGTTGGCCACTGGGAGTTAGAGGCCTGTACGGAGGGAAAAGCGCTTACCCAGAGATTGTTGCTTGGAGGTTGTCATACTCACAGCTTTTCTGGTCAGAGCCTGCCTTGTACCTGTTGCACCGTCCTTGTACTCCGGTAGAAAGAGCTGGAGTTTCTTGTTCGTTTTTATATGCTTACTAATTCGATTAACTATCTGCACCTGTAGCTGGGAGTAAGAGTAGAAAGACTACCCCGGGTGCGTTCCTAGCTGTCTGCTCATGGGCGGTGGAAAGACACTAGTCTCTAGCACATGCGCTGTGCTGCTTGTGTCTATTGCGCCTGAGCGGACATTGATACGTAACAGTGATAATGTAACTATGCATAAAGTTACCCGGAGATGAAAAGAAGGAACTGCGACTGGTTTAATGTGTGTGAAACTGAACATTTACACGTCTGTACTGAGAAATAACAATTTATGTATGACCACCTAGGAAATGTTGTTTATTGTTGATATGTATTCACAAAACCTCTAATAAACAGATTAAAATAAATATATATATATATATATATATATATATATATATATATATATATATTAACAGGAACTCCGTTATACCGCCTCCAATCCCCCAGGACCGGCGAAGCAGGAGACAGACCACAGCTTGTTATCCAGGTAGGTTTATTTTGTCAGTATTTTTTCGTGAACCAACCAACCATGACGCGTTTCGGGCTATGCAGCCCTTGTTCACATGCAGGGTGTAGCTGAATTTTTAGGTTTATAAAGTGCTTAAGTGCCACGCCTGCCGCCCACTTCCCTGAGTGGTCATGTGACCAAGTTGATAGGGAAAACAGACTGTATAGGTAACCATTAGGAACAATGCGACAAACAAATAATTTTTCATGCTTAAATGCATAATAAATCTACCCAGTTCGATGGTAAGTCTCAAGGAAAACTTTTTTGCCTTATTCTATTTTTTGGAATTGATTCCTTTACAGAAGAACAAAGTTACTGGATGAATCCAGTTATCTTGAGACAGCAAAATCACAAAATATTACATATAGTGAAATTATGGACTAATGATAGTATAAATCAATTTGAAGTCATTGTAAACATTGCTCCCAATTATGTCGTTCAAAACACAGTTAAAGGAGGGCTGGCAGTACTATTGGGCTAACAACCAGAAAAGCTAGAGCAACCCTGCCTAGTGTGCAAAAGAGGCTAGAGATAAAGTGCAAACTGTATATTCTAGAAGGTAGTAAAAAATTCATTATATTATAAAAAGAATGCATTGAAAAAAACACAGACGGTTGCCTGTCAAAAAACAGAAACCATAGCTGGATCTAAACAATCATTCTAAAAACAATCATTGCATCATAAAAGGTATTTTTTTCCCATAAAAGAACATGACAGTTGAAAGTGATAGTGCAAATGGTGATAAAATGTGATTGAGGAGGGAAGTACCATGTGTACCTAAGATCTAATATTGTACACAGGGGCGTCAAATAAATGATCATACAAGATTATATCCCACATGTGTATGTAGCTCTGAAAATATTCAATATATATATGAAAAAAGTGCAAATCATCGAAATGTATATCATATTGAGTTCAACTATGATAGATAACAGGGATCCTGACTATCTAACAACTTTATATAACATATAATATACAGAGGAATAGTGCGCAATTGTTAATATACTTTCATCATGAAATGCGCAACTGCGCCACAGGGAACCTAATTGCTCAATCAAGAGGAGGGAGAGGAGCATATGGACTACCCAAGATGGAGACTGCGGAAATAGGGAACATATAATTGTTTCCAAACAATATCTATACTACTATATATATCTATATGTTATGTTATGTTATGTTATAAATTTTTGTACCGCGCACAGCTGCCCCAGCAAAGGGGCGTCCTGGCGCCAAGGAGAGGTCAACACAACATAACTAGGCGCACCTGAATCCAGAGAAATTAGTTAAAAAGGACAGTTTTAATCTATACTACTATTATAAAGAGAGAACTTTGAACCTTTGAGGCGGGTAAACTCAGGAACCACAGCACCAATCCAAACACCCGATACATCGTTGTAATTGTCAGGGTCTGCAGATGGACATAGGCTATATAAAAAAATAAAATATACGTTCTTTAAAATATTTACGATTAAAAAAAAAGTAGTCCCTTGGAAGTAGCGCCGGCCGCGACGTGCGTGCTGACATCAGGAGCGCGGGGAGGAGCGGCGTACAGGAGCGCGAGGAGGAGCGGCGGACATGAGAGTGAGGAGGAGCGGCGGACAGGCGGGGAGGAGCGGTGAGGAGCGGCGGACAGGCGGTGAGGAGCGGCGGACAGGCGGGGAAGAGCGGCGGCTGAGGTAGGTGAAGCGGCCCATGTGCGGCTCATTGGGGGCCTTGAAAGTGGCGGGTGCGCTCCGGGGGACCCACGGACAACGTCGGGGCGGGCGGGGGCCCTGAAGCCTGAGACAATGTCGGGGCGGGCGGGGGCCCAGAAGCCTGATTGCTCCCGGACAACGTCGGGACGGGCTGCTAGTATATATATAAAGTCTAAACAGGAAGCCCCAAATTAAAGCAAAGCCACACGAAGTTCAGATCAGCACGTTTATTTGCATCCATTTCACTGCTCGCTCCTTGACAGCTTTCAGAGCAATCTTTGAACATGTAAAGCCTGACGCGTTTCAGGAAATAATCCTTTCTTCAGAGGCATTGTTCACGAAGGGCTGGAAGAGCAGTTTTTGGCCGCGTCTGCTCATATAATCACTGGCACCTGTCACAGTGGGCGTGGCTAAATCGCAAAGCCTTCTGTGCCTTGTAGTACGCTGGCCCTCTTCCCACAGTGGGGCCACTCAACAGTCCTTGCAATTTGAACCAAGTATTCACCAAGTGGAGTAAAGTAAAGCGCTGTAAGCCCTCAGATTGCGCTTTGCAGCAGTGAATTCGTGCTCAAGGCAGCACCACCTGCATTGGAGCTGCTCTTGTCTTCGTTCCGTCTTTGCAAGCCCCTTCTCAGAGCCTGCACGAACCCTTCGTAAGGTGGGCCTCGCATCTCGACTGGGCAAACAGCCGATATCCATAAAGTCTAAACAGGAAGCCCCAAATTAAAGCAAAGCCACACGAAGTTCAGATCAGCACGTTTATTTGCATCCATTTCACTGCTCGCTCCTTGACAGCTTTCAGAGCAATCTTTGAACATGTAAAGCCTGACGCGTTTCAGGAAATAATCCTTTCTTCAGAGGCATTGTTCACGAAGGGCTGGAAGAGCAGTTTTTGGCCGCGTCTGCTCATATAATCACTGGCACCTGCCACAGTGGGCGTGGCTAAATTGCAAAGCCTTCTGTGCCTTGTAGTACGCTGACCCTCTTCCCACAGTGGGGCCACTCAACAGTCCTTGCAATTTGAACCAAGTATTCACCAAGTGGAGTAAAGTAAAGCGCTGTAAGCCCTCAGATTGCGCTTTGCAGCAGTGAATTCGTGCTCAAGGCAGCACCACCTGCATTGGAGCTGCTCTTGTCTTCGTTCCGTCTTTGCAAGCCCCTTCTCAGAGCCTGCACGAATCATTCGTAAAGTGGGCCTCGCTTCTCGACTGGGCAAACAGCCGATACCCATATAGTCTAAACAGAAAGCCAAAAATTAAAGCAAAGCCACAGGAAGTTCAGATCAGCACGTTTATTTGCATCCATTTCACTGCTCGCTCCTTGACAGCTTTCAGAGCAATCTGCGGCCGGCGCTACTTCCAAGGGACTACTTTTTTTTAATCGTAAATATTTTAAAGAACGTATATTTTATTTTTTTATATAGCCTATGTCCATCTGCAGACCCTGACAATTACAACGATGTATCGGGTGTTTGGATTGGTGCTGTGGTTCCTGAGTTTACCTGCCTCAAATGTTCAAAGTTCTCTCTTTATAATAGTAGTATAGATATATATATATATATATCTATACTACTATTATAAAGAGAGAACTTTGAACCTTGAGCACGAATTCACTGCTGCAAAGCGCAATCTGAGGGCTTACAGCGCTTTACTTTACTCCACTTGGTGAATACTTGGTTCAAATTGCAAGGACTGTTGAGTGGCCCCACTGTGGGAAGAGGGCCAGCGTACTACAAGGCACAGAAGGCTTTGCGATTTAGCCACGCCCACTGTGGCAGGTGCCAGTGATTATATGAGCAGACGCAGCCAAAAACTGCTCTTCCAGCCCTCCGTGAACAATGCCTCTGAAGAAAGGATTATTTCCTGAAACGCGTCAGGCTTTACATGTTCAAAGATTGCTCTGAAAGCTGTCAAGGAGCGAGCAGTGAAATGGATGCAAATAAATGTGCTGATCTGAACTTCGTGTGGCTTTGCTTTAATTTGGGGCTTCCTGTTTAGACTTTATATATATGTATATATATATATATATATATATATATATATATATATATATATATATATATATATATATATATATATATATATATATATATATATATATATATATATATATATATATATATATTCACTGAAAAAACCATAGGTTATAGACCATATATAGTTAGGAATTAGCATTTACAAAACCTTGAAAATTCACTGAAAAAACCATAGGTTATAGACCATATATAGTTAGGAATTAGCATTTAAAAAACCTTATTTTACTCACACAAAACCATTGAAATTCCATATATAGTTAGTTGTACTAACTATATATCGCGCACCCGCAATCCACTGCTGATCATGTCACATATTACATCATTCATGACATGGTCAGTGACATCACTGATGACATCACTGATGACATCTCAAATGACATCACTGATGACATCACTGATGACATCTCAAATGACATCACTGATGACATCACTGATGACTACATCCAGTGGCTGTATGTTTCTGTAAAGTTAAAATATGTCTTACATATTGAAGAATGAGTGGATTTATAAGTGTCTGGATGAAGGATTTAGTAGGTGCATGACTGACTGTATGAGTGACTGATTAAATGTGTCTCACTGAGTGCATGGGTTAGTGACTAAACTGTCTTAATTTGTGCATCATTATGTCTGTTGTTCTGTAAACTGCTGCATGTGTTGATCAGTAGCTATATGATTAACTATATGGGTTATTGATTGGTTGCCCAAGCATTTTTATGGGAGACTGAGTGTGTGTGTGGGTGGCTGGGAGGTGTATGACTCTGTGCATAGATGTGTGAGCAGTTGATTCACTAGATGTATGGGTTCAAAAGTGCATGTGGAAACAGCTGTATGGGCGGTTGACTGTGTGCATGAGTGTATTGGTGAGTGAATGGCTATCTCAGTGCTACATGTCAAAGTAAGTACATATATAAAATACAGTACATGTGAGAGTTGACATATATAAATAACTGTGCATTAGAGCCAGTGAATGTGTGAGTGGCTGTATGGATCATTGTGAACTTGTATCCAGGATTGTATAAGTGAGTAAATATGTTTTAGTATATGTTTGAATAAGTAAGGTGTGTATAACTGTATAGTTGAGGAAATGGAGGTGTGATTGATTCTTTGCATGACTGACTATGTGTGTGAGTAACTCCATGGATGAGTGACAGTCTGTGAGTGTCTGTTTATACTGAGTGTATCTAAGGTTATATAAGAGTCTGAAGAGGTTCATCATAATATCACATGAATGATGTCATCAGTGATGTGATCAGTAATGTCAAATGAGATGTCATCAGTGATGTCATTTGAGATGTCATTTGAGATGTCATCAGTGATGTCATCAGTGATGTCATTTGAGATGTCATCAGTGATGTCATCAGTGATGTCACTGACCATGTCATGAATGATGTAATATGTGACATGATCAGCAGTGGATTGCGGGTGCGCGATATATAGTTAGTACAACTAACTATATATGGAATTTCAATGGTTTTGTGTGAGTAAAATAAGGTTTTTTAAATGCTAATTCCTAACTATATATGGTCTATAACCTATGGTTTTTTCAGTGAATTTTCAAGGTTTTGTAAATGCTAATTCCTAACTATATATGGTCTATAACCTATGGTTTTTTCAGTGAATTTCATTGGTTTTTTAAAAGCTAATATATATAGCTGTAAAATGTATTCTTCTTCTTTAAATCCAAAAATATATTTTATATGTTTATTAATAATTTTTTTTAAATATTTTTTTTGTTTCGCTCCCGGTCCGCGAACCGGGAAGCTTCCCGTTAGCTCAATTTGATTCAGCGACCCGGTCCGCGAACCAGTAAGAAATCAACATAGTGACGGTATCGCGTTGCCGCGTAATGCGTCTTATGACGTACTGCGTTAGCGCACCCGGAAGTGCCCCGGGGCGCGGACCGAGGCGCGAAACGCAGCTCCCCGGAAGCGATCCGCGGCGCGAAAGCGCGACGTATCGCGTTGCCGCGAAATGCGTCTTGTGACGTATCGCGTTAGCGCACCCGGAAGTGTCCCGGGGCGCGGACCGAGGCGCGAAGCGGAGCGACCCGGAAGCTAACCGGGGAGCGTTCCGCAGCGCGTAACATGAGCGTGAGAGGTCATGTGACTTGTTAATAAAACTTTTCATTGGTTCATTTCACTTTTAGTTTCATAATGATGGAAGGCTAGGTCAGGTGACCTAAAAATAACACTTTTCATTGGTTGAGAAGTATTGTTTTTCCCAAATGATGAAAACCCCTCCTTCTTTCCTCACTCTGACTTTCATCATTGTGAGAGGAAGACCTATTTTGCTTGTTGGAAGACCTATTTTGCTTGTGTGAAAATGGCTTCATTGGTTGCTTCAGCTGGTGCACCCCCACCACCACCACCACCTCCTCATGGGAAGAGAGGACCACCTCCCCAGGTCCTTACCAACACTGAGGAGGAAGAGGAAGAAATGGATGAGGAGGGAGAAGAACCACAATTTTTAGAAGAGTTGCCCCGGGTTTCCAGAAAGAAAGCCAGTTTCATCTGGCAGTTTTTTTCAATGCCTCGTGGCCAAAAAAAGGTCAACGCAAGGTATGTCACCTGCCTGATATGCAAGGAACAATTGTCCAGAGGGACGGACAAAAAATATAGCTTTGGCAATCACACAATGCACAGGCACATGACGAGGAAACATCCCCTAAATTACAGCCGGGCGGAATTAAGGGATATGCACGACAATCCCAGACCAACTCCTGTGGCCAGACCAACAATACCGGTTTCTCTAACACCAGAAGAGGCACGGGAAACTGTGCCAAATATTCAACAAAATTTTGGGCACATGATCCACTTATGTATGCACTGTCGTGCATTATTAGCTTGTGGCAACATGAGCATCAATGCACTGAACCTGGCGTATGAACACCATGATTGCCCTAACCGCCCCCAGTAATTTTTTTTTGCTCCTGTTGAGCCCTTTTCAACGCCTGTTTTTTGTTGTTTCCCCCCCCCCCCCAAAAAAACCAAAAAAAATATAAAATCGTTCAAAAAATACAAAAAAACCAAAAAATGTTCAAAAAATAAAAAAAAAATATGAAACAACAAAAATATAAAAAAAAAAGTTCTTTTCAGAACTACCTTCCCTTTCCAAAAAAATTGCTAGAATGTTTAGCACTCTGGCAAGCTCTATTTCTTTTGGTTCGCTTTCGGGTTAGCTTCCCGGTACGCGGACCGGGAGCTAACCAAAAAAAAAAAAAAAAAAAAAAGTGTAAGTATAAGGAAAGGAAACAGAGAGTGATGTTAAAAGAAAGACAGCTATAGGGAGTAAAGAAGAGATACTGTTTAATAGATCTATTTACCGAAGAAAAGACAGAAGAGGGTATAATTGTGAAAAACAAAATAGATAACGAAGTGAAAGAAAAAAAAAGAGAGTATAACATTAACAAAGAAGAGTTTCTTGGAGAATGTGAGTGAATGTTCAAAATAAGATTAAAACATGAGGAATAACAGAGAGAAAAAATAGAAAACAGAAAACAAAAAATAACAGAAAAAGATTAATTGAAACAGCAAAGAAATGTAATTAACATAGAGCCATATCATCAACATAGGCAATAAAAGTTTTGCAGCTTTTATTGGCAGAAATGTGTCGCTAAAGCTGCTTTTGTGGCAGAAAACTGCCACTAAAACCACTTTTGCACCAGTTTTCTGCCAATGAAAAGAGCAATAATTTTATTGGCTGTGTTCATACTATTCCCCTTAGTGTGCTTCAACTACACAGAGAAAGCATTATGAACAAGTAGTGATAGAGTGATCAGTCAAAGACACTTTTCCATTTAGTCATTTAGCCTGTAGACCTCTCTAAATACCCTGAGGTAAATTACTTCACAAAACACATCTGACGTGTTGGAATTGACAACCAATTAAAATGTTACTTTCATTTTCTACTTTTTTTACCTGACATTTCATTGGTTATGTACCTGAATATATATAAAGGAAGAGAGAGAAACACAGCCATTTTGACTACTACTTCCTGAACTACATTGCAAGATCATTTTCACTCACAACTTAAACTTGTTTTTAGAAGGTGAGATATTATTTTATAAATTTGAAAACATTTTCAGATAGTTATATACTATCCCTCTGTAAGAGTTAGACATTGAGAAAGGCTTCTTTATTTTAATTATGGATTGATTTAGGTTTCTGTGGTATAATTATGAATTTACTTAGGCTTCTTCACAGGCACTTTTTAATAGTACTACTTCACGCCTGAAACCATACAGTGCCCATAGATTACTTCTCTGTTATAAACTCACAAGTACCTCTCTGAACTTAAACCCAACAGTGCCCTATCTCTACTGATATATTTATTTTTTATGCAAATTACAGCAATAAAATGGAAGGTGAGCAGAATGTTTCCTTCGAAATTGTTCTGGAGAACAACACAGAAAAAGATATTGAGGACAATGATGACTCAGATTTCATGGATGAATCACGGGACCATGAATTAGTTCAATGTGTAGAATCTGTGGATCATTTACTTCATTATGATGACGGTCAAATGTGGGAACTTATGTTCACTCAACAAGAGGACATACCGGACAGTCAAATGCTAGACGTTCTATTAAATTTTGAAAAACAATCCAAAAATAAAATTGTATGTAATATTAAAAAATTGTTTGAGTCTTTAATCATTTTTATATGTAATTCATAAACTAGTTAAATGTTAGAAATGTTATTACATTTTCAAACACAATCACAATAATAAATAATTGCTTAAAAAATAAAAAAAATTAAAAATAATCAACAAAACCAACAATCAATTAACATACTGCATTTGAAAAGTCTCTCATTCATTTTTCATTGCAGTACGCTGCCCAGAACGCTTCCCGGTTCGCGGACCGGGCGCTACCCACGAAAAAAAACAAAAAAAAAATATTGTTTTTTTTGCCCCGCGGGGCCCTTTTAAAGCCTCCACATTAAACCTAGGGGGTCAGGGAGGATCTACTATGCCCCCTTATGATCATTTCTCCCTTTGTTTTGGCCTCCTCTTGTCTCTCAATCCTACCGAGAGACAAGATGGCGGCCGCTCCGGACTGTTTAGAATGTTGACAGACACCGGAGAGCCAATCAGCTTCGCTACGCGAAGTTCTGGTACGCGCCCCGGTCCGCGAACCGGGGAGCTGCCCGGTCCGCTGTTACAGATATATATCTTTTTTTAAACGTTAATTTCTCAAAATCCACTGGAGCACATATATTGAGACCTACAAAAGGCACATCGGGCTACCAGTCCCTACAATTTTGCCAAGTTTCGTGCAAATCCATTCAGCCGTTCGGGCTAAAAGTGAGGCCAACCGCCCTATGGAAAACTCAATGTTAAAAACACGTTTTGGGACCCCCCTTTTTTCTCGGCCCCCCCTTGACAAAACCCCCCCCAATTTTCAGGGGCTGCTCAGAAACAAAATGTTCCATTTTCCAGAAAATGTCAGCCAATTCCGTCCACAAACGCCAAAGTTATTAGACATAGAATTTTCAAAAATCCCATAGGGAAAAAATCCTAACTATATATACCTACTGGCGACCGCCAGTAGGTAATATATATATATATATATATATATATATATATATATATATATATATATCTATACTACTATTATAAAGAGAGAACTTTGAACCTTTGAGGCGGGTAGACTCAGGAACCACAGCATCAATCCAAACACCCGATACATCGTTGTAATTGTCAGGGTCTGCAGATGGACATAGGCTATATAAAAAAATAAAATATACGTTCTTTGAAATATTTACGATTAAAAAAAAAGTTGTCCCTTGGAAGTAGCGCCGGCCGCGACGTGCATGCTGACATCAGGAGAGCGGGGAGGAGCGGCGTACAGGAGCGCGAGGAGGAACGGCGGACATGAGAGCGGGGAGGAGCGGCGGACAAGCGGGGAGGAGCGGTGAGGAGTGGCGGACAGGCGGTGAGGAGCGGCGGACAGGCGGGAAGGAGCGGCAGCTGAGGTAGGTGAAGCGGCCCGTGTGCGGCTCATTGGGGGCCTTGAAAGTGGCGGGTGCGCTCCGGGGGACCCATGGACAACGTCGGAGCGGGCGGGGGCCCTGAAGCCTGAGACAACGTCGGGGCGGGCGGGGGCCCAGAAGCCTGATTGCTCCCGGACAGCGTCGGGACGGGCTGCTAGTATATATATATATATATATATATATATATATATATATATATATATATATATATTCACTGAAAAAACCATAGGTTATAGACCATATATAGTTAGGAATTAGCATTTAAAAAACCTTTTTTTACTCACACAAAACCATTGAAATTCCATATATAGTTAGTTGTACTAACTATATATCGCGCACCCGCAATCCACTGCTGATCATGTCACATATTACATCATTCATGACATGGTCAGTGACATCACTGATGACATCACTGATGACATCTCAAATGACATCACTGATGACATCACTGATGACATCTCAAATGACATCACTGATGACATCACTGATGACATCATCCAGCGACTGTGTGTTTCTATAAACTTTAAATATGTTTTACATATTGAAGAATGAGTAGATGTAGAAGTGTCTGGATGAAGGATTTAGTAGGTGCGTGACTGACTGTATGAGTGAGTGATTAAATGTGTCTCGCTGAGTGCATGGGTTAGTGACTAAACTGTCTTAATTTGTGCATCATTATGTCTGTTGTTCTGTAAACTGCTGCATGTGTTGATCAGTACCTATATGAGTAACTATATGGGTTATTGGTTGATTGCCTAAGTATTTGTATGGGAGACTGAGTGTGTGTGGGGGTGGCTGGGAGGTGTATAACTCTGTGCATAGATGTGTGAGCAGTTGATTCACTAGATATATGGGTTCAAAAGTGCATGTGGAAACACCTGTATGGGTGGTTGACTGAGTGCATTAATGAGTGAATGGATATCTCAGTGCTACATGTGAAAGTAAGTGCATATGTAAAACACAGTACATGTGAGAGTTGACATATATAAATAACTGTGCATAAGAGCCAGTGAATGTGTGAGTGGCTGTATGGATGATTGTGAACTTGTATCAGGGATTGTATAAGAGAGTAGATATGTGTTAGTATATGTTTGAATAAGTAAGGTGTGTATAACTGTATAGTTGAGGAAATGGAGGTGTGATTGATTCTTTGCATGACTGACTAGGTGTGTGAGTAACTCCACGGATGAGTGACAGTCTGTGAGTGTCTGTTTACACTGAGTGTATCTTAGGTTATATTAGAGTCTGAAGAGGTTCATTGTAATATCACATGAGTGATGTCATCAGTGATGTGATCAGTAATGTCAAATGAGATGTCATCAGTGATGCCATTTGAGATGTCATCAGTGATGTCATCAGTGATGTCATCAGTGATGTCATTTGAGATGTCATCAGTGATGTCATCAGTGATGTCATTTGAGATGTCATCAGTGATGTCACTGACCATGTCATGAATGATGTAATATGTGACATGATCAGCAGTGGATTGCGGGTGCGCGATATATAGTTAGTACAACTAACTATATATGGAATTTCAATGGTTTTGTGTGAGTAAAAAAAGGTTTTTTAAATGCTAATTCCTAACTATATATGGTCTATAACCTATGTTTTTTTCAGTGAATTTTCAAGGTTTTGTAAATGCTAATTCCTAACTATATATGGTCTATAACCTATGGTTTTTTCAGTGAATTTCATTGGTTTTTTAAAAGCTAATATCTATAGCTGTAAAATGTATTTTTCTTTAAATCAAAAAATTTATTTTATATGTTTATTAATATTTTTTTTTATTATTATGCTTTGGTTCGCTCCCGGTTCGCGAACCGGGAAGCTTCCCATTAGCTTAATTTGGTGCCGCGACCCGGTCCGCGAACCAGTAAACGTTCCGTTTGCGCAACTGCCGCGTTAGAAATCAACATCGTGACGCATCGCGGAAGCGCGACGTATCACGTTGTCGCGTAATGCGTCTTATGACGCGCCGCGTTAGCGCACCCGGAAGTGCTCCGGTACGCGAACTGAGACGCGGGGCGCGTCGCGAAAGCGCGACGTATCGCGTTGCCGCGTAATGCGTCTTATGACGCGCCGCGTTAGCGCACCCGGAAGTGCTCCGGAGCGCGAACCGAGGCGCGAAGCGCAGCTCCCCGGAAGCGATCCGGGGCGCGTTCCGCAGCGCGTAACATAAGCGTAACAGGTCATGTGACTTGTTAATAAAACTTTTCATTGGTTCATCTCACTTTTGGTTTCCTAATGATGTAAGGCTAGGTCATGTGATCTAAAAATAACACTTTTCATTGGTTTAGACCTATTTTTTTTCCAAAATGATGAAAACCCCTCCTTCTTTCCTCACTCTGACTTTCATCTTTGTGAGAGGGAGACCCTTTGTGATCACTGAGCAATGGCTTCATTGGTAGCTTCAGCTGGTGCACCCCCACCACCGCCACCACCTCCTCATGGGAAGAGAGGACCACCTCCACAGTTCATTAGCAACACAGAGGAGGAAGAGGATGAACAAGAGGAAGAGGAGATACAGGCACCACAGTTTTTACAAGAGCAGCCCCAGGTTTCTCATCGAAAAACTAGTTTCATTTGGCAGTTTTTTTCAATCCCTGAAGGGCAGAAAAAAGTTAATGCTTGATATGTGACGTGCCTGATATGTAAAGAGGACTTATCTAGAGGCACCTTAAAGAAGTATAGCTTCGGCAACTACACCATGCACCGTCACATGCAGAGGTGGCATCCACTAAACTACAGCCGGGCAGAGATGCGTGACCTTCAGGACAATCCTCCAACTCCTGTGGCCAGGACATCAACACAGGTATCTTTGTCAGGGCCAGAGGCACGGGAAACCGTGCCAAACATTCAGGACAACTTTGTCCATATGAAGATTACCTGTTTATATTGCGGTACATTACTCTCATGTGCCAATATGAGCATTAACTTAATCAACAGAGCATTTGAAAACCACAAGTGCTCTAAACGCCCCAGAAAGTAATTTTTTTTTTTTGCTCCTGTTGAGCCCTTTCCAATGCCTGTTTTTTGTTGTTTCCCCTCCAAAAAAAACAAAAAAAACATAAAACTGTTCAAAAAATACAAAAAAAACAAAAAATGTTCAGAAAAATAAAAAAAATATATAAAACAACAAAAACATTTAAAAAAAAGTTCTTTTCAGAACTATCTCCCCTTTCAAAAAAAATTGCTAGAATGTTTAGCACTCTGGCAAGCTGTATTTCTTTTGGTTCGCTTCCTGGTTTGCTCGCCGGTACGCGAACCGGGAGCGAACCCAAACATTTTTTTTTTAAAAAAGAAGAGTAAGTATAAGGGAAGTAAACAGAGAGTAATGTTAAAACAAAGACAGCTATAGGGTCTAAACCAGAGATACTGTTTAATAGATTTATTTACCGAAGAAAAGAGGGAAGAGGATATAATTGTGAAAAACAAAATAGATAAGGAAGTGAAAGAAAAAAAGGAGAGTAGAAGAATAACAAAGAAGATTTTCTTGGAGAATGTGAGTGAATGTTCAAAATAAGATTAAAACATGTGGAATAACAGAGAGAAAAAACAGAAAACAGAAAAGAAGAAGTAACACAAAAAGAATAATTGAAACAGCAAAGAAATGTAAATAACATAGGGCCATATCATCAACATAGGCAATAAAAGTTTTGCAGCTTTTATCGGCAGAAATGTGTCGCTAAAGCTGCTTTTGCGGCAGAAAACTGCCGCTAAAACCACTTTAGCAGCAGTTTTCTGCCAATAAAAACAGCAATATTTTATTGGCTGTGTTCATAATATGCCCCTTAGTGTGCTTCAACTACACAGAGAAAGCATAATGAACAAGTAGTGAAAGAGTGATCAGTCAAAGACACTAAGAGTAATAGAGACGGAGTGAGTGAACAAGAGTGAGGAACTATGAGAAGAGAGGGACTGAGAAAAGGAGTGGAAGGAGTAGAGTAAGTAGGTAATAGAGAAAGGAATGAGGGAAGTAGCAAAGGCAGGAAACTGAGGGTTAAAGAAATGAAGCTGTGGAACTAATAGTAGGTGAATGTGATAGAAATGTAACGAAAAGAGTACAAAACATTTACCTTATAATTGTCGTTAACTTACTCACTTTTTATTTTTATACTTTCAATCTGTGAAAGAAAGAACAAACATTTGAAAAATATTAAAACATGTATTTAAAAATTAGAAAAGACAAGGGAAAAGATTGAAGGACAAACAGTTTTTCAACAACTTTGACACTTACAGAAGCTTGTGCTTCTCCAGGCCCCCTACACAGTCCTAAAGATATACATTTTAAACTAACAGTATCTTGATGCAGATGAAGTGAGGCCTATCTTAAAACATGGTGCATCTTTTGCACTGTTGTTGTCTCACAAAAGTGTCGCAAGACACTAACATTTTAAATGATTGTTTCAGGATGCCAATAAGATGTGTCCTATCCAGAGGTTTGTTTGAGGTGAGGCCTACTCAGGGTTCCAAATGAAATTTCGAGTTGTTGAAGAGAACAGAGGACATAATACATGTGAAGGTCTACCAATGAAGTAAGTCATGTCCACTTCACTCTTGAACAAACGCCAGACCTCTTCTGTGTCCGTGGACAGACCTAAAGTTCATCTGCACAATGTCATTCGTAAACTTAGGAAACACAGGTGATGTAATTGAAAAATGTGGAGTTTCTTTTCCTCATTTCACAATCACATCACCTGTGTTTCCTTTGCTTAGGTATCTCATAGTGCAGATGGAGTCTAGCATATCAAAGAGTACACAGAAGTTGAGCAGTGTATACAACAATTTTGACATTTACAGAAGACTCAGCTTCTTATCTTGTTGGAGATGAAGTGAGGCCTGTCTTGCAACATGGTGCATCTTTTGCATCACTGCTGCATCGGTTTCATGTGGCACGGGTTTTTTACAGCATGACACATCTGCCTAGATGCATCAATTTGTAATTTTGTCGCCTCATAGCAAATCTTTTCCACCGCCACTGCGTCACAAAAGTGACGCACAGTGGCGCAAAAGAGGCATACACCTATCATAAATCTGTCCCTAACATTTTAAATGATTAATTCAGGATGACGATAAGGTGTGGCCTCTCCAGAGGTTTGTTTAAGGTGAGGCCTACTCAGAGTTGCAGATGAAATGTAGGTTTGTTGAAGAATACAGAGGAGATAATACATGTGCAGGCCTACCAACGAAGTGAGTCATGTCCACTGCACTCTTGAACAAATGTCAGACCTCCTCTGTCTCCTGGAACAGGCCTAAACCTCATCTACACAATGTGATGTGTAATGTTAGGAAACACAGGTAATATAATTGAAAAACGTGCAATTTTTTTTGCTCATTCCACAATCATATCACCTGTGTTTCCTTTGCTTAGGTATCTTATTGTGGAAATGTAGTCTATCATATGAAAGACTACGTAGAATGTGAGCACTGTATGCAACAACTTTGACACTTACAGAAGCCTCTCCTTCTCCATGCCTCCTACACAGTTCTAAATGTACATCATAAATACAAACAGTACAGAATTAATTATACATGTTAAATGGTTTATTTTTGCTGTTCTCAGAATGTATCAAATTTCACTAAAAACAGTGACTTGAAGGTATTCATCATATAACAGCGGGGAAAAAAAACACAATCAAAATGATTGTGTTTAAAAAACCCATACAACATAACAAATCAGAATTCAGAACTCCTTAAAATTAACTTACTTTCCATGACGTCGAAGGATGTCCTATGAACAGCTTACACTCTGTTATGCTGTTATTACTTTCAGCCCGCCACTTTCTGAAAGAAAACCTCCATCGTTTTGAAAAATATGTTACATACAATAAATGACTTCTCGCTCTCTACCACACGTTTCCACAAGGCCAAATCATGTAAGAGCCATTTATAACTCTTGGAATTCTTGTAAGCCAATCCCGTCATTTTGTATTTCCGCAACTTTCAGAATTAAAATGTTGAAGATCATTTTCACAATCCTGGACTAGTAATATCTTACCCTTATTGCTCACTCATGTTCTACATTTCCTATGACACTGATACTGCTTACTATGAAGCAGACTTACACTACCTCTATGACTACTACAATTATTTAATTCTCTACATCACTTTTAATCACAAAGCAATATAAAACAGTAGACAGCATTGCAGACTTACATTCCCTCTACTCCATGTTTTGATTGGCTGCTTCAAATAGCTTATAAAAAGAAACAGTTTTTCTGAACTCATTCAAAGTGCAGTTATTTTTCCATGACGTCAAGTGTTATGGTAAGAACACCGTTTGCATTGGGAAATACTCTGTTGTCCTTCAACTAATCTCTGCCCACCACTTTCTGTAAGAAAATCTTCTTTTTTTCCAGGAACTATTTAAAACTCAAAAATAACTTTTGACTCTGTACTACACTTATCCTCAAGGCCAAATCGTGTAGGAGCCATTAGAACCTCTTGAAATTCCTCAGAGCACATCCCGAGATTCTTTCCCTAAAATTTTGGTTTTAAAAACACCAGGTAAGAATTTTTAAGGTCATACGGCAATTTTTTTTTGAAAATTAAAACAGAATCGTTGCAGAATGACCAGCCATTTCTAGACTTTAAATAAGCTGTGTAATGTCCTGATGTTATTGAAGGACCGTCATGATATATAATTGCTGCAGTTACAAAAGTCCTTCCTGATATTGACAACTGTGAAGCCACAAAATGTTTAATTAAAGTTGTCAATTTTGTTCCATCAGGCCTACATCGTTGGAACATTAAAATGACATACTGGCCATATGTTCGTATAAATAATGTTGACATCATTTCAGATTTACATTGGCTACATTCCATGTTGTGATCAGCTGCTTTTACTAGCTTATTAAAGGAGACTGATTTACTGTCTGGCAAAGTTAAATATATAAATCTTTCTGAGTCTACACTAGTAGTACTTGATACCCTACAGTTCTCGCAGTCATGCTGCCATTGATAAGAAAGCCCAAACAGGTGATCTACATCTACACCTTCAGCATGCAATACATCAAGCATATACATTAAAAACTCCTGACAATCTTGCTGAATATTTTGAGAGAATTGTGTTTGACCTGAACATCTGTCTAACAGATTTCGAATTTCAGACACACTTTCTATTTTTGTTCTATCAGTGCTACATTTCTCTAACACAGAATTTAACAAACTGCAAAATCTTTGATCAGAATTGACCACAATCTCTTCTTTTACATTTTCTAGAGAAAACAAAACATTAACCACTACATTAGCATAGCAGTTGACACCAGAACTGTTTTCAAATTGAAAACCAACAACATCTTCAACAGAATCCTTTTTGTTTCTGCTTATAATTTCAGGTTCATCGACTTTTCGTCTTTTTGCTACAACCTCCCTAGTATTGGTCACATTTCTTCGTTTCCGGCCTACCACACGTTTCTCAAACAAAGGATATTGAGGCAAATGTGGCGCATACTCTCTTCTTAACCTATTGTATTCCTTAACACAATCTAGATCCGCACAAATGTTTGTGACATCACACTCAATCAAGTACAATCCCGATAAAGTTCTAACTCGTGACAATGCCACATATGCCATACCCTCCTTGAACACAGAACTGCCAATATTCACCAATGCACTGTCTACACTTAAACCTTGCGATTTATGGATTGTCACTGCATATGCCAAGCAAACAAGAAACTGCTTACGGCGAACATATAAGTCTTTTACAAGCAAAAATCTAGCAGAACAACGACCAATTAGCTGTACTTCCTCAATGCCATCAAATTTAATTTTTAAAAATTCAATTCCATCTCTATTTCTGTATTTCACAAAATCAACAACATTACCCTTTGATCCATTTACCAGACCTCTTTGAACACAGAACTGCCAATATTCACCAATGCACTGTCTACACTTAAACCTTGCGATTTATGGATTGTCACCGCATATGCCAAGCAAACAGGAAACTGCTTACGGCGAACATATAAGTCTTTTACAAGCAAAAATCTAGCAGAACAACGACCAATTAGCTGTACTTCCTCAATGCCATCAAATTTAATTTTTAAAAATTCAATTCCATCTCTATTTCTGTATTTCACAAAATCAACAACATTACCCATTGATCCATTTACCAGACCTCTTTCAACATGTAAATTCCTTCCTAAAATTATACGGCAGTTTAAGCACACATTCAGAGTCTTTTCATAACCTGCAGTTTTAGATATAGTCTTCTCTAATGAATCCAATTTTGTTTTCAAATTCTCAGACAAAATAATTGTTGATCCCATATGTTCTACTCTGTCAATAGCTTCCAGTTTCACAATCTCTTGGTTTTCTAAATGCAACATTTTGTTGTTGAAGATGGCACATTCTGCAAGAGTTGGCATCAAACATATTCCAGATTTCTTCTCAGTAATTTTCTGAAAAATATTCTCAGGCACAACATCTTGTTCTGGATATAAATTTGACAGTAATCGTGCATGTAAAGCTTCTTTCCCATGCTCGGTCACTTTTCCAATTCTAACATCTTGTAGAATATTCTTGTAAACTTCATCCTTCGCCTGACGCATATTTTCATGCAGTTCAGCATAATTGAAGTTTAACCATATATTGACGTTGCCAATGCTCCCTAGGCACTTCCTGGTATCTTCATGCGTGAGCATTTTGAACACAGGTTGTCCTTTCACTGGTGTCAGCTGCAGAAGATCTCCGAAAACAATGATGTGTTTGCCACCAAATAACACATCATACTCTGTTTTGAGAACTTCTTGCATTCTCAAATGCACAAAGGCAAGCATGACATTGGAAACCATGCTTACTTCGTCAATGATAAGAAGTTTCATTTTCCTCAAGACTCTTGAAACTTCACAACAAGCATCTCCAGATAGCTTGTGATATTGTAATTTGTTGTCATGCTCCACTGGCAGCATCAGTAAACGATGTAAAGTAATCCCTTTAATGTTATGTGCTGCCAGCCCAGTTGGAGCGGTAACAACACAAGACAGCGGTGATTCAGTCCTTTTCTGCAGATAAGATGCAATTGCTTTAATCAGAAAACTTTTTCCAGTTCCCGCTTCTCCACTCACGTACAGTCGGACAGGCTTCAACCACGTACATGAGCACTCTTTCTTCTCATGACTTAATCCATGATCAATTTGCTTGGTAACTTCGTCATATATTTTCCTCTGCTCAATGTTGAGTTGTCTTTCCAAGTCTTCTAAGTTAACCGCATCCTCCTGAGCATGTGCCATGGCTCTTTCCACTTCATTCATGGCAGTGGCAGCTTCATTTTCGATAACAGGCCCTCCTAGTGGATCCTGACTCAATGAAACAGAACTCTGACTGTCCTGAGAACTGTCTCTGGCAATCTCGGCTGCAATCGTTGCTTCCTGCTCGATTTCCGCATTCAACATTTCTACATATTTGGGAAAAGCAGGACATTCTATGGTCTCCTTGGCGGCAGTGAAAGAGTCTTCGTAACAGAGGAAATCTCCAAGCAGTTCCTCTTCTGCACGCCAAGGCTTGAAAAGTTGCAAAAGTGCTAAATAGAAAAACTCCTTTTTTTCAGGAGATTCGCCACTCAATTTTCGATGGTTTACCAAGTGGCATTTTCTTTGCTTGACCAGACATCCCTCACTTCCAATTACAGCATACACTCCTTTCTCAGTATCTTCTTTGATGTTCCTCTTGAATATGTAATTTTGTAGAACCTCATACAGACAAACATTCTCGAGGTGACTGCTTCGATTTGGATAATATGTATCCAACATGTTGGTCTTCAAAATGTCGGTACTGTTTGGCTCCTTTTCCGCCAAATACTCAATTTCCCGCACAGGTTTCAGAACTCGATTACGCGTTGCAGCAAGACCAAGACTCGCCCAAACGATACTCCTAGATTTGGCATAGAGACTTGCTGAAGACAACCGGTCAGAACATTCGTAAGCTCCGATTTCTCGATGCGACAACATCTTCAGACTGAAACTGTACAACTTCTTACTGAGGCTCTTTTCATGGGAAATGTCCTCCCACATATCCTTCAATTCTGTCTTTTCTCTTTTGGTGATGTAAGATGTCACATACCGAGCCACAGCCATACAGTTATCAGCCACAAACTGTATATCCATGTTAGCATTCCACATGGACAAAATCACTGGGTTGTAGTCGTTGATGTACTTGGACTCTTCGTTCCTCTTCAAATTGTATGTGTTTTTAGGTGATTTCTTCATCACATTATGTCGCAGCGAAGACATCAAACTGTTTACTCTTCCTTTAGAAATCACCGGTCGTGGAAAGCCGAAATGACATTTGGTGTAGAACTTGTCCTTGTTTCGGAATTTACGACGACAGTACTTTCCACAACGATGGCTTTGGAAACGTAGAACTTTTTCTCTTAGGCTTTTCTTCTCCTTTGCGTTTGGAACAGCACACGTAGAATACTGTTGTATGAAACTCATCACTGAGTCTTCTGGATCTGTTCCAAATTTAGGTGCATCCTTGATCCACAGCAGCATATGTATATGAGGAGCACCTCTTGCTTGGTACTCCTTTCTCCAGAAGAAATCCAACACCTCTCCAAGAGGTGGATTCTTCTTATTCATGATGAAAGACATCCTAGCTTCAAATCTATGATTGAAGTACCTGCATACATTGACTGGATCCAAAGAGCACAGTTCTCCGGGTGTCTTGAATTCGATGTTTTCAATGTTTCCATTTGCCTCTCGTAGAAATTCAAGTAAGTCTTCCCAGCCATACTCGGCACAGCTCAGAGTGAGGAACCATGTGGGAGTTCCTAAGTTCCTCAGCATACATTTTAAATCACCATGACGACGGTACCAGTACTCATTAGTACCACGCTGACACGCCATGAGATTAATCAGGTGACAATCCAAAATACTGTCTTGGATATTGACTTTATCTATAAAGTCACTTGCCGAGATGTTTTGCATGTGTATACCACTTTTCAAGATGTGGTTCACTGCATATGACAGTCCAGACAGATCGCTTTCAAACAGGAGATGAAACAAATCGGGAATACATTGTCGAAACCTAGCATCTCCTGCATACAATCGCAAAGTCCGGTATTCAGAAGCAGGAATTTGATGAGGTCGCTCATCATATCTTCCTCCCTGACCTGTTGGAAAAAGCTGTGGGAAACACCGAGCTTCCAAACTTTCCTCCCAAACACTAATGGGACTCCCTTTGGCTTGTTTCATTTGAAACAACTCAATAGCATTCCCCATGACTTCCTTGGAATGCAAAGGATGAACACTATAATGTTCATATATTTCTTCACTAGTAGAGGGTTCTACTTTCTCAATTTGACCAGCACACAAATCGCTATCCTCTTCCTCACTTACTTCCTCTTCTGCAACATATACATTCTTATAGTACTTATTATTTTTTTTCAAATACAATGTTGCCTTTTTGACTTTCCTAACATCCACTAAATCTTGCCATATTTTCTTATTCTTTGTCGGAACCCCATTAACTAAGATAACCAGAGGTTCCTCTTCCACTTTTTCTACTCCAATTGTGTTAATGTTTTTCTTCAAATCTAGAGGCAAATAAACAACTCTTCCCTTTAATCCTCTCTGTAAATCTGATGGAGGCAATTTCCCTGTCTTTGGCTCCATTCTTACAATAGCCTGAAAGGGATGGATACTTTGAATCAAAATAGATTCATAAGTATTTAAATCCTTCAATTCAGAAGGAATCTCAACCAATTCCAGATTATTATGAACTGCTCTAGCAGGCATCTGGTTTTGATTTAATTTGTTACAACAATAAGTACAGACACGTTGATCCGATCCCAAATCAAAACAATTTTCTACCATCAAGTATGTTGTGAAATCCTTCCATTCACTATTATTTTCCCTTTCACTTTTTGCATATAAATCCACTAACTTAGTCTGATTCTTATAATAAGTGCGTCGACAACACACACAAGTGAAATTAGGCCTCTCACTTGATTTCACCTGAAACGTCGCAATTTCCCTCTGAAAATTATCTGTACTGGAAACCTGTACACTATCTTCCACATTACCCTCTTCTTCTTGGTCAATTTCAACATTCTCCTCCTTACTTCCAAAGTAACAAAACTCAATTTCTTCACAAATATTCTTCACATCTATTTCAGAACCATGCAAAAGAGCAGTGCATAATTGTTTAAGAATAATTGCTGGACTCTTAGCATAATACAACATTCTAACTAATTTCCTCACTTTATTATGATGCACTGCTAGCATCCTGAAATGATGAAAAACACTCTGGCATACTCTCCTGGAAAGACAAGCCAGTGAATGACCATGCAAACCTGTCACTTCTCTCACTCTGCAAGGATCTAATTCTTGCAACAACTTCATTTTCTACTTCAAACTTTTCTTATTAAATGTCCGTACAAAATCACAAAGCAAATTGATGGAATCCTGTCGCACACTGCAAATACTACTACACTTCCAGGTGTACACAGGACCCTTAGGACGTCTTCCTAAAACCTCATTACCTAACACCTCTTCTGTCTCTGTTGTCACAAGTTTTTCTTTTTCAACCGGACAACCATCTTTCACTTCATAAGCTCGACCACTGGTGTCAACTGCATGCACCAAATCATTATCCTGGAAATAACTCTCCTCATTAAAAAATGCCTCACAACTTGAACTATGCATCCATTCTCCGGAAAAAACTTCACAAAAATTACTACGATTAACTATTCTCTTCCATCTACTATTTCTTTTGAAATCCTAAATTGCCTTGTTTAGCTTCCTAATTCTATTGATTATCAAAATAAATAACTTACGTTTAATTTCAAATGCCTGATCAATAACTTTCTCAACTTTTTTTTTCTCTTAAAAAAACCACTTTCTCTTGACCTTTCTTAATATTTTTTAACAAATTTCCAATTATCCTGTTGCGGAACATTCGTTTACGAATGTCCCTAAACTGTTGTTTCCTTCTACTATCATGCACAGAGTTATCTCTTGCTCTAGCAGTAACATTTTTCATTGGCCTTTCCTTTCCGTTTAAATTGCTTCTCTTTTTCTGGACTGAAACATTTTCTCTAGTAATACTTTTTTTACTACAAATATTACTTATGAATGATTTCGTGGTCTTACCCGGTGCTTTCTTGGTGACTTGACTACTTTTTTTTGTAGAGGACTGCTGCATTATTTTATTGAAGACACTAGACATAACCTGTTTTTGAAGGTGTGTTTAATTTTAAATGAAACGGTTTACATTTTTACTTTTCATTTATTATAAATTTTAAAAATAAATGTTTATAGTTCCATAGGCTCAAGCACGTCAGCTTCCCACCCTATGTCATACAATTCTGACAAATCGGCATCCTCATCATGTTCTTCATCATCCTCAGAATTTAAATCATCCAAGGGATCTACTTCCACTGACGTTTCAATTACAAGTTCAATGATAATGTCATAATCAACTGATTGCTGATTGTCACTCATGGTTGATGTTGTCGTTATCTTTAACCACTTGGATGCTAAGCCGATTTGTTTTTGTACATGTAAATTCCATTGAAATCAATGGAAACTCCATGACGAGTTACCCTTGTCATTAGCACTGAAGTCTACATGTGTTGGGTGCAAACACTTGTAGTATCCTTATGCGTGACACCCCGTAGTGCGGGATGCGGCGCCGACAGAGTTAGTAGGCTCAATGGCAGTTCCGGGTGCACCCCGGAACACAAGTGTTTGCACCCAACACATGTAGACTAGAAGTCTAGACGGAATTAGCGATTGGATGCCCACTTTAACAAGTGTCACTATTAAACAAAGCTACTTTGGTTACTCGTTGGGAACCTTTTAATTCTTAGACCAAGAACTCATTGTGTACTAAGAGGAACCCGGTCTCGAGCAGGGCCGGGACGGAATTATCACCGGCACTGCGACCTTTGGTCCTACACAGACCATCTACAGCCCTGATGAGTCGCGGGAAAAGGTGTTTCCTGGCGACGAAACACGTGTCGGCTGGCATTGTTTGAAGAATAAAAGAGGAGCCGGAACATTGGTGTCCCCATTTTTTGAATACTGAAAATGAACTTTTATTTCCTCTGATAAAACCGAACTTTAATGTCCATCGTGACATCTGATTTGCTCTAACC
Organism: Lissotriton helveticus; assembly: GCF_964261635.1. Taxonomy (NCBI): domain Eukaryota; kingdom Metazoa; phylum Chordata; class Amphibia; order Caudata; family Salamandridae; genus Lissotriton; species Lissotriton helveticus. The sequence goes on along the minus strand of NC_136059.1, from coordinate 1,993,484,701 downwards.
CTCATTATAAGTGTGCAGTGGGTCCTGTTTTGATTGTTCACGTTGTGTCAATTGACACAACTTTGAGAGGTCTAGGGTCTTACCTCTAACCCATTCGCACCTTTGCTTCAACATAGCTACTGCGTATTACCAATGAGCTGTGCGCCCAGTATTTCCCTCATCTGCTAAATACCCTGTCCTATATTGAAACCTATCTTGCAACATGGTGCATCTTTTACCCAAAAGTGACCCACAGCGGCGCAAAAGAGGCGCACGGCCATCATATGCATTTGAGTGACGCATTTCTGGGTCACTTTTAACCTGGCTATGTTAGTCAAAGAATTAAAATCTAAATTTGCCAAGCACAGATGGGGGCATATTTACAAGGACCTTGCTCCACGGGGAAAGGTCTTAAGTTAAAATGGGAAAAATAAAATCAGAGAGACTCAAATGCCTTATAAATATGCCCCAAGCAACCTATGAAGCTCTAGCAGTACATTTCAAGAAACCTAATATTTTTCAAAAAACGATTTTAAACACATCAACAAAATCAATGATATACCTACATTCAAGGGGAAATGACTTAAAATGGCCTAAGACACATGAAAGCGTTTTTTTAAGGCCCTTGCACCATTTCTGGGTCACTTTTAACATGGCTATGTTAGTCAAAGAATCAAAATCTAAATTTGCCAAGCACAGATGGGGGCATATTTACAAGGACCTTGCTCCACGGGGAAAGGTCTTAAATTAAAATGGGAAAAATAACATCAAAGAGACTCAAATGCCTTATAAATATGCCCCAAGCAACCTATGAAGCTCTAGCAGTACATTTCAAGAAACCTAACATTTTTCAAAAAACGATTTTAAACACATCAACAAAATCAATGATATACCTACATTCAAGGGGAAATGACTTACAATGCCCTAAGACACATGAAAGCGTTTTTTTAAGGCCCTTGCACCATTTCTGGGTCACTTTTAACATGGCTATGTTAGTCAAAGAATTAAAATCTAAATTTGCCAAGCACAGATGGGGGCATATTTACAAGGACCTTGCTCCACGGGGAAAGGTCTTAAATTAAAATGGGAAAAATAACATCAGAGAGACTCAAATGCCTTATAAATATGCCCCAAGCAACCTATGAAGCACTAGCAGTACATATCAAGAAACCTAATATTTTTCAAAAAACGATTTTAAACACATCATATAAATCAATTTTATACCTACATTCATCGGGACATGACTTACAATGCCCTAAGACACATGAAAGCGTTTTTTTAAGGGTCACTTTTAACATGGCTATGTAACTCAAAGAAACAAAATCTATTTGTAAAACACTTGACACAAAGCAACATTTTAAATACACAACTTTCTTCATAATTTTCTCCCTAAACCATACTATTCTCTATCTAAATTAAATGAATCTTTTCTCACCTTAGCAAATACTTTATGAGTTTCAAAACAGTCTCAGAAACACACCAAATTGTCTTTAGCAGAGCAAAAGGTATGCACTCCAGAGTCTGCAGCTATGAAAAGCACAGAAATGCTGTAACCCATCACACATATCTCTCATGTCACCCAATCAAAACTCTTCCCTCACTTTTTTCAAATCAACACCCTTCCCCCCTCTGGCCTTTCTGCCTTTTTTGCATAGCAACCACCTCCTGAAAGACCTCTGATGTTTGCAAGTTCACACAACAATGTTTCAATTGAACTCTGAACTCTCAGTGCACCTGCGTATCCAGTGCAATCTTTCATTAAATGATTTTTTCTTGACCATTCAAATTACATCTTTCAAAGAACACATCCATGCACCCTAACTTTCTGTTTTCAGCAATCAAAATCCACCAATCACTGCTACTGCTTCCTTAACACAGAAACTCCACATTTTTTTTCATTTTAAACTCTTATTTTTCCAACTGCCATTTCATTGCCACACTTCATCTGACTGCAGCAGAACCTTCTCTCACCGTGTTTTCTGTCTGGATTGTTGGACATAGTTACATCTACTGGGCTCAAAGGTATGCTGAGAACAGAAATTTACCTAACCTCAATTTACAAGATGTGGAAATTAAGTGGTTTGGCCACAGAGGATTAAAATGTCACCAATTGATACCATTGGTGAAAACCTTTATGCATTTGCCTAAACCTGACCTGTTAATTTTGCACTGTGGAGGTAATGACTTTGGCACTTTGACTGGTGTAGGTCTGGAAATGCTTTTAAAGGACACCTTTGAGCAATTGATGGCACTTTTTCCTCAAACTGCCTTGGTATATTCAAATATATGCCAAAGACAGAAATGGAGGTGGTCGAACCAATTTTGTCCACAAATTGAGAAATCGAGGACGCATGTAAACAAATCTGTTTCAGCTTACATGAGAGACCATGGAATGGGCTCCATGTACAACAATAACTTGCGTTACTACATGCAAGATATCTACAGAGGAGATGGAGTTCACTTCTCAGATGAAGGGAACAGAGTTTTCATTCTGAATTTAAGACTCTGCATTGGTACCTACTTATAAGTACCTAAATGTACCATAAACCCAAAAGCTCTTCTCAGAGCTACCCTACATCTGATCACTCACAATGATTATTTTACTCTAACTTTTTTCACTAATTTTCAACAAAGTACGCTCCCCTGAGCGCTACCCGGTACGCGAACCGGAAGCTAACCGCGCGAAATGTAAAATTTTTTTTTTTTTTCACACATATGGGCCTCCTCAGCCACCCTCAGAAAACAAACCTAGGGGGTTAAAATACGTCTACCATGCCCCCTTCTACCCATTCTGAACATTGTTTGCCCTCCATCTTGTATTTTAATTTGACCGAAACACAAAATGGTGGACTCCCGTAACGCTGCAGGTTCGCGTACCGGGGCGCTCACCGGGAAGCGCTCCATTAAAAAAGGTGGGAAAGAAGTTTACAGAAAAACCACTGGAGACAATTTCAGCAAATATAGATTAGCTCATACTACATACCAATCCCTACCATTTTCACAAATTTGGTTGGAATTCCATTTAGCCATTTAGCCTGTAGACCTCTCTAAATACCCTGAGGTAAATTACTTCACAAAACACATCTGAAGTGTTGGAATTGACAACCAATTAAAATGTTACTTTCATTTTCTATTTTTTTTACCTGACATTTGATTGGTTATGTACCCGAATATATATAAAGGAAGAGAAGGAAACACAGCCATTTTGACTACTACTTCCTGGTGTACATTTCAATAGGATTTTCATTAATAACTTCAACTTCTTTTTAAAGGTAAGTTGTTATTTTAAAAACTGAAGTATATTGTGCACTTTAAGTTAATATGGTAAACTTTTTCTGTTAGTTATATACTATCCCTCTGTAGTACTTATAAATTTAGATAGACTTCTCTGTTATAGTTATGGATGGAGTTAGGCTTCTCTTGTATAATTGTGAATTTACTTACATTAAATCACATACACTTTTTTATATTCCTACTTCCACTCTGATACTATACACTGCCCAAAGATAAATTCACTGTTAAAAACTGCCTATCTAAAATTAATCCCAACAGTGCCCTACCTCTACTAATATATATTTTTTTTATGCAAATTTCAGGCAAAATGGAAGGCGAACAAAAAATTTCATTTGAGATTGTCCTTCCAGAGTCCAACCAAGAAATCATTGATCCAAATGAGATTGAATTTATGGATGAAACTTGGGATCAGTAGATGCCCTCCTTGAAAATGAGGACATTTTACACACTCAAACATTACAAGCTATGTTCAATGAAAATAACGACATTTCAGACTGTGAAATGTTAGACATTTTATTAAATTTTGAAACACAATCACAATAATAAATAATTGCTTAAAAAATAAAGAAATAAAAAAAATCAACAAAACAAACAATCAATTAACATACAATATTTGAAAAGTCTATCATTCTTTTTTCCTTATAGTACGCTCCCCAGACCGCTTCCCGGTTCGCGAACCGGGCGCTACCCATGCAAAAAAAACAAATTTTTTTTATTTTTTTTTTGCCCCGTGGGGCCCTTTTAAAGCCTCCACATCAAACCTAGGGGTCAGGGAGGATCTACTATGCCCCCTTATGGTCATTTCCCCCTTTGTTTTGGCCTCCTCTTGTCTCTCGATCCTACCGAGAGACAAGATGGCGGCCGCTCCGGACTGTTTAGAATGTTGACAGACACCGGAGAGCCAATCAGCTTCGCTTCGCGAAGTTCCGTTATGCGTCAAGTACGCGAACCGGAGCGCTACCCGGGACGCTGTCACAGATATATATCTTTTTTTGAACGTTAATTTCTCAAAATCCACGGGAGCACATATATTGAGACCTAGCAAAGGCACATCGGGCTAACAGTCCCTACAATTTTGCCAAGTTTCGTGCAAATCCATTCAGTCGTTCGGGCTAAAAGTGAGGCCAACCGCCCTATGGAAATTAACATTGGAAAAACGCGTTTTGGGACCCCCCTTTTTTCTCGGCCCCCCCTTGACGAACCCCCCCCAAATTTTCAGGGGCTGCTCAGAAACAAAATGTTCCATTTTCCTGAAAATTTCATATATATATACCTACTGGCGACCGCCAGTAGGTAATACATATATATATATATATATATATATATATGTATATATATATATATAATTCACAGTTTGCGTCTGTCCACCACAGCATTCAGCAGAGGGCAAATCGTCAGGCCACTTCATCCATTTTTCTTCCACAATGACACAATTTTCCTGATTACATGTTCACATCCGCTTTAAAATGAGTGTGCTTCATTATCAGGGCTGGTGGGCCAATACTTTTCCAGTGTCTATTATTTATCAAACCCTGATCTATGTAAACAAATAAGATAATATGAGTATATACTACTTTTTTGATAAACATGGTCCAAAATATGAACTGTATTCATGCCTGTTCCTTCCATTGTTGAAAAGATAGGATAAAGGTAGTTCGGTGTATTTTTAGTGGACAAGTGTGTAATATTTAAATAAGATATATGTACATAGGGATAGAATATGGATAGTATGAATCTCAGCTGATATGAAAAGAGCGGCATAAATATAATTTACAAAAATATGACTCCCATTTGTAAATATTTTCTATTATTAACTTCAGTAGGGCAAAATTTTTGTCAGATGATATTTAGGCCACTATATTGTAGCTCAGTACTGCATCTAATTGTGTGAAATTGTAGCCTTAATAGCCTGATATTTGTAATAATTGTAATCACACATTCCCCCTTCACAGTTCTCACTACAATAGTGCAAATTAAAACAGTGCTTCACAGATTTCCACTATTGTATCAGTTGAAAACTAATAATTGTCTCCTTTTTTCCTTTCCCAGTGCCTGGTCCCTTCTTTCCTTTTTCTTTGTACAACCTTCCCCAGGGCCGGACTGGCTACCAGGCATTTTGGTGTGCTGCCGAGCTGGGGGCTCATTTCGTTGATGGGGAGCTGAGTGTGCTGAACAAAGTTCGTTTTGCTTTTTTTATTTCAAAGGGCATGCAGGTTCCCATCAACGAAATCAGGCGCCACAGCAGAGAAATTAGCCCCCAGCTTAACAGCACACAAAAACGCCCGGTAGCCAGTCCGGCCCTGACCTTCCCAAGTTAAACCGTGAACTTCAGGTCTATTGAGTAGGCGTAATGGGAGGAGGCACGAGACACGGAAAACACAGAATGTTAAACAGACCGTTAGAGTGAAAGAGGTGAAGTCAAGCTAGATCGGAAGTATAGATATGTATGATTAAGAAGTAGAAAGAGAAGGAACTATTTTTAGAAAGAAAGTCAGTGAGGTAGGGTAGGTTTTAGAGTGAGGGGGCGAGGGGCAGAGAGCCAGACGCAGGGAAAAGGAAATGTAGCAATAGAGAGATTGTTGTGGTAATCAGAGGTGTGAGGTAGTGGGATGGTAAGCTTGTGAAAAGGCCCAGGCCCATAAGTTCTGGACCTATTCTAAAATCACAATTTGATTGTCCTTTTTAGCAGCATGTAAGCGTAGAGGGGAGTAGGTCATTACCAATGCCAATCAGTTCAAAAGGAAATTCTCTGGAAACATAGTAACCACAGACAACTAAATTTATTACAAAGCAAACAACAACTGGCCATAAAGACACCTCAAAACGAGACAATAGAAAAATGCATTGGAATCAGCATAAAGCCAAACCTACATATCAAGGCTAAGCGGTGCAGCATAAACAGAACTATTAATTCAAGAAGCAGAATGCAGAGGATCAGTAAGAATGAGTCTACCTTTCCTTGCATCGAGGGGTGTTGAATATAAAGCATTAATCTATCCATACACTAACGCTAAAATGACATCCCTATCTTTGCATCTTCAGGGACAAGAGATAAAAAGGTGTCAGCATGCGGATGATCAATGGGTCAGAGAGCATAAAGCAATTTAGATAGAGCTTGTTTTAAGATTCTCTCTCCTTGAAGGCAGAAGGAGAAGTGGGCCCTTTCCCTACTTCCAACATTGCATTATTAGAGGTGTCTTTCCCAAGAGTCTTTGCGGGTCACGCCTCTGCCCTGGGTATCATCCTAAAGCCCATTTTCCATGGGACTGTGGTGTTATTCCTCTCATCACTTCTGTCCTTGGTTCCCTAGCCTTTTCCTGTGGAAAGGGCAACGGTCTTACATTATCGATTCTGACCGAGCAATGTAACTTTTACTCTCCTTGCCTGACTAATAAAACAAAGAAATTATCTCAGCTAACAAGAGTGCTTCTTTCACCTGCAACACAAAACGTGAGGAAGAAAAATTTTTACAGCACACATGAAATTTAACTTGTTAATTCTAAAGTGAGAGCTTCCTGGGAAAATGTGTTTCAGGCCTACAAGATTCGGCTAACATAAAGAAATTGCATGTGAGCTTTACGAAATTGCATAGTAACTAGGCACATTTAATTAATACATTTACCTACATGTAAAAGGACACAATTAATAAGGATTTTAGTACATGAATGGATGCCAAGACCACAACATGAGCTCTCTAAGTTAATATTTTCTGCTAATTTCATTCACTTTCTACATTAATTATCTGTGTTACTTTAAAATGGCCTGAACACATAACGTTTCATGTTACTACATTTCGAAATTCTAATACTTCACATTGATACAACAAAGATTATATATGGGTGCACTCTACACATGTGATTATAATGCACCCCTACAAATAAGTTGCGGTTTCAGCTACATCACTAGTAATAGAGGTAAATGTAGATAGGTAGAGAGGTGAAGTAGTTGAGGAAGAATGGAGAGCAGCAAAGTGATGATGAGACAGAGAGATGGACAAAATGGGAAGTGAGTTGTAGGTAGACTGGTTTTGCAAAGAAAGTAGTGATGAGAAGAGAAATTTAAGGAGAGAGGGTGAAGAGTTGGAAACAAAATGCAGTGTAAAAATAGCAGGTGAAGCAGAACGACAGGGATAATGCTTAACAGGGACACAAGAGAGAAGAAGAATGGTTGATAGAGAAGGAAAGGGTGAGGTAGAGAAAGCGTAGTGAAGTAGATTCTGAAGGAGAGGTAGATGTGAGGTAGAGGGACGTATAAAGAGTGAAAGGCAGAGAGAAATTAGAGATTGATAATATATAATACATAGAGAAAAAGAGGTACAGATACATAAAGTGGTAGCAGGAAAAGAATAAAGTTGTGAGAGAAGTAAAGGAGCAAATGAACGTGAGGTAAATTGAGAGTACTGATATATAATAAGAGTAACAGAGTTCTGGAAGAGATGTGAGGTAGAGAATTGAGCAAGAGACAGTGCTTTAAATGAGCAGGTACTGTCAGGAACTGAATACCTGCACTTCTTCGATACTAAAAGGTGCTTATAATGGGAGCAAACTAACAATTTGCAGCAGCACATAGGTGAGAGGTATAAACTGGTAAGGTAGAGTGAGGACTTAGAGAGCGGCAAGAGGGAGGCAGACAGAGCTATAGTAAAGCGAGATGAAGAAAGAGGGAGCAACAGAAAGGCATGAGGCAGTGGTGCTGGAACAATTTTCTGAGTTAGGGTGCTGCCATTAATGTTAGATCACTGAAGTCATAGGTAATGTGAAAAATTCAAGTGTCACACAAAAGTGTAGCAAATGTGCCATGCCCATTCAGCAGGAAAGTGCTAAGGGGTTGTGTAGCTGGGGGTGCATTTGGTGCACTTGTGAGGTAGTGCACTGTCATTACAGACAGCACATTGTCCATTGATGCGGTCACTAAATTAGCATAGACATACAGTTTACAGGTAAAATGACCTCGCAAAAAAAAAATGCGTGACAATCCAGGTTCAGGTAATATTTACTACTTGCGCATCATCAGGAAAAGTGCCTTGATTTTTTTAAACTATTAGAATCTTTGTTTCTATCACATTTCAAAATTATAGGAATTGTTCGTTATTTGTGTTTTCCTAATTGCTGAAATATGTGTTTAGTTAATTTCCCATTATTTAAATGTTGTGTGTTCGAAAAAAAAACAAATCCTACAGACATTCTTTTCACCTCCACCCCAGCAAGATTGCCATGTAGGCTGTAGCCTGTAGGTCACTTTTATAAAATCCTCTCACTTCGCCATCAGAGAAATAAAAGTGCTCTCCAGTTTCGAATCAGTCGCAGTTTGTCAGAAGATACAGCCTGATGTTTGACCTAGCAGCAAATGTGACCAGGTAAACACATTTGAAAGCATCTTTATTGCTTATTGCTCATTCACCTACTGAACCCCGGCATAATTATTTAACGAGGTTCAACCCCCCGTCCCCCCCCCCCACCCACCCATTTTCCAGCGTTTATGAGATGAAGTAAAGAGAGGGCTAAAGTTGAGAGAGAAGTGAGGTTAATGGAGGAGAAATAAAGGGAGGGGAGATGGAAACAAGAGTGAGATGCAGGAAGAGGAGGTTCGGAGGGTAGGAGAGAGCTGGCGGAAAAACGGAGTAGAGATGTAGAGGCGGGCAAAGAATTGTAGAGTGTCCAGATCAATTTACTAGGGAGCTTTGGAAGGTGAGAGTCATCATGGTCTTGGACTGCCGGCCACCTCCCCCCTTGAAACACCGACTGAATTACCCAATTCAACCAGTCAACACATGGGGGTCTTTGGAAGTCAAGGGGGGGTATGGGGCCCCCCCCCCTGGCCGTATTTATTAAAATATAAAAACAAATCAAAAATTTTAATCAAATAAACATTTCTGACAATTATTAAAATGCACACTTTTCAGAATATTAGATTGACATCCGTTTCGACATGGTATGATGGGCTAACCTTAACAAATAGCTAATACAGCGTGTCTCCTAACGTAATCTAATCATCCTGAAAATTAAACTGCATTCTAATATTTTAATACTTTTAATAACTTTAATAAAGTCCTACGGCAAGGTCGCCAACCGGTGTCAGATCCTTTTACAGCTGCGCTCTCACGTTGAAGATGCGCATGCGCAACCCAGGGCACGTTACACCCACGTGCGCTCCCCGAACTCCATTTAACCATAACAGGAGGGCCCAGACACTCGCGCACCTTAGTGACGTCATAGTGTTGTGAGGGGTGGCTACCAGCCTGAGGAAAGCGTAGACTCCCTCCCCCGCACCCTTTAAATTAATGGAGATCATATCCTGCCCCTGAAGTTCTGAGAGAGACCAAATGGCCCCTCCCGCGGGCGGCCCCTTTCGTGAATGGGTCCGCCCCCCCCGTAAGGACCTTAAAATGCTGCTCACCGATTAATGACCTTACCGCCAGACACACACAATAAATACGACATTGCTATTCTAAAAGGAAAAAAAGGCCTAAGGATAAAATTGTTAACACACAGCAAAGTACAAACATCTACATATATAGTTACTCCTGTAAGCGGGAAAAAAGGGCCTAAGGAAAGAATTAGTTAAATATCACGACACTGCACCACAAGTTTAAATTCTGTTCTACCTTCCAGTACACAGGAAATTCAAGGCCTACTGGATCAAGCCCCCCTTAAATCTATGTTCCGGCACGTTGACAAACCTGATACTCACCAATTGCCAAACCCCAAGGTCTGCTAAAAAGGGATGGAGGGTGGGGAAAATTAAACGGCCCCACGGTGGGGCGAGGAGCAAGCCTGGGAGCGCGGGCACAAAGAGGCCGCTTCCCGCGCTCCCCAGGCTTTTAACCCTTTCGCCGCCGCGGCCCCCCGCCCCCTCGCCCCGGAAGCACACCAGTACTTCCGGGGCGAGGGGGCGGGGAAAGCGGCCCCGAAAGGGACGGGGTGTGGGAGGGACCGGGCCCCGCCATGCTTGCGTGGGGGCCTATTGGCCCCCCCTTGTATCATGGTCTTGGACTGCCGGCCACCTCCCCCCTTGAAACACCGACTGAATTACCCAATTCAACCAGTCAACACATGGGGGTCTTTGGAAGTCAAGGGGGGGTACGGGGCCCCCCCCTGGCCGTATTTATTAAAATATAAAAACAAATCAAAAATTTTAATCAAATAAACATTTCTGACAATTATTAAAATGCACACTTTTCAGAATATTAGATTGACATCCGTTTCGACATGGTATGATGGGCTAACCTTAACAAATAGCTAATACAGCGTGTCTCCTAACGTAATCTAATCATCCTGAAAATTAAACTGCATTCTAATATTTTAATACTTTTAATACCTTTAATAAAGTCCTACGGCAAGGTCGCCAACCGGTGTCAGATCCTTTTACAGCTGCGCTCTCACGTTGAAGATGCGCATGCGCAACCCAGGGCACGTTACACCCACGTGCGCTCCCCGAACTCCATTTAACCATAACAGGAGGGCCCAGACACTCGCGCACCTTAGTGACGTCATAGTGTTGTGAGGGGTGGCTACCAGCCTGAGGAAAGCGTAGACTCCCTCCCCCGCACCCTTTAAATTAATGGAGATCATATCCTGCCCCTGAAGTTCTGAGAGAGACCAAATGGCCCCTCCCGCGGGCGGCCCCTTTCGTGAATGGGTCCGCCCCCCCCGTAAGGACCTTAAAATGCTGCTCACCGATTAATGACCTTACCGCCACAGGCCAGGTAGTTAACCGACTATCTGGCCCCCCCCCCAGAACACCCCCCTTCTAGTAAGGTCATTCTCTTCCTGCAAAAACTTCCACCCATGCCAGGATGTTTCTTATAAAAAGGGCATTCCCCTCCTCTGTTAAGTGAACCCCATCCCGCAGGTAGAAGTGCTCCCCCCAAATGCACCCGTGAGGGATGGTCTGTAAGACCGGAGTCCTAAATAACCTGTCCAGCTTGTTGTTGACCCTCTTTAACGAGCTGTTCAACGCGCTGACTGAGTTTCCCCCCCTCCATTGCATCCTTGGTATCAGTTGTGACCATACTACAACACTACCTGGTAACCGCTTTGCTAGCCAACCCGCTGCAGATATAATTTCTTCCAGGAGGACCCTTCTGCCCAGACCTGCCAGATCATTCCCCCCTAAGTGAAGTATTACCGCCGAGGGTGGTGTAGTATGTCGCGCTAGTAAGTCCGACATATAGTCCCTGAACTGATTGAGGCGGAGCCCCCCCCTGCCATGGAAGGAGACCCTGCACCCCCTACTTTCCACCCTTTGTTTGCCTGAACCTGCAAGAAAAATTTTGTTAGCATGTTTGACATATGAATGCCCCACTACCCAAATGACTACGGTCTTCTGTCTGTCCTCCTGGTTCCTCCATGCTGTAGTAAAGTTGCCTTGATGATCCATGGGTAGTTTCCGTCCTGCGTCACAGGCCCGTGAAACTGTAAATAACCAGAAAACAGCAGGTATTAGCAATACTCCACATGGCGGCAGCTCTCACAACATGTGCAACCGCATGTAGCGTTTATAAGCGCTTGAGGACCATCTCCCAATTCTTTGCACACTATTTGTGGTCAAACCCCTAGCTGTTGCTTCTGTGGCTGCCCCTATCCGGAAGGAGTGTGTCCCAAACTCTTTGTGATTATAACCAGCTTTTGCCATGCTCATGGCTAATACCCTCTGGAACTGAAACCTGGTAAGAGGAGTCCCATCCCCATGCATTAGCAGTGACCCCACACACTCCTGTGCCCGCTGTCTTATCAGTTCCTCCACATGTGTCACCGGGCAGCAGGGATTGTTCCTTGCCCGATGTAACGCCAAACTTTGGCCCCTAGCGTCCTGATCAGTTTTAGATTTCCTGATGCTGATCCACATAGTGTCGCCCCTTATGCTGATATCCTGCAGCTGAAGGCCGCCTATCTTATCACCTTTGTTGGCCGCCACGAGTTCACCTACCCTGAATGCCCCATAGAAGGCTAAAGAGAAAGCAGCTTTAAATAGGCCCACCTCAGATGTAGAGCTACATGTGTCCGGCAGCGCGAGGAGAACAGCTGACAGACGTTCAAAGCCTATGGGTTTCCTAGAATCTATGGAGGGGGGCTGCATGCGCCGCCATCCTTTTAATGCCCTCTGGGCCTGGAAGCTGTGTGTAGGGTCCCTGCCCCCTCGTGCCCGTGCGAAAAAGGAGATAGCGGCCTTGTGCCTGTTGGCTGTTGCCACCGTGCGCCCTTCCTTGTGTAGGCTGCCTAAATACCCATTGAAGCTAGCCTCCATAGTCCAACTACTCTCCCAGCCCTGTCCCAGAAAGTGACAGTAAGACCTGAACGCCCCTTCGTATGCCGTCCTGGTCTTGGGTGCTAGGCTGGCTGCCACGAGGTCATGTAGTTGGGGGCACCAATTTGCCAAAGAATCGCCGGGAATTGAGCTGGCGCTGTCTCTGCCTCCGGCAAGTGATCCCTGAACACCTGCATCTTAAAGCGAGAAAGGGCATCAGCTGCATTGTTTAACACCCCTGGGACATGTTTTGCTCTGAAAAGTACATTCCTCGTCATGCAACACAGCACAATCTCTTTGATCAAGCGTAAAATGAGTGGACACCTTGCAGCTTGTTGGTTGATGCATTCAACCACTGACATATTGTCTGACCAGAATATTACCGATCTGTTGGCCAGCTCATCGGACCAGACTTTCAGTGCCACCCAGATTGGGAAGAGCTCGAGGAAACCAATGTTCACCGTCAGCCCGCTCTCCTCCCACCAGGCGGGCCACTTCTGCGCCACCCATCTCTTGCCAAGGATGGCACCAAACCCAACACTGCCCGCCGCATCGGTCCATAAACCAATGTCCTCCGAAGACACCGTGGGTGCACCCCACAGCACTCTTCCATTGAAATCCGCCAGGAATGCCATCCATATCCGCATGTCCTGGCGCACCTCAGCAGACAGCCGTGTCCGGTGATGTTTTTCACGAAGACCCCTCATGGCCTGTGCAATTGAGCGTGAAAATGGGCGAGCCATAGGAATTACTCTCAACGCAAAATTCAACTGTCCCACTGTCTGCTGCAACAGCCCTAAATTCACCTTCTTCGCTTGTAAGCAAAGTCCTAGAGTCTGTTTGAATTTTTGGATCTTTTCTGCTGGTAATCTAAAACACCCCTCAACAGAATCCAGTTCGATGCCTAAAAATTCCAGGCATGTCACTGGTCCCACTGTCTTCCCCTGTGCCAACGGGACCCCGAAAGAGCGCATGAGCACGCAAAATTCCTGCAATGCCGACGCACACTCCCGTGAACCCGCCGGGCCCAGAAAAAGAAAGTCATCCAGGTAGTGCATCACCCACTGGTGACCCGTATGTTGTCTTAATGCCCATTCCAAAAAGGAGCTAAACTGTTCAAAATAAGCACATGAAATTGAGCAACCCATGGGCATACACTTATCCATGTAGTACTTCCCCTTAAAGGAGAAACCCAGCAGGTGCTGGTCCTCTGGGTGAACCGGGAGTAGTCTAAAGGCCGACTCAATGTCTGACTTAGCCATCAGTGTTCCTGCGCCCAAACTCCTCAGCATGCCCGCTGCCTGATCGAAGGACGCATACTTCACAGAGCAAATTGTATCATCAATCGCATCATTCAATGATGTCCCCCTTGGTGCGGATAAGTTGTGGATGAGCCTAAATTCCCCTAGTTCTTTCTTAGGCACCACCCCCAGAGGAGAGCACACAAAATTCTGCGTGGGAATGACGTGAAATGGTCCCGCTACCCTCCCCAAACGCACTTCTTTAGCTATTTTTGTTGACACCACTGTTGGATTGGCAAGGACTGATAGCTGATTCCTACACTGTGGTCTCCCGACATACCCCCCAGCAGGAATTCGAAAACCATGTGTGAAACCCTCTTGTAATAACCTAGCAGACGTGTGATTCGGGTACCTGTTCAACCAGGGGATCAATGCTGACAGCTGAATGGGTGAATGTGCTATTAGAGGGTGGATCTTACTATTCAGGTTTCCTCCTACCCCTGTTTCCTGCACCACTATTTTTATTTCGGCATGTTGTTTCGGGGTGGGAAGGGTGGCCACATACGCTACATGCATGCCTGAACTTACAGGTACCTGGTGCCCTGTTGCATGTCCGCCTATTGAAGTCCCAACATACCCCCTTCGCCCCTCCATTTGCTCTCTGCTTTTGGGCCGTCTCCCCTCCCGGTGCTGATCGAAAGGGCTGTTGAAACGGCTGCTGCGGCCTGGGGAAATAACCTCTACCCGCATTTGTGCTTGTGCTTGCCCCCTGACCCTTCTCGAATTGATTGTGCCATGAGATAGAATCCACCTTGTCCCATGATAAAGTTTTATCAAATTCTTTGGACTTTCTGAAAGCGACATCATATTCCTTCCATACATCCCCTGCATGATTCTCATGGAACATTGTTATCCTACTCTGATAGCAGTTCATGGCTGGTTGCATTCCCTTAAAACGTTCGCCCATTACTGCGCCGAACACTGCAAAAGCCCTCAGCCAGTTGATGAGGTTTTCTTCCACCCTAAACTTGTACAACTTCGCTCTCCATTCACTGGGCAACAACATTTCCTTCTGTGATTTTGCATATTCCCATTCCCTGTTATCTATCAGCAATGAAAACATGTTCACATACTTGTCGGCCCATATCATTTCCTTTACACTCTGTGACACATGCTGTGCTAAGCACTCACCCCTAGAGGGCAATGTTCCTTCGCCCAGCAAAGGCAGGGCAATCTCCTTACCATTCCCATTGTCGTTGGGTAACATTGCTTCCGCGGTCTTGGCACTGCCTCCATCATTCGCTGGACCTGTTTGGGGAGAAACCGGTGCTGGCGGCGTTGCGCCCCTACCACTAGCCAACAATATCTGAGTCAGCAATGTTTGTTGTTCCGTTGTCAGGGCAGTATTGACTGGCAACGCACCCCCCCCTAACCAAGGCAGAATAGCCGCCACCTGAGCAGCCAGGTCTATTGGCACTGGCCCTGGCGCGGGAATGGGCGCCAGTGGTGGCGCGACGGGTGGCACTGGTGCCGCTGCCGGTATTACTGGCACATTTGGTACTGCCACTGGCAACTGGGGCGCCGGAACGGGCACCGGGACCTGCGGTGGCGGGAGTGGGGCAGCAGGGGGTACCTGTGGTGGCAGAATTGGTGCAGCGGGAGGTAGGATGGGAATAACACTCTGTGGCTGCCCCCCCACCCTCTTATTTCTTGCCCGCCTGGGTGGTGTCACAAAGACGCCCCTTGGCTTGGGCGGCACTATCGTCCGCTTGGGACTTCCAGATGGACCGGCCTGGGCATCTACTTTGGCCCCCAGGTCCGCTAAAGCCTTATCCATTTTATCAACCTTCCCCAGTCTCTTATCCATTGCAGACATTCTGCGCATCATTTTTTGTAACATTACACCCACATTTGGATTGACACGCCCCCTTCTTTGAGACATATTTATGAGCACACCGTGCTCCGTACCTGACCCAGTTGACGGTGCCCGAGCTGGGATACGTGGACCAAAGGCCTAGGTTCGTTCACGTCCAATACAGACCGAGATCCTAGTCTTGTTGTCCTGAAATAGAAATTTCATTAGCTTTCCAATTGCGGTAGACTGGGCCACGTCTAGCCTATATATGAGTATAACAACCTTAATTCCAAGGGTTCCTTGAGGCTAGACCTACCACCACCGTCAGACACGTAATCAGATCATAAACATTCAGATCACGTATATACCCATGCAACCTGTATCTTGTAGCTAAGTCACGTCCTTGTATGATAACAGCAAAATGAAAAATGTTTGTCCTGAGTGCCTTGAAAAAGAAATCAAACTTTGTACATACCCTGCCTAACCTATTTAAATCGTAAATACAATACACATATCAGAGCATGTACCTCATTAGCTAGTAAATAAGTGACTAGCTAATAAATACTCAAGTTGTCACCAGTTGCATGCTATGGAGAACCTTTACTGCATAGTCAGCCCCAACAACGTTTACCTCAAAGGCAAGCCTCCTTGCTCTCTCGTGCACCCTCCGCCTTAGCTGTCCCTGTTGTTACATACACATTTCACGCAGAATATGCACCGCCAATTTCGAGCACAGTAGACACTATTATCGTTAATGGTAACTGCTGTTAGCAACAGGGCAGGGAAACAGGCATGCAATCACTCAGGTCGCTAAGCCTTTGGTAACAGTTAAATATCGTGAGCAAACAAGGCAGGCAAACCGGCAGTTAAATATCGTGAGCAAAAACGGCAGGCAAACCGGCAAATCGACAAGAATGCACTCAATAAGGTCGCTAAACCTTCCTTATCATTTCCTTCAAATTCACCAACTAACTTCCACAGCACTTGCACCGCTGTGATGGGTCGTTTACAAACCGGCTTTCCCCGACGTGCGCTAAGCCTTCCTGCCGCTGCCCCCGCCCCGCAAAATACCTCGTGTTCTGCCTCTCCTTCAACGGTCTCCACCGCACGGCTGTGTGACGCCTCTCACTCTTTGTCCCGCGTTCTCCCGCCTTCCAGCAGCAACCGCTCGCCAGCAGCAACGGCTCCAAGATCACCCGACAAGGTCTCCCGCTTCCGATTCGAAAGGCGCCGGTCTGTGCTCTTCAAAACCGAGTCCTCCGCAGCGATCAATTCGCAACGCTCCGATCCAACGCGGCGGTCTGCTGGGCTCCTGGGAAAACTCAGGCGACACAGGAACCTGCAATACCTGCAAAAGAAAGAAGAAAATTAAACGGCCCCACGGTGGGGCGAGGAGCAAGCCTGGGAGCGCGGGCACAAAGAGGCCGCTTCCCGCGCTCCCCAGGCTTTTAACCCTTTCGCCGCCGCGGCCCCCCGCCCCCTCGCCCCGGAAGCACACCAGTACTTCCGGGGCGAGGGGGCGGGGAAAGCGGCCCCGAAAGGGACGGGGTGTGGGAGGGACCGGGCCCCGCCATGCTTGCGTGGGGGCCTATTGGCCCCCCCTTGTATGGAGCAATTGCCGACTTTCTTCATCCCGTAAAACAGCTGAGTTTACTCCCCAATAATTCCAAGTGTGATACCTTTACAACATTCTCTGTTGAAAGGAAAGGTTACATCCAAACGTTCGATATTGCATTTGAATTCGTCAGGGAACAAGTTATAAACTGCCAGGTTTTCCTGGGTGTAAAAAACAGGGCACCGAGTAAGCGTTTAATAACTCTGATCTTGTCATCGCATCCATGCTCACTTCTTTTGCAACAAGAAGAGAACCACACCGGGCTTTTAAAAATATAACATGAAACGAACATTTGTATGACGCATTCCTTAACCCTTAATCAAATCCTGGAGGGTCTCCGAGGCAAGCACTTTCGCGCAGCTGTGCAATGTGAAGTCGGTTCCAGAAGTGATTGAACCTTTTCGACTTTCCTTCACGTCAGCCAATCAAATCCCCGGAGACACCTTGAGCGTTCCATTATTGCGGGTGACGGTGATAAGTTACAGAGATGGTGACGATAATGAAACGACACTTTTGACTGAGCAGGCGTCTCAGCTAGAGCTTGAGCTCTAAGGTGAAAACATTTGCTGTGGAAGAAGTCTGTCAAACAGATTTTGTATGCGCTGCGGTGTTTGACGACGGCTCATCAGCTGTTCGCAGAGGAATTTTTTAATGTTTTGTCTATAAGGTCAGTCAAAAACATTGGAAAACAATTACCTATTTATTTTATATCCTTTGGTATTTGGCTGGAGATGTATCCACTTTAACGCGACCCTGTAGTACTTGTCGATTAAGGCCTCCCCTATACCCTCGCATTATCTCTCCTTATATCAAACATAACACTCTTTGCCCCTTATACCTCCTTTGAGTTAAACTGGTGTTGTTGACATGGTTATTCACTCTTTCTGTCAGAGAGGTATGCGAAGTGTTAGTGGATATAGAGAAAATAATCCGCAGGCAGCAGACGTCCATATTTGGAACTACACAACTGAGCCCAAAGTCAGGATTTGTGGTTCAAGAATGTATCAATGGCTCATATTCTGTGGTAAAAATGGCTCCCTCGTGTAATAGTTAGGGCCCTAGGCCCACATGCTGCATGAATAATGACACACACACTGAAGTACTGGATTTGGAACTAACCCAGGGCGCGTGTACTTGGCCCTTTTATGAGCAGGGTCCCCTGACCAGGGACACCTGTGATGGATGGGTATGAGTGTGAAAGCCAGCCCTCAAGGAGTGACTGGTGGAAACACAATATTGTAGAAAAACTAGCGCATTACCAGCCCGTCACTACATTCCTCTCAAACTTCATTAAAAAGAGACAGTGGCCAGAGTGGCCAAGTGCATCTGGGAGCACCTATCATTACGGCATACCTTTGTAGTTCAACCAGACTACTATGGGCACAAATGACAGCGTGGACGAAATCCAGATCTGTTGATATCCTGTCCATGAGATTACAGTAGACATGGTCACTCTTGGTCCTGCCCGTCCTGGTCTCACGATGTTTGATTCTATTTACAAAGTGCACGATGATGATGCATTAGGAGCAGAGGTGGTGTCTGCTGCCGAGATCTCCCCAAAGGCACTCTGGCTCCATCGATAGCAAGCCTGCTTAGACAGGATAACATTGTGATGGGTGAGACTCTTCCTTGGATACCTTCATGCTTCTCTCCGTCAGTTGGTGGAGCAGCTTCAGACTTCCCTCTCTTACCAGGATTCCCCTCTAACAGGAATTTGCTTGAGACCTTTTGGATCGGCTGAGCAGGGCCTTTCACTAGCCACGCTAAGGGGTCGCTGCCAACAGAGCCACATCCAAGTCACTCGCTCAGCCCCAAAGGGCAGTTGATTCAGGGTCAGTGTTCTCTTGACATCAGGACACTGGTGCACCGACAACTACTGCATAGTCTATGGGTGACTAAGTCTCTGTGCATTACCTCTATGCTTTCTGGGGCCTGTCATGGAGCTGCTGCAGATGCATCTCTCATGTACGGATTCCCCTTTCACTGGAATTCCCTTGAGGCCCTTGCCCCTGAATTGCCACGTGGCTGTGTGGGCTGTGCCGGGCCTCACTTAGGTAGCACAAAGGGGTCACTGCGGAACTCCCAACATGGCCACGGCCAAGCTTCGTACAACCGCAAGGATGGATGGTCCAATGGTTGAGTGTGCTCTTTTCGGCATGTCACAGGCTCACAGCGGCGCACAGATGGTCACCCTCCCACAGTGCCACAGATACCTTGTTGACCTCTGGGTGTTTCACAGGGTTCCACTCTAGATGCCCGGTGCTCCTTAGATGGTTTTGGTAGTGCACTTAACAACAGTGACAGTCACTGATGACTGTTGGTGGTCTGCTGTGTGATGAGTGTCTATCACTCATCTTTCTCTTCTTCCTTCAACTTCTTCGCAATCTAGTACTGTGTCCTCTTACCACACTCTTCTTCTTATCTTTCTCTTCCTCTTCAAGTCGTGGCTTTGGGAAATTTTGTCATGCTCTTCTTCCTTCTGATGTGACGTGCACTTCGCAGGGACCTCCTTGGTCATGTCCTACCCCTAGGACTGATTCTCCTCTCCTCTGTCTCCTGACCAGTACTCTTGCTGTGACCTTCTCTTCACAGGGACCTCCCTAGCATTGTCCTGTCCCCTGTATAGAACCTGATTCCTGTTCTGTTGGTAGGACATGACTCTTTTCTTTGTGAAACTCTCACAGGTCTTCTTTCTCCTTACGGACCTCTCACTGGTCTTGTCTCGTCCCTCAGTGATCTTCTTGGTTCTCCACTCCCTTGCTGCAGGGTCTCCACTCTTCCTACGCCTCTTCGCCTTCAATCGTGGGTGCACTGCTTGTGCTTTAAGGCGATGCCGTGGTGGCACGGGGTCCTGCCCAAGTGCTAACATGCTTGGCAAGGCTAGTCACTCCATTTGACATGGTCGGTGGGCCAACGGTCGCCATTCTATACTGGGGTGGCTGCCAGGAGCGGCCCTTGCTTCTTGCTCCCAGAAGGCTTTCTCTCAACAGGGCTCCTGCCTGTTGTCAGATTTCCTGGTGCAGCGCTTAGCGCGCCTCTGACCACATGATCTCCATCTTTCTCAATGAGAACCCACTGCTGGCGCCTCACTTGCCAGTCCTGTCTCTTCGGGAACTTCTTATTGGGCGCTGCCATTGGTTTCTCTCGGTTTGTTTTCACTGTATCTTGGCACCTGTTTTGGCGTGGGCCTCTTCAGCCTTCACTCTCTACTGGGGATTTCACTGTCTCTCCCCTTCTACAGACAGCCAGCCAACAGGGGCATGTGGTCAGATTTATCATTCACTTGCTGTGGTACACAGTCTCATTTCCTACCAGTTCATGCTCGGGGGTGTTGCCACTGCCGTGGCTGGGATCCAGGCAGCCTTCTCCACGCTGTCGTCCATTCCTCTGTATATTATTTACTTTACACAGGTACAGTAAACACCTCTGTCCACTAGGTGGTACTGAAAAAAGTGTAGATTGTGCACACCGATTACATTTACTATTTTAGTACAGAATGATGTAAGCCAATCAGCGTGCTATGCTTTCTAAATGCTTGTCTAGTATGAACTTTATGTGTGTGTGGGCCAAGTTCCAATAGGCAACTTGGACAAAAACTTACACAGCTATTAAGACAATGCGTCTGCAATTAATACATGTCATGCAAAATTATTTCCCACATGCATCACATTTATTTTTTGTGTGATGAAATATCATTTGTTGCTTTTTTTATTATTTACAATTTTCAATGAGCAAACAATTCCCTTTTGTCCAAATCAAATTTACATAATTAGTGACACAAAAAATATAAAAACAAATCACATCTATGAGTAACTGCTGTATTTCATTGTGGAATATATGCCTATGATTCCAGAGTGTGTGCACCGTAACCAGAAAGGGATGTGAACCCCTACGTACACTCAGCTGTGTAAGTGACTATGTATCATAAAAAATGACTTTCCTTCCCATTATGTAAACCGGAATTCACAAAGTGATTAAAGACTGCCAACCATGTGTGAGACCTATTTCCGAGAAGCCAACAACACCAGTGTCACAGTACTTCCTGCTTTGCTACAGCTTTCTGCTCAACAGACACAGAGATAAATATATCTGTTGACAACCAAAAAAGGGGGATTATTCATATCCCGATCGAATGAGTTTTAACAGAGGCAACTTACGGTATGGAGCTTCTCCTACCTGTCAATTACTTGCAGACGTCATGGGGTGATCAATTCTTTACCGCTCGCTGCTTGCACTATAATAAATAGTGTACAATAAATCAAATATCCAGTTATGCCGTCAAAAAACAATGCTCCTTAGCCTGTTACCATCTCACCTTTTCTTGAGAGTCTGTGCTTCACTGATAACCTTTGCGTCATAGCATGCGATCAAAGAACGAAAGTAGACCATAAAATAAATGTGCTAACGCCTCTCGCAATAGCAGCCAACCATCCACTCTGTAAGCACCATGTTGGAGTGGTAAAAACTTAATATAATAATGTGGTGATACAAAGAGACCATGTCGCAATGTAAAGTACCAAGGTCATGGATATCATGTGCCACAAGGTGCGATCCCCCGAGTCAAAGTAATACAAAGTCATGCCCTAACGTTGCACAATGTCAACCTAACCAGTTCTACATCACTAGACACCTCAGTACCCACAATTAATCAGTTACTTCAAAGGAAATAGATCAAAAATCCCAGATGTCTTGGAACTATCAGAATATTTGTTCTAAAAGTCGTAAATGTCAAATGATTCAATGCAACAACGAGACTGGAAGTAACCAATTAATACAGTGCAAATGGTGGCCCTACAAATCACACAAAATCTAACCGTGCAACATGTTCACTGTTCTCAAATCCAAAGCGGCCATCTTTCCTTGTCTCAAATACTAATAGTGGTATTTGTGAAAAATACACTTCTGATGTGCACTGTGTGTTGTGTGAAGGAATGCACCTGTTTTAACATAGTTTATATTGTGTTGATGAAAGCTGTTCAGCTATACTAAGTAAGAAATCTAGCATGGACAAAAATGAATAATGTTTACCTTATGCAGTTAATGCAGGATGTTCCATGATGTGCTATTATTGTTAAACATATTGAAATCCTATAGCATCTATAATCTCATAGAAAACATGCCATCTCTAATTTGTCATTTAATCCCTTTGGATTCATTGTAGCCAATTTTTTAATCCAGAAAGTCTCTCGCTGTAATAATCTCTTTTAATTATCTATTTCAGGAAGATATGGTAATGACTCAGTAATCTCAAACTTCATTTCTGCAATTGAGTGTCGGAGCTGATTCCAATGTACTGTCAAAATGGAGTTAAAGTTGTTGTTCCAGATTTTGCTTTTGTGTTTCGTTAGTGGATTTTTTTCCCATTTTTCCTACATACAGCAGGCCACAAGGCCATTTGATTGCGAAAACCACATTACTAGAATTGCAGTCAGCCGAATGATCCAATCAATTTTCTCTCCTGTTCTCAGGGCAATTAATGTATCCCCAGTGATGACGCTGTTACAATGAATACAGTTAAGGCACTTCTTGTGTCTGCTTTTTAAAAAATAATCTGTGCAGCTCTTATGGAAAGGATTTCCTTTATATTGCGGGATCTTGTGTAAGCGAACGTTGGTTTCTCCTCAAAAACCATGAAAGTCTGGTTCTTGTTGTAAGAGTTTCCATCGATTAAGGATGATGGTCCTAATGTCCTTAGACTTGGTCGAGAATCTAGATACGAACACCATTCTATTTGTTTTCCTACACTCTGTTGATAATGCTGTTAGTTTGTGATTTTCCAATAACTGTCTCTGATATCCTTTGTGAATGAATCCTTCTTTATGTTCGTCCATTGTTGATTTACATGTGGTGATCTCTGAAGATATTCTCCTAGTTCTCAGGAATTGCGAGTATGGCAAATTTCGAATCAAGTTCGGAGGATGGAAACTTTGAAATAGTAAGGAATTATTTCTGTCTGTTGACTTTTTGTACATCTTGATTGTAATACCATCAGGCTGCCTTTCCTGATACACAGCTGGGTTACAGCTCGAAAGGGGAATTTGCTTTTAAATCTTTGTACTCATTTTTAAAATACCTGTGATTTTTTGTATAGAATTGTACTTATCCTCACTTGCACGCTGCACTTTGGCTCAGGTCAGTTGAACAATTGGTCGGGCCCTGCAAGTTAGAAATGGCCACCATCTTGGTTGGCGGGCTAGTAGTTCAGCCCAGCAGGATAAATGTGCACACTGATGCAACCGCGCAGTGGGTGCGCTGTGGGTGCGCCAAATGCGCTACAAAGGCAGGCCTGTCTGCGCCTGTCCGTGCACAGACCGTGCTCAGCGTCAGCCCCCTTTCCTCTCCTAAGCCAGGTATCCTGAGTTACTCTGGGGCTGAGCTACTTGCCATGAATTCCAAAGGTAAGGACATCACTTGTCTGTGTATAACATTTAATGCAATTCCTAGCGCAACTTAAGTTACATACCTAAATTGTAAAGAATCTCTCCCCCAATTCTTATTTCAAGCAACTTAGCCCAATAAGCCAAAGGAAGGGGCAAACATGGAAAGGCCTCAAGTTAACCCATTGCGATGTCTATTGTTAAATGCCAGATTTTTGGTTAAACATAGCACAAAGTGTGCACTAACCATGGAGAACCACAACATAACATTTGCGTTGGTCACCATGTCCAGGACAGACGATGCCTCAGGACCAGATCTTCTCAAAGCCACCCCACCTGGTTTCCTCTGTCTCACACACAGGATAGGCCTCTCAGGAGAGGACGGGCTGGCAGTAATATATCATAATTCATTTCACGATGCCTTTCTGACAGCACCTAATTCAGCATGCAAAGCATTTCCATTAGTTTTTATCTCCCTCATCACCACTCCTTTAAGGGTATTCTACTGTAAAAACCACCAGGTCAGAGGAACTCGTTTCGAACTTCGGTTGGAACCCTGCTAGAGGATGGGCTCTGTTCTGACTTTTTCAATATCCTGGAAGCACTCACTGACCCTGATACAATCGCTCATATCGATGTGATGAGTAGCGTTGAATTAAGGCAACACGTAGAAGGTCCCACTCATGTTGCCGGGCACACATTGGATGGGATCTTCTCCAACAACCCACAGTTAACCTGCACTGGTTTGCTGTCACTTGCTTGGACAGATCACATCGCTCTTCAATTCGAGTTGACCCCTCCTGACCAACACCACAATTTGGGAGCCTCCAAGAAGCAGATAGAAACAAGAGCTTAGAATACAATTAAGGGAACAGAGTTAGACCTTCTGATGGCAACTGCCTGTTCACTGCCCACAGAGGTGGAAGAAGCCACCACCTGCTAAACAGAGTGGACAGAGGCAGCTTGTAAAAAATTTGCCCTGGTGAAAATATGGTCTCCTAAACATTCCCAACCAGCAGCCCCATGGTACTCCGTAGAACTAAGGAAACAAAAACTTGCCTGCAAGCGCCTACAACGCAAGTGGAGAAGAGAATACAATGAGGCAGAAAAATAATTCTACAAACAGTCTCATTCTCTATGAAAGGCTTCTATTTAATCCAAAAAGAGCTTTCTGAGCAGACCAAATTGCACTGGCCAAATCCTCAACTAAAGAACTCTTTAGGATTGTAATGAGACTGGCCGCCCGGGGCACTCCTGAAAAAACTATGGGAGGAAATCGCTGCTTTCTTTTTGCAGAAGTTGGAGGTTATTTTCTCGTCTTTTAGACTCTTTCTGCTAGGAGGTATGGATGGGCAATCTGTGGCTGCCAAAATAGCAATTGACCCACGGACCACTCTGGACAGGTCCTCCCCTCTGGATACGAAAGACACTATAAATGTACTCACCTCTATCAAATCAGGCTCTCCCTATGACCCCTACCCAGTTTTTGTGTTTAAACAAGCCCTGGAACATATTGGCATCTCACTCACTTCCTTATTTAATGCCATGTTCAAGTCTGGGCACTTTTTCGAAAACATGGAAGATAGCATTCATTCTTCCATTATTAGAAAAACATAATTTTGACCCTAAGAATGCTAATAACTACCGGCTAATCTCTCGCCTTCCGCCGCCAGCAAAATTGGTAGAAAAACCAATAATACTCACCCCAGTGCCTTCCTCCAGGTAAACATTTTAGATCCCACTCAGTATGGGTTTAGGGAAGGACACAGCACAGAGTCTGCCCTTATAAAATCCACAGAAAAAATGAAAGAAGCCCTGGATCTGGGAGGAAATGCACCACTAATCATGCTGGACCTCTCTGCGGCCTTCAATACGGTCCACCATGAAGTTCTGATGGACCGTTTGTTAGCCTGCGGGGTTCAGGGTACAGCCTGGAAGCTACTGAAATCTTTCAGATGGAAAGAATTCAAATTGTGGATCTGGACAAAGTCCGCTCAAAACCTTTTTTCCTACCTTGTAAAGTTCCACAGAGTTCCTCCCTTAGTCCCACACCCTTTAATGTTTATGTGTCCTCCCTGGCAGACCTGCTTAGCCTTCGGATTTCATCTCACCTCATATGCGGACGATATGCAAATTGTGGTGTCTTTGAAGCCGGGGCAGGAGTCAGAGAAGGGAATGAGGCCCATGACAGTATGAAATCAGTCATGACATGGATGACCCAGAACTGCCTGAAGTTAAATTCGGGCAAGACTGAGGACCTCATCATTGGAAATAGTGCCAATTTCTGGACCCCAGATTGGTGGCCGGAAGAAATAGGCATACTCCCTAAACCAACGAGGAAAGCGAAAAGTCTGGGAGTTATAGTTGACAACAAACTCACCTTTTGGGACCAGATAAATGCAGTTGCATCCGCCTGCTTCCACCTCCTTAGAATAATTTGAAAAATAACGCCATTCCTGCCGGAGGACTGTCAAAGTGTAGTCATAACATCTCTCATTCTATCAAGGGTGGATTATAGCCACAGCCTCTACCTGAATGTTCAAAAGGAACATTTAAACAAACTTCAACTTCTGCTAAATGTGGCAGCCAGACTGCTTACTGGCACACGAAAATGTGTATCTGTTACCAAGGAAATTAGAAGGCGGTACTGGCTACACTGGCTTTAGAATACGAGTGCAATTTAAATCTTTGTGCACCGTCTTTAAAGCCCTTCAAGGAACAGGGTCAGAATATTTGAAAAGTCGATTTCAATGGTATGTCCCTAAAAGAGCCCACGCTCAGAAGAGGGGGGGCTGGCAGTACTATATCACGAGGAGCGAAGAGTGTGTTAGTACACTCCTTCAAAAAAGTCAATTTGGGAGGGAGAAGTTTCACCACCTGTGCCGCAATGGCTTGGAACAACAATTAACATAATATAAGATAACATAACCACATGTTGCTAGTTCTATCCAAGCATCTAGAAATACCAGTCCTGTCTTGCTGATAGTATGTGTAAATTGCATCCTTGGATTTTTGGAGTTTAACATTCCGATGTTTTCAAGCAATGAACCCTCTGTGTTTTTCCAAATCATGAAAATGTTGTCAATGTACAGACGAAGTTCTTAGTCCAAGATGAATTTGATAAAACATGCTCCTTTTCAAATTTTGCCTAAATACATTAGCGGAAGCTGGTGCCCCTGGAAAACTCATCAGAGTGCCACTGAGGTGAAAAAAATATTGTCTATCCCATTCAAACAAAACTGCAGAAGTTCAATCATGAGGATGTTTTGCATGTTAGTTGTGGGTTGTTGTAGCAATGCCCATTCAATGGCTTCAAGGCCTTCTGAATGTGGAGCGGATGTGTATAACAAGACTACGTCTATAATGCATAGATGCCATTTTTTGTTTTGTCTTGCTGGAAGTGACTCTGACCGTCGTAAGAAATCCTTTGTGTCTTCAATGTACGTTTCCCATGATTGCACAAAAGTAAAAGGTATATCTCCCGAGGGGTTCAAACAAAGAACCACAACCTGACACAATCGGCCTGAATGGTGGATCAGTTTGACTCTTGTGAATTTTTGGAAGCATATAAAATTGGGGCATCTCGGAAATGGTGTTGTTAAGTACATCTTTGTGTTGTCATGTATCCTATCCATTTCCAGAGCTTTATTTAATATTTTTTGCAGCAGACTTACGATTTCCAATGTAGGATCAGTGTCCATCAACATGTATGTAGATGTGTCATTCACATGTTCATTGACTTTAGCTTGATAAAAAGTATAGTCCATCATTACCAATCCTCCTCCTTTATAAGCTTTCTGAAAAATGATATTTGGGTTCTTTGCCAGAGTTTGTAAGTTATTGTATTCTACTGTGCTGAAATTGTTTTTTTGTTTATGAGCCTTTGTATAGTTTACTTTGTTCAAATCCTATTTCACCAAGGTTTCAAATGTATCCAGCATTTTGTGGGAGGCCAGAGCCATAGACGTGCTTTTGGGTCTGAACTGAGGAATTGCAGTCTCTTCTTCTGTGTCTTTAGCAGGAACTATATTGGTAAAGGAATTTTTAAGCCTGAGAATCCTCATGAATTTATAAAAAGCCACTTTCCATTGCTGTACTATTATGAGATGGCACAAACGATGTCCCTTTATACAACCCTTTGGGTAGTAGTTAGTGCAACTGATGAAATAGTGATCACTAGACCTTATTCTGGTTCCTGAGGCCTTTCTTTGTCTTTTCTTTTTCTTTTTCCTCTCCGGGTTTTTTAGTGGTAAATGCTTGTTTCTCCTGTGTATGATCCATGGTTGCCCCTGGTCTGGGGATTGGGATAAAAAGAAACTGTAAATGTTTGGTTTCTATTGTCCTTGTCAGTTGATTTGCTGGGTGTGATATCTGATCTAGACGAAACGATTCTCACCAGAGCTCTCGATGTATTGAGATCCTTATCAGATGCTACGCTCTCTTCAGAAGATGTGGTGTTTCTTTTAGTGAGTCGTCTTTGGGCGTATACTTCTGCCCACGTGTATTCATTTAACTTATAGTCGATGGTATCACGTTGAATTTCCTCAGTTTTGTCTCTTGTAACTCCTTCCCATACATGTTCAGTTTGCCATTTAAATCTTCCAGGAACTGTTTCCAGTTCCCTTCCTCCATTCTTTGGGATAGCTCCCTCTTGGTACTTTCAATTTGTTCTTCTAATTCATGGATGGTCCTGGAGAGTTCCTCGATGAGGAGTAGAATTAAATCTAGCGAGCAATTATTCACAATTGAGTACCATTTCTCCATAAATACGTGGTTGTGTTGTAATCTGTAAAGCATTGGTTTGATGGTTAGTCTTAATCCTCGGGGAATTCGGGTCTCACAGGTGGCATGTGCAGTCTTTAATCACTTGGTGAACTCCTGTTTACACAATGGGAAGGAAAATCGGTTTTTAAGATACATAGTCATTTACACAGCAGAGAGTACACATGGGTACATATCCCTTTCTGGTTACGGTGCACATACTCTGGAATCATATGCATATATTCCACAATAAAATACAGCAGTTTCTTGGCGATGTGTTAATGAACCACAAATGTACATAGGAATTTCTTTGTTTTTGTCTGTTTTCATTGCAGATTTGCCGCTGACGAATGGACACCAGTCCCAAAATGCATTGGTTGTTGAGACCTAATGTTTGTGATGAATTCATGATACTTTTGTATTTTTGTATCACTAATTATGCAAATTTGATTTTGACAAAAGTGAATTGTTTGCTTATTGGAAATTTTTAATCATGAAAAAGAAAAAAAATTATATTTCATAACAGGAAAAATAAATGTGATGCATTGTACTATATAATTTAGCATTGTATGAATTAATTGCAGACGCATTTTTCTTAATAGCTGTGCACGTTTTTGTCCAAGTTGCCTATTGGAACTTGGCCCCCACACACACTAGGTGGTACGGCCCCACTATTTAGAGGTCCCAGCAGCTTTTTATTTCAAGGGTTGTTCAGTGCACCCTCGCTGAGAGGGAAGGCTACACTGTGGACATCAGAACAGGATGAGATCTCAGATGGGCTTTGCGGGCTCCCTTAACGTCAGGCAACTTTGCCATTTGCCTTCATGTTGTCCACTTTGCAAGTTAAAATTCCTGGTGCCTCGTGCTACCACTAGGTGGAGCTGCAAACACCACTCATTGCAGGCTCCAGCACTTTTATGGTGTCCATTTAGGGCAGGAAGCAGGCTCACCATCTCCGGCCAACGGCTCCCAACTGGATGTGCTGCCTACAGCAGTTTTTACTCCTCCCCGCTGCAGCCTGCCTTCAATCACAGGTCATGCGGGGTCCAGAGCTGTGGGCGGGGCTCACCATGCAGGTACAAGAAGGGTGATTGCTTTCAAATGCAGCCTCCCTCTTTGCCCCAATGCCACGCTCAGGGCACTCACAGTTCCTCTGTTTCAGGCGCTGCAGATGCAGACATCTCTATTCCAAGCATTCTGTTGGGAGGTTAAGTGCGAGACACGGCAGGGCCAATCACCGCTTTTCTCCCCCGCGGGCACTAGGGCAGCCATACAGATTGGGGTCTCTTAGTCTTTCTCCGGGGCACTGTGTGGCGAACTAATACTAGGGGCACTGCAGGCCTTTCAGGTGGTCATGGCATGCTTCAAAACGCTGCGGGCCTCTCAGTGCATTGGTAATGCTGCTTCAGGGGCTGCAGGACTTGCACATCGCGTCTCCCTCTTCTAAGCTGGGGGCTGCGCTCTGGGTCTTGCGCACCTCTCCAGTAACTCCGCCTAATCAGCCTACCTCTCCATGATGATGGTGAGTTCAGTCATAGGCCTCTCTGCAGCCTCTCCTCTGTCCACTTACAGTAGGGGCCAGCAGTGCCACCCAGTGCAGCGCAACTCGCAGGTGCACTGTCCCCACCAGCCGATGTTTTGCCTGGGCAGGCACCCTCCTCATGGCCGGGCTGTTCTCTTCTCCTCCTATGGTGAGTTCTGCTCTGCAGGGCTGGCCATTACTGTGGGTGCTGGACAATCAGCTATGCGGGATCTATAATTTTCGCATCTCAGGCGGCGGCAATCGGTTAGGGTTGCCCCCAGGCCTGGGCTACACTTTCTCCCTTGCAGCACTTCAGAGCTGCAGCTCACCTATATGCGGGGCAGACCTGATTGTCTCCACTGTAATAATTAGGGCCCTAGGCCCACATGCGGCATGAATAATGACGCACACACTGAATTACTGAATCAGGAACTAGCTCAGGGCACTTGTGCCTGGCCCCTTTTATTTGCAGGGTCCCTTGAGCGGTAACACCTGTGATGGATGGGTGTGGGATGAGTGTGAATGAAAGCCAGCCCTCAAGAAGTGGCTGGTGGTAACACAATATTGTAGAAACACTGGACCATGTTGAGACAGACACTACACCTTGCATAACTAAAACATCTCTCTCACATGTCAGTGGGTTTGGAACTAATGACCATATACCGCATGATTACGAAAAATTACCCTATCAAGCAGGATTACAAGTAATGGTAATAATAGACGTAATTGGAATAATGTCATTACCAGATAGGTGTTGAACAACCACAACCATATCAAGGAGGATTTAAAATGCAGAATGTCATAGATAGGGTTTTTCTGTTGTTGAAATAATTGTCATATTAGTCATACTTCTCTGCATAAATGGTGAAGTCAAGCACGAATAGGAAACATCATTGCATTGGTCAGATGTCTAAATCACTGTAATCTCTGGTAAAATAGAAAATGACAAAACATTTGAGGGCTTGAGAATATCAGACATTATTTGAAATAAAAAACATCATAGGGAGAATTTGAACTAAGGATCAAGACAGACAGCATTGACAACAATGAAACCATGAGTAGTAATAACTATTAGCAATACACAAGCCTCTTACAGGAGCACCCATATCCAAATAATTATGCACTCAAAATCCCTATAGACCCACACACAACAACTAAAGCGCAGACACGCACACATAACGACATTTTAAAGCTACCCATACACACTAGTCAACATACATAAATAAGACCACATACAGTACTAACCATCAGCACATACAGAAAGAACCATTGATACACACAAATACTTTCAAATGTACCCACAGACAGCCTAAACACTCTGAGAGGCCCATACAAATATAGACCAGCATACACGCACCCCAAATCAAAACCTCCATATGTGCCTATGACGCACCTACAAACTAATCCCCACAGAGGTAAACACACCCAAACAGACACACCACAGTCAGACCCATGGCTACACAGACATGCCCCCATAGGCAAAGGCACATCCCCTGCACACAGCCCAATCAAACACAGACCCCCATGCAAACATTGGTAACTCCTAAACGTCCCCTTACAGAGTCCGTCTGTCAAAACACTTACATCTCCACACACTCAGAAACAGATGTAAACCATTACACAGAGAATAACAAAATCATACTGCTACAGAAACCCATATATACACAGCTATCCCCCAAGCACATATCTCAGCATGTACTTACACACAGATCCACACAATTTGTCAGCCTCTCTTTACCCATCTTTGCATTCACCAGTGACTTTGTAGGTGTAAGTGCTGACTCCAAGTATTACAAAATACATTGAAAAGGGGTACAAATTCAATATGAACCCAACCCCTGGATGAAAACTTTGGACTCTGACTGCCTGGCTGTTGCTCCTGAAGTCAATGGATGCAACTAAGAGGACCAGTGGGCTGAGAAAGCCTGCATACACATACACACATAAAATCATGAATATAGATAACTAAAGACACAGATTCAAGTTTCATTCACTGCGTTTGATTTTATGCACACATGGAAAAATACAAATAATCTTCATATACCAATTCTATACATTCAATAATTTTAAAAGAAATAACAGTACTTCACTTGATATTCTCCCCAAATCTCTCAGCACTTAAGCTACAAACAATCCACCTAAAATATCCTGAATATTGGGCTCTATTAAAGCCCTTTTCTTACAATCACGCCTAAATCACATTGACCCCACAAAGAGATACAACAATTAACCAATCATTTTCCAAAGATTTAATAAACATCATTAACACAGTGATTCTATAAATATATATATGACTGGCAAACTACTGAATCCCCTTCATAATACAAAAAGGGCAACCTCAATTAAGCTCCTATTCTTCCAAATGATTACATTATTAAAAAATGTGCATATATGCCATAAAATGCATTAGTGGTTAAGCAGCATCCCTTAGTGGTTCCAAATGTGCATATAAGAAGCAAATAAGGAATCCAAAGTATAAAGTGAATTAGTGATCCATAAACATAACAGCAGATCCAAACGTTAAACTCCCAACTATAAAGTGCATTAACGATCTATAGACATAGCAATGCTTTAAGTGCATTGATTGTACCTCGACAACTTCCATCGTCTAATCCCCCTTGCTTTGGTGTCTTTTAAATATTGCTGCATTTTACCTACACGCAAAGAGTCCAATATAAATGCAAGGTGAGGACTTTGCGATCCACGTAGTCACTTAACAAAGGCTGATTCTTTGACCAAGCATTTCATTATTTTTTTCTTATCAGCTTTTGGAAAGGAAACTTGATCTAAACTTCCCTTTGTGTCCACACTCTTCATGATTTTCCTCAAATCATCATACATGGCATTAAGGACCCCTTATCAAAATAGGATTTCGATATCTACCTTACCATACTATTTGCTGCTTCTGCAATTATCTCCCAACAGTTTTAGGGTCTCTAGTAGTATCAGAATTTTATGTTCCCGTACAAGCAAGGTGCGTATGCACTTTCCTTAACAGGATTGTGTAGTTGGGTGCATGTGATCACTCAGCTGATTTTAGCACATCCCAGGATCATATGCACCAACTACACTATCTCATTCAGGTGAGTGCGCAGGCGTCTTGTTTGTACGAATGGGCAAATTATGTTTCCTGACCCCAGGCAGCACTTCTTACATTGAGTTCTTCATATTTTTTAAGCAGTGCATGAAGACATGTCTGGCTGTCCCCGACACACCGTATCCGTAGCGTGATCTATCCTGACACGCTCCCACTTCTGCAAGACTAATCCGCCTCACTTCCCCTCACTGAGGTAAGTGCTTGTACTTTTTGAACAGATTACGATCTAAGTGAACACTTTTAGATTCGAATCCCACGTTTCTTCTTCCCATTGCACCGGACTGGGATCCATATGAGTACTTTTACCTTTTCTCACTAGGGTTTATGTGCACAACTAAGTTCTCAGATTCTTTCAAAATTTGTAGTACAATCCTTTTTCGAGTTCCTGCTTACTTTTCTCAGGTCTCTCTTCGATATTGCTCAGCTATTTTTTATTATTTTATTTCAGGTGTCCCTCATTTTCAAGTCCTGGTGAGTCCGCCATTAACAGTGGGTCGAAACACCATCGACTTACACACAAAACAAACATTTTCCAGTCTTTGTAAAATAAGAACAAAGCTGTTGTATCATAGTTTACATTATAATGGCCATTTCCATGTATTGAGAAACCACGTTGTATGTCATAGTTTTGTCACTCATAGTGTGTTGGTTCTATTTTCACTTGGGACACCGAGCACATTTTTTATGTGTTTTCAAAATACAGATATGATTTTGTGCTAACAGTATTTGGTTTTCTGTGTGCATTTTGCATGATCGTTTCTCTTTCAACATCCTTTTCCTGCATTATTTGCCATTGTGCATGGTTATTATCAAGTATTCTGGTATTTTCCACAAGAAACATTGTTTTTCTTGTATATGGTATGTGTCCTGGTTCTGTGTGAGTAGGGTTGCCTTTGCTTCCTAAAATACGAAATCTATGCAGCAACAGCAATTTCCGTATGTTTCTCTTTTCCATCAGTAGTTTTATGGGATTACTTATTATGTCCCAATAAATATGCATCCCAGAATTATCGCTTATCACAGTATCAATATTACCAGGTGTGGTATCTCCACACCACAATAACTGAGGTAGATAGAATGGAATTAATCGTGCTTAGTTGTAATTAAGGAGAGCAGAGGCTCTGTTAAAAATCACATTGCTTCAGTTATTGATTGTTGGTAAATGTTAGGCTCTATATGCTGGGTTTCTAGGTTGGCAAGAATTCAAGTCCATTTCTCTTTGAGAAACCAAAAAAGCGAGACCCCTGCTTATATTAGTGCACTCACAGAGCTACATGTTTGCCTATGGAAAGGGATAAGCTTATTAGCCAAGAAAAGTGGTGCTGCATAGTGTTTTTGATTTGGTGTGTTTGCTAAGGGATACAGTTAAAGGTTAGGTTTAGTCAAACACAACAGGCAACTGGAATATTCAAATTGTGTTTTGAGTGAGGCACTTCGTTGATAATTTTTTCAGAATGGGTCTCAAAGATAACCTCTTGAATATCCACAGATATTGGAGTAGATGCCTCACTCACTTATCATGACATGCTTCATCATCAGCGCCTACCCACACCCTGGTAGGATGATACCACCAGGGCGGACTCAACCAAAAGATTGAATTGGGAGTTCTTAAATTTACTCTAACAGGATAAGCAGGGATCCAGATGGAACTTGGAGTGCATGCATTATAAGGCAGGGACAGTTTCAAATAGCCCTGACGAAGGCCCCAGACCCGATTGGGCTCTTAGAGCGTACCAAAACATGTTGGCACAAGTAGGAGAGGATTATTTGAACTATTACATTCAATACAAAACCTAGGAACACGTTTTTATCTATATCCTAGGTACCGACGAATAAAGGAAACCTGTAGGTATTTTTAAAGATTCATTTGGATCCCTGCTTATCTAGTAAGATTTAATTTAAGAACTCCCAATTCAATCATTGGTTGAGTCCACCCTGGTGGTATCATCCTACCAGGGTGAGGATAGGTTCCGATGATGAAGCATGTCACGATAAGTGAGTGAGGCGTCTACTCCAATATCGTTGGATATTCGAGAGGTTATCTTCGAGACCCATCCTGAATCAATTATCAACGAAGTTTCTCACTTAAAAAACACTTTGAATATTTCATTTTCCAGTTGTGTTTGACTGCCTAAATTGGGAGAACGCAACTGGTCTAATTTTCTCTCACTTTCTTGTTTGTCGTACAATGGTTAAGTTTAAACATATTTTAATGTTATCAGTTGATTTTAAATTGTGAAAAGTTTGCATTATTTATTGCTAAACAATACATTTTTAACCTATCACACAATAAACATAGGTAGCAGCTATTTAACTGGCTGTGAGGTAAATAGTGAATTTTCTCTGCTATTTATCAGGCTAGTGGAGAAATAGTAGAAATTGTATATTATTTGGCTACGTCCTTCAAAATAATAGAGAACCCTCACTGTCAACCTCTGGCTAAATAATAGTAAGTAAGTAATATTTTTCTTGTTTGATTTATTAAAATTATACAATTTTCGTTCACGACAGATCAACCCATTAATAAAAGCTGATTTTAAAACACATTAAACTCATAAAAAGTGCTTTCAATTTACAATTATAAAAATCCTCAATAAAGAACCTAGGGTGGCAACCTCTGATTTCTACAACTAATCAAGATAACTCACAGATCATAAACGTTGTCTCCAGTGCTTATGTCTTAGTATAAATCATATTGTACAAGTTAGCTTTTCTATGTATCTGGTTTAGGCACTCCTATATGAAGCTCTACGAGTACAAGCAGCAGAAGTATGCTGAAATCACTTCACAAGAGTCTAGTTTCATACTTGCCATTAACTTTTTGAAAAGTGCATATATTCTCTGGTTGTTGCTTATGCACATAGACACAACTTAGCCTGTACACTAACTGAGATAGAAAATAAGTTTGTAGATCAAGTAGAAGATATACATAGGGGATTAACAGTCAAACTTTCGGTTACTGGCAGCCGCTTCGGATACGCAGGCAGCTGCACCTTGATGATGGAAGCGCCGCTTTCCAACACCATCTTCCTAGAACGAATTAGACACCACCTGACCGTAAGGCCACAGCAGAACTCTGCAATCACTGCTTCCTACTAGCAGCAGACTGGCCAGCAACATAGACAACAGACAAACGGTGTACCGCACGTAATCTACAATGTTTTGTGATCTTACGTAAACGCCGTGGCTATTACTATTTCATAAATCCTGATACTTTTCCTACGAGGGGCAAGAGGAGCTGCTGATTTCCCTCACCTGTTGCCGCCTGTGTTGATTCCCTCCCGCCGCCCGAGCTCCAAACATCGCAGCTTGGCGAGCGTGGAACAGAGAATCAGGGAGACCACAAAGCCCTAAGAGCCTCAGCGGCGGAAGCCGCCTACGCCCTCACCACGCCCGGAGGCGCATAAATCAAAGCTCAGCCCCGGTGGAGCGGGGGCCCTGATACTTTTCCTGCGAGGGGCAAGATGATCTGCTGATTTCCCTCACCGGTTGCCGCCTGTGTTGGTTCCCTCCCGCCGCCCGAGCTCCAAACATCGCATTTTGGCGAGCGTGGAATAGGGAATCAGGGAGACCACAAGCCCCAAGAGCCTCAGCGGCAGAAGCCGCCTACGCCCTCACCGCGCCCGGAGGCGCATAAATTAAAGCTCAGCCCCAGCAGCAGACTGGCCAGCAACATAGACAACAGACAAACGGTGTACCGCACGTAATCTACAATGTTTTGTGATCTTACGTAAACGCTGTGGCCATTACTATTTCATAAATCCTGATACTTTTCCTGCGAGGGGCAAGAGGAGCTGCTGATTTCCCTCACCTGTTGCCGCCTGTGTTTATTCCCTCCCGCCTCCCGAGCTCCAAACATCGCAGCTTGGCGAGCGTGGAACAGAGAATCAGGGAGACCACAAGCCCTAAGAGCCTCAGCGGCGGTAGCCGCCTACGCCCTCACCACGCCCGGAGGCGCATAAATCAAAGCTCAGCCCCGGTGGAGCGAGGGCCCTGATACTTTTCCTGCGAGGGGCAAGAGTAGCTGCTGATTTCCCCCACCTGTTGCCGCCTGTGTTGATTCCCTCCCGCCGCCCGAACTCCAAACATCGCATCTTGGCGAGCGTGGAACAGAGAATCAGGGAGACCACAAGCCCTAAGAGCCTCAGCGGCAGAAGCCGCCTACGCCCTCACCACGCCCGGAGGCGCATAAATCAAAGCTCAGCCCCGGTGGAGCGGGGGCCCTGATACTTTTCCTGCGAGGGGCAAGAGGAGCTGCTGATTTCCCTCACCTGTTGCCGCCTGTGTTGGGTCCCTCCCGCCGCCCGAGCTCCAAACATCCCATCTTGGCGAGCGTGGAATAGGGAATCAGGGAGACCACATGCCCCAAGAGCCTCAGCGGCAGAAGACGCCTACGCCCTCATCGCGCCTGGAGGCGCATAAATTAAAGCTCAGTCCCCGCGTCGCGGGTTCGCGCGCGGGTTGCGCCGGGTTAAGCCCTGGACAAGGGCGTGACCGTCCGCGGTTGGTAGCGGCCGGGCGGGCCACCCCCTTTAAGTTTTAAGTGAGGTGAGTGTCTATTTGCACCATGGGGAAACGTACTACTAATACTTCCACCCAGGCTTCCAAGAACTCCTCTATCATCTCCTTTTCCTTTGAAAGCATGCTTGAGAATGCCTTTAATATGGTTACGTCAGAGATTGAAAACACCGAAAGAAGACTTTCTATGGGCCTATTGGCACCCCATTCAAATTCTTTTAATGGCCCAGAGAATGGCGGTTTCATAACTCCTCTGCCATTATCGCCGAGCATAATAATTGTCAAACTGACCATTCAAGATAAACAACACGTAGGCTCGATGCCGGATAGTAATGTAATTGCCATTTCTGATTCTCAGCAGGACATTAAAGCTATTATTAGTACCACCAACCTGGTTTCTAATACCAAGATCGTAGGAGAGAAGAGGAAGAGAGGCCCTTCAAAAATGCCTATAATAAGAGGAAACAACCACCCCGCAATAAAACTCAACCAACTCCGCAGAGTATGTGGTCTCGAGAAAAAACTGTAATAAGCGGGGTGTCAGCCAGTACGACTGTGCAACTAGATGATGGCACTGTAGACTTAACTACAACGGGAGTGGGACTAAATTCCATTTGCACACAGACTGAGTTAATTTCTGCAAATGGTACACAAGAAAAGTTAAATGGAAACTTAATTAACACCATAGTGGACTCAACTTTTAATCAATTGAAAAGTTTAATGGATAAACAGTTTAATCTTATTTTTAAACATTTGGATAGATTAGAAAGCCTGGTGAAGAAAGAAGATGCGAAAAGAAAAGGGGCTACTATTATTGATCAAATCAGGGGTGAACGGCTTTTGAAAGACATGGAGGCTGTCAACAGGGGCACTGAGGGGGAGGGGAAACCGTAATATATCTGGTACTAATAATGTATGTGAAAAATGTGATGTTGATAAGAATAACCCGTCCTCTAATGTCACGTCTAGTACTGCGGAGGACACATCGTCACCGCCATTGTTGTCCGCAGTTGACAGGCCCCCTTGTCAAACCTCTTCGCTTACGGCAGCCTCGCGTGCCCTATCTGTGTTAGCCCCCACAAAATCGGTGAAAGATTTAAACAATAAGCCTATTTCTATCACACAGGCTAAAAAACATGCTGAGTTGTTCTGTACTCCCCCTGAAAGAAGAGCAAAGCGAGTCCTGGGACCAGCTTAAAAATAAGTGTATTGACTGGCTATTTAGGCACAAAGGGAGGGCATGGAGATTACTAATGTAATTCTGATGGTACAGCGGGTGGGATGGGTAGGATCTTCGGTTAAGAATATCACGGGCGACTGTATAGTCTTGAACTTTAGACACCCTTCCCTGGTGAAATATATATTAAAAGGTAACACCGATCACTTAAGTTCCCCAACCGTCATAACTTCATTACCCCTAGGTTTCTTTTATAGACTGTCCCAGAGAGTCTACAACCCAGCTATACCAATACCAATAAACTCTGGACGTAACCGGTTTAGCGCCCAATCTGACCTAGAGAGCCAGGACTGACTACCAAAAGAACCTCTTAATATTGTAGAATGTCCCCAGGATGTAGAAATGGTTAATCAGGTTGTGATTAGACCTTGGTCCACTGGTACCTCTCAAAAAGTCTGCTTGGAAGAATCGCTGCCACCCTGTCCTGTCATTGATGACTTTGGTTCCTTAGAACAAAATTTAAACATACTTAGCTGGAACATTACCGGTTTAAAGTCAAAGATGAAAATGGCAGGGTGGACCGATTGGATTAGTAATTTTGATATCTTAATGTTCCAAGAAACATGGTGTACTAGTGGCTTGCTTCTTGAGGGATTTTCTTGCCATAATACCATTGTACCCAGCGTTGAAGCAGGCCGACCAAGTAGGGGTTTATCTACATGG
The DNA here is from genome assembly GCF_964261635.1 of Lissotriton helveticus. Lineage (NCBI taxonomy): Eukaryota > Metazoa > Chordata > Amphibia > Caudata > Salamandridae > Lissotriton > Lissotriton helveticus. Next base: position 1,993,445,296 of record NC_136059.1, on the reverse strand, counting down.
TTAAAGATTACTGCAGGAAGTAACATTAAACCCCTGGAGACAAATGATAGTAACTTCCAGGCTACAATCTATTCCAACGGGATCACGTTATGTTTAATAATTTTTTATAATAATGATTTTATTTCACAACCCAATAGGACTTTTATCAACTTATTTGATTTTATTGATAAGATTGTAGATGAACAGAGGTATGGCAAACTGAATGGAATCTGTTTGGGGGGTGATTTTAATGCACATTTGCACAAAGGAATGGACAACCCAGCTGTTACATCTGTCCGGGTAATCCCCTGTAAAAGAGGGGAAGAACTGCATAATCACCTTGCCATTCGGGATTTAACTAATGTTATGGACAAAGTTGGCTGTATGTCGGACAAAGGTCCACTGCCTTCCTTCAGAGGACGTGGTTGTTCATCTACCATTGATTATGTTTTTATATCTTCCTCCCTTGTGAATTGTTTAGTAAAGGCCGATGTTTTAAGTTCTGTTCACAGTGACCACAACCCAATTCTGACAATTATTAAATTTGTTAATAAATTTACAAAACGTAAAGAAATAGGGGCAACAAATCTGGTCGCATCAACCGACAAACTCAAAGTAATTTGGAAGGGCATAGATAACAAGGCCCTCCTACCATGAATTATAAAACCCTATCCCATATTTGTGAAAACATGCCTATCCAGTAGATGCCCAGGCATAGAGATCATTCAGGCTTTTACTGGGCTATGCGCGGGCATCAAACAAGACATTTCTAAACCCGTCAGTAACTTAAGTAAAAACCCTAGATGGTTTAATGGCACTTGTTCACGGGCGAACCGAGAACTACGTGAAGCACTAGCTGTGGAACCCAGGGACATGACTCTGGTTAGAGTCCTGAGAGAACGCTACAAGAAAGCGACAAAAACACGTACAGAAGAGATATTGAAGGCGAGTGGGATTCTCTTGCACGCTCCGCTGCACTTAAAGATGTCACTGGGTTTTGGGGCGAGGTAAAATCTATGAGGTCTATGGGCTCAAACATCACCCCGATAAAGTGTAACATAGCTAGTAAGTCGTGGGAAGATTATTTCTCAAGAATATATACAGCATCAACAATGACCGCTGATAGTCACTGTCCAGTTAATAGGGTTAATATTTCTATAACTGAAGTTGAAGATGCCATAAACCAAAGTGCAGGAAATAAAGCACCAGGTCCTGACGGATTATCAATTGACCTAATGAAATCTGAGCCAGATTTCTGGTCTCCCTTATTATGTAATGTTTTTAAAAATTTGTCCTATACTACCATCCCAAAAACCTGGTCAAATAGTATCATTGTTCCTATTTTTAAGAAGGGCGATAGACTTAACCCCAGTTGCTATCGCCCTATATCCTTGATTGATAACATTTTAAAGATTTTGGGAAGACTGGTTTTTAACAAGATCAGGAATTGGGCAGAGGACAACCACATTTTTAATTCCTGTCAGTTGGGATTTAGGAGCAACGTGGGAACTGTAGAACAGTGCTTGAACCTAAATCTTATACTGGGCAAATATACTATTGCCAAAAAAGCCCCACTGTATGTGGGCTTTATGGATTTAAGTTCGGCCTTTGATTTTGTTAATCGTTCACGACTATGGGAGATTCTTTTAAATTACGGGCTTGATAAGGCACTCGTACACTTCCTGGCGCATTTGCATAGAGACCTGAAAGCACGGGTCAGGATAAACAATGAAGGAGAGGTCTCCGGGGATATTTTAATTGGTAGGGGGGTTAGACAAGGTTGCGTCCTAGCCCCCTTACTTTTTATTCTTTATATAAATGAATTAAATAATTCCCTGTCTAAATCAACTTGCGATGTCCCAAAAATTAATGACAAACTGCTACCCGTACTTTTATATGTGGACGATGCGGTCCTGATGGGCCGCACACCAAAAGCATTTTACACTTTAATAACGGGCTTTGTATCCTTTATCGCAGATTTGGATCTGTGCACCAATTTTAATAAATCATATATAATGTCTTGCGGGCCTAAAAAGCACCGCATTCATCATATAGTGTCAGGAAAAGAGCTCTTAAAAAGCACTAGCACTTTCCCCTACTTGGGTTTAGTTTTCTCAGACTCAGGATCTTGGCAACCAGATGTGGCCCTTGGAAAAAACAAACTCGGTAAGGCTATAAATTCAATTATTAGCCTCCGACAGCCAAAGCAGGCAGAGGTTGCAATACTGCTACTACAGATCTACAGAGCCCAATGTATACCGACGGCGACTTATGGTGCAGAGGTGTGGGGGTATACAAATTGTAGCGGTATCCAAACTGAAGAAAACAGATTCTGTAGAAAGGTATTAGGGGCCCTAATCTCAGCGCCTACCTTTATATGCCATATGGAATTAAATCTTCATTATGTGGAGGATTTCATCAAGTCATGGCCAGTATTATTCTGGCTAAAGATATGGCGAAATTCTGCCGCGTTTTTAACACAAGAAAACATTACAGATTGCCTTAAATGTGACAGGGGTAGTTATATACCCTGGCTAGGAGCAGTAAAGAAAAGCCTAGCCAGCGTGAAGTTCGAGCATATTTTCCTCTCTCCCCTAGCTACAGACGGTATAAACCTAAAGTCCGTGAGAGGCAAATTGTATGATTTATACCGTAAGAAAAGAGAAAATACAGAGCTCCACAAACCGTCAATCATTAGATACTTCCCTCTTCTGGTGTCACCAGGCAAGAACAATAACATGCCACAGGTATATCTCAGAAAAAACCTCGGGAGATGGAATAGGAGTCGGCTATTTCGTCTTAGGGATGGGAGTATAAAATACTCACTTTGTTTCCCGTTAGGTTTTAACAAAAATTTGGAGAACCTGTCTTGCCCGTGTGGCAACGGTTGTAAACAAACACTGTTACATTTTCTGTTTTTCTGTAGATTCTATGTTACCTATACCAAACAGTATTTAATTCCTTATTTTAATGTACATACTATTATTGATTTTAATTTGGCATTTCATGAAATACAGCAGCTAGGTAGCGATGATATGATCTTTAGAGTAAGCTCCTTCCTGCAATCTGTGGTACGGCGAGTTTCTATGAATATGCCATAGACAAAGTGAACCATCTGCACATATATCTGCTGTTTTTGCACATAGTCTAAAGTTTACGTATTGCAGATTTGCACAAAGATATCGCTCGAATTGCTGTTTACATAATGTATATATAGTAATTATTTGCACTTTATTGCTATTCTTGCACATTGGTCTCATGTCATTATTGAAGTTTTTATTACCAATCCGTTTTATGTATGCGTTTTATGTGATTATATATTTATGTACTATTGGGTGTGATGATTTGTACTTTTATGGATATTTCATATCCGAATAAAGACCATTTGACTTGACTTGAACAGTCAAACTTGATAGCAGGGAGGAGGTTTTCAAATTGACCAAGGAAGAGTTAGCTCACAAGGTTAAGGGAAGTTATGATCCGATTGCTTTATATTGGGAACAGTGAGGGTAGCTTTGCATTCGACAAGTACAGACGCGCTATGACTCCTTCTTTGTGGGTCAGAGTGCATGTGAACACACATTATTGATTGATCTAAGAAGTTCTTGCAGGATGCAGTGCAAGTTGTGCCACATGTATACTTTGTGTGTGGGAGAAATGCATATGTTTGATTGTTGAATAATTGGCATGGCACTTGTTATGTGGCTGTTCTGTTTCCTAAGATATACCACGTGAATGATTTGAAGAGCTTGTAAGGGAAGACTCCGCACAGAGAGAAGCGGGGTACCGGTGCAGGAGAGATTGTACGAGATGTGTTTGGAGCAATGATACCTAGTTTTGGGATAGTCAGAAATGATGTTAAGATTCGAAGGTTGTCAACTATAGTGGATACATTGTCAGTCAATACAGTTGAGTCATTGTTACTCGTAGATGGAGAGATGGTTTCGATAAGAGCTATGGCTATGCAAAACTGTTTCGCTTCAGATGTGTTATTAACAAAAGAGGGTGGAATCTGCAAAATGCTGAGGGTTGAACAGTGCTGTACTTATATCCCAGAACACAGTAAGGATCTGAGGAAGTAAATAAGTAACATCACTGAGATATATCATGAGAAACATGACTTGGCAACTGAGGAAATATGGGACACGGTTGGAAAGTTGGTAGTTGGTTTGCAAATCTTGGGAAAGGAATCATTGTATATCTTGAAACCAATATTAATAGTTGTGATCTGTGTTATGTTGTTGGGAACAGTGAAGGCTTACAAGTGGCATCACTTCGAGAAAGAAAAATGAGAATAGAAAGACTACATGACAGTCACCATGAGAATGTTTAGCACTTAGAGAGGTTTCAACAGGGAGACTGGCTACAACGTCTGTTTAGGTTAGTTCTTTCTACCAGGAGTTGTAATGTGGGTGTGATGACACTTGTCAACAGAGGGGGGACTGATGTATTTTACATTTTGCTCTTTAATTTGTAGGGATGCATCAAAATCACAAGTAGTCCATACTCGCACATAATCCTTTGTTGTATTATTATCGGACAGTAGAACGTGAACCTTAATAATGTGAAATGTGACGTGTTAGGGATATTTTCAATGGAACCTGAAGAATTATTGAAACTTGATGTGTTTAGTTTAAAACATTAACATGTAGAATTTGTACCCACTGCTGACAATTATTCACACATGACTCATTGTCAGTGAAACTGCTCTCCTACCCTCGCAGCTCCACCATTAAGTGAGGTGCCCCTGCCCCTGCACTCTTGAGTGTTGGTGATCGAGGCCCTCCTCCACCCGCAGGTTTCCCTGCGCCTCATCCCTGGTGGTCCAGTGGACCTCTGTCTCCTTTCTCTCACTCTGCTCCTTCACTCGTTTTTCTACCCTTTCTATCTTTCACCTTTCTGCACCTTTCTGCATTTCTGCTCTTTTGTGCCTTATTTCTGCTTATTTTCCCTTTTTTCTTTATCCCTTCTTTCCTCCCTTTACCTTTCCCCGCCGGTGCTGCCCCCGTGGCCCCTCCCCCCCTGCGTGACCGGCCCAATCCAGCTCCCCTCCCCGCTCCCGCCTCCCAGCTGTCCAGCCCTCCCCGACCGCTACTTAATGGAGGGCTGCGGGCGTGCCGCTGGTGCACCGTAGGCTCGTCAAAGTCTGCGCCCGTCTGCGACCCGTCCGCGACCAGCACCAGGAACCCTGGACCTCTGCCCCGCCAATGCTACGACCCAGCAGCACTCCACGCACTCAACCCAGGCTGCAACAACAACTGCAAGCTAGCATCACCAGCCGACACCCATGGACCCTTCAGCTGTCACCACTGCCTGCACACCTCCAGCACAGCCAAGAACACAGATCCAGCACAACCCGCCCACAAGAACACAACCGAACCGAAGACCCTGCAATGCACCCTCCTCAACGTCCGATCCCTCCACAAACACACCACAGAAATCTGGGACCTCCTCGACAGCACCACCCCGGACGTAGCATTCTTCACCGAAACCTGGACCAACACCACCTCGGGACCGGACATCGCCATCGCCATCCCCCAAGGATACAAGATCTCCAGGAAGGACCCCCCCACCCACCCAGGAGGAGGAATCGCCATCGTCCACAAATCCAGCCTCCGCCTGAGCACACTCCCTGACGAGTCCACAGAACTGATGGAACACCTTCACTTGAAGATACTGGCCAGCCCCACCGCCGCCCTCCGAGGAACGCTCATCTACCGACCCCCTGGACCCCGCGGACCCTTCGCCAACTCCATCACGGACATTAGCTCCCCGCAGGCCATCGCATCCACCAACTACACCCTGCTGGGAGACCTCAACTTCCACCTCGACAATCAACTGGACCCCAACACCACATGCCTCCTGGACAACCTCCACAACATTGGACTCCGCCAGATCGTGACTGAGCCCACGCACTCAGCAGGACACACCCTCGACCCCCTCTTCACTACAGGAAACTCCATCACCTTCAGCCACACCACCGAACTCCCATGGACCGACCATCGTTGCGTCCACTTCACCTTCAGAACACCCACCATCCACAGACACCAGCACCTGCTTCCACAAAGAAACTGGACCAAAATCACCGACGACCAGCTTACCTCCTCACTCAACAACTTCACCCCAACCATCGCGGAAAACGACGACCCCAACACCGCAGCCCGAACCCTGCATAGATGGATCTCGGACAGCACCAACACCATAGCCCCCCTCAGGAAAAACAACAATACCCGTGCCAAGAAAGCCAGATGGTTTACCACCGAAGTTCGAGAATCCAGGCGCACATGCCGCCACCTCGAAAAGGCCTGGAGAAACACCAAATCCACAGAAGCCCACAATAACTTCAGAGCCGCCACCAACGCCCACCATCAACTCATCAGAGAAACGAGGAAAAAAGCGATTGAAGACAGAATCTCCACCCACGTACACAACAGCAAGGAACTCTTCAGCATCATCAAGGAGTTCGCCCAACCCACCAGCGAGTCTACCGACATCCCTCCCTCACAAGACCTCTGCGACAAACTTAGCACCTTTTTCCACCACAAAATCAAGAGCATCTATGACAACTTCGACGAAGACAACCAACACAATGAACCCTCACCAACCACCCCCGACACCCGGAAACCAGCGATTGATGACTGGACAGCCCTCACCACCGAAGACACACTGAAGACAAAGAAGTCAATCCACTCAGGGGCCCCCACGGACCCATGCCCCACCACATCTTCAACAGAGCCACCGACACCATCGCACCCATGCTCTGCCACACCATCAACCGCTCCCTACAGACCCATCTCCCTGCTCCCGTTCCCAGCGAAAGTCATCGAGAGAGCCATCAACAGCCAACTCGCCACATTCATTGAAGAACAAAACATCCTCGACTCCTCCCAATCCGGCTTCAGAAAAAACCACAGTATGGAAACCACCCTCCTCGCGGCAACAGATGACATCCGCACCCTACTGGACAAAGGAGAAACAGTAGCCCTCATCCTCCTCGACCTATCAGCGGCGTTCGACACAGTCTCCCACCGCACCCTAATACGCAGACTCTACGACGCAGGAATCCAGGGGCCCTCGACTGGATCTGCTCCTTCCTCTCCGGCAGGATGCAGCGGGTCAGACTCCCCCTTTCCTCTCGGACCCCACACCTACCACCTGCGGAGTCCCCCAGGGCTCCTCCCTCAGCCCGACGCTCTTCAACGTCTACATGGCTCCACTTGCCCCCATCGTCAGAACCTACGGACTCAACATCGTGTCATAAGCAGACGACACCCAGCTCATCCTCTCCCTATCCAACGAGCCCAACACCGCCAGACGCAACTTTCGAGAAGGCATGGAAGCCGTCGCCAAATGGATGAAAAACAGCTGCCTACAACTAAACACCAACAAAACAGAAGTACTCATCATGGGCCCAAACCCCGACGCCTGGAGCGACACCTGGTGGCCCACCGCCCTCGGAAACCCGCCAACCCCCACAGACCACGCACGCAACCTGGGAATCATCCTGGACTCCGAGCTCAAAATGGACCGCCAGATCAACTCTGTCTCATCTTCCTGCTTCCACACCCTCCACCTCCTTTGTAAGACCTTCAAATGGATCCCCCTCGAACACCGAAAGACAGTCACTCACGCCCTGGTCACCAGCAGACTCGACTACGGCAACGCACTCTACGCCGGAATAAACAAAAACCTCATCCGCAAGCTACAGAACATCCAGAACGCCGCCGCAAGACTGGTCCTCAACATGCCAAAACACTGCCACATCTCCCAGCACCTGCGCACACTCCACTGGCTCCCCGTCGAGGCGAGAATCACCTTTATGATGCTCACCCACGCACACAAGGCCCTCCACGGCACCGGACCAGCATACCTGAACAGCCGACTCAAATTCCACGCACCCCAAAGGACCCTACGATCAGCCCAGCTCTCCTACACCGTGGTCCCCCGCACCAGAAAGACCAGATCGGGAGGCCGCTCCTTCTCCTTCCTCGCGGCCAAAGCATGGAACGCCCTTCCGCTCCACCTCAGACAGACAACATCGCTCCCCATCTTTGCAAGAAACCTCAAAACCTGGCTCTTTGACAGACCCCCTCCTTGATGGAATGGAACCTGCACCCCCCCCCACCCCTAGCGCCTTGAGACCCTTACGGGTGAGTAGTTGCGCTTTAACAAACCCCTGATTGATTGATTGACACATTTGATGTGCTTATGTAACTTGACCATTTAGAAGTGCTCAGTAAAAGTCTTCCTTTTATACTTATGTTTTATAAGGCTTGTATGTCGTTTCTTATGTTGTCTGATTTTTGTAGGTCTGAAATGCATTTTCCCTGGGAACTCTCTCATTAGATTTAATAGTTGAATTTAATGTCCATGTTGGATTTGTACTTTCTCACATTTCTGTTGCAGGTGGAAAATTCATCCTTGTTAGCTAGAATAACGTATTTGGTTTAGGAGTCATGCTGAGGGAGAAGAGGATACATTGAGCGTTGATAGTAATAATTGAGAACTGTTGTACTTTTTCATCAGAGCAAGCCTGCGAATCAAGGTCATCTCTTCAAGGCCTGGAAGCATCGCTGCCTACTGGAAAATCACCTACGAGTAGGTGACTTGACTGGATGGTGTGATTCTGCAATGCATCTTGGGGTACTACCTGTGGTATTGAGGTATCAGAATTAGAGAAAGTGTCTGGGGGACGTCTGCCTTTCCTTGAGAGAGAGCGCATCTTAGAACAAGCTCTGTAGCTTTATGCTAACTTGACCCATCTGATATGAAGAGACTTCTTTGGAAGACTTCACACACTGACACCTTAATGGATCTTGCCTTAGGAAATGCAATATAGGGATATCGTGGTAGTGTAGGGACAGATTATACCCACAAACTCCTAATGAAGAGGAATCTTGACATCTGCTCAACCATATTTTGTATCCTGATAATCGAACTAATCATCCTGTGCATGTTGTACTGCCTTACTTTCATCCGTTGATTTGGCTTTATATTAGTTCCAATGTATTACCACACCCTCACCTTGAGGTGTCTGTATGTCCAGTTGTTCTTGGCTTTGTAATACATTAACCTAATTCTAATCGGGAGTCTGTGATTCTTATAAGTCATTGTAAATTGGAACTGAAATAATTCATTGGCTAAGGATTTCTATCCCCTCCCCCCTTTCGTGCTGCTAAAAAGAAACATCAACTTGAGGTTCTAGAGTGGATCTAGAACATGGAACATAGCTCCTTCAATTGCAAAAGTCCTTTTAACAGTCAAAATAATTTATAACTCATAAATCTGGTTTTGTGTATAATGATAAGCATGTTTGTGGTTACAAACCCAGGGATTTTGTGACATGTGGCCTCTAGTGCTAAAACTGGCTTGGATGCAGGCACTAATTTATAGGTCTGTAGGACCCAAATATTAGCATCTTTCCAAGTTACTTGGATAGACTTGTCACAAAATGCTACTCCGGTGCACCATAGGCCGCCAAGACATAGCGACTTGGGAAGTCCTTTGTGGAGCTGTCTTGTGCTCCACAAATGCTCCTACTCTTTTAAGATTAGCTCCAGAGGTCATAAATGATAATGCAGAGGTGATTACTGATAACGAAGATAGACCCATTGCAAGCCTAGTTAAAGCTGTTTACTCTTCTACGCTATCTATTCACTCTTACTCACATAGCTATGGGAAGGCATCAGGGCGAGATATAGGATTGAAAAAAGGCTCTCTGTTATCAGATCATTTCTTTTTCTTTAGCAAATGAGAGCATTCTGGAATTATGAATTCTGGTTCAGTTCAATAAAACAAATCAGACTAAAAAACCTGGAAACAATGATTTGTAAATGCAAACTGGAAATATTGAATTCCAGCGACATAGCACCATCTTATATTTATGGTGATTTTATCAAAATAGAAGCAATTGAATAGGATTCCTTATGAAGTGTCCAACACAGTATAATTGAGAGGCTTCATTTCAATCTCATGACAAAAGGAATAAAAACTATGGGCCTGATTTAGAGGACAGAGTTAACCTCATTAGGATAGCAGAGGACAATACCTCCTCCATCCTGAGGGACCGCCGGCTGCCAAATTTAGAGTTCTCCACTGGCACTGTGGACAACTCTCTACATTGACAGGAACTGCTATTATGGCAGTCCTGTTTATGCACGAAACATGTGGAGGACAGCACTGTCAGACATAATGCCCGGCCATCAAAGTTTTAGAAAATGTTTTGTTTTTAAAAATAAACTCCCAAAGCAGGAGTTTGTTTTTTAAAAAGAAAAAATCTAATGGTCTCACACTCTGGGAGTTTTCTCCCAGAGTGATGGAGATATTATGCTTTCTTCCTGTCTCTTACAGTCAGGTTTTCTCTAAATAGGGAAGAGAGCATAAAGTCCTTTCTGCGACGTCCCCTACTCTGTCCGCCCATCAGAAGAAGTATTCTGTTGAACTAGACTATAGTTGAATGATCTAAATGTAATTGGAATTTTAATACATTTTCCCAGTAAATCAAAGAAAAACGTATAGGCATCAAAGGCACAGAAGAAATGAAACTCACAAGGATTTGTATTCATTGGCTTAATTACAAATATTGTAAGTAATAAGACACTGAATAAACTAAGATATGTTGTTACCTCCATTCTTGTGACCTACAGATCAATGATTTCGCAGTTTCACTTTAATGCAGATTTTCTGGCAAGGGATGTGGATCCACTATTGAGGTTTCAGGCCTGATTTGGGGAATTCTCTCCAATTATCATGTTCTGGCTACAGCTCTGACACAGCCTAGGTGCTATGTGATATCGTTCACAGCAGTAGCAATAATGCTGGCACCACGCAGAACGATACAAAAACATGGAAATACCCAAGCATACTATCTCAGCACCTAGCTGTCATCAGCCTTCCCAAGTCATCAGGCACAACAAAAGGGCAGCCCTGCTTAGACACTTTGCCAAGAGAAACCTATAACCTACCCCCTACTGCTACTTTCTACTCAATGTCATCACTCAGGCAGAACAAATCAGTAGCCCTTTCCTAAAAAAGATTTCACAGAAGTTCTTTGAGTAGCCTTTTCTCCACTCTTCCACACTTCCATCTCCACTGTCCATCCACAGGGATGTGGTAGTTTAGCAATAATTAGGGTAACCATTAGCAGAAGACATTCGGTATTTCTAGACTATCTTGCCCGTTTTACGGAATCCATTTTGTATTTTTGTCGGCCATTTTGTATGCCATGTGCTCTGTCCTACATTCCTGTCAACTGCTCTTGAAATCTGCCTAGAGACAAGATATGTTTAGTCTCCTCTGCTCTGCACATGCCCAGTAGAGCTAACAGCTGTCCTCAACTTGTAACTGTCAAGATGTGCCCACCAAAATTAGCTAACTGTCAGCCCTTTCCACTTGTTGCTAGCATACTCTCTGTATGACCTTATATGTGTCTGAAACCAGTACTCTGTACCTTGTACCACCTTCATTTCAGCCCCTGTGTGGGTATAAAAGGACCAAGCTCCTTCTAGTCAGGGTGCTACCTCATACTATACCGAAGGGTGTTGTGTGAATGTAGTTCCACCTCATGAGGTTTAATAAACTCTGTTTTTTCTATTCCAGTTTCTGTGCCAACTTCTTACTATTGGTCTAAGGACTCTGAGCAGAGAAGGACGAATCCCTTGCACTAGTAGGCCTGGCTGAGGCTTGCTACCACAGGGATGCAGTCAATACATACCCACTGTGTAGGGAAACTGTATCTTCTCTCTATCACATTATGCATGCTCCGTGCACTCACACTTACATCACGCAAGGAGTCTTACTACTATCCACTTGTTACATACACAGACATGAAATGTGAGTGCAAAGATCTAAGGGTCACACAAAATCCCTCTTTGGGTCATCTGAGAATATCTTTCTGTAGCTTCCATCACCCCCTCTTCTGCTCATCAGAGGCTTCATATGATCCTGAGCTCCTTTTTGCTCATTGCCATAACCCTTTTGTTTGCCATTAACCATTTTTCATAACTTCAGACATTTGAGTTTCTCAAACCCTTTTTTTCCATTCTTCACAGACCACAGTCACTTTCACCCATCCACCTTTAAACTCCTTTGTCACGTTTCAGTCTCTATGACTTCAGATCCACTCTCAGACTACTGTGCCTGTATCAGACAGTGTCTTCTATCATTCAGAGGTCAGTGGGTAACAGTTTCTGCTTAGTGTTCACTTTGCATGCTCTGATTTTTCAACAAATACTTAACAGTTTTATAATTGGGCTGACGAGGTGGGGTTTCTCTAGGTTGGCAGTATAAGATGCATGAGGAAGAATCATTACAAACATGATATCCTAATACATACTTTTCTTGCCCTTTTCCTTGTCTACCAGATCTAGTGCTCCTGGTTGTAGTAATTCCTGACCCTGGTCTTTCTCAACCTGCCTCTCACCCATTCTTGTATTTACAGCAGCAACAAGATGTGTACAGCATGGGTAATGCCCTGTGAGGGTATCTAGGAGCTGAGTGTCGTGCTGCAGAGGCTCAGTCGAACAACCAGGTCTTGAATTCTTCATGAAATCACACAGTGAGGGTGTGGTCCAGAGGTGCAGGTTGTTTCAGGCCCTGGTAAAGGTAAGAGAAAGAGCGACTTCGAGGGGCTATGCCGTATGTGAGGGGTGTGAGCCAGGTGAAGGGATGCTGACGCAAGGGTCTGGAGAGTTGCTGGAAGTTCAGGCGGTGGTTGATGTAAGCCAGTCATTGGTTGTTCAAGGGCTGTGTAAGTGTGGGTCAGCACCTTGAAGTGGCATTCTTGAGGTGAGGGGTGATGTGATTGTGCTTGGGGAGACTGAGGATGAGTTTGGCCGTGGAGTTCTGTACAGTCTGTAATCTCTTTTAGAGGTGAGTGGTGATTCCTGCATAGAGTGTGTTGCTGCAGTCCAGCTGGTTAGTGACTAGGGCTTGGGTGATGGTGCATCTGATGTTGCCCGGGAGACATCTGAATATCTTGCGTCACATGCAGAGAGAAAGGAAGCAGGTAGACTGTGTTGATCTGGTTTTTCAAGGTGAGTTTGCTGTCCAAGATGATGCCAAGGTTGCGGATCAAGTCTGTAGGTGTAGCTGAGGGTCCTAATTTTGAAGACCACTAGGAGTCATTCACGGGGAGGTGTTGTTCCCAAAGAGCAGTACCTCTGTTTTGTCACTGTTCAGTTTCAGGCAGTGGTATTTCATCCAATCAAAGATGTTCATCATACACCAGTAGAACTTGGTTCATGTGCTGGAGGGCTCTTCTGATGGTGAGAGGATGAGCGGGGTCTCAATGGCATAGTAAATGATGGTTAGTCCATGGATTCTGGCGATGTCGGTTACGGGAGCCATGTAGCTGTTGAACATGAAGGGGTTGAGGGATGAGCCTTGAGGGATGCCTCAGATGATGCTTTTGTGTTCAGAGAGGTAGGGAGGAAGGCAGATTTACTGGGTTTTTCCAGTAAGGAAGAAGGCGCTCCATCTGAGGAAATCTCCTTGAATTCCGATTTGGTGAAGTCTCCTGATGAGGATGTAGTGGGATATGGTGTCAAAGACTGCTGTGCTGAGAGGTCGAGGATGAAGAGAGTCACCATTTCCTCTCGGTCCATGAGGGCTCTGATGTCTTCTGTGGTGGTGATGAGGGCTGTTTTGGTGATGTGATTGGTGTGATATTCAGACTGGGAGATGTTCAGCATGTTATTCCCCAAGTATTGCGTGAGCTGGTAGCCGGAGACTTTTTCAAGGACTTTGGCAGGAAAAGGGAGGAGTGAGATAGGAAAAAAGTTCTTAAGTTTGCTGCAGTCAGCAGATGGCTTCTTAAGAAGGGGTTTGACCTCACAATTTTCCCATTCATCAGACAAAGGGGCCGTGGTGATGGATTCGTTGAAGATGAATGTCTGACAAAATATCGAAAGACAGAATATTGCGATACAAAAATATCGGAACAAAAATATCGATGTCAACAATATCGACATTCTATCTACAACATGGTAAGTACAAAAATATCGGAAAACATATTGTTTTAAAAAAATATTGTTTCTTTTAAATTAAGAAAATATGTAAAATTAATTAAATAATACTCATAAATATAATAAGCACAGTTTAAATATTTTATAATATTTGAAATTAATAATGAATATACATAATTTAATTTACAAAATGATTAAATATATACATATAATATATACTATATATACTTACTTAATAATAACTTTTAATAATTATTTTAATAACTTATACATAATAAAAAATATTATAAAGTACAAATACATCCATACACATAAAATAATAACATACATAAAAATTAAATAAATATGTAAAACACATTGAAAAAAATAATTTACTTTTAATATTTTTTAAATTAATTATACGCTACATTAGCTAAAAGAATACAAACAATATTAAATAACAGAGGGAATAACTCTACTATTCCAACTCCAAAAAAAACAACAGTAAGGAAAATGTTGGATAGCGTGGGGGTAAAAATTACTATTCCCACTACAGAAAGTGCAACAGTAGGGAAAGTGTTGGATAGCACAGGGGTAACAGTTACTATTCTCACTCCAGAGAGTGCAACAATGGGGAAAGTGTTGGATAGCGTAGGGGGTAAAATTACTATTCCAACTCCAGAGACTGCAGCAGTATGGAAAGTGTTGGATAGCGTAGGGGTAAAAATTACTATACCAACTCCAGAGAGTGCAACAGTAGTGAAAGTGTTGGCTAGAGTAGGAGTAAAAATTACTATTCCAACTCCAGAGAGTGCAACAGTAGGGAAAGTGTTGGATAGCGTAGGGGTAAAAATTAATATTCCAACTTCAGAGAGTGCAACAGTAGGGAAAGTGTTGGATAGCGTAGAGGTAAAAATTACTATTCCCACTCCAGAGAGTGCAATAGTAGGGAAATTGTTGGATAGAGTAGGGGTAAAAATTACTATTCCAACTCCAGAGAGTGCAACAGTAGGGAAAGTGTTGGATAGCTTAGGGGTAAAAATTACTATTCCCACTCGAGAGAGTGCAACAGTAGGGAAAGTGTTGGATAGCGTAGCGGTAAAAATTACTATTCCCACTCCAGGGAGTGCAAAAGTAGAGAAAGTGTTGGATAGCGTAGAAGTTAAAAATAACATACCTATGAATAAATTAATAATTTAAAATATTTAATAAATTAATTATTAAATAAATCAAAACTATTTACAAATTCCAATAAATAATTAATAACATAATTACAAGTTAATACAAATAACAATAAATTAATAATACATACCCATTAATAATGATTAATAAATATTACTTACTAATGAATAAACATTGAACATTAAAATATGTTTTATAAAAAAAGCATATTAAGTATTAAAAAGTAATTACCAATTCACTAATATTAAACAATTAAATAATTTGTTATACCAAAAATATTAATGATCAAACATTTATTACCAATTAATAATTACATAATAATATATTATTTAAACATATCAATAAATATTATTTAGTAATATTTAATTACCAATGAATGATTAAACAACAATAATTTAATTTTCATAACTAAAAATGTATACTTTTAAATAATTACCAATTAATAATTAATATCCAATAAATGAATTATCAATACCCAACTATAAATGTAATAATTACTTAATTACATATCAATTACTTTACACACTATGGGCCCTATTAGGATAGTGGGCGGAACACCACCCCGACCGCCATGGAGGCGGGAAACAACCTCCCCCCGGAACCACGGATAAACCGGCAGTCAAATTAGGACAACCACCAAAAAACGACCGACCGCGGCGGTAGCGGGTTAACAGAAACCACCCGACATGGGCAGTGACGTCCAAAAACCGACCGTGGTGGTCGAAAACGCAGCGGAAAAGCTACAACCTGCCGCGAGCAAAGCGGAGACACCGCACAGGAAATTAGTATATCCCCGATGGTCCCGTGGTACGATCCACTGTTTCCGACCGCCGCGGTCGCACACAGGAGTGAATGGGTGAGACAGCAGAAGAGCTGCAGCATAGCCACCGCAGCGGATGCTACATGACAAACATGGCGGACCATGCTAAAACACCGCAGCAATGCCAAACATTGCACCAATCAAAGTAGCCATGCCCCCAAACACAAAAAACACATACCAATGGAAAAATATATGCCCAAAAAAATAATACAATTCCCAGGATAACTCCCACAACACACCTGACAGCAAAATTCCATTTGGACACACCCACATAGCTGAGTATAAAACCAGCCCCTTCACTGACTACAATCCTTTGCAACACTCCAGAAGAGAAGGCCACACACCAGGCCTGACAGGAGAGGCAAGACAACACAGCATCACCAACACCACCACTACCACCATCACACCACCACCAACAATCCCCCACCACACAACACACCTCACACACCAACACCACACCCACCCCAGCACCCACAAACACTGCAAACACCACACACCATGGCATCTCAGAAAATGCCAAAATTCATAGCGAGTGAGTTGACAGTAATGGTCAATGAAATAGTGAGATTAGAACCACATCTGTTTGGTAGCCTGGTCCAACAGACACCATTAGCCACAAGGACTCAAATGTGGGAAAGGATAGTACAAAGGGTCAATGCAGTAGGGACCACCCCGCGATCCAAGAAGGAGATCATGAAGCGGTGGCATGATCTCAAGCGGGTTGTCAAAGAGAGGAGAAGCAAGAACCGGGAGCTGGCTGAGAGGACCGGCGGTGGCCCTCCCATTCCACCAAAAACATTCACACCATGGGAGGAGAAGGTGCTTGCCATACTGCATCCAGAGATTCTCACAGGAGTATCCGGGGGAGTGGAGGCTGGTAAGTACACACAAATGTCAACCAACACACTGATATGTACTTTCTTGTAAAACCAAAACCCCATTGTATTGTACACCCTCACCTAACAGGTAGGTAGCCATCTTGCCTGGGAGGCCTGCTTGGGTGTGGGAGGCCTGTACCATGACTCCCACCATGCCCTCTATCTCACCCCTAAGCAGGATGGAGCCCTCCCCCACCCAGGAGCACCTTGAATCCCTTGCACTGTTCACCAAACAAACTTACAGGTAGGTAGCCATCTTGCCTTGGAGGCCTGTTTGGGGGTGGGAGGCCTGTATCACTACTTCCACCATGCCCCCTTCCCACAGCCTACCAAGATGGAACCCTCTCCCAACAACAGCCAGAAGCATGTGTCAGCCACAGCATAGTTCACCCTCACCTAACAGGTAGGTAGCCATCTTGCCTTGGAGGCCTGTTTGGGCATGTGAGGCCTGTACCACAACTCCCACCATGCTCCCTGTCCCACAGCCTACCAAGATGGACCCCTCCCCCAACACCAGCCATAAGCATGTGTCAGCCATTGCATTGTTCACCCTCACCTAATAGGTAGGTAGCCATCTTGCCTTGGAGGCCTGTTTGGGGGTGGGAGGCCTGTATCACTACTCCCGCCATGCCCCCAGTCCCACAGCCTACCAAGATGGATCCCTCCCCAACACCAGCCAGAAGCATCTGTCAGCCATTGCATTGTTCACCCTCACCTAATAGGTAGGTAGCCATCTAGCCTTGGAGGCCTGTTTGGGGGTGGGAGGCCTGTATCACTACTCCCACCATGCCCCCTGTCCCACCCCTGAACGGGATGGAGCCCTCCCCCACCCAGGAGCACCTTCAAGCCATTGCACTGTTCACCAAACAAACTTACAGGTAGGTAGCCATCTTCTGTGGGCTGGCTATTTGTGGGTGGGAGACCTGCATCACTACACATAGCACCAAGTGCATGCAATGCATAAATATCTGACATGTACGAGTAATTGAAGTACCTCTGCAACATGTAATGAGGTACAGTATTGCGCTAAGCAAAACCATTGAAGATCAGTCAATTGTTTAATGTACAGTCAGTGAATTACACACAGCTAACAGAATTCATGCACAGCGCACAACACTGACCATTCTCCATCTAATCCACAGGTGATGAAGAACTCACTGCTGAGGACCTCAACAACGACCAGCAGAGCCAGTCTCACCTCCGATACATGGACTCTCGGATGTAGACGCCCAGGATTCTCTGGACGATGAGCTCTAGGTCGGCCCATCTGGTGTTCCAGGGAGCAACAGGTCCCAGCCCCCTCCTCACCACCACCACCACGTCTACTGCAACAACAACTGCACAGCAGACCCCTGCAGTTACGGCCTGTGCCTCCACCGCCGCCATATCTGACACTACTACCACCACCAGTGCCACCTGCAGCAAACTCCCTGTCCCAGGGGATGACCAGCTCACACCAACAACTGTGGACGTCAGGGAAAGTGTGCGGGGACCCACAGTGGCGAGGCAACAGGTCCGTGGCAGCAGGACAGGTGGGAGGACCAGGTTCATCCCCAGACCTCATGAGGTTGGGGCACCATCCCTGGATCACTTCACCAGAGTCATCGGGGCATACGAACAGGTCCAGGGACAAAGTGGCCGGTCTGACGAACTATTACGTGAGCTCATCCTGCTGATAAGGTCCATCGACACACGCCATGGACACATGGTGGCCCTCATGGGCCAGCAAGTGGGGTTACTGAGCGACAGGCCTGCGTCCCACACAACACCTCCGCCCCCTCTGTTGTGCTGCAGGATGACAGTACACCATCCTCCCCTGTGGCCACAGAGAGGGGTGTGTCCTCAGACGCCGCGGGCCCAGCAGCAGGGCCCCCCCGACAAAGCGAGCAAGGGGCCGTCCGAAGAAGAGCCTGGGAGTCTCTGGTGGCAAAGCACCAGCCAAACACTAGTCACGGAGCCAGCCCTGATGGCAACCCTCTTCCCCACTGCATTGACTGTTTGGACTGTCCTTCCCACACTGCCTTGTGAATGGCACCTGTCTGTTGGAGTGGGTCACCACATCCATGTGGTGTCCACTCTTACATCTCATTTACCATGACTGTCAACTCACTGCTCCATCACCACTTTCATGTAAATCTGCCCACACCCCTCACATGTTAACTTTGTAAATAAAATACCTTACACACTTCAATTGGTGTCGATTTGTCTTCAGTGCAAGATTTCCACTGTTCAAAATGTCCATAATGTATGCCAAAAGATGTACAGTACGTAGGCCTGGAAAAATTTTAGGCACCTAGGGAGACACAACAGAACAATAGTCACCGGCGTGAGTGTGGCATCACAGACATTACACTACACCAACCATCTACACAAGTCCACAGGCAGATAACAAAATGTGCAGCACGGGTCGACAAACAGAGTTCCATATACATTCACTGGTGAAATGCCACTGCCACATTTCCACACACATTTGACTCCACATGTGCCTGTCTGTACCATCCGCACATAGCCCTTCACGACAACAGCAATCACACCGGACAATGTACAAGTTGTACCTCATCACCCACCTTCAAGTGAAGTAGCGGGTGATGAGCTGTTGATGCATGTCAACTCCTTCCTCCTCTCCAGTGTCCTCATCACTGGACTTAGGTCCTTGAGCAGGCGGTGGCCTTGGGTCCTCACCATCGTCCAGGAGCAGGGGAATCCCCTTGTAAATGGCCATGTTGTGCAGCATTCAACATGCCACTATGATCTTGCAGACCTTCCCAGGCGAGTATGACAGTGCACCTCCTGTCCTGTCCAGGCAGCGGAATCTTGACTTGAGCATGCCAAAAGTCCGCTCAATGACACATCGGGTCCTGCCATGTGCCTCATTGTACCTGATGTCACCCGGAGTCCTGGGATTCCGTAGTGGGCTCAGCAGCCATGTACGACTGGGATATGCAGTGTCACCTAGGAATGACAATCACACATTGCAACATTGCACAGGCAGAGGGCAGCACGTCACACACACACAGCACACCATATCACTAGACATACTCACCCACAATCCAAGCACGCTCAGGAAGATTTGCCATCATCCAGGGCACCATGCTGTTCCTCAGGATGTACGAGTCATGGGCTGAGCTGGGGAATCTTGCACACACATGTGATATGGTCATGTCCGCAAGGCACACCACCTGCACGTTCATCGAATGATAATGTTTACGATTCCTAAACATGTGCTCACTCGCCCATGGTGGCAGCTGACCAACATGGGTGCAATCGATGGCACCAACGACATGGGGGGGGTGCCCAAGGGGATAGAAGTCACCCTTCACAACGGCAAATTCTGCTCCCCTGGGGAAATGTATGTATCTATCCTTATGTATCATCATGGCTGCAAGAATATCCCTCAGCACCAGGCTGAACATGGGCTGTGACATCCCTGCAGCGCTGGCCATGGTCTCCTGAAAGGAACCAGTTGCAAAAAAGTGGAGGGCTGCCATCACTTTGTAAGTGGGTGTGAATGCTGTTTGGTAGTGGCGACGAGACTGCAGGTGGGGCTCCAACAGATCACAAAGGGTCTTCAGTGTCGGTCTGTCGAGGTGGAATCTGTGAATGATTGCAACATACACCACGTCCTCCAGCAGTGTCAGGTGACGTATGAGATTAGACCTCCTCCTAGTTTAGTTGAAAATGGACACATGTCAATGACAACCATCATGAGATGGCCACAGCACTTACCGTTAAAGATGTCACGGAAAAACAAAGACTGCCCTGTGAAAGGTGTGGCACAACAGGTTACATGTTTGGACATCTGAGTCACACAGAGGGCATACCTCTACATTTACAATACACAAGTGCCACAAACAACACACAGGACAATGTGAGTGCACACATACTGAACCCCACAGTTTACATGTGGACACCTTGTACCGTAACATCTGCAATGTGTGTGAAATGACCATGACTGTCTCATACCCATCTGCTGTATCTGTCACACCTCAATGCATCATGTAAACTTGGCACACATCCACAAACCAATGATGACATTAGCCGGAAAACTGTCAGTTGTGTGCATGAGCTGATGTGGAAGCACAAGTAAATAGTAGCACCATACAGTGAGACAAGCCTTGCCAAGTTCAGCACTAACCCACAACACATTTATTGCTTTCACATCATTGACACCAGCTTCACACTGTCAAGCATCATCAACCATCAAATGCATAAGTGACATGGCAGGGACCACAGACCAATGTGCGTCACACATAACGTGTGTCCACCTGTGGGTTATATGGAATAATGGAATTGTGTGCACAATGATGTGCCCTTAACCATGTTGCTGCTGTGTACTGATGCAGTGTTCATGATGGACATTGCCATTGCATATGGCCCAAATCGCTACCGCCTGGCCCGGCAGTGTGACACCAGCACCACCCCCTTCACAAGTGCAGTAGCCATCGGCATGTAGACATGTGTGGATTGCTGTGGGCATGCTCCGCTGCCCAAATCGCGGTAGCGCACCCTGGGCCCCAGCGGTGCATCACCGCCATGGAGCATTGCCTACAGCCTAGAGCCAATGGGAGTGATGATTGTGGTGGCATAATGCCGTTTAGAAAATCGCGGAAGGCGTGCTCCACCAACGCGGAGGCGGACATTGGCTGCTTCTGAATGATGCACCATTGCGGTAGCGCACCCCCGGCCCCTGCGGTGCATCACCGCCATGGAGCATTGCCTACAGCCAATGGGAATGATGACTGCGGTGGCATGCACACATTGGATGCTTTTGAATGATGCACCATCGTGGTAGCACACCTCGGGCCCCTGTGGTGCATCACCGCCATGGAGCATTGCCTGCAGCCAATGGGAGTGATGATTGCGGTGGCATGATGCAGTTTTGAAAATCGCAGAGGGCGTGCTCCACCACAGCGGAGGCGGATATTGTATGCTTTTGAATGAGGCAGACCTGGACAACCAATTGTTGCAGCTTTGCAACTTACAAACTAACCCAGGGGGCTATAAATCTGTGGGAGTGAGCCTCACATTTCCACTGCTCACAGAGTCTGCTGCCTGGGACCCTCTCCTGCTGCTGCCTCAAGTGCCTGCTGCCTGGGACCCTCTCCTGCTGCTGCCTCATGTGCCTGCTGCCTGGGTTCCTCTCCTGCTGCTGCCTCAAGTGCCTGCTGTCTGGGACCCCTCACCACTCACTTCCACCACATGTGTTCCATTTCCACAGTGATGGCAAGGACACAGAAGATCAGTGCCAGTCCATTCACAAGCGAGGAGCTGGAGGTCCTTGTGGACGAGGTGCTGGCAGAGTACCCAAGGCTGTATGGTGGCCCCAATGTTGTGGTAAGTCATCATGAAGGAAGGTGTAGGGTGGGGGGTGTCAGACATGTAGTTGTGCTGCTGCAGTATATTCCTGAGGGCGTGGGGTTGTGTCATACACTGACAAACAAGCTGTCTCCAGGGCGAGGGAGTGTGTCCCCCAATGTCACTGTTTCCCTGCCTGCAGTTGTGTGAGCGGAGTGTGTTACATTCTCAGCCATACAGAGCCACAGGATGTCGGACATGCAGGTGCCAGGACAGAAAATGCTCTTGTGATTGTCTCTGGGTGCCCCTGTTGTCCGACTCAGTGTGAACCCTGAGACTAGGCCCAGTGCCCGTCCACCCAAATGAGATCACATTGCTGAACTTACTGGGTGCTTACTCCTGTTCATTCACACTGAAATGAAGATATGCACCATCTCAGCCCTGTATATTTGCACACGACCACACTTGTGTAGATGGATATTTTTTTGGTGAGTCCATTTGCCCCGATGCCACACACATAACATACACATATGTTCACAGGACATGCTCATTGAATGCTGCTCAGTCATGCACACAGTGATTCTACACACACACACAGGTAGATATGTGATGTATGTAGTGGCCAGACAAGCATAGGACAGGAGAAGTGTTCAAGCCACTGAGGGTGTTCGGTGCAGTCATCCTGCATGTGTGTGAGATCATCAGGCTCACTGTACGCCCTCATGAATTCATGCAACCACATATGTTTATTTATTTATTAGATTTATAACGCGCATGGCTGCCCCAGCAACGGAGCGTCCCAGCGCAGACCAACAACTCCTGGACATTAACCACAGCAACCAGCCTTAAGACGGAAAAGCCAGGTCTTAATGGCTTTCCGGAACGCAAGATGGTTCTGAATTAATTTAAAATTTACAACTCGTAAATTCAGACCGCGAATAGCGTTGCTCCCGGCTCACGCCTCAGGAGTGTAGTCCTCCTGAGGCGTGAGCCCATGCAGAGTGCCCTTGTGAGGTGTCCCCCAGTTTGTGATGGAGAGAGATTACAATTGGTCATGAGTCTGTGTCTTGCTACTGTACTGATAGGTGTTGGTACATGAAACTGTATCACTGATCATTTCCCCTTCTTTTCTCCCATACCTGCAGCTCAAGGTGCACCAGTGCAAAGCCGTGTGGAGGGCCATTACAGCAAATGTGCGAGCCCTGGGGGTATCCAACCGACGACGCACCCACTGCCACAAGAGGTGGGACGACATCAGCCGGCTGGCAAAAACAGTAGCAGAGATGACATTGGGCCTTCTACCGCGCACTGGGCGTTTGGCACGCCGCAACATGACACCACTAATGGGCCGCATATTGGCAGTGACTCATCCTGAGCTGGACGCATGTCTGAAGGAGCATCGCCAACAAGGCAGGGGTGAGTATTTGGGGAGGGTGACTTTGGCTGGGAGTGAATGCATGTGTACAGGGCCTGTGGCAGCGGTGGGCCATGTGATGTTCGTGTGGTGGTGCTGTTCTGTGTCATGTGAGTGGCTGTTGGGATGGGTGCCAGTGTCATGCATTGGGCCAAACTGGCCTTACTAAGGTGATCCTCCCTGCTGTGCTTTCTCATAGCCAGATGTGTTAGGATCCACATGGTCATTCAGCATTGGGATGGTGTGGGGAATCTATTTGGGGGTGAACAGCAGTGTCCACTATCTGAGTGTGACTTCATGTATGCCTACTTTGCATGCACCATGATCGGTGAGGCCCACACATCTGACAACAAGGTGCCCCAGAGTACCACATGGTGCTTGGTATTGCCTACTTGGCATTGTGGACTGTCATGTCCTAATAGGTGTGTGTGTTATCCCCTCCTGTTCCCAGAGGGTCTGTCAGTGGTAGTAAGTGTTGTCCCAACATCATGGCCCTAGGTGTGGCTTGACAAGTTGTGTGTCTGGTACACTTCATCCACGGGCAGGGTGTTGTGCTGGGTGGCCTCAAAATGGCTCAGTCATGTCAGAGATTCAGTGTTACAGGCACTGTTGTGGTGTATGTAGTATTTTGCTGCAATGTGATTGCAGGGTTTGGTGGTCACCATGTTGATTGGGGCATCTCCTGTACTCCATTGATTGGATTGCTTTGTCCTGATGATGACACTAACACAACCCTGCATTTCTCTCTCGTGCAGACTCGCCAGTGGACACGAAGGAACGGGAGCCGGAAACCAGTGGTGGCGAGAGTAGCACCACAGCTGCACCGGAGGCCAGTGACACAGAGCTCACCAGCGCATCTGAGGGAGACCAGAGTATGCAGGAGGAATCCGTGCCTGAGGCACAGAGTATTACATCATCTGATGCCAGCTGGGATGCATCCATGTTGGCAGGCACAGGGGATGGTGAGTCTTCATCATCATCCACCACACAGCGGCCAGTGGCCACCCTCCCATCCACCTCCTCTGGTACTGCCTGTGTCCGTGTCTGTAAGAGGGGACGTGTTACATTCACACCTGGCACCGCTAAGCCTGCACCTGTCCCCCCTGCTGCACCCAGTGCTGAGTTTGTAGAGCTCCTGCACCAGCTTTGTGTGGGCCAGACCGCCCCGCTCAATGCCTTCAGTGACCATGACAAAAAATTAGGCCAGTTGGTTGCATACATGGAGGGCATACACTCTGATGTAGGTGGCCTACACCGTACAGTCCAGGCTTTGTCATCCGCAGTGACGTCTGCCCTTCAACAGGCACATACTCCCATTCCTGCTCAGGTGCTTTTGTCCACCCCCAGTCAGTGGCCACATCAGATGACAGTGACTAGGGTTTACATGTGTCACAAACACAATACAGCACAAGGAGCACACAGCAGACACAACCCAAGCAGTCCCGCCCACAGAAACCATCCGCCACAGAAGAGCAGAGCCACCCCAGAATGCAAAGACTATGCCCGTCAGGGAAGAGCAAGGCCCACAAAGCAATGAGGCAGACATCAGCCTCCCATGCCTCAGAGGCATAACCAGCGAAGGATTCTACTGTCCCAAACACCTCACGCAGAGCTCGGTGTGCAGTGTCTGTGCCCACTGAGGAGGTGTTGAATGGCAAGGGTACACCTAGGAAGGGCACAGGGCTACATCCACCCACCACATCAACTCCAATTCCAAGCCCAGTGAAGCAGGTGGATGTGGGCACTGTAGGTGAGACACCTGGCAAACAGGGGAAGGAGGACACTGTAGGTGGGGCACCTGGTAAACAGGGGAAGGTGGTCCAGAGGCGTAGCCAGACAAAGCATTCGGCAGGATCCAGCACATCACCAGAGGGAGTGCCAGTGTCTGCACCTGATACGGGACAGTTGGTGTGTGTGCCTGTTATGTCATCCCCAGTTCCTGTTAACCTCAAGACAGGGAAGCAATTTTGTATTCCCAAAAAGTGGAAGGGCACCCTCAAACCTCTCCCACATACACTGTGTCACAGGTGTGCATGACTCCACCTCCACGTGCCACTATACCACCTAGTCCAAACAGCCCTCCAGCTTGCCAAACCACTGATAGCCCTACATCACCTGGGCCTCTGTCTCCCCAGTCAAGTGGTTCTGCTGTCCCTGACACACAGCCAGCTCCGAGACCGCCTGACAGCCAAGAGTGAGTGGTTGTCCCCCTCATACACCTGTCTCTCATACAGGTGCGCTAGTCCTGCCCATTGTTTACCAACTGAGTTTGTTGCTGGCCATGGAAGGGTACAGTCAAACACACTCACTGTGCAGCTTCACATGTCCTGACTCTGCACTTCACCATGCCCACTGGCCCTGTTGCTCTGTTGTGTTGGAGTCTCCCCTGTGCAGCCTCTCATGTACTTGCTGTGCCACCTGCCATGGACACTGGCCTTGTTGCTCTGCTCTGTTGTACTCTCCCCTGTGCCGTGGACACTGGCCCTGTTGCTCTGCTGTGTTGTACTCTCCCTTGTGCAGCCTCTGGTGTACTTGCTGTGCCACCTGCCCTGGACACTGGCCCTGTTGCTCTGCTGTGTTGTACTCTCACCTGTTCCATAGACACTGGCCCTGTTGCTCTGCTGTGTTGTACTCTCACCTGTGCCTTGGACACTGGCCCTGTTGCTCTGCTATGTTGGGGTCTCCCCTGTGCAGCCTCTCATGTACTTGCTGTGCCACCTGCCATGGACACTGGCCATGTTTCTCTGCTGTGTTGGAGTCTGCCCTGTGCATCATCTCATGTACTTGCTGTGCCACCTGCCATGGACACTGGCCCTGTTGCTCTGCTGTGTTGTACTCTCACCTGTGCCATGGACACTGGCCCTGTTGCTCTGCTGTGTTGTACTCTCACCTGTGCCATGGACACTGGCCCTGTTGCTCTGCTGTGTTGTACTCTCCCCTGTGCATCCGCTCATGTACTTGCTGTGCCACCTGCCCTGGACACTGGCCCTGTTGCTCTGCTGTGTTGTACTCTCACCTGTGCCATGGACACTGGCCCAGTTGCTCTGCTCTGTTGAAGACTCCCCTGTGCAGCCTCTCATGTACTTGATGTGCCACCTGCCCTGGACACTGGCCCTATTGCTCTGCTTTGTTGTACTCTCACCTGTGCCATGGACACTGGCCCTGTTGCTCTGCTGTGTTGTGCTCTCACCTGTGCCATGGACACTGGCCCTGTTGCTCTGCTGTGTTGGAGTCTCCCCTGTGCGGCCTCTCTTGTACTTGCTGTGCCACCTACCATGGACACTGGCCCTGTTGCTCTGCTGTGTTGGAGTCTCCCCCGTGCCACGGATACTGGCCATGTTGCTCTGCTGTGTTGTACTCTCCCCTGTGCAGCCTCTCATGTACTTGCTGTGCACCCTGCCATGGACTCTGGCCTTCCTGTTTGTAGTTTGCCTGTGCATATTCTATTGCATGTGATCAGCATTTTTTGCCTTGCTCTTGTCTACTGTTTTTCTACTGTCACATCTGTGCAATATGTGAATAAAGTCATTTACTCCTATTGTGTGTTTTGTCAGTGTCCTTGCTAATTAAAGTTCTTTTGGTTTGTGCATTTGGTTTCCTTTGCACCATGCTCTATGTGTCACTTCAACATTGCCAAGATCTTTGCACGCATCACGTTTTTCAACAGGGGTGACAGTGTCTTCCGTCCATTCAGACACTGATACTAGTGTTATCTGTGATATGTATTGTTCCTGTCATGCAGTTCTCTTTTTAGTGGTTTGTTGTTGGCTACATTGTTGCCATGTAAAGTTGGGGGACACTGCCAGCACAGGGTGTGATGCTGTGCACAGGTTTGCATGCAGGCTGGGCAATGTCATGATGTATGTGTGTTATTCCTTTATGTGTGCCCAGCTGTGTATGTGTATAGTCATCTTGTGTTGGCCCTTAGTCCTAGTCCAATGGCCTCCATGAGATGTGTGGTGTTGGGTGGTCAAGAGGTGTGCACTGTGAAGGGTGTGGCTTTGTAGTGGGGGTGGATGTGTGTGTGCCCCTGGATTGTGATAGCCACACATGTGTCACCCAGGAGTTGTGTGCCTGTAGTTTGGATTGTCATGCCCTGTGTAAATGATTGTATGCTCATGTGTGAGTTGTCTGTTGTGCACTGTGTAGTGTGTTTGTGTGTCCATGCAGTTCTGTCGGACTCATCTTTGTTGTTTTAGTCACTTAGAAGTGTGCAAGGTGTGAGCTGCACATCAGTGTTGTGTTTGTTTGATCATCAATGTGTCTTGGGTATGTTTGTGTAGACTGTGTGGCCCTGCTGCTCCACACTGGCATTGTGGTTGTGTTTCTCATGCATTGCAGGCACATGGTGCCTTTTCTCCTCCTGTATGGCATGATGTGTGTGGTGTAATGCCATCCCCTATGTGTGCCACTTATGCCTACGCATTGTGGGTCTGCACTCCCTCTATTTGTGCATGGTACACCCCTTACATGTCTACTACTGACATTGAAGTCAGTTCACTTTTATGTCAGCTGTCCCCTTGGTTTCCATGTGTGTGTGCCTCCCCATCACTTCATTTGTGACACTGTGCTTTGTAGTGCAGTTCTTGGGCCAGTGATGTCCCACTCTGGACATTGCCCCAATGGTTTATGTGTGCTATTCTTGTGCTATTGGTCATGTGCCCGTCAGCTGTGTGTGCTGCCCAGTCCTCTGGTGCAGATGGCTGTGCTCTTGTATCCCAGGGTGGTGCATCTGTTGTTGTTGTGTTGGATGTATGTGTGTTGGCTGTGGTATTACGTCACTTCCTGGGTGTGCTGTTGTATTTGTGCTGTGCTGATTTGTGGTGTGTGTGTTGAGGTTGCGTCAGTCATGTCTGTGTGTGGCTGTTGTGCTTGGTGTGCACACACTGCTTGTTGTGCATACAGTGCTGTGTGTATGTGGGCTTGGCAATGCCTGATGCGCCTCCCCTGATGTCCTGTCGTGTTTGTTGATTTCAATTTCATGTCCATCTGTGGTTGGTTTGATGTGGCAGTGTAGTTCTGTGCTGGTGCACTTCTTGTGTGATTTGTGTTGTGTGTGTGTTGTTCATGAGTGATGAGGTTGTGCACTCATGTTGTGTTTGTGCTCCCATTGCCTTTCCACAGTTTGGCTAATGGGGTATGTCTGTTTCTGTTGTAGTTCCGTGTGTGTTCCTGTGGTGTTTGTGTGTTGTTTTGTGCAGGCATCTGCTCAGGCTTCCCTGTGTGGGTGTTCTGGTTGTGGCTACACCCAGGGTGTGTGTTTGTTTGTGTGTGTATGTGCTGGCAAGTATTGTCAGCGTTCAGTGTGTGTGGCACTGGTGTTGGGTGTTCCTTGTCAGCCACTTCTGCAGTGGTTGTCTCCCTGGTTGTGTGTTGTGTGGTGCAGGGTGTGTATTGGGCTTGCTTGTTGCAGTGCTTGTTGCTGTGCATGGGGGTGCACAGGATGGGCGTCTGGCCTGTGACTTGATGGGATGTGTTGATGAGTGGTTGGGGGTGGTGTGTCCATGTGGTCTTTGTGCCCTGCCCATGCCTTGGAGTGGCCCTGACTTCTGCATTGTGCGCATGTCTTGATGTGACTGGGACATTGCTGCAAGTTCCCGGTCGATGTGTGTCCGGGATGCAGTGGGGTGACTTGTTGGCAGGTGGGTCATGTGTGGGTGCCCTTGTGGATGTGTTGTGACCCCCAGCTAGGTGTCTGTGGTGGAATTGTACCCTGTGTCAGGCCATGTGTTGTGTGTTGTGTTTGTGTTGTTATGTACCTGCGGCGGCGTCCGCGGCGGCCCATTTGATGATAGTGCTGTAGCAGGTACAGCACCGAAAACACATGTAGGGCTGGGTCCATGGCGTTCATGACCGGGTGGAGAGGACCGGGTCTCTGCTATCGCGCTCCGCTGTCGAGTTTCCGCCTTGTCAGGTTGGGCGGTGTCTCCGCTGCAGTGCGTCTGCTTGTTTGAGCCATCCTAATTTGTTGAACAGGGCGGACGTCATTCCGCACGGCGGGAAGTCTCCATTGGCAAACACCGCCGTGGTGTCGGGCGCACTTTGATGGCAGTGCAGATCGCTCCGCAGCGGACGGGAAATAACCTATGTTTTGCATTACTAATATGGTGGACGTGATTCACGCTGCTCGCGGGTGGAAAAAGGAGTTTTTCCGCCCGCCAGCACCGCGGTGGTGCCACCGCTCGACATCCTAATGGACCCCTATGTCCCTATAAACACATAACAAACTGCAATAATAAAATAATACACTTAACATAATTATCAATTAATCAATTAATAAAAATATTTACCAATTAATAAAAATTAATTACCAATTAATAATTAATTAACAATAATGTGCTTAGCAATACCAATGAATGAAAATAAATTACTACTTAATTACATTTCAATTACTTCCCACCCTATTCCCCTATAAACCCAGAACCCGCTACAAAACTTACACACAAAAATTAATTTAAATTAATTTAGAATTCCTAAATATTAATAATTAATTTAGTGTAATTAAATTACTTCCCACCGTATTCCCCTCTAAACCCACAACCCGCTACGGTACTAAAATACAAAATTAACTTAAATTACATAAAAAATAACATACATATTAAATACATAATAATATACATAAAAATCATATCAAAATCGATATTAGTAACATCAATATTACTAACATAGATATTAGTAACATTGATATTACTTACATCGATATTGATAAAATCGATATTACTACCTTCGAAATTCAGTCCCTTCGATATTAAAAAAATCGATATTACTTACCATCTATATTCTTTCCCTTCGATATTATTACATTGATATTACTGTAGGTCGATATTTAAATTTTGATATTTTGGCTACTCTCCGTTGAAGATGGTGGCAAGTTCTTTGCTGATAGTCAGGTGGAGAAGTTCATAACGGCCTGTCCTATGTTGGTTGAGGTGTCTGCGTGGCATGAGTTTAGGGTGTCTGCCCATTGATTCTCTGACACTTTGTCCCGCTTTGGTCAGTGGTGCTGGGATGTCTGGTGGTGTTGCCAAGGGGACCTGTGATGGTGAAGTGGACGACCGTGTGGCCTGTCCAGGTGAGTTCAGTGACACCGCTGTACTCCACTCTGTTACTGGCTGTGAAGATGGGGTCGAGTACGTGTTATGCAATGAGAGTGGGGCTGATGACTAGTAGAGTGAGGCAGAGGGTGTTCATGCATTTGAGGAGTTTGGCCGTGTTGGTGACCTCAGGGTCATTAAGGTGGAAATTGAGGTCTCCAAGGAAGTTGTAGTGCTTAGAGTCGATGTCGAGCGAGGCAATGGAATATGGGACGGCATTGCAGAAACTGGTGTGAGGTCCTGGGGGTCTGTAGGCAAGCATGCCTGTGATGGTGGTTTTGTCATTGTTGCAGAGTTGGAAGTTGAGATGCTCCATGATCGGGGTGGCGTCATCTGTGGAGGTGGTGCAGTGGATGGTTTCCTTGTAGATTAACCTTTCTTGGACCTACTGATCCTGGTAGTCTTGATCATCACCCCAATCCCTCTGGTCTGCTGGATCCTTATCCACCTAGCCCTATTGTCCAGGTTCTCCGCAGGGCTGGCACTATTAGACTTCCTGGTTTGGGTAATCCTGATTCTCCTTGCCCTGGTTCTTGTGGTGCACCAGGTACTGGATCTATTGGTACAGGTCCTCCTTAATAAATCCTCTTGGATTGGGCATGGTCATTTTGCTACTGGCCCACTTCCATTGGTCCTCATGGCTCTGGTTATACTGGTTCTCACTGGGCAGTTCATAATACCCCAGTTCCTAGCCCACCTGCTTCACTTTGCAATTCATATGTTGCCCCCCTTGGTTCTGACCTGTCTGGCCCTCCTAGCCCTTTTCCTAATCCTGCTTATTCTGACCTACTAGTCCACCTAATCCTCCATCTGGTCTTAATGGCCCTGTCCACATGCCTCTAACCTGACTAGTTCTCTCCGTCCGCCTCCAACATGTCATAATATTCTTGGCCCTGGTCTTCCTGCTTATTGTCATCCTGGACTAACTCGCCCACTCTGTCCTGATCCTCCTTGTTCTGCTCCTCCTGCTCTTAGCCACCTGGCTTAGTCATCATGGCTTCCGTTACCCTGGCATTCCTTGTCATGGTCCTCTTTTCTCTCCTCTACCATGTCCTGCTTATTCTGTTATGGCACGTCCTGTAACCCTTGGCCCTCTGTGATTTGAGATACCTTTTCCCCTTGGTTGTGGTCCAACTTTTCCTTCTTTCCCTGGTCTCCCTAGGTCTTGTCATGTTGGCTCTGGTTGCCTGGTCATCTCCTCTTGATTCTCAGGTCCTGTTCTGCTAGTCTTCCTCACTCTTAGTCTTGCTTGCCTAGCAATGGCCTTCCTATTTCTGGCCCTCACAGCGCATGTTCTCTTGCTAGTTCTTGTAACCACCAGATTTTACCCTTTGGTTTCTAGTCCTCTTTGTTTAGGTCTTTGTATACCTAATTCTCTTAGTTCTGGTCCTTCTGGCCATCCTGGTACTTTCAGGCCCCCTTCTCCAAGCACTTTCTTTTCTTTCCTGATACTCTTTAGCCTCACCCATTTGACCTGGTTCTTCTGATCCTTCTCACCCTGCTCACTTGATTACCAGTGCTTCAGTTCCTGGTCCTGTTGGTCCCTTCAGTCTACCTGGTCTCTTATTTCCTGGCCCTCTTAGGCCTTCACCTCTTCACCCTAGTCAAACTAGTTTAGATCATGTTTGTCCTCCTGACCCTGAGCGTTGCTGTCAAGGTCCTCACCACAGCCAATGCTCTGGGCCCTCTTGATCTTGGTTCTCTTTATTTGGGCCATTCAAAGCCTTGTTTAGTCCTGGTTCTCTTGGACACCCAGGTCCATTCCCTTAAGTCTTTCTGGCTCGGCAGTTTGGTTCTCCTGATCTTCCTCACCCTGGACCTGCTACCGCTAGGTCCTGGTCTTTCTGCTCCACTTGGTACTCGGGGCCCTGGTCATATGGTCATGGTTTTCCTGGCACACCTAAGTCTGTACCGTTTCCTCTTGATGCTGATCCTTCTAATCCTCCTTGCTCTGGTCATGGATCTTCTAGCAATCTTGGCACTGGTCCCCTCATCTTCTTTTCTTATTTTGGCCCCCTTATCCTACAGCCTTGATCTGGTCTTCTCTGATCTGGTCCTGATCCTTCTGGGCTTGGTCTTTCTGCTACTTGTCCTTGTGCTTCTACACAAATTCATCTTGATACTTCTTTATCTGCTTCTCCTGGGCATGGCCATCCTGTTGCTCATTTTCCTGACCATCCTGTTTGTAGCCCGTTGGCCTGAACCTCCAGACTGTGATCATCTTGGTCCTGATGTCCCTGGTCCTGATCCTCCTTACTCTGCTCCTTCTGTCCTGGTACCCAAGGCCCTGTTTTTCTTTGCCCTGGTCTGCCTGGTCCTCTTAGACCTTTGTTTCTTGGTCATCTTAGAACTTTTCCTTCTTGCTCTGGTTGCACCTGCCACTGAATTCACCCCCCTGCACTCCTCACCATGGTTATGCTTTTCTTGTTTTTAATAGTCCTTATCCTTCTCAAGATTATGTGCCCATTGGCCCTGATCCTCTTGGTCCTGGCCTTGTAGTTTGTTATTTCCTAGGCTTAGTTCACATGTACCTGGTTCAACAACCATCTAGCCTCAGTCCTGTTTGACTTGGTCCTTCTTTTCCTAGTGTGCTTGTTATCGTAAACCTAACCTTTTGTCAATTCTGGCCCTTATTGGTTCCCCCAGTCTTGGCCCATCTGGTTCTGGTCCTTTCAGGGTTGCCAATACCAGTGGGGACCAGGAACAAATAGATGATAATGGAGAGGACAAGGATAAACAGGGCTAGGGTTACTGGGACCAAGGTGAGAAGGATCAGAAGGGCCAGGAGGATGTAGAACAAGGGGATCTGAACCCAGTAGACAAGGGCCCAAAGGGACAGAAACACCAGGGGCATAAGGAACAGAAGGCCAACAACCATAATGATGAGGATGGCCTGGGAGCACCAACGAGCACCAGACTAACAAGGATGACCAGGAGTAGCAGAACTAGGTAGACATTACAAAGACAACCATACCCAGTGACCAATAGAAAGAAGGACCAGAGACAGACAGGAGTGCTAAGACCACAGAGATCAGATCAAGAAAGACCAATTGGTCAGAAGTGAATGAACCAGTACCAGGAAGACAATGACCAGAAAGGACCTGAGCTAGCAGGATATGGAGATCCTAGATTAGAATGGTCTATAAAGGACGAGGAAGCCTAGGTCCAGTGAGAGTAGGACCAGGAGATCTATGAGGGTCAGACTCAGGGGAATCCTATGCCAGGGTGAGAAGAACTACATGAACCTGGGTGTCCCACAACAAGGGACTAGAAGCACCAGTTCCATAGGGATGAGAGAGATCAGATCCAGGAAGACCATTACTAGGCAGAGCATGATAGAGGGGATCAGTTTAAGATTGACAAGAACAAATAGGAACAGGTAAACCAGGAGACCAGGGGGGCTAGTAAAACGTGGATGGGACAGGTGGATCAGGGGGACTGGTAGAGATACGGAAACCAATGCCAGTGGGACCAGCACCAGAAGACGCAATACATGAGGACCAGACGAAGGAGTACCAGAACTAAGACCAAGATTACATGGGCCAGGAGAACCAGGATTAGGAACAGGCAAACCAGGGGAATAGAGAAATCAGGGGAGCAGGATCAGGAGGAATGATGGACAAGAATTTAGGCGAGGGGCTGAAAGGTCCAGGATCAGGAGAGCCTGTGAAACAGGGGACCCGGATACAAAGGACTTGGTGCAGGAGTACATGCGAATGACAAAAGCCAAACTAAGTAGGGCCAATAAGTTCTATGGCTAGCATGCAAAACCATGAGGGCAAGTAGCAGGAGGACAGGGAGTAGGAGGATCAGCACCTGATTGAAGAGGACTAAGAAGATCAGGACATGGAGGAAATGTACCCGGAAACCAGGATAAACAAGACAGGGGCCAGGAAGACCAGGGGGACCCATACCAAGGGCACCCAGAAGACCAGAGCGTGGAAGACTAGGTGAACTAAAAGGATCATGACTAAAAGGACTGTAAACAGGGCTAAGCAGACTATGAGGATCAGGACCTGGGGACTAGAGCTCGGATTACCAAGTGGGGAAAAGTAATGGGAGTGGACAGTGGTGGCCAGGACCAAAATTATGAGGCTCAGGAAGACCCGAACAAGGAGAACTGGATCAAGAGGTTCAGGATCAATTGCTGCAGTACCATTACATTTAAAATGACCTGGAGATGATTCAGGAGGCCCAGGAAAACCCAAATCAGAAATCTAAAAGGGTCAGGACACGAGATGTCAGATCAGACAGCCATGGACCTTTGGTACCCATGCTAGGTGGTTCCAGCTCACGGGGCCTGGTTTTGCTTGTCCTGATCCTCGTGGCTCTGGTTGTCTTAATCCTTCTGGTGGTACACCTTCATGCCCCTATTTTCCTACTTGTCACCATCCTGCCCCTACAGATCCTATTCCTTTCTTTCTGTCCCTAGACTTCCTCCACAAAGGCTTTTGTCAAGTACAGTCTCCAATCCTGTCACCCACACGGTTTTTTTTGGCTTAAAGATGTTGTAGCCCTGTTAGGGACAGAAATGAGGGCTCAGTAGATACAGGGCCTTGCCCACCTAAAACACTGCTTAGCATGTTAAAATCAAAACTACCATTCCCAAGATACATTGTGCAGGTGACTGAAATGTCAGTGCATCTGAAGGTGCCATCGTGACATGGTACCATTAAGCATATATGCCTGAAACGACCACTCTGCTGGGTCAATACTAAGAACAAGTGCATTTATTCATAGGCAGTAGAGTGAACACCTGTAAATTACCCAGATGCCTTACTTTCCTGTCTCCTGCTTTAATTTCCTAATTTACCAGAAGCCCCATTAATCATTTTTTCTCCTGCAAGTGCCCCAAAGCACTGTACCCCTAAGCACCGTTTTCCTAATGTAGGTCTCCCTCCCCTTAAAAAGAAGCCTGAAACACATGGCCTTTCATAAGAAGCCCCAAAAAAGCCCAGCCCTAAAAAATCCTCAAAAGGATGATCATGAATATTAAAAAAACAATGTATTCTCAGGAGTGAGCAAAACATTTATGTAACACTCTTTAAAACCATACTCATTTATTCTTTGCAGACAGCAAAATACTCCAAGACTGTACTACAACATAGATGTGCTATATCCTGAAGCTCATGAAATTGAAGTGTGATTCCTACATTTCTTGTCTGAATATTAAAGTAACAAATATTTTATTAAAAATTAATTTACCATTTTTATCTTTAATTAATTCATGCGCTTACTGTTGCACAAACTATCGCACATCTATATATTCACTTACATTCAAATTCACACATGTTGCATCCTCATTTCAACATGGCCACCACCCTACCATTGTTTGTTGTCCCTCTTTTTAAAATGTCCGGCTAAATAAAGACCTACTTCACACTATTTATCTTGGGAGCCAATCAATGTGTACATTATCTCTACTGTTTAGCATGTGGCCGGCTAAACAGCACAGATTATGCACTATTTTGATGGCTGCCAGGTAAATAGTAGAGATTATGTAAGGCCACGTAAATAACCTCTTCCATAAACATGTGCAGTTCTGCGATAAGAGATCTAGAGTGAACTTGTGGTGTACACTTGCATGTGAAATGTTATGACGTTTCTCAAATGCTTGACACCAATTAAATTTGTTTTCCAGCTCAGTGTGCATAGCCCGCAAAACGCTATTACAGATTTTTTGTTTAACATGGAGTGATCGTCTTGTACATGGTTTAAGAAGATCTCTTTGAAGATGAAATGTACTACTAGACTGGACCCTCACGTGTGACTTTTCTTCTGTACTGAAGAACATTAGTAGCATATAACATATTGAAGATGAAAGAAAACTACAGTACAGTAATCATAAATGTCATCATGTTAGCAGTGAAATTGCCGCCAAATTCACTACTACTCAGCACCCAGTCCACAGTGAAAGAACTCCTGCTGCTAATAGCGATAAGTGCTATTTTTCTTTAATGTTTATGAATGGTTTGCCTCTAATATTTTGTACTGCAATACGATGGTTTATTTTTAATGTATTTAGGTAAGTGTTGACACTTTGGCGATTCAGCGGCTGCAATGTGTTGCTTTGCCAATCGTAAATTCAAGCTGTAACAGTTTATGCTGTTTGTTCGATTATGGATTTCTCTATTTTTTGTGTATTAAGAGGTTCGGCAGTTTGAGCCATTGCGGATGCTGATCCTATTGTTAGTCCAGGCAGACTACTTTGAAATTAGCATCATCATCACTCTGTGAATTAATCATGCTCAATAACTCCCTTGCCTTGTTAGTACATATTGGCTTCCATTTCGAACCAGCGTGTGGTGTCTCTCCTGAGCTGCTGACGTGTGCCAATGTGTATTATATCCCTCTTATGGAGTTTTCAGCTTTCTTCGCTTGCCACATTCAACATCATGGCGTGGGCCTGATTTTCCTGTGCAGTGGAGTGGAACGCTTGATGCATGGTAATACATTTGGAGGCAGCATTTTCCCTTTATTTGACCTGGCTTCTGGGTGAGTGTTTTTTTTTCTCCTGGTGCTCTGCCTAATTGAGAAATGCCTTCTGAAGTTGTTTTTCTTATTAGTGGGGGTCACAACCTGGTTTTATTGGTTACCTCTTCATGGTAATTTATGGTATTTATTTAAAGAAACAAAAATTATGAAATAGTAATAGTTCCCATTTGGGTTTTTCTTTAGTATTGGTCTATTAGGCAGCATGCATGCCTTTTGTTGAAATACCCTCTTACCAGGAAGGATATAGAGGGGAGATATACAAGTGCCCAGAGAAAGCTTTCCATCATTAAACCTCCACTGAATTCAGACAAGTGTGAGTCTGACTCCTTTTTGGAATACGAGTGCCAAGGTTGAGATATGGGACAGGAGTTGATCAGTGCTGCACAAGTTTTTGACCAGGAAGTAGTTCAATCAGCACTGACTGAATAAATTCAATAAATGCAGGATGTTTTTGGCCAATTTATAACAGCCTCTTTGTATAGTTGCAATGACTGTTTACCCACCTTTGCCCTCATGAGATGCAGTTTCTCTCTCTCAGGTACAAGAGACAAGTCCCTTAGAAAGAAGAGCCCTGAGGCAATCAGATTCAGGAGAAGTATTTCCCTTCTTGTTCTGAAGATCAGGGTTACCCAGTCTTTCCTATTAAGAGACCTAACAAAGTCACATTTTTAGGTTATTAATTCTTCAGAAGGCATGCTTGGGAGGTACTGTTAGCAGTCGGTTCTGCAGGGACAGAGCCTTATCCAACCTATCATTTGATTTATATGGGGTTGATTCGATATTCAGGATTTCCTAGTCCAAGGTGATAATATTGCCCCCGGTAAGAATGTGGGTGGGTTTATTCTGGATACTTTACACAATTATTACTTTGACGTGAAGGTGATCACACATTCCAGATCAGGTGAATGGGCTTCTTTTCCGCTCTATTTCTGATGTTGTTGCACACTGGATTTGTAAACCCATTAACAAAGCCAATCAAAGTAAACACCAATCGGAATGTCCAAGATTCATTCACCCAAGTAAGTCAGGTAGGACCCAGATGTGACTCGACAATAGTCTCATTTTTGTTAAAAATGATTCCAAGAAAGGCATCACTAAGGTTCTTTGAGTTTCTCAGGTCAAACTTCCAGATGCACTGGGGCTTTTCACACAAGTTCGGGAGATTACAGAAGATGCAGCAGTAAAGAGGTGTTAGTGAACCTATCCATAATCATAAGCTGAAGCCAGTGTGCAACCTGTTTACTAGGAAATGCCAATGAGGCCTTTGCAGCAACAAAGAGAAAACCCTAATTAATAATGATTGACCTCAAAGTTGTTGGAAATTTCGGACAAAGACCTGTCCCTGATGCCAGCAGTCATTCATGTGAAGTCTATTTTGTAAGGGACTTTCTGCTTATCTTCAGACCTTTAAGTTTGAGGAAAACGGTCTGAAGAATCTAAAGAAAGAATTTTGCCACATGCTTTTGGGAATACCCCATAAAGTCAGAGGAGGCCACCAATAGAGCTCCTTCTGACCATCTGTCTATGTCCCAAGAGTAGGACATGCTTCAGGATTCAGTAACAGAGGTGGACATACTCCCTTTACTCCTGAAACGGGAAGTCAATTCAGGGCAGAAATCAGGGCAGAAATCCGATAGCAGAGCCCCTTACATCTTTGTGAAAGACTCACACTGTTTCTCTAGAATTGGAGTATAATTATGTCAGAACCATGACTGTTGTGAACAACTCAGTATTACAAAATAGAAGTTTACTCTCAGCCTGTTCTGCGGATTCTTCTCAGTCCTATGGGTTTCACTTCTTGGAAAAACGATTTGATATCAGAGGAAGTTCAGGAGCTGTTGAAGGAAGGGCAATAGAGAAAAGCACACTTCATTCCTTGGGGTTTGCCAAAATCTGTTTTGTGGTGTGAAAAGCAAATAAAGGGTTTCAACCAGTCATTAATCCAAAACTGTTGAAAGGATTTGTTCTTTACTGAAGTCTCAAAATGGAAGGGGTTCATTGCTTAAGGGATTCACTTCAAGTTGGGAGATTGGTTGGTGGAGATAGATTTGGAGGACACATCTGTTTCTGCAATGTCTATGGAAAGGCAAGGACTCTCAATTCAAACCTCTACATTGTGGCCTTTTCTCATACCCTTGGTTTTTCAATGAACTTCTGAAGCTGGTTGTGGTGTTGCTTAGGTATCACAGGATTAGACTAATCATTTGCTTGGACAATAGCTTTCTGATGGCTGACAACACGAGGCTGATTCTACAAATATGTTCCTTTTTCTGCCCTAGGTGAAGATCAAACCAATACAGATAGCGATTTGAGGAGTGTGGAGAATGTTCAAGAATTTACTAAAGAGGTTAGCCAGGATTGTAGGTCTTTAATACACATCCATTTAGGAAGTTTTTTCAACTCATTTACTTTATTGGCATTACAGCACCTGAAGGCTTTACATTTTCACAAAAACTTCCCTTATTCAGCATTACTTTCCCTTTCTTCAGAGACAAGAGAGGAGTTGGCGGTTCACGAAGATGGAAGCCTGAAATACAAGATTCATTGTTGGTCTAGCTTCAGATATCTTGTTAAAGTTTCATGCAAGCAAGCTGGACTAAGTGGGGAAATATGTATACAAGGGACAAGTAGTCCCTCAAAGAGGCTCAATCACATATAAATTATTTAGAACTGGCTGAATATTCCTTTGCACTAAAAAGTCTGTCTCTGCATCAGGTGAGCTGCAGTATGATTCTTCAGGTGGACAGTGTGTCAGTGGTCAGGAATATACATATGTTAACGGGTGTAAGATCCAAAAGTTTGGGGAAAAAAATCAAGGTATTTTTGCAATTTTTCTAGACAGAGGGATTATGGTTCTGGCAGAATATGTCCTAGGGCTATCCAACTCTGTAGCAAATTGGGGAACCAGGTTCATTCAGAACAGGGATGATTGGTCCCTGGATGCGATGATGTTTCAGAAACACATTTGTCTGTTGGGTCCATGTCAGATAGATTTGTTTACCTCCAGGTTAAAACTAGAAAATTCAATGGTTCTTCAGCTGGAAACCAGATCCTGAAGTGGATGCTTTACTTCTGTATTTGGGGGCACATTCACGGTTATGCCTTTCCTTCCTTTGCAACAATTCACAGGACAGTGGTGCATGTCAGGAGGAACTTAGTAACTCTAGTTCCAGTGACTCCTTTTGGCAAGCTCAAGTGTGTACCCTCAGGTACTGGATACCCCTGCAGATTTTCCTGGAGTACCTCCTGCATTTTCTCTAATAGTCACAGAAACTGAATTTGCCCTCACAAGTGGATTTTGGAAGGTAATTTTTAACTCATAGCTAAGAAGAGTTCATGGTATACTGGAATGTTACAGGATGTAGGTAAGGGGCATTGTCAGTCATCAGGTACTTCCCGTCTCCTCCCATTCAATGTAGTTAAAAATACACATGGGCCGTCTGGAGTAGGGGGTATGTGGGGCAAAATACTGATCCCATATCTGCTTCTCCAGTAGAAGGTGATATTTTTGTTATGCCTTTAGGAAGAGGTTATAAAAGAGTGGATGCTTATACTTTATAAAATCTGCAGGTCATATATTTTGTTAACGGGAATAGTGTAACATTTTCTAGCTGCGGAACTTTTAGATCAATACACCTCAAATTTACCACAGATGTATTTTCCATTTTGGGAGAACCCTGATCTTGGTCTGACAATTAATTTATTTCCTTGAAACAGTTATCTGTGAAATTCATTCTAACACGTGTCTAATCTTTCTCTTTTATGTTTCATTTTATATTACTAAACATGCAAAAACCACCCAGCTACACCACTGCCTTTATGACTTCTGTTTTAACATTTTCTTCCATGTTGGATTTGTAATATGCTGCTAGAATCTTTCAATAAATAAAAAAGTCATAATCTTCGCCTCATGTTTTTAACATAATCTAAAACTCCAGCCACTTTAGGGAGAGCGATTTTCTATTGTTCAGTTTCCCAAGTTGGGCCTCGGTCAACACCTGATACCTTGAAAATAGATTAGGTCAAATAAATGTCAGGATAAAGTGCAGTTTTTAATCTCGCCATACAATGAATTCCGTGCTTGCCCAAGTATATTATTTTAACAAAGTGATTCACCTCTAGAAAGAATGGAATTTTGAACCCTCTTTATGCAAGCAGCATTGCTCACAATTGTGTAATTGTCAATTATCTAATTCACACACGTACACTGGTGTGACAGACTGGCTGCTGGGTGAACTGCCCCCTCCCTTTAAAGACAAGTTGTAGCGAGAGTGCAAGCGAACTTCCTTCAGTAACAGTACATTGAAACCCACCTTCTGTCATGCGAAGTGCACCTACTGAACACATAACTAAATACATTACAGAAATTGCTGGGGATCAGGAGCCTTTATTTAATAAAAAGAAACACATTAGCGCCCATCCTGTACAATGAGAACACCACAGAAGGACTGACTAGCAGTCATTTGCAAATATGTAAGTTAATACAGGCAGCATTAACTGGCTGGATGGCTCTGTGAAACAGCTATGTATACAATCAGACCCGCTCTCGATTGGGCTCTTGAAAGGCGTGTTCTGCTGCGGGAGCAGGCGGGTGGTGGGTGGATCAATGTGTGCTCATTAAAATGTAAGTCAAGTCTGAGCCCTGGTCTAATCCCGCAACATGGAGCAGGAAATATTGTTCAGGTGGTTTCAATAATTTCAACAAGGCGAATGGTCTCTGTGTAGAGGCAAGCGGTGGAATTTCTTCATTGCTTAGCACCGCATATATAATTCATTCATAATCCAATTTTAGTGGAACAAGAGAAATCTTCAGGCTTCTAATCCTAGGTGAAATACTGCGGTTCCAGCCCAGAAGGTTTCCTCTGTGTAGCTATGCTGAGAGCAGGCCAGTCTCAGGAGAGAGTGCAGAGGATGAGAAGCCTGCTTCGCTCCGGGATGCTAATTTGGGCCAGATGGACACCAGGAAAATCAATTTTCAGGGGCCTGGTTCAGTCTGGGGGAGCCAGAGTGAAGACATTAATCTTTGTGGTTCCATCCCATTCTCAAAACAATGGCAGCGGCTCATTTCATCCAATGTAAGAGGACATAGATGCATTGTGGTTTGTATGACGTTACAACACTTGCATTTACCATGCATGCCATTTCCCCATATCATTTACAATCCATGCCTTTACACGCAGATGACTTTATCATGCAAATGCCTGTGTGTATATATATATATATAAATATATATATATATATTCACTGAAAAAACCATAGGTTTCAGGAGTTATATAGTTAGGAATTAGTTTTTAAAAAACCTTTGAAATTCACTCAAAAAACGATAAGTTTTAGTGATGTTATAGTTAGCTGGACATTTTACTCATACAAAACCATTGAAATTGCTCCTATATAATCCACTGCTGATGATGTCACATATTAGATCATTCATGACATGGTCAGTGACATCACTGATGACATCTCAAATGACATCACTGATGACGTCACTGATGACATCATCCAGTGAATGTGGTTTGCTTCGTTATATAAACATGCATTATATATATAGCAATTTGCATTGAAGAATAAGTGGATATATATAAATAAATATTTGGATGGAGGATTTAGTAGGTCATACCATCTCCTGAGGCACAGCCGGGAGAACGCTATTATTTAATTTTAAACTTTGTGTATTTAAAATTGTGTTGGTTCCTTAATTGTTCTTCCCATCCTGGGCATTAGTTTCTCTCGATTCCCATGCTCTGGGCACTCCCGCGCAGCTGAATTGAGCGCTGCTGCGGGTCACTACTCTCTCGCCGCCATTCCCCAGAGGCCACAGGCCACGCCCACCACCTACAGGCCACGCCCCCCGCCAAAGGCACCTAACTCCGCTGAATACGAGCGCTTGCCAGAGGCATTTACATCTCCTGAGGCGCTGCCGGGAGAACGCTTACGCTAACGCTAATAGTTGATTTAAAATTTGTTGTTAAAAACTGTGTTTTTTAACTATCTTGTTTCATCTTTGGCCATCTGTTTGTTTTCCGATTTCCCTGAGGCCATAGACCACGCCCACCATCCGTAAGCCACGCCCCCTACCGAAGGCACTTAACCGCGCTGCTTCGAGCGCCTGCCAGAGGCATTTACATCTCCTGAGGCGCAGCCGGGAGAACGCTTACGCTTTAACTAACAGTTGACTTAAAAATTGTTATTGAATCTGTGCTTTTTAAACCGTCTTGTTGTATTTCTGGGCATATGTCTGTTTCCCGCATTTTTTTGAGGCCATAGGCCACGCCCACCAGCCGTAAGCCACGCCCCCTACCGAAGGCATTTAATCGCGCTGCTTACGAGCGCCTGCCAGAGGTCATACCATCTCCTGAGGCACAGCCGGGAGAACGCTATTATTTAATTTTAAACTTTGTGTACTTAAAATTGTGTTGGTTCCTTACTTGTTCTTCCCATCCTGGGCATTAGTTTCTCTCGATTCCCATGCTCTGGGCACTCCCGCGCAGCTGAATTGAGCGCTGCTGCGGGTCACTACTCTCTCGCCGCCATTCCCCAGAGGCCACAGGCCACGCCCACCACCTACAGGCCACGCCCCCCCGCCGAAGGCACCTAACTGCGCTGAATACGAGCTCTTGCCAGAGGCATTTACATCTCCTGAGGCGCTGCCGGGAGAACGCTTACGCTAACGCTAATAGTTTATTTTAAATTTGTCGTTAAAAACTGTGTTTTTTAACTATCTTGTTTCATCTTTGGGCATCTGTTTGTTTTCCGATTTCCCTGAGGCCATAGGCCACGCCCCCCATCTGTAAGCCACGCCCCCTACCGAAGGCACTTAACCGCGCTGCTTCG
This sequence comes from Lissotriton helveticus, assembly GCF_964261635.1. Classification (NCBI taxonomy): domain Eukaryota; kingdom Metazoa; phylum Chordata; class Amphibia; order Caudata; family Salamandridae; genus Lissotriton; species Lissotriton helveticus. The sequence continues at coordinate 1,993,401,365 of NC_136059.1, read as the reverse complement.
AGCGCCTGCCAGAGGCATTTACATCTCCTGAGGCGCAGCCGGGAGAACGCTTACGCTTTAACTAACAGTTGACTTAAAAATTGTTATTGAATCTGTGCTTTTCAAACCGTCTTGTTGTATTTCTGGGCATCTGTCTGTTTCCCGCATTTTTTTGAGGCCATAGGCCACGCCCACCAGCCGTAAGCCACGCCCCCTACCGAAGGCATTTAATCGCGCTGCTTACGAGCGCCTGCCAGAGGTTATCCCATCTCCTGAGGCACAGCCGGGAGAACGCTATTATTTAATTTTAAACTTTGTGTACTTAAAATTGTGTTGGTTCCTTACTTGTTCTTCCCATCCTGGGCATTAGTTTCTCTCGATTCCCATGCTCTGGGCACTCCCGCGCAGCTGAATTGAGCGCTGCTACGGGTCACTACTCTCTCGCCGCCATTCCCCAGAGGCCACAGGCCACGCCCACCACCTACAGGCCACGCCCCTTCCGGTTCCCCTCTATATACAATGTGTTTCCCCCGGTCGCGCAGCGGACGGGCGCAGCGGGCGCGCCGTCAGTGCGCCGAAGGGCGCGCCAAAGGCAAGCCCGTCTGCGCCCGTCCGCGACCGGCAGGGACCAGGGGCCATGGACCCTGCTCATTTTTTAACTTATACCCCAGCTCAACTGCTGTCCCTCAATACAGGACAGCTTATTGACCCTTCCCTGCTTCAGCGCATTGTCGCTTTGGATATTTCTCCCCCATTGGCCACACCGCCTGGATTCACGCCAGTCTCTCCCCGGTCTCAGACTCACCCTACCCCGGCCCTTCCCTCCCTTTCCCCATCCAGTACGGCCACTGCCTACCCGCTCAATACTAGATCTGCAGGCAAACATCAGCTTGAGATCTTTAATCTACTGGACACTGATGCCCCTGATTTCCTCTTCCTTACGGAGACTTGGTTCTCTACTGATTCCCTCCCTGATCTTCTTTCCACCCTCCCCGACTCTTACTACGCCCTCGGGCGGATCGTCCCGCTGGTAAAGTCGGTGGGGGTGTGGCGATGATCATTCGTTCCACTTTTCAGTTTCAGGTTCTCCCTTATCCTCCCATACTTGGCATCGACTTTATAGTTGCCCGTTCAGTCAATCTCCGGGCCCCCCTTACAATAGCCCTTTTCTTTCGCCCTCCGCAGTACATGCCTTCCTTTGTACCTGCCTTGCAAGAACTACTGGCTACGCTCGTTGTCAATAATTCTTCTGTGCTTCTTCTGGGGGACTTTAATTATTGGCCGGGCGACCCCAGGGAAGACCTGTCCTCCAAGGATTTTTCTGCCACCCTTCAGTCTCTTAATTTCTTCTCTCATCTTCACTCCCCTACCCATGTCCATGGTCATGTCTTGGACCAAATATGGTCAGCTAGCTGTTCTATCCTTTCCCCTATCATTCTTCCATGTACCTGGTCTGATCATTCACTGATCTCTTTTTCCATTGAACTTGGAACGCAAGAGATGCCCCCCCTTCCCAAAAACGTCATGGCACGCACCTGGAATCGGGTGGACCCCGATTCTCTCTGTGTCTCTGTCGCCTCCTCCGCCCCTGACCTATGCAACTTCCCTATTGACCAGCAAGTAGACGCCGTGAATCATTGGCTGTCCTCCTCCTGCGATTTAGTCGCTCCCCTTAGGAAAGTTAAGATCTGCCGCCCCCATGACGCCCAAAAATGGTTTACTGATGGGCTAAAAACTCTCAAATTGGACCTTAGACGCTCTGAACGCCATTGGAGACGTAAATACTGTCCCATCCTGCGAGCTAAATATAAGCTGCTTTTGGCTAGCTACAAGAAAGCTATTCTGCGAGCCAAAACTGTCTATTTTTCGGAGAGAATCTCTCTGTCAGCAAATAAGCCCAAGGAGATTTTCTCCATAGTTCGCAACCTTGTTGCCTCGGACAGAGCTAACCTTAACCTTATCCCTTCCCTAGACCTCTGTCTATCTCTGAACGACTTCTTTCTGGAGAAGATCGTCAAGATTAAATCCAATATTCCTCTAGCCCCTCCGTCTGCCCCCTCCCCTGTCCCTCTTTTGTCTTTCTCTCCTCTTAATCAGTTTCCCCCTATTTCTTTGGATTCTTTTCTGGCTCTTCTTCAGAAAGTGAAGTCTGGCTCCCCAGCTGACTGTGCGCCAGCTCGCATTTTGAAGGTGCTTTTCACCCATTGCCCTGACCCCCCCTTTCCCTTCTTAATGCCTCTATTTCCTCTGGCTCAGTTCCTAAATTTTTCAGATCCGCTATAGTTCGTCCCATTCTAAAAAAACCTGGTTTAGACCCTTCCCTTCCCTCTAACTTTAGACCCATTTCTCTTCTCCCCTACCTTGGGAAGATCCTGGAGAGCTATATCACCTCTTGTCTCTCTTCTTTCATCGAGGACCACCATCTCCTGGCCTCCCACCAAGCGGGTTTTCGCCCGGCTCATTCCACCGAGTCAGTGGTCCTGTCCGTCTTGGATGAGCTAAAGAGTAAGGCAGATTCCAACTTGCCCCAAGCCCTGGCGCTCCTTGATCTGTCCGCTGCGTTTGACACGGTCGACCACTCCATTCTTCTCCACCGTGTCAGCGCAGCGGGCGTTCGGGGCACCACCCTATCTTGGCTCACCTCCTTTCTCAAAGATCGGACTCAGGCGGTGCAGCTGTCTTGCCATACCGCCCCTGCTCGCTTGGTTCCCTGTGGAGTTCCCCAAGGTTCCTCCCTGTCCCCTCTCCTCTTCAACCTTTATATCCGCCCCCTTATTCTTTCTCTTCTTGACATGGGGGTCTCCGCGTATAATTATGCGGATGACCTCCAGCTTGTTTTTGATCTTTCCTCTCCCTTGCACTCCCTACCTAAATTCCACTCCACTTTAGTCTTTATTTCAGACTGGATGAATCGGAACCAACTGAAGCTTAATCTGGATAAGACGGAGTTGGTCCTGACTGGCCCTTCCTCTTCCCCTTGGTCGGCCGCCTTTTGGCCTCCTACGTTTGGTCCCCCTCCTGTTCCAGCGTCCTCTGCAAAGACCCTGGGTATTAAAGTCAGCCAGGACCTCTCTATGCATGCCCAGATCAGCTCAGTTGTCTCCTCTTGTTTTCTTTCTCTCCGAATCATCCGGAAAGTGTCCCGTTTCTTTTCCCCTGATGCCCTCAAGCTCATCATCTTGGCAATGATTCTCTCCCGTCTTGATTACGGGAACAGCCTGTACGTGGGCATTCAGGCTTACGAACTTCGCCGCCTACAGGCTGTTCAGAATCAGGCCGCCCGTCTTATTCTTCACCTCCCCAAGTCCTCCCATATAACTCCTATTTTGAAATCCCTTCACTGGCTCCCTATCTCTCAGAGATCCCTTTTAAGATGGGCTGCCTGTCCTTTATGGCTCGGGCTCGCATCGGCCCAGTCTTTATTAACTCTCTCATCACTCCCTACACTCCCAACCGCTCCCTCCGTTCCTCTAATCAGTTTCTTTCCAGTGTACCTTTGTTTCGCAGATCTAAAACTGGAGGCACTAGATTCTCTGTACTGGGCTCGTCTTTCTGGAATAGTCTTCCTCTGTCGATTAGATCTATCACCATCTACTCCCAGTTCCGTAAGTCCCTAAAGACCCATCTGTTTTCTATTGCGTACTCCTGTTAAGCTTTCCTGGCTTTTTCCCTCCCTCCTCAGCCTTTACCTCTAGCGCCAGGAAGCCGTCTGGTCACAGTGCGCTTTATTAAGAACCTTTTTCATTTCATTTTATTTCATTTCATTAGTAGCAGTGTAATTGACTGTTTACTTGACCAATTTATAATGTCTCACTAAATATAGTGGATAGTGACTAAACTGTGTGAATATCTGTATCACTTTGTCAGTTGTTGTGTAAACTGATTCTACAGTTGGTTACTAGCTATGTGAAAGTCTATATTAGTTATTGATTAGTTAACTGAGTATTTGTATGGGAGTGTGAAAGTGTGTGTGACTGTCCAAAGATGTGTGAATAGTTGATTCAGTAGATATATGAAGTTAAAACTACATGTTCTAACAGTTGTTTGGGTGAGTGAATCTCTTTATGGGTGTGGTGATGAGCAAACATATTTCTCAATGGTACATGTCCAACAAACTAGAAAAATAAAAGGCAGTGTATGTGTCAGTTGTTGTATATAACTAAGTATACATAAGACACAATGATTGTGTGAGTGACTGTATGGATAACTGTTTACTTGTAATAATGATTTTATAATTCACTAAGTATGACTTACATATTTACTTAGCAAAACACTTATACAAACACCACTTCTTCTATTCATTTAGATAGTAAGTATGATCCATTGTTTGCATAAGTGAGTAGGATGACTTCATATGTGAATAGGATGCGTGCTGTTGTTTAATGTCGCTATAGATAGTATTTTTGATAGTGTTCTATTGTTCATTGACAGCATGTATGAGTGAATCCATAGGTAAGTGATTAGATGTGTGTATACATCTATGAATCACTGAGTGGATTTTTAGATACTTGTATTGCTGTGACAATGGATTTAAATATGATACTCTGTATTTTACAAAGAGCGATGAAAAATTGTAATAGTGTATGAAAAGGTGTATGTGATTGTCACGTGGATGATGTCATCAGTGATGTCATCAGTGATGTCATTTGAGATGTCATCAGTGATGTCCTGACCATGTCATGAATGATCTAATATGTGACATCATCAGCAGTGGATTGCGGGTGTGCGAAATATAGTTAGTACAACTAACTATATAGGAGCAATTTCAATGGTTTTGTATGAGTAAAATGTCCAGCTAACTATAACACCACTAAAACTTATAGTTTTTTGAGTGAATTTCAAAGTTTTTTTTAAAAGCTAATTCCTAACTATATAACTCCTAAAACCTATGGTTTTTTCAGTGAATTTCAAAGGTTTTTTTAAATGCTAATTCCTAACTATATAAGGCCTGAAACCTATGGTTTTTTCAGTGAATTTCAAAGGTTTTTTAAATGCTAATTCCTAACTATATAAGGCCTGAAACCTATGGTTTTTTCAGTGAATTCGCAAGGTTTTTTAAATGCTAATTCCTAACTATATAAGGCCTGAAACCTATGGTTTTTTCAGTGAATTGCAAAGGTTTTTTAAATGCTAATTCCTAACTATATAAGGCCTGAAACCTATGGTTTTTTCAGTGAATTTCAAAGGTTTTTTAAATGCTAATTCTATTAGTGGATAACGTTTAAATATATTAATATCCTAGTGGGACCACCTGAGCAGCCCTAAGGGGTCAGGGTGTTTATACCCTGCCCCCTTTTTGTGTTCTACACGTTTGTTTTTCTGCTTTCTTGTGCCTAATTCCTAACTATATAAGGCCTGAAACCTATGTTTTTTTCAGTGAATTTAGGTGTGCCATACTTTTGTCATAAGTAAGGCTGTTAGCGCTCTAGTTGTTCTTTAGAACACTCTGGGACATTCTGTCATTGGGCTATAGTTGGGCTACATCTGGCTGATATTTGGGCTACATTTGTTTTTTTTTGTCTCTGGTGGCCATCTTTGGGCTACATTGGGCTACATTGGGCTACATTGGGCTACATTTGTGCTCTAACGTATATATAGCCCAATGTAGCCCAATATATATTTTTTCAAAGTTAATTTTCGTAAAAACCACTGGAGCATATATCTTGAGACATAGCAAAGGCACATCGGGCTACCAGTCCCTACAATTTTGCCAAGTTTGGTGGAAAACCATTCAGCCGTTCGGGCTAAAAGTGAGTCCAACCGCCCTATGGAAATTAACATGGGGAAAACACGTTTTGGGACCCCCCTTTTATCTCGGCCCCGGCTTGACGGATCCCCCCCAAACTTTCAGGGAAGGACCGGAGCGCCGCGAGGCAAAGTTAAGGAAAATTTCAGGAAGATTCCTCAACCGGCACCAAAGTTATTCCCAATAGAATGTTGCGATTTCCCTATGGAAAACAATCCTAACTATATATACCTACTGGCTATCGCCAGTAGGTAATACATATATATATATATATATATATATATATATATATATATATATATATATATATATATTACCTACTGGCGGTCGCCAGTAGGTATATATAGTTAGGATTTTTTCTCTATGGGTTTTTTGAAAATTCTATGTCTAATAACTTTGGCGTTTGTGGACGGAATCGGCTGAAATTTTCAGGAAAATGGCACATTTTGTTTCTGAGCAGCCCTTGAAAATTTGGGGGGGGTTCGTCCAGTGGGGGCCGAGAAAAAAGGGGGGTCCCAAAACGTGTTTTTAACATTGAGTTTTCCATAGGGCGGTTGGCCTCACTTTTAGCCCGAACGGCTGAATGGATTTGCACGAAACTTGGCAAAATTGTAGGGACTGGTAGCCCGATGTGCCTTTTGTAGGTCTCAATATGGAGGTCTCAATAGTGGAGTAGTGTGGCTCACTGGTTAGAGGCGGCAGACCCGAGAGCAGAGGACGGCCCGGGACCAGGGTTCGATTCCCGACGCGGCAGGTTTCTGGACCAGGGTCAGCGGACTCGATAATTCTCTCGCCTCGGTGCCCACTCTGATCAGCGATCACACTCGGCAACTCTGGGCACTAGCTTGCCTCATCTTCACTAACGGCCCCACCAGACCGCCGGGGATGCCTGGTCTCACCCTGGAGATACCCATTAAGGGACCATCTCTCAGGGAAGCCAGGAAGGGTTTCGCAGCGGTCGAAGCGCGGAGGTACCCCTTCGGGAGTGATTCCAGCGCTATATAAGCACATAATTAATTAATTAATTAATATATGTGCTCCAGTGGATTTTGAGAAATTAACGTTTAAAAAAAGATATATATCTGTAACAGCGGACCGGTTAGCGCTCTGGTTCGCGGACTTTTCGCGCAACGGAGCTTTGTGAAGCGAAGCTGATTGGTTCTCCGGCGTCTGTCAACATTCCAAACAGTCCGTAGCGGCCGCCATCTTGTCTCTCGGTAGGATCGAGAGACAAGAGGAGGTCAAAACAAAGGGGGAAATAACTATAAGGGGGCATAGTAGATCCTCGCTGACCCCCTAGGTTTGATGTGGAGGTTTTAAAAGGGCCCCGCGGGGCAAAAAAAAATAATAAAAATAATAATTGAACGGCTGAATGGATTTGCACGAAACTTGGTAAAATATTAGGGACTGGTAGCCCGATGTGCCTTTGCTAGGTCTCAATATATGTGCTCCAGTGGATTTTGAGAAATTAACGTTCAAAAAAAGATATATATCTGTAACAGCGCTCCGCTTCGCGTAACGGAGGTTTGCGAAGCTGATTGGTCATTCTGTCACTGGGCTATAGTTGGGCTACATCTGGCTGATATTTGGGCTACATTTGTTTTTTTGTGTGTCTGGCGGCCATCTTTGGGCTACATTGGGCTACATTGGGCTTCATTGGGCTACATTCGGCTAATTAGCAAATAGCTCATCGCAAACTAGGAATGGTAAAGAATCGCTATTTATTCCTTAAAGTTCGCTATTTAGGAAATGCAAATAACTTTTATGATACATATGGCGGTTCATCTCTAACAAGATAAGAAGCATAGGGATAGATTTATGATGACTGGCGCATCACCAGGGATGTGTTAGTCATTCTGTGCCGCTGTTCCGTCACCTATGGTGTGCTGCATTTACAATGCGGCGCATCATGGGGCAAAAACAGCACAGATGCGTGATGTATCTGTGCCGTAAAGGTGGCGCATTGCTGGAGTTGTATCGCAAGTGTGATGAAGCTCCAGCAAGGGTCGGGGGTGCCCCTGTCGCAGGGTTTCTGTTCTCACACAGAACTGTGGGCAGAGGATTGGAACCTCGGCGAATGCATTGCTGGAGTTGTATCGCAAGTGTGATGAAGCTCCAGCAAGGGTCGGGGGTGCCCCTGTCGCAGGGTTTCTGTTCTCACACAGAACTGTGGACAGAGGATTGGAACCTCGGCGAATTAGGGTGTCCCAAAACTCACGTTAGTAATCAAAAACTATTTAGCAAGCTAGGTACAGTGTCACATTGGATATAACAAACTCTCAATGTTTAGACAATCCAGAATATGAACTTATAGTACCTCAGGATACGTGGAACTCATGAACAGTCGGTCGTTATATATTTCTTAGAAACCAGACCATGGAGTTAAGAAGAACACATGTGTATTTGAAATGTTTATTTACTAATGCCGTCTTCTCAGGCGTAGTACCTTAGATAATAAAAGTACACATATTATCAGTAGCAAAATTACCAGCATAGTTACTAGTACATAAAAAGTGAATGGTGATAGTATGTTAACATGCTGTAAATGAATAAGAGTTAGCAACACTTATAAGCAGCCGCGGGCCGTGGAGGGAGTTACGGTGAGGCAGGGAGGCGGGGAGGGGGAGAAGCAGGGTGGAGAATACAAGTACACATATTATCAGTAGCAACATTACCAGCATAGTTACTAGTACATAAAAAGCGAATGGTGACAGTATGTTAACATGCTGTAAATGAATAAGAGTTAGCAACACTTATAAGCAGCCGCGGGCCGTGGAGGGAGTTACGGTGGGGTAGGGAGGTGGGGAGGGGGAGGGGCAAGGTAGAGAGGGCTCCACCCTGCATCTCCCCCTCCCCGCCTCCCTGCCCCATCGTAACTCCCTCCACGGCCCGCGGCTGCTTATATCTCACCCTCCCTAATACACATATTATATTATTTGCTAAGAAGGTCTCTTTGTGTTGGTTTAGGGCGTGTCCATACTTTAGTGTCTTAGATTTGAAGGAATCACATCAGCATACACCAGCTCTCTCTTCATGTGAACCGCATCAACTGTTGTGTATGTGTGTTCGGCAAAGCAATATAAAACCCGCCTCATGCCCAGAATTGGCAGAAGTTGCACTTATGTTATGAGTATGAAGTCGTGGAGATCAGACCTCATAACAATTCTGTATCGTGTTGTTCTTGAAACTTTAGCACTCGCTGTACAGATATAGTTTAACAAGTAAAGCAGATAGTAGACCAATAACATATTATTCTCATGTAAACCACGATGAACTACTAGGTGGAAAGCTAAAGCAACAACTAAGTGTCGTGTGCAGAAGTTGCAAAAAAGGAAAAATGGCGTTTAAACCGGTAATGAGCCCATGCTAACTTAACACGGTGTAAAGATATCCAGGACCTAGATGACACCTCCTCATGATCCGGAAACGAACTGAATAAGATAATAAAAGTGCCATCTCATGAGAGCAGATTGCAAGTTTATATGTGGACGGTCCGCAAGGTAAAGCATTAAAAACTAGGAAAATTCAATGCTAAAGAAAAATAAAACAGCCAAGTACTTTATAGAGTCTTAAGCCAATAGGCAAGGTAAATAATAAAAACTTGACAAATAAGTCAATGAATTGTCAATGAAATGCTAGTACTCAGCATATCAAACATGAAAAAGGTCTATGACATAACTGTGTATGCAAAATAAGCTGCAACAGCCTCAAATAGGAAGTCACCGTCTTCATCCGAAAACAGTTCAGCCATCCAATTTAAAAGCGGAAAAGAACATACGTGCTCTCCCAGCACCGGATCCTCTATCACCATCAGAGGACAGCTCGGTGGGTTTTCAAGAAAGCTGTGTTCCAAGAAAGACTGTGCTGCCGCCAGTAAATTCCAGGGACCAAGTAGTCCATGCATCAATGCCACAGCCATAATCCTTTCGCCAGGACAAATCAACTCGTGAGTAATGATAGGAGTCATCAGCTGATTAAAGTCGACGTCAGGAGAAACCGGTCCGCAGAGACACAAATCAATGGCCCAATCGAAATCACAGGTCAGGCAGTGAAATACAGGCTGGACACAGGTGAAGTAGGAGAACCGAAAAGATAATCCATATGCCGTGCTTAATATCGCCAACGGCATTGTGCCATAATATTCTAGCATGCGATTGCGGAACAGTGTCAGCAGCTGCAGGGTCGGAGGTTGCATAGGAGGGACATCCATATTTAAAAATGTAAAAAAGCACAAGAGCGTCCGCTGGTAATGCAAGTAAAAATGCAATCCACGAACCAGAGTGGAGAAAATGGAATGAAAGGGAGCAGGGATGACTCCAAAGATTTTCTCAAATGAAGTCACGAGACCACTGGTAACAACTTTAAAAAAGTGTGCCAGGGATTTTGTGGAGGATGCGTTAAAGATAGTCGGAAACATGTTGCTGAAATTGAAAGGCAAACCTGTGTACGGGTGTTCGCTATGTGAAGTACGAAAGTTTCACGGGCCGAACTCAAGGCCACCTCTCTCTGAGACAAAAGAGCTCTTATTCTTGTCATGCCGTTGAAACGTGTCCCAAGGTTGGTATTTGTGGCCAGATTGAAAACTCCCTATGTTCATGTGTGGGAGGAAATAGAACATTTCTGCAGCAAATAACCCGTTCACTTACTGTTACGATAAAAGGAATACTTTTTAATTAACTCAGAACAATCTTCATTATTGAGCATCAAATAACTACCATTTTCCAACAACTTGAACGTGGGGATGATAGCAGGAACTGGCGTGCCTTGCAACACGCAAGCCATATTTGGTCGGTGTTTGTTGCATGAATCGTGTAACTGTATGTGCCTACACATTAGTGAATGATCTGGCGTCTCAGTGCATTCCTCTCCATTCAGATAAACTTCTTGATCATCTTTGAAACATCTGTATGTGTATGGAAGCGACCAGACCTCATGAACAAAAGCACTACCTAAAGGTTCATAAAGACCTATTGGTATATATTTCATACAATTTGAAAACTTATATAAAGCAAAAGGCAGCGTTATTAAACCGTGGATAAGGCATGTTGCCAAAAAACCCGCAATCCTCTGCTGATGATGTCACTGAGCATGTCATGAATGATGTAATATGTGACATCATCAGTAGTGGATTATGGGTAATAGTATCTCTAGTTTACTCCCCTATAGCTGTCTTTCTTTTAACATAAGTGTGTGTTTCCTTCCCTTATACTTACTGTTTTTGGTTCGCTTCCAGTTCGCGTACCAGCGAGCGAACTAGGAAGCGAACTAAGAGAAATAGAGGTTGGCACAGTTCCAAATATTGTACCAATTTTTTAATAACGGGGAGGTAGTTCTGAAAAGAACTTTTTTTTTTATTTTTCTGAACATTTTTTTACTGTTTTTGAATTTTTCGGAACAGTTTTATATTTTTTTGGGTTTTTCTTGGAGGGGGCAATGAAAACGATTCATTGTAAAGGGCTCAACAGGAGCAACAAAACAAAAAAAAGAAGTATTTATTATTTTGGGCGTTTCGGACAAACTTGCATATGATAGTCAATAGCTCTGTTGATCAGAGTGATGCTTCTTTCTCCGTAGGAAATGAATCCATCGCAAAATACGCAGGTGTGTTTTACTTCACCAAATCTCATTTGTATATTTGGCACCATCTCCCTGCCCTCTGGTCCCGTTACTTCCGGTACAACAGATCTTCTGGCCATAATAGGGAGATTATCTAGGTCGTTCCGAAACTGTGCAGCACTGTAGTTGTTAGGATGCCACCTAGTCATATGGCGATGCATTGTGTAGTTTCCGAAACTGTATTTTTTGTCGGTCCCTCTGGACAGTCTATCTTGACATATAAGGCAAGTTACGTATCTTGCATTTACTTTTTTCTGACCTTTGGGAATTTTAAAAAATTGCCAAATGAAGTTTTCTTTCCGGTGAGACGTCTTGGGCTGCTCAGGCAAAAACTGCCTCTCTTCGTGCTCGTCCTCCTGTTCCTCTTCTTCTTCTTCTTGTTGAATTACAACTTGAGCAACTCTTCCTTGGATGTGGTGGAGGTGGTGGGGAAGCACCAGCTGAAGCTACTAAAGAAGCCATTGCTCAGTGATCACAAAGGGTCTTTCTCTCACAATGATGAAAGTCAGAGTGAGGAAAGAAGGAGGGATTTTCATCATTTGGGAAAAACAAGAGTTCTCAACCAATCAAAAGTGTTCATTTTAGATTATATGACCTAGTCTTACATCATTAGGAAACCAAAAGTGAAATGAACCAATGAAAAGTGTTATTACCAAGTCACATGACTTGCTGTGTTTACGTTAAGCGCTTTGCAGGGCCTCCCGGTTTGCTTCCAGAAACCTGCGCTTTGGCACTCGCTTCGCGTACCAGTTTGCTAACGTAGCACGTCATATGACGTATCAAGCGACAACGTGGAACGTCATGCGGACGGGAGGCGTCACGATGTTGTTTTCTAACGCGGCACTTGCGGTAAAGAAACGTTTACCGGCTCGCGGTCTATTTCGCGGCATCAAGGTCAGCTAACGGGAAGCTTCCCGATTCGCGAAGCGGGAACGAAGAAAAAAAAATATTTTAAAAAAAAATTATTCATAAACATATAAAATATATTTTTGGATTTAAAGAAGAATACATTTTACAGCTACAGATATTAGCTGTTAAAAAACCAATGAAATTCACAGAAAAAACCATAGGTTATAGACCATATATAGTTAGGAATTAGCATTTACAAAACCTTGAAAATTCACTGAAAAAACCATAGGTTATAGACCATATATAGTTAGGAAATAGCATTTAGAAAACCTTATTTTACTCACACAAAACCATTGAAATTCCATATATAGTTAGTTGCACTAACTATATATCGCGCACCTGCAATCCACTGCTGATGATGTCACATATTACATCATTCATGACATGGTCAGTGACATCACTGATGACATCACTGATGACATCTCAAATGACATCACTGATGACATCACTGATGACAACATCCAGTGACTGTATGCTTCTGTAAAGTTAAAATATGTCTTACATATTGAAGAATGAGTGGATGTATAAGTGTCTGGATGAAGGATTTAGTAGGTGCATGACTGACTGTATAAGTGAGTGATTAAATGTGTCTCACTGAGTGCATGGGTTAGTGACTAAACTGTTTTAAATTGTGCATCATTGTGTCTGTTGTTTTGTAATCTGATGCATGTGTTGATCATTAGCTATATGACTAACTATATGGGTTATTGATTAGTTGCCCAAGTATTTGTATGGGAGACTGAGTGTGTGTGTGGGTGTCTGGGAGGTGTATGACTCTGTGCATAGATGTGTGAGCAGTTGATTCACTAGATGTATGGGTTCAAAAGTGCATGTGGAAACATCTGTATGGGCGGTTGACTGTGTGCATGAGTGTATTGGTGAGTGAATGGATATCTCAGTGCTACATGTCAAAGTAAGTACATATGTAAAACACAGTACATGTGATAGTTGACATATATAAATAACTGTGCATAAGAGCCAGTGAATGTGTGAGTGGCTGTATGGATTATTGTGAACTTGTATCAGGGATTGTATAACAGAGTAAATATGTGTTATTATATGTTCCAATAAGTAAGGTGTGTATAACTATATAGTTGAGGAAATCGAGGTGTGATTGATTCTTTGCAAGACTGACTAGGTGTGTGAGTAACTCCATGGATGAGTGACAGTCTGTGAGTGTCTGTTTACACTGAGTGTATCTAAGGTTATATTAGAGTCTGAAGAGGTTCATTGTATCATCACATGAATGATGTCATCAGTGATGTGATCAGTAATGTCAAATGAGATGTCATCAGTGATGTCATCAGTGATGTCATTTGAGATGTCATCAGTGATGTCATCAGTGATGTCACTGACCATGTCATGAATGATGTAATATGTGACATCATCAGCAGTGGATTGCAGGTGCGCGATATATAGTTAGTGCAACTAACTATATATGGAATTTCAATGGTTTTGTGTGAGTAAAATAAGGTTTTCTAAATGCTATTTCCTAACTATATATGGTCTATAACCTATGGTTTTTTCAGTGAATTTTCAAGGTTTTGTAAATGCTAATTCCTAACTATATATGGTCTATAACCTATGGTTTTTTCTGTGAATATATATATATATGTAATGTAATGTAATGTAAGCACACATTTTTATAGCGCGGCTATCGCTCCGAGGAGCATCTTGGCGCTCCACACCCAACCCTGATGAAATAGGTTGGTAGACAGAAGGCAGTAACACACTGTACAATCACTACACCAATGCTCTGCAGGCTACATCAGAGAGCGAGAAGATCCATGTTTTCAATGATCTCCTAAAGTCAGTCTCCTTGACTATACAGCGGAGCTGAGCTGGCAGTTTATTCCAAGCTTTTGATCCCAGCACAAAGAGAGACTTCCCTCCCTTGGTGGCTAATCTAAATCTTGGAACGACTAAAAGATTTTGGTTAGTAGACCTCAAACAGCGTGTTGGCATATAGCGTTGAAAGCCCCTCAGAAGATATCTAGGGCCTTGAGACTGAAAGGCTCTAAAGGCAATCACAAGAATCTTAAAAAGTACCCGCTTGTGAATAGGCAGCCAATGTAGAGTTTTTAGTGCCGCCGAAGCAGATGATCTTTTTGGCCAGCGTAATACCAGGCGAGCTGCAGCGTGTTGGACCATCTGCAGTCTATGCAGCACCGCTTTATTGGTGCCTGCATAAAGACTGTTGCAGTAGTCCAATCTAGATGTTATAAGGGCCACTGCAACAGTCTTCCTGGCCGCCAGAGGCAGCAGATCTAAAAACTTCTTCAGTGATCTGATGATCTGAAAACACGAGCCCGCCACAGCTACTGCCTGCGGTTTAAAAGAAAGTTGGTCATCAAATTTGACTCCAAGATTTCGTGCAGAGGCAATAGTGTTAGGGGGAGCTTCAGCGCCCTCAGGCCACCATTGTGAGGGGGAGAACGTATTTAGAGAACCGAAAGATATTATTTCTGTCTTCCCCGAGTTACACCTGAGGTGATTGTTAGTCATCCACTCAAATGTGGCCCGGAGACAGTTCCTCAGATTTTCTTCTGCCCCCGGCAACTCCCTATCCAGCACTAAAATCAGCAGAGTATCGTCAGCGTACGATATGACTTCAATCTGGTAGGACGCAATCAACTCTATCAAGGGGACCATATAGAGGTTAAATAAGACAGGACTCAAACTGGCGCCCTGTGGGACCACTGAGTTGATGGTCTTTTCCTCAGATTTATAGTCACCTAGTACTATTACCTGACGACGCAGAGATAGGAAATTAGTAAGCCATGCCAGCACCATTCCACCCACACCTGCATTCTTCAAACGGTCGGTCAAGATTGAGTGAGCGACCGTATCGAAGGCCGCCGATAGGTCGAGTAAAATCAAGACGGCCTTCTTCCCCTGGTCCAATGCCGTACGTAATGTCTCAGCCGAGAACAAAAGAACGGACTCAGTCGAGTGCTTGGACCGAAACCCTGATTGGTTGGAGTGTAGAATATTATTCTCCTCTAGGAAACTTGACAGCTGGTGATTGACAAATTTCTCTGTCAGTTTAAATACTGCCGGGAGTAGGGAAATTGGCCGCAGGTTAGACAGGGTGGTTGGGTCTGACAGGGCTTTTTTTTGCAGTGGCATAACCGCTGCACATTTCCAATCATCTGGGATTACAGCAGTGGCCAGCGAAGAGTTAATGATACTGTTAATCATTGGATTTAATTCCGCAACCAAAGTTCGAAGGACTATGGGCGGGCATGGGTCAATTGGGGAACCAGATTTTATAACCGAGATGGCCTGGTATGAGTCCTCCAGGGAGACCTGTGCAAATGATTCCAAACAAGGAGTATTGGATGTCAAAGCGTCTGTCCTCATTTTGTCCGGAATAACCAGGATGGAGGAACTCGATGGAAAGTCCCTAACGATGTCCAAGATCTTCTTTTCAAAATAATTAGCTATATCATTACACAGTGATTGCGAAGGGGGGATCTCCTGGGAAAGTGCGATGGGATTGGTAAAACTCTTAACTATCTTAAAGATTTCCTTCTGTCCCCCTTCCGAGGAAGAGATAACCTCCAGATAGTAGGTTTTTTTGGCCAGCTTAATTGCCGCATGGTAGTTCTTACGTGCAACTATATAGATGTCACGAGCAGCTAGCTCATATTTCCTTCGCCATCTGCGCTCCAGGGATCTTACGGCACTTAGTTCCATTCTCAAAGCTAATGTGAACCAAGGGGCGCTCTTTTTACTTGTGGAGCCATGTGTGTTACCACACTTCTTCCTTACATCTAAAGATGAGCCAAATGTTGCTAACCATTCGCAGTATTGCTGGTTATCTGTTAACGTACACCCTGTTAACCCGGGTTTACTAGCCCTCAACTTTTCTATGAGCTGCGGGCGTGCCAGGGCATTGATCCAATCTGGCTTGTAGCCGGCCATGTTCGAGTCTGCCTTGGAAATCGGAACCTTCTGTTTTGCAGAAAGGTGGAATGGGATGAGTTTGTGATCTGACCATGTCAAGGTATGTGGAGCCTTAACTGATAAACCCTCCATATTAGTACAGATGCAGTCCAGGACATGGCCTGCTGCATGCGTGGGTTCCGATGTCAGCAGAGTGAGGCCGAGTGTGTTTATAATGTCCATAAAATCACTGGTTCCTGGCTCTTTAATGGAGTCCAGATGAAGGTTAAGGTCTCCCAACACCGTAATATGTGCGAACCTAAGAGTAAGCTCGTTCAGAGTATCTCCCACACTATCCATAAAATCTGTCCGAGGGCCAGGTGGACGGTAGATTAGGGCACCGGAAAAAGAGAGGGTGTCACTGATGGTAAGGCAAAAAGCCATAGCCTCAGCTCCTTTAATGTCAGGCAGTTCAAATGTAGAACATTTGAAAGTGGTACGATAAATAATAGCCAGGCCGCCTCCCCGCTGCAATGGTCTATCCAATCGTTGGATTGAGAAGGCATGAGGCAAAGCTACAGCTAAATCAGGATTGCACCACGGCCGAAGCCATGTTTCGGTGACAAATAAGCAATCCAAGTCCATTTCGATGATCAAGTCATGGACATGCTGGGCATTTTTACATAGCGATCTGGCATTAAGAAGCCCCCCTCGAAGGACAGTAGAGTGAGGATGGGCATGAGAGCTTAATACAGGAATAAGCTTAGCTCTACAATGCTGACATACCACTGTATCCTTCCAAGTATCTGGGGTCAAGAGATTGTGACAGGAGGGAGAATGAGTATTAAAAGAACCCAACCAGTCCCTGGAGTTCACTACAGGTGTAGGTATGGAGGCAACCTCCCTTACCCTCGTCGCGGCCTCGACGCGGACGAGCGCAGACGAGCCGGACTCTGGCTGGACACTGGCGTGAGTCCGGCTTTCCCGCTGCGCGTTCCCGCTGCGCGGCATCAGGCAGGTTTAAATAGGTCCGAGTTCAGCCAGGCAGAAGACTAGGACGCTCACCAAAATGGCGCCGCGTTTTTGTCCCTGCCTACCACCAAGATGGCTGGGGGCGTGGGTGTAAGGAGCTAAGTGGTCCGCCAAACAGCGGTGAGTTTTACCTTTTAAGTGCGAGTAAGCGCTATGTGTGCTATTAAAAAGATTATTGCGGCAATTTCGTAATTTTATTTAAAATTAACTAAGCGGCGATATTAAAAGCGCATACAAGCGCAATTTACACAGACAAGGCAGCGCGTCGTGTACAGCAAGCGCAGCGTTGCTACAAACCTTGTCCAGGGCCGAGCAGGCAGAACATGCGTCTTAAATAGGCCCGAGTTCAGCCAGGCAGAAGACTAGGACGCTCACCAAAATGGCGCCGCGTTTTTGTCCCTGCCTACCACCAAGATGGCTGGGGGCGTGGGTGTAAGGAGCTAAGTGGTCCGCCAAACAGCGGTGAGTTTTACCTTTTAAGTGCGAGTAAGCGCTATGTGTGCTATTAAAAAGATTATTGCGGCAATTTCGTAATTTTATTTAAAATTAACTAAGCGGCGATATTAAAAGCGCATACAAGCGCAATTTACACAGGCAAGGCAGCGCGTCGTGTACAGCAAGCGCAGCGTTGCTACAAACCTTGTGTAGCAAATAGGCAAAGGCACATACTTGGGAAAGATGAGACTCAATATTAAATAAATGTTATGTCCACAGTCCTTCCATCTTTCCCAGGCTCATGCCTGGGAAAGATGGATATTCACTGAAAAAACCATAGGTTTGACACCAGTTATAGTTAGCTGGAAATTTTACTGATATAAAACCAATGAAATTCCACGTTATAGTTAGTTGGACTCACTATAACTTGCGCGTGTAATGCACTGCTGATGACGTCACATATTACATCACTCATGACATCACTGATGACACCATCCAGTGAATGTGTATCTTTCTGAAAAATAAATATGTGTTATATATGTATATATTATTGAATATCTTAGTGAATACATATATTAGTGAGTAATGCTTAAATATTTAAATACATGTATTAGTGTTTCACTTTGTGTATAAGTGGCTGAATGGGTTGATGAGTAGGTACATGTGTATGTATATAGGTGATTAGATGTTTTTCTTAGTATCAGTATGAGTGTTTGCATGCTTTGGTGGGAGTACATAGATGCAAGAATGACTGAGTCTCTGTTTGTATGTGTTTTGAAGACAGCATATGTGCAGGACTGTATGGGTGGATTCATGTGCATATGTCTGTGTTAGTGAGTGAATGACTGTCTTATTAGTGTCTTTATCAGTAACTACATATGTTTTAATGTAGTATATGTGAATATTGATGTATATAAGTGACTATATGTGAGAGTGAGGGATTGTAAAAGTTCCTGTTTAAATTAGTATGTGTTTCTAGAAGTGATTTTTTAAGAGAGTAAGTATGTGTAAGTTTCCTTAGAAGTAAAGTGGTAGTGTGTGTATATTTGTTTATGCAAATAAATGTATGTTCAATAGTTTATTTGCATGTGTGAGTATGTGTGTGAATAACTTTTGGATGACTGTCGGTGTGTAACAGGATGTGTGGGTGTATCACTACATATGATTAGTGAATATATGTATGAGTGACTATATAGAACTGTTGGTGAATTAGTGCATGTGTATATACATGGTGGAATTATTGAATTGGTTGTTGTAACTGGTATGGGTATCCTCATTTTTTTGAACATTTTAGTTTCTATTTTTGAATATGCGTTTCAAGGGTTAGATTACAGTGAAAGGAGGTCTGTCACTGAGTCACAAGGATGGTGTCATCAGTGATGTCATGAGTGATGTAATATGTGACGTCATCAGCAGTGCATTACACGCGCAAGTTATAGTGAGTCCAACTAACTATAACGTGGAATTGCATTGGTTTTATATCAGTAAAATTTCCAGCTAACTATAACTGGTGTCAAACCTATGGTTTTTTCAGTGAATTTCATAGGTTTTGTAAATGCTACTTCCTAACTATAACGTGTGTAAAACCTATGGTTTTTTCAGTGAATTTCATAGGTTTTTAAAATGCTAATTCAGAAATATCTCGTGCATACAACCTATACTTTTGTCAATAAAGTTCTGGCAATATTTTTTTCAGAAACAAGCCGTTTTCTTCACTGTTCAAGTTGCATACAGACTCCTTGTAAAGCGATACAGAATTAGAAAGTCTGTACCTTGCCTTTATTTCAACGCATTAAAATTTGCCTGTAAATAAAAATAGCCTTTCTAAACTTTCGTGCACGACCCGGTGTGCGCACTCTCGGCAACAGTTCTCAATAAAATGGATAGCGCATTTCCAGGCTTTCGTGCGCGACCGACTGCGCGCACCCGCCTATATATTTCGTGAAAACTTTGCAATCTGAACTTATTGAATTTCTTCATAGACCCATCAAAGAACTTATACTACGTCAAAGAGACTAAACCTAGGCTTCTTTTTTAATATTATGAAAATTTTCATTAAATGGAGCCGAATGTCTTTTTAAACTTTCGTGTGTGACCGAATGTACACACCTTGGTATTTAAAAAAAAAAATATATAAGGTTTTATACTTTAACAATTGTATGCTTGAATCGAGCTCAGAAGATATATTAAATCCGGATATGTTTGGATTTACTCCTTTTCACGTTTTGAAACTTCGCTGAATTAGACCGCTACTTCCAAATGGCGTACGTGACCAGATACTATCACCGCGTACACGTCCTGAGACGCGCATGTGAAGTCATGTGACTTGAAAACAACACTTTCAATTGGTTCTTAGTAGTTTCTATTCTGCAATTTACACGGAGGACTCCACCCACTCCTCTCACTATCTTTTCTACTCTCAAAAGAGAACAACGTTCAACACCCTTCGGAAGACTTTGCTGAAATGGCTGCCGCCCCGCATTCATCTTCCGAATCTGAAGGAAATGAGCGACTACCTTTAAAAAGAAAAAAGGAATCTTTTATTTGGCAATTTTTCACTTATCCTGAAGAACAAAAGAAAGTGAATGCGTCAAAAGTTACCTGCACGATATGCAATTCGGTTCTCTCAAGAGGAAATCATCCAAGAAAAAAATATTCCTTTTCCATACATACCATGGTGCGGCATGTCAAACAAGTGCACCCTGTGGAATTTGCACAGGCATCGACAAGTGCCCTGGCCACGCTATTACCATCAGAGGTGGCCAGCACATCTTCTGGTGGACGACCTGTATCTCCATCGAGTGCTGTGATGGACTTGAGACCATATCTTGCAAAGGTGCACATGAAATGCAACAAGTGTGGAGAAATTCTTCTGTACGGAGAGCAGAGCCTCATTCTTACTAAACTAAAAATTGAGACTCATAAATGCCCCGAGAAAAGATAAATTTCTTCATTTCATTTTGATCCTGTGTCACACATGAAAATGTTGTTGCAAGTTAAAAAAATCAAAAACTGCATGACACTGTTCCTGTCAAGGTAGCACAGCTGTCGGCCTAGGGGTGGAGGACCGTTGTGCAAATACCCCGGGGAGGACTCTGGATATGGTTGGTCCCTGAGATTCTTAGATGTCACTGCCTTCCACAAATGGCATAAGTCCTGGATGTTCGGTGCCATACTTGAGGGTTTGACCTAAAGACACGTCCTGCGGTGCCCTGGTCCAAAATCAAACAACATAACACTTGTTTTAAAAAAAAAAAAAAGTTCTTTTCAGAACTAACTAATTGTTCCAAAAACAGCTCCAGGAGCATATTATAAAGGGGGTTTATCTCCCCTTTTTTAGCTTTCGTTCGTGCGCGACCGTGTGCGCGCACCCGCCTATATATTTCGGGAAAACTTCGCGATTGCAACTTATTAAATTTCTTCATAGACCCATCAAAGAACTTATACTACGTCAAAGACAGTAAACCTAGGCTTCTTTTTTATTATTATGAAAATTTTCATTAAATAGAGCCGAATGTCTTTTTAAACTTTCGTGTGTGACCGAATGTACACACCTTAATATTTAAAAAAATATATATAAAAGGTTTTATACTTTAACAATTGTATGCTTGATTCCAGCTCAGAAGATATATTAAATCCGGATATATTTGGATTTACTCCTTTTCACGTTTGAAACTTCGCTGAATTAGACCGCTACTTCCAAATGGCGTACGTGACCAGATACTATCACCGCGTACACGTCCTGAGATGCGCATGTGAAGTCATGTGACTTCACAACAACACTTCCAATTGGTTCTTAGTAGTTTCTATTCTGCAATTTACACGAAGCACTCCACCCATTTCTCTCACATCTCTACCCTGTTATCTGCAATTGTGAACATCAAAAGGATCTGCGCTACGCCCCTGTAAGAGGCCTCACTCCCACTGCTGCAACGGCTTGGCAGTCCTCCAGATGCACAGGAACAGCCCCTCCGATCCATTGAAGTTCTCTGTCGTGAGAGGCCTCACTCCCACTGCTGCAACGGCTTGGCAGTCCTCCAGATGCACAGGAACAGCCCCTCCGATCCATTGAAGTTCTGTGTCGGTCTCAATACCACTTACGAAATGAAAATAAGCACTGAAGAATATTCAAGTATGTAGTACCCCTCCTGTTACAGCATACAAAATGCATTCTATTACCTATAAAAAAGTCAAACACCCACGCTACAATCATATAGAATACTTCCTCTAAAGAAGCCTGTGAATAACTTTAAAACATCAGGTTAACCTTTTTTCACTCTCATCATTGTCAAAAATTTTAAATGAAACGGTTTACATTTTTACTTTTTATTTCCAGTAAATTTTAAAAATAAATGTTTATAGTTCCATAGGCTCAAGCAGGTCAGCTTCCCACCCTATGTCATACAAATCTGACAAATCGGCATCCTCATCATGTTCTTCATCATCCTCAGGATTTAAATCATCTAAGGGATCTACTTCCGCTGACGTTTCAATGACAAGTTCAACGATAAGATCGACATCAACGGACTGCTCATTATCACTCATGGTTGATGTTGTCGTTATCTTTAAAGAAAGAGAACAACAATGAGATGTTGCAGAGTAAGAGACAAATCTCAGAGACTATAATAGTAAAATTGTTTAACAAGAGTAACATTTTGCAGCTATTATTTAGCCATGTCCAGCGATGCTGAGGAGGTGAGGCCTATGTCCAAGTTTTCAGTGAACAGGACTCATCTCTTCTTAACCTTGGATAAGCCTCACCGACTCTGTGTCCCCTGCTCATACTTAAATGTAAAGAGGCAGATTTATGTTAACTGGCGCATCCCCAGAGATGCACCAGTTAATGTGCACCACTGCTCTGCCACCCATGATGTGCCGCATTTACAATGTGGAACACCATTGAGTAAAAACAGCACAGATACGTCACGCATCTGTGCCGCAAAAGCGGCGCATTGCAGGAATCACGTCGCAAGTGCAACATGTCTACTGCAATGCACAGGAGCAAGCCACACATTGCATGGTGCATCACTCCTTATGCCTGTTTCAAACAGGCGTAAGGATTTGATTCAGCAATGCTATAAAGCTGACTCAGTGAAATCTTCTAAATTTCACTGTGTTAGTTTTACAGGGCTTTCATACATGCACCTCTCGCCATTTTGTCGGTTTTGGCGCGTTTTTTTTCCCTTACACAATAGCATAACAGAAACGTGATAGTGCTTCGCATGCAGAGAGCTGATTGATAAAGACATAATGTCTAACCACTAGCATTTTTATATATCGTTCCTAAACTGAAAGGCCAGAGACCTTCTTCCATTTATTAAAATATAATATACTTCCTCATAAGAGTGTATAATTAATTTTGCAAAACCATATTCATTTTTCATCAACTATACCGTTTGTATTCTATGTACTACTGACTATACCGATTACTTTGTTTTTTGCAATGTCTCTACTCGTATTAGATTAGAAACTTGCCTTGAAAACAGTGCATTTCTGAATAAACATTTCAAATATACACGTTCTCTCTTTTAATCCATAATCTCAACTAAAATGATTGTATACTGAAACAGTATTCATGTGTTCCACGTAACTTCAGCTGTACTAACTTAATATTTTCTTTTGTCGACCTGATTTACTCATACTAGAACCCGCAGGCCTATAACAGCCCGTGAACCCTTTCTTAGTAGGTCGCGCACCATGCAGACAGTTGTACCTCTTTAAAAAAATAATTTATTACTCTTCTCAAGCACCGTCGCAGTTCTGCTTCACTCAGTGTTAATCACTGCTCCCACGCTTCTACAGACCAGATGCTATGTCGTATTTCACTCCTTATCACGCTTTAATCTCCACAATAACAAACACTTCTCCGCCAGCCACCAGAGAACAGAGTGCAGATGCAGAGGCACTAAGTAGTGAAATACAACATACCCTCTGCTCTATGGAAACAACCGAGCGGTAATTCTGAAAGAAAACATTCACTAGCGCTTCAAAAAAGCATTTCAATTATATAAATAGTTTTTTGAAAACGTTCCAACTACTTTGATGCGACTATCTGTGTGTGCCTCCACAGCAAAGTTCCTCAGCCCGGACTGAAGGCAGACACAGACAGACACACACACAATAAGATAACACAGGGCAACGGAGACGGAAAACAGAAGAGAGATAAAGATGCAGTCAAACAGCAGGAGTGAGAGAGATATTTTTATACTCCGTTTGGTACCTCAATTTATGAACACATTTACTGCACAAATCTGTGTACAACCTCATGGTCAGAACTTTTCATTTTATTTTACTCGACCACCTCCCCCTCTCACCCCACCAGTACAAGCCGCGGCCACAAACTACAATGTAATTTTGTCGTCTGTCAGAAAGTTTAAGAATTCATTAAGCATTACCACTTTTTGAAGACGATATCACATGTAATATACCATTTCTCTCTCTATCTGCATTATCTGTCTCTCTGCTAATATCATTTTTTCACTTCATAAACAACTTCTCTCATTATATATAAAGGCTTCAAAATCACACAAATAATTACTCTTTATATTAAACATATTTTATACTTCATATATCACATTTAAATTAAAAATAGTTTTAGAAATACAACGCATTATGACAGCCAAAAATCTGTTTAGTTTCAAACTATGAGGAAAATCAATCATTGTTTGTGAGTAAACCATATTTTACGGTACATGACAAAACAAACAGTTACAGACTTACCTTTACCAATGCTTTGTATGATGTACAACAGTGACAGTCACAAAATAGATATTCGTTTGACGGAAGTCTCAATTATGCTGCTATCACTGCAACCAAAATTCAATGGCACAGATATCCAGTCAATACAGACTCATATATGTCTCTTCAGCCAATCATATTTCCTCCCGCAAAATTTTGTATTCAAATTTAC
Organism: Lissotriton helveticus; assembly: GCF_964261635.1. NCBI lineage: Eukaryota > Metazoa > Chordata > Amphibia > Caudata > Salamandridae > Lissotriton > Lissotriton helveticus. The sequence continues at coordinate 1,993,376,850 of NC_136059.1, read as the reverse complement.
ATTTCAGTTGGTTGTCCCTCACAATATTTTCAATGTCACATAAAAGTCACCCATCACCCACTGCCATCTCTGGCTGTTTCCATGGTAACACCTCATTCTGCACCTGGCTGAAGGCACAGGTCAAAAGTTCATATCTCAACGTTCTACAGTAAACTAACAACACTGTTTTCCCTCCAGAAACACCTGCCTATCCACAGCTCTGTTACATGTCATTTTTTTCACACCCAATACTACTTTTTCTTTTACATAACATTAACATGCAACGTAGTCTTCAATCTTCACGTATTAGAATCAACCAATCATTTTTCGTTTTTCAACCACACCAAGCTTCATCCATTTTTTTATCCTGACTTTCAGCTTCTAACTGCCATTCCACTTCCAGAACCCATCGGAGTACGAGTGCATCTGCCTTGAAAATGAAGGTTTGGCTTTTAGGACACAGCTATATTCACTGGAGTGGAAAATATGCAGCAAGCAGACGAATTTCCAACCTTGATTTACCAAATGTGCAGATAACGTGGATTGGGCAAAGAGGATTAAGATGTCACCAATTAATACCATTGGTGAAAACTTTTATGCATCTCCCAGAACCAGACCTTATAATTGTGCACTGTGGTGGGAACGAGCTTGGCACATTGACTGAGGTAGGTCTGGAAATGCTTCTAAAAGACACCTTTCGACAATTGATGACACTTTTTCCTCGAACTGCCTTGGTATATTCCAATATATGCCAAAGACAAAAATGGAATTGGTCCAATCAACATTGTGCACAAATTGAGAAAGCAAGGAGACATGTTAATAAATCTGTTTCTGCTTTCCTCAGAGAAATGCATGGGTTCTATTTACCACAACAACTTGCGTTACCACATGCAAGACATCTATAGGACAGATGGTGTTCATTTCACGGATGAGGGAAACAGAATCTTCCTCTGCAACATCAGACTCTGCATCGGTACTTACTTATAAATGCAGAAAAAACTCAATTAACACAAGGGCTCTTTTCAGAGCCACCTTATATCAAAGCACTCAAACTTCTGATTTATCTCCATTTTCACACTCTTGTAAATAGGTGTGCGCGCCCGGGTGCGTGCACCCCGCAACTTAAAAAAAAAATATATATATATATATTTTCGCGTTTAAGGTCCTTACTGCACACCCTGAGACAACCTACGCAGCAAAACAATCTCTACCTTCTCCCCTTTCCATGTTCCAACGCTTTGAAATGACAATATATTTACTCACAGTGACAAAATGGCGGTCAACACTTCCTGATTTCCTTCGAATCGAACGTTAACAGACGTCACGCAGCAAAAAAAAAAATCCGCTCGCGCGCAGCCGCTCTAGTGCGCGCACCCGTACGCGCTTATAGATATATAATTGACTTTAACTTTCATTTTCTCAGCAACTACTGAACAGATTTACACCATTCCAAATAAAGCGTAATCTGCGAGCCAGACTCTACAGTTTTGCCAAATTTCTTATAAATTCATTCAGCCGTTCGACCTGTAGCCGTGTCTAAACGTCCTATGGAAAATAACATGGAGAAAACACTTTTTGGGACCCCCCTTTTATCTCAGCCCCCACTTCACCAATCCCCCCCAAACTTTCAGGGAAGGAGCGCAGCGGACCGAGCCATCTTCTTTGAGAAATTCGCAAAGATTCATCCACCAGGGCCAAAGTTAATCCAAATAGAATGTTGAGGATTTCCTATGGAAACTAGGTCCTAACTATAACTACCTACTGGCGACCGCCAGTAGGTAATATATATATATATATATATATATATATATATATATATATATATATATATATATATATATATATATATATACATTAAAAAAATGTGTCACTGTAAAAAACAAAGGGTAAATGGATGTTATAATGTTACAGTTAGCTTAATATTTTTCACGCACAAATCCACAGAAATTCTGCAGTTGTAGTTGCCCAAGCTAACTATAACTCAAGCCCCCATAATGTACTTCTTATGACCTCACATATTACATCATTCATGACATGGTTAGTGACATCACTGATGACATCCCTGATGACATCTCAAATTTATGCCCTAGTTACTATAACTTGCATTCCTGCCATGCACAGTTTTCTCATTAATAATTTTACAGCAAATGTTGCAGTGATATTATCAATGATGTCAAAGCAGATATTAAGAGTGATGTAATATGTGAGTTAATTAGTAGTGCATGGCGGAGGCACGAGTTATACTTAACTTAGGACACAAATGGCAATTCCTCTCAACGCGTTTCGAGGCCACGTCTCTTGGTCACGAGTGCTGTTGGTGGTTTGTCATTGGTATAAATACAAATGTGACGTGCTCAAAACAATCAACACTATAAACAGACTTCCCTAGTTACATAAACAATCATGGATGCGCCAGGTTAAATAATCGGAGTAACATAATCACGTAAAGGTGCAAAGATATAACCGAGCCATCTATATTAAACAAATTGAAAAATTTACATTTTTGTCATCCTTTGCCATTTTACAGTACTTTACTGCACACGTGCACTGGGTGAACAAAAAACTCCGTTAACCAGCACGTTTAAAGAATAAAGGCGAAATCATCACTTATATGGGGAGGCATGCGCTGTAAGGGATACAGCCCAAGTGGGAAATTGTACCTGAATACATTCAACTTTATTAGTCATGCTCCGCCGAACACGACAACAACGCTGCCTTCATGTTCCAACGCCTAGTAAAATGTCAATGGAGCACCGTGCCGGAACCTGAGCTATAATCAATATTAGAATAATATAACATCACAGCCCAAGTGGGCCAAAACACAAATTGCAAGAGTTCCGTGCATCCACTAAACAGTATGGTGTGTATTGATACTTTCGCTCTTTCACATTCCTGTAAATCCAAGTATTCTGGAACATCTGTTGAAACATATATATATATATATATATATATATATATATATATATATATATATATATATATATATATATATATATATATATATATATATATATATATATATATATATATATATATATATATATATATTACCTACTGGCGGTCGCCAGTAGGTAGTTATAGTTAGGATTGTTTTCCATAGGATATCCGCAACATTCTATTGGGAATAACTTTGGCGCCGGTGGACGAATCTTCACGAATTTCTCAAAGAAGATGGCCCGCTCCGCTCTGCTCCTTCCCTTAAAGTTTGGGGGGGATTCGTCAAGTGGGGTCCGAGATAAAAGGGGGGTCCCAAAACGTGTTTTCCCCATGTTAATTTCCATAGGGCGGTTGGGCTCACTTTTAGCCCGAACGGCTAAATGGATTTCCACCAAACTTGGCAAAATTGTAGGGACTGGTAGCCCGATGTGCCTTTGCTATGTCTCAAGATATGTGCTCCAGTGGATTTTGAGTAATTTAGGTTAAAAAAAATATATATATCTATAAGCGCGCCCGGGACGCGCACCGGGGCGCGCCCCAGCGCGCTACGTGATGTTCGCGAGCGGAAAGCTGATTGGCTCTCGGGTGTCTGTCAACATTCCAAACAGTCCGGAGCGGCCGCCATCTTGTGTCTCGGTAGGATCAAGACACAAGAGGTGGCAAAAACAAAGGGGGAAATGACCAAAAGGGGGCAGGGTAGACCCCCCCTGACCCCTAGGTTTGATGTAAGGGCCATGAAAGGGCCCCGCGGGGCAAAACACATTTTTTATGTTTTTTTCGATTTTCGCGGGGGGAGCGCCCGGTACGCGCACCGGGGAGCGTATCGGGGAGCGTACCCTGGAGAAAAAAGAATGACAGAGTTTTTAAAAAATTTAGCATTTTTTTATAAATTGGAGGTAGTTCTAAAAAGAACTGTTTTTTTATTCTTTTTGTTGTTTTATATTTTTTTATTGTTTTTTTAAATTCTTTTTACTTTTTTTGGCTTTTATAAACAAATTTATATTTTTTTAGTAATTTTTATGGGGACAAACAAAAACAGGGAATTGTAAATGGCTCAACTGGAGCAAAAAAAAACAGGAAAAAATTAAGGTTTCTGTGGGCACTTGTGGTTGTCACCAGCATGGTTGATGAGATTAATACTTTGCTCACCATAGGTAATTGTTTTTCCACAAAATATACAAACGATTTTGTATCCACCAAACTTGCTTTGGATGTTTGGGACCATCTCCCTTGCCTCTGGACCCGATGGAGTGGATTCTTTGCTTGTTGAGGTTCTCGAAGAAGATTGGGGAAGGTTTCTGCACAGTTCTCTTTTCTCTGCCGCAGAATAGTTGTTAGGATGCCTGCGTTGCATGTGGCGAATCATGGTGTAATTACCAAAAGAATATTTTTTTGTAGGGTTCCCCCTGGAAAGTTCACAGCCACAGATAAGACAAGTCACTTTTGCCGCATTGACTTTCTTCTGGCCTCTTGGTAATTTAAAAAACTCCCACACAATGTGCTCTCTCGGTTTGTAAGGGGGATTGTCTTCAGGCAGGAAAGTCCTCCTCTCCTCCTCCTCCTTCTCCTCCTCCTCCTCTTCTTCACCACCAATGTGGTGTTGTGGTGGTCCTTGTGGTGGTGGTGGTGGTGGTGCAGATGCTCCTGCTACTGCTGCTACTGTAGCCATTTATCAATGAATGAAAACAGGTCTATCTCACTCAAAGAACAAAGTGAGAATGAGGAAAAAAGGTGGGGGCTTTCATCATTTGTAAAACAAAACTGTTCTGAACCAATGAAAAGTGTTATTTTCACGTCACATGACCCGGTCTTTCATCATTTGGAAACCAAAAGTGTTCTGAACCAATGAAAATTGTTATTTTCAGGTCACATGACCCGACGCGCTTATGCTACGCACCCAGGGGCGCGCCCGGCGGTGCTTACGTTGGGCGATCGTATGTGCTCGGGCGCTTCCGGGTGCGCTTACGCCGTGCGTCATAAGACGCATCACGCGGCTACGCGATACGTCACGATGATGTTTTCGTTCACGGCAATAGCGCTAATGGGTCGCTCCCCGGGACACGAACCGGGGCGCGGCAAGACTGCACTTACCAGTGAGCGCATCGGTACGGCACCGGCAGCGCACCAAGGCAAAAAAGTAAAAAAAAAAATGGAAAAATATACATAAAAAAATAGTATTACATAAATATACAATATAAAATTCATTATAAAAAATATTACATTTCATACCTATAGAGATTTGCTATTAAAAAACCTTTGAAATTCACCATGTCATGAGTGATGTAATATGTGACGTCATCAGCAGTGCATTGCACGTGCAAGTTATAGTGAGTCCAACTAACTATAACGTGGGAATTTCAATGGTTTTATGCGAGTAAAATTTCCAGCTAACTATAACTGGTGTGAAACCTATGGTTTTTTCAGTGAATATATATATTTATATATATATATATATATATATATATATATATATATATATATATATATATATATATATATATATATATATATATATATATATATATATATTACCTACTGGCGGTCGCCAGTAAGTAGTTATAGTTAGGACCTAGCTACCATAGGAAATCCGCAACATTCTATTGGGGATAACTCTGGCGCCGGTTGAGGAATTTGTGTGTAATTTTCCAAAATTTTGGCCAGCTCCGCTCCGCTTCTTCCCTGAAAGTTTCGGTCATATTCGTGAAGTGGGGGCTGAGAAAAAAGGGGGGTCCCAAAACGTGTTTTCCCCATGTTAATTTCCATAGGACGTTCTGACAAGTCTACAGCCCGAACCGCTGAACGGAATTACGCGAAACTTTGCAAAATTGTAGGGACTGGTACGCAGATGTGCCGTTGCTATATTTGGTGAAAATTGCTCCAGTGGTTTTTTGGAAAATTAACTTCAAAAACACATATATATCTATAGGTGCGCTCCGAGCGCTCACTGGTACGCGTACTGTGGAGCGCACCCGGCGCGCTACGGGATTGCGAGAGCGGAAAGCTGATTGGCTGTCGGATGTCTGTCAACATTCTAAACATTCCGGAGAGTCCACCATCTTGTGTCTCGGTAGAATGGAGACACAAGAGGTTAAACAAAAAGGGGGAAATGATTAAAAGGGGGCAGGGTAGACACCCCCTGACCCCCTAGGTTTTCTGAGGGGGGCCTAGAAGGACCCTGAAGGGCAAAAAAACTATTTTCTTTTTTTTATTTTCGCGGGGTAAGCGCTGTGTACGTTCCCATGTACGCTCACCGGTACGCGCACCTAGAGCGTACCACTGGGAAAAATATTGAAAGAAAATAATGTTAAATAAGAATTTGGAGTGCTTAGAGGTAGGGTAGCTCTAAAAAGAGCTGTTGTGTTATGTGGGTGATTTAAGTACCTACAAGTAGGTACCGATGCAGAGTCTAAAATTCACTTCAATACAATCACTTCGCTACTACTTCATAAATTAGATGAATAATATCTCAACTAATTTGGAATTTGTAAATATTAATTTATTGTTCAGAATTTTCATAATTTAATAGAACTTGTAGCATGTCCTCATCTGGAATTTCCTCTTCAATCATATGATTCTATTTTATCCAAACATTCGATTAATTCTTCGTCAAGAGATTCATCCCAAAAATTATCCGTGTCATCTTGAATTTCAATAAATATCATTGAAATTTCAAATGAAATTTCCTTTGTCTCCTCATTTTGATTCATTTTAATTTCAAATTTCTTGCTGTAAATTGCAGAAAAAAGTAATCACTTTCAATGATCGTTTTTAGTAATACATAACATAAAAGTAGCTTAATCAAGTATTTAGTTCTTTAAAATTAATTGGGCAGTGTATAGTATCAGGCAGGAACTAGAAATATAAAGCACTGCATGTGATGAAGCCTATCTTAATCCATAATTATAACAGAAGGACTGTAAATAACTAACAGAAAACATTTTCCAAATTATCTTAAAGTGTACAACATAGTTCCCCTTAGATATTAACAACTCACCTTTTTGAAAGTAGAAGAGTAAGTACTGTGTAATTGAAAGTCCAGAAATTGAGCAGCCAAAATTCCTCTCAAAAGTACCTCAGACAGGAGTATCACAAAATGGTCGTGTTTTCCTCTCATTTAAGATCTAGACATAACCAATCAAACTTCATCACAGACAAATTCAAAACTAAAGTAATATTTTGATTGGTTCTAAATTTCAATACTTTCAAATGTGTTTTCCCCATGCAATTTTCCATAGGATATTTAGACAAGGGTACAGCCGGAACGGATGAATGGAATTACACCAAAGTTGGCAAAATGATAGGTACTGGTATGTAGTAGGGCCTTTTCTATATTTCTTTGAAATTGCTCCAGTGGCTTTTATGAAAAGCAACTTCAAAAAAACATATATATCAATAGGCGCGCTCCGAGCGCTCACCGGTACGCGTAACGGGGAGCGCACCCGGCGCGCTACGGGAGTGCGCGAGTGGAAAGCTGATTGGCTGTATGATGTCTGTCACCATTCTTAACAGTCCGGAGAGTCCGCCATCTTGTGTCTCGGGAAAATCGAGACAGCTGAGGTAAAAAAGAAAGGGGGAAATGATTAAAAGGGGGCAGAGTAGACACCCCCTGACCCCCTAGGTTTTTGAGGGAGGCTTAGAAGGACCCTGAAGGGCCCAAAAACTATTTTCGCTGGGTAAGCGCTGGGTGCGTTCCCGGGTACGCTCTCCGGTACGCGCACCCACCACGGGGAAAAACAGTGTAAAAAAATAGAGTAAAAAAATAATGTAGAGTGTTTAGAGGTAAGTTTGCTCTGAAAAGAGCTGTTGTGTTATGTGGGTGTTTTTTGTACCTACAAGTAGGTACCAATGCAGAGTCTCAAATTCAAGAGGAAGACTCTATTCCCCTCATCTGTAAAATGTACACCATCTCTCCTATAGATGCCTTGTATGTTGTAATGCAAGTTGTTCTGGTAAATGGAACCCATACCATAGTCTCTGAGGAAAGCAGAAACAGATTTATTTACATGTTTCCTTGCTTTCTCAATTGGTTGAACCAGTTCCACGTTTGCCTTTGGCATATATTAGAAAATACCAAGGCAGTTTTTGGAAAAAGTGACATCAATTGCCCAAAGATGTCCTTTAAAAGCATTTCCAGACCTACCCCAGTCAAAGTGCCCACGTCATTGCCACCACAGTGCACAATTATAAGGTCAGGGTTTGGAAGATGCATAAAGGATTTTATCAATGGTATCAATTGGTGACATCTCAATCCTCTCTGTCCAATCCACACAATGTCCACATTTGGTAAATCAAGGTTGTAAATCCCTCTGTTGCTTGCACATTTTTCACTCCCGAAGACATAGCTATGACCCATAAACCAGACTTTTGGCATCTTGAAGGTAGATGTGCTTCTATTCACATGAGTTGTGGAAATGAAATGGCAGTTTGAAAGTAGGAATTATTAAAAAAAAAGTGGTTGAGATTCAGTGCACTTGAAAACCCAGAAATGATTGGTGCTTTCTTAAAAATATTCACTGAAAATTAGGGTGCATGCTTTTTTTTTTTAAAGAAGTCATTTCAATGGTTGAGAAAAAGTCATTTAAAGAAAGATTGCATTTGATTAGCTAGTACATTGAGAGGTCAAACACCCTTGCTGTATTCTTTTGCAACATAGTATGATGAACTTCTGAACTGTGTGCTGGGTTAGGAGGGAGTTACCATGGTAACAAGGTGAATGAGCACTGGGGGTTGATGTCTTTAAAAATATGGAAGTACATGTTTTTTACTTTCCTTCCTCTCTCTTCCCTTCTTTTGCTCCTTCACTCTTTTCCCTTCCCTTACTTTCCTTACTCCACTTCACTAGCTCCTTCTCTTACTTCCTCTGTCCTCTTATTTCTACACTCGCCTTCCCTCATTCTCTCTCTGTTAGTCTCATTCTCCCCGTCCCCTTAGTCTGTCACTCCTCTTCTGTCACGCTCACTCCCTATAACTCAGCTACACTCCCACACTCACCTTCTTTCAAACTTTCTCCTTTACTTCCTTTTCTGTCACTTCCCTTCTTTCGCTCCTTCACTCTTTTCCCTTCCCTTACTCTTCTTACTCCACTTCATTAACTCCTTCTCCTACTCCCTCTGTCCTCTTACTTCTACACTCCCCTTCCCTCATTTTCTCTCTGTTAGCCTCATTCTTTCCGTCCCCTTAGTCTCGCACACCTCTTCTATCACGCTCACTCCCTATAACTCAGCCATACTCCCACACTCACCTTTTTTCCAACCTTCTCCTTTACTTTCCTTCCTATCTCTTTCCTTCTTTTGCTCCTTCACTCTTTTCTCTTCCCTTACTCTCCTTACTCCACTTCACTAACTCCTTCTCTTACTCCCTCTGTCCTCTTACTTCTACACTCCCCTTCCCTCATTCTCTCTCTGTTAGCCTCATTCTCTCCGACCCCTTAGTCTGTCACTCCTCTTCTATCACGCTCACTCCCTATAACTCAGCCACACTGCCTCACTTATGTTTCTTTCCTCCCTCACTCATTCCTCTACTCTCACTTTTTCCTTCACTTTCTCTGTCTCTTCACTGCCTTACTCCCCTTGTCTCACACTCGCTTGCCTTTATCCAGTCGGTATCACCACTCTTTCCTCAACATCACTGCTCTTTTCTTACCCTTCCACAACCCCGTTCCTTTACTACATTTTCTTTACTTATCCTCATTCCCCTTGTTCACTCCCCTTCTCCTCACTCACCTCCCACACTCACCTTCTTTCAGTTCCCCTACTTCACTTCCCTTCCCCTCTCGTCCCTTTCTTTGCTTTCTCACTCATTTTCCTTTCCTCTCTCACTGCACTCCACTTCAGTTACTCCTGTTGAATTTGTTAAGAATACAGCTCTTTTTTGAGAATTGGAGGTAGTTCTAAAAAGAACAGTTTTTTTTCTTCTTTTTTAGTTTTTTTTCTGAACATAAACAAAAACGGGGAATGCAAAACTGCTCAACAGGAGCAAAAAAAAGGGGAAAAATTAGGGCTGGGGAGGGCAGCGTTGTTCTTGCCTCCTGCGTGCAAAGAGCTTGATGCTCTGCTCACCATAGCAAAGCATTTCATGGCATTGCTTGCACTTTATAGTAATGTCACTAAAAACAGGTTGAATGTTCGGAATCATCTCCAATTCCGCTGCACGTCCTCTCCCTGATGTTGTGGCTCCTCCAGTAGATGTAGAGGCACCATCCCTTGGGGGATTACGTGCCAGGTCTCGGACACTCTCCCGGGCACAGTTCTGGGGGTGCCTCCATTGGACGTGGCGAATCATTGTGGAGTTGCCAAAACTGTACTTCCTTCTAGGGTCTCCTCGGGAAAGCACAGTTTTTCAGATTTTGCATTCCACTTTGGGAGCATTCACCTTTTTTAATCCTGCAGGTGTTGAAAAAAACTTCCAAATAAAATGCTCCTTGACCTTGGGCTGGGGAGGCTCTTCCTGAATGAAGTCATCTGACTCCTCACTGCTGCTGGGTGCTCTGGTAGCCATTCTTTACACAAAATGGTAGAACAGAAAAGAACAGGTCTTGCTGTCTCCAAAGTGAAAGAAGAAGTGAAGGAAATGGGTGGGATTTTCATTAGTTGTAAAAAAAACTGTTAACAACCAATGAAAAGAGGTATTTTAAGGTCACACGACTTGACGCGCTTACGCTGCGCGCACCGGAGCGCTTCCGGGGGTGCTTACGCGGCGTGAACATAGGCGCTTCCTGGGGCGCTTATGCGGTGCACCTGAATGACGTTTTGCTAGCTTTTTTTTACGCACGCGGAAATAGCACTCTCGCTGCGCTCTCGGGTGAGCTTACTGGTGCGCGTACCGTGAGCGCTCCAAGACAAAATGATAAAAAAACATGAAAAATAAGATTGTAAAAAAATTTTTTTAAAAAAAATAAATAAAAATAATAGTTATAAAAAAGAGGTAATGAAAAAAAACAGTTTAAAAATCGTAGGTTACAAACTCGATATATAAAGGAATTAGCTTTTTAAAAAACTATGAAATTCACTGAAAAAACCATAGGTTTCACAATCGTTATAGTTAGCAATTAGCATTTAAAAAACCTTTGAAATTCACAAAAAAAAACATAGGTTTCACAATCGTTATAGTTAGGAATTAGCATTTAAAAAACCTTTGAAATTCACAAAAAAAAACATAGGTTTCACAATCGTAATAGTTTGGAATTAACATTTAAAAAACCTTTGAAATTCACTGAAAAAACCATAGGTTTCACACCAGTTATAGTTAGCTGAACATTTTACTCATACAAAACCATTGAAATTCCCACGTTATAGTTAGTTGGACTCACTATAACTCGCGCGCCCGCAATCCACTGCTGATGATGTCACATATTACATCATTCGTGACATGGTCAGTGACATCACTGATGACATCACTGATGACATCTCAAATGACATCACTGATGACATCACTGATGACATCTCAAATGACATCACTGATGACATCACTGATGACATCATCTATGTGATAATACAATACACCTCCTCACACTCTAATCTAACCTATGATACTCACAGTGTTAAATACAAACTACCATTCCTGAAACCATTGACACAGTAAAACCACTTACCACATACGCACTCACTGATTTCTAGGTCTACACACACATCCACTCATTCACCCATACAATCTTTCATACATATAGTCACTCATCAATACAAGACCAACATATGCACTCATACACCTATACAGAGACTCAAACACTGCCACTCATCCATGGAGTTACTCACACACCTAGTTAGTCATGTAAAGAATCAATCACACTCCGAATTCCACAACTGTACAGTTATACACACAAAACCTTGCTTATTTAAACATAGACTAACACATACTTACTGTCTTTTACAATCACTGATACAAGTACATATTGATAGATACAGTCACTTATGCAATCACAGGCTGTTATATATAGTCATTTATATATGAACACTCTCAAATGCACTGTGTTTTACATATGTACTTACTTGGACATGGAGCACTGAGATATCCATTCAGTCACCAACGCACCCATGCACACAGTAAACCGCCTATACAGCTGTTTCCTCATGCACTCTTGAACCCATACACCAAGTGAATCAACTGCTCACACATCTATGCACAGAGTCACACACCTCCCAGCCACCTCCACTCACACTCACCCTCACATACAAATACTTGGGTTACCAATCATTAACCCATATAGCCAGTCATATTGCTACTAATCAATACATGCAGCAGCTTACACAACAACAGACAATGATGCACACATTTTAACAGTTTAGTCACTAACCCATGCATTCAGTAAGACACATTTAATCTCCCACTCATACAGTCAGTCACACACCTACTAAATCCATTATCCAAACACTCATACATACACTCATTCTACAATATGTTAAACATATTTTTAATTTACAGGAACACACATTCACTGGATGATGTCATCAGTGATGTCATCAGTGATACAACTAACAAAACGGTATTGGAGGGCTAAAGGGACATTTAAAGACCAGTCTAAGTTCCATCCCCTAAAAGGAACAACATGAACAATAAACAAACTTAGAGGTCTAAGTCAGAAAACTAATCTGAATACCTTTCAAAATACCTTCATGTCTAATAAAGTACATCAAGATAAAGAAGTAGCTAACAACAATGAATAACAGACCAGATCGCCAAAAAATGGACCACCTGTAATTGCTGATCAAGACCCGTTAGGGATTCCCATCAATGACTTGTATAGATCAATATTCTCATTTGGTAATCCTGCCAGGGTATTCTGTCTCTTGATCATTGAGACATACGGCATACCCCCATCGTTGGCATGGGGTAATGACCTACAATCACTAGATTATACCAAATGATGATGATCTGATGGGGAAATGCAGTGCAAAAATTATATAGGGATGAATGTGATGGTTAAAACAGGATAGGGAGCTTTAACAAAGATTACTTTCATTGGGCGTAAGCCCCTTCCTATATTAAAAACAAGAACAGTGCAACAACATAATCGCAGTTTAAACAAATAGCTGCTAGGGGGCCAACATGTTTCAGCCTATACTGGAAAGGGACCATAGGCTTTCATCAGGGCCTCTGTTCTAAAAGGATGCTACTTACAATTTAGTGATAAACGTGTGAAAAAATTATTAAAAAACACACACACTCAAGTGAATTAACAACAGTAAAGGATATATTTTTCCTACATCTGTTTCAATTCCTCCGTGGCACCTGGTGTGATCTATAGCAATAAAAACACATATGGACCCAATATTAGGTTCAAAGGTCTGTAGAAAATGGTACTCTATTCATTAGTATTCAAGGTTTTTTAAGTACTCACCCAGTGTGCCCAGGGGAAAGGACCTCACCTCTTCCTGGACCTGGCTCAGGTAATGTGAGACCCCGCTCTGTAAGGACAAGACAACCCCTACATTTAGTATAGATCGAGCGAGCCCTTTTGACCCTGCTCAGTCTATTAATAATGTGTGGGGTACACAAATGTGTCTTGCACATAGAGCAAAACTTCCTGGTATGAACCTATCACCCAAGAAAGTCCTCGCACCCACATGCACCTCTCTAACTGATGCTTTACAAAGATTAGTATTATCTAGACACAGAAGACTGGTGACCAAGACTACAAAAAGCCTGTCCCCTATTCGATGCTGGCAGGCAAACAGAGTTTTCTCTTGAAAGAAACAGCCTTGAGGTAGTTGGCTTGTTTATCGCTATTTGTTAGTCATCTGATAACACAAACCACATCCTGTTACAACAGATACAGAAAAGAAAAGCCCAAACTGATCTGGTGCCTACCTGTCCGTCGTTGTCCAAATCAATGACTGAGTCAGGGGGAGGCATTGGGCTGTTCAAAAGAGTCTCTATTTGATTCGTTGAGGCCGACAGACGCAAGCCAGTACGCTCGCGATATCTTCTTCAAGTCAATTATGTTCTAGAAAAATGTATGTTACTTTGCAAATAACATTATCAGCACGGTCGAAAAAACGTAGTTTAAGTTTTACACGATGTAATTGTTTGAGCAGACAGTTTTTTCAATCACATCTTAACTCGCGTACTCTTGCGAGATTACAACGAACTACTGGATGATGTCACAGAACAGGAATAAGTAGTTCTAACCAGACACAGCTAAACCTGCGATATCTTTTGGTTGAACAGACAGCTTGTTCTCGCGAGAAAATAAACGAACTACTGGGTGATGTCAAAGACCAGGAATAAGTAGTTTAAGCCAAAGAACAGCTCGCCTCGCGTCCTCTCGCGAGATTTAAAAACGAACTACAGAATGATATCCTCAACCCAGAGTAAGTAGTTCCATGGCCATGATCTGTAATCCGAGTTCGTTTGAACATGCATTGTGTTAAAAAAATCAAGAAGCAAGAGGTACCTATACAACTAGAGGCAGAGGGGGATATCGGAGATATAACACCTTCTCCAATTCCTCAGTCAGCAGCGGGTCAGAAATAGACCAACCATCCACTAGTGCTGCTGGACAGGATACTGATCAGTCTTTTTTAGATCAGGACACATGGTCGGATCAACGAGGACGGGGTCGTCCCTGGGGTCGACCCGGGGGTCGAGGACGAGCCTCTTGGAAACAGAACAGGGGTCAACAAACTTGGAATCGAGGGAGAGGGAAACAAGTGCATTTCGGACAGGAGTCCCACGGGGAGATACGGACCCGTTCAAATCACTACAGATGGTAGATGAGCACACAACATCAGCACAATGTAGCCCCCTGATAAATTTGTCAAACTACAGCTTGACACACGATGAGAAACAAGTTTTGGAAAAAGGTTTGTCCTTTGTTCCAACTAACTTACCCAACAGTTTCAATTTGAAACTGGAGCTCTTCCAGTTTTTTCGGAAGGTTCGCCTTAAATACCATTTTAACAAAGTGCCTAACAATAATTTGATCAATAGCACAGGCTTAAGACCACCCTCAACCTTTACCCCGCCAACACATATGATGTCACCAAAAATTCTAGCCTATGAACAAATGGTTATGGGTGATATCACTAAATTACTTCAGGAGAAAAAATATGTCAAATACAATATCTCAAAGACCGAACGACAGGCATTAAACAATCTAAATAGCAACAGTGGGATAGTTATCAAGCCCGCTGACAAGGGTGGGGCTATCGTTATACAAGGGAGAGATGCATATAAAGCTGAAATTCTCTCACAACTATCTAAGGAAGGCAACTACAGGAGATTACCTAATGATCCAACAAAGGAAATAGCGAAAACAATACGAGACCTAACTGATACAGCTCACCTGGAGGGTATAATTACCAAATCCGAAAATGAATTCTTAAATAACCAATATCCCACGCTCCCGACAATATACACAGTCCCTAAAATACATAAGGACCTAACAGCACCACCAGGGAGGCCAATTATTTCTGGCTGCGGTTCGATCTTGGAACCGCTGTGCAAATTTATTGATACCTTTTTAAAACCCATAGCGGAATCCACCAGCTGCTATTTACGAGATACCATGCAGGTGATCCATTTGATGGATGCAAAACCTTTTGATTCAACTTGTGAATTACTCGTAACAATGGACATCTCGTCCTTGTATACGAGTATTCCACAACAAGCAGCAATGACCACAATGGAAAGGACACTTGATAACCGAACACGTCCGCATAGGGTCCCCACCAGCTTTATTCTATCACTGTTGGAAATAGCTATGAGACGCAATTATTTCATCTTTGACGGTAAGTTCTATGAGCAAACCAGCGGAGTAGCGATGGGGGCTAGCTTTGCCCCCAATCTCGCGATCATCTTCATGGATGCCTTTGAGCATCGATGGATATTGAATGACAACAACCCTTATAGAACCAGAATCACAGAATGGCGTCGATATATAGACGATGTGCTCCTCATTTGGAGGGGCACAGTGAGTGACCTAATCTCTTTCCATAGTTGGTTAAACCAAAGAGACAGTAACATACAGTTCACCATTGAACAAAGTAATAAGAGCATCAATTTCCTTGACCTGACCATCATGGCTGAAGAGGGCGTCCTGTATACTACACTGTTCAGGAAACCCTCCGAGAGGAATACCCTCCTTAGATACTCAAGTCACCATCCTCGCAACCTCAGGGACAATTTACCCTTTGGGCAATTCCTGAGGTTGCGACGGAATTGCACCAAAAAACATGATTATTTCAAGGAATCTGATATCCTGATAAAAAGATTACAGGAGAGAGGGTACCCAAGAGGCTTGATTAGGAAGGCTCGAAAACGAGCGTGGTTTAATGATAGAGATACATTACTTCAACCCAAACAACAAGTGGCAACCATTGACAATAGACTCATATGTGTAACAACATTCAATACACGGAGTTCTGAGATCAAACAACTAATTAACACACATTGGCACATAGTTGCTGATGAGGTAGGCATTACTGACCCTCCGATGCATGCGTTCCGTAAGGGTCGAAGTGTAAAGGACTATGTGGTGCAGTCACTGCTGGCGCAGAAAAATATTGAGAGCCAAACGGCATTGTGGAATATTCCGCCAATATTAGGCCACCACAAATGCGGCAGTTGCAAGGCATGTACAATGACAACTGAATGTACGACATGCACTTACAATGACCACACACATACAATGCAACAACACACAAATTGCAACACAATGGGTGCTATTTATGCCATAGTGTGCCCGTGTGGGTTCATGTACATAGGGCAAACCACACAAAAAACGAAAACCCGCATCTTGCAGCACTGCAGCAAAATACGCTGTAAAGTATTAGGTGCCCCACTTGTTGATCACTTTATCCAGTTTAACCACCACCCTGAAAGTCTCAAATGGTGGATAATAGAGAAGGTGACCAAAAATCCACGAGGGGGCAACTATGCCAAAGTATTGAGTACCCGCGAATGCCGTTGGATGCACCTCTTCGACACAGTAAACCGTGGGCTGAATGACCGTGAGGAGGTCATGAGACAGATGGTGGCAATTAGGAATAGATAAATGACCAACGGGACACTGTACCTAGTCCGCACCCTATCTGTACCTAGAGTTCACCCCCTATCGATAGCCACAGCTGTTGATAGTTGACACATGGCAGATGGGAACAATTTTATACATTGCGTTCAGTCCCTAGTTTAGTACACCTAGAGGCCACTCTGTCAACTGTTGTGCTCAGGTGATAAATGATGTAGAATTGAGAGTCAATGTACATGTAATAGATGTCTTGTGTATTGTATTGACACATTATGTATATTATAACATTTGTATTATTGTTTATGTGTAATCTATTGTGTTAATAAGAAGCACTACAATTATGAATCAACTGTGCATATATTTGAGTTAAAAATGTTTCAAATCTGTTGCGAGCAGCACAGGTCATCTAAAAGTATTAAATGAATATTTCATATAGGACGGGGTTCAAAAGAACCCGAAAGCAAACTAAAGAAGTCCTTCCTTTCTTTATATTTGATCTAATATGATAAATTTGTAGTCCCCCTTTTGTGTTTACGCGCTGGGCCAAGAGTAAGGCAAATTGTAGTCCCCCCTTTGTGTTTACGCGCTGGGCCAAGTGTAAGGCTATTGGACCAAACAGCACACGTGATAGCGGGCCAGTAGCGTCTGAGGTTGCTCGAACCAGTATGTAAGCGCGAACCAAACCTAAGGGTATTGGTTGACAAAGTCACGCGTTATCACCACTACGCGGTAGTGACTACAGAATCCGGACGCTTGACTCGTCCCGTTTGGGAAATAATAATCCTCGACTTGGGCCATTTCTCAGAGAGAGCCTGAATTTAGGTAAGACACCTTTGCTAAACAGGCCCTTGAGATACATGACCCCCGCCCCTTGCAGACAGTAACGGCAAAACGCGAAGCGGTCACACAAGTAATGTGTCTGCTTTTTAAATCTTTTAATTAGATATCGGCTCGTGCTGAAACACGACGGCCATTCAACCAGCGAGTACACGCTGCAACCTGATCTGAAACAAAGGCGTGATCTGTCTAAGTCTTTACCGGACGGCCCGTGGGGGCGCCGGTAATCTACAGCCTACTAGAAAAATATATTGGTAAGTGTAAATTCCACATCTACCATTTAACTTGAAGGCAGATGGGCTTCATGTCCCACTTGGAATTAACTAGGGTATTCCTCTCCTATAGACTGGACCCCCAGACTGCCCGAGTCCACTCACCGACAATTAAACTGCCTCACAGACAGGTGAGTTGAAGAATACTCCGCACAAGGAGGTTTGGTTAATTGTAGTTAGTGATTTGTAGGGAGCAGATCACTGACCACTATCCTACCTTGTACCCAACAGGTGATCCACTCCAATTGACGGAATCTGGACCAAATAAGACTAATTGGTAATGTAAACCCCCCCCAAAAAATGTCTTTTTAAACAAACCAGCCTTTTAAGCAACATTTGGGCCAAAATCCACCGTAATTCTGTCTTACAGGTGACTATCCAGAATCCTAGTGAATTGTGGCCAAGCCCTTCTGTCCTCCTCCCCCCCCCCCTCCCCCTTATTGTCCTGAAGAAGACCCGCCGCCGAGGTAGTAAACTCCCCACGTGCAATAGGGTCGAAACGTCGACGCCCAATTTGTAAACCGCCTGTATCATAGTTTCTCCCAACCCCCCCCCCCCCCCTTCCATTATTCTTCCTGGAAGGAAGTGAACAGGCGTTTTTGTTTGTATTATTAATTGCGGAAAGCTATCGCTTGTGTATATTGTTGTAAATATTGGAACTGTTTTTTAGCATGATTTCTTCATTTCTCACTTAAAACACTTGAGCACCCCTTTCTCTCTCCTTCTTTTCTAGCACTTGCGCCGGATATCAACAGCACTGTCCCTGTTGGTACTGTAAATAAATGTGATTGTGTGTTTTTTTGCTGATAAAATTTGAAATTGAGACTATACCATTATTGTTTGGTTCATTTCCTTGTAAATTTAGTTGTTCCCCTTGGGTACTGTCTCTGTAGGCCATACAGAGAGCTTATAAAAAAAGTCTTTTTTCTCCCATACAGATTTAGTCTTGATAAATGCAGATTGATTCGCATTACGGAATGTATATTGGTTTACTGATGATTTCATTTTAAATCTATAGTCAAGGACCACTGTTATTATACCATAAATACCCAGGTCCTTTTTGATTTTGTGGGTGAACACCCCATTAATCTAATGGCAAGACTACAAAAAGCCTGTCCCCTATTCGATGCTGGCAGGCAAACAGAGTTTTCTCTTGAAAGAAACAGCCTTGAGGTAGTTGGCTTGTTTATCGCTATTTGTTAGTCATCTGATAACACAAACCACATCCTGTTACAACAGATACAGAAAAGAAAAGCCCAAACTGATCTGGTGCCTACCTGTCCGTCGTTGTCCAAATCAATGACTGAGTCAGGGGGAGGCATTGGGCTGTTCAAAAGAGTCTCTATTTGATTCGTTGAGGCCGACAGACGCAAGCCAGTACGCTCGCGATATCTTCTTCAAGTCAATTATGTTCTAGAAAAATGTATGTTACTTTGCAAATAACATTATCAGCACGGTCGAAAAAACGTAGTTTAAGTTTTACACGATGTAATTGTTTGAGCAGACAGTTTTTTCAATCACATCTTAACTCGCGTACTCTTGCGAGATTACAACGAACTACTGGATGATGTCACAGAACAGGAATAAGTAGTTCTAACCAGACACAGCTAAACCTGCGATATCTTTTGGTTGAACAGACAGCTTGTTCTCGCGAGAAAATAAACGAACTACTGGGTGATGTCAAAGACCAGGAATAAGTAGTTTAAGCCAAAGAACAGCTCGCCTCGCGTCCTCTCGCGAGATTTAAAAACGAACTACAGAATGATATCCTCAACCCAGAGTAAGTAGTTCCATGGCCATGATCTGTAATCCGAGTTCGTTTGAACATGCATTGTGTTAAAAAAATCAATAAAATCAAATAGAGAAGGGGGGCATATCGTAAGCTCTGCCTATTGATATTGGGTAGTTGCAAAGGTGGTACAGACCCAGGATCTTGTGAAACAAGAATCGGACTACAAAGTAATGTCACAGAATTGACGGCTATAGCTTGACAGTAAAGCTCGACTACATGCCTTGGATACATATCGTATCCTATGTCTTCTGAATGCTGTGAAGACGCTTGGTATGGAGGTCTTATAAGTATCTCAGATGTGGTACTAGAAATGATTCCATCAGCCTGTTCAGAGCGACAAAGAGAGTAGGAACCCATCTTCCTGACATGGTGGTCATGATCATTATAAATTGAACCACGGAATGTCGTCATTGAGCCCAACCCTATCAGTGTGTAACTTGAAAACCCATTTCTGTTCCTTATGAAATAGGAATTTCGATATATCGATCGCTTATATGTGCAGGAATAAATGGTTTCTCAAGAACGACCCACGTAAAATCTGTTTCACTGTGGTTATGTTGTAAGAAATGTTTGGTAAGTCTAGAAACATCTTTTCTGCAATGAAACGTGCTTTTATGTTCTTGCATCCTCACTCGCACCTTCCTGGTGGTCATGCCTATATAGCGTAAATTACATGGACATGTAATTTGGTAAATCAGGTTGGTGCTGTTGCAGTTGGTGAAGTGTCTCAGCTGCCAAGGGTGGTCTGTGCCTATGTCGATGCTCGTTGTCTTAGTCGTCAGGGGACAAACCGAACATCCACCACATGGATGGTGTCCCATTATGGGAGGCAAGTCCCACAGGGTGTCTACCTCTCTGATGGGGGTCTCTTTAGGACGGGTGTGTATCAGGCAGTCCCTTAAATTCCCCGACCTTCTAAATGCAAAAAGAGGGAACTCAATCTTGTCATTACTGCTGTTTAGTATGCGCCAACGTCGCCTGATGATCTTCTGGATACAATTAGATTTTGTATTGTAGGTAGTAACCAGAGTCAAGCGATCCGATTTGGTCTTCTCTCCTTTTGGTTCAAGAAGTGCCTCACGATGGTTGTTGGCAGCACGTTTCAAGGATTGTTTGATGAGTTTCCTGGGATAATGTCTGCTGGTTAGTTGTTTCGATAATTCCTCTGCATGATGTGCAAAAGTTTCTGGAGTTGAACAATTCCGCCGGACTCGGAGGAATTGTCCAAAAGGCAGATTATCGCGTAGGGATTTCGGATGCTGACTTTCATAAAGAAGTAGCGAATTTCTTGCCATCGGTGTACGATATAATTCACTTTCGAGACCAGTCTCCGTCGTATAGATGGAGAGGTCCAGAAAGGAAACCTTCTCTTTGCTAATTTCGATGGTAAAGCGCAAGAAATTGTTCTGATTATTCAGCCATTGATGGAAGTTTGTGACTGATTCTTTATCTCCTCTCCACACCAATAAAACATCATCTATATAGCGTTTCCACCATAATATGGACGAGAAGAAGGGGTTAGTTGGATTTAACACTGTTGTCTGTTCAAACATATGGACATACAGGTTAGCTAGAGACGGGGCAAAAATACTGCCCATACTCGTCCCCGAGACTTGATGGTATACCGTGTCTTCATACCTGAAAAAGTTCTCTTTCATAGCTATAGTAGCTAAAGACATGATGAAAGGTACAGGAGTGATGGAGTCAAGTTCTGTGTGCCACAGGATGGATCTGATGGTCTTAGACAACATGCCCAGTATTCTTGAAACCTTACCAGCACCTACTGTAACTGCCATTGACGATTGGACTAAAGCTCTCACACTCAAAAAAGCTCATTCTCATACTAAGGCACATGGGATCACCATGGCAGAGTATTTAAGGGCAAGCTGTGCCCCTCCGGGGCTTATAGTAACCAATGCCCCTCGACTTTTTCTCACCGATAAACCCTTTCTTAAAGACTGGTCGATGATTGCATGGCGCTGCACCCGCGATTGGCTGATACTAATTATTAGTACAGCCAAGCGGGTGGCAGATGGTATTTTGGTGGAAATACAAACCCTTGAGGGCCAGATCCGGGCTACTGTTACCCCGACAGCCTTCAAGAAACAGAAAGACGAATCAGATAAATCAAACAAGGAGTTTTTTTATCCTATTTTGCAGACTAAGGTAGATAAGTTCAAAAAGGACTTGGCTAAGTTCAAACTTGAACGTATATATCCGTACACGAGTGACAACTATAAAGCCCCTGTCTTTAGTCGTAGTGGGCGGATGTACGGATCTAACTACTCCGGGTCTAGCTCTGACTCTGGCAGCGATCAAGGAGCTTCCAATCCACAACCACCTGCAGGTGGCGGCCGAGGTAGGGCTGGTAGATATCAGAACCACAGAGGACAGTACAATATGGCAGGACAACCATGGTGGCCTCCAGCACCGTGGGGACATCCGGGTAACTTTCAGCAGCCATTTCAGCCACCAATGGGCCCATTTCCAGGCTACCCACAATACAATAATCAGCCTTTTTTATCGTTTGCCCCCCGACGATCTCGGGGCAAAAGAAGACAAACACAAGGACAAACACATGTCCAGTGGGAAGATACGGCAGGTCCTCATGCCGGGACTCGGAGTCACACCAGACAGAATGCTCAGGAGTAGGCTTACAACCTGAGACTAGTTTGGTGATTAATCTAAGTAAGAAAACTTTGTCCGCCATTGAAGAAGTGGTTCTCAACAAAGGGTTGGGCTTTGTGACGACAGATAATGGTGATCCATTCTTACTCCAAACAGAATTAGCCCTGTTTTTTCGGAAACTGCGACTACATTACTTCTTTAACCAAAGAAGCAATGAGGAGTCTGACTTTGAGAAAGATGTCAACACTGGTCTAAGACCAAAATCAACCTTTTTACCTCCAACACATGCTATACCGTCCCAAGTGTTACTTTTGAACAGGCGGTCAAGGATGACATTGAAAAAATTTGGATCTCCCCTAAATCTGGCTACAATAATTTGTCCAGAATGGAGAGACAAGCTTTGAAAACATTAACTGAGGACTCCTCAGTGATTATCAAGCCTGCCGATAAAGGGGGATCTATTGTACTACAAGATGTGGAGACTTACAGGACTGAATGCCTTCGACAGCTGAGTAACACCAATGCATATCAGCCACTTACTATAGATCCCACCTCAAGACTAATGAACGAGATCAAATCCTTAACAGAGGAGGCCTTAGCAGAGGGCTGGATAACTCCCTTAGAGTCCCAATTCTTGCAAACACAGCATCCTATTATGCCATATTTTTACACCTTACCTAAGGTGCATAAGCCTCAGAGACCACCACCGGGGAGGCCGATAATTTCGGGCCAAGGATCAGTTTTAGAGCCCCTTTCGGCCTTTGTAGACCACTTTCTCAGACCCATAGTACACACCATGCCCACTTATTTGAAAGATACCACCAATGTCCTGAGGGTGATTCCGGATATCCCTTTCAATCAGGAGACAGACTATCTGGTCTCCCTAGAAGTCGAATCGCTTTATACCTCGATCCCCCAGGATGAGACTTTGAGACCATCAGATCCATCCTGGGGCACACAGAACTTGACTCCATCACTCCTGTACCTTTCATGCGAGTACCAGCATTCCCTTGACGACCTACAGCTGGTACTCTTCCCCTGCCGGCCCCGCCTCCTGCCTGCTGTGATTACCTCTTGCCGCACCCGCTTCGCGGGTGCGACTCGCGGCTCGAGGTAGGTCGGGACTTTGACCCTGCGGGAGACCTGAGGATCCGTTCTTCCCCCTGGGGACTGCTTGCTGCTGTCTGCCCCTGTTTTCAGTGACCGGGGATTTGGCGGGTGCGGCGGCCGGGGGACTGCGAGTACCAGCATTCCCTTGACGACCTACAGCTGGTACTCTTCCCCTGCCGGCCCCGCCTACCTGCCTAGTAATACACTCCCTGTTTCCGTCCCGCGGGACGCACGCGGGACAAAGCGCGGGGCTAAGCCCGGGCAAAGGGCGGGCCCTCTGTGGCCCTCAGAGGCACGAAGAGGCCGGGACGGGCCACCCCACTTGGTACCATCATAGAGGGAGGTATTGTGCTTTAACATTACTTGTTATTCTTCATGGCATTCCTCTAAACTACTCCAATCACGATGTCCATATGGGAGGATCTCAACGCCCTGTGCGGTACTAAGTACGTCCCTGACCTTATAACCTCGCCAGCTGTGGATTCCTTTTCTCTTAAAGTAAATGGCCCCGGTGATACAGCTCATAACCAAGTAAATGCCGCGCCCCCGGGTTCCTACAATAGATGGAAGCATGACATTGAAACTAACTTTGGGAACAATACAAGTATACCATCACTTGCTAATCCAATAGCATTTATCGAGGACCCAGCCGCGGACAAACCAGAGGTTCCTCTTTTGTCTTTCAACACGACTTTACTGGCCAAAATTGAGCAACTGTTGGTTGCTACCATCTCTCCCTTGGTCACAAAAATAAACGATTTAGGGGAAAGGCTGACCAATATTGAGTCAGTAATAAGAAAGCTCCCGCTTCCTGCTACTATTATGGCTACATGCGCCTGTCCTAACCCTATCACCGCCCCCGAAACGTATACATCTGGCAAAGGGGCCACCCAAATACAGCCATTGCGCACACCCACTCAAATAGGCCCGAAAGTATTTGTTAAACCTGCACCAAAATCCTATACAGTGGCCAGACCCACCTTGGCAAGATTGCCACATATCAACCTGCCCCCTGAGGCTGCCCCGTATGTGTCTGTCCTCTCTGGGGTTCCTGCCCTCACCCAGGGAACACACGAATCCCAGCAGGATCTGCTAAATAAGGCCATCTATTGGCTAAAAAAGAATAGACCGTTGCCGCCGGGGCTAGACGGGGGTATCTTGAGTGTAAGGAGGGTGGGATGGTTAGGGACGCTGCCCAAATGCATTGCTGGGGATCTGGTACTAATTAAATTAAAAAATATCAATGTTGCCCCTTTTTTACGAGTTTGTACCCCCAATGAAAGACAAGGCACAATCCGCATTTGGGATTTACATGATTTTTACCCGAGCTCCCCTCACATTACATAGGACAAACTCTTAAGTTTTTTAATGGTAACTGAATTTCGTACAATAATGGTTTTACTGTGTATATGAAATGTAACGTTTATGGTTATTTTTTGTTTGCATTTTTGTATTGTTGATGCTTTTATGATTTTTTTCAAAAATCGAATAAAGCTTACTAATAAATAAATAGGCATGACCACCAGGAAGGTGCGAGTGAGGATGCAAGAACATAAAAGCACGTTTCATTGCAGAAAAGATGTTTCTAGACTTACCAAACATTTCTTACAACATAACCACAGTGAAACAGATTTTACGTGGGTCGTTCTTGAGAAACCATTTATTCCTGCACATATAAGCGATATATCGAAATTCCTATTTCATAAGGAACAGAAATGGATTTTCAAGTTACACACTGATAAGGTTGGGCTCAATGACGACATTCCGTGGTTCAATTTATAATGATCATGACCACCATGTCAGGAAGATGGGTTCCTACTCTCTTTGTTGCTCTGAACGGGCTGATGGAATCATTTCTAGTACCACATCTGAGATACTTATAAGACCTCCATACAAAGCGTCTTCACAGCGTTCAGAAGACATAAGATACGATGTGTATCCAAGGCATGTAGTCGAGCTTTACTGTCAAGCTATAGCCGTCAATTCTGTGACATTACTTTGTAGTCCGATACTTGTTTCACAAGATCCTGGGTCTGTACCACCTTTGCAACTACCCAATATCAATAGGCAGAGCTTACGATATGCCCCCCTTCTCTGTTTGATTTTTTGATTTTTTGAACACAATGCATGTTCAAACGAACTCGGATTACAGATCATGGCCATGGAACTATTTACTCTGGGTTGAGGACATCATTCTGTAGTTCGTTTTTAAATCTCGCGAGAGGACGCGAGGCGAGCTGTTCTTTGGCTTAAACTACTTATTCCTGGTCTTTGACATCACCCAGTAGTTCATTTATTATCTCGCGAGAACAAGCTGTCTGTTCAACCAAAAGATATCGCAGGTTTAGCTGTGTCTGGTTAGAACTACTTATTCCTGTTCTGTGACATCATCCAGTAGTTCGTTGTAATCTCGCGAGAGTACGCGAGTTAAGATGTGATTGAAAAAACTGTCTGCTCAAACAATTACATTGTGTAAAACTTAAACTACGTTTTTTCGACCGTGCTGATAATGTTATTAGCAAAGTAACATACATTTTTCTAGAACATAATTGACTTGAAGAAGATATCGCGAGCGTACTGGCTTGCGTCTGTCGGCCTCAATGAATCAAATAGAGGCTCTTTTGAACAGCCCAATGCCACCCCCTGACTCAGTCATTGCTTGGGACAACGACGGACAGGTAGGCACCAGATCAGTTTGGGATTTTCTTTTCTGTATCTGTTGTAACAGGATGTGGTTTGTGTTATCAGATCACTAACAAATAGCGATAAACAAGCCAACTACCTCAAGGCTGTTTCTTTCAAGAGAAAACTCTGTTTGCCTGCCAGCATCGAATAGGGGACAGGCTTTTTGTAGTCTTGGTCACCAGTCTTCTGTGTCTAGATAATACTAATCTTTGTAAAGCATCAGTTAGAGAGGTGCATGTGGGTGCGAGGACTTTCTTGGGTGATAGGTTCATACCAGGAAGTTTTGCTCTATGTGCAAGACACATTTGTGTACCCCAGACATTATTAATAGACTGAGCAGGGTGAAAAGGGCTCGCTCGATCTATACTAAATGTAGGGGTTGTCTTGTCCTTACAGAGCGGGGTCTCACATTACCTGAGCCAGGTCCAGGAAGAGGTGAGGTCCTTTCCCCGGGCACACTGGGTGAGTACTTAAACAAGCATTGGCATAGCCAATAGGTCTCGCTTGTGGGACATTATAAGTGTTTAGCCATGCAACAGTTGATACTGCACCAAGGATATTGTTCTGCAGAATTAAATACTTATAAGGTGCCAAAGGCAAGACCTATTGGCTATGCCAATGCTTGTTCTGTTTCTATTGCTACCGCCTCAGCCCAGTGGCTGTGGCAGGTGCTGCTTCGATATGAAAAGTGCATGATCTAATACTCTACTGCTTGCAGCCTACAGCCTGTCTGTGTGTCTGCATGAGCAGAGAACATAATACAAACAGGGCAGTGTTAAATGTAGGTCTGTGAGCCAGTCTCCATTATGCATATGGCATAAATGATGCCGTTTTAGGAGGAGGCCTGTAGGTCCACCCAACCTGAGCACAGTATGGACACACATAGCAGATAATTTAGAATCTGTCAGCGGACCACATGCCAATGCTATGAAGAGTGCTTTTATATATCTCCTTCTGCGAGTAGTGCGGTGTTAACATTCTGTCTGTGTATCAGTCTATGCGATCACATGCTACAAACATGTTGTCCTTGGGGTGACCTACGTGTTTGCTTTCCATAACCACAGGGTAGACATAATGAACCGTACACAGGCTGTGAGATTGCCCGCACTGAGTGTGTGTGATTGCTTGACTTAAGTATGTCTATGTGCCTTGCTGCACTAAGCACGTGAGACACACAGTGATGTGTTTACACTAACGTCATGATACTAATAGTTAAGCTGCGTTTATTCTAACATGATGCAAACATAATGCTGCGTGTTCGTCTATGTCAATCATATGCTACAAACCCTGCAGTGTTTGCAGCCTGCCCACGCTCATCAGGTTACACATAGTGCAGTTCTAGCTCTGTATCTTGTTTACCCTAATCACATGATCCTTACAAGGGAGCGGTGATCACTCTGTGAGGCTGACTTCCCTATCTATTTATATCTGCATTGCTGCACTAAGCACATTACACAAATAGTACAGTGTGCAACTGTGTGTGACGCTGCACGAGGCACTTATGCAAAACAGAGTGTTGCAAGTCCGCCTGGGTGCCTGCTGTACAAGCACCTGACACACAACGTGCAAATGGTTGAAATGTTAAAAAATCACACCCAGAGGTTTAATAGTAATACATACTCGCTATTGATTCGACACGCACTGTTGCCAAATACAAAAATGAAACGATACCTGATGGTAATATTACATTTAGGCCTTTGATCCTTGGACGCCTTATGCTTTATTAAGGACTCCTGGTAAAACAATTTAAAGTCCCATACGAGCTGCCAGTAAATTGATGAGAGATGGCGACTGCAACCGCACGCTGTAGGAGACACTGTGAGCACAGACAATTCTCTTTTTCTCGGCAATTATAATCATGAACGATTACATTAAATTACTTGTTTTGCTTGCCTGCATGGTTTCACTCTCCCACTGGTATATAAGGGGCAGGTTACACCCGGTCCTTAATAACAGGCTGTTCTGAGGAGAGGATTGTGGCAATCAGGGTATTAAACCATCCTTTTGTGTCCTGGGCACTAATGGGCAAGATTAATCTCTTTTCCCTTTGCGTTATTTAAAAGATCCATTCCCCTCTACCACTTCTGTTTTTGCAGACTTGGCAATTGTGTTATATTACTTTTAATTCAGTGGGCCAGCCCAGGATATAAAGCCATGGCGACGTGGCAAGCTATATTTCAATAGGAACTTCTGTCATTATTAAAGATGCCATTCCCAGGCTGGCTCCAGCGTTCCCCCTGGGAGGCAAAGGCATGAAGGGACTTGTGTGCGCGCCAACTGTACACAGACAGGGGGGAAATAATGGTATTCATCACAGCTGACGGTGACAAATCTGCATATGCAAGAGCGAGAGATGGCGGGAAGGGGGAGGAGGGAGTAAATGTTTCAGGAAACGAGGGGCATATGAACAGGTAGTAGAGGAGGCAATGAGATGGGAACTGGGTAAGGCAGGAATGGGGACGCAGAAAAAGAACACCTGGGAGAAAGAAGAGAAGGAATGTCAAGTATTGTTTACGTAATACTGGAGTACGGGAAGACATGCAAGGTGAGGGACTGCAAATGGACGGAGTGAGGTACACAAAGAAAAAAATTAAAAGAGAAGAGATTATTTCTGACATATAAAATAAAGAGCAGGCATGTAAGAGGAGAGACGTGAAAGAGAGAGAAGAGGAAAATGAGGGACGGGTGGAGATGGCAAATATAGGAGAACGACAGGAAAGGAAATGCTGAGGCGAGAAGACGAGAGAAATCGGGAAGGAGAAAGAAGGAAGAGGCTATACAAATTGAAAAAAGCGAGAGTGAGAAAAAGAATACAGAGGCAGCAAGAGATCCGAAGTCAGAGAGAGATGGAGTTAGAGAGGACAACAGATAAAGGACGTCAGATAAAGAGAGTGACAGTGCAACAAAGGGGACAGAGCACGGGAGAGAGAGCGACAAAAATGCGGGCATTAAAAAGGGACTGGCAGAAGAAAAAGGAAAGAAGGAAATAAGGAGATCGTATGTGAGAGACGAAAAAGAAAACATGGGAAAGAGAACGTGATGGAAAGAGAAGGTGACAGAAGTCAGAAGAGTAATCAGAACACATAGCTCGGAGAGTTTGAACAATAAAGAAAAAGTGAAGAACACTGGAAAATAGTAATAAGAGTAAATAAGAAGGAGAGGTGATTGAACAGTGAGGACTGATTGAGATGAAGGGGGAAATGTGGAAAATGAGAGGGAAAGGTGAAAAAAAGAAACAGAGGAGAAAAAGAATAGCAAACATGGGATATGGGGTTGGAGGGGGTCAGTAAATAAAACAAGGAGAAACACGAGAGACGGCCTGCGGCCGTCAAAGTGAAAGTACGGCGGAGGGCATTGCTGTGGGGAGGGGGGAGGAGAAATGCGACACGGCGGGAGGGGGCGGAGCGGGGAGAGCGGCATGAGGGTGTGAAGCAGCAGGGGCTTTTGAAGTGAAGCCAAGCTTCACTTCAAAGGTGTGGGAGGAGTGCTGCTGGTGATTGACTGGCGATTTAATGATGTGCACGCGCATTTTAGGTCAATGCGCTTGCGCATTGACCTAAAAGAGCACGGGCACAGCATCAAATCGCCAGTCAATCGCCAGTCTAGGTAAAGCTTATTTAAGCCACTATATATCTCGCTCCCGCTCAATGCGCATGCGCATTGAGATAGGTCGCTCGACCTAAAAACCTTGAATACTAATGAATAGAGTACCATTTTCTACAGACCTTTGAACCTAATAATGGGTCCATATGTGTTTTTTTTGCTATAGATCACACCAGGTGCCAAGGAGGAATTGAAACAGATGTAGGAGAAATATATCCTTTACTGTTGTTAATTCACTTGAGTGTGTGTGCTTTTTAATAATTTTTTCACACGTTTATCACTAAATTGTCAGTAGCATCCTTTTAGAACAGAGGCCCTGATGAAAGCCTATGGTCCCTTTCCAGTATAGGCTGAAACATGTTGGCCCCCTCGCAGCTATTTGTTTAAACTGCGAATATGTTGTTGCACTGTTCTTGTTTTTAATATAGGAAGGGGCTTACGCCCAATAAAAGTAATCTTTGTTAAAGCTCCCTATCCTGTTTTAACCATCACATTCATCCCTATATAATTTTTGCACTGCATTTCCCCATCAGATCATCATCATTTGGTATAATCTAGTGATTGTAGGTCATTACCCCATGCCAACGATGGGGGTATGCCGTATATCTCAATGATCAAGAGACAGAATACCCTGGCAGGATTACCAAATGAGAATATTGATCTATACAAGTCATTGATGGGAATCCCTAATGGGTGTTGATCAGCAATTACAGGTGGTCCATTTTTTGGCGATCTGGTCTGTTATTCATAGTTGTTAGCTACTTCTTTATCTTGATGTACTTTATTAAACATGAAGGTATTTTGAAAGGTATTCAGATTAGTTTTCTGACTTAGACCTCTAAGTTTGTTTGTTGTTCATGTCATCAGTGATGTCATTTGAGATGTCATCAATGATGTCATCAGTGATGTCACTGACCATGTCATGAATGAAGTAATATGTGACATCATCAGCAGTGGATTACGGGCGCGCGAGTTAAAGTGAGTCCAACTAACTATAACGTGGGAATTTCAATGGTTTTGTACGAGTAAAATGTTCAGCTAACTATAACTGGTGTGAAACCTATGGTTTTTTCAGTGAATTTCAAAGGTTTTTTAAATGCTAATTCCTAACTATAATGATTGTGAAACCTATGGTTTTTTAGTGAATATATATATATGTGGCTTCCTGCGACATTGGAGCGGAGTCGGACTGCTGTGGGCCTTGAGAAACCCAGCATGAATTTTACCCAAGAGACTGTGTAAAGAACCGAAATAAAAAGGGGAGCAAAAATAGACGCTCTTCTGCATGCGCTGCACCGGACCCATATATGCACCACAAATAAGCTATTAGTGAGCTACTAACACTTCAAACTTAGTTGTGGGGGTTAACAACAACAACAAAAATAAAATAACAAACAAAATGTACTCACCCTGCCTGTGGTTGCATGGCTGTTCGATCGCCACACACCTCACGCTGCTATTGAGGTCTGGCACACCACAGCAAGCATGCAGCATGGCACAGTACTGAGTCAGAGCCTGCCACTCCGGTCCACTTGATCCCTCTTGGGAAAGATGATTTTGCTGCACACCGCTCCATGGTGCCCCCCCTGCATTGAGATGGCTGTGAGATGAAGGGGCTCATAAGACCGGATATCCAACACCACAGACGCCATTTGACCCACAGCGCTCTGCCACCATACAGTCTATCTCAGGCCCGTCCTACAGGGGGTCAGAGAAATGCACACCTCTGCACGTGCTTTCACGGTGGCTCCAATCTCAAATCTGATATAGTGGGGCGAACACACCCTAAATACTGGTACACTCATTTTATTCGCCTCTTCCACATGTGCTGCAGCTACAGCCCTGATCCACTGAGCTTACAAGGGTCTACAATCCACACACTTGCTAGGAGAGGTGCACTTATCAATTCTCCTTTTTCTTTGACACTACTGATTCGGCTCTCCATCTGAGGCCTACAACCTGCTACAGGACATCGTTGGTCCCTGATCGCTGCTTTATTAACTACCTTCATCTCCACTCTTGCAGTGCACTGACTGTGTTGCTAGCCCAACTCCTTGCTGCCTTCCCTTCTTTGAAGGTCCATATACACAAACCATTTCCTTCCCATGGGTTACTTCACCTGCTGCATTACAATGGGGAAACCTGATGGCCGTCAATCCAAACTCCTTTTAGAAAGCAAAAGGGTTACCACTCTATCCAGTTCGGAGGAACCAGAACAGCCCAACGAACAACATGCGCAGGCTCCACAATCCACCCAAGATGACAAAGTCAAAACTCTTCTGCTGGCCATGAAACATAGCTTCACATACATCTCAAGCAAAATAGACTCCATGAATAGCCGCATGGATTTTATAGTTCAGAAGGTGGATAAACATGATGGTCAAATCAAAGAGGCGGAAAAGCGAATCTCGGATAACGAAGATGCAACGACTCAGATACAACAAATGGCACAAATGGACAAGCTTCTTAAAATTATTGCTTCCAAAAATGAGGATTTGGAGGCATGCAGCTGTCGTAATAATATCTGCGTCATTGGAATACCAGAGAGCACCAACACTGGGCGCATGGAGGAATTCATAGAGCTCCTGCTATGCAACTCCTGTGGCGCTGAAGCCTTTTCTCCCCACTTAATAGTGGAAAGGGTGCACAGATCACTTGACCCCAAACCGCCGCCTGGCAGCACCCCACGCCCGATCATAGCCCGTCTCCTAAACTACCAGGACTGTGATACAGCGCTCAGCTTGACCAGGGGAAAAAGTCACTCCATCATGAAGGCACAGAATTCACCATATATCCTGACTTCACGGCTGTGGTTCAGGAGGCGAGTGAAAATTCATACCGGCCAAACAAAAACTCTGGAAGGAACAAATTGAATATGCGCTCCTGTACCCGGCAGGTCTGCGGGTCCTGTATCAGAGCAAACACCATTTCTTTACAAATCCATAACAAGTTGACAATTTCCTCAAACTTGTCAAGAAACACTCGCCGCATTGAGAACCCAGGGAAAGCCCCTCCAGGTATCCAACTCCTACACCTACATGACTCGGCTGATCAAAAAGTGACAGAGCTTGGGACAATTACCTATAACCTATCTCCACACGTACTGCATCCCAGGCTCGGTGGGGTGCAAGCGTCGGCAGAGCTAAACAGATTTCTTTCCTTTTGAGTGTAACCAGCCATGATACCCTGGTGATATAGCCATCTGGGTGCTGGAACAACAAAGACATATAAGTGATAAATACAAGAAATATGCACTCATTGTTGGGCGGTGGGCACGATTTTATGCATGTTTTTTTTCCCTGAACTTTGGACTATGCTGAGCACCCCCTCACTCCCTCTATCTCCTACCACTGGGAGGCTGCTATGCAGGTCTGGGAGAATCTTGTGGCCCATTAGCGACCCCACGCGTGTGCTCCTCCTTTCCTGTTTTCTTTTTCAGGGGTATTTGAATTAGATCGCCATGTTTAAGGATGTTGGGGAGGTGGGTGGGCAGATAAATGCCAGCAAGATTGGGGTGCTGTTGTAGGGGGTGGGATGAGTATTGTTTTTTCAATATGTTCTATACTCACTTTCAGTAGGTAGACATACAAATACTCATTGAGAGATGCATTCACAGCAACATGACTACTACACAGCAAGTTGAAAACATTCCGATCTGTTATGCCTTCACATGCTAAGGGGTTAAAGGTAAACCTCCTTACATGGAACGTCAGAGGCCTGGGAGATGCTCATAATCTTGACCAACAGCAGATTCCCATTGCTATGTTGCAGGAGACACACCTTGACCCGCACTGCACTCCTGGTTTCACTAATAAGTGGGCCTCAAACCGAGTCTTCTCATCATACTCTACATATTTGAGGGGCACCATAATTCTTATAAAAAAGAACAGTCCTTTCATTTTGTTGGTACATATCAAGACTCATTAGGTAGGAGCTGCATTATTTGGGGCACACTGGTTATACAATCAGTCACACTAGTGTGCTATTATGGGCCAATGTAGATTACCCGAACTACTTCACTATACTGTGGGGAAAAATCCTTAAAGTAGGATCCACTCATATTATCTGGGGAGGTGGCTTTAATACTGCATTCTGCCCTTCTGTTTACAGGGCTAACCCAATCCCTCACCACTACACCAAAACACGTGACACATTAACAAATATGTTTTCCGCTCATGGTCTCACAGATGCGTGGTGCCACGTCCACCCTGATAGAAAGGAAGGCATACATTTTACGGTGCTACACTCATTGTGGGCCTGCCTCGATTACTGGCTGGTCTCCTGGGGAGTTGTCACATGGATACATCCTGCTGAGCACTTAGCCAGAACCTATTCTGACCATGCCCCAGTTCATATCACGATTTTACTCCCAGCTCAATTGCTACCCCAAGATGTTGGAGGCTCATGCCAGAGGCTCTATTGGACTCTGCATTTAAGGCTGATCTAGGTGCAGAAATTACTGATTTTTTTCAGAGAAATACAGGCTCAGTTACGCAAATTAGCACAATTTGGGAGGCCGTTAAAGTAACGATCAGGGGCTTTTGCATAGCTAAAAGCTTTGGCGTCTTAAGAGATATCCGTCGTAGTCTACAGAAACTTGAAGAGGAGTTGAAACAATTAGAGGGTGTACTTTGGCAGGACACCTCCGGTTCCCACCGGGCAACATTTAGAGAGAAATTAATTGAGTACAAAGAGACTGCAGAGTGCGAAATTAGATTCCGGGGAAAATACTAGGGGTGGGCAGCAAATTACGTTCCGCTCGCGGATCTTGCGAAACCTCTGCATTTTCGCGGTCGGCGCGGAACATGAAAATGTCAAATCTTCCACGATCCGTGGCAGAACGGAATTGTATTGCACAAAACTGTGACATCTTCATGTATAAAAATATGCAGGGCAGGATTCATTCTGGCACGGTGCTCCTATCACAAAAATTAAACCTAAACCGAAAGCACTTACAGACATAAATAAAGCAGGTGCCCGAGTTGAAGCTCAAATTCAGTAACGTATAATCAGCCCCAAAAATTAGTGAGCTCTGTCAAGACTTGGCAGGTGTGGTTTCTCCCCATAACTACTGTCTACAAGTAGCTGTGATCCTTGATGGAGGTCTTTGCATCCAAGAGTTTCTCAAGCACAATCACCGTGTTGTTCCTTTGACCAGGAGGCTGCTTTCTCCTCATCTGCTGCTCTGATCAGTCTCTGACCCTTTATAAATATTAGGCATGTGAGCTTGCATAGAAGCCCCACCCGTCTGGCCCGCCCCTCACACACTAACGGTATGCAACGTCTTCCCGCCTTAGTTTTCCCCCACTATGATGGACAGCTCACTCAAGGGAACTCAGCGCCTTTTGGCAAGGTGGCAAAGTTACAGACGCACATGCCATGGTCATTGGAAACAGCTCTTCTGGCCCTTTACACAGCAAACACCATGTAGTTCCTGTGACCCGGAGGCTGCTTTCCCCTCATCTTCTGCTCTGATTGGTCTCTGACCCTATCAAGACTCTTAATAGGGCCAGAGATCGATCAGAGCAGCAGATGAGGGGAAAGCTGCCTCCTGATCCCAGGAACTACACAGAGATTGCAGCAAGAGGCATGTGAACTTGCACAGAAGACCCGCCCCCGAAATCTCTGCGAGCACGCAAACTTCTCCGTGTTCGTGGAGATTTTTTGCCATTTCGCGGAATGTTACGAAAGGCAATTTTGCAAATTCCACCCACCCCTAGAAAATATGTTACAGCACGTAAATACGGGAAGGGTGAGAGACCAGGCGAAGCATTAGCAATGGAAATTCGACAGCCCCGCTTCTCTAGAAATTGGTGATAAAGAAGGTATACGACATAGAGACAGTCCCGATATCCTTCGAGTTTTCACCGAATTTTATGCTGACATATAGCACTTGTAGAAATGAGCCCCGGACCTCTCCATAAAGCTGAAGGACATAGCTCTGGGATGGCTAGGTGATTCTCATAGAGAGTTGCTTGCAGCATCTTTGAAGATGACGAGATACGTGCTGCAATTATGCAGATTACGTCTGGGAAGGTACCGGGCTCAGATGGCCTCCCCATCAACTTCTATAAGACCTACGACGATCACTTGCTCCCAATACTTAAACTAGTCTTTGTAGAAGCTCAGGAGCTTGAAATACTTCCCGGCTCAATGAGAGAGGCTCTCATCACCTCTCTTCCTAAATCTGGTAAATCAGCAGACAGTTGTGACTCCTACCGTCCTCTCTCTCATCAACAAAAATACCAAAATCCTTGCCAAAATACTGGAAAACCGGCTTATTCTCCTGATTGAGAAGCTAGTCTTTCCAGATCAGGCTGGATTTATTCCAGGCAGAGTGATGTCATATAACCTCCATATCCTCTTCTCTATCCTACAAAACGTAGATCCGCAGTTGGCACTAGTGGTGGTCTTTTAGACGCCATGAAGGCTTTATATTCAGTGGACTGGGACTACCTATTTGTCATTCTTCAATGTATGGGACTGCCTAAAGGCTTCCTTTTGTGGATACGCCTTTTGTATATGTCTCCGGGAGCAAGGGTTCTAATCAACGGACACATATCCTCCCCCTTCACGATTACCCAGGGTACCCGCCAGGGATATCCGCTTTCTCCACTCCTTTTTGCGCTAGCAATAGAACCCCTAGCGACCAAAATTAGAGCGTCATCATCAAGATAAGGCACTGACGATATCATCTTATATGTGAGAGAACCACACCACAACCTCAACCCTCTGCTTCGTGAGTTTGTGCGATTCGGGGGACTTTCCGGAATTCACATTAAATGGGCAAAATCTTAGATTTTCCCACTCACTACTTGGGTGACAGCATTTACCCCTGACTTTCCCATAGAATGGTGCGCTAATGAGGTGAAATACTTAGGTGTACACATCACCGCCAACCGTGAAGAGCTAATGTGGCTCAACTACGGCAGAGGATTGGAGAATATTACAAGCAGTATAACAAGGTGGATTGCTCAACCACTCTCCATTGCAGGTCGCATCTTTCTCATAAAAATGGTCGGCCTCCCCAAACTACTTTATCTCTTTTTAAATATCCCGGATCACCCGGTCAGACATTTCTTTGCGGCACTTCGCTCGAAGCTAATCCGACTGACCTGGCGGTGGGGGGGGGGGGGGGCAGACAACCCCAGCTGAAGTGGGAACCACTTAGCAGACCGTATTCCCAGGGAGGTTTTGATGTCCCTAATCTAGAACTTTACTATCTATGCGCTCAGGTGCACTATGCCCACTATTGGTTTCATCCTCCTAGATACACACCTCATGTGGCAACAGAACATTGGCTGGCGGATCCCATCCCGCAGGAAGGTGGTATTTTCACCACAGTCGCGCCCTGTTCGGTTGACCTGTCCTCTGTTGACTGCATTGCAAAAGCATGACAGCACATCGCCAGACAGCTACAAGTACCCATGCTGTACTCACCACTACTTCCCCTTGTTTACCATTCCAACATGCAAGTTTTACAGGATGGTGCCTTTAAAAAAACGAAAGCTAAATACAGCTTTACTAGCTGGCGAGATTTAAATTGGAAATTCCGTACCCTTCAACAGTTATTTTCAAAACAACCGCCCTCCCCTATGGATATTTTCCTGTATGTCAGGGTGAGACAGGGTATCAAATAATACACCCCCTCGTACCCACTAGAACCTCTGGAGGTCGCCCGATTGCATGCAATATTGCGTACTGACACTGCCTCACATTTAGTCTCCACGCTATACCACAGCCTTTACACCACCATAACCTCAACCTCCTGTGCTTCTATGAAAAAATGGATTTCTGAGTTAGGTCATGGTATCACTGTCGAGCAGTGGACATATTGCTGTTTACAGACAGAACAAGTCTCATCTAGCAGCCGCTTGCGCATCACACACTCTAAATTTCTGCAAGGCACATATTACACCCCTGCCTAAATGCACAAATATAAACTACAATACACCGAGAAGTGTGACAGGTGTGGGGCAGAGCTGGCAGACTTCCTGCACCTTGCCTGGGATTGTAAGGCTGTCCAAGCCTATTGGCTTCAAGTGCCTATGGCATTGGAGCAGGTGACCTCCCTAAAACTCCAGCCATCTCACATGTTGACCTTACTAGGATACACAGAAAATCTGGTTGTGGCACATCGGAAATTTGTTTCATTTGGTCTTTTACTAGCTAAGAGAAGAATAGCATGTCCATGGGGTCGCGGTAGGGCACCTAAATTTAAGGAGTGGATAATTGATATGTTCTTTTGGCAGAAGCAAACGTACACATATGTAGAACTCCTCCTATCACTTCACGCCCTCGGGATATCTGGGACCCCCCCTAAAGGCGTCTCTTCTAGAACACCCTGCTGATGCCGTAAGCACTACACACGTAGCTTGCAATTGAACACAATATTTGGCTATTGCGCGCCTCTGTATGATATATATATATTTTTTGCAATAAAAATGTGTATTAAGCATGCTCAGACATGTTTCCTGAGGCCACCTGTAGATTTGCTACATAAGAACAATGTTCAGCTGAACCTCTCGATGCTCATGTTGCGCCGGACAATGGAATGCATTTACTTGTTATCTAAGTCTCTTTTGACAAGCATGTACTACCTGTGTTTTATTCATTCTATGCTGGCTGTACGTTTCAGAAAACTTAAATAAATACATTTAAAAAAAAGGACTAACAGGAGGTACAAGGAGGGCTACATGGCCACCATATATATATATATATATACACCCTCCAACCAGCGCTCAGGAATTCCGCTGTGTAGGACTTACTGTAGGTACTAGGAGGGCTTCTTGGTCC
Organism: Lissotriton helveticus; assembly: GCF_964261635.1. NCBI lineage: Eukaryota > Metazoa > Chordata > Amphibia > Caudata > Salamandridae > Lissotriton > Lissotriton helveticus. The sequence continues at coordinate 1,993,338,248 of NC_136059.1, read as the reverse complement.
CCAAAGTCCCTCAGGAGTAAAGTGGACTTAATCCCCCAACCAGTAGTGTGCCAGGAGGCGGGTTTGCAGAGTGGTGGAAAAAGGGGGCCATGGCCTCCAAAGACGTCTCAGCAATCACACTGTGTGGGACTTACTGGAGGCAACAAGAGGGGTAGCTGGCCCTCAAGGACATGCTTATGGGCCACCTTCCCAAACAATTACCTCCAGTCAGTCCCACACAGCAGCATTGGTAAGTATTCATACCAGGCCATGCCCACTTTGCCCACCACTCTACACACGTGCTCCCTGGCACGCTCTTGGATGGGGATGAAGTCCCCTTCACTGCTGGTGGTAGTTTAGGGGCCAACTAGTCTACCGTTTACCTCCAGTAAGCCCCATGCAGTCGGATTGGTGAGAGGTAGACAAAGACCATTTCCCCTTTCTCCACCACTCTGCAAACGCGCCCCCTGGTGCGTTCTAAGTTGGGGGATTAAGCCCCTTTGAATCCTGAGGGTCCCAGGGGTCCAAATAGCCCACCAGGTACCTCCAGTAATCGCCATGAAGCTGTGTTGCATAGAGGTGTAAAAAGGGGCGTGGCCTGGACCACCTCTATGCAACACAGACCTGTAGCGCATAATGGAGGTACCTGGTGGGCTACTTGGCCCCCAGGGGCCCTCAGGATTGAAGGGGAATTAATTCCCCAACTTAAAATGCACCACGGGTCGCGTTTGCACAGTGGTGAAGGGAGGGGGCGGGGCCTGAGGTGACATGTGTGCTTCACTCATGTTGGGAGGGGGGTTGCGTGGCTCCCCTCCTGGAGCCCTCCATGTGCTTATAACTTTGGCGTTGTTTGACGAATCTTTACGTAATTTACCAAAATGTTTCTCCTTTTTGATCAGCTCTTATCTTGAAAGTTTGGGGGTGATTGGTCAAGCGGGGCCTGAGAAAAAGGGGGGTCCCAAAACATGTTTTCTCAATGCATTTTCCATAGGAGACTTTAGACAAGGGTGTCAGCAGCACCCGCCGCAATGCAAAAAATGCATGTTGTGCATTGGCATGCACAACGTAACAGCCTCTGCGCTGTGCCCGCCACCTTGCGTATGCCAATGAAGGGGGGTACCCCCCACCCCCCAACACCTGGGGGGCCCGCAATGGGACCCCAATGCCAAAGACCGCCTGCCTTTCCATGGCGGCATTGCCGCCATGGTAAGGCCTTTTCCTGCATCCATCATAATATGGATGGCGGTGCCATATTATCTGCCTTTTCCACCCGGCCGGCAATCCGACCGGCGGAAAAATTGCAAACGGTCTTTCCGTCTGCTGCGGTGCCCCTCGCCATACTAATATAGTGGGGGGGTGTCACAGGGACAAGTGTCGGGCGGATCGCCACTGCCCGACCGACGGTGGTGAGCCGCCCGTTATCATAATAGGCCCCAAAGTGTATGTAAGTAATTACAGTATTGAGACATTTGAGAGCACCAACTTGGTCTAACTCTGAGCTGTGGAGGATATCCATGACTTACATTACTTTTTGAGACAAACAAACTGTAACATTAAAGCCATCAAATTCAAGACACCAGGAGAACTTTCCCGTTTGGATCCAGCAAATGTTTGCACATACTTTAAGCTGAGATTTCAAACAATGCTGTCGTTCATCTGCAATAAACAAAATCAACCTCTTGGAGAAATTAGTGTATTGTTTTCATGAAAAGAGTACCAAGCAAGAACCTCATATTCATATGCTGTTCTGGATAAAAGAGGCACCTAAATGTGGAATAGACACATATGAGTCTATACTTTCTTTCATCCAACAATATAATACATGTAGCATTCCAAAAGACAATGAGGATAAAAAAAGGCGAAAGCACAAAGTGTTGCAGAGACAGAATATCGAGTAAAAAATATTGAGTTGCACAAATATCGAGTCATTAATATCGTGGGTCAGAATTATCTACATCAAGAATATCTTGGTGAAGAATATTGACTTAAGGTAAGTAATATCAATTTAAAAAATATCGAAGTGATTAATATCCTTTGCAAAAATATAGTTGTTGAGAATATCATATCATATCACTTTTCTTTATTCGGTAAAAATGTCACCATAAAAGAACATTTTATACAGTTATACATTACTTTGAGTTAAAAGAAGGGGAAAGAAGAACATTAGGTGAAACCTAACACAATAAAATTCCCTTATTAAAAAAGGATAAAACCTGCACCTTATACAGTAAGTTTGGGTAATTTTTGTAAGCCCCAACCAAACATTCGCATCAATACACTGTTGCATAAAGGTTGGATTGACTTAAAAAAAACGTGCTGATCTCACCATATCATCCAGCCAGTAAGGGCCAGCTATCAGTTTGGCGGGAGAGAGTGTTGCTTCATCCTCCTAATACGAGTCAACCATGCACTGCTTAGAAATTTGGCCACCCCGCATACCATAGCAGGGGAAGACGGGTCAGTAGTGAGAACTCGTAGGGCCATTCTATGGCACCTCACACCCAACCCCATGCATACTGGTTTCAGCCAAACCTTCCTGGCAACTTTATAAGCGGGGCAGGCAAAAAGTAAATGCGCCACAGACTCCTTTGGAGCCGCACACCCGGGGCAGGAGCGCGGAGAGCCACCAGCGTTAGACCACCCCGAGGTAAACTCGTGCACCGGCAGGGTCCCATACCTGAGTTTTAAATAAAGGGCTCTGTCCAGGGGCTTGGCTATGAGGTCAAGGAAGGGTTCCAACCTCCTAGACCATTTAAACTCTAAGAATCTCTCTGTAAGTACACCCCCAACCCCACTACGTGTTGCCTCTGCCTGAACCCAGTCCCAGTATATCTTCTTAACCACTAGTTTAGGAGGTGGCATTTGGCTCGCCCACGCATCCCTCAGGCCCAATTGCACCACCAGCTGCCTCACATTGCTCAACCACCTGATCTTATTATCGATGTCCAGCAAAATTAGTTCGTCCAGCACGGCAGCATAGTTGGCGAGTTCCCTGGTTCTTCGCAGCCGAACCCAAAACAGTAGGGGGCGCAGCAGCACTAGGTTTTTAAAGGAACGCCTGCCTAGATCTAGCCGCAAGGGGATTAGCGGGGTAGAGACAGGAAGAGCCACCAAGTCCCTCATGAATTTGTTTTCTGCTGCAACTAGCTCTGCAACATTTTCGAACCCCCACAGCTCTGAGCCGTATAGTGCAGCCGGGAGTATCTGACCCTCATAAATTGCCATGACTGGTGCCACGGGTTTACTCGTTGACTCCCGATGCTCTCTCAGAGTCACCCCTGACACTCTTTTATGGCTAAGCAACATTTTAGCCAGGTGGTTCTTCCAGTTCTTCCGACTATTTACCCGAACCCCCAAATAGTCGAATGAATCTACCAACTCCAAGGGTGCCCCATTAAGTGAGAAATTATTTCTAAATCTTTTGGAGGGTGAAAGAGCCATGAGCTTAGTTTTCGAGGTGTTAATGGTGAGTCCTCTATCTGTACAAAAGGTACTAAATCGATGTAGGAGCCTTTGGAGTCCCACCGGGGATTTGGAGATCAGTATGGTGTCATCCGCGAAGAGTAGAGTGGGGATACTTTCCCCCGCCAGGGATGGTGCGTCCACCTCTTCCTCTCTCAGATGATCCACCACTCAATTAACGAACAGAGAGAAGAGGGTTGGTGCCATAACGCATCCCTGACGTACTCCCCTCCTCACGGGCACTCTATCTGTCAACTGGCCCTGGGTGCCCCATCTGATCCTCGCATAATTCCCCTCGTGGAGCCTTACAATGAAACTCAAAAGAGACCCAGGGAAACCCATCTTCTCCAACGTCTCCCACAGCCTTGCTCGAGGGACCAGGTCGAAAGCCGTCTTGAGATCTATGAAAGCCATATAAAGGCTGCCCCTTTTGATGGTAACTGACTTCCAATAGATCCCAAAAAAGCTAAAGACCTGGTCCATCGTGCCCACCTTCTGGCGGAATCCTGCCTGAAGGTGGGAGAGGATTTGTTCCTCTTCCATCCATGCTCCAACCCTTGAGATAATGACCCTGCCAACCACTTTCTGAATCACGTCTATCAGACTGATGGGTCTGTAATTGGCAGGGTCCTCTCTAGCCCCCTTTTTGAACACAGTGACCACCTCAGCGCCCTTCCAAGAATCTGGCACGGGGTGACCCCTGGCAATGAGGTTCATAATAAGGGCAATTAATTCGGCCCAAGCCCTAGGTTCCTTTATCAAAAGGTCCCCCGGTATCCCGTCTGGTCCGGCCGCCTTCTGCGGGATCAGATGTCTGATAGCCACTACTACCTCCGAGGGCAAAGATGGATCCTCAAGCTCCCTTATAAGTTCCCCTTCACTACCCCTAGCTGCCGTTAAACAAGGGGCGACTTCAGTTCCACCATATAGTGTCGAAAAATGATCTACCCATTGCTGACTTGTTATGTGGGTAGCTAGTGGCTGTGTGCTCTGTTGCCTAGCTTTGGTCCCAGAATACCCTTGAATTCCTCATGCTGACTGCACAGGTTAAGTCCTGCCAATATTGTTCCTCCCACTCTCGTTTGGCCTGTGTCACTGCCCTTAAATAATCCTTCCTAGCCGCTCTGACTAGTGAGGAATCTTTCATGAGTAGGGCAGCTGTTAACTCTTGCCTTTTCCCCTTACACTGGGCCGAGTACCAGGGGTTACTAGAAATGGGAGGTCTATAATTAGTTCTACGGCTTTTCCCTTTAGATGAGAAATATTGGCTCACCTGCTCTATTGTATTTTTATAGGCTGTATCAAAAACAATGGGCGGCTCCAGGGCACGTCCCAACCCCTGTTGCTGTGCTACCAAGTCCAAGGTCAGATCTACCACAAGAGATTTTATTCTCCCAAGTTGATCTTCCTTTAATTGTACCTTGTCCCATTTCAACCTGCGGTTGCTATTGTAGGGGACAACCTCTTTGGTTGACCTCAAGGGAGCACTCGTCACCCCACCCTTTGATTTACCCCACCTAACCTTGGTGCAGAGGGGGTTGTGGTCACTATCCTGTGTAGCCACCACCTCCATATCTATTAGGTCTTTCCACAGTCTAACGTCCAGTAAGATGTAATCAATTCTAGACGGACCATTAAGCCTATTGAATGTCATTGCACCAGCCCTATCGGAAATAGTCCTACCGTTGAGTGCTCTTAGGTTGTGTACTCTGGTTAGGGCATTGATTTATATTGCCCTTGCTGACCATTTACGAATAGGGGAAAGTGACAAAGCTGGGATAGACCATCTAGAGTCTTCCCCCTCAGTACCCAAGGGATCATCCCCGCTAAGAGGTTCGAACGTGCAATTAAAATCCCCACCCACAATAATTTTAGCAGAAGGGGAACAATTAGCTATTGCTGAATCTAAACTCATTAAAGTTGCTGAGGATGTATCCCCCGGTGCCCCTCTAGCATAGACATTAAATAATTCAAACCAACTCCCCTCAGCGTATCCCCTGAAAGAGAGATGTAGGATATCCCTACACACAAATTCATGAGTAACAACGTCCCAACTCAGATCAATTTTGATCCAAACCAGCAGTCCTCCCGCGGGTCTACCCTTCCCACTACTTACTGCAGGGGAAAAGTGTGTAGTATAGCCTGATTTGTATAGTGGGAGCAGGCTCCAGGTCTCTTGGAATAGGCAAACATCAAACTTCTCGATGAATGTGTGCCATTCCGGTAGAGTCATCTTCCTTTTTAACCCTGCCACGTTCCAGGATAACAGGTGTATAACCCTGTGGCCTAGCCCCCTTACTCCCACTCCATCCCCCCTCCTTAGGTATGGGAATGACGTCCACATAGGTAGATGGCTTGGGGGATTCAATGCTACCAACTTTGGTGTCTATACATGGTGCATCTGTCGTGGCTCTGATAATGCTACTATCCGAGCTTTGTACTACCAAGGGACCTATCTGTCCATTATCATTTCCTCTTGCCACCCTTAGTTCCTCGAAATCAATGCCCTTTGGGTTAGCCATACTTGGTTGGTCCTCCTTCTCCCCCATAATCTGTGAACATCAGTCACAGTCTTCCATACCAGATAGCAATGAGAATCTGTTGCCTGTCTCCAAGGGAGTAAAGGGCCTCAGGTGCTCCATTTTACTATTGGTATTTCTGTTATTTCTCTGGGGTGCCGTGATCCAACCAAAGGGGTCAGCCGCCTGGACAGGAAGCTGGCCATAAGGGGTATACCTATTACTATATAGTGGAGGAGGGTTAACATGGGGAGGGTACAGCCCGTTTGTAAAAGATGGGGGAAGCACCACAGATCTCGGGTAAAAATATGTCAGAGCCCGTGGGGTGATACAATTATCCCCGCTCCCAGTGGGCCAATTTAATATATAATCCACTGCACGCGGGTCTCTAAAATTGACCACCACCAGGTCGCCCTCAATATCTTTACATCTGCTGCCCAACCAGTTGAGCCGCCTGACATGCACTATCTCCCCGTCAATGTTATGTGAAATAGGCCTATAAGTACACAGCCAGTGCATTATTTTGTTTTTCAATTGAGCATAGCCCTCTCTCTTATTATCTAATAATGGCGGGACCCCTGTCAAGACGACCACAAAAGGCACCGCTTGTAGAGGTATCTCCACTTGTGGCCTTTTGGTCGCTGGAACTCTATTGTGCCTGGCGGTTCCCTGTTCCTCCCGCGTATTTCCGGTGGGGGCCCTTGTCAATCCCCTCTGGGAGTCACCCACTGGCCCTGCTACTGGAATGTTTGGGGGCTTTGGAGGGGGTGATCTTTGGTGTACAGGGTCGGCCCTACCAGGGGGATGTGGCTTCGTCTTGGGGGGCTGGGTTGGAGCTATTGGAGCATTGGTAGCGAGTGGCCTTAAGGTGGTTGAGGGCGGAGCAGCCCCAGTCACCTGGGCCTTGGCTAAGGTAGCCATACTAGTTATGGCGGTCTCCAAGATGGTGAGTCTAATCTCAACTTTTTTTATGCTCTCACTAATGGGCAGGAGCAGGGACCTAAGTAAGAATTCCAAATTCCCTAGCAACGTGATGGGAGGTAATGCATTGGGTACAGGGTCACCCAGAGTATTGGCATGGTCTGTGGTGTTAATACCCAAGACCGAAGGAGCCACTACTAGCGGTGTAGGCAGAGTTGGATGAGATTCTGGCACCTCCACTGTTACCATATCAGGGATGGGAGGGGGCTTTGAAACTTTCCCAAAATCGGAGTGGGGGATTTTGGCTTTACCCTGCCCTCCCCTCAGCTTCCTTCTTCTCTTACTTGGAGGTGGACCATGCATCTGTACCACAACAACCTGTTTTGGCTTAGTCTTCCTTGGCTTTGCTGCAGTGGGGGTCTGGGAGATTAGATCAACAGCCGTACAACTGAGACTGGGAGTGGGGAAGGCATTTGCAACCTGGTCGGAAGGTAAACCGGGATTGGGAATACAATCCCGCAATAAAAGAGGAACGTCATCCTGAGATAATGGATCCTCACTAATGTTGGGTGAGCCTCTCTCCTGGGCGACAAGATGAGGAGTGGTGTCGGTAAGAGGCCTGTTTTTCATATTTTCAATAGAGCGACGATGCTCTGCCCTACGCTCAACCAAGGACGTTTCCTTATCACCATCACCCGGGGCCCTAGAGAAATAATTGTCCAAAGTCCCATTTCTAGCTGCCGCCACCCTCCCAGTAAGTCCCTCCATAGTCGGCGATGCCATCTCCGTCGCCTGAGTCAAGGTCCACAGTTCCGGGAAAGCACAGTCGTAAGAGAGTAGGCCCTGCCCAGCCTACGCTGGCCTGCGAGGGCCTCAGAGGGCCCGCCCTTTGCCCGGTCTTCGCCCCGCGCTTCGTCCCGCGCACGTCCCGCGGCGCGGAATGATTAGCCTGGTTTTATCCTCCCAGGCGTGTGGGCGTGTCCGCTGCGGGAAGAGGCTGCAGGTGTGTTTAGATCTGCCTCGCAGTCCCGCAGCGGTGTGGGCGGTGTGGGCGGGTCTGACAGCACAGCCGAGGAGCGGTTGCCGCGACCGGGAGCCAGGAAAGCAGGAAATCCTCCGGTGATCCAAGTCTTCAATGCCCCGTAAGAACTGCCTGTGAGTAGCACCCGCGAAGCGGGTGCTGCGAAAAGTTATACTGGAGCCAGGCGTGGGGGCGTGTCCGCTGCGGGAAGAGGCTGCAGGTGTGTTTAGATCTGCCTCGCAGTCCCGCAGCGGTGTGGGCGGTGTGGGCGGGTCTGACAGCACTACCGAGGAGCGGGCGCCGCGACCGGGAGCCAGGAAAGCAGGAAATCCTCCGGTGATCCAAGTCTTCAATGCCCCGTAAGAACTGCCTGTGAGTAGCACCCGCGAAGCGGGTGCTGCGAAAAGTTATGCTGGAGCCAGGCGTGGGGGCGTGTCCGCTGCGGGAAGAGGCTGCAGGTGTGTTTAGATCTGCCTCGCAGTCCCGCAGCGGTGTGGGCGGTGTGGGCGGGTCTGACAGCACTGCCGAGGAGTGGGTGCCGCGACCGGGAGCCAGGAAAGCAGGAAATCCTCCGGTGATCCAAGTCTTCAATGCCCCGTAAGAACTGCCTGTGAGTAGCACCCGCGAAGCGGGTGCTGCGAAAAGTTATACTGGAGCCAGGCGTAGGGGCGTGTCCGCTGCGGGAAGAGGCTGCAGGTGTGTTTAGATCTGCCTCGCAGTCCCGCAGCGGTGTGGGCGGTGTGGGTGGGTCTGACAGCACTGCCGAGGAGCGGGTGCCGTGACCGGGAGCCAGGAAAGCAGGAAATCCTCCGGTGATCCAAGTCTTCAGTGCCCCGTAAGAACTGCCTGTTGAGAATATCATTTTTTATTAATGTTATGTATTTTAGTATATATTTTATATGTATGTGATACATTTTTTGTATAAGAATTGTTTGTATTGGTAATGTATGTATTACATTTTTATTCGTTATAAAAAAATAATTATTTGAATTTTGCATTTATAGCTCCGTAGTGGGTTGTGTGTTTATAGGGGAATAGGTTGGGAAGTAATTGAATTATATTAAATGTATTGATTATTTTTTCTTTATTAATATTTGTTTAATTGAGATGTTATAGTGTTAAATGTGCACAGTAATTTATTATTAATTAATTCATAATTGGTTGTTTATTAATTTTAATTAGTTAATAGGTAATTAATTATGGTAATTGTGTAATAAGTTTTAGGTGTGTGTTGTGGTGTTTATAGGAGTAAAGGGTGGGAAGTCATTTGTGTTTAATTAATTAATATGTAGTTGTTAATTGATGTTAATTAATTGATATTTATTTTGGGTAATTGTTTATTTTTTGGTGTGTTTTTACTTTTAAAGGGGTAAAGTGTGGGTATTATATACATTTTAATTGTTTAATTATTCGTTTTTAATAGTAATAGTTTTTACTTTAAAAAATACGTTTTTTTGTGTTTTATTATTTATTGTTTCATTTAGGTGTGTGTTGTGGGAATTATAGTGTTAAAGTGTGAGTAGTCCATTACTGTTTATTAGCTGGTTTTGTATTGATAATATTTTTTTCATTGATTATTAATTAAGTAAATTATGGAAATACATTTAATTAAAAATTTTGAAGTGTTTTGTTATTGGTGAGGTGTTGTAGGGTAGGAAATACAATAAATACATTTAAGTATTATTTCATTTATATAATATTTGTAGTTTTTTGTTATATGTAATTAATATTACAATATGTGTTCTTTTTATATGTTTAAGATGTTTTATTTTTTAAATAATATATTTTTATTTTGATGATTTATTTTTATTTTTTAATATCTTTTTTCTTTTTAACTATTTGAATGTGAATAGTAATTTTTGTTTCTTTGCTCTCCAACACTTTCCCTAATGTTGCACACACTGGAGTGGGAATAGTAATTTTCACCTCTATGCCATCCAACACTTTTCCTACTGTTGCATTCACTGGAGTCGGAATAGTAAATTTTACCCCTCCGCTATCCAACACTTCCCTACTGTTGTGCTCACTGGAGTGAGAATAGTAATTTTAACCCCTCCGATATCCAGCACTCTCCCTACTGTTGCACTCATTGGAGTTGGAATAGTAATTTTTACCTTTCCTCTATGCAACACTTTCCCTACAGTTGCCCTCTCTGGAGTGGGAATAGTAATTTTTACCCCTCCTCTATCCAACACTTTCCCTACTGTTGCACTCACAGGAGTGGGAATAAACGTTATTACCCCTCTGCTATCCCACAGTTTTTTTTTGTTTTTTTTTAATAGCTTATAAAGCGCCCGAATCTCCCCATAAGGGTATCCTGTGCCAGGATTTTTAGAACAATGATGTTCTCAGCAGTTTTCTGAATGCTAGGTAGTGCGCGCATTGAAGCAGGTTCAGGGGGAGCTTGGTCCAGTAGTGTGGGGACAGATGGTAGAAGGCCTTACCACTGTGGCGTTTTTTTTTAGGCGTGGGACTTGGAGCAGATCTTTGGCTCCAAAGCGGAGGGGTCTGGAGGGAACATAGTTAGCAAACTTATCATTTAGGTAGCTGGGGCCAAGCCTGTTTATGGCTTTGTATGCCATACAACAGATCTTAAATGGGATCCTTTTCCGTATTGGTAGCCAGTGTAGTTTTTGAAGCAAAGGGAGGGAAGCTGTTCTTAGGGGGGCATTGGTCACCAGTCGGGCCGTGGTGTTCTGGACCACTTGGAGTCTTTTTATGGCACTTTCATTAGCTGACATCAGTAGCGCATTGCAGTAATCCAGGCGACTTTGGATTAGCGCCTTGATCAAGGTTTTCTGGGTAGATGAAGGCAGGAAGGGGAAGACTCTTGCTAAGCATGCTAAGGCTATGAAAGCAGGCTCCAACTGTGGAAAACACATGGTCTCCCAGCGTGAGATTGTGGTCCAGTCGGACCCCAAGGTTTTTTACCACTTGTTTGGGACATGGGGTAGGACCTAATTCCTCTGGCCACCAGCTCGCCAAATAACAGTATCTCCAACTTAGCTGTATTGAGTTGGAGAAAATTGACTTTCATCCACTCCGCTATGGCCTTCATTCCTTCGGGGAAGGTGTTCTGAATATTGGAACTCAGTACCGTACTTTTGCACTCACTGGAGTGGGAATAATTCATCTACCCCTTTGCTATCAAACACTTTCCCTACTGTTGCACTGACTGACTGTATTGTGAAATTTAAGTTTATATATTTTTGTAATAGTGTAATGCTTTAATTTATTATAGATTTGTGTGTTTTAAATATTTTAAATCATTAATATATATTTTAATTTTTTATATTATTTTAAACTTTTAACATAAATTAACATAATAGTTTATTTGTTTTAAAGTAAATATATATGTATACATTATTATGTTTGTGGGTTTGTTTTTTTATTAAGTTTATTTGTTATGTTTTATCCACATGTATATTACATTAATTTTATTTTGTTAATTTTATATTTAATATTTAATGTATTTAATATTTATTATTTCATTTTATATTTATATAAAAGTCGATATTTTACACATCTATGTTTTTTACATCGATATTTTTGAGTCGATATTTATGTACTTACCTGTTTAAGTATAGGAGTCGATATTTTTGTTGTCTATATTTTTCAGTCAATATTTTTAACATTGATATTTTTTACATTGATGTTGTGTTAGTGAATCGCACAAAGGGCTTCATTACGAAGGCGGACAGACTTTATTCCGTCCACCATCGATACAGATTTGGGACAGGCCGCCTATGAGGTGGCCTCCCCACAGTCCTGATCACAATGCGACTGCCACCACGGTGGTTGCATCACCTATATTTTGCATTGTGGTGGGGATGCAGTCAGCAGCCCACCCACAATGCAAAATAGAGGGTGCAGACACATCCCTGCATTACGTGGCAGGCATCCTGCGGTGCCTGCCACATGGGGCAGGGATAGTAGGGGTGCACCATAGGTGCCCCCCAGGGTACATGTTCCTGCAGCTGGGATTGAGGGGGGTCTGTACAGGCCCCCAAATCCATTTCTGCCATTTGTAATCTTCCCAGGACTGGGGACACAGTTTCTGACTACCTCTGAATTTCAACTTGAACTCCTCTGTGGTGAATTCCCAATTAATGAAAATGGCCTCCTTTATGGTAGGATACCTCAACTTCTTTCCTTTTCCAGGGCTAGTAGGTCATCCCTCCTATCACCAGGAATATGACCCCAAATACCAGCTTTCCAATCCTACTTAGAGATCTTCTGTACCTATAGAGCTACAACATATGCCTGAAACACCTGTCTATATCACCTCCCTCCTTGAAGTCATGCCCCAAGTTCCTGGGTATATGGACTCTTTCTTCTGCACTGCAGACAGTAGTGGCAGTGCTCCTACTATTTTTGCTACACTCTAACAACGTTTGGCCTTCAAATCTAGCAGATTGACACTTAATTTATGAGCCAGCAAGACGCTTTTCGCATCTGAGGCTTTCTTAGCCTCAGACTTTCTCTCCACTGCAAGAAGCAATAGGTTGGTAACAGTTAGTTGGAGCGCACAGCAAAGTCAAGGTACGTAAACAGATATAAGTGTACACGGTGCTCATGAAGAAAAGGAGAGTTGGTTACCACAACCCCCAAAGATAAACCAAATGGTCCAAAATGATAGGGTGGTCCTCCGAGCACTCATTCGAATAATCAAAGTCTTTGTGTAGTTTTCATTATTCCATTTAATGTCCAATTCTTCAATCGTATTCACAATACAGATCCACAAATAATAATACGCAGCCAACACGTGTTTCGTCAAGTCAGTACGACAGATGACTTCTTCAGGGCAATACGGTAAATTGTGTAGTCACAAAACTGAGTATCAACATCAACACTGGTGTCTGTAACATATAATCGTCTTGACTGGTTGTCTAATTATCCAAGAAGCAAACAACCGTCTGTATCTAATCAGTAGCGCTTAAATATGCCTTATATATGATCCGTAATACTTGAACTCACGTGGTCCCACATATCAAATTATTTAATCCTTAAAATTGTCAAATATACATATCTCGTAATTAATCAGTCGCGGTCGCAAAGCTCCTCATCCCATAGTTCAGGTAATATAATCCATGAAAATACACGTGTTCGTGTTGGTCAGTCACTATCTCCTGGCGTACAGTGGCGTTCTCTCCCCTGCAGTCAGCTATTCTGGCTGCAACTTCAGGTCCCACTCACACTGTTTATCCTTGAGGCCCTCAGGGGACTGGGTGTAGAAGGAGGTAGTTCTTCCTGCATAAAATCCAATAGGATCCCCTCTCTCCTCTGGAGCCTTTGCCCAGTCTTTTCCTTGCTCCTCTCCCTCCTTCTCAGAACCTCTACCCTTTGGGGCCTAGATTATGAAGTCAATTAGCATCAGGGCTCTTCCTTCTCAAGAGTTTTGACTTAGTCCTCTTCAAACTCTTCCTGTGGTGCAGATTACATTCTGCAGATGTCCCCCCAGGCTATATGGAGAAACTAGTACTACAACTTGGATGTATAGATTAATAAATGGGTGTGTGAATGGTTTTATGGGTGTGTGGCTGAGTGTTTTAGTCACTGTCTTGCTATTTCTGTGGTGTGTACATAAGTGCTTTTGTGGGCATGTAACTGGGTGTGTAGATGCATGCCTGACTGTGTGAGCGTGTGCAAATTACATACTGTAAGGAAGCACCGACATCTAATTTTAAACATCTTCGTTCATCCTGGCTTAATAAAATTACTATACTTTCAGTATACCAATTTATATTTTTAGTTAATGTTCTCATCTAAGATCCCTTCGATTTTCCCTTTGATTTTCCCTTCTAGTATAGAGTCTAGAAGCTACACATGTAATTTCAGCTTATATACACTCAATGTTTCTATCTGAATATACACTTAAATACTGCAACCTAATTAACATACCTGTAAAAGCTCTTTGCTGTTCTCCCTACTTCATTTCTATGTTTGTTAGCATCTGTTTTCATTCCAAATTTCCAGTGACAACTCAGGCAATCCACTGTTACTCTCAGTAGAAAAGCAGCTTAAATGGCTACCCTTCACTCCATGCTCTTACTTATGCTGCTCTAGTTAACAAATCACAGGCTTCCTTTACTCTTTTATTTTTGTTATACAATTTCTAAACGGTCAGCATTTATTTAACCATTTCTGTTTTCTGTGAAAAAACCATTTTGGTTGCTTTTTTCCCCACACAAACACTGCGGTGCTTTGCACAGTACCCTGTGCAACTTTGCTGTGAATTTGCGGATCCACACTGGGTCTGTGAGTGGGTTTGTGAGTGTCTGTGTGGGTCTGTGTGTCGGATTATGAGTGGGTCTGTGAGTGTGTGTGTGAGTATATGAATGGGTCTCTGAGCGGGTGAGTGTCTGAGTCAGTCTGTGAAAGTGTAAGTGAGCCTGTGTGTCGTGTCAAGTAAGCAGGGGGGAAACAGATGAATTGCTTTCACACACAGTGAACTGCATGTCTTTACATGTCAGTTTTAATGAGCCCTGAAGATACAGTATAAGTGCATCTTCATATCCTACCAAACTAAACATCACACAGTACTAATCTAACTGATAACTGATATTTTTAGACTTCTGTTTGTTTCAAATACTTCCTAGTTTTTCTGTCTCGTCCCAGAAACAAGCAATATTGTGAAACACGAAATAATCCATCCATCTTGGCAAACAAATGTATTATATAAGGTTGCATGAAGCTGCATATTGAGCAAGATCACCTTCCTTGATAAGGCAGCCCTGAATAGCAGGCAGTGTTAAATCAAAACACAAGGCTGAAGTTCAGAATGTCAAATATGCAGGTAAGTGGCAGAACCTAGAAATAACGCAGTGTGTTTGTAGTGTATTTGTAGTACTGACCTTGACTTATTCTCTTAAGATACTGTAAGGTATAAACAGGGTTTGTGCTTTTAGACTTATTGTAGATCTTCCAATGAGTCAATGTTTTTACATTTTTATTAAGAATATTTAATTGATTCACCCCTTGAGTGCTCATGACGGAACCACTCCGTCACGAGCCATGGACGCGCTGTGCTAGTGATGGAGTGGTTCCGTCACCGAGCGGCCGCCCCGCCTACGCGGCGACAATTCCGCACCTGCGCGGCCGTTTAATTGAGCGGGCGGGGCCAAGGGGTGAAATCCCGCAGATCAGTGGTTTGGCCACTTTAAAACGGAGCTGGGAATATGAAAGGCATGATTTTTGGAACATTTACATAATTACTGTGCAAATAAACGTTTCCTAGTTGTGCCCCGAGCATGTAATCCCGTCTTCTCGGTAGGATGTACCACCTAAGGAGTTCCCACAGCATAGCTCACCTCAGACTCGGGTGGACATTTTGGAGGACTGTGCTGTTGTCACGAGTATACCTTTAATTCAGTTGACAAGCTTCTTAAGTATCTTTGCCTTTATTGTACTTTCCTGTACACAAGGAGTAAGCAGTAATCATTGCATGGGGTGCAAGTAATGTTTGCATGTTCTTAAAAGATTAATCTAGCAGTGTCTCCGTATCCCAAGGAGCAAAGGGTGGGTGGTGGTGGGGGATGGGGGCCCCAAACAGAGATGTGCACTGACACGAGCATGACTCAATCCAATTTAAAACAAGCCAGGAACATAACTTTATCTTGAAATCGACCACCTGTACTGAGAGACATAACGAAAGCAAAACTTAAAATGTACATCAAAACATATAATTCATGTGTTGCAATGACAGGAACCTCAAACACTAGCGTTAACACAAACTGTCAACACACAGGCCTCTTGACCTCCTGCTACTTGCAATTAAGGGGTTACCAGTGCATCTCGCAAGGTGTACATATACAATTTGCTGAACTACTACGACCACGGACATGTAGAGATTGTACAACAGAATTAAATTATAATAAGCAGCCATCATAAAAGAATGGAGTGGGACCTACACTGAATCCGACAAAGGTGAATTATGCGGATTTCTAGATCTATAATGCACCGTGAACTTGGTTCAAAAGCTGGGTTAGCCCCTGCACTGAATACAATTGTATTTATTTCGAAATAATAAACCGATGCATAACTTAGTGAGATATTTCTATGGAAACACTGAATTAATAGTGTTTGCTTCTTTGAAGAGCATGGAGTCTGTGAAGCAGTTAAAGCGGCTGAATTACTATTCTGAAGGTGCCACAAATAAGAATGATAGGGTAAGGTTTGTGGCGACTTACAAAAGCTATTTTGAGGCTCGTTTAGAAAGAACAGTAGGTGGGTGGTAAGATGTTTGAAAGCAGAAGGGCACTACTATTCACAATTGTAAAGCTCCAATGCTCTAAAATGGTGATGCAGTTTCCCCAGCATACCTTTTCGGGGAAAATGCACTTTTTAAGTATAGTGAAAGTGCAATGTGCCTTTGTCTATGACCAAGCTACACCAAGCCATGATGAAGGGCCGTTTGTTAGACTAATATACAGTTTCCTAAAAAGCAACTGCTTTGAGAGAAGAAACAGCGAGAAATCTTAAAACACACACCCTAGCTTTTCTTAAAATTGCAAACAGGAAACTGCTGGAGTCCTTGGTCCCTGGAGGTGGAGCAAACGTTGTGAGGTGCAATAGACCAGGTCGTACCAGCTTCCAGTTCACTTGCGGAGCCTCCCATGCGCCATTGTTAAGGAATCAAAAGCGGGCGGCAACCAGGCATCATGCTTGGAAATGTGAATCTCTGCACCCGCCTGCATATGCAGGCGCCATGGTGAAACAAAGCATGGCGCCCATCTTCATAAAACGTATGCACGATAGCCGGTGAAGTTGGTATTATGGTAATTTTTAAAAAAACATAAAAGTGGGTGCCGTGCTAAATATAAAGCGCGGCGCCCAAATATATACAAGTTATGCATGTGGTGGCTGGTAAAGTGGTCGCAGTGGCGTAAAAATGAACAGCGCAAGAAAACAGTAGCATAAAATTAAGACAACAAGTAGTCCCCAAAGAACACATAACACTTAGGAGTGTATGGAAACTGTAGTTGGCCAGTGCTCCTAGCATAACACTGGAAATGATTTATCGGAGAGCTAACCAATAAGGAGCCAGGAAATAAAAGCGACACAGCATTGAACCAATTGCAAGAAGCAGGTTGGATTACACTCCGTAGAGTGATTACAGCAGGTCTTGCAGACAGAGCATGCGCGCTAATGCGCGACCTAAGCAGGAATCAGGTAATAGCACCATGATGGTAGTTGGTACTTATTTTGAAGTCAATATGAATTCAAGAAGCTATAAAGAACTAAAAGCAGTTCTGTGAATGGCCTCTTAGCAGAGATTTGCAGACCGGGATTCAAGTCTTAATATACACAGACATTAGCAACTGCATGGTGCATGACAAAGGGGATTCGGGGCCATCCATGAATTTAACACCTAATAGGAACTAATAAAATTGATCCATCCATATTTTTATACATTGCTAATAGACCAATTGATCCTTTAGAAGCAAATACCACAATTAACAAAGATATAGTGGCTTCTCTCTAATACAAATACCCCACTTTTTTGGGCTCACAATACAGATCTACACCATATACCTTTATTATCCATTTAGAAGAAGGTGCTTAATTTTCGATGATGTTTGCTGGTGCTTGGCACTGTAACTTATTTCTTAACACTGACACTTTTCTTACTATTGTCCTCCATGTAGTAGTGATGTCTGTCTATTTTCAGCGGAGCACATCAGTCTAACAGTTCAAAATGCATTCAGGCTACTGGTAATGACATGTTGCAGCACTTACAAGGGCAGTAAGTGTTGCAAGCTGCAGTTACATCCTAAGTGATACACCTTGGGCTCTGGCACGTACTTTTTCAAAATTGCGCTGTGCACAAAGTACAGTAGGTGGATCAGAGACTGATTTGCAGTATATGAGATAGAAAGGCTGAAAGTCTGATGATAAAGAACTGTATACTTATTCTTTTCTACCATCTCCATGTGGAGCTGATTTATTAGTTTCACCACCAACAGCAGAAATCACTAATATCACCTACAATTAGCAGGCATTACTGCAGCACCATTTCCAGCCAATCCTTCACAGGGATAGCAACAGCCATTTCATTAGGCGCCAAGATTTATTTAAAGACAAACGTTCTATTTGGAAATGTTTTCCTAATTTAGGAATCATATCGATCACACAGTAAATCAGTCAATTTCCAATATCAAGAACAGCTGGAGAGGAAACAGATGGAAAAGTACAGTTATTTCTGGGCCAAGAGATGTTACTATATTGACATGGAAAAATAGAGCAAATACCAGTATTTAGCAGGTTTTCAAACAAATACAGTGCATCCATACTTCTACAGTAATATACCGAATGGATTATATGATGCTATTATGCTATACCAAACTTTAACTTAATTTCTTCCTCCGCATCCAACCAAATCTACTAACAATCTTCCCCTCTCATTTTGCGACTTATTGCACTGTGAAATCCATTTCTAATATACACAGATCACACAGTAAGCGTGTCACGAAAGCATTCGCAACAGCGAACATGTCAAGGATTGCATCAGCCTTTCATGAACGACTTACTTTCACAAATCCTAAGGAGGAAAAAAATGCTTTGTTTGTCATGTTCATTCAACAACAATAGGGTAACCCAATATTCCCCCAGGAGACTGGGTATACATCAGTGGCGGCTCGCATAGGGCGTGCTGCGAGGCGGTGAGGCGGGGTGTGGTAGGGGCAGGGTGGGGGAGTAGTAAACTCGGCCATACGACGGAACGGAGGAACATACTAATTACGTTCCTCCGTTCCATCATATGTCAGAGTTTACTACAACCCCACCCTGCCCCTCCCCCACCCCGCTCACAGCCCCACAGCATGCCCTATGCGAGCCACCACTGGTATACATACAAATCTAAACACAAAAAGACACCTGAAGGAGTAATTCAACAGCACGTTTTTTTTAAGTTTGCTCAGTGTTATTCAATAACTATTAGCATTAGGCAATACAACACACTTCTATTAACTTTATTAAAGTGTACTCTAGTACATACATTAAATGTCCAATTTATTTAATCTTGGTTAATTTAAGGAGGTAAAATAGGGGTCATATAAAAGACACATATCTGCTTACCCAATAACTACCACAGTTCTATTTGAAATACAAAGTGTAGGTCTCGCTACTCTCCTAGGCCTAACAAGAGAGAAAAATGGAATAAGACAATTGAAGCGCCTCTACATCTTTGCTCTGTGTTCACATTACTCCAGATTTATAAAGCCACAAAGTGGCCTTTTACTGCTTCATTAATCTCATTTTGGACTTGTGTCGCTCTTGCATCACGTTGCCTGTTGCAAGAGCAATGCAACTCCACTCGTAAATATGCCCCAAAGTCTTTGCCATATTTTTCCCAATCTTATTTACCCTACCCACAGAGCTTTGATGCTACTACATGGTTGTCTGCAGCACTTTTCAAAACCCAATACAAAATTAAATTAAATTAAATTAAACTAAATTTAATTAAAATAATTGTCATTTGAATCTAACTGTGAAAAAACATGTTGTGAAACTTCAGGGTACATAGTCTTCACTAGCAATTTTAACAAGATACTGCAGGCCAATTGTTTCTTTACTGCTCATTAAGATAAGTGTACGTAGCAAAGTACCTTTTAACCAATGTGCTGTTTTTGGCTGAGTTAAAAATTCAGAAAGCTACTCCTCTAGTGTTCCTCTTATGTTCCATGCAGATGTCTGACTTTTCAGGGATTCACAAAGAAATCTAGGAGTAATTCTAAGGAAATCTTTGAGAGTCATAATTTTTTGGACTACTCTAAAGCAAAGAAATATGCATATGGAACTTCCACCAGGTGAGAAAGTCTGCATCCATATTTGTGTGGACCTAAATTTTCACAGTGGAGGTTAGAAAAATGCCTTTTCCAGTAAGAAACTTCCTGTAAGAGGTATGCGAATATGTATCCACAGATGTATGGGTCAGTTACCACCTACTTCTGCAGAGTGCCTCTCATTAAAATGCCAGCATCTTGGGGCATATTTACTAGAGAAGTGGTGGAGCGTGGCGTTAACCTCCTAGGCTTAACTCCATACTCCGCCACTTCTGAAATGTAGGGCTGCACTATATTTACAACAATATGGTGCAGCCCTGAATTTCCCCTGCACTGGCACTAAAGTTAGCAGTCTAGTGTCAAAGTAAGGCACCCTTGCTCCATAGTGCAAGGGTGTCTGGTGTCTGCATTGAGAGGAAGATTGTTTATGTGCAGGAAGGTGTCCCTTCTGGCACATAAAAAAATCGTTAAATGGCGTTTGGAAACTTCTATGTGAGCTGCTTAGTGCAGCACACATAGAAGTTGCAAAACGAAATTTTTTTAATTAATTGTTTATGTGTGCTGCACAACGCAGCACACATGGAAACAGCAAAAATGAGGAGAAATTAAACTTTTCTACTCGTTGCCCCAGGGTAACACCTGGTTTTCCTTGGTCTTAATTTGGCGCTGCTCCATAGTGTTGAATTGGTAAATATGGGGCAGCGTCAAAATCAATGGATGTTGCAGTGAAATATCCACCATAACACCCATTGCCCACCTCTTTCATGCTAGTGTAGCGTGTAAGGGGGCCTTATTTACAAGGCAGTGAATGTGGCTTAACGCTGCCTTGTAAATAAGGTGAAGCACATATCGCCAGAGGAACATCAATAAAAGTAACTTTCTTTGGCGATAGGGGCTTGTAAATATGTCCCCTAGTTCCGTACCCTAAACATTTGACTGTACCATGCAAGTAGATTTTTCACATTTTGATCATAAAATACAACCAACCCTGACACTGTGAGTCAAGTGACGGAACTTACATTAACAATAGGCCTGATTCTTAAAGGTAAACGTACACTTTTGTTCAAGTTTACTATTTTTTTGCTTTTCACAAACTACGTGTTAATAGGACGTTTACAGATGTGGAGACTCCACAGACAGGGCTGGAACTCCACACATAAAAAAAAACGCCTGTCCTATGTTTTCATGTGCGGGCTTCTCTGCCCCAACTACACAGTCTCTGCAGTAGTAAAGTTACTACTAACTTGCAGTTTGCGAATAGCACAGAAATAGTAAACCTGCACAAAAATGTCAGTTTACCTTTGTGAATGAGGCCCAAAGTGTTTTTTACACACCTAAACACGTTTGCAGAAAGACATGTCTGTTTACACAAATTTTGGACAGCTATTACAATATGTGGCTTCCAACAAATAAAATATTACGTCTATCTTCTGAAAGTAGTAATCAGTCTGCGTCCACAAAGAAAATATATATTTGCTGTGAAATTAACTATTAGTTGAGAATGCTTGAATGCTATCTTTGTTTCATAAACTGGCTCTTGAAATGGCAAGATTACATTTGTTATATAAGATACTACAGCTTTGGAGACAGTAATTTTACCAAGTTTCTCACTAGAATCCTTATTTGTTATAAGGTAAGCGTTTCCACTCTATGGGAGAGGTAATTAAGAATGGAGTTTGCAAAATTGTTGATGTGTGTATAATATGGCCTTATAGCCCACTGCAGAGTTCAATACCAGTTAATAAATGCCCTGAATCTGATTTATAACCGGGCTTATAATGAGGGAGAGGGCCCTTAACAACTGGAATGGCCTAAGTCAGACGGACTGTAAGGCTATTAAAAAATTCCAGCCATTGAGGTTAAAATGTTCTAAATTAAAAAGGGAAACACAGAAAAACAAACATTGCAATGTTGGTGCAGAAGGCATACACCAGCCATTATAAGGCGGGAGCTACTTCATTGTCTCAATGGAACTCTCAACAGTCTAATGTTCTAATTTTCGCAATGTTGTTTTTTTTATGGCATATTTCAAATAAATAGTTCTAAGATGGCTCACAGAATTCTTCAAGGGAAAATAAAAATCTAACACTTCACTTAGTCATTTGAGATGCTAACTTATGGGTATTGAGTGCGTCAGAATTTCACATAACCAGAAAAAGATGTGTTTCTCTCACCCCACAAATAAAATATAGGAGGCAAAATATGCCATATTGGAGACTGCACACTGTAATTTCATGCTGTGAGACTGGTGACGTCTTTTTCCTAACAGAGCTTGCCCCTGAGACTCCTCTGTGAAAGCAGCTGTGCTGATGCTGTGCTCTGAGTGAGAGGCTTATGAAGCTTGAAATCAGGGACTTGAAAGAGCAGGCACCATTTAGGTTTATTATGGTATTGGTCATTGTGAATGTGCCATAACTCCTGTTTATGTATTTTCAACATGTAGAAGGTAAAACTTAAGAGCTATTATTTTAAACAGCTTAAGTATTTATCTTGGAGGCAGATGACAGAG
This sequence comes from Lissotriton helveticus, assembly GCF_964261635.1. NCBI lineage: Eukaryota > Metazoa > Chordata > Amphibia > Caudata > Salamandridae > Lissotriton > Lissotriton helveticus. The sequence goes on along the minus strand of NC_136059.1, from coordinate 1,993,316,054 downwards.
CGTTTTCACAGAAAAAATGGCAGCAGTCAGCAGATTGAGTTCAGAGGGATTCTGCGCAGAATCTATTTGGCCTAGTCACAAATGTGCCTTACACTTGTGAGTAATTTACCTGTGTATGTTTACTCTTATACTTTTTATTAATTACAACTTTTGGTTATTTACAAAATATGGGTGTAAAGTTACTCAAAAGTGTATACTTACAAGTCACCCCACTCTAGAATGAGGTGGAGCCAAATTTACGAGTGTAAGTTACTACTTCCAAAAAGAAAAAGAAGTAAGTCCATCACCACACATGCCCAACCACTGATATTGCAACACCCTCCCATGAAAAATAATGGAGGTAGGAACTTAAAATAAATCCTCATAGGAAATAATGTTGAATTAAATTGAATTAGTTCAAATAGTTAAAATATAGATAATATTAAAAAATATAGAAAAATAAAACATATGTGTTATTTAATTATAAAATATTTGAACATCCTTTCTTAAATGTAAAAATGATTGTAACATTAAATTGTAATCAAATACAATTCAATTATTTTTCATTACTTCAATCCTTCACTTTTAATATTCATCAATGCATCATAATTAAAAAGTTGCTTTAGGTGGAATTTTTTAATTTCTTTTATTTCAACTTCAGCAAAATACATTTATTCATGTTAATATATAAATCAATTAAAACATTTCCTCAAAATAATGTTAAAAATGGTGCAGCATTTTTTCTACATTAAAATAAATATATACCTGCATTTACAGTAATGTTTCATATAAAAATGTGTTAAATAACTTTTTCAAGTTCAATAAACCTTTTTACTCTTCCCTATACTTTAATATAGCCCTGACTGTGGCGTATCCCTATGATAAAATATAGGGGAAAGTAAATAATTGTGTTGAACCAAATAATAGTAAAAACATTTTATGTTAAATATTCATGCAAATTAATTGTGTATATTTATTTTAATTGGAGGTTATGTATAGATAAATATTAAAAGTGGTGTGTAGAATTGATTAAAAGCAATTGCAGTATATGCTTTCAAAATTAATGTTGCATTGCTTTTTAAATTTAAAAAATAAATTAAATTAAAAATGTCTTCTTTTTAGTTATTGTTTCTAACATTACATTTTATTATTTTTTACACTATTTTAAATAATTAAATTTAACATTATTTCCTATAAGTTTTTACTTTTAGACCCTAACCCCATTTTGTTGTGCATTGAAGGGGGTTTCAATACCAGTGGTTGGCCATGTGTGGCACTAGGCTTACTCCAGCTCTTAGCTGGAGTACGTTACTATTGACCTAGTCCCTTTATTGCTGTAATACCAGGAAAAGTACAGTTTATGAATAGCTATGGGCTTTCTCTTTATGGAGGGGTTGATGTCCTTGGCTAAACCCCTTCTTCATCCTCCTTAAACCTCTCCTTATTCCTTCCTTAACACCTCCCCTTTATTCGTAATGATTCCCCATTGTTCAGCCACTCCCCCATGTCCCTCCCACATTTAGAACTAAATCATATAATCTACATTTACAGAGACTCCTCAGTCGGTGCAGAGATCTCTGCACGAATAGGTACAGGAGTAGCGGAGGTGTAAACTCTGGCCCTAGGTTTGTGAATAGCATTTTGTGATACAATGTGAAGTTTGGGAATAATGTTTGGGAAGTGAGACCTATTTTTGATCACCAGTCTTTGACTCAGAGGCAAAGAAAGAAAGGCTTCAATGAGAAAAAGAAAAAGGATGAGATAGATAAGAAAACATTGATGTTTGGAAAAGCATTGGCAAACCCAACAGCTTTTACTTTAGTGTATTAACCTATACAAACATAGACTGGCTCTTTTTCGAATGCAATGTTTTTCATAGCTAGAAGTTTTTATTGTATTTGTATCATGTGCTTCACATTGTATCATGGACAGTCACAGCAGTGAAATACCCCCAAAACGAGAGCCCCTCTGCAAAGGATGGGCCTATATGTATCTTTGTCTGTCTCCATCTTTCTGTCTCATGGGTTTCAATTCAAAATATTGTCAATAGAGAAACAGTAGCAATGTAATTGAGAGCAATAGAAGCAACAGTAAATAAAGTGACAGTCAGAAAAATGACAGTGACTGGAGGGGTAGTAATGGCAGTGAGAGTAATGGAATCACCGTAAGTTAAGTGATAGCAAGGGAAGTAACTGTAAGCAAAGTGATTGAAGTGAATGTGACAGTGACAGTAATGGACGTGGCAACAAGGGAAGTAAAATTAAGAGCAGCAACAGTAATGGAAGTGGCAGTGGTGAGGCGGAGAAACGCCTCTACTGACTGTGTGCGCCGCTGCCTCAATTTCTTTATAGCAAGTTATAGATTATTTACTTTAGCCTCAGCACACATGACAGTCATATGTGTGCAGTGGAGTCATTTACTGTGACACAGATTGCAACCATGATCAGGGCTTAGGGGTCTGCAAGGGACACTATGTGCACTCACCTTATTGAGTGCGACTACCAGTTGTTCACCAGGCCATAGAGGACTGACAGTGGTGGTACCATAAGACTGTGGTGGCAAGACAGGACCTTTAACCTGTTTCTGTAGCTTACTTGTCTCTTCAAATTGTTTTAATTTATTTGCCAGCTTTCTGTAAATGCTTTCTTTGCCAATCCAGGTGGTACATGATGTTACATCTATATAATGTGTGTGGAGTGTGTGGAACACATGGCTATTGCCATATTGAAATCCCTTTTGTTTTCCTACATCCCAGTGGTACCTAAGATGAAGGGTAGAGAGAGTCCCCCAACCACCATGTGAATTGCAGAACTACCCCAGGTTATTACAGAGATCCTGTGTAGAGGGTCAATTTGTGTAGGTGTGGAGTAGAGGCAACAGAGGCTCCTTTGAAGCTCAGGGAATTTCTCATAACCTTTCCAGGCACAATGAGTAATAGAGAGGCTACCTCCCACAATTTAACAGTTAAGCAGGTCAGCCTCCCTTTCTTTTGTAACCTTATTTTAGGTCTTGCCTGACAGAAGACTGCCAGCTCCAGCCCATCTTCTTTTTAAGGCTTAGCAACAAAGACTACGGCTGAACCAGTGCGAGTAATACAAACAAAGTGGTCCCAGATACTAAAATCAATTAAACATAACTAAGAAATTTTAGAAAATTTACACAACATTGTTTTTATTCACAACGTGTGCCTTACAAAATTTAATCATACTATACATTCATGGATAATCACAATTGATGCCCCAACGGAAAAGGACAGGGAAGGGTAGTGTAGAGTAGTGAGGGTACTGAAACTAATATAAAGGTGGTCACTATGACCTCAATGAAGCAGAAATAATAAATCAACAAACTTGAAAAATCAAAGTTTCATGAATACATTCAAGAAATAACATGCCTAGTACAATCACAAATGATACATAGAAAGAGGCTGAAAATACAAGGAGAGTGTCGACGTTTTGACCCAGAACTGTGCAGGTATAGACTGAAACCTTGCTAGAGGGTCTTCATCAGGACAAGGGCACGGAGCGGGGCAATAAATCTTCTTGTGGCGAAGTGTAATCTGAGATGGGAAGCAATCCGAAACGGAAATCGGGATCCTGAAAACCTCGGTAGAGTTGTTGGACCGAGTAGGTTCTTAATAGTGGGTCTGTCCACTACAGCATTCAATCTTGTTCTAAAATTGTGCACGACGATGTAGTATAATGCAGGTCCGGGTAAATACTCAGTGGTTGTATGCGAGTCCGGGTAAAAACTCAATTATGGTTGTTGGTATCCGGCTTCTTGGAAAGTTCAAAGTCTATATCACGGATACCTCGTGTAAACAATAGTAGAGGTCATAGGCAATGGGGAGGGATCTCCAATGCGAGACACAGATGCTAAAGCCAGGGTTCTGTCACTCCACCTCAGTCGGTGAGTGACATAACCAAGAGACAGAAGACCTGATTGAATCTCTGGTCTTCATAACAGTGTCAACCAAGAAACTATGTGTGATCCATGGTTGGGGTAACCTCCCCTTGCCATGCTTGAGACCAAAAACACCGGGAGTTCTATCAGCTTGCAAAAGAGACTGTTTTGAGGGAGCTTGCCAATTGCTTTGGAAGAACATTGGAGTGCCCCTACACGAGGAAGATGCTGCTCAAAAGAAGAGGGTCTGTGAAGGAGCCAAGGAGGGATGAACTAAAGCTGTCCACTGCATCACAATGGTGGACCTGCACTGATCTGCCAAGAGTGCAGCTTTGAAGCCCTGAAAAGTCCCTGCAATGAGTTTAACTACCAAGAATCAAAAAGCACTAGGAAATCTTAACTGCATCCCTCATTTCTGCTATGAAAGATACTGATTTTCCGAGGAGGTACTACCACAATGGAGGGAACTTCGATGAGTCCTCAATATTCTCTACTGCAACCCAGTATGGATATCTTAATTATTTGGGAGTTTTGTAATTGGGCCCAAAAATGAACCCAAGTTACATAATCTATCAAACTGTGAGCCAGGTCCACCTTTCTTTTCACCTGGTACTGGTGCTGTGTGGAGGTGCACTGCTTACAAGCCACAACCACTTAGGCTAGGTTGGGCAGAGACACTGCAATCCCCACTCGCTGGGCCATGCCAAGTGCACAATCATTGTCCCCTAAGCAACAAATACTGCCGGCTTTTCTGCACCTTCAAGACTCGAACAGATGAAAGATACTGTGAAAGTGGAGTAACAGCAAAGGGGGAAGAATCTAATTCTGTAGGACAGGAAGCATTCACCAGCAATGGTAAATGGCAGTTTAGCTTCCGGTGGACATCAGCCATCCCCTAACTATGAGGGAGTCCTAGAGATAGTTTAACTTTTCACTAGGGATACTATTGAGAACTGTCTGATGGGAACTGCTAACAGAAACAGGTTAACTCCAAGAAACATGCTAGGATATTACTGAAGTACTTTTTTTTAAAGACATTGAGGCATTCATTTTATCCCCACACCACCTCCCCAAGTAATCCTTGGACTTCTGAGTTTCATTATTCAGAGAGTCAAGTTCTAGGAGTGTATTCGGTGCTCCGTTTGGGCTCAATGGTTTCATTAAACCTAAGGACACAAGTGGTAACAGGCTCTGGTTGTTACAATCTGAGACCAGTAACACGTCTGCCCTGGGACTCCTCAAAAAGTTCCCACAGACAGTGTATTTGATAGTGGCATATTAATGTCCTGTGCTTTTTGATTAACATCATTGCAGTGATGGGAGATATATGCACCTATTTACATAAATGGATGCTATTTGTGGTTCCTTGTCTCATTAATATCACGTAACGATATGCATTCCAACACTGCAATGATGTTAGTCAAATAACGCAGGACATTAATATGCCACTATCAAATACGCAACAATGTTTAGTATAAATTTCGAGCAATTGTATAGAAAACAACATGAAGAAATCTTGTGCTACTTTGTTCTAGTAATAGTGTATAATCCAGAATGTGATATTATTTCATTCACTTCTGTTTTGATATTTGTATAGCAGGGACATTGTAAATATGTAAAGATATATTTTTAGTCAGACACTGGGAACTACATGAAGTCATGCATTTCCTTGAACAACTACAAAACCCACAGTGCCTCATTATGAGTAAAATGGTGTGTCTATAGGAAGGCGATTGAAAGAAGACTAATTTACCAATTCTTTGATGGTTAAAACATGTTGGTGTGTACTGTTTTAATGTGCAAAAATTAGAATTTCATTTCTGATTTCCCGGAGTGTGGCAAGTTTATTGGAAGCAATAATTGAGAGGCATTGGTTGAACTTCCAATGCAGCACGGGGTGTAAGAGGGCGCTGCCTCTTTCACCACATTGCTACAGCAACATTGTATTATGGGTTCAAGGGAAATTAAACCTGATAATCCAAGATGGCTGTTGCCTCCACCACATATGCATGAGTTCATGGCCTGGTGTGAATGGTTGTATGTCAATACAACGCTGGTTTTACAAAGCAAGTCGTTACCACAACTTGCGCTGTAGGGTGCTGGACTTAGGAATAGTAAAATTTACTATTCCAACACCAGCCTACATACAGTAGGGAAGGTGTTGAATAGTAAATCTACTATTCCTTAGCCTAGAGCGCCCTCCAGCGCAAATCGTGGTAACGACTTGCGTTGTAAAATCATCGTTGTAATGGTAGTGAGGTGTAAACACCGCGTCGTAATGGATGATCCCCGGTGTGAATTATAGTCCATTGCCATGATGTTGATGCATAGTGCATGCAGCCTTGGTCCAGACATTGTCAACACTCTGGATTGACAATATCGCTGTTGACACTATGTCTTACAAAATCTTGATTGAGAGATTGTGGAATTGTGGTATTAGCAATAAGGTCTAGCTCTGGCTTGCCTCTTTCTTGTAAGGACATACCTTTCAGGTTTTTCAAAAAATCCCTTAGTTCAACTCTTTTAACATTTATGTTCAGCCCTGGCTGATGTCATCAAACTCTTTTGGTTTACCATCATCTCGTTTGTGGTTGACAATCAGCTTATTATCATTCTCTCACAAAACAGAAACAGATTTGCTTCCCTTCTGCACTTGAGCTTGTTAGAAGTTGCCACCTGTATGGGCTTTAATTGTTTAAAATTGAATGCTGGTAAGACAGAGTTCCTGATTCTGGACAAGCAGCACAATATTTGGTGCACTCCTTGGTGACCTATCAGGTTAGGCTCTCTAACTCTCCGAAAGTCCAAAGTCAAAAAGCTCTGTATTTGGTTTGATCAAAAATTATCTTCTGATTACCAAATCACCGCTCTAGCTGGGAAATGTTTTGGGCTGCTAAAAATCCTTAGGAAAATGTCTCAATCTCAACTGAGCAGACTTCAATTTGTCCAAAATGCTGCGGAACATCTATTGCTGAATCTTCCCAAATGCACATCCATCGGACCAGGCCTGAGTAAGTTATATTAGGTCCTAATGAGGAAGATAAATGCATTTAAAGCTCTCTGTTATTATTATAAGAGATTAGCTAATGATGACCTATACTATCTAAGTCGCTTGTCAAACCATATGCTCCATCCAGGAAGTTGAGATCAACTGAAGCCAAGCTAGCCATTATCCCTAAGTGCAAAGTGTTCAAATTGGTAGTAATTCCTTAACCCATATGGCGCTGACGCTGTGGAAGTCTCTTTCTCTTACAACTCGACAGGCTCCATTCAAAGCATCTTTCAGAAAAAAGTTACAAACATGGGGCTATATTTATGTAGGGGTTGTGTTGATTTACAGCCACATCACTACAGGCATCCTATACTTACCATAAAATGGTATCTCTTGACAGGTTAGCTACTTTCTCTGACTTCAAAACCTTCTGAATCATCAGCACTTCAGGCTATTTTGGGGTTTGCATTACAGGCTATTTTGGGGGGTTGAATTGAGGCTAAAGCTGTCCCCATGAAGTTTGGCTTCAAATGCTTGAATAAACATTTGAAAGCTTTCCAGTTCTCTACAAGCCTATAGAGCAGGCCTTACTGTGGAGGTAGCAGCAGCCTTCTACTGAACCTTCACAATGTGGTTCCTTTATCTTCACTTTCAAGATATGAACTCCTTGAAAACAGCATCATGGAAGCCCTATTGAGCGAAGTCAACCCTTCTACTCTCCTCCATCTTTATTCATCACCAGCTCATGAACCCCTTTGTCTTTAGTGACATTCCTGTACAATTTGGAATGTACCAAAGATTCCATTTGATCCCTGTGCAAAAAATTCAAACTGCAGTTTTGAAACTCTCTACATTCTTATCAATGTGGTCTCAAATCAAATCCATCTGCAAAAGCTGAGCCCGGCAGAGACAAAGATGATCAAAGAAAATTCAACTTAAGACCCATGCTCTTTACCACATATGTACAGTGCAGAATAATACTACAGTTCCTGCCACAATGTCTTGAATTGTTCATGTTTCTATCACCATATCATCTGCTAACCCCCAACCTGATATCTGAATTTGATACTCAAATCTGTGACTACACAACTCTCCCAGCAATTATCATCCTGCCACAACATCTTCCTTGGTGACTTTCAAATTGATTAGGAAAATCAAAATTGTAAAGTATTCAGATCAATGAAGCCTTACAGTGACCTTCATAACCACCAACAACTCTCCAGTACTCCCACTCATATGTAAGGCTTTATTCTCAAGCTGATCATCACTAATCCATATGTTACTCTGCAAACAACCACTAGAGGTGAACTGGTCCAACATCTTTTCCCTGTCATAATCAATTGATTACATAAAATATCCTTACTCTCTTATTACCCTTATGTGCCCAAACCCCCACTCTCGTCTACCTCATCAGGATGTTAAACCCATGGTGGACACCTAAGTTAATAACATCTTTCAAGATGGCAATATTTGGTCTCCTTAACATTAAAACAGCAGCGTCAAAGGCCATCTCAACTATGATTCACTCATGATCTGAATTCTAGAAGGGGTATTTTGCACAAGACAAAAAATGAATGAAGGATGTATAAATTGCCTCGTCCTTCTAGTCAAAATCACAGCTTTGAGCAAAGACAACAAGAAAAGCCTCCTCCTTGCTTAATCTAATCACCACCACTCTCAACTGCTTGACTCTTCAAGCACTTCCAGAACAATCTGTCAATTAATTCACATCAAAACTTTCTTTATTTTTAAATCCTCATCTGTTTCAACTCCAAACAATCCTAATATTGTCTTTGACTACTTCAACATCAAAATCAAAGCATCTTAGTCCAGACCAATAGCACCTTCTAAGAGGTATTTACAAAAGCAACAATTCGGGGCCATTTCAAAACAGTTCAACTCCTTAGTTCAATGATATCATGCCACCTAACGGCATCACAGACGTTTCCTTTCATGCTGAAGCCTGGTGCAAAAATATCAATGCATCCTTTAGCCAAGAGTTTTTCCCTGATTTGTTAAAAATCACCCCCATTGAAAAAACAGAACTTTGACCTTGTCCTCTGATTTTATTACCACTATATCTCTAATCTTACTTGGTTAGTCAAAGTGCTAGAAAAATGTCTCTCTCTTCAACTGACTGACTGCATCTACAGAACTAACCTGCTGACAGTGAGTGCATCAGCCCAGTCTGCTCACAGTATATCAATCCAGTTTCAGAAATGTCATGGCAGTAAAATGGCAGCACTAAAACTCCTTGACCACATTCATTGCATTCTTGATGGAGGTGACATGTGCGTCCTCGGTCTTCTTGACCCCACTGATGCTTTCAAAATGCTAAACAATTTGTGATTACTCTTCCTCTTCAGTGTTTTGGAATCAAATGTCCTATCCTCAAATCATTTGAATTCCTACCTTCCACCGACTTTCAAGTAGTGAAGATTAGCAGCGAGTTCCCTAAGGCAACTCCCATCTTACGAGGTGTCTCCCAAGGATCCATCCAGGCTCCCCAGTGCCTTTACTTGTATATCCTTTCTCAATTTTGCCAGGATGCAGGGGTGCACATTCACCAATATGTGGATGATACACAAATCTACCTCAAAACCCCCTCTGTCCATGACATCAGCATTTTATTTTTTGAAGATGCAAGCCTGAATGTCTGATAACTGCATCAAGTTAACCATTCAAAAACAGAATGCATCCTGTTCTTTCCCAGGTTCAAGAAGTCTTTTAATACATATTTAATAAACAATCTTACTATTCCTGGTTTCCCTTCTTACGTTCTCCTACTTTCTCGATACTGAGGATTACTTTGAATGCAACCCTCCTCATGATGTGTCAACTATCTCTTCAAATCAGCAAATATTTACCTGCACACCCTAACGAAGATAAAACCACTCTTGTTTCCTACCCTTCTAAAATCAGCAGCTTCTGCTCTCATGCTCTCAAGACTTAAATTTGCCAATGTTGTTCTAGCAAGTATCCCTCAACGTGCCTTTATCCACTTGACAAATGTTCTGCATTTTGTGGCCCGACTTGTCTAGTCTACCAACATAATTGAGTACCCCTTACCTAGCCTCTCTGAGCTACATTAACTATCTATGAAGGCCAGAATAGAATTAAAGTTTGGGTTGTCTGGCCTAAAAAGCTGTCCATCTCAACTTCTTGCCCCATCTTGCCACCTTGCATAAATCATCAGGGAGCTCAAGAAATAAAAAAAATATTCGTCATGAACTACCAGCCTGGAAAATGCATCAATCCAGCATCAATCATTCTCAGTTTCATTTGCCAAAGTAAAACTGTACCCTCGGATCTTACTTCTCCTACTGTTAGCCTCCCTATAGTTTTTCTTTGTTATTTTTTTGTCCTCTTCCTTTCATTCAACCCCTCTCCCTCTTCGAAACTCTTCCCCTTACCTTGGTGCATTTCTAGCCCGCTATCTCTTTTTGACTCCTCTCCTCACCTTCCTACTCCTCAGTCACTTGCCCTCATTCAGGGTTCCCCCTGGCTTTACCTCTCATCACCTTCTCTTTCCCACTGCCTCTGACTGCACTTCTCCTCTCTGCAGTCTCACCTACTCTGCCCTTCATCCTTTTTTTTACTCATCCCTTCAGTGATCCTGTCCTCCGACTGCCTCTGTTTGTGTACTCCAACCTGTCACACCCTGTACTCTCTTCTCTCACACGAGGCTTTTCCCTCCACCTCATGAGTCATCCTCCACTAAACTTCTAGTCATTCACTCTGACCTCTACTGGCTTCCTTCTCAACCGCGTCTTCCTCACCTGACTGATCTCACTCACTCTGAAACTGAGACCTTTCCTGCTCTTCTGTCGCCTGAGCGACCCTCACCCAAACTCCCCTTTCACTGCTTTTCCTTCTCCCAACCTCACTTCTCATATCCCATCTGTCGTCCCTGTTCCTGCCTCACACGAGCTTCCCTTCCTAAGCCCTCTCTTCACCTGCTGTTCCAACTCCAAGCTTTCTCTCTCTCTGCACCTCTCCCCTCCCCTCCTCCTCTTGTATTGTTGTTTATAGCTTTTAATTAATGTCTGAATCACGCATTCTGTGTCATGTTAACTGTTGACTTTCTATAGGTTGTGACTCTGTGGACGTGGACTTTGCAATGTTGTTCTGTGTGAAATGTTATCAAAGCTCTCAGTGATTGACACTATATAAAACTGTTAAATAAATAAGTACATCCCATGCAATGTAGTGGAAGTGATATTACAGTGATGTGATATAATATATGTGCTATATATACCCTTACAGAATCTTACCCAACACAGGTGGGATGGCAGCTATATCTTCTAGTGCAGTGGTTCTTAAACTGTTGGATTCCGAGGACCCCCACATCCTTATTTGAATCCGGGGACCCCCCCCACCCCCACTGAGTCATGACTGCTAGCCGAGGGCCCCAGTCTAAGCATTGTCGATGATTTGAATTGCAAAAACAATACAGAAAAAATACAGAAAAAAATTCAAACAAGTACACAAACAAATAAATAATAAAAATATAAGGGTTGGAGCTTTCCTAAATTCAATTGAGGCAATTCTTCATCCATATTATATTCTTTTTGATGCACTTGTACTTCACAATCATACTCAATACTCATTTAATTTTTAGTCTCCAATTTCAAATTCCTTCACATTTACAGTAAGTTTTAACATTTCCATTTGTACATTTAGCTTCTTTATTTATATGCACTTCATTGATCTGTTAATATTATTTAATTTTCTAAGTAGTCACAGACCACAGGTTGGAACCACTGTTCTAGTGGGTTGTGCATATTCTATCCTTTGTAGGATCCTAAGGATTCTTAACTCTGATGGTGGTTTGGAGTATCTGTGCTTTCCAGTGGGTTGCACTTATTCCAATCATCGCGTGTTGTTTAAAGTATTATTATCTGGGAATTATAGATGCTGCGTGTTCGAGTTGCTTGCACTGTCACTATTTCCTTGTGGACCTCCATGGATATTTAACTCAATTTGAGTTGCAGCTGTATCCCTCCAAGGTGGAAGAACTCCATATATTCTTATTTTGCTTGGTAGATGCGTAGAATCTGATTTTTCAAGCTGGCTGCACCTTTCCCGATTCCCTAAAGGCACAATATAGGATTTCCACTCAACTGGTGGATGTAGGAGTGTCTGTCTTTCTGTGAGTGGTGCATTCACGGCTTCACCATTGACCAGTTGATTCATATTTCAGCTTTAATTGAACAGTAATTTAAAGAATCCCTGCTCGATTGAGCGACGTCCTTTTCACCCATTGAACACTTGATCCCTGATACAGCTCTTTAGTGGAGCACTGACACAATGTAATGTGCAAGCCACAAAAGCATGCCTTCCAGCACTGGCCCAGACAAATGGTGCTTTTGAAAGATGAAAGATCTGCATTTCATCCCAATGCTTCACTTTGCAGAAAGATCTTTGCCTCCTCGATCCATTCCTCACCTCTGTCACACCATTATACTCCCATCTTCCACATCTCCTCGTTTGGTAACTCCCTCCTCCACTCCTCGTTTCATCTAAAATTCATTTTCACTCTAATCTCTGGGTCACCCTCTTACCTCTCTAATACGTGCTCGCATACCTGTTATCTAACCCACCTGCTCCCAATATCTTTCTCATCTCTTCTGTGCCTCTGCCTCCTCTTACCCTCAACATTGACTCTCTGCTTCCCTAATCAACCTTCTCCTGCAACATTAAACTCCAATTTAACCCTGCTGTTTTCCATTTATCCTCTTAATTTGCTCTTTAGTTTTGTCATCCCTAATTCATCCGCTCATGTAACCTTGCCTCTCCAACAGCTTGCCTTTCCTAATTTTCTCCTCCTACTCCTCACACTTCCTAACTTCCTCCTCACCACACCATCCCTAGGAACTTCCTTTGTGGAGACTTCCGATCCTCCTGTCCCTTCTGTTCAGGCCACACTTCCAGCCTACCCCATACCTAGTAACATTGACCCTTCCTAATCACCTAACCTTCCACTCCTAACCATGATTGCACCAGTTTTCACCTCCTACCAGATTGTTCTTTCTCTCTTCTTTCTGTCAATACTCCAGCTCATCCATAAACTCTTTCTACAGACTCTTCTAACCAGAAGTGCACTTGTCTCCCATTGTATCTATTGCTTTGTTTTGAACTTTTGAGAACCCATCGAACACACACCACCATTCTTTGCCTAACCTAACAAATGAAGATGACTATAGTACTCCTTTTATAGGTCTCATGCCCCAGAGGGTAAGGGGGACACATCTTCACCCAGGGAACTCTTCTCCTTTTTGTCCCCTTCTTTGCCTTACACCTTAGACATCTTTTTCTTTTTGCACATTCTACGTCTTCCTGTTTGCCTTTCTTTGCTAAGCAACCCCGTCTGATTGTCTCTGCTACACCCTTAACTCCGCCTCACCTTTTGAAACAGACTGTCCTTCTGACCATAATACATCTACGATTTCTCACACTTCTACTTCTCCCCCTTCCAATGCTCCTTACTCCCCCCTGTTGTGCCTTTCCCCTCCGGTACTTTAACCTTCCTTCAACTGTACTATCTACTTATCAATGGACAACTGATGAAGAAGAAGGCAATCCCTCCCTGGTAAAGAATCCTCAGCTGAAACTTCTCCAGGAAGACTGGAGCCTGACTATAAATATTCTTCAAGGACTCCTTACAGACCACAAGTTTTCAAGACTTCACAACCAAGTATGGACTACTTATAGTCCACTATACACTCTGAAGAACTCCATAAAGACCACAAGTTTTCAAAACTTGACAGTGTGGGCCACATCTAGTCCACTGCTTAATCTCAGGCTTCTTCTTTTGCTCATTCCTGATATGTTTTGTACCGCCTGCTCACTGGGGGAGGGAGACACTTACTGTGGCTCCTAAGCGGAAGGTTGGGAAGAAATGTCGGAAGGATAAAGTACCTCAGGAGAATGACAAGTAGCAAAGGCTGGTTTGGGACACAGTAAGCCTGGCGGGAGCTCCCACAGTGGGGCTTCCATTAGCATTAGAAGAGATAAACCAGAAAGGGCGAAACTGGGAGGCACAGCTAGGATAAATATTGCAGACTTTAAAAAAAATCCACAAATGTGCAGGGGGAAACCGCGCATCAGCCCCAGCAGGTAACTTCCTTAAAGAGATCAGCAGAGTGGGCAAAAATGTCGGGGGAAACTAAACAAGAAACTCTGTGTAATGTGATAATGTTGGTGAAAGCAACATATAGCCAAGGAGACACACTGGTGGCTTTTACTAAAGAGCAGAAGTTATGTTCCACAACCAGCACCTCCCTACCGATGTAAGACTGGTTCCCCCCTCATCAGTGAAGCAGGAATATAACCAGCTCATTCCCCCGAACAAGGTCCTTCACTTAAATCCCTCATGATGAGCATGAAGTCTCTTAATGTCTCCCAATTCATATTTGTGTCACATAATTTAGATGGAGAAATCTTAAATGCACTCTTCTCTCTCTTTGGGCTCATCACAGTAACAGAAAAGCACCCCATGATCTGACGCAACTACCACTTCAACTCCTTCATTGTCAACCTTTCCATGAGAAGAATCACTACAGCAAAAGTCATCAACATGACTACATATTTACAGTGGAAGAAACTTTACCAAACAGCACGTGAAGCTCCCAATGAAACAACATGAGCAACTTCCAAAGGCCTCAAAAGACATTTCCGCCTCAAGATACCAAGATTCACTGACCATCTGTCAATGATCCCTCTGGTTAGAAAAGAGATAAAAAAACATTGACAACAGAAATTATTCCCTCAAATACTGTCAAGGAATCTCACTCTTCCTACTCTGAAGACTGGAAATATTCAAAAATGCTTACAGGTTTGCTGATGTGACCAGATTACACCAATCCTTCAAGCATTACACTGGCGTCCCAGGACCAGATTATGAACATTCAAAGCAGTATGGACTGCTCAAAACCAAAAGGTTCACTCAGGAGAATAAACAATCAGGTAAGCTATTGATGCACGTGACAAAAAGTTGAATACATTTGCTTAGATATGCAAATCACAATCATATTGATTTACAATGGCGAAGTGCAAAACTTGTAACAATACATTGAAGAATTGGTGACAATCAGGTGCAATAAAAAAACAAAAGACAAAAGATTAAAAATAACAGGCTTCATTTAAAAAAAAAAATACATGTAGAGTTATCTCAATGAACTGGAATTTTTCAAGGATGAAAAGTAGGTGTTCAACCAACTGAGCTAGCCCCTATTATAACACAAAAAAATGACTAGTCAGTGTCACCCATAGTATGAATGAGAGGAGAAGGACATGTTAAAACATGTATCACACCCACAACAAAGCTTACCTAAAAATAGTGCTAAATAACATAAAACTAATGCAGGAAATATGTGACAGCCAAAGGCACAAACGAGACCTATAAAAATTAGTAGAATGGAGTAGCACTTGGGAAATAGCAAGGCATGAGAACAAACACAACCAGATAAAGAGAGAACATCAATTACCTAGAGATGTGGATCAAAGAGGAGGAATTCACACATATGGACAACCATCAAAGGCAGGAAAAATACATCTAGGCAAATACCACAATAAAATTACTTTAGGACACCATGAGATCAACATAGCCAGACAAAACAGCTAAGCCAGAACATAGAAAAAGAGAATAGAGAGGAGGGAAAAGGAGAAGAGGGGTGATAGGAAGGGGGAAAGAAAGAGAGGGCAAGTAAGGGGAAAAAAGAACGGGGCTGAAATTAGGATTAAACGTATTAAGCACAATTGAAGAGTCATGCAGGCCATCCAAATCGTAAGGTGCTCAAAACGTACGCCATCGGCAAAATGGGCTAAACCTTAATCTAAGAAAAACTGCAAACAAATTCACATAACAGAACTCTGCAAACCAAATGACCATGTTCTCCTATAAGAAGAAAATCCTACCCTGCAGAGGTTCCAATCCAGGGGTGCACAACTGAACATTATGGGGAAACATTGGGAAGATATAATTTGCGAAAGATATCACCCCTTCTGCTAACTGCAGGTATGTAGAAATAATTCTACCAGAAATCACTGAAGATTTTTAAATTGGCAGAAAAATTAACTGGATGGTTCAACGATCACAGTTTTGCCATCACAAGCAGACTAAGGAAATACCCTCTATACCAGTACCAAACACTACTTGCCAATTTTAGAAACCTGATTAGAAGTGACTTTTTCAAACCTACCACCAGGTACTTTAGTCAGAGCAGTGCTTTCACTTTCTTCTAAGACAGATTCATGTTTCCTAATATTATATTCCTTTAAAATTAGCCACATTAGATCGTTCTTAAAAATTTCAGCGTACTCATGTTTCACATTTCATCTGGACATATATTATGCAAAATAGGCAAAGTAATATTTCCGCAATACCTCTATAAAAAGTGCTGAGTGATAATCTAGCTGGTTTATTCTGCAAGATAAAAGATGTAGTCCCAGATTTTACATTGTATTATTATGTTTGTATGCTACAGCATATGAATATATTACTAACTGGGGCAGAACCAACTGGCATTACTGAATCCCCATCTATCTACCAAATGTTGTTGGGCAGCGATGCAAAAAATAAACTTTTTATAGATCTTGATAGGAGTTACTATAAGCGAACAAGATTCAAAGTTTTTAATGCTGCTTACGCGGGTGTGGTTAGCTGTCAGGAAGAGGTATAAGATGGAAAGGGTATCTTGGTATACCCCATTAAATGTAACTACTCTTTTACCATTGGTATTTTGGGATAGGGTGGTGGATAATTGGCGCGATAAAGGGATTTGTCTTATCGGAGATTCATTTGATAACGAGGGACTAATGTCTTTTGATTCACTAAGGGAGCAATTTCACCTGTCCCAATCTGATTTGTTTTAAATATTTACAAGTTCGGGACTATTTGCATAAAGCCCGATGGGAAATTCAAGCTAATCCCCTCATTGAGGCAGTGAGGAAAAGGGCACGGATTGGTGCATTATATACTATGCTGTTGGATACTTGTGAGAACGATCTTGAGGCACAAAACCGCAAATGGGACATCAGGTTGGGATGCTCTGGTACGAGGTTAGAAACTTCGATCGAATTAGCTGGGAAATTGTTTTTGTCCGCAAATCTCTCTGCCCAGCACTATAAGACAATTTTTGATTTTTATTACACCCCAGTTAAAATATCTAAGTGGGGGAGACCTAATGAGGGAAAGTGTTTTCGGTGTGGGTTCGACGCTGCTGATGTGGTACATGTCTTTTATATGTGCGGGCATTTGACCACACTTTTTTGTCATATTGTCATATTGAAAAGTTTTTAAATGAGATTTTGGGTGGACCTGTACAATTATCTACAGCACAGGTATTGTTGGGGGTGGCGGAGGGAATGGCAAATGATCAATTAGCCCGCAAATTTCGATATTTGATTTTTTAGCTACAGCGGTGGCTAGACTTTGTATAGCTTCAATGTGGCTGCAAAAGGAGGCACCTTCTTTTGAACTATGGAGAGCAAGATTTTTGTCAATATTTAACTTGGAGTATAGTTTGTATGCTATTAAAAGGAGACGGAAAGTGAAATTAGGCCGTGAGATTTGGGGCTCAGTTGTGGCCTATATGGAAGTATAAATTGTGTTAACTTTATTTTGCTGAACGGCCCGTTTAGTTTTGCCAGGATGCAGGGGTGCACATTCACCAATATGTGGATGATACACAAATCTACCTCAAAACCCCCTCTGTCCATGACATCAGCATTTTATTTTTTGAAGATGCAAGCCTGAATGTCTGATAACTGCATCAAGTTAACCATTCAAAAACAGAATGCATCCTGTTCTTTCCCAGGTTCAAGAAGTCTTTTAATACATATTTAATAAACAATCTTACTATTCCTGGTTTCCCTTCTTACGTTCTCCTACTTTCTCGATACTGAGGATTACTTTGAATGCAACCCTCCTCATGATGTGTCAACTATCTCTTCAAATCAGCAAATATTTACCTGCACACCCTAACGAAGATAAAACCACTCTTGTTTCCTACCCTTCTAAAATCAGCAGCTTCTGCTCTCATGCTCTCAAGACTTAAATTTGCCAATGTTGTTCTAGCAAGTATCCCTCAACGTGCCTTTATCCACTTGACAAATGTTCTGCATTTTGTGGCCCGACTTGTCTAGTCTACCAACATAATTGAGTACCCCTTACCTAGCCTCTCTGAGCTAC
Organism: Lissotriton helveticus; assembly: GCF_964261635.1. Taxonomy (NCBI): domain Eukaryota; kingdom Metazoa; phylum Chordata; class Amphibia; order Caudata; family Salamandridae; genus Lissotriton; species Lissotriton helveticus. Next base: position 1,993,297,989 of record NC_136059.1, on the reverse strand, counting down.
ATTAACTATCTATGAAGGCCAGAATAGAATTAAAGTTTGGGTTGTCTGGCCTAAAAAGCTGTCCATCTCAACTTCTTGCCCCATCTTGCCACCTTGCATAAATCATCAGGGAGCTCAAGAAATAAAAAAAATATTCGTCATGAACTACCAGCCTGGAAAATGCATCAATCCAGCATCAATCATTCTCAGTTTCATTTGCCAAAGTAAAACTGTACCCTCGGATCTTACTTCTCCTACTGTTAGCCTCCCTATAGTTTTTCTTTGTTATTTTTTTGTCCTCTTCCTTTCATTCAACCCCTCTCCCTCTTCGAAACTCTTCCCCTTACCTTGGTGCATTTCTAGCCCGCTATCTCTTTTTGACTCCTCTCCTCACCTTCCTACTCCTCAGTCACTTGCCCTCATTCAGGGTTCCCCCTGGCTTTACCTCTCATCACCTTCTCTTTCCCACTGCCTCTGACTGCACTTCTCCTCTCTGCAGTCTCACCTACTCTGCCCTTCATCCTTTTTTTTACTCATCCCTTCAGTGATCCTGTCCTCCGACTGCCTCTGTTTGTGTACTCCAACCTGTCACACCCTGTACTCTCTTCTCTCACACGAGGCTTTTCCCTCCACCTCATGAGTCATCCTCCACTAAACTTCTAGTCATTCACTCTGACCTCTACTGGCTTCCTTCTCAACCGCGTCTTCCTCACCTGACTGATCTCACTCACTCTGAAACTGAGACCTTTCCTGCTCTTCTGTCGCCTGAGCGACCCTCACCCAAACTCCCCTTTCACTGCTTTTCCTTCTCCCAACCTCACTTCTCATATCCCATCTGTCGTCCCTGTTCCTGCCTCACACGAGCTTCCCTTCCTAAGCCCTCTCTTCACCTGCTGTTCCAACTCCAAGCTTTCTCTCTCTCTGCACCTCTCCCCTCCCCTCCTCCTCTTGTATTGTTGTTTATAGCTTTTAATTAATGTCTGAATCACGCATTCTGTGTCATGTTAACTGTTGACTTTCTATAGGTTGTGACTCCGTGGACGTGGACTTTGCAATGTTGTTCTGTGTGAAATGTTATCAAAGCTCTCAGTGATTGACACTATATAAAACTGTTAAATAAATAAGTACATCCCATGCAATGTAGTGGAAGTGATATTACAGTGATGTGATATAATATATGTGCTATATATACCCTTACAGAATCTTACCCAACACAGGTGGGATGGCAGCTATATCTTCTAGTGCAGTGGTTCTTAAACTGTTGGATTCCGAGGACCCCCACATCCTTATTTGAATCCGGGGACCCCCCCCACCCCCACTGAGTCATGACTGCTAGCCGAGGGCCCCAGTCTAAGCATTGTCGATGATTTGAATTGCAAAAACAATACAGAAAAAATACAGAAAAAAATTCAAACAAGTACACAAACAAATAAATAATAAAAATATAAGGGTTGGAGCTTTCCTAAATTCAATTGAGGCAATTCTTCATCCATATTATATTCTTTTTGATGCACTTGTACTTCACAATCATACTCAATACTCATTTAATTTTTAGTCTCCAATTTCAAATTCCTTCACATTTACAGTAAGTTTTAACATTTCCATTTGTACATTTAGCTTCTTTATTTATATGCACTTCATTGATCTGTTAATATTATTTAATTTTCTAAGTAGTCACAGACCACAGGTTGGAACCACTGTTCTAGTGGGTTGTGCATATTCTATCCTTTGTAGGATCCTAAGGATTCTTAACTCTGATGGTGGTTTGGAGTATCTGTGCTTTCCAGTGGGTTGCACTTATTCCAATCATCGCGTGTTGTTTAAAGTATTATTATCTGGGAATTATAGATGCTGCGTGTTCGAGTTGCTTGCACTGTCACTATTTCCTTGTGGACCTCCATGGATATTTAACTCAATTTGAGTTGCAGCTGTATCCCTCCAAGGTGGAAGAACTCCATATATTCTTATTTTGCTTGGTAGATGCGTAGAATCTGATTTTTCAAGCTGGCTGCACCTTTCCCGATTCCCTAAAGGCACAATATAGGATTTCCACTCAACTGGTGGATGTAGGAGTGTCTGTCTTTCTGTGAGTGGTGCATTCACGGCTTCACCATTGACCAGTTGATTCATATTTCAGCTTTAATTGAACAGTAATTTAAAGAATCCCTGCTCGATTGAGCGACGTCCTTTTCACCCATTGAACACTTGATCCCTGATACAGCTCTTTAGTGGAGCACTGACACAATGTAATGTGCAAGCCACAAAAGCATGCCTTCCAGCACTGGCCCAGACAAATGGTGCTTTTGAAAGATGAAAGATCTGCATTTCATCCCAATGCTTCACTTTGCAGAAAGATCTTTGCCTCCTCGATCCATTCCTCACCTCTGTCACACCATTATACTCCCATCTTCCACATCTCCTCGTTTGGTAACTCCCTCCTCCACTCCTCGTTTCATCTAAAATTCATTTTCACTCTAATCTCTGGGTCACCCTCTTACCTCTCTAATACGTGCTCGCATACCTGTTATCTAACCCACCTGCTCCCAATATCTTTCTCATCTCTTCTGTGCCTCTGCCTCCTCTTACCCTCAACATTGACTCTCTGCTTCCCTAATCAACCTTCTCCTGCAACATTAAACTCCAATTTAACCCTGCTGTTTTCCATTTATCCTCTTAATTTGCTCTTTAGTTTTGTCATCCCTAATTCATCCGCTCATGTAACCTTGCCTCTCCAACAGCTTGCCTTTCCTAATTTTCTCCTCCTACTCCTCACACTTCCTAACTTCCTCCTCACCACACCATCCCTAGGAACTTCCTTTGTGGAGACTTCCGATCCTCCTGTCCCTTCTGTTCAGGCCACACTTCCAGCCTACCCCATACCTAGTAACATTGACCCTTCCTAATCACCTAACCTTCCACTCCTAACCATGATTGCACCAGTTTTCACCTCCTACCAGATTGTTCTTTCTCTCTTCTTTCTGTCAATACTCCAGCTCATCCATAAACTCTTTCTACAGACTCTTCTAACCAGAAGTGCACTTGTCTCCCATTGTATCTATTGCTTTGTTTTGAACTTTTGAGAACCCATCGAACACACACCACCATTCTTTGCCTAACCTAACAAATGAAGATGACTATAGTACTCCTTTTATAGGTCTCATGCCCCAGAGGGTAAGGGGGACACATCTTCACCCAGGGAACTCTTCTCCTTTTTGTCCCCTTCTTTGCCTTACACCTTAGACATCTTTTTCTTTTTGCACATTCTACGTCTTCCTGTTTGCCTTTCTTTGCTAAGCAACCCCGTCTGATTGTCTCTGCTACACCCTTAACTCCGCCTCACCTTTTGAAACAGACTGTCCTTCTGACCATAATACATCTACGATTTCTCACACTTCTACTTCTCCCCCTTCCAATGCTCCTTACTCCCCCCTGTTGTGCCTTTCCCCTCCGGTACTTTAACCTTCCTTCAACTGTACTATCTACTTATCAATGGACAACTGATGAAGAAGAAGGCAATCCCTCCCTGGTAAAGAATCCTCAGCTGAAACTTCTCCAGGAAGACTGGAGCCTGACTATAAATATTCTTCAAGGACTCCTTACAGACCACAAGTTTTCAAGACTTCACAACCAAGTATGGACTACTTATAGTCCACTATACACTCTGAAGAACTCCATAAAGACCACAAGTTTTCAAAACTTGACAGTGTGGGCCACATCTAGTCCACTGCTTAATCTCAGGCTTCTTCTTTTGCTCATTCCTGATATGTTTTGTACCGCCTGCTCACTGGGGGAGGGAGACACTTACTGTGGCTCCTAAGCGGAAGGTTGGGAAGAAATGTCGGAAGGATAAAGTACCTCAGGAGAATGACAAGTAGCAAAGGCTGGTTTGGGACACAGTAAGCCTGGCGGGAGCTCCCACAGTGGGGCTTCCATTAGCATTAGAAGAGATAAACCAGAAAGGGCGAAACTGGGAGGCACAGCTAGGATAAATATTGCAGACTTTAAAAAAAATCCACAAATGTGCAGGGGGAAACCGCGCATCAGCCCCAGCAGGTAACTTCCTTAAAGAGATCAGCAGAGTGGGCAAAAATGTCGGGGGAAACTAAACAAGAAACTCTGTGTAATGTGATAATGTTGGTGAAAGCAACATATAGCCAAGGAGACACACTGGTGGCTTTTACTAAAGAGCAGAAGTTATGTTCCACAACCAGCACCTCCCTACCGATGTAAGACTGGTTCCCCCCTCATCAGTGAAGCAGGAATATAACCAGCTCATTCCCCCGAACAAGGTCCTTCACTTAAATCCCTCATGATGAGCATGAAGTCTCTTAATGTCTCCCAATTCATATTTGTGTCACATAATTTAGATGGAGAAATCTTAAATGCACTCTTCTCTCTCTTTGGGCTCATCACAGTAACAGAAAAGCACCCCATGATCTGACGCAACTACCACTTCAACTCCTTCATTGTCAACCTTTCCATGAGAAGAATCACTACAGCAAAAGTCATCAACATGACTACATATTTACAGTGGAAGAAACTTTACCAAACAGCACGTGAAGCTCCCAATGAAACAACATGAGCAACTTCCAAAGGCCTCAAAAGACATTTCCGCCTCAAGATACCAAGATTCACTGACCATCTGTCAATGATCCCTCTGGTTAGAAAAGAGATAAAAAAACATTGACAACAGAAATTATTCCCTCAAATACTGTCAAGGAATCTCACTCTTCCTACTCTGAAGACTGGAAATATTCAAAAATGCTTACAGGTTTGCTGATGTGACCAGATTACACCAATCCTTCAAGCATTACACTGGCGTCCCAGGACCAGATTATGAACATTCAAAGCAGTATGGACTGCTCAAAACCAAAAGGTTCACTCAGGAGAATAAACAATCAGGTAAGCTATTGATGCACGTGACAAAAAGTTGAATACATTTGCTTAGATATGCAAATCACAATCATATTGATTTACAATGGCGAAGTGCAAAACTTGTAACAATACATTGAAGAATTGGTGACAATCAGGTGCAATAAAAAAACAAAAGACAAAAGATTAAAAATAACAGGCTTCATTTAAAAAAAAAAATACATGTAGAGTTATCTCAATGAACTGGAATTTTTCAAGGATGAAAAGTAGGTGTTCAACCAACTGAGCTAGCCCCTATTATAACACAAAAAAATGACTAGTCAGTGTCACCCATAGTATGAATGAGAGGAGAAGGACATGTTAAAACATGTATCACACCCACAACAAAGCTTACCTAAAAATAGTGCTAAATAACATAAAACTAATGCAGGAAATATGTGACAGCCAAAGGCACAAACGAGACCTATAAAAATTAGTAGAATGGAGTAGCACTTGGGAAATAGCAAGGCATGAGAACAAACACAACCAGATAAAGAGAGAACATCAATTACCTAGAGATGTGGATCAAAGAGGAGGAATTCACACATATGGACAACCATCAAAGGCAGGAAAAATACATCTAGGCAAATACCACAATAAAATTACTTTAGGACACCATGAGATCAACATAGCCAGACAAAACAGCTAAGCCAGAACATAGAAAAAGAGAATAGAGAGGAGGGAAAAGGAGAAGAGGGGTGATAGGAAGGGGGAAAGAAAGAGAGGGCAAGTAAGGGGAAAAAAGAACGGGGCTGAAATTAGGATTAAACGTATTAAGCACAATTGAAGAGTCATGCAGGCCATCCAAATCGTAAGGTGCTCAAAACGTACGCCATCGGCAAAATGGGCTAAACCTTAATCTAAGAAAAACTGCAAACAAATTCACATAACAGAACTCTGCAAACCAAATGACCATGTTCTCCTATAAGAAGAAAATCCTACCCTGCAGAGGTTCCAATCCAGGGGTGCACAACTGAACATTATGGGGAAACATTGGGAAGATATAATTTGCGAAAGATATCACCCCTTCTGCTAACTGCAGGTATGTAGAAATAATTCTACCAGAAATCACTGAAGATTTTTAAATTGGCAGAAAAATTAACTGGATGGTTCAACGATCACAGTTTTGCCATCACAAGCAGACTAAGGAAATACCCTCTATACCAGTACCAAACACTACTTGCCAATTTTAGAAACCTGATTAGAAGTGACTTTTTCAAACCTACCACCAGGTACTTTAGTCAGAGCAGTGCTTTCACTTTCTTCTAAGACAGATTCATGTTTCCTAATATTATATTCCTTTAAAATTAGCCACATTAGATCGTTCTTAAAAATTTCAGCGTACTCATGTTTCACATTTCATCTGGACATATATTATGCAAAATAGGCAAAGTAATATTTCCGCAATACCTCTATAAAAAGTGCTGAGTGATAATCTAGCTGGTTTATTCTGCAAGATAAAAGATGTAGTCCCAGATTTTACATTGTATTATTATGTTTGTATGCTACAGCATATGAATATATTACTAACTGGGGCAGAACCAACTGGCATTACTGAATCCCCATCTATCTACCAAATGTTGTTGGGCAGCGATGCAAAAAATAAACTTTTTATAGATCTTGATAGGAGTTACTATAAGCGAACAAGATTCAAAGTTTTTAATGCTGCTTACGCGGGTGTGGTTAGCTGTCAGGAAGAGGTATAAGATGGAAAGGGTATCTTGGTATACCCCATTAAATGTAACTACTCTTTTACCATTGGTATTTTGGGATAGGGTGGTGGATAATTGGCGCGATAAAGGGATTTGTCTTATCGGAGATTCATTTGATAACGAGGGACTAATGTCTTTTGATTCACTAAGGGAGCAATTTCACCTGTCCCAATCTGATTTGTTTTAAATATTTACAAGTTCGGGACTATTTGCATAAAGCCCGATGGGAAATTCAAGCTAATCCCCTCATTGAGGCAGTGAGGAAAAGGGCACGGATTGGTGCATTATATACTATGCTGTTGGATACTTGTGAGAACGATCTTGAGGCACAAAACCGCAAATGGGACATCAGGTTGGGATGCTCTGGTACGAGGTTAGAAACTTCGATCGAATTAGCTGGGAAATTGTTTTTGTCCGCAAATCTCTCTGCCCAGCACTATAAGACAATTTTTGATTTTTATTACACCCCAGTTAAAATATCTAAGTGGGGGAGACCTAATGAGGGAAAGTGTTTTCGGTGTGGGTTCGACGCTGCTGATGTGGTACATGTCTTTTATATGTGCGGGCATTTGACCACACTTTTTTGTCATATTGAAAAGTTTTTAAATGAGATTTTGGGTGGACCTGTACAATTATCTACAGCACAGGTATTGTTGGGGGTGGCGGAGGGAATGGCAAATGATCAATTAGCCCGCAAATTTCGATATTTGATTTTTTAGCTACAGCGGTGGCTAGACTTTGTATAGCTTCAATGTGGCTGCAAAAGGAGGCACCTTCTTTTGAACTATGGAGAGCAAGATTTTTGTCAATATTTAACTTGGAGTATAGTTTGTATGCTATTAAAAGGAGACGGAAAGTGAAATTAGGCCGTGAGATTTGGGGCTCAGTTGTGGCCTATATGGAAGTATAAATTGTGTTAACTTTATTTTGCTGAACGGCCCGTTTAGTTTCTTTTATAATAGTTGTGTCTCCTTCATATATATATTAAATTCCTTAAATTTTTGTCTGTTTTTTAATTTATGGTTTATGTGGCTCAAAGTATTACAACAAAATCGTTTGCTGTGTTCCTTATTGTTTCTTATCTGCTGTACTGTGTTGTGCTTTGTTATGTCTTCATGGATTCGCAATAAAAAAATAAAATAAAATAAAAGGAATATTGTTAATGGAAAGATAATCCAACACTTTCGCTATATAATGCTTATTTATCCCTACCAACGCCCAGCAATAAAATCACGCTGATCCTCATGTATCAGTTTCGCAGCTATCCCACTAAATCTGTTTGCCAGCAGTTACATATTAATCTTGTAATCCAAATTAAATAATGTTATCGGGCAATATAAGTTTGGATCGTCCCCATCTTTTCCTTGTTTTAAAAAACTGGCCACATTTTCATAATTGAAAGACAATGCTATAGGGCCACCTATTGTGTTTTTATCCAGGAGCCTAAATCGATATTACTATTTGATGCCCTTGTTCGGTTATAATCAATAATATCCCTATAATGGCATAGAAATCATATCCATATTTAGTCGTAGCACATGCTGTCACATTAAGCAAGGCTACTTCCCCGGCCCCCTAGAAAGCACAACGAGTTCTCTAAACAAATCCAAACCTCCAGCAACCTGGGAAATCCCCCTTGCTTTTGTTTTGATTTCATCCGAGAACTCCTGTAAAGCACTGTAAGAACGGCCAGTTCTTAGTGACATCTTTATTGACGTCTTATGTCCAACCTTACGTCAAACCCGGCACCTTTCAGGTATAAATATACCAACGTTGCCTTAAGCAAACACACGGTGGTGATTTTGGAGCTGAGCAGCTAACTACTTGCCCGAGAGCCCAGCTGATGCGAGAGCCCACGGACGCTGCCCTTCCTCTTTTGACGCACTGAGAGAGACGCTGTCTTTTCTCCTGCCGAGAAATCCACCTCCGGTGTTTCCAGATACCTTCGCGGGTTACTGGGATATCGAGTCCTGAGAGAGAGATACCAGACCTCCTGCTTTCTAATACCCAGGTACGGAGCTGACTAAAACCTTGGAGAGAATTCTTGAGTCAGATTCTTGGCAAAACAAACTTAACTTAAACTGCTACTTACTTACTCCTTCCCACGTATTAGGCTTAGGTCAGGTACACCGGGGTAGGCGTATTTAGAAGCACCAGTTGAGTACGTTAGTCAAGGTATATAAGTATGTATATATTTTATCTATTTTAAAGTATCTTATGGCTAAGAAACCATATCAATGCTTTTACAGTATTATTTCTTAATCCTCCTTTTACTGTACGCACTTTACTTTACTATGAGTATTGCAATTGTGGCAATTCATTTCTCTTGTATGAGAAAGAAGACTGCTCAATAAATAACAACCTTTTATTGAAAACGCCCGTCTTTCTTTTCTCTGCACTCTGGTGAAACTAAGTATGCACATTTGACTGAGCGAAATAGCTGTCTATTGTTTTCACACGACTCTAGAGATACGCTCTTATTCTGAGAGAGCAAAGTTGTCATGTTATATGGTTGTCAGAAGCTAATCCCTTCTTGTCTATCCAGGGAGGTTAAACTCCTCCTCGTTTATTCGAGAAAGTTTCTAGTGACCTCTGAGCTAGCTGGCAAAAAACTTAAGTCTAATATAGTCAGTAGAGACCTAGTTGAACTCAGTCCTACGTCTACACTGCTGAATATATTATTCCAATACGCAGAGCCTATTGGGACTATAGGAACTACACTACATGGCGCCCAGCGTTTGGTAAGGCGATAAATCTAACGCAAGACGTTAGAGTAACTCAGTCGTGCTTTTTCACACAGAACCCTTTTTCCGTAAATACTCCAAAAGCCGTCTGGAGTGGGTAAAAGGTTAAAATCCGCCGGAACTTAGTAGGAAGAGATTCCTATGTATAGTTTTTGGTATAGTCAACGTTGAAGGATACAGTGTTCCAAAATATTGTGCACCTAATCTTTGTTTCCTTGAAACCTGATCTGCAACCAAAAAACCTTCTGTCAGTAAAATGTCTGACGGAGACGAAGAAAGAGATGCTAGAGTGTCTCAACTGTTGTTGGAAGACACAACTCTCCAACAGAATGACCCGAATGCTATACTCATTCCGGTCAACATAAGAAGAACTATAACTCTTAAACTTATAGAAAATGGACTAACACCAAGAGGTGGAATAGTCGTATTTGTAATTGAGGCTCATGAATATCGGCAGACAGAGGTATTCTATTCATGGATAAACTTTCCAGCAGCAAACGCTGTCACACACGACTTCCACTATTACAAAATAGAGGAACCTCCGGATGAATACACCCCTTTCGAGGAGGTGGAAATCCCACTAAAATACCAAGAGCACCTGCTCTGGTTTAAAGGCGCCCTAAAACATAATAATCACATCACCAGGCTCGGTCCACTATGTAGACCAGGAGCAACGTGGCCGGTTCTAGCCAGCTCCACACAACATCCAGACATCGAAAAAATGTCAGTACCAGAACTTTTAGCACAGCTAAAACAACTGATTAAAATACATAGACAATTAGTCCAATATGTAATGCGGACTTCAACAGTCCAACCAGCTATTAACATTCCACAGCTGACCCCTCATCAGGGGAACACAAACAAAATTACACCACAGAACATACAATCCTGTCTTGGTAAAGTACCCGCAAAACGGGAACAAATTCCATTCTGGTTAGCACAAAAAATCACTCAAATAGAGGCAGTATTTCCGGATACTATTCCTACTGAGAAACACAGAATTCTAACTATCTGTCTTCCAATGGGGATCACACCACATGTGGAGGACTGTGACACTTGGGGCACAGTCTTTGCTTCCATCTACACAAAAACACCTGGTGTTCCGTCTACGGCGGTAATACCAGATGTACTAAGACAGATTCAAAATGAATGGTAGTGAGACAAAATATCGAACTTAAAATATCGATATACAATAATATCGATGTTTTAATTTCGATAGTAAAGAAAATCGATGTCCAAAATATCGACAGACAGAATATCGTTTTTTAAGGTATGTATGTTACTAATATCGAATTTAATAATATCGAAATTTTGTTTAGTGTTATGTATTTTAATGTGTTGTTTATATGTTTGTTAAACATGTTTTGTAATGTATGTTTGAAAATTTGTAAATTTGTTTACATTTTGCGTTTTAGTATCAGAGCGGGTTGTGGGTTTATAGGGGAATAGGGTGGGAAGTAATTTAATAATTATTAATTAATTAATATAAGTTTGTAAATATTTTTAATTAATACTTAATTGGTAATTAATTAATATTAATTAGTTAATTAATTAATATAATGTTGTACATATTTTTAATTAATAATTAATTGGTAATTAATTAATATTAATTAGTTAATTACATTAATTTGAGTAATTTTTTTATATATATAATTTTTTGTTATTGTTAATTAATTAATTGGGAAACAATAATATTAATTAGTAAATTAAATTATTTACAGCTAATGTGCTTATATATTTACTTTATTGTTATTGTTAATTAATAATTAATTGATAAATAATATTAATTATGTAATTAAATTATTTAGAGTTCATGTGCTAATATATTTAATGTGTTGTTATTGTTAATTAATAATTAATTGGTAATTAAATAATATTAATTATGTAATTAAATTATTTAGAGTTAATGTGCTAATATATTTAATTTTTTGTTATTGTTAAATAATAATTAATTGGTAATTAATATTTATTAAGTGAATAAATGATATGATTTATTTCTGTGTAGTGGGTTGTGTGTTTATAGGGGGATAGGGTGTGATATAATTAAATGTAATTAATTAAAGAGATTGTAATTTTCTTTGGTATTTATTGTTAATTAATTAGTAATTAATATGTGTTATTTAGTTCATTTATAATGACATCAATTTAGTAATATTAATTGTTATTAATTGATTAATTGAAATTTAAATTAATTGTCTTTTTTATATGTGTAGTGTGTTGTGTGTTAAAGTGGGGGTAGTGTGGGAATTAATTTTTACCCCCATTGCTATCCAACGCTTTCCCTACTGTTGCACCCTCTGGAGTGTGAATAGTACATTTTTACCCCTACGCTATCCACCGGGGAAACAACGCAACTTTTCCAACACATACCATTACAACGTAAGTATAGGTAAGTATATAATAATATTTTACATTTTATATGTTTTAGTTTTTTTAAGGGGTATTTTTAGGGTTCAGGGTCAGTTTACAGTTTTTGGGTAAAAGGGTATTTTTAGTGTTCAGGGTCAGTTTTCAGTTTTTGGGTAAAGGGGTATTTTTAGGGTTCAGGGTCAGTTTTCAGTTTTTGGGTAAAGGGGTATTTTTAGGGTTCAGGGTCAGTTTTGGGTTTTTGGGTAAAGGGGTATTTTTTGGGTTCAGGGTCAGTTTTCAGTTTTTGGGTAAAGGGGTATTTTTAGTGTTCAGGGTCAGTTTCAGTTTTTGGGTAAAGGGTTTTTTTTAGGGTTCAGGGTCAGTTTTCAGTTTTTGGATAAAGGGGTATTTTTTGGGTTCAGGGTCAGTTTTCAGTTTTTGGGTAAAGGGGTATTTTTAGGGTTCAGGGTCAGTTTTGGGTTTTTGGGTAAAGGGGTATTTTTGGGTTCAGGGTTAGTTTTCAGTTTTTGGGTAAAGGGGTATTTTTTGGGTTCAGGGTCAGTTTTTAGTTCTTGGATAAAGGGGTATTTTTAGGGTTCAGGGTCAGTTTTCAGTTTTTGGGTAAAGGGGTATTTTTAGGGTTCAGGGTCAGTTTTTGGGTAAAGGGGTATTTTTAGGGTTCAGGGTCAGTTTTCAGTTCTTGGATAAAGGGGTATTTTTAGTGTTCAGGGTCAGTTTTCAGTTTTTGGGTAAAGGGGTATTTTTAGGGTTCAGGGTCAGTTTTGGGTTTTTGGGTAAAGGGGTATTTTTTGAGTTCAGGGTCAGTTTTCAGTTTTTGGGTAAAGGGGTATTTTTAGTGTTCAGGGTCAGTTTTGGGTTTTTGGGTAAAGGGGTATTTTTTGGGTTCAGGGTTAGTTTGCAGTTTTTGGGTAAAGGGGTATTTTTAGGGTTCAGGGTCAGTTTGGGGTTTTTGGGTAAAGGGGTATTTTTTGGGTTCAGGGTCAGTTTTCAGTTTTTGGGTAAAGGGGTATTTTTAGGGTTCAGGGTCAGTTTTTAGTTCTTGGATAAAGGGGTATTTTTTGGGTTGAGGGTCAGTTTTCAGTTTTTGGGTAAAGGGGTATTTTTAGGGTTCAGGGTCAGTTGTGGGTTTTTGGGGTACAGGCGTACAGGGTAAAAATAAAATAAATTTATATTTAAATTAAATCAATTAAATGAAATTAAAAAAAATAAAATTACATTAAATTATTAAATTTTTATTTTATTTTAAATGTATATGTATTAGTTTTATTTTTTAATTATGTTTTAATGTTTTTATTTAATATTTGTAAAATTATATGTATTTTAAAATTATTTTTACATTATTATTTATACATTTAAAAAAACGATATTTTTAATTTCGATATTTTTGTACTACGATATTAATTTTTCGATATTTTTGTACTTACCTTTATGAAGATATGACTCCGATATTTTTGATTTCGATATCTTTGTGTCGATATTTTTGTATGTAGATATTCTGTCTGTCGATATTATGTCATAGATCCAAAATGAATACGGTCCAGAACCTGCTTTAACTCTGGGTATGAAATTACTGAAAGACTTCAAGCAGGTCTCGGCTATATTATTAGCCAACATAAAAGGAGAAGCAGCATCTGTGGCGATCCGCCAGAAATTGAAAGAAACAGATATAGCAGGCCAACCAATTGAACTTGCCACAATCCTATGAAGAACTAGGAAGAGATAGTTTGGGTGGGAAACCAGTAAAACCCCAACTAATTGAAAATCCAGAAAAAATATTTATTAAAAATAATTTAAACACTCCAAAAAAGAGCTGGGATGGAAATAAACAATCCACTCCCAAAGAAAAAAGATTCCAGTCCAGAGGAAGGTCTCCTCGGCGGAGAGAAAGATCTCCGAACCAGGGACACAAGTCTCCCCAGAGGGAGCCCTCTGAGAAACGATACAACCTTAGAAATAGGGATAATCTGAAAAAACCTGATAGATATCAAGATATTGATACACGTCCCTCTCGATCTTTTCAGACTTCCTCGCAGAAATCGGAAAGAAGAGGACGGTCAGAACACAGGGAAGAGCACGTCAAGTCCAAAGACAAGGAACCTGATCATCAAAGTAAAAAATTACAATTTCCAAAAAAGAAGGTAGCCAGTATTAAAATAATCAAACATGCCGAGGATACTGAGGACACAACTGAAAAACGGAGAGTGGGCCCAGACAATGCTAGACAGCGCAGCAGAAGTGACCATAGCTCGCAAGATCCTGATGAATCATCTGGAGACAGTGGACACGAATGAATACATTCAGGTGGAAACTGCGGATACCAGAGTTAGCAAACCTCATAAAATATACGAGATAACATTACGTATAGAGGGAGATAAGACTAGGAAAGTAAGGGGTCTATTTTGGGATAACCTTTCCAAAGGCTATGACATCCTTTTAGCTGAGAAAGACTGGCCATCAGAGTTTGTCAGGGAGTGCCCTCATGGGGAAAAAATGATTATGCCTGCCTTCTCAAATCATATTCCAATTCATAGAAAATATACATATGCAAGAAAATGGGCAGTAGCCCAAACTCCTCCATTATACAAAAATCATGTTGGATGGGATGAGGACTCTCCTCCTCACAAAATCCAGTTAAAATGTCAACCAACTGCACAAAGGCAGTACCCAATTAAGCAAGAAGCTAAAAAGAAAGTCAGGGAGATCTTAGATCAACTTGAATACCAAGGGGTGATTGAAACATGCACCTCTCAAATGAACAATCCTTTGTTTCCTGTCTCCAAGCCAGATGATTCATATCGTCTAGTTTTGGACTACAGACACATTAATTCATGTTGCAAAACATTTGCAGTACAAAACTCACACAGTGCAGCACTAATGAATAACATCGTGCGCAAAAAATACAAAACAACATTAGACATCTCTAATGGATTCTTTTGTCAAAACATAGCACCTGAAAGCAGGTATTTGACCGCTTTCTCAATAATGGGGTCACAGAAAATTTCTGTCGACTCCCACAGGGATTCAAGAATAGCCCAGGACTATTCTCAGCAAGAGTAACAGAGTTACTACAAATATATGATGATGAGACATCTATCTCACAGATGATGACTTGGACACTCACTTGAAAAGAGTGAACACCATAATACTTGGGTTCGCAGCAGAGTGTTACAAATTCAACTTTAAAAAGTCACGAATTGCCCATCTAACTGTCCTGTTTTTAGGATATGAATTATCAAGTGAAGGAAAAAGCCTAGCGGACACTTTCTTAGAGAAATGCGCTGTCCTCCAAGCACCAAAAACGCTGAAGAACTTACAATCAATACTAGGTTTTCTGAATTTCGGAAGAACTTACATTCTAAATTATGCAGAGAGGGTTAAACCTCTCTATGAATTAATAAAACCTGATTTTAAACAAATCAATTGGACTCAAAAACACACAGAAATTTTGAGATCAACGCAAACAGACATGTTAGCTAACACAAAATTGCAAACTCGCGATAACACACGCAACCTTGTAATCCGAGTCATCCCAGGAAGATGCGTATTCACGTACCTGACCTCTAATGAGGGAGAAAAGGTACCAATTGCTTACAAATCACATTTGTACACACAAGCTGAAAAAACATTCAGTATTACAGAAAACATGGTAAATGCGGTTCAAACTGCTGTAGCAAAAGAAAGAGACCAAGCTCAAGGTAAAAGGATAACTGTTTTAACAGCAGAATCAGCCTTTGAGGCACTAACAAGCCCAAGCAATGTAACTACCGTGGCATTAGATCCAAAATGGATACAATGGGAAAATTCTCTTGCTACAGAAAAAAAGAAATACTATTTTGACCCGAACATGAAAAAACTGAAAGTTCTAACGTATGAAAAAGAATTTCCTCTGCCAATCGAAATTCTGCCCCTACAACAGTACGCCTGTGTAATATATACAAACGGATATGCAGAACCCTCAGCTTGGGGAAAACAAGCTTACAATGCTACGTGCGATGTTGTTAAATGCCGGTGGCACAAAGGTAAATTGAGACCACTGGTAACTATGTCTCAATCTGTAAAAGACAATTCATGTCAACAAACTGAATTAATAGCTTTATAAATGGCGCTCGATATTGCCGATCGCGAATTCCCGACACTAATAGTGTGCGATTCGCATTCCTGCGTCAAGTCTTACAATAATGACTTGCAGAACTGGGTTCAAAACGGTTACAAAGATGATACAGGTGCCACAATCAAGCAAAAAACGCTTTGGGAACAAATAGTTCTTTTACGAAAAGAACTACAAAAGACTCACGTGATACATACACTGAGTCATCAGCGTGATGGCGTTCACGCTGCAGGGAATTCATTGGCTAACACAGCCAAGGCGGAAGCAACTCAACCGGCTTCCGTAGCCACAAAAAAGCGTTCAGAAAAATACATAGACGGGGAAACCATGCTGGCGGTAAAAACGTCTTCAAAAAGCGACTGCGCAGCACTACCCGTGAACTATCCACTCAATTATACATACATAATAGATGCAAACTCCGTTCCTTTTGCTCGAATCCCTGGAGTGGGGGACAGAGTAATTCCAAACACGAACAGGAGAGTCTTGTTAATAGCAGACGCACACATGGGTGAAGGTCTAGGGCACCGAGAGATCAAGGAATCTCTGAAGGAATTACAATCAGAATACTGGTGGCCGGGGATGAGCCTGCAACATTACAAATTTGTAATGAGCTGTCAAAACTGCAACAGAGATCGCAGTGGCGAACCGGCCGGAGTAGTGCCAGGACCCCAATTAGAGAGCATAAGGCGATCTATACGCATAATCAAACAGGAAAAATGTGTCCCATTGTATATTATTTAAGACTAAATTCACTTAAAATGTGGCCCCAGCGCTCGGCTGACGCCAGAACTGTTATAAAAGATTTGCGAGTCTTTATCGGCACATACGCAATTGGCATGCTACATTCTGACCAGGGTCCTGCTTTTAGCTCTCGAGCTTATAAGGAGGCCATGACCAGCATGGGCATTGCATTGCGGTACTCTTGTCCCTTCCATCCTGAGGGAAATGGAATTGTGGAAAGAAAAAACCAAGACATAAAGCAATCTATAATGGCGAGGCTATTAGGTTCGGGTGATGGTGGGTCCAACATTTAACAAGTGTCCAACGTAGTCTTAATAATCTGCCAAGAAATTCTCTGAAAGGTTTCAGCCCGTACAAACTATTGTTTGGGACTAGAATGCATATTCAGGACTTAGATAGCCAGACTTCAGTGGTAGAAGAAAAATGGCTTGGCTATTTTACAGGACTTAAATGAAACAAGAAAAGACCTGAGCAACATAAAGCTAAAACAGCAGCCAACAGCCACTGAAGATAAACCACCTGTCCCAGCAAGGCCTGTCTGGATTTAAAAAATTGGGGATCTGGTCAGAGAGAAGATCGCGGTGAAGAAGGAATTTGGGCCTTCTTACAGAAAAGCAGTACCTGTCTTAGCTGTCAGCGGAACAAGATCAGTTGTACTACTGCCCCTTGCTGGTAAAAAGGAGAACCGAGTTGTATCAATCGACATGGTAAAACCACAATCATGTGGCCAATATTAAGTAGTAGGCCCAGTGGACTCCCAAGATGTAGCAGAGTACCAAAACTTGCTACAATACAAGAGGTTCGAACTGAGAGAGTAATCACATTTGATAAACCTACAGTAAATAAAAAAGGACTATGCAACAATGCCATGGAACTTGTGCCTCTTGAAACCCAAATTGCAACAGTTCAAGAAACACCAGTCTACAACGATGTAGCCTCAGACTATGCTAATGAAACAAAGAAAATTCCAAAAGCAAATGAAAATCTAGAAGCGATTCCAACAATTGACAGAACTGCATCAGGCTACTTCATCAATTTCAATGACTTTTCTGAGGATCCAAGCGAGCCTGAAGAACAGACAACAATAAAAACTTTTAAAGACAAAGTAACTGAACTCTTTCATCAACTCAAAGAAACCTATTTGATTTCTCCATGGATTGAATTTTGGATTGTGTTAGGTGTACTTTTCCTCCTGCTTTGGCTCATCATGGTTCTTTGTTTGGGAAATTTTATTGAAGGAAAATACAGTACAATGGACACAGCAAGTCAGAACATCAACTTGGTCCTAAAGCCTCACAAGTCATCTCACATCGAGAAAAGAGAACTATCTTCAGTGAATGTCACAGCCTATCTAATACACGGCGGGGTAGCTTGGGACAAAACAGATTATGAAATCTATGGCCCGGTTGAGCTCTTGAAATATCCACACCAGTTTAAGGTTTCATTAAGTGACTTTGTAAAACCGAGTACATTCTCTGATGATTGGGACTTTGAAAGTATTAATGATATGATGTCAGATTTAGTTATGTCAGCAAAATTTACAGAACATAATTATTTACAGGGTTCATCAAATTATAAAGAAATGTACTTCTACAACCACTTTGCACATCATTACTTGCATAAATCTGCTCAACCTAGAAATGTTTTTAATTATAATCAATGGGAACATTGTGCAACTCCACCAAAGGGCAGTTCGAAAACATTTTATGAGAAATTCCCATACTTCTCAGGGTTTAACACAATTGATGCAGAAACATTTTATTTCAAACTGTTAAATAAGACAGGGATGAAAACAATGTTGACAAACACTAAATTGATGTATTCGGAAACATTTTTTGAAAAATTAACTGCATTTGGTTTCGATTTTTGGAAAAATAGCATTGAAACAAAAACCATCTGGGGTACAAAAGAATGGCAGGTCCAAGGTTTAGAAGCATTATTTAGAGCCTGCATGATCCCAGAACAAATTATATTCTTGAATGACACAATTCAACAGACAACCTGTCTTGGCCTAGCCAAAATTAAAGACTTAAATAAACCGTCTATTTCAAAGCCAACACCTGACAGTAATAGCACTACAGATGTTGAGATAGACGTATCCCATATTTTTAACCAAAACAGAACACATCCTGATTGGAAAAAATGGTTGATCTGGCCCACAGACACAAATAACTGTCAAGATAGATTCCTGAACAAAATACAGGGGTTAAAAATGAACAGGCCAGACCCTAGATACTCCCAGAGACAACATCCAGGGATAGTTACAACATACAGTGTAGGAAAACTCTGCCTCGAATGGTTACAGACATCCACACTGGCAGAAATTAAGCAACACTTGACTTTACTTAAAGACGGTGCTGACTTGCGTGATTTCATAATGGGACCACGCAAACAGCGTTAAAAACGTTTCATAGCGGCCGGTATATACGCTACTTACAACGAGGCTTGGAAAGTGATGCAAATTAAAACAGCAGAAAAAATACGAGAAATTGATCGTATTAATTTGGAAAAATCATTTTCTGTTGTGGACAATGGGTTAATGACTCTGTCCTCCAGAATATATTCACTGGACAGTATTGTATCCTCTGCTATTGATATCATAGAACAAGACTTACTAATGTTACAACACGGTCAGTCCCAATTACGTTCTATTGTACAGCTTGGCTGGACGTTGCAAAATCTACGTTCAGGCTACGTGCCCTGGCGTTTAATCAACACAACGTCATTATTCTCTATCTTTAACCTTACTGGTACTCAAATCAGTTTGTCACAGAAAGGAGCAGAATATACGATTCTGAGCATTGAAAAACTTGAGAGATTACCATTGACAATGTCAAAAAGACCGGTCATTGAATGGATAATACATGGAATAATAACAATTCCGATAACAACTTTCCAATTTAAATACTGTCAAGAGTATATACCAGCGGGCCAGTATGAAAGATTGGGTAAAGGGTACATTAAGTCATCATGGAAATTACCTTACACACACACATGTTATAGTGAAAAGAAACAGAATGTATTTCTTAGTGGGAAAAATTGTAAACAATCACTAAGCGGTATACTTCTTTGTCAAGGTATTGACCTGCATGGGGCCTGTGAGGGGACTTCAAATAACCTTTCATGTCACCAGCATGGCACACCTGCAACACGAATAGAGCCATTCTTTAGACGGCTTTCTAACGGGAGCTATATTCTAATAGTGGACCACAGCTGTTGTGGCATGGTGCCAGGAAAAGCTTATCTTGTGAGCGTTAGTTCCATGGTCACTTGCTGTATGCAAGTATTGTATCCAAACAGCACTCCAGACATGGAGGCGAAAATTTGGCCTTTTTTGAATATCTCTTCTATTCGAATTGATACTTTAAGCAGAAGGAAGTCTGTTCTTTTACAGACAACTGTGCCCTTAACGTCATCAAAAGAAACGTATGATCTGCAAGTTGCAAGGACAACGGCGGAGATACATACCCTTTTATCATCAAATTGCCCAGTGCATTTCGCAGAAATGCTAAGCCAAATTCTAAATATGTCTGATACTAGTGGTATCCCACATATATTTAAGACAATTTTTTGGGACTGTTAACACCCTTTGAAACAGTTCTGGGCATTTTTCCTAATTTTGTCCATTCTGTCTTTGGCGGCCTACCACTTCTGTTGGGACTCATAGCAGGCATTTTATTTTTGATACTTCTGCTTCGATATGGCAAGCCAAGTCGCAGACAAGACTCCAGCAACGATGGAAGAAACAATCCTAGCAATACACTATCGGGACCGCATAACTAAAGTCCTTGGATTAGCCCGGCTAAGAGATCTTAATATGACCTGGTTTCTTTCATTCAGACCCATCTGGCAGAACTGCATCTTACCTGTGCTTCGATGTATGCTATGCGGAGAAGAATGCGTGTTAGCCGTCTGTCTTACACTACCATCAGCAGTACCAAAGGATATAGATACTTTGCTAAGTCCTGTAACGGCTCATGCATCGTGTTGTCCCCAGCGGTTACCCATCCTGATGACGGCTTTTGTTGAGACTTCGCCACTACGATTAGGTGGTAGTGAAGCACGAGATGAGAGCAACATCACCCAGGTACGACCTTCTGTGAGCATTGATGATCCTGACATCGATGATAGCAATCATGCTCGAGACTGCTCAGTTGCGGCATTTTCGAACTTGATCGAACTTTCACCTGAAGCCGTAGACAACTTTTTTGCGAGTCTGTCTGAAATGATGTTCTCCCCTGAACAAAAAGAATAACTTTTAAGCAAACGAGCACACAGCGTTCCCTGAACTCTGAATTTGGCCTTCAGCTTTAATAAACAAAAGCTACTGAAAATATTTGGAACTATTTTTCTCCCACTGAAAGCAAAATTATTTTTTTCTCTTCGATTCCAAAATATTTACCTTTTTCCTGGCACTTGTACTCTGCTTAAAGTAGAACTATTCTTAAAGAACAGAGCTTCTATTTTTAGGAACTCTAGAGACAATATATTACCTCAGCCTCTAGCACATTTACAACAACTGTAGTTATATGTGATAGAATGGTCTTGACCTTCTTTTCTGTATTAAGAGCCATTTCATGTGTAAATTTCGCAAATCGTTCAGCTAATAATATATATGCATCGTTTTCAACTGAATGATTACACTGCCTGAAAAGCGTACAGTACCAATATCATTTTCATGTATTTCGCATACACCATTTCAAATGCAAAAAGTGTATTTTGGGGTGGGTTGGAATACACATGCACCTATACATGTTTACTATTGCTTAGTTTTAGTAATAAAGGACATTAGATCGTGGAGTGGGTATTGTGTTTTTATCCAGGAGCCTAAATCGATATTACTATTTTATGCCCTTGTTCGGTTATAATCAATAATATCCCTATAATGGCATAGAAATCATATCCATATTCAGTCGTAGCACATGCTGTCACATTAAGCAAGGCTACTTCCCCGGCCCCCTAGAAAGCACAACGAGTTCTCTAAACAAATCCAAACCTCCAGCAACCTGGGAAATCCACCTTGCTTTTGTTTTGATTCCATCCGAGAACTCCTGTAAAGCACTGTAAGAACGGCCAGTTGTTAGTGACATCTTTATTGACGTCTTATGTCCAACCTTACGTCAAACCCGGCACCTTTCAGGTATAAATATACCAACGTTGCCTTAAGCAAACACACGGTGGTGATTTTGGAGCAGAGCAGCTAACTACTTGCCCTAGAGCCCAGCTGATGCGAGAGCCCACGGACGCTGCCCCTCCTCTTTTGACGCACTGAGAGAGACGCTGTCTTTTCTCCTGCCGAGAAATCCAGCTCCGGTGTTTCCAGATACCTTCGTGGGTTACTGGGATACGAGTCCTGAGAGAGAGATACCAGACCTCCTGCTTTCTAATACCCAGGTACGGAGCTGACTAAAACCTTGGAGAGAATTCTTGAGTCAGATTCTTGGCAAAACAAACTTAACTTAAACTGCTACTTACTTACTCCTTCCCACTTATTAGGCTTAGGTCAGGTACACCGGGGTAGGAGTATTTAGAAGCACCAGTTGAGTACGTTAGTCAATGTATATAAGTATGTATATATTTTATCTATTTTAAAGTATCTTATGGCTAAGAAACCATATCAATGCTTTTACAGTATTATTTCTTAATCCTCCTTTTACTGTACGCACTTTACTTTACTATGAGTATTGCAATTGTGGCAATTCATTTCTCTTGTATGAGAAAGAAGACTGCTCAATAAATAACAACCTTTTATTGAAAACGCCCGTCTTTCTTTTCTCTGCACTCTGGTGAAACTAAGTATGCAGATTTGACTGAGCGAAATAGCTGTCTATTGTTTTCACACGACTCTAGAGATACACTCTTATTCTGAGAGAGCAAAGTTGTCATGTTATATGGCTGTCAGAAGCTAATCCCTTCTTGTCTATCCAGGGAGGTTAAACTCCTCCTCGTTTATTCGAGAAAGTTTCTAGTGACCTCTGAGCTAGCTGGCAAAAAACGTAAGTCTAATATAGTCAGTAGAGACCTAGTTGAACTCAGTCCTACGTCTACACTGCTGAATATATTATACCAATGCGCTGCGCCTACTGGGACTATAGGAACTACACTACACACCCTCCAGCACAGAATAAGCACCTACCAACAAATACTCCAATAAAACGTTCAAAAATACCTTGTACGAATTCTGCTGGAAAACCAGTGGCCCCAAACCTTACCATTCAGTAAGCTACTAACTACCTCAACAATCTCTTCTTTCAAGAAGGGACGGGCTATTTTTTGCCTGTCTTCCTCTGAAAGTGTAGGGATATCTAGCCCCACCAAGAATGCCCCCAACACTCCCTTTTAATTAACTTGTTTGTGGCTGCAGATTCGCTTATCATGCTCAAGCAAAATTTCATTCAGCTTACCCTGTTCCTTACAACGCACCCAGAGACTGGGCACTCTAAAACTTAAATAGTGTTTCTGGCAAATTGTTTGTGAGCCTGCCATGCAAGAATCCTCTCAGCATAGTGACTCTCTTCATACATTTTCTGCATATTAGCCCTATTTGAGGCACAGCACTTAGCATTGTAAGAGTCACTCAACGCCTGTTTATCCTTCTCAAACTCCTTTCTATTTGCCTCTGAGGAATTTGTCATACACTTCTTGCACACGCTTCTCAAGGGCTAATTTTCGCTCTTTGGCATTCCTCTTATTTTCCACATCTTTAGATATCAACAGCCTCGTAAATAAGCTTTAGCGTGTACAGACAACATTTTATGAAGCCAACCCATGATTCCTTGCCAAAAAATCTTTCATCTCTTCCCTACATTGCCTAACCCATTCCTCGTCCTGAAAATACTGCCTATTTAAAGCCCACCTCCTAACTTGTGGGTTACGCCCTGACCCCAAAATTGTAACTCGAGAATTGCATGGACCGAATACCCATTGGGGAGTATCTGCAAACCTTTAAAGGTCAGGGTTGTTGAGATAAAAGATCCTGCAGTGGTTCTTTAGAAAGCATATGGATCTCTATAGGTGCTATGCCATCCCCTATATTAATGTTGTGAGAAGTGTGGCTCAATGGTTAGAGCGGCAGACCCTGATGCAGAGGTCTAGCCCGGGACCAGGGTTGAATTCCCCGCCTCGGCGGGTCTTGAGCTCAAAAAATTCCACGGACTGGATAATTCTCGCCTCGCTGCCTATTCCAATCATGGAGTCCCACTCTGCAACTCTGGGCAATAGCTTGCTTAATCTCCACAACGGCCCCCACAACGCTAAGGATGCCTGGCCTCCACCTTGGGGGTGCCCAGGAGTGGACACCTCACAGGGAAGCCAGGCTGGGTTCCACAGCGGTATTCGTACAAGCGCCTTGCGACCCTTGTGGGTGAGTAGTGCGCTATACAAGTATCAATTTACATTTACATTTACAATGTTGTTACACCCTTGGTGGAACTGAATTGGGATTCCAGGGATAGGATGGACCCAAGTACTGTCTCGAAATGGGGGGTAATGGGTTTTATCAAGGTGACTGATTTTATGGTGGGGGTTAGGTGTAAAGATTGGTCTGAAATTAAAGAATTTGTCGAGGGGAATTTTTGGCTGCTGGGCTCTTATAGTGTATTGGCTTCAAAGCTAAAGACTTTGGATATCAATGACATTTTTAGCAGCGAAAACTTGGTTATGAGCTTGATCTAGACCTCAGGCTTACAACGACAAGGTGAATGGAAAAAGCTGCTTGCATCACATAGAGGCCCAGATGCGGAGGGTTTATTAGATTGAATAAAATATGGGGTCAATTTATGGCAGAAATTTCTGGCTACAAGGGACAATGGGTTAGTAATTTTTTCTATAGCAATGAACTATGTTGAGTATCATTGTACAGTGTCTTAATTTAATGAGAAATGAAAAAATTTGCTATGAAATTGAATTTGAATTGAATGTAATTTGTTATGGACCGGTCCTCATGTGTTGACGTACTATACGTTTCTACTTTTGTATTTTTTTATTATTATGAAAAAAAAAGTTGGATCCATGCTGCACATTTCCTTTCATGAATTGAAGATAAGTAAACACAAATTCAATTGAATTTCAAATAGACTCTCCCACCGATACTCACTAAAGGTTTTTTTTTTTAAATGCAAAACAAACTGCGTTTTCCGCTTTGTGGTGAAAAAACACATATAACGTTAGTGTTTGATAATATTCTTCCTGTAGACCACACAAAATATGCTACTTTTTTAATATAAATAATGTTTCAAATTTTGATCAATTAGTAAAATCCACACTATTTCAATACATTCAAAATCACCAAAAAAGCACATCCCCTTTAAAGACTTACTCTTAATAGTTCATACACATTTGTGAAAATATTTAATATCAATAATAAACATATGTCCATGAAATGTAAGGATGTTTTTATATAGTGTATATATTTTATATAAGTGAAAATGAAATAAATATGAAACAATATTTACATAAAAAATGTTTTTTAGCATATTTGTTGTGGCATACAGTTAGGATATAATCAGGCAGTAAGAACAAAGCCTATAGCAATGTTTTCTTCACAATTAGAAATATTTAGGTAGTTTTGCTGTTGAAAAAAATCACAAACACAAGTCACTCACCCTTTTAACATTGCTGCTACAAGGGTCATGTCTTGCATATATGCTACTCACTAAGGGCCAGATGTAGGTAAATTTTATTTTACCACCTCTTAAATACCGCATCATACCGACTCGGTATTTCAGAGGTGGTAAAATAAAAGTACCGAGATGTAGGTAAATGCAGATGTGCAATTACCGAATCGGAAACAGTCGGTATTTTCCGATGCGGTAAATACCGACCAGTTAATGCCCATTCATTCCTATGGGCTTTGAAGCCCATAGGATTGATTGGGCATTTACCGGTCGGTATTTACCGCATCGGAAAATACCGACTGTCACAAGGGTGCAGGGGGTGTCACTTTGACACCCTCTGGCACCCCCAAAAGAGGCTCGGGTGCCATGTGGCAGGCATACCTGCCCTAAGGGCAGGTCTGCCTGTCATATGGCATAGGTGTGCATGCACACATGTGCATGCACACCAGAATCGGTATTTTACCATCAAATAGTATTTGATGGTAAAATACCGATTTTGTACTGCTTGTGGGACTCAGAAGAGTCCCACCTACATACCAATTTTCCGGAATCCCTAATGATACCGACTCGGTATTTTACATACTCGGTAAATTTACCTATCGGTAAATTTACCGAGTCTGTAAAATACAGGGCCCTACATGTCAAATTGCTTTTACCGGTCGGTAACGGCCGAATTCGGCCGTTACCACCCGGTAAACGCCTACCTACATCTGGCCCTAAGTCTTAACTTCACTATACTTTTCAGAGCTAAATGTTCAAGCAAGTAACCAGGCTCACAGCCTAAGAGCATATCCTTCCTATATCTAGTGGGCCCACCAGTGAAAGCACACTGGAGGTCATCAATAAAAACAGGGCCATTGCCACAGCAGAAGTGGAATTCTGCCCAAAAATCAATGCAAGCAACCAGGTTATTGACCATTCACCACTTGTTGGAAAGTCATAGCAATTACTGGGTGGAAGTTCTCCTTTCTTTTTCTCACTGGTGTGCTATTTGTGCATGTTCAGGCCTAGTCTAATAGTCTACCCCTCCTGTACTCATAGCACCATGGAGCCCATGCATCCCAAAACCAAGAGATCAGTTGAGGTGCTAGGCATATAGCCTCATTCCCCATCTTCCTTTTAGCCTATTGAAGCAACAGGTGGGCCCAACACAGGGAAGGATTCCAGAGCATCTCCTCTCCAGGTGAAAGGGACATGGTATGTATGTATGTATCGCATATTTGTATAGCGCAACTATCACCCAAAGGGTATCCTGATGCTTTGACTCTTAGCGGACCATACGCGATGTTACACTGCTGCAGTACTTACACTATCCTAGGAAAGAGAAACGTTTTTAATCCTTTTTTAAAGGAAGAAAGGTCCCTTAAGCTTCTCAAAGACAGAGGTAGGGAGTTCCACAATTTAGCTGCGGTAAATCTAAAAGAGCGTCCACCCATCCAGGTCCTCAAGATCTTAGGGACTACCACCAGGCAGGTTGACGAGGAGCGAAGAGATCTGGCAGGCGTATACCAAGAAAACAGCTCCTGCAGCGGAGACGGACCCTGCCCGTGAAGGGCCCTAAACACTAAACATAGTGATTTGAAATCAATGCGTTGGGAGATTGGCAACCAATGAAGGTCCATAAGCGCCAAGGAAGATGAATCAGAGCGCCGACGAGAAAGAGCCAGCTTAGCGGCCATGTTCTGTACTCGCTGCAATTTACCCACCAGGGTAGCTGGTGTATCCAGAAGTAGTGCGTTGCAGTAGTCGAGTCTGCTTAAGATGATACCACGCACTACCTCTGGTCGGGCATGGACTGGGAGCAGGGGAAGAATCTTCCGTAGTGTGCGGAGCAACATCATGCAGGTAGCCACTGTTTTATTCACAAACGTGTCTAACTGTAAGTTAGGTCCAAACATCACACCCAGGTTCCGAACAGAGTCTGCCGCCAAAACAGTGCCCTGGGAAGAAATGGGCCAGAAGTCCATCGGCAACGGCCGAGGGGTACGATCCAGCGTTTTAGAGCTGTTAAATTGCAGGGAGTTTTGACTCAACCAGTCCGCGGTGGCTGTCATACAGCGATGGAAGGTCTCCTGAGACACCGCATCCCTACCTTCAAAAGAGAAGATGATTTGCGTGTCATCAGCGTAGTTGATGACCGCAATACCAAAGGACTTAATCAGTCTGACCAGGGGATGGAGGTAAAGATTGAATAAGATAGGGCTAATGGCCGACCCTTGGGGTACGCCCTGCCCCACTTTTTTGATGTCAGATCTGTAGGGCGGCAAGGCTACCACCTGGTGTCTATTACCAAGATAGGAGACCAGCCAGTCCAGAGCCAGGCCAGACACCCCAATTTCCTCCAGTCTCCTGACCAGAATGGCATGGCTGACCGTGTCGAACGCGGACGACATATCAAGCAGTACTAAAAAGGCTGCCCGACTGAGGTCGACTCGCGAACGAAGATCGTCCAAAACGGTCACCAATGTGGACTAAGTACCGTGGGCTGGCCTGAAGCCAAACTGGTAAACGGGAATATGTAACCGTGGCACTCCTTGGGTGTGAAAGTATAAGGTAAAAATGGTATTCAAAGAGTAATACTTTTTTAGGTGCTCAGGGAAACACCTCCTGGTTCCAAACAGGTGTTGTCGTAAATAAGAAAAATGAAAAGTCTTACAACAGGTAAGAACTGCCCTGAGCTCTCTTGATGCACAGCTAGTGCGTGGCTATAGGTCAAATTAATGGTAATTCACTTAGTGTTCAGAGTTTCAAAAGTATTTATTCATCCATATAAGTATTTTTTGATTTGATGTGCAAATAGATACATATTTCTTCATATGATTGCACTCTTAATCCAAAATCCATAGCAATTCATGGTAAATGATCAATTTAAGATGACATGGAAACCCCAATGCATTTCGTGCTAGAATAGCACTTCTTCAGGGGGATATTTATCTAAAAAGAAAAAATAGAGCATATTGTAGGTGTCTGCTGAATAGGAACCACGTGACACACACACATTTTATCTGCGCTAAACATTTGGAGGAAAATACAAATGGAAGAGCACTAAAATAGTGCCCCAGAGCCAAATTATAACTAATGGAGAAAACTGCTCAATCGAGGTTTGAAAAGACTCAAAATAGTGTGGAAACAAAATACGAGCGTGCGTCAGAAAAAGTGAAACGTGAAAGTCAAAAAAGACTCAGAGTAACTATGTAGTAAATGCTTAAAAAATATCCATAGAAAACATGTGTAAAATAACCAATGGAATACAATGTCAGAGGAAAAGAAAGCTATAGGTACCCAAGAAAACCGCGATCAAATGTGAAAGCCACCCAGTTCAAACTGTCTATGCAATCTAAATAGAGTGAAGCCGTCTCGTAAGGAAGACAGGAGAACCGTCACCAGAGTCACCGGTTTTCCGCAGGGGGGCCAGCACATCCAGTGAGGTTAAGATTTGCTGGCTAAGGATCTCATAGCTCTCCTCCACACTGCCTCCTAAGGTGGAACCCTCTGCCAGCAGGGTTGGCAGGCGCGACTGCTTCAGGAGCCTGGACCATTGCCTACCAAGCTTAGTAGTAACTCCTGTACTGCCACTCCTCAATGTATCGACAGGGAGTAGAAGAGAGAAGTGGACGAGAGCATGATCCGTCCAGCCTTGAGGGACAATGTTCCGAATAGTCACCTGGCTTGCCTCTGCAAAGATCAGGTCTAGGGGTTGACCCTTTGAATGAGTCTGGGAGAGCACCAGCTGCTGCAAATGAATATTACCACAGTCCTGGACCAGGTCTTTATAAGCTAAATCTGTGGGCCCGTCTGGTCACAATTTAAAGTTTCCCAGAACCAAAGTCCTGGCATGGGTGTTAGAAAGATCGTAAATAAGATCTATCAACTCAGGCACTGCAGACAGAGCACTGGCTGGGGGTCTATAGCACAGCAATCCGGAGTGCAGGACACCTCCCTGTCCTTTTAGGGAAAAACCCATTAATTCACAACCCGGGATTTCCTTAGTCTCAAGCTGGGAAATGTCCAAAGCTTCCCTAAAAATAAAGCCTACACCACCTCCTCTGGTCCCTACACGAGGATTGTGCCTGATTTTATAGTCTGGGGGGCAGGCAAGACCCGTTCCACCGCACAATCCGCTCTGGTCCATGTCTCTGTCATGAAGAGCACATCTAACTCATAAGACTCAATGAGTAGCGCAATTTCCACATGATGCTTGCTAAGGGATCTGACATTAAGCAAGCCACAGGACAGGGACTCCCGGCGCCTAACGATGGTATGAGGTTGGCGGCTTTGTGTAGAACAAGGGTCCATGTTTGTAAGCATGTCTCTAGAATAAAACTAACCAGTTAGGAGACAGGAAGGCAGCATTCCCGGCACCCGTTGCGACCTGCGCGCAACGGGCGCAAACAGGCTTAACTCTGGCGCACCTCCGGCGCGCTTCTGCTGCGTGCCAGCGCTGCGCACTTGAGCACCAAGCATCTTAAATGGCCGTAAGTGCGGGAGTCTGCGAGGGAACCACTAGGCCCACAACAAAGGTGGCGCCCCAGAATCGGCAAGACCTGATTTTCCCCCACCCAAGATGGCGGCCTTGAATCGCAGCGATGCGGGTAGCTTCCAATTCACAAGTTTGGTCAGTGAACCTTGAAGGATGTGTCACAGTCTACTCACTGAGACACAGCACCTCGGCCTCAGGTTATTCTCCACAATTGAAGCAGCGGTTTCAAACCACAAAGGCGCCAAAAAGCAAAATATTGGTGGCAGATGGAATGCCTGGGTTGAAACCTTTGAAGATTTCATTGATGCACTGAAAGAAGCAAATGACAAAAAGATAATTAAATATCTATAGAAATTAACAGGTGAAGGAGTACAAGAAGTGATAAAGAAAATACCACAAGGTGATGAAGTGACATACCGTCAAATCAAAGAGGCAGTAAACACCATGTTCAATCCAAGAAGAATGTCGACTATGAATGATACATTTTCAGTCAGGTAAGGCAGAAAGCTGGTGAAATTATGAATGAGGTTGTAGAAAGACTTGATTTACTCATCAAGCATTGCAAGTTAAATGAGTTCAATGATGAAGATGCCAGTCATCTCAGAGTAGTAGATGGTTGTCTCTCCCATTCCTTCAGACAATGAATGCTGAAAGAGACACTCAGCTTGAAGCAAGTACTCATGGCTGCCAGAGCGGAAGAAAGAGCTGACAGACACGCTGCTAACGTTGAGGCCGGAATGGTCCAAAATGAATTAGACCAGAGTGTGAAAATTAAGTCCAAATGTAAGGTAGAAGGCCATAAAGTAACGTCTCCAAAATAAAAGAATTTGTGCTTTTGATGTGGATTTTCCTTTTCCACATGAAGATAAATGACCCGCCATTGGACAGATATGCAAAGGATGCAGGAAAGAGAACCATTCTGTAATGGTTTGCAAAGTGAGGGAAAGATCAAGTGTGTCACATCAAGAAAACTAAATGGGGGACAGATCAATTGCCTCATTTCGAGAAAATAACTTGGATGCCAGAACGTTCCTGAGAAGTTCCAACCACATCCACATGGGCAAGCTGCAACATTGGCATTGGCAAGTAGAAACTGAACAATGTGAATTGTCATCAAATTCCTCCACTAATAGTTTGTCAATGTGAAGCGACAGTGAAGAAGATGGGTGTGCAAGGTCAATGTTGACTGCTGGACAACGTGCACATGTAGGATTAGCTTCTCACAAGGAAGAAAGCCAGTTGAAGTTAGGTCAAAGAGTGAAAGTGAAAAATTCATTTGGACACTGTCCCAAGAACACACTGAAAGTGAATAGATGCTCCATACTTTTATCATAGCTAGTGGTGCGTTAATAAACATTATGCCAGTGGAAAAGTACAATTAATTGTCTCTAGTGCCCCTTTGAACCCCATTGAAACCAAAGTATATACCGGTTGCTTTGCTGCTACTGCAAAGTCACGTTTCAGTCATAGCAACTGTGACGCATAAAAAGATGAGTGTACACACACCAATTCATGTCTTGCCAGGCACTTCATCAAGTGCATGTGTACTCAGTTTCAGTAGTGATGCTGGCATGGGGCTGATTTTGGTAAACTACAATGTCAATGCCTATCATGACATACTTAATCTGTTTCCATCCTTGTTTCATGGACCAGGAATACTTAAGACCATGAAAGTGCAACTTCACATAAATGAGGACATGCATCCTGTCGCTCAAAGACGTTAACAAACTGAATTTCATTTACAAGAGGCTGCTGAGAAAGAACTTGAGTCACTATTAAAGCACACTATCATTGAGCAATCCACTGGTCCGATGCCATGGGTATCTTCCATAGTATAGTGCCGAAAAAAGGATAGTGGAGGAGCCATGCACATCTGCACTAATATGTCCACTTCAGCTTCAGAAGGACCACGACCCACCACCACCCGCAACAGGTTCCCCGCAGGAGCTGGAACAAGATCACCACCGACCAGCTCACCACATCCCTGAGCCAGAACCCTCCCGCCAGCTCAACGGACCCCAACCAAGCAGCGAACAACCTCACATAGTGGATCGCCAACTGCGCTGACGACCTCGCACCACTGAATAACCATCCCAGCAGGCCCGGCAGCAGGAAAGCCTCTTGGTTCAACGATGATCTAAAGAACTCCAAGAAGAACTGCCGTACCCTCGAGAAAGCTTGGCGCAAAGACCCGACTACAGACAACATGACCGCCCTCAAGCACGCCACCCGCAAACACCACCAACTGATCCACACCACCAAGAAGACAGCATTCAAGGAACGACTAGACAACGCCCACAACAGCAAGGAACTCTTCAGCATCGTCAAAGAGCTCTCCAACCCCAGCGCCGGAAACAACGACATCACTCCCTTGCAAGACCTCTGCGACTCACTCGCCTCGTTCTTCCACAGCAAGATCGCCGGCATACACAACAGCTTCGGCGCACAGACCACGCACCCAACCACCGAACCGGCGCCCCCCACTACCACCATCCGCGCCTGGACCCCGGTCAGCACCGAAGACACCATCCGCACGATGAACACCATCCACTCCGGATCACCAACCGACCCATGCCCCCCCCCCACGTCTTCAACCAGACCGACTCCGTCATCGCACCCCAACTCCGGGACATCATCAACTGCTCCTTCAACACCGCCACCTTCCCGGAGAGCTGGAAGCATGCCGAACTCAGCGCCTTCCTGAAGAAACCATCAGCGGACCCCACCGACCTCAAGAACTACCGCCCCATCTCGCTCCTCCCTATTCCTGCTAAAGTCATCGAGAAGACCGTCAACAGACAGCTTGCCGCCTTCCTCGAGACAAACGGATCCCTCGACCACTCGCAGTCCGGTTTCCGATCCAACCACAGCACCGAGACCACCCTCATCGCAGCCACTGACGACATCCGAGCCCTGCTCGACAACGGGGAAACAGCGGCCCTGATCCTCCTGGACCTCTCCGCAGCATTCGATACTGTCTGCCACCGCACCCTAGTGCAGCGCCTCAGCAACATCGGAATCCAAGAGAAGGCACTGTAGTGGATCATCTCGTTCCTCACCGGAAGAACCCAGAGAGTCCGCCTCCCCCCGTTCAGATCCTAGGCCATCGAAGTCATCTGCAGCGTACCACAAGGATCATCACTCAGCCCCACCCTCTTCAACATCTACATGAGCCCCCTCGCGGCCATCGCACGCCAACACAACCTCAACATCATCTCCTACGCCGACGACACCCAGCTGATCCTCTCCCTCACCAACGACCCCGCCACCGCCAGAACCAACCTACATGAAGGGATGAAAGACGTAACCGAGTGAATGATGAACAGCCGCCTGAAACTGAATTCAGACAAGACGGAAGTCCTCATCCTTGGATCATCACCCTCTGCCTGGGACGACTCCTGGTGGCCCCCTGCCCTGGGCAGCACGCCCAAACCAACGGACCATGCACGCAACTTGGGCTTCATCTTGGACTCCTCCCTCTCGATGACCAGACAAGTCAACGCCGTCTCATCGTCATGCTTCAACATCCTACGCATGCTCCGAAAGATCTTCCGATGGATCCCCGCCGAAACCAGGAAGACGGTCACCCAGGCACTTGTCACCAGCCGACTGGACTACGGAAACCCCTTCTACACCGGAACCACAGCCAAACTACAGAAAAGACTCCAACGCATACAGAACGCCTCCGCACGACTCATCCTGGACATCCCCCGACACAGCCACATCTCCGGACACCTGATAGACCTGCACTGGCTCCCCGTCAGCAAGAGAATCACGTTCCGACTCCTCACCCACGCACACAAGGCCCTCCACGACCTGGGCCCCAGGTACCTCAACAACCGCCTGACCTTCTACACTCCCACCCGCCAGCTTCGATCGACCAGCCTCGCCCTCCCCGCCGTTCCACGCATCCGAAGAGCCACCACGGGAGGAAGATCCTTCTCCTACCTGGCAGCCAAGACTTGGAACTCCCTCCCCATCCACCTCCGCCTGACCCAAGACCACCTCTCCTTCAGGAAGCAACTGAAGACCTGGCTGTTCGAGCAGTAGCGGATCCCCCCTCCCCCAAGCGCCTTGAGACCCTCCGGGTGAGTAGCGCGCCATACAAATATCTGATTGATTGATTGATTGATATGTACCAAGGAAACAAGTGATTGAAGGAGAATGACATCCAGGTCCGCACATTGCTGACATGATTATGCAGATGAATGGAATTAAAGGTGTTTCAATCAATCAGGTGATTGTTAAGCACGACTACTCACTTGTAAGGGTCTCAAGGCACTAGGGGTGGGGGGGAGGGGTCGCAGGTTTCAGTCCATCAAGGAGGGGGTCTTTCGAAGACAGAACTGTGAATATATATGCCCGAAAGCCCCTCCCACTTGACCAACTCTGAGTGAAATATGGCTAAATATAGCTCCATTGGGTGTGTGTTGACATCCTCCTGCCAGAACGTACCAGTCTTAAATCGCTTCGGAATTCTTTGGTCATCTGGTCATCTTGACGTGCATCTGCAAAAAACACCTGTTGTTTACTTATTTTTGACTTATTCACTCCTGATTACACAAATTTATTTATAAAATTCATATGTTTGAGGACACTACTTCAGGCACTCATAAGTGATATTGTTTAGTATTGTTTTTATATATCCAAATAAAACCCCTTGCAGGCACCTATACTAGAAAAAATGTTTTGTTACCCAAGTCGTCAAGGGTATATCAGGTTGCCCAGCCAAAATAATAGTTACACTTTCTAAAAGTGCCATTTTCAAACACCTAATTTGTAAAACCACCTTCACAGTAAGATGTGTTATATTTTGAGTTCGGGGAACCCAAACTCCAAATCTTAATTTCTTCTCAATTGAAAGTTATACTTGTAAGATGTTACAAGGTACTCCCAATGATAACCTATGGGAGAGATGGTCCTTGCAATAGTGAAAAATGAATTTTGCAATATTTCACAATCAGGACAGGCAAAACACACCAGTACATGTCCTACCTTGCACAGTGCACCCTGCCCATGGACCTACCTTGGGCCTACCTTAGGGGTCCCTTGCATGTAATAAAAGGGAAGGTTAGGGCCTAGCAAGTGGGTGCACTTGCCAGGTCAACATGACAGTTTGAAACTGCACTGCAGACACCTCCGAGGCAGGCCTGCGGCATGTTTACTGGGCTACTCATGTGAGTGGCACTATCAGTGCTGCATGTCCAATGGTATCATTTAATTTACGGGCCCTGGTCACACACAGTCCACTGTACCAGGGACTTACCAGTAAATCAAATATACCAATTATAAATAAGCAAATCACCAAGGCAGTTTACATAGAGAGCATATGCACTTTAGCACTTATTAGCAGTGGTAAAGTGTCCAGAGTCCTAGAACCAGCAAAAACGGGCCAGAAAGTATAGGAGAAAGAAGCCAAAACGTTTGGTCCAACACAAAGTAGCAGCATTGTGGGGCTCACACTCTGAAAGGATGAAGAAACTCTCCTCTGGTGAGTGTCAAATAGCACTACAAGTTCATGTGAAAGCATCCAGTATTTTTTTCAATTCAAAGCATCTTTATTCGATTCACAGAATCATCAAAGCATCATTAAAATACTAAAAAACATTGTTAAAAGCAGGTA
The DNA here is from genome assembly GCF_964261635.1 of Lissotriton helveticus. Lineage (NCBI taxonomy): Eukaryota > Metazoa > Chordata > Amphibia > Caudata > Salamandridae > Lissotriton > Lissotriton helveticus. Next base: position 1,993,262,706 of record NC_136059.1, on the reverse strand, counting down.
ATTCTCTTATTATTTAAAGTACAATATATTAATCCTCTTATTATTTACTGTTAACACCAAAAAAGTAAAATGAAATTGTAATGGAACAATATGGAGCTTTAGTTAACTCCATCACGAAGAATTAATTCCCAAATTACAAATATATATAAAGGGCGGATTGCAAAGTGCAAATTCATTGAGGCTTCTTTGACAATGCATGGTACTGGAATGAAAAGTGCTTCCATGATATCGAAGGCAACATTACAACAGGGACTTTACAAAAAAATGTGTGTCCAAAAAATGCACATTTTAGGCATCCCAATAACTGATCACTAAAATCAAGAGTTAGCCCCAATAAAAATAATATATTAAAATGTGAGCCCTTTCTTCCTCCTCATAAAGTTAATAGCCAGTAAAAATCTGCTGACACCAAACACAATGAGCCTGGAGCTATCAGTTTTTAATATACGCAACATATCGATGTATTTTCTAACCCTCAAACTCCTGACCCAAAGGTTTTATGCATTTTCTTCTAGGATTTACATACGCAGGGCAGAAAAATAAGACATGTGTGATGTCCTCCTTGGTTCCTAAATGGCATAAGGTGCACTTACAATCTTTTTCCCCATCCTGTGGCATTCCGCATTTGGATGTAAAAGTTTTTATCTGGAGGAAGCCATATTTGAATTTCAGATATAATATCTTTGCCAGTTGGGGTTCAATTTCATCTAAAAACGGCTCCAAACAAGGGGTTGTTTTAAACATCAGGAATTGGGTTGTAAGAGTTCCGGATGTGCAATTTAAAGTGACTCTGTAACAAATAAAATTCCAATAAATAGTTTTAATTTCCCGCTTTGAGTCCGGAGTCAATATGCTCGGGTTATCCCAGAATCTGCTCAGGCCTAGATCAAACAACCATTTACGGATATGAGTCAGCCAAGGAAAAGTAACATGAATATCAAGTGTCAATAGTTCACTCAGTGTTTGTCTGTAGGTTTGTAATTCCTCGGTGGTCCAGATTCTGACCCAGTATGATAGAGTGATCCAGATCGCCTAATGTTCGAGCCGTTTTATACCCAGATCATACATTAAGGGAAACACAGGAGTATTTTGGGGTAGGGCGCTTAACCTTCTTAAGACCTTATTTTCCCTCACAAATAAAGGGGAGAGGGATTCCCCCCCCCCTCAACTCTGAACCATGCAAAGCAGCAGTTTGGGCCATAGACTTCTAAACTTCCAATGCTTGAGTACCAGGCTTTGTCATTGTTGCATGAAGTTTCTTTATAACTAGTGCTGAGTTTTGCGTTAAGATAGATTTTGATTTCTCTATCTGTGGGTTCCATGAGAGTTTTGAATCAATGGTTACCCCAGGATAAACAAAACTAGAAACCCATTCTAAAATCACTCCATTTAGGATTATGTTATTTTTAACATATTAATTGGGCCTTATGGACATATATTTAGTTTTAACTGGGTTTATTTCCAAGCCTTTTGACTTACAATATTCGTCAAGTGTGTTTAAAAGATTTTGCTGGCCCTTTGGGGTTTGCGAAAGCAATATTGTGTCGTCTGCAAATGTTAATGCACAGATATGAGTCCCTCCCAGTTTTGGGGAATCATGTTGGGATTTTTGGAGGAACTGGACCATATCATTAACATATAAAAGAACCAGGGTTGGCGCCAGGACGCAGCCCTGGCACACGCCTCTCTTAACTAGTATCTCGTCTGTGAGTTCTCACCCTTTACCCCAGCGGACGTTTGCTAAATTGCCCTCATGCAGCCTTATCAGCTGGACTAAAATCTCCTTAGGTACCCCCTGCTGCAGCAAATTTGTCCATAATAAATCTCTAGGGATTGAATCAAATACAGCCTTTAAATTGATAAAGGCAACATATAAATGGCCAGATCTCAACTTTGTATACTTATAGATTATATTTACAAGCCTAAACACTTGATCTATAGTACTGGTTTTCCTTCTAAAGCCTGCTTGGCATGGGGAAAGTACATCCTTGTCATTCATCTAGTCATTTAGCTTGTCTAAAATTTGCTTGGCATAAACCTTTTGCATTATGTCTAACAGACTAATAGGTCTGTAGTTAGCGGGATCATCCCTACTGCCCTTCTTATGTATCGGGACGATCTCCGCGCCCTTCCAGGATTCTGGAATGGGCTGCCCCCTGGCAATTGCATTGCATAGATTTATATATGGGGCCCACACCTCAGGTGCATGTTTTAAAAGGTCCCCTTATCGGGACCTGGGGCTTTGGATGACTTGATAGCAGCTATAGCGAGTGTGGTGTCTTCTATGCTGAAGTGTAATGGTACAATCTCATTTGAGGTCAAGAGCTCCTCAATACTACCTGAGGAATCTCTATCCATTATGATTGGGTGGGCATATAAATGAGCAAAATGTCTTTGCCATGTGCAAGGATCTAAATTATAATCTTGGACCGGATTGGTTACTTTACTACCATGGGCAATAATCTGCCTAAACAGGGACTGGTCACCGGCCCTTAAAGCTATTGCGAGGTCCTCCCAACTTGCATCTTCCCAATTTCTACGGGCTGTTTTCAACATTTTATTATATGCATTTCTTTCATGTCTAATCATGGTTATCTCTTTGGATTGTGGGGCCTTGATAAGTCATTGTTTAGCCACTGCACATTCTTTGTTACCCCCTTGACCATGGCTCGAATTTCGCCGTGGTGCGGGTGATTTATGGCGTGGGCGTGGTTCGGACTGCCCCGGCCATCCTCCGCACACGCCCACCGTGACGTCGGACGGTCGGCGGCCGTCCGACGCACGCAAGGGGTTAAACCATGGATTGGACAACTGCATCTTATTCCTATGATCTGTCTTCCCAGTCTGGGGATTAGTTAGGTAAAGTTTTATATTTTCTACCAGCTTCTGATGAATCTTTGTTATAGGTATGACATCACAACATGATTTTAAAAAACAGGTTTAAAGGTCACTAAAAATGTTATATATATGAGTGAGAGGTTCTACTTGTTCCAGTATAGATGGCCATTTTACTGCCCTCCTGTTGTTGCTCGCTATGGGCAGTATAACCTCTGTACCTGGTTCAGGTTGTATCAATGAGTGTAGCAGAAAACATTTTCCTGTGAGATCTAAACCCAGTGGGAAATGGTCACTTTCTCTTCTATTATCAACTTTAAAGTCCTGTACATAGACCCAATGGGCTACACTTATCATGATATAATCTATACGGGATGTAGAAGAACCCCTCAAAAAGGCATTTCAACATTCAAGATCTGAGGGGGGCCTGCCATTAGAAGTACTTAGGCATTTCTCCATGGTGAAAATAAATAGTTGTATTCCGGAGACAGAACACCCCAAGGTATTTTCTGTCCTAAGAAGTGGAATACACATTGCTAGATCTTCTTCCTCAAAAATAGTGTCTAATCCCGATACAGGTTCATAACAGCAGGTAAAGTGGCCCCCAACTGTAATGGGCCAATTTGATTTAGTAGAGTCAAGTACTTCTTGTAAGTGCTATATTAATGGTGATTCTTTCGAACGGTCCCTTGGCCTTATGTATATGTTAAAAAAGTACATCCAGGTCTTATTTGGAAACTTTAATTTTAAGCCCAGGATATCATTTGAATCAGTGGGTACAATTTCTATTGTTGCATTTATATGATTTTTTATCCAAATTAGAAGACCCCCTGATGATCTTCCCCATTTGAATATTGGGCCTCTATACTAAATGTTCGGTAACCTACTTTATATAGTGGCTCTCTCACCCAAGTCTCTTGAAAGAGACACAAAAATCAAAATTATCAATATAATCCTGCCAGTCAGGTTCTTGGAGTTTTTTTGAAAGCCCAGCTATGTTCCAAGAAACCATCTTCACACATTATGGTGTTAAGTATGTTGACTTATTGACAGAATGATCAAGAATAGTTATGCAATTAAGCCCTTCTGACTCAGGAGCATTAGTTACCTGGCTTCCATCATGGTTGTACCCTTCACAATATACATCCAAACCAAGTTGGTCATCCAAATCAATTACATCTTGATTCCTAGCCCTTGGACACAATATCCCCCCCCCACCCCCCACTGTGGGATACAATTTTACCTCCTGGTTCAGTCAATCTATGGCTTCAAGATTGTTTACCCCTTTGTAGCTTCCAGTATTACCTGAGTAGTGCTAGACTGGAAAACCTATTTAAAACCACTCTAGGATACAAAAAGGACTCTTACCCCATGCCGCCTCCTTTGTTTTAACAGTAATGTCATGCAAAACATTTTGCTTAATGGTAGCCTTATTCTTGAGGAGTCTAAGAAGTGAAAATTCTAATATGCTGAGGAGTGTGCTGCCAGAAGCAGCAAAGGATTTCTGCAGATGTTTTTGCTCTCCTGTAAGGACAACATTCAGCACATATCTGTGGAGCTGTAACAATCAGACCACTTTCCCCATTCCCATGAAATTAATTATCACAAGGTATCTTGGACAGCAGAACAGTGCACCTTAAGGACACCCTTAGTGCATGCTGAGATGCTTAGACCCTCCATTGGTCCCCCATGTCTGTAATCTCGAGGGAATTGTACTTCCATATCCTCTTTAAAAGGCCCCGTCCTTGGCAGCACTATAGTGTTTAAAGGGTGGTGTACACGCTCTGAGTTTGATGCTTATAGTCCTCACCTTCCAAATTAAGACTAGTGGACAACGGTGAATGGGGTTCTCTTCTGGTATTTATTTATTTTATTTATTTTGAGAGTTTTATACAGCGCGAACAAGATCTTTGCAGATATCAGAGCGCTTTACAAGTAAAAAATACAAAGTGAAAATACAAAGTAAAGAAGCGAATATACAAAGTAATATATGAGGTAGTTAGGTACAAGGTGCTAGTTACATAGGTAGGTCAAAGGACATGAGGTAGGTCAAAGGTGTGGTAGTGTAGGTACACTGAGTATAGACAAACAATTGTGTCAATAGCATAAAGTGCCATAGCAAGGAGCATATACTTGCTTAAGCATGTTTAGAGTATTTAGAGTTTAAAGGTGGGCCTAGTTGAGGTGGGTGTGTGCAGGATGTATAGTCCCACAGGTGCGACAGTAGAAGGGAAGTAAGGATGGTTGAGGTGGAGAGGGTAAAGTGTGCAAAGTCAACCAGGTGCGTCAACAATGTAAACAATATACATAATCAACCAGGTGCATCAAACATTATAACAAAATACAAAGAGTGAGCGTATACAATTACATAATTCGATAATACAGGGTACAATAGGCCATGGACGGGCAGGGCTTACAGAGCAGATTCATGAGTGATACGTAGTAATAGGTCATGTGTATTTTGCCATGAGGATCGCTTTAACTTCATTCTTAAAGATTGTGTTGGAGGAGATGAGCCTTGTTTCAGGAGGGAGTGAGTTCCAGATCCTGGGTGCCATTCCTGAAAAGGAGCGTTTATACGTTTTTTCCTTCCGAAATCTTCGAGGTTTCAGCAAAAGATTGCTTGTGCTCCTAGTAGTTCGGGAGCCACCCGAAATTGTCAACTTTTGAGTGAGGTAGGCGGGTGAATTCAGATGCACAGCCTTGTGTGTCATGCATGCGATTTTCAGTTGGATTCTGGCTTCAAAAGGTAGCCAGTTCAGTGATTTAAAGTCCGGGGAGATATGCGAGTGTTTTTTTGAGCCTGTGACGAGTCTCGCTGCGGCGTTAAGGGACGCTCTTAGGGGTGCCGTAGTAGTTAGGGGGAGCCCGCAGAGGGCGGTGCTACCGTATTCTATGTGCGGGATGACTATAGATTGTACTGCAGTTTGGAAGTCTTTGGCAGGAAGGAAGGGTTTAAGTTTTCTCAGGGTATTGATTTGGAAGTTCGCTCCTTTGGTTGCCTTGCTGATGTGCTGCTGCATGTTGAGATTGGTGTCAAGTGTTATGCCTAAAGATTTTGCTGAGTCTACTACGATGGGCTGTACATTTAGAGACGTTAATTGCTTAAGCCATGTTTGAGCCGTGGATATTTTAGCGGGAGGTGAGATCAGGAGGAACTCGGTCTTCAGTGCATTGAGTTTGAGGTGATTCTCAGCAAGCCAGGATTGGGTGTTTCTGATCGTGGTGTTCAGCAGCATGATGTCCTTGGGAGATTGTATTTTGAGATAAAGTTGGGTGTCGTCGGCATACATGTGAAAGTGCACATTAGAAGCCTGTAGCAACGTGGTGAGAGGTTCCATAACTAGGTTGAACAGTGTTGGGGAGAGGGAGGATCCTTGAGGGACGCCTAGCGATACCGGTACCGGAGAGGACAGCAGGTTGTTGCTTTTGATTCTTTGTGTCCGGTTGTGTAGAAATGAGGTGAACCACTTTAGCACAGTCCTAGATATGCCCATTCTTGTGTTTAACAGTTCGAGTAAGTTCTCATGTTTAACTGTATCGAATGCTGAGGAGAGATCCAGAAGGATGAGGAGACAGGTATCGTTTTGGTCTAGGATTTGGAGGGCATCGTCCACTATGTGAGTCATGGCAGTTTCGGTACTGTGCCCTGCTCGGAAGCCTGACTGATGAGCGTTTAGGAGATCAAACTTATCTATGTGTTTAGTCAGTTGTAGTTGAACGCATTTTTCCAACAGTTTAGCGAGAGTGGGAATGTTTGTAATAGGGCGGTAATTGTTTAGATCAGTGGGGTCTGCTGTTGTTTTTTTTAGTAGCGGTGTGACTTGCCCTACTTTGAGGGCGTTGGGGATGGATCCTTGTTGAAGAGAGCTATTGATAATCTTAGACCAGAGTGGGAGAAGCCAAGGGGAAAAGTCTTTTACAGCGTTAGCAGGAAGGGGGTCAGAGAGGTGATTGGAAGGTTTCAGGGCGCTGAGCAGTCTGCCAATTTCTTCTACGGAGTAAGTGTCAAAGGATGACCAAGTAGCATTGTTCTTTGGTTGAGGTATTGCTGAGAGTCGGGGTTGGAGTACAGGATAGCGTCATTGAGGAGATCGCTTCTTATTCTCTCAGTTTTTTGGATAAAGAAGGCAGAGAAGAACTTGTGGGAGGTGACCCACTTGTGGGACACCCCCGCGCCGCACGGCCACCAGCTGCTGCGTGTGCCCCCAGTGCCTGCCTCTGTCTCAGCGCCGGCCTCGCTGCCGCCCTGAGCGCTCTCCTTGGTTTCCCCCCCGTTTTTTGCCTGAATTTGTGCTTGTTTTCTTCGTGTTTCACTGCCTTTTTCCCCGTATTTTGCCTGAATTTGTGCTTGTTTTCTTCATGTTTCACTGCCTTTTTCCCCGTATTTTGCCCGAATTTGTGCTTGTTTTCTTCGTGTTTCACTGCCTTTTTCCCCGTTTTTTGCCCGAATTTGTGCTTGTTTTCTTCGTGTTTCACTGCCTTTTTCCCCGTTTTTTGCCCGAATTTGTGCTTGTTTTCTTCGTGTTTCACTGCCTTTTTCCCCGTTTTTTGCCTAAATTTGTGCTTGTCTTTGTATCTGCCGATCTCGGCGTGCTCTGCCCATCTCGCCGCCCCCCGCTCCCGCTTCCCGCCATCGCCTTAGCCCCGCCCCTTTTTTCTTCTGTTTCCCTCCCCGCTCCCGCCTCCCAGCTGCTCCGCCCACCCGCGCACTTCGCCTTAAATGGCGACCGTGCGAACGCGCAGCGTTGACGCGCAGCGGGCGCGCCGATTGTGCGCCGAAGGCGCGCCAAAGGTAAGCCCGTCTGCGCCCGTCCGCGCCTGGACCGCGCCCAGGGCCAGGACCCCTGGCCCCCACCGACGGAAGCCGACCCGACGAACCTACAGCGCCTCCGACCTCGTCGCACTCAACACCGGCCACATCCCAGGATGTCACCGAGCCGCCCCGAAGCACACCCACGGACCCTTCAGCTGCCTCGCCTGCAAGTTCACCTGCATCCGGACCTTCCCTGCACCCGCCAAGCCGAACTCCAGCAGCACCCACCTCAAGTGCATCCTGCTCAACACCCGCTCCGTCCACAGACACGCCGTAGAACTCTGGAACCTGCTCGACACCACCGCCCCCGACGTTGCCTTCATCACCGAGACCTGGATGAACGCCTCCTCAGCCCCAGACATCGCCATCGCCATCCCAGAGGGCTACAAGATCACCCGGAGGGACCGCGACAACCAGACCGGAGGAGGCATCGCCATCATCCACAGAGACACCATCCGCATCACGACCAACACCGACGACACCCTCACCACCGCTGAACACCTGCACTTCCAGATCCACACCAACCCGAAGACCACCCTCAGAGGCACCCTGATCTACCGACCCCCGGGACCACGCACACGATTCAGCGAGGACATCGCCGACTTCGTCAGCCCGCACGCTCTCCCCTCCGCCGACTACATCCTCCTGGGGGACCTCAACTTCCACCTGGAGAACAACAACGACCGCAACACCACCACCCTGCTCGACAACCTCGACAACCTCGGACTCAAGCAACTGGTGACCACCCCCACCCACCTCGCCGGACACACACTCGACGCCGTCTTCTCATCCAGCAAAGACGTCACCTTCAGCCACGCAACAGGACTCCACTGGACGGACCACAGCTGCGTCCACTTCACCTTCAGAAGAACGACGATCCACCACCTCCAGCAACAGGTTGCTCGAAGAAGCTGGAACAAGATCACAGCCGACCAGCTCACCGCCTCCCTGAGCCAGCACCCTCCCGCCAACTCAGCGAACCCCAGCCAGGCCGCCGACAACCTCACGAAGTGGATCAGCAACTGCGCGGACGAACTCGCCCCTCTGAGGACCCCGCCCAGCAGATCCTGCAGCAGAAAAACACCATGGTTCACCGACGAACTCAAGTGCTCCAAGAAGAACTGTCGAGCCCTCGAGAAAGCCTGGAGAAGGGAACCAACGACGGACAACATGGCCACCCTCAAGCTCGCCACCCGGAAACACCACCAACTGATCCGCGCCACCAAGAAAAATGCATACAAGGACCGGCTGGACAACAACGCACACAACTGCAAGGAACTCTTCAACATCGTGAAAGAGCTCTCCAACCCCAACGCCGGAAACAACGACATCACCCCGTCGCAAGACCTCTGCAACTCCCTCGCGTCCTACTTCCACAACAAAATCACGGACATACACAACAGCTTCAACAACCAACCAACGCAAGCCACAACCGCAACGACGCCACCATCCACCACCCTCCACACCTGGACCCCGATCAGCACCGAAGACACCATCCGCACCATGAACTCCATCCATTCCGGATCTCCGACTGACCCCTGCCCTCACCACGTCTTCAACAAGGCCGACGCTGTCCTCGCACCCCACCTGCGGGACATCATCAACACCTCCTTCGACTCCGCCACCTTCCCTGAGAGCTGGAAGCACGCCGAAATCAGCGCTCTCCTCAAGAAACCCACAGCAGACCCCACCGACCTCAAGAACTACCGTCCCATCTCGCTCCTCCCGTTCCCGGCCAAAGTCATCGAGAAGACCGTCAACAAACAGCTGGCCGCCTTCCTCGAGACGAATGGATCCCTCGACCCCTCACAGTCCGGCTTCCGAGCGAACCACAGCACGGAGACCGCCCTCATCGCCGCCACCGACGACCTTCGAACTCTGATGGACAACGGAGAAACAGCGGCCCTCATCCTCCTGGACCTCTCCGCGGCTTTCGACACTGTCTGCCACCGCACCCTAGTACAGCGCCTCAGCAACATCGGAATCCAGGAGAAGGCACTGGAATGGATCACCTCCTTCCTCGACGGAAGAACACAAAGAGTCCGCCTACCACCGTACAAGTCAGAGGCCACCAAAGTCATCCGCGGCGTACCCCAAGGATCCTCGCTGAGCCCAACCCTCTTCAACGTCTACATGAGCCCCCTCGCGGCCATCGCACGCCAACACAACCTGAACATCATCTCCTACGCCGACGACACCCAGCTGATCCTCTCCCTGACCAACGACCCCGCCACCGCCAGAGCCAACCTGCACGAAGGGATGAGAGACGTAGCCGAATGGATGACGACCAGCCGCCTGAAACTGAACTCAGACAAGACGGAGGTCCTCATCCTGGGCTCCACGCCCTCCGCCTGGGACGACTCCTGGTGGCCCCCCGCCCTGGGCACCGCACCCAAACCGACGGACCACGCACGCAACCTGGGCTTCATCCTGGACTCCTCCCTCTCCATGACCAGACAAGTCAACGCCGTCTCCTCGTCATGCTTCAACATCCTGCGCATGCTACGTAAGATCTTCCGGTGGATCCCCACCGAGACGAGGAAGACGGTCACCCAAGCCCTCGTCACCAGCCGACTGGACTACGGCAACGCCCTCTACGCCGGAACCACGGCCAAACTCCAGAAGAGACTCCAGCGGATCCAGAACGCCTCGGCGAGACTCATCCTCGACATCCCCCGACGCAGCCACATCACCGGACACCTGAGAGATCTGCACTGGCTCCCGGTCAACAAGAGAATCACCTTCCGGCTCCTCACCCACGCGCACAAAGCCCTACACGACCAAGGCCCGAGCTACCTCAACAACCGGATCAGCTTCTACACTCCCAAGCGCCTCCTCAGATCAACCAACCACGCCCTCGCCGCCGTCCCCCGCATCCGAAGAGCGACAACAGGAGGAAGATCCTTCTCCTACCTGGCCGCCAAGACCTGGAACTCACTTCCGACCAATCTGCGCCTGACCCAAGACCACCTCTCCTTCAGGAAGAAGCTCAAGACCTGGCTGTTCGAGCAGTAGCGGCACCCCCCCCCCCTCCCAGCGCCTTGAGACCCTACGGGTGAGTAGTGCGCTCTACAAATGACCTGATTGATTGATTGATTGAGAAGTCTTCGCAGGAAGGAGTAACGTCCATGGAGCTGATTGTCTGGGGATGCTCTTTGGATTGTGTTCTGACTAACTCAAACAGTTTTCTTGGACGGTTTTTAGCTTGGGCGAGCTGGAGGCTGAAGAAGTCTCTTTTTGAGCGTTTTATTTTCCTGAAGTAGGCGTTTCTCTGTTTCTTTAGACTTTTTAGGTGCACTGCAGAAGGGGCTGACCTCCAGGTGCGCTCTGCCATTCGCATCGCCCGTCTATCCTCATTGAGGCTTCCGTCATACCATGGGTTGGAAGTCTTCTTGGACGAGACTCTTTTCAGTTGCATGGGCGCCACCTCATCGATTATTGTGGACATAGTATTGAGATAGTAGTCAGTCAGAAGTTGAACGTCTGTATCGCCGGGAGGGGGAAGTAGCCGATTGCAGCTGTTAGGTGGTAGGGAGTTTGGGTTGAGTTTCTTCAAGTCTCTTTTCCACACTTTGTGCTTAGGGGGTTGAACTGAGTTAAGTCTGGTTTTTTCCTTGATGATGAAGGAGACAATATGGTGATCTGACCAGTCACAAGGTTGGATTGACTCCAGTTGAATAGCGCCCTCTTTGGAGATGATAAGGTCAAGGGTAGAACCTCTCTTATGGGTCGGGCTGTTGCATATTTGGTTGAGATCAAGTGCGTTGAGAAAGCTTTTGAGGCTGTTTACCACTGTGTCACTGTTGTCATTCCAGTGGAGATTGAAGTCGCCAAGGAAAATTTGGGTGTGCTGTCGTCCTGAGTTGGCTGTAATTGTATCCATGAGTTGTTGGACGAAGGAGAGATTGTCCCCAGGTGGGTGGTATATAATGTGTAGTGAACATACCGGTTTGCTTTCGCTGATGATATCAAGGCAGAGGTATTCACAGGAAGTAAGAGAGGAGACGGTCACTTTGGAGACTGAGAGGTTGCTTCTGTAGATGCAGGCAATTCCACCGCCTATCTTTTTGTCCCTGTCAAGTCTAATGATACAGTAGTTGGGGGGGACTAGGATATCCAGTATAGGTGTGGAGGAATCAGACAGCCATGTTTCAGTCAGAATGGCTAGGTCCAGTTCCAGGGACATGATGAGGTCGGCGACCTCCGTGGAATGTCTTTGGGCCGATCTGCAGTTGAGAAGTATGCATTTAAGGCTAGGGGTGCAAAGGGTGGAGGATGATTCCAAAATGAGGGGTACATTAGTGAGGTTGTTAGGGACAGCGCCTCTGTTGTTATCCTTTTGGTGCCTGAGGTGGTTAGATATAATCGTTGGGATGGACATGTTGTTGGTAGCTAGTGGCTTTTGGGGAGCCGGGTCGTAAGAGTGGAGAAGGGTGTGTACGTCAAGGTCAGAGATCGTGTTGGTGGTGCGTCTGGGGCGATTGGTGGTATTGCAAGAGGGGGTAGAAGTCCAATGTGGGGAAAGATGTGTGATGAGGCGAGTAGGAGGTGTGGAGGAAGTGTTGTTAGGTGTAGAGGAAGGAGGAGTATTGCGCTTGGTAGTAATGAGATTGCAATTGTTATTGCGATTGTTGGTGTTGCGAGGGGGGATAGAAGTCCGGTGTGTGGAGTGTTGTGTGGTAGGGCGAGTAGGCGGTGAGGGGGACGTGGTGTTAGGTGTGGTAAGGGTGGTGATGGGGGGGTGTCTGATGGGGTGTGTGATGAGCAACTCTTTAATGGAGTGAAATTCTTCTTTCAATTGGAGGAGGGTGGACATAATAATGTCCAAGGTGATGATGGGCGCGATGTTGGGGGAGGGTACTGGCGCTGAACCGGCGAATACGTTGACAGGGGACAGTCCGGGTGGAGAGGCGGAGCTGATGTGGGTGTTGGGGGCGTTAGCGAGAGGATAGGTGTTATTGGGAAGCGCATCCGTGTTAGGGGGGGAAGGGAATAAGGGGGCGATGTGAAGGCTGGCTGTTGTGGGGGAGGAGGTGGAATATTGAGGAGTGAGCGAGGGGGGTGGGAGGTTGAGGGAGGGATGCAGGCTAGGCGTGGCGGGAGTGCTAAGTGTGGGGGGGGCGGAAGTCGGAGAGAGAGTCATGTTGTGTGGGGTGCCATTGGGGGAGGAGGGGTGCTCTGAGAAAAAATGTGCGGGGGAAGGTACGGGAGTGCAGAGTGTGGGGGGGGAGACAGGAGGATGAGCGGAGGTAGGGAGGTTAGTAGGGGGGCTAGGAAAGCGAGTGGTGTGTGGAGGGACCAGGTCTATGTCTGTGTATGAGGGGCGGGGAGGGGTAGCTGAGACGGGCAGGTGATTGATTGTGGAGCAGGGTGTGAAGGTGAGGTGCGTGTCTTCTTGCTGCTGAACTGGGTTAGGAGAGTTAAGGGTGGGAGCTGTGACGTTAGGAGAGGTAGGACAGGGGGTGATATGCGTGTAAGTCCGAGGATTGGAAAGGTGCTCTTTGAGAGAGGGGAACATGTTGTCAAGTAGTTCCAGGTTCCTGTCTGTCGCTTGAATTAAGACAATCCCGTTGTTGTATATAGTGACGGTGGTTCTGCCTGGGAGGAGTTGGGACGATGTGATGGAGAGTGTTATGCCATGTGCGGATTTCCTGGAGGTGGAGACGGTGAATAGGGTGAGGAACACTTTTTTCCATTGCGCTCTGCGTGTGGTGTGGAAAATGATGTCGGTGTTCAAGGGTCCATTGACCGATGAGAAGTAGGTGTCGGCAAAGGGTGTTTCTGGGTGAGACCCAAGGAAGTCGTGTTTAAAGCGTTTAGTAGCTTTTTTGGTGAGCACGGGAGGGTAGTTTATTTTATATGTGTGTTTGCCGCTGAGCTCCATGTTGGTATGGTGGCAGTATAGCGCAGGGGTTGGTGAACCCTAGTGATATGCCGGAGCAAGATGCAGATGCAAACACCGCCGGTTATCAGGATCAGGGATGGCACGGCACTAGCGGGCAGAAAATACACTAGTGAGACGACAGGCATATGTGCAGTCGATGCATTACATGAAGGATAGGTAGAGTGAATACAGGTGAGTACAGGTAATGCAGTGCGGTTGCCGAGTTGTGTAAAGTGGTAGTGCAGAGTACAATTGGAGGAATAGTTCCGGGACACTATAGACCACCAGTGGGTGCAGGTTGCAGCATTGTGCAAAGTAGTGCAGGGTATACTTGGAGGAGTAGTTTTGATAAAAATATAAACCTACACTATATGAGGTAGCAGAGTGTGTAGAGTAGTGCAGAGTACAATTGGAGGAATAAAATATAAATTCTGATAAAATATAAATCTATAGATAATATATACAAATATAAAAATAAACAGCAGAATACACATGCAAACAGTCGGTTACAAGACACAGATAGGTGTGCGTCAGAGTAAAGTAGTTGGGCTTAGTCTAAAGTGGTAAGTTCTTAGTGTCAGTTTATAAAGTGAAGTGAATCAGTTAATAGCCCAGCGATACTGACTAGTCCAAGATGGTGGCCCGAGAGGAAGAGATTCGTCAAAATGGCCGCCACATAGAGGGGGGAAGAAACATTAGTCCTCTGTTTATTGTGGTTGCTTTGTGAGCCGGGAGGGCAGTTTCATGCTCGAGGGAGTCTTATCTTGAGGAGCCTCGTGTCCACAGGAGGTGATTTATTGCCTTAGCTTTTGAAACTTGGACCCCCGCCATTTTAAACAATGGGTTTTTGAATAGGACTGTCGGCATAAGCACATAAACGAGGTACCTTTTCTCTACTCGTCGTCCAGGCGGTGCTTAGCTCACGCGGGTCCGCTGCAAGAAACTGTGTCACCCCTGAGTGGCGGGTGGGGCGTCCACAGCCTCCCGTGACCTCCGCTAGGTCCGTAGGGCTCCCGGTGCAACAACCAGCGGCCCCTCTCAGCCCTCCACACCGCCAGGACTCCTCTGCTGCAGGGCGGGCGGGAAGGAGGGAGGGAGGGAAAAAGCTCTCCTTGCAGAAGAAAACTCCGGGCATAGAGCGACAATCCTCAGGCTTGGGGAGGGAGGGCTGGCCAGAGCTGATCTCCGCTAGTGCCCCGATCTGTAGAACAGCAAAAAGAGACGATGAAGTGCAGGGTCGACTCCACCCGCCACCAGCACCGTCCGTCTCCTCCGGCGTCGCTGTGAGGCGCAGGGCTCAGCTCACAGTGAGCAGTCAGGCGCAGAGCCCAGTGGGTGGGGACGCTCGAACTCGACTAGTCCGCCATGCCTCTCCCCTCCTCTGTCTCCACTCCCGCGGGGCGCCCACGCGGACCGCTCCAAAGTGGGGTCTCCGCTGTGCTTAAGGCGCCTGCAGCGAGATTATGACGATGACCAGATCTCAGCTGGCGGGGCGAGGTGCACAGCTCCCTGTGAGAGCGGGACACCGGGGGTCTCGGCAGCAATCACAGGCGGGCAGGACCGTTCCGCAGTGGGGGTCTCCGTTATGCTTCAGGCGCCTGCAACGATCCTGATCCTGGTCCGCTTCCGCGATGTCCAGCCGGCAAACCACTGACACCGCTCGGTCCACCAGACATCCACAGCGGGCTCTAGCTAGCAGGCATCCTCATCATGTTCCGCAAGCTGGTCAGCGGGAAGCCCCTGGTCCGAAGAGGAAGGCGGGAACGGCTCTGTCCTCTCCTGTCGGTCTCAGCCTCCAGGCAGGTCGGGAATCTTCAGCAGTCTTCGTTCCTTCAGGTACAAAAATCCAGTTACTCGTTCCAGTTACTTTTGTGTGGCTTTGCGGGGTGCAGCTCAGCGCTAACGGGGATAAAAGCCAAATAATGGGATCCCCAGCACCGGAGCTCTTACCGAGAGCTCCTACCCGGCGGCCATCTTGTTGCTGCTGTATATGAATATGTTTATGAACGATCATAAACATCAGAGCATGTGTACCCAGAAGACAGCCCAGGATTGCTAGTAGTGCACCCGCTAGAAAAGAGATGCATCCTGCAGCACAAGGGCCCGAGCAATTTAAATGTAGAATTGTGGGCTCTGGAGACCATTCAGTAGGTAAGGTTGTCATCGCTGTTGATTACAAAGCTGCTTTTGACTTTTCTTTGAATGCTGAAAAGAAGTGTTGTGCACATTAGAGACCACAGCAGCTCTCAAGCAAGTGTTGTTGCACTGCAGCAACTGGAAGGGCACCTGTTTAGATGTAACCACTGTGGGAAATTGAATGACTGCTGATGTAAACCCAGTGCAGCTAGTTAATCAGCCCGTGGAGGGCCGCGGCAAAATGCGATGCAGGGCGCGCTACGAAATTCATTTTATTAATTTAATTGTTTACTTACCTGCAATCATCCATATTCCGGTGTTTATCACCACCCAACCTGCCCCTGCCCCGCCCAGCCTGTCTGCCCCACCGCAATTTCCTCCACGGGCCACGGCTGTAGTTAATATAGATGATACGTGTCTTGAATGGTGGACAAGGGTCCGTAATCAAATCACAATACCTATACTAAAGTAATCTTTATGAATGGAGATTTTACCTACTCAATTCAGACGTATTTTATGATCATTAATATGGGTGAGGAATCCTCAGTGGAAAGTTGGGGCATGGACGGGAGATCGAACCACAGACAGCTGAATAGAGAGCACCATCAACTTGGCAACAATTTCAGAATGCCTTTAAATAGCTTTTTTTAATGGATTATCAATACAGGATGGTATGGACTAATCTGATTAGTCAAAGACGATGGTACATCTTCTCCAATGTA
The DNA here is from genome assembly GCF_964261635.1 of Lissotriton helveticus. Classification (NCBI taxonomy): domain Eukaryota; kingdom Metazoa; phylum Chordata; class Amphibia; order Caudata; family Salamandridae; genus Lissotriton; species Lissotriton helveticus. The sequence continues at coordinate 1,993,246,313 of NC_136059.1, read as the reverse complement.
TTTGATAATTGGCTGTTAATATTAATTAATCAGGAGGGCATCCTGTAGCTCTCATGAGTGCATACTGATGCTATATTTGTTATGTTAGTCCAGGGGCAGTCATCACAAGAGGATTCAGCAGTGCTTTCCGACAAAAAGAGAAGGCATTTGATTGAGTTTAAAGGACTATAGCAGGGAATTACAAGCTAGGAAAAGGTGCAGGCATGAATGTAGCTTGCATGCAAGATTGCTTCACACTGTTCCTCAAGCCAATGTTTCTGAGATCAGCCAATGATGGACTTGCCACGGTTGATCTTTGACACCTGTATTCAGCTCCTTTCTGATCAAACCAAAAGAGATGCCGCTGAGTACAAGCACACATAGCTGTCAATGTCCTGGATAGATTCAATTCAACAGTGCCTACATGATTTGAACCTTGGGTTTTGGGTGCTGGATTGCGGAGCGGCCTCCAAATTGTTTATTGCATTTATTACCATTCTGACAGGAGTGGGATACAACCAATGCTTTACTTCATATGGAGTCTCCAATTCATAGCACGTGAGAAGTGAATACATACTTAACCATTTAAAGCTGTCTTTAGGCCAGACCTAAAGACTGGGCATAGGCTGTGTATTTTCAGTGTTTGCCATGACTGTAAAAAACAGAAGGGGGATAAGGGAGCAGTTAACACAGATAAGAGTAGAGTGAACATGAACAGAAACAAAGGTTGGGTATACATTGAAGGTATGCATCATTCTATCTCAGTTAAGAGAAGGAGATGTTAAGATGAAGTGGTTTGGGAGTTGGAGAGTGCATAGAGCAAGGGACATTTACCCATAGCTTGGAAAAAGTACAAAGATTTACATTGTATATCATAGGCTAATCACCTAGTGGCAACACGCCTAGATTCGAAATATTTGTAAAGGTTTTAAGTCGACCCACAAAGGCTTCCTCCTATGATTGTTAGATTAATGTGAACAGAAATTACACCATGCCAACGAGTTTTGTGCTAGTGGAAATGCACCACTTCTTATGGCTATTTAAAAGGTGCAAATGAAATTCAATTTACATTTTCTGTTCTTGCCAACCAAGAAAAATATATTTGACTGCAGAGAAAGCACTCCTCTACCCTGACAACATTTATCATGTATATGTTGGAGTACTCTTGGATTTTACACATCTGTTTACCCGGTGGTTTTAGAAGTTTGTACAAGGTGAGAAAATCCATGTAACATTTTAGAATTTCTAATTATTGCATGCATTCGTGTTCAGTGAATTTACTCATGCTCTAATTCACAACCCAAAATGTCAGAAAACCCAGGGGGCATATGTACAAGCCCCTATTGCCACCCCAACGTCACTGTTACGGACATTGTGTGTGGTGATAGGGGCTGTGCCTTATGTACAAGGCAGCGTTAAGCCGCTTAACACTGCCTGGTAAATAAGGCACACTTTCTTGCTTTGGTTAGCATGAAAGGGGTAGGCAGTGGGTGTTGTGGTGGGCATTCCACCGCAACACCCATTGATTTTGACGCTGTCCCTTATGTACAACGGAAGCGTACATAGGAGGCAGCGCCAAAATTAACACCAGGGAGAACCTGGTCTTAAGTTGGCGAAATGAGGAGAAATGCATTATTTCTCCTCATTTTTGCTTTTTCCATGTGTGCTGCCTTCTACAGCACACATGGAAACAGCAAAAATGCCATGGTTTGTTTATCTACAGGAAGGTGTCCCTTCCTGTACATAAACAAACCTTTAAAAAATGCCATTTTGTCACTTTCATGTGTGCTGTATGAAGCATGGTCCAAGTGTGCCTGCGTTTGTGCTAAGTTGCTAAACTTAGCGCCATCGCAGGGGGAAACGCAAGGCTGTACCATATTCTTGTATAATATGGTGCAACCTTGCATTTCAGAAGTGGGGGAACGCGGCGTTAAGTCAAGGAGGCTAACGACAAGCTCCGCCACCTCCTTGTGCATAACACCCCCCAGTGTCGAGTATTCTACCAACGTTTGTTTGTGAATTAATCAGGGTATCGTTTCCCTATGTAAATTCACAGACTGCATCTAAGTCGCACACAGGTGCACAAAACCATTTGGGAATCAGCTTGCATGCTCATTAGAATCATAACTATAAAATGTAAGCTAAAATGGTTAAAGGATATGTTTCTTCACAGCACTTGGAAGAAAGGGTACATCACAATAATCTGACTACTACACGGCTGTGCAGCTTACGAACAACATATGATAATGTGCGGATCCACAACAAAGTAGTATTACATGACAATTGCATTGGATGTCTTTCTGCTTTGTTTTATTTTCAAACCACATTACAGTCTTTGAGTAGTTGTATATGGGTAGCTACTACCCACATTGAACCCAAAAAACAGTGCTTTGATTTACAGTAATCCTACCTCCTATGCTTACATTGGGGATCTTTACATCGGCGAAAACATGTTCTTGTGAACATCGATCTAAACATATTTTCCCTAGTACTTGCCTGCCGCAATGTCTGATGTGTCTTGTTATTTTAAGATCCTTACAATTTCACGTGGGCTGATGCCATACGAAGAATAAAATAAAGCCAATTTCAGCAAGAGGTCTGTAGTGATGTATGGTAGCAACATGCCAGCTTTTTAGCTGCAAATGCTTTTAAAAGGCAGCTGTGATAATAGTTGACCAGACTACCCCTATTAAATCCCATCTCACTTTTTGTTGGAATTCTGTATGTTTAGCATTAGTTCTGCATTTAATTTAGCACAGCATTTGAACAACATTTTTAAAAGCAAACTTATTAAGGCCCAGACCTGCCAGCTGGCATTGGCTGACGTGCTTGTTCATGAAAGAACAACACGGGCGTCCCCTTTCAATATGTATCTTTCTAAGATGCCATGGATAAAAGAAACACAAATGTGATTGGTCAGATGTGGTCACAGACCCTGCCAAGACTGCACAGCTAGAGCCACTGTTGGTGAATTAAACCATGCTGCTTGGAATCTGATCAAGACAGTCAAGTTTGAACAAGAACATGTTGCTTTATTCTGAAGTGATTTAATTGTGAAGACTAAAACCCCGCATCTACTAAGATATATGTTTGCAATTAGGAGGAGTTTCTATATAAATAAAAGAGAGAAATGGGTTATAAACCTGTATGTAGGTCACTGTGACACTTGGTACCACTAAAGATGAGGATATTACAACATATTTATGAGTAAAAACAGAGGCTCTCATGCACACAAGGGCATTTGAAGGTTACCCGTTTTGGTGCCAAAGGGGGAACCATGAAAAATCACCATTGTGGGTGGTGCTGCAGAGGCATGTGATAGCTGCCAAGTTAGGGAGGGCAAACGTTTCTCTAAGTACGCTGGGCTTGAAAATGGGGCCACTTAAAGATTACACTCTGACCGCATAGGAAGAACCTTTTCCATTAGGAAGCAGATATGTTCCAGCTGGAATCAAGTTCATGAAACAGGAGACTACTTGTTGTGATGCAAAACTGCTGCATGAAACACACAGACGTCTGGCTGACTAACCATCCTGGGTGTGGTTGCTGCTAACCACTGGACAAGAAACAAAGAAAAGCCTGAAATTAGGCTAGTCAATTATGCATTATGGCTGTAATGTGGCATGGTGAGCTAGAGGTCGTGTTACAAAAGCGTTGTTGACAGCAGTGCTGTATAAAATGTGCATGCAAGCCTTTGCACTGGCGCACAAATCTGGATAAACCGATTTCGATGCTTGAGTAGTCAACAATTAAGCCTACATATTTTGCTCCTGTATTTATTGCAGAAAGATTTACGCACCAGGATGAAAATGGTGCAAATTGATTTTGGGGCCATTTCTGGATATATGAATATGAACTTAAATACCTCCTACTGAACATTCAGAACATATTCAAAGCTGAATGACTTTATTAAGTTCCAGCACTCCGCCATGGCTTGTATTATCCTATGTATCCAATGTAGGTCCGCCCTGGTCAATGCCCAGCCAAAGGTTGTTGCTTTTGCCTCTGTCACCTGTAATGCATGAGCAAGCTTAGGGCTACTGCGCCCTGCACCCGCTGAGCCATAAATGGTAGGTGATTCCTCCTGACATAACTCCAAACAGACTACTAGATGCAAGAGACTGATGGCCAACAGTCAATCAATCAAGCTGGATTTATAAAGTGCGGCTAATTACCCATGAGGGTATCCAGGCACTGAGGGTCTTGCTGCTTTAGGTGGGATTAGTTGAATAGCCAGGTTTTGATTGCCTTCTAGAATTCTAGGAGAGACGTTGCAGTCTGGAGGTGCAGGGGGAGTTCATTCCAAGATCTAACTGTGAGGTAGGAGAAGGAGTGTCCTCCATTGCTGCATTGATGGATGTGAGGTGTGTGAGTGAGGGAGGGGAAGACAGAGATCAGGTGTCTGGAGGGTTGATGGAATCTCAGGCGGTGGTTGATGTAGGCTGGTTCATGGTTGTGCAGGACTTTGTAGGTGTGTACCTTGAATTGGCATCTCGCCTGTGTGGAAAGGCAGTATCTTGAAGTGAGGGGTGAGGTGGATCCATTTGGGGAGGTGGAAGATGAGTCTGGACACAACCTCCTGTATGGTATGCAAACTCTTCAGGAGGTGAGCAGTGATTCATGCGTAGAGTGCATAGCTGTAGTCCAGGTGGCTAGTGACTAGGGTTTCAGTGACAGTGTGTCTGGTGTTGATGGGGGGGCATTTGAAGATATTCCGGAGCATGCAAAGAGTGAGAAAGCCGGCAGATGAGGCTGCCTTTATCTGGGTTTTCATGGTGAGTTTGCTGCTGAGGATAATACTGAGGTTATGAGCATGGTCTGTCAGTGTGGGTGAGAGTCCTAGTTCAGAGTGCCACCAGATGTTGTTCCATGGGTAGTTGTTGTTGCCATTCATCAGCACTTCCATTTTGTTTGTATTGAATTTCAGGCAGTTGTTTTTCATCCAGTCTGTGATGCTCGTCATACCCCTGTAGTAGCTGGTGGTGGGGGGTATTCTCAGACTGAGAGGATGAACTGGGTGTCATCTGCATAGGATATGATATTTGCCAGGGAGGCCATGTAGGCATTGAACAGAGTGGGGCGGAGGGACGCACCTTGAAGAACGCAGCAGATGGTCTTCTTCTGTTCCAATGTGACCAATGGTAGGCGGACTCTCTGGGTACTTCCGGTGAGGAAGGAGATTATCCATTTCAGGACATGTCTTTGGTTTCCAATGAGATGTAGTCTTTTAATCAGGCTGCTAAGAGGTCAAGGAGGATCAGGGCCACTGTTTCTCCCCAGTTGGGGTGAGGTGGTCTGTGAGGAGTCCTCCTTTGTTGGCCGACAATCTCCTCTTCATCTCAGTGTTGGAGGCCACTGAGATGGCAGTTTGGAGGAAAAATGGTCTTTCTCTGGGTTGCATTTCATCCTCCACTTGTGGATTGAACAGCATTATCATCGTTCTGAGTATACAATGAGACTGAACTTTGACTTTTGAGAGGGTAGTGAGTCATACTATCTCAAACAGAAAGCCACATAGTGTAGTGTAGTTCCTATATTCCAAATAGGCTCTGCGCATTGGAATAACATAAACGATAGTTTAGACATAGGTCTGAGGTCGACTAGGTCTCTATTGAATATGTTAGACTTAATTATGAATGTCAGCTAGCTCAGAGGTCACTTAAAACTTTCTAGAGTAAACAAGAAGGTGTTAACTTTCCTGAATAGACAAGAAGGGATTAGTTTCTGACAACCGCATAAACATGACAACTTTGCTCCCTTCAGAATAAGGAGTATATCTCCAGAGTCGCGGAAACAATAGATAACTATTTCACTCAGTCAATCGTGCATACTTAGTTTCACCAGAAACGCAGAGAAATAGAGAGACGGGCGTTTTCAATAAAAGTGGTTATTTATTGAACAGTCTTCTATCTCATGCAAGAGAAGTGAGTTGCCACAATTGCAATACTTGTCATAAAGTAAAGTGCGTACAGTAAAAGGAGTATTATGAAATAATACTGTAAAAGCATGGTACAGTTTCTAAGCCATACTGTGTTTAAAATAGATAACATATATACATATATAAAACCATTGACTAAACGTACTCAACTGGTGCTTCTAAGATACGCCTACCCCGGTGTACCTAACCTAAGCCTAGTACGTGGGAAGGAGTAAGTGAGCTGCAGTTTAAGTTAAGATAGTTTTTGCCAAGAATCTGAATCAAGAATTCTCTAAGGGTCTAATCAGCTCCGTACCTTGTTTATAGAATGAAGGCGGTCTTGTATCTCGTTCTCAGGACTCGATCTCCCAGCAACCCGCAAGGGTGACTGGAAACACTGGAGCTGGATTTCTCGGCAGGAGGAAAGACAGCGTCTCTCTCAGTGCGTCAATGGGAGGGTCAGCTTCCTTCGGCACTTGCCACAGCAGGGCGTCGGGCAAGTAGATAGCTGATCTGCTCCAAACCACCGTGTGTTTTGCTAGGGCAGCTGTTGGTATATTTATACCTGGAAGGTGCCGAGTTTGACGTAAGACGTCACTAAGAACTCGCAGTTCTTTATAAGACTCCCGGAGTTCTAGGACAAATCAATACAGAAGCAGGGGGAATTCCCGGGCTGCTGGAGGCTTGGTTTGTTTAAGAACGTGTTGTGCTTTCTAGGAGTCTATGGGAGTAGCCTTGCCATATTTGGACTGCATTGGCTATGACAAAATATGGATATGATTCTTATGCCTTTATAAGGATATGATTTGTTATAACCACATAAGGGCATAAATCGGGAATATTTAAATAGGGTCCTAGATACGTTCACAACAATAGTATTGTAACTAATCCACTGATGACACCTTGACATAGGCAGATGTGACAATGCATAGGCAAATATGGGTATCTGCTGCTGGACAGATGACCACAGACAGAAGATAGGATTGTGACTTACTAGCCAGTTCCATAGATGCTTGCCGCCTGGACCAATCCTGTGACATTAGCTACTCATTAATGCTCCATGTAGCTGGTTATGGACATGTGTCCCTTGATGCAGCGGCTCTAGAAAATAATATTTATACTTTTTAATTTTAGAGTTCTCACAATGTGACTGAGGACATCTGTGAACGATTTGACAATGTGTGCCATTGTTGATAAATGTCAAAGGGGGATAAGCCATCGAAAGACTTTCACATGGGCGAATTGATAAATGTGCATTCACTAAAGAGAGTTAATGGGATAGAAATGGAACTACATATTAGAATATGTCCCAAGGTCACAGACAGGTTCTGTGACAGGACATATAAAACTATGATTGCTTGCAATGCGGGCATGGGTAGATTGAGCGAGTCAGCGACATATTCACACATTTATGTTGTGTATTGAAGCCACAGTTATTAGACCTTACCGAGACATGCTGAACATGGGGTATTTTTTGTGCCATCATTGCACATGTTCAATGCACTCAAACTTGGGCAGATAGAAAGATGCATGGACTATTACCAAATAACTTGGATGCTGACTTACCAGGGTCTGCCAACTGTGATTCTTCATTTGTCTGGTGTCTGAGACCAGCCGAAATAGAAATGCAGACATTGCAGTAACAGTGGAGGTGATGGTTGCTGGCCAAGGGGCTGACAAAACAGAACATGCACAGAATACAATGCCATGCAGAGGATGACATTCACCAGCAATATCCCTATTTAGTGAGAACATTGTCACCCCACACATTTAAGGAAGTGTTTTACTTCAACAATCAAGAATTAACATTTCTCAAACATGGTTCAGACATTACAAGCAGTAAGCCACACCTGATCAGGTGTAAGGAATGCATTTTGATGCTGGTCCTCATTTGGGCGCTGCGATAGGGAGGGCTAATGCTGCTGCTGCTGCTGTCACCTGTAATGCATCGAACTGTAGGAAGAAAAGTTAGAAGGCATCAACATTAGTAAATTCTGTCTTCTCTCTAAGGGGGGACTGGCTGTCTGTGAGTGATGTGTGAGATGTGATATGTCCTTGTGGAACAAGACAGGATGGTGGAAACACATTCTAAAGGTGCAGCATATGGAAAAGGTTCAAGGTTACATGAGATGCAGTGATGCAAATATCAACCTTACATGAATCAACTTAACTTTTAGTAGCTGCTTGCCTCACTATAAATAAAAAAGTGGTATATGACACAACTTTTACTCTTCACTTCTTTGTCAAGACTGTTTCATTAGCTATTTTCACATTGTTAGCAACATGCAAGATAGCTATGAGAATATTGAAGTGGTACACTACCATTCTTTTAAATAAACAAGGAAAGCATTAGGAGTAATTGTAATTTCATCACTATGTCATTAAGTCAGTGCTACCTAAGTAAGCCCTGGAGGTGATTGAATTTGGTTTTGCACCTCCCTTTAGGTGTTCCTGTGAGGTGTATCAGACCAATTTCTATTCTGCAATGAGTGTATTTCTGACATCTTCAATGAGGTAATATGGTCCTAAAGTTGACATACACTTCAGTGAGATTTATAATTAGATAGATTGTCTTGTGCTTATGGCTACAGTCTTGTTAGGTGTAGGTGATGCTCTCCCTTTTTCAAATTGATGGTGATCAGTGATTATTTCCTTGTACTCTTTTTCTCTTTATATAAAAGGCATGAGAGGAAGGACTGCCTTACAGTAAACCTTCTGATCATAAATGTATTACAAGTTGGGACTGGTGCCACCCAGTAGCACATGAACTTCATACTGCAGTTGTCTCATAAACTAGAACAGGATGAAGGGTGCTCCATTTATAACTGGCAGTGATTGGATTTGCCTTAGAGAGCGTGACAATTAACATTGTTTGGTCCTTGGATCCGCCATCAACCTCAGGCAACAAGTAGACGTATTCTTGTGGACTGCACCATGATAAACCCTGAGTCCAAACCAATGAAATTATTACTGTCCCTTTAATGACTAGATCTCTCAATGGGATTTTTCCTTGATTCGGGTATCCGGGACAGTGTTCTCAGTTCAGGAGTTCTCTTCATATTCAACTACCTAAAAGCCATGTGGAAAAACATGGGGTGAATGAGTATTTCTTAACCTAATGTCACTCTGAAACTAACAAGTTAATAGAGCAATTAAACAGACCACTAAATCACATGATAAGTGCCTTGGGGGACAGTTAAGAGGAAAGTGAGACACCCTCTGTCATTTTGGAAGTTCAAGGCTGCACTGTTCCCTCTGGAGCACGACCAAGACTAATTTGAATACGGCTGGCTCATTTTTTAAAAGCATGGTGGCCAAAAGAATGATAGGCTAGGATACAGCCAGAGTATTACCAGTGGTTTAGGTTAATTCAAGTATTCCATCATCACTTTTCCACTTCTTTTAGTGTGATTCCCAAAGTGTGACAGGCATGCCCAGACATCTATCCTGAGGTCGCTGCTCTATAGGATTCAAACTACATCTTCTGAAGAGGCCCAAATAGGCCAAACACTGTCAGGGGTTGCTTGTGTTCAGAGGGGACATTAGCCTGCAGTTTGGGCCAGACTGTTCCCATTCAAGGAGGGCAAAGACTGATTTGCATATGTCTGGCTCCTGCGTCAGATCGCTTGATTGGCAATAGAATGAGGAACTGAAATGTGGCCTGAATAATTATCAGTGAACGAAATTGATTCAAGCATTCCACCCATTGCTTTTCACTTTTCTGTAATCCTTTCGCCATACTGCAGAAAGTAGCTACAACCCATATAAGATTCTCTTCCGCCCTTTAACTTTAGTGAAGGGTGGTTGGAAAAGAAAGTGCATAATAATTAAAACAAGACCTAATAGCTCACAAAGAGAAACTGAGGATGTACAAACCTTTCGGATAAGTTAACCAGCATAATGAGATCCATATTTTTTGTTTCATTCTGCCTTTGAGCATGTGTGCTATAATTGAATTTTGGGTTGTATCCAAATCCCAGACAGTATTAAGATCTTCTACTTTCAGTTCTGTTCCTAGTTTTAATTACACCACGTTCTCACATGTAAATAAAATACACGTAAATAAAAGGATTCAAATGTCTTGTCTATAATTACTTGTATAAAACAATATCTTAGTTCCAAACCCTCTTCTGCAAACCTTGAAAATAAAATTGAACTGTGAGAAACAACCCCATATTCAAATAAAAATACAAGCAATAAGGCACTACAGACATTTTTGGAAAACAAATAAGTGCAAAAAATGTTTTTTGAATTGACTAGAACAGTGATTTAGAGCGGGAATCAGACATCCACATGCTTGTTTGACCCTAAACCGAGCAGTAATCAAAAGGCTACTGCTGCAACTAAGAAACCTGGCATAGATGAAGCTGCAGGATTACAAATAGAAACCAGACACCAACAAGCTAAATGAAGCAGAGCATCTACCATGCCTCAACAGGTATTAATGAAATGCGACCAAATTACCGACGCAGGAGGAGCCTTATGGCTGAGAATAACATTTCAATTAGTTAGACGGCTGCAGTATTTTACGATCCCGAGGGGCTTATTTATGAGAGGCTGCCGCTGCCGGAGTGTCATTTTTTTACGCTCCAGAGCAGTAAATCTCTCAATCATATCTATGAGGTGACGCAAAGTCACTCTGTCTGGCTTTGCATGGCCACATAGATATGGATGAAGACAAAGCAGCGCAAGTTGCTGTCTTGCCTTACTCTGCATCAAAGAGGCATTCCATGGGCATTGTGGTGGGTTTCCTCGTGCAGCACCCATGGATTTTGACACTGCGCCTGATTTACTTAACCGCATGCGTGCGGGCGGAATTCCGCTCGTACGCGGAGTTTTGCGAAACCGCATTTTACGTGACGAGCTGGGCTCGTCATCAGCGTAGCAGGAGGCTACCTCATGACGAGCCCAGCTCGTCATCAGCGTGGAAGGGGTTAATCACGTAAACCAGGGGCAGTGGCACAATCTTATGCCTCCCCAGAGCAAGTGTAACAAGGAGAAATATTTTTATTTGCCCTAATTTTTTCCTCTTTCCATGTGTGCTGCATTCTGCAGCAATATAGAAAGAAGAAAACTCTTCTCAGGATTGTTTTTGAGCAAGAAGGAGACCCTTCCTGCACAAAAACAATCCTGCCTACAATAGAGGCGCCATTTGACCATGGTGCAGCATGCCTATGTTGGCGCTAGGCAGCATTTTGTGCGCCAGTTCGGGGGAAAAGGACAGGAATGCACCATATTTCATAAATACAGTGCATTCCTGCCATGAGTGACATGATAGCCCAAGATGTTTGATGTCTCTATAACATGGTTACTGTTTGTTTTCACTGGAGCTTATACTGTAATAATTGATATTTGTGAAATTTTTCCTGTGACATTCAAAAGAGACATGCTTTAGAAGTATTCCATGGAAGACAGATTAGCAGAGGGGATTTGGGACTAATACAAAGAACGTTTTGATATAATTCTGTGTCTTACAAACGTGATGAAAGACCATCTTTTTTCACCAATTATGTTGGTTTCAGTATGGAAGGGCTCTTGATCACTCTTTTTCTTCATTAATTGTTATCATTGAAGAATGGTCACATGATCTCAAAAGAGAAAATATTTGCATTTACCCGTGAGAGTTGTTGCCAAAGCCAAGAGTCTTTACAACTTTTAAATATGTGCTCATGACTGAAAATAATCCAGAAACAAATAAAGATGTAACTTGTAAATTCCCTTGCAATAAATGGAGACAAATTGCAGATTAGACAATTTGTTTTTTAAGGAAAAGATTGGAGTCTATTGCAGTATATCGAAAGAACTTTACAGTGATGCAGCTTAAATGCTGTTCACTCTTTACACGACACATAAACATATAATAATCGAAAAAAATGAAATTGCACTTTGCACACCTTTTGGAAAAAGAAAATGATTATGATTGAAAATATAGTAAAAGCACCATAAAAGCATGCTTTGACTGTAGAAGTAGTCGAAAAATCATGTAAATGTGCCTAACAAATATTTATTTCTAAATGATTAAGGAGAATTTACGTGTTTTAACTAAAATGCATTATTAGACTTTAGCCATATGTATCTGAGTCGTATGTATGAATATTTCAAACAAAAAGAAATGAAATGTAATGTAATAGCGAGTAATGATTATCTGGTGCAAAATCAGTTTCATAATAGTTAGAAAACTGAAACGTTACATATGTAATCCTTCTATGTGTAGACTCTCAAATTCTCTAAAACGATGTTAGAATTTTGAATTATGAACATATGTCACATGAATAGGTACATCAATAGCCACCCCGAGACGCACCCACGGACCCTTCACCTGCTGCACCTGCAAGTTCACCTGCCTCCGAACCTGCCCCGCACCCGCCAAGACAAACACCAGCAGCAACCACCTCAAGTGCATTCTGATCAACACCCGCTCCGTCCACTGACACGCCGTGGAACTCTGGAACCTCCTCGACGCTACATCACCGGACGTCGCCTTCCTCACGGAAACCTGGATGAACGCCTCCTCTGCACCCGACATCGCCATCGCCATCCCGGACGGGTACAAGATCATCTGGAGGGACCGCATCAACCAGACCGGAGGTGGCATCGCCATCGTTCACAGGAACACCATCCGCATCACGACCGACGCCAACGACTCCTTCGCCGCAGCCGAACATCTCCACTTCCAGATTCACACCGACCCTAAGACGACCCTCAGAGGCACCCTCGTCTACAGACCCCCGGGACCACGCACACAATTCAGCGAAGACATCACAGACTTCATCAGCCCGCACGCCCTCCCCTCCACTGACTACATCCTCCTCGGGGACCTCAACTTCCACCTGGAGAACAACAAGGACCGCAACACCACCGCCCTGCTGGAAAACCTCACCAACCTCGGACTCAAGCAACTGGTCAACACCCCCACCCACTACGCCGGCCACACGCTTGATCCCGTCCTCTCTTCCAGCAAGTACATCACCTTCAGCCACGCCACCGGACTCCACTGGACCGACCACAGCTGCGTCCACTTCAGCTTCAAAAGATCCACGACCCACCACCACCCGCAACAGGTACCTCACAGGAATTGGAGCAAGATCACCGCAGACCAGCTCACCACCTCCCTCTGCCAGAGCCCACCCGCCAACACAACGGACCCCAACGAAGCAACCCGCAACTTCACACAGTGGCTGACCGCCTGAGCCGACGACCCTCCGCCACTAAAGAACCCTCTCAGCAGACCCAGAAGCAAGAAGGCATCCTGGTTCACCGACGACCTCAAGGACTCCAAGAAGACCTGCCGCACCCTCGAGAAAGCCTGGCTCCTCGACCGGACCACCGACAACATGACCGCCCTCAAACACGCTACCCGCAAGCACCACCAGCTCATCCGCACCACCAAGAAGAAATCCCTGAAGGAACGACTGGACAACAACGCCCACGACAGCAAAGAGCTCTTCACTATCGTCAAGGAGTTCTCCAACCCCAGCACCGGCACCAACGACATCACTCCGTCACAAGACCTCTGTGACTCCCTCGCCTCGTTCTTCCACCGCAAGATCGCCGACATCCACAACAGCTTTGGCGCCCCACCCACGCACCCAACCGTCGAACCAACTCCCCCCACCGCCACCCTTCGCACCTGGACCACGGTGACCACCGAAGACACAGCCCGCACGATGAACACCATCCACTCCGGATCACCGACCGACCCCTGCCCACACCACGTCTTCAACAAGGCCGACTCCACCATCGCACCCCAACTCCGGAACATCATCAACGCCTCCTTCAACACCGCCACCTTCCTGGAGAGCTGGAAGCACGCCGAGATCAGCGCCCTCCTGAAGAAACCTACAGCAGACCCCACCGAATTTAAAAACTTCCGCCCCATCTCGCTCCTCCCTTTTCCTGCTAAAGTCATCGAGAAGATCGTCAACAGACAGCTGACCGCCTTCCTCGAGAACGGATCCCTCGACCCCTCGCAGTCCAGCTTCAGAGCCAACCACAGCACCGAGACCGCCCTCATCGCAGCCACCGACGACATCCGGACCCTGCTCGACAAGGGGGAAACAGTGGCCCTCTTCCTCCTGGACCTCTCCGCTGCGTTCGACACGGTCTGCCACCGCACCCTAGTCCAGCGCCTCAGCAACATCGGTATCCAAGAGAAGGCACTGGAGTGGATCATCTCGTTCCTCGCCGGAAGAACACAAAGAGTCCGCCTCCCCCCGTTTTGCTCCGAGGCCACCGAAGTCATCTGCGGCGTCCCGCAAGGATCTTCACTCAGCCCCACCCTCTTCAACATCTACATGAAACCTCTCGCAGCCATCGCACGCCAGCACAACCTCAATATCATCTCTTACGCCGACGACACCCAGCTGATCCTCTCCCTCACCAGAGACCCCGACACCGCCAGAACCTGCCTACACGTAGGGATGAAAGACGTCGCCGAGTGGATGAAGGACAGCCGCCTGAAACTGAACTCGGACAAGACGGAAGTCCTCATCCTGGGATCTTCGCCCTCCGCCTGGGACGACTCCTGGTGGCCCCCAGCCCTGGGCACCGCACCCAAGCCAACCGACCACGCACGCAACCTGGGCTTCATCCTGGACCCCTCCCTCTCGATGCCCAGACAAGTCAACGCCGTCTCCTCATCGTGCTTCAACACCCTGCGTATGCTTCGCAAGATCTTCCGCTGGATCCCGACCGAGACCTGGAAAACTGTCACCCAGGCACTCGTCACCAGCCGACTGGACTACGGAAACGCCCTCTACGCCGGAACCACAGCCAAGCTACAGAAAAGACTCCAGCGCATCCAGAACGCCTCCGCCCGACTCATCCTGGATGTCCCCCGATGCAGCCACATCTCCAGCCACCTGAGGAACCTGCACTGGCTCCCCGTCGACAAGAGGATCACGTTCCGGCTCCTCACCCACGCACACAAGTCTCTCCACGACCTGGGCCCCAAGTACCTCAACGACCGCCTGACCTTCTACACGCCCACCCGCCAGCTACGGTCCACCAGCCTCGCCCTCGCAGCCGTACCACGCATCCGAAGAGCCATCGCCGGAGGAAGATCCTTCTCTTACCTGGCTGCCAAGACTTGGAACTCCCTCCCCATCCACCTTCGGCTGACCCAGGACCATCTCGCCTTCAGGAAACAACTCAAGACCTGGCTGTTCGAGCAGTAGCATACCCCTCCCCCCAAGCGCCTTGAGACCCTCCCGGGTGAGTAGTGCGCTATACAAATGGCATGATTGATTGATTGATTGATTATCCTAACTGCAGTAATTGACTGCACCTACCATTGAACATTTTGTGAAACAAAATATGATATCGAATCTCTGACTAATGCACAAGTGAAGTTACCTTCGCTCATCCATACAGAATACATTGCATACTAATAATTTCATATTACTTCAAAATGCATTTTTGACGTTAATGTCTAGGCCTGTGCCTTCTCACAATGTCTGCAAGAAAAGTATCTTATCATAGCTCTTGTTTATGTAGCATTCTTGTACTTTCCCATGAGAAACAAAGAGACTTGATGCACATTGTGCTAATATATTAATACTTTCTTAAGAAACCAAACTCTGGTAACTAGCCCACGAGAAACTTCCAACAATGAATAGCCTTTTGTGGTTTACACTATGCGTCTTGTGACGGACAATTGTCCCCATGTTTTCTGTGGCAACAACTCTGTATGTTACCACTTTTTACCTTGTGACTGAAAGATCATCTTATGTATGTCGTACGATGGTGGTGTGACACAGTGGGTGTCACCGCCGGACTGATGAACAATAATACTAGTATTACTGGAGGAAAGTATGATGATGAGGATGGAAACACTCTGACTCCCTTGCCTACCTTTATGGCAGGTTCCCATTGCTGCGACAAAACCCCATGGTTAAGCTGTGAGAACTTTGCTGATCTTTTCCCCTGCCATTGCAACAGCAGGACCCCCTTGCCTAACGGACTTACCATGGACTCCGTTGCTGAACCACAGCTTTGCAAATGCCTTGCAGAGATTTTCTTTAAATTTATCCTTTTAAACTTGCCCCATGCATAATTTCTCTAATGAACTTTAAAGAACCTTTACTCTCTAGACTCTTTGATGTGTGATTTAAGCTCACCTGTAGCTGGTTTATATGAGCTCTTGCTAATTCATTTCTTACTTTATTGCCATTTCTATTATACATTTTGATTTAAACTCTTTAAATGTTTGAGTCTTTTGAGTTTTTCCCCTCGGTGACTGTGCTTGGGTTATATAGATCACTAATGCATAACATAGGCAACCATAGATTTTTTCACCAAAACACCAAGTTCTGGTGTTGCTGTTCTGTATTACGACAGCAGAGTTGCTAGTCTGCGTTATTCTAACCCATTTGAACTTTTTCAGGAAATTAGGACTTTCAGTTGCTATCTTGTACCTTTACAGTATAGTCCTAAGATATATATATATAAATCTGATTATTGGTTACCATTTCTGGGTCCTCATTGGGTAACCAAAGGTGACCACCCTAAGTTCCTTCACCCATCAATGCGATGAGCAAGATCCATGGGAGGACCAAGTGAAGTGAACTAGCAAAGCCAAAGTTTATTAAGAGTTGAGAGAGAAAAAGTGGCCCGGTACATGCTGGATCCACAGCTTTTCAACCATGACATGACATTTACTACTACTGAAATCTTAAATCATGCATTGCTACTACATATGTGAAAAGAGGGGAAGTTGTTCTACTGAACTCCAAACATTGAAAGAAGGTTCCAAGATAAAAAAGTTTAATTTACAAAACACTAACCATGTTTTATGTTTCATAGTTTTCTTTTGGAACAATGTGTGTTTTGATCTATTCAGCTATTCATAACTGAAAACTAAATTCAGTAAAATGCTCAGGCTAAGAGAATAAAGCATAGCCTCTTAGGGCGCAGTGTTGTCATGGGTTAATGGAACTCCCATTGTTTAATGTGAGTCATAACATTTAACCCAAAGACGATGCTGAATGATTTTAAGTAGTATTTTCCAGGGTAATGATCGAAGGTACTCAAAATATACTATAGCAAGAAGAGTGTCATAGTGCCAGGTTTCACCTTTATACTGTTTATTCTGGTTACTTACAAACCACTCGCTCGTTACACATTGTTGTTTTCAAACACTATCAAGTTCCTAAGCACTGTTTGTTTGACACACCCTCTGTGTGGCATTTTCAATCATGGTCCTTAAATACAGAAATAGATGGTGTGTATTTGCCGTTTTCAATAGTATATGTAATGTCCAGAAGAGAGGAAGGTCGTTATACATCTACTAAGTAACCCAAAACAAAAAAATGCCTTCTCAAAAAACAATCCCTGTGGCTGTGATACTCGGTTACATAATGACTAGCGCTGGGTTTCAAGAGAAGTGTAAATGAAGAACTGATTGTCTCTATATCTATACTGCTTGATGTAAAGTTATCTGTTTTGCATGCCTAAGTCAACACCTCATCTTCCCTAACATGACATACAAGAGTGACTATGTGTCCTAGAGACATTTTCTGCTAGTAGCCATATGTACAAAGGAAATTTAATTTAAAATCATGGAATTCATTCTTTTTTTATTTTTTCATTATTTTTTATTTGAATTTCAAGCAAGGGAGGCAAAACAAATACATATAAATTGGCCTGTACTGGTTCCAATACAAATACAAAAATAAATCGTATTACTTGGAAGGTCAACAAAATACATATAGATCATACAAACATAGAATGCTGATAGGGTATCACAATATATTCTGTCAATCTTTTATCATTTTATGCCAAACCACATTAAATCTCTGCATTGAGCTTAAACCCACCACTCCTCAACATTGCAGGGCCTAGGAGACATCCAGGCCCTAGAGATGGATAGTCTAGCAGAAATCAAAATTATAGAGAGTAGTTCATGACATGCATAGCTAAGATCTCACTTATATCCCAACATGGTCTCCTGAGTGGTAAACGCCAGATGTAATCCAAGGCGTTTTTTACAGCCCTGTGTAGCTCCCTGCCAGAATGCCAATAACTGTGGACATGTACCAAACATATGTACAATATTTGCAACATATATTCCACATTTAGGGCAACTCAACTTATTGCTCAAGTATTGAGCTCCTCGTCTCCCCTAGCTGGCAATCTTTTCAGGAGCATAGTACAGCATACATCCTGTCTCAAATTGCTTCAGCCTTAGATTAGTAGACCAAACAGTGTCTTTTAATGGTGAATTCATACTTAAGTAAAATTATGCTATGTATATGGAACCCTAATTTTAGATACTAAACACCATGAGAGGGACGTGTTTTGCACCATACTAAGGGAACTTATAATTAGGGTTGTGGGAGGACACAATTTTATGGACACACATCTAGAAAAACATTGATAAACATGTTGTTTTGTGGCAAATACAAACTATTGGTATACCTTAAGAATATGTTCATTACTATTTGTTTTGAAATTAAATTTTAGAAATGTATTTAAAAAATGAATTGCAATTCGCTTACACTAAGTTCTCTGATAAAAATTAACATCTGAACATTTTGAAGTCTAGAAATAGACGGTAACAAATCATTTTCTTACTAGGAAGAAGTAGAGATCTTGCTGGTGTAAAGTAGAAAATTATGAAAATGGAAAGCTGAATGATTATAGGTAAGAACAATTGGTCACAGTAAAAAACTGGTGGAGGAAGGAAATATATGTGTTTTGAGGCAGAGAAGCTTCCCAGAAAGATATATGAGGAAGTCCAGGTGATGTGATTCTAGAAAACCAATATTCTCACTTTTTGATTTAGCAATAAAACCACAAGACAATAAATCAAATATATTAGTAACCTGATTTACAAATTAAATTTCTTTGAAAAGAAAACTGATTTACAAACTTTGGAAGATATTTTTACATCCATGTTTACAACCACATTTCCCTCTTTTATACCTGTCAGGAATTCCCAAAGTGATTATTGGCAGGCATAAACACATTTACATTTGCAGAGATAGACACGCCCATAAATCTCCCTCAAATGGAGGGAAAAAGGATTCTAAAGTTTGGTTAGCCTTGGTTGTCAACATACAAAAAGTATGTTTGTGGACATTCAAGCACTGCTCTCTTCCTCCCTTTTCATCTCTGCTTTCCATCCTGGAAAGGTAGGATTTTTACTCTAGACCAAAGCCTTTCGAGAGTGGGAGGGGAAGGGATCACCCTCAGAGTTGCAGGGGGTATTGAAGTAGGGGTTTTTCCACTGGGAAAATATTTTCTCTATGGAGAAACAAAATTGCATATATACCCAGTGGATCCAATTGCCTATTATCGAGTTCTCTAATATGAAGATAGCCTCACAGTGGAATAGTATCCTGATGGGAATGTCACATGATCTTTCAAAGAATACACATCGAAACCTCTGCCTGACACATCTCCATATGGATTCCTTTGAATGGTTGTTATGGGACTTGGCCCTTTTTGGCTAAAGTTCCCTAAACTTTGTGCTTTTCCCCTAGACCTTTTTTCTGACATGTGTGGTCAACTTAGATGCTCTGGACACTTTGCCACTGCCAAACAGTGTTAAAGTGCAAGTGTTCCCTGTGTAAAGTGTAATGGTGATTGGTTGTCCATTATTGGTATGTTTGCTTTACTAATAAAGTCCCTAGTGAGGTGCACTATGTGTGCAGGGCTAGTAACGGACATGCTGCTGGTGGGCCTGCAGCACTTATTGTGCCACCCACTCAAGTAGCCTTGGAAAGTGAACTCAGGCCTGCCATTGAAGGGCCTGCGCGCAGTTTCCTAAACTGCCATGTTGTTCTGGTAAGTGCACGCACTTACCAGACCCTGCCCTCTCCTTTCCATGCACTTCAGGCACCCTTATAGTAGGTCTAGGGTACCCCCTGGACAGGGTGCAGTACATGTGAAAGGTGGGACATGTACCAAGGAGTGTGCCATGTCCTGGCAGTGAAATACTCTTCATTGCGTTTTCACTGCTGAAAGGCCATTGTGCTCATTAGACTAGAATGGAGAGGCTGTGTAATGTGTTTACCAGCCTTTCTTCCTAAAAGCTTAAGATGGAAAGGTGAAGTTTAGTAGGTCTGAACTCACCCTGCAATAACACATCTTTTTATGAAGATTGTTTTAACATTATTTGTTTGTAAGCCACTATTTTAGAAGTGGCTGGGTTTTGGTGCTTTAAACATTTCTGTGTGGCTCTGCCTGGTTGTGGATTGATTGGCTGGATTTGAAAGCGAGAGGATCTGGGGAATGTCTTGACCCAGGGGAGGAGGTGAGACAGCACAGGCTGACCTGCGTCTTGTGTGTAGGAGGAGGAGTAGGCCTAGAGGTGAAGAAGCCCGGGCTGGTGCTATAAAATAATTGTCCAATCTCCTGCTGAGTGATTGAGAATCCAGACCCCACTAATCAAAGGGAGAAGGTGTCACTGGTAGGGAGGCACCCAGAACTGGTTTGAGCAGGGGTCAGTGCCCCCTGTAACCCAAAGACTTCAAAGCCATTGAGGGGTATAACGATGTAAGCTGAAGCCCCTGCACTTTGGAGAATGGCGTGATCAAGTGTGAACAAGACTGGGGCTACTTCGTGGATAAAGAGGAACCTTTGCCAAGAAAGAAACAACTGAATGAAATGCTGGAAAAGACTGCTCTTGCTGTGTGATCTGGGGCTGGCCTGCAGTTTGCGGTTTTAAACAAGAAAAGTCTGGAGGGATTTTGTTGTGTGCTGTGTCCCCCCAGTTTGAAGGACTTTGCTGTGTGCTCTGTCCTGAAGTAACTATCCCCAAGGGCCTAAGGTGAGCTGGCTCTCTGTTTGGAAACACAGGAACACAAAAGTTTCTAGAGAAGACTCTCAGAAACTCCATGGGTGTGTGTGCTCTGTCTAGCCTGAGACCTTTGCAAGTTGTGCCCTGTGATCTTGGGCACCGGGAGTTCCAAACAAGACTCTGAGACAAGGTGTGTGTGTGCTCTGGCTAGCCTGAGTCCTTCGAGAGGATCGTCCTGTGAACGTATATGCGAAGGAGCCAAGTAAGTCTCAGCGACGATGTGTGCGTGTGCTTTGGGGCAGCCTGAGACTTTCGAGTGGATTGGCCTGTGATCTTGCACACGAGGAGAGCGAGTGTGCCTCAGCGAAGCTGTGTGCGTGTGCTCTTCGCAGTCTGAGACCCTTGCTGGAGTTGCCCAGTGATTGGGGGCACCGGGATATAAAGTGTGTCTCAAGCGACGCTGTATGTGTGCACCTTCCACTGCCTGAGACCTGCGCAAGAGGTGCCCTGTGATTGGGGGCACCGGAGGATAAAGTGTGTCTCAGTGACGCGGACTGCATGTGCTTTCTACTACCTGAAACCTGCGCAAGGTGTACCTTGTGATCGTTGGCACAAGAACATCAAGTGACTCAGCGACGCTGAGTGCGTGTCTCGTGCATAGCCTGAGATCCTCATGAGGAGTTGTCTGGTTAACGTGCACTCGGAGTTCCCATTAGTCTTCGTGACTCTGAGTGCGGGTGTAGTGTGCTGCCTGGGGTCTTCCAGTTGCTTGGAAAGTCAAGGATTGCATCAGAGGCCGAAGTCACTGGACGAGGAGAGGGGAGTGGGTTTGCGCCCCCCAGGTAACGTGTGCCGACTCCTAGGCTGGGGCACGGGCTCGAAGGAAGACGCTCTCGGCCTCTCTCTCTGTTCTGCAGTGCGAGCCTCTGCTTTGGCTCAGATTGAGGCTGTTGTGCCAAGGGAGTGGCAGCACCAGGGCCTCAGTGCGCAGCTGCAGTTACTGTATTCTGTCTTACCCGTGTAGGGGGGGCAACTGTGGCCAAAGACTAACCGCAAGCCATCACTACTGGGGGAGAGACCGCTGGAGGCACCGTGAACGGTGCTGGAGTAACTTACGTATTGCATAACTTCTGCGTAGCGGAGTATCTGAAGATTTTATAAATCATTTCTTTATTTCTGCTCAACGGACTGCCTGTTTTGTCGTATTGCCCATTGTATTAGTTTGCCTAACGAACTGCCTGATAGGTGTGTTAAGCATTGCACTAGGTTTGCATAACGAACTGCCTGATAAATGTGTTACGCCTTTTCTGAATCCTGCACCATAATCTGCCGGATATGCCGGATTGTCGTATTACACATTGCATTAGTGTTGCATACCGAACTGCTGCATATATGTGTTCCACATTGCATTAGTTTTGCATAACAAATTGCCTGATAACAGTATTACACATTGCATCGCTTTTCCCCGCCAGAGTACCTGAAGGGGGACCGTACGCATTGTATTACGGGCGACATAACAGTTTACCAAGTTGTTGCTTTACGCATTGCATTAACAGTGACAGTACAAGTTGCCAGATAACTGTATTACAAACTGCATTATTCTTATGTTGTGAAGTACCTAACTGTTGCATATTGAACTGCATATTACGACATTAGGATTACGTAGGATTGTGTAGTTTAGTTCAATAATGATAGGCCATGGGGGAACATTACCCTGACGCATATGTTGGTTTAGTAATGTGTAGTCGCATCAGATATCGTTTTATAAACATATACATGTTTTCTATGAAACACGTGTGCAGTCCATTTGTGATGTCATCATTGGATCGCTGTGAGCATAATTGCAAATACTTTACACAATAAGCCTTGAAGATAAGCCTGGCTGCTTGTGCCAAGCTACCAAGGGGGTGGATCAGGGGCTAGCTCTGAAGGCGACCTGTCTTTTCCCTAATGTTGGGGCTCACGGGTCCCTGCGTGGCCTGCGGTACCTAACTCAGCCAACCAGGGATCTTGGGAATTCTAACATTTGTGAATTACAGAGTGTAGGAAATCACTACTTGCACAAATATGTATATCTTGAATCGTAGATTTACTAAATTCTATGTGATCTGAATCTATGGCCCTTATTTTCAGTTCAACCGCTCAATTCACTGCCGAACCCTCGGTGGCGGTCCGTAGACAGCCAAACCTCCTGTCTGCCCGCCGCATTAGGGCTGTGACGGTTGGACCGCCACAGGACCACTGCTGCCACCAGGGATCCATGAGCTCTGGTAGTTGTGTAGTGATCTGAAGCCCCAAATATGCTGGCAGCGCCACTGTGGCACCGCCACGTGTATTAGAAGTTACATCACCACCACACTTTTCATGGCGGTGCGACATCCATGAAAAGTATGGCAGTGAGGAAACAAAGAGGGACACCTTGTGCCTCTGCACCATAGGGTGCATGCAGGGGGCATATACTGTGCCCCCCTGTGGGAATGAACTCCTGTTCCTGCTGGGCATGGACTCGACAGTCCAACCCTACAGGAACTGCCTTCAATGCTGCCATTTCAGGGCCTTTTTCAAAAACACTGCAGTGGGACCACCAAAGAACCGCCCACCAGGGTAAAGATAAGTAGTACTCTGGCAGACGGTGTTTAATGGCTTTGGCAGTCGTGGGGCAGTAGTGTGGTGGCCCCACTCCGAGGCCACCAAAGTCATAATAAGGCCCTATGTATTTAGACGTGCACTAAGGAAGTTGCCTAACATTGCACTCTGTCTAATGAAAAATAATATGATTTTGTGCAGAATTTGTAGGGAGTGTGGCATAGTACCAAGCTGGATTCTCTACTGGTCAGATTTGTAAGAATGTGAATACAGCATGGACAACACCACTTGGTAAAAAGGTTGAAAACAAACATGACTCAATTAATTTTACTGTGACTTTATCATATATGTATTATTATATTATGACGCAGTTTATTTTATATATGTACATGATTCAATAACCTAGGATAATCACAGATGAACATGTTATAGCAATTAAAATGGTGAATCACAATTACTCAATGGCTATATAGTTGAAGCCATAGCATGCTCAAGACCCTCTGTCATGACCACATGGCAGTTTTCAGCTTCTCCCTTCCCCCTTCCCCGGGAAACCACCTGCCTCATTTGTTTCTCCTGTTCATTATCTTCTTTATGCACACATATTGCCCCAGTCCTGAACACCAAGACACATTTTCATCAAGAGTGTTCCCGGTATACAGGATCCATTGGGCCTCTAGTTTAGAAAGTATACTCTGAGGGAGTTACAAGATGATGTTCAAATCTCACAGGAATGGTGGCCAAATTGAGTATAGCTTGTAACAAAAGTGCCTTCCTGTAGAAAGGCAAATCCTCTCTATGTGTGCTTCAGCTTCTCTTGCCCATCAACATATGTTGTTGTAGATAGAGCCCATGTTGGTCTCTGAGGAATGCAGAAACTGCTTTATTGACAAGTGTACTGGCTTTGTCTATCTGTGGCCAGAATTTATTAGACTAGTTTTATGTATATGACATTTTTCTGTTTTTTTAAATTTTCTGATGCGGAGCGAATGCCTCTCAAGAGACTGGTTCAGTCAGAATATGAATTGTGACTGAGCCAGTGTCATGTGACGTTTGACTGTGAGGTATTCACTTTTCATGAAAGATACTGCAAAATGTATTCCATCAAATTTTCACTAAATTGTGCAAAAAATGATTTCACACACCTCCAGTTGTGCTATATACCTAAGGCCCGTATAATAATCTAAGAATTGCACTCATAGCGATACTTAGAGAGGCCTCATTACCTAATATCAGTGGGAGATAGATACGGGGGTAGAATCATGATATATTTCTTCATTATATACTTCAGTTTACAGTTATGACTGAAGTGAATTAAAGAACCCAATAGGTCCATCTTGCATTCAAAATCTTTTTGTGGGGAACATCACAAAAGTCATAGTACAAAAAGGTCTGGGTGTCGTTTGAGTATTGATGACATTCTTAGAGTTACATGAGTTAGGTCCAATGTACATGAACACAGTTGTCCTGACAGGTAAGCAGTTAAAATACTTCTGCGTCTAGTTGAAGAATGTATCTGTTTCTTCATTGCATTGTGGTATAACTTACTGTGGATGATGCAAGAGAGGAAGTTAAAAAAGCATGGGTACAAAGGTGCCATCCCCCCATAAAGAATAAGAAAAAGGAGGAGCAGAAGCATTGAGGCCCATAACGCTGGTAACACAAAAGGGGTGGAAAGCGGAAACCTAGTTCATATCTAGGTTATGGCCTGCCCCTTCAAATCTTCCAATAACTCCACTCTTCCAAATAAATATGGACGAGTGGCAATGAAAAGAAAAGTAACAGTATAAAGGTAAGCAGGGAATTGGGGCTCTACTAACACGAAGGCAGAGATTTCACTAAGAAACAGTAACGGGCAGATAGAATTCATGGTTGACAGTTTTGCAGTAAAAAACCCCAGAGTGAGTTCAAAATGACTGATCTCACCCGCCAGTCTATATCTGAATTGTGTAAACACATTTCTGTATTGTACCATTCTGAGGTGTCTACATAAATAGCAACTATGAATGGACTGAAAGTAGATCATATGAGTGTGCCAAAATTGGAAATTTGTATAATAAGTTTACAGGTATCATTGGTGAGGATAAATATAAGCTACCACCTATTTATCTAGTAACTTTTATAAATAATTAAATAATATTTTCCTCTTCTCTCATGAAAAAAGCCCAGACATAGTAAAGGGGTGGGGCTGTTTTTATCCTCAGATGCCTGCTTAAGTGTTGTCAGGTCGCTACACTAATACCCTTGCAGGTCCAAAGAGTAAAACTGTGTGTCTGGGCCAATCAGGCCTGTCCAAGACTACAACGACACCGTGATCTATGATTACGAGCTGGAGCTCTTCCAAAACTTGGGATTGATGTACTGGCAGTCAGCCAAGGACCCTTGGAAATGCTTACTAGTTCTTTACCACACCACTGCCAGAACCAACAGTTACTAGACAAGACATCTGAGCCAACACAAAGACTCTGATATGGCAGTACTGAATCAGACTGTCGAATTGCTCTAAAAATACAGAGACAAATCCAGGTCACCGCTGAAGAGCGGCCAATATACATACCATAGAATTGCCCTTAAAAAAGTTATTCATCTGCTTATGGTCCCTTCACCAATCATTGTAACACTCTCTAATTTTTATCTTCTCCGTAGCTGAGTAAATAAAGACTGTAGATCAGAACCTAAAGATCTCAAACTGCTGACCTGAATAGTCCAACCTACCACCTAGAAGCAGTTAAGAAAGACCCTCTCATTTAGACTTGCCTGTTCACAACATGGGTAACATACCCTTGACTTGACCATCAAGTGGCATTCGACCCCAATGTGGCATTTGACCCCAATGGCAAGAGTTTTATTTATATTATCTTTTCTTTTGGACTTTACACACATTCTTTTTTCACAGCATATAATGGGTTCGTAGTAGCGCATTCTTAGAAACTGAAAAGATCACACCTGCATAACCACACAGTATCTGAAAATGGACTAGGTGGGAACTGTGATAAGCAGCACCTCACCGAAACCCCAAAAGGGACCTCCTTAGACCCCAAAAAAGCGCTAGAAAATTTGGAGAAGCCATACTAATCAGAATAACACTACCTCATAAACTACTTACTAATGGGACGCTTTTGAAAAGCTCAAAACACTAGACGAACATACTAGTGGTTTGAACACCACTATTGAACACCCACAAACAATGATTCTTCTCTGTGTTCTAAAGACAATTCACTGAGCTTGGCCACACATCAATGAGAAGAAGCTAATACACCTGGGGATTCATTTTTGTATATATAATGTAATCTTCATGCATGATATGAATACAAAAAAGCAACTGAATCACTGCGATTTAATTTTCAAACATTGGAACGCTGATGGGGCAACAACCTGAAAACATATAATGTTATTGCATAATATTCTAGAGTTCAAAAAATATTTTACAAAAACACCCAAATTATCAAATGTTACCAAAAGCAAGTGAAGTATAGGCTACACATAAAAAGGACATAAGTAATCACATGGGTATGGAGATAATAGATTTCTAAAAACATTATTTGACTCATTTGCACATCTGCAAAGCGAAGGTACTCTAGATAGATTTTGTGGATAAGTCTAATCCATGATGAAAGAGTCGAATGTGGATCCCTTTAGCAAGTCAAAAGGACCATCCTCAGGACTAAGGTGTTATTTTCTGCCTCAAGGGCATCTCCTCTCTGAAGATACTAGAGAGGAGTCACAGATCACACGTTGATCCAGCTCTTGTTAGAAATGGGACATCTGATGCCACCTCACTGTAGAAAGTGTATGAGAGCCACTGGCCACAAAGGAGAATGTGACATGTTAAATAACAGTGAGGTTTTAGCTCATTTATCCATTCTCACATTTACATGGACAAATTCATTGTAACCTACCAGGTTGAGAATGCCATATTCAGTGCCACCTTAGAGTAGCATAAATATAAAAGACCCGCTGAATGGTCCAGACAGACCAGGGAGTTCTGAGGGAGCTGGACTCAGTGAAAAAAAGAGAACTGTAAACTACGTTTTCAGCAAACCCTTTAGAAGGCATATGGGCCATTCAGCATAATGGATCTTTTGATAAAACATTTTCTGGACAAGGGAGATATAGCTGCTTATTACTGTTCTTCTAAAATTATAGAGCAGAAGAAGGTAGAGCCATGTTTCATTTTAATTTTTTTAAGTACAGCTTTTATTATGCAAACAAAACTGTTCTTCCGAGCACTCAACAGTCAATCATACGGTATCAATGAAAAGAAGTAACTTCCTCCAGTTGCAGTTTCACTTGACACAGTTTCCAAAGTTTATTAATTCCAATAGTTGAAAGAAAACTCAGTTCCAATGTCAAAGAAATAACTGTTCCGATCCAAAAGCAATATGCACAGCCAACACGTGTTTCGTCTTGCCAGTACAAGGCAACAGACTTCTTCAGGGCTTATCGTGACACACAATGTTCCGTCACACTGGAGGTTCAGCTCGTATTGATAATATACAACAAATATAACTATTAAACAATCCACGGTAGTATACCGATAAGTAATGAAGTCCTCTGTAATCCACTGTCACATTTCAAAGAGGTCCCTCCAATCCACCTCGCTACACTACAGTCAAAGTCCTCCTCTCGGTCAGCACCCAGTAATCACCTCGAAATGCCACGTGTACGTGATCTCCATTCGGTAGCAACATCCCACTCGTAAATCCTGATTTACGAGTGGGATGTTTTCTTTCAACTATTGGAATTAATAAACTTTGGAAACTGTGCCAACTGACCCTGCAACTGGAGGAAGATACTTCTTTTCATTGATACCGTATTATTGACTGTTGAGTGCTCGTAGGAACAGTTTTGTTCTGATTATTATCCCAGTTTTGGGAATACACGTGGGGTTGTGGTAACCAACCCTTGATCTTCCTGGAGCACCATCTATGAACATTTCATTTTGTTACTTTCCCTAAACTGCTGTGCGCCTGTTTTTGTTATAACTGGTTACCAATTTCTGTATATAGCTTTTATTATGCTCTGGGCACTAAAGTTTACTGCCATGTCAACCTCATATCGACCACGGTTCCATGAGCTGCTTTTGCCACCACTTACTTGTTGTCTTGCAAAAAACTAACGGAGACACTATTAGCTGCCCCCTTCTCTTCAATTGCCGCTGTCCACCATTCACACTAGGCATTATGCCCTTTGGCCTCATTGTTATCGAGCCCCACTTATTTCACCTCCTCCTCCTGGAGTAGTGTGGCTCACTGGTTAGAGGCGGCAGACCCGGGAGCAGAAGTCGGCCCGGGACCAGGGTTCAATTCCCGACACGGCAGGGTTGTGGACTTGGGTCAGCGTACTCGATAATTCTCGCTTCGGTGCTTACTCTAATCAGGGGTTCCACTCGGAAACTCTGGCCATTAGCTTGCCTAATCTCCACAACGGCCCCATCAACTCCGGGGATGCCTGGCTCCACCTTGGGGACTCCCAGCAGGGACCATCCCACAGGGACAGCCAGGACGGGTTCCCCAGTGTTATACAGCGCCAGGAAACCTAGTACGGGTAGCAGTGCGCTTTACAAGCTCAAATACATTCACATTCACATTCACATTCCTCCTCATAATCCAACACCATGCCATTGTCTCCATCCCCTACTGCTACTGTGCCTCTCTGTGCACTTGTTTGATTGTCCAAAACATCTGCATCCCACCAACCATCCAGTGCCCGCTTATGCTATCTTTCAGAGGGAAATCAAATGCGTGACCCTTAATTGAGTAACGTCCCCTGGTCACAGCATATTGCCCATGAATTGGGTTGTAAAGTTCCACCAAAAGTTTCAAAAAACTCAAATGTCTTCAAACATCTTTATTTTCATCATTTCCAAAATTAATTCTTCGCAATGAATAATCCAGCCTTATGGATAATTACTTTAGCGTCCAATGCATTTCGGCTATGGAATAGCCTTCATCAGGGACTGGATTCTACAAATTAAATAACAACATGTAAGGATATATCAGGGACTCGATGTCTAATTCACATCTATTAGGATTATAAATTCTCATGATGATACATAGTGATGTGACTGCTAAATATCACCCCGTGATTCAGAGTGATGAAAAAGTAAACAACAAAACGTAAAGAACTGACTTTAGTACGAGTGAGAGGTTTGGATCAATTACGTTTAGACTGTAAAGAAACCGAACCTAGAGAGTGTAAAGCATATAGTACAAACGCCCCTTCACCACGTGAAAGATGAAAATGAGCCGTGCACCGGTGAATACAAAAAACAGATCGAATGTGATTAAGAAAAGAGCCCTTCGCATACCATTAGCGCCAGAATGTAAAAGAGGAAACGTGTACACCCGCTTACCGGTTAGATTGAAGAAAAGCTCTTGCGCGCCAAACGCGGAAGTTGTTTTCCGATCAGGTTAGAAAACACCGGTTAAATCCACGTGCTGTTAATAAGTATAGAAAGCGGACAAGGTCCCTAGTCAGTCAGTAAAAGCGGCCAAAATCCCCGCGCTGTTAGTAAATATAGAGAGCGGACTTAGTATCTCATCATAAGGTGAAAACAACCAAAACGGTGAAAATAGAAACCGGACTGACGTCCGTTGTAAGCGGCCATGATAGATAAGTGTGAAATGGAAGGTAAAGAATGAAATACGAAAATCCTCATGCATAAAAAGCTCTTAGTGACATAATCAGTACTCAAAACGTAAATAGACAAAATAAAACCTGTACCTGGGCGGTAAGGATAGGATAAATAAAACATGGTAGAATTAAGCAAAATAAGTAGGTTATTAAAGATTCAGCATCAATTAAGAAGAAACTACTAACTCAAAAAGGCAATTATAAGACAACATGCAAAGTGCATATTAGATAAACATTACATGATGAAGCTCATAGATAACAGCTGAATTCAGTCCGGTCATTCATTCCAGTTGGTTTAAGAGTTTCCAATTTGAAAATCCAAAAGTTTTCCCTTTTCAACAGGTTCTTATGGTTATCAACACCTTCACGTTTTTTTACAGTTTCTAGGATGGTAAACCTAAGCTGACTGATGTTGTGTGAAGCTTCACAAAAATGTGTTGCAACAGTTGATTTGGTGTATTTGTTGCGAATGTTCGACTTATGTTCATTTAGTCTTACTTTCATCTTTCTCTCAGTCTTTCCCACATATCCTTGCCCGCAAGGGCATTTCAGTAGATATATAACATTCATAGAATCGCAGGTTGCTGACACACGTAATTTGATCTTATATCCTTTGCTAGGATGGGTGATGGTATTCCCTCTAATGATGCTGTTGCAGTGACTGCAGTTGTAACAAGGCAATGTACCATGAAAAACTTCATTGATGCTTTCTGTCCTGGATTTAATCATGTTACCTAAGTTCGTTCCCCTTTGATATGCAAAAAGAGGCATTTCTTTAAAGACATTGTTGAATTCTGCTTCTTGAGATAGTATCGCCCAATGCTTTAAAATGATGTTCTTAAATGCTTTACTCTTGGTTGAGTATTTCGACACAACAACGATTCTTGTGTTCTCTTTTTTTGGGGCTTGAATCAGTAAGTCTTTCCTTTCTCTTTGTGCACATCTTAACTTAGCATCTTCAAGTACTTTTTGGGGATATCCTCTATTTTTGAATCTTTCCGCCATCTCGTTAATTCTAGTCTTTGATATCTCCGGGGAAGATACAATCCTTTTTACTCGCAACATTTGCGATTAAGGCAAATTAGTTTTCAATGAATTATTGTGAAAGCTGTTATGATGCAATAAATTGTTACGATCTGTCGATTTCCGATAGATATCTGTTTCAAAATGCGATCCTTTCCCGCGAATTTCCACATCAAGGAATGTGATCTTGGTGGCATTAATCTCCGATGTGAACTGGATGCGTTCATCACATGTATTGAGTTCACAGATAGCATTTCTTAGTTCAGGTTCTGAGCCAGTCCATATAATGAACATATCGTCTATGTATCTCAATATCATTTTCGTGTTAGACTTCCAAGGTTCCTGATTAAGGATATGTTTGGTTTCAAAATGTTCCATGTATAAATTCGCGTAGACGGGGGCTGCCGAATTTCCCATGGCAGTCCCGGTCAGCTGCAAATAGAACTTTTCTTTCCATGTAAAATAACTATGGAAAAGTGTGAAATGTAATAGTTCCATAAGGAACACTTTAAAATCCAATTCCATCTCTGTGTTGAGCAATGTGTGCTCTATTGCTTCAATTCCGTCTTGGTGGGGGATGGACGTATATAGAGATTTAACATCCATGCTGCATAACGTGACTTATTCGTTTTCTTCCAATTGAACCATTCCTAGTCTTTCCAAAAAATGGGTCGTGTCCTTTACAAATGTTTTCATCCTCATCACATTTGCCTGCAAGTGTCTATCCAATAATTGACCCACGGGTTGATGTATGCTCCCAACTGTTGATACAATGGGTCGAAAAGGAGGGTGAACCAAGTCTTTGTGTATCTTCGGCAACATGTATATTGCCGGACTCCTGGGGTAGTTTGTAGTCAAAAATCTTTTAGTTTTTACATTTATTATCCCATCATCAAAAGCTTTATTTACAATGTCCTTCAAAATTTTCGCAAATTGATCAGTAGGATTACTGTCCAAAAGCAAATTTACTTGTTTGTCCCCTAGATGTTTTTCCACTTCTTGTTCATAGTAAGAAACATCCATAACAACTATGGCTCCCCCCTTGTCAGCTTTCTGACAGATGATATGTGGGTTATTTGCAATTCTCCGGAGTGCATCAATCTGTTTTTGTGTAAGATTGTGCTGTCTTGTTTTCTCTTAGAGCTCAATTTTGATAACTCCATTTTAACCAAGTTCTCAAAAGTGTCCAATGTTTTATGTGACACGGGTGCCTCATAAGTGCTATGTGGTGTCAATCCCAATATTTGGTCCACTTTGGCATCACTTCTTTCTGTTACCACGTTATCAAAAAAGTGCCTGAGACGTAGTTTCCTCATGAGTTTGTAGAGGTTGACCTCCAGCTCCAATCTGTTTGTTTCAGTGGTAGGGACAAAGGACATTCCTTTTTGCAATGTTTCAATCGTTATGTGATCAAGTTTGGTGTGGGAAATGTTAATGACTAAGTTGTTTGAGTCATGGTTTTCTTGGGTTTGTCCCTCTTCTTCTCCGCGGCTACACTCCTGGTAATAGGTGGTTCCTTTTCTTTTCCCTTTGCCCCTCCTAGGTCTTCTTTTTCTTGCCGACCCTCCTCTAAAAAAGACTCTTCTCTATTTATCTGTGTCAAATTCTGAATGGATCCCGAACTCCCAGGAAGTTGTTCGCCACTTGTTTGTTGTTGTTGTTGCTGTCGGGGTCTCCCACTTGGTTTGGGTCTTAAAGATTGGTCACTACCAGTTGATGACGTATCAGTACTCTGTGTATATGGCTTGTTCTGTCTACGGTGGGCGTACACCTCTGCCCAGGTGTACACCTCACCGAGTTTGTAATCCACAGTATCTCGTCGTAGCTTCCTGATTTTCCTATCATTCACCTCTTGGGTGTGTTTTGTCAATTGGACATTTATATCCTCCAAGATCTTTTCCCAATCTTCAGGTGGTGTAGTTTTAGTGAGCTCTTCAGTTACTGTTTCTATTTCTTTCTGTAACTCTTCCAAGATAACAGATAATTCCTCAATGATAAGGAGAATGAGGTCCAAAGAACACTTGTTCAGGATAGCGAACCACTTTTCCTTGAACTTTTATCTAATATGCACTTTGCATGTTGTCTTATAATTGCCTTTTTGAGTTAGTAG
This sequence comes from Lissotriton helveticus, assembly GCF_964261635.1. Taxonomy (NCBI): domain Eukaryota; kingdom Metazoa; phylum Chordata; class Amphibia; order Caudata; family Salamandridae; genus Lissotriton; species Lissotriton helveticus. Next base: position 1,993,213,319 of record NC_136059.1, on the reverse strand, counting down.
TTTCTTCTTAATTGATGCTGAATCTTTAATAACCTACTTATTTTGCTTAATTCTACCATGTTTTATTTATCCTATCCTTACCGCCCAGGTACAGGTTTTATTTTGTCTATTTACGTTTTGAGTACTGATTATGTCACTAAGAGCTTTTTATGCATGAGGATTTTCGTATTTCATTCTTTACCTTCCATTTCACACTTATCTATCATGGCCGCTTACAACGGACGTCAGTCCGGTTTCTATTTTCACCGTTTTGGTTGTTTTCACCTTATGATGAGATACTAAGTCCGCTCTCTATATTTACTAACAGCGCGGGGATTTTGGCCGCTTTTACTGACTGACTAGGGACCTTGTCCGCTTTCTATACTTATTAACAGCACGTGGATTTAACCGGTGTTTTCTAACCTGATCGGAAAACAACTTCCGCGTTTGGCGCGCAAGAGCTTTTCTTCAATCTAACCGGTAAGCGGGTGTACACGTTTCCTCTTTTACATTCTGGCGCTAATGGTATGCGAAGGGCTCTTTTCTTAATCACATTCGATCTGTTTTTTGTATTCACCGGTGCACGGCTCATTTTCATCTTTCACGTGGTGAAGGGGCGTTTGTACTATATGCTTTACACTCTCTAGGTTCGGTTTCTTTACAGTCTAAACGTAATTGATCCAAACCTCTCACTCGTACTAAAGTCAGTTCTTTACGTTTTGTTGTTTACTTTTTCATCACTCTGAATCACGGGGTGATATTTAGCAGTCACATCACTATGTATCATCATGAGAATTTATAATCCTAATAGATGTGAATTAGACATCGAGTCCCTGATATATCCTTACATGTTGTTATTTAATTTGTAGAATCCAGTCCCTGATGAAGGCTATTCCATAGCCGAAATGCATTGGACGCTAAAGTAATTATCCATAAGGCTGGATTATTCATTGCGAAGAATTAATTTTGGAAATGATGAAAATAAAGATGTTTGAAGACATTTGAGTTTTTGGAAACTTTTGGTGGAACTTTACAACCCAATTCATGAGCAATATGCTGTGACCAGGGGACGTTACTCAATTAAGGGTCACGCATTTGATTTGTCTTACCTGTACTCTGAAGGAGGGTACACCCTGGAGCACGCAACAACAGTAAATAAGAGGATCTAATAAATAGAGTGCAAGCGTGACGAAATTAATCTTTCAGAGGGAGCCACATCGGACCCTCACCCCTCCAACGCAGGGTAGGGCCCATCAGACCTTACCCCACCCACTGCAAGGAGGACTCACCAAACCTTTCCCATTCTCTGCAGGTTGCTGTCTAACGCCACATTCATGCCGGCTGACCCAGACTATGCTGTCTCTTCCCCTCGGGGTATATGAGCCACCCTGGACTCTCCTGAGTCTGGTACTCCATCTGGACACGAAACCCAACCACACAGTGAAGCTCAGTTTGCTGTGGGCCTAATACTACCCTCTTTTCTTACTGCCTCCTGCTAGTACCCAAACTCAATTCCCTGACATGTCACTAACCTCATCTACACATGCACCCTGTACCCAGTCTACAGCCCCTCCCTTAGGGACCCCTAACCCCTCTATTGCCATTCTCCAACCCCTTGCACACAAATTCCCCCTCATAGCCTTTCCTGAGTGCCCTCCCCTGGTCGCCGGAGTAGCTCTCCTGTCCTGTGCTGCCCTCTCACAGACGTTCATGCCCTTCCTCCAACCGACCAGCCCTTTTCATAATCACCCTCACTACCCAGATCATCTCTCCCCTCCTCTTCACTCCGCTTCAACATACTTCCCACTATTGCAGAAACCTTTCCCTTTGCAGGACCCCCTCGCCTCACCGAGGGGCATATTTACAACAAAATGGCGCAGCGCGGCATCGCAAGCAAATTTGCTGCGTCATTTAGAAAACACAGAGATGTGTGCGTATTAACAAAAATACAGCCCACCCCTGTGCTCTCCCTAGCGCAAGTGCACAAACAACAGTCGTGTGCCAACGCAGGCACCCTTGCACCATGGTGCAAGGCTGCCTGCGTTACAAGGATGCCTGTGTTTGTGCAGGAAGGGACACTTTCCTGCACAAAAGCAATCATTAATGTTGTTTTGCTCCATCTATCTGTGCTGCAGAATGGAATGTATCACCCCATCCAAAAATCTCAAAGGGCATAGCTGCCTCTGGACGCCTGCCCTTCAAGACTCTATTGTTTTAGCAAAGGGGCATTGAAATGTACCCTGACCTGAGACTCTTATTTTCCAGATCCTTCTGTATTCAGCAAACCCGTTTTGTCACTTTTACCATGAAATGAAAATCTTATGTGAGAGCAACAGTTAAGAGCAAAATATTTATATCCCCGGTTCTTCAACTCTGACATGAGAAATATGTGATTTTTACATACTTAGCTACAGAAATTTGTGGTCTAGACAGCTCAAGCCACTTTCTAAAAAGCTTTTAAACACGTCTGATGATCGGCCTCAAGAACCTCTGCAGGAGGCGAGAAGAGCCAAAACTCGTTTGACCGATGCAAGCAACTGTGAATAATTATCTGCTGGGGGGATTGAAAATCTCTTTTTAATCATTCAGTAGTGCGTGGTTTGAAAGAAATCCACAACACATATCCGGTTCTCCCCGCAACCACCAGCGCCGCCACCACTAAGCACCACAGGGAATTCAAAACACACAAACTAGCGCAGCGCCAAGCACTCAGACAAGGACAGCGTTTGTGCAGTCGGCCGAGCAAAGAGGTGATTGATGGAATGTTTTTATATGGAAAAACGGTGTATGGTGACAGCGGATTTACTCCTCTTGTGAATGGAATGGCGTTGAAATGAATCAAAGGTGCTCGAATGCAGCCAAATGTAAAGAGATGATGGACAGAAGGGAACCATGCTCTGTGGTCACTCACACAACATGTCACCTATTTGCAACAATTGTCACTTACACTCGCGTTCATTCAGTATGTTTAAGCAAGCTAGACCGGTTCCATATTCAGAATTAAGGGCATTCACACCATCAAACACAGAGCGCCAGATAACAAAATATTTTTCACTGCCATCATTAAAGTAGGGCTTGGTCTAAACAGCTTTTAGTCTTTACCACCATATTATGAGACTGTATTCTGGGGGTAGTAGTGCACAAGAAAATCTGTGCACATTTGCTGTGTAGCATTATGTTGTCTGGGTGATATACTCTTGTTTTTTTGTGCTGTTCACTTTTTGTGCTGCATTATTGCAATGAGATTTTTTTTTGTCGAGCTGCATTTTTTTTGTTCTGTTCTATCTTTTATTATGTTGCTTGTGTATGAAAGTGAATTTTTTTATTGTTTCAGTTAATTAAAACCACAATAATACATTTTTTAAGAATCGACTAATGTGTTTAAAATTTCTAAGTATATAGGTGCAATCTCTGTTAATAGGTTCTAAAACATTCTCAGTGTATGTTATTGTGTTATGTCTAATTGTTTACTTTAGATGTGTCAACAAACATTGCCATATTTCCAGCCAAAACCGTATATGCCTGGAATGTTCCTGTGACAAGCAACCATACATAGTGGAAAAGACTTAAAACTGAAAACGTTTTGACATTCAAGTGAAGAAATGAAGGGGCATATTCTCAAGGATCTATCGCCGAGTTAACGGCACTTTATTGCAGCCAAAGTCACGATAAATTTATCACCCCATTCACAAGCTGGTGCAAACAGCCCATATCACCACTTTACCCGCGATAGCTGGTGCAAAAAACATCACCACAGATGACCCTGGCAACTATCGCTAATGAGATGCAGAGGAGGCGTTCCTGTGCCAAAAGCCACGACAACACCACTCCGCAACATTCTCAACGACCAGCCAGATAGGCGAAAAGACGACGAAGCATGCAATAAGGCTTGTTAGCTGTAGGAAAAGAACACCTGCCCTGATCTGGTGTAAAGTGGAACGGCAGCCAGCACCACAAAAGGGAGCCCAGGCCAGAGCCACACCTGAAGGTCATCAGAAGCCATGGAGCCACTGAACATGCAGGCCGGACTCCCAAGAGGGCCACAACATCAACCTCCACCACCCCCCAGGATCTCCCCTGGACACCACGCTCCCCGGACCAACACTGAGGCAGCGAAGACAAAGACAGCGACCCCAGAAAATGCACCAACCTCACAGACCCAACACCAGAGAATGTCATTGCCCACTACAGGCTTAAAGGGACAACCCACCCCGCATCCTGAACACCATTGGCCACATTAGGGGACCACTGGGGAATCTCTGCCAAAGTCGCAGCCAACCATACAGGCAGTGTGCATGATTCATACACCTCCGACAGTCCATCATCAACCAGCGCTACAAGGATGGCACCCACGGAAATGCACTGCTAGTTGGCCAATAATAAATGCACACACTACACACCTCAACTCCACAATCATGAAACTCACAACACAGGAAATGCACATGTCACAAGCTCACAAACAACATGCACACCCACCAGACATGGCAGCACAACTAACTGTGGAAAAGTGGGCCAGCCATGTACATTAGCAATCAAAGGCATGGCACCTCAGCCACACAATAGCAGATTGTGGGAAGAGGTTGGGACCAGGCATGTGCAGTGGAGGCAAGTGACCGATGAATCAGAATGTACACAATGCCAAGTGTGGCATGGATGTGATGGCCAGACTGCTGTATGCAGACCACACACACATATCCATGTCAACACACACCGCTGGTGTTTGGAGTGTTGAGGAGAGTGGACGCAAGCATGTCACCCCAGCCAGATCGGAAGATTGCGGAAAAGTAGCTTGTTACAGCCCCCCCTGTAAGCGTGAGCGGAGTGGGCTGACCCGGCGTACTGCGTAGGGGTGGAATAAAAGGCACGTAACTCTGGGCATGGTCTGGAATGCCCAACGTCTCCGCCAGGGCAGCGCCTGTCACCCTGCCACGAGGCCGATGCCGTCGCCATGAGTGGGGTTGCCTTCGATCCTGTGCACCTGCTGCACCCTGGGATGCTGGTCCCCGAACCTGTCTTACCCGCCCGTGCGCACCCAGACCTCAATGCCCACCTGCAGACACCTGCGTGTGTCGAAGAGGGCCCACCACGTGCCGGTGTATGCTCCAGGCCCAATGCCCGCGAGCCAGGCAAACTGCTACAACCGTCACGGCCTCCACGAGCAAGGTGCGCAGTACTCCTTTCTTGTTTACGTACTCTATCGGCTGACACAGTGGACTAGTGGGTCACACATTTGGAACTAAGTCTTGATTACACTATCAACAACACCAGTACAATTGCCAATACTGTTTAACACTTATTGCCCCACTTTCTTTTGCAATCACATCTGTGAGTTAATGTGAACCAAGACAAATTAAATGACATACTTTTTATTTATTTTTCAATTAGTATTTGTTTTTACTTAGTATCAAAAGACTTGAATATTTTGAATCACACAAAATATTCAAGTCTTTTGATAATAAGAAAAAACAAGTACTAATTGAAAAATAAATAAAAAGTTTGTCATTTAATTTGTCTTGGTTCACATTAACTCCCGGATGTGATTGCAAAAGAAAGTGGGGCAATAAGTGTTAAACAGTATTGGCAATTGTATTGGTGTTGTTGTTATATTGGCCCAGCCTTACTGTGACGGGGCCGGACCTCTCTTCTGTTAATTGATTACACTATGACAGAGGATGATGTTTATAGCTGACTTGAAATCACTATACTCCCTTTGCTGTGGTGCCACCAGCACTTATTAGTTCATCACAACCGCAAGATTCTGTGTGCCCATGCGGACTACTGCCCTTGGCCTATGCTGTGCTCAAGTAGGTCACACAATTGGAACTGAGCATTGATTTTTCAAAGGCAGAGTACATATCATTGCACACAAGGGGAGGCATAAGAGGATGGCGCGTTGCATTTGGGAGGAAAAAAGGATCATCGTTACGGAGGTGATCGGACACTACAGACAACTGCCCTGGTGTCACTAACATTGTGCATCGCGAGCCTACGACACGTGGCTGTGGGCCACTGCTGACCGCTGCCTCCGGCCTACACTGCGGTCCAGTCATGCCCGGACTGGCAATAGCGGGCACCGGGCAATCCCCTGGTGCGCCGCAAGGGTGGCGGGCCGGTTTTGTTACAGTTTTTGTTACAGGGCCGCTTTTGCAGCATAGCTGCAAAATCGGCCCTGTACCAAAATCGGCCGAAAACTGGCCCGGCAAAGAGCTCAGTGGCACCTCCAACGAGCACTTTGCCAGGGCCGGTTGTGGTTCCCAGTCCGGCCCTGGGTCCAGTAGGTCACAGAGTCTTGATTTAGCAATGGCGGAGTTCATTACAGTGTACCAGCATCATCGCAGATTGCATCCTCTCTCAGCCCTGGTGCCACTAAGTCGGTTCCCCGACATTCATGGACACTCTCTGGTCGAAAATTTGTGGTGCCTGAGTCTATGGACTAGGGGACAGTTTTCATCCTTTTGCAGCTGACACTGAATTGGTGGTGGCAACAAGGCTGTCGCTTTCCACTCCCCCATTTGCTGCTTCTGGATAAGATCAGACCTCTGCATCATTCTCTGCATGACACCTTCAATTGTCCCCTACAACCATCCGCTAAATTCCCCTTGGACATCGACGAGGACCCGCTCAGTCTGCATGGCCCTACCTCAGTGGACCACAAGTCACAATCCTGTGGCGGTGTGCCTGTGCCGGCCGCTGTGCATCCGGGGCCACTAACTCTGTGCAGCTCAAGTCAGGGACCCTGTTTGATTCAATATTTGAGATGATGGCCTTAGGGTCGTCAATGCCATTTTTCTGTGGCCCTGCGCTGTCCGCTGCCTCGGGCCTCAACTGCGGTCCACCAGGGCTCACACATCGGGGCATCACCTCAGGAGGCACACACCACCATCGCCAGGACCACCTCCAAACGCCATCTGCCAGAGTCGAAATAGTGGTACTTGCAGACTAACAGAGTTTCTCACATCTGTCATGGATGCCATCATCTGCCTGTTACCCTGCTCAGCACTCCAGGTGCCACTAACTCAGTGCCCCGCAAGCCATGGACCGTTACTGATTGAGTTTGTGCTGTGGAAAGGCTAGGCAGAAATGTCTCCTCAGGCAGTGTGGGAGACCTGGGATGTTGATGTGGAAGATGATGCAGGTCTAACACACCCCCCTGCATCTGAAGGGACACAATCCTAGTAATTTTCATCACATGAGCGCGCTCAGCTCTAGTGCCCCAACCTCAGTGCACTGCAACTCATGGACACTTCTGTTTGTATGTTGGGTGACCTCGGTACTTGCTCCAGCTCCATCCATGTTGCTCAGCAATTGACTCTGTTATGCAGGTTTCTATGTTTCCGTTGCACTGGTGTCCACTGTTCAGGTTGTTGCCAGCACCAAGCACTCGGGCTGGCTTACACTCACCCCACACACATCCAGCACAGGTGTTGCTGTACATGTGGCACTGACAATAAAGGGGCCGGGCGCATGTGCCTGTAGCCAGTTTGACATGATATCTGTGTATGCCCCTGTGGTCTTGTTGTATGCATGAGGGCCCCGGGCCCTACAACATTACTATGTGCTGTGTTCAGTGGATGCAACCATGTCACCGCAGGCAGCGGGTTGAAGCTTGGAGATGTAACTTTTTCGTCACCCACTCAATTCGTAAGGGGAGTGGACTGGGCCATCATACGCAGAGCCAACATGGGTGTGTGACTGATGTTTGCGTGCCCCTGGGCGTGGTTCTGTACTGGGTATGTGCATCTGCATGTGTCAATGGCAGTGTGGGCCTCCTCTGTGGGGTGTAGGTGGTCCCTGAACGATAATGGACACCCACGTCTGTGATCTAGTTTGCCTTCCATGGGTTTGAACCCCACCTGCACCTGTTTGGCCACATCCTTTTGCCGTTCTGACACCTGGCATTGGGGTGCCATGTGTGGCTTGGTGAAGTGTTGTGAGCCAGCCGTGCTTGCGGGCACTTCCTACTGTGTGGTCTGTTACAGGGTCTGTGTTTTCCTCTAAGTAGCTTGGCTGCCCTGGTCCTGGTGGTGGGTTGCGTGGGATGTCCATGGGCTGTTGTAGGGCATTGGTGTCGAAGGTGTGGTGGTTCTCTCCGGCATCACTGATGTGTGGTCTTCTGTGCTCTGCTTAAGGTGTTGTGTGTCCTTCTGCAATGTGAAGGGGAGATGCATGTTGACATTGTGTTGACACGTATGTTGCCGTATTATTCTTGTTTACATGCAGACTGTCTGACAATGTACATTGTGACTGTTTGGGAGGTGCAGGATTTGGATGTAGGACCGTGTACATTTGGACTACATGACAGATGTGAGGTTGTATGCGTACATTTCCATTTCACAGTTTCCAGCTCTGCCAGATATAGTAGACCTGTTTCTGCGCGTGTGCGTACCCAGTTGTGTCCTATGTTATGCAGAGTTGTGTTTGCGCATTGTACCATATTGTTGTCAATGTGGGTGTGCTGTTCTTGCTATGTGTGTGTGCGGGAGTGTGCCACGGGGATCATGGACATGATCCTGGGTCATTGTGGGTGTGCACTGTGCTACACCTCGCTGTGCATGTGTGCCATTGGGCCCATCTCCCCCTGTCCCCCCAGTCCCTGATTCTTACTCACCCTGTTGATGTTGTGTTAGATCCTCCTGACCTGTGTCCGCACTCCCGACTCCTTGCACCGTCTCCACACTGCTGACTGTGGCCTCCGTTTTCTCCAGCTCCTCCTGTGGCGCAGGACTTTGGCCTCCTGGTGCTGTTGCTGCCTTCCTGTTGGCAGCAGCTTTGTGCCTGGTTTAGATTTTCACATCATGCCAGCGCCTCTTGGCCTCCTTTATTGGCTTCCTCGACACTCCGACTGCATTCCCTGTAGTCTAATTGGGGGTCAGTTGATGGTAGTCTGGTGGTCTGTGGGACTTGTAGGGTTCGCATCAGCCTCTGCGCTCGGTCAGGGTGCATCCATGTTGCTCCGCACTTTGGATTGTTTCTGGTGTGTTGTTTTTGTTAGTTTTATAGTGCATTTTCCTGCCAGACACGTGGGATATGCAGGCCTGTTGCTGCTTTTCGCTGCTTTTTGTACCGGGATTGGGCTCATCGCAGGATTTTTTGCGTTCGCATTTGCATTTTTGCGGGGTGGCATTGATTTTTATGCGGACATTTGACGCCTTATCTGGACACTATTGCATGGTACAGCAGTCTTGCTAATGCTTCGTTAACACAGTGTCATTTTCCCACCATACACTGCGATGTTGGAAGCTGCATTAAGTTACTTTTGCAATGGTTATCACACGTTCTTGAGAATATGCATCAAAATGTGTTCATTAAGTAAGAAAAATAACTTTCATATTACATGAATTTTATTTGCCGTGTGGACCATGATGGCCAAATGAACTCTCAAATGCAAAAAAGTACACAGTTGAAACAGAGGTGCAGAGGTACTCTGGGTCAACCCCTTTCAACAAATGTTCCCTGTGGTCAGCTTTTTCAACCATTGCTCGTTTTGTGTCTTTCACATCTTGCAGTGGTAAATGGAAAAGAAGTTTATGGCAAAGGGAAAAGAAGTTCATCTTAAATCAAAGCGGTTCTTTTCAAGAGCCATTCATTATGAACTGGAGAGCAGTGAAAATGTAGGCCTTCCAGCAATGCTTAATATGTGCCGGTGTTGGCGATGCTCAGCACCAGCATATATTTATGAGAGTCCACAAAATGGTGACGCTGTCAGTCTATTTTTTAAGAAGCACGAGTTACAAGTTCAAGATAAAATAAAAAATAATAATTACAGGGTGCTCACGTCATTCTTGCTGCTTTGTGTCATCTTGTATAGTCCAAATTGTCACATTGATAAGACTCTATAGGTAAGTAACTGTAATTGGGGCTTATGTTTGACAACATTAGGAGGGCCTGTAAGTGACGCAAGCTGCAGTGGCCTCCTGAGAAATATTTTTGGCCCTGTTATTTATTATTTTACAAGTTACGCACTGTCTTCCAGGGAGCTTTTTTGTACAGTGCAGGGAGTGGAAAGACAGCTGCTGTGCCCTCATCTTGGTGGTGACCTGGGTTCTTTTTCTTTTTTTATCCTGCAACATGCTTCTCTGATTGCTTCTAATTTTTAAGTAAGCTGAAAATCAAAATGGCACTGTAAACAGAATGATGACCATAAATGATGCTCTAACCAACTCAATATGGCTGTCACAGCCTCACCTCTACTCACACAAGAGAATCAGACAAATTACAAGACTGAGAGCATCTTTGTTTATTTTTGTTTTTTATCTTTGGAATGGCTCTCCTTGCTATTGCCCTTCCACGGAGTCTCCACAGCACCCCAATTACTTTAAGGAAAGGCAGTGCCTGTCTCAGAGTACATACAACATACTACGTAACAACACATGGTACAAGTTAGTAATAATATGTGACCATTAGTCAGTTACCATTACAACATGACCAGCACTGTGATTAGGTCTTGTTTGTATCTAATGCTCCAAGTTTTCCATTTTTATTGATTTTTGCAGAGAACTACAGACACAAAACAATGGTCCTGATTCACAATGGTAAACTTAGACCTGAAGTCTAAAAAAATTGTAAACTCACACAAAAATGTAAGCTTACCTTTGCGAATCACAAAGGTAAGCTTACATTTTTGTGTAGGTTTATGTTTTTTTGCAATTTTACAAGTAGTATCTTTACGACTGACTATCTTTTTATGTGCAGAGTCTCCACCATGATTGTAGAGTCTCCCCAGTCGTAAAGATACTACTCGTGAAATTTCTTTGTGAATTGAAAAAAATTGTAAACTTACACAAATGCATATGTTTACCTGTGTGAATCAGGCCCTAAATTTAGAGCTGAAGTCTAAATGTATACCTGAAGTCTAAAGGCTCAATTCACAAAGCTAAATTTAGACTTCAGGTCAAGTTTACTTTTGTAAATTGGGCCCATAGTGTCCTATCTATTTTTGTTTTTAAAAGTGAAAAAATACAGAAAATGTGGCTTTTTGTGAGGGACTCTCCATGTAGTCCTTCATGACTACTAAGGCAACAGCTAAGCAGATAGACAGCAAATATCAAGATGAGATTTCCTTAAATACAGGCATATGTTGACTTATAGTTGTAGTATAATGCTAATATTTATCTGTGGATGTAGAGTTGTGTTACGTTCAGCTGCTTAATTTGCTAAATACGACAGTAAATGTTTATCGTTAAATAAATGTGGAAATATACCATTTTACGACTTCATTTACTTCAAAATTCAAAGTAAATAAGAATAAAGAGCAATAAGTTGGCTTTAACAGAAATAAGGAGGGATACAAACTGAAATGTTATAAAACTGAATATGTTAAAAAAGGGAGCCCTATTTGTATTCTCTTGCCTTTCAAGAAGACAAGCATGAGCAGTGTAAAGACATTTTCAGGTTGAGGTGCACAGAGCAGCACTTTGTTACTGCAAAGATAGAATTTGCTGTTTCTCAAATTATGTTACATTCTCTTCTGGGGCATCACTTGGAAGCACAGTGTTCCTGTTAACAGAATAACAAGCATCTACAGCACCTTCGCACACCAACTGAACCCCAGAAACATGTTGGTAACCTACACACCACCAACCAAGATGACCACCTGACTGAAAGGACAACCCTTACCAGAAACACACAGCAGCAATCATGTGGACCATCCACTCAGGGGCCCCACTGTACCCATGTCCCCACCACATCTACAAACTGGAAACATCACAAATCATTACCACCCTGACCCACATCATCAACACCTCCATTACATCCGCCACTTTCCTGGATGAATGGAAACTTGCAGAAATCAAAGCCCTCCTCGTGATGCCCACAGCTGACTCGAATCAGCTGAGCAACGTCCGACTCATCTCCCTGCTTCCCTATCCAGCCAATGTGATTGAGAAGGCCATCAACTACCAAATCACAACCCACCTCGAACTTGACATTAGAATCATCCTGGACTGAGTAGAAACAGTGGCCCTCATTCTGCTCAACCTCTCTGCAGCCTTCACCACTGTCTTCCATAACACCCTAATTTGAAGACTCCACAAGATTGGCATGCAAGTATCCACTCTCAAATGGATCTGTTCCTTCCTCCAGGAAAAAACCCGAAAGGTCAGGCTGCCATTTGTACCATCAGAGGCCAACAAATTGACATGTGGAGGCACACCACACCAATTACAAGAGATTTACAACATTGAGTCCCAGATTACAAGTGTGCTGGAATCTGAAACAGAGATATTGGGTCTGGCATTTTTACACTAAACTCCAGCTGTTCTGAGTTTTCTGCTAAGAATGGTAAATAACTGCATGGATCTGGAAGTTCCCAGTCCATTACTGTGCATTTCTACCCATTCTGAGGAGAAAACCCCTGACATTCTTTCACCTGTTCTGACCCCACCATGCCACCTCACAATAGAATAATTTTCTTCTATAGGAACAGTCCAGCCTGAACTGCCAAGCCATATCACTCCTCAGCCCCACCATTTTCAATATGTATATGACACCACTTGCCAACATAATTCGATCACAAGATATCCCTGTCCTCTCCTACACAGATGACACCCAACTCATCCTCTCTCTGATGGACAAAACAACCACCACCAGAACCAACTTCACCAACTGCATGACCATGGTAGCAGACTGAATGTGAAACAAGTGCCTGTAGCTAATCTCTGCCAAGACGGAAGTACTGGTCTTTAGCAACAAGACCTCCCCAAGGGACTAAACCTAGAGTCAGGATCAACACCCACATCCACAGGCCACATAAGAAATCTAGGGATCAGCTTAGATGACAACTCAAGTCAACACAGTGTGCACCTCCTGCTGCCACATCCTACACATGCTGCAAAGAATTTTCAACGGGTTGCCTCAGAACACCACATGGACTGTTACGCATGTATTCTTCAACAGGTGGCTGGACTACGGCAGCAAGCTCTATGCCGGAATCTATAAACAACTCCTGCACAGTCTCCACACCATCCAGAACACAGCTGTATGACTCATATTTGACACCCCACGCTGCACCCCATCACACTGCATCTCAGGGAAATTCAATGGCTCCCCATTAACAAGCACAGCCAATTCAAACTTCTCACACACACACAAAAAGCCCTACACAGCACAGTACCAGAATACCTGAATAGTTGCATACTCTTTCACCAACCCACCAGACTCCTATGCTCTGCCTCACTCTGACTCCCACACATTCCCCGCATCCACAAAAGCAAAACTGGGGTCACACATTCTCATGCATCACACCCAAGACATGGAACGACCTCCCTCAACACATCAGAGCCTCAACCTCACTTCTTGAGTTCGGCAATAAGCTGAAAACCTGGATCTTCGTATAAGCACCTTGGGGACCACAAACCTACACCTCTGTCCAAGCGCCAGGATAACTTCTCAAGTTATTAGTGCACTATACACTTCATTATAACATAACATTTCTTAGATGAGATGGGAATGAGCTGTTCCATTAAGTCATTCTTCTGTTTCTCCTGCAGTTGTTGTAGCTCTACTGATGAGGTTGTAGCTTGAGGTGCTGGGACCAATGATTTGGAGGACAAGATTAAGATGTTTGAGGAGAACATTCAACAGCTGAGGGTCATTGTTACCAAATTAAAGCACAGGCGTCAGATGGGTTCAACCAGAAGCAGTGACTGTCCCGGGAAGGGAGACACTCCTGTACCAGTGGCGGCAATGAGCACGTGAGAGGCGGCTGGGGTGAGGGGGTGGAAGTGACAAATGACTTATAGGGAAACTAAATAAATCCAATTACCTTGCGCTTGTTTCAGTGAGGAAGAGCAGGCCTGCAGTTTTGTCATTCAGAAGGTCCCTCATCTCCATGGCATGTTTGCTGAGTGAGCCGGTGTTAAGTACTGTGCATGTGAGTGGGCACTGTGCTAAGGGTGGTTGTTGGTATGGTTGTGTGTGTACCAGAAGGGTGCTGGGATCTGTTGGTGCAGAAGTTGAGGGTCTTAAGGTAGTGGAGGATGTGGGAGTGAGAGGGTGTACCAGTGGTGTGGTAGGTGCTGTTGGCGTGGGGGGTTTGGGTGGGAACAAGAGTGCATGCAAATTTGCAGGTAGTACAGTTCTCTAATGTTGTGTGCGTGGCAGCTCTATGGCTAGCGGTGGCTGAGGTTGATTGCTCAGAGGTATGCAGCAGGGTAATGGTAGATTGAGGAAGGACCTGCGTTCCTAGAACTGAGTGCAGTCCAGGCATTGATGGGCATAAATGGGATTACATTTGGCGTGCCTTGATATGCCTTTGGTGCACCCAATGAGCATGACTGTGCTGGAGCAGCCATTAAGTAGGTCCAGGGAGGGGAAGGAGCAGAGGGTAGGGTGGGTGGGACAGAGGAGATACAGGAGGTGTGAGGCAGGAAGTGGGAGTCAGGTAGGGTACGCATGTCAAAAGAGGCACAGAAAGCACAACAATGGTGACACAAGGAAGGCAAGAAAGATGAGAAACAGACTGTAGGAAAATAGGATCTGCTTCTTATGGTTACCCCCACTTTTTGCTTGATGTGATGCTGTTTCTGACTAGTCTGACTGGGATCCTGCTAATCAGTACCCCATTCAATCTGCTTTCTCCCTAAACGGTTGTGTTATGTACTTAGGTACACTACAGATTGGATACTGTTGTACCTTTGTCAGTCCCTAGTATATGGTAACATGTACCTAAGGGCATAGGTACCCCAGAGGCCTCCCATAGGTTGAAGCATGAACTATGCCACCCATGAGAGACCATGCAAAATGGAACTACAGACCTTCCATTGCAGCCTGTGCAAGTTGATGCATGCGCCACTAACTAAAGAGTTAGATTTACTATATCTAAGGGTCTCTGCACTTAAAACCTATAAGTCACCCCTATAGCAGACCTTTATAATCCTGAGGGCAGGGAGCTTGGTTCTAAGTGACAGGGTGCCCATGCATAAGCAGGACACTCCTGCAGCCTATGGAGTCCATTCTCCCGGGTTGTCAGTGAAGCAGCCATATACTAATATAGAGGGGCAGTACGTGACCGCTTGATGACCATCTCAAAAAGGGATGCAATGAACCCTATCATGTTTGGTGTCAAACATGGTGGAATCATACCGCCACACCGGTAACCGGTGTGGGAGGTATGATTCCACCCACCAGGAAAGCCCTTCGTGGGGCTCTTGGTGTTCCCGGTACCAGCCTTCGAGCTCAGGACAGCACAAAATGGTTGCTGCCGACCAGAGACACATTTCTGCCCTCCTTCAGCTGAGCCAAGCTCAAGCAGGGGAAAGCAGGACAATAGGCATCCTGTTTCAGGGAGGTGTGACCACCTCCCAGGCAGGATTTAGGGTATTAGGACTTGGTGGGTGCGCTTGCCAGCGCCTGAAAGTCTGCATGAGGGGCACATCTGATGTCCCTGTGCATAGTCCAGTTCTGACCAGTCCTTGCAGCCGTTGGCTCCCGCTCTGGCGTGAGACTGGACAAAGGACATGGGAGTATCCTACCCCTGTCCAGACCCTCCCATGGGAGGGTCCCCTGAATCTTTCCAACCCTCTCCCGTGGGTACTTAAGGACTTACCTGGCTGTAGGACCTTAGATTCAAAGTGGACAAGATTCAGAATTGAAACCACTGCACTTCTAACATCTGGGCATTCTGGACTTTGCTGGACTTCGTTTGGGCCTGACTTCACCTCCCTTCCAGTCTGCTGCATTGTTTGAGCCTGTGCATCCTCCAGGATGCATCCAAGGCATGCAAAGCCTCAAAGATGTCCAAAGTAATCTCCCTTGGAGTGAAGGAGTCATTCACCTGCATTCGCAGGCACCGCAGCGAAGATGATAGGTCTGCAGATCACGAGCTCCTCAGGACTTTGTGGGCTCTGCAACTCAGGTGGTGATTTTCCTCAGCGCCTGAGGCCTATTCTCCCCTTTGACCAAGTTTGAGGCCAGGAGCTGAAGTGGGGGTTGCAATAACAAAACCCCTGGGTACAGCAACACCTTTGCAGTTGCAAAGGCTTATTGACATCTTTGCGAGAAGATCTTCGAGCTCCAAGTAGCCCCAACCCAGAGCACCTCCTATGACCAGAATCTTCAGCCACACTGCATTGTGTGCATCGTTGCCTCCCTCTTTTGGTGAGCTGTTCGAGGTCCTCTCACGACTCCTGTGCCATTGGCCTGTGAGTCCATTTGAGGGTCACCTTTGATTTCTTTGGGCTCCCCTGATTTCTCAGGCCTGCCCTGACTCCCCTGCCTGTGGTTAGTCTCCTGGATCTTGATGGTCCAAACTGTATACTTTCTTGACCTCCTGTGTGGGTGGCTTTTTCCAAGGCGTGTTGGTGCTACCGCCGGACACCGACCACTCAGCACTCAACGTCCTTTGTGGAACAGCTTGTATCCAGCTCCTGGTCATCCTCAACATCACCAAGTCCACGCAGCTGCAGAGTCAAAGTCACCATCAATTATCCTGAAGCACCTGACATCTGTGGGCATTCGTCTACCAAGCCCCTGGTCACCCTCAAGTTACCCAGACTCTGTCCCCTCTGCTTTCAGGTACTCTTCAACACGAATCCACAATTTGATTTCTATAGACACTTTCTTCTCTTCCAGCAGCGGCACTTTCCTGAAGTTCTCAATTGGGTTTGACGGCGGTTTCCGACACCACTTCACACCTATGCACCCAGCTTCCCTGAGATAGGTAACTTGGGTACTTTGGTATGCATAGATGGGTTGACTCTCCAACCTTCTGTCTACCACTGGGTTTCTTCATTGCTCATTGATAAGGGTCTTTAATCTTTAAAATTCCAATCGCAACTTGCACATAGACTTGTACGGAGTATGTAGTCGTGTTCACACAATGCACACGCACTCCGTGGGGTCTCTATCTACTCACCTTGGGTGGTTCCTTGGGGTCCCAGCAATTCTACATCCTCTCGAACAACTTCTCAGCTTATCGGAAAATGAGAAGCCCAGAATGAATCTCAGAATAGTGAAATTCTTCAGATGGCTGTGATGAAACTCATGTCTCCAGCTCTCATTAAAAATGAGAAATAAGCCAATACATCACATTGTCTTAGAGACACTGAGCAATAACAGCGTCCAGGAACTCATTACTCTCAAGTTCCACACTGGCCTACAATTCTGCAGCATTCCTGAAACCACCAATACCTTTCAATACTGCCAAAAGGCTAAATATTGGCCATGGGAAGTCTGCATAGATAGACAGATTTGATGATTTCATTGATGCACTTGAAAAGACTGATAACACAAAGAGTATCTAAAATATCTTGCTGGTGAAGGTGTGTGAAAGAAGTCATAAAGAAACTACATATTGTCAGATTAAAGAAACGCTGAATCTAAAGTTCCATCCAGTACCAAACGCTGATTATGAAAGATACATTTTCAGTCAAAAACGCCAAAAAGTTGGTGAAACCATGGATTCATTTGCTCATCAAACACTGTAAGTTCAATGATTTTAATTAGTTATATGACTTAGAGTTATGAATGGATGCTTGTCAGATTCATTCACACAATGACTGCTGAGAGAAACTCTTAGTCTGGAGGGAGTGTTGATGACTGCCAGAGTTGAGGGGTGTGCTGAAAGACAAACCACTGACATGGAGACCGGTGGTGTCCAAGGAGAATTAGTTATGAGCATAAAAAGTAAGCCAAAGCAAAAGATTGAAGGACACAAAGTGCTGTCTGCCAGTTAAAAGAAGTTATGTTTTAGATTCGCATTTTGTTTTCAAATGATGGTATATGTCCCACCAATGGACGGATATGTAAAGTCATGGGAAAGAGAACCATTTTGTGACAGTTCGTAAAGCGATAGAAAAAGAGGGTGCATCATAGCGCAAAGACCAAATGTCCGCCAGAACACAAGCCATCAAGGCCAAGCGACAAACTCAATTGAGGAAAATTGACCCTGAACGAACTCGATTGTCATCTAAATCATTGTTAAACAGTTCGTTCATGTAGTATGTAGTATATGTGTAGTACCAAATTGTAGTATGTAATTTTTAAGCATTATTGTTTGGTAGAATTGTTGGTCTGTTTAGAATGTTCCCTGTTGACAGGGGACATTAGAATGTATTGATTCATATTTTGAAGCTGTGCTGTTGGAGCTGGTTGTTTCTCTGCCAGATCCGCATCCATGTAGCCTTACAATAAAAATCTTCAAGTTTCAATGACTTTTCTGCCTCATCGGTACAGTCCACCTCAGTATATCCAGTGAAAGTGAGGAAGACGGTTGCGCCATGTCAATATTTACTTCAGAAAAAAGAGCGCATGTTTGACTGGCAACATGCGAGGAAAAAAGTAATTCAAAGAAAAGTTGACATGCCAAAGCACTAAAGTTATACAAACATTGGTGAAAACAACATTAAAAATAAATGACTGCTTGATAACTTTCATCATTGACAGTGGTGCATCGATAAATATAATGCCTGAAGAGAAATATCATGGATTGTCTCTATTACCTTGACGTACACCAATGAAAACCAAAGTGTATACTTGGGCTGCATCAACACCCATAAAAAGTCAAGGTTCATTTGTAGCGACATTGAAACACAAGAACATGAAAGTGCAAGCACCTATCCATGCGCTCCAAGGAACAACAGCAAGTGCCTGTCTACTCAGCTTCAGTGCTGCTGCTGATATGGGACTGATTTCTGTGAATTTCAACCTGAATACTCACCATGAAGTAGTAAGTCAATTTCCTTAATTGTCTCATGGTTTGGGAAAGCTAAAGTCTATGAAGATAAAGTTACACATTAAAGACTATGTCTGACCTGTTGTTCAGACACATAGAGGAGTTGCTTTTCATTTACAAAAAGCTGTTGAAAAATAACTTGAATTATTACTTAAACATGACATTATTGAGCGTTCAACTTGTCCAATGCCATGAGTTTCTCTCATATGGTAGTGCCCAGAAAGGACACTGAAGGAGCTTTATGCATAGGCATTGATATGCACCAAGAAAACAAGGCAATTGAATGAGAATGACATCCAGGTTCACATATTGCTGAAATGATAATGCAGCTAAATGGTGCAAGGTCTTCCTCTTCTTGATTTCAGGTATAGTATGATCTTTTCTACACACGTAGGTCTGTTTTGATAACAAAGGCTAAAATACAAGCCACCATCTAAGCAATGTGTAAAATAATGTATGACATTGTTCTGTATTCTGTCCATCAACTGTTGTTTTTGCAGTATCACAGTATGCATTGCAGGCATTCTCAGGGAAAAATGGAGTTGATAATGGAAAAAGCATAGTGCCAGTGTTATAAAATACTTTTTGGGCTTCCCAATTTCACAAATAATGTCCTGATTTAGCTTGAGTTTGATCTGGTGCAGCAAAAATATTAATGTATGAGCACCCTGGTGAAATACTGGTTTAAAACACTGCTGCATATATTTGAAGGGGGTCTAACACTTGGTAAAAGGGCTTACTTGATGCATTTGTAAAACCGGATCTATCTATAGCAAGTTAGTCCCCAGAGGAAGTAAACTATGTAGCAATAAAGAAGGCATTAAACAAACACATTTTCCAGAAATTAAGAGAAATAGATATTGCTAGATACAAGGCCATTGGTGTGTTGTCGGGCCTAATGAATTCATATGAGGCAAACAACATTTAGCCTTATCTGAACAGCGCCTTAGGAAAGAAATGTTTGAAAGAGATCCGATGGGCTAGGATAGTGTTATTACCAATAAAGGAATTAAATCCAGGTTGAAAATCCTTGCTGAAGAGTGTTAAATGCAGGATGTGCAATTACAGAGCAGAGTCCATGGAACATCTTAAATGCTGCTGTTCTGTCTTACTCCAACATTGCCAGAAGTTGCTAAAACTGATGGTCCTAAGCCTTGGGGTTAGAACATGTGCAGAGGCAGTATCTTGGCTCTTATCTTGTACAGTGCTCTCAGACCAGGCCAAATGTGTAAAAATGCATGAGTGCTACCCGAAGGGATTTGAATGAAACAAACCAGATCCACATCGCCTCATTGAAATTGGTCAACCCTAGATGTTGATATGCGGTATGGATGATAAACCAATGGGAAAGTGGGGACAGAGGTGGGAGTGGAGGCTTCAGGCCATACTTGGTACCAGCATACCCGAAAGCAACTCCATGGTGTACTATAATCAAACAGACACATTGAATGCATTAGTACCTTTTAAGCTGCGATATAGAGTCATTACTTATAAATACAGAGATGAATTGTATATAATCTTGCCAACTGGTTTTGTACTTGCACTTTTTATGCTATGTTAACCTGCAAAGGGAGAGCTTGGTCTTTTACAGCAGGTTTGGCCATCGCCACATGGTTCCCCGGAAGAGGGATAACCATTATGCTGCTTTTTTTGCACAGAGTCATTGTTTACTAATGTGGGGATGGACCATATTACTGTAACTCAGGCCAAGACATGGAGTCATTGTTAACTGGGGATAAATTGCTTCACAATTTTGGTGATTGACATTGCACTAGCACTCTCCAACATGTGTAAATTCGCAAGGGGAGAGCTTGGCTTTTAATTGCTCTTTAGCTTTTTACTAATAGAATACATTTTAAGGACCTTTTATGAGTCTTTATCCGGGCCGGAATGCCGCTCATATAAGCGCAGTTTAAATACCAGACTTTCTCTCAAAAGCTGAAATAGGTGGGTCAAGGCCACTTTGATGGCCCCAATAGCGGCAATTAGCATGTTTTTGTTTTGCTCAGAGTTATTGTTTACAAAGTGCGTGAGGTTTGTGTTAATAGTCTTTGATGTTACAGGTGTGTATGTGCAATGCTTTTAAGTAATTATGCAATAAAAGTTTCTCATTCATTCATTCATATAAAAGACTCCGTTTTGGGGTGTCATCAGCTGTATAACGTTTCCAAGACGTCATTCAATGTGTCATACAGCCGGTTGTGGATGCATTCAACTATAGCGATGACATATTGATTTTCAGAGCTACACAAAAGGAGCATGATAAAGCTCTCACTCAAGTATGTTGCTTACTGACTAATGCAGGCCTGACTTTGAGTGAAGACAAGTGTGAGTTCCACAAGACTAAAATAAAATTCTTTGGCCATATCTTTTCTGGTGGTGGTATGACGCCCGATCTTGCTAAAGTACAAACGTTGTCCAATGCTGATCCCCCCCAAGAAGCTTCTATAATACGTTAATTTCTTGCAATAGTCAGTTACTGTTCAAGACGCTAATAAGAACTCCCTTACGAGAGTTAATGGAAAAAAAATGTTTCATTCTAGTGGTCACAGGAATGTGAAAGAAATTTCAAGAAAATCAAACAAACCATTGAAACTGCTACTGAAATGGTCTACTTCAATCAAAAGGTTCACACTGAGGTTGATGTTGATGCTAACCCCATTGGATTAGATGCAATCCTGGCACAGCACAACGGACACCCCCATGCTCAAAGGAATATTGTAAAAAACACAGTTGATGGACAGAATGTAGAACAATGTCATACATTCACCCCAGTACAAGGATCTGGTCCTAAATCCATCATTTTTTTGCACTCCACACCACCCTGGGTTAGACACTGGCTATATGCAAATCAGCTCTGACCCTGTGCCTCATGGGAACAGTCCAGTCCGAACTACCAAGCCATGTCTTTCCCAGACCGGAATCAAGCATCCAAGGACCGGTTTCTGGCTATCAGCCTTCATCAGCCTGGATAGCTTGGCAATTCGGGCTGGACTGTTCCCATGAGGCACAGGGTCAGACTGATTTGCATATAGCCATGTCTGAACTGGGGTGGCAGAGTGGGCTAAAGAACGGTGATGGACCAAACCCAGATCTTTTGACTGGGTGTGAGTGTTTGATTGGTTCAGATGCTCCGTCCATCACCACCCCCTTTTGTACCGCTTTGGCCGCCATAAGTGTGGCAGGGTATGCTCAGACATGAGTCCCTTGCTCACTTTGCCACTGGATTCAAGCAAGCCGGGCTGAAGACGGCTGGAATGCCAGAAACCGGTCCTCGGAAGCTTGTTTCCGGTCCAGGGAAGGCATGGCTAGGCAGTTCAGGCTGGACTGTTCCCATGAGGCACAGGGTCAGACTGATTTGCATATAGCCATGTCTGAACTGGGGTGGCAGAGTGGGCTAAAGAACGGTGATGGATCAAACCCAGATCTTTTGACTGGGTGTGAGTGTTTGATTGGTTCAGATGCTCCGTCCATCACCACCCCCTTTTGTGCCGCTTTGGCCGCCATAAGTGTGGCAGGGTATGCTCAGACGTGAGTCCCTTGCTCACTTTGCCACTGGATTCAAGCAAGCCGGGCTGAAGACGGCTGGAATGCCAGAAACCGGTCCTCAGAAGCTTGTTTCCGGTCCAGGGAAGGCATGGCTTGGCAGTTCGGGCTGGACTGTTCCCATGAGGCACAGGGTCAGACTGATTTGCATATAGCCATGTCTGAACTGGGGTGGCAGAGTGGGCTAAAGAACGGTGATGGATCAAACCCAGATCTTTTGACTGGGTATGAGTATTTGATTGGTTCAGATGCTCCGTCCATCACCACCCCCTTTTGTACCGCAAAGGAATATTGTGGCATATGCCAGTAGACGTTTGTCCCACACAGAACGTGCTTACTCTCAGTCCGACAAAGAGAGTTTAGCCATGGTATGGGCTTGTGAACATTTCCATGTATTCCTGTATGAAAAGCCTTTTATGGTGGTACCTGATCATGAAGCTTTATTGACTGTCTTTGGCAATCCAAAAGCCAAGATGCCTCCTCGCATTGAATGGTGGGGACTCTGATTGCAAGAGTATGATTACACCATTGTATATCATCCAGTGAAGGATCAAATACCTGCTGACTACTTTTCCATAGAGTCTATACAAGATCAAGGTACTCCATCTAAGACGAATGAAGCTACATTAATTTCATTGTAAAGTCAAATACTCAAGCAGTCATATTGTTAGCCCAGATCATCACTGCCATGAGCCATGATAGTGATATGCTGGAGTTGAAAGATATAATTACACATCAGTAGTGGAACCGCCATGCTCGACCTCTCACCAGTGATGGTGATTACTAAAAGTACAAAAACATTAAAGATGAACCGTCTATAACTCAGGAAGGAGTTATACTGGGAGAATCAAGAATCCTAATTATGGAGAGTTTATGACAGAAGATAATTATAGCGGCTCACGAAGAACATTTGTGGTATTGTTGTCACCAATAGAGCTCTGAGAGATCGAGTCAGGTTTCCATATTTAGATGACAGGGTTGAAAAGGAACTCAAGGCCCATCATCTATGCAACTGTCTTTATATGAACATTACTCCACATACTCTTAACATCTCAGGACTCCCCAAGCATGCATGGGAGAGAATAGCCATCGATTTATTTCTTTGGTCCACTCATCAATGGACATAAGTTGATGGTAATTGTGAATGAGTACACTTGATTTCCATTAATAGAGGATCTCTTATCCACAACTCATGAGCGAGTCATTGAGAGACTTGACTGCATTTTTGCAACATGGGGAGGTCCAGCCATTCTGAAGTCTGAAAATGGCTGGCTGTTCAACAGTAGGGAATTCAAGGATTTTCTGGAGCATCTGAACTTGAAGCATCAGAAGAGTACAACTTTGGGGCCACAGGCCAAGTGCCTCATTGAGCATTTTATGAGTAGGCTAATGAAAGAAGCACAGCGTGCAACTCTTGAGAGGCTCAATTTGCATAGTGTGCTGAATTCCACCTTACAAGACTATCGTTCAACACCTCACTCGACCATAGGCAAAAGTCCTGCAACTTTGATGTTTGGATTAGCAATGACTACCAGGATACCTCAATGGCCCAAAAAAACAGAAGAAGGTGATATTACAACTCGAATGAAGGATTCGGTTAATGAAGAAAAGACGAATGCCTATGCTGACAAGAGGGGACATTTAAAGACCATTGAATTCAAGTCCAGAGATCTAGTGATTGCCCGCCAACTACAAAGGAGAAAATCTGAGGCTCCATATGATGCTGCACCTTTTCGCGTTTTGTTCACCAAGGGACATATGGTGACTTCCCTGCGTCCTGGTAAGTCTGTTATCAGAAACTCTTCTCACTTTTAGATTCACCAGCCATCTGATACAGACGGTAAAAGAAAGACTGAACCTGAGTACCCAGTGGCTGCTGTTACTTCTCCACTGTCTTCAAAGAACTCCTACAGTGAAGATGACAGTTCCCAGTAACAATTGCAGGCCGAATAATTAAAGTGAAATGAATCTACTAGACAAGGATGAATTACAATTTTTGATCAATAAATTACCAACTATCCCAACAATTTACTTCTTGCCCAAAATACACAAATCACTAATAAATCCACCAGGCAGACCTATTATGTCATCATGCAATTCCCTTTATGAAAAAACATTGATATATGTAGACCATTTTTTAGCCCCAATTGCACAAAACTTGAGCTCTTACATACGTGACACAGGAGATATCTTAAGAATCTTAACTGGAACAGCATGAACCCGGAATACATCATGGCCTCCAGGGATGTGGTCTCATTATATACATCCATTGAGCATCAAGTGGGATTAAAGGCATGCACATATTTTGTACAACAACGCAACATATCAGAATTGGAACACACGAAAATGTTACTGTCCATGATTGAGTTAGGTTTGACTAATGATGTATTCCTCTTCAACCACGACTTCTAGCAACAAGACTGTGGGACAGCCATGGAGATATCCTTTTCGCGAAACTACGCAAATATGGTGATGGATTGTGGGAAAGGGAGATAGCCTGGAACACACAAAATCAGGATTATGTGGATAAAATAATTTTATGGGTCAGATTTATTGATGACTTATTCATAATCTGGAACGGCACAGAAGGAGAGTTCATGGAATACTTCAACACATTAAATATTAATGATGTAGGGCTAAGCTTCACATGCATCACTATCAATCACTCAATCAAGGAATTTGTAGAGCGCGCTACTCACCCGTTAGGGTCTCAAGGCGCTGGGGGTGGGGGTGGTTGCTACTGCTCGAACAGCCAGGTCTTGAGTTGTTTCCTGAAGGCGAGGTGGTCCTGTGTCAGCCGGAGGTGGGTAGAGAGGGAGTTCCAGGTCTTGGCTGCCAGGTACGAGAAGGATCTTCCTCCGACGGTGGCTTTGCGGATGTGTAGGACGGTGGCTAGGGCGTGGCTGGCGAAGCGGAGTTGGCGGGTTGTTGTGTGGAAGGCGAGGCGGTTGTTGAGGTACATGGGGCCCACGTCGTGGAGAGCCTTGTGTGCATGGGTGAGGAGTAGGAAAGTGATTCTCTTGCTGATGGGGAGCCAGTGCAGATTCTTCAGATGGGCGGAGATGTGGCTGCGGCGGGGGATGTCCAGGATGAGTCTTGCCGAGGCGTTCTGTAAGCGCTGTAGTCGTTTCTGGAGCTTGACTGTGGTTCCGGCATAGAGGGTGTCTCCGTAGTCTAGGCGGCTGGTGACGAGGGCCTGGGTGACAGTCTTCCTGGTAGCGGTGGGGATCCATCGGAAGATTTTTCGGAGCATGCGCAGGGTGTTGAAGCAGGAGGAAGAGACGGCGTTGACTTGCTTGGTCATCATGAGGGAGGAGTCCAGGATGAATCCCAGGTTGCGAGCGTGGTCTGTGGGCTTGGGGGCGGTGCCCAGGGCAGGAGGCCACCAGGAGTCGTTCCAGGCCGAGGGGGACGGTCCCAGGATGAGTACTTCCATCTTGTCTGAGTTCAGTTTCAGGCAGCTGAGTTTCATCCATTCCGTGACGTCCTTCATTCCTTCCTGGAGGCTGGCTCTGGCGGTGTCCGGGTCGTTGGTGAGGGAGAGGCTCAGTTGTGTGTCGTCGGCATAGGAGATGATGTTGAGGTTGTGTTTGCGTGCGATGGCCGTGAGGGGGCTCATGTAGATGTTGAAGAGGGTGGGGCTGAGCGACGATCCTTGTGGGAGGCCGCAGATGACTTCGGTAGCCGTGGACCGGAACGGGGGAAGGCGGTCTCTCTGGGTTCTGCCGGCGAGGAACGAGATGATACAATCCAAGGCCGCGCCTTGGATGCCGGTGTCGCTGAGGCGTCGTATCAGAGTGTGGTGGCATACCGTGTCGAAGGCTGCTGAGAGAAACAGGAGGATGAGTGCGGTGGTTTCCCTGTTGTCGAGCATCGACCTGATGTTGAAGGTAGCTGTGATGAGGGCGGTCTCGGTGCTGTGGTTTGCTCGGAAACCGGACTGTGACGGGTCAAGGTATCCGTTAGTCTCAAGGAAGGCGGAGAGTTGTTGGTTGACGGTCTTCTCAATGACTTTGGCGGGAAACGGGGGGAGCGAGATGGGTCGGAAGTTCTTGAGGTCCGTGGGGTCCGCGGTGGGTTTTTTCAGGAGGGTGCTGAGTTCGGCATGCTACCAGCTTTCCGGGAAGGTGGCTGATGCGAAGGAGCTGTTGATGATGTCGCGGAGTTGGGGTGCGATGATGGAGTCGGCTTTGTTGAAGATGTGGTGTGGGCAAGGGTCGGTGGGGGAGCCGGAGTGGATGGTGTTCATCATGTGGGCACTAGTGCAATAAGGCATTGCATTCCTGGATACATGATATACACAGAAAGTGAATAAATTCATTCCACACTTTACCAACAAGAAACCTCAACAAACAGTATATAACATGGCACGAGCTTCCACCCTAAGTCTCTTTTGGAGAGTATCCCCTATGGATAGTTCACACAAATGAAATGCAATTGCTCAAACGAAAGTGATGCGGAAGAAAAAATAAAGGAAACGTAGTTAAGATTGAAATCAAGAGGTTACGGAGAGACAACACTGTGGAAAAGCGGACAGAAGATACGACAAGAAAGAAGAACTGAGACCAAAAAAGATACAACTAACAACAGAGGCTAAACATCAAGAACAGCCAAGATGTATTATAACATACAGTAAAGAAAGTGGACTGATCATAAAATACATTAAAAAATATTGGCATCTAATAGCAAATGATCCGGACACTGGATCCTTACTTGGATCACGTCCTTTAGTCACATACAGAAAGACAAAATCAATAAAAGATTAACTTGTGCACAGTCACTTCCAGGAAGAAGCAACAAATAACTGGACTGGTTACAACAACAACAGAAGGGGTTCATGAAGTGTAAAGCATGTAAAGGCTGTAACAGCAAAATATATGATGATGTGTCAAAACAGTGACTGGAGAGCGATGGGATCAATAATGATGAGGAGCTATTTGTACATCTGGACTGATAATCTCTGAATCTTAACAGACTGACTGCACAAAAAAACGAAGAAATGAGCACTGTTGTAGTTGAAAGTATCACAAAGGGCACTAATCCCTATGACACAAGAATTAAACGAAGCAGGAACAATGGATGTGATAATACTCGTGAAACAAAATATCTGGTTTGACAAAAAATTTGAAAGAGACTATGGTCGAACAAATGGAAATTGATGAAAGACTGATTGATTTGGTACCAACCAAAAATAAATTGATAGAGCATTTTATGAATTTATAATGAATTGCAACAAAAACAATATTGTGAATTGTATTGAATGTCATCTGAAAATCTGGTACAAAACCTTGTAAAGATTGTATATAAATATACATAATGTAATAAGTGAACTACATTTCTCACAATGTCACATTATAAGGCAAATTGTGTTTGGTATAAATATGCTTTATAAATAGTGAAAGAGAAAACATACTCACTAACCGTGACAAAGGCCTCGCAAGGGCTGAAAGGCGTTGGTGTGAGCTAGTACTGCTGAAAATTAAAAAAATTAAAATCTTAAGACTGGATTTAGAGTGTGTTGTATCTTTGTTTATGAAAATTGCATGCGGAAAACACGTTTTGGGATCCCCTTTTTTCTCGGCCTCCAGTTGACGAATCACCCCCAATCTTTCAGGGAAGGAGCGGAGTGGAGCAGGCCATTTTCTTGGAGAATTTCGCTTGTATTCATCAACCGGCGCCAAAGTTATTCCAAATAGAATGTTGCGGATTTCCTACGGAAACTAGGTCCTAACTATAACTACCTACTGGCGACTGCCAGTAGGTAATATATATATATATATATATATATATATTCACTGAAAAAACCATAGGTTATAGACCATATATAGTTAGGAATTAGCATTTACAAAACCTTGAAAATTCACTGAAAAAACCATAGGTTATAGACCATATATAGTTAGGAATTACCATTTAAAAAACCTTATTTTACTCACACAAAACCATTGAAATTCCATATATAGTTAGTTGTACTAACTATATATCGCGCACCCGCAATCCACTGCTGATCATGTCACATATTACATCATTCATGACATGGTCAGTGACATCACTGATGACATCACTGATGACATCTCAAATGACATCACTGATGACATCACTGATGACATCTCAAATGACATCACTGATGACATCACTGATGACATCATCCAGTGACTGTGTGTTTCTGTAAAGTTTAAATATGTTTTACATATTGAAGAATGAGTAGATGTAGAAGTGTCTGGATGAAGGATTTAGTAGGTGCGTGACTGACTGTATGAGTGAGTGATTAAATGTGTCTCACTGAATGCATGGGTTAGTGACTAAACTGTCTTAATTTGTGCATCATTATGTCTGTTGTTCTGTAAACTGCTGCATGTGTTGATCAGTAGCTATATGAGTAACTATATGGGTTATAGATTGGTTGCCCAAGCATTTGTATGGGAGACTGAGTGTGTGTGTGGGTGGCTGGGAGGTGTATGACTCTGTGCATATATGTGTGAGCAGTTGATTCACTAGATGTATGGGTTCAAAAGTGCATGTGGAAACAGCTGTATGGGCGGTTGACTGTGTGCATGAGTGTATTGGTGAGTGAATGGATATCTCAGTGCTACATGTCAAAGTAAGTACATATGTAAAATACAGTACATGTGAGAGTTGACATATATAAATAACTGTGCATAGGAGCCAGTGAATGTGTGAGTGGCTGTATGCATCATTGTGAACTTGTATCCAGGATTGTATAAGAGAGTAAATATGTTTTAGTATATGTTTGAATAAGTAAGGTGTGTATAACTGTATAGTTGAGAAAATGGAGGTGTGATTGATTCTTTGCATGACTGACTAGGTGTCTGAGTAACTCCATGGATGAGTGACAGTCTGTGAGTGTATGTTTACACTGAGTGTATCTAAGGTTATATTAGAGTCTGAAGAGGTTCATTGTATTATCACATGAATGATGTCATCAGTGATGTGATCAGTAATATCAAATGAGATGTCATCAGTGATGTGTCAGGATTCTCCCTAACGCAAGGTCTGCAGGGGTCCTAAAGTTACGAAAACGGAATTGGAGCCCAATCACTTCCTGGTCTGAAGCATGGAATTTACGAAATTCCAAGATGGCGGATGGAACAAGGAAGTTAGCAGTCTAGTGTCTTAGAGCATTCTAGAGCGGAGTTCAGGTGAGGCGCGCGCGCTGTCAAAACTGCGCACTTCACCGCGTTTCTTGCCGAAGATGGTTGAGGAATTATAGCGGGTCATAGAAATCTTTCCAGAGCGTTTAGTTACAGAGTTTATGTAATCAGGGGGTTATGAAACAAAAAGAAATTTAGTGCGCCTTTTCCAGCAAGCGTTAACGTCGAGAAGCAGAAGTGCTTCTGACTGAAAAGCCACGTCGGAGAGTCTTCGTTGCTGAATTACCTAGCGCAGTGTCAGCAGCAAGTTTGAGAGACGGCGCCAGTGAAGCTCCGTGTCACAGAGACTGCAGAGAAGCTACGAGTCGGAAGAAGCCCGAATTTAAGAAGCTAAGTCACACCAAGAAATTATAACTGTACAGCACACGTGTTTAAGAATTATCATAGACTGAGCAAAAAAGAAGCAATGTTGTCATAGAGTGCACTCTAGTTAAAACGTCAATATGAACTTTAAAAACTTCAAGGGACAAGTTGTAGTAATTAATGACTGCATATTATAACCAAGATTTACAAGAATAAAAACGCTTTCCTGGAAGAATCACATCAGCAGGGGAGGTCTAGAGATACCTTACAGAAGAATAGAGTTAGAACAGGATTCCCTGCACAAGAGATAAAAACTGATTCACACCTTAGAAGAAAGATTCTGGATACAAGGTTATGGAGTTGCTATTAGTGGTAGGTTAAACACCAACTTCCTTTAATTGGGGTCAAGAAAGAAATTAGATAGAGTATTAACAAAAGCATTAATTTTCATTACAGTGAGATGAAACACTAATAGGCAGCCCAGGTTAAGAAAACCTCTCTGAGGGATAGAAGAGAAGCAGGTCTACGCCGTCCCTTGGGTATGTCACAAGGTTAATGAGAGATAAGAAAGTGTAGGGTAAAGTAAAAGGTTTCACGGTGTCTTTGTTTATGCTTAGTATTCACAGGAATCTTGTTGGGCAGACTAAAAGCCTGAGGAGGATACCGCTAGAATATCGAGGGACCAGGACCAGTCTCTTCTGTGCTTTTCTTTCTTATGGTTGTTTTCTCCACTTTTCCCCTTCCCTTTTTCTGATTGCTTGGAGTTACGATTACACTCTGACTCCGACTGATTGGAGAGAGGGAGTCGGAAAGTTAGCATCATCTGTTCCTGTGCAAGTCGACAAGAGAGAGATTCGTGGACTCTGACAGAGTGAAGTGCCCACGTTGTAAATTTGCACCCGAACAGAATGGTTGAAGGGGTTAATCTGCAGACCTTAGGGGCGGTATTAGATTCCATACAAAAAGAATTAGTGGCAGTTAGGGAAGAGAATCAAGGTCTTAGGCAAGAGGTGATAAATGCTAGAAAAGAGACGGCAGAGTTAGCACAAAGAATTAGACAACCACTTTCTGGAAATAGAGAAACTCCCACCACGTCCACAGGGGAAACAAATAGGTTAACTACGCAAGTGATACACTCATTGTCCCCAGTCATTCCCTTGGCAGCACCAGAGAGGTTTAGTGGAGACCCACAGAAGGCACAAGTATTCATCTCCCAATGTACCTTACATTTCATGTGTCGTCCTTCTGTCTTTCCCGATGCACAATCCAAGGTGGCTTTCGTCTTATCCTATCTGAGTGGAGACGCTGCCGCTTGGTCAATGCCCATCGTTTCTCGAGACGACCCTCTTCTGCAGAATTATGACGAATTTAAGAAGGAATTTTTGCGTATATTTGATCGAAGGCGAATTTCCCAGGCTGTAGATAATGAGCTTCTGGAACTAAAACAGGGAAACAGAGACCTGGTGGCGTACCTGGCCCAATTTAATAAGTTGGTAATGGAAACTGATTGGCCAGAAAATAAGAGGACAGCCATTTTTTATCGAGGTCTACGAGATGAACTCAAAGATGGATTGGCGCAAATTCCCAACCGACCAACAGAGATATCGGCCCTCGTAGATTTGGTTCTTGAGTTAGATTTCCGGCAAGGAGAAAGACGAGGTGAGAGAAGACGAGAATTTCGAAGCACAGTGCCTCGATTTGATAGAGCCAAGCCGGAAGTTGGAAGGGTTGCAGAAGGAACCAATGGCCAAGAACCAATGCAAATAGGAGCAATAAGAGGTCCACTTACTAAAGAAGAAAAAGAGAAGAGACGAGCCAATAATCAGTGTATGTATTGTGGTTCGAGCGGCCATTTTGTGAGGAATTGTCCAAAGAAGCCAAAAGGAACATACAGGCCGAAGGAAAACTAGTTGCACCACTTGTAGAAGGAGTTGTACAGGTGGATGCGAGTCAAAATTCAACTCCACAAGAACACCAACTGGTCAATACCTTGCAATCGTCGTCCCCTCATCTAGTGTTATCAATGACGATAAAGTTCCGTCAAGAAGTTCGAGAGAGAGTGATGGTAATGGTGGATTCTGGGGCGACAGGACATTTTTGTGACCAACGATTTGCGACCAAGATAGGTTTGAGAGCAATCTTAAAGGATAAAAGTGAACCAGTTAGAGCCATCGACGGGACAAACCTATCTTCGGGACCCATAGTCAGTCACACTGAAACGGTGCAGTTGATAAGAGAAGATGGACATCAAGAAGAAATCCAGTTTAACCTAATAGACGCACCTCAGTTCCAGCTAATCCTAGGACTTCCTTGGCTCACGGAGCATAATCCGACTGTAGATTGGGCAGCTAGAACTATAGAGATGTCTTCGGACTATTGCAAGAATTATTGTTTCGGAAACCAGAAGAAAAAAGACCAAGAAAATCCAGCTCAAGCACTGTGTTCCGCGAATGCAGTTGTGTGTGTAATCAACACCCAGTCCATTCCATCGCAATATCAAGATTTTGAAGATGTATTTGATGAGCAGGAAGCTGAGCAATTGCCACCTCATCGGGTATATGATTGCAAAATAGACCTTGAACCAGGAGCAAATATGCCATGTAGCAGAGTCTATGCCTTAACGGAAAAGGAGCATGAACATTTAAAAGAATACATACACAAGTACTTGGCTAACGGATTTATCCGACCTTCTCAATCTCCAGTATCCTCACCTCTGTTTTTCGTGCCGAAGAAGGAAGAGGGCGAGTTACGAACTTGCATAGACTACCGCGCAATCAATCGAATCACTAAGAAGAATAGGTATCCACTCCCTCTCATCTCAGTTTTATTGGATCAGGTGAAAGGGGCCCAAATATTTACCAAACTGGATTTGAGAGGGGCCTATCATCTCATTCGAGTAAGAGCTGGTGACGAGTGGAAGACCGCTTTTAGGACTCGGTTTGGATTATTTGAATACCAAGTAATGCCCTATGGGCTATGCAACGCCCCAGCTGCGTTCCAGCACTTTATCAATGATGTCCTTAGTGAATTCATAGACCAATGTGCTATCGTGTATATAGACGATATTTTGATCTACTCTGCAAACACCCAGGAACATCAAGGTCAAGTGAGAAGAATTTTACAAAGATTGAGAGAGAACAAGTTGTTTGTTAAGTTGGATAAATGTGCCTTTGATGTCACTGAAGTAGAATTCCTGGGGTTCGTGATCTCACCAGCCGGTATACTCATGGATAAAAGAAAGATTCAAGCAGTCTTGGAGTGGAAGTCCCCAACCAGTGTGAAAGAAGTACAAGCCTTCATTGGCTTCGCAAACTTTTATCGAAGATTTATCAGTGAATTTTCTCGACGAATCCTTCCTCTCACAAAGTTATTGAAAAAAGGGGTACAGTTTCAGTGGACCAAAGAGGCGGAGTCAGCATTCAAGGGTCTGAAGGAAGAATTTACATCAGCTCCAATCCTTCTTCATGCGGATCCATCCGAGCCATTTTATGTGGAAACGGACGCCTCAGATCTGGCGGTAGGAGGAGTACTTTCTCAGAGAAATAAGAAGACGGGCCAATTACATCCGGTGGCCTATAGATCTAGGAAGTTGTCACCTGCTGAAGTCAATTATACAATCACAGAAAAGGAACTGCTGGCAATTAAGGACGCCTTCAAGGAATGGAGACATTATTTGATGGGAGCTCATCACGTTGTTACGGTGTTTACGGATCATCGGAATCTGAAGTTTTTAAAGTCTGCTCGGACTTTAACTCCAAGGCAACTTCGTTGGTCGTTATATTTCGCTGATTATGATTTTGTCATCACATTCAGACCAGGGGCGCAGAATGGCAAAGCGGATGCCTTGTCCCGGATGGGAACAGGAGAAGAAAAGAACCAAATTAAGACACAAGCGATCATCCCTGATTCCAAGATCATAGGTGTCGTGGAAACTCTGAGTGTGAAGGAACAGATAACTCGCGCCTTGTCTCCAGAGGACATGTTAGGATGGATTCAGCAGGAAGATGGCAGAGAAATATTAGATGGTCTACCTTACCACTCGGGAGCCTTGTATGTACCAACATCCAAATTGCAGAATCAGGTCATAAAGGAATGTCACGATCATTTACTGGCTGGACATAAGGGAGAGTTGAAGACTACGGATTTAGTGAAAAGAAGTTACTGGTGGCCACACATGAGTAAGGACATAGAGCTATACGTGAAAACTTGTGAGATATGTGCACTGGGAAAGTCAGAACGACAGGCACCTAAAGGTTTGTTGCAGCCTTTACCCACTCCACCTTCTCCTTGGCACACAATCACTTTAGATTTAATTACAGAACTTCCTTCCTGTCAAGGTTACAACACCATTCTAGTAGTGGTAGATGCATACACCAAGATGGCGCACTTTGTAGCCATGAAAGGAATTCCAACGGCCAAACAGCTCGCTACTCATTTTAGTGTGCAGGTGGTGCGGTTACATGGCATTCCTAAGATTGTCATTTCAGATCGTGGCACCCAGTTTGTGTCTCACTTCTGGAGGGTTTTCATGAAGGCTCTTGGAACTGAGACACGATTCTCCACAAGTTTCCATCCGGAAACGGATGGACAGACAGAACGGGTGAATCAAGAAGTGGAGCAGTACTTGAGATTATTTACCTTAAAACAGGGTGGGGAATGGTTGGACTACTTGTGAGCTGCAGAATTCGCTCATAACAATGCCACAAATGTGTCCACGGGTTATTCACCGTTCTATTTGAACTATGGAAAACACCCAAATTTCTCTATGCTAGATGTTCCACTTCCAGTACCAGCAGTTCAGGATTTGGTGACTCATTTGTGTCAGGTACATGAGTCTGCATCAAGAAATTTGGAACAGGCCAAGAATAAGTATAAGGGGTATGCTGACAGGAAGAGGAGGGATTCCCCACATTTGGAAATTGTAAGTGAGGTCTGGTTAAATACTAAGCACTTACGATTAAAGGGGAATAGAAAGTTCCAGCCTAGATTCATTGGTCCTTATCCTATTGCAGAACAGATTAACCCAGTCACCTATAGATTGACACTACCCACGAAACTCAAGGTCCACCCAGTCTTCCATGTTTCGTTATTAAAAAAGGTAGCTCAGGGTTTGAGACAAGAGAGAGCTCCACCACCGATTCAGTTGGAAACTGGTGTGGAGTTTGAGGTAAAGGAAATTCTTGACTCCAAAATAGTGAAGGGAAACCTGTACTATTTGGTGGATTGGAAGGGCTATGGGCCAGAGGAGCGGTCTTGGGAGTTAGAGTCAGATGTCCATGCACCCAGGTTAGTAAGGGTTTTTCACCTGAGGTATCCAACCAAGCCCAGATTGGGAGGACCTTCCTTGGTGGGGGGTACTGTCAGGATTCTCCCTAACGCAAGGTCTGCAGGGGTCCTAAAGTTACGAAAACGGAATTGGAGCCCAATCACTTCCTGGTCTGAAGCATGGAATTTACGAAATTCCAAGATGGCGGATGGAACAAGGAAGTTAGCAGTCTAGTGTCTTAGAGCGTTCTAGAGCGGAGTTCAGGTGAGGCGCGCGCGCTGTCAAAACTGCGCACTTCACCGTGTTTCTTGCCGAAGATGGTTGAGGAATTATAGCGGGTCATAGAAATTTTTCCAGAGCGTTTAGTTACAGAGTTTATGTAATCAGGGGGTTATGAAACAAAAAGAAATTTAGTGCGCCTTTTCCAGCAAGCGTTAACGTCGAGAAGCAGAAGTGCTTCTGACTGAAAAGCCACGTCGGAGAGTCTTCGTTGCTGAATTACCTAGCGCAGTGTCAGCAGCAAGTTTGAGAGACGGCGCCAGTGAAGCTCCGTGTCACAGAGACTGCAGAGAAGCTACGAGTCGGAAGAAGCCCGAATTTAAGAAGCTAAGTCACACCAAGAAATTATAACTGTACAGCACACGTGTTTAAGAATTATCATAGACTGAGCAAAAAAGAAGCAATGTTGTCATAGAGTGCACTCTAGTTAAAACGTCAATATGAACTTTAAAAACTTCAAGGGACAAGTTGTAGTAATTAATGACTGCATATTATAACCAAGATTTACAAGAATAAAAACGCTTTCCTGGAAGAATCACATCAGCAGGGGAGGTCTAGAGATACCTTACAGAAGAATAGAGTTAGAACAGGATTCCCTGCACAAGAGATAAAAACTGATTCACACCTTAGAAGAAAGATTCTGGATACAAGGTTATGGAGTTGCTATTAGTGGTAGGTTAAACACCAACTTCCTTTAATTGGGGTCAAGAAAGAAATTAGATAGAGTATTAACAAAAGCATTAATTTTCATTACAGTGAGATGAAACACTAATAGGCAGCCCAGGTTAAGAAAACCTCTCTGAGGGATAGAAGAGAAGCAGGTCTACGCCGTCCCTTGGGTATGTCACAAGGTTAATGAGAGATAAGAAAGTGTAGGGTAAAGTAAAAGGTTTCACGGTGTCTTTGTTTATGCTTAGTATTCACAGGAATCTTGTTGGGCAGACTAAAAGCCTGAGGAGGATACCGCTAGAATATCGAGGGACCAGGACCAGTCTCTTCTGTGCTTTTCTTTCTTATGGTTGTTTTCTCCACTTTTCCCCTTCCCTTTTTCTGATTGCTTGGAGTTACGATTACACTCTGACTCCGACTGATTGGAGAGAGGGAGTCGGAAAGTTAGCATCATCTGTTCCTGTGCAAGTCGACAAGAGAGAGATTCGTGGACTCTGACATGATGTCATCAGTGATGTCATTTGAGATGTCATCAGTGATGTCATCAGTGATGTCATTTGAGATGTAATCAGTGATGTCATCAGTGATGTCATTTGAGATGTCATCAGTGATGTCATCAGTGATGTCACTGACCATGTCATGAATGATGTAATATGTGACATGATCAGCAGTGGATTGCGGGTGCGCGATATATAGTTAGTACAACTAACTATATATGGAATTTCAATGGTTTTGTGTGAGTAAAATAAGGTTTTTTAAATGCTAATTCCTAACTATATATGGTCTATAACCTATGGTTTTTTCAGTGAATTTTCAAGGTTTTGTAAATGCTAATTCCTAACTATATATGGTCTATAACCTATGGTTTTTTCAGTGAATTTCATTGGTTTTTTAAAAGCTAATATCTATAGCTGTAAAATGTATTCTTCTTTAAATCCAAAAATATATTTTATATGTTTATTAATAATTTTTTTTTAAAATATTTTTTTTGTTTCGCTCCCGGTTCGCGAACCGGGAAGCTTTCCGTGAGCTCAATTTGATGCCGCGACCCGGTCCGCGAACCGGTAAACGTTCCGTTAGCGCAACTGCCGCGTTAGAAATCAACATCGTGACGCGTCGCGGAAGCGCGACGTATCACGTTGTCGCGTAATGCGTCTTATGACGCGCTGCGTTAGCGCACCCGGAAGTGCTCCGGTACGCGAACCGAGGCGCGAAGCGCAGCGACCCGGAAGCGATCCGGGGCGCGTTCCGCAGCGCGTAACATAAGCGTGAGAGGTCATGTGACTTGTTAATAAAACTTTTCATTGGTTCATTTAACTTTTGGTTTCATAATCATGTAAGGCTAGGTCAGGTGACCTAAAAATAACACTTTTCATTGGTTTAGAACTATTGTTTTTCCCAAATGATGAAAACCCCTCCTTCTTTCCTCACTCTGACTTTCATCATTGTGAGAGGAAGACCTTTATTCATAGTAGAGCAATGGCTTCAGTAGTTGCTTCAGCTGGTGCACCCCCACCACCACCTCCACCTCCTCATGGGAAGAGAGGACCACCTCCCCAGGTCATCACCAACACAGAGGAGGAAGAGGAAGAAATAGAGGAAGAGGAGAGAGAAGCACCACAGTTCTTGGAAGAGGTGCCCCGGGTTTCCCATAGGAAAGCCAGTTTCATTTGGCAGTTTTTTTCAATCCCTCCAGGGCAGAAGAAAGTAAATGCGAGGTATGTCACCTGCCTCATTTGCAAAGAGAAATTATCAAGAGGGACTGATAAAAAGTATAGCTATGGGAACTATACCATGCATAGGCACATGAACAGGTGGCATCCACTCAATTACAGCCGGGCGGAAATACGTGACATGGAACAAAACCCAACAGCAACTCCTGTGGCCAGGTCAACATCGTTAATATCATTGACAGCAGCAGAGGCACGGGAAACCGTGCCAAACATCCAGGAGAATTTTGGGCATATGAAATATACTTGTCTGCACTGCGGTGCATTGATATCATGTGGTAACATGAGTATTAATTCCATCAACCTAGCTTATAACAATCATAATTGCCCTAACCGCCCCAGACAGTAATTTTTTTTTTGCTCCTGTTGAGCCCTTTTCAATGCCTGTTTGTTGTTGTTTCCCCCCCAAAAAAACCAAAAAAATATATAAAATTGTTCAAAAAATACAAAAAAAACAAAAAATGTTCAAAAAATACAAAAAAAATATAAAACAACAAAAACATTAAAAAAAAGTTCTTTTCAGAACTACCTCCCCTTTCAAAAAAAATTGCTAGAATGTTTAGCACTCTGGCAAGCTCTATTTCTTTTAGTTTGCTTCCCAGTTCGCTTCCCGGTTCGCGAACCGGGAGCGAACCAAAATTTTTTTTTTTTTTTTAAAAAAGAAGAGTAAGTATAAGGAAAGTAAACAGAGAGTGATGTTAAAAGAAAGACAGCTATAGGGAGTAAACCAGAGATACTGTTTAATAGATCTATTTACCGAAGAAAAGACGGAAGAGGGTATAATTGTGGAAAACAAAATAGATAAGGAAGTGAAAGAAAAAAAAGAGAGTAGAACAATAACAAAGAAGAGTTTCTTGGAGAATGTGAGTGAATGTTCAAAATAAGATTAAAACATGGGGAATAACAGAGAGAAAAAATAGAAAACAGAAAACAAAAAATAACAGAAAAAGATTAATTAAAACAGCAAAGAAATGTAAATAACATAGAGCCATATCATCAACATAGGCAATAAAAGTTTTGCAGCTTTTATCGGCAGAAATATGTCACCAAAGCCGCTTTTGCGGCAGAAAACTGCCGCTAAAACCACTTTTGCACCAGTTTTCTGCCAATAAAAACAGCAATAATTTTATTGGCTGTGTTCATAATATGCCCCTTAGTGTGCTTCAACTACACAGAGAAAGCATTATGAACAAGTAGTGAAAAAGTGATCAGTCAAAGACACTAAGAGTAATAGAGACGGAGTGAGTGAACAAGAGTGAGGAACTATGAGAAGAGAGAGACTGAGAAAAAGAGTGGAAGGAGTTGAGTAAGTAGGTAATAGAGAAAGGAATGAGGAAAGTAGCAAAGGCAGGAAACTGAGGGTTAAAGAAATGAAGCTGTGGAACTAATAGTAGGTGAATGTGATAGAAATGTAACGAAAAGAATACAAAACATTTACCTTATAATTGTCGTTAAATTACTCACTTTTTGTTTTTATACTTTCAATCTGTGAAAGAGAGAACAAACATTTGAAAAATATTAAAACATGTATTTAAAAATTACAAAAGACAAGGGAAAAGATTGAAGGACAAACAGTTTTTCAACAACTTTGACACTGACAGAAGCTTCTGCTTCTCCAGGCCCCCTACACAGTCCTAAAGATATACATTTTAAACTAACAGTATCTTGATGCAGATGAAGTGAGGCCTATCTTAAAACATGGTGCATCTTTTGCACTGCTGTTGTCTCAGAAAAGTGTCGCAAGACACTAACATTTTAAATGATTGCTTCAGGATGCCAATAAGATGTGTCCTATCCAGAGGTTTGTTTGAGGTGAGACCTACTCAGGGTTCCAAATGAAATTTCGAGTTGTTTGAAGAGAACAGAGGACATAATACATGTGAAGGCCTACCAATGAAGTAAGTCATGTCCACTTCACTCTTCAACAAAGGCCAGACCTCTTCTGTGTCCGTGGACAGACCTAAACTTCATCTGCACAATGTCATTCATAAACTTAGGAAACACAGGTGATGTAATTGAAAAATGTGGAGTTTCTTTTCCTCATTTCACAATCACATCACCTGTGTTGCCTTTGGTTAGGTATCTCATAGTGCAGATGTAGTCCAGCATATTAAACAGTACCTAGAAGTGCAGCACTGCATGCAACAACTTTGACACTTATAAAAGCTTTTGCTTCTGCATGCCCCCTACACAATGCTAATTATATACATTTTAAACTGATGGTATCTTGTTGGAGATGAACTGAAACCTATCTTGCAACATGGTGCATCTTTTACACAAAAGTGACCCACAATGGAGCAAAAGAGGCGCACGGCCACCATAAATCTGACCCTAACATTTTAAATGATTGTTTCAAGATGCCAATAAGGTGTAACCTATCCACAGATTTGTTTCAGGTAAGTCCTACTCAGGGTTGCAGATGGAATTTAGGTTTGTTGAAGAATACAGAGAAGATAATACATGTGGAGGCCTACCAACGAAGTGAGTAATGTCCACTGCACTCTTGAACAAATGTCAGACCTCCTCTGTCTCCAGGAACAGGCCTAAACCTCATCTACACAATGTGGTGTGTAATGTTAGGAAACACAGGTAATATAATTGAAAAACATGCAAATTTTTTTGCTCATTCCACAATCATATGACCTGTGTTTCCTTTGCTTAGGTATCTCATTGTGGAAATGTAGTCTATCATATGAAAGACTACGTAGAATATGAGCACTGTATGCAAGAACTTTGACACTTACAGAAGCCTCTCCTTCTCCATGCCTCCTACACAGTTCTAAATGTACATCATAAATGGAAACAGTACAGAATTAATTATACATGTTAAATGGTTTATTTTTGCTGTTCTCAGAATGTATCAAATTTCACTAAAAACAGTGACTTGAAGGTATTCATCATATAACAGCGGGGAAAAAAAACCACAATCAAAATGATTGTGTTTAAAAAACCCATACAACATAACAAATCAGAATTCAGAACTCCTTAAAGTTAACTTACTTTCCATGACGTCAAAGGATGTCCTATGAACAGCTTACACTCTGTTGTGCTGTTATTACTTTCAGCCCGCCACTTTCTGAAAGAAAACCTCCATCGTTTTGAAAAACATGTTACATACAATAAATGACTTCTTGCTCTCTACCACAAGTTTCCACAAGGCCAAATCTTGTCAGAGCCATTTATAACTCTTGGATTTCTTGTAAGCCAATCCCGTCATTTGGCATTTACGCAACTTTCAGAATTAAAATGTTAGAAGATCATTTTCACAATCCTGGACTAGTAATATCTTCCCCTTCTTCCTCAGTCATGTTCTACATTTCCTATGACACTGATACTGCTTACTATGAAGCAGACTTACACTACCTCTATGACTACTACAATTATTTAATTCTCTACATCACTTTTAATCACAAAGCAATGTAAAACAGTAGACAGCATTGCAGACTTACATTCCCTCTACTCTATGTTTTGATTGGCTGCTTCAATTAGCTTATAAAAAGAAATAGTTTTTCTGAACTCATTCAAAGTGCACTTATTTCTCCATGACGTCCAGTCTTATGGTTAGAAGTTATGTCTACACTTATCCTCAAGGCCAAATCGTGTAGGAGCCATTAGAACTTCTTGAAATTCCTCAGAGCACATCCCGAGATTCTTTCCCTAAAATTTTGGTTTTAAAAACACCAGGTAAGAGTTTTTAAGGTCATACGGCAATTTTTTTTGAAAATTAAAACAGAATCATTGCAGAATGACCAGCCATTTCTAGACTTTAAATAAGCTGTGTAATGTCCTGATGTTGTTGAAGGACCGTCATGATATATAATTGCTGCAGTTACAAAAGTCCTTCCTGATATTGACAACTGCGAAGCCACAACATTTTTAATTAAAGTTGTCAATTTTGTTCCATCAGGCCTACATCGTTGGAACATTAAAATGACATACTGGCCATATGTTCGTATAAATAATGTGGACATCATTTCAGATTTACATTGGCTACACTCCATGTTGTGATCAGCTGCTTTTACTAGCTTATTAAAGGAGACTGATTTACTGTCTGGCAAAGTTAAATATATAAATCTTTCTGAGTCTACACTAGTAGTACTTGATACCCTACAGTTCTCGCAGTCATGCTGCCATTGATAAGAAAGCCCAAACAGCTGATCTACATCTACACCTTCAGCATGCAATACATCAAGCATATACATTAAAAACTCCTGACAATCTTGCTGAATATTTTGAGAGAATTGTGTTTGGCCTGAACATCTGTCTAACAGATTTCGAATTTCAGACACACTTTCTATGTTTGTTCTATCAGTGCTACATTTTTCTAAGACAGAATTTAACAAACTGCAAAATCTTTGATCAGAATTGACCACAATCTCTTCTTTTACATTTTCTAGAGAAAACAAAACATTAACCACTACATTAGCATAGCAGTTGACACCAGAACT
Organism: Lissotriton helveticus; assembly: GCF_964261635.1. NCBI lineage: Eukaryota > Metazoa > Chordata > Amphibia > Caudata > Salamandridae > Lissotriton > Lissotriton helveticus. Next base: position 1,993,171,260 of record NC_136059.1, on the reverse strand, counting down.
GTTTTCAAATTGAAAACCAACAACATCTTCAACAGAATCCTTTTTGTTTCTGCTTATAATTTCAGGTTCATCGACTTTTCGTCTTTTTGCTACAACCTCCCCAGTATTGGTCACATTTCTTCGTTTCCGGCCTACCACACGTTTCTCAAACAAAGGATATTGAGGCAAATGTGGCGCATACTCTCTTCTTAACCTATTGTATTCCTTAACACAATCTAGATCCGCACAAATGCTTGTGACATCACACTCAATCAAGTACAATCCCGATAAAGTTCTAACTCGTGACAATGCCACATATGCCATACCCTCCTTGAACACAGAACTGCCAATATTCACCAATGCACTGTCTACACTTAAACCTTGCGATTTATGGATTGTCACCGCATATGCCAAGCAAACAGGAAACTGCTTACAGCAAACATATAAGTCTTTTACAAGCAAAAATCTAGCAGAACAACGACCAATTAGCTGTACTTCCTCAATGCCATCAAATTTAATTTTTAAAAATTCAATTCCATCTCTATTTCTGTATTTTACAAAATCAACAACATTACCCATTGATCCATTTACCAGACCTCTTTCAACATGTAAATTCCTTCTTAAAATTATACGGCAGTTCAAGCACACATTCAGAGTCTTTTCAAAACCTGCAGTTTTAGATATACTCTTCTCTAATGAATCCAATTTTGTTTTCAGATTCTCAGACAAAATAATTGTTGATCCCATATGCTCTACTCTGTCAATAGCTTCCAGTTTCACAATCTCTTGCTTTTCTAAATGCAACATTTTGTTGTTGAATTTGGCACATTCTGCAAGAGTTGGCATCAAACATATTCCAGATTTCTTCTCAGTAATTTTCTGAAAAATATTCTCAGGCACAACATCTTGTTCTGGATATAAATTTGACAGTAATCGTGCATGTAAAGCTTCTTTCCCATGCTCGGTCACTTTTCCAATTCTAACATCTTGTAGAATAGTCTTGTAAACTTCATCCTTCGCCTGACGCACATTTTCATGCAGTTCAGCATAATTGAAGTTTAACCATATATTGACGTTGCCAATGCTGCCTAGGCACTTCCTGGTATCTTCATGCGTGAGCATTTTGAACACAGGTTGCCCTTTCACTGGTGTCAGCTGCAGAAGATCTCCGAAAACAATGATGTGTTTGCCACCAAATAACACATCATACTCTGTTTTAAGAACTTCTTGCATTCTCAAATGCACAAAGGCAAGCATGACATTGGAAACCATGCTTACTTCGTCAATGATAAGAAGTTTCATTTTCCTCAAGATTCTTGAAACTTCAAAACAAGCATCTCCAGATAGCTTGTGATATTGTAATTTGTTGTCATGCTCCACTGGCAGCATCAGTAAACGATGTAAAGTAATCCCTTTAATGTTATGTGCCCCCAGTCCAGTTGGAGCGGTGACAACACAAGACAGCGATGACTCTGTCCTTTCCTGCAAATAACATGAAATTGCTTTAATAAGGAAACTTTTTCCAGTTCCCGCTTCTCCACTCACGTACAGTCGGACAGGCTTCAACAACGTACATGAGCACTCTTTCCTGTCATGACTTAATCCATGATCAATTTGCATGGTAACTTCGTCATATATTTTCCTCTGCTCAACGTTGAGTTGTCTTTCCAACTCTTCTAAGTTAACCGCATCCTCCTGAGCATGTGCCATGGCTCTTTCCACTTCATTCATAGCAGTGGCAGCTTCATTTTCGATAACAGGTCCTCCTAGTGGATCCTGACTCAATGAAGCAGAACTCTGACTGTCCTGAGAACTGTCTCTGGCAATCTCGGCTGCAATCATTGCTTCCTGCTCAATTTCTGCATTCAACATTTCTACATATTTGGGCAAAGCAGGACATTCTATGGTCTCCTTGGCGGCATTGAAAGAGTCTTCGTAACAGAGAAAATCTCCAAGCAGTTCCTCTTCTGCACGCCAAGGCTTGAAAAGTTGCAAAAGTGCTAAATAGAAAAACTCCTTTTTTTCAGGAGATTCGCCACTCAATTTTCGATGGTTTACCAAGTGGCATTTTCTTTGCTTGACCAGACATCCCTCACTTCCTATTACAGCATACACTCCTTTCTCAGTATCTTCTTTGATGTTCCTCTTGAATATGTAATTTTGAAGAACCTCATACAGACAAACATTCTCGAGGTGAATGCTTCGATTTGGATAATATGTATCCAACATGTTGGTCTTCAAAATGTCGGTACTGTTTGGCTCCTTTTCCGCCAAATACTCAATTTCCCGCACAGGTTTGAGAACTCGATTACGCGTTGCAGCAAGACCAAGACTCGCCCAAACGATACTCCTGGACTTGGCATAGAGACTTGCTGAAGACAACCGGTCAGAACATTCGTACGCTCCAATTTCTCGATGCGACAACATCTTCAGACTGAAACTGTACAACTTCTTGCTGAGGCTCTTTTCATGGGAAATGTCCTCCCACATATCCTTCAATTCTGTCTTCTCTTTTTTGGTGATGTAAGACGTCACATACCGAGCCACAGCCATACAGTTATCAGCCACAAACTGTATATCCATGTTAGCATTCCACATGGACAAAATCACCGGGTTGTAGTCGTTGATGTACTTGGACTCTTCGTTCCTCTTCAAATTGTATGTGTTTTTAGGTGATTTCTTCATCACATTATGTCGCAGCGAAGACATCAAACTGTTTACTCTTCCTTTAGAAATCACCGGTCGTGGAAAGCCGAAACGACATTTGGTGTAGAACTTGTCCTTGTTTCGGAATTTACGACGACAGTACTTTCCACATCGATGGCTTTGGAAACGCAGAACTTTTTCTCTTAGGCTTTTCTTCTCCTTTGCGTTTGAAACAGCACACGTAGAATACTGTTGTATAAAACTCATCACTGAGTCTTCTGGATCCGTTCCAAATTTAGGTGCATCCTTGATCCACAGCAACATATGTATATGAGCAGCACCTCTTGCTTGGTACTCCTTTCTCCAGAAGAAATCCAACACCTCTCCAAGAGGTGGATTCTTCTTATTCATGATGAAAGACATCATAGCTTCAAATCTATGATTGAAGTACCTACATACATTGACTGGATCCAAAGAGCACAGTTCTCCGGGTGTCTTGAATTCGATGTTTTCTACGTTAGCATTTGCCTCTCGTAGAAATTCAAGTAAGTCTTCCCAGCCATACTCAGCACAGCTCAGAGTGAGGAACCATGTGGGAGTTCCTAAGTTCCTCAGCATACATTTTAAATCACCATGACAACGGTACCAGTACTCATTAGTATCACGCTGACACGCCATGAGATTAATCAGGTGAGAATCCAAAATACTGTCTTGGACATTGACTTTATCCATAAAGTCACTTGCCGAGATGTTTTGCATGTGTATACCACTTTTCAAGATGTGGTTCACTGCATATGACAGTCCAGACAGATCGCTTTCAAACAGGAGATGAAACAAATAAGGAATGCATTGTCGAAACCTAGCATCTCCTGCATACAATCGCAAAGTCCGGTATTCAGAAGCAGGAATTTGATGAGGTCGCTCATCATATCTTCCTCCCTGACCTGTTGGAAAAAGCTGTGGGAAACACCGAGTTTCCAAACTTTCCTCCCAAACACTAATGGGACTCCCTTTGGCTTGTTTCATTTGAAACAACTCAATAGCATTCCCCATGACTTCCTTGGAATGCAAAGGATGAACACTATAATGTTCATATATTTCTTCACTAGTAGAGGGTTCTACTTTCTCAATTTGACCAGCACACAAATCGCTATCCTCTTCCTCACTTACTTCCTCTTCTGCAACATATACATTCTTATAGTATTTATTATTTTTTTTCAAATACAATGTTGCCTTTTTAACTTTCCTAACATCCACTAAATCTTGCCATATTTTCTTATTCTTTGTCGGAACCCCATTAACTAAGATAACCAGAGGTTCCTCTTCCACTTTTTCTACTCCAATTGTGTTAATGTTTTTCTTCAAATCTAGAGGCAAATATCCAACTCTTCCCTTTAATCCTCTCTGTAAATCTGATGGAGGCAATTTCCCTGTCTTTGGCTCCATTCTTACAATAGCCTGAAAGGGATGGATACTTTGAATCAAAATAGATTCATAAGTATTTAAATCCTTCAATTCAGAAGGAATCTCAACCAATTCCAGATTATTATGAACTGCTCTAGCAGGCATCTGGTTTTGATTTAATTTGCAACAACAATAAGTACACACACGTTGATCCAATCCCAAATCAAAACAATTTTCTGCCATCAAGTATGTTGCGAAATCCTTCCATTCACTATTATTTTCCCTTTCACTTTTTGCATATAAATCCACTAACTTAGTCTGATTCTTATAATAAGTGCGTCGACAACACACACAAGTGAAATTTGGCCTCTCACTTGATTTGACCTGAAACGTCGCAATTTCCCTCTGGAAATTATCTGTACTGGAAACCTGTACACTATCTTCCACATTACCCGCTTCTTCTTGGTCAATTTCAACATTCTCCTCTTTACTTCCAAAGTAACAAAACTCAATTTCTTCACATATATTCTTCACATCTATTTCAGAACCATGCAAAAGAGCAGCGCATAATTGTTTAAGCATAATTGCTGGACTCTTAGCATAATACAACATTCTAACTAATTTCCTCACTTTATTATGATGCACTGCTAGCATCCTGAAATGATGAAAAACACTCTGGCATACTCTCCTGGAAAGACAAGCCAGTGAATGACCATGCAAACCTGTCACTTCTCTCACTCTGCAAGGATCTAATTCTTGCAACAACCTCATTTTCTGCTTCAAACTTTTCTTATTAAATGACCGTACAAAATCACAAAGCAAATTGATGGAATCCTGTCGCACACTGCAAATACTACTACACTTCCAGGTGTACACAGGACCCTTAGCACGTCTTCCTAAAACCTCATTACCTAACACCTCTTCTGCCTCTGTTGTCACAAGTTTTTCTTTTTCAACTGGACAACCATCTTTCACTTCATAAGCACGACCACTGGTGTCAACTGCGTGCACCAAATCATTATCCTGGAAATAACTCTCCTCATTAAAAAATGCCTCACAGCTTGAACTATGCATCCATTCTCCAGAAAAAACTTCACAAAAATTACTACGATTAACTATTCTCTTCCATCTACTATTTCTTTTGAAATCATAAATTGCCTTGTTTAGCTTCCTAATTCTATTGATTATCAAAATAAATAACTTACGTTTAATTTCAAATGCCTGATCAATAACTTTCTCAACTTTTTTTTTTCTCTTATAAAAAACCACTTTCTGTTGACCTTTCTTAATATTTTTTAACAAATTGCCAATTATCCTGTTGCGGAACATTCGTTTACGAATGTCCCTAAACTGTTGTTTCCTTCTACTATCATGCACAGAGTTATCTCTTGCTCTAGCAGTAAAATTTTTCATTGGCCTTTCCTTTCCGTTTGAATTGCTTCTCTTTTTCTGGACTGAAACATTTTCTGTAGTAATATTTTTTTTACTACAGATATTTCTTATGAATGTTTTTGTACTCTTACCCGGTGCTTTCTTGGTGACTTGACAAATCTTTTTGTTAGAGGACTGCTGCTTTTTTTCATTAACCTGCTGTCTTTGACGTTTTGCAGCCTTTCTCACTCTTTGTTTGGTTGGCATGCTGAAATCTTGAAATGATCTGAAGTTGAATCTGTGGTAAAATATAATAAAAAATGTTATTAACCACTATTGCCCAACAGTAAATCAATAATAGTAATCAAAAACTTAAAACACTACTTGACATTTTTACATAGAAGATTTTTTAGTGCTTGGCAAATTTAGAATACAGAAATAGCAGAAAAGAAATGGAATTTATATTCATGTTACCTGTGCTATTTTATATGTGAATCTGATCTAATTTTATGAGCATATTTTAATATTTTATTGAAGACACTACACATAACCTGTTTTTGAAGGTGTCTTTATTTTTAAATTAAACGGTTTACATTTTTACTTTTTATTTATTATAAATTTTTAAAATAAATGTTTATAGTTCCATAGGCTCAAGCACGTCAGCTTCCCATCCTATGTCATATAATTCGGACAAATCTGCATCCTCATCACGTTCTTCTTCATCCTCAGGATTTAAATCATCCAAGGGATCAACATCCACTGATGTTTCAATTACGAGTTCAATGATGAGGTCAAAATCAACTGATTGCGGATTGTCGCTCATGTTGATGTTGTCTTTATCTTTAAAGAAAGATAACAACAATGAGATGTTGCAGAGTAAGAGACAAATCTCAGAGATTATAATAGTAAAATTGTTTAACAAGAGTAACATTTTGCAGCTATTATATAGCCATGTCCAACGATGCTGAGCAGGTGAAGCCTATGTCTAATTTTTCAGTGAACAGGACTCATCTCTTCTTAACCTTGGATAAGCCTCACCGACTCTGTGTCCCCTGCACATACTTAAATGTAAAGGGGCAGATTTATGTTAAATGGCACATCCCCAGGCATGCACCAGTTAACGTGCACCGCTGCTCTGCCACTCATGGTGTGCCGCATTTACAATCAGATAGGAGAAAGCTACGTCAAAACCCTGCGCCTGCTTGAAGCAGGCATAGGTCTTGACGCAACATTGTGGAGATGGGGCACCCCTGAGCCTTGCTGGAGCTGCATCACACTTGCGATACAACTCCAGCAATGTGCCACCTTTACGGCACAGATGCGTCACGCATCTGTGCCATTTTTGCCCCATGCTGCGCCGCATTGTAAATGCAGCACACCATGGGTGGCGGAACAGCAGCGCAGGATGACTGGCACATCCCTGGTGATGCGCCAGTCATCATAAATCTATCCCTAAGCTTCTTATCTTGTTAGAGATGAACCGCCATATGTATCATCAAACTATTTTGCATTTCCTAAATAGCGAATTTTAAGGGATAAATAGCAATTCTTTACCATTCCTAATTTGCGATGAGCAAATTGCTAATTGCAAATTACCCATTCATTTCCATGGGCCAGGAGGCCCATAGGAATGAAGGTGCAATTTGCGATTAGCAATTAGCTCATCGCAAATTAGGAATTTTTCCAAAGGTGCAGGGGTGTCTCAAGAACACCCTGCTGCACCCCTGAAAAAGAAATTTGGGGGCATATGGCGCACATACATGCCCTAAGGGCATGTATGGGTGTCATATGGCACCTTTTGTTTTTTGGAAAAAAAGCATTTTGAAAAGAATTCGCAAATTACCACCAACTAGAAGTTGGTGGTAGTTTGCAAATCCTTAATGGCATTTTTTGCATATTTTTTGTTTGATACATTGCATTTAAGGAATCGCAAAATTTGCAAATCCTTCAGTACAATTCCAAAATAAGGAATAGCAAATTTTGCTATTCCTTATTTTGCATCAAACTTGTTTGATACATACCATTTGTCTAATTAGCATTCGCAAAGGCCGAAATTCGCAGAATTTTGACCTTTGCGAATGCTAATTAGCTTGATACATATGGCCCCAAGTGAGGCCTGTCTTGCAACATGGTGCATCTTTTGCATCACTGCTGCATCGGTTTCATGTGGCACGTTTTTTTTACACCATGACACATCTGCCTAAATGCATCAATTTGTAATTTTGTCGCCTCATAGCAAATCTTTTGCACCGCCGCTGCATCAGAAAAGTGACGCACAGTGGCGCAAAAGAGGCATACACCTATCATAAATCTGTCCCTAGCATTTTAAATGATTAATTCAGGATGACAATAAGGTGTGGCCTATCCAGAGGTTTGTTTAAGGTGAGGCCTACTCAGGATTGCAGATTAAAGTTACGCTTGATGAAGAATACAGAGGAGATAATACATGTAAAGGCCTACCAATGAAGTAAGTAATGTCCACTTTATTGCGCCAGTCATCGTAAATGTATCCCTAAGCTTCTTATCTTGTTACAGATGAACCGCCATATGTATCATCAAACTATTTTGCATTTCCTAAATAGCGAATTTTAAGGAATAAATAGCGATTCTTTACCATTCCTAATTTGCAATGAGCAAATTGCTAATTGCAAATTACCCATTCATTTCCATGGGCCAGGAGGCCCATAGGAATGAAGGTGCAATTTGCGATTAGCAATTAGCTCATCGCAAATTAGGAATTTTTCCAAGGGTGCAGGGGTGTCTCAAGAACACCCTGCTGCAGCCCCTGAAAAAGAAATTTGGGGGCATATGGCGCACATACATGCCCTAAGGGCATGTATGGGCGTCATATGGCACCTTTTGTTTTTTGGAAAAAAAGCTTTTTGAAAAGAATTCGCAAATTACCACCAACTAGAAGTTGGTGGTAATTTGCAAATCCTTAATGGCATTTTTTGCATATTTTTTGTTTGATACATTGCATTTAAGGAATCGCAAAATTTGCAAATCCTTCAGTGCAATCGCAAAATAAGGAATAGCAAATTTTGCTATTCCTTATTTTGCATCAAACTTGTTTGATACATACCATTTGTCTAATTAGCATTCGCAAAGGCTGAAATTCACAGAATTTTGGCCTTTGCGAATGCTAATTAGCTTGATACATATGGCCCCAAGTGAGGCCTGTCTTGCAACATGGTGCATCTTTTGCATCACTGCTGCATCGGTTTCATGTGGCACGGTTTTTTTACACCATGACACATCTGCCTAAATGCATCAATTTGTAATTTTGTCGCATCATAGCAAATCTTTTGCACCGCCGCTGCATCAGAAAAGTGACGCACAGTGGCGCAAAAGAGGCATACACCTATCATAAATCTGTCCCTAGCATTTTAAATGATTAATTCAGGATGACGATAAGGTGTGGCCTATCCAGAGGTTTGTTTAAGGTGAGGCCTACTCAGGATTGCAGATCAAAGTTACACTTGATGAACAATACAGAGGAGATAATACATGTAAAGGCCTACCAATGAAGTAAGTTATGTCCCCTTCATTGTGCCAGTCATCATAAATCTATCCCTATGCTTCTTATCTTGTTAGAGATGAACTGCCATATGTATCATCAAACTATTTTGCATTTCCTAAATAGCGAATTTTAAGGAATAAATAGCGATTCTTTACCATTTCTAATTTGCAATGAACAAATTGCTAATTGCAAATTACTCATTCATTTCCATGGGCCAGGAGGCCCATAGGAATGAAGGTGCAATTTGCGATTAGCAATTAGCTCATCGCAAATTAGGAATTTTTCCAAGGGTGCATGGGTGTCTCAAGAACACCCTGCTGCACCCCCTGAAAAAGAAATTTGGGGGCATATGGCGCACATACATGCCCTAAGGGCATGTATGGGCGTCATATGTCACCTTTTGTTTTTTGGAAAAAAAGCTTTTTGAAAAGAATTCGCAAATTACCACCAACTAGAAGTTGGTGGTAATTTGCAAATCCGTAATGGCATTTTTTGCATATTTTTTGTTTGATACATTGCATTTAAGAAATCACAAAATTTGCAAATCCTTCAGTGCAATCGCAAAATAAAGAATAGCAAATTTTGCTATTCCTTATTTTGCATCAAACTTGTTTGATACATACCATTTGTCTAATTAGCATTCGCAAAGGCCGAAATTCACAGAACTTTGGCCTTTGCAAATGCTAATTAGCTTGATACATATGGCCCCAAGTGAGGCCTGTCTTGCAACATGGTGCATCTTTTGCATCACTGCTGCATCAGTTTCATGTGGCACGGTGTTTTTTACACCATGACACATCTGCCTAAATGCATCAATTTGTAATTTTGTCGCCTCATAGCAAATCTTTTGCACCGCCGCTGCATCAGAAAAGTGACGCACAGTGGCGCAAAAGAGGCATACACCTATCATAAATCTGTCCCTAGCATTTTAAATGATTAATTCAGGATGACGATAAGGTGTGCCCTATCCAGATGTTTGTTTAAGGTGAGGCCTACTCAGGATTGCAGATGAAAGTTACGCTTGATGAAGAATACAGAGGAGATAATACATGTAAAGCTCTACCAATGAAGTAAGTGATGTCCACTTCATTGCGCCAGTCATCATAAATGTATCCCTAAGCTTCTTATCTTGTTAGAGATGAACCGCCATATGTATCATCAAACTATTTTGCATTTCCAAAATAGCGAATTTTAAGGAATAAATAGCGATTCTTTACCATTCCTAATTTGCGATGAGCAAATTGCTAATTGCAAATTACCCATTCATTTCCATGGGCCAGGAGGCCCATAGGAATGAAGGTGCAATTTGCGATTAGCAATTAGCTCATCACAAATTAGGAATTTTTCCAAAGGTGCAGGGGTGTCTCAAGAACACCCTGCTGCACCCCTGAAAAAGAAATTTGGGGGCATATGGCACACATAAATTTTAACAACATTCCTTTACCTCAAAAACGATTTTCAAGTCATAATTTGAAAACACTGCCCACGGGGAAATGACTTACAATGTCCTTAAGACACATGAAAGTGTTTTTTTAAAGCCTTTGCAAGTTTGTGGGTCACTTTTAACATGGCTATGTAACTCAAACAGTCAAAATCTAAATTTACCATGCACAGGTGGGACCATATTTACAAGGAATGTGCCCCACGGGGAAAGGTCTTTTAATGTAATATGGGAAAAATGACATCAGAGACACTGAAATGCCTTATAAAGAAGCATACACCATTATATCCTTGTCATAAATTTACAAACCATTCCTTTTCCCCAAAAACGATTTTCAAATCATAATTTGAAAACACTGCACATGGGGAAATGACTTAAAATGTCCTTAAGACACATGAAAGCGTTTTTTGATTGCCTTTCCAGCATGGTTGGGTCACTTTTAACATGGCTATGTAACACAAACATTCAAAATCTAAATTTGCCATGCACAGGTGGGAGCATATTTACAAGGAATGTGCCCCATGGGGAAAGGTCTTTTAATGTAATATGGGAAAAATGACATCAGAGACACTGAAATGCCTTATAAAGAAGCATACACCATTATGTCCTTGTCATAAATTTAAAAACCATTCCTTTTCCCCAAAAACGATTTTCAAATCATAATTTCAAAACACTGCACATGGAGAAATGACTTAAAATGTCCTTAAGACACATAAAAGCGTTTTTTGATTGCCTTTGCAGCATGTTTGTGTCACTTTTAACATGGCTATGTAACGCAAACATTCAAAATCTAAATTTGCCATGCACAGGTGGGAGCATATTTACAAGCAATTTGCTCCACAGAGAAAGGTCTTACATTAAAATGGGAAAAATAACATCAGAGACACTCAATTGCCTTATAATGAAGCATACACCATTATGTCCTTGTCATAAATATTATAACCATTCATTTTCCTCAAAAACGATTTTCAAGTCATAATTTGAAAAGACTCCACAGCTCCTATGCACAATAACACCCTGTCAGTACTAATACTTCACATTTTCTCCAATTACATTTTCTCAAAGAAACAAAATCTATTTGTAAAACACTTGAGACAAAGCAACATTTGAAGAACACAACTTTCTTCATAATTTTCTCCTTAAAGCACACTATTCTCTATCTAAATTAAAGAAATCTTTTCTCACCTTAGCAAATACTTTGAGTTTCAAAACAGTCTCAGAAACACACCAATTTGTCTTCAGCAGAGCAAAAGGTATGCACTCCAGAGTCTGCAGCTATCAAAAGCACAGAAATGCTGTAATTCTTCACACATATCTCTCATGTCACCCAATCAAAACTCTTCCCTCACTTTTTTTCAAATGAAAACCCTTCCCCCCTCTGCCCTTTCTGCCTTTTTTGCATGGCAACCACGTCTTGGAAGACCTCTGGTGTTTGCAAGTTCACACAACAATGTTGCAATTGAACTCTGAACTCTCAGTGCACCTCATATCCAGTGCATTCTTTCATTTAATGATTTTTTCTTGACCACTCAAAATACATCTTTCAAACAACTCATCCATGCACCCTAACTTTCTGTTTTCAGCAATCAAAATCCACCAATCACTGTTACTGCTTCATTAACACAGAAACTCCACAGTTTTTTTCATTTTAAACTCTTATTTTTTCAACTGCCATTTCATTGCCACACTTCATCTGACTGCAGGAGAACCTTCTCTCACCATGTTTTCTGTCTGGATTGTTGGACATAGTTACATCTATTGGGCTCAGAGGTATGCTGAGAACAGGAATTTACCTAACCTCAATTTACAAGATGTGGAAATTAAGTGGTTTGGCCACAGAGGATTAAAATGTCACCAATTGATACCATTGGTGAAAACCTTTATGCATTTGCCAAAACCTGACCTGTTAATTGTGCACTGTGGAGGTAATGATTTGGGCACTTTGACTGGGGTAGGTCTGGAAATGCTTTTAAAGGACACCTTTGAGCAATTGATGGCACTTTTTCCTCAGACTGCCTTGGTATATTCAAATATATGCCAAAGACAGAAATGGAGGTGGTCAAACCAATTTTGTCCACAAATTGAGAAGTCGAGGAAGCATGTAAATAAATCTGTTTCAGCTTTCATGAGAGACCATGGAATGGGCTCCCTGTACAACAATAACTTGCGTTACTACATGCAAGATATCTACAGAGGAGATGGAGTTCACTTCTCAGATGAGGGCAACAGAATTTTCATTCTGAATTTAAGACTGTGCATTGGTACCTACTTATAAGTACCTAAATGTACCATAAACCCAAAAGCTCTTCTCAGAGCTACCCTACATCTGATCACTCACAATTATTATTTTACTCTAACATTTTTCACTAATTTTCAACAAAGTACGCTCCCTGGGGCGCAACCCGGTACGCGAACCGGGAGCTAACCTCGCTAAATTTTTAAAAAAATGTTTTTTTTCGCACATATGGGCCTCCTCAGCCACCCTCAGAAAACCTAGGGGGTCAAGATAAGTCTACCGTGCCCCCTTCTACCCATTCTGAACATTATTTGCCCTCCATCTTGTATCTTAATTCGACCGAAACACAAAATGGTGGACTCCCGTAACGCTTAAGGTTCGCGAACCGGGGCGCTCGCCAGTTCGCGTACCGGGTCGCTCCCTGGGAAGCGCACCATCAAAAAAGGTGGGAAAGTAGTTTACAGAAAAGCGACTGGAGACAATTTCACCAAATATAGATTAGCTCATACTACATACCAATGCCTACCATTTTCACAAATTTGATTGAAATTCCATTTAACCATTTAGCCTGTAGACCTCTCTAAATACCCTGAGGTAAATTACTTCACAAAACACATCTGAAGTGTTGGAATTGACAACCAATTAAAATGTTACTTTCATTTTCTACTTTTTTTACCTGACATTTGATTGGCTATGTACCTGAATATATATAAAGGAAGAGAGAGAAACACAGCCATTTTGACTACTACTTCCTGAACTACATTGCAAGATCATTTTCACTCACAACTTAAACTTGTTTTTAGAAGGTGAGATATTATTTTATAAATTTGAAAACATTTTCAGATAGTTATATACTATCCCTCTGTAAGAGTTAGACATTGAGAAAGGCTTCTTTATTATAATTATGGATTGATTTAGGTTTCTGTGGTATAATTATGAATTTACTTAGGCTTCTTCACAGGCACTTTTTAATAGTACTACTTCACGCCTGAAACCATACAGTGCCCATAGATTACTTCTCTGTTATAAACTCACAAGTACCTGTCTGAACTTAAACCCAACAGTGCCCTATCTCTACTGATATATTTATTTTTTATGCAAATTACAGCAATAAAATGGAAGGTGAGCAGAATGTTTCCTTCGAAATTGTTCTGGAGAACAACACAGAAAAAGATATTGAGGACAATGATGACTCAGATTTCATGGATGAATCACGGGACCATGAATTAGTTCAATGTGTAGAATCTGTGGATCATTTACTTCATTATGATGACGGTCAAATGTGGGAACTTATGTTCACTCAACAAGAGGACATATCGGACAGTCAAATGCTAGACGTTCTATTAAATTTTGAAAAACAATCCGAAAAATAAAATTGTATGTAATATTAAAAAATTGTTTGAGTCTTTAATCATTTTTATATGTAATTCATAAACTAGTTAAATGTTAGAAATGTTATTAAATTTTGAAACACAATCACAATAATAAATAATTGCTTAAAAAATAAAAAAAATAAAAAATAATCAACAAAACCAACAATCAATTAACATACAGTATTTGAAAAGTCTATCATTCTTTTTTCCTTATAGTACGCTGCCCAGAACGCTTCCCGGTACGCGAACCGGGCGCTACCCACGCAAAAAAACAAAAAAAAAAATTCTTTTTTTTTTGCCCCGCAGGGCCCTTTTAAAGCCTCCACATTAAACCTAGGGGGTCAGGGAGGATCTACTATGCCCCCTTATGGTCATTTCCCCCTTTGTTTTGGCCTCCTCTTGTCTCTCAATCCTACCGAGAGACAAGATGGCGGCCGCTCCGGACTGTTTAGAATGTTGACAGACACCGGAGAGCCAATCAGCTTCGCTACGCGAAGTTCCGTTACGCGTAAAGTCCGCGAACCGGAGCGCTGCCCGGTCCGCTGTTACAGATATATATCTTTTTTTGAACGTTAATTTCTCAAAATCCACTGAAGCACATATATTGAGACCTAGCAAAGGCACATCGGGCTACCAGTCCCTACAATTTTGCCAAGTTTCGTGGAAATCCATTCAGCCGTTCGGGCTAAAAGTGAGGCCAACCGCCCTATGGAAAACTCAATGTTAAAAACACGTTTTGGGACCCCCCTTTTTTCTCGGCCCCCCCTTGACGAACCCCCCAAATTTCCAGGGGCTGCTCAGAAACAAAATGTTCCATTTTCCAGAAAATTTCAGCCAATTCCGTCCACAAACGCCAAAGTTATTAGACATAGAATTTTCAAAAATCCCATAGGGAAAAAATCCTAACTATATATACCTACTGGCGACCGCCAGTAGGTAATATATATATATATATATATTACCTACTGGCGGTCGCCAGTAGGTATATATAGTTAGGATTTTTTCCCTATGGGATTTTTGAAACGCCAAAGTTATTAGACATAGAATTTTCAAAAATCCCATAGGGAAAAAATCCTAACTATATATACCTACTGGCGACCGCCAGTAGGTATATATAGTTAGGATTTTTTCCCTATGGGATTTTTGAAAATTCTATGTCTAATAACTTTGGCGTTTGTGGACGGAATTGGCTGAAATTTTCTGGAAAATGGAACATTTTGTTTCTGAGCAGCCCCTGGAAATTTGGGGGGGGTTTGTCAAGGGGGGGCCGAGAAAAAAGGGGGGTCCCAAAACGTGTTTTTAACATTGAGTTTACCATAGGGCGGTTAGCCTCACTTTTAGCCCGAACGGCTGAATGGATTTGCACGAAACTTGGCAAAATTGTAGGGACTGGTAGCCCGATGTGCCTTTTGTAGGTCTCAATATATGTGCTCCAGTGGATTTTGAGAAATTAACGTTTAAAAAAAGATATATATCTGTAACAGCGGACCGGGCAGCGCCCCGGTTCGCGGACCTTACGCGTAACGGAACTTCACGAAGCGAAGCTGATTGGCCCTCCGGTGTCTGTCAACATTCTAAACAGTCCGGAGCGGCCGCCATCTTGTCTCTCGGTAGGATTGAGAGACAAGAGGAGGACAAAACAAAGGGGGAAATAACCATAAGGGGGCATACTAGATCCTCCATGACCCCCTAGGTTTAATGTGGAGGTTTTAAAAGGGCCTTACTTACTCTATTTTTTTTTTTAAAAAAATTTCAGGTTAGCTCCCGGTTCGCGTACCGGGAAGCTAACCGGGAAGCGAACCAAAAGAAATAGAGCTTGCCAGAGTGCTAAACATTCTAGCTAATTTTTAATAACGGGGAGGTAGTTCTAAAAAGAACTTTTTTTTTTATATTTTTGTTGTTTTATATATTTTTTTTCTTTTTTGAACATTATTTGTTTTTTTTGTATTTTTTGAACACTTATTTGTTTTTTTTGTTTTTTTTCAAAGGGAAGGAACAGAAAGAGGCATTGAAAAAGGCTCAACAGGAGCAAAAAAAAAAATTAAAACTTGCTGCGTTTGGAGCATCGGTGTTTCTCGAAAGCCAAATTAATTAATTTCAGACTCATGTTTGCGCATGAAATTAAAGTGCCACAATATAAGCATGTCACCTTCATATGGACAAAATTTTTTGGGATATTTGGCGCTGTTTCGTTGGCCTCTCCAAATGTGAGAGACATATCAGGTGATGTTCTTGTCACCGAAGTTGGGGGGTTCTGTTGTAGTTCACGCACCTCTGCACGACTATAGTTGATTGGATGCCACCTCTGCATATGTCGGTGCATCGTGTAATTTCCATAACTGTATTTTTTATTAGTGCCCCGGGATAACTTTTCTTGGCAGATAAGGCACGTAGCATAGCGTGCATTGACTTTTTTCTCTCCTGGTGGAATGGAAAAAAATTGCCAGATAAAGCTAACTTTGCGATGAGATACCCGGGGTAACTCTTTGACAAATCGTGGTCCCTCTTCTTCCTCTCCGTCTTGTTCTTCCTCTTCCTCCTCTGTGTCTCCAATAAACTGTGCAGATGGTCCTCTCTTCCTATGAGTTGTACTAACTATATATCGCGCACCCGCAATCCACTGCTGATCATGTCACATATTACATCATTCATGACATGGTCAGTGACATCACTGATGACATCACTGATGACATCTCAAATGACATCACTGATGACATCTCAAATGACATCACTGATGACATCTCAAATGACATCACTGATGACATCTCATTTGACATCAATGGTCACATCACTGATGATATCATTCATGTGACAATACAATGCATCTCCTCACACTTTAATATAACCTCTGTTACACCCAGTGTTAAATACAGAATATATTTTTTAAAACAATTGACACACCAATACTAGTTACTACATACGCACTCACTGATTCCTACGTCTACACACACATTCACTCATTCACCCATACAATCATTCATACATACAATCACTCATCTTTACAACACTATCATATGCACTCATACACCCTATACAGACACTCACACTCTGCCACTCATCCTTGGAGTTACTCACACACCTAGTCAGTCCTGTAAAGAATCAATCACACTTCCATTTTCTAATCTATACAGTTAAACATAGAGTACCTTACATTTTCAAACATATTCTAACACATACTTACTCTCTTATAAATCATTGATACAAGAACACATTGATCTGCACAGAGTCACACATCTCCCAGCTAGCCACACACACACTCAGTCTCCCATACAAATACTTGGACAATCAATCAATAACTCATATAGTTACTCATATAGCTACTGATCAACACATGCAGCAGTTTACAGAATACCAGACATAATGATGCACAAATTAAGACAGTTTAGTCACTAACCTATGCATTCAGTGAGACACATTTAATCATTCACTCATACAGTCAGTCACGCACCTACTAAAACCTTCATTCAGACACTTATACATCCACTCATTCAGTTGTGATGTGATGTCATCAGTGATGTCATTTGAGATGTCATCAGTGATGTCATCAGTGATGTCATTTGAGATGTCATCAGTGATGTCATCAGTGATGTCACTGACCATGTCATGAATGATGTAATATGTGACATGATCAGCAGTGGATTGCGGGTGCGCGATATATAGTTAGTACAACTAACTATATATGGAATTTCATTGGTTTTGTGTGAGTAAAATAAGGTTTTTTAAATGCTAATTCCTAACTATATATGGTGTATAACCTATGGTTTTTTTCAGTGAATTTTCATGGTTTTGTAAATGCTAATTCCTAACTATGGGGCCGATTAGGATGGCGGTTTTTCCGCATCCTCCGGGCCGGCGGAAGTGTCCGCCGGCCTGGAGGATGCGGAAAAACCGCTGCGGAGCCTCCAAAGACCCACCGCCAAATTAGGATGGCTGGTGGGTCTGGAATTCCGTCCGCCGCTTTTCCGCCGCGGTCGGCTTCCGACCGCGGCGGAAAAGCTATAACATGGCAGGCGGTGTCTATGAGACACCGTCCGCCATATTAGGATGTTCGTAAATACATGCTTTTCCACGGCGGCTTTTCCGCCATGGAAAAGCATACGGACATTCACTTTGGGGGCCCGTTGCGGGCCCCCTGGGTGAATGGGGGGTGGGGGGTGCACATGGGGGGTACCTATGGTACCCCCCTGCATTTGCGTGCACAAAGCAGCAGGCACCGTGCGGTGCCGGCCGCTTTGTGCATGTAAATGTAAAACATGCTTTTTTAACATTGCGGCGGGTGCAGCTTGAAGCTGCACCCGCCGCAATGTTAAATATAGAGGATGTGACCGCCACCCTGGCGGTCACATCCTAATCAGCACGGAGGGAACGCCGCAGCCCCTGCGGACGTTCCCTCCTCCTCAAGGGTGGCGGACGGACGCAAGTCCGTCCGCCATCCTAATCGGCCCCAATATATGGTCTATAACCTATGGTTTTTTCAGTGAATATATATATATATATATATATATATATTCACTGAAAAAACCATAGGTTATAGACCATATATAGTTAGGAATTAGCATTTAAAAAACCTTATTTTACTCACACAAAACCATTGAAATTCCATATATAGTTAGTTGCACTAACTATATATTGCGCACCCGCAATCCACTGCTGATGATGTCACATATTACATCATTCATGACATGGTCAGTGACATCACTGATGACATCACTGATGACATCTCAAATGACATCACTGATGACATCTCACTTGACATCAATGATCACATCACTGATGATATCATTCATGTGACAATACAATGCATCTCCTCACATTTTAATATAACCTCTGTTTCACCCAGTGTTAAAAACAGAGTATAATTTTTGAAACCATTGACACACCAATACTAGTTACTACATACGTACTCACTGATTCCTACGTCTACACACACATTCACTCATTCACCCATACAATCATTCATACATACAATCACTCATGTTTACAACACAATCATATGCACTCATACACCTATACAGACACTCACACTCTGCCACTCATCCATGGAGTTACTCACACACCTAGTCAGTCCTGTAAAGAATCAATCACACTTCCATTTTCTACTCTATACAGTTAAACATAGAGCACCTTACGTTTTCAACCATATACTAACACATACTTACTCTCTTATACAATCATTGATACAAGTACACATTGATCTGTACAGAGTCACACACCTCCCATCCAGCCACACACACACTCAGTCTCCCATGCAAATACTTGGGCAATCAATCAATAACCCATATAGTTACTCATATAGCTACTGATCAACACATGCAGCAGTTTACAGAACAACAGACATAATGATGCACAAATTAAGACAGTTTAGTCACTAACCCATGCACTCAGTGAGACACATTTAATCACTCACTCATACATTCAGTCATGCACCTACTAAATCCTTCGTCCAGACACTTATACATCCACTCATTCTTCAATATGTAAGACATATTTTAACTTTACAGAAACATAGTCACTGGATGTTGTCATCAGTGATGTCATCAGTGATGTCATTTGAGATGTCATCAGTGATGTCATCAGTGATGTCACTGACCATGTCATGAATGATGTAATATGTGACATCATCAGCAGTGGATTGCGGGTGCGCAATATATAGTTAGTGCAACTAACTATATATGGAATTTCAATGGTTTTGTGTGAGTAAAATAAGGTTTTTTAAATGCTAATTCCTAACTATATATGGTCTATAACCTATGGTTTTTTCAGTGAATATATATATATATATATATATATATTCACTGAAAAAACCATAGGTTATAGACCATATATAGTTAGGAAATAGCATTTAGAAAACCTTATTTTACTCACACAAAACCATTGAAATTCCATATATAGTTAGTTGCACTAACTATATATCGCGCACCTGCAATCCACTGCTGATGATGTCACATATTACATCATTCATGACATGGTCAGTGACATCACTGATGACATCACTGATGACATCTCAAATGACATCACTGATGACATCACTGATGACATCTCATTTGACATTACTGATCACATCACTGATGACATCATTCATGTGATGATACAATGAACCTCTTCAGACTCTAATATAACCTTAGATACACTCAGTGTAAACAGACACTCACAGACTGTCACTCATCCATGGAGTTACTCACACACCTAGTCAGTCTTGCAAAGAATCAATCACACCTCGATTTCCTCAACTATATAGTTATACACACCTTACTTATTGGAACATATAATAACACATATTTACTCTGTTATACAATCCCTGATACAAGTTCACAATAATCCATACAGCCACTCACACATTCACTGGCTCTTATGCACAGTTATTTATATATGTCAACTATCACATGTACTGTGTTTTACATATGTACTTACTTTGACATGTAGCACTGAGATATCCATTCACTCACCAATACACTCATGCACACAGTCAACCGCCCATACAGATGTTTCCACATGCACTTTTGAACCCATACATCTAGTGAATCAACTGCTCACACATCTATGCACAGAGTCATACACCTCCCAGACACCCACACACACACTCAGTCTCCCATACAAATACTTGGGCAACTAATCAATAACCCATATAGTTAGTCATATAGCTAATGATCAACACATGCATCAGATTACAAAACAACAGACACAATGATGCACAATTTAAAACAGTTTAGTCACTAACCCATGCACTCAGTGAGACACATTTAATCACTCACTTATACAGTCAGTCATGCACCTACTAAATCCTTCATCCAGACACTTATACATCCACTCATTCTTCAATATGTAAGACATATTTTAACTTTACAGAAGCATACAGTCACTGGATGTTGTCATCAGTGATGTCATCAGTGATGTCATTTGAGATGTCATCAGTGATGTCATCAGTGATGTCACTGACCATGTCATGAATGATGTAATATGTGACATCATCAGCAGTGGATTGCAGGTGCGCGATATATAGTTAGTGCAACTAACTATATATGGAATTTCAATGGTTTTGTGTGAGTAAAATAAGGTTTTCTAAATGCTATTTCCTAACTATATATGGTCTATAACCTATGGTTTTTTCAGTGAATTTTCAAGGTTTTGTAAATGCTAATTCCTAACTATATATGGTCTATAACCTATGGTTTTTTCTGTGAATTTCATTGGTTTTTTAACAGCTAATATCTGTAGCTGTAAAATGTATTCTTCTTTAAATCCAAAAATATATTTTATATGTTTATGAATAATTTTTTTTTAAAATATTTTTTTTTCTTCGTTCCCGCTTCGCGAATCGGGAAGCTTCCCGTTAGCTGACCTTGATGCCGCGAAATAGACCGCGAGCCGGTAAACGTTTCTTTACCGCAAGTGCCGCGTTAGAAAACAACATCGTGACGCCTCCCGTCCGCATGACGTTCCACGTTGTCGCTTGATACGTCATATGACGTGCTACGTTAGCAAACTGGTACGCGAAGCGAGTGCCAAAGCGCAGGTTTCTGGAAGCAAACCGGGAGGCCCTGCAAAGCGCTTAACGTAAACACAGCAAGTCATGTGACTTGGTAATAACACTTTTCATTGGTTCATTTCACTTTTGGTTTCCTAATGATGTAAGACTAGGTCATATAATCTAAAATGAACACTTTTGATTGGTTGAGAACTCTTGTTTTTCCCAAATGATGAAAATCCCTCCTTCTTTCCTCACTCTGACTTTCATCATTGTGAGAGAAAGACCCTTTGTGATCACTGAGCAATGGCTTCTTTAGTAGCTTCAGCTGGTGCTTCCCCACCACCTCCACCACATCCAAGGAAGAGTGGACCACCTGCTCAAGTTGTAATTCAACAAGAAGAAGAAGAAGAGGAACAGGAGGACGAGCACGAAGAGAGGCAGTTTTTGCCTGAGCAGCCCAAGACGTCTCACCGGAAAGAAAACTTCATTTGGCAATTTTTTAAAATTCCCAAAGGTCAGAAAAAAGTAAATGCAAGATACGTAACTTGCCTTATATGTCAAGATAGACTGTCCAGAGGGACCGACAAAAAATACAGTTTCGGAAACTACACAATGCATCGCCATATGACTAGGTGGCATCCTAACAACTACAGTGCTGCACAGTTTCGGAACGACCTAGATAATCTCCCTATTATGGCCAGAAGATCTGTTGTACCGGAAGTAACGGGACCAGAGGGCAGGGAGATGGTGCCAAATATACAAATGAGATTTGGTGAAGTAAAACACACCTGCGTATTTTGCGATGGATTCATTTCCTACGGAGAAAGAAGCATCACTCTGATCAACAGAGCTATTGACTATCATATGCAAGTTTGTCCGAAACGCCCAAAATAATAAATACTTCTTTTTTTTGTTTTGTTGCTCCTGTTGAGCCCTTTACAATGAATCGTTTTCATTGCCCCCTCCAAGAAAAACCCAAAAAAATATAAAACTGTTCCGAAAAATTCAAAAACAGTAAAAAAATGTTCAGAAAAATAAAAAAAAAAGTTCTTTTCAGAACTACCTCCCCGTTATTAAAAAATTGGTACAATATTTGGAACTGTGCCAACCTCTATTTCTCTTAGTTCGCTTCCTAGTTCGCTCGCTGGTACGCGAACTGGAAGCGAACCAAAAACAGTAAGTATAAGGGAAGGAAACACACACTTATGTTAAAAGAAAGACAGCTATAGGGGAGTAAACTAGAGATACTATTACCCATAATCCACTACTGATGATGTCACATATTACATCATTCATGACATGCTCAGTGACATCATCAGCAGAGGATTGCGGGTTTTTTGGCAACATGCCTTATCCACGGTTTAATAACGCTGCCTTTTGCTTTATATAAGTTTTCAAATTGTATGAAATATATACCAATAGGTCTTTATGAACCTTTAGGTAGTGCTTTTGTTCATGAGGTCTGGTCGCTTCCATACACATACAGATGTTTCAAAGATGATCAAGAAGTTTATCTGAATGGAGAGGAATGCACTGAGACGCCAGATCATTCACTAATGTGTAGGCACATACAGTTACACGATTCATGCAACAAACACCGACCAAATATGGCTTGCGTGTTGCAAGGCACGCCAGTTCCTGCTATCATCCCCACGTTCAAGTTGTTGGAAAATGGTAGTTATTTGATGCTCAATAATGAAGATTGTTCTGAGTTAATTAAAAAGTATTCCTTTTATCGTAACAGTAAGTGAACGGGTTATTTGCTGCAGAAATGTTCTATTTCCTCCCACACATGAACATAGGGAGTTTTCAATCTGGCCACAAATACCAACCTTGGGACACGTTTCAACGGCATGACAAGAATAAGAGCTCTTTTGTCTCAGAGAGAGGTGGCCTTGAGTTCGGCCCGTGAAACTTTCGTACTTCACATAGCGAACACCCGTACACAGGTTTGCCTTTCAATTTCAGCAACATGTTTCCGACTATCTTTAACGCATCCTCCACAAAATCCCTGGCACACTTTTTTAAAGTTGTTACCAGTGGTCTCGTGACTTCATTTGAGAAAATCTTTGGAGTCATCCCTGCTCCCTTTCATTCCATTTTCTCCACTCTGGTTCGTGGATTGCATTTTTACTTGCATTACCAGCGGACGCTCTTGTGCTTTTTTACATTTTTAAATATGGATGTCCCTCCTATGCAACCTCCGACCCTGCAGCTGCTGACACTGTTCCGCAATCGCATGCTAGAATATTATGGCACAATGCCGTTGGCGATATTAAGCACGGCATATGGATTATCTTTTCGGTTCTCCTACTTCACCTGTGTCCAGCCTGTATTTCACTGCCTGACCTGTGATTTCGATTGGGCCATTGATTTGTGTCTCTGCGGACCGGTTTCTCCTGACGTCGACTTTAATCAGCTGATGACTCCTATCATTACTCACGAGTTGATTTGTCCTGGCGAAAGGATTATGGCTGTGGCATTGATGCATGGACTACTTGGTCCCTGGAATTTACTGGCGGCAGCACAGTCTTTCTTGGAACACAGCTTTCTTGAAAACCCACCGAGCTGTCCTCTGATGGTGATAGAGGATCCGGTGCTGGGAGAGCACGTATGTTCTTTTCCGCTTTTAAATTGGATGGCTGAACTGTTTTCGGATGAAGACGGTGACTTCCTATTGGAGGCTGTTGCAGCTTATTTTGCATACACAGTTATGTCATAGACCTTTTTCATGTTTGATATGCTGAGTACTAGCATTTCATTGACAATTCATTGACTTATTTGTCAAGTTTTTATTATTTACCTTGCCTATTGGCTTAAGACTCGATAAAGTACTTGGCTGTTTTATTTTTCTTTAGCATTGAATTTTCCTAGTTTTTAATGCTTTACCTTGCGGACCGTCCACATATAAACTTGCAATCTGCTCTCATGAGATGGCACTTCTATTATCTTATTCAGTTCGTTTCCGGATCATGAGGAGGTGTCATCTAGGTCCTGGATATCTTTACACCGTGTTAAGTTAGCATGGGCTCATTACCGGTTTAAACGCCATTTTTCCTTTTTTGCAACTTCTGCACACGACACTTAGTTGTTGCTTTAGCTTTCCACCTAGTAGTTCATCGTGGTTTACATGAGAATAATATGTTATTGGTCTACTATCTGCTTTACTTGTTAAACTATATCTGTACAGCGAGTGCTAAAGTTTCAAGAACAACACGATACAGAATTGTTATGAGGTCTGATCTCCACGACTTCATACTCATAACATAAGTGCAACTTCTGCCAATTCTGGGCATGAGGCGGGTTTTATATTGCTTTGCCGAACACACATACACAACAGTTGATGCGGTTCACATGAAGAGAGAGCTGGTGTATGCTGATGTGATTCCTTCAAATCTAAGACACTAAAGTATGGACACGCCCTAAACCAACACAAAGAGACCTTCTTAGCAAATAATATAATATGTGTATTAGGGAGGGTGAGATATAAGCAGCCGCGGGCCGTGGAGGGAGTTACGATGGGGCAGGGAGGCGGGGAGGGGGAGAAGCAGGGTGGAGCCCTCTCTACCTTGCCCCTCCCCCTCCCCGCCTCCCTGCCCCACCGTAACTCCCTCCACGGCCCGCGGCTGCTTATAAGTGTTGCTAACTCTTATTCATTTACAGCATGTTAACATACTGTCACCATTCGCTTTTTATGTACTAGTAACTATGCTGGTAATTTTGCTACTGATAATATGTGTACTTGTATTCTCCACCCTGCTTCTCCCCCTCCCCGCCTCCCTGCCTCACCGTAACTCCCTCCACGGCCCGCGGCTGCTTATAAGTGTTGCTAACTCTTATTCATTTACAGCATGTTAACATACTATCACCATTCACTTTTTATGTACTAGTAACTATGCTGGTAATTTTGCTACTGATAATATGTGTACTTTTATTATCTAAGGTACTACGCCTGAGAAGACGGCATTAGTAAATAAACATTTCAAATACACATGTGTTCTTCTTAACTCCATGTTCTGGTTTCTAAGAAATATATAACGACCGACTGTTCATGAGTTCCACGTATCCTGAGGTACTATAAGTTCATATTCTGGATTGTCTAAACATTGAGAGTTTGTTATATCCAATGTGACACTGTACCTAGCTTGCTAAATAGTTTTTGATTACTAACGTGAGTTTTGGGACACCCTAATTCGCCGAGGTTCCAATCCTCTGTCCACAGTTCTGTGTGAGAACAGAAACCCTGCGACAGGGGCACCCCCGACCCTTGCTGGAGCTTCATCACACTTGCGATACAACTCCAGCAATGCGCCACCTTTACGGCACAGATACATCACGCATCTGTGCTGTTTTTGCCCCATGATGCGCCGCATTGTAAATGCAGCACACCATAGGTGACGGAACAGCGGCACAGAATGACTAACACATCCCTGGTGATGCGCCAGTCATCATAAATCTATCCCTATGCTTCTTATCTTGTTAGAGATGAACCGCCATATGTATCATAAAAGTTATTTGCATTTCCTAAATAGCGAACTTTAAGGAATAAATAGCGATTCTTTACCATTCCTAGTTTGCGATGAGCTATTTGCTAATTAGCCGAATGTAGCCCAATGAAGCCCAATGTAGCCCAATGTAGCCCAAAGATGGCCGCCAGACACACAAAAAAACAAATGTAGCCCAAATATCAGCCAGATGTAGCCCAACTATAGCCCAGTGACAGAATGACCAATCAGCTTCGCAAACCTCCGTTACGCGAAGCGGAGCGCTGTTACAGATATATATCTTTTTTTGAACGTTAATTTCTCAAAATCCACTGGAGCACATATATTGAGACCTAGCAAAGGCACATCGGGCTACCAGTCCCTAATATTTTACCAAGTTTCGTGCAAATCCATTCAGCCGTTCAATTATTATTTTTATTATTTTTTTTTGCCCCGCGGGGCCCTTTTAAAACCTCCACATCAAACCTAGGGGGTCAGCGAGGATCTACTATGCCCCCTTATAGTTATTTCCCCCTTTGTTTTGACCTCCTCTTGTCTCTCGATCCTACCGAGAGACAAGATGGCGGCCGCTACGGACTGTTTGGAATGTTGACAGACGCCGGAGAACCAATCAGCTTCGCTTCACAAAGCTCCGTTGCGCGAAAAGTCCGCGAACCAGAGCGCTAACCGGTCCGCTGTTACAGATATATATCTTTTTTTAAACGTTAATTTCTCAAAATCCACTGGAGCACATATATTGAGACCTACAAAAGGCACATCGGGCTACCAGTCCCTACAATTTTGCCAAGTTTCGTGCAAATCCATTCAGCTGTTCGGGCTAAAAGTGAGGCCAACCGCCCTATGGAAAACTCAATGTTAAAAACACGTTTTGGGACCCCCCTTTTTTCTCGGCCCCCACTGGACGAACCCCCCCCAAATTTTCAAGGGCTGCTCAGAAACAAAATGTGCCATTTTCCTGAAAATTTCAGCCGATTCCGTCCACAAACGCCAAAGTTATTAGACATAGAATTTTCAAAAAACCCATAGAGAAAAAATCCTAACTATATATACCTACTGGCGACCGCCAGTAGGTAATATATATATATATATATATATATATATATATATATATTACCTACGGTACCTGCGGTCGCCAGTAGGTATATATAGTTAGGACCTAGTTACCATAGGAAATTCCGAACATTCTATTGGGAATAACTTTGGCGCCGATTGAGGGGTGTGCCTGTAATTTTCCATAAATTTGCCTCGCTACGCTCTGCTCTTCCCCTGAAAGTTTCGGGGGGATTCGTCAAGCGGGGGCCGAGAAAAAAGGGGGGTCTCAAAACGTGTTTTCCCCATGTTAATTTCCATAGGGACATTCTGACAAGGCTACAGCTCGAACGGCTGAATTATACCAGATTTGGCAAAATGGTGGCGACTGGTATGCAGCAGTGCCTTTTGTATGTTTGATGTAAATCCCTCCAGAAGTTCTTGAGAAAATTGAATTTGAAATTTTTCAAATGGCATTTTCTATGGGACCTTTAGACACGGCTACAGCCCGAACGGCTGAACGGAATTACACCAAACTTGGCAAAATGGTAGGGACAGGTATGCAGTAGTGCCTTTTCTATATTTGGTGTAAATCCCTCCAGTAGTTGTTGAGAAAATTGAATTTGATCAAATTATATATCTATATGCGCTCACCCTACGCGCACCGTACGCATACGGTACGCGTACCGTACGCGTACATGCGAGATCCCCCAACCCTCTAGCCCTTCTCAGGGGTTCCCAAAAGGACCCCCGAGGGCAAAAAAAAAAAATTGCGGGGTACTCGCACCGTACGCGTAGGGTACGCTACTGTGCGCGTACCCCGCGATTTAAAAAACATTTTTTTGCACTTGGTGGTCCTTCTGGGACCCCCTGAGAAGGGCTAGGGTGTCAGGGGGTCTCAACCCCGCCCCCTTTTCGCGTTTTCCACTCTTGTTTTGTGCTCTCTTGTGCCTCACTTATCCTGAGAAACAAGATGGCTGCTCAGGTGGTCCCATAAGGATAATAACATATAGAAACGTTATCCGCTAATAGAATTAGCATTTACAAAACCTTTGAAATTTATTGAAAAAAATATAGATTTCACGCCTGATTTAAAATGCTAATTCCTAACTATATAAGGCCTGAAACCTATGGTTTTTTAAGTGAATTTGCAAGGTTTTTTAAATGCTAATTCCTAACTATATAAGTCCTGAAACCTATGGTTTTTTAAGTGAATTTGCAAGGTTTTTTTAAATGCTAATTCCTAACTATATAAGACTTGAAACTTATGGTTTTTTAAGTGAATATATATATATATATATATATATATATATATATATATATATATATATATATATATATATATATATATATATATATACATTACCTACTGTGGTTGCCAGTAGGTAGTTATAGTTAGGACCTAATTTCCATAGGAAACTCATTTTTTGTTTCCCCAATAACTTTGGCGCTGTTTGACTAATCTTCACGAAATTTTCAAAACGTCTGGCCCGCTCTAGTCCGCTCCTATCTTAAACAGTTTTAGGGTTATTCAGCAAGCGGGGGCCGAGAAAAATGGCTCCTGTTACATGTTTTGAGGCTGTCCTACCTCGAGCCACGCACCGCCTTGAAAGAGCGCTGTCACTGCCCGACATTGGACATCCTTTCGTTTCTGCGCAAGCTACCAGGGCATTAGGCTGCCGCCAAGGACCAGACTTTGGTTTAGGCCCACAGCAACCTAAACGTGGAATTCAAGTGGATCCTGGCTATTCCAAAAAGCAGCACATCAAAAAACCGGCATTACCTATTGGAGGGAAACACTGTGACGTGAAGGTAATCAGCACACTACAAGAACCAGCATGCCCGTAAGAATAAGTCAGCCCGTCGTGGTGGCCACTAGATGGCGAATACCTTTAAAGAGCCCAGCTGATCAGTGTGCTGCATACACCCGTGAGATGCTGAGGCGTTCTCCCCTGACGAAGGTCGAAGCACGACCGAAATGCATTGGGACAATACTGAACTCACCTACGCAGCAACATTAAATAAATGCTTTGGAACTGTCCAGGATGTGTGCGGCTCAAATTCCTTTCTCCTAGAGAGGCTCCTGTTACATGTTTTGAGGCTGTCCTACCTCGAGCCACGCACCGCCTTGAAAGAGCGCCGTCACTGCCCGACATTGGACATCCTTTCGTTTCTGCGCAAGCTACCAGGGCATTAGGCTGCCGCCAAGGACCAGACTTTGGTTTAGGCCCACAGCAACCTAAACGTGGAATGCAAGTGGATCCTAGCTATTCCAAAAAGCAGCACATCAAAAAACCGGCATTACCTATTGGAGGGAAACACCGTGAAGGTAATCAGCACACTACAAGAACCAGCATGCCCGTAAGAATAAGTCAGCCCGTCTTGGTGGCCACTAGATGGCGAATACCTTTAAAGAGCCCAGCTGATCAGTGTGCTGCATACACCCGTGAGATGCCGAGGCGTTCTCCCCTGACGAAGGTCGAAGCACGACCGAAATGCATTGGGACAATACTGAACTTGCCTACGCTGCAACATTAAATAAATGCTTTTGAAACTGTCCAGGATGTGTGCGGCTCAAATTCCTTTCTCCTAGAGAGGCTCCTGTTACATATATATATATATATGTATATATGTACATACATTACCTACTGTGGTTGCCAGTAGGTAGTTATAGTTAGGACCTAATTTCCATAGGAAACTCATTTTTTGTTTCCCCAATAACTTTGGCGCTGTTTGACTAATCTTCACGAAATTTTCAAAACGTCTGGCCCGCTCTAGTCCGCTCCTATCTTAAACAGTTTTAGGGTTATTCAGCAAGCGGGGGCCGAGAAAAATGGGGGGTCCCAAAACGTGTTTTCTCCATGTTAATTCCCATTGGAAACTTTAGACATGGCTACAGCCCGAACTGCTGAACGGAATTACACCAAGTTTTGCAAAAAGGTAGCCCTTGGTTCAGAAAGTACTCTTTTTGTTAAATGGTGTAAAGCCGGTCAGTAGTTGCTGAGAAAATCAAAATAAAAAAATATTGATATATATATAGAGGCGCGATGAATCCGCGCACCCTGCCGATCACTAGCTGCATTCTAATTGGCTGTCAACACTCCAAACCAGGAAGAGTTGGCAGCCATCTTGTGCCTCGGTAGAACTGAGGCTCAAGAAAATAGTAAAATAAAGGCGTAAAACAAAAAAAGGGGGCAGGGTTGAAACACCCTGTCTCCCTAGGACTGCTCGGGGGTCCCACAAGGACCCCGAGGGTAAAAAAAAGCATTACCAAAAAAAATAGCGGAATGCGCGCTGGGTGCGCGGATCCAAACGAACATTTAAAAAAAAATTAAGCGAGGGCTTCCTCGCTTCGTTAATTTTAACCCCCGGTTGGGCCAAGTCCTGGGGGTATTTTAAAATGTAATAGTGGTGACCCAGGGAGGCCCCCGCAGCCCCGGGGACTGCCACCCCGGGGCTTTCTATAAATATTTATGGGGAATGACGGCCCCCCCACACCTCCAGGAACCGCCATCCCCCGGGGCTTTGTATTTTTTATGTTTGGCGGGGCCTAGGAGGCCCCCACACACCCTGGGGACCGCCACCTCCCCATGGCACTAAAATTCAAATTGGGGGTCCAAAACAGACACCTGGCCCGGGGACCAACACCTCCCCGGAGCTTTGCAAATGTCGTGAGGCGGGGGCCATGGGCCCCCCTCCAAGAGCCTCTTTTGGCCCTGGGGATTGCCACCCCCCAGGGCTGGCTCCTGCAGTGTCCCGGGGTACCCACCCCCGGGACACTGCTGTTTGCTACGGTAGGGCAGAAGCACGTCTCTTGCTCTACCGTAGCAAGCTCTGGTTTGGATTTTGGAAGAGAGAGCAGGGAAACCAGTTTCACCCTGCAGCACTTCCTCATAGATCTGCCCCTATAAATTCACCATACACTACTAATGCATTCTTTCAGTCAATCATGCTCCACACATATATTCAACCAAACTTTCCCACATTTCGATGCAATTATAGTTCTTTTTTTTAACCAGATTAAATAGTTCTGATAAGAACTTTTTTTTCTGCTTTTTTCTTTTGTATTTTTTTTTAAATTGATATATTTTGTATTTTTTTGGGTGCTTTTTCAAAAACTGAACAAAAAAATGAACAAATTAAACAGGAAACTTTTGGAATTAGTTATCATTCCAAAAACAAAAAAAATTAACACTGATGCTTGTGTTGGACAGCACAAACTGCATCCACCGACTGCTCACCGTAGCATATCATTTTTTTACACTTGACGCAGTATTCTGGTCTTCTGTCCATTGCAGGTGTTCCTGATGATGCTCCTGAAGTACTGGCCAAAGCAGGTGATGGTTTTAAAGCAGCTCACCTCTGTTCGTCCCAAGCAAGATTGAGAGGATGGAGAGTCCTGAGGTGCTTATACATGCTGGCAGTGCCGCATGGATACTTTTTCTCACTGCCTCTTGAGAGGACTCTGTCGCAAATTTTGCAGGTCACCTTTCTGGCATTTGCTTTTTTTTCTCCACCTGGAAAAGTGAAGAAATTCCACACTACAGATTCTGGCCTCTGTTTACGTGGTGTCTCCTCTGAAGAATTCTTCATCCGAAGATTCTTTCACCTGCTGCTGTTGTCCAGATGCCATTTTCTTTGATAGTTTTTGAAAAACACCAAAAAAGCCAAAAGGGTTCTTGCAGGAAAAAAGATGTCCCTCTGAAGATGCTCCAACAAGAATGTTTAAAATGGGTGGGGTCCTTCAATAGTTACAGTGGGAAATGTTATGAACGAATCAAATCTTTTTTTTGGGGATCCGCGCACCGTGAGCTCACGAAACGGTCACCTGTCGCGACTTCGCGAAAATATATTTAAAAATAATATACGTTTATTACAAGTAGAAATATATTATTTTGATGAATACCTTAGATAATCTCTTGCCCTAATATGTACATTAAAGACATATACATATCATTTTAGAACCTAAAAGATTTTGCGGGAGTCGCGCACCCAGCGCGTCCCAGTACGTATATGAAGTCACATGGAGCCCGCCACCGCGCAAGTGTCACATACTGTAATGTGCATGTGTTGCAAATGCACGGGAGCAGGAATCGCAGACCGGTCGCTTACCGGTAGCGCACACCACGTAACATTTACGTATTTGACGTAACTGGAAAAAAACACTCGTCGCTCACCATACGCCTATTCTTCACGACTTTTCCAAAATGGCAGCTAGAATATGCGGACTCACTGCAGTAGGTACACTTTGGGTGCGCGACCTCAGAAAAGTTTGAAAAAAAACTTATATAAATATATTAAAATACAAAAATAAAACAAAATAATTAATAAATAAACAGTTAAAAAACTGTAGAAATTCAATACAAAAAATAGGTATAACTACTATTACAATAAAAAATTTGCATTTAAAAAACCTTTGAAATTCACTGAAAAAACCATAGGTTTCGGAGACATAATAGTTAGAAATGACCATTTAAAAAACCTTTGAAATTCACTGAAAAAACCACAGGTTTCAGGGGTGGTATAGTTAGCTGGACATTTCATTCATACAAAACTATAGAAATTCCTCCGTTATAGTTAGTTCTGCTAACTATAACTCGTGCGCCCGCAGTGCACTGCTGATGATGTCACATATTACATCATTCATGACATGGTCAGTGACATCACTGATGACATCACTGATAACATATCAAATGACATCTCTGATGACATCATCCACATGACAATCTGATACACCTCATCACACACTAGTATAACCTTTCATCACTCACTGTAAAATACAGAGTACTATATTTGAAACCATTGACACACCAATACCAGTTACTACATACCCACTCACTGATTCCTAAGTCTACACACACAGCTACCCATTCACCCACAGAATCACTTATACATGCAGTCACTGATGAATAGAACACTATCAAATGCACTCATACACGTATATAGACATTGAAACATCAGCAGTCATCCTAGTCGGTTATGCGGTCATCCTACTCACTCATGAAAATAATCAATCACACTTACATTTACTCACCTACACAGTTATACACACAACACCTCATTTATTCATACACATAGTAACTCCTAGTTACTATGTTAAAAAATCGCCATTACAATTATACACTCATTCATATAGTTACTCTCACAATCACTGACTCTTACGTATACTGATTTATATACACCAACTCTCACATACAATGCCTTTTATTTTTGTACTTTTTTGGAGATGTACAACTAAAACATATATTCACTCACCAACACACACATAAACACACTTAGTCACCCAAACACCCCACCCAACCACACACACACTCAATCTCCCATACAAATACTCAGCAACCAATCAATAAGTAATATAGACACTCATGTAGTTAGTGACCAACTGATGCAGCAGGTTGTACAACAATAGAGTAAAAAGAAAAAAGTCCCAATAACAAATGGACAACAGAGGATATGTCCGGTATCAATATTCCTACTGAGAGTGTCTAACTAAAACAGCATGCCAAATTCATGGGCGGGAAAGGCAAAGGTACAATGTAGTGTTATACAATATTGACCGTATCACTATGGGGACAGTCGTAGACTTGCACAAAGTTACACAAATTACTTCAGGCTATAATAATCATATGAGACTTATCGCAACACATGTTTGGTAAAACTCTGGTTTCAAATTTATTAACACAATCAATTTACAATTCATATAGTCATTAAAAAACAATTAAAAAACCATGTCACACTGGACATATATACTTCACATTAATAAAAAAATGTTTTTGTCTTTTTATACAAAACAATTAAAAACAGAAAGAATCACAAAAGTCGACGCGGCGTTTCGGTTTTTCTCTTAGTACACCTTCTTCAGGACTGATTCTAAACAGTTAAAAAACACAGAGTTACCATCCATTGCCACATTTATACAACATTCTCCAACAATATCTCTGTATTTCATTTTGTCCCATTAGATATTTTAACAGTTGCATATGTTTTTTTTAAACAAAAGTTTTGTACAGTCCTCCCAGACACTTGTGCCAATGAACCGTTTGCTTAAACACCACAATAGCACACTCTTCTTTTCATGGTACCATATACATATTCCCCTTAGTTGTTCTGTATTCACTCACTTTCCCCGCATGGTTCAACAATTCAATTTTTCAATTTTGTTTGCCTTTCCCTTGGAATTCTTATTCCAATGCTGTTCAACCCACTATCAAGAAATGTCTATTCTCAGCCTACCTTATTCCAGGTGGAGTAAAAATGGCTCTACTGGAGGGTGCTGGTTATCCCAAGAAGTTTTCTATGGGCTTTTTTGGTGGAAGACGAATCACAAAATGCCGTATTCAATTAACAAGGTGTGACCTCTCTAAATAAAAGATGCTTATTTTTTAGTGGACCATCCATTGGATTTTTCATTTTTATTCTACCAAGTAGCTACTTCATATTGAGTAGGCAATACCACCGCTACATACCTCTTAGATTTAGGAATTAACTCAATGTTCATTTAGTAGCCATCTGCATCTATAAGCGGGCTTCAGGATATATCTATGGACCTAGAGAAACAAACATTCCCCTTAGTACATATATTTACATAGAACATACTACATCTGTTTTTTTAAGATATTGCGTAGTTGACCTAATACCTGTTGTTATGATATATTCTTGCTGAATCTTACTGCCAGGAGGAGCCACCGTATTCAATACCACTTGGACGGTTCTTTACCTGGAAAATTCAATTAATCCCTCACTTAATGTTACAATATATAATTTTACCTGGGGTCTAGTTTTCTGTTATTGTGTCACTTACCAAATAGGTTAGATTGAAGAGCCGCTGCTGACTTAATCCTCTTTTAATGCGATCAAAGATCAGCAGGTAACTGATCACTCAACTGGGGATAATCTCGTAATTCAGTAGTTATCTGTAGTATATATATATAATACATATTTAAATTTCAAACAAAACCACATTCACTGGATGATGTCATCAGTGATGTCATCAGTGATGTCATTTGAGATGTCATCAGTGATGTCATCAGTGATCTAACTGACCATGTCATGAATGAATATATATATATATATTATTCAAACCCGTCACCGATACTAAAAGTAGTTTAATGGGTAACTTGAAAAAGGATAGATCCTTAATGTCTCAGTGTATAGTGACACGAGGGCCCAGGACGGGTGCGCCCACAGCCGATGGTGATCTAGTTTTCGGCTCCAATGGAGTACCGTGATCGTTGTGTTCAAATCGGGTAATGGAGAACTTCCTTTTTCAAGTTACCCATTAAACTACTTTTAGCACCACCTGTGCCTAACCGGGTCGGAATTATCACCGGTTTTGCGATACCCTGACCTTTCCACAAGCAGACAGCCCTGAAGAGTCACAATCTCACCACGTAGTGACGAAACACGTGTCGGCTGGTTTTTGTGTCTTTCTGTACTGATCACGATTAATATATAAATCCTTCTACATGAAACTTGTGACGTTGATCTTTGCCATTTCTTCAAAAATATTGTCTTAAAATGTGGTTTTTACATCAAAACCCACTATCCTCGCACGTGTGCACAGGACTTTTGTTTATATTAGGGATTAAAATGACAGCTTTTAGGTAGAGTTGTTGAGTTTGACATTACATGTTTTTGTTGGGTGTTCAATTTCATATTGTTTGCACAGTAAGAAAAAATGTATAACTAGATCAGATTTTAGGACGAATGAGTGGCTATCTGCCATCTTTTATTATTATACTGATGTTGGAAAGCTGGCCATAAACAATATTTGTGTAGCATTAAAATCCTTACTGTGTGTCATTTGGAATAAAGTTTCATGACAAATTTCTGGGTTATAGGAGAGATAAAATATAATACGATACTGCACGTACCGAACATTCCAAGCTGAGCTGTATCCAAAAAAAGATGAAATATTAAATAGCATTCATTAGAGAATATGATAGTTGTACGGCCCTAGGCGTCATCTTAAATCCAATAATGATGTGACTTTTAAAACACTAACCCATAGTTTGTAAATTAAATAAGATTTAAAAAAAATGTATTTGCACAATTAATTAAAATCATTGCAATTCATACAAAAAAGCTTAAAAGCACTTTCCATACTCTATTAAAAAAAGGAGTTCATATTAAAAGAGAGTTCATGACTGGCATAGCTGAAATTCTTGGTGGTCATCTACTGATAAAATAAATGTAATCTCATTGTGTATTTTACAAAACGGACGGCCATCTGAGCTAAATCATCCTTCATACACTCCTCTAGGGCCTCTTGACATGTCCGCACATTGAGGATCCGCCAAATTGGATGCAACCAAAAGGTTCACAAGGGGAGTAAGATCCTGCAAATGCACAAGACGTGAATTAAATTGTCTTCCCTGTTGCCTGCAAAAACGGCGCTGAGAGGGCGTACCTGATTTATACCTCTGGCCATACTTGTATGCCATCAGGGGGATTAGGCCAAAACGTAATCTCATTAGGTGGTGTTTCACTGATAGCTTCATAGGGGATGACAGATTATCATAGAGTTTTGATGCCCAGCTACTATGGGAGAGATTTTTCACAGCAAGTGCATCATGTTCCGCTGACAAGATCTTCGCTTGTTTGGTCAGTACTTTTGCGACCACCCCTGTGGGCAGCGAACCAGCCCATATATCTTGAGCTTCTAGTGTGTCCAAGCAGTATTTTTAAAATTGACTCCAGGATGTTCTAGGATTGTTTAGCAGGGTCAAGATGCAACTCTTTAGTGTAAGGTCATGGGCCTTTTTAGTTTTGAAGCAGTAGGCAATAAATCTTGTTTTCATAATCCAGTGTTGGAATGACAAGCTAAACTCCATACGGATTTGGGCGTGAGAGATCGAGTTGGGTAGGTGGAACACTCTGCGAAAACAGGCTGATTGCGCTCTGTCTAACCAGGTGAACATTTTATATTTGAAGGTTATGGCGCCAAAGGCTAAGGTCAGTAAAAGTTTGGCACCTATCATGCTGATTAACGGCGAGAGATCAAGAGAATGGAGGGCTTTCTTGGTTCTTTAGAAGGCCCCCTCCAGGCAGCGAGCCACTCCTTGCATTGCAGCAATGTGCGGAGCCGGACTTCCTCTCTGATCTATCCAGACTCCCAGGTATTTATATGTGGCCACTACCTCTATTGATTTCCCTTCAATATACCACAAGCGCGTTCTTGCTCGTTGTCTCGAGACTATCATCAGCTTGGTTTTGGCAATGTTAATCTCTAAAACGTTTGTTTTACAGTACAATGCCAAGGAATCAAAGAGTCTTTAGAGGCCCACCTGGGTTTGATCGAGGAGAATCGTATCGCCTGCAAATTGCATTGATTGAATTTTAATAGATGGGATTCTAGGCGGAAATGCTCGGGGGGATGCCAGAAACTCGGGCAGGTCTGCTAGGTACAAATTAAAGAGGAGAGGGGCCAATATGTTTCCCTGCTTTAGGCCTTTGTTGGTCATGATTTTATTGGCTGTTGACCATCCAGATGATACTCTTATTTTTTCCCAAGTGTCAGTGTACAGGGGGATGAGAGAGTTCAGTAGGGATTGCGGGATACCCCATTTCATTAATTTTTCCCAGAGTCTGGGACGAATAACACTGTCAAAAGCTTTTCGGAAATAGATGAAGTCCAAATATAACGATTTTCCTTTTGTAGCTAGTGTGCCCTCAATCACTTGGGTTAGACAGATTAAATTGTCTTCAATGTGGCAGCCCTTTTGGAAGCCGGTTTGAGTAAAGGGTATTAATTTACGGTCTTCCTCCCAGGTAGTCAGTTCTTGAAGTAGAGCACTTGCATAGGCCTTCCCTTCAACATCAAGGAAGGCAACTATCTGGTAGTTATTGGGACTGGTTCGCAGGCCTTTTTTAAGATGCGGAGGCCTATTTGGTTTAAATAAGCTGCCACCATTGTCCCTTGACCTTCCTTCCATTGGTACTGATGCCTTATATCCGGGATGGCCCACATCTGATCGTCCAATGAAGTTAGGAACGAGGAGGTCAAGCCTGGCGCCATTAAGTTGGCATTAAAATCTCCCATTGTTAGACACATATCGTTAGGAAAGTGAGGGAGAAGGTCTCTCACGATGGGGTACATTTTGCTCAAGGTTGCCTCTCGCTTGGTTTTAGAGGGGTGTAGATAGATACAGCCGAGGATCGTGTTTGTGGTTTCAAGTTGTGATTTTCCAAGAGCTGTGTCTGGATTTTAAGAAAGATGTAATCTCCATGCCCTTTACAGAGTAGGGAAACCTGTAAGGCCAGGTTGTTCATCACAGAGATTAAAACTCCTTCTGATGCATGGCCACCTATTTGGGATGCTATTGCATGGGATTCATAAATGGTGAAATCCTCCAATGCGATAGTTTGCAAGGACCAGGTTTCTTGCAGGGCAATGATGTCATAGTTCTTGAGAAAAGAGGTAGTAGTCCTTTCAGCTTTTTCCTTAGTTAGTCTGCGAAAGTTCCAAGAACAGATTCTGAGATGGTAAAAAACATCCTTATTAGTTTTATGTTCAGCTGAGGTGCTGGGTGCTTCACCCTAGGGCCTGGGAAAGCCAAGACCAGTCATGGGAATTCTGCCGTTTAGGAGCGCACTGACGTGAACCTCCTACTTTCGATGTAGTTATTTGTAGCAAGTTCTCACTCCAGGACATTGTTTGAGTTCCTGCTAGGGAGCCACACAAAACTGAAGTAGGTGGCTGCCTGATTGTATTACTGTTGGGCACGTTTTTATTGTTGGAGACCGTTAGGGTGTTGAGAGCTCTATCCTTTAAGAAACCAGGATACTTAACCGGGGTCACAAAACTAACCTGGATACCCCAGTCACCCAGGCGATTTTTGTGCTTCATTAGGGCAGAGGCCGTGTCTTTACTATAGAAGGTTACTACCGTGACCTTGTTTGTCTGGCTCTGTTCTGGGGCGACAAATGTCACACTTTCGATTTTAGTTGTTTTTATGTTTTCCAATCCCGGAAGGTATGAACACAACTTTAGGATATTTCCTCTTTTGAGGGTGTCCCATTTCCCTTGGGAAGCATACTCTGGGTACAACGTTAGTTTTAAGCCTTCCTGGGGCAATTGGATTTTCTCTGTGCTGTTCAATGTCGCTTTATTCAGCTGTTGTAAGAGTTTTACAACAGAGTCATCTATGGGCACCCTGATCTTGGGTGATTGACTTAGACATTCCGGTCTGTTCACATTGGAGCAGTGTAGGCTGACACCATAAGAAGATTCTTCCCCTCTTGGACTTCCTTGGGGTTACTTCAGCCTGTGCTCAGCTATTTTGCAGGGGTTCAGTGCCTTCTTGTTTTATTTTTTTCCAGACCAGTCCCTAAGGTTTACTTGTATGGCTATCTACTCTGTGAGTTTTCTTATTTTAAGGCCTTCTTTGTCGGCTTCAAGCGGCTGTGATAAGTCATGACAGTCAAGTCAAGACATGGCTTTATGAAGAGAACCCCTGCCCTTGGGCTTTTTCATGCCATATTGGAGGAGGAGTTGATTTCATAATGGTTTTTTAGGTTTATCCAGGGTCTTGGTGGATTTCATTACAAGAACGGAGGCTACATTATGCATTATTCTTTTAACCCCTTCGATGCTAATGACAAAGCCAGCTCGTCATGGGCGTTACCTGCGCTACGCGGATGACGAGCTGGCTTTGTCATAAACAGCGCGATTTTTAAAAATCAGCGCACAGCGGGAAAACGCGGTAGCGCGGTAGCGGTTAATGCAGTCCAAGCAGCCCCACACATCACAATACTAAAGGTTCCAGAACAGAACATTATCAACACATAAAAGGCATGAGCCATCAACAATCTGCCTCTTTTCAATGCAGCTCAGAGCAGATAAGTTGATCTTTACTTATAACTGTTTCTCCTTACAATTTTACTTATAACTGTTTCTATTTACAATTTCAAGGTACCGTTTGCATTGCCTAACCCCAGCCCACCTTACCCCTGCCTCTCTACCAATTTCCAATTTATGAAGATCTCCTTCTCGCCTTTTCCCCACCTCACCTCTGTGTTGGTACCCCCCATCCTCCCTTACCAGCTTTCAAGTTAATATGTTTTTGTGTCTATCTTGCCGATCTTTAACTACTGTCCCTGTATTCGCCAATAGTAATTATTTACCATTATGCTCATTTGTTCAATTATCGCTATATGCACGCCACATGAAGTAATGTATGGCAATTGCTAACAATTACATTTATGCCATTTGTTTATTTTTCTGGGACCTTCATACCGAATCTGATGTATCGGAACTCTCTTAATCTCTTTCTCTCTCCGACGCAGGCCGCCGGCTCTAGCGCGGCTCTGCGTGAATTGAGGGATTCGAGAAAAGTTCCCTGGCAATGGGAGCGCCACGTCCTCTCGTTGCCAGGAACCCTTCTTCCATGCATTCTCCTCCGGCCTCCAGCTGATCGCTTAGTCGTTCGCGCTCGACAACAAGAGAAAGGATCATTTTGGCATTATTTTACAAAACTTTCTAACGGTATTGCCACTAACTTGAAAAGGGAAATCTGCCTTATTTTGGCATCATTTTACCCTACCTTATATCATTTGAACTGCATTACCACCAACTTTAAAAGGGAAATATGCTTTAACAGAACTAACAACTCTACTTTTAGAGGGCACCCTTGCTAAATCCTAAACCTTAGACTTAATCTTCCTACCTGTGCCATGTCTAACATTGATAATGAAACCCTTAAAAAATGCTATATAAGGAGATGAGATCCTGCATGATTGAGACCTTGTGCCAGATCATGTCCTCAAAAAGGTCACTATCCATTGAGGAGGATGAGTTCCCAGAAATTTCGAACCCACACTTCTCTGACGATATCATTGATATCATCGATTGAAGGGGCAAAAAATTAAAGAAAAATAAAAACATTGATCAAGTGACCCCTAAGAGCACTATGGGAGGTCCTAGCACCTCATCAAATCCGGGAGGTCCTAGCACCTCAACTACTAATGGGTTTTCCTAGCGGCCCCTCTTACTCGGGTGTCCTTGGCGGCACAAAACATCTGGGTGTCCTTAGCGGCACAAAATGTCACAGTGCTCACTACAATATGGGAGATAAGGAATTTTATGATATTGAATCCTCAGACGTACCTGATGAGTATGTCCTATATCTTGATGAAGATGATCAAGAATTTTACAATCGGGACGAGTAATTCCCATTGTCCTCAAAGGACATTATCTTTAACCCCTTGGGGGAAGAAATGTTTTCCCCATTCAACCTCAAACACCCCAGAAGTTCTGAGTGGTGCCTACAAGACCACATCGCAAAATTCATTAAAAAATGGGTAAGAAACCTCTTGGAGAGGGACACTCAAAACATTCTTAGAGCCAAGTGCTCTAGACCTTCTATAGAGGACAAACCCTGTCATACCCCCA
Organism: Lissotriton helveticus; assembly: GCF_964261635.1. Lineage (NCBI taxonomy): Eukaryota > Metazoa > Chordata > Amphibia > Caudata > Salamandridae > Lissotriton > Lissotriton helveticus. The sequence continues at coordinate 1,993,129,896 of NC_136059.1, read as the reverse complement.
ACTTGGACCCCGAGCTGGATAAATTCTTTTTCAAGCTCGGACGTGATCCAAGGAAAGGGATGGAAAGATCCCTGAAAGGGTGCCAGGACCGTCTTCTTGACGTCCTGAGACAGTTAGCCAGAATCATAGATTTCGCTGAGGAAAGCCACATCAATGGCACACCTCTTAACACCGATCTGATTAGGGGCTGGAGCCAGAGGGCACTAATACTTTGGGGCAATGCCAACACAAGCCTGAACGCAGAAAGACAAAGAGGCGTACTGACTAAAATTAATCTCAAACTCAGTGATTCGGCAGATAGAGAACCCTCACAAAACCCAAAAGGATTACTCTTTGGGGAAAATCTTATTAAATCCTTGGGGAAATACATCTCTACATTCACCGCCTTGGATAAGGGCCAACAAAATATGTGCAGAGTGTTTCAGCCTAACGGCATAGCACTCTGTGGGTCAAAACCAGAGTTTGTTTTAGAGTCAGATGCAAGCCTTCATGGTTGGGGAGCTTGCCTTCTCAATCAGAGCACTGGTGGTATCTGGTCGCAAGAGGAATCCTCTCACCACATAAATTATTTGGAAGTAACGGCTGGCCTTTACGCCTTGATGAGCTTCAAAAACTCTTTCCAGGGCAGGTCATTCATCCGAAAGATGGACAACATGTCTGCGGTAGCCTATATAAATCGGCAGGGAGGCACCAAACATGCGGACCTCTCGAATATAGCCAAGAAACTATGGATGTTCTGTCTGGAGCACAAGATCACTCTCAGAGCGGAATACCTGCCAGGGAAATTGAACATCTCTGCAGGTTGGAACTCCAGATTCCTGTTAGATCACAGCGATTGGAAACTCAATATTTCCGTGTTCAGTATCCTGAACAGGATTTGGGGTCCCCTAGAGATAGACTTATTTGCGAGCAGACTAACTTTTCAATTGGAGAAATACTTCAGCTGGATGCCCAACCCGGGTGCTCTGGCAGTCAATGCCTTCCTACAGTCTTGGAAAGGAGTCAAAGTGTACGCCTTCCCTCCCTTTCCCATGATTCAGAGAGTTCTTCAGAAGGTGAGACATGATCAGTGCTTCCTTGTCCTAACAATTCCCATCTCAGGCCTGGTTCCCCACCACTCTACAACTAATTTGCAACCCCCCCTTCTTAATTCCTACCCTAGAGAATCTTCTAACAGATGTAGATGGAGGAGGTCACACCCTAATTCAGAGCGGGAGTTTAACTCTTCTTGCCTGGAGAATGCCAGTAGATCTAATGAATTCTCAGGGCTTTCGGCAACAGCTGCAACTCTCCTCAGAGGGTCTTGGGCCCCAGGCACTCACTACCAATCTAACAAGATATGGAGAATCTGGGTACGTTGGTGCCTGGAAAGGAACCTGGATTCCTTGGAGGCACCTATTGTTTTTTTTTGTTTTTTTTAGATATTTATTGGCATTTTTACAGCGTAAACCAAAGAAGAAACAGCGTTTCACAGACATTAGTATGGGCATATACACATCCTCCTTATACAGGAATTCTACATCATTTCATCGCAATGATACCATGTCACAGTGATAATGTTATAGCAACTGGCGACTCCTGAACTCAAGCCCCGTTTCCGTGGCACTCCTTCAGTCTGTACGCCAACTCCGCTAACTCTCAAGACATGAAGATGGGAGATACAGGAGCCCGGGAATAGAGAAGGGGTCGGAGGCACCTATTATTGACATAGTTAACTTCCTTGTTGAACAATTTGAAAGCTGTCTCAGCTATAGAACTATCAATTGCTATAGATCGGCTATCTCTGCTGGCCATGTTCTTCTCAATGGTAAAACGGTAGGTAAAAATGTCATTGTTTGCAGAGTGATGAAAAGCATTCATTTAAGAATGCCTCCTAAACCTAAATATTAAAGTCTCTGGGATGTCAAGCTAATCCTTGATCTTTTCAATAAATGGCCTGTTAATACTCTCCTGAATCGAAAAAACCTTTCCATTAAGCTGGCTACTCTGCTATGCCTAATTTCATGCAGAAGGGTCTCTCATGTCAAAGCCCTGGAGCTTATGAATAGATCCTATAACATGTTCTGTGTCAACTTTGAGATTTATAGAAGAACAAAGACTATGTCTGATTCAATCTTTTATCCACGTTTTGATTTATGTGAACTGCATGAGAGAGTATGATCGCAGAATCTTTGCTCTTCATCCCCAGGCGGTGAAACAATTACTTATATCCTTTGTTAAACCCCATAAAGTTATAACCTCCACCTCTACTGCTAGATGGGTTAAAACTGTTATGAGTTTAGCAGGTATTGACTTAAAGAAATTTCAAGCTCACTCCCTTAGAGGTGCTATGGCCAGTAAAACTCTCTGGTCTGGAGGTAAGTTGGATGACATTCTCAAAGCGGCTGACTGGTCAAATCCTACCACTTTTGCACGTCACTATTGCAAGCCTATCGAACATGTCTGATGTAATTTTACAAAGCTACCAACATGCATAATATAGCCTCCGTTCTTGTAATGAAATGCGATTCTCCTATTACCCTGACTAGAGAATCTGGATTTCATTAAGGACAAGGAGGCTGACATTATCCCACCCATCCCACCCCTTGGTTTGTGGTCTTACATTGAATAAATGCTCTTTCTTTTAACAGTATTAGTATTATCTCTTACCTCTTGTATTAGCTTGTTAAGTTTTATACTATTTGTTACGTTCAGGAGGTATTTACTTCTCTTTCTTTTCAGGTGACCCTTCTTAACGACTGGACGTCTGGCCCTTGGATTTACCCTTGTTGTTCCTTCTTCTTCATATTGCTCACTCAAGGATTGTTTAGAAGTTTCAAGTTTCATGGACTGATGCTCTTCTCCACATTTAAAAGAGGCAGATTTTTGATGGCTCATGCCTTGTGAGTATTGATAATGTTATGTTCTAGAACTTTCAGTATTGTAATGTATGCGGCTGTTGGACTGCATTAAAAGAATAATGCACAATGTCAGCCTCCGTGTCTTTAATGAAATACTGATTCTCTAGTCATGGTAAGAGGAGAATCGCCATTCTCCACTGTGTTTCTTGATTGTTTTTTTTTCCTTTGATTTCTTAGAGATCTTTACTGAGTCAAGCTCAGTGCATGGGTCGATATCGACTTTGTTTTGGTCCACACCTTGCGCTTCGATGTTTTGTTCTGGAGAGCGTGTGGCTGCAGTTCCTCCTCCATGAATGTTGTTGCTGGGTTCAGGGACTATGTAGGATTTAAATTCGGTATCATCTGTTCTCAGCCAGTGTAGTATTGCACCATCCTTTTTCCTGGACTTATTTAGCTCTTCTTGTTTTTTCTAGAGAAATGTTGTCCTTCTCTGGGGGGGGGGGGTTGTTAGCCGTATTTAATACCTCAGTAGATAAGATCAGGTTGCCGATGTCTATTGCAGGGATAGATTGGGTGGAATTAGCTGCGCCTCTTGTTAATTGTATTTTATTTGGGGTAAGCTCATAATCTTGTTTATCAGTGGCTTTCGAGCTTCTGGCCAGGGGCTCTTGTGTGATAATGGTTACATATAGGGGTATACCCAATGGTACTGGGACCTGGGTAACAGACAGTACAATATAGGATGGTCCCAGTAAACAGTATTTTGCCACAGGACCAGGACACAAAGAACATATATTCACAAAATGTAGAAAAACAATGCATAAATTGAATGATTGAACAGTGTTATTTAATCACACCGTCATATTCTCAAATGCATACATGGTGAAATAGCAACGCAAAGTTTACAGTTGGTGAGCAGGCAACAAAAGACTGTAGTGAACATGTCCTCATATACCTTGAAAGATGATGAAGAAAAGATCCTCAGCAAGGGCCTATCATTTGTACCCACAGCACGACCCAATTGTTTTGCATTAAAAACTGAACAGTTGAGATTTTCTCAGAAAACCGCCTGAGGTACTGAGATACTTTTTCAAGCACTCACCAACACCCCCTGGAACATTGCAGACTGGCTTACGATTTCCTTCCACCTTTTTCCCTCCGACAAATACTATGACTAACCAGATTCTGACATACGAAACATAGTGCTGAAAGATGTTTCCAAGATTCTTGAGGCACATAAACACTCGAACATCAATGTAACAAGGATGGAAAGAGAGGCTCTAACGTCTCTGAGGAATAAAAAGGATATTGTTATCAAGCCCACGGATAATGGTGGTGCTATATTGTGGTGCAAGACCTCAACAGGTACAAGCTGGAAATCCTGAATCAATTGCAGGATGGAGTCAGTTACTGCAAATTGAGAACAGACCCTTCCAAGGATCTGGCATTGGAGATCCTTGCTTTAACAAAAGACGGTTTGGAACAAGGATTTTTGACTGAACACAAATTCCATTATTTGATTAAAAAAGACACTGGGCTCCCTACCATTTATACGTTGCCAAAGATTCATAAAGACATGTCCAACCAACCAGGAAGGCCTATCGTTTCAGGTTGTTGATCCATGTTGGAGCCACTTTGTAAGTATATTGACTTCTTCCACAAGCCCATTGCAGAGGCAACAGAGACATACTTGAGAGATACTCTCCAAAACATCAATCTGATTGATCAACTCCCTTTTGATTCAGACAAGCAACTGTTGGTGACATGTGATATAATATCGTTATATACGAGCATTCCCCAGAGGGCAGCCCTTGAAGTAACTAGACACGCCCTTGACCAGCTACCAGCACCTATGGCTGTACCAACAGAATTCATTATTGTACTACTTTCCATTGCCATGATGAAAAAAGTTTTCTTTTTTCAAGGTAGCTTCTATCTGCAGACCAAGGGTGTGGCGATGGGGGCAGCATTCGCACTGTACCTGGCTATTATCTTTATGGATGACCTTTTTTTGTTTAAGATGTTTTTATTGAATTTTCAAAAAACAGGGAATTCAAAAGAGGTAATGGCAATCAAATGAAAAGTTATACTATAGATGACATATCATAAAGCATAAATAACAGTTAATAAGTGCATAATATTAGGGAAAGAAGAAATAGAAAGGCAAAGAAGAAAGAGTGAGAGAAAGAAGAAAGGAGAAAAGAGACAAAGGAGGAAAACAGAAAGAAAAGAAAGAATTAGTGTAAAGGAGTATGAGTAGAGAGATACGATGAGAAGGGAAGCTAAAGCAGATCAGATTTAATTTTGTGAGAAACAGAAATGGAGGAAAGAGTAGCAATTCTATGTTCGTCGCAAATAAAATTCTACCTAGTTAATGAAGATACATTAGAACTATCCCTCAAAAGGATAAAATAACTTTAAAAGCTAATGCAATGAAAAGATCAAATAACAAGGAAACAGAAGAGGAGTCAACAATATCAAGTGAAGAAGAAGCTAAGAAAACATTTTGGAATATTAACGGAAGGTCATACTTAAAAATGTTCATGCATATAGACCAAACAGATTTCCAAAACTTAAATACATTAGAGCAGTCATAAAGTTGATGCTTCAACGTACCCCTATCAGCAGAACAAGACCAACATAGTGGAGAAGAAGAGGGGGAAAATTTAGAAATATAAACAGGAGTAATACCAGCTCTATTATAGATAAAATATAAAGATTGAGTAATACGAGCAGCAGAAGAAACTTTAAATAACTTAGATCACAACTTGTCCCAAGTAAGAATGGGAAAAGAAACAGACAAATCTGTTTCCCATGCAATTTCAATAGGTGTTTTAGGTCTCTCAACAACATTTGATAACAATAACTTATAAACAAGAGCAGCTTTGAGTCTGTGTGTGGGAAATAACAAATATAAAGGAGAGGGTGGTGTAAGGGAGGGTTCAACAGCTGGGAGGTCAAGAGTATTTAAATGTGCTTGTAAGGAATTGGAAATTGTAACGTATTCTTGCTTACAAGAATCAGGTAAAAGATATTTTACTTGTAAAGTAGAAAAGGGAATGATAGAGTTTTGAGAAATCAATTGGTAAACAAAAATAATTCCCTTCTCTTTCCAGAATTTGTAGTAAAATGATTTACCTTTATACTTAAGATACTTGTTGTACCATATGGTGGAAGATAAAAAACATTGAAATGGAGTGAGCCCAGCAGAAAATGTATCAAACAGCAGGCTCTGGGAGTATTTTAGAATAGGGTACCTTGACAGGAAAGTACTATTGGACATAAAAAGTACATTTTGAAAAGAGAAATCCTTTAATAGGGATCGTTCAAACACATTCCATCTAGGAATAGGGATATCAATAAAATCATGGGACAAAGCAAAAACTTGTTTGATTAAAAAGGCTGAATGATATGCTCTAAAATTAGGAAAACGAACACCGCCTTCAGATTTAGGTCGAATGAGTCATTTAATGAGCAATACGTGGGTGTCTGTTATTCCACAAAAATTTTATGCAAGCTGAATTAATTTGAGAAAAAAGGAGATGGGAATTCTAAAGGGTAACATGGATAGTGTATATAAAACATGGGGTACAATCATCATTTTAATAATGTCTAATCTGCCCCACCAGGAAAGATGTACGGGAGACCAATTGAGGAGAAGCAATTGGATTTTATTGAGAAGCGACTAAAACGTGTGTTTAAGTGTGGTCGGCAATGATACAGAAAAACAAATATCGAGGTATTTGATTTTTGTAGGGCACCAAGCAAAATTAGTATCATGAAACATAAATTGGTAGCATTTGGAATTTTTAAGGCAAGACTTCAGTTTTTGAGAGATTTAATTTATAACTGGAAATGCTAGAATATAATTGGACCTCTTCCAAAAAATGTGGTAAGGAATCAGTAGGATTTGACATATAAAGTAAGATATCATCTGCATATGCAGATATTTTGGTTTCAATGGAGTTATGAGTAAAACCAAAAATAAGTGAATTAGTGTGAATGCGTTCTAAAAAGGGTTCAAGGCACAAATTAAATAATAAAGGAGAAAGCGGGCAGCCTTGTCTAGTTGCTCAGAATAAAGAAAAAATTTTAGAGAAATGATTATTAACAAAAATACTGGCTCGAGGACATGAGTATAATAATTTAATATAGGAAACAAACGTAGGACCAAAACCGAACCATTGGAGGGTTTTAAACATAAATTGCCAATTAATGCGATCAAATGCCTTTTCAGTGTCCAATGACAATGCTGCAAGGGGGGATTTGTAATTTTTAGCAGAGGAAATAATATTTGCAAACATTCGTGTGTTATCTGAAGCTAGTCTATCCTTCACAAATCCAACTTGGTCGGTTTTAATCAATAAAGTTGTAATGCAAGAATCTTGGCAAATATTTTACAATCATAATTTATTAAAGAAATGGGACTGAAATTTTTACATTGAGAGTGATCTTTATCTGGTTTTGAGATGATAATTATTAGAGCATCCATAAAAGATCCAGAAGCTTTGGCATCTGTAATAAAAGAATTGAACAGGGCCAAAAGATGAGGAACAAAAATGGACGTAAGCGTGTCCTAAAATTCAACAGATAGACCATCAGGACCAGGAGCTTTAGATTTTTTTAACAATTTAATAGAATTGACAATCTCCTGTGATGTGATCTCCTTTTCTAGTGTTAAAAATGTATCGGGAAGTGACGGGGGGAGAGGGAAGTCCTGAGAAGAAAGTATCTAAATTTTGATTGGAAGGGAACGTGTCATCAGAATAAAGGGAACCATAATATTCGTGAAACACTGCAGCAATATCTTCATCAGATAACGCCATAATTTTAGTAGATTTATTATAGATGGGTCCAATATTTTTACGCTCAGGTTTAATTTTCAAATAAGTGGCTAGCATTTTACCTGCTTTATTTTGACCGCCATGATATTTGGATTTAATTTTGAGAAGAACATTGCAAGCGTCAAATGTTGCTAATGTGGAGTAGTGTGGCTCACTGGTTAGAGGCGGCAGACCCGGGAGCAGAAGTCGGCCCGGGACCAGGGTTCTATTCCCGACGCGGCAGGGTCGTGGACTTGGGTCAGCGGACTCGATAATTCTCGCTTCGGTGCTTACTCTAATCAGGGGTTCCACTCAGCAACTCTGGGCATTAGCTTGGCTAATCTCCACAACGGCCCCATCAATTCCGGGGATGCCTGGCTCCACCTTGGGGAATCCCAGCAGGGACCATCCCACAGGGAAAGCCAAGACGGGTTCCCCAGAGTTATACAGCGCCAGGAAACCTACGAACGGGTAGCAGTGCGCTTTACAAGCTCAAATACATTTACATTTAATTTGTTAAGTTCAGATTTAGCCTTAATTAAGTCAGTTAGAGCAGAGGATGATTTAGATGAGAAATAAGCATGCTCCAACAATTTAAGATTAAGTAATTGGTCAGCATATTTTTTTCGCGTGATCTTCTTTTTATTTGCTACAAATGAAATGGTAAATGCACGAAAAGAGGCTTTGAAGGCATCCCAATTATTAGAAATGGATGTGTCCAAAGGATTGTTAAAATCAAAATAGTCTTTAATAAAAGTAGTGGCTTCTTTGATATAGACAGTATCCGATAATAAAAAAATATTTAGTTTCCAACGACTAAAATGAGGGGAAGTGAGTGAGAAATCAAGTACAGCATGGACGGGGGCATGGTCAGAAATAAAAATAGATCCAATTTCTGAAGATTGGATACAGGGGAGCAAAGATTTACTAACAATACCGTAGTCAATCCTGGAGCGAGTATGATGTACATTGGAAAAAAAAGTATATTCAAGTGAGTCGGGGTTACATGTCTTCCAAACATCAAAGAGTGGACGAGAGGTAATGGCCGATTGAAAAGCTTTGTGAGATATATCAGGATTAAACTTGTACTTAGATAGTCTATCAGAGAAGGTGTCAATCCATTGGTTAAAATCTCCTGCTATAACAATATTGGGTCAATCAAAGGAAGAGATCAAAATTTTAATATCATTCCAGCATTGGGAATCAGGTTTAACCGGGCCATATATATTTAACAAGACTAGAGTCTTGTTGTGTATAACAACCTTTGCCATTACCCATCGTCCATTATCATCATTCTGTGTAGATAAAATTTGTACAGATAACGACTTATGAAATAGTATGGAACACCACCTTTCTTACCAGACGCTGGAGAATACACAACTTGTCCCACCCATTGCCTCTTCAACTTAAGTGATTCTACATCAGTACAATGAGTTTCTTGAAGAAAAGAAACCTGAGAATCAAGCTTAGATAAGTGGGACAGGACCTTTTGTCTTTTGACGGGATGACCAAGACCACGAACAATCCACAGGACAAACATACACATAGTGAAGGGTTAGGAGGGTAATATACAGATGAAGTTGAAACACACCAGGAGAACAACTACGGGAAATAAAAAAAGAAACACCAGATATGAGAATCACACAATGGAAACATTGCAGTATTAAAGAAAAAGAGAAACACACAGAGCCAAATTGAACAAGCAACATATTGAAGTGAGAAAATAACTCAATATGGGCAGATAAGAAGATAGAAAGAGAGAAAAAGGGGAACAAGAGAAATGAGAGACAGAAATGAGAACATAGAGAAAATAGAAAAAGAAAGGGAACAAACAGATCAAGGGGAAAAAAAACGACATGTGAGAGGAAGAGAAAACATCGGAGAAGGAGCATGATGGCGCAAGGCAAAGCGGATCTCAAAAAAGAGAATAAAAAAAGATAGTAAAAAGAACAACTTAAGTTGAGGAGAAACATGGAGAGAGAAATGATAGAGGAAAAATAATTAACCAAAAGAAGTGGAAGTAATAAAAAACATATGAATTTAAATGGGCAATTCTAAGGAGCTACAGAAGAAAAACACAAGAGAAAAGTCAGGTTGAAGTATCCATTCCAGTGGTAGAGAAGTTACGGAGAAAAAGTTTAAGTTTTTCAGGGTCATCAAAGGAGCGTGAGCGACCATCGTGTGTAATTTTGCAAAGACATGGATGAAGAATTCCGTATTGAATGTTGAGATGTCTCATCTGAAGGTGTAGGGCGAGGACTTCCTTGCGACGCGCGTTAGTTGCATTGGAGATGTCTTGCGAGATGTAAATATTATGACCAGACCAAATAAGACGTCGCTTGAGTTTGGCAGCTTTCAGGATAGTCATTAACTCAGTAAACTCCAAAATAAGCATGATAATGCCTCGAGGTTTCGCAGGATTGTTGGTAGGGCGACCCAAACGATGAGCTCTTTGTATGTTAAGGAGAGTGGAGGAAGATAGAAGACCTAGAAGTTCAGGAAGGAGTTTCTGAAGAAACAGTACCATATTTGATCCTTTTCCGGAAGACCATAAAGGCGTAGGTTATTTTTACGATTTCTATTTTCAAGGTCCTCTGTGTGTAGTTTCCGTTTATGAATTTCCTGTTCAAGTAATGGAATCTTAGAAGAGAAGTCCTGAATGTCACTGACACGGTGTTCCAAGTCAAGTACTTTGCTTTTTATGACGATCCATCTTTCCTCTATTTGTGCTAGTTTTTCGTTTGTTGCAGACATAAATGGTTGGAGACCTCGATCTTCATCCAAAATCGAATCTAGAACTGGATTTTGAGATGAATGAATTGGAGAAGGCGGGTCATTTTTATGTCTCTTTGGTTTCGTGCCCGTGATAGAGCACCTGGTGGAGTGAGAGTCATTGGTCATTATGACGAAGGAAAAAGTGAATACCACAGAAAAAGCTTGGTACGGAACTCAAATGACCATCCTAGGAGTGGTGTGAAGAGAGTACTCCAGTAGATATGGGAGCAAAAAAAAATAATAGAACCAAGCAGTTCTTCAAACAAAAACGTCAAATTTATCTGCAGTTGATAAGTGTGCAGCAATGTGGCATAAATATATAGTTGAAGAGTTAATGCAGCACTAGGAGAGTGAAGAAGAAGAAGAAAACTGTTAATTTGTTGATTAATTAAAATCATTACAAAAAAGAAAATACATGACAAGCACAAAGTCTGATTGAACATATATGAATACAATGCCAAAATATAAAATGTTCGACAATTGTTTAACCATTTTCCAGTTAGGGATTAAAGTGCATGATGATGCTAACAACAGATATTATCCAATTTTTGATAGCAGCCTATAATGTCTAGATAAAGTGTGATGAGCTAACATAGCAAAGATTAAGGTGCAATGTACTAGCAGCAAATATACCATAACAGTTAGCAGCAGAGTAAAAGAACGAATTTGCAGATTGTCTATAACTATTAGCAGCAAAAAGACATTAGTATCTCAACATCAATACTAAAGTGACTTATGCTCTCAGCAGCAAAATGAAAAGTGCATTACATTTTTCACCAACAAAGCTAAAGTGCCTTATACTAGCAGCAACAAGTTATTGATTGATTTTAAAACTAATCTATAAAACATAGCACCATTCGGAGATGAAGTGCACATACTCAAGTCTTTAAAATCATAAAATAAGTGGACATGATGAGCCGACCATAGCTATAAAAGTTGCCTAACAACATACAAATATTACACAATTTTAAAATGAATTAAAAGTGCCTTAAAATTGCCCATCTACTCCCTAAAAACAGTAAAATCATTAATTCGCAGCCATAACGGGGTTATCATTTACTTTGGATGTCAACCTTACATAATTTCTTTTCCGCTTTAAAAATGAATTGAACAAATTGCTGTATATTATAAACATTGACACCACTTAAACAGGATAGTAATGCCGATCTACAAGTTCTGACTCCCATTTCTTTAAAGATAGTTTTTTAAATTGTCTTCCTTTCCTGCCACATTTTTGGGCATAGTGTAACAATGTGCAGCAAAGTTTCCTCATACAGCCCGCAAAGCCTACAAATATTTGATGACCATTTATACTCCCACTTAGGAGTTCCATCTTTGGTTGGATATATGCCAAACCTTACAAGCATACATTTCTTTTTAAACAAGCGTTTTAGATGAAAAAGTAAATAAGGTTGGACAAACAGTTTCTCAAAGGAGTTTGCTATAGACCAGAAGTGTTTTTTTTTCTCAGTTCATCTTTATTCATTATTTCTGACAACAGAGCAATGGTTGAATTAATAATTCTTGTATATACCGAGTTGCTCCTCACTTAATCAACCAGATTAGGGCATTCGAAATTTAAAAGACACTCGGAGAGGTAATCCTGCCAGCTTCTCGAATATTGGCCTTTCGATATCTCGCGCCAGCACAAATTTGCTAACGTGCCCTCATCTGCTCGAGATAGTGGCAATAATGTTTTTTAAAATGTAGCTTGGCGGACCAAGATCTGGTTCCTTAAACCATATTCCAGTCTTAAATTAGCGAACGGAATCGGTCTAGGAATCCTAAAAACTGATTTCTAAGTCCTTACAACTATGCCCTCTCGCAGTTTCGCTTCCCTACCACTAAAAATTATTGATCCATAGTCCAGGGAGGGAATAAGCTTTGCTCTCATGACTTTGAGTAAGTGAACGTAATTAGGACATAATAACTTATCTCTCAGTTTTCGAAAAGCAAAGGCAAGAGAGGTACCTTTAGCCTCTAAGTTATTAAAATGCTGTCTAAATGTCAATCCTTCATCAAATGTGATTCCCAAGTACTTATAAGATTTTACACAGTCTATAGTCAAACCATTAATATTCAAATCCTTTACAACTAATTTGCCTTTCCCTATTGACATTATTTTTGCTTTCTTTGTATTAATTGTTAAACCATTTTGAGTAACGTGTATGTTAAATTAATTTATTAGTCTCTTTAAGCCTATTATAGTTTGGCTGAGTTAAATGGTATCGTCTGAGTACTGTAAGTATTTAATTTCTTTACCCATCACAGCGGGGGAGTGCGGAATTACATCATTAAAATGGGCTGGGAGATCGGACATCAATAAATTAAAAAGGCAAGGAGCGAGCACACAACCCTGTTTTAAGCCGACATATGTATCAAGGCGACGGGTGATGTGTCTACCGTCGCCAATTTTGATCTGGACCCAAGTATGAAAGTACAATAAATTCATCATTTTTAGAAGAGTTTCTGATATACCCCAATTAAATAACTTAATCCAGAGAATATTTCTGGGGACAGAATCAAAAGCGGCTTTTAAGTCGATAAAACAGATGTACAATTTTTGTTTCCTACATTTTGCTCTTTCGCCTAGTAATGTCAATAAAATCAAGTTTGTGAGAGTTGACTCACCCTTCCTAAATCCCGTTTGGAAAATTGGAATCAGTTCTTCTCTTAGCGGCCAAGATTCCAACTCCTCTAACAGACAACTTTCAAATATTTTCGCCTCTACATCTGTGAGGGTTATTAGGCGATAATTTGCAGGGTTGTCCTGGGGGCCACTTTTATAGATCGGCTGTATAATGCTTCCCCGCCATGATTCCGGGATATGACCAGATTTAAGAACGTCATTAAAAAGGAGCGTTAATAACTCTGGCCAATTCGTAAGTTTAGTTCTAAAAATACCATTTGGCAGTCCATTAGGGCCAGATGCTCCATTAGATCTGATCTTAAGTAAAACTTTTTTAACTGTGTCAACCGACCATGGCTCGATATCGTGGGAGCATAATGAGTCACTGATACTTAGGAGAACACACCCTCCTACTGGTTCCAAAATACAGTCATGGTCTAAACGATCATCATCGTCGATCGGTAGTCTTTGATGAGCTGTTTTCAGTTTATTAAATTTTTTTATCCATCTTAATTCATCTATATTGGCACTATTACTTCTAAAATTATCATTTTCTAAATTATTAATAATGCCCCAGAACAGTCGCAAATCCTTAGACTTGCATGTGAAATGAAGTTTGGCCCAAGTTTCTTCATAATAGGATTGTTTAGCCCTCCAGATTTCATTCTTATAACCCCTCTTTAAGTCTCTGATTTTAAGTGACATTAAAAAGTAGGAAGTCCCTTTTGCTTTTCTATACAAAGATCTTATTGTTTTGTTAAGGGATCTTTTCAAGTACAATAAGCGATGAGAAAACCAACCAGGGTTCTTCGGGTTCAAAATAACACCCCAGAGGGTTCCTTCTTAGAAAATGTATCCAAAAGGGAATCACATAGGGAGGGCCAAAGAGCAACCATCGAATTCCCTTTGGAGTTGGAAGCCATGGCTTCAAGAATTAAATGAGAAAGAAATTCAATAATATCCTTCTCAGTTTTGTGGCTCCATATTAGCCTTTTGAGATTAAAAGCAACGGGGCAGATCTTAATATTCTGGCTTCTGCTAAATACTCAAAGGGGAAACTAAAGGCGATAACTTGGGGATTGTGGTCACTCTCAATCCTTGGAACAACCTCATAACTTTGAACTAAATCAGAGAGTTTATCTGACAATATAGTATAGTCAATTATAGATGGACTATCAGTTTTATTAAATGTTGGAATATGCTCTCTATCATACAGAATCTTTAGGTTATATTTAATAAACTCACAATTAGACCATTGGGCCAAAAGATCTGATTGAATATTTCGCTTTTTTATAACTTACAAGATGAGTATTAAAATCCCCAGAAATGATCAACTGTGAGTCCATATGATCATAATATAGCACTTTCACCATTTCCCATAACTGGATAAGTTGTAACGATCTAACCTTTTTTTTCCGAACTTAAATAAACATTTAAAAAAATTAACAAGTTTCTAGCAATCAATTTAACGCACTGTATCCATTTGACTTGAAGGTCAATCTCATAGTGTTTAACATCAAGACTTAAAGAAACATATATAGAGAGACCACCACTTGGTCGACCAAAAGTGGCATCTCTAAATGCCGCATTCAAGTATTCATAATAGCCGATCAGTGAAGTGCTACACATATTCCATGTTTCTTGCAAAATTACCATATCAAAAGATTTTAAAAAGCCTAAAACATTTACATCCTCTATAAGTGAATTAAAACCATTCGTATTCCAAGAGCAAAGTTTAAAGGAAGGTACATTAACTAGAGTACCCCAACATCAATCTGTCTTTACTGTATTTATTCTTGATAATGTAGATGGGAGCCAACTCCAATCATCAACCGCCTCGGGGACCCTCTTTAACTCCTCACATACACGTGATCCTGACTAATAACTTTTGATTTTAATGCCACATAACTTGTTTAAATCTGATGATGGGCCTGAGGCGCCTTTCAACACTCTAAACTGATCAACCTCAATTAATTTTAGAGCATCCTTCTTCACTATTGAACCACACAACAAATTTAATCGGGATTAAGGGGGTCGGGTAATGCAAACCTTGGAGTCTCCCTACCTTAATCCCCCAACTTTCAAAGTTGTTAGCATTGGCTATTATTTTTCTAACAATGTCATCATTTAGCCAAGTCGTGATGGTTGTCTCCCTATAACCACCATCGATCTTAAACTCCACAGAATCCAGATCACCAGATACTACATCCTTTAGGTCTGGGATTGCTTTAAGTAATTTCAAGATGTTACCCCTATTCAAAATATCATGAGTACCTCGAGTAGAATAATGGGGACAAAAAAACACTTTTCTCTTATCAACCAATACTTCGGGGGGTTCTATATCTCCCCTTACCCTTGAATCAGCTAATACCATTGTCCCAGCATTCATTGGCAGAGCTGAAACCTGCAGGTTTGTACGTTCACTCTGCTCTGAGGGTGAATGGACCAGAATGTGAAACCGATCTTCCTGTTCATTCGTATTACATTGTAGGTAATCGGGATTTACAAATTTCCCATTAGGAGGATTTTGATCTTGGCTGCAGGGCTGTTCACTCTGACTGATCTGGTTATGTTGTAAACAGATGGAGTTTACACTTTTCTTGTTAACCATATGTTGGACTCCCTGTGGGATTATTCCATCATCTCTAGATCGAACTAGCACTATTTCCCCTGGATTTTTTTGCGTATTATCTTTGGGCCCTGCTATTACTTGAATGGTAGCATTCGGATTCTGCTTAGTAAAATTTTGCTTACCATACTGGGAATCTGATTCATAAATTGACTGGGCTAGCCCTCCTACAGTCCCCGAAAATACTTGGGCCTGGATTTTGGTCACCACATTTAGTTCGGACTCCTCCTTTGTCACCCTACTCCCGTCTTTACTAGATTGTTTTTCCTCTTTATCGACTTCAGAGTCTTTCGATGGTCTAAAAATAGGGATCCACAGATTTAGAATTAGTGGTTAAAGAGGGACTATTATTTACTACCCCGCTATGGAGTTTGTTGTCCTGTACTGCTTTATTATGTGTCTTCCTTAACCTTTTTCTCGCCCTTTTTGATAAAACCTAGGGCTCTGTAATAAGTTCTGTAGCCCTACTGCTTTGATACAGATTTTATTCGTCTCCAATTTTTTCTTCTAATTTGGGGATTGATCGACTCAGGAGGTACACAAATGTTACCAGCTACCGTCGGGAGGCGGTATTTTTGTCGCTATTGATCAACGAGTGGGTACGTTTAAAACTTGGGGATTATTGACTCCATTTCCCGGGTTTGTTGATTCATCACACCCCTCAGCTTTTCTACCAGACAACAATTTTACTTTGTGGACCATAGAGCTAGCAATTGAAGGCAAATCAGAAATGTTATCAATCAATTGAGCACATGTGCAAGATATTAGCTGATTCTCTTTATCTGCTTGTACCTTAGAGATCAGTTTAGTTAGTTGAAAGAGCTTTGCATCAATTCCTACAACATGTGTTGCTAAAGTATTTAAAATGTCCACCTGCATGTCTAGTTTGTCTGAATGAAAATTAAGGGCGTTCGTTATAGAATCCATAGTGTTTAGCGTACAATCCCATACACCACGCTCTGGCTTATTGGAATTATTTTCGAAGGCACCAGATCTTGCCTGAAAAGTTCCGTCAAATTATGTTAAGAAAGATAAGTCAGCTGCGTTAAGAGATTGACATTGCTCATTTGTATTGGCCTTAGGGTTATTGCGCCTACTAGCCACACCTGGAATCAGAATAGACTTATTGATAGAAAAACTATTCTCCGAAATTATACTAGACTGGTCCAAATTAAAAGGACGTGCATCACCAGTTGGTAAAGGTTGTTCAATAGGGCTTGATACTAAATCATCCACACCACCTTTATTATTTAAATTGTCAGCATTATGATCCAACACAACGGCCACATCACTCACATTTTGGATCGAGCCAGAGGAGATATAGATTACTGAGCCGACAGAATTTACCCTCTCATTGTTTTTTGCAGAGCTCCTCTGGTCCGATACTTTGTGAGTCCTCCACCAGGATTAGCCCGGTAGGGTGTTCCACCATTTTTTGGCAGTGAATTTGAGCTTGTGTCTGTGGCCTACTAGACTTCCCCAATAAACATGCGGGCGGTAGGAGCACTGAATCCTGTGCCACTTTGTCAGACTTTAGACTCCTCTCCTTAAGGCCAGCCACTTCATGCGACTTGAATAAACCCGGGGCGATTTTAGACTCTTTTACTGTACTGAATTGATCAGATTTTAAACTCCTTTCTGGAGAATCAGCCCCTTCGCATGACTTTACTACTTTCGAGCCAGTTTTAGACTCAGTTGTTTCACAAGGCTGAGCACTTTTTAGACATAATACCGGAGATGATGAGTCAGATTTTCCACATTCAGTAGTAGAATCAATATTCTTAGTTGTGTTTCTTTTTTGTTTATGAGTAAGACTGTGGTGGTACTTAAAAAAGAAACTCTTAATCGACGGTTGCGCGTCAGTCTTGGAGATCTTTTGAATCTTCCCGGGGGTTATGGGAGATATGGGGGATAAAGGTGAGGAACTCAACTCAACTGACTCATTCAGGAGCTCCCTTGAAAAAGCGGAGCCTCTACTTGCGCGGCTTGTTCCACTGAACCCCTCGTTTTCATCTTGCTTTACATGGGACCCCACATTAATTGATACATCAGACTTGGCGTTGTTTTAGTTTTGGCAAAGCCCCGCGCTGACGACCAGATCTCAAAATCAACCGTCTCCCGGCTAGGGCTACAAATTATAACAATAACAATAACTAATAAGTAATAACAACACCAAATAATAACAAAACAGACTATGTAAGGCTGACTTCAAGTCGCACAGTTCAATGTTCAATGTTCAATATTCAATGATCAGTAGTCAATGTTCAGTGGTCAATGATCAACTGAACGCGGGTTTGCGAGGGCTTAGTAGGACTTAGACCGACCACTATCGGGAGCTTTTTCCAATCACATTGGTTAAAGACACATGCCGTGGGTACTCAGCTCGATGGTATTGAACAGAGGGCCCCCCCTTCAGCTGCCTTGTCTCCACGAGCCTTATATCAATGAGCCTGGATACTGACTGCTGCACGGTCGCCCGAAGCTCACACCACCTGACAGCCCAAAGTTCTTTTGAAAAGGTGTTTAGTTTTTATCGCAGCCCCACTCGGCTCCTTTCAACTCGGCATATAACGGCGGTTGTAAACTCACGGGTCACGGCTCCTCACGCCTCTTTGCCTTTTTACAGCCCCCGTGGCTCACTGCTCTGTGCCCTGCAGTTGTTCGACAGTTGTTAGGCGTTTCAAGAACCGCTCCCAAGCCACTCGCCTCTCACAATTCACGGCTCAATAGTTAATAATTCTAGCGCTGCTTTTGTAATTCAATAGCTCCCCGCCGCATGACCCAACCGCAAGACTGCCTCCCGCCAGCAACAACAAAAACAGGATTAACTCACACTGCCGGCGGCTCACAGGTCTCAGCACTCAGCGGTGTCCTGCTGTTCACGGTAATGGCGGTAATGGTGGTAGTGTCGGCAGCCGTTTCTCTGCCGCATTCTTTTGCCCGCTTTCTTTTGCCCCTCGATCTGCACCGCACCTCACAGTGACTCACGGCGACTCTCGGCGGGAGCTCCTGGAGCGGCTGGAGCGGAAGCGGCTTACTCGCTCGGCTCACTCAATCACTGCTCACAACTGCACGCTTCAGCTTTCCACGGCTTTCCACAGCTCTGGAGCACCCACAACCCGCGACAGCCTCTCTGTCTCGGCGCTGGCGTTGCCCGCTGGTCTCGGCGTTCTCGGCGTGCTCCACTCGCTCGTGGCTCACAGCTTGTGTCCCGGCTCGTGTTTCGCGGAAAACCAGGCACTGATTCACCAGAGGGTAGAGCGAGAGGAAATGGATTGCCGGTCAATAGAGAGCCTTACCTAGGAGAGTGGCAATGGCATATCAGATAGAAAAATAAGGAAACATGAGCACAGCGACCAAAAGAAGCAGCCGCCCACATTTCAAGTAGGTTAAATAGTGCCAAAAAAGAAGAAAAAAAGAAAAGGTAGCATCAGTGCATACCTAAATCGTGCCTCTAAAGAGCAGTTCATCCGTGAAACTCCATATAGAGATTGCCAATAGGTGAAAACCCCAGAACGGCAATAGTAAACAAAAGGTAGTTGGCAGATGAAGAGGAGAAGGCGTTGCAATGTAAAATTCTCTTAGCTCAATTAATTGCTGTCACTCAAGAATAATTTGCCCATAAATGTCCATGAATGTGCTGCTGATATATTTAAAAAAAGGGAAAAGACTTAATATAGGCAGTGCTGAGGAAACAACTACCGGGGCTTTATGAGGAGACGCGGGCGCAGCGGCCTAAAATGGCGGCCATCCACGTCTCAGCTGAGGAGAAAGTCGGCAAAGTCCGCTACGTAGAGCCCAAAACACATGAGCAGTCCAAATGCATTCCGGGGACTCACCACATATTGAGAAGAAGTTGCCCGGCATTCCGGTACGGAAAAACGGCACGGAAGCGGCTCTAAATCAGATAAGAGTTCTGCCGAGTCGCAGAGCTCAAGCCGGATCTGCCATTATGCCTTGGCGTCCAAGCCACGCCCCCCTTTATGGATGACTTTGAACACACATTTGTCTTTCACACGAACAATTCATACCGCAACCTAGTGACGAATTGGCTAAGATACATAGACGACGTGCTCATGATCTGGACGGGCACCAATGAGGAGTTGGGTTCCTTTCATGACTGGCTTAACCAGCAGAACAAAGATATCCAGTTCACGATGCAGTCTAACTGGAGTAGGACCGACTTTTTGGCATCACGATTTTCCATGAGGATAACAAATTGCACACAACACTACACCGGAAACCATCCGAGGGTAATTCACTCTTACGGTACCGTAGTCATCATCCACGTGGCTTGAGAGACAATCTACCTGTGGGTCAGTTCCTATGCATTCGTAGGAACTGCTCTCGAAAAGAAGACTACATGGCGGAGTCTGATGATTTGAGCCAACGACTACTTGAGAGGGGTTAACCAAGGCAATTGATAAGGAGAGCACAGAAGAGGGCATGGTATGGCCCCCGGTAAGCTTTACTCACTTTGAAGGACAAGAATGACCACATTCAGCACCCAGAGCAATGCTATTAAAAAGGCAATAAACAGACATTGGGCTCTCATATCGGATGATAGGATGATATAGAACAACCCAACTTACCTATGCATTCTTTTAAGAAAGCTAAGAGCGTGAAAGACCACGTGGTCTGCTCCTTCCTTGAGAGTCCCGCAGCACCATCTTTGCAAACCCTCTGGAATTTGCCTGTTACACTAGGACACTTCAAGTGCGGCCATTGCAAGGCCTGCAAGTTGACCATACAAACCAAATGTTTATCATACAAACAACATAAAATTGATCTGCAGTCATTCAACAATTGCAACACTAATAACGTAATCTACAGAATTATTGCCCAAGCGAGCTTATCTATGTTGGTCAGACCCAGCAGAAAATCAAAGAATGAATACTGCAACATTGCAGCAAAATAAGGTGTGATGTACAGGGGGCCCCTCTAGTGGAACATTACAAAACTTCAGCACATACCCCTGAAGAAATTCTATGGATAGTTCTTGAGAAAGCAACCTTTGGAACACGAGGGGGCAACATCGGATTGATCCTCAACGTAAGGGAGTGCAAATGGATGACACGTTTGGATTCAATACAGAATGGACTCAATGAACTCGATTCCAGTAATGCAAGTTTGCGTGCATTGCATCTGAATGAGGGTGGGCTCTCATCCTTACACATCCAGACAGGGCAGCATCTTATATAATAACCGCCCCAATGTAAGTTGACCCAATGTGTCCCTACATTGCTTTAATGTGATTTGTCTAATATGTTTTAATGTCGGTGGGTTGTCTTCCCACCACCAGATACAATATGTACATATATAGTCTCATGTATTGTTCTTTCATGTTTCCTATCCCATGAATGTGATGTTTTGCATCTCTACATTGTAATATGCCAGGCTGTGTCCTAATAATGACTGTCCTAATGTAAGTTGACCCATTGTGCCTTAAATCTGCATGTGAATTGTCTGCATCGCTCCAATAAGATTGGTCATAACATGCTTAGTCGTACATTAACGGTGACGCTTCTGATAAGTGACCAGGGCAAATCTACCCATCGCTCTAATGCAACATGTTATTCCTGGTGAATCTGGCAATTTAATCTTCACTGACAGTGATCTAATCATCTTACCCCGATGTTATCGCATATGTAACTAGCCATGTATATGCGTTATATAATAGCGATTTTTCGGCTTGGGTGGTGATGAGTGCTATACTGTTTAGTTTCCACCACATACCGGTTTATATACCTCTTGAAGGCGACTCGCCAGTAATATGCATAACACGCTAGCGACCCTCCGACGTGAGCGGCTATGGGCGTTTCATCGTTATTCACATTGAATACTTGGATGCGTTCTTCCCACTTGCGCAGTGATGATATTCATTACATTTCAATTTTTTTTTACCATCTCAGCTTTGACCTGTAGGCTTCCCATTTTCAAATTACACACTACAGACTTTCCATGAGTCTATTGTCCCTTTCTATGAGAACGGGTACAACATGGTGATGTGGCTAGACTAGCATCCAGCGTCTGCATCCGGGACGTCATTTTGGTGTTAGAGAGTACAAGCGCACCTATTTAAAGGATGATGGGAGTTCTGCTCAGTTCCCTCCATCCTGATATAGTCAGCAGCCAGCGTGTAGCGGTAACCTCCTCTCTCTAAGTGATGCGCTTTCACTTTGTCCTTCAATATTTCTGTCTCGCCCTATTACGAGCTAATGCTGGTCTTTTTTAACTTCAGATTGCGCACCGCTGGGCCCGGGTTTCCTCTTGATACATTTCGCATCACAGAGGAGCGGTGAGTGATTTACGATTCAGGACGCTTTGGGCCGACTAATGTTTAAGGTGACAACAACTCATGTTTAAGGTGATAACAGCGGGTTTGCACCTTAATTTACTACCTTGTGCCCCTTTCTTCTTTCCCCCTCTCTTTTCAGATTCTGTGCCCTCGCGTGCTAAGAATTCGGAAGAAACAGCAGGTAACCTTACCTATTAGTATGGACGTGCTAGGTGGCGTTTGGAGTTAATATGATTATTTGCGAGGTTCCTGTTAGTTTCGTTTTTTATTTACCCATCCTATTCCACAGATTTTTGCTGCTGGTCCTAGCTATTGAATATAGGCAGGACAGCTTTGACCAGTGTGGATGGGAAATGTCGGATTTTATCCAATGAGCGTAAGTGTTTCACTTTCACTGCCGGAATTTGATGTTAGATTTTTCCCAACCCCCTGTTCCTGATAAATTATTTGGATGGGTTTATGTGTGAATACTACTCCTTACTTTTGCAGGTGCTGGTATCCCGCTCTCTTTGTATTGGAGCCCAAGTGCCCAATCCTTTACATCTCAGCCCTCCCTATAGGGCCACATATGGTAATTCTAGGGTCCTTTGGCCCCTTTATTATTGTTTTCACTTTCCTCCTCCTATTTAGGCGTTCACTATAAATATTGTCTCACTTAAACCCTAGGTGCCCACTCCCTAATCACAGTCCTGAGGAAGACCCCCACGTAAGGTGCCAATGAACCTGCAATTTACTTGGGGTCAAAACGTCGACACTTCTTTCTGAGCCAGCCACAACAACAGAGATTGTTCTACTGTGTTTTTCCTGTGTAGCTTGGTTATGTTAAATTATGCATACAATTGTGTATTAAGTGTGGAATAACAAGCCATGAACTTTTGTTGCTAAACTAGGAATCATTTGCCTGCACAATTTCTTTAGCTCTTCACATCACTTCATCCTCACAAAACCACAGACTTTCCCACCAATCCCTTCCTTCTCCTTGTATGAATTTGACCTTGTAATGTATGCATTTGAGAATATGACGGTGTGATTAAATAACACAGTTCAATCATTCAATTTATGCATTGTTTTTCTACATTTTGTGTCCTTTGGCAAAATACTGTTTACTGGTACCATCCTATATTTTACTTGCGTGATAATGGTCTGCTGTTCGGGAGGGTCACGGTCGTGCGGCAGGTGCCTTGTCCTGGTGTCAATCCTGTTGTCTCCTAGGTGCTATGCGCTGCAAAAGCATTCCTTGCTTGAAGTGGGCCGAAGTAGATACTGGCTTTGAGATAACGGGGAGAAGAATTTATCAGAGCTCGTCTACATGGCCTGTTCTTCAGGTCCTCAATTAGGGTGGACATTACTTCCGGGGGTGTTTCTATTTTTTTAGCATCGTATTGCAGCTGAATTCCTTGTGCATTTGAGTTTGTGTTACGTTATTTTGAGCTCTGCGTATCAGAGAGTTTAGTTGATCAAACTTGGTGTCAATTCTAGTTATTAAGTTAGCTATCAGGTGTATGATATTTATTCGTACATCCAGTTTGTCGATATGCATGTTAGCTGCACTAGCCATTGAGTTCAGGGTTTGATTGGTGACTGAGAGCAGCACCTCAACCTTATGTATAGATGGAGTGTGGAGTGGCTCCCTGTGCAGGGATTCTATTTTTGAGGGTTCGTTGTACTGGTTTTGGGGATGTGGAGGGCTTAAGTCTGAGTTTGAATAGATACTAGTTGACAAGGGCTGTTTCCTTTGAAGGTTTTTATGTGAATTTTGTTGTTGGTTGACTGCTTTATGGCTACCATTGCTGATATTGGTGACCATCAATGAGGCGTTAATTATTCAGCCCCTAGTCTCAAGCTGTTGTGGGTCCTTGGGGCGGGTATAGCAAAATTGCTTGCAAGGAGCAGGTGATAGTGTGGAGGCAGGCAAGGGGAAATCGAACCTGAGATTTTGGGTGCAAGGCTCCAGTGCACCATTAGATTGGTTTGTTTCTATTTCAGAGGACAACAGGCTTAATAGGTTCATGAACAGACTTACTGGGCTCGGTGAACTAGTGGACGAGATTATTTCTGACCAGAGTTCTGGTTTAAAGCAAGGTCTCGATCTTCGTGAGAGTCCAGGGGTTCCACCCATTGTGGTGTCTCTTGGTGGGCCACACCGGGTTTCGTGTTACCGAAGCATCTAAGCATACCCAAGACTGGCTTATTGTTTAGCCAGTCATCCAGATGACTTTCTTGGAGAATCCTTTGGAAGGGATGCGGGGCTGGTTGCAAAGAAGCAAAGTCCTTCCCATGGATGATTATTTCTGGGTAAAGAGACACAGGGTGAGGTGTACTTGTTCAAATTTCCTCACTTTGGCTATGAGTGCTTGGGCTCTCGAGTCCCATGAGGAGGGCTGCTTGCTTGAGCATTTGCATTTCTTTATTGGGCCGATTGAGATAGACTCTGATATCTCGGGTGTCGCAATTGTTCCGTTTGGCTGGTGCCGGAGTGCTTCCAGGTTGTGCTTTCTCGAGGCTTCTTGCTTTCTTCCGGCCGAGGATGTCAGGAGATTGCTGTGACTGCCTGATTTAGCCCCCTCTTACACCTCCAGGGTTCCCTCAATTCGAGATGATGATTGGTTCTCTCTCCTTCCTCCTTGAGGGTACAACATCTTTGCTTTCTGTCTTTTGGCAGTCTTATGGGGGCGGTAGGATTTTTGCAGGGGGTGTCTTGTTCGCATTGCTACTCCCTGTTCATAACTGAGAGTCTTCTTTTCAGGACAAGGGCCTATCCACCTACTCTTTTTCAATCCTCTTTGAGCCCCCGTGGGATGACAGCTGGGCTCTGATAAGTAGTGGAAGCAGAGCCACTAAGTGATGCTACAGGGAGGATTGGAAGGGGGAAGGAGGAGTGCTGGGCGGGAACACACCAGACTAACCACAAGCCTAGTTGGGCCGCTTCTGCAGGGGCCTGGGTTCACACTGGGCACCCGGCCACTACAATCGCTGCAGATCAGCCTCAACCACCATCACCCGACCTCCCCCTCTTACTTGTCACTCTTGTCACTCTTCACTTCAGCACTCTGTGCAGTGTTGTCACCAATTCCCAGGGTTGGCTGCCAGCCTTCTCTGCCAGCTCATATCTTGCCCCACTACAAGTATGGTGGACACACCGGCCCCCACCCCCTCTCAGTGTTGGGGCGAGCTTGTCGCGATACAATGACGCGACAGGCGCGTCCCAGTGCCGATTGGACGCTGGGTCTCCCTGTGACCCAGAAGTGATAGAATCACTTCTGGGTCACCAGTGAGCAAAGGCCAGACCAGTTAGAACCGGCCTGGCATGTAAGGGGTTAAAAGGCCGTGGAGCACGGTAATCTGCCTCTTGGACTCCCCGCTCCACGGCCTGTACCTTCAGCCTCTGGAGAGGCTGTAATTCTTTTTCTTTGTTCTTTATTTTTCAGGCTTGAGATATCGCCGGGAGGAGGAATCTACGGCTTGCAGATGTGTCGTGGGGAGCATCAGCGTCACAGGAGATACCTCTCGTTGGTTGAGCTCAGCAGGATTGCCGGGACAGTTTTTTCTTTGTTTCCTCTGCAGCACCAATAGCGGTAACTTTGCGGTGGTGCTCGGCGGCGAAGGAGGGGGCAGCTGCGACACAGAGACCGGGGCCCGCTCCTTTTGGAAGTATCTGGTTGCGAGAAGCTCACACACTTCTCTAAGGTACCGTGGGGGCGGGGAAGCCGGCGCAATCGGCGTGATCACTCTCTCGGGGAGGAAAGCACTGGGTGCCTTTAACCCACAATTTTCCTTTTAAAAACGGGGGCGAGAGTGGCGGTATGCCAAGTGGTGCATGAGCTCAGCGCTGCTTACACACGCTGCCGGTTGATGAAAAAAGGCTACTATTAGGGGGCAGGCATAATTAAATTCTGGCAGTTCGCTGTGCTTGGGAATCTAGCAGGGGTGAATTTGAAATAACAAGTTAATCAAAGGCAGTTCATTTATTCAGCAGTTCATTTATTCACAGAAAGCATAAGGTTGTGTGCATACAAAAGTTGATCCTGAACAAAAAGGTGGTAACAGGCCTATTGAGCTATAATTATGTACTGCTGTGGGGGGGTATTGTTTTTTTTGCATACTCACTTTAGGGGGGAGGTTAGATACTGCCCTGGTGGTCAGCATGTTTAAAGAAAGATACAGTCAAAGGGATACAGCTGCAGATTAAGCTGATATCAGGGATATAACATTCTTCTTGTCATACTTACAGGCTCCATATTCTGCTTCTGTGGTCAAAGACTCTCCGCGGTGGCACATCAGACATTGCAAAAGGACATCACTCACAGAGGTCACAGACAGGCCTGTATTTCACTGCTTCTGTGGGCCGCACAGGCTCAAGATTACTTGCCCAACACCCAGGTTAGGTGGTGTGGCGCGGCTCCAGTTGCATGGTGCTTACGGACGGTTTGTGTACCTGCAACAGTGCCAAGGTAAGGACCTTGACAGGTTTCCAATATTGTGGAGAGGCTCTCAGTGAGAGAAGACACTTAGGTACAGATAATATTGTGTTTGCGGTTTTATTGCATATCAGTTTATAAGTGACCTTGCAATTTTGGCTCAGGAACTATGGCTAGTAAGCGTGGCGCGAAGCGTTTCCGCATGGAGCACACGATGGAATCAATGGTGCGTAGGATGGTGACTATGGATAGGAGATGGGGAAAGGTGGAAAAAATCAGGCAGAGCCTTGCAGAGCTCAGAGAAAACGTTGAAGCGCAGAGTAAGGTAGTGGGGAGGCCTAAGCGAACCATAGTGCCCCCAAAACCCAGGGGTGAGTTGGATCCACTCCCCAGGCGGGCGAAGCCCAGGAAGGGGAAGAATCAAGAAAAAGCCTCCGTGCCAGTCCATCCTCTGGGCGATGTTCCATCAGGCGGGGGTCCCTCAGGGGTCCATTCACACCGGTCCCGGTGGTCCCTACACCTATACCAGTGGTCCCCACAAGTATTCCAGTGGTCCCCACACCTATCCCGGTGGTGCCCACACCGAGTCCGATGGCCCCCACACCGACCCCGGTGGTCCCCACATCTATCCCGGTGGTGCCCACACCTAGTCCAGTGATCCCTATACCTGTCCCAGTGGTCCCGTCATCTGTCACAGAGGTCCCGGTGGGGGAGGGCCTGCAGGGTGTTGTCCCATCAGGTACCCCAACAGAGATCAATCAGGTCCCACAGGAATTAGTGGCACAGAAAGCAGCAGTTCTCCCTTGGTTAGGGAGGGGAGGGATGTTGCCACCTTCAGTGGGGGCAAAGAAGGTAGGGGAGGACCCTTTGGCTGAGGCAATGAAGATGGTTGCAAAGATTATTGCAGCACCAAGCGGGACGCCAGGCGAAGGGCCAGGTACTCCATCTCTCCCGCAACCTTTAGCAGGAAACAACAAAGATGTGCCAGTGAGCAGCCATGGGAAGGACAAGCTGACGGAGCCAGCTGGAGTTGTGGCAATAGGTAAGGAAGTGACATTGCTATTACTGGGCGTGGGTGAGTCACGCACAGGAAGGGAGCATTTGGCCATCCATGTAACAAGGGAAGTGAAAGAATTGGTATGGTCTGGTGCTTACATTAATATGTTTTCCCTACTCGTGGATGAAAGAGAAATGCAGTATTCGAGGAAACAGAAAGATCGGATGCTTCCTAGTGAATGGAGCAGTGAACTGTTGAAATTCAGGGCAGAGGAGAATTTGTGCAACTGGATTAGGGCCTTTTCAGTATTTATGGCAATAACAGCTGAGCGTACACCTAACATACAAGCAGAGATGGCTTGTTACCAGAGCAGGATTACTATGTCTCATGACAAGACAAATATGGGGGCGTAGGGTGGAAGAAATATGACGTGAATTTCAAGAAGGCTAGGGCAGTTGACCCATCACTTTCCTGGGACCGATCTTCTGCCTCCTTGCCTGCTCTCCTCCCTGCCCCGTCTTCGGCCGGATAGAAGAAGAGAAAGGGAGGGCGGGGTGCCACCCGACTGGCAGCCGCGGGTTCAGCAGGGGTGCAGCGGTGTCAGCAGGGGATGCGGCAGGTCAGCAGCGGGAGCAGGAGGAAGAGTAAGGTGGAAGGCTCGTGGAGCGGTGGACCCGCAAACTGCTGGTTGCCGTGAGCCACCTGCCCCGTCATCACTAACTGCATTCCTCTGTAATCTTCAAGGTCTGTATTGTGATTAAGCAGTGATGATTAAAAGAAGGAACAAAGAAAAGAACTGTATGGAAAACAAGGACGAGCAGGTGTTTGTGGATCTTTCAAGCTTCTGACTTTCCTTTGGTCATTACATGAAACAATACATTAATAATGGCCATGATTCCTACTTTAATAAGACTTGTTTTAAGTGCATTTTTAAAAATAGCTAAACGCAAATTGAGTGATTCAAAACTAAAATTGGGCAAAATTGTGTGCCTAAAGCCCAAAAGGCTACTGTTGGAATGAAATTCTTTTATGAAAAGTCACCTGTGAAATACTGTCTTCATTTTGAATGTTCATGCTCTACCATTTTTTGTGGATGATCTTGATTATCAAGCAAGAAACTTGAGAACAATCTGTGCAGCTACACAAAATGAGTAATCCCATGCACTGCTGGGGGTGACTTATATCCCCAAACCAGGCTGTGGAGAGGTTGCCGGTTTCTAAGAGCTACCTGAGAGACAAGGGCAGAGGACTTTGCACGTGTAACCCTAAGCAAGGTGTCTACTGATGCTCTCCATAATTCATGCATTTTCTCATAACTCGAACATCTCACTTCTCCATGTATGAGGGTGTTGTGTGATTGAATTTACATTTGCATGGCAAATGTGTGCAGTATAAACGGTGTGCTCTGCAAGGATAAATTACATAAAGCATACAATGTTGATGTTAAGACAATTTTAGCTTCCCCATGCTTGAAGCAGACTTTGAGGAGACACCTCAGAAACCACATAGCTGCTTATTCCATGTCCAGTTTCTGGATGCATTCTACGTTTGGCGCAGAACCTTGACTCAAAATAAAGCAGTGCCCGACATATATTTTCCACCTAGGGTGCATCTGCTCTTAGAAGTTCTAGAGAAACCCTACACAAGGTCAGGGAGCCAAAGTTTTGTTGATGCAATCCAAATCATGACTGTCATGTGTGGTTTCTCCTTTGGGCTGAGAATAGCCTTGAAAAAGGAGAGGCCTCACTTGGGGAATTTGGTATGTCTTGCCTAGAAAATACATCTCTTTTATCCACGTGGTACTGGTTCCTTCACCTTCCTTTGAACAAATGTAGAGGAACACGTTACATTGGATTGGTAAGAGTCATGATGTTTGATTGAGGTACACCTTTGTATTGGTCCTGGTTTCACATTCTAAGGCTCTCCAGTGTCAGTTGCTTGTCTTCAGTTTGGTTTTGGAGTTTGTTCCAGAGACCCTTTCAGAAAAAGAGGATTGACTGACCAGGACCAGCACACCTATGCCTGATGCCCAGGACACCAGTCACTGTTCTGTTGTGCCATGCCCTGAGCAGAATACTGTTGGACTTACCAGTGAGGAATTAAGCAAACCTGGCCAGAAAGAATGCACTTCTTATTGAAGAGCTGTAAGCATGATGCTCGAAGCAGAAGCAAGCTGTTGATGTAGCAAGAGGACCTTATACTCTATTTGACCATGTCTGAACTGAAGTACATGTGAAAATCCAAAGGACTCAGGACTTACAGGAACGGCTCAATGAATGTGCTAGTGGTGAGGCAGCTTTCTGGTTTTCGGGCAGGTTATCTTGCTCCAGTTTCAGCCTCAGAGAAAGAGAAGGGAATTTTACTTTCATTTTTGGTATTGCAGTAGTAGACCATTTGCTGAGGGAAATCACTTTAATTCTGGAATCACCTGAACCATCACTTTCTTAACTTAAGTTTACAGGTGCAGTTGAGCCCTGACCCTACACCACAGTCCCCCTAGCTGCAAGTGGGATCCAAAGTGCCCAGTGGATTGGCTCAAGTCTCCTGACTTCCCATTACCTGAATTTCTTATAAGGAGCATCTGTTCATGAGATATGGTGTGAGAACTGGTTCCTGGGCCACAGCGATGATAGAGGGTAGTGTCCTCAAATTTAGATATTTGGCACCTTTTACCTTTTCTGTCGTGGGGTAACCCTGCTGTTGGACAAAAAACTGAGTTCCAGGTAAACCCCTTTAGAAACATGCACATGATAGCAAAGCAGAGCAGCCCAGTGCTTACTGTGGGAGGGGGAGCAGGCTATAGAATCAGAACTGTGCACAATGTGGAAAACATTTCATAAATCCATGTGCAATCAGTAACTGGTCCTATAAAGTAACATTGCTTTAGTCTTTACACAGATAAATTGATGGACAAGAAAAGTCAAACAGAAGGTCACCATACTAAAAAAGGCTAAAAAAGGAGGTAGGTTTCTGAACATTTCAGTTGCTTCCTTGATCCTGAGAACCTCCATGCAAACAAATGGAGAACATACCAGAGGACTGATAGTTCTGTCTTGGGGGTGTAAGTGAGAGCCCTCTATGTGGAACCTCAAATGTGCCCCGGTGGTCGGTCCTATCATCCTCTGGCAGTGAAGGGTATGTGGGCACACACATTCTTAGTGGGAAAATCAAAGGTTTCCTTAAATGGGCAACATGTCACATATAGTAGTGACACGTTGGTGTTTGGCCCTGGAACCTGCCAAAACGCAGTGGTTACACTTTGAGGGCTGGTCTTGGAGCCGGACAAAAACAGTGTTTCCCATGCCTAAGTCACACAAGAGGGACTTGTCATAGCAGGTATTGCTGGGAGCACACCTGAGGTTCCGTGGCTTTCGGGACCGGACTCCATTTCGTTTACATTGTTTGCGACGCCATTTTGTGTTGCCCTCACGTAGGCTGTAGGGGTAAACAAACGAACAAAGTTGCATGGGCCTCGTTGTTCATGTAAGCATTAACGTGGGCCTTTTTGACTTGCGAGTGGACTGTAAGATGCTGACCCCGTCACCTGAAACTGACCCTTCTATGAAGCCGATTTCTTTAGCTGATCGTTGTCTGAAATAGGCAATCAATGTTCAGGATATCGTTAACTTTTAGTTTCTTGCACATATCTTATCCTACTCAACATCTGAATTGTTTCTTTCTTTACGACTTTTCATTACATGGGCAGTGCTTTCAATTATGGGTTTGTCCGGCTTTTGGTAATCGAATTTGGCACAGTCCTAATAATTAACTTGTGGGTTGGTACGATGTAAAGTTAGCTTTTTGGAATGTAATAATGTGTAGAAATGTATTTTCATTGGTCAGAATTTGCCGCAGTGGGTGTGCATTCGTAATTAGCAGAATTGTCCATAAAAAGTGATGTCTTGCTCTACGAAAATTGAGCAGTCTCCTGAGTTGTACACCGTGTTGTATTGCTTGGTTTACTGTTACTAGCTGCAGCTAATAAATTTGATCTCTGACGCCACCTAGAAGTATTCCGTGTCTCTGTTTGCCAGGACAGGGGAACTCGAAGACATCGGGCGTGTCCCTGACGCCGCTGGGTTCTGAAAACCCGATTCTTCAGTTGGCGCCCAATGTGGGGCGACTTCAGCGGTACCGGTCCAAGCCCGAGGATCGTGAGGAGCCACGTGAGGAAATTCTGGAGGAAGGCCGCCACTTCATCGACCCCTGTATGTCGACGTGGACCAAAGTTTTTTCTGTGAGGCTTCCCGCTTTCCGACGGCTACGAAGGACTGCTACCCTGACTGTCGCCCTGTCTTGGACCCTCGATTGATTCTTTGTAGAGCGAGACGATAGACGGTCTTCTGGTGGCGTGACAGATATTTTAGTTAAGTATAAGTGGGTCGTTCCCACGACTTTGTTTTGGTTCTTGGTTTTGTTTGATTCGGTTGCTGCAACAATCGAAGCCGAGGGGCTCGTATATTTATGAGTGTATCGATAGTTGATAACCCTTTGAAGTTTGAAGCTAGATTAGTGAGCTATAAGATGCCTGGTCTTAGCAAAATTAGCAAATGGTTTAGTTGTGGTTGCAACAGGGATTCCCGATTGGAGGATTCGTGTCCGATATCTCCGGTTGGAACTCCAACTTATGAGCTCTATTCAAAACACGGAGTGGGTCCTATTACTTATAATGAAGTGTGGGTCCGCTATACGAGGAAAGATGGTGTTTTACGATGGCCCCAACATGGTAGTTTCGAATTAAATATTTTAGATAATCTGGAAGTTGCACTATTTAGGAAGAAAGCCCGGCCGGCAATGTTTGACTCTTTCCGCCTTTGGCGAAAGGAAGCCAAACAGAGAGAAATTAAGCAAGCAAAAAGAGATAGGAAAGATACTAATATGTCAGTACTACAAGCTGCTAGGCAGTTTAGGGATGATGGAGAAGAACGTGCGAGTGAAGTTTCAGATAGACAGCGTTGCATGGCCATAGATAAAGTTTGTCCGGCCTTGACGTCTTCTCTTCCGAAAGTGATTGAAGACCTTGAAAAAGATCCTATGATCTCTCATTTACTGAGATTGCCACCTCCCTATGTGCAGAGTGCTACTGCGCCTCCATTACCCCGGTTGTTCCACCCTTTGTTGTTCAACCTCCGGCTGTTGTTCAGCCACCCGGTGCTCCACAGATGGTTTTGCCTCCTACTGCGCAACCCACTCTAGGGTCGCTAGCTTTGCTACCAGCTTTGCCTCAAGATCTTGTACCTTACATTCCTGTATCTCCGACTATTTCTGCTACTTCTGTCGCTATGCCTTTGTCACCTCCGAATATTCAATCTCCTGTTCTCATGTCTGCTTCTTCTCCTTGTGCTCGAAAACAAATGACTGAGACTGTTACTAATTTGTTATCTCCATTGTTTGGGTCACTGAATATGACCCCTGTTTCGGAACGTAAGCAGAGTCGTAGTCAGCTTCCCAGTTCCGAGGAACGGGCAGTGTTGGATTTGTTGGCTTGTAGATGGATTTCGAATGCTTCTAGGTATAATTTGCCAGCGATTATGGATGTTTTCTTTCAGTGGGAACCGCCTAAGCAACGGTATGTTTTTGATATAATGTGTACTTTTCTGTGTGAGGAATGGGAAGATAATGAGTTGGGTCCGATTCCGCAGGAAGTGCTTGATGTTCAGTCCGAATTTGCTAAAGGGACGATAGTGGAGTCCGATGTTACAGATGCCGTAGAGATGATACTTGCTTTCAGATCTAGGCTTCCGCCTCAGACATTGCATGAACCTGATTCCTCTATTAGGAGGAAAGTGAAGCAGTATCCTATGAAAGAGGTTCCTCCTGTATGGAGAGACGCAGTCCAGGCTGATGCCGCTCTTCATATTGATGCCGAACCGGCTCATTTTCAGCGAGAATGGGTACATGTCACTTGGAAGAGAGCAGAGGTCTTGGCGCTTAAGCAGACCTTACCTGATCCTCGTAAAAATCCTGCTAGTTATTATAAAGAGTTGTCCCAGACAGTTGAGGCATGTATTATGAATTTAGCCGACATCGATATGTTGATGGGTAATGTAGTTCCGCAACCTTTGTGGGCGAAGATTCGCCATGAGAATCATGCGGCAGAATTAGGCGATACGTGGGCGAATAATATTGCTGCGGATGGTCGACAGGTAGGAGGTGCTAAACCTGAACCCTTAGTTGCAGAATTGCCAGGTAGAATTATTAATTTGGTGAAAACTATGATGCCTCCTTTACGAGTGAATTGGGATAAGTTAGCAGCATGCAAGCAAAAGAAAGACAAGAGTGTGTCTGATTTCTTCACTAGGTTTGAAGAGACGTTTATCTATCATAGTGGTCAGGACATGAGTACTGAAGGTGGTCAAAGGTTGGTTGTGGACAAATTTGTCTTTAATTTACTTCCCGAGCTTTCTAATAAGTTAAAGGACTCCGAGAGTTCATGGGCTGTTTCTTCGTCGGCCCAGATATTGGCTACTGCACAATATTATGAGAATAGGGATAAAGATGAGAAGGATAAAGTGGAGAAGAAAACTAAAGATTTAAAGACGAAAGTTCTTTTGCAGCAAGCTTATCCGCCTAGTCAGAATCAGCCTCAGTTTCAGCAACCTTCACAGTTTCAGAGATTGTTACAGAAGCCTGAGCCTTATGCTCAGCGATTCTTTCCTGGTCCTAATCAGTGTGCTTACTGTAGAGAGGAAGGCCATTACAAAAATAATTGCCCGGCTTTGTTACAGCGTGCGAATGGTGTATCTGGTCAAAGAGGTCGTGGTGGTTTTCAGCAAGCTCCTAGGGGTAGGGGACGTGGTGTGATCCCCCAGAATGAGCGTTCCTCTTCCCTACAGAATTCTGTGAATTATTTTGATAGACAGAATATTCCGAGTGGTCAGTCTGCCCAGTACTATGTTGAGGATTATTGTGTTGAAGGTGAGAGTTCTGGTTATAATGACAACTAGGACAGCCATGGACAAAGTGAGGGAGTAGTGTCAGTTCCAGTAGACCAGAGTGGACCTTATGTTGAAGTGATTACATCAGGTGTGGTAGAACCTTTT
Source organism: Lissotriton helveticus (assembly GCF_964261635.1). Taxonomy (NCBI): domain Eukaryota; kingdom Metazoa; phylum Chordata; class Amphibia; order Caudata; family Salamandridae; genus Lissotriton; species Lissotriton helveticus. Next base: position 1,993,095,444 of record NC_136059.1, on the reverse strand, counting down.
CTTTTGGATACTGGTGCGACGAAGAGTTCTATCATGCACTCTAAACTTCCTGGCGCACCTTTGTCTAGCTTGACCAATGTTTCAGTAGGATTTTCAGGCGCCCCAGTTCGTAATCCGGTTTCTAGTCCTTTGTCCCTTTCTATTGGCCCTTGTGAATTGGAAGCTCCACTTATTCTAACGACTGGTTGTGGTGAGAATCTGTTGGGTTTGGACTTGCTGAAAAGATTGTTTGCGACATTGCATTGCTCTCCTTCGGGAGTACAACTTATCCTGGGTAAGAAAGTGATTTCTCCAATGTATTTGTCTAAAGATTGTCTTCCACTGGAATTGCGTTTGCTTTCTGATAGGCTTTGGGCTACGGGTCCAAATGATGTTGGCCTTTTGCAGATTCCACCGTATGTTGTTACCCTCAAATCGAATGCTAGGCTACCTCGTATTCCGCAATATAAAATATCGAGCGATGGCGAGAGAGCTCTTTTAGCGATTGTTTATGATCTGGTTGAGAAGGGTGTAGTTGAGGAAACGAGAGGTCATGCGTGTAACAGTCCTGTTTTGCCTGTCCTTAAGTGTACTGATGCTTCTCAGCCACCTGTGTACCGGTTTGTGATTGATCTTCGAGAAGTGAATAAAATTGTTGTGCCACAGTTTCCTGTTATCCCTGATATCACTGCTTTGTTGACTCTGATTCTTGTTTCGGCAGCCTGGTTTTCTGTCATCGACTTGAAGAATGCTTTCTTCAGTATTCCTATTGCTGAGGAGAGTAGAGATATTTTTGGCTTCTCTTTAGGAGGCCGAAGCTTCCGGTACAAGCGCGCACCTCAAGGTTATTGTGAAAGTCCCTCCATCTATAGTCAGGCGTTGAAAACTCAGCTTGATGGTTTTGTGTTGCCTGCTGGTGCTACTCTTATTCAGTACGTTGCTGATTTGCTGATTACTGCTGATGATGAAAAGATTTGTAAAGAGGCTATTCTTTCTTTGTTGCGATATTTGTCTAACCTTCATCATAAAGTGTCACCTTCAAAGTTACAGTATTGCCGCCAAGAAGTAACCTACTTAGGTCATCTCTTGTCGAAGGAGGGAAGGCGATTGACCCCTGAACGAATTCAGGCAATTGCGCAAATGAGTGTGCCATCCACATAGAGAGAAGTGCGTGCCTTTTTAGGTATCACGTCATATTGTAGACAATGGATTCCAAACTTTTCCATGTTAGCAAAACCTCTGTTAGCATTGACTCTTAAAGATACTCCGCATCCTCTTCCTTGGTCTGACGAATGTCAGAAAAGTTTTTCTGAATTACGTGATGCATTATGTTCGGCTCCTGTGTTGGGTGCTCCAGACTACAGTAAGCCTTTCATATTGTATGTGCACGAGAGAGAAGGTTGTGCGTTGTCAGTATTGACGCAACAATTCGGAGATAAGCAGCGTCCATGTGCGTATTTTTCTGCGACGTTAGATCCGGTTGCTAAGGCGTTGCCGAGTTGTTCGAGAGCTACAGCGGCAGCGGCTGTTTCTATCCTGACAGTCTGCTGGTTTGGTATTGGATAATACGTTGATTGTGATGGTCCCACATGCAGTGGATACTTTATTGAACAGGACCAAGACACAGCACCTTACTAGTGCACGTCTTTCAGGTTATGAGTTGACATTGTTGGCTAGCCATGTGCACATTAAGAGGTGTAATGTGTTGAATCCAGCTATGTTGTTGCCGATCTCTGTAGAGACAGATACTCAAGAACAGCATGATTGCTTTCTTCGTACAGAGGAAGAAACAAAGGCTAGAGTTGATTTAAAAGATACTCCTCTTACGAATGTTGATGGTACCCTATGGGTAGATGGTTCGTGTTTCAAGCTTCCGAATGGTGAGACGACTGCGGCATATGCTGTGAAAACTTTACATAGAGTTGTTGAAACAGCACGCATAGCACAGAATTCTGCGCAAGCAGCAGAGTTGATTGCATTGACTAGAGCGTGTGTGTTGTCAGAGGGAAAGCGAGTGAATGTTTACACTGATATCCAGTATGCGTTTGGTGTTGCCCATAGTTTCGGACGTTTGTGGAGAGAGAGAGAGAGGATTTCTTACTTCCCATGGCACGAGAATTCAGCATGGGCAGTTGGTGAATTAACTTCGGGAATCACTTACTCTCCCAAAGCAGATTGCAATTGTGAAGTGTAGTGCGCATAAGAAAGTTGTGGATGATATAGGTCGAGGGAATGCATTTGCGGATGAAGTTGCGAAGGAAACGGCAAAAGATATGATGAGCCATTTGTATGTTGCAGGCCCTGCTAATTGGGTTATGGCTGGTGGAATGTGTGAAGACACAATAGAAAGTGTTAAAATGATTCAGGCTGAAGCTACAGAGAAAGAAGTGAGTGTTTGGAGAGAAAACACAGGTATGTTGGACCCGACAGGTTGTTGGGTTGAGTTGTCAGAACCCCAGCGATGGTTCTTGCCAGATGCGTATGTGCTCCCAGTGGTTACAATGGCTCATGGAATGGCTCACGTCAGTTCGAAGGGAATATGCAAGTTGTTGGCTCCAGTTTGGCAGAATGCTAGAATCCCGAAATGTGCTGAGAATGTGGTGAAGCATTGTATGGTTTGTCTGAAGTATAATCCTGGTAAGGGAACTCCAACTCCAGCTGGTCATTTTGCTCCTCCGACGTATCCGTTTGAGGTGATACAGCTAGATTACATTCACATGGAGAGATGCAAAAATGTAAAGTATGTCCTTGTGGTTGTTTGCGCCTTTTACAGATGGATAGAGGCCTACCCCCTAAAGGATAATACTGTCTTGTCTATAGCCAAGGTTTTGCTCAAAGAGTATTTTACTAGATATGGTTTGCCGAGAATTGTATGGAGCAACAATGGGAGTGAATTTGTGGGTCAAATCATGAAGAACGTGTGTGCTGGTTTGGGTATCAATCAGAAATTCCATGCTGCGAATCACCCCCAGTCTGCTGGACTTGTCGAGTGCTATAATGGCACCTTAAAGTTGAAAATAGCTAAGATACAAGCGAGCACTGGTCTTACATGGCCAGATGCCTTGCCGTTGGCTCTTTTGTCAACAAGAACGACAGTGCATTCTCGTGTGGGACTTAGCCCATACAAAATAGTTTTTGGTCGTCCGGCAAATGTTTGGGGTGTGCCTCATCCTAAGAAATACAGCGAGATTGAGTATCCAATGTTGGTGGATTACTTACATGACTTGACTGCTAAATTACGTGTTCTCCACCAACAGGTCTATGACAGTTTGCAGACAGCTACTGCAGATCCAGGCCATACGATTCAACCTGGCGATTTCGTCCTCACCAAGAACTTCCAGCAAACTAAGAACTTGGAGCCGAGATGGACCGGACCCTATTTGGTTCTTTTGACTACTAGAACTGCTGTTAGAGTAGCTGGTAAAAAAAACTGGGTACATGCTACCCATTGTAAGAAGGTCCCTTTGCTCTTACCGTATGACAAGTGGGTGAGGGATGGTATAGCTGACTCCGAATGTGAAAGAGTTCCTAGATTTGTACCTTTTAGTGATGCGCATTTGACATGGACTGAGTCAGAACGCGAGGATGATGACGTTTTTCAAGCTGTTGTGCCTTTAAATTTGAGATTTGACATAACGAATCCGGAGCTCCTTTTTCGAGAGCAGACTGTGCCTGGTAAAGAGCGCTACAATCTAAGACCGAGAAAGATTGAATTAAACGACAAATAAAGATTGAACTTTTTTATGTAGTGAATTACACCTTGTCAGATCAATAATTTTTTTTACTTTTTCCTTTTTCGAGTCACCATCCAGACTCAGCTGCAGGGTCGCGGTACAGCCTTAAGGGGTGAGCCGCGTATTGACATAAGTTCTGTGGTTCAGGGTCGTTAGTGCGATCTTGGCGAACACGTAAGTGAAGAAGGTAATAGCGTGAGCAGCACGTTAGAGGATGGAGTTTTTGAGTCTGATAAGGTTGTTGAGAGAGTTGATTCTAAAATGAAGATGTGTACGTTGGTTCATAGCAAATGTTTTTTAATACTGTGTTTTCTAATGCTTTTGAATATTACGTTAGCTTATGTGGGTTGGATTTTCTATGTCACACAACAACCGCTTGCATCTACCTCCCAACCTACTCTTTCTTTCCCTACTGTTTTCCCACATGAGTTTATATGTTGCCTGAACATGAACAGACACGAAGATCAGAATTTGTGAACAATTCGTTTATACAGATGTTGCATCAGCATCAGCTAGTTGTAAATACCATGAATTGTTGGGTTTGTGGTCTTATGCCACATACGACGGATAAGGCAATGCCATATTTGGTTTTGCCTTTTTCGCCTAATGGGTTAGTTTGGGCACTCCAAGCAATGTTTATCTATGCGAATGAAGCCTCTCCTGTCGTTCTGTCAAAGATAATGCGAGTAATAATGCCTTGATACAGGGAATAGTAGATATGATTAGAGATATCGATGCGTATAACGCTATCACTAAAGATGAGGTACGAGCATATGTTGGTTGGAACAAGATGAGATATAGTATTAGTCTGACAGAGAAAGAGAGACAGAGAAGGTCTCCTCCTATTTGGATTGTACCCCACCGAGGTCATTTTTGTCTGCAAGGTAATGGTCAGAATCCGAGAGCTCAGCTTGGTAAGAGTGTGTGTGTACACACATATGTCTATACGTCCCAGAAATATCCTCCGTTTGTGCCAGCTAAAGGCACGTATTTTGTTAGTTACGACAGAGCATATACATGGTTGCCTTCTGATTTTTCAGGCACATGTTATGTGGCATTTTTGCTTCCCCCTACGTATACAGCTGCTTTCAACTACCACAAGACAAGATATGGTAGAGGTGTTATTGATGTGAAAGATACAGTTGCACAAGAAATTGGAGACTTCTTCAAAGGTTTCCTGCCCTTTTGGGGTCCTATGGCTAATAGTAGGAATATTCGTCAGCTTACGAGAGTGGTTGAGGCCACTATAAATGAGACTGCAGGTGCCCTTAGCAATATTACAGCTGAGCTTCAAGCGGATCGCCTTATGACATTACAGAACCGCTTTGTTTTAGATATTATACTTGCAGATAGAGGTGGAGTATGTAAATTGATTGGGTCTAGCTGCTGCGTTTTCATACCAGATAACCCCCGACAGTGTACCAAGCCATCTTGAAGTTGCATAAGTCTGCTGAGTCTATACATGTAGACGAAGGTAACTGGTCATTGATAGGATGGTTATGGGAACTGCTGTCCAAATGGGGAAGGAAGATTCTGATGTTTCTTGGTATGGCTTTAGCGATCCTTTTCTCGTGTTGCTTATGCATCCAGTGTGGTCCCGCCATTTGTGGCCTTTGTGCTACGATCTGTGTGAGAAAACCTGTCTGGAGAGAAGTAAAGGATAATAAGATGATGTTACAACAACACCTTAATGGCCTGATGAGAATAGATATAGACCTGGATTCAGATTGACGTGAGTTTAGGTCATTGCCTACGTAATGGCAAAAGGAGGGTCTGAGGTTCCGTGGCTTTCGGGACCGGACTCCATTTTGTTTACATTGTTTGCGACGCCATTTTGTGTTGCCCTCACGTAGGCTGTAGGGGTAAACGAACAAACGAAGTTGCATGGGCCTCGTTGTTCATGTAAGCATTAACGTGGGCCTTTTCGACTTGCGAGTGGACTGTAAGATGCTGACCCCGTCACCTGAAACTGACCCTTCTATGAAGCCGATTTCTTTAGCTGATCATTGTATGAAGTAGGTAATCAATGTTCAGGATATCGTTAACTTTTAGTTTCTTGCACATATTTTTTCCTACTCAACATCTGAATTGTTTCTTTCTTTACGACTTTTCATTACATGGGTAGTGCCTTCAATTATGGGTTTGTCCGGCTTTTGGTAATCGAATTTGGGACAGTCCTAATAATTAACTTGTGGGTTGGTACGAGGTAAAGTGAGCTTTTTGGAATGTAATAATGTGTAGAAATGTATTTTCATTGGTCAGAATTTGCCGCAGTGGGTGTGCATTCGTAATTAGCAGAATTGTCCATAAAAAGTGATGTCTTGCTCTACGAAAATTGAGCAGTCTCCTGAGTTGTACACCGTGTTGTATTGCTTGGTTTACTGTTACTAGCTGCAGCTAATAAATTTGATCTCTGACGCCACCTAGAAGTATTCTGTGTCTCTGTTTGCCAGGACAGGGGAACTCGAAGACATCGGGCGTGTCCCTGACGCCGCTGGGTTCTGAAAACCCGGTTCTTCACACCCCTGCAACAGCTGGGCACATTTTAGATGCTGTGTGCAGGAAATTCAGGCTCAGCACTTCTAGCTCTTCCAAGCCAGAGCAAAATGTGCTCAGTTTAAGGCCAAAAGAGGAGGCAATGAGTGGCATGCACACAGGGCTCTTCGGGGACAGGGTAGAGCCCACCACAGGTCCTCTCAGAACCACTCCTCCCGCCATGCCTCTCAGCATCTACATGCTGCGATCTTCTGAAACCTACTTCACACTGTTCCACCAACCTTTCCTCGCTAGACAGAAATCTTTATTTTCCCAACAGCTCTCCTCTATGCACTATTTAGGAAGAAAGCCCGGCCGGCAATGTTTGACTCTTTCCGCCTTTGGCGAAAGGAAGCCAAACAGACAGAAATTAAGCAAGCAAAAAGAGATAGGAAAGATACTAATATGTCAGTACTACAGGCTGCTAGGCAGTTTAGGGATGATGGAGAAGAACGTGCGAGTGAAGTTTCAGATAGACAGCGTTGCATGGCCATAGATAAAGTTTGTCCGGCCTTGACGTCTTCTCCTCCGAAAAGTGATTGAAGACCTTGAAAAAGATCCTATGATCTCTCATTTACTGAGATTGCCACCTCCCTATGTGCAGAGTGCTACTGCGCCTCCATTACCCCGGTTGTTCCACCCTTTGTTGTTCAACCTCCTGCTGTTGTTCAGCCACCCGGTGCTCCACAGATGGTTTTGCCTCCTACTGCGCAACCCACTCTAGGGTCGCTAGCTTTGCTACCAGCTTTGCCTCAAGATCTTGTACCTTACATTCCTGTATCTCCGATCTAGGCTTCCGCCTCAGACATTGCATGAACCTGATTCCTCTATTAGGAGGAAAGTGAAGCAGTATCCTATGAAAGAGGTTCCTCCTGTATGGAGAGACGCAGTCCAGGCTGATGCCGCTCTTCATATTGATGCCGAACCGGCTCATTTTCAGAGAGTATGGGTACATGTCACTTGGAAGAGAGCAGAGGTCTTGGCGCTTAAGCAGACCTTACCTGATCCTCGTAAAAATCCTGCTAGTTATTATAAAGAGTTGTCCCAGACAGTTGAGGCATGTATTATGAATTTAGCCGACATCGATATGTTGATGGGTAATGTAGTTCCGCAACCTTTGTGGGCGAAGATTCGCCATGAGAATCATGCGGCAGAATTAGGCGATACGTGGGCGAATAATATTGCTGCGGATGGTCGACAGGTAGGAGGTGCTAAACCTGAACCCTTAGTTGCAGAATTGCCAGGTAGAATTATTAATTTGGTGAAAACTATGATGCCTCCTTTACGAGTGAATTGGGATAAGTTAGCAGCATGCAAGCAAAAGAAAGACAAGAGTGTGTCTGATTTCTTCACTAGGTTTGAAGAGACGTTTATCTATCATAGTGGTCAGGACATGAGTACTGAAGGTGGTCAAAGGTTGGTTGTGGACAAATTTGTCTTTAATTTACTTCCCGAGCTTTCTAATAAGTTAAAGGACTCCGAGAGGTCATGGGCTGTTTCTTCGTCGGCCCAGATATTGGCTACTGCACAATATTATGAGAATAGGGATAAAGATGAGAAGGATAAAGTGGAGAAGAAAACTAAAGATTTAAAGACGAAAGTTCTTTTGCAGCAAGCTTATCCGCCTAGTCAGAATCAGCCTCAGTTTCAGCAACCTTCACAGTTTCAGAGATTGTTACAGAAGCCTGAGCCTTATGCTCAGCGATTCTTTCCTGGTCCTAATCAGTGTGCTTACTGTAGAGAGGAAGGCCATTACAAAAATAATTGCCCGGCTTTGTTACAGCGTGCGAATGGTGTATCTGGTCAAAGAGGTCGTGGTGGTTTTCAGCAAGCTCCTAGGGGTAGGGGACGTGGTGTGATCCCCCAGAATGAGCGTTCCTCTTCCCTACAGAATTCTGTGAATTATTTTGATAGACAGAATATTCCGAGTGGTCAGTCTGCCCAGTACTATGTTGAGGATTATTGTGTTGAAGGTGAGAGTTCTGGTTATAATGCCAACTAGGACAGCCATGGACAAAGTGAGGGAGTAGTGTCAGTTCCAGTAGACCAGAGTGGACCTTATGTTGAAGTGATTACATCAGGTGTGGTAGAACCTTTTCTTTTGGATACTGGTGCGACGAAGAGTTCTATCATGCACTCTAAACTTCCTGGCGCACCTTTGTCCAGCTTGACCAATGTTTCAGTAGGATTTTCAGGCGCCCCAGTTCGTAATCCGGTTTCTAGTCCTTTGTCCCTTTCTATTGGCCCTTGTGAATTGGAAGCTCCACTTATTCTAACGACTGGTTGTGGTGAGAATCTGTTGGGTTTGGACTTGCTGAAAAGATTGTTTGCGACATTGCATTGCTCTCCTTCGGGAGTACAACTTATCCTGGGTAAGAAAGTGATTTCTCCAATGTATTTGTCTAAAGATTGTCTTCCACTGGAATTGCGTTTGCTTTCTGATATGCTTTGGGCTACGGGTCCAAATAATGTTGGCCTTTTGCAGATTCCACCGTATGTTGTTACCCTCAAATCGAATGCTAGGCTACCTCGTATTCCGCAATATAAAATATCGAGCGATGGCGAGAGAGCTCTTTTAGCGATTGTTTATGATCTGGTTGAGAAGGGTGTAGTTGAGGAAACGAGAGGTCATGCGTGTAACAGTCCTGTTTTGCCTGTCCTTAAGTGTACTGATGCTTCTCAGCCACCTGTGTACCGGTTTGTGATTGATCTTCGAGAAGTGAATAAAATTGTTGTGCCACAGTTTCCTGTTATCCCTGATATCACTGCTTTGTTGACTCTGATTCTTGTTTCGGCAGCCTGGTTTTCTGTCATCGACTTGAAGAGTGCTTTCTTCAGTATTCCTATTGCTGAGGAGAGTAGAGATATTTTTGGCTTCTCTTTAGGAGGCCGAAGCTTCCGGTACAAGCGCGCACCTCAAGGTTATTGTGAAAGTCCCTCCATCTATAGTCAGGCGTTGAAAACTCAGCTTGATGGTTTTGTGTTGCCTGCTGGTGCTACTCTTATTCAGTACGTTGCTGATTTGCTGATTACTGCTGATGATGAAAAGATTTGTAAAGAGGCTATTCTTTCTTTGTTGCGATATTTGTCTAACCTTCATCATAAAGTGTCACCTTCAAAGTTACAGTATTGCCGCCAAGAAGTAACCTACTTAGGTCATCTCTTGTCGAAGGAGGGAAGGCGATTGACCCCAGAACGAATTCAGGCAATTGCGCAAATGAGTGTGCCATCCACACAGAGAGAAGTGCGTGCCTTTTTAGGTATCACGTCATATTGTAGACAATGGATTCCAAACTTTTCCATGTTAGCGAAACCTCTGTTAGCATTGACTCTTAAAGATACTCCGCGTCCTCTTCCTTGGTCTGACGAATGTCAGAAAAGTTTTTCTGAATTACGTGATGCATTATGTTCGGCTCCTGTGTTGGGTGCTCCAGACTACAGTAAGCCTTTCATATTGTATGTGCACGAGAGAGAAGGTTGTGCGTTGTCAGTATTGACGCAACAATTCGGAGATAAGCAGCATCCATGTGCGTATTTTTCTGCGACGTTAGATCCGGTTGCTAAGGCGTTGCCGAGTTGTTTGAGAGCTACAGCGGCAGCGGCTGTTTCTATCCTGACAGTCTGCTGGTTTGGTATTGGATAATACGTTGATTGTGATGGTCCCACATGCAGTGGATACTTTATTGAACAGGACCAAGACACAGCACCTTACTAGTGCACGTCTTTCAGGTTATGAGTTGACATTGTTGGCTAGCCATGTGCACATTAAGAGGTGTAATGTGTTGAATCCAGCTACGTTGTTGCCGATCTCTGTAGAGACAGATACTTAAGAACAGCATGATTGCTTTCTTCGTACAGAGGAAGAAACAAAGGCTAGACTTGATTTAAAAGATACTCCTCTTACGAATGTTGATGGTACCCTATGGGTAGATGGTTCGTGTTTCAAGCTTCCGAATGGTGAGACGACTGCGGCATATGCTGTCAAAACTTTACATAGAGTTGTTGAAACAGCACGCATAGCACAGAATTCTGCGCAAGCAGCAGAGTTGATTGCATTGACTAGAGCGTGTGTGTTGTCAGAGGGAAAGCGAGTGAATGTTTACACTGATATCCAGTATGCGTTTGGTGTTGCCCATAGTTTCGGACGTTTGTGGAGAGAGAGAGAGAGGATTTCTTACTTCCCATGGCACGAGAATTCAGCATGGGCAGTTGGTGAATTAACTTCTGGAATCACTTACTCTCCCAAAGCAGATTGCAATTGTGAAGTGTAGTGCGCATAAGAAAGTTGTGGATGATGTAGGTCGAGGGAATGCATTTGCGGATGAAGTTGCGAAGGAAACGGCAAAAGATATGATGAGCCATATGTATGTTGCAGGCCCTGCTAATTGGGTTATGGCTGGTGGAATGTGTGAAGACACAATAGAAAGTGTTAAGATGATTCAGGCTGAAGCTACAGAGAAAGAAGTGAGTGTTTGGAGAGAAAACACAGGTATGTTGGACCCGACAGGTTGTTGGGTTGAGTTGTCAGAACCCCAGCGATGGTTCTTGCCAGATGCGTATGTGCTCCCAGTGGTTACAATGGCTCATGGAATGGCTCACGTCAGTTCGAAGGGAATATGCAAGTTGTTGGCTCCAGTTTGGCAGAATGCTAGAATCCCGAAATGTGCTGAGAATGTGGTGAAGCATTGTATGGTTTGTCTGAAGTATAATCCTGGTAAGGGAACTCCAACTCCAGCTGGTCATTTTGCTCCTCCGACGTATCCGTTTGAGGTGATACAGCTAGATTACATTCACATGGAGAGATGCAAAAATTTAAAGTATGTCCTTGTGGTTGTTTGCGCCTTTTACAGATGGATAGAGGCCTACCCTCTAAAGGATAATACTGTCTTGTCTATAGCCAAGGTTTTGCTCAAAGAGTATTTTACTAGATATGGTTTGCCGAGAATTGTATGGAGCAACAATGGGAGTGAATTTGTGGGTCAAATCATGAAGAACGTGTGTGCTGGTTTGGGTATCAATCAGAAATTCCATGCTGCGAATCACCCCCAGTCTGCTGGACTTGTCGAGTGCTATAATGGCACCTTAAAGTTGAAAATAGCTAAGATACAAGCGAGCACTGGTCTTACATGGCCAGATGCCTTGCCGTTGGCTCTTTTGTCAACAAGAACGACAGTGCATTCTCGTGTGGGACTTAGCCCATACAAAATAGTTTTTGGTCGTCCGGCAAATGTTTGGGGTGTGCCTCATCCTAAGAAATACAGCGAGATTGAGTATCCAATGTTGGTGGATTACTTACATGACTTGACTGCTAAATTACGTGTTCTCCACCAACAGGTCTATGACAGTTTGCAGACAGCTACTGCAGATCCAGGCCATACGATTCAACCTGGCGATTTCGTCCTCACCAAGAACTTCCAGCAAACTAAGAACTTGGAGCCGAGATGGACCGGACCCTATTTGGTTCTTTTGACTACTAGAACTGCTGTTAGAGTAGCTGGTAAAAAAAACTGGGTACATGCTATCCATTGTAAGAAGGTCCCTTTGCCCTTACCGTATGACAAGTGGGTGAGGGATGGTATAGCTGACTCCGAATGTGAAAGAGTTCCTAGATTTGTACCTTTTAGTGATGCGCATTTGACATGGACTGAGTCAGAACGCGAGGATGATGACGTTTTTCAAGCTGTTGTGCCTTTAAATTTGAGATTTGACATAACGAATCCAGAGCTCCTTTTTCGAGAGCAGACTGTGCCTGGTAAAGAGCGCTACAATCTAAGACCGAGAAAGATTGAATTAAACGACAAATAAAGATTGAACTTTTTTATGTAGTGAATTACACCTTGTCAGATCAAGACATTTTTTTACTTTTTCCTTTTTCGAGTCACCATCCAGACTCAGCTGCAGGGTCGCGGTACAGCCTTAAGGGGTGAGCCGCGAATTGACATAAGTTCTGTGGTTCAGGGTCGTTAGTGCGATCTTGGCGAACACGTAAGTGAAGAAGGTAATAGCGTGAGCAGCACGTTAGAGGATGGAGTTTTTGAGTCTGATAAGGTTGTTGAGAGAGTTGATTCTAAAATGAAGATGTGTACGTTGGTTCATAGCAAATGTTTTTTAATACTGTGTTTTCTAATGCTTTTGAATATTACGTTAGCTTATGTGGGTTGGATTTTCTATGTCACACAACAACCGCTTGCATCTACCTCCCAACCTACTCTTTCTTTCCCTACTGTTTTCCCACATGAGTTTATATGTTGCCTGAACATGAACAGACACGAAGATCAGAATTTGTGAACAATTCGTTTATACAGATGTTGCATCAGCATCAGCTAGTTGTAAATACCATGAATTGTTGGGTTTGTGGTCTTATGCCACATACGACGGATAAGGGAATGCCATATTTGGTTTTGCCTTTTTCGCCTAATGGGTTAGTTTGGGCACTCCAAGCAATGTTTATCTATGCGAATGAAGCCTCTCCTGTCGTTCTGTCAAAGATAATGCGAGTAATAATGCCTTGATACAGGGAATAGTAGATATGATTAGAGATATCGATGCGTATAACGCTATCACTAAAGATGAGGTACGAGCATATGTTGGTTGGAACAAGATGAGATATAGTATTAGTCTGACAGAGAAAGAGAGACAGAGAAGGTCTCCTCCTATTTGGATTGTACCCCACCGAGGTCATTTTTGTCTGCAAGGTAATGGTCAAAATCCGAGAGCTCAGCTTGGTAAGAGTGTGTGTGTACACACATATGTCTATACGTCCCAGAAATATCCTCCGTTTGTGCCAGCTAAAGGCACGTATTTTGTTAGTTACGACAGAGCATATACATGGTTGCCTTCTGATTTTTCAGGCACATGTTATGTGGCATTTTTGCTTCCCCCTACGTATACAGCTGCTTTCAACTACCACAAGACAAGATATGGTAGAGGTGTTATTGATGTGAAAGATACAGTTGCACAAGAAATTGGAGACTTCTTCAAAGGTTTCCTGCCCTTTTGGGGTCCTATGGCTAATAGTAGGAATATTCGTCAGCTTACGAGAGTGGTTGAGGCCACTATAAATGAGACTGCAGGTGCCCTTAGCAATATTACAGCTGAGCTTCAAGCGGATCGCCTTATGACATTACAGAACCGCTTTGTTTTAGATATTATACTTTCAGAGACAGAGGTGGAGTATGTAAATTGATCGGGTCTAGTTGCTGCGTTTTCATACCAGATAACCCCCGACAGTGTACCAAGCCATCTTGAAGTTGCATAAGTCTGCTGAGTCTATACATGTAGACGAAGGTAACTGGTCGTTGATAGGATGGTTATGGGAACTGCTGTCCAAATGGGGAAGGAAGATTCTGATGTTTCTTGGTATGGCTTTAGCGATCCTTTTCTCGTGTTGCTTATGCATCCAGTGTGGTCCCGCCATTTGTGGCCTTTGTGCTACGATCTGTGTGAGAAAACCTGTCTGGAGAGAAGTAAAGGATAATAAGATGATGTTACAACAACACCTTAATGGCCTGATGAGAATAGATATAGACCTGGATTCAGATTGACGTGAGTTTAGGTCATTGCCTACGTAATGGCAAAAGGAGGGTCTGAGGTTCCGTGGCTTTCGGGACCGGACTCCATTTTGTTTACATTGTTTGCGACGCCATTTTGTGTTGCCCTCACGTAGGCTGTAGGGGTAAACGAACAAACGAAGTTGCATGGGCCTCGTTGTTCATGTAAGCATTAACGTGGGCCTTTTCGACTTGCGAGTGGACTGTAAGATGCTGACCCCGTCACCTGAAACTGACCCTTCTATGAAGCCGATTTCTTTAGCTGATCATTGTATGAAGTAGGTAATCAATGTTCAGGATATCGTTAACTTTTAGTTTCTTGCACATATTTTTTCCTACTCAACATCTGAATTGTTTCTTTCTTTACGACTTTTCATTACATGGGTAGTGCCTTCAATTATGGGTTTGTCCGGCTTTTGGTAATCGAATTTGGGACAGTCCTAATAATTAACTTGTGGGTTGGTACGAGGTAAAGTGAGCTTTTTGGAATGTAATAATGTGTAGAAATGTATTTTCATTGGTCAGAATTTGCCGCAGTGGGTGTGCATTCGTAATTAGCAGAATTGTCCATAAAAAGTGATGTCTTGCTCTACGAAAATTGAGCAGTCTCCTGAGTTGTACACCGTGTTGTATTGTTTGGTTTACTGTTACTAGCTGCAGCTAATAAATTTGATCTCTGACGCCACCTAGAAGTATTCTGTGTCTCTGTTTGCCAGGACAGGGGAACTCGAAGACATCGGGCGTGTCCCTGACGCCGCTGGGTTCTGAAAACCCGGTTCTTCACACCCCTGCAACAGCTGGGCACATTTTAGATGCTGTGTGCAGGAAATTCAGGCTCAGCACTTCTAGCTCTTCCAAGCCAGAGCAAAATGTGCTCAGTTTAAGGCCAAAAGAGGAGGCAATGAGTGGCATGCACACAGGGCTCTTCGGGGACAGGGTAGAGCCCACCACAGGTCCTCTCAGAACCACTCCTCCCGCCATGCCTCTCAGCATCTACATGCTGCGATCTTCTGAAACCTACTTCACACTGTTCCACCAACCTTTCCTCGCTAGACAGAAATCTTTATTTTCCCAACAGCTCTCCTCATATGTAGGGGTACTCCTCGTAGTTCACTTCCCGCACTGTCTCTGCACTTAAAAAATGAATGCCTGTTTACCTCCCTGTATTTATAAAAACCTGTTCCATTTCAGTGCAACTTAGGAATGTTCCGTGACCTTTCAAATCACATTCCTTTTTGTGAGGTTCTCCCCTGCTGCTATTGTGGTAGACAGGCACCCATAGGTGTACCAACATCGATTCCTGTCTTTATGTAGGCACTCACAGCCCAGGTGCTTCAAGGGTGGGTGTTTGGACAAAATATTGAGTTGTAAATAAAAAAATATTGTGACAAAAATATTGTGATGCAAAAATATAGTTGCCAAGAATATGGCTTTTTTAGGTAAGTAATATTGTTTTTAGGAATATATTTTTTTAATATTAAAGTTGTAAAACATATTTTTTTTATTATTTTAAATTATTTTAGTTAATATATTGATTTTATGTGTTACTATTGTGATACATTTTTAAAATATAGTTTTTTTTTCCAGTTCAAGAAAATGTTATTGACAAATGTAAAGGTGTCTATATAGATTACATAACAAAGATCTCATACCAAATATCAAGAGAAAGCATACTTACAAATAAACAAATCAAGTTTTAAATGACAATATATGGATTACAAATAATACACGTAAAATCTGAATACCAATAAATTGCAAGAGAAAATAGGAACAATTAGGGGGCCAAGGGGGTTTAAGAACTTCCTGTTGTGAAGGTTGTTGCTGGGAGAACCTTTTAGCGCTTGCATCAAGAAATATAGTAACAGGTGACCATAGATCCAGACGTTTTGTCGCCAGATTTATAGGGAAAACAAAAGCAGTATCCAACCTATGGTTGTGACAGACATCGCACCGCCAGGCTCTAAAAGAATGTTTTGTAAACTCTTTCCAATTTATAGTAATTTGTTGAAAGGCAACAGCTAATATCAAATCAATAATTTTAACATTAAACGTCATGTTTTCCCAAACAGGTGAGAGACTTCCTAAGAAGATGTTGGTGAAGGAAAAGGGAAACTTAGTGTCAAAAATTAAGTTGATTTGAGTCCAAACTTGTTGCCAGAAGTGACATACGGAAGTACAAGAAAATAGCATGCGTTGTATTTGCTGCTCTGGAGGATTTACATATTTTAATCCATACATTTTTCCATAAAGGAAGTGGCCAAGAGGTCTGGAAATCAGTTTCCCATGCTTCCTCTATCTTAGACTTCTGCCTTATAATAGCAATATCGTGTAAATAATTATATATGGTGGAAGCTTTACGTGTGTTTTTTAACAAAGTGTGCAATTGTGAGTGGGAGTCGGGCTCTTAGAAATGGTTGGTGTGTTGCATATTTGGGTAAAGGTAGTCATCACAGCTTCTTTTAAGAGATTGTATTTAGTAGTAAATGAAGCAGGCAGGTTATACAATTGGCTGAGTGAGGAGAAGGATAAAAAGGTTAATTGTGAAAATAACTGGTGTATCCAGATTAATCCTTTCTTTTGCCAAGTTTTCCAATAAAAGGGTTTAATATGGATTAGCAAACTTTTATTATGCCAAATGGTTAAGTTGAGGAAGGAATCTTTAGTGTGGTGTGTAAGAGGAGATGATGAATGGAGGAGTTTAGAGGTCAATTTGATTATGGGGGAAGAAAGGGTCTGCGGCTTGCAAGAAAAGGAAAGATATTCCTGGAAAGAAAAGGGAGCGAGAAAGAGCGTTCAATTGAGGTCCAGAGAGGGCAATACTCTGTGGGTTCAAGTAACAAATAAGATGCCTGTCATAGAAGGAATTCTTTCTGATGCACCCAAAAGTCTGGAAAGTTAACTCCACCTTCAACTTTAGAGCAGATTAACCTCTTTAGGGACATTCTGGGTTTTTTCTTGTCCCATAGAAAGGAAGAGAGAATTGAATTAACCTTATGAAATGATTTAACAGTTATTGACACTGGTATATTGGAAATAGTGTATAAGACTATGGGCGTTAGCATAATTTTAATGGTATCTAACCGTCCCCACCAAGATAGGTAGAGAGGATGCCATTTAGCAGTTAAGTCGGAAAGCTTTTGAGTGCATTTGCTCATGCATAGTATTACTGTTTCTGAAATGTTAGGTGTATTATATAGCCCTAAGTATTTAATATGATTAGTTTTCCATGTAAAATTAGAAGCACTAAAATTAGGTTTATAAGTATATTTTGTTAAGGGCAAAATTTCACATTTATCATTATTTAGTTTATATCCAGAAATAAGAAAATATGCTTGGACTTCAGCTAGAAAGGCATGGATCGATCAACTAGGATTAGAAATAAAAAGCAGGATAGCATCTGCAAAAGCTGCAAGTTTGATATGGCAATTAGTCGTTTGGAAACCGTGTATATTTGAATTTAGGCGTAATTTGGAGAGAAAAGGTTTCAGAGCTAGATTAAATAAAAATAGAGATAACGGGCAACCTTGACGAACTCCTCTACCTAGATCAAAGAACGAGGAAACCAAACCGTCATCACAGACTGCAGCTCGAGGGTTGGAATAAAGAAGAGAGATCAACGATATAAATTTTGGACCATAACCAAACCATTGAAGAGTGTATAATAGATAAGCCCATTCAGCCCTATCAAACGCTTTCTCAGCGTCCAATGCAATTGCAGCTAGGGAGTGTTTTAGGTGAGACGATGTAGACAAAATGTTAAAAAGAAGTCGGGTGTTGTCTGTAATAAAGCGTCCCTTGACAAATCCAGACTGTTCCTTTCCCAGTCAGTTTGGTAAGTAAGAATCTAACCTAATTGCTAATGATTTTGAAAATATTTTATAGTCAATGTTAACCAGGGAAATTGGCCTATAATTCTTACAAAACTTAGAGTTTTTACCATCCTTAGGTATAAGGCATATATGTGCTTCTGAAAAGGATCTAGAGGATTTATTTAAAGAGCTAAAGAAATGTGTTAAAGAGTACAATTTAGGTATAAGGATTTTGGAAAAATAGAGATAAAATTCAACTGTAAAACTATCCGGACCTAGTGCTTTATCTTTTTTAAGATGTTGAAGTGCGCATAATTGTTCCTTTTGTTTAATATCTGATTCCAGAGGGGACAGGTCCAAAGAGGAGAGGTGAGGTTTTGGTATGTTAGAAAAAAGTGTGATAGGGAATGTTGAGTAGGATGCGTTTCAGATGAATATAAACATTTGTAGAAAAGAGAGAATTCACTTACAATTTCAGCATCTTTAAATTTTAAATCTGAATTAGCGTCATAAATCGATTCTATGTTTAATTTATTTTGTCTGATTTTTAAATAATTAGCTAGTATTTTCCCAGCCTTATTTTTACCTCCATAGAATTTTGCACAGGATTTTACCAAATATAATGAGGCGTCATCAGTCGATTTTTATTAAATTCCAATTTAGCATTTATAAGAGCCTTTAAACAATCTTCTGAGTGTGATGTGTAATAAGAGTGTTCTAACTTCTTGATATCTTGAAGGAGGTTCCTAATGCGTGAATGAGTGTTCCTACATTGTTTGGCAACAAACCCAATAATGAAGTCCCCTGCCGAAGCTTTATAGGCATCCCACACGGTTGAGAAAGGCATGTGTTCAGTACAATTAATTTCAAAGCATTCATTCGAAAAAGTAGTGAAGGAAGTGGTAAATTCTGGCATTTTTTAGGAATATGGGACTTAGGTAAAATATCCATGCCAATTGAGGCAGGAGCATGATCTGAAAGTAAGATTGGACCAATTTCTGCATATGTAAGTGTTTGTGAAATGTTGTGAGAGACAAAAATGTAATCAATTCTAGACTGAGTGTGGTGAGTGGGAGAGTAGAAAGAGTATTCTCTGGTGATTGGATTGCATAAGCGCCAAGCATCTAAAAGTTTATATTGATTGATAGTATGAACAAAAGACTTGTGCGGTTTATTGGGGACAAAGGGAAATTTAGAGTTTCTGTCAACGAATGGGTCAAAAACCTGATTACAGTCACCAGCTAATACAAAATTATCTTCCATAGAGCTTGCGATTTTTTAGGTTAATATGGGCCAAAAAGAAGGAACACCGCCTGTAGGGGCATAAACGTTAAGAAAAGAAACAGGAACATCTTTTAACAACAATTTGACATCTGCCATCGCTATCAGATTCCTGCGACAAGAGTGAGATTGGAAGTGACTTACGACATAGTATCATTACACCATTTCGTTTCCCATCCGCTGGAGATGAAAAAATGTCTCCCACCCATCCTCTCTTCAGTTTTAATGATTGATTACCTATGAGATGAATTTCCTGTAAAAACACCAGGTCAGCATTCAGTTTAGCTAAGTGAGTAAGAACTCTCTGCCTTTTGATAGGGGAGTTTAAAACCCTAACGTTCCACGAGATACGTTTCAATGACATAAGTAATAATAGCAAAATTTAGCAAAACTGTACAGCAAGAACCCAATTTGTTCTGACAACATTGTATAAGAATGGGAATCAGTAGAAAAAGTTGGAGCATCAACAAAGACTTGTATAATAGAGAAGAATAAAATGTAAAGAGCATAGACCATGAATAGGAAATTAGATTAGTAAGAAAGTAAAGTATATAATTAGCGCTAGAAAAATGAAGAAGTAGGGAATAGCTAAAAGTGAATGTTCGAATGATAAATAGGAATAAGCAAAAGAGGAAGTGAGGCTGGAAAAGGATATAAAAGACACCAAGAATGAAGAGAGAGGAATATTGAAACAGAAAATAAAAGACAACGAACGAAAGAAGAAACATTCCTACATTGAGGGAACACAAATATGGGGGGAAGTGGAACCACATGGAACAGACAAAACATCCAATGAAGACCGGACCCAACTATGGGGGAGACACGCCATAATGTAGAATTAGCTGTGAAGACAAAAAGAAGGAGTAAAGTGATAAGATCGTCTTCAATTTATACACTGAGTGCAAACATGGAATGAAACAAAACTAGTAATGTGAATTAACTTCATCTAAGATAGGATTAAGATGAAGAGTAATAAAAATAATAACAAAAACATCGAACAGTATCAATTCTGTGAATAGTGAGACACAGGACAAACCAAAGACGTCTGACTTGAACAAATCAGGATCCATGTGAGGAGGAAGGTCCTGAAGAATCCATAAGATGTTTGATGTACATTTATGAAGCTCCGCAGGTGTACTGGATCTTCATATGGGATTGTTTTATTACTGTAGGTGACTTTAAATAAAAATGGATGGAATAGATCATATCTGGCACCCATGGAACGAACAGCTGGTCTCATGTCGAGGATGGCTTTACGCCTTGACGCAGTAGCTCTGGAATAGTCTTGTGCAAAAAATAGAGTAGCACCAGACCATGAAATCTTTTCGAAGCATCTGGCAGCATTCAAAACTTTTAACAAACCTGTGTACTCCAAAAAATACAAAATTACTCCTCTTGGTTTTTGCGAAGATGAAGTATTGTTGGTAATGCGACCTAATCTGTGAGCACGTTGTATATTTAATACAGTGTCTTCTGGTAAATGGAGGATCCTGGGAAGAGTGGATTTAAAGAAAGCAATAGATCCGCTCCTTCAACCCCTTCTGCCAAATTATTAATGCGTATGTTATTTCTCCTATTGCGATTTTCAAGGTCTTCGATTTGTTTTTGTAGCATTGATACTTGAGAGTGCAAGGAAGTGACGCATTTAGTGGTGTCTTGGAAGGAAGAGTTCCACTTTTGTAAGCCTAGCATCCATCTGTGACCAGTTATTGGACAGAATATGTCATTTAGTGTTGGTTTCCTCCATAAACGGTCTAAGGGCCCTTATTTCCTGTAGCAATAGTTCCATTGACACTGGAGAGGTCGATTTGGGTGGTGAAGGGGGATCCTTTTTCAGATGTTTTATGTTAGACTTTCCTGTTGTTGGCTGTACAGTGTCCATATTTGCCTCACACTGGTCTATCTCAAGGAGACCCAAACTTTCCAAGTTAGAGAGTTCTGAAAAAACTTTAGAGTTCTTGATTAAAGCTTGTTTATATTTTGAAGTGCCAGAGAGAATACCTTTTGTCCTACCCATGAAATTGAAATGGAGATAACAAAAGTCATAAGTTAGCACAATCTACAAAGTTAAAGAATTGGGTGCGAGATAATCTATTCGGTGCAATGAATGTGTAAACAGGCCAGGCTTCTGCTTTAAGAATACTGTCCAAAGCATATAAAGGGCCCTCGTATATCAGAAATGTGTTTATTCACATCAACCGGATAGACAATTTGAGAAGGCACTATGAGGCGCTTGCTACAAATGTATTAAGCAGAGGAAGGTATCATGCAGGAGGAATGGTGACCACAGGACTGAATAAAGCAAAGTAATTTAGCTAATGCGACTCCCAGTAATGCTGGATTTTTAAGGCAAAAAAAAAAGGAAGTGACATTTGTAACCTCATCACCCCAACCCTTATGAAAAGGTGGGATGAAACTGAGTCACTTTGCCGCCACAAATCTCTGCGAAGAAAAAATAAAGTAAATCAGAAACATGAGAAATTTTTGCCAATCTTCAAGCCTTTTATGAGGTAAACACACAATTAGGTCGAATTAGAGAATATTATATGGTAACAAGATGGCGGTCAGCAAACCACGACCACACAAATGTACTGATAATATTAATTGCTGGTTGCCAAGTCACTTCAACTAAGCAGAAAGTTCACTACATTAAAGATGTGCTTCCTTCATAGCTGCAAGGTTTCGACGAGTTGGAGGCAAACATTCACTTCAGAAGTGACAGTCTGGAGTTTAATCCTGCAATGTCAGTTCAAAAACAAAAAGGCATATTGTTTCCACTAGGGGGCCAGGCGATCATTCAAAGTGAAGCGTTGAGATTACTGAAGACAGAGGAGCTTCAAAAATAGACTGGGAATCATTACCGTTTAAAAAAGCCCTGTAGCGTCAGTCAGTCGCGGTAAAAACCGGGGAGGTAAAATGGCTACATAATTGCACTCGGCCGTATTACCTTCCAGAAAACTGCATTGTGTCTCAGCTAAAGATAAAGAAATAGCTTACATCCGTCTCAGCCGCAGTTCACACGTCTTCTTAGCCGGTTGTTTGCATGCTGGAGGTAGTGGACGCGTGCCTCTCCCGCGGCGGTATCGGAGACCACGGGCACACCGCCATGTCATTTGGGTGCCAAGCCACGCCCCCTAGTTGTCATTTTTAAGTGATTTAGAATTTGTAATTTAATAGCTAATAGTAAGTATTGTGTTTTAGCAGGTTGTTGGGTGTGTTGCAGGATACAGTGGGAAGTTAAGCAAGCAAAAACTATTTATTATTTAATTAATCATTTTAAATCAAGTGATTGGTATTAACTATACATATGATGTAACAGTGAATTATTTAGGTTATATCTTAGACACAGGTTACTAGGTTTGTAGGGGTATAGGGTGGGAAGTTAATGAAGTTATCATTAAGGAAAAAATAATCATTATTATATTATTGATTATTTCATTGATTATTAATTATTTAAATTGTGTAATAATTATATAGTTTTGTTATATTTTAGGTGTGGTCTGCTAAGTTTAAAGGGGAATAGGTATCGGGTGGGAAGGTAATTAAGTAATAATTAATTAACAATGAATTATTAATTGTTAATTAATTATTTACTTGAGCATCAATTATATAATTTGTATGAAACCTAACTATAATAGCATAATTAATAACATACATTATATATTACGTTTAATGATATTTTTTAATGTATTACTACATATATATATACACACACATAGAATATATTTACATTTTCATAATATTAACTTTAAACTATTAACAAATTAGTATAATGTATACAAATGTTTTATTAAATATATTATATATATATTGATATTAATTTCAAATGTACAGAAATAATATAATGTAAAATAAATATTTGTATTAATTATGTTACATTAACATTATATATATGTTTATATAAATACAATCACATATAGAGGGTGTTCTTATGCTCAGATAAATTGATGGAATATATTTAATTTAAATTATATTGCATATATATTAAAATATTTAACACCACTCTACATAAAAACATCGGTATTTTTGTCGTTTTTATGATGATATTATTGTCAGTAATATTTATTTTCCATATTTTTTGTACTTACCATTATAAGTATCGGGACATGTTATTTTGGTAAGCGATATTTTTGGCACAATATTTATGTCAAACTATATTGTTTACGTCGACATTGTGCCAGTGATCCACTTCAAGGTTACTTATCCTCATACTTTTAGAGCAAAAGCACATGCTCCATCCCCTTCTCAAATTGATGAAGTGAAGTTTGCAGTTGAATTTAATTTGAAAACTGTTTTAAATAGGAGAAGCCAATAGTCAACCCCCCATAAAAGGTAACAGATAAAAAAGCCTACCCCTTTCTATTACAGCATTTTGTTGCCACTACTGCCTGTTCATCTCAGCCTAGTAAGATGACAGTGGCCATTCTCAAAAAAGAAGGGTGGGTCTGGGGGCGCTAGAGGGCGCACTAGCAGTATGGCCGCACATATGTGAGGCTCCTGCAGCCTGGATACCGAATCCTGAATTTATCCTCCCTTACCGCCACCTTTGCTCATCCTGACCACTCTCAGGCGAGAAGGCTGCAGTCATACAGCCTCGGCGAAAGTTTCAGCGATCTACGACCAGCCATTCTGAAGTTACAGCGTCCGGTATTTCCGACCGGAGCCGAGCCCTGGCACAGTCTGATGACCTGGCGGGAACAGTGACCTACGTGAGACCGCGGCGCACCACGAGGCGAATAGGCCCCTAGACGGAGTCCCGGCGGAGCGGCTTCCTGACTGCGTCTGGAACAAGTAAGACCCCTGGGCGTCCCGAAGAAGACATATGGCGATATTCCTGCCTGTAGCCACACACCCGCTGCCCTAACTTGCCGCTGCTCATATCGGAGCTGGGGCGCTGTGAGTGGCGGGAGACGTGCGACCCGGAGAGAGTGACGGCCATACTGCGTGGCTCTTGCTGCACAAAGCCGCTGTGCGTACCCGACCTGTGCGGTCTCCTTCTTGGCCGCTGCCTCTCAGCACAGACACTTGATATGCCCGAACATCACAAATAGGGGCATATACCCTATACCTAGATCGCCCTCCCTTATAGCCCGCACCCGGGCCGAATAAATACACGGCCGGAAGTGCCTAGTGGACGTCTTGAGGTCCGTGGCTGGTGTGGACGGCGACCTGCAGGGGTGAGGGAGATTTCATCCTTCCCAAAACCCCACTACCCAACGATCGACAGTGGCGTCCTGTGGAGCTGTGGACCTCTGTTGTGCTGGCTGGGACCTGTGAGATCTCCCGCCTTTCTGCAACATTCTGGCTGCCTAAAAGACACGCTATCTGGCAGAAAAGTACCGTTATTGGGCCCCAGCGTTCCCGGTGTCCTGATCCCTGGTGACTGCTTGCAGAGTGGTGACTTAATTCGCAGGCCTAATTTGTTGGCGATCATTGCATTTCCGGGACTTGGGCCACTACTGATGAGGGGAACGGCCCGCGACATCGCTCAGCCTCCTTCCCGCTTCTACTCCCTGTGCTGAGACTGCTCTCCTGACCTTCTCTGTTGCCTGTGTGCTCATCATAGTCACCAAACCACTTAGACTCTTCGCACACCTTACCGTATTTACAACAAGGAGGCTGCATGGCGAGGGACCCCCACTAATGAATACGGACTCCAGCCAACTCTGCGACACCCGGGTGAAACGATCCTTACCATCGGCCTCAAGTCCCTACAAGAGACCTGCCATGGGCAAACCAGATAACCGACAACCCAAACTATCGTTTGACTCTGTCACGTCCAAAAAAGGACTGCGAAGCACGCAGGAGGCGGGGGGCTCGCAGACCCTTATGGCGACGGAGACTGGTCCCAGCCCCGGGGCGTCTGAACTGCAACAGATGATGCAAGAAATGCAACAGGGATTCGTCACCATAGTGGACAAGGTGGACAGGATGTCATCGAGAATGGACGCCATGGTTCAGAAAATGGACGTACATGAAGAACGCATAACTGCAACTGAAAGACGCATATCCGAGAATGATGACACCACGGCCACCCACACGACGCAACTTGCTAGAATGGACAATGTCCTCAGGATAATAGCTGCTAAGAACGAAGAGTTGGAAGCCAGAAGCCGTCGCAACAACATCCGCGTGGTAGGTGTGCCGGAATCGACCAACAGAGGGCGCATGGAGGAATACGTGGAGAAAATACTACTTGCGGCGATTGGGCCCGAGGCTTTCTCCAAACAATTTATTGTTGAAAGGGCGCACCGGTCGCTGGGACCGAGGCCCAATACTGGAGCCCCACCACGTCCCATCATTGCGAGACTACTGAATTATCGGGATCGGAATACAGCATTGAAGGCGGCACGCACCAACCGCACGCTCACGTCTGAGGGGGTCAGCTTCTCCATTTACCCGGACTTCACCCCAGTAGTGCAAGAACAGCGTCGTAAATTCTTGGACGTCAAGAAGAAGCTCCGTGCACTGCAAGTGGACTATGCACTACTTTACCCGGCGAAATTAAGAGTGACATATCAAGCTAAACAACATTTCTTTATAAACCCGCAGCAGGTAGAAGACTTTATGAAAAAATTAAAGCGAGAGCGCACAGGTCACGGGCGCAATGGTGAGGACAGACAGGATGACCTCCATTCGTCAGGTGCAGAGGAGTAATGTTGGACTTTATATACCTAAATACTGCTGTATGCCGTTGGCGTCCGTCTCCGGTCCCCTGGAAGGACCCACGTAATGGACATCTACATTGCTGGCTGGGAATCGCTGGATGAGCACTGGACTATGGTGGTAAAGTATTCCAGGCAACCCCCCCCACTGCCTTGGTTCCACCCTAATGTGGCCGATCAGTATGGTGGGCGAGGTGTGGGGGGAGGCTCTGTGTGCGACTAAGCTGCACCCCGCAGGGAATACCCCACTGCACTTGTTGACAATGATGCAAATGTTGGGTTGTTTTGGGATTGTTGAGGGTGAGGGGCGGGATGGGGCTACTGGCAAGTTGGGGCTGCTTCAGTGGGAGGGGGGTGGTGGCGCGCTGGTTGGAGTGAAATGGAACCCTTGTATCTACTCCCTTTGCTTTATTGGACTTCTGCTTGCTATACTTGCAGTTTGCTGTTTGCGGGGCGTGCTCCGCCATTTCTCGACCGCGGCAACTAATGTACGCTTTACTTGCACCTTGAATGCTGATACTTCTTGCTTTTTTATATCTGTCCTCCTACACAGTGCGGTGTGGCGAAACTGGGAGGATGGGAGGTGGTATCTTGCACGATATTGTATGAGACTTATCGCATTTCATATCATAGTGTCTTCTGAGTTTCTGCGGTAAGGGCAGGGGAGGGGGTGGTACTCTGCGCTGATATTGATGGGACATATCGAACTGAATGTAATTGTTCCTTTCACTGCCTCTACTACCAGATTGTTGGGGTTGTTGCACGGGGGATGGGGGGACTGTTTGGTTCCAATGTTATGTACTAATGTTATTCACGAAACCTACTTACGAGTTGCTACAGTTTTACACGACAGGATCTAGTGATTGTAGGCAAGTTGACCTCCTCACAGTGCAGGTTACACACACAAGCAACAGGCTACTTCTGGGCACAGACGTATATACCTTGCTCCGTTTCAGAGTGATTGCTCACTCGCCATCATCGACTTACGGTTTGAGAGTTAATGCTGTACACCACTCATGGGGGACACTGACTTAAATATTTTAACTTGGAATGTGAGAGGTCTTGGTGATCCCAGGAAAAGACGGCAGGTTCTATCGTATCTAGATCGCCACTCAATACACATTGCCTTCCTGCAGGAAACCCATTTCAGGACACAAACCCCTCACACCTTTGCTAACAGATGGGCGATCCACATTGCGTTCTCGTCGTTCTCTACATATGCTAGAGGCACGGCAATTTTAGTGAAAAGAGGCACCCCCTTTGTCCTGGCTGGGTCCACGGGAGACTCCCAGGGGCGATACTGCATGATGTGGGGTAGATTAGGTCATATAGCGGTCACACTGGTCTGCTGCTACGGTCCCGACATTGATGACCCGGGGTTCTTTATTGAGCTATGGGCGGCGATTGTGGGGACGGGACCACACCACCTAGTTTGGGGAGGAGATTTTAATACCACACTCGATCCTACGCTGGACAGGTCACACCCAGCCCCACAACATTACACTAAAGCAAGAGCAGAGCTGCGTACGGTAATCACGGATCACAGCTTAGTGGACGCCTGGAGGCGCCTCCAGGGCGGTTGGAAAGAGGGTACACATTTTACAGCACAGGTGCGCTCATGGGCTAGACTTGACTATATATTCCTGACGCCGCAGCTTCATACCTCGCTCACCGGGGCGCAGCACCTCCCAAGAACCTACTCAGATCACTCCCCCGTGAGAATTACACTGCGCTCAGCGGACCTGGGCCCCCCCACCACTGCTTGGCGGATGCAGCCCACATTGCTACTAGACCCAGCCTTCCAGGAGGAACTTCGAGATGAATGTCTTGATTTCTTTCGGAGAAATAAAGATTCAGTCATAGATGTTGAAACTATTTGGGATGCATTTAAGGTGACGTTAAGAGGAATTTGCATTGCTAAAGGGGCTGGGATCTTAAAGTCCATTATTGCTCGGATAATGTCCCTAGAGAAAGAGCTTAAAAACCTGGAAACGGTATTGGCCACTGCTCCCACGGATTCCGTCCTCCAGACGATACATGATAAGGTCTCCGAATATACCTCTGAGGCCGCAAGGGAATCAAAATTTAGAGGCAAGTACTGGATCGCTCGCCAGTATGGTGAAGGCGAGCGACCTGGGAAGGCCTTGGCTTCCACAATTAAACTAGCACGTGCGCCCAATATTGTAATAGAACTCGGAGACCCAGATGGTGTTGTGATTCGTGACACTACACAAATCCTCAACTCCTTTGTGACGCATTACAGTACTCTCTATACCTCCTCTAGAGCAGGAGAACTTCGGCTACATGACTACCTGGCTGACGTCTCCCTGGGCTGGCTCAGTGATGCCCAGAGGGCCTTCCTTAGCACACCCTTCGAATTAGATGAAGTGAGAGAAGCGATCATGGGTATGAGGTCAGGGAAAGCCGCAGGATTAGACGGCATCCCAATAGAATTCTACAAAACATATATTGATTTTATGGCCCCGGTGCTTCGTGAGGTTTATGAGGACGCTCTAGAGGTGGGACATTTACCTCCCTCCATGAGGATGGCACTTATCACATCATTACTCAAACCCAGTAAACCTGCGAACAACTGTGACTCTTACCGTCCGCTCTCATTGCTGAATTGTGATGTTAAGGTACTTGCCACACTTATTGCTAACCGCATCAGCCTTCTGCTCCCTACCCTAATATTGCCTGACCAATCCGGATTTGTGCCTGGAAGGGCTACCTCACATAATTTGCGTACTTTTTTCTCAGTCCTCAACTCGGTGCACGAGGACCTACCAATGACTGCCGTCTTCCTTGATGCCACTAAGGCATTTGATTCCCTTGAGTGGGATTATGTGTTCCTTGTCTTGGAGAGGATGGGCTTTCCGAGAATTTTCATCTCCTGGATCAGACTCCTTTACGAGCGCCCGGTGGCCAGGGTACTTATTAATGGCAGGCTATCTGAGGCATTCCCTATCACCAGAGGGACCAGACAGGGGTGCCCCCTCTCACCTCTCCTATTTGCAATAGCTACGGAACCGTTAGCCGCCAAATTGCGACAACATCATAACGATAGCGCACTACGTTGTTTTCAACGGCAAATACTAATATCGATGTATGCTGACGACATCACTTTATATATACGCGACCCGAGCGAAAACCTGAACCCCATTCTTAGAGAATTTATACAATTTGGTAGGCTCTCTGGTGTCCAAATCGATTGGGGCAAATCCTGCATTTTTCCGCTTACGCCTTCCACAACACACTTTGACTTAGATTATCCTATTGCCTGGAGTGACGGAGATTTTAAATACTTAGGGATACACATAGAGAGGGATAGAGATGAACTAATGCGCGCCAACTATGGCACTGCTATGAATCGCATTGTTGACAATGTTACACGGTGGATTACCTTGCCCCTTTCTGTGGCAGGGAGGACGTCGTTGATTAAAATGGTGATCCTCCCACAACTACTCTATCTATTTTTGAATATTCCGTTCTACCCTGGCAGGTCTTTTTTTCAGCAACTCCGCTCAGAGCTCATTAGACTGGTATGGGGTGGGAAATCCCCCCGGCTCAAGTGGGACACCCTGACTCGGCCCTATACCCAAGGCGGTTTTGGTGTGCCGGACTTTGAACTATATTATCAGGCAGCTCAGGCCCATTATGTATATTTCTGGATTCACCAACCTAGATATCTGCCCCAACTTGCCGCTGAGCACTGGCTGGCCGATCCTATCCCAATAGAAGGTGCGCTCTATGCTGATGTGCCCGGTAGGGACAAAACGCCCACAACAGTACTAAGCACGGTTACTGCATGGACCCGACTGGTTGCTAGGTTAAACACGGCAATGCTCTATGCCCCACTGCTACCGCTGCCATACCACCCAGATATGCCCTTACTACAGGAAACGGGATTCCGCAGGCTGCTCCACAGGATTAATGTAGTGACCTGGGGGGACCTTTATCACAATGGTACTGTGGAAAAGTAAATTTTGCCATGTTCTGTGTCCCTACGTGTTCCCCATGTTATGTTGAATGTGCATGATTAATATGCATATGTATTCCCCATGATCGATTAAAGACGCAATTACAGTTGTGTCCATCTCTAGTATGCCAGTTTCCAGTTCTCGTGAAAGCTACGAATATTAAGCCTATGTAAAGTTACGTTGCCACGTTTCTCAGTGTACACGTTATTTCATTGTAAAATCCCCGTTTCTAGGCCTCAAAAGGGCCCAGACTCAGATTCAGTTCCTGTCTCCTGAACCCTCTCCGAGGAGCGATACAGCCCCCACCTGTATCCCTGACCCTTCACTTACTTCCTGCCTCACAGTGCCCGGCTCGGCCTGGCTCTGCCTGCCAGTCTGCCAAGAGTATGTTATGATTCTAGTTATCAGTCCAGCTCTCCTTCCCTGCATTCCTAAGCTACTGAATCGCATCAATAGTTTCAGTCATCGTCTAGCCTTTACGTCTCCATGTAAGAGAAATACTGTATTTATGGTCATTTAATATTCCTCAACACACACTACATGTAGAATAATGCATGCACCAGTCTTAGTGTCTGTTAGCCTTTACCCTGATAACTTTTGGATTCCATCAACATGTTCTCTAAACATCAGATACTAGATAGTGTTTAGGTACATGTCGCTCTAACTCTCCAGACTTTCGTCTCTCCTTCTAGCGCAGAAGTCATAGCCCCCAGCTTCTCCCTGGTAACACGTCATTGCCAGCTTGCGCGCACCACTAGGTTAGAGGTCCCGGCTCCTTAGGTAGCCCCCTCCATGTTTCCGCCCCATTTATGACATATTCCGTTACGTTTACATCACATGTCTATGTTCACGCCTCTTGTTACACCTACTTTCTGCCTTATCTTTCGCGACTGCTACAGGCCCTGCCCACTGTTACGCCTACTGTATGTATTGTAATGCAATTGTTTTAACTATATATACTTGTGTACTGTTATTAAAAGCCAGCGCGCTCATTCCAGCTCCTGCCCGACAGCTGTCGGGGCCCCCCTGTTGGCTAGCCATCCCAGATCTTGCCCGTGCAGGTTGTCCTGTTCCTGTCCTTTATGCTGTATTAAACCTGCAAACTCCTACTACCTCGAATCTTGACTCTTATTTATTGAGCTATCTGTTATTGTTATATCCAGTCAAAAATAGAGGTATTATTTATTTATTTACCACATAATGGCGCCCGAATAGGGACTTGCCCTTTCCCCACGCGCCGGCGAAGCCACGCAAGCCCCCTGATCCTCTGCAGCCGTGACGGAACCATACCGTGCACGTGCAGATATTTCTGCTTCAAGTATCCCTCAGGCCCACGGAGGAGACGGAGGTTGCGGTCCAGCATCCAGACGAGGCGGTGGAGGAACGCGGCGAGTCCCGACCAGAGCCCAAGCCGAGAGTCCAAGGTCCGAGGTATCCGGAGGCCCACCCGTAACAGAAGTCCGAAGTTCGTCCGTCCGGCGTCGTAGCAGTCCAGTCCGAGGCCTTCCGTTCTTGCTGCCCGGTGAGTACCGTTGCTGGGGTAGTATCTAGACAGGGTCAATTGTATTGTCTCTGGTCCGTGGGTTTGGGTACACAGATCCAACACGAAGTGTCCACTTAGGTGGATGCGGGTCCTGACGTGTCTCTTTATGAGACCGGTAAGTTTCGTACTGTTTTAGCAGTGCATCTAGTTTCTGTTCTAGTCCGTTCTGTTCTCGAGAAATTCATGTATTCTGTCAGAACTGTTATTTTAAATGTCATCCATGTATTTCAATGTCGTGGTATGAAAGTGGTGTAATTATCGTGTTCATTGTGTATTGTATTGTGTCTAGACTACAGTTCAGTCATGCCATTGTTTTCCAAGTTACGTCAGTTAAAAACTAGAAAAGGTCTGTTAGAAGAAGCAGTTCCTGTCCCGCCTAGGGACAGTCCAGGTCATTTTATGTATCAAAAGCATGGCATAAGTGCCATATTATATCTGGATTTATGGGTGGAGTACACCAAACAGTTAGAAGAAAAGTATAGATGGCCCGTATCGGGTACATGGGATGCCGAGTGCATCATGCGAGTAGAAGAAGCATTATGGAAAAAGAAAGCCAGACAGTCACAGAAAGATGCCATCGAGTTATGGCGCAAAGAATCTCATAAAAGAACCGAAAAAGAAATCAGAAAGTCAGAATTAAGTAGAGAATCCTCAGAAAGAGCCCAAGAAAGGGAACTAATCGAAAATAGGTGAACGAGTTAAAGCCGAACAGTCAGACAGACAGAGGAATGCCCTCATTAAGGGTATGTATCCTCTTCTTGCCAAGGGCTTGCCAAAAGCAACCCCGGAGGCATCCAGTAATTTTCCGCCATCCTTAGTTCCGACCAAGCTACGTCACAAACCGACCGCAGCTGATATTTTTATCTCGTCCTATTTGGACGACACAGTCCCAGAATATGCAAATCCTGTTCCACCAGCTCCTGTAAATAATGTAATTCATGGTCCTCCAGCCACCGGGGCACCTGTTACAACACCTGTTACGGTACCCCCGGTCCAGCCCGTAGTACAAATTCCCGCCACATCAGTCACTCTGCCAGCACGAAGAGTATCAGTCGACGATTCCAGTATAGGGGCCGCGGGAGGAGGTCCTCCTGGTACCCTGCCGCCAAGTAGATGTTTAGGAGCAGTCGAGTTACATGAACGTGCGTTACAGCGTACGCCCAAATATAAGACTATTGCAGAAATCAGGCGACTTCTTACTGAATGCTGTTATGATCCAGTCCCAGGCGAGGATAGTATGGTTATATATTCCGTACGTATAAGGCAGGTGTCCGAGTATTTGGTCACCCTACCGAATATGAAAGAAGATCTAGACAGAATGTATCGTTTCATTCGTACAGGACAAGATCCAGAAAGTATTGCTGAAGTCATGTCTCTCAGGAAATCTGAGATCCAGTTTATGCTATTAAAGTTTCTGATCAATTGTTTAATTAGGGAACAAGATTCCCCGACTAAAGACCCGACCGAAATGAAAATTCTGACAAAGTGGAGTGATAATATAGCCGAGGGTAAGCACAAGACACTCAATAGTATAGAGAGTATGTACAAGAAAATACGTAAAGAAATAATAAGGTTACACGAACAACGCAAAGAAGCTCTAGGAAGCGAGAAAGAAAATGACTCTTCTACTGAAGAGGTAGACGACGAGAATCCCGCCAGAATAGCGTATGTGGGTAAATCTAGAATTCCAGACCGACATTTACACCTAGAACACAAGAAAGTTTTTCATCTTCCAGCACCGGAACAAGGTTCTCTAGAACAAGTATTTCAAGCTACCGATCAAATTCTGAAATCACGAATCGGTTATAGTGAATTAGGTACTATGCATGAACAAGAACTAGCCCGATCAGCAGTCCGATGGATTACTGATTCTACCACTTTTCCAGACGAAATAGTGGCACAAATGTTTCTGAAACTGCCCCCAGCCGAGCAGCGACTGGTGGGTATGTATATGATCCAACACCTCATTACACTGTATGAGGGTCAACATTCTGATCCAGGTCCGTTACATGATATCCTGAACGAGCTACTCCAGTATAGATGGAAAGGTTTAGGTACCGATTTAATTAGTGTCATTCTAGAACAGCGCCACAAATATAGAACGTTTCTGAACCCGCATTTTGTTCATGTCTCATCTCCAGAAAGTAAACCGTTTTACATAGACAGACAGCATCCGTTACGAGAAGTACACCCAGTTAGGACACCAGATGGTGAAATGCAACGAGTATTTGTTTACACCCCAGTTACCAAGATGGAACTCTTAGAAATGAAGAAATTAATTCCCTGTCACGACAAAGATCCAGCAGGGTTCCATCGAGAATTAAAAGACATGCTCCGTATGGGAGAATACACGTATCCAGATATTATTAAAATGCTAAAAGTCCTGTTGCCCGCAGGGGTATACGAAAAACTCAAGGAAAAAGATTGGGAGGTGGGAGAGAAAAAGATCGATTGGACAGCTCTAGAAGCTGAAGATAAGATACGAGTACCAGGTACCGGTCTTGGAGACAAATGTAAAGAATTACCAGAACTATTAATACAAGTTTTGCCTAGATTATTAGCCACTAAAAAGGAAGACTGGGATGCAATCTCAGCATGTAAACAGAAACAGGATGAAGATACTAGTGATTTTTATTCTAGATTTGAGAAATGCTTTATCATCAACAGTGGTTTGAAGACGAGTAGCGAGTCATACCCTCATCTTTTTGTTACTAAATTAGTCGAGAATTCAAGTCCACAAGTTAAGAATCGAGTTTTGAAAGTCGAAAGTACATGGCAAGCTAGTACCCCGTCCCAGATGTTACAGATGCTCCAGTATCACCAGAATAGAATCAGAGAAGAGCAAGAACACGAGAGAAGACGTATGAAAGACACAAAAATGAAAGTACTAGTTGCACAATCTGTTCCTCAAGACAGTCAGAAGAGGGGTCCGCATCAAGCCAGTCATCCTGCAGCTCCCGTTAAAGGGACATGCAATTATTGTAAACAGCCAGGTCATTTTATAAACGAGTGTGCAGTTCTGAAACACAATATAGCCACTGGTAAAACTAAAGAAAGACCACGTCCGCCTAGACAAGAACAAGTTTCACAGACTCCTCAGCCACAGAATGCACAACAGACAGTTCCAGCACCGCAGCCTATCGCTGCAACTCAGCATGTTACACAGCAGATGTACCAGTATGCTCAGACAGAGTATCCAGAGTATCAAGCGTATTCATGAAACAGCCTAGAGAGGGAGGTAGGCTTGCCTCTCATCGAGATTCCTGTAGATCAAGAAGGTCCCTATGTTCATAGTCAAGTATTAGGGAAAGACAGAAAGTTTCTGATTGATACAGGGGCAAGTAGGACTACTATAAGTCACGACGAGGTTCCAGGGGCTCCGCTCTCAGGCTCTAGAAATGTTTCCCTTGGATTTTCAGGAAAGCCAATTGTAAACGAGATATCAAAGCCAGTTACTCTAGAAGTTGGTCCATTGTCCCGAACTACTGATCTATTACTTACGAAGTCATGTCCAGAAAATGTGTTAGGTATTAAGACACTGAAAGAATTAGGTGCAGTTATTTGCTGTTCCCCAGAGGGAATACGTTTGTTTTTGCGTGACTTCAAGGGTCACTATGTTTTACGAGATTTTGATCCGAGATTGTCTAATGTTCCGCAGCATCTATGGGCGCAAGGTCCAACTGATGTTGGTTTTATGCAAATCACACCCCATCGTGTGACTCTCAAGCAAGGTGTAGTGTTACCACGAATCAGACAGTACAGATTGCCACCTGAGGCTGTAGCAGCCTTATCCAAAATTATTGACGAGCTCATGGCTCAAGGAGTAGTTGTAGAAACTGACTCCAATGTATGTAATTCTCCTATCATTCCAGTCATGAAACGTACTGATCCAAATGCACCTCCAGTATATCGATTAGTGATTGATCTTCGAGAACTTAATAAATGTATCATCCCCCAGTATCCAGTAGTCCCAGATATCTCATCTTTATTGACAGCCATTGATTCTGAGGCTACATTTTTCACAGTCATAGACCTCAAAAACGCATTTTTCAGTGTTCCGATTCATCCAGACAGCCAGTACCTTTTCGGTTTTTGTTTAAATGGAAGGAGCTATAAATTCACACGAGCTCCTCAAGGTTTCACAGAAAGTCCTAGCATCTACAGTCAAGCACTTAAGAGACAACTAGACAACATTCACATGCCAACTGACACTGCCCTGCTCCAGTATGTCGATGATCTACTGATCACAGCCCGTTCTGAACGTGCTTGCGAGCGAGCATCACTTACAGTCCTGTATTTCCTAGCCGAGATGGGGCACAAGGTGTCCCCCTCGAAGCTTCAATTCTGTGTCCAGCAAGTGATCTACTTAGGCCACTTACTGTCCAAATGGGGTAGGCAGTTGACACCCGATCGCATCCAGTTAATAGCGAGTCTTCCACAGCCCAAGACACAGAAGGAGGTACGTGCTTTTATTGGCCTCACTTCTTATTGCAGACAATGGATTCCTCAGTATGCATTTCTAGCCAAGCCACTGATACAGTTAACGACACAGGAGGCAGCCGTATCGACTGTCCTCCCTTGGACATCTGAACATACACTTAGTTTTAATGAATTGAAGAAAGCCTTATGCCAAGCACCTGTTTTAGCTACACCGAACTACAGTAAGCCTTTTACACTTTTTGTCACAGAACGTAATGGTACAGCATTATCTGTTCTCACACAAGATCAAGCCGGACAGTACAAGACCTGTGCTTATTTTTCGAGCACACTAGATCCAGTAGCCCAGGCTCTGCCTGCGTGCCTCAAGTCAGTTGCAGCCACAGCACTAGCTATCAGACAAAGTGATTCCATAGTATTAGGACACTCCTTGACAGTACAAGTTCCACACTCCGTGGAAGTTCTTTTAAACCGAACACAGACTCAGCACTTGACAATTGCACGTTTGACAGGTTATGAATTGACACTGTTCCAGCCACACATAGAAATCAGACGCTGCAACGTTCTAAATCCTGCTACACTGTTACCGTCAGTTACTTCAAATCCTGCCACACATGACTGTGTGGAAGTTGTTAACACTATGACTAAGCCAAGACAAGATCTGACAGATATTCCATTACCAGATCCTGACCTGACACTTTATGTGGATGGTTCATGTATGAGAACGAGTACAGGAGAACTAGTAGCCGCGTATGCAGTGACTACTGACACTGAAGTTATTGAAACACACCGTATTGACACCCTGTCTGCTCAAGCAGCAGAGCTAGTTGCTCTGACTCAAGCCTGCATACGTGCCAAGAACCTGAAAGTAAACATTTACACAGATTCACGCTACGCATTCGGAGTCGTACACGACTTTGGAGTGCTCTGGCAGGAGAGAGGTTTCATGACTTCTCATGGAACCAAGATTCAGCATGGGTTCCTTATTCAAGCTCTGTTAGATGCAATACATTTACCGACATCTATCGCTATCATGAAATGCAAAGCACATACGAAAGTTACTGACATTATTTCTCAAGGTAATGATCTAGCAGATCGAACAGCCAAGCTTACAGCACAGACACTAGACATACCAGTTAACAAGACACCGACATCCACTCTAGAACAGACTACTTGTATGACAGTTAAGGACCCTACTCAAGATGTCATAGACATACAGTTACATACTACTCCTGAAGAAATCAAGAAATGGTCCGAACAAGGAGGGGTCCAGACAGATCAGGGATGGGTGACGAAGGGAAAAGCCACATGGTTTCTCCCCGACTCAATGGTTCAAGTCATTATCAATACCGCACATAGTCCAGCACACTTAGGAGAAAAAGCCATGTTAGACAGTATCCAGAACATTTGGTTTAACAAGCATTTACGAGCTGCAGCCAAACAGAAAGTCCGTACCTGTATGATATGTTGCCAGTTCAATCCAGGTAAAAGTGTCCCGGTGGAACAAGGTGGATTCCAGCCCCCTGACCACCCTTTTGAAGTCCTCCAGATGGATTATATTCAGATGGAGCGATGTCGAGGTTTCAAGTATGTCCTTGTAGTTGTATGCGCTTTGTCCAGGTGGACAGAAGCATATCCAGTCCCAGATTACACAGCCGCGACCACTGCCAAGCAGTTGGTTCGTGAGTTCTTCCCCCGCTATGGACTCCCAAGGGTCGTATATTCTGATAACGGCCAGCCATTCTCATCTGAACTAATGAAGCACGTTTCCCTGTTGTTAGGGTACCAGTGGAAGTTCCATTGTGTACGCCATCCAGAAGCAGCCGGTCTCGTAGAGAGACATAATCAAACCTTGAAAATCCGTATTGCCAAAGTCTGTCAAGAAAAAGGTGTAGACTGGTTAGTTGCCCTGCCAGTTGCATTGTTCTATATGCGCATGGTCGCACACTCCAGATCAGGTCTGTCCCCTTATGAGGTCGTATTCGGCCGCCCCCCGAACGTGTGGGGTACACCCAGACCCCGAAGTATTACAGATGTTTCCAGTAATATGCTGACAGATTACCTAGCTTCCTTGATGTCTGCCCTACACTCTTGTCGTTCACAGGTTGCCGCCGCATTTCCAGACAATACCGAGGTGAAACCGCATGAAATTGTTCCAGGAAGCTTGGTTCTCGTCCGGAATTTTGATCGTTCAAGTCCGCTGGAGCCTCGCTGGAAGGAGCCGAAGTTAGTCCTTTTGACCACCCGCACTGCCGTCAAGTTGGAAGGCAGGAAGGGGTGGGTGCACCTGTCACACGTCAAGAAATTTCACGGACTAAAAACTGTTTCCAAGAACATTTCCAAGGATTGTCAAGATTTTAAAGACTGCCAAGAAACTATTCTTAAGGACTGTCCCGCAAATTACATTGATACCAAGCCTCCCCTGTTAGAGAAAACTCCACAGCAGGAGTATAAAAGTAAGCTCCGGTCTAGTAAAATAAGTCAGCCAGTTTAATTGTCTAAGTCCTCCCCTAGGTGAAACGGTTAGACAGGTATCTGACATGTATGAAATAGACCCCCATAGTGAGAGAGTTAGTCAAAACTCAATCCGATGTATCGTTTTTCTAAGTTTTATATTGTTTCTCAGCTTGATGGTTACCTGCACGAGCTATGCATTTCATTTATGTTTTCCAATTTCTCATGTAAATAAGTATTCTAATGCTACAGTAGAGCACACGTTTAGTGATCTGCCTCCTCACGAACTATCCTATCGTCTTGCTATGCGCAACAATTCATTTATCCGCATGTTACATTATTCACACCAGACCAGCAATGCCACTAATTGTTGGGTGTGTGGTCGACTCCCCCCTTTCCAGACACCGAAGGGAGTTCTGCCACTGTTTCCTTATCCGTTCTCACATAACGGTTCATGTGGAGCCTGGTCCATGTTAACGTCATCCACCACAGATATGTCCTTTTTGAATAGTACATGTTTTCCAGACAAGCAAGGTCTTCCCCACAGAACAGGGTTAGATCTAGAAAATGAAGTTTATAATTTAGGTAATTATTCTTCGAAATTCATGGTCCTGAATGTTCAGTCTGATCCTACTCCAGACTTACCCGCTATTTCAGTACTACCAGTCAAAGGCGAATTATGTGTCAGAAATAATGGTTCCGTACATGTAGGACATAGTGATTGTACTACTATTGTCAAGTATAGTGACAGTGGGAAATCTATTTTCAAAGCTTCACGTCATTCTTATTTTGTTTGTGGTCAGACCGCATATGTTCGTCTGCCCCTCGATTGGGAGGGAACCTGTTACATTGCCTTCCTACTGCCACCAGTTTTTCTAGCCCCATCTGATTATCATAGAAACACACATCTAGTACATATTAGACATAGAAGGGAGATCGAGTCCCCGATTGTCGATCAAACTGAAACTGCTCTAGAACAGTATACAGATTTCAATAAAGGATTCTTCTTCTTTATAGGACCTATCCAGAATAGTAAGTTAATCCGTAGGTTAACAAGAACCCTTGAAGCAGAAGTGAATGAGACTGCCTCTGCCCTAGGTAACTTAACCGAAGAGCAATCTGCTATGAGATTTGTCGTGCTCCAAAATCGTCTCGTTCTTGACGTCATACTGGCCGATAGAGGAGGAGCATGTAGAGTCATCGGATCTAGTTGCTGCATTTTCATTCCTAATAACGCGCCGTCTGTTTATTCAGCTATAACCAGACTTCATAAAATTGCCCATCAGTTGCACCAGAATCCAGGCACCTGGACATGGTCCGGTTGGTTTTGGAGTATTATTTCTGCCTGGGGATGGAAAGTATTGTCATTTCTAGGTATTGCAGTAGCGATCATATTCAGTTGCTGCCTCTGTATACAATGTGGCCCTGCGATTTGCGGCATTTGTGCTACCTCTTGTATTCCTAGTCCCAAGTCCCGTCCTAAATCCCGTTCCAAGAAAATTCGAGACGAGCAAATGATACTGTATGAAATGATAGACGGTATCATGAATATTGATGTTTCCTGATGGAAACGTAGTGACAAGGAGGGAATGTGGAAAAGTAAATTTTGCCATGTTCTGTGTCCCTACGTGTTCCCCATGTTATGTTGAATGTGCATGATTAATATGCATATGTATTCCCCATGATCGATTAAAGACGCAATTACAGTTGTGTCCATCTCTAGTATGCCAGTTTCCAGTTCTCGTGAAAGCTACGAATATTAAGCCTATGTAAAGTTACGTTGCCACGTTTCTCAGTGTACACGTTATTTCATTGTAAAATCCCCGTTTCTAGGCCTCAAAAGGGCCCAGACTCAGATTCAGTTCCTGTCTCCTGAACCCTCTCCGAGGAGCGATACAGCCCCCACCTGTATCCCTGACCCTTCACTTACTTCCTGCCTAACAGTGCCCGGCTCGGCCTGGCTCTGCCTGCCAGTCTGCCAAGAGTATGTTATGATTCTAGTTATCAGTCCAGCTCTCCTTCCCTGCATTCCTAAGCTACTGAATCGCATCAATAGTTTCAGTCATCGTCTAGCCTTTAAGTCTCCATGTAAGAGAAATACTGTATTTATGGTCATTTAATATTCCTCAACACACACTACATGTAGAATAATGCATGCACCAGTCTTAGTGTCTGTTAGCCTTTACCCTGATAACTTTTGGATTCCATCAACATGTTCTCTAAACATCAGATACTAGATAGTGTTTAGGTACATGTCGCTCTAACTCTCCAGACTTTCGTCTCTCCTTCTAGCGCAGAAGTCATAGCCCCCAGCTTCTCCCTGGTAACACGTCATTGCCAGCTTGCGCGCACCACTAGGTTAGAGGTCCCGGCTCCTTAGGTAGCCCCCTCCATGTTTCCGCCCCATTTATGACATATTCCGTTACGTTTACATCACATGTCTATGTTCACGCCTCTTGTTACACCTACTTTCTGCCTTATCTTTCGCGACTGCTACAGGCCCTGCCCACTGTTACGCCTACTGTATGTATTGTAATGCAATTGTTTTAACTATATATACTTGTGTACTGTTATTAAAAGCCAGCGCGCTCATTCCAGCTCCTGCCCGACAGCTGTCGGGGCCCCCCTGTTGGCTAGCCATCCCAGATCTTGCCCGTGCAGGTTGTCCTGTTCCTGTCCTTTATGCTGTATTAAACCTGCAAACTCCTACTACCTCGAATCTTGACTCTTATTTATTGAGCTATCTGTTATTGTTATATCCAGTCAAAAATAGAGGTATTATTTATTTATTTACCACAGTACGTTTCGCTCCATGGAACATTTGTACGAAGGCATACACCCATCCCCGCTTGACATTTTTCTATACATTAGGCTCCGCCAAGGGCTAAAAGCACTCACGCCTGACTTTCCACAGGAACCACTGGCATTAGTTCCTTTACAGCTTATACTCCAATCTGACAACCCAGGCAGGCTAGTGTCGATGATATACAGGACAATGCATACACACATAGACTATCCGCCCTTCGCAGCCAAACTGAAATGGGACTTAGAACTTGAAAGGCCCCTCACAGACAAGCAATGGGCTTTTTGCCTCCAGCAAACTGAACGCATTTCAGCTAGCAGTCGGCATAGAATTATACATTATAAGTTCTTATATCGCCTGTATTACACCCCGGCCCGGTTATGTAGACTTCAACTCCGTCCTACTGACAACTGTGATAGGTGCCACGCCCCAGGAGCTGACTTCTTACATTTGGCATGGTCATGCAATGCAGTCCAACTCTACTGGGTTCAGGTACTGGCTGCGCTGTCCAAAATGATTCACACTGCAATAACCCCTTCCCCGGTGCTGGCGCTCTTGGGGTACGTTGAGCTCCTACAGGCGGCGCACTGCAAGTTTGTTGCGCTGGCTCTCCTAGTGGTGAAGAGAAGAGTTGCGTGTAGATGGGGTAGAGGCAGGGCCCCGAAGTTCAAGAACTGGCTCCTTGACTTAATTTATTGCCAAGAACAATTAAACACATACTCTGAGCTGTTGCCACCAACTTCACGGCCCTGTGACATATGGGCCCCTTTGAGTGGTTATCTATCCCGGGTTAATGACGATACTGGAGAAGGGTCAGCAGTCTAATATCCCCACCCCCCATCCTCTAGTTAGGACACTCTACACCAGAAGACCTCCCATGGGTGGGTATCATGTTGTCCGAGGTAATGTGAAAACCGAATGGGGCGGGCTCTTGAAGAAGTCAGCACCCACTTATGAGGAACCTTACTGTCTCACCGTACGTATACTGTAATGATCCGTCTCTCATGAGATACGAATCCATGGTTTGAGAACGTGACATGAAACCGAATACAATTGATTGCGCTCTTCAGATGTCTGATGTTGATGGTGAATTGTAATGTGGAAATGTATGTACCAATGATCCAATTTGTACATGTATGCTGTGTAAATCGCCTGTAATGTGTAACTATACTGCACTCCATGATGAAGGTTATTGATGGAAAACCCAAAAATAAAGTTTTTAAAAAAAAAGGAAGGGTGGGTCTGTCCATATCACTTGCCCCAGGTCTCAAATCCATTTCTCTACAGACCTGCAGTGTACATGAATGATTGTTGTGTGAGCTGAAACAAAAAACGAAAATATACTGGGACTCACAGTAAAGGAAACTCAGAGTAGGATTGCACACTCTATCGAGCCATGCAGGGAATATTACCATCCCAACATATGGGACCCTAAGGTTAGGTGCCCTGATGTTCTACTGTGGGTGCCAACCTGTTTTGAGCAATAGTAGCTCCCCTATTGGAACTCTGGCTTTAAAGGCCAATTGGAGCAGTAACGGTTCTTCCATTGACTGAACTGTATCTATTGCCCATACCTGAGCCTAAGATCACCAGTAACTGGTCAATGGCAATTTCACTTGGGGCCACTCCTCTGGTGCCCTAAAAGAGGTTTGCGCTTCTTAACATCTGGGCTTGATTATCAGCTGCTCGGATGTTACCCTACCTAAATGCCCCACTTGTATTTAGATCTATTGAAAAGCTCCAGCACTGGCCACACGTTTCAGTATATCTGATACATTGATATCCTTTTGCCTTATGCATTTTTTCCATTAATTTTAAGCAGTAAACAAATCCATAATAAGAGTACTGGGAGATAAAGAGTTTCCATAACAGCCAAGAGCTAATGATCTTTTCTCATGTGATGACATTGTCTCATAAACTCTGGAGTTTATCATGCTTCTCAAGGTTCTCCAAGGGCGTGTGTGTGCTTGCCTCCTGTTGGAAACCTCAAGACCATTAAATACTTAATCGCCAGATTCCCTGAACTCCTCTGCTAAGAGTT
This sequence comes from Lissotriton helveticus, assembly GCF_964261635.1. Taxonomy (NCBI): domain Eukaryota; kingdom Metazoa; phylum Chordata; class Amphibia; order Caudata; family Salamandridae; genus Lissotriton; species Lissotriton helveticus. The sequence continues at coordinate 1,993,052,633 of NC_136059.1, read as the reverse complement.
CTAACCTGCCAAGTGGTACCAACTCTAGTTCTGGGCCCTTGGAGGTGGTGTTGCTGCTTCAAGAGCTGAAAACCACGCATCGCCCTTAGGGTCTGTTTTTAGCTGCAGCAATGCTATTTGGTTGAAAAACCAACACATCGCCGAGGTGCAGCCAAACAATTGACGCATCGCCTGTTGTGTGGCTCAGGAATGCAGAGCACCGTCTCTCTGACGTCCAAGACCACCGCTCCAACCTCGACTCAGGCCCTGATGTGTGGCTGGAAGATTCAACATAGAGCCTGTTTCGCCACCTCTGCATTAACCCCAGTGCATCCGGATTTTCCATGCATCGCACTTGTGCATCAAGTTTTTAGAGACATCACCCCGAAGTAAGGAGCCACGCTGGAAATTCGACACTTTGATTCTCAGCACAGTAAGGAATCGACACAACAGTTCTCCTGCCTGCAGCAGAACTGACACCTCCATGCTTCTGGGACTCAAGAATCAATGCACTGCTTGTGTTTTCTGATGCTTCCCTCCTCTACAGCTGTTTTTCGTCTCAGATTTTGCCGCATCAAAGGTATTTTGTGCTAAGATCAATGGAATACGCTTCCAATGCATATAAGGTCTGCAAGTTCACTAGCTTCTTTCAGAAAGAGTCTTAAAACCTGGTTATTTCAGAACAAGTTTATGGTACTTTCTGGCTTACTTTAGTTTTAGCGCAAAGACACCTCCGAAAAAAAGTTACACTAATAATGCATCCATAGAGTTCTATGGACTAACCTGCTTAAACCTTTAAAAAGTGATATCTTTGCTTATGGATGTTGTATTTTGTTGTTTTGGTCTTGTTTGGTTTAGATAAAGATTGGTTATTTTTCCAAACTGGTGTGGTGTTCATTTGTAGTGTTTTCACTGTGTTACTGTGTGTGTTATGTGCAAATTCTTTACACAGTGCCTCTGAGATAGGTCTGGCTGCTCAAGCCAAGCTACCAAGGAGGTGAGAAGGGGTTATCTTGTGTGTCTAACTCCCTTACCCCGACTAGAATGTCCCTACTTGGACAAGGTGCATACCCCTGCCAACTAGAGACCCCATTTCTAACAACCTTATATTTTGCTTTTTTGACAAGCCTGAATTTACCGTAAATCAAAAGATTATCTTCCAACGTAACTAGGAATAAACTGTGAGAAAATAAGTACAAATTAATAGTAACTATGTAGCTAAAGTAGGCGTCTCCCAAATGCAGTCCAGCAATAAACTATTCCCCCACTAAGGTCAATTTAAACAATCAGCACATGTTTATCAGGTTCTTATAGCATCAGATGAGGGATGACATTCAATAGTTCAGTCTCTAGACATCACCCAGGTGTTTCCAGAAAATACCCTGAAATGAAGAATTAACGGATAATGTTGAACTCTAATCTGTCTTCAATAGGCAAGATAGTCATCGGCGTGGTGTTATATATTGCAACAGACTTGGCACTGTAGGTTTTCTGCCATGATGCTACAATCTACTTAAGAAAAATCAATAGAGCCATAAAGTACTCAATATAGACTGCAAACATAGTGGAATATTCGAGGTACAGCTGTTTTGCACCACCAATCAATTAATTACTGTTAACAGATATTTTAGCAACAGATGGTTTATATAACATTTAGATTCACTACATATATTAAGCAGCAATGGTCAACCTGGCACAGCACTTCCCGTGGATGCAGCCAGGCCAGAGGCCACCCATTCAAATACTTTCTCTTTATGCAATAGCATAATCGTTGCAATAACTCTAAGACCACAGGGTGAAGGTTCTTGGAAAACCCTTGTAAAATGTGACTTTGAAATACTCATCCCCAGCAGCTTTACAATTAGTAGACCTATTAATGTACTTGTGATTTCATCTACCTTCAGAGAGGTTGTCAGCTTGCGCACCTGATATCAGTGATTTGCCGTGAACATAGTATTATGATAATTAAAGATAGCTTTATGAGCACCTCTAACCTTGACTTTGCAAAGTTACTGGGAATAAGATTGAAAAGCATAATTTATGTCCTCTTCGTGTAAAGATAAATAGCCTTGCCAATCCTATATTTCACTGATGATCTTATAGGTGTTATTCTCCATTGTAAAACTGCAAAAACGTTCATTGGTTGGTTCTTTGCTCAGATTTTTGTCATCAAGAATTAAAGGTGAAACTTGAAAGCAGTGCAGCTGCTTGTACCCACTATTTCTGAAAGACAAACGTTTTCCTCAGCAGGATCCTCCCACTTAGGCCATTCACAATTTCATACTCACTTAAAGGACTTCTAATTCAAGATGGCATTTGATGCTGCAGAATTAGCTTTGCACACATCCATGTCACTAGTGCACTAAGTCTTTACCTCTCGAATATACCCATCTAAAGCTCACTCACACTGTAAACATAGCATGGCATAGCATAACTGCTCCCCATCTCTTTGTGTTTCCTCTTCCAATGGCAAGATGTGCTGAGTCATTCTGACTGGGTGTTACCAGTATCCAGACTGCTTCTTGCCCCCTTTCCTTTTTCAGTCACTCATTCCTCGTAGACTGCTCATGTCCACTCAGTGTGACATTCTATTTCTCGTACGTTACATGGTGCCTCCACAGAGAATCAACTACTGATTCTTTGGTCAGGTAGATTAGTGCCATGTACACTGCTCCATGTAGCATTGGGAGAGCAGTACTCCACATGCTCATAACGTGTTGGAAAGGGGTTTGGTTTTTAGGTTTCACCTGCACAGAGCTTGCGCTGTGTTTGTGAAATCTCCAGTAAACCAAAAAATGTAAATTAGTTTAGAGCATAGCCATTACTTACCATCACTTACCAGTGATTGGGTCGAACGTCATTCTCATTTCCTTGCTTCGGCTACCTCCTGAGCTTTTTCCCTGCTGTGGAGCATGGACCAACTACAGCTTCCTATCTGCGGCCAGTGTCCTTCTACTGGCTGCTGGCTCCTCCAGCTATTCTTTTTTACTTTTGGACATACACTCTTATAGAGTGCATGCCCCTGCTGTACCACTCCTGAACCACCGCCCTCCTCCTGCTGTCTGTCCTGTTTTCCCACCCTCCCATCTTCATCTTGCTGTCATTCTATGCAACATGTAAAAACATTAACAAAACCTATAGATCTCATATAGGTGAAACCTATTGGTTTTGCCAGTGCTTTTTTGGAAGTTGATTTTCTATAGAATAATTTCAGAGTAATATTTTGGCACTAATATGGATGTTTTCCGAAAATACTGCAGAGCAGTCTTAGGCTCCCCTTTAAGAGTTTCCGGGAGCAGTATACCTGGGAACGATAAAGCTCTGGGTAACTATGAGTGGTCTGGCATTTCCGGTCTTGAAATTATGAGACACAGAAACACCACACCAACACACATACATAGACACACCCATATACGCTGCTTTATAAAGCAATTTTTTTAAAGGTGGGCTTAGGGGCATCAGAGGAGAAGGTGGGGGAAGCGGGGAGGGCAGGGCAGGGGGAGGGCAAAGCAGTACATAACACTGAGCGTGGTGGAGAAGCACATAAGTGAGTAGCAAAATGGAGCACAGGAGGGTATTTGGCAGGGGAATAAGCACACGAAGGGGAGAACTGGAAAGTGTATACATTATAATAGAGTCCTTAAGGAAAACGAAAAAAGTAGTTTCCTCAAAGTGAGCAGTGGAAGGACAGAAGCTATCCTATCAGAGAGATGGTACAGAGGCTATGCTCCTGAAGAGGGGATACACATAATGGATAAGCTGGGATAAGGAAAGCCATTAAATGAGAAGCCAGCAGATGAGGGTGATCATATAGCCAACTAATGGAAAGCAATGGGTGGGCTGTATGACTTTTGCAAATACAGACCCGCTAACTCACACAGTACCACCGTGTGTCAGATGATATCAGCTGCCTTTAAACGATCCCTCGGTGAGGAGCGGATACCACATGGTGCCAGGAAAAGTGAGCTGGAAACCACTGCAAAGAGTAGATTTCCGGCTTATGTTTTGTTTCGGAGTCTCTTAAAAGTTGACAATCATTATGGGGTGTGAAAAAGCCCCAGGACATCAGCACCAGTCCCACCAGGCTTGTTTTTAGGAGGAGGTGGTGGGGGAGGGCGAAAAAGAGCCTCCTACATAGTTCTGGGCACAATGCCCGGCCCCCTCCAAGGTCATGTCCTCTCCTCACACCATTCATTTCTTCTTAAGGTTGGCAGGTCTGCAACCATAAAACTTGCTTTATCTTGTAGGCTTGAAATAAATCCTGAAAAAGAGACATTCTATGAATTGATTTTTAGGAAAATTAAATGCCATTCATGTTCAACTATTTCCATTAAACCCGTTAGGTGGAATGGCTTCTTAGTAATGGTATCCTAGGAAATTGTTTTTCAATGAAATCACATTCAACTGATTATTATCAGTAATAAACTTTTCAAAATTGAGAAACACCAGAGTTAAAGGACCTGATAATTCTTGTGCAGGTTTATCTTCATTCTGGGGAGTTTAACGTGTGATCCCCGTTAACTCACAGAGAGAAACCAGTTTGATTGTTAATTTCTGCTTATATCTACATACAAAGTTAACATTATACTCAGAATGAGGGCCACAGTGATGTTTTTCTGACACATAATATTTTGCTCTCTCCTTAATTTGTCTCCAAATGCATACATATTCTTAAAGCACTGTTTGTATTTCACTTTTACTTAATAAGAATTCTTCTAAAAAGCAACATATAGAGTAGTTTGGGAACACTAGAATGGGTGAAGGTGAAGTAAGGAAAACACAAAGGGCCTGATTACAACTTTGGTGGTGTGGGAGAGGGGCCAACACACGGCTGCCCCACACTCACACCACCAAAGACGTACTGTCACCGCCTGCCAGTTTACGACTTTTTTCATCTCTGGCGGGTATTTCTTTGGCAGTCCAATGGCGGTACCTATGAAACAAGGCATTGCATTGGGAGCATCAAAGGCTGTATCTGCACAGCATGGACTCCGTTGTCCATGCCGTGCAGGAATGGGGTGCATGCCACAGGAGGGCACAACATGTGCCCCCCTGCATGCGCCCTATGGCCCTGAGGCATTTCTTTCCTCTCCAACATAGTTTTCATGGTGGGCTCACAACCATGAAAATCATGGCGGAGAGGAAACTCGTAATATGCTTGGTGGTGCCACAGCGGTAACTCCAAGCATATTCAAGACCACCGCAACATCACAGGGATCTCTGATTCCTGTAGGTATCACAGGTCCTATGTTGGTCCGGCCATCCAACTTGTAACAGGGCGGTTAGACCGGCAGTGTCCGCACCACGAACATGGCTATGGCTCTCCATCGGACTGCCATAGTCATGATCAGGCCCTAAATCGAGAGGAAGCTACATGGCGATGATTATAACTAGGTGGAAGATACAAGAGATGCTATGGAAAGAAGACATGAAAGAATAGAAGGAAGGCAGAAATAAGATGGTGAGAGGGAGGCAAAAAGAGAAGCAAGAAGAGAAGAAAAGGAGAGAAAAATTGTAAGTGATAGATTTATTGTTTGTCAAGTCTGGTGAACAGGTCATTGGATTAATGCTGTGGTGAGGGTTTCAGAATGTTTGACAATCACTAATTTTAAAAAAAACAAGAAGAGTAATTTGATTAACTTTAATCCTAACATCCAGAACAATAACTTTAAAATATATTTTTTGAAAGAGCTTGTTGTATTATATAAACACATTTCATTGTGTGGTTACTCGTACTGCTCTTTTTCCATGGTTTCGGAATGACAATGTTAAATGAAGTACAGAGGGAAATATGCAGAACTAACGGAAGGCAGTTTGAACTATCTTTGTGTTCTGAGGGATTTACCAGAAATATTATTCCAGCCTTTTCCTCTAAATATGAAATAGCAAAAGTTGACTACTTCAAAGATATGTACTGTACCAATAATACAGTTGCATACTGTAAGTAGAGCTAATGGCAGGTAATGATGGATGTGAATATTGTATAGAAATTATCAACAGTCTACTACGTTACTTTTTTCATGCTTTCTCAACAGATATCTTTTTGGACACTGACAAACCACACACTACCCTCAAGGCACCACCCTTACCCAACATAACTGATTCAACTTAGATATTGCCTTCATTTTATCCGCCAGAAGATTACAATGTATTACAGTACAGCTGAGAATACAGCATGTTCTAGGCTGGATGCTGGAAATTACCATCTTTTGATTAGTATTCCAGCAAATATTTGCCTTCTTTAACTGAACCTGTTTTTGTTGGCCCTAGGACTCCTGCTAATCAGTGGTAAAGTGGCTGGGCTCTCCCTTTCAAGCACAGTGAAATAGGCATTAACCTAATTAACACATTTAATTTACATGTAAGTCCCTAGTATATGGTACTACACATAACCAGGGAATTGAAGTTGAAAGCTACAAGTGAGCTGCAGCACTCATTGTGTCGCCCTCTAAAGGGGTAGTATAAAACATGCCTTCAGACCTGCCCTTGCATCCTGTGTGTGCAGTTTTAAGCTGCCACTTTGCCATAGCAAAACACCTTTTGCCAGGCCTAAATCTTCCCCATTAGTACTTATAAGGCACCCGAAGCTATGGTCATAGGGCAGGGTGCATGGTACTTTAAAAGTAGGAACTCTATATTTAAAGTTTTTCATTACCTCGCAGTAAAAAACCTAAAAAGTTGTTTTTCACTGTGGCAAGACGTGTCCTCTCATAGGAAAACACTGTTTTTTTAATAACGATTCATAACTCTTAACTTCAGTTTGGGAACAGCTAGACGCGAGATACAAGGACTCATTTTAATAGTAAGTTCAAATGCAACATTATGGTCAGGTCGATTTTATATTACTATTTTAGAACTTAAACTTTTAGAAAGTTCTCATTGTTGTGCCAAAGCCAACTGTACCTTTCCGCCAGTGTCCAATAGCACCTGACTGTTAATGGCTCTCCTCTGGTGTTATGTGTATTGCTCTCACAAAGTGAACAAAAGCCTTGGGTGTGGAGAAGTATTTTTCTCCTTGAGCAGGGTGGCTGGGGGTTGTGCACAGGTCCCTTACTGATTTCAAACGGTGCCTACCTTGACACTAACGGATATAGCTCGCACTTATGCCCTCTTCACTATGACTTGCTTGTCAGCTGGTATCCAACCTCAGTGGGAGGAAGGAGCTGCCCCATAACTGTTTGGGAGTGACCAGAAGATAGGGCATGCCCTTTATCATAGCCACACCTCTGGGTGGGCACAGGGATCTCTGACCAGAGGAAGAAGGGTTTTGCCATGATGTTATTTGGTAAAGAAGAGCAATGTTGGATAGTTTACTGTACAACACACAGGAAGTGCTCCAAACATGGGTAGGGTAACCTCTTGAAATGTTTACTCCATTGGTTAGGAAGAGGCCAAGAATTTCAACTTCCTATAAGCTGGTACTGGTCATAAAATTAGCACCCCCAGAACTTCTCTCAGAATACTCCAGGACTTGTGAAGAATCAGAAGAAGGACTACCCTGGTGTCCAAAGACCCTGATGAAAGACTGGACCTGTTTGCCATGACCCCAGGGCCCCAGATGTGACTGCAGGGGTCAGCTGGCTGACCTCCTGTTTGAGCGACAGGGATGCAACTGCCCAGTTGACTAGTTCCAACTGGACCTACCAAGGACCCTGCTGCTGAACTAAGTCTTGATCCGAAGTGCTGTCCCCAAAGGTCTGGACCCTTGGATGGTGTGAAAGTGTACTCCTCCTTCATTTCCTGAAACCTGGATCTTTTTGCCAACTTTTTGCTCCAAGAACCAACAGGGGATCGGGACTAATTTGCCAAGCTGATCAGATGAAGGTGTATCAGTGCTGGGCCAAAGATTTAGGTTGCCCCAGCTACTTTCATCATCTGGAAGCTTGGCAGAAAAGCAGTCAGGCTAAATGTTAGAGACAATGTGTAACCTATATATGCAGTACTCAAACATACAATCTGCAGCCTTGCCCCACTAGAGGATTACCACTTCAATTTCAGAGACTAAGTAAGAAGATAAAAAACAACTTGTTGGCACTTGGCCTAAAATATTGCCTAGGATCCATTTTCTTAGAAAGCTTGTCTCTCCACCATGTATACACCTACTCTGCTTCTGGTTTACAGAAGTTAGGAGTAAGGTATTTGAACTATGCAACTGCTACATTCATATGTTTTTAAAGTTTATTGAACTGAAGTGAAAATTGTCTAATAACATTTGTAGAAAAGTGCAAATGTAGTGGCCTTACAACTTTGCAACTTTGTCTAAACTGTGAAGCTCTTGCTGTTCAAAAGCATGGGTGGAGCTTGGGGAGAGCCTGTATTCAGCAGGTACTTTTCCCAATGCTGTGTCCTGCAACAAAATTGATGGTACTTAACTCCATCTCCTTTCCTTCTTTCCCAAGGTCCAAGGGAACAACGTCCAGAAGCAGGGAAAAGAGATGACATAGCTAAGTAATGGTTATCGTGTTTATTGTGTTTCAACAGCAACAGTGGGGAAACACAAATTATGCAGCCCAATGCCCCATTCACTTAGAAAGGAGCAACAAGCCACAATACTGCGTAAACTTAGGTACGCCAGTCTCAAACAAAACATTTATACTTTTTTACAACATTCAAAATTCTCCAAAGTTGCCTAACTTCATGGGCAAGATCACAAAATTGCCCATTCCTACTACTTATGCTACACTCATGCCTTGAGAAAATGAAGACCTTGCTGCCAGACAGCTGTGTCCAATAGAAGAGGGGAAAAACTGAGCTTTTATTGATAGATACTTATCATTGGCTTACTTAAGCCTTTTCATCTATCCTGTGCTTAGCAATCAAGCTGGTTAACATGGTAGTAAAACTGGCGTTTACCAGGAAAAACATCTTATTCTACTCGCACAGATTAGCAGGGTCCTAAGATTTCTTTCCTACATCATCTTTAAATAAAGTATGACCACCTTTTCCTATGAGACTTAAACCTTCACTGGAAGGTGAGAACTTCTAACAATTACAGACTTGACTACGTATGCATTATCACTTTCTCTAGGCATTTCTCTAACCAAATTGATGAGGCTGCAAGTGGTATACAATGGTGAGGTATCATTGCCAACCGACTTAGAAAATGTGTTCATGTATCTGACAACAGGAGTATGTTGCACTGGTTGTGGAAAGGTTACTGTATTAGGCACATAATTATATGTAAAATGCACATTGGGGCTACTTCCACCTTGCAAATAAACTTACCTTCCTTAACCCGTTCTGTGCTAGTGACGGAACCACTCCGTCACGAGCCACGGGCGCGCTGTGCTCATGACGGAGTGGTTTCGTCACGCCGCGGCCGCGCCACCTACGCGGCATCAATTCCGCGCCTGCACAGGTGAATTGATGAGCGGGCGGGTCCGTGACGGAACCACTCCCTCATGCGCACAGCACGCCCATGGCTCTTGACGGAGTGGTTCCGTCACAAGCATGACGGCGCCGAGCGACCGCCCATCCTCCTCAGCGCCACGACAGAATTACTGCCGCGGCCAAAGGGTTAAGAACGTTAAAATCAGAAAGTAAAACAATTAAGTGACCTGATGCTTTTTGACTGTCCTCAATGAGAGAATATAACATCCTCATAAAGGGAATTCCCTATTTCAGGAACTTTATTATGTGAACCTTTAAAGCAGATGTAAAAATATGCCTGTATTCAACTGTGCAATTCAGTAAGGAGCTAATGGTAATGTTTTGACCAGCACCTAGAGAACATAAAGTGTGTTTGATGTGTGTACAATCTCTCTCGGAATAGCATTTGGTGTGTGTGAGAAAGTGTATTATTAGTTGAAGTGGATGGTAGTCCTCTCCAAGTAATAATGGCACAATCTAGATCCAGGCAGGTTTCCGTAACTTAAACCTGAGCCTAATATTTGGTTTCTGTAGCACATAGCAAGTAGGCTTAACTTAGGAGAAACAAGTGTAAAGCATTTGTCAGTAACAAACATAAGTAGACAAAAAAACTCCATAAAAATCAAACTGCAAGTTATAAAAATAGAGAGCATGTTTAATCTTCAAATAGACACCAAAACATCAAAAATTGGATGTAGGGAACCAGATATACGACAGCTTCAATGTTTTAAATGCTTCTAGCAGGAAACATCCATTACAACGCAGTCATTACAACGACCTACCTTTACAACACAACTTTTACAATGCAATTGCATTTACATCACATGCCTTTACAATGCATGCCATTACAACGCATGTCACTACAACACATGCCATTACAACACATACCATTACAAGGCATGCCATTACAACCCATTATAAAGTAAGTGATGGAGATAATTTTAGTATTAGGGTGGGTATGGGTTTTAGGGTACATGGGAATAGTAATTTTTACCCCTAAACTATCCAACACTTTCCCTACTGTTGCACTCACTGGAGTGGGAATAATAATTTTTACCCCTACACTATCCAACACTTACCCTACTGTTGCTCTAAAAGTATTTTGCGTTGTAATGCTATGATTTTGTAATGGAATGAGTTGTAATTGTAGTTTTAAAAAATGCGTTGCAATGGCATGTGTTGTAAAATCCTGCAATGTAATGATAGTTGCGAGGTAAAGACTGCATTGTAAAAGCATGCATTGTAATTGCATGCGTTGTAACGTCATATATTCGCTTCTAGCATCAAAAAGCACAAAGTGACATCGGCAGGTATCAGGTTGCTCTAGTACAGTTCAAAGTAAAATGTTAAGGCTGACCGCAATGGAGTGTGGTTTGGATACAGGGGTCAGATTCATCCCGCTGGAAAGTTTACCTTCTAGATTAGTCATGTGTCGGGTGAAAAATGTCATTGAATGGTCGGGCTGCAGGCTGAATCTGATGTAGGGCTCAACATTGTCAATTGGCTGAAGTTCAGGACCTCGGGGTTGGCGGTAAGTTTGAGACTCTCGTTATTGACGGCAGGAAAGTTCCATGCTGGCAAAGTCCAAAGTCTGTGCCGAGGAAGATCTCGTCAGCGGTCAGCTACTCCTCACATCAGTTTCAGTGGAATCCCTCTGTGTTTAGACTTACAAACTTTGCTGGAAGTCAAACTTCTTTCAGAGGTGCCAACCAGGAAGTTGAATCCCACTGGTGATTCAACATCAGCGTCTGTGTCTCGGTGGAGATCCAATACTGCCGTAGGTTTTTGGGCAAAAGTTTAGAAAACGTTTTTAAGTGCCCAGTCCTGCATCTCGGGGGGAGGGTGGAGAGTACACTTTAACCCCTTCTATGCTCATGACGAGCTCAGCTCGTCATGCAGCACAGTGCTCGTGTGATGATGACGAGCTGAGCTCATCATGACCACACCCGTTTCTATTGACCTTCAACACAGCAGAAGATCAACCCAAGCAACCAAGGTGTTAACACCAGCCAAGGGTCCAAGACCTTTTGGGAACCAATTGGGTGTTATGACTCAATCTCGCAGAAGCCACACAAAATCCAGCTGAAACTGATCAGCTGGGCTCACAATATTCATGGGCGTCTTGTAGCTTCTGTGTTCCTGGAGCTTCACAGGAGTCTACACCAACTAGCCGTGGGAGACTACTCTTCTCTCCTGGGTTTATGTGGGGAGCAGGTCCAACCCTTGGGGGTTCTCTCCACAGGTTTCAGCAGGTGCAGTCCTATTTGTGCAGTCCTTCTTCTGTCTTCCTCAGGTCCAGCAGTGTTCTGAAGAAGGCACATAGAGGTGCCACGTTTATGCCTGGCAGTTGCTTGTGGGTGGAAGTGATTCCCAAACCAATACGGGTGAAGTTACCAGAGGCAACTCTACTCACTCTGACATCATTTCCTGGGGGTTTGGCCAAAAGCCATCCCAAAGTGCCCTGCTCTGCCAAAATTCAACATGGCATAATCTTTGTTCCCTTGGTCAGAGTTCTGGGCATATCAGTGAAGTGTGTTTAGGAAAATAAGGACCCCTCCTGCAAAACTAGTTCTGGGACAGGTTTTCCTCTTCACTGGGATTGGTACTATTCTGGCTACTTGGACAATGGCAGGGCCTGACCTAGGTTTGAGTTACATTTGCCTTTGACAGGGGCCTCCCGTTTGAAGCTGGTGCTGTTAGTGGCCACATCCTCCAGGAGGTCACAACTCTTCCCAGTCAAGGCTCTTTTGTTCATTTCCTAAGAGTACTTCCCCAGCAGGCTGCCAGGTTACAACTGGGGATTATCTTTGAAATAGTTGTCTGAGGCTTCAGGTAGAACAATGCCAACTTTAAAAAAGTATCATTTTCAAAATAGTAATTTAAAATATGACTGTACTATCAGATTGGATTTTAATTTCCTATTAATTTGAGTCATTGAATGATGGCTATAGATAGTTCCAAACTAAAGTTGCACACTATTAGTGTTATAATGTAACCCAGTGCTTTACTATGAGAAAGCCAGTATTGCCGTAGTGAAAAATGGCTTTGGAGATATTTCAGTGCCAGGACATGTAAAAAGTAAGTATACATTCCCTACTTCTTTTTAAATACAATGCATCCTGCCCTTTGGGCATTTAAGGTCTACCTTATCATTGACTTATAACTATTTAAAAGAAATGTTTATCAAATGATTTACTTTACAGTTTTGCAACTGCACACTCATGCTCAGGGAAGGCCTGAAGACATGCTTTGTACTGTCACATTAGTAGTGGCACAATAGGTGCTGCAGTCCACTAGTGACATTTATTTACAGGCCCTGTGTCCACTTGGTACCATATACTGGAAATTCATGGGGAAGTTACATATGCCAATCAGGGATTAGCCAATTCGACATGCTTTTAGGGGTCAGACCACATACACTGGGTGCTGGACATCAGAACCCCAGCGTTACAAAAATATCCATGCACCAACAGCATCAGTCTAGAAATTGGAGTTTGAACAAACAAAAAGTGACCTCTCCTTACATTGTGCTATCTAAATCTTTAACTGGGACACATATTTAATTTTCAGTATCTTCAAAAGAAATGTCTGTAGAAACTTGACAATTTCTCCCCTCTTCACAATTCACAAATTCAAATAGAAATTCTCTGTAGTCAAGCTGGCTTCTATCATCAAAATCGATGTGCACCACACTTAACAGTCAATCACAAAGAAGAAAGCCCAGGTTCACTGGATCTTTTCCTTCCCTATTCTCTTTTTTTTCTATCAATTGTTTGGAAAAGCACCATTTTCAAATGTCATCTGTTCACTTTCATTGTATGTTTGTATGTATGTACTGTAAGTGGTATTTTTATAGTGCAACCCTAGCTGAAAGGTAGCAGAGCATTATAGTGCAAACCTTGCTGGAAGGCCCTGGAGCACTGGCCAGGGTTGAAAACAAAGTTACAGTCATAAAGTGAATAGGTGAGCTTGGTTCTGAGAATGTAAGTATACATTTTACAGTGTTATGATGTTGTGTTCTTTTATAATGTGTTTCTTCAGCTCTTTTCTAAATTGAAGATGGGTGGTGCCATTCTGATGGATAGGAGGAGGATGTCGTTCCAGGGCATCCTAAAGTGATAGCTGAAGAAAGTATTCGGCCTGTTTTTGTCTATTTTCCATTGTAACTTATGCGCTCTGTACTATTATGCTAAAAGATAACCTCTTAGTTGTACACTAGTCCACGGGAGTGCACATGTGCAGCTTCTCTGCACGTTCTGTATTCTGCATATCCCTACTTATTTCCTAATTGACTTGATGGTAAGATTCCTGTGCTGGGTCATTGTGGCTGGTATTTTTTCATGAGTTAACAGGGATCATGAGTTAAACTCCCCATAATGGGAATAACTAGCCAGACCCAAAATTACCAGGTCCCTTTGCACATGGTTTGCCTGATTGTGGGGAGATTAATGCTTCCAATTTGGAAGCAGGCAACTGGACAGGGGAATGGTGGTGTGCTTGCCAGTGGTCATAGAGTGATGAAAGTAGGCTCCTGGCATGCTGAGGAGGGCATTGCATGCTCCCCACTCTGCTCACTGCTGGCACCATAGCCCCAGTGTCTTTTACTGCGTGTGTTTTCTTACTAACGAAAATCAGGCCCGGTGTTCCCGCATTTGGGGCCATATAATCAAGAAGGGGCTCTAAATTATCGCCGCTTTTATCGGCAGGAAACTGCCGCTAAAGCGGCGATAATGGGCTTGATAATATGCCCTTGTGAATTCCCATAGAAGCCCAGGTGAACACCAGAACCTGGGCTTCTATGGGAATTAAAAAAGGCATATTATCAAGCCCATTATCTCCGCTTTAGCGGCAGTTCCCTGATGATAAAAGCGGCGATAATGTAGCGCCCTTTCTTGATAATATGGCCGTTGGTTATCCCAGATGCGAGAACACCCGGATACTTGGAATTAGCCGGAGTAGTACAAACTCCATCGTCCAAAAAATATGATTCCAGTCAACTTGTAATGTATAGGGACAATCTTAGCTGCAAATGGGGACAAACTTCATACTCTTCAACAAGATAATATTTCAGCAATAGTTTTGTGCAGATTTGTAGACATTGCTTTGACACCTTCGTGAAGTTTTACAATGAAACCTGACAAACTTCACAAATTAATTGTTTTTTTCACTTTGGGAATTTCATTCACAAAATTGTATTTTGACGCAAAGGTCCAATATCGTATGCAGAGAGATAAATCAATGTGACATCTGATGAGTTTTAGAAGAAACTGTTTTAATTTCGATGCAGTCATTCCTTCTCAGTGGTTTTTCTACTACTAATGCAAAGCATGTTAGGAAACGTGTTGTAAGTATTCTGTAATCGATTTGCAGAGAGCGAGGTCGATCAGATATTCGCTGTTTTTCATTGAAGCAATTGACCCCCTTCTTATTCTGAACCCAATATTTGACCAAGGACCTCATCTGACTCCTCTTGGCTGATCCTGGCCTTACATTTAATGCAATTTGTTTGATTAATTAATTGCTTACATTTATTTTCATTTTTGAGAAACCTAAGCCTATCTGGCGCTGGCAACGCCAATGAGGAAACACATTTCAAATAAGGCCCTATAAAAGGTGGGTGCAGTCATCAAATAGGTACCTCGAGAACTTCCCAGGATGGAGAAATGGTAGGCATCAGCTTACTCATTAATGGACTCCAAGTCTAGGTGGAAAGATCATCCACAAAATAGAACCCAATGAGTGACGTATAGTGCTAATCCAGCTGGTAGGATTACATTCTGTAATATGTGCCAGATCTGCTTATAAGACTGCTGCTGTGTAAACTTTTTTGCAAAATCAGAAAATCCCCATTGTATGACTACTCATGTTGTGCTTGTTGTATGTAGGAAGACCAGTCTGACCAACAAAGTGCTGCTCCTTTCCCGTTAGTTGTAACCCTTACTCTGCGTGTCTGTTATGTCCCACTATGTTTCTTCCAGACACAACCCCTTTTAGTGCATCTCCCAGTGCTAAGTCCCAATTTCTCACTCTTTCGGTGCCATGGGAGATTTTCCCATTTTAGAATAGAGAAATATTAGAATTAACATGCGATTATTCTTTTTTTTAAATTTAGTTTCAAGCCATTCGTTCTGCAGAACTGACAACAAGTATTTGGAAGATAGTCATTGGTGATGATGAGATGGCTCTTATACCCAATCAGAAATATGGGATTTTAATATACAATATGATACCACTCAACATATGATGAATACCATATTACTTATGTTGGAGGTATTCTTTGCTTCAAAAATTGGTTTCTGGCCCCAAAGTGTGAGCTGCTATTGTTTTAGAGCAAACCAAGATGCTCCTGTACCAATTTTCGCTTCCAGTCAAGAACATCCATCCCTATCGGTGTTTCCACCTTTTGTCACCAACATTTACCCAATCTTTGAATCGATCTCCACTTGCCTAATAGTGTGATCTGCTGCCTTGGAACTTAGTGGGTGAATCTGTGGCTCAAAAACCTGCTTGTGGGGGTGTGTGCAGTCTGTTGAAACATTTGTTTCCTGCAACTACATTTAACCAGCACCTACTGGCACCCCATATCTATCTGCATAGCATTGGTGGATGTGCAGATTAAGCACACAGACCAAAATGTCTGCTAGGGCTAGGGGTGAAGCATGCTCTGATCCTTAGAGCACTAAGATGGCTTGGTGAGTTTCCAGAAGGATATGACATCTTGTGTTATTCTGGGCAAAGGTTATCAACTTAATCCCTAAAGCAAAGCTGATCTTTGTACCAAACACTGATTTAGAATTTTACTCTGGCATCTGGAAGTATTTCACTTTTCTGAATAATTTGGATCCATTGTATTCTTTGGTCCTGCTATTTCATAGTGACATTGTGATTTCACATGATACTTTGATGACTTCCTCTTTACCAATGGTTAAAATGGCTAAGAAAATGGAACATCTCAATCATTTAAAAATATAACTCTGTTGAAGAGCGATTTGGTACAATCCTACTGCTACACTGCTTCACGCACCAAATGGAAGGGATCGAAGTCTCACAGCAGTCTTTTGACTTCTCTCATGTACGTGAATCATAATTCTGATCACATACTTGAGGATGTATGACATTACAACGCATGCTTTTACATCGCATGCCTTTACAACGCGGTTTTTACAACGCAAACCTTTACAACGCATAGCGCTTTGGGGTGCTGGGTAGTGAATAGTTTAATTTACTATTCCAACTCCAGGCCCCGTGAACACTAGGGAAGGTGTTGGACAGTAAATTAAACTTATTCCCTATCCTAGAGCGCCCCCCAGTGCAATGCGTTGTAACGGTTTGTGTTGTAAAAGTTGTGTCGTAAAGGCACTGCGTGGTAAAAGTTGCGTTGTAAAGGATGTTTCCCCATACTTGATTTTGCAGATGCTTTAAACAGTGGATTCTGCTTAAAGCAAATAAGGTGGCTGCACTAGAGATCCCTATTTATTGGGAACCTAATGATGATGAATCTTCTCTCTTCTTGACCATATGTGTCTGTGATTGGATCCTTCCAAATGCTCACATCACATATATGATTTTACAACTCTGCCACATGAGTATAAACTGAGCAAATGTATTGTTTTAGTGTTTGACCTCCTATTGTTTCTTTAAATCATTCTTATGATCGTTGGTTGTAATTATTGAAGATAACTACAAACTAATTGATCAGCATACCGATTTCTTAGCTTATGCTGTTGATACACAGTTTTCTGGACCAATCTGTCAAATTGATTGGAAAATAAATTACAGAAACAC
This sequence comes from Lissotriton helveticus, assembly GCF_964261635.1. Lineage (NCBI taxonomy): Eukaryota > Metazoa > Chordata > Amphibia > Caudata > Salamandridae > Lissotriton > Lissotriton helveticus. The sequence goes on along the minus strand of NC_136059.1, from coordinate 1,993,035,500 downwards.
ATTTTTTACTTCACCTTCTATGGCAAGTTTGGCAATTTCTTGTTTGGCTCCCTGACGTTTTACCAGTTGATGATTCTATATTATACCTAAAGTTGATGCAAATAATTTGTCAATCATGGTAAGAATGCACATTGAATGATCTTGTTTCTTTTGTTGATGTTCTCCTAGGATCATCGCTCTGATATGATTATAGATGATGCATTGTTTGATGAACACGTTCTTACTAAGCTAACCCATTTGTATAACTATTTTATCTTTTGAAACCTTGAATTTAATATTTCAAGAAATGGTCCAACACGAAAATGGCCACACAGCACACTTGTCAAATATCTCCTTCCTGTAACTGTTTCTTCTTCGTTAGACATAAATAGAAACCAAAGAGTAATGAGACTCCAAAGTATAGGAAAAACACATTTCTTCTTTTAATAACTCAGGCACAGATATTTTTGGAATTGTGTTGGGTAGAGGTAGGCATATATATCCGTGCACACAGGATAATACGTTTTGAAATCACCTGAAGCTTACTAATACGTTTACTCTCTTTGTTACAAGGAAAGGCATATTATTTATTGATACCTTGTTCTCTTGCTGCAGAGTTTTTTAACAACTTTATTTAACATTTCCAGTCCCCAGGTACAGATTTCCCCAGAAAACATACTTACTCTTGTACAGCCCACTCAGATATTTGAGGGTAAAGGCAATTAAGCAAAGGGCCATAATTCCTCAACTCTTACCAAACTTAGCACTAAAGTATTGAAATACAGCTATATATTTGGAGAGGAACATTTGATTATTGTGGTTTGAAAAACGCAAATAAATCTTTAATTATCCTAAACAATACTCAGGCTGAGCATTATTAATTCGATGTATATTAAATTGATTAAACTTTGGCAGAATGTAATATACCATCTTTATATTACATTAGTGGAATTTAGTGGATCGTATTTCTTCTCATTTACTGGAATATCTTGGTGAAACATTGACATCAGGCCTTAATGTGATGCTTGCGTCATTTTAGAATATACATTTGAAACGAGTATTGAGAGGTTTTTTAATGCGTCCACTAGCACTTTTAAGATGTGCTGCTCAGTTGCTGAAAGAAGTGTAAGAAGGGTGTGCTCTAAAAATATTAAAGCTGGCAGTCACCAATGAGGGGAGTTTAGTCATGACCATTTCCTAAAATAGGAATCTCCCTGGTCTTGAAGAATTATGCTTGGTTATTAAGTATCCATGGCATACATTTTATGCATGCATTATTCCTATTGTCTTGAAATATGGGTGGTTTTAATAGGCAACTTTACAAGTCTGTTTTGTTGCAATCTCTCAGTTTTTATTAATTTGATATGTTATGTTTTAAATAAAATATCAATAAGTGATCTTTCACAACTCTTCTTTACAAAGGCATGAAGGAGCAAAGAGTCATAGAGAGTCTGTATTTGTGAAATCTATCTTTCTAGCAAAGTGAGGGAATACCACAACTCCATTGATGAGCCTCTGGAGCCCCCCCCCCCAATTAAATAATGCTTCAGAATAATGTTAATGAATATTTACATACAACAGAATAATAAGGCAAACAGTAAATAATGGTCTGTAAAATCTGAGCACTTTGGAACTCCTTTGTATGCCTGACCAATAACTCCTTGATTCTTCTAAGAGATGAACTCTGTTGGATCCTTGTCCTACGTCTCACTGTTTCTTAAATTAGATTATGCAATGCCTGTCTAGTTTCTCGTTTTTATATCAGTATTGCTGCAATGGAAATTGATCTGATTTGGAACATTCTGGATTCAAGCTTTTCAAAGGCCTTAAATACCTGGGGCCTCATTTATGAGGCCTTGCGTCAGTTTTGTGCTTCCGATGCGTCACTTTTTGTGACGCATCGGCGGCATAAAACATGCCTCCTGTTGCGCACTATTTACAAAGTGACGCATCTAAGCAGATGCGTCACTTTGTAAACCCCTGCGCTACATTATACCTGCGTCAGGTATAATGTATGCAGAGGGGGCGTTCCCCCGCAAAAAGCCTCGTAATAGTGACGCAGTGAAATCTATGAGATTTCACTGCGTCACTTTTAGGACGCTGTTGCGTCAAAATCTTGCACCTGCCTCACAGCAGGCGTAAGACTGACGCAAGCCCTTTCACATGGGGCTTTCCCCATGTGAAAGGACGCATTGCTGGAGTTGCGTCACTTTTGTGACACACCCCAGCAATGCGTGACTTTTGCGCTTACAGATACGTCAGAAAAACTGACGTATCTGTAACTCCTTGCGACATGATGCGTCATACTGTAAATATGACGCATCAATCATGTCGCAAGGAGTGCACACTGAGAAGTGACGCATCGCTGCTTTCACGCAGCGATGCGTCATTTCTCATAAATGAGGCCCTTGATTCTTTTGAAGACTTCGAATTGAACTCTGTGAACAGCAGGGTATTAAGATGTGCTAGCTACATTTGCTCAGATGTGTCACAGGTGTTAAAATGTTATTAGATTACACAATAAGGGTTGCACATAGTTCTCATCTATGAATATGTTATAAAATCCAACATTGATCATTTACCTCAGATAATTTCTTTATATCTGCCCCTTAATTTTAGTGAAATCAATCATCCCCACTCCCTGAATTGGATATTAGAAAGCAATATAAAGGTATCACGTAGAATATATATTTAATACATTTCTAGAAAACATTTATTTGTGTTTTCGGACAATGTGGTACTGAAAATATTGGACCTGTGTCATTCTCATCGTCGTATCATGACGATTTTGATATCAGCAGACCGAAAATGGCCAGTATACTATGCACAAGCATTTTCGTCATATTCGAGTGACGATTTCACCCTGAAATCGTCATTTGCGTCCTGAACCCTTGGGTTCCATTTTGTGTATAGCAGCCATTTTGTGATTGCCCTCCCATAGGCCGGTGGCTAAAGCCAAAACATGATTCTGAAGGACACGTACACCTTTGCTGACTTCTCTGCGACCTGGGCAAGCTGACTCCACTGCCCAAGGCCGAACCTGTTTGGGCAGTTCCTCTCCCAGTGGCCGGGCGAGATAGCATCAAGGCACAACATACCATAAACCTTTCATCGCACACAAACCCTTCCTAATCTTACACACACCTGCCTCTGTTTCTTTCTTTATGACTTGATTTACTAGGAGGAGGTGCCCGTTTTTATTGGGGTCCGTCGATATCTGATGAAAATACTGGGCCTTGCCGGGTAATTGATTGTGGGCTGAACAAACTGAAATGTGGGATTGTCATCATGACTCTGCTTTTTCTTTGTAGTGAAAATATGTGAATGGTCAACGGTAAAAAATATAGGAATGTTTGCCTGAAGCATAATATTTTGTATAAAAAGAGAAGGCTGGCTTTGTAAGATTGAGCAGTCTCCTGAGAATATACACCGTGTTGTACTTCTAGGACGCCTGCTACTTGGTTGCAGCCAATAAACTCAATCTTTGACCTCACCTAGAAGACTCTGTGTTCCTGTAGTCTGAAACAGGAAGGACCCGAAGTCTTAGGGTGTTGTCCCTCGCACCGCTGGGTTACCGGTTCAGTACCGGTTCTGAAAAACCCAGTACTTTAGTTGGCGCCCAACGTAGGGCGATATCAGCGGTACCAGTCCAAGCCAGAGGTTCGTGAGGAGCTTCGTGTGAAAATTCTGGAGGAAGGCCGCCACTTCATCGACCCCTGCATGTCGACGTGGTCCGAAAGTCTTTGCTGCGAGGTTCCCTGCTTCCCGACGGCTACGAAGGACTGCTGCCCTGACTATCGCCTTGTTTTGGACCCTTGATGATTGGTAGAGTGAAACGATAGACGAGTCTTCTGGTGACGTCATCGATACCTCAGTTAAGTATAAGTGGAGCGTCTCCCAGTCCTTAGTTTAGGTATCCCCTTGGGATCTTTGATTTGGAACTTGCAAGTACCAAAGCCGAGGGACTCGTGTATTCACGAGACTATCGTAATCGATAATCCTTTGAAGTTTGAAGCTAGGCTAGTGAGCGAAGATGCCTGGTCTTAGCAGACTTGGAAATTTGTTTTGTCTTGGTTGTAATAGGGATTCCCGATTGGAGGACTCGTGTCCGGTTCCTCCGATTGGAACTCCAACCTATGAACTATATGTGAAACATGGCGTTGGCCCCATCGCATATAATGAAGTATGGATCCGATACACCAGAAAAGATGGTGTTTTAAAATGGCCCCAATATGGTAGCTTTGACACGGAAATCTTAGATAATCTCGAAGTTAGACTTTTTAAGAAGAAAGCCCGGCTGGCGATGTTTGACTCTTTCCGCCTATGGCGAAAGGAAGCCAAACCGAAAGAAATTAAATTAGCTAAAAAGAATAAAAGAGAAAAGGGTATTTCGATAATGCAAGCTGCCATGCAGTTTAAAGAAAACGAAGAAGAACAGATGAATGAGCAGTTGCACAGGCAACGTAAAATGGTGGTCGATAAATGTTATCCGGTTTTGCCGCCTCTTCAGCAAGATGCAGCAAAAGAACTTGAAAAAGATCCCCTAATGTCGCATTTATTGAGTTCGCCACCCCCCTATGCGCAGAATGCTACAGCACCTCCGCAACCTCTAGTCGTGCAACCCCCGATTGTTGTGCCTCAAGTTCTTCCACAGCCACCAGCTGCTCTTCAGTTGGCTCCTACTCTTCCGGTGCAGCCTCCTCAAGGGCCACCGGCTTTGACATCTGTTCTGCCTTTACTTCCTACAACTTTGACCACTATATCGACTACCACTCCTGGTATTCCTTCTGACACTGCCTCTGCATCTGCCTTGCCTCACTCCGCTTTACCGCCTGTCCTTTCATCGACCTCCCCCTCTGTTCGCCAGAGAATGACTAGCACTGTTGCTAGCCTGCTATATCCTCTCTTTGGAGCAACAGGTGTAACTCCTGTCTCAGAGCGTAAACAGTTACGTAGCCAACTGCCTGATTCCAGGGAGAAGGAAACATTGAATTATTTGGCACATAAATGGGTTACTGACCCGGTGAGATATGAGCTAGAGTCTGTTATGGATGTCTTCCATCAGTGGGAAGCACCAAAACAGAGATACGTTTTTGAGAAAATGTGTACTTTCCTTTGTGAGGATTTAGAGGAAAATGATTTAGAGCCTAATCCGCCTGAGTTGTGTCGTGTCCGGTTCGATTTTGCAAAGGCACGATTGTGGGTTCCGATATTGAGAAAGCAGTTGCGACATTGTTATCATTCAGGAGTGAGGGTGTTTCTCGGTCGTTGTTTGAGTCTGATTCCTCTGTTAAAAAAAAGGTAAGACAATATCCCATGAGAGAAGTTCCCCCACAATGGAGAGAAGGGGACCCAAATGCTAATCCAGCCATTCCGCCACATTTTCAGCGTGTTTGGGTACATGTTCCATGGAAAAGAGCTGAAGTCTTGGCCCTTAAACAGACATTGCCTGATCCCCGTAAAAATCCTGCAGGATATTACAAGGAACTGTCACAGACTGCAGGCTCTTGCATTATGAATTTAGCGGATATAGACATGTTGTTTGGAAATGTTGTTCTACAGCCTTTGTGGGGAAAAATTCGTCATGCAGATCATGATCAAGAGTTAGGTGACACATGGGCTAATATTAGTGCTGCAAATGACCGACAAGTTGGTGGTGCTAAACCAGAACCTTTAGTGGCAGACCTCCCTGGTAGGATCATTACTTACATGAAGACTTTAATGCCTGCGATGCGAGTGAATTGGGACAAGTTGTCTGCATGTAAGCAGAAGAAAGATGAAACAGTGTCTGATTTCTTCACTAGGTTTGAAGAGACGTTTGTCGACCACAGTGGTCAAGATATGAGTACAGAAGGTGGTCAACGGTTGTTCGTTGACAAGTTTGTGCATAATTTGCTTCCTGAGTTATGTAAAAAGTTAAAAGATTCAGAAAGTTCGTGGGCCGTTTCCTCTTCAGCACAGATATTGGCTACTGCGCAGTATTACAAAAATAGAGACAAGGACGAGAAAGATAGAGTAGAAAAGAAAACGAAAGAGTTAAAAACGAAGGTCCTACTACAGCAGGCGTACCCGCCTCGTGGTGGTCAGAGTAACTATCAGCAGCCTCAGCAGTTTCAGAGAAACATGCAAAGGACCGAATATCCTCAACAACGCTTTCCTGTAGGCCCTAATCAGTGTGCATATTGTAAAGAGGAGGGCCATTTTAAAAGTAGTTGCCCTGCTCTGCTACAGCGTATGAATGGTGTTTCTAGCGCAAGAGGTCGAGGTACTCCACAAGCGCCTAGAGGTAGAGGACGTGGAAATTTCCCCCAGAACGTGCGATCTTTTCTGCCTCAGAACTCAATAAATAGTTTTGATCAGCAGAATAACGCGTCTGGTAGGACGCCTCAGTATTATGCTGATGACTACTATGCAGAAGATGAGAATATGGAAGGTAATGATTGCAAGGACAGCCATAGACAAAGAGAGGGAGTTGTTTCAGTTCCAGTAGATCAGAGTGGACCTTATGTTGAGGTGATTACATCAGGTGTGTCAGAGCCTTTTCTGTTGGATACTGGTGCTACAAAGAGTTCCATTATGCACTCTAAACTCCCTGGCGCACCTTTGTCTGGCGAAATGAATGTTTCAGTAGGTTTTTCTGGCGCCCCGGTTAGGAACCCGATTTCTAGTCCTATGTCCCTTTCTGTTGGACCTTGTGAATTAGAAGAACCCCTTATTCTGACAACAGGTTGTGGTGAAAATTTGTTGGGATTGGATCTGTTGAAAAGATTGTATGCGACATTGTATTGTTCTCCTTCAGGAGTGCAACTTACACTAGGTAAGAAAGTGGTCTCCCCAATGTATTTGTCAAAGGATAAACTTCCGACAGAATTGTCGCTTCTTCCTGATATTCTTTGGGCTACTGGTCCTAATGATGTGGGTCTTTTGGAAATACTGCCATATGTTGTGACATTGAAAGCCAATGTTAAAATGCCACGAATTCCCCAATATAAAATATCTAGTGAAGGTGAAAAAGCTTTGCTAGCGATCATTTACGATTTGATTGAAAAAGATGTAATTGAAGAGACAAGAGGCAACGTTTGCAATAGTCCTGTTCTGCCTGTTTTGAAACGTACTGACCCTTCTCAGCCACCCGTTTACAGATTTGTGATTGATCTTAGAGAGGTGAATAAAATCGTTGTGCCACAATTCCCAGTTGTCCCTAATATCACTGCCCTATTGACTATGATTCCAGCTTCCGCTACTTGGTTCTCGGTGATTGACTTGAAGAATGCTTTCTTCAGCATCCCGATTGCCGAAGAGAGTAGGGATAATTTCGGCTTCAGTTTAGGAGGTTGAAGCTTCCGCTTCAATCGCGCTCCCCAGGGCTACTGTGAAAGTTCATCGATATATAGTCAAGCTTTAAAAACACAGCTTGACACAATTGTTTTACCTGATGGCGCTACCCTTATTCAGTACGTTGATGATCTGCTTGTTGCTGCAGATACGGAGAAAATCTGTAAAGAAGCCACGTTGTCGTTGTTGCATCACTTGTCTGAGTTACATCACAAAGTGTCCCTTTCGAAATTGCAATATTGTCGACAAGAAGTGACCTACTTAGGTCATCTCTTATCGAAGGAGGGAAGGAAACTGACCCCAGAAAGAATTCAGGCAATAGCGAAATTGAGTGTGCCTAGGACACAGAGAGGAGTGCGTGCTTTCTTGGGTATTACATCATATTGCAGACAATGGATACGAATTTTTCTTTGTTGGCCAAACCTTTTGTGGCATTAACTTGTAAAGATACACCGCATCCCCTCCCATGGCCTGAAGAGTGTCAGAAAAGTTTTTCCGAATTGCGCGATGCATTATGTTCGGTTCCTGTGTTGGGTACCCCCGACTACAGTAAGCCCTTCACATTGTATGTCCATGAGAAAGAAGGTTGTGCATTGTCAGTGTTGACACAGTTGTTCGGAGGCAAACAGCGTCCATGTGCATATTTTTCGTTAACTTTGGATCCGGTAGCTAAAGCGTTGCCGAGTTGCTTAAGAGCCACAGCAGCAGCAGCTGTTTCTATTCGACAGTCTGCTGGTTTAGTCATGAATAATACATTGATTGTGATGGTTCCACATGCAGTGGACACGTTGTTAAACAGGACCAAGACACAGCACTTAACTAGTGCTCGGTTTTCAGGTTACGAGTTAACACTGTTAGCGAGTCATGTGCACATAAAAAGATGCAACACGTTGAATCCAGCCACGTTGTTGCCGATTGAAACAGAGTTAGATACTTCTGAACAGCATGATTGTTTCCTCAGAACAGAAGAAGAAATGAAAGGGAGAATAGATCTTAGTGACACTCCTCTTGCAAAGTGTGATGGTACCTTATGGGTGGATGGTTCATGCTTCAAGCTTCCGAATGGAGATACGACTGCGGCATATGCTGTTACGACTTTGCATACGATTGTTGAAGCTGCACGTATCCCACATAGTTCAGCTCAAGCAGCAGAGTTGATTGCACTTACAAGAGCGTGTGTGTTGTCGAAAGGAATGAAAGTGACTATATATACTGACAGCCAGTATGCATTCGGTGTGGCTCACAGTTTTGGACGATTGTGGAAAGAACGTGGGTTCCTGACTTCGCGTGGAACTAAGATTCAGCATGGTCAATTGGTGAATGAGCTCCTTGAATCACTTACTCTGCCGTTGCAAGTCGCGATTGTAAAATGCAGTGCACACAAGAAGGTGACTGATGATGTTGGTCGTGGAAATGCATTTGCTGACGAAGTCGCAAAAGAAACAGCAAGGGATGTGATGAGTCGAATGTATGTTGCAGGCCCTGCAAGATGGATTGGTGACATTGGAATGTGTGAAGTCACAATAGAGAGTGTAAAGTCTATTCAAATTGAAGCTACAGAGAACGAGTTGAGTACATGGATAGAGAGTAAGGGGAAATTGGATGTGAATGGTTGTTGGGTTGAATTGTCGGAACATCAGAGATGGTTATTACCCGATGCGTATGTGCCTGCAGTTGTTACAATGGCTCATGGAATGGCTCACATCAGTCTGAAAGGGATTTGTAAGTTGTTGGCTCCAGTATGGCAAAATGCTGGAATTCCCAAGTGTGCAGAGAATGTGGTCAAGAATTGTATGGTGTGTCTGAAATACAATCCTGGTAGGGGAACCCCAACTCCAGCTGGTCATTTTGCGCCTCCAACGTATCCGTTCGAGGTTTTGCAGCTAGATTTCATCCACATGGAAAGGTGCAACAATCTAAAATACGTACTCGTTGTTGTTTGTGCCTTTTCAAGATGGGTAGAAGCGTATCCCTTAAAGGACAACACTGCCTTATCCACAGCTAAAGCCCTTGTCAAAGAATTTTTCCCTAGGTTTGGAATGCCGAGAATGGTCTGGAGTGACAATGGGAGTGAATTTGTGGGTCAAGTGATGAAGAAAGTATGTGAAGGGCTAGGCATCCAACAAAAATTTCACGCTGCAAATCACCCTCAATCAGCTGGACTAGTAGAGTGCTACAATGGCACGTTAAAACTGAAATTGGCCAAAATCCAAGCGAGCTCTGGCCTTAAATGGCCTGACGCTCTGCCTTTGGCACTCCTATCAACCAGAATCACTGTGCATTCGCGAGTGGGACTTAGTCCGTATGAAATTGTGTTCGGCCGTCCGGCCAACATATGGGGAGTGCCAAGGCCGAAAAAAATAAGTGAGATCGAACACCCTGTACTGCTTGAGTATTTGTATGAATTGACGGCTAAATTGCGTGTTTTACACCAACAGGTTCACGATACTCTGCCTCAGGTCTCTGAAGCTCCAGGACATCCGATTACTCCTGGATCCTGGGTTTTGGTGAAGAATTTCCAGCGGACAAAGAATGATCAGCCTCGCTGGACAGGCCCCTACCTAGTCCTGCTATCAACCAGATCAGCTGTGCGAGTGGAAGGGAAAACGAACTGGATCCACGGCGTACATTGTAAGAGGGTCCCTTTGCCTCTGCCGTACGACCGGTGGGTCCAGGAGGGTTTTGCTGACTCTGAGACTGAGACTGTGCCTCGTTTTCTGCCCTTCAGCGATGCACGCATAAAAGGAACAATTTCTGAAAAAGAAAGTGACAATCTCTTGCAAGAAGCTGTGCCACCATCAAATCGATTGGACACTACAGAGCCTGAACTCCTGTTTCAAGACCAGACAGTATCTGGAAGCAACGCTATAATCTGAGGCCGAGAACTATGGACAAATAAAACTTTCCTTTTCTTTGCTAAATTTTGAAAGTGCAGCTCTCTCATCTGAGAAACTTTTTTATTTTTGTTTTTCGAACCACCATCCGGGTTCAGCTCTAGGGTCGCGGTTGCCCAAGTCTTTGGGGTGCAGCCGAAGACGTTAGGTCGACGGTTCTGGTTGGTCTAAGGGAGTTGCCCTGGACTGACAGAAGCATCCTTTAGCATAGAACACCCTACCATCGCGAGCAGCATTTTAGAGAGGATGGAGTTTTTCGAGATGGAGAGACCTGCCAAACGAATGAACTTTAAGACTACAATTTGCAGAATGATGACCAAGAAACGTTTTTTGATACTATGCATTTTCATGTTGTTCAGTGTTATGATGTTTTTAATAGGATATGTTTTATTCTCTTTTCGAGTGACATTTGCACCCATACCTCCTCCTACTGTTTCCTCGCATTCTTTCCAACCTCTTCCTGAACATGAATCCGCTAGGAGATTAGAGTTTAATAATAACTCCTTCGTTCAGCTTTTGCACCAACACCAACTAGTAATGAACACAACTAACTGTTGGGTGTGTGGTCTTATGCCTCACACAACGGATAAAGGTATCCCTTATCTGGTCCTGCCTTTCAGCCATAATGGTTCTGTGTGGGCATACAGAACAATGTTCATCTACGCACATGAAGTCTACCCCCTACGTTCTGAAAAAGATAATCCTAAGAATAGTGCTCTAGTTAAGGGTATAGGGACGATACTTCCTATGAGACTATCCCAAGAGATGAGACACTAGCATACATTGGATGGAACGTGACCGGATATGGAGTTACTCTGGGTGAGAAACAGCGAGCTAAGAGATCCTCCCCGATTTGGATAGTACCCCATCAAGGTCACCTATGTCTACAAGGTAATGGCAAGAATCCCAGAGCTCAGTTAGGGAAGAGTACCTGCACTGAAACGTACGTTTTTGCGTCTCAGACTTCCCCTTCGTTCATAGGAGCTAAGGGTACCTATTTCATCTGCCATGACAGAGCCTATACATGGTTGCCCCCTGACTTTTCGGGCACATGTTTTGTTTCGTTCCTGTTGCCTCCCACCTACACCGCTGCGGCAGATTATCACAAGACAAGGATAGTTAGAGGTGTCTTCAGTGGAGAAGACACTGCAGGACAAGAATTGGGAGACTTCTTTAAGGGTTTTCTGCCGTTTTGGGGACCCATGGTTAACAGCAGGAACATAAGGCAATTGACAAGGGTGATTGAATCCACCATAGTTGAAACTACCGGTGCCCTTAGTAACTTGACTGCTGAGCTCCAGTCGGATCGTCTTATGACCCTTCAGAACAGGGTCGCGTTAGACGTCATACTTGCAGACCGAGGTGGGGTATGTAAGGTGATCCAATCGAGTTGCTGTGTTTTCATTCCAGATAACGCTCCAACAGTGTACCAGGCCATCTCCAAACTGCATAAGATTTCCGAATCTATTTATTTATTTATTTATTTAGTGTATTTGTAGAGCGCAAAACCTGTCACCCAAAGGGCATCCTGGAGCTTTGATCAAGAAACCGTACACTTTACCAGCTCAGGCCGTTTATGGAAACAAGTGAGTCTTCAACGCTTTTCTAAACGGAAAGTAGTCCTTGTGACTTCTCAAGGAGAGTGGTAGGGAGTTCCAAAGTTTGGCCGCTGCAACACTGAAAGAGCGGCCACCCATCCTCACTCTATGAAACCTCGGAACTACAAGAAGATGCGCCGAAGAAGAGCGGAGGGGCCGTGAAGCATAGTACCACGTGAACATATTTTGCAAAGGAATAGGGCCCTGTTGGTGTACAGCTTTAAACACCAGACACGCAGCTTTATACTGTACCCGCAAATGTACCGGGAGCCAGTGTAGGTCTCTTAAAGCAAGAGTGGAGGAGCTAGACCAGGGGCGGGAGAGAGCCAGCTTGGCGGCCATGTTCTGCACCCGCTGAAGCTTCCCCGTCAGGTTTTTTGGGGCCTCCAGAAGAAGCCCATTGCAGTAGTCGAGACGACTTAGTATGGTCCCACGAACTACTTCCGGCCTAACTTGAGCGGGGAGAAGGGGCAGAACTTTGCGCAACATGCGCAACAGCATCATACACGTAGAAGTGGTTTTATTGACGTGAATGTCAAGCTGTAGGTTAGGGCCAAAGATCACCCCCAAGTTACGGGCTGATTCCGCCGCCAGCACTGGCTCGAGGAAGGTACTAGGCCAAAAGTTCTCTGGAAGTTCCCGCGGAATCCGGTCGATGGAACAATGGAGCACCTCCGTCTTGGAGCTATTAAATTGTAGGGAGTTAGCTCGTAACCAGTCCGCTGTAGCTGCCATGCAGCGATGGAAAGTACCTAGCAAAACCGCATTATTCCCTTCCAGAGAGAAGACCAGCTGGGTGTCATCGGCATAATTAAATGCCGAGACACCAAAAGATTTTATTAGCTGGACAAGAGGGCGAAGGTACAGGTTGAAAAGTATAGGGCTGATGGCCGAGCCCTGTGGAACCCCCTGTCCTACACTCCTTGGCTCAGAGCTAAATGGCGGAAGTGAAACCAACTGTTGCCTGCCACCAAGATAGGATATCAGCCAGTCTCTTGCCCCCTCGGTGACCCCGCACTCCTCCAGTCTCCTGACAAGGGTCTGATGGCAAACCGTGTCGAACGCGGCCGACATGTCGAGCAGCACTAGAAAGGCTGCCCGGCCACTGTCGACACGCGAACGAAGATTGTCCAATACGGTCACCAGCGCGGACTCCGTCCCGTGTCCGGGGCGGAAGCCAAACTGGGCCTCATCAAACCAACCGATGTTCTCCAGGAAACCTGAGAGTGAGCGAGTCACCCATTTTTCCAGAATTTTAATCGGAAAAGGGAGCAAGGAGATAGGCCTATAGTTGGAGAGACAGGCCGGGTCCAAAGTTGGCTTTTTAAGCAAAGGTGACACTACTGCTAGCTTCCAGCACTCTGGCACCGATGCCGACTCCAAGGATTGGAGACAGATCGAAAACAAAGGCAAGAAAAGTTCTGCGTGGAAAGCCTTCCAGAATTTGGGGGGCAGTGGGTCAAGCGGGGACCCCGAGGACACTGTGTGAGCCACATTACAGAATTCCTCAAAGGAAGGGGGAGGGAAAAACCTTAGTTGGGGTCAACTGGAGGGGGTACCCGGAGCTCCCAAGCAGAGGTCAGGGGCGTTCAGCTGGGGTCGACTGGATGAGCTGCCCGGAGCTCCCAGACCAAGGTCAACGGCACCCGTCAGGGGTCGACTGGGCAAGCCCACCGGAGCTCCCGCACCAGAGACTCCCGATATGCGAGCAAAACCGGTCGGCTGGGGTCGACTGGGTGAACTGCCCGGAGCTCCCAGACTTGGGCCAGAGCCATCAGTCCGGGGTCGACTGGGCAGGCCAACCGGAGCTCCCATACCAGGCGCTCCTGAGAGAAGGGCAGGAACAGTCGGCCGGGGTCGACTGGGTGACTCGGTCGGAGCTCCCAAGCCTATGCTGGAAGCAATTGGCTGGGGTCGACTGAACGAGCCAGCCGGAGCTCCCGAGCCGAAAGCAGTAGGTAAGGGGTGCGTTAGGCCCTCTAGAATCTTAGCAGTCTTCTCCTCGAAAGCAGTTGCCAACGAGTCACAAAGAGCCTGCGACGCACGGACCGTATTAGCCGCACAAGCAGGGTGGGACAAGTCCCTGACAATTTTGAACAGGGCTTGAGATTTGTTGGGCGCCTGAGTCAAGGAAGCTTCCAAGAAGGCCGCCTTGGCCCGCTTAATCTGTACCTTGTAGCCTTGCAGTGCGAGCCTAAACGAGGCTTTTGCCGAGGTGGAGTACTGCTTCCTCCACACTCTTTCAGCACGTTTACAGCTCAGCTTCAATTGTCTTAGCTCTTCCGTGTACCAGGGAAAAGCCCGGTTTACTCTCCCTCTAGATTTACGGAGGGGCACCACCTTGTCAAGCGTATCAGTAATCGCCCGGCACAAAGAGGAATAACTTTCCTCCACCGAGTTACTCAAGCGAAAGTTAGCAGGTATTAGGGAGGGCATAGGGGAGGAGCTGAGTAGTCGGGACCAAGGTCTACCCAGTTTCGAAAGTCCTACCCCGGCGCCTTCAGAGGAGTAGTCCCCTAAGCATAGGGAAAAAGCCACAAGCGCATGATCGGTCCAGCATTGGGCTGAGATGTCGTTAATCACTGCCGATTGAGCGTCAGCGAAAATCAAGTCCAAGACATGACCACCCCTATGTGTCGCCGAGTGGACCAGTTGCTGCAGTTGGATGTCAGCAAGAGCTTGGCAGAGAGACGTGAACGCTCCGTCTGATGGACCCCCCTGCCATAAGTTGAAGTCGCCCAGTACTAACAGCTTCGAGTGGGTATTAGATAAGTCGTACACTAGGTCAAGGAACTCTGATAGAAAGGGAGCCGAGCCCGGCGGCCGATAACACAGCACACCCGAAATCAGTGTTTTCTCCAAGTCTTTAATGGAGAACCCCATCAATTCAAAGCCCGATACCTCGCTGATTTTAAGCTGGAAAAGACCCAGCCTTTCACGATAAATAATACCGATTCCACCACCACGGTTCTTCGGCCGGGGGGTGTGGATGATTTTAAAACCTGGGGGGCAAGCCAAACCCAGTTCAACTAGACAGTCCTCCCGAGTCCAAGTTTCGGTTAGGAACAACACGTCCAGCCCTGAAGAGTCGATCAGGAAGGCAATCTCAGTATTATTATTATTATTATTATTTAGGTTTTTATAGAGCGCGTAGTCACCCTCGAGTATCCCAGCGCTGAAACCTCAGACTCCTAGAGGGGGGGCACAGGGAAGCTTCGAAGAAAAATCAGGGAAAAAGGAGGGTTTTGAGGGACTTCCTAAATCGTAGGAGGTTTGGTTCAGCTCTGAGGTTCGAGGGGAGAGCGTTCCATTTACTGGCCGTGTTTACCGAAAATCTGCGGCCGCCAATGCGGGTTTTCTTCACCCTAGGGACAACGATAAGGTTTCCCTGTTCAGACCGGAGCGCTCTCGGCGGTCTGTATGGAGTGATCCACGTGCTCAGAATGGGGGGACCCGCATTGTGCAGGGCCTTATGTGCCAGGCAGAGGGCCTTGAAGGCGACTCTTTCCCTCACGGGGAGCCAGTGAAGTTTTCTCAGGGCAGGTTTGGCCGATGTTCTTGCTGGGGTGTTTGTGAGCAGGCGGGCTGCGGCATTTTGGGTTTTTTGTAGTATTTGCAAGGTGGCTTCCGGCGCCCCGAGGTAAATAGCGTTGCTATAATCCAGCCTTGCTAGTACTAAGCCTTGAATTAGCAGGAGGCGGGACTGGAATGGTAGAAGGGGGAGCACCTTTCTGCATGATCTAAGGAGCCCATAGCAGATGCCGGCTGTTTTCCTAGCCTGTGTCCTGAAAGTGAGATCTGTCTCTAGCCACACTCCCAGACTCTTAACCTCTGTCTTAGGGGAGGGGGGGTCACCCATACAGGCGAGCCAGATGTTAGGGGGGAGACTCGAAGTTTTGTGACCGAGGAGCAGGATCTCTGTTTTTGACCCGTTAAGCTTTAGGTCAGAGTCGCCCATCCATTGATGGACGGTGGAGAGGCAGTCTCGCAGGTTGGAGGGCTTTAGCTTGGGGTGAGAGAGGGTCACCACCAGCTGAGTGTCGTCAGCTTAGCTGACGATCGTGACTCTGAATGGGGCGACCAGCTCCTCCAGTGGGGCCATATACACGTTGAAAAGCGTGGGGCTCAGTGAGGAGCCCTGGGGCACTCCACACCGGAGGGGGATTGAGGGAGAGCGGCTTTCTCCTTCCCAAACTTGGAAGGAGCGTCGGGAGAGAAAGGATGTGAGCCATCTCAGCGCACTGTCTTGTACGCCAGTGTTCTCTAGGCGCTGGGCTAGGACCTGGTGGCTGACAGTGTCGAATGCCGCGCTAAGGTCCAGGAGGACCACTGCCACTGATCCTCCTGTATCCATGATTTCCCTCGCTTTTTCTACAGCCGCCAGAAGGGCAGTGTCTGTGCCCTGACCTGGTCTGAAACCTGTTTGGGAGTTTTTTAGGAGATGGTTTGTCTCTAAGAAGTGGGACAGCTTTTTATTTGCGAGCTTCTCCGCGACCTTACCTATCCAGGGGAGGAGCGAGATGGGTCGATAGTTGGATAAGTCTGCGGGGTCTAGCGACGGCTTCTTCAGAAGACCTTTAACAACGGCCTCCTTCCAGCTTTGTGGGACTTCTCCTTGGGCAAACGAGGTGTTAATGAGGGCCGTGAGTCTAGCTGTAATGGTCCGAGCGATGTTTTTAGTGAACCGTACGGGAACTGAGTCGCTGGGGGCCCCACTTTTCGTGGCTGCTAAAGTAGTTGCCACTTCTTCTTCTGTGACTGGTCCGAATGAAGCTAAACAGGGGGATTCGGGTTTGTCCATGGGGTTTCCTGACGTGAGGGCACAATCCTTGGCTATTCCAGGGGTGGCCTGATTGGTGGCAGGTAGGGAGGAAAGGATTTTCTTAATTTTATTGTCGAAGAAGTTAGCCAGGTTGACGCATTTCTCCTCGGCTGCTTTGGGGTCCAAGGGTATCTGCGGGGGGGCTGGGACATGGAGAAGCTCTTTAAGAATGGAAAAAGTCTCTTTGGCGGAGCACGAGGAATTCTGTATTCTTTCCTCAAAGAAGGAGCTTTTTGCGCTGTGGAGGGCTTGTTTGTAAGCCTTCATGGCTGTTTGATAAACGTTTTTGTCCTTCGCTGATTTGTTTTTTCTCCATGTTCGCTCCGTCTTTTTGCACTCCTTCCTAAGAATGTTCAGGGGCGGAGTGTACCAAGGAGCATGGTTGATCCTTTTTACATGCTTAAGAGAGCATGTTAATGGAATGAGGCTGTCTAGGGGGTTGGTGAGCCAGCTGTTAAATTCTCTATCAGCGGTGTTAGGGTCAGTTGAGAGGGGGCCGTCGGAATCCCTAAGCTTCACTTCCCATTTTTCTGGACTTAACTTGTGCCAGCGTCGGGTTAAAATCCTGGTTTTCTGTTTAGGGACCGAGGCGGGTTGGTAGGACCAGTGCATAGGGACCAGAAGGTGGTCAGTCCATGGAAGGGGGGTGGGGTCTTGGGTTTGGAGATTCCTAATGTTGGTAAAAACTGGGTCTAGGAGATGTCCTTTCTCGTGAGTGGGTTTCGAGTTCAGGAGCTGGAGGTCAGCTGACATAAGGTCTGCTAGAAGATTCGCGGCAGTGTTGTCTGCCGGGTCTAGAAAGTGTAGGTTCAAGTCCCCTAGAAGAAGAAAGTTGGGCGTTGCTATTGTTTTTAAAAGGATGTGATCCATCAGAGTGCTTGAGAAGTCACCTATCGAGCCTGGTGGTCGGTATACCAGAAGACCCGATAGTGAGGTGGTGGGGGAGATCTAGAGAGTGAAATTACAGTTTTCACAGTCCTTGACCGTACCGTCGTTGATCCTGCAGCTGAGATGGTCTTTATAGAGAATGGCGAGCCCGCCACCTCTTCCGAGTGGTCTATTAAGGCAGCAGATTTGGTAGCCGGGGGGGGTTGCATTGACCAAATCTGAGCCGTTGCTGGGGGTCAGCCATGTTTCGGTCAGAAATAGGGCGTCTAGCGAGAGGGTTAAAGTGAGGAGGTTTATCTCGTGCGAGTGCTTTACTAGCGACCTGCAGTTCAGTAGGCCCAGTCGAAGCGTGTGGCTGAATTCCGTGGCTTCGGGGGTGTCGCAAAGGGGACATCCTGTAAACGGAGAGTCATCCTTGAGGATGAAATCACACTGAGGATTTTTCTTTGTGTTCCAGAGACGGAGGATATCCGGGGGGTAGGATAGGAGGGGCTGTAAATTGGGCATAGTGTCTGGTCCTAGGGCCGTCTGGGCCCGGACGGGCCCAGACGGGCTTGCCTTTGGCGCGCCTTCGGCGCGCTGCCGGCGCGCCCGCTGCGCCCGTCCGCTGCGCGTCCGGAAAATGCACATTGTATATGGATGGAAAAGGGGTGGGTGGGCGTGGCCTCGGAGTAGGCGTGGCCTCTCTACCTCGCCGTCAATGGCGGCCCAATTGTTTGGTTGCAGGTTCCTATGTTGCAGCGAAGGGGTCGCTGTTCGGCGTTTCTATCGCCTGCTTCCGTGATGGCAAGGGGGTGAGTGCAGTTTTTAAAATACAAGAAGTAATCAAGTGGTGACACACAAATACAATTTTAAAAATCAAGAGGTCTCCCGGCTTCCGCCTCAGGAGATTACGAGGTCTAATTACGTGGCGCTGAAGGCAGCGTTTTTATACTGTGGAGGGCGGGTGGGGGTGGCCTCGGAGTAGGCGTGGCCTCTCTACCTCGCCGTCAATGGCGGCCCAATTGTTTGGTTGCAGGTTCCTATGTTGCAGCGAAGGGGTCGCTGTTCGGCGTTTCTATCGCCTGCTTCAGTGATGGCAAGGGGGTGAGTGCAGTTTTTAAAATACAAGAAGTAATCAAGTGGTGACACACAAATACAATTTTAAAAATCAAGAGGTCTCCCGGCTTCCGCCTCAGGAGATTACGAGGTCTAATTACGTGGCGCTGAAGGCAGCGTTTTTATACTGTGGAGGGCGGGTGGGCGTGGCCTCGGAGTAGGCGTGGCCTCTCTACCTCGCCGTCAATGGCGGCCCAATTGTTTGGTTGCAGGTTCCTATGTTGCAGCGAAGGGGTCGCTGTTCGGCGTTTCTATCGCCTGCTTCAGTGATGGCAAGGGGGTGAGTGCAGTTTTTAAAATACAAGAAGTAATCAAGTGGTGACACACAAATACAATTTTAAAAATCAAGAGGTCTCCCGGCTTCCGCCTCAGGAGATTACGAGGTCTAATTACGTGGCGCTGAAGGCAGCGTTTTTATACTGTGGAGGGCGGGTGGGCGTGGCCTCGGAGTAGGCGTGGCCTCTCTACCTCGCCGTCAATGGCGGCCCAATTGTTTGGTTGCAGGTTCCTATGTTGCAGCGAAGGGGTCGCTGTACTGCGTCTCTATCGCCTGCTTGCAAAGCGACCGAACGTCTATTCATGTAGACAAAGGAGATTGGTCATTAATGGGATGGTTCTGGGAACTGGTATCCGGCTGAGGATGGAAAATTCTGATGGTCTTAGCCATTCTTTTCCTGTTCTGTCTATGCATACAGTGTGCTCCTGCTATATGTGGCCTCTGTGCTACATCGTGTGCAAGGAAACCTGTATCGAGGGACGAGCTAAGTAATAGGATGATGCTACAGCAACATCTCAATGATTTTAGGAATACAGACCTGGACTCAGATTAGCATGAGTATAGGTTATTGCCTATGTAAGGGCAAAAGGAGGGTATGTGGTACTGAAAATGTTGGACCTGTGTCATTCTCATCGTCGTATCATGACGATTTTGATATCAGCAGACCGAAAATGGCCAGTATACTATGCACAAGCATTTTCGTCATATTCGAGTGACGATTTCGCCCAGTGGCCGGGCGAGATAGCATCAAGGCACAACATGCCATAAACCTTTCATCGCACACAAACCCTTCCTAATCTTACACACACCTGCCTCTGTTTCTTTCTTTATGACTTGCTTTACTAGGAGGAGGTGCCCGTTTTTATTGGGGTCCGTCGATATCTGATGAAAATACTGGGCCTTGCCGGGTAATTGATTGTGGGCTGAACAAACTGAAATGTGGGATTTTATTCATAACTCTGCTTTTTCTTTGTAGTGAAAATATGTGAATGGTCAACTGTAAAAAAAAAATAGGAATGTTTGCCTGAAGCATAATATTTTGTATTAAAAGAGAAGGCTGGCTTTGTAAGATTGAGCAGTCTCCTGAGAATATACACCGTGTTGTACTTCTAGGACGCCTGTTACTTGGTTGCAGCCAATAAACTCGATCTTTGACCTCACCTAGAAGACTCTGTGTTTCTGTAGTCTGAAACAGGAAGGACCTGAAGTCTTAGGGTGTTGTCCCTGGCACCGCTGGGTTACCGGTTCAGTACCGGTTCTGAAAAACCCAGTACTTCAACAATTACAATGTGCAAACTGACAATCAGTTGAAAAACATTTTTAACTAAAATATACAATTATTACTCCTAGGTTAGATGGCAGCAAGAAATTGTGCATTGCAAATCCATTCCTATTCAACAAGGTATTGGGGAAGCCTTCATCCAAGATTGAATTTGAAAAGAAGACAACCAACAATGTTCTTTTCAGCATTGTTAAGCAGAATGCATGTTCAATCAGTTATGATGAAGGATGTGCCAAAATGCAAAGGTACAAATATTAGTCAAGATATTCTAGGAGTCAAAATAGATTTACAGCCTACTGATATATGACAATCTATTGAATAAGGTCTATAATTCTGTGTGGCAAATGGTGGCACTAGAAACATTAACATGAATTCCACTCGTTCATCAGTACCCTACGTTTCAAACAGAAAAGCAAACATCAGTTTCACTGAGTCACCCATGAGTCGCAGAGTGTAAAGAAGGGTTTCTACAGCACTAAGCATTTTCCCAATCTTACTGGAGTCTTAGACAACTAGCACATCCTATTGCTCCATCCAGCTGCAGTAGAATACATATCGATAGAAATATTAGGAGCCAATATTCAACGAACATGCAGGTTGTTTGTCATGCTAGTTATATCATCATGGCATGATACTGACATTGTACATATTTCCTGTATTTTTTGTCACAGAGCAATGCATCGTTGGCTGGTAGGCTTGGTGATGGGTGGCTTTTTAGTAAGAGCTGACATGAATATGAATTTTGACGGCCATCCGTTGCCTGCACATATTTAATGACAATTTACTCTTTCCAAGTAACAGCACTTATAGTATATGTGAATATCCTTACAGCCTTCTTACAACCTTCCAGGTGCTGGCAGTACAAGTACAACAGTGTACGAAGAAGGATAACAAGTGTGGTTGAGCATGACTTTGGATTCTTTGCACCCTTATTTAGTTATCTTCACAAGCCTGGTAATGCATTGCAGTTCGTCTCTGAACAAAATCAGAGCTTCATGTGTTATCTTACACTGAAATAGACAATACGTTGTAGGAGGAGAACATTTTCTGAACAGACATGCGCATGATCAGGGTGATAGATTCATGGAGTAATGTACTATGAGGAATGAAGTTTCAGGAAATTATTTCTGAGGTAAGTGGAAATGCAGTGTATGACTTGCACTCACTTTCTGGATTCTGTACATGCAGGAATAGTGTTGTTTCCGTTATTTTTTTTTAATATACTTTATTGGGATTTTCAATAAATAGAACATATATATAAGCAACAGTTTGACCAGTATAAATCTTAGAATTTGCAGTTTCCATCTTACTGTTTGTACAATACCAATTGTTAAACCATATCTTCATCAATAGGCTTCCGAAGCATTGCTTCATACTGTCCACAATAAACAAGGACAATAACTCCCCCCTTCCCCTAGTCGGCATCCCGTTCGTCTACTGAACTCCCTGTCCTCCATATGCGGTCTCTGTGTTCTGAGTCACTTGTTCTATTAACCTCATTTAGTGTGTTCCTTAGAGTCTGTGCACTGTCTGTCCCCGTCTGTGAGGTCTCTACCTAAGGGGTTGTAGTTCGGTTATCATCATCGACCATGCCTGGAGAGCGTCCTCTAGTTTTTCATCTCTCCTAACGTGCGCTATTCGTACTCTCTCGGCTATTGCCCATTCATTCATGTCTTTCAGCCATCGGTCTATCATTGGGGTGACGTTTTTTGCCACTCAATGGCAATGCGTCTCTTTGCAGGTTTTAGGCCCAAAATCACAAATTTCCTGCTCAATTTTCTGTTTTTCGGCATTGGTAAAATTCCCAATGTTACTGTCCGTGCTTCTTTGGGAACCTCCCACCCTGTGGCAATTCTTATTTTTTGTAGAACTTCCACCCAAAACGGTTCCACTGGCGGGCATGTCCATACCATGTGTAAGAAGTCAGCCCCTGAGGCTTGGCATCGGAGACACGCATTGGAGCTCTCTGGGTAAATCTTTCTTAAGTTTTTGGAGTAAGATAGACCTGGTGGATATAATTATATTGTATTACTTTAAAGCGGGCATTGGAGCTCCCTTGTTTTACCCCTTCATGAATCCTACCCCACTCTTTCTCTGTCACATGCTCACCTGTCGTTTCTTCCCATCTCGCCTGGATTGGGAGTGGTTTCTGTGGTGAGTCCTTGCTGATTGCCTTGTAGAGGTGGGTTATCATATGTCTTCCTTGCGCCATAGACAACATCACCTGTAGGGTTCTGGTTACTGGTGGTTCCTTTGGGAATGTTGGCCATATCTTTCTGGCCACCTGAGAGATCTTTGCCTATTGTAAATACTGACCCGCTCTTAACGCAAAGGCGGCCTCTGCGGTTTCCCTTGTGATAAACTACCCATTATGATATAAATCCCCCATAGACAAACAGCCGCCCCCTTTCCATTTGTGAATCAACATTGATTCCGCCATTTTAGCAAATCCTGGAATTGCCCATAGGGGGGCTTCTGGTGCAAACGGTGCATGTCCCACAACTTTTCTAACCATATTTTCCCAGACCTCCGCTACCTGTCGAATAAGGTATGGCGCGGTTTCAGGATTTCCTCTAACCTTCATTAACAGTTCTGGAAGAGAGCCTCCCTTGTATGACCACTCCAACAAACTCTTTTCCCAGTTCTCCTGTTCATCCAACCAGTGGATTGAATGATGTAGGTGTGCGGCCATATAGTAAAATTCCATACAGGGGACTTCCACCCCTCCCATCTGCCATGGTCGCTTCAGCGTTGACAACCTAACACGCTTGCATTTGGAACCACACAACAGCTCTATTTTCAGGATATCTAGTTCTCGAAAAATACTAGGCGGGATTGCATACAGCGAGTTTTGCAGTACATATAAACATCTTGGTACTATGATCATTTTCGTGATTACTACCTTTCCCATCAACGACAGGGGCAAATCCCTCAAGAAGCGCACCGAGCCCCGAATCCCTTCTACCACTCTATTCATATTGAGTCCCAGAAATCGTTACGCCGATTGTGCCAATCTGATCCCTGGATATTTAGGGGGACTGTCGACCAGGGCAGGCCCACCACAGGTAACGTATCTGCCGGCCGGCGCGCTAAATCCCCCATTGTCAGCAGTTTCGATTTTTATGGATTCACCCGGAGGTGGGATACCCTCCCAAACTCCTCCAATACCGTCAACAAGACCGGGAGCGCATCGGTCAGTTGTTTGTAAATCACCAGGGTATCGTCGGCATACATGGAGACCACATGGCTAGTATTCCCTACCTTAATGCCCCATTCAGCTAACTGATTCCTGAGCGTCCCTGCCAGCGGCTCTATTAGCACCAAACGGGAGAGGGGACAACCCTGCCTCATGCCCCTCTCCAAGTGGAACGCCTTAGAGATTCTCCCTCCGGTCTTTACCCTCGCGCTGCACCTAGTATAGAGCAGCTGTACCCAGTTTCTGAACCCCGGGCCCAGTCCCATGTTTTCCAATACTGCCCATATAAAGACCCATGCCACTGAATTGAACTCTTGTTCGATATCCAGAAGAACTAGGGCATGGTCCCCCTGTATCAAATTGGGATCATGCCATACATGGGCTAAACGTCTCAGGTTATGCATTGTGTTTCATCTTGGGATGAATCCTGCCTGATCTGGATGGATCAAGTGTGGCATGTGGGGAAGGAGTCTGCTCACCAAAACGCCACTTAACAACTTCACATCTATATTAAGAAGTGAGATTGGTCTATATGAATTGGCTAGTTGTGTGTCTCTGTCTTGTTTTGGGATCTTAATCACTAAAGCTTCACTCATAGAGTCTGGCAGCCTCTTCTCTTGCAGGGCCTCGTTATATACCTCCACTAATCAGGCTTCTAAATGTGGTGCGAATTTTTGATAGAATTCCACCGGGAAACAATCATTTCCCGGTGGTTTCCCTGATTTGAGCCATTTAATACCACCCAGAATGTCTTCCCTCGTGATCGGACCCTTAGCGATTCTTCCATCCCTTCTGCCAGTCGGGGTAAGTCCACCAGCGCCAAAAATTCCTCTATTGCGGCAGTCGCAGGCTCGTTCCCCCCATATATTTTAGCCAGGTGTTCTGCAAATAGGGCTGTCATCTCCATTTGTGTATACACTAGCTTCCCAGCTCCATCCATAAGAGGCAATTCCCTTTTCAATAGTCTCGCTAACATGGCTCCCGATTTATCTCCCTCCCGGTGAAGTCGCTGCCGGTACACCGTATAGTCATGCTTTTCCAGCCGCTTCCATACCTCCAACAATGCAACCCTGGTCTCGCACCACTCCCGCCTTCTCTGCGGGGTTTTTTGTAGCCTCTTCTCATGCTTGGCCAGTCTATGTTCCTGCTCCTCTATGTCTCTTATTAGGTGCTGCCTTACCCTGTATGTTGTGTGCATACAGACCCCCCGGAGGACCACCTTCATGGCATACCATTCATATGCTCTGTTCGAGGCCAACCCCCAGTTTTCTGTGAAATATTTGTCTAGCACCATCTTCACGGCCCTCTTGAATTGAGTCCTGTAAAGCTTCTGCCCTAAGGCACCAAGTAGGAATAACCTTTCGTGGTCTACAGCCCCCAAGGCATAGTAAAAGATGAGAGTGGTCCAAGAGATATCGTGCTTGATATGCTACCCCCTTTACTTCTTGAGCTAGTGATGGGGAGACAAAGCAGTAATCTAGACGACTCTGTGTGTTCGTGGCTGGTGTATGGCTTGAGAATGTTTTTTGTGTGGGGTTGCGTTCTCTCCATGTATCCGTGAGCTGCATGTCCCTCAGCATGTCCGTCAGTGTACCAGTCATGTGAGGTTTTGTACGGAGCCGTGGCAGCTCCCGGTCAAGGTTACCATCAATGACACAATTTACATCCCCAACCATAATGGTCACCTCACCTATATACGGTGCGGCAGGTTGTTTCTGTTACATTTGCACAATTGATCAAATTAAGCCTGAATCGAAATGGACATTTGTTCAATGATGACGGCTTTGGTGGTACAAATTCACCCAAAATGTTAAACTTTGCTAAATCAAATGTAACCCTAAATAATTTGTAAATGGAAAATATATGGAATTATCGTTTTCCTCAGCGATGCATGACTAGGCCAACACATGCATTGGTTACTTTGAATTTGGTGCAGTGGGCCATGGTGACTGGCTGTGCAGACGGTGTAGTGGTCTGCTGGGGACCTCCCTCGCACCTGGTGTGGATGCAGTGTCATGGGTTGCAGATATTGCTGCAGTGAGCTGGGTGATGTAGTCGAACCCTCTTTCCCAATCTTTTCACCTAACAATATCCTCAGCAGCGTTGATTGTGTGGCTGTTCCAGATGGCAGGTGCGTTGGCTGCTTGACACACAGAAGTAGCGGGTCCTCATTTGTTTCTTCTATGAAGGTGTGCAATTGGAGAGCTAGTTGTCATACTTATCTAGACCTGCTTAATTCCCTGTAATGCCTCATGCATGTGCTGAAGGGCATACTTTCTGTCAGTGTATACACCTATGAAAGCTGAGGCCATGTCATTCCCTAGCCTACGAATGGCATTCAGAGATATATATTGCATTGATGTTCGAAACACTGAAAGTTCAGAATTGCTCAGCAACTGGAAGTGTTCATTGCAGTGGGATGCCTTGGCCAGGTACCACCCTTTGTGTTCAGATTTGTGTATGACCACTTCCTGCGTCTGCTCTTGTGGTACAGGATATGGGACTGCTTCCTTTGGAATAAAGCCCTCTATCTCCATGGTGACTCCTTCCATTGCCTCAGCCACGGGTACACTATCACGGGCCGGGGTTGTATGTGGACATTTGCTACAAGTACTATTCCCTTTCAATACTGGTATTTATATTTATGATGTGAGGTGTCTGTGGCCATTGCAGTATCTGTTTAATTTACTTTCATGTATCATTATAATGCTATCGTGTCCTGCCTGGATTGAACCCCACTTTAACATGTCGATTTCCGGTACATTTGGTCTCTGTTGGTATAATAATAAGAAGCACAGTCACCGGCTATGGAAGCTGATGGGCCCATAGGTTTCACAGCAGATGTGTCCACACAAGAACGTACATGCGCCGCTGCCAATAGCAGTGCACCCTCTCCTGTGACCTCTGTTGTTGCGGTAGGACGTACCGGAAGGGCTTCCACATGTTCTGCTGTAGTCACCTACATTGATCGTAAACTTCTCTTTGACACAGGACAGGAACGTACCACTGCTTTTGTGGGTCATCCATGTCATGGTGTGTGGTGGTCATGACATTCATTTTCATCTGGAGCCTTTTCTAGGTCACTTGTTTGTGCTCAGGTGCCCATAGCGAAGTTTTAACGAAATAGTTTGTCATTTTCATTCTCCACCAAAATGTCATCATGTAATCGTCGCTTTGTGTTACTTGCTTGGCTCACCGTTATCATGGTGACCATGTCCACTCAATTCCCTTACATTCAGGTTATTTGTGGGCACTTCTGTCTACTTGAATCTAATAAGTCTGAGATGCAATGAGGTCATAAGGCTCTAATTTCATACTGTCTGTATTTTTATATCTATGATGACTTTTATCAGACATCCATTTCGGTTAACATGTGTAGGTCAGTGGAATGAAGGCCAACTCATTTTGACAACGGAAAAGAGACACAAGCAGAAAAGGACGAAAGGAGGAAGAGAAAGGTATGAAATTAGTGGCAACTGCTGAAAGCAGGGATGAAAAGAACATGCAAGAGTGAGGTAAAGAGGCTGGAAGTGTAGAGCCGTGAGAGAAACAGCAAGTTCCTCACAAGGAGGAGACAGATTAGTCAAAAGTCATCAAGTCCAATGATTTCAGGGACCTGCGCACCTGCAGTGTCTATTAAGGAAGAAGCTGCGAGCTTGGCCAACCTCTAGATGAACACAAGATGCTGGAGTTTCTTTCAGCAGAACACATTTTGAAACAGTTAGGGCATGATTACGAGCTTGGCGGTCCGAGGACCGCTAGACTAGTGGTGGCATGCCGGTCTAGTCATGGCCGCTCCAGTGGTCCGACTGCCCCATTACGAGTCAGGCAGTTAGGCCGCCCTGAGACCACCACCGCCCTCAAGGGACCACTGTTCCCTGGAGGTGGCACAGCAGTCAGAGGCCACAATATGACGGTGGTCCTGCCAAGTATATTACGATTTTTCTCTCTGCCGGCAGTGACATGAAGGTTCCTCCTCCATGTCTACCCTGGTGGAATGGAAACAAAAGCTAGGGTCCTCTGTGCCTCCTCCACTTATGCATGCACACAGGGGGGGCATAACATGTGCCCACCTGTGTGCATGAACAGCAGACCCTGCATGGCATGGACTTTTAAGCCCATGCTGTGCAGGTTCCTTGTGAAGTATTCCCATTGGGGTGCCTTAAAGACACCATGGACTTTGAGAGAGGTACCGCCCTGGGAACACCACTTTGCCCGTCAGGCTACAAATAAGTTGTAATCTGGTGGGCAGTAGCGGCGAAGCTTGGCAGTGGGGGGAATGGTGGTGGACTACCACCCCCCTCGCACAGCTGAAACTTATAATCGGGCCCTTAAAGTGAATGCCCAGAGGGGCCTGGCATGAGTTTTCGACAGCCGCGGTTGGTAGTGGGAGTACCTGCCGGGCGGTGACGTCGGAAGTGGGAGGGGCAGGGTGGGGGGTAGTAATCTATGGAATACGGAGCTTTACAGGTGAGTAAACATATAAATAAATAAAATGAATTTTGTTGCGCGCACTGCATCGCATTTGGGGATGCAGTGCCTGCAACAAAATTCGTTTTATTTATTTATATGTTTACTTACCTGTAAAGCTCCGTAATCCATAGATTACTACCCCCACCCGGCCCCTCCCGCTCCCCACATCACCGCCAGGCAGGTACTCCCACTACCGACTGCGGCTGGTTTTCGACCCTCTGAAACACCCGAGAAACAGACATGAGGTCGAATCAAAGTTAGGTAGCCTCTAATCAGCAACCTCGTCTCCGGCTTTGGCCACAGCGAGGTCCTGAGACACACTTTAGGCTATTGCCTGTATTTAATTTTTACAAATAAGCTTTGGAATTGCCGTTCGAAATGTTGAGATGGAATTATTTTACTCAACAAGGGATAGATGACAGACAGTTGGTAAATTGTTTTTATATACTAGATAGGACAAGATGCGGGTATCAATTCGGCCTGGTGAAACTTCAGTTACACCAGCATAACCTTGTGCAATTTTAGGAATTTCACTTTACAGTTGTTATGCAAACTTCCCATAATTACACCTTGGAGTTTTAGTACGGGACATTTGGAACAACTTGCCTGTTGCTCATGTCACTTGCGTTTTTTGTGTGTTTTTTTAGTGCGCAGTACAACCTCGCATCCAAAATAGACACAAGGACATATTTCACCATATTATATAGCACATAATACCAAATTTGGCTTTCACATAATTTGCCAAACTTTTTGCTATGGCTCGCTTAAGTACACAAACACATATTTCGCTAATTTCACACACCCCTATTAAAATATGATTTTAGTTATTTCCTGCAGTGAAATATTAGATGTTTACTAAATGAGTCATGAACTTTCAAAATAACAACTAATTGAGGAATCAAAGGACCAAGTCGTAATGAGAGGTAAGCAGAGAATGAAGAATTGGGAAAAAGTTTTCATAATTACATTTGTTCTAATTTACAGGGGAGAAAAGCTAAAAATGTATAGGAGCTTTGACAAATTGCATACTATTCCTAGCAATAAATCATGGATGGATAGGGTCTCAACCGACTCCACCAGAGGTCTGACGCATGGCACTCAATGGGATTCCCGAAGTGAAACTTAAATGCCTTACTCAATTTTCCCCTCCGCCTTCAAGGGACATTTAAAAATGAGTTCATGGATGTGGGAGAGAAGGATTCCAAGAATGATTTGGAAGCTGTTTGAAGAGCTTGAAAAGAGGGGAAGAAAGAGGAAGCACGTGTGTTCGATAAATCATGCAAAACGAGCTCAGAGCACGGCGACTATTAATAAGTTAAAGCAGAATTATTACCATGGCGAATATTGAAAGAGAAGATTGTTTGGAATGCTGAAAAAGATAAATCTCTTTGCGGGTTTGAAAGTATTTTTTCAAATCCAACTGACCTTTCCCGTTAATTCTCCATTCTCCATTTACAGTAGAACCAACATATTCTTTGTATTCTGACCTCTGGAAACAGATGTCAAAGCCTATTGTATTTACTGAAGAGGAGTTTAAAGAATGATATCATGTAACCTTCCCAGAAAAGTATTTTGTTTTTTTTTAATGCTGGAGACCATAAGGATGTCGTAAAAGAGTGATGATTTGCATGAATACAGAATCAGAAGCAACTGGGAATGAAAAATGTCCTACAATTGCAAATAAAAATGCGCACATTTGGCAGTCCTTATAACCGTTATATTCTGCAACTGACCGTGCAATAATGAAGCCGCTTCTCATTAGACTCAGCAAGAGACAGAAAGGAAAAATATATCCAGGTTCCAAGATTTCATTAATAGTCAATTGCTCTGTATTTCATGATTAATTTGCAGTCAAATTCACATTTGACCACAATAAATGATTCCACACCGTTACACGGAGCACTGCCACTTATATGCTCACTTACACTATTAAAATATATCAACATTAATTGCTCTCCGTAAAAAGGTAACGTCCCCACAGCCTGTTTCTGGATTTTCAGGAGCTTGTGGGGTAGGATGTAGTGAGAAACTTACCTTTGACATTTTTTAGAAACATGCCATTCCACTGGTCCACAGTATGGATTGCTTTGAGACCCTTGGAAGGCGGAAACTGGCAGAGGGAAACCCTTTCAAAGTCAAGTTATTAATTGTTCAACTTTGAAATTCGCTTTCACTAAGCCAATGGTCTTCACATTTTTAAATGCTGTAACCTCCCCCCATGAAAATATAAAAAAATTATTGGACCCACTGAGAATGACAACATTATTTCCCACAATAATTGTATAACATCGACAGCTATTAACACATGTGACAGATCAAACATTTTAGTTATCCCTTTTAAGAATGGAATCAAATATGTGATTTCCAACACGCTGTTGGCAGCCTTGTCTCTCGACCAGTGTAAAAGTATTCACAGTATGAGGGACTTTGAGGGTTATTTAGATCTCCCGCCCTGCTTTGACGCCTACAAGACAAAAGCATTACTGATGACACGGTTTTCTTCCACTTAAAACACAGCACTGTTTTGAGCAATGATGTTGTCTTAGTTCCACAAGGGCATAGTACATGCTCCACAAGGCTAGAGCCTGGTGTCACACTCTCTTTCCCCAATAATTCAGAACCCCTTCCGGGGCGGTGGAAGGACTCACATTTTGGTGATCTCTGCACTAAGACATCTTCAGTTTTCTGCCAGAGGAAAGAAATGCATGTTTTAACTTCTTCATTGAAGATGTAAAACAAAAAAACAGTTGAGGAACCCTAATCTCAAAAAATACTTTTTATACAGTGTTAGACCTGTCAGCTTTATGATGGTCTTACCCAAAACTGTTTGCTTTAATCCCCTACTTTTTTTACTGATCTTGTTTCTCGTTTTGTTGGCCTTAGACTCTGTGCACTATTTTGCTGCTAAATAGTGCTAAGGTACACATCCTTGCTCCCTAAAACTTAGTAACATTGGTTTACACCCAATTGGTATATTTAGGGCCTATTCCGATCTCGGTCGGAAGGGCTCCGAATCGGGTTCGGGATTAGCGGGTCGGATTTGGAGGCTGAATTTCCGACCGGTTCGTACACGGGTCCGGACGATGAAGTACGATGCAAACAAGTGCGAATTCTCCGGCCGAATCGTTTCCGGGTCCAAACCGCTCCATACGTCTCGACTGTAAGCTAACAGTGGCGTGCAATGGAGGCGAATTCCGACCGAGCCAGTGCGATGCGCGATTCGGACAGCCGGATCGAGTCGGAGCTTCCGTCTCGCAATAGCTCCTGGAGCTAGTCTTTGGGGGTCCGCATCGGACCCCTTTGTACCGGCAGCCTTACGGCTCGGACACAGGGAGAGACCCATGGGTCTTCCCAACACCGGCATGTACGGTGCGGATGGCACTGGAGCGTACACATTGTAGGGGGCGCACTTGTCCGGAACGTATCCATTCAGTCAATGGGAGCCCATGTACGCGATGTACGACCGGCTCCCATTGACTTCAATGGGAGTCCGACCGAAACGAGTCTGACAGCATACGGCCGCATCGTACTCACTCTGTCGGACACCAGGAGTACGGATCGGTCAGAAAACACCCCGTATCCGGCTTGGTCGGAGTGATTTCTGACCCAGATCGGAATCGGACCCTTAATGTACTTATAAGTCCCTAGTAAAGTGGCACTACACGTACCAAGGGCCTGTAAATTAAAAGCCACTAGTGAGCAGCAGCACTCCTTGTGCCACCCAATTAAGTAGCCTGTCAAACATGTTTCAGGTCTGCCATCACAGCCAGTGAGTGCAGTTTTTCAAACTGCCATCTGGACCTGGCAAGATAAACTTCCTGCCAGGTCTAAACCTTTCTTTTTAATACATATAAGTCATCCCTAGGTTAGGCCCTAAACATCTAACAGGGCAGGGTGTAGTGCATTTAAAAAGTTGGACATGTACTTTTAAGTTGATCATGTCTTGGTAATAAAAAACTCTTACATTCATTTGTCACTACTGCAAGGCCTACCTCTCGTAAATTAACATTGGATGACTGTGATGTCTAGGCACAACCAATTCTGTCTCGGCTGTGCAATCTTGTGGGAGTGAGATGAAGATATCAGAAGAGGATTCCCTATGCCACCAAAGCCCTGCTACCACTTGAGATATGATATAACCCCAAGCTATAACAGCACCATGGGGAAAGGTGAAGTGTAAAAAAAACAGAGATGTCATCCTAGTGTCCCTTCGAGGTGACCGCATCAGTTCTCAGCACTGCAGATTTGTTGAGTGTTCTAGTGTTGTGGTATTTAGGACCGTTTCAAGTATAAACATAGAACCAGTTTTGTCTGTACTTTTAGCAAGGGAGGGGCGTTCAGGGTATAAACAGACAAACACTCACTCACACTCAAGTATTCACACATGAACACACACACACACACACATCCATTCACCACACTAACTCACAAATATTCATGCACCAATCATTAAAAATAAAATCATATTTACCTGTGCAGCGCACTGCCTCAGAGATTCCTGAAGGTCAGCCAGTGACAGAAGGCATCAGTCCGTCACTCATCACAGAGTAGGATGGGGTTAGTGAGAGTGCTGACCCCACTCCTCTGTGATGAGGTGTCAGTGATTGACACTCAATCCTAGGCACTTCAGCGCTTCGAACTGATGCACCTAGGTCCAAGACAATCAGTGATGCCCCCCCTCAAGGTGTTTTGCCAGGCTGAAGAGGCTACGTCCACAGGAGCTGTGAATTTTTCAGTCCAGAAAAGTTCACAACAGGTAGCCAGAAGCCTGCACATTTAGTGCATGTCTAGCTCCTGGCTGTCTAACTTGAAAATAAAGAGTGTCTATCAGGCTGACCTTTGCTCAGCCTAACAGACACTTTTTATGCTGGACAAAAGGTGAAGGGGGATAGCCCCTCAGCCCATTAGGATAAGCTGCAGCTGCATAGAACATAACTGGTATGTATATGCTATTTCCTAATACCTCCCACTTTAAATCTAGCAGCTGGAATCCTAGAGAATGCAGTAAAAACCTGGAGAGACTGAAGCAAATACAGGAGACAGAGAAAATAAAGAACCAGAATATCACTAAGAAAGGCAAAAGGTTTTGAGGCAGATCAGAAAAAGAATTACATAATTCCTTAACTGTTTAGCAAAAACAATCCCATTTGCGATGTGAATGAACCCAATGAACTCCAGAAACAAGTCTTCGAAAAATAATTGTCTTTTAAATGCCAATGAGTGTTGTTAGTGAAATAGCAATAAATAATAGTATTTTCCTTCTTTTGTAGAGTATAAATATCACCACCCACAAGGCTCATGGATGCGCAGCACTTGACAGTGAGTATATATCCAACAATATTTGCATGCATTGCACCTTACCAACTTAGCGCCTTGATGCCTTTGGGCATTTGTTTTGCCCTTTTGCCCTTAATAAGTTGGTCATTCATTCATTCATTCAGAAGAGCAGTCAGCTGTTGGTATACCTTTATTACTCTATCTCTGCAGGTTCCACAGGAAAGACACAACAAAAGCAGAATTCATCATTAGACAGCCTGTACATTCATGGAACAGCTGCCGAATGAAATCAGGGATCTGGAACAGCAGCTATTGGAAGTAGCAGGACTTAGGCCGTAGGGGGAATAAAGGTTAATATAGGGATTTTTAAGCAATTGCGGCCACTGCGGATCTCTCGAGTGCAGCTTTTATACAGTTGCACTTGAGAAAACCTGACAGAACCCAGCGCGGTCTTCTGGGGGATGGATAAATGCCGGGGAACATGGAAGACTAGACATCGTCCCCTGCCTCGACTGCTCCGCCTACTTTCAGATATTCGGCTCTAGCAGCTGTGACAGTTACCTTGCAACATTTCATAAGAGATAATGTTCAATTAGGAGACGGTCTGAACATTGAGTTTGGTGTGAAAGAATTGCAATTTAAAACCCTCTTTCATGGCAAAGTCAGATTTTAAGTCACAATTATGCAAATGCCACTTCTAGAAAGTTGGTGTTTTCTTGTCCCAGCCATTTGGTGCCTGTAGCTTGTATCCTCAGTCACATGATTAAGTGTATCAGGCCGTTGGCCTTTGAGTATTGCTCCCAAAAAGGGAGGCAAAGAGGGAATAGATGTTGTCAGGATGGGCCATCTCTGACTTAATTAGGGGAAGGAACTGTCACCTACCACACTTGCACATTGCAAAGGCTTTGCCTGAGCACAATCCCAAAAGATTTGGTACTAGTATTTTGTGCCCCCAGACAAGCTGGGGCCAGGGCAGGGAGGAAGGAAATTCCAAACACCTCTGGGGGTTGAAACCTCCAGTTCCTTCTCGTAATTCAAATCTGGCTCTAAATGAAAATATTGGACGCTCAGATATAACTCTTCAGTGTACCTCAGGACCTGTGGAGGACTTAGATGGACTGCTGTGCTACTTTGCAAGAAGGACTGCTACTCTGCTGCCCTGAAACTTGAGAGAGAAGGACTGGACATGCACGTTGAATCCAGGACCACCAGAATGACTCGAAGGGCTAGTTGGTTGTCCTCCTGATCAAAGTGTCAGCCACAGAAAAGGCTCCAACCACCTTGAGCCCAGCACCTGGATTCTACCTGCTGTGAGTCTTGTCCCCCAAGTGGCCACCCTAGTCCTGGACCCTTGGAAGTGGGCCTGAAGATGCTCAGCCAGCCTAGCTGTGGTCCAAGAAGAACACAGGCAGCACAAAGAATCACCTTGCAGTTCTGTATCTGAACTACCGCTGTGTGATACATCCCGACTCAGGACCCTACAGCTCTTTGGAACAGCTGCTGTGAAATGCCTCCTCTACATAGGACCTTGCATCTCAGCCTATTGGACCTGTCACTGTGCAATACATCCTCCATGTTGGATCTCGCAAAGCCTCGCAATCTGGATCTAAGGTACTTTGTTCAGTGGTCCTAATTGGTTCCTGTATTCGGCCCACTCTCCATCGCAGTCTGCTGAACTTGGGACTTTTTCCCAGTCCAGCACAACCAGATAACCACAGTTGATAGCTTGTGCTTCTAGACACTATTTTCACTTACATCTTTAGAATTGTATGTCTCCAGTTCTATTGATTGGATTTTTGTTGTTTTGCTCTCAAATAATTTATTAAAATTCACTCTATTTTTCTAAATGAGTGTGGGATTTTTCTTGTGTTGTGTTTTCACTTCATCTCAGTTTGAATTCAATTTCTTTTTTTATTGAATTTTGAAACCCAGGATACACAGTACATGTGCATAAAGTACATTTGCAAAATAAATAAATACACAGGCAGCAAGTACTCTTGGCAATGGGGTACAACGATGGGGAGAAGCGGAGGCTGTGTAGGAATCGACTTGAAGACATAGATGTTATGCAGATACTTTGGTTTGAAGTGAGCATACATTCTTTATACTTTGCCTCTAAGTTAAGCCTGAGTGTTTTTGTGCCAAGCTACCAGAAGGTTGAGGACAAGTCTAGTTGGGGGGTTCATGTGACTTCACCCTGACAGCAATCGTGATTTCTGCTTGAGTAAGGTTCCACCCCCTTAACCAGTTACACAATTTCTCAAATACAGGAATGAATTCATAATAAAGTAATTTAGGGCCAACTCTGTCATGTGGCTTGAAGCCCTCGAGGAGTGCCCACTCTAAAATGCTTGTTTTGATTCAGTGCATGTGTCATAAAAAGACAGAAGTGTGTACCTCACCCTACTTCCAACAGAAGGGTTCTTTGTCCTCATGTAATCAGGAACATGTTCTTGTTAAGTGTTTGTGCTTCTAGCTTGGCTTGCTGTGTGCTCTTTCCACTTCTGCCTCATTTCCTTCAAGGTGACTGTACCACACATGAATTCCTTCTACGCTTTGTCAGGGATTATTTGATATGTGACTCAAAGGTTTCTTCTGTGTTTGTAATATTGGCACTGCCCTTATTTCTTGCAAAAATTGCTTAAACTTAAAGTTTGTTGATCCTTCTTGCCAAATTTGGTAAAAGCCAAGAAACATGATGCAGAATACGATACCCCACAGGTATTTGGCCGCTGAAGATGCAATGGCATGTATCCATCTCCCTTTCACTGTTCTCTTTACTCATTACAAATGTTAGTTGCCTCCTCTGAAATCTCCTATACCTGCTAGGTTTAAATATTTTGATTACTATTTACTGTATGTATGTGCCCTGTGCAACTGGGCCAATAAAGCTCAGAGGGTCGCCAGGAAGGAGCAATGCCATAGAGAGTTTAAATTATAGTAGAGCTCCCCCCATGCCGCAAGATCATAGAAGATTTTCAGAATCAGAAATATAAGAAATATTTTGAATTGAAATAGTTAAGCCCCTGTCAACCATGTTCGGTATCACACATATGTACCAAGCTATTCATTGTGAAATGTGAGATAAATATCATAGTTGTTTTTGTATATTGTTTTATACGTGGATCTCTGTGACAAATCTTGATGTAAATGGAGCCTGTTTAAAACACCAACAGCATCATTAGTTTACCTGGAAATAGAAACAAAGATCAGATACCTCCACTGACATGATGACCATGTAGGGATTGTTAATTCTACTGAATCTCAGGTTTACCCTCAGCACACTTGTGTGGTCGGCGGACGCCGTACAATTTCCAGAGAATGTGATGATCCACGCAGCAGCACTGATACCGAACACTGCATCAGTAGAAAAAGAATCAATAAAATACTGCCGCGTGAAACCACATTCCCTTCGGCTGCAATAATTCTTGAGAAGCAAAAAGGATTTTTTAAATCTTATTTTTACTGAGTTTTATATTGCGCGAACTTGACCCGAATCGGGTATCAGAACGCTTTACATAGTTCCAGTTGCATTACAAGAGGACACATTCATGTTTGTTAGGCACAGGGGGGCAGATTTATGAAGGCCTTGCGCCGCCGTGGCGTCACTTTTTCCCACGTTAAAAATGACGCACCGGCGGCGCAAGGCCTTCATAAATCTGCCCCAGGGAGATTAGGTGATTTTCCCAGAATCACAGGATGTTCAGCATCATTGTCAAGACTCGAATCCGGTTGCCCAGATTCGAGGTCGACCGCCCTAGCCGTTAGGCCAACTCCTACAGCTTTGCTGCTATGAATATCTGTTTGAAGTTTGTGATGTGTATAACTTGAATGGATTTTATAAATCCGAAAATAACTAAGAAGGATTTGAAAAGCTTTAATATCTTTATAGGCATGCGAGTGTGGGTGAGTTTTAATTTGGTAAATGAACATGTTGACTACCATGTCTTAGTTTGTGCCTATATTTAAGGTACGCTTATATTTTTGGACTATTATATTGTGCTTAATCTTAAATTGATTAGTTCTTTCTCTTCAGTGTTGACATTAAGGGGTCTATTAGTATGGCGGGTGGATCACCACCGCCCAAATAGCGGAGGCGATCCGCCCACGATAACACACCACCCGCATTCCATTTACCTTCCGCCATATTATGATGGCGGGGGTACCGCGGCAGACGGGAAGACCCTCCGCCGCTTTTCCAGTCAACCGGGCGGAAAAGGGGTATAATATGATGGCGTGTCTGCAAGACACCGCCATCCATATTGTAATGCAGGCAGGGATGTGCCTTTCCATGGCAGCGTTGCAGCCATGGAAAGGCATGCAGTTTCTGCATGTGGGGGTCCATTGCGGGCCCCCAGGGTGTTGGGAAATGGGAGTGCACATCCCCCTGCATTTGCATGCACAACGTGGCAGGCAATTGAAAAAATTGGGACTTTGATCGGCCTTATTGTGAATTATATAACTGAAAGAAAGAAAAAGTACTGACTATATGGAGTACAAGGAATACATTAAGTTTGGAAGAAAAACAAGTGTGTAAGCATGACTTTGTGGCTGTGCGATCCGAAATGCAGTACCAAGTTGCTGTTAAGGTTCTTGAGGCATTGCCCGGTGCCTGTCACATTGTGCATGCAAATGCACAACATGCCTGTTTAACATTGTGGCAGGTGCTGAATACAGCACCGCCCGCCACAATGTTAAATATACAGGATGGGACCGCCATGGTGGCAGTTGCATCCTGATAGGCACAGCGGGACCGCCGCACCTCTTGTGGTCGGTCCCGCTGACCGTTACGGTGGCAGGCAGACATTGTCCTCCCACATCGTAATAGACCCCTTAGTCTCTGGCTACACAGGAGCATATTATGGCATCAGTATGGCATCTATTGACATACTGTGCCTTTGGATGAAGAAAAATGTGATGAATAATTCTGCCTCTGGTGATTGCAGGATGTGAGACGTTGGTCATTTGGCCAGGTGCCACTCTATGGAATTTGTTGTGGGCTGCACAGAAGTTTCGAACAGAAATCTTCTCCACACAAAATTTTGTAACTTCCATTTAGGTGGGAGAATATGCTCTATAGGTAGGAGTTGGAGCAAATATTATGCAATATATATGCTACTAGCATTGAAATGATGGCAGATTAACTATGCACGTAGTACTAAGAATGGCTGGTTCATTAACATACTAAAGAAATGATATGAGACGGCATTCCTGTTACATAATGTGGGAAGGCTAGGTAGGGCATTATGCACCTTAGGATAAGAAGGAGGCAGAAGTAGGGTTTTATTGCTCAGTTTGTTTGGAAGATCGGGGTAGGAATGGGGCCTAAGTGTGCTCATGGAGTTTTATGATTGTGGCAGTGAATGGCATGGGCGCTAGGGATGATTAACAAGTTAATGAGGGAGGGCATTGCCAAGGATGTCTAATAAGTTTCAGGCGACTGCAGGAATGCTGTGCATCAACTGGTATTAGGCAGTTTTGGTGTCTACAAGTATTTTTGGTTTCCATGATGATTTGGGTACAATGTGCACAGTGTAGAAGGGTCTAACAAATATCAAATGAGGTTTGTTTGGGGGACCAGTTATGCCCTAAATGTTTTGAGATTTTTGACTTTGGTTCAAGCAGTATTACTATCTTTGCTCCTCCTTTCAAGAACATTATTGAGATTGTCTACAATGAAGGTCAGCATTAAATAAAAAACAAGAAAAAACTGTGGTGGCGTTGACATGGAGCAGGGGCCAAGAGAATGGGGGCCGACCAAAAAGAATAAAGAAAGCATTTTTATTTATAGACATAGACATATTTGTTTATACATAACCGTCTAAAAAAACAGGCAAGTACTGCCATATATCACACATGCACCAAGCTACTCATTGTGGAGCTTGAGACAACTATCATAGTTGCGCTTGTATATTGTGTTATGCATCGTTCTCTGTGACAAATCAGGGTGTTAAACCTGTTTAAAACACCAACAGCCTCATTAGTTTACTTGCAAATAGCAACAAGGATCACATACCACCACTGACATAATGACCATGTAGCTATTGCTAATTCCACTGAATCCTAGGATTACCCTCAGCACACTTGTGTGGTCACCGGAAGTGATGCAGTTTCCAGAGAAAATAATGATCCATGCAGCATAGTGAACTAAGGGTCATTGTGTTATGTTATAGAGTTTAAAAAAGGCCAGGGGAGGGTGTCCTGTCACTAGGCAAATTTACCATGCTTGTAGTAAAAAAGGCAGCTGAAAAAGCCAGATTTTAATGAAGGGAGTTGGTAGATCTGAGATCGAGTGGAAGTGAATTCCATTTCTTGGAAGATAGGACGGAGCAGCCCTGTGATACTCCATAAGTGACTGGAATGTTAGCAAAATATTAAGGTGAAAGCATTACCAACTGCTTGAGGTTGGATACAAAAGATTTGATCCAGCCAAGGGCTTGTCAACATTTATCATTTTCAGTGAGGTATTGAATCAGAATGGAGTGGGAAAATGTGTCAAATAAAGAGGATAAGTCAAGTAAGAGCAGGGCTGCAGATCTGCCCTGTTCTCAGATGGTTTGACGAACATCCACAACTAGTATAGCCAATTCTGTACAATGAAGAGGTCTGCATGCGGACTGTCTGAAATTAGAAAGAGAGGTCAATTAGAGATACTGGGAGAGTTGAGTCTTGACTTCTTTCTCCAAGATTTTCAAAGGGACAGGCAGCAAGGAGATTGGCCGGTAGTTACTCTGCAGTAGGTATTTTGAGTAGCAGGCATACTCTAGCATGTATCCAGGCCATTGGCACATTGGCCGAAGATGGTGAGAGGTTGAGAAGAATTATGAGGAATGAGAGAAGCACATATGAGGCAAGACCAAACATGTGTGCTGGGATCCGGAGAGCCAGTTGTAATACTGAAGTAAGTATATAACTGATCGGGTAGTGATGGCTGCAAAGGGTTCCAAAAAGGATCCATTTTTGGAAGTGGTAGGAGCTGAAGAACATTCAGGAGGATCAACATAAGGCTGTGTATCAAAGTAAACCTGGAGTTTAGCTCTTTCCTCGTAATAAAATTAGATATTTTTGCCTAATGACTGGGATGGAATAATTACTTTTTTCAAGCCTGAATCCATGAATCCAGGTAGAGCATACTGCTCATGGTAATGAAAACGTCTTTGGCAGAGTTTCTGGCATGCTCAAATGTGTGGCTAAGTATAAAGTTTGTGTTTAGCAAATATGTTTCTGGCCGTTTTCTAATCATCTTTCTGTATGTGGCCTTCTACACTGGGCAGTAGGTTTCCCCCCACAATCTTTCGGGTGTTTCGGAAACCCTTTTTAAAATGAGAGGTTCATCGTCAACATAAGGCATGGAATAGGGAATTCTACTGGATCTTACTGTCTTGAGAGGAGAAATTTGGTCAAGAAGTAATCCAATTATTGAATGAGAGTGATGCTGTTATTATATGGGGGGTGCTATTATTAGAAGGAACAGATGTGGTTAAAGGATGCGGGGAGGTGGACAAGCCCACTAAATGAGCGACCTTAAATGAGTTGACAGCCTTGGTCTGGTTCCGGGTTGTTACATGTGATAATGTGAAAAGTAAAAGAAAATTGGAACTGTATAATGATCTCTTCACAAAAGTAGAATAAGTAGATCCTTACCAAGAGTTTCTAATTAGTAAAAATTGGGTTTGGGATGTGGCCTGCTTTGTTAGTAGAGGTTGTTACCATCCTAGTGAAACCTAAGACTTTGAGTAAATCAGGCAGCGAGATGGAGTCACAGTCAAATGTGGAGTCTAGATAGAATTTGAAGAACTGTGAAGTTAGCGCCTTTCATAATGAAATGAGCAAAATATTCATCCAGTTCTACACAGAAATTACACCTTGGGCCGCTGAGGCGATATATTGGAGATGTTGAGAGGGAGGAAGTTGCATTAAGTACAAGATGGAATAATAGGCATTCTGATCTGTTGAATGGGATTTAGGTAGAGTAAAGACCGGGTGAGACTTGTGAACTATGATCCCAGTTCATGGGCACAGTCCTTCCTGATTATGGAATATCTCGATGGTATGAAGATGGTGAAGTCAGGTTTGTAAGTTTCAGTTAATTAAGTTTCCTTTAGGAAAAAAAAATCTGGTTCATGAGAACTGATGAAATTGATGATGTCAATTTGGTGCCTATATAAGGATTTTTCATCGATCTAGTAAAATGTTTCTTATATTTAGAAGGAGGAATTAAGAATGGGAATATGGTGTGTTGAACCAGAAGTGGTTAACAGAAACAGAGGTAAAACCACAATTCAAGCAGAAGACAAGATTGTGTGGCATGGGCACAGAGGACAGTAGGGTGCGTCCTAGATATGGCCAGTCATTGACTAAGGGGGAGGACCAAAAGGATGCTAGACTGCCTCACCTTCTAAGTGCCTCGTCCAAGTAAAATGGTGGCAGTGTTGGCTCCCGCATTGTGGTGTGGGGGCGTCGCTACACTGCTTTCTCTCAGTGTGAGAAGGCAGAAACATAAATGGTAAAAACTACCATTTTATGTTTCGGCTTCTCGCACTGCAAGAAAGCATAAGTGCCTGGTTTGGGGCGGGAGGGTGGGCGGTCCTGCTCGAGGGCAGGAGGGGGTGGCTTGCTCACTGTTGTGGGTTCTGACTGTTTGATTGCCCTCCTCTCCCTTTTTCTGCATGCAGCAGCCTACATAGAAAAAATGGCCCAGCTGGGGTGCTCTCCGCTATGCCTCACCAATCACAATGCTGCCATTGCAGCATTGTGATTGGTGGAGGGGGGGAGGTAAGCTGCCTTTCCTGATGACAATGAGAGCTGCAGGAATTGGAAAACGCAGGTCGGCGGGTGTTGGACCCACCCAGAAGCTGAGGTGGTGCGGGACAGTACGTTTTTATTTTTTAATTAAAGCCCTCCCGCCTCCCCCCATCCCCATGCAACGACCCCATTTCCAGCCCCCCACCCGCCCGTCATGCCTGCCGCGACTGAACCTGAGCTAGATTTAACAACGGAAACTCCTGCTGGGTTCAATGAGGTGTTGTGTGCACGTGTGCAGGAGTGACGAATGCCCCTGTGTCTCTATAAATAAAAATGTTGGCAGTTATACCATTCTCAGGCCTTGGAGATCATAATATATCGTGGGCAGGATGCACAAGTAGCAAAGGATTGATTTCCAGAATTCTTTGGT
Source organism: Lissotriton helveticus (assembly GCF_964261635.1). Taxonomy (NCBI): domain Eukaryota; kingdom Metazoa; phylum Chordata; class Amphibia; order Caudata; family Salamandridae; genus Lissotriton; species Lissotriton helveticus. Next base: position 1,992,993,206 of record NC_136059.1, on the reverse strand, counting down.
GCGGGTGTTGTGCTGATTACCACCAGTGGCGGCTCCCCAATGGGGCATGGGGGCATCGTCCCACTGCTTTTTCACAGTGCGAGAAGACAGAAACATGAATGGTGAAACTACCATTTTATGTTTCTGCTTCTCTCACTGCGAGAAAGCATTAGTGCCTGGCTGGGGGCGGGAGGGTGGCCAGTCCTGCTCAAGGGTAGGTCGGGAGTGGCTTGCTCACTCTTGTGGGTACTGACTGTTTGGTCGGCGCTGGGGCCGACCAAACAGTCAGTACCCACAACAGTGGGCAAGCCACTTCCCCCCTGCCCTCGAGCAGGACCACTCCCTCTCCCTTTTTCTCTATGGAGGCTGCTGCATGCAGCAGCCTACATAGAGAAAATGGCCCAGTTGGTGCACTCTCCACTGCGCCTCATCAATCACAATGCTGCCATTGCAGCGTTGTGATTGGCGGAGGGGAGAGAGGGAGGCTGCCTTTCCTGATGACGATGAGAGCTGCAGGAATTGGAAAATGCAGGAAGGCGGGAGTCAGGACCCATCCAGAGGCTCAGATGGTGCGGGACGGTAAGTTTTATTTTTTATATTTTTTTAACTAAACCCCTCCCGCCTCCCCTCATCCCCCCGTGACGACCACATTTCCCCCACCCATCTTGCCGGCGGTGACTAAAGCTGAGCTAGATTTAACAACGAGAACTCTTGCTGGGTTCAATGAGGTGTTGTGTGCATGTGTGCAGGAGTGACAAATGCTCTTGTGTCTCTATAAATTAAATTTTTGGCAGATTAAGCCATTCTCAGACCTTGGAGATCATTATATATCGTGGGCAGGTCCCTGTTCGGTTCGCCAACCGGACACCAACCATGTGCCCCAAGCACTCTCAGTGAGTTTCATACAGCCGTCTTTTTCATGTGGTTCTGCTGACTACTTTCAAGAGGCAGGTCCATGCACTATACACTTCCTAAGCTGAGAGGCTGTGGCCTATCGACCAGAGCTGCCGACTTTAAAGCTGGAGAGCTGGGTGCCAGTCTTGGCGTCAGCTTGGCATCTTGTGATTCTGGTAAAATCTTTTGATCTCCTGTGCTCACTAAAAATTAACCTATCCGTGGCCCAACAATTTTGAAAGGATAGCACACCTTTAATGTTTCATCTGTTTTTTTGTCCATTCTTTCGAACCACAGTTTTGTTCGGCGTGCTCACTGCTTGACATGCCAAGCCCCCATTGCATGTGACGAACATAGTATATCAAAATTGTGGGGCTTCTTCTTAACCCCACTCCAGTGGCGACAGCCTATTTACTCTGCATTTGCATCATTTTTTTCTTCATTTGCTTGTATAGATCTTCATTTTTAAACCATCCACTTTGCACAATATTTTGTTAAATAAACATCCTTCTTAATCCATCCTCAAGCAAGAAGCTGCACATTTACGAGGTTTCTCATGCTTTGGTGGGCCAAACGAACCTCTCTCCCCAAAACACGCACTGAAGCGTGGTTCTTTTTTCAGCAGTTTATTTCTATCCAATGCATTTCGAACCCTTACATGGGTTCTTCGTCAGGGAAAACTGTAGACAAACAATAAAACGTATATTTACAATCATCTTCGTGTCATGTTAATTTCATCTGTTACATTCACTTCAATACAATCTGCTTACAATATATAAATGCTTTCCTTCCCCCTCATGGTCCGTTTTTCTAATCGATTTAATTTCATACTGATGCCCCCTCCACTTTTGACTTGATGCTTTCTGTCCATGTTATCAAAAAACTTTTCCACTTTGTGTAAGTTAAACCTGCTAAGCTCCCTGTTTCAATGGCTATTACTCTCTCTTCCCACCACGACGTCTTCCTCTTTACTATTCTACCAGATTCCAGCTTCCCTCACTCTCTCTCTTCTCCCAGCCTTTGTGTGCTGCGTTAACTATCCTCTCTTCTCCCTCCCAATCTCCCAGCTTTTTTCTCTTTACCTGCTGAAACTGCTGTCTCCCTTTGCTCTCGTGAAACTGGAACCATTCCTTTCGACTCGTGTCCTTCTTATAAAGATGAAAACTCCCCTTGCACGCTCGGTTCTGAAAACCCGGCCTCTTCAATCAACATTAATAATATCCACCTGGTTTTCTGCTGTCTTTTTTTCAATCTCTTACACGTCCCAAACTCCTCCTAGTTTACAACCTCCTACAACTCCCACATTCCTCCTTTTTGGCATCCTTCATGCCGGGTTTGTTTTTTCCACAGCCACCTCTAAATCGAACTATTTAAAACTCTATTCAAACTAATTGACCATTACGAGGAAAAATAAACACAGTGTCAATCCTATGTCCAATGAAATCTTTTTTTTTTTTTTTTTTTTTTTTTTTTTGCAGGTTTAACTTACACAAAGTGGAAAAGTTTTTTGATAACATGGACAGAAAGCATCAAGTCAAAAGTGGAGGGGGCATCAGTATGAAATTAAATCGATTAGAAAAACGGACCATGAGGGGGAAGGAAAGCATTTATATATTGTAAGCAGATTGTATTGAAGTGAATGTAACAGATGAAATTAACATGACACGAAGATGATTGTAAATATACGTTTTATTGTTTGTCTACAGTTTTCCCTGACGAAGAACCCATGTAAGGGTTCGAAATGCATTGGATAGAAATAAACTGCTGAAAAAAGAACCATGCTTCAGTGCGTGTTTTGGGGAGAGAGGTTCGTTTGGCCCACCAAAGCATGAGAAACCTCGTAAATGTGCAGCTTCTTGCTTGAGGATGGATTAAGAAGGATGTTTATTTAACAAAATATTGCGCAAAGTGGATGGTTTAAAAATGAAGATCTATACAAGCAAATGAAGAAAAAAATGATGCAAATGCAGAGTAAGTAGGCTGTCGCCACTGGAGTGGGGTTAAGAAGAAGCCCCACAATTTTGATATACCAACAATTTTGAAGCCGTAAAAATGTGAAAACCAATCAGGTGAGGCTGCACAAGTGTTCTCTGATTTGCTTGTGAGTGTGACTAGAGGGGTTGGTGATGTATCTGTGGCATTGTGGTGTTGATACACATGTGTTGTTTGAGGTGGTGGCATTGGTTTGGGACACAATTTCCATGTTTCATCATGTCAGTGCTTGAACTGGACAGGTACTGAGTACCTACACCTCTTTAATTTGAAAGGGAGCATGCAACACTTCATAGTGGCATACATATAGGGAGTATAAGCACTTCTTTATTTTTTATTTTATGCACTAGTTGTGTACTGTTATTGTTTGTGCAGTGCACACGGGGCACGTGCAGTGCATAATATGCTACGTAGAACTCAGAACCAGGGAGCTGGGGAAAACTGGGGGCGCTGGGGAAAACCAGAGAAAACAACATACAATAGGTACAGTCTAGAGACAATAATAATGCTGTGAGATGCAGTGCCGCACATCGGACTTCTAAGTGTATACTAGTTTAGGGCCTGCTAATTGCAGGCCTCTGCATATATTTAGTGGGTGTGGGGAGGACATGTGCCTAGTGGGTGCGGGGAGGACAATTGCTGCTGTCCTCAGTCTGGACACATGTTCCCAACTGAGGGCTGCACTGAAAACAAAGATCCCACCACCGGCCTTCATTTTCTTTCGCCCCACAACTTTCCAAGTTCACCAGCCGCTACTGAATGGTGGGCAAATGAACAACCGAATAAGGGCCCCACTACTTATAACTAAGGCCGGAAGCTGTCTTTTTGCTTGGTTCTAAGAAATAAAGGTGAGTGAGTAATGAGACAAATCACATAAATATTAAAATGGATTATTTTCTGTGTCACTATGACGATTGTGTGAGCCCGAGGAGGGGTGGAAACAAGCACCGTAAATCTAAGTTCAAGGAAAGAAAAAGGTGGATTCCAATCAGCTAGCGCAAGCAGCACCTGCGGAGACATCCAGGAAGTGGATCAATTGCATTCAAATGTACGAACGCCACTGAAATATAGCCCACCATTGGCCAGGGGGCATGGCTCAGAGGATTTTAAGACAGCTCACCTTGGGGGTGTCTCGTCAAAGGAATATGGTGGGTAAATGAACTGATGAACTAGAACCAGATACTCTCAACTCAGATGGAAAGCTGACTTCTCGCTTGGTCTACTGGATAATGAAATAAACATTAAAATAAAGTTGAACAATGAGGCAGATAATAAAAACATTAAAACAGATTATTCAGCACCAAGGTTTGAAGAGGGTCTCCCAATCTCTACGATGACCTTATGAGCCTCAGGGGGGATGGAGATCGACACTTCCAACCTAAATATAAGAAAAGAAAAAGTTGAATTCCAATATCTCTACAATGACCCTGTGAGCCTAATGAGGAGTGGAGCTCGGCACTTCCAACCTAAATACAAGGAAAGAAAAAAGGTGGATTCCAATAGGCTAGCACTTGCATACATCACCCACGCGGCATTGAGAAGTGGGCCATGGAGCAAGCCCATGATCTAGTGATTGAGGGGTGAATTGCTAAGTAGTACAAAGCCTATAACCCCCTAAATCGCAGACTTTTTGATTGAAAAACCTCAAACTGCAATGTACCAAAGACACACTGGGTGTCCAAAATGTCTTTCTGACTTTTTACAATGTGCACTTGTGTCACATTGAGATTCGTAATGACGTCTAACGAAGCTTTCCGAACATGATTGAACCGCAGACCGTTGGTGCTATATTGCTTCCTCAAAAGAGATGATGTGGGATCTGCAAAGTGGAAGATGTCGGTATGGAACAGCTTTCACTATGCGGATACGGTTTCAAGCATTGAGCAAAGCAGTGAGCAGGCCAGGGGGCAGATGCATGCTCCTGCTTGTAACAACATGCTGGTTTTATTATTTTAATGGAACTCTTGCTCCTTAAAAGGAAAGGGGCTGCAAGTTAAAAAGTAGCCATTCTGCAACAGCAGTGATGGAGGTCGGTTGTCACATGCAGGCCTCCATAGCAGTATCAAAACAGGCCACCCTTTATGTCACGAGGATTCAAAGCCAATTAATAATAATGAAGTGAAGTGTTTGCAACCTTTTGCCTCTTGTTTGCGGTATAAGGTCTTTGTACTCTCCGTGCACTGCAAAGGGAGAGGTTGGTCACAGAGTAATTCAAAAATTGTGCTATGACCTTCTTTTTTGTATATCAGGCTTTTAATTTTCACCGAGAATACGAGTTACAAGCCTGGCTTTGTGACTAGTCTTGGCAGGACAAAGTCTGCTGGAACCCAAAGCACCTGGAGTTGTGGTGAGGCTCGGCTCAGCAAACTCGCAAACATATTTTCAGATGCGAGTTCAGATTTGATTTCAGATTTGTTTTGAAAGTCTCTATCTGAGGCAGATGGCCCCCAGTCTTGGAAAAGCATTAGGGAAGGTTGGATGTTGATGGGCAGATCTTGGATGTTCTCCTGCCCCATTTCATTTCCTTTCAACACTAGCAATGCTCAGAAACATGCCATACTAATATTAAGAACACTACAAACAAGCACTGGCAAAAGCAACAGGGCTTGCTTATAAGTTAAAGTCAAAAACCAAAGGGGATGATGGACGGAGTGTTGAACATTGCAAACACTCACCCCCAGTCAACTGATCTGGGTTTAATCCATCATCATTCTTTAGCTCACTCGCCACCCCAGTTCAGACATGGCCATATGCAAATCAGTCTGACCCTGTGCCTGGGAACAGTCCAGCACGAACTGTAAAGCCATGTCTTCCCTGGACCAGAAACAAGCATCCTGGGACCGGCTTCTGGCTAATCAGCTGTCATCAGCCAGGCTTGCTTGAATCCAGTGGCAAAGTGTGTAAAGGGGCCACGTCTGGGCATACCCTGCCAACTTAGGGCGAACAAAGCAAACCCAAAGGAGATGATGGACAGAGTGTTGAACATTGCAAGCACTCACCCCCAGTCAACTGATCTGGGTTTAATCCATCATCATTCTTTAGCTCACTCGCCACCCCAGTTCAGACATGACCATATGCAAATCAGTCTGACCCTGTGCCTCGTGGGAACAGTCCAGCCAGAACTGCCAAGCCATGTCTTCCCTGGACTGGGAACAAGCATCCTGGGACTGGTTTCTGGCTAATCAGGCATCATCAGCCAGGCTAGCTTGAATCCATTGGCAAAGTGAGGAAGAGACCCACATCTGGGCATATCCTGCCAAATTAGGGAGAACATAGCAAAACCAAAGGGAATGATGGACGGAGTGTTGAACATTACAAGCACTCACCCCCAGTCAACTGATCTGGGTTTAATCCATCATCATTCTTTAGCTCACTCGCCACCCCAGTTCAGACATGACCATATGCAAATCAGTCTGACCCTGTGCCTCGTGGGAACAGTCCAGCCCGAAATGCCAAGCCATGTCTTCCCTGGACCGGAAACAAGCATCCTGGGACCGGTTTTTGGCTAATCTGCCGTCATCAGCCAGGCTAGCTTGAATCCAGTGGCAAAGTGAGTAAGGACCCCAGGTCTGGGCATACCCTGCCAATTTAGGGTGAACAAAGCAAAACCAAAGGAGATGATGGACAAAGTGTTTAACATTGCAAGTACTCACCCACAGTCAACCGGAAACCGGTCCTAGGATGCTTGTGTCCGGTCCAGGGAGGACCTGGCTTGGCAGTTCAGGCTGGACTGTTCCCATGAGGCACAGGGTCAAGACTGATTTACATATGGCCTGGCCTGAACTGGGGTGGCATGGTGAGCAAAAGAATGATGAATTTAACCCAGATCTCTTGACTGGGGGTGAATGTTTTGATTTGTTCTGCATCCCGTCCATCAATTGTGTGTCTTTTGCTATAAGTTAAAGTCCTTCTTAACTGATTGTTTGTATGGCTGGTTGTGTTGATGTGTAAGTGAATAAATGTGAGCTTATGAGCACAGATTTAAGAGTGCATGACTCAGGGCATGTATAGCAAAATGAATGGAGGAATGCATGAATGGATGAAGGGGCATTAGCAGACTGTGGAATCAAATGTATGTTGGTGAGGCTGATGCAGTAGATGTCAGTGTGGGGGAAGGGTCAGTAACTGGGTGAGTGAGTGCAAGGGTGAAAGATGGGAGTGTTTAAATGGATTCATGGGGAAAGGGCAATGTTGGTGATAACCGAGCCTGTCCACAGCCCCCGGAAATCAACCTGTCCAGATTCTATGAGGTGGGGAAGGTTTCAATATTCAGTCTGTGATGATAGCAACAACAACAATAGTTCCATACCTGCCAGTGAAAGAGCCCTAATCTAGGCCCATGCGGTCCTGTCAATCTCAGGAGATCACAGAGGTGTGATGATGCAGTGAGCATGTGTTTGTAGCTAGGGCCGCAAGGCAGGGGAATGAGTAATGCCAGCATTCAGCCTTTCGTGAGCTGCACCCGAGTCCACTAACAGAGCTTGTGTAGTACAAATAATGGCAATCCATACTCTGTACCCACATCCACATCCCAAATCCCAACATAGACGTGGCTGTGCCATGCAGGTCCTCTGCAGCTAAATACCCACAGACACTGCCTAGTTATAGCCACAGGAGTTGAGCTCTCCAAGAAGTTGCACTGCAGTAACGTAGTTGGGACAACTCTGCATTCCTAAGGGATGGAGGGGAACTGCAAAGATGACCCCTGATAAATGGGATTCTCCAGTACTGCCTTCCACCGACGAGGAGGAACCCGAGGGAACAAGCAATAACTGGTGTGTTGAAAAAAATAAATGAACCTGCAGTCTGGGTTAGGATCAGATCAGACACACCGTGTGGGATACGGCACCGCAGCAGGAAGTGATGTCACATAACCTATTTATTCTGCATCTAACGAAACACGATAGGTGGTTCCTCCTGCTCTGGCAAGAGCGGCAAGATGTTCAGAAATAGAAGTACATTGTTTACATATTGAACTTCCATTGCGTTGTCGAGACTGAGAGATGCTTGGCAAAAAGCAGAAATCAGAATACCGTAAAATCATTTTCCAAATCAGAATACTGTAAAATTAATGTCCCACATGAATGCAAAAATTGAAGATGCAGAAGAGTAGAATGGGCACTGGTGTCTGTTTCGACAGGCATAATGGCTTCCTGTGACACTGCCACGAGACATGTTATGCAAAGTTCACTCTGCAAAAAACTGATCCCAAAAGCAATTTTACTCCAAGTTATGTTCTTTTGTACGGTCCTATTTACTGAGATCACCTATTATTTGTTTCATGCCTCTCTTTTCTCTCACCCCTTCAAGAGTGCACCCTCCACAGATTTGTGCATGTTTCTATTTGTGACCTCATTACGTCTAAAAGTATAGTGAAGATAATTGTGCAGCCACACTGATGAGACATTAGATAGGTAAGAGACCAGCACAAAAGAACAGCTTCTGATCAAATCACACCTACGCTGAAAAACACTGAGAAGTCATCTGTCTACAAAACATACTAGGGTTTTTGGTCAGTAACGGTAATCACAAAGAACATGAATGCATGTTTAGATGTTGCAATATATCACTGTTAGCAAGAGCAGGTTTGTGTTAAGAAAAAAAAATACGAGCTAAAACTCACCATCACGGATGCAGTGTGGGTGGAGACAAGGGTATACGGGAGACAATTTCTGGAAGGGACACGAGCAGCCTTGCAGAGATGCGAACCAGGGTCTAGCTTGACTCTGAGAGCCAAAGCACAACCAAGTCATCAAAAGATAAAAAAAAAAAAAAATAGGCAACAAACGTCATGAAAAAAAATGACAAAGACTTTAAAATGGAAAAAATATTTTTTTTAGCTTTTCTCACTTTCTCAGGTATGTATGATTATATCACTGAGTCCAGGACATTTTTTGGAAGCATTATTTTTTCAATAGGAAGCACACAAGAATGCCCCTCTGCCCTAGCAACGCTCAATTGTTATCCAAAATGTGTCTAGCATTTTTACTATATATATAGTCTACATTGTTATTAAATTAGAAGAAAGATTGTTTTATTAGGCATATTTAAGTGTGTTTTTTTGCAGGCCACAGGAGCTCTACTGCATAACTTCAATGTTCTCTAAAACTGGACCGTTCAGGAAAATGGTGCATAGTGAAGTAAGGCGGTAGACCGGGGATCATGCTATTTGGTCAAGTGGGGAAGTGGTGAAACTGGGATTTTAGTCCATGTTTGCAAATTACGCTCCGTTTAACCCAAAAGGCATGTGCTTTGTGTTCCATATCCACATATGGTTATGCAATTAGGGGCAGATTTATGAGGCACTTGCGCCACGTTTACGCCGCTGTTGCGTCACGCAAGGCGGCGTAAACGTGGCGCATCCCTACGAACGATTTACAACGTGACGCATCTAGGCAGATGCGTCACGTTGTAAAGCCCTGCGCCGCTTGTGGGCGTTCCGGCGCAGGGTGGGCGTTCCGGGGCAGGTGCGCCTCGCAAAAGTGGCTGAGTGAAATCTATAAGATTTCACTCAGTCACTTTCAGGCCAATGCTGCGTCAAAAGCCTGCGCCTGCTTGAAGCAGGCGTAGGTCTTGACGCAGCATTGTGGAGATGGGGCACCCCATAGCCTTGCTGGAGCTGCGTCGCGCTTGCGACACAACTCCAGCAATGCGTCACCTTTACGGCACAGATGCGTCACGCATCTGTGCCGTTTTTGCCCCATGGTGCGCCGCATCATAAATGCGGCGCACCATGGGTGGCGGAGCTGTGGCGCACTGTGGCGCATGTTAACTGGCGCATTCCTGGGGATGCGCCAGTTAACATAAATCTGCCCCTTAGTGTTTATTAAGTCAAAAAATATAGTGTAAAAAAATGGAGAATTAGTTGAGGGGGGTTAGAACCCACTCAAAAAAAATACAGCCCTAGTCAGGATGAAAAATGTAGTCACTAAATGCACCAGTGTTTAAACGTCTGGTGACCTGGCACATAGCAATCATACTTAACTTAGAGGCAAAGTGTAAAGTATTTATGCAGTACTCAAACAGTAATAAAGCAAAAACACAACACAATAAAAGTCCTAAACTCATTTGGAAAAATAAAGAATATTCTAATTAATGAAATGACACCAAAACAACAAAAATTCAATAAGTAGGACTAGTGATATGAATTAAATAAACAAAAATAAAAAATAGCACCAAAATGCACAAAGCACTAAGCACTGTTTTCTGGTCACGCTGGAACATGTCAAAGTGAAACGTTAAGGCTGACTGTGATTGAGCCCTGGGGTCAGATACAAGCACCAGATTTATCCTGGTGGAAAGTTTACTTTCAGACTTTGAAACATTTACAGAGAAAAAGTACTTGTTGAAGATTTTTCGTGGGGCAAGCTGCATGCTGGGTCTGAAGTGGGGCTTGCAGATGGTGGCTGAAGCACGGGGTCCCGCCATGGTTGTCAACGAAGAAGGGAAAGCTCCAAGCGGGCAAAGTCTGGAGTATGTGCGTAGGTAGGCCTCGACAGTAAAAAGCTTCAGTTCAGTGTCAGTATCGGTGACGACTTCTCATTCGGACTTAGAAACTATTCTCGAAGTCAGATGTCCAAACCAGCTAGCTCAGGCAGAGCAACAAAGGCTCACTAGGCAGAAAGTTTTCAAAAAGTTTCCAAGTCGAAGATCTTGCAGTTTGAGGACAGAAGTAGTACACTCTAACACCAGCCAAGGGTCCAGTACCTGGGGCGGACCACTTGGTAGCTAGGACTCACTCCACCAGAGGCCAGCAGTAGGGTCCAGGGCCGGTCCAGTTCGTACTGGTCAGCTGGACAATTGCTTGGAAAGCCCTTTGGAATCTTGTAGTGTACCTGCACCTCAAACAGGAGGTCAACCAACTGACCTTTGGAGTCACTTCTGTGGTCCTTGGTTCAAGGCAAGCAGGTCTAATCGCCCTTTAGATTTCAGACAGTAGGGCAGTCCTTCTTTTGATCTCCATAGGTCCCGGAGTGTATTGTGGAATGGTCGGTGGGGATCAAAATGTATGCCCAGAGCCAGACAGTGTGTGGAGAGTAATACAGTGTACAGCCCCTATACCAGTTATAGTCAGGTCCTTTATCCCCACTGGGTTTGATGACATCCTGACTAGAGAGACAAAGGGGAGGCAGGCCTAGATGTGAGCTTAATCAGCCAGTGACAAGGTAGGCATCCTTTGAAGCTCAGGAAGGGGTTGAGCAAAGCATCCAGGCCATCCTGGCAAGAGAAGAGTCTAGCACCCTACACCCAGAGCCCTTTGTCCACTTTCTGGGAGCAATACACATCTCACCACAGTCTGGTATTGTCGGTCAAAAATATAGAACCATAAGTATGTACCGCGATAGATAACATAATTAGTTCCAATTCTCTCCCGCTCTATCTCAAACCTACTGAGCTATCCCGTTTTTGTCCCTGAACAAGCTGCTAGGAGCTGCATCACAGGTCTTCCATGGCACACCAGCCCCTCTTTCACAGTTCTATTCCAGCCCTGAACCAAGGCCCTCACACTGACCCCTCCAACAGCTGAATATACAAACCACTCCAAGACCTCCATGCCATTCCTGTCTCTCACATTAGTTCAGGCTGTCAGGACAGTCCGCAAGCAAGGTTATAGCTTCCTTTGACTGCGTACACTGTACATCTGTTTCTTTTTTTTTTTTTTTTAAATATATTTTTATTTTAATGTACATCTGTTTCTTATGTTTTGCTTGTACGGCATTTCAACATGTTATATTTGGCACAATCGTATGCTCTCTTTTGCTGCATTTCTATTTTCTACATGTTTGCCCATATTGTGCACTGGTCTTTCCTATGGTTTCTACTGGTGTGGCATTTCTGTACAGTATATAACGCTTACACCTTGGTCACTTGGGAGAAGGAGCGTGATTGTAAGACAGTGGTTGGATTGTACATTTGCCATTCTCCTTAATAAGCATCGGTACCTAAAAATACATTGCATCTGTTCCTGAGCAACTGCTGTGTCTGGTGTTTCCTTTCGTTGCTCCGGGGAGGGTTGCAAGAGTTTTTCCCTGACAACTGGTGAGTGAAGTGTCCCACGAGCTAGAGTGAGTACCTTGCTGCCATGACACTTCAGCGCTTTCAATAAAGTAGGTTGTTACCTTCCTCTCGGGCGTTAAACAGGAGACTAAGGATTTAACTAAGAGTTACTTTGTGCCAGTAAGTTGGCTGGTAGTGGCTGAACTCTACAGGGAAACATAACCCACTCAGAAGAGCCTGCACTGAAGAGGATCTGGGAATCTCAGCACAGGCACCCTTCCATAGTAGGGCAACAGTGACATATGATTATTAGGTGGTGCCAGAACAGAGGGAAATTATTTTGAAATGTGCACAGAAAGAACTGGTTATTGATCAATAATGCAGCTGTGTGTTCCTTGAAATGCCTATTTGAATTATATGTGAAGTAGTGTATTACTGCATTGAATAAGTGAACTGTTTTACGTTTTGTCTCTGAACTGTCAACAGCTGTTGATTTTCCTTTCTCTCTCTCTCTCTGACAACTACCTAACATCTTTTTCTTGCAGGATACTTTAGTTGTGTTTACCTTTCAGGGTGTAAGTAAATATTAAATTGGAAGGGCACCAATGGGCAATGGAAATTCTAAAGGAAACAGAATGCTGGTAAGCCCCCGTATGCATTACAAGACTAAAAAGTAGTTTAAACAGCTGGCATGACAGAAAGGTTTCAAATTACCACCAGAAAACCCTGCATCTCAGTGAGTTGAGGAGACAAATTGTCTAAAACATTTAAATCAACTTTCTGCGCTAGTATGGACATGGACTGAGAATGAGAAATGGCCTAAATTTGGTCCCCTTGAGAAATATGACATTAAATATTTGTCCCAGACTATAGAATTAAGGAGGGACTTGTCATGGGACTACATTATATCAGTGATGGTGTACAGCATTGGCTTCCAAATGATAAAAAGAGAGCTCTCCTTTCAAAGAAGAAAGACCAGGGAAATGCAAAACCACCACAGACTCCTAGAACATAGTCTGGGGACTGTTCTTCAGTAGCAGCGGTGAACAATGAGTGCATGGCACCTACCAATAAAAAGGAGCTAGATTGGAGAAGAGTTTGCCCACCACATATAGCCAATGTCTATTAGTACTAAGCAATTGTGTGTTAACAGAGCAACTTTTTTTGTCACTGTGCAAACACTGTGGCTTTACAATAGCAGAAGTAGACGGGGTTAAAGCTGTACCAAAAGCCACTACTTCTAGAATGGGCCACTCTGATATGCATTTGGATTCATAGACAAGTGCATGTTGACATAAATAAAGTGAAGAAACTGTTCAATGCAGCAAAACCTCAAGGCCTTTTTGTCAAGTTAGGAGAAAGGAGAAATAGTGGGCAAATAAAAGCTAGTATATTGACTGAGGAGGAGATTTTGTTAACTGAGGAAAAAGACAGAGATTAAATGCGAGGAGTAAATTCAATTCCAGGCTTGAATGTAAAAACTGTTGCGGGAGTAGCCACCTGACAGTGAGTCAAAGCATCCATTCTGCAGGGCCTATTTCATCTACACTTCATTTGTCAGCCCCTCCTCAAACAACTTTAGTTCACCCATCGCTTCCAAGCCCCTACATACACTGTGAAAAGAATAACACACACGACAAGAAGGCACTCACAGCAAAACAGGGCTTATCACGTGCCCTCTATTTTCATATATTCCTGGAAGGTGATTTAACTAGGGTATCTGACATGCCACTGAGCCCCAGAGAAAGTGGTTTCCTGAATGGATACCTATCATTTGGAGACAACATGCCACATGCTTTAAAAACCCTGGCTCCAACTTTGACTTTTGGCCTTAGAGAGGATTAGAGCTAAGTGCAAAAGAGAACGACATTGAGGAGGAGCGGAAGCAGTTAGCTCACCTGTGGAAGGAGGCTAGGAAGATCCAGGAGGAGCAAAACACTGATAGGGGGAAATACAACACTCCAATAATAAACTTCAGGGTATGCTAGATAACAGAGAACATCTGATACGTACAAGGGCATGCACACATGGGCTAAAAGGAAAGGGTGAGCACACATTTACTGATGAAATACTATTGAACACTAAAATAGTTTTGGGTGGGAAAGCTATGTTAAAATGGTGCACAGGTAACTAAAGAGGATGAAACAGATATGGGGGCACTACTAGTGATTGGACGAGAACCCCCACTCACACGAGGGTGACATGCTTCATCATTGGGTCCCTCCACACATAGGGACAGCAAGGTACCCAGTGCGGGCTACAACATCCCCTCAGGAAAGGAGCAGGAGTGTTTTAAGGTAGCACGTCAAAATATTGATACCTCTAGGGAAAAGTGAGGGGAAGAGTGCAACAAAAAAGTGTATTAAAACTATGTCACTAGGAACACTACAACTTTATTTATGTGTCTTAGTCGATAGAGGTTAAAAGCATAGTGATACAGGGTTATGAATATTCACCTTGTGTTACAGTCAGCATGTTTCTGCCGTATATGACTTTAGTTGTTCCAGGTATTCTTCAGAACCATAATATAGTGCCACTCTGCTGCAATACCATCTACAAACAATAAAAGTAAGGAACATTTAGGAAAAATGTATACTCCAAACACTAGTATTGCCCTCATATCTGTTTCATCCTCTTTAGTTCCCTGTGCACCATGCTACCCTATGCTCTGTGTGAGCAGTATGATTCCTAGAAGTAGCATAGGATAGAGTTCTCAAATGTTTTAGCTTATAATTCCCATTGACCCCTTTTGTGAGATACACACAGCTATGTTAAAGCCATGGCCCTTGGATGCAGCTCCAATGATTAGGGACATGCCTGACCCGTTCACAGACAGTGTGAAATATTGTGAATGGCTTCATAAAATATGCATCCCCTTCCTAGAGATGTAGATTTGCTACTGAAGATTGGATACGGGAGCAGATGCCTTTGATAAAAAAAGTGTGTTCCACATTACACATGAAAGAGATTTGACAGTACTGACTAATAATATGAATGTCACAGAACGTAAGATGATTAATTGGTTAGAGTCTGTAAGGGACACATTTAATCGCTTAGCAGTGAAACATGGTGGTTTTTCAAAGGTTACGGCCACATGGCAGAAATCAGGCGAGTCAGTGGCTGATTGCATTTTAAGGTACAATGAAGCATGAGATAATAGTGCAGGGGTACCGTGCACTATCGATGCATGCAAAGTGTTAGCCACTCAGACACTTATGTATGGATTGTTACCTTATGTGGCCCAGAGATGTTACCACGTCAACCTGATTGGTATATCAAAGGATAAAGGACACAGCTAAAAATGACAAAGGGATAATGTTGCATTAAAAGCAAATCGAGGAGAGCCCTGAGGGAATGTACTACCAGGTGGCGAGAAGGTGATCACTGTGATTTGAATGGAATGCCGATTCATGAAGAGTTAACAGAATCCCTACCAATTTCTGTTGATGATTATAAGATTACCCATCACTTTCCCTTGTCACCAGATGTGCCCATCAATTTTCTGTGGAGAGATCTCCTCTGCAAATTGCATGCAACATTATATTTTTCACAAAATAGGATGTACTTACAAGTACCTGAGGACAGGTCAGAATTGGCTAATAGAGCGTTAACTGCCGAAAATTAAGTGAGGATTATCTGTTATGTGCACCCCGTCTCTTTCTTTCCAACACGATACGTTTTCTATCATTTCATGTTTCAAGAACTGTCTAAGTACAGCCCTGACACTGAAATTGATTTGGTCGCACATATGGTACAAGTGGCATTAATAACAGGGACTGTACACTGTACTGCAGCATTTTTCACAAGGTCAGTGAGTAACTGGTACACCTACATAGTGGACAAACATTTTTATTGGATAATGTAGTTGCTAGAGGACACATTGTATGCAGGCAAGGAAGGGTGTACAGTGAGTATTTGGCTAGGACCACAAGAAGAGAGAGTATTTCAAGTGTCGGCTTAAGAACCACGTCTATAGCTATAGTTTTTACCCTAGAGATTTAGGCCCCATGGTGAAACACCTTCAGGAATTACCAAGAACGAAGGCTTTTACATTTCCATTGGGTGTTGTGTATGTGATGGTGAAGGATGGTGTTGGGCTTTGTGCACGCTCAGAAATGACAGTATGGCAGTTTCTGACAAGCTGCAAGGGAATACAGCTTTACAGATGTATACAAACAAGGCCCTGGAACAAGTGAACTCTGATGTTTGGACAAAACACACAAAAAATTAGGCAACATTGTTGAAAACATGCACTCTCAAAAAAATGGTACTCAAGGAAATTGTAGAATTACCTTATGTGCATTAGTACAGACTGTCCACTCAGGCAAAGAAGGGGAATACATATATGATTGAGTCTCTCTTACTACAGGGTATCAAATCAAATCAAACAAGCTTTATTCGGTATATAAATATATAACCATGAAAGCTAAGGGTATCATTAAAAAGACCACTAGCCCCATGTAATAGTCCTATTATTCCACTGCACAAGGGTAATACATGACAATATAGGCTCATACAGGATTTATGCTAGAGAAACAACTTTGTGGTTCCCTTAGCGCTTGCTGTGTCTGACACAATACTATATTATCTTCCATACCTGTAGAGTTAGAGTATTTTTGGTCATAGATCTCCTCTCTGCATTTATCAGTATTAGAGTCCATCCAGAGAGTGAGTTCCTCTTTGCCTTCACAGTAAAAGTATCAGCATACACTTTTACTTGATTAGCTCAAGGCTTCACTGAGAGTCCCACGGTCTATTCGCAGGTAGTAAAGGAAAACCTAGACAGACCACACCTGGAAGGTGGTAGCATCATCTTGCAGTATGCTGATGAACTCCTTGTTGCATGTCCATCCCTTGAGGCCTGTAAAAAAACACTGCATCTCTGCTGAAATACCTTCAGGAGAGAGGACACATTGTCAAAATGTCAGTACTGCCAAACAGAAGTGACTTAACTGGGTTATGTGTTTTGCAAAGGTTCACGCCGCATATCACATGACAGAATAACATGGATTCAGAGCATGCAGCCCCCCTCGCCAAGAAAGGAATGCTATTCTTCCTGGGGATGATGAACTACTGCCACCAGTGGATCCCTTCAAACTATTTAAAGGAGTTGAAAGACACATTGTGTACTGTGCCAGCAATGAAGCTGCATGATTGCAAACTTCCCTTCCATCTCTATGTTTCTGGGCAAAATGGCATTGCAAATGGTGTGCAGATCAGCAGCATGGCTCTGGAAAAAGACCTGTGGTGTATTACTCTGTGACTTTGCCTCCGGTAGTGACTGGCCATCCCATCCGGGTTGTTTGACAGCAGTGGTTGCAGCAGCTGTGATGGTAGAGAGAAAGGCTCCCATTGTGTTGGACTCCCCTTGTATTGTATATGTGCCACATTCTCTATAGTTGTTGCTGCCATTTGCATCAAGACACCATTGTTTGGCTGCTAGGCACACAGGTTATGAGGTAACCTTGTTGTCTAACACTGATATCACCATTAAAAGATGCCCACATGTTAATTTGGCAACTTTATTGCTTGCAACCGGCAATTCTGATGAGACATATGACCATGACTGTGTTGAGGTTGTAGAAACATGCACCACACCAAGACCAGATTTACAGTAGACACCATTGGAAAAGGCAGACTATGAGTTGTGCACTAATGGTTCCCAAACAGACTAACAGGGACTGATTACAGACTACTATGCTCTGTAATCAGTAACACCATAGTTGAAAGTGCAGCTATGCTACCCGGCATGTCTGCCCAGCAAGCTGAGCTGTATGCTGTAACAAGAGCATACATCCTGGTTAAAGGGAAGAATGTTAACAATTTACACTGACTCAGGTTATGCCTTTACAGTTGTCCAGTGCGAGTACATTACTTCTGAAACTACAATCCTTCCATACGAAGAGAACTGGCTGCAGAGCATTCTCAGGGATTGCTCCAAAGATTTGGAACTCCTTACCTCCAGTGGTACGTGGAATCTCTTCCTTCATAGCATTGAAAAAAGAAGTAAAATACTACTAAAGAACAAATTCATGTCCTAAGACTTAATTTTTATGCTGACATTGAGTCACCTATTTGATCCTCTTGTCACTGCCTACCTCCGGTGGAATGAAGGAGAATATTGTATGTATGTTTATTACCACATCCACTAGATGCTCATTAACTATAGTCAGTTTAAAGTTCTGTTGGCCACTGGTCTCCTATATTATCCATAGACCTCATACCTATGGTGGATCACCTATGGCGGACATCACCTAATGCTCAATAACTGTATATAGAGCAATGTCCTGCTGGAGACGGGTCATCTATGTTATTCGTATACTATACACCCCTTCTGTACGTAATGACAAATATCAAATGTTTGTATACTACCTCCCTTTTTTAAAATTATTATATTGTTATACTGTATACTGTAAAGCGCTCTGATACCCTTGTGGGTCACATTTGCACTATATAAAATTTTATAAATAAATAACTTCTTACATGCTCATGACGAGCTCAGCTCGTCATGAGCTACAGTGCTCCTGTGCTCATGACGAGCTGAGCTCGTCATGGCCTTTAGAACGCTCCCACGCTGGGCTAATTCCCCTGCTGTGCGAACGTTCTAAAGAAACGGGAGCTGAGCTCGTCATGAGCATGGGGGCACTGTGCGTGCCCCCAGCCCCCCAGCACAGCAGGGGAATGTGCACAGCAGGGAAGGGGCTAAATAGCCAACTGTGGCAATATTGTGGTTTCATAACTGCTGCAGGCCTTCCCATTCAAAATGGTCCTTTAGTAGAGAACTTGTTAAAGGCAATATTTCTACCCTAAAGGATAGTGCCAATAGCAAGTGAAACTCCCACAGGAGCTAATACTGAGATCACCAGAGGTAACATTATGGCTGACACAGCTGCGAAAGAGAGCATATTACATCCAGTACAGATTGTGCTTTTAATGGCTAAATTATGACAAAAAACAAAACATTCAAAGACAATTGTTTCTAGTGGATGTGAAAAATTGTTGCTAGTGGATGTGAAGGAAGCACAATGGTCTGCAACACCAGTTGAGGAGAGAGTGTGGGTTGATGCTGGATGTGAGTAAAATGAAGAGGGATTGTGGGTTAACTGTGATGAGGGGCCTGTGGTCCCACACACTATGTACCTTACCCTTACAACGCGGGTGCATGAACCCACAAACATGGCAAAAGGGAGAATTATTGCAGTCATTAGATAGGGGTGATTTGCACAAGGGATAACAGCTTTTACTGCCCATTTCTGCTTCCAATGTCTTGTCTCTGCCCAACATTCTAAAGGTCGATCCCCTGCTACACATGTTCACTTGGCAGTACCATAGGGTCCCTTTAACAATGTACAGATTGATTTTCCTTATGTGTCCCCACAGAATGGATTGAAATATTTTCTAATGTATGTGGATGAATTCTCAAAATGGGTGGAGGCATTTCCCACAAGGAACAACAACAGCTGTTGTGCAATGCTTGATGAAAGACATCATGCCCAGATTTGATGTCACACAGAGCATAAATAGAGACAGAGTTTGTGACTACAGTTGTGCACAATATGTGTGGCTGTTTGGGAATAGAGTGGAAACTGCATGCCCCTTACCACCCCCAAAGCTCAGGCCAGGTATAGAGGATGAACGCCGCAATAACAAATTGATTAGCGAAGACAACTGATGCAGCAGGTCTTAAATGACCTGATGATCTGCTTTAGTCCTACGGCCAATTTGAGCGACATCATCTAGAATGATTCTGTTGTCCGCCACTGAAGTACTGATGGTGCAGCTTTTGTAATTGGTGGCGAGGTTGCCTCTCACAGCATCCCAAGCAGCACTGCGGTGGACTGATGAAAACATGACTGACCACGCTAAACAGTTGTCAGCAGTCTTGAGGCATCACCATCACCAGTTGAGGTAATCTTTGCACCATCCTGAGAGCCCAAACATCTTGTTAAAGCTGGAGACATGACAATGGTGAGAAACATAAAGGTGCTTCTCTTAGTTCAAGGTCAACAGTACCACACCTCATAATCCTGGCAGTGTGGACAGTGGACAGCGATCAAAGTGAAAGGACGTCCTGAGTGGAGTCACGGGGCAAGATAGAGAGCTGCACTAACAATGCCTTAGATGGAGGCACCAGTAACTATTGAGCATTTGACACTGGAGGACAAGCACAACATACCAGAAAAGGGCAACACAGACCAAACCATTTCTAGGAGCCACGTTGAGGGCCCATCACCAAGTGTCACAGGGACAGTGACACCAACTGATGCTACTAAGTGAAGCACACAACAAAGTCTCGAAGAAAGGTAATGGTCAGCACCTGCAGAAAAATAGACTGAAGAGGAAACCGCATTGGCAGGTCCAGGAAACCGCCCCTAGACAAGATGATAGCGGACCAGAAAGAGAAGCAGATCACAGCACACTATGCGCTTTTCAATTACTGACAAATAGAGAAAGTGTCCTAGAACTGAGTGACAGAAAGACACTATTGTGATATATACTATTTGCTTTTGACTTCCATATCTATATATTATCATGTTCCCTAGAATGCATCACATAGTGTCAACTATAATTTTGAATTCCTTAATTATGTCTGTACTACCTGTACTACGTCCACCATGTGACCATCCCTTCATTGCAGTACTTGAGAAAGTAGCCCAAGTTTTAGGTCTTCAAGATTGCTGGATTTGTAGATAGCTTTCCAGACATCCCAGCGACCATGTTGAATTATACGAATCACCTTTGCCTATACAGAAATACACGCAAGGAAAAGGTTGCCTAATAGCAAATGTTACATGGGCTTGTGGTGAAAGAAGGATAAACTAGTGCCTTCACAGTACTCTGTTGCTAAATATTCAGTCCCAATACGAAGTGTCACCTGTGATGGAAGACAATGCTAAAGACAATGCATTTCATGTATGTATTAAGTATCGTGTTTCCGGTTGTAACCCAGCTTCCAGATACTTAGGAAATTTAGCACGTAGCAAGCGTCTAACATTTTGGAATTTGATAATACCATGAGAAATTGGAATATATGGGACAGACAGTTTGTGAGTAGGAACTGGACCACTAAGGTACAAGGGAAACAAGTCAACTACAGTGTACATTACTCTACCATCACTATAGAAGGAGAGACATTGTTAATAACACCTGATGCTCTTTTATATGACCCACTAATTGAGACAGGAAATAATGTTACTGTAGCACCAACTGTGATTTCTAAAATATTAGAATCTCCGTTATGGTCAGCTTGATGCTCTTACATGGCACTATGGGCAAATATTACACTTATACATTCAGAATGGATTGTTTGCAAATGGTGTGATCAATTTCAAAACACATTTCCTGAGGGGGTAGGCCTACCTCTCAGTAAATATCTCACATTGGACTTACAGTATGCAAGGTGTTTCTCCATCATTGGGAAGGTATGTGTTGGGACGGGAAGTCTCCTGCATGTCTATGGAGTGAGTGCTTCCCCTGCCTTATGCTAATCTCCAGGCAAGTCGCTCAAAAGCTACTGTATAGTTTCTAGATCCATACTTCAGTGAGCATGACAATCATACATGTCCACTGAGGGTCTCCCTGTTTACATGGATTGGGACGCTAGAGCTTGGCTCTGAGGTCGAGGGGGCATGGCTAGTGCACCCCTATTTTTTAGAGAGTGGCTACTGCCCTCTCTATTAAGGCTGTCGTAGACTGACAGTGGTGGCAGCAATAAATCTATAGTCAGGAGGGGTGAGTCCCTTGGCACCCTCCTGACTAAGTCTGTGTAGTTTGCCATGCCTATGGGCCTATTGCCTTTTTCTGACTGATGTATGTTTGAGAGCCTGTGGATATACAGGGGAAGAATGGTGATTTGAGCCAGTGTGAGGAATGCGAGCTGTTCTGCTGGACATCCCAGCTCCCCTGTGCCCCTCTCTACCTTGGAAAGGCCTGGTGGGCTGGGGTAGACACTCAGCTCTTATCTGGGTTTAGCTGCACTAACCTTGTGGAGAGGACCCTCCCCCACTGGTCAGGGCCTCCTGGGCTGGAGTTAATTAAAATTCCTCTCTAGGGAGTTGCACAGCCTGATACCAGGAAGGGACCTGGTGCATGCTTTACCCATGCATTTAACACGCCGTGAATGGTTTGTGATTGGAGGTGTATTCAGGATGCGAAAGTAGAAGACCCTCTGATTGGATCAGCCTATCAATCAGAGGTGATAAAAGTCTGGCCTGAGTGGTCAGCTGTTGTTCAAGACTGGTCTATGACTGACGAGGCGGCCACACCAGAGCCCTCTGAAGATAGCCAGGCATGACCCGCAGTGTGAAGGCAGGAGATAAGACTCTGTTCACTGTGTCTGGAAGGAAGGCATCAGCAACATTAAGGACCAGCTGTTCTGTGAGGCTTGGGGGAGCCTGCGCTTTGGACCAAGGAAATTACAGACAGCTGCCCAAGGTGTGGAAAGGAAGCTTGCAGCACTACACACAAGGTTTGGAAAGAAGCTTGCGGCACATCAAGAAAAGCTGGTGGAAAGAAGCTTGCAGCACATGAAGAGAGCCAGAGAGAAGGAAGCTTGATTCTAGTCTTTGAAGGTGAGATCAAATCCCCTCTAGGCTCCTCCCTTGTGCTGTGGGAGCCTATACAAGCAGTAACTGGGAATAGAGGCCAGTGAAGCAGCCCCCCACCTTTCTTTTTGTGATCTCTGAGGGTATTAGGGTGAACTGGCACTCTGTCCAGCCACTAACCTCCTACAGCTAGCCAGTGGCTACTGGACTAGTGGGACTCCAGTAAACTGTGCCCAGACATCAGGCACCTGTGATCAGGTCCCTGACACCACTAGAGCAGTGTCCTCACTCACAACGGGAGGGCACTTCTGTTGCTTTGGGTGGGGGGCTATGGGCCTGATCAAGAACATTTGACTTCTCATCATATGCTGAAACTATATCCTTTTAATCCAAAGTTTGGTATCAAGGCTCTAGGGAATGAGAGCAGCCCTGTGTAACATGATCTGTAATATGCAATGCTTACTGTGTGTTTTCATGTTAACTGTGTTTTTATAGTGCTTGGCGTCTAGGCGCTCTAATACTGTTTGGGGTCAGAAGTCTGTCCCAGAGGATTGTAGAGACTTCTGGTTTTCACTGTTTATCCTAGTTTTATGTGTAGTATAATTATCTTATGTGTATTAAAGTACTTTTCTTTCATAAAAAGTAAAGCACTGGCTGGACATTGAGTTTATCAGCTGGTGGTACGGTTTACACTGTATTCTGAATGTCTAACCCCACCTCACCTCCTTGAGTAAGCCTTGGACTGCTCTGTCTCGCTACTCTGAGAGAGTCAAGTGCTGGAGAGGAGTACTTGGTTATCCAGTTTTGGGTCCACTAGTACTGAGGCCCTAGAACACCAGTGAGGGAACAATCCAGTTGATGGGATTGGAGCCCAGTTACCCCTGAGTGCCCTGGTGCCCAGGATGCAGAGTCTAATAGTATGTGTACTATTTCATATCTTATACTAAACATTTCAATTGTACCGTACGTTGCACTACATGATCCATTAACTTTGGGGAATTTTGCTCATAGGTATATGAGAGATATACATGCACCTATTGAGGAGACGATAGAATGTCTATTTTTTAACGAATGCATATATTATTTCCTGGATATGGTATATATAACTTAGAAATGGTATTGTCAACATATCTGTTGAGTTAGCCATAGTAAACAATATAACTAGAGATGTACTTCAAGAGCTGCAGGTGAAAATTAATTTAGTGGCTGCCATGACTATTCAGCATAGAATTGCACTAAACCTCCTTACCCTATAACTAGGAGGACTGTGTATTTTACTGAATTCTTCTTTCTGTTATTTATTTTAATAAAGTGAAAACATAGCAAGGATTTTACACAAATTGACCATGTGGTTCAAATATTCAGGGGAGCCGAGAACATTAGAGATTCTGGGGATTGATCCCGGTTGTGGGCATGGCTACCAACAGCATAGTTGAAGAAATTAGTTCTAGGACTAATGGGGATCTTTATAGCAATAGGTGTACTTTTTTTGCTGTGTTCAGTGTTTTTGCTCAATGGGACAGCAATTGTGTAGTAGGAGCATCATTTCAACTTCTGCAGTCAAAGTTCTACCTCCCACAGAGCAGGAGCTATCGTAGAATATAACAAGAAGTAGAGGAAACACATGAAGAAAGATTTGACTTAAAGGTCGTTGACCTATAGCATAGAGATACAATGAATACTAGTATATCATTGTGTCTATGTTTGAATAATGATTACCTCATAGGTGTGTTGATTTGTCAATATATGCATGTTCTTTAAGCAATGTGTAATGCCATCCAAAGCTATGTTCTTTATCTATCAAGTGGTATTTTCTCAAACGGTTTGTTTGGCCTCCGGTACCATAGTTTGTACCAAGTTTACCCCGACTAACACTTGCTCCGCAAATGGAGCATATGGCAATGTTTACCTCCTTTTTGCTAATAGTAAAGAAGTCCAAAACTGGGAAGGTGCACTTTCTGATGCTGGTGGCACTGCCAATGTTGGAAGAACTGGTACAAAAGGGGGTGGTGATGGACGGAGCATCTGAACCAATCAAACACTCACACCCAGTCAAAAGATCTGGGTTTGATCAATCACCGTTCTTTAGCCCACTCTGCCACCCCAGTTCAGACATGGCTATATGCAAATCAGTCTGACCCTGTGCCTCATGAGAACAGTCCAGCCCGAGCTGCCAAGCCATGCCTTCCCTGGACCGGAAACAAGCTTCCGAGGACCGGTTTCTGGCATTCCAGCCGTCTTCAGCCTGGCTTGCTTGAATCCAGTGGCAAAGTGAGCAAGGGACTCACGTCTGAGCATACCCTGCCACACATATGGAGGCCAAAGCGGTACAAAAGGGGGTGGTGATGGACGGAGCATCTGAACCAATCAAACACTCACACCCAGTCAAAAGATCTGGGTTTGATCCATCACCATTCTTTAGCCCACTCTACCACCCCAGTTCAGACATGGCTATATACAAATCAGTCTGACCCTGGGCCTCATGGGAACAGTCCAGCCCGAACTGCCAATCCATGCCTTCCCTGGACCGGAAACAAGCTTCCGAGGACCGGTTTCTGGCATTCCAGCCGTCTTCAGCCCGACTTGCTTGAATCCAGGGGCAAAGTGAGCAAGGAACTCACGTCTGAGCATACCCTGCCACACTTATGGCGGCCAAAGCGGTACAAAAGGGGGTGGTGATGGACGGAGCATCTGAACCAATCAAACACTCACACCCAGTCAAAAGATCTGGGTTTGATCCATCACCGTTCTTTAGCCCACTCTGCCACCCCAGTTCAGACATGGCTATATGCAAATCAGTCTGACCCTGTGCCTCATGGGAACAGTCCAGCCCGAACTGCCAAGCCATGCCTTCCCTGGATCGGAAGCAAGCTTCCGAGGACCGGTTTCTGGCATTCCAGCTGTCTTCAGCCCGGCTTGCTTGAATCCAGTGGCAAAGTGAGAAAGGGACTCACGTCTGAGCATACCCTGCCACACTTATGGCAGCCAAAGTGGTACAAAAGGGGGTGGTGATGGATGGAGCATCTGAACCAATCAAACACTCACACCCAGTCAAAAGATCTGTGTTTGATCCATCACCGTTCTTCAGCCCACTCTGCCACCCCAGTTCAGACATGGCTATATGCAAATCAGTCTGACCCTGTGCCTCACGGGAGCAGTCCAGCCCAAACTGCCAAGCCATGCCTTCCCTGGACCGGAACCAAGCTTCCGAGGATCGGTTTCTGGCATTCCAGCCGTCTTCAGCCCGGCTTGCTTGAATCCAGTGGCAAAGTGAGCAAGGAACTCACGTCTGAGCATACCCTGCCACACTTATGGCGGCCAAAGCGGTACAAAAGGGGGTGGCCCATATAAATGAATGGGTAATTTGAGATTAACAATTTGCTAATCGCAAATTAGGAATGGTAAGGAATTTAGTACATATATACCGTTTTGCAAATTCTAAATAGCGATTCCTTAAAAATCGCTATTTGGAATTTGCAAAACGGAACTATGATACATATGGCCCTATGTCATTCTCAACCCAGTACAAATCCATAAATCTACCTGGAGGAAAGAAGAAAGATATAGGGAAAGGACTTAAAATATCCAAACAATCAATGTTTTATTGTGGACAGCACATATTATGCAAATATGGTCTCTGCATATCATAGTATTATGCAGTGCCACGGTGTGTTGTCCGAGCTCTACGTTAGCTCTTCTATTGCCGAGTGCCACCAGTGCTGAAATCACTCTTGAAATCACTGTGTGACAGCAAGCGTTATTAAAAATAAAAAAGAGACTACACAAACAGGAACTCAAAACATACAGTGTTATTGTTACAGATAAAAATGCATTTTCATTACTAGCTCCCATGCAGCATATGTATTTCTTACCCCCACTCATAGGCCATAATGTGCCCTAGGTCAAGGCAGAGGACCGCAAGATTATTGCGGTTTCTGTAAAAGATTGATATCAAGGGCGGAGGTGGTCAATGCATATTTTCACCAATTACATACTCAAATGTGTCACTTTCCCCTCGAGATAAATATCATACTCACAGTTCCAAGCACGGTCAGCAGCCCATAACCTACTTTCTATCCGGCCTGCCTGCAGATGAGGTGCATGGTCAAAAGAGCTTGCTCAAGTACAGAGAGTCCGGTTAAAGAGGCTCACCTGCAACTGAGACCCGGAAGTGCTCTCTGCATCAAAAAGCGTTGTGGGTACATGTGAGACCAAGGTGGTTAGGGCGTATGGTGGTGGCCATCTTGGAGAGGCTCTGTTCTCTGTAGAGGATGTTCTACGGAGTTAACGTAAATTGGTAGCGGCCATCTTGAGATGGTCAGAAGGGTTCTACGGAGCTCCAGTTAATCAGTGGGCTCTCTGAAATTTCTGATGTTAGATAAGGCCAATCTTTGTTAATTCACTACAATGGTCGGCATATCTTCAATAGTAGCCATGATGCAATTGTTATGGAGGATCTTATGTCAAGCTTGATATTCTGTGTATATTGAGATGTGTTCCATGTAATACTGGTTTGACTATTCCCAGTAAGCTGGGTTGCTGCGATGTTTAGACCAGGGTGGTCGGAACCTAGGTCCCCATACTATCCGGCGTAGTATATGGTCAAGCTAATAAAAGTGACTATGGTGCTCGGGGCATATAATGGCGTCCATGTTGAAGTAGTTGGGAAAATCTTAAATCAATCAGGGTATTTAGTTGATAGGGGATGGTTTTCTATTGTAGTCTATGTTAGGCATGTGAGGTGACCTCTTCATAATGTTAATGATTTTTGATTGTTAAACTGCCCCCAATAAAGGAAATGGCTATGGTATCTGAACCTAGAAAGGCTATGGTAGTCTTGTGAGATAAGATCTCAAGTATTTTCTGGTATTGGATACTTGGCAGGTTATCATAAATAAGGTAAATGGCAATGGTATCTGAATTCTAGGTGGTTGGGACCTCCAATAGCCGCCATGTAATTTACTCATTGAAAATGTTCATGATCCACCCAGGAGTCCCTGATGGTACAGATTTATTGTTAAATAAATGAAGTGTGGAATGGGGGGAATTTAGCCCTCTTACATCATGGTGTTCTCCTTACCTTGGTATCTGACTCTGAGCTCATAGAGAAGTGTCCTATGTAGTTTTAAATGTTACAATCAAGCCATGGGATGTTGTCATTTACTCCATGTATATAGTTTATCAGAAGGAACACCCACTGTTGGTCTTTCATGAATAGCGACCGCTGGTCCCAGTGGTCATTTGCTTCAAGTATTGTCCATCTAATGTCATCTGGAGCATGATTGATGTTTGCAAAGTGTGTGGACATCTTAGTTGTGATGCGCATACAACGGATGTTGCTGTGGGGCTCTGTGATTCTCTTTTTGATAGGTCTGGTGATCATCCCTACATATTGAAGATCGCATGGGTAGGTAATAAGATTAACACAATTCCTTGAATTACAATTGGTATGCTCTCTCTGAACCCATGGACGATTTTCTCCAAGGTTGATCTCTTAGCTCATTTTAGTCAGTTTGCACACTGTGCAGTTTCCACATGGGTAGTGTCATTTTATTGGAGATATACCCCAAAGGGTCTGTGGGTAGTTTTTTTTTTTTTCAGTGGGAGTGTGTGGACAAAAAAATCTCTAAGATTTTGCGTCCATTTGAAAGTGAACCCAGGTTCTGGAATATCAAGGGTACCACTTTTGAGAATTGACCACTGTTTTTTTTATGATCTTTTGGATCTTGTTGGATGAAGGTGTAAAAGTAATCACAGAGGTAAGAGAATTATTCATCTCCTTATTCCGTGCCTCCAGTAGGACTTCCCATAGGTAATTTCCGGCCCTTTTATATGCCCATTTGTCTATTCTTGTTGGATAATCCCGGGTGGTCAGATTAGTATGTTTTTTAGCTTGGACATCATACTCCGCGAGAGTATCGCAGTTGTTTCTTAGACGAAGAAACTGGCTGAAAGGGAGATTATCCCTAAGTGCTTTAGGATAATGGCTACCATAGAGTAGGAGACTGTTGAGATCAGTAGCTTTTTTTTTTTTATAAATAATGTAATGTAATGTAATGTGTATACTTGTAAAGCGCACTGTTGCCAGCCGGTGTCCTGGCGCTGTATACCGCTGGGGAACCCGTCCTGGCTTTCCCTGTGGGATGGTCCCTGCTGGGAATCCCCAAGGTGGAGCCAGGTATCCCCGGCGTTGATGGGGCCGTTGTGGAGATTAGGAAAGCTAATTCCCAGGGTTGCCGAGTGTGACCCCTGGTTAGAGTAGGCACCGAGGCGAGAATTATCGAGTCCGCTGACCCTGGTCCACGACCCTGCCGTGTCAGGAATCGAACCCCGGTCCCGGGCCGACTTCTGCTTCCGGGTCTGCCACCTCTAACCAGTGAGCCACACCACTCCACAAATAGTGGTTGACAATCCACCATCACTACTGGAAATGAGCAGGTCTCGAAATGGTACTGCTCTCTTTGACATGATACTGGTAAAGTGTAGATATGAATTGAGACTGTTGATCCAGGTGCAAAATGCTTCACATGTCCCTATCTTGCCATGCCATGGTATCAATATATCATCAATTAATCGTTTACACATTCTGATGTTGTCATGATAGTGGTTGGACTCTGCAATTATGTGTTTGTTCTCGACATCAGCCACATAAAGGCAAGCTAGGCTAGGAGCAAAGGTGCTCCCCATAGACGTGCCCTGTATCTGGTGATATATTTGATCCCTAAATTGGAAGAAATTTTCTTTCAAAGCTAGGGTTACACATTCTACAATAAAGTTGGCCGGAGTATCTGACTCCAAGTGTGGTTTAGCCAGTAGGCATCTTGACGGTTATTAGTGTACAATGCTTCTACATCTAAGGCCACCAGTAGATCTATCTCCTGTGGGTGCTCCAGATCTTTGAGTAGATTTAGAACTTTATTGTAGAATTTCATGTCCTTTAAGTGAATTTAAGATCATACTCTCCCCCTCAATATTTTAACTACATACCCATAGTGCTTTGCAGCGCCGGCCCCTTGAGGACTAAAACACCCAATGATGAAGTATGACACCCACAACCACACCTTTTCTTTAACATTTCTATACGCTTCCCCACATAGGAAAAAGTACCCACACTGATTAGACTACTCAATATGACCACAAGCCACATGGTCACAACAGCAACCAGCAAGAAGGCGTGGTCACACAAAGAACACATGCAGGCCTAAGGGCAAAGCACACTGGTTGGCTATGCAAAATGGACACCAGCCACATGGTCACAAAAAGTAGCAAGAGGCCTGGAAAACAAAGAACACATGTAGGTCTAAGGACACTGGCTGTACAAAATGGCCCCTGGCCACATGGCATGGGGAACAAAGGCAAATGGTGGCCTATTGCGAACACACACACACACCTGCCAGACAAAGGAGACATTGGTTATACAGAAAACACAGCATTAATTCAGCAATGCCAAAACCGAAAATTAACAGGGCTAAAAATCTTTACAACAATACACATCCTCCAAAGGCATTACCCCACCTACACTGTTTGCAGGGAAAAAAACACATTTTTTATTATAATCAAATGTCATCTGTGTCCTAAATGATGTTTAAATTCAACAGACAACACAAAAACAGTTGCTTCAAGCACCAATATCTAGCAATAGGCCTACTACCTGGAAGGCCCATTGGCAGACTAGGCCACATAGTGAATTAAATCAATATTGCAAATTTATTAAAAAAACATGCATAAAATGTGATGACGTGTGCAACATTTCCCTTTATACAAGATTACAAATTACATGCAAAGAAATAACTAGGCCCCTAATGAAAATGCAGGTCACCCACCACAATACATTTAAAAAATTGATTAAAAGTACAATTAAATCCAGGTGTGTGCCCCCAATCCAACAAAGAACACCCATATACATGAGTTTTTCAACTTGTGAAATCTCAAATACAAAGGCCTTAAATTTAATAGTATATCTGCAGCAGACAAGGAGAGTAATCTTTCCAGTTCCAAATCCCAATGAAAAGTGACCAGGTGAGGAACAAAGCACTGATTGGAGCCTGCTGGATAGAAACAGGAATTTGGAGACTCTGGGGCACTTCCATCCTGTTGAAAAAAAAGTTTTAAAAAAAAGTTTGACTCACCCAAATATAAAACAATGCCAACCATCCATTTGAGGAGATGTTTTACTTCACATCGTTATTTCGGGAAGATTTTGATGCTTCTTGAGGAGAGAATTTTCTCCAGATTGCGGCCTCATTAGATCCGTAAGTCAGAAAACATCTGCCGAAGGCCGCTGGCGTGCTTGAATGACGTGCTGGTGACCACAAGATCTCGTGGGAGAATGCAGCTAATTAGCAAATCTTGTGGTGCCCCCAAACGGCTCTGAAATCTCATGGGCGATCACGAGTACCGGCAAGTTGCTCCCGCACATGTAAATGGATGTTTTTTTTTCAGATCAAAATTTTATTGTTTTCTTGAGAGAGATTGCATGTAAATCACAGTACTCCGAACACCAGAGTGGCTGTGAGCATATATTCAAAATGCACAGAGTTGCAATCAATACATTCGTTCAAAGAAGCATATTTACCACAACTCTCCCACCCCCCTGCCCCTTATTAACTACCCCCACCCGGATCCCACACTAGCCCCTTGCACGATGTCCTCACAGGTCCAAGAAAGAAGATAGTTATGTAACAGGTAATGCATAGTCTCCTCCACCCAGGTTCTTACAGCACCAGTACTTCATCTACATCACGCTGTGCTGGCGGTTCCAGCCACAGTACCCTGTACTCCGCCCATCTCTTCCATATTTTGTAGTGTTTCCTGGGGCAACCCCGGGCCTCAAACACTGGACGCTCCAGCCCCATAGAGTAATCTAAACCCTTTTTCCACACTCCCACCGGGTAGGCCCTAGAGTCCTTCCAGGTGCAGGCAACATCCCTTTTGGCCATGGTGAGGCCTAGGAGCAGTAAGTGTTGTTTATAAGGGTTGCCACCCACTTGTTCCATGATAAGAAGAAGGCCCAGCTGCAGTGTACGGGGGAGCTTCCAACCCAATACTTCAGCCAAACAGTCCCAAACGCCTGTCCAGAATCTCTCCAGTGCTCCACAGGACCACACCGTATGTAGGAAGGTGCCCACCTCCCGACCACATCTCAGACATTCAGGGGACGCAATCAAACCCGCTCGCCACAGCCTCTCTCTGGTATAGTAAGTTCTATGTAGATATTTAAATTGAATGAATCGTAATCGTACGGCAACGGCCGCGCCCCTGTTGGCAGCAAGGGCCTCCCTCCAATCCTCTTCTTCTATTTCTCCCACATCACCCTCCCATGTAGTCCGCAGCTTGTCAAGGGAGGAGGAACAATGTGTAACCAATGATTAATGTATGCGGGATATTTTCTTATCCTCCAATTCACCCATGAATATCTTAGCTTCCAGAGGGCTGAATTCAGGTAAGGAGTCTAGTCCCTCCAGTGCGGGGGAGATGGCATGTCGGAACTGCAAGTATTTAAAGAACTGGGTCTGGGGCATACTATATTCGTTTCTTAGATCTTGGAATGATTTTAGGGTCGTGCCTTTCATTACATGTCCCAACGTCAAAATTCCTATTGCGTCCCAGCCGCGGAACCCCTGTAAGGACGCCAGAGCCGGTAAACGACCGCTCTGCCACAGTGGAGTCTCCTCGGTCAGTTTGTTCCACCATCCCATACGGTGTAGCGCCCGTCGCCAGATCTGGAAGACCACCTGTGTGACCACCGGGAGCCTCCTTCTTTTCCCCGCCGAGTACAATAAGGTATGTAGGGTGTCTGGCTCCATCAGATATCTCTCCAGAGCATAGGCCGGGTCTCCCTGATCCCCATACCACCACTTATTTAATACCAACAAATGGGACGCCTGATAATAGGACAGGACGTCCGAAGATGCCAAGCCACCGCAATATGTGGAGAGGCAACAAGTACGGAGCGCCACTCTCACCGCATCCCCGGTCCAGAGGTACTGGCCTAGTGCCGAGTTGACCTGACGAAACCACTGCGGTGATATAGGGTAGGGGTAATTCTGTAATTGATAGAGTAAGCGTGGGAGGGCCACCATCTTGAAAATGGCCGAGCGGCCATAGAGATTCAGTGGCATACGGGACCACGTTTTCATGTCCGACCGGACCCGGTCCCAGACAGGAATGACGTTTCGCTCCCACGAGATTCTAGGTATATCCGTCAGGAACACCCCAAGGTATTTAAGGCCCCCAGTCGCCCCGTGCAAGGCCGACGCCCAGGCACCCAGCTCCGTATTGCCCCCCAGTGTCCACAGTGTGGACTTCCGCACATTCAGATTGAGCCCCGATACCTTCCCAAACACCTGCATAATTTCCAGGACCCTCTGTTCTGACCTATTGAGGTCTGTGAGGAAGAAAAGCACGTCATCGGCGTAGAGCGCGATCCTGTCCGATGGCCCGGCCTCCCATTCAAAACCCCTCATCTGCGCGTTAATGCACACCCACGCCGCCAATGGCTCCATGGCAAGGGCGAACAGGTACGGCGAGAGGGGACACCCCTGTCGGGTGCCCCGTCTGACTGGAAATGTGCCAGACACCGCCCCAGCCATTCTCACCGAGGCCGTCAGGTCAGTGTACAGCAGCTGTATGTACGATAAGAACTGGGGTCCAAGATTTAGACGAGGCAGGAGTGCTTGTAGGTAAACCCAACTCAACGAATCAAAGGCTCTATCTATGTCAGCCAGTAGGAGAGCCACCTGGGCTCCTGTGGCCCGCATCATCTCTAAGCATGGGTGGATTTTGCGAATTGGCAATCCGCGAACTTGCGTATTTACGGATTCGCAATCCGCAAAATCTGCGAACTCTCGCGAATTCGGCGGATTTTCTTTTTGTTGGGTTTCGCAAGCGTTTCTGCTGTTTCGCGAGGGTTTTTTACCAGTTTGCAAACGCGAACTTACTTGTCGGGTAGCAACGGTCGCGACCATGTTGTTTCTACGTCTGGTTCATCACAGCACCCTCTTTTTCACCACTGCCACCCTCTGTTTCACCACTGCCACTCTCTGGCTCACCCATGCCACCCTCTGTTTCATCACTGTAGATTATGGGGGGAAAATCACACCTGCCCTGCCTCAACTGACATGAATGAATTAGGGGCTGATTGATTAATGTGTCACTGTATTTGAACTTCCAGTCTGGCACCTGCTTCCTTATCTGTAATTGCTTTCTGTTGCAGTCTAATTTTTTTTAGCAGGACCTTTGGCATACTTGTAGCTATTCTCTGAGCCTGCTGTGAGGGTCAGAGCAGGGTCATAGAATAGTTGCAAGTAGGCAACTGAACTCTGGAGGGGCCCCTCAGGAAGCACTAGAGGGAATTGTTACTAATGTTAAGATTGAACTTTTGCACCTGCTGAGTGCTTTCAGTTTTGCAAAAATTGTTTTTCTGCAATTTCGCGCGATTTGTGGGGCGCGAATTCGTGCGAGATCGATTTCGGAAGCCGCGAATTCGTGCGAATACATGATTTGTTTTTTTTGCGGCGTGTTTGTTTGCATGATTTTTTGCGTGTTCGCAAGCCGCTTGTAGCGCAACGTTTGCGAAGTTACCCTAGCGGTCGTACATGGGCGCGGCCATCTTGTTTGCGTGACGTAATTCAGTTTCCGGGCGCTATGTGTAATCTCGCAAAGTGTGCGGCTCGCTAGTACATGTTCGCGTGTGATCGCGGGGAAAATCTCGCGCGAACTTACCCACGCGGTCGTCAACGGGCACGGCCATCTTGTTTTTCATTCATTGCTATGGTTCTGGGCATGCTTTCTGTATCCTCTGTCAATCTCTGCCATCCTTTGCTTGTTTGAATTTTTTTTTGTTCTATTTTACTTATTATCTGTCCCTCTATTTTTCTAGCTCTATATTTTTGTGTTTTCTGCTACTTTGGGTTGATTTTACACTACTTATTTTAACTCTTTTCTTTTCTTCTTCCCTATTCTATTTATTCTTTAATATTTACCTTCCTTTCTGCCCAGACCATGGTAAAGGGAGCCGGGACGCAGCCCGCGAAGGGGAAGGGTCCCGCACCCCGTGCCCGGCTCCCGTGCGGGCGTTTGAGGTGGGAGCAAGTTATAGCTCGGGAGATTTTTAGTGCGGAGGAGGTGGCCGCACTAATCTTTCATGTCCAGCGCCGCCTCCCCAAGACCATCATGGGAGGCGGCAAGATCGCTACTGGCTACAGGATCCGGGAGCGCCGGAAGCGGTGGGAGAAGGTGTGCCGGGCCATGTTTGAACACTCTGGGGTCCGGCGCACCTACAACCAGGCCACCCACCGCTGGACGGATCTCATGGACCGGGAACGTGACTTGCTGGACGTGCTCGGCGTCGAGATCCCCGGGCTTGGTGAGTAGTAGTAGCTATTTCTAGCTATTTCATCACTACTCTGTTTTCTCCCGCTCTGTGTGTTATTATATTGCAAATTTTTGTTTTTTAACAAGAGCAATAATGCTGCCGATTACATTGTAGGTAAATTATATTTCAAAATCTTCTGTGCATTTCAGGTGCACTGCTCTCCTTCTCAGTAGCCTTGCTACTATGCTTATTTGTTTTCTATTTTGTGTTCATTTCATTGGCCTGAGAAATTATGTATCAGTGTAGTGTAAAGAACTGCGTAATGCTAGACACTAAGGGTCAGATTTTCAATTACCGGCGCATCCCTGCAAAGTAGCAGGGATGCGCCAGTAATTGTGCGCCACGCCACCACAACCCATGGTGCGCCGTATTTACAATGCGGTGCACCATGGGCACAAAACGTCACAGAAGCATTACGCATCTGTGCCGTAAAGGCAGCGCATTGCTGGAGTTGTGTGACAACAATGGCACAGCTCCAGCAATGCTCTGGGGTGCCCTATCTCCCCAATGCTGCGTCAAGCCGTACGTCTGCTTCAAGCAGGCGCAGGGTTTGAGTCACGCATCATTGTCCTAAAAGTGACTGATTGACATCTTGTAGATTTCCCTCAGCCACTTTTAGGATGCGTCCCCTGCGCAGGAACACCCTCCCTTGTGCCGGAACGCCCCTGATGACGCAGGGCTTTACAACGTGATGCATCTCCCGTATGCGTCACGTTGTTAATATACGCCGCACCATGCGCCTCTTTTGTTATGCCTCTGCGTCACAAAAGTCACGCAACAATGGAGCAAAAGAGCCGCAAGGGGCTTGTAAATCTGCCCCTACAGACTCCAGTCCAGTCCTTCCTTTGTACACCTGGCAATAAGAAGAAATAGTGGTGGTGGATTGATAGTTTGAGTATTTTAATGACTGGTTAATGTAGTAGGAAACTTTTTAGTGTTGTCGCTGATCTGCAATCACGATGGAGTTTGTCTGTCACTTCGCTTGCTGCGGACTGCTGCCTGCCAGTCCTAGGCGAACCTTTTTAGTAGTTTGTTTAGTGAGTTGCATAACTTTCCAAGTCAACGGTCTGCAAATCAAGCAATACTAATATCGTAGTAGACCACATGAGATAGGTCAATATATCCCGGTCAATAGTAGTCTATTTGCTATTTCGCCAAAAGATTTTGTTATTGTTCTTTTGAAATGTTTGATTTGGTTGACAACAATCATCCATGTTTTTGGGTCTTTCTTTCTTTCATGTTGTACATCAGCTCCCCCCAGGGGCAAGAGGACATTGGAGGAGGCTGCTGCTGCTGAACCAGGCCAGGATCGGTCAGGCGAGGGCTCCTTTGCTGGCCCCGGTAAGTTTTAATTTTAATATAGAGTACCTATTTTTTCCTAGCGTTCCTCATTCGATTTTTTCTAAATCGTCTTTGATCTTCTTGTACACTGTATCTAAATTCTTATCCTGCCTCGACTACGACTCCCTGTGGTATTACTAGATTATTCTTATTTGTCTGTCTGTGTAGCTAACTAAGATTGAACATTTGGCAAAAGGTGTTAAACGAAACTCCCATTCTAGTCAGCAATAGCTCTATGCTCTGAGTGCAGTCCTCTGGGATTGTCCATAGTGTCTTTTCAAGTCTTCTAAATGTTTATGCTTTGACAATTACCAACAATAAAAAGGTGAATGACCACCAAGAAAGAATAAGATACTACTTTAATTTTGGTTTGGATAGGAGGACAATCCATACTACTACTGTTGCAGGGACAAATCTGTACAAACAGAACTATGGACACTAAAGTGCATTGTTTATCATTTATAATAGGCACAGGTCGACTTTCCACATACCTCAGTGATATCAGACTTTGAAGAACCCCCAATCTACTTACTGACTAGATAGTGTGGCAGAGTCATTTAGCTCCCGAATTCATCGATGATTGATCCCCAATGATGATTATCCAACGCAGGACAAGAGTACGGAGTCAGAGTCCAGAAGTGTCAGAGGCACTGGCTCATGCATTGCTAATTGCAAAACCTTTTGCTCATTCACTCATGACCAAAAACCACAGAGTCTATTTAAGTTTTAAAGCTTTATTAAAAGTAAAAATATATATATATTTTTTTTTTTGCAGAGTTTTATATAGCGCGAACTAGACCCGAACCAAATCAGGTATCAGAGCGCTTTACATAGCACCAGTTACGTTACATGAGGACACACTTTCATTTTAGGCACGGGGAGATTAAGTGATTTGCCCAGAATCACAGGAGGTTTTTTTGGCGTCGTTACCGAGACTCGAACCCAGATCCCCAGGTCCGAGGTCGAGCGCCTTAGCCGTTAGGCCAACCCCTCTCCCCTATTTATTGAAATCAAGCTTGTCATAAAACATAAACGGTTGATTAAAAATGGAAAAGTGCTGATAGTGATTTATTTCACACATTTATTGTGGGCGAGCCGAGCCCTCACCTGGTTTGAACTTTAATTTTTCTTTTTGGTGCTGAATCGTTGGTCCCTCCGTCCTAGTGATGATGATTTGTTCTTAGAAGGGAAGATTCTATCTGTTATGAGACAAATGGTGCGTGTTAAAAAGCAAGCATTCATCAGTTGTGCCAAAACGTGCAGCAAGACAACACCCTACCCTGGAAAAAGGGACATTTTCACTTTAGAGTAGACAGTCACAAATTATTAGCTTGTTTTCGGTATTCACATTTCTTCATTCCTAGACAAAATACTAGTGATTGGTGAATGTCTATGACATCTAACATTCTTAAATGTACTTTGTAGGTGGAACATCTGGTGCTGGGCCCAGTGCGGAGGTGGAGGAGGGAAGTTCTGGGGAGGAGGCGGTGCAAGTGCCAGACCCAACTGCTGTGCGGGTTGCCATGGTAGTGGTGGGCAGTGGTAAGCTCTTATATTCCTTACTTATTGAGATTGCAGACTGCATAGTGTGCTCCCCGTGAGAAAACGTAAGGTTTGTCCAGATGAGAGACATGAAGAAGAACGATTGACATATAGTTTGAATGGATGGATGCCTGGATCATGGTACTATCTGACTCTTAGATAGCATATGTGTATCTCGAGAGAGTAGACGGTCACTGGATGAACTAAGTGTTACTTTGAAGAGCATGTAACACCGCACCCGCACGTCCGTTCCAGTGTAGGAAAGGCAAGCGAAAGAAGTTGTAATTTTGTCCGAATACTACCATGAATAGTAGCAGTAGTTTGTATTGCAAGCACAGCATATATCCGGCTATTACGATGGCCGCTCACTACATCTGTTAATAAGTTTAGTAGAACTCGGTCATTCTTGTGTGGATGTATCACTGTTCACTCAATAAAAAGCAAAGCACCTAAAGTCATCCCATATGTAAGCAAATACATACCATGTGCAGTGATAGATAATCAGATTATTTATCTTCTTCATTTTCCTTTTCTAGTTTCTATTCATTGGCACTGTAGGGTGAAAGTTAAATTAATTAAGCAGTAGCCCTTGTAACAGAGTATTCTCAGTGCCACCCGTAATAGAAAAGTAAGAGCATCACCACCTGCATGTACTGGACTGGTACAGTAACGCAAGTCTGTCTCACTCATCATGGCGGGCGTCTGTTTTTCTCGGGTGCAAGTTGACTGCGCTGGCATTATGCCGGCTTGCAGAAGTTAACGTACCAATTTTGCTAAACAAGAGGGAAGAAGAAGAAGAAGACTGGTGTACTGTCATAGTCGACTCTAATGGAGTGAGTCTATAGTGCTCGTAGAATTGATTCCTTAAACTCCCACTAATGTTAGAGCAAGGATGAAGAAGTGGGAGGTTAGATAGATACTGGCCACAATAGTTATGTACTGCGCTTCCAAGTTGCTAGTTCTACTGTGACACAACTTTCTGCTGAATCATTTTGTGTTAATCTTAAAGAGCATTGGTTACAGACTATGTCTTTCTTTCTTCATGTAGATGCTCCTTCCAAACCAACAAGGAAGGAGCTGGCTGAAAGGGCCCGGCAACGGAGGCTGGAGGCGACTGTCGCCGAATATCGGCGGCTGGTGGCCCAGGAGGATGAGGACACGCAGAGTACGTCAACAACATCCACGGCGACACCTGCATCCTCCTCCGCGCTCCCTGGGTCAGCCAGTCAGCGCAGGTCTCCAGCGGTACGGAGCCGGGGTACTGCAGCCACCCGCCACCACCGAGCAGCAAAGAAATCAGCTGCCCCCACAGCAGTTGCAAAAAAAGGATGCACTGCCTTTCCCTGAGGGTTTCCTACCTTGAGCAAGAGCTCCTCAACACCAAGACCCTGCTCGAGACCCTCCGCAAGGAGCATGCTGACCTGGCCCGAAAAGTCAACAGCAGCCAGTAGGAGGAGACTGTCCCTTGCCCCTTTTTTAAAGACTTCTGGGGGGTGGGAATTGGTAGTTGGGTTTTCTACTTTTTTGGACTTCGTTTTCAGGGACATTCGTTGGGGTCCGGGGGGGGGGGGGTTGGGTCTTGCGGGAGATTTATGTTAATGGATATCTTAATATACTTTAAACTTTATCTTAGCATACGTGTTTTTTTACTGCTTTTGAGGCTGGTGGGTGGGGGTTTAACAGTCCTGAAACTTAAGTGGCATCTTGATTCAAGTTGTGTAAGTACTAATGGCCCAAATGTTTTCAAAACTAAGTGCCTCTCACAGAGTAAGTGAATTCAATAGTCCTAGGACTAGTGTCAGTCTCTCGTCTCTCCTAATACTTCATTATACTACCTCCCCCCAAAGGCTTATCTTACCTGTAATTTGTGTTTGGAAATAGGGCTAGGCACAGGGCTGGCTGCACGCGAAATGGCGATTAAGGTTGGCAATCCTGGGCGGATGAAATGTCATCATTGCGGTGGTACTTGTGGTGTTACACAGTGGCAGTTGCAGCATCTGAAAAAAGAAAATGAAACCTTGTTTGTCCTTACCGTAGCATTAGAATGGTACGATAGAGAATATAGCAGGTGACAGTACACTAGAACAGTGCCACAATGTAGCCTAACAAATGGTAAAGTATTTAAAGTATAACTACCACTTGCGTTGAATTTCTTTGACATTGGCTACTATTACAAGAAATAGTACTGAAGGTGAAGGACACAGCAGCGTAATAATTTCATTTGCCACGTCTAGGAGGAGGATGTTCTTGATGACCAATCAAGTTGATGGCGCACATGAAAATCTGCTTTCATTTGCCAATAGTGACTCGGTGTCAAGCTGAGTAAGAATATATCCTCGGATTCCTTCACCATCCTGTTGCTATGACCTTATCCTCCCCAGCAAGTGTGTGGAATTATTGCTGTCATTTAGTCACACATCAATCAAAACCACACAGCCCGGGGAAGAGGGTTGGGGTTTGCAAAATGGATGGGAATGGGGTTTTTTGGGAAAGTTTTGTTGAGAGAAGAAAAAAAAAGCACAGCATGGACAAACAATAATTGAAGATAAACAAATCTTTGGGTACAAAGCTAACCATGAATCTTTTAAGTGACATAAAGGAAGTGCATGGACTACTGCATGCATGGTTACTGAAAAGTAACTAGTACTTTTGACAACCTTTAGGGGGTGGGAGCGCACCAGACACGCCCCAACGTAATTACCTCTTGCATGATGGTTCATGTAGTTCTTTCGACAACCGTGAATGAAAGAATGCGACAGTACAGGGCTGCAGTAATAATTATGCGTTTTCACTTGCCAACCTCTGCACTGAGAGAAACACTTCGTACATTAAATTAGGTTTGAAAAATAGCAGAAGTAAAACCTATCCAATGGCTGTAGTGATGAATTTAGAAGCAGAGATCAAAGAAATGCAAAGTCACACTCATAGAAGTTCACAGCAATAACATTACTTAAAAGATAATTAGAAAAGAACGGATACTGTATCTGTATGTTGTTGTAGTTGTCCTGTTGAATTTGGGAAGTTGTAAGATGCATCCAACCATTCCTCTTATTAGCGGGACTCCTCCATTCCATCTGACGCTCCGTCTATCAATGTTGGTGACCAGAAG
This sequence comes from Lissotriton helveticus, assembly GCF_964261635.1. Lineage (NCBI taxonomy): Eukaryota > Metazoa > Chordata > Amphibia > Caudata > Salamandridae > Lissotriton > Lissotriton helveticus. The sequence continues at coordinate 1,992,952,432 of NC_136059.1, read as the reverse complement.
ACACCCTGTCCACTGCCTGCCTGGCGGATGCTGAATTGTGGCTCGCTAATGTGAAGCCTGACTTCATCCTTTTTTTCCCATTGCACAGGGTGAAACCCAGCCTGTAATTATTGATGGAAAAACAGGAAGTGATATTAGAACACCACTGACAAATAAATATAAGGTATGTACGCTGTGTAGTGCAAAAAGTCACACTTTGAGTTTCCTAATAGACAGTACAATATTTTTGAAAGTGCCTACTCTGTCTGAGTCTCCTTTTGAAGGATAAATAAGTATGGGCGAATTAATTTAGCGGATCCTTCCCCTCAAGCTAGGTGTACTGTAAACTATGTTTTAGATCAAAATTAGACCTTCCTAGCAGTGCTCCCAGACCCTTACTAAACCCAGTCGCAAAAATGTAGAAGACCCTAAGAAGACCCCCAATCAGATCTCAAAAAACGAGGCCTAGTAGAAAATGGTGACAAAACGTACTTTGAAAGTAAAGTAGGCCCAAATCCCCCCTTACCCACCGTGGATTGTATTCAAACCACTTGCAAGCAAGCAAAAGTATCCATACCCAGCATCGCTCCAAGACTCGCAAACCCCCCACAAACAGCCCCCCGCCCAAACATCTGCAATACAATACTGCTAACCCTAACAAGCCCTAAGTTAAGAATAGTGGCAAACGCTTTCTTTAACTAGGCCAAATCCCCTCTTCCCAACCATGGATTTTCTCCAAACTACTTTTATCCGGTACTAGACCTTCCCAGCAATGGCCCCAGAGCCGTCAAACCAGGCGGAAACAAGTAGAAGACCCCCAAAGAGCCAAAAAGCAAAACTACAAAAGTGGGGACTTAGTAATCTTCCTGGAAAATTTCCAACATCACTCCACGCCGCTCTGCAGCTAGGCGTTCCTCAAAGACCCCAAAACCCACCCACAAACACCAGGAAGCCCCCCAAACAGGCCCCCATAAACGCAGTAGTGAGCGAAATGTCAGAAAATTCAAAAACGTTTTCCTCATGGATTTTCTCCAAAACACTTTTATCCGGTATTAGACCTTCCCAGCAATGCCCCAAGACCCGCCAACCCACCCGCAAAAAAGCACAACACCCCCAAACAGGCAAAAACAAAAATGGAAAATCTCATACCTAGAATTATTTTTCGTCCTTCTTTCAATTCTGTCCAAACGCGCTGTGCAGCAAGGTCATAACTCGACTTTTCCACCATGGATGTCCTGGAAAACAAATGCAATCAAAATTAGACTGTGCCAGCATTGCTCCCAGACCCCAAAACCCACCCACAAACACCAGGAACCCCCCCAAACAGGCCACCGAAAACATGATAGTGAGCAAAAAGGCAAAAACGTTTTTTGCTCCGATTTTCTCCAAACCACTTTTATTCGGTACTAGACCTTCCCAGCAATGGCCCCAGAGCCGTCTACTCTCCTGCAAAGAAGTAGAACACCCTCACAAGTGCATAGTCTTTCTTCATTGGGCGTAATCCAGCCATCTGCTTTGAGGGAAATAGGAGTCTGGAGGAGGAGGATAGAGGAGCATGTTCTTGTGAACTTGTGAACCTGAGGAATGCAGACTGCGGCACCTTCAAATCAATAAGCAAATAAGTGAAGACAGTTTTGCTGATGGGCTTGTTTTTTGTGATTAGGTGATTAAAGTTTTTGTTATATAGATTTTGCAAAACAAAGAAAGAGACACACAAGAATAAAAGTGAATAAGGACGAAACAGAAAGTTAGTGATTCATTGACTCATTTATTTTCAAGGCTCGGTGTCAGGGAAGAAGAGGTCGTCCTCAAACTCTGCGAATTCATACGGGAGTAGGTCACTTAACAGAGAAGAACTTCTCTCATCTAAGTTGGTGTCCTCCTCGTCTTCTTCCGGCGTGCATTCTCGTATTTTGTAATCTGGTGGTATGAGGTGCTGATTCATCTTGATCATTGTTAACCTCTCCACATTTTTGGGCGAGAGGCGGGTCCTTTTGGAAGTTACAATGCCACCAGCAGCACTGAAAACACGTTCAGAAGACACGCTTGCAAGTGGGCAAGACAAGTAATTTATAGCCAGGTTGGTGATCTCTGCCCAAGCAACTGTTTTCCCATGCCAATACGCCAATGGGTCATGAGAAGGATGGACCTCTGTTGAGTCATTCAGATAGGCCTGCACCATCAACTCAAGGTTCTCCCGGGTACCTCCACTTTGCTTACTTTTTTCTGGGACCATTTCAGAAGCAAACCCAAGCTCAGTTAGCCAATTCTCTTCATCACCCGATATTACTGTTGTGTCTTGTGCAGATGATACGGTTGCTGGTGTCGTTAACGGTTGAGAGGGCAAATCACTCACTTCTGCCACAGCCACAAATGCAGAAGGGGATTTTTTTTGACTGTGGACGGCCTGCTGATGCTGATGTACTGCCTTTTCCTTCAATTTCCTGCCGTTCTCTTTCAAACCGAGTGGCTGACACAGCTAGCCAATGTTTGTACTTTGTAACATCTGCGTCATCAAAAGGAAAGAATACTCTGCTTGCCACTGCCTTTTTGTACCGTGGATCCAGAATAGTAGCACAAATGTAATGCTGTTCTGTCTTGATCATTTGAAGACGATCATCGCCAAGTAGGCGGTGTAATAACTTCTCCGCCAACTCTAATGCTTCTTTCTTTCCATCTTTTTCAAACTTAGAACACACCGCCTTCAGTCGGTGCTCTAGCATGCTCAACAATGGGATAGCTTTTCCCAAATTACAGTCCTCCCTGCTGACTGCACGCGTGAAGACCTCAAAAGGACGAAGCATGTCTGTCAGGCTTTTAACTAGGTGCCATTGCTCCACCTGTATCCTCATGTCCATCATAGGTGTACCCAGTTTAAAGAAATACTGATCGACTACCGCATACTGCTCATACAGACGCTCAAGCATGTAGAAGGTTGAGTTCCAACGTGTTGCCACCTCCTGGATGAGTGCTTTCACTGGCAATTTACGTTCATATTGCAGGCACCTCAGCTGCTTCCGGGCCTTAAAAGAATGGTTGAAATGTGTGCACATTCTTCGGCAGGTGGTCAGTAACTCGGAGACTGGACTTTCTTCACTCAAGAATTTTTTAACAACCAGGTTTATACAGTGTGCCAGACACGGCACTCTGAAATATTTACCCATATCCATGGCCTTAACTACATTGGCGCCATTTTCCGTGGAAACATAACCAATCATGCGTTTTCTTGGGGACAGCCATTGAAAGACCTTTGTGTTAAACTCATGCAAAATGTTTTCTGCTGTATGACTTTTCTCCATGGCAAACATGGCTATTGTTGCATGTTTCCGAGCAGCTTTATAAACTTTGTCCTCATCAACACCTGCGTTTATCTTGCCTTTAACCCCTGAAAAAGAGACCCAGTGTGCAGTGATGCACATGTAATCAGTGGCTGCACAACTGCTCCACATGTCTGTTGTCAGATGTATAGTGTGAACAGCACTCTTCTGCAAAACTGCCCCAATCACCTCGAGCACATCTTCATGTAGTGCTGGAATCGCAACTCCGGCAAAATAGAACCGGCTAGGAACCTTCCATTTAGGGCAGAGCGTTGCCACCATTTCAAGAAAACCCACCCCTTCCACAAAAGAAAAAGGGAGAAGGTCCAGCGCTAGCATTTTAGCCAGATTACTGTTATACAGACGCGCCATTGGGTGGTTGCGTTCATATGGCGCTTCTGAAAACAACATGCTTCTAATGGTGGGCTGGACCAATTTACGGGATGATGATGACTTCTGCGACCCAGTTACACTTCGTGATGAACTTTTTCGCGTTGGTGTCTCACTCTCTCCCACACTCTTAGTGTGGCTCATAGATCTGCTGCTGACAGGGGTACTGGGTGTAAGTGAAGAAATGTCTGACGCTTCTTCTTCCTCCTCGTCATCAGCAGATGAAACATCAACGGATACTATTTGTTGACTTGCAATTCGGGCATCCTTGATCTCCCTTAGGTGCGCCAGCCATTTGACAGTGTGCTGTCTCTCAAGATGACCTCTCTGGCCTCCGGTACCATAGCTGGTACCAAGCTTACCACGACTAACTCGAACCTTACAAATGGTACAAATGGCTATGTTTTCCCTTGTTGGGCTAACACTAAAGAAGTCCCAAACTGCGGACTTCAAATGTCTATGGGGAGCGGAGGAGGCGATACTGGGAATGCTGCTAATGCCAGATGAACTGGAGGATGTGTGTTGCCGAAATTTAGTACGTTGTGCACTTACAGCACCACTAATTGAGGACATGGAGGTCGAGGTGGATGGAGGTGATAGAGCAAGATTTCGCATCGCGACTTGCTCGACTCAAGAACCTCGAAATCTGTTATAATCCTATAATCCCAATTGTTCGTTTTACTAATTTTATGTATTCTGGATGTGCATGTGTATCATAGTGATGCTTGCCTATGTGGTTTACTAATACGAGTAACCCTTGTGAATAAAAATGACCGCTGCTTGACATTTGTTTCTGCGCATGCGTTAGGCACACTCATGTGACATGACGTAGTTGCAGTTTGGAGGGAAAGGGTGCGCATGCGTAATAGCCATAAAATGGCCGCGCTTTGTGATAACGAGGTGAAGCTTGCACCGCTGCTCTTGTGATATTATCTGTTGCACTTACCCTTAATTGCATAGTATATCTTTATGATAAGAAACCTGAAGTACAAGAACATGAGATGTAACACATTCATTTATTTCTATGTTTTAATTTGTTTTCGCGTACTTTTCATGTATCATGATGACTGGGGGGTCTGAATGAACTGAGAGCCATCTTGAAGGTCCCTTCCGCGCATGCTCGCGCAGCCAGGGAAGAAATAACCTTGGACAGTGGAACTCAGCCAGCTGGCAGCCACAGTCAAGATGCTCATGAGAAATGACCCACGACCCAGCAAGATGGAGTTAACTTGTTCTGAAACTGTTACAATGATATTTTCCTATTGTATTCAATGCGACTTCTCATGGGAACCCCAATCTTGCTAGGCGGTACCCAAACATGTAAATAGGGCCTTAGAAAAGTCTGTTCTGATTGGTGTGTTAACCCATCCTACCTTAGGACCAATCGAAATTGGGAATTCTGACACTTTGCAACATTGGGGGGTGGTACACTGACCCAAAAACAGTATAACTAGCCTAGGTTTAGCTAGAGAATTTGTCTGACTTGTCCGAATAGCTGACCTGTCACTGACCCAACGCACTCAATAGGTGACTTGATACAGTGGTGCTGCGGAGCACTCTGTCCGAATTTGACCATAGACTCTGAAGGTTTTACTAAACCTTAAGTGCTGGCGGAGCACTTTGCTGGGGAATTCGCTGACCCAATCGGGGTCCTGACTGATAACTGCAGAGAGGGTGGAGCGCAGGCGTTGCTTCCAAACTGCGGGTGTTGGTCGTATCCTGGTGGTCCTGTCCTGATCCTAATCTGGTTTTCCTGTCCTGTCCTGGGGTGTCCATTCTGCAGCTGCTGTCCCATTGAGGGTTATCCGTCCTTGAGGGTTTTCCTGTCCTTAACTGACCCGTGGCCAGGGTTGGTTTTCACACCAGTCTAGGTAAATATCGTACTGAAACTCTTAAAACTGCACCTTTCTATTTTTCTGTCTTTGCTTCAATAAAGACATACCTTTGCATATGATAATTTTCCATGCCTTCCGCAACTATTGCATATCATGAAAGTCATTTGCATTTAATTTCATAGCGTGTTCCTATGTTACCCTACCTTTTAGAAATCATTTTCTCCATTGCAGTCTCTCATAAAGCTGAACTTGGATTTATAGCGTGTTTCACTTTTGCTCATTCTATAGCTGTTTAGGATTTCCAGAATTTCTAGTTATGTTTATGAAGTATACCCAATAGCTTAATTTTATTTGTGCATAAGCTTGCCCATTCATAAAAGTTTATTCTTGCATTACCAATTTACTCCACTCAGCGTGTTCCCTGTCTCACTATTACTTAGAAAACCTAAATGATTGCCCTTACACTGTTCCTTTATGGTTATATGCTTTTTGTTATCTTGATTATCGACTGTCTTTTAACTGTAAGCCTAATGCTCTATGAAAACGAAATCTAGATAAATCTTTTAAAACTTCCAGTTGTCCGTGGTCATTATATAGAAAATCAAAGTTTATATGTTGGGTTTATATTTCTTCTGCCTTTCCTTTTACAGCAAGCTCCCTGACCCATCGTGGTTGGTAAGTCGGGTACACTGGAAATAGTAGAAAGGGACTCATGAATATTGGTAGTAGATTGTAAGGTCATCTGATCAATGTAAATGGTGAATTGAAGTATATGGGCCCGAGACCTAGGTGGTAAAAATATTGGTCGGGTGACCTGCGATCTCTATCAGTATTTTTCTGGTAGCATCGAGGATGGTTAGGGAATAGTTAAAGGTTAGGTAGGATTAGTTAGACTAACTAAGTTGGATACTGCTAGATAGGAAACCTTATTTGCTGCTACGAGAATAGGTACTTCAGGTGATCTGATCACTCACTTGAAATGCTTGTTTTGAAAAATTATGAAATGTTTTAAAATTGTTATCCTTGTTATTATACTGTTATATGTATTAATCCATTCGTTTGTTAAACGTTTTCTGTGTTGTTGGAATCCCCGGGGAATGGAATAGCGAATGGTGAATAGAATCCATTTGCTCTGAGGTCACTGGCTTTCAAGGAAAGTTGGTGCAGGTTAGGCAGAACTGGAAGCACTAACTAGGGTTTTTCTGAATGCATGTTTGAATAAATGTTAGCAACGAAGTTCATTGGCAAAATTCCTATTGTGGCATAACGTAGTAAGGGTCACATCGGAAGAGTAGCGGGTTCATCGGAGCTTGGGAGAAAGCAAAAGGGTTCGCTGGTGAAACCTAAGTCTCGGATATATCCCAGAAAAGTGGATGAGTCTGAGGAAGTAACAGGTTCCCTAATGCTAGAGTGAAGGATAGGCGGAAGAGATCTATCCGTAGTGTGTGAAAAGTAAATGGAAGTAGTTTACTTGCAGTGAAACAAATTCTTTCCTGTCTAGACACTTGAGTACAGTGGTGAATGTGTATTCGTTGTAAAATAACCAAGCACTAAGCACTTTAGAAAGAAAGAAAGTTTCCGTTACCTTGTAAAGGAAGGAGTCAGTCGCGAAGCTGCTCTGACGTCACTCTGTGCCGCGCTGGGATTGGTAGACGCAGCGGGCTGGTAGCGGAGCTGAAATTGTGAAGGAGGGGTGAGTGCTGAAGCGTGAGAACTGTCTCGCGAAGAGGCCGCGCACCCATTGGTCGAGATTATTTGAATTCGTGCATTTCATTGGTTGCACGAAAATAAGAAACGCATTTAGATTGGAAGTGATTTTGTAAACAGAGAGTCGCTTGAAGGAAATTATATGTGGCATACGTACAGACCGCATACTAGACCAGATCCTAGGCATTTAGGGTTTGAGAACGATCAGTGGAAAGGACATAACACCGACATTATGTACGGAAATAAGAGGAAGTTGTCACTTGTGAACAAAGTCAAGAATTATTTCAAAAAGGACAAACCAATTAGGACTCGAGAAGGTGTTGTCATTCCGCCACCAAATACTCCTGCATCTTTTATGATGTTTGATAAAGGGTACCACTCATGTGTATGGTTGGAAAATTGGGCGGAATATACAAAAGATGACGGAGTATTGGCTTTTCCGTTAGAAGGTACATTCAATGGGAGGATTCTATTTAATTTGAGAACCCGAATGAATGATTTGCATCCCAGACCTAGACTAACGCAGTATGAAGCACTAGAGGAATGGGAAATCGAGGCTTTTGAGAGGGATAAGCCCCGAATGGATAAAGGATTAACAAAATTTTATCCCAAACTGAAACAAGAAACCCGAGATAAAAAGATGAAACAGTGGAGACAATATATGATTGTTGAGGGACTGTTTCCAATGAAGCCAGCGGGTGGTCCTCCCGGGGGGGAGAAGAGGACAGAAAAATGCAAACATTGGGTGCCAATTGGAGAGTCGGATGATGAATTGTTAGATGACATGTGTATGAGAAGTCCACCACCTTATAATGAAGGGCACCGACCTTCTAGCGAGGGGGAAAATTCTCGAAGACCTCCACCCCAGGAAGAGGCCAGGTCCGCAAGTGTAGGAGGGGGTTACCAAATACCTCCCTATACTGAAAGTCTAGGACCCATAGAGCCCAGAGAGATTTACCCAAAAAGACCCACTAGTGGGGAGGCAAGATACTCGCGAGAAAGGGGGTCTTGCGCTAGACTTCCCTATGAAGGTGAGGAAAGACCATTAAGTTCAGGAATGCCGATTTTAAATCCCCTTTATGAGGAAGAACCAAGATCCCTAGGCACAGGGAGCTTGTTCCCAAGACAAAATTATGGTGAAGGACCAAGAGAGACACATCCCACTGCCCCGAGTTATGCTCCAACTTTAACTCCTCAGATATTACATGACAATTCAGTCGAAAGGATATTGGAGGACAGGGAACGAGATGCTCTAGCTAAACAGAGAGCTGAAATAATTCAGAAAATCTCCCAGTTAAATACAAGTCCTGAAGCCTTGACAATCCCAGTAACTATCGGACCAGTGCTTCCGTTGTATGGGGACCGTCAAGGGAGTCCGAAAACTCCAGTTATTACTCCAGTTATAGCACCACCGAGACCAGAACCCTTAATTGTAGATGACCAGACAAGTGAATGCGAGTCCGAGGTCTCGCTACTGGATCTACCTATTAGAAACACAGGAAAGAGGATGCAGAAAAGGCATAACCCTTTTAACACGAGGGAGATTCAGATGGAATCGACTTCGGGTACCAGGAGTGTCACGTTGGTGACTCCTGAAGAAATCGAAAGATGGAGTCAAGAATTAGATAAACAAACTCCACCAACGAAACCTTTAGATCTCTACAAATTGAGAGTAGAAATAGAAGAATTAATGGCAGGAAACGTAGGATTAGACAGATTAAATACCTACTCTGAAGAAGAGATGCTGTTTATTTGCAAAAGTCTCACCCGAAATACCCGAGTACTTCATGAAAAATTGACAGACACCGCTGCTAGCATGGGAATAGATATCTCAAAATCGAAACCTTTACAGAAACCGTACAGAGCAGATTTCTCAGACAAAGATTTGGAAAACCTGAATGTGTCCGGGAAAAAGGCACAGGTCAAAGAATTATTAACCGTGTTGCAGAAATGGGGAGATGTGGAAAAGTGGAAAGCTAGATGGGCCAGAAAGAAAGATGAGGCCAGATCCAAACAAGTAACTCCTGAATTTGTTGTAAGGGGAGCTGACAAACCAGAACAGTTACTCCCCATGCGCGAAGTGCCAGGTGGAAAATACGTGCATGTTCCTTGGTCCAGACAGGATATTGTGTCCTTTACCAATGACTTCCCGAAATTACGAGAGAAACCTGTGGATTGGTACAGGCAGGTAGAAAGGTTTGTAAAAGTACAGAAATGCTTGTGGAAAGATTTGGATGGGTTCTTTGACATTGTGGTCCCGGTAGATTTGTGGACCGAGTGTAAAATAGCCATAGCTTGGCCTAGTGAGGAATACCCGAGGGACTCAACAACAGGAGAACCATCTAAAGAAGTGATGAAAAAATATGAACAAGTAATTCAACACCAGAAACAAAAGGTGCCCGCAAAGGAAACTGATTGGACCAAGATCGATAGAACGACGCAGGAAAGGGACGAGACTGTGCACTCCTTTTATGAAAGGCTGTTGCAGGTGTTCAAAACATACAGTGGTATAGATAACATCGAGATGAAGGACATGACCCACTTCATTTACAGGTTTGTAAACGGTTTAAGGCCCGAAATTTGCCAGTGGATAAAAGATAATAAAATTTGTTGGCAGTCCAAGAAAATGGACGAGGTCCTACGGTATGCAAAGTACTGTGAGGATGAGATGGCAGAAAAGAAAAAGGCTTTAAAGGAAAAGGTGATGTGGGCACAGGTAAAGCTCGCAGAACAGCAGGAAAAGCAATTAAATAAGTTAAATAAGACTACTCAGAACCAAGGCCCTGGGGGTGGGGGAAAGCCCCGAGCAAAAATGAGCAGAGAGGAAGCTAAAAAGAAATTTCCCTGCCACCAGTGCGGAGAAATTGGACATTGGCGAGACGAGTGTCCCTATTTACAGCATGATAATGCCCAAACCCCTGATTTAATTCCACAGACGCAGAATGAAAAGCCAAGAAAGACCCAGCAGCAGGTAAAAACGATTCAAGTGCCCCGAGCGCCAAAGCCTAGTTTCAAGGGAAAATCACCGCAGGGTGACGACGTAGAGATCTGGGGAGGCAATGAAAACAGAAATGCAGCAACTTCGCAGTATTTGTTAAATGACACCTTTTTCTGTGACGACCAGTACTGACGGGGCCTGAGAGGGGAGGACGAGGAGTGCGTACTTGGCGCCTCCTTGCCGGTAGACCAGTCAGGGCCATACATTGAAGGAAAGGTTGACGGAAACAATGTCACTTTTCTGTCGGACACTGGTGCTACCCGTTCTACTGTGAGAAAAGCGGACGTTCCAAACCTACCCCTCTCGGGAGAAGCAATCCAAGTAGTGGGTGTATCTAATCAATTGATTAGTACCCCCGTTACAGAACCAATGGAGATCTCAATAGGGAACTTTAAAGAAATGCACAGATTTGTCGTTTGCGATACCAGTCCAGTGAACTTACTGGGACGTGATTTGCTGTGCGAAATGAACTGCACTATCTTTTGCACACCAAAGGGCGTCGAAATTCAGACCCCAGATGAAGATGGTATCTACAAATTAATGTTAGTCAGACCTGACTCGGAAATAAAGCGAATGACTATACAGGACTTACCTGCAGAACTTCAACAGACAGTGAAACCAGAAGTATGGGACTTTACTGGAAAGGATGTAGGATTGATGAAAAACGTAGACCCCATACAAATAACCATGAAAGAAGATGCAGTTTACCCCAACACTAAGCCTTACAAAATGAGTACCGAAGTGAGAGCAGGTGTTGCCATTGAAATACAGAAATTGCTAGAAGCAAATATCATACAGGAAGTAATGAGTAGCCCGTGTAATTCACCCATTATGGGCATCAAAAAGCCTAGTGGCAAATACAGAGTAGTGCAGGACCTGAGAAAGGTAAATAAAATTGTGGTTCCTTGTTGTCCTATTGTCCCGAACCCAGCAGTGATCCTGTATCAGATTCCCTGGGATGCTGAATGGTTCACCGTGATAGATCTATGTCACGCATTCTTTTCGATCCCATTGCATCCAGACAGCAAATTTATTTTCTCATTTGCTTTCAACAGTCACGTGTATGTCTGGAATAGGGTTCCCTAAGGGTACACAGAAAGCCCCTCTATCTTTAATCAGATCTTGAAAAAATGTCTTGAATCTTTAGTCTTACCTGGAAAGTCTGTTTTGGTGCAATACATTGACGACCTATTGGTGGCGTCCAAAAGTCATAGGGATTGCGTGATTGACACCATTGCCCTACTGAATCACCTAAGTGAAAAGGGACATAAAGTGGCCCCTGAAAAATTACAGTTCTGTACAAAGTCAGTGAAATATCTGGGGCACCAGATAGAAAAAGGCATCCGAGAGAGTCAGAATTATTCAAAAGATGCAGTTACCCCGTACTCAGAAAGAAGTCAGAATGTTCCTTGGAGTTGTAGGTTACTGCAGGCAATGGATTGTGGGATTTGCAGTCCTGGCAAAGCCTTTGATAAATATGACAAAGAAAGGTGCAAAGGACCCAGTGGAATGGGATGATGAGAGCTTAACAGCCTTCACACAGTTGCGAGATTGTCTGTGTACAGCCCCTGCTCTAGGGATGCCTGACTATTCCAAGGAGTTTGGCCTGTTCTGTGACACTCGTGATAATTGTGCATTGTCAGTCCTTACTCAGGAGCATGGCTTGACCAGAAGGCCCGTGGCATATTTCTCTGCCACTTTGGATCCAGTGGCTGCTGGATTACCTGGGTGTCTGAAAGCAGTAGCTGAAACTTGCACAAGTTTAGAACAGAGTGAGTCCATTGTCATGGGACATCCTGTAACGGTGTATGTTCCACATGCAGTAGTGATTCTATTGACCCGCACAAAAACTCAGTACCTCACCCCTAGTGGCTGACTAAATATGAGAGAATTCTCATGGGTGCTGCAAATATAGTCATTACTCGGTGTAATATTTTGAACCCAGCCACTCTACTCCCTGACTCAATGATAATGGAAGATAAGGGAGAAAACGAGCATGACTGCATTGACCTGACAGAATTCAGTACTAAACCCCGCCCAGACATTAAGGAAACACCCTTGCCTGTACATGATGAGGAATGGTTTGTGGATGGGTCATGCATGAGACACGAACTTGTGGGTCTAAGTGCTGCATACGCTGTGGTAAATTTGGACAAAATTGAAGAAGCATCCTGTTTATTTGGAGTAAAGTCTGCACAAGTAGCCGAATTGATTGCCCTGATAAGAGCTTGCAAATTGGGAAAAGACAAAAGAATAACAGTGTATACTGATAGCCAGTACTGTTATGGGGTTGTGCATGACTTTGGCCAATTATGGCTACAAAGAGAATTCTTGACTTCATCAGGTACCCCCATTCGAAACGGAAAAGTTGTACAAGACCTTCTAGAGGCAATCCAATTACCAAAAGAATTGGCAGTGGTCAAATGTGTTGCTCATAAAAAGGGCCCTGACCATGTATCTTTGGGAAATGATTTTGCTGATCGAGTGGCAAAACAATGTGCTATGGATCGCATGTCAATAAATATCAGACGGGGAGGGACTGGAAACAGCTGCCAACTTATGATGTTTGAAGAAGTGCCTACCTGGGATGAAGTGAGAGAATGGCAGCATGCTGCGCCCTGGGAAGAGAAAGAGAAGTGGAAGGAACTTGGTTGTCGACCAAGACGTGAGTATGGTGTCATTGTGGGCCCAGATGGTATGCCTGTGTTACCTAGACACCTGCTTGCCCCTATGGCCAGATTAATACATGAAGGATCACACATTGGTAGGGATGCCATGGTTCTGGTATTTCAACAGACCTGGTACAACAATAAGTTCAGGAAGGTAGCAGAATCCCTTTGCCAGAGGTGCTTGACGTGTCAACAGTTCAACGCTGGCAAAAGAACAGTAGTTGAACTTGGAAAGATTGGGAAATCAGGGGGTCCCTTTGTGAGAATACAGGTTGATTTCATCACCATGCCTCGTTGCGAAGGAAAAAGATATGTCCTTGTCATTGTCTGCCTATTTTCAAAATGGGTGGAAGCTTACCCTGCCACACAGAATGATGCCATAACAGTAGCCAAATTGTTATTGAAAGAATTGATACCTAGGTTCGGGGTTCCAGTCACTATTGAATAAGATAGAGGCGGACATTTTCAGAATTAAGTGTTGGCTCAACTCTGCAAAGCATTTGGGATCACACAAAAACTGCACTGTGCACATTGTCCAGAGGCTTCTGGAGTAGTAGAGCAAATCAATGGCACGATCAAAACAAGATTAGCAAAAATGTGTGACTCTACTGGCATGAGCGGGGTAAATGCCTTGCCTCTTGTTCTGATGGGACTCAGAAGTATTCCAGACCGAAAAACAGGCCTGAGCCCCCACAAAATCCTGATGGGAAGAGTGATGAGACAAGCGTGGGTACCAGGGTACAAACTGTTAAGCATTTCTTATGATTTGGTACTTGAGTACTGCAAGCAACTGGGTGACCAAGTGCGTTCTATCTCTCGCCAGATTGGGGAAGACGCCGTCGCTAACCCGACAACTCCAGTTCACAAATTGGTTCCTGGTGACTGGGTTAAAATCAAGAAACACACTCGTTCGAGTTGCCTTGCACCGAGGTGGGGGAAAAAGCGCCAAGTAATACTGGTGACCACAACAGCGGTGAAGTGTGCAGGTGTTCCCAAGTGGATCCATGCCAGCCATACCCAGAAGGTGATACCAGACGAGGAGCCTGGAGCTGAAGGTTGTCCAGCTGAGGGGTCTGCAGATGTTGGTCCTGACGTAGCTGATGACGCACAGCCGAGCACCAGTCCAGCTGAGGGTCCTGTAGACGTTGGTCCGGAAGTAGCTGATGACGAGCAACCGAGCACCAGCCAAGATGATTGGATACCAATAATCGATCTCATTGAAGACCCAATCAGAACAAGAGAGCGAATTTATGAAGATAGAGAGTGGAATAGAGAGGTCGAGTCAGGCACAGGCGAAGACCCTCAGATCATTGAGATTCACGTCAAATCTGAGGACGAAGAGGAAGGTCAGACAGGGACAGAGCAAGTGATTGACACACCTCCACTAACTCCTGAAATTGAAAAGGGACAGATTAGTACTAGTGTAAGGGTTCGAGCAGAAGAAAATCAAGGGATCGAAGTGCTCGAACAGGATCAGATAGAATTAGAAGAACGTGTTCAGGACACAGAAACAGAGACATTAGAAAGCCAAAACAAAAATTCACCTGAACCAGGCCAGTTTAATAACCAGGCAGAAGAAGTAGATACAAGACCTGGGACTAGTCAGACAGGAAGGGAAGAGACAGAAGAAGTGCCACAAACAAATGAAAACAAAAGAACATTAGAAGAAAGCCAAATCACAGTACCAGCCAAGAGACTCAAGAAATAGAAAAATATCGAACCAAGATATATTAAGAGACTGAGGCTGAGAATAAAAACAGTAGAAGAGAAACTTGCAGACAAAAGGAGAAGTCCACGGATTGCAGAGCAAATTGGAGAAAGCTCCAAAAGAAGGAGTGATCGAATAAAAAGACTGAACGAAAAATACCAGGATCCTGAGTGGACCTACTTAATCTTGGAAAATTTTGAGGATCTTGATATCTCTGACGAAAGTGACGAAGAACAGATTGCTGATTTGTCTGCTGAAGAAGACGAGCTCACCTGAAATTGCACAGAGTAAGCTACCTGTGTAAAGTTACTAAGAGGGGTTGGAAAACTTCTTCTGAGCCAAAATGTCTGATTCAAGAGTGAATGGAAGGCCTAGTCGCAGTGGTTGCAAAACATGCTGCAAAGTGTGTATATGTAGTATAGCTATAGTAATAATAGTTTGGATAGGATTAACAGTTTTCATTCCTTTTATGATAAGCAAAAATACTAATATTGACCCTACTCAGACTACTGACACTGAAGAATTGACAACACGAAGTGTAGAAAGACGTGAAAAAGCACTCAGACAGACAAAACGAGACTTAGAAGCATCAGATGAGGAAGGACTACATTACCACGGAGTTAAGAACCAGACTAACTTAAACGTTTTCGCAAACTTGTTAGTGCATTACGTAGAAACTATGGAAATAGAAGACTGCTATGTCTGCATGAAGCTACCTACTTCTGTAGCTGAAGGCGTGACTTATCATCACCTACCTTTGACCTATGGAATTT
This sequence comes from Lissotriton helveticus, assembly GCF_964261635.1. Lineage (NCBI taxonomy): Eukaryota > Metazoa > Chordata > Amphibia > Caudata > Salamandridae > Lissotriton > Lissotriton helveticus. Next base: position 1,992,937,056 of record NC_136059.1, on the reverse strand, counting down.
CCTGTAGCATTTTAGCAAGCTTATTTTACAAAAGAGGACGTTACAGTACTACTACTCTAACGCAGACGTAATATTTTCTGAACTTCCTATACGTGGAAATCTAAATCCTGTACATACTAAAAGTGACCTAAAAGTGACGTTACACGTTATATGGGAGAATACTTCCTGACTATAGGTACCATAGACTTAAATGAAGCACACAGAGACAACTTGACCTGTTCATTACATGAACAAGAGAAAGTATTTCTAAACATGGCAGAAAAAAGAAGGGAGAGTTTCCAAAGCAAGGCTAATGACAAGAGACAGAAAACTCCTAAATGGGCTGAGAACATGGAGAGCACCTCAAGTGGTGGGGCGGGTCCTGCCTTGTTGCTGGATTTCGAAAGGAAAGGGAAACTCTGTCTTCACCGCGAAAGGACTAGTTATTATAATAACATTTTCATTGGTTCCAGTCAATGTGAGCACAATTACAAGGTAATTGGAGGTTGTGGATTCAAAAATGGGTCAGAGCCTGTGTTTCCTGGAATTTATTATATATGTGGAGACAAGGCTTATTTCAAATTGCCGGATCACTGGTATGGAAGCTGCTACTTTGGCATTGTCTTCCCGAAAATATACCATGTGAATGAAATTGCTGGAAGCAATGAAAATACTAATGGCTTAGTGCGTAGTAAAAGAGAAAGCGTAGGTGAGATAATGGGTAGTATTTTTAGTGCACTGATACCTGGAGTGGGAGTGGTTCTGAACACACACAGAATTTGCAAATTATCTACAATAATGGATGTGCTGTCTACTGACACAGCTCATGGATTTCTATTGGTCAATACCGAAATGGTTGCGATCAGATCAATGGTTTTGCAGAACAGACTTGCGCTTGACACCTTATTAGCAAAAGAGGGCTGAGTCTGCCGGATGCTGAAGGCGCAACATTGTTGCACTTACATACCGGACAAAAGTGTACAGCTCAAAAGATATGTGAAAAACATTACTAATTTGGAAAAGGAACTCAAACCACTCGAGGTTGATAGTGCCTGGAAGAGACTAGTTGATGGTCTCTCAAATGTAGGTCATTGGTTTGCTAATTTAGGTAAAAGTTTATTGTTTAAGGTACTGATGCCAATTGGAGTGATAGGCTTCATCATATTTCTCATATTCGTCTGTTGCAAATGTCGAAAACACACAAAAAAGTACCAGTGAATGCGAGAGGTGTGAAACGGGGAGCGGATGAGCTTGAATTGGAAGATTCTCACCCTACTAAAAACGAGAAAGAGAAACTGAATCGCCTGTTAGAGGAGATAGAGTTGTACAAAGTGTGAAAGAAAAGTTGGCATCTGGTTCCGTTATTTTGTGATGATAGTAAATATCATCAAAGAGGGGATTGATAGAGCAAGATTTCGCATCGCGACTTGCTCGACTCAAGAACCTCGAAATCTGTTATAATCCTATAATCCCAATTGTTCGTTTTACTAATTTAATGTATTCTGAATGTGCATGTGTATCATAGTGATGCTTGCCTATGTGGTTTACTAATACGAGTAACCCTTGTGAATAAAAATGGCCGCTGCTTGACATTTGTTTCTGCGCATGCGTTAGGCACACTCACGTGACATGACGTAGTTGCAGTTTGGAGGGAAAGGGTGCGCATGCGTAATAGCCATAAAATGGCCGCGCTTTGTGATAACGAGGTGAAGCTTCAAGATGCTCATGAGAAATGACCCACGACCCAGCAAGATGGAGTTAACTTGTTCTGAAACTGTTACAATGATATTTTCCTATTGTATTCAATGCGACTTCTCATGGGAACCCCAATCTTGCTAGGCGGTACCCAAACATGTAAATAGGGCCTTAGAAAAGTCTGTTCTGATTGGTGTGTTAACCCATCCTACCTTAGGACCAATCGAAATTGGGAATTCTGACACTTTGCAACATTGGGGGGTGGTACACTGACCCAAAAACAGTATAACTAGCCTAGGTTTAGCTAGAGAATTTGTCCGACTTGTCCGAATAGCTGACCTGTCACTGACCCAACGCACTCAATAGGTGACTTGATACAGTGGTGCTGCGGAGCACTCTGTCCGAATTTGACCAGAGACTCTGAAGGTTTTACTAAACCTTAAGTGCTGGCGGAGCTCTTTGCTGGGGAACTCGCTGACCCAATCGGGGTCCTGACTGATAACTGCAGAGAGGGTGGAGCGCAGGCGTTGCTTCCAAACTGCGGGTGTTGGTCGTATCATGGTGGTCCTGTCCTGATCCTAATCTGGTTTTCCTGTCCTGTCCTGGGGTGTCCATTCTGCACCTGCTGTCCCATTGAGGGTTATCCGTCCTTGAGGGTTTTCCTGTCCTTAACTGACCCGTGGCCAGGGTTGGTTTTCACACCAGTCTAGGTAAATATCGTACTGAAACTCTTAAAACTGTACCTTTCTATTTTTCTGTCTTTGCTTCAATAAAGACATACCTTTGCATATGATAATTTTCCATGCCTTCCACAACTATTGCATATCATAAAAGTCATTTGCATTTAATTTCATAGTGTGTTCCTATGTTACCCTACCTTTTAGAAATCATTTTCTCCATTGCAGTCTCTCATAAAGCTGAACTTGGATTTATAGCGTGTTTCACTTTTGCTCATTCTATAGCTGTTTAGGATTTCCAGAATTTCTAGTTATGTTTATGAAGTATACCCAATAGCTTAATTTTATTTGTGCATAAGCTTGCCCATTCATAAAAGTTTATTCTTGCATTACCAATTTACTCCACTCAGCGTGTTCCCTGTCTCACTATTACTTAGAAAACCTAAATGATTGCCCTTACACTGTTCCTTTATGGTTATATGCTTTTTGTTATCTTGATTATCGACTGTCTTTTAACTGTAAGCCTAATGCTCTATGAAAACGAAATCTAGATAAATCTTTTAAAACTTCCAGTTGTCCGTGGTCATTATATAGAAAATCAAAGTTTATATGTTGGGTTTATATTTCTTCTGCCTTTCCTTTTACAGCTAGCTCCCTGAACCATCGTGGTCATAGGTACCCGTAACAGTGGTTGGTAAGTCGGGTACACTGGAAATAGTAGAAAGGGACTCATGAATATTGGTAGTAGATTGTAAGGTCATCTGATCAATGTAAATGGTGAATTGAAGTATATGGGCCCGAGACCTAGGTGGTGAAAATATTGGTCGGGTGACCTGCGATCTCTATCAGAGGTCCCTTCCGACGAGAAAATATGGAAGCTGTAGGTGGTGGTGTACTAGTTAACTGCATTCCTGGTGGTCCCATTCCCACGTCGCCATTATCATCATCACGCTCAGCAGCATTTCGGGCTAGGGTGAAAATGTCTGTGTGCTGCATGCCCGCTGAGGCTGGAGTGACGCCTATGATGACTGCGTCGTCGTCGTGAGACTCTTCATCAGCAGGAGCAGTATACGCCCCTTCTTGTTCAGCGTCATCATCACACTCCATGACTCTGAGACTTTCGGGGACCTTCCTTTTACGCTTAGCTACCTTTGTCAGATCATGGTGTGCCTCACTCTCAGACGGCCGTGGTGGTTCCCAAGTTTGATCCATATCATCAGAAGGAAGGGGGCTTGAAGAAGAAGTAGACACCATCCTTGATCTTTTCCTTGCTGGGGATCTGGAAGACAATGAATCATCAGAAGGAGTGGCTTCCTCATGTGATACCTCGGCTTGAATGTCGATTTCCTGATGTGCCCCTACTTCGGGAGGAACAACTATTGTGGGCACTTGTGCCGCTCCATGCACCTCTGCTTGCTCCTCTGCTTGCACCGCCTCTCCTTCCACATGTACTTGGGCTTGTACTTGCACATGTGGTTTTTGTTGCGGCTGTGGTTGTTCAACACTCGTCAGATGAGTTACAACAACCTGTGTTGATTGAGGGATGCTGCTACTTTCTTGCGCTGAGCCAACATCACTGGTCGATGGTGATTGAACAACTATACTGGCTGCCTCTGCAGCACTCAAGGGCTTGGACCTAAGTTGGCGTGGTGGTGGTGGCACTGAGCCCAATGGAGCGGAGGTGCGGCTCCCAGCTTGGTCACCAGCAGACCCCGCTGCTGCTGCAGGCGTACTTTTTTATCCCAAAAAATGTGGCGGTCGTCACACCAGTCTCCTTGGTAAGTGGCGCCAGTTGCTTCTTCTGCTCCTTACTGGCAACTTTCTTGCTAGAGGAGCTACGGGCAACTTTTTTTGGGGCCATCTTCTTCAGATTTCAGAACAGCAGGCCGCAGTTGCACAAGTTGCAGAGTTGTCTGTGGCCACACGTGACGTTGTGCTGCAAACACCGCAGCAGGACTTCTTCCTGGCACTGATGAGGAACGATGAGGCTGATGATTCGTCTTTCTGCACCTAAAAGCAAACGAAGCCAGAGGAACATCAGTTAAATAAATGTTGCATATGTAGCGCTTCAATTAATAGTTTGCAAGTAAGCAATTTTATTAGACCCACCCCCCAAAATGGAAAGACCAATAAAATGCACCACTGACAGAGTACCCCTGGGCATAATGGATGAAAGCATGGCAGACTGGGTGCAGGCCTATGACACAACAAAGCACACTGCCTGCCTTCAAAATGGCCCCTTGCACCCCAAGCACATGGCCAGGGCCTGCCTGTACCAGCACTCAAAATGGCCCCCACCCACATGGCCAGTCCCCATCAACAGTACACCCCAAAAAAACGAAAAACACACAAAAATCACCACAATCCAATGCCATCCATGCCCTCCATGATGTTTACATGAAAGAGACCCCACAGAAAGACTCAGTCCATGCACCACTGGGTACCCCTGGGCAAAAGGCCCCAACAGCAGCCAATAAAATCGAAAAAAACACAAAAATCAGCACAATCCCATGCCATCAATGATGTTTAAATTCAAGACACCCCACAGAAAGATTAGGCCCATGCACCACTCACTACCCCATGGCATAATGGATGAAAGCTAGGCAAAATGGGTGCAGGCCTATGACACAACAAAGCACACTGCCTGCCTTCAAAATGGCCCCTTGCACCCCAAGCACATGGCCAGGGCCTGCCTGTACCAGCACTCAAAATGGCCCCCACCCACATGGCCAGTCCCCATCAACAGTACACCCCCAAAAAATGAAAAACACACAAAAATCACCACAACCCAATGCCATCCATGCCCTCCATGATGTTTACATGAAAGAGACCCCACAGAAAGACTCAGTCCATGCACCACTGGGTACCCCTGGGCAAAAAGCCCCAACAGCAGCCCAAAAAATCAAAAACAACACAAGAATCAGCACAATCCCATGCCATCAATGATGTTTAAATTCAAGACACCCCACAGAAAGACTAGGCCCATGCACCACTCACTACCCCTGGGCATAACGGATGAAAGCTAGGCAAAATGGGTGCAGGCCTATGACACAACAAAGCACACTGCCTGCCTTCAAAATGGCCCCTTGCACCCCAAGCATATGGCCAGGGCCATAATTCGAACCCCGAACGGACGAACCACCCCTGCTAGTGGCTCCATATGTACGTTAAACAGCGTAGGGCTTAACGACGAGCCCTGGGGACACCGCACACAAGTGGTTTGGATGTATGACATTACAACGCATGCTTTTACATCGCATGCCTTTACAACGCAAGTATTACAACGCAGTCCATTACAACGCATAGTGCTTTGGGGTGCTGGATAGTGAATAGTTTAATTTACTATTCCAACTCCAGTCCCCGTGGACACTAGGGAAGGTTATTGGATAGTAAATTAACCTATTCCCTATCCTAGAGCGCCCCCCAAAGCAATGCGTTGTAATAGTTTACGTTGTAACGGTTGCGTTGTAAAGGCTCTGCGATGTAAAAGTTGCGTTGTAAAGGTTGTTTACCAAGTGGTTTACTCAGTGAGATGGTGTCACCTTCGAATACTTGGAAGGAGCGATTCAAGAGAAAAGATTCTATCCAGGACTTCGCTTTGCCAGCTGTCCCCATTTTCGACAGTCGTACAAGTAGGATGTTGTGATTGACAGTGTCGAAAGCGGCACTTAGATCTAGGAGGATTATGGCTGCTGAGCCCCCTGTCCAAGATCATCCGTGCCTCCTCCGTCACTGCCAATAATGCTGTCTCGGTTCCGTGTTTAGGCCGGAAGCCTGTCTGTGACTGGTCCAGCAGCTGACTTGCCTCAATATAATCCATTAATATGGTATTAACATATTTTTCAACCAATTCCGATGCTGTACTGTTTCAATCATACTGAGATGGGATGGGGGTGGGTATGGGGGGGCGGGTAGTCACGTCCCTTGAGTTTAGAGAAGTTTATTGCCCCCAAGGGGTAAGTTGGGGGTTGAGTGAGTGGTTCATGGGGATCCATTGGAGTGGGTGGCTTCTGGCCCCCCGTTGGGGGTCGGAGCGCACCTTCACCGCGACAGATACTTCACCGTTGCTGAGGTATGGGGGAGGTGGGAAGTTGAGGAGTTGTTGGGCTGGGGGTTGATGGGGGGTAGAGGGGTGGGGGGAGGCAAGAATTCAGGGGGGGGCTAGTCCTTTACAGCACGATGGTTCATCTGGTTCTATTGTGGGCAGGTGTGCAGGTTCAATCCCAGATACCCGGGCAGTTAGAGTTACAACCGATAGATGGCGGTTAGAGGTCCCGAGCCTGAGGCCCCCAGGGCGTCGCTGCGAATAGTAAGCTGGAATGTAAGGGGCATGCTGGATAAAATAAAGAGGGGCGCTGTGCTGAATCAGGAGAAAAAAGAGAAGGCAGATATCCTACTGTTGCAGGACACACACCTCCTGGGCACTAAAGCCCTTAGTTTGCAGTGTTACGGCTACCAACAGGTGTATCATGCTGGTTTCGCTAGAGGCAGGCTCCAGGGGAGTGGCGGTTCTGATTCACCACAGGGTGTCTTATGTCCACTCGACACAATGGGCAGATGCCCAGGGCAGGTACATATTTGTCAAAGGTGTGATTGGAGGGGAGCCAGTGGTTTTCGGCAGTGTGTATGCTCCTCCCCAGTGGTCGCTTGTTGAGAAACTGTTCACCGTCTGGGCCGAGATCCCAGACGCGATGGCTGTCATGGGGGTGGCTGGAATGATGTCATGAATAGTCAGATGGATCGTTACAGACCCAGTGGTGGACAGACGGTGGGCGCCCCTACCAAGTTGAGTGACATGGTGAGCGGAATGGGCTGGATGGATGCATGGCGCTATCAACATGCACAAAGCCGGGAATACACGTATGTTTCTGGGGTGCATCAATCCTTCTCAAGACTAGATTACCTATTTGTCCCCTGCGCTCGGATTGGGAGGGTGGACTCGACGGCTATACTGCCACGTGGTCTCTCAGACCACTCCCCTATTGCTATTAATATCCTCCTAGACAAGAGGCGACAGCCGTTCCGATGGCGCCTCTTCACTTGGCACCTGCAGCACGATGACTACCAGTCCCACATGAGGGAGGCTATAGCCCACTATTGGGAGGATAACGAGGGATCCGGGACAGACGACGTGACCCTTTGGGAGGCCCTGATGCCCACACTCCGGGGAGTGGATATAGCCTGGCGTGCGGCAGCCTGCAGGACGCATAGGGAGGGACTAGAGAAGGCGGCGGATCGGGTCCGTGAATTAGAAGAGTGGTGCACGACGACTGGGAATGATGAAGACGTGCGACGTCTGCTACAGGCGCAGCAGGACTCTGCGTCCCTACACCTTGAGGAGTCACGCCAGGTGTGGCTTGCTACGCAGAGCAGAATTTATCAATGGGGAGATAAGTCCAGCACGATGCTGTATAGGCTCTGCCAGGGCACCTTCCAGACACAGACACTGCCGGCTCTTAGAAACGAGGCTGGAGATCCGATGTTAGCTTCCGGGGAGATTGCAAATAGCTTCGCTCGCTACTACACGGCACAGTATGCCCCCAGGGACTCTCTCCCAGCAGTTGCTAACGATAAATTTCTTGCAGACCTCCCGCCACGGGCAATAACGGAGGAGGAGCGAGATCGCCTCGAGCTTCCATCATCAGCAGAAGAATTAGGAAAGGCCCGTGGGGAATTGAATGCAGGGAAGGCCCCCGGACCCAATAGGTTCCTGTGCGAGTTCTTTAGGAAATACCACCTCCAGCTGGGGGCGCATTATAGGAGGGCGCTGGATGCGGCCAGAGAGTGTGGCCGCCTACCGGCGGATTGGAGGCATGCCGAAATAGTGGTCTTTTGTAAACCAGGGAGGGCCCCCGACCGCCACAAATCATATAGACCCATATCGCTTCTCAACGTTGAGGCAAAGATATTGGCTAAGGCCCTTGCTAATCGCCTAACTGGTCCATCCAGACCAAGCTGGATTTATGCCGCATAGAGCGACGAGGCACAACATCAGGCGTGCTCAAGTGGCAATGGAGATGATTAAGCATGGGCGTAAAATCCGTTCCGCTCGCGGATTTTGTGGATTTTCGGCAAATTCGCAATCCGCGAACTCGCGCGAATTTGCCGAAAATCCGCAAATTCACACGCAGCGGATTTTTTTGCTTGGTGATACAATTTTGCGGCGCGCGGCGTTCACTTACCGTCATTCAGCGTTTGCACAGTTCTTTTTTCTCCATATTTTGCGTGTGCTGCGCCATTTTGGATCTTGCTGCGGGATCCCGCGGGAGTTTGGCGACCGCGATTACGTCATCGCGGCTTGCCACCTTGCACAGCACGCATCGCGAGAGTTCGCACTTGCGAACACGTAGATGCGGCGAGCAGCAACAATCTCGCACTCGCGAAATTTCAAAATTTGCAATTTTGCACAAGAATCCGCCAGCAAGCAGCATAAACCTTCTAAAAATTATTATTTTTATCAGAATAACTCCTAAGGTTGACATTTGCCTGCACTTTTTTTGCAAGGAGTCCATTTTTGGGGGGGGGAGGAAGGAAGTGCCCCACAGTCTCCAACTTCCTGTTCCTGTCCAGCAGGCTCCTCCCAGTGCTTTCTTCATGTGCTGGTCACTTTCATTTGGATCTTGACCTGGAAGGATTACTTTTTGTGGATGCTGCTGGATATTTGGATTTGAGGCCTTTTTGACTTTCTTTGGATCACTTTTGGATTAGAAATCAACTTTCACAAGTAAGTTTGTTTGGGGTATTACAGTTGCTGCAACTACAATTTTGGAACTTTTTCAGAACATTTAATAAAATATATTGTGGGTAGCCACAGTATCCAGTAGGACCAGGGTTAGTTATGGGTGCAAGATACAACTGTTTTGTTGAATTTAAACATCATTGAGGGCATGGATGGCATGGGATTGTGCTGATTTTTGTGTGTTTTTCGATTTTTGGGGCTGCTGTGGGGGCCTTTGCCCAGGGGTAGTGAGCAGTGCATGGACTGAGTCTTTCTGTGGGGTCTCTTTAATGTAAACATCATGGAGGGCATAGATGGCATTGGATTGTGGTGATTTTTGTGTGTCTTTCGTTTTTTTTGGGGTGTACTGTTGATGGGGACTGGCCATGTGGGTGGGGGCCATTTTGAGTGCTGGTACAGGCAGGCCCTGGCCATATGCATGAACAAGAGAAAGTATTTCTAAACATGGCAGAAAAAAGAAGGGAGAGTTTCCAAAGCAAGGCTAATGACAAGAGACAGAAAACTCCTAAATGGGCTGAGAACATGGAGAGCACCTCAAGTGGTGGGGCGGGTCCTGCCTTGTTGCTGGATTTCGAAAGGAAAGGGAAACTCTGTCTTCACCGCGAAAGGACTAGTTATTATAATAACATTTTCATTGGTTCCAGTCAATGTGAGCACAATTACAAGGTAATTGGAGGTTGTGGATTCAAAAATGGGTCAGAGCCTGTGTTTCCTGGAATTTATTATATATGTGGAGACAAGGCTTATTTCAAATTGCCGGATCACTGGTATGGAAGCTGCTACTTTGGCATTGTCTTCCCGAAAATATACCATGTGAATGAAATTGCTGGAAGCAATGAAAATACTAATGGCTTAGTGCGTAGTAAAAGAGAAAGCGTAGGTGAGATAATGGGTAGTATTTTTAGTGCACTGATACCTGGAGTGGGAGTGGTTCTGAACACACACAGAATTTGCAAATTATCCACAATAGTGGATGTGCTGTCTACTGACACAGCTCATGGATTTCTATTGGTCAATACCGAAATGGTTGCGATCAAATCAATGGTTTTGCAGAACAGACTTGCGCTTGACACCTTATTAGCAAAAGAGGGCTGAGTCTGCCGGATGCTGAAGGCGCAACATTGTTGCACTTACATACCGGACAAAAGTGTACAGCTCAAAAGATATGTGAAAAACATTACTAATTTGGAAAAGGAACTCAAACCACTCGAGGTTGATAGTGCCTGGAAGAGACTAGTTGATGGTCTCTCAAATGTAGGTCATTGGTTTGCTAATTTAGGTAAAAGTTTATTGTTTAAGGTACTGATGCCAATTGGAGTGATAGGCTTCATCATATTTCTCATATTCGTCTGTTGCAAATGTCGAAAACACACAAAAAAGTACCAGTGAATGCGAGAGGTGTGAAACGGGGAGCGGATGAGCTTGAATTGGAAGATTCTCACCCTACTAAAAACGAGAAAGAGAAACTGAATCGCCTGTTAGAGGAGATAGAGTTGTACAAAGTGTGAAAGAAAAGTTGGCATCTGGTTCCGTTATTTTGTGATGATAGTAAATATCATCAAAGAGGGGATTGATAGAGCAAGATTTCGCATCGCGACTTGCTCGACTCAAGAACCTCGAAATCTGTTATAATCCTATAATCCCAATTGTTCGTTTTACTAATTTAATGTATTCTGAATGTGCATGTGTATCATAGTGATGCTTGCCTATGTGGTTTACTAATACGAGTAACCCTTGTGAATAAAAATGGCCGCTGCTTGACATTTGTTTCTGCGCATGCGTTAGGCACACTCACGTGACATGACGTAGTTGCAGTTTGGAGGGAAAGGGTGCGCATGCGTAATAGCCATAAAATGGCCGCGCTTTGTGATAACGAGGTGAAGCTTCAAGATGCTCATGAGAAATGACCCACGACCCAGCAAGATGGAGTTAACTTGTTCTGAAACTGTTACAATGATATTTTCCTATTGTATTCAATGCGACTTCTCATGGGAACCCCAATCTTGCTAGGCGGTACCCAAACATGTAAATAGGGCCTTAGAAAAGTCTGTTCTGATTGGTGTGTTAACCCATCCTACCTTAGGACCAATCGAAATTGGGAATTCTGACACTTTGCAACATTGGGGGGTGGTACACTGACCCAAAAACAGTATAAGTAGCCTAGGTTTAGCTAGAGAATTTGTCCGACTTGTCCGAATAGCTGACCTGTCACTGACCCAACGCACTCAATAGGTGACTTGATACAGTGGTGCTGCGGAGCACTCTGTCCGAATTTGACCAGAGACTCTGAAGGTTTTACTAAACCTTAAGTGCTGGCGGAGCTCTTTGCTGGGGAACTCGCTGACCCAATCGGGGTCCTGACTGATAACTGCAGAGAGGGTGGAGCGCAGGCGTTGCTTCCAAACTGCGGGTGTTGGTCGTATCATGGTGGTCCTGTCCTGATCCTAATCTGGTTTTCCTGTCCTGTCCTGGGGTGTCCATTCTGCACCTGCTGTCCCATTGAGGGTTATCCGTCCTTGAGGGTTTTCCTGTCCTTAACTGACCCGTGGCCAGGGTTGGTTTTCACACCAGTCTAGGTAAATATCGTACTGAAACTCTTAAAACTGCACCTTTCTATTTTTCTGTCTTTGCTTCAATAAAGACATACCTTTGCATATGATAATTTTCCATGCCTTCCACAACTATTGCATATCATAAAAGTCATTTGCATTTAATTTCATAGTGTGTTCCTATGTTACCCTACCTTTTAGAAATCATTTTCTCCATTGCAGTCTCTCATAAAGCTGAACTTGGATTTATAGCGTGTTTCACTTTTGCTCATTCTATAGCTGTTTAGGATTTCCAGAATTTCTAGTTATGTTTATGAAGTATACCCAATAGCTTAATTTTATTTGTGCATAAGCTTGCCCATTCATAAAAGTTTATTCTTGCATTACCAATTTACTCCACTCAGCGTGTTCCCTGTCTCACTATTACTTAGAAAACCTAAATGATTGCCCTTACACTGTTCCTTTATGGTTATATGCTTTTTGTTATCTTGATTATCGACTGTCTTTTAACTGTAAGCCTAATGCTCTATGAAAACGAAATCTAGATAAATCTTTTAAAACTTCCAGTTGTCCGTGGTCATTATATAGAAAATCAAAGTTTATATGTTGGGTTTATATTTCTTCTGCCTTTCCTTTTACAGCTAGCTCCCTGAACCATCGTGGTCATAGGTACCCGTAACAGTGGTTGGTAAGTCGGGTACACTGGAAATAGTAGAAAGGGACTCATGAATATTGGTAGTAGATTGTAAGGTCATCTGATCAATGTAAATGGTGAATTGAAGTATATGGGCCCGAGACCTAGGTGGTGAAAATATTGGTCGGGTGACCTGCGATCTCTATCAGAGGTCCCTTCCGACGAGAAAATATGGAAGCTGTAGGTGGTGGTGTACTAGTTAACTGCATTCCTGGTGGTCCCATTCCCACGTCGCCATTATCATCATCACGCTCAGCAGCATTTCGGGCTAGGGTGAAAATGTCTGTGTGCTGCATGCCCGCTGAGGCTGGAGTGACGCCTATGATGACTGCGTCGTCGTCGTGAGACTCTTCATCAGCAGGAGCAGTATACGCCCCTTCTTGTTCAGCGTCATCATCACACTCCATGACTCTGAGACTTTCGGGGACCTTCCTTTTACGCTTAGCTACCTTTGTCAGATCATGGTGTGCCTCACTCTCAGACGGCCGTGGTGGTTCCCAAGTTTGATCCATATCATCAGAAGGAAGGGGGCTTGAAGAAGAAGTAGACACCATCCTTGATCTTTTCTTGCTGGGGATCTGGAAGACAATGATCATCAGAAGGAGTGGCTTCCTCATGTGATACCTCGGCTTGAATGTCGATTTCCTGATGTGCCCCTACTTCGGAGGAACAACTATTGTGGGCACTTGTGCCGCTCCATGCACCTCTGCTTGCTCCTCTGCTTGCACCGCCTCTCCTTCCACATGTACTTGGGCTTGTACTTGCACATGTGGTTTTTGTTGCGGCTGTGGTTGTTCAACACTCGTCAGATGAGTTACAACAACCTGTGTTGATTGAGGGATGCTGCTACTTTCTTGCGCTGAGCCAACATCACTGGTCGATGGTGATTGAACAACTATACTGGCTGCCTCTGCAGCACTCAAGGGCTTGGACCTAAGTTTGGCGTGGTGGTGGTGGCACTGAGCCCAATGGAGCGGAGGTGCGGCTCCCAGCTTGGTCACCAGCAGACCCCGCTGCTGCTGCAGGCGTACTTTTTTATCCCAAAAAATGTGGCGGTCGTCACACCAGTCTCCTTGGTAAGTGGCGCCAGTTGCTTCTTCTGCTCCTTACTGGGCAACTTTCTTGCTAGAGGAGCTACGGGCAACTTTTTTGGGGCCATCTTCTTCAGATTTCAGAACAGCAGGCCGCAGTTGCACAAGTTGCAGAGTTGTCTGTGGCCACACGTGACGTTGTGCTGTGCAAACACCGCAGCAGGACTTCTTCCTGGCACTGATGAGGAACGATGAGGCTGATGATTCGTCTTTCTGCACCTAAAAGCAAACGAAGCCAGAGGAACATCAGTTAAATAAATGTTGCATATGTAGCGCTTCAATTAATAGTTTGCAAGTAAGCAATTTTATTAGACCCATCCCCCAAAATGGAAAGACCAATAAAATGCACCACTGACAGAGTACCCCTGGGCATAATGGATGAAAGCATGGCAGACTGGGTGCAGGCCTATGACACAACAAAGCACACTGCCTGCCTTCAAAATGGCCCCTTGCACCCCAAGCACATGGCCAGGGCCTGCCTGTACCAGCACTCAAAATTGCCCCCACCCACATGGCCAGTCCCCATCAACAGTACACCCCAAAAAAACGAAAAACACACAAAAATCACCACAATCCAATGCCATCCATGCCCTCCATGATGTTTACATGAAAGAGACCCCACAGAAAGACTCAGTCCATGCACCACTGGGTACCCCTGGGCAAAAGGCCCCAACAGCAGCCAATAAAATCGAAAAAAACACAAAAATCAGCACAATCCCATGCCATCAATGATGTTTAAATTCAAGACACCCCACAGAAAGATTAGGCCCATGCACCACTCACTACCCCATGGCATAATGGATGAAAGCTAGGCAAAATGGGTGCAGGCCTATGACACAACAAAGCACACTGCCTGCCTTCAAAATGGCCCCTTGCACCCCAAGCACATGGCCAGGGCCTGCCTGTACCAGCACTCAAAATGGCCCCCACCCACATGGCCAGTCCCCATCAACAGTACACCCCCAAAAAATGAAAAACACACAAAAATCACCACAACCCAATGCCATCCATGCCCTCCATGATGTTTACATGAAAGAGACCCCACAGAAAGACTCAGTCCATGCACCACTGGGTACCCCTGGGCAAAAAGCCCCAACAGCAGCCCAAAAAATCGAAAACAACACAAGAATCAGCACAATCCCATGCCATCAATGATGTTTAAATTCAAGACACCCCACAGAAAGACTAGGCCCATGCACCACTCACTACCCCTGGGCATAATGGATGAAAGCTAGGCAAAATGGGTGCAGGCCTATGACACAACAAAGCACACTGCCTGCCTTCAAAATGGCCCCTTGCACCCCAAGCATATGGCCAGGGCCTGCCTGTACCAGCACTCAAAATGGCCCCCACCCACATGGCCAGTCCCCATCAACAGTACACCCCAAAAAAAACGAAAGACACACAAAAATCACCACAATCCAATGCCATCTATGCCCTCCATGATGTTTACATTAAAGAGACCCCACAGAAAGACTCAGTCCATGCACTGCTCACTACCCCTGGGCAAAGGCCCCCACAGCAGCCCCAAAAATCGAAAAACACACAAAAATCAGCACAATCCCATGCCATCCATGCCCTCAATGATGTTTAAATTCAACAAAACAGTTGTATCTTGCACCCATAACTAACCCTGGTCCTACTGGATACTGTGGCTACCCACAATATATTTTATTAAATGTTCTGAAAAAGTTCCAAAATTGTAGTTGCAGCAACTGTAATACCCCAAACAAACTTACTTGTGAAAGTTGATTTCTAATCCAAAAGTGATCCAAAGAAAGTCAAAAAGGCCTCAAATCCAAATATCCAGCAGCATCCACAAAAAGTAATCCTTCCAGGTCAAGATCCAAATGAAAGTGACCAGCACATGAAGAAAGCACTGGGAGGAGCCTGCTGGACAGGAACAGGAAGTTGGAGACTGTGGGGCACTTCCTTCCTCCCCCCCCAAAAATGGACTCCTTGCAAAAAAAGTGCAGGCAAATGTCAACCTTAGGAGTTATTCTGATAAAAATAATAATTTTTAGAAGGTTTATGCTGCTTGCTGGCGGATTCTTGTGCAAAATTGCAAATTTTGAAATTTCGCGAGTGCGAGATTGTTGCTGCTCGCCGCATCTACGTGTTCGCAATTGCGAACTCTCGCGATGCGTGCTGTGCAAGGTGGCAAGCCGCGATGACGTAATCGCGGTCGCCAAACTCCCGCGGGATCCCGCAGCAAGATCCAAAATGGCGCAGCACACGCAAAATATGGAGAAAAAACAACTGTGCAAACGCTGAATGACGGTAAGTGAACGCCGCGCGCCGCAAAATTGTATCACCAAGCAAAAAAATCCGCTGCGTGTGAATTTGCGGATTTTCGGCAAATTCGCGCGAGTTCGCGGATTGCGAATTTGCCGAAAATCCACAAAATCCGCGAGCGGAACGGATTTTACGCCCATGCTTAATCATCTCCATTGCCACTTGAGCACGCCTGATGTTGTGCCTCGTCGCTCTATGCGGCATAAATCCAGCTTGGTCTGGATGGACCAGTTAGGCGATTAGCAAGGGCCTTAGCCAATATCTTTGCCTCAACGTTGAGAAGCGATATGGGTCTATATGATTTGTGGCGGTCGGGGGCCCTCCCTGGTTTACAAAAGACCACTATTTCGGCATGCCTCCAATCCGCCGGTAGGCGGCCACACTCTCTGGCCGCATCCAGCGCCCTCCTATAATGCGCCCCCAGCTGGAGGTGGTATTTCCTAAAGAACTCGCACAGGAACCTATTGGGTCCGGGGGCCTTCCCTGCATTCAATTCCCCACGGGCCTTTCCTAATTCTTCTGCTGATGATGGAAGCTCGAGGCGATCTCGCTCCTCCTCCGTTATTGCCCGTGGCGGGAGGTCTGCAAGAAATTTATCGTTAGCAACTGCTGGGAGAGAGTCCCTGGGGGCATACTGTGCCGTGTAGTAGCGCGCGAAGCTATTTGCAATCTCCCCGGAAGCTAACATCGGATCTCCAGCCTCGTTTCTAAGAGCCGGCAGTGTCTGTGTCTGGAAGGTGCCCTGGCAGAGCCTATACAGCATCGTGCTGGACTTATCTCCCCATTGATAAATTCTGCTCTGCGTAGCAAGCCACACCTGGCGTGACTCCTCAAGGTGTAGGGACGCAGAGTCCTGCTGCGCCTGTAGCAGACGTCGCACGTCTTCATCATTCCCAGTCGTCGTGCACCACTCTTCTAATTCACGGACCCGATCCGCCGCCTTCTCTAGTCCCTCCCTATGCGTCCTGCAGGCTGCCGCACGCCAGGTTATATCCACTCCCCGGAGTGTGGGCATCAGGGCCTCCCAAAGGGTCACGTCGTCTGTCCCGGATCCCTCGTTATCCTCCCAATAGTGGGCTATAGCCTCCCTCATGTGGGACTGGTAGTTATCGTGCTGCAGGTGCCAAGTGAAGAGGCGCCATCGGAACGGCTGTCGCCTCTTGTCTAGGAGGATATTAATAGCAATAGGGGAGTGGTCTGAGAGACCACGTGGCAGTATAGCCGTCGAGTCCACCCTCCCAATCCGAGCGCAGGGGACAAATAGGTAATCTAGTCTTGAGAAGGATTTATGCACCCCAGAAACATACGTGTATTCCCGGCTTTGTGCATGTTGATAGCGCCATGCATCCATCCAGCCCATTCCGCTCACCATGTCACTCAACTTGGTAGGGGCGCCCACCGTCTGTCCACCACTGGGTCTGTAACGATCCATCTGACTATTCATGACATCATTCCAGCCACCCCCATGACAGCCATCGCGTCTGGGATCTCGGCCCAGACGGTGAACAGTTTCTCAACAAGCGACCACTGGGGAGGAGCATACACACTGCCGAAAACCACTGGCTCCCCTCCAATCACACCTTTGACAAATATGTACCTGCCCTGGGCATCTGCCCATTGTGTCGAGTGGACATAAGACACCCTGTGGTGAATCAGAACCGCCACTCCCCTGGAGCCTGCCTCTAGCGAAACCAGCATGATACACCTGTTGGTAGCCGTAACACTGCAAACTAAGGGCTTTAGTGCCCAGGAGGTGTGTCTCCTGCAACAGTAGGATATCTGCCTTCTCTTTTTTCTCCTGATTCAGCACAGCGCCCCTCTTTATTTTATCCAGCATGCCCCTTACATTCCAGCTTACTATTCGCAGCGACGCCCTGGGGGCCTCAGGCTCGGGACCTCTAACCGCCATCTATCGGTTGTAACTCTAACTGCCCGGGTATCTGGGATTGAACCTGCACACCTGCCCACAATAGAACCAGATGAACCATCGTGCTGTAAAGGACTAGCCCCCCCTGAATTCTTGCCTCCCCCCACCCCTCTACCCCCCATCAACCCCCAGCCCAACAACTCCTCAACTTCCCACCTCCCCCCATACCTCAGCAACGGTGAAGTATCTGTCGCGGTGAAGGTGCGCTCCGACCCCCAACGGGGGGCCAGAAGCCACCCACTCCAATGGATCCCCATGAACCACTCACTCAACCCCCAACTTACCCCTTGGGGGCAATAAACTTCTCTAAACTCAAGGGACGTGACTACCCGCCCCCCCATACCCACCCCCATTCCATCTCAGTATGATTGAAACAGTACAGCATCGGAATTGGTTGAAAAATATGTTAATACCATATTAATGGATTATATTGAGGCAAGTCAGCTGCTGGACCAGTCACAGACAGGCTTCCGGCCTAAACACGGAACCGAGACAGCATTATTGGCAGTGACGGAGGAGGCACGGATGATCTTGGACAGGGGGCTCAGCAGCCATAATCCTCCTAGATCTAAGTGCCGCTTTCGACACTGTCAATCACAACATCCTACTTGTACGACTGTCGAAAATGGGGACAGCTGGCAAAGCGAAGTCCTGGATAGAATCTTTTCTCTTGAATCGCTCCTTCCAAGTATTCGAAGGTGACACCATCTCACTGAGTAAACCACTTGGTAAACAACCTTTACAACGCAACTTTTACATCGCAGAGCCTTTACAACGCAACCGTTACAACGTAAACTATTACAACGCATTGCTTTGGGGGGCGCTCTAGGATAGGGAATAGGTTAATTTACTATCCAATAACCTTCCCTAGTGTCCACGGGGACTGGAGTTGGAATAGTAAATTAAACTATTCACTATCCAGCACCCCAAAGCACTATGCGTTGTAATGGACTGCGTTGTAATACTTGCGTTGTAAAGGCATGCGATGTAAAAGCATGCATTGTAATGTCATACATCCAAACCACTTGTGTGCGGTGTCCCCAGGGCTCGTCGTTAAGCCCTACGCTGTTTAACGTACATATGGAGCCACTAGCAGGGGTGGTTCGTCCGTTCGGGGTTCGAATTATCACGTACGCGGATGACACCCAGCTGGTGGTGTCCCTCAGCCAACTGGAATCCAATCCCGGAATCCTGACAACCTGTCTAGAGGAGGTTTCCAGTTGAATGACACGGTCCCATCTTAAATTAAACAGCGATAAAACCGAGCTAATGCTCTTGGGCAATCCCTCCCCTCTGGCCCTCAACCAGCTTTGGCCCCCTCTACTAAGCTCTCCCCCTGTACCTAAAGACAAAATTAAGAGTTTGGGCATTCGGCTCGATAAATCTCTTAATTTTAATGCACAAGCTTCTAAATTGTCAGCAATCTGTTTCGGATTGCTCAGGCTATTACGGAAGATCTTTCCTGTGCTACCTTTTGAGGCTAGGAAGATAATGATACAGGGACTTATCCTTTCTAGATTAGACTTTGGAAATGCACTATATTTGGGTGCTCCACAGTCTACTCTGAATATGTTGCAGATCGTGTAGAACTGCGCAGCTCGCACACTGCTTCAAATTCCCCGCCGTACTTCGATCAAAGCAGGTATGAAGAGTCTCCACAGGCTACCAGTCCGACGAAGAATCAAATTTAAGGCCCTATGCACCATCCACTGAGCATTCTGGGGAACGGGTCCATCTATCAATCGTTCCCTGGCGACTCCATACCTTCCTGCAAGGCAACTCAGATCATCGACGCAGTCCCTGTTGATGGTGCCTAAGATTAAAAAGTCTAGATGTGGAGGCCGTGTCTTCTCGTACAATGCACCCAGGCTGTGGAAGTCCCTGCCTCTTTATTTACGCACAGAATCGAATCTATCGATTTTCCGTAAGCACTTAAAAACTCTGCTCTTTTCACATCCTGATTAGGAAGGCGGTTTACCCTCATAGCTCATGTTATCTGCTTAGCGCTAGGACGCCTCCGGGTAACTACTGCGCTTTATAAATCGTCTTTCCATTCCATTCCCCAAATCTGGCCGTCATCTCCCGTAGGAGCTATGAAGTGTCACTCGTCCGCCATATATGAGTAACTATAAAAATTATCCTCAAGTCTTCCTTGGTATTTTCAGGGATCAGGCTTCCGGGTGTCTGGTACATCTGGCCCTTTGTCCTGTCCCTTTCGAGAAGGAGAACTTTTCTTGGGCCGGGACCTCCAGCTGCTCCCACTTCGCGATCTCCGGGAAGGCTGCTGCGACGCCGTCGTCGAGGATGAATCTGAGTCATGTCCAGGTGGAGTGTGTGCTCGGACTCTAACAGTTTCGTCGGTCCAGTTAAACACTTCCTCCAGTGTGTTGAAGAAAAGGGTACGAGACCGATACACCACCCGTAGGCGGGCCGGGAAGAGCAAGGCGTATTGAATCTTCAGGTCTCGCAGTCGCACCTTGGCTGCTGTGAATGATTGCCGCTGCTGTTGTACCTGCTTAGTATAGTCCGGAAATACTAGGATCTTCTGATTGTCATATATGAGGGGTTCTTTCACCCGTGCTTGCCGCAGGATAGTGTCCCGGTCATGATAGTTGAGTAGCCGCGCTATCACTGGTCTTGGGTGGGCACCAACCGGCGGCTTCTGGAGGAGCGCTCTATGTGCCCGCTCAACTATGAAGCAGCGGGAGAAGGAGTCCGCCGGCATCCACCCCTCCAACCACCGTGTCAGGAAGGCCTCCATATTGTCCTTCTCGCAGCCTTCTGGAAAGCCAACAAAGCGCAAGTTGTTGCGCCGAGCCCGCCCTTCTGCATCTTCGGCTCAGAGCACCAGGCCCTTTTGAATTCCCTCCATATTGGCCACTTTTTTCTTTACGGTCGCCATGCCGTCCTCCACCTCCGAAAGTCTGGATTCGGCTTCAGTAATGCGGGTCACGGCATTCTGTAAGTCTTGGCGCAAAAGGGTAACATCAGCCCCTACCGCTCCAATCTTTGCATCTAACATATCTCTGGATTGCATGATCACCGCCATAAGGGCCGCATTGTCCGGCCCCGATGTCTGGGGGCCTCCAGAGGCTCCTGAACCTCCACCTGGGCCCGTAAATGTTTCCATGGGCCCATGTTTCGAAGTCCCCCCGCCATTTCCTCCTCGGGTCATGGCAGGTCACGGTCTTCCCAAGCGTTGCACTCGGCCTCTGCTGTGTCACTGGAGGGGGCCCCCGACCCAAAATTATTACACTGCTCATGGGCTCCAAGGGCAGCTGCAGCCCGTCATCTGAGTCGTATCCAAGGTTCACAGCCTCTAATGTCTCATGACAATGCCCGCAAGCCACACCGCAAGTGCCACACAGCTTCTCCGCAGCAGTCACAAAGTGGCGTCGCGGCCCCTGAACGCCCCGACCCAAGGATCCACTCAAGGCCCCCCTCCGCTTAACTTCTCACAGTCTCTACCAAGGAATAACCTTCCACACTCGTGTCGTGCGGGCCCTCCTCCGCCAGGAGCATTCGCCAGTCACCAAGATCGCTCTGCAATGTCCACTAGGCCTCGCTCTCCCTTAAACCTGGCGCCTCTCAACCGTCAATCGTCACCACACTGCTCCAGCAGACCCAAGGGGGGGGCCCCCCAGACTGCTCCTGCACGAAGGGGGGGGCTCTCTGCTTGTTATCCACAATCACCGCGGCCTGAACCGGCCGCCGGGGGGGGGTCAATCCTCAGAACTCCCCCTTTCCCCTCGAACACGCACAGTCCCAGCCCAGGAGCACACCACCTTACTTGTGTCGCTGCGGGCCCCCCGCCGCCAGGATATATTGCCGCCGGAGCACCAGTCGCTGGAATGTGGTCCCGGGCCCCGCAGCCTTCTCCCGGTCGCTCTGGTGCCGCTTACACCAGGGCCCGGTGTTCTGAGGTCGCCTGTCCCCCTGCAGGGCCCCCTGCAACGCAGAGGTTCTCTGACCGCTGTTCACTGCCTCCGCGGCCCGATCCGGCTGCCGGGGGGGGTCCGTCGATGCTCAGGACTCCCCCTCAGCTCGGCCTCCGTCAGTCGCCAAAATTTAGGTCCCCAAACAGAGAATATGTCGCCACTTGGTGGGCCCTAGGGAGTCCTCCGGGGCACCAACTGCTCCACCGACGTGGCCCCAGGCCTTGGGAGCACAGGAGGCCCACGCCAAAATCAGTACGCTTCCGGTCCTCCGGCTATTCCTGTGCAAGCCCAAACGCTGACTGTGCACCCCCGGGAGACCGCCCTCCGAAGACCGACCTGCCCCCCGATCACCTGCAGCCATTGTCCGCCGTCCAGGTGCGCCTTGATGAATGGCGCCTAACTCCAGCTCCCCACTGTGCTCTGGACACTAGGCCCCACCGCGGGAGGACTCCGGCCCCACTCGCCTGGTGTGCCAGCTCCTCTCGCCAGCAGTGGCCCTCCGGTAGGCAGGTCACCTCAGTCGGGGGCCTCCGCTGCTCTTTTGGGACATGTGGGCCTCCCTGCACCCACCGGCTGTCCTCCGCCGCTCACCGCCGTCTCCTGCGCTCCCGAAACTCGAGGTCCCGGCTGCACTCGCCCGGATCAGGCCTCTGCGCGTCCCTCTGGTTCTCGCGTCGCCCGGGGCCTCAGAGCTCCACAAATGTCACCGGAGCAAAGGAACGCAGTTCAGGGCACTGCGCCGACCTCTAGGGCAGTGGGATCAGGAGGGGAAACAGGATAATCTGTGGATATGTGGCGGGCGGGACGGAGCTCCTCTAAGCTACGTCCGCCATTACGGCCCGCTAAAACGTAAATGGATGTTTTGAGCTGCCAAAAAAAAACCTCCGCTCCATTGGAGAGTGTAGATTTTATCAGTAACTAGGTGTTTTATGTGGAATGCAGAGTTTCCGAACCCCACAAACTCCATGACCAGAGCGGAGTTTTACGACAAGGCCATTATTTGAGCCAGGAGTTGCAGGTGGGGCTCAGAGACACTCTTTTTTAGGGATGGCACATTGTTTTTCTCATGAGACTTTGACACAGAGCAAGAGATAGAGGGGGAAAGAAGAAAGATGGAAAAAGTGTGCCAAAGAGAGATATAAGAAATCTTATGGGCAGGGAGTGTCTGGTGCTGGATTAAAAAGATTTTAGGTGGAATTAGGCAGCCCTGCCATTCAGTAGCGCCCACTGTGGGCACCTGAACAAAAATCTGTACCGGCACTTATTCTTTTACAAACTAAGCATGGTGTTTATGCACTCTTAATGTATGTGAAATCGTATATTATACTCATAAAACAACAGCATTAGGGTTCAATTTTTGCACAAATTAACTTTTGCTGTATGTCTCAATGAACTTTCTTCTTCAATTCCTACTTATACACATAATGTATCTATTGAATAAAGCAGTTTGTTTAATGTTAAAACATGTTATGTTGCCAGCAGATGCTCTTTATTATATCACAAGAATAATTCACACTTAACTAGGTTTCCTAAACCATTAAATAGAACTGTAATCAGTCATTACCTGAAAATGCCCTCGGAAAATCCATCCACTGTATAGAGACTATCGGGAGAGAAAATAAAATTGCATCTGATTATTCGTATTTGGAACTAGAGCTACTAATTGGAGAGTGAACAAATTCCTTGCCAAGAAAGCTGGCTAAACTTCGGACCATTTGGGAAAAAGTGCACAAAGCATTCAAAATGTCAGAAATCCAGATGTGTGATACTTAACATTTGCATATAGGGAAGACAGGCTGCAAATGAGGGTTTCATGATCCATAGCTCCCTAATCTGCCTGTGCGTTATTTCTCTAAACTATTCATTGAGAGCATATTGAATTTTTTAAACCCACGTATGCAGTCATTCAGGAATTTGGACATTTATTTATTTCAAAATTCTGTTGGTTGAATAGTAAAGCCAATAATACAAGCTATTTCTTGGTTTGATCATTGTGGGTGTCATTCATACATTTATCTGCTCTGTGACTGTGCTAGCAGAAGCAGCCTGAAACATAAAATATTCTAAACTGAGGGAGATCCAAGGTGGGCCATTACAACAGAAGTAAACCTTGTTTATTGAACAATTTTACCTCAGATTTGCCATAGGAGTTGATCGTGATTTTTTTGTATTCATACCCCCCAGTAAAATTATACTAGTTTTCATATTTCCTTTTTTCTGAATGATAGCTCTCACATGGTACTCAGAGAAAGAGTTTACTTTTTTGCTGGGGCAGTCCTAAATTATACATTATGACCTATTACGTCCTTAGATTGCAGATGTAACGACATTAGGGGCTAGATGTAGGTAAGTGGTATTTACCGATTCATAAATACCGAATTTTACCGATTCGGTATTTATGAATCGGTAAATATGAAGGGGGGAGATGTAGGTAATTCCAGATGTGGAAATACCGAATCGGTAATATTCGGTATTTACCGATTCGGTAAATAACGAATCGGTATTTCCTATTGATTCGTATGGGCTGTGAAGCCCATAGGAATCAATGGGAAATACCGATTCGGTAATTACCGAATCGGTAAATACCGAATTCTGCAAGGGTGCAGGGGGTGTCACTTTGACACCCTCTGGCACCCCAAAAATAGGCATGTGCGCCATGTGGCACACAGACATGCCCTAAGGGCATGTCTGTCTGTCACATGGCTAGGTGTGCATGCACACATGTGCATGCACACCTGAATTCGGTATTTTAACACCCAATTGGATTGGGTGGTAAAATACCGAATTTGTAGGGCCTTTGGGACTCAGAAGAGTCCCACCTACATCTGAGATTTACCGAATCGGTAAAAATACCGATTCGGTATTTTACAGAATCGGTAAATTTACCGATTCGGTAAATTTACCGATTCTGTAAAAATGTGCCCCTACATGCCAAATCTTAAATACCGGTCGGTAACGACCGAAATCGGCCGTTACCGACCGGTATTTTGGCTCCTACATCTGGCCCCAGGTGTCAGAGGCAGTCTGTTCACCCTTTTAACTATGGTATCTTTGCTAGAATGTTTTTTCACATGACCCCCTCCCCCATCTTGTATTGTTGAAGCTTTCTCTCTGCTTCCATTGTTCCCTTTTGGTACCCTCCAAATCTACATCCCCCAATAAATATCTCATAACGTATACAGTTCATCTTCTGTCTGGCTTACTTAGTGGGTGCTTTAATCTTCCTTTCCTCGTAGTGTTGTAGAGCTTAATCAAAGGGAAATAGATGGATCTGAGAGAAGCTTAGATCATTAATGTGATATAAGCTTGTTTAGAAAAAGACTGTGCCACTGACAAGAGCAAGTGTTCATCATGAAACCCAAGTACTTTGTCTCCTGGTAGAGGGGATTGTTGACTTCTTGAAGCTGACCATATAGTTCTTCCACTGCTTAAGGGAAACTTTCAGGGAAGTGTAGTGCATGGTTCTGAGCCCGTCCCAGGTTCTACCAAAGTGCAATGTAAGATCCCAGGGCAATGTGTCACGCAGATAAATCACTAGGGGCCCGATGTAGGAGCCCTAATACCGGTCAGAAACGGCCGAATTCGGCCGTTTCCGACCGGTATTACGGTTTTCTTATGTAGGGGGCTACATAAGTACAGATTCGGTAATTTTACCGATTCTGTACATTTACCGATTCGGTAAAATACCGAATCGGTAAATGTACAGAATCGGTAAATAGAGATGTAGGTGGCACTCTGAAGAGTGCCACAGGCCTTCAAGAGTCGGTATTTTACCACCCAATCCAATTGGGTGGTAAAATACCGAATCCAGGTGTGCATGCACATCTGTGCATGCACACCTGTGCCATGTGACACACAGACATGCCCTTAGGGCATGTATGTGTGCCACATGGCACACAAGCCTGTAATTGGGGTGCTAGAGGGTGTCAAAGTGACACCCCCTGCACCCTTGCAAGAATAGGTAATTACCGAATCGGTAAATACCGATTCGGTATTCCACATTGATTCCTATGGGCTTCAAGGCCCATAGGAATCAATGGGGGATACCGATTCGGTATTTACAGAATCGGAGAAGTGTGGCTCACTGGTTAGAGGAGGCAGACCTGGAAGCAGAGGTCAGCCTGGGACCAGGGTTCAATTCCCGACTCGGCGGGGTCTTGAGTCCTAAAATGTCCATGGACTCGACAATTCTCGCTCCGGCGCCTACTCGATTCACGGGTTCACACTCTGCGACTCTGGGCAATAGCTTGCTTAATCTCCACAACGGCCCCTCGCGGCGGGATGCCTGGCTTTCACCTTGCAGATACCCTGCCGGGGTTATCTCACAGGGGAATACCAGGACGGGTTCCCTAAGCAAGCGCTTAGAAACCGCTCGGTGATTTGCGCTATATAAATTCCTGTACATTTACATTTACATTTAAATACCGAATCTTACAGATTCGGTATTTACCGAATCAGAATTACCTACATTTCCCCCCCTCTAATTTACCACTTCTTAAATACCGAATCGGTATGATTCGGTATTTTAGAAGTGGTAAATTAGATTTACCTACATCGGGCCCTAAGAGGCTGACCCCAGCCACCTGATAGTCATCTAAATAGCTGTTTCCTGCCCACAAGATAAACAAAAACATTTCACAATGAAAGGTTTGGGTAAGGTAGGCATCTAAGATGCCCAATCAGATAAGCATTAGCCAGCAAGAGGATATAACATAGAAGGTGGATTTCTCCATTGCAAAATTAGTTGATACTACCTCTTAGTTGCTAGTTGAGAAAGAGGAGGATGAGGGTGGGCTGCAAGCCCTTTCTATTTCCCCTTTCTACTAAACAAATGTATTGGCTACATTAGTGCTGCTAGAAGAAAAAAACCTTCACTAATATGCCCCTTTTTCCAGAAAGATTGTTCAGGGGGAAAATCATTAGGGGACAGGAGTGAGATCTTGATCAGTTTCTGATAGCCTCCAGTAGACAGGAATGGGTAAGCAAGCTGACAACAGAGTGTTGTTGGGAGTGGATAGGGAAGCAAGCTGACAACAGAGGGTGGGCTAGAGGGGATGGGCTAGCAAGCTGACGATGGACAGTGGGCGGAAACAGACAACAGAGTATGGGAAGGAGAGGATGGGGGATATATCTGATGTAGGAAGGTGAGTGGGAGGGGCTGGAGAAGCAAGGTCGAAATTAAGGATGCAGGAGGTGGTGGGGAAGCAAGCTGACAACTGAGGTTAGGCGGGAGAGGATGAAGAAGCAAGCTGGCAATGATGGGTTGGCGGGAGGGAATGGGTGACAAGCTGACAACAAAGGGTGGGCTTGAGGGATTGGGGTAGCAAGCTGACAATGGAGGGTGGAGTGGGGTGAGATGGGGAAGCAATCAGACAACAGAGTATGGGCAGGAGGGGATGAGGGAGCAAGCTGACAATGGAGGTTGGTGGGAGGTGCCCAGGGTGCAAGCTGGCAATAGGGTGGGCAGGAGGTGATGGGGAAGCAAGCTGATAACAGAGGTTAGACAGAAGAGGATGAAGAAGCAATCTAGCAACGAAGGGTGGATGAGAGGGGAAGGGGAGAAAACAAAGCTAACAACAGAGGGTGGACTGGAGGAATGGACCTGCAAGCTGACAATGGAGACTGGGTATAAGGAGATGAGGACACAAATGGACAACAGAGTATGGGTAGGAGTGGATGAGGAAGCAAAAAGTTGAATAACTCCTAAAATTGGATAATTACATTATAAAGTTGTTTGCAGTTGCAAACTCTGAAACTGAGTGTATGCAGCCACAAACCTACTTTGTATCTCTGGCTCTTAACCCCAACTGTGTCTACATGCTGGGAAAGTTCCTCCTGGTTAGTCCTGCACCCTCTAGATCCTCAGAACAGTCATATAGTTACCAGGTTTCTCTCCAGCTTGGTCTCCTGCAGCATCCAGTCCTTAGTGGTCCAATGGGTCCTTTTGGAATTTGGAGTCTTGTTTTTTGTGTCTGTCAAGCAAACAGACAGGAGGCCAACCACTTGACTTTTGGAGAGCAGTTCCAGTCTGTGGGTTCCCGCAAGATTCAGGACTCCTTGTGTACTTGAATTATTGAGTCCTTAAGAGTGCCCTTTTCTTCCAGAGAAAGTTGAGTTTATTTTTCTAGCAGAGTCTTCTTCTTCAGCCAGACTTTTCCCAGCTCTAGGACTGTTCTGAGGAGGTAGTGATCGAGGAGCCAGCTTTATCCTCTTCACTAATAATGGGTTGGAGAAGTTCTACAACCCAATGTCAACTGTTTTCCTACACCCCATCCCCCTTTTGCAGTGCTTTTTTTAACTTCTTTTTAAAGTAATTAACTCTCCTTGTTTCAAGGTGGCAGAAATCATCTGTTAGCAGGCAGGCCTGTCTTCAGCTCCTTAGCCACTCGCATATTTAGACAAACTATCTTCCTACCTACAGGAGGAAGAGGTGTGGCGCCGCGGCCAGGGCGACTAACTCCGGAATCTGGGGATCACGTTTCGATCCCCGGCACCGGCGGCAGATTAGCCCAGCACCATGTGACTCTGGGCAATAGCTCGCTTAATCTTCCCGGCGGCCCCCAGCGCCTAGAGACCCTAACGGGTGATTGTGCGCTTTACAAATGTGGATATTATATTATATTATACCTGATGGGGTCAAAACTGGTTCTTTATCTTCCTGTGATTGAAGCCTGGGTGTCTGGAAAGGGTCTTGGAATGAATAGAAGAAGCCCTCTCTGCACATCCCACTCAAAAGATGTAGTGCTAAAGCTGTTTTGTTTCTGAAAACTGCTCCTGTCTATTCTCAGTGGAAGAGGTGTGGTGCCAGGGCAACTGACGCTGGAATCTGGGGCTCATGGTTCGATCCCCGGCACCGGCAGCAGGTCAGCCCTGCATCATGTGACTCTGGGCAATAGCTTGCTTATTCTTCCCGACGGCACCCTGCGCCGCGAAGCCTTCGGATAGCTGTTCGTGATTTACAAATACTGGATTTATTTTATTTATTATTTAATATCTGCTGAGCTTTCAGCAGCTAACACCCATTTGTTCTTCCTGAACTCAGAGACAGGCTATTGCCTTCGGAGCCAGAGTTGTCAGCTCTCCCAGCCAAGTATGTGTATTCTAGTTCTGGGGTATTGTGAGTGGCGACACTGGTTTTAAGCCAGTTCTTGCTCAGTCAGCCCAGAGTATATTTTTACAAAAGTACTTTTTCACTTATGTTATCAAGAATCTGATTTTGCCATTGAATCAGATTTTCTAAATTCAGTAGAAAATAACTTTGAAGCATTTCTATAGTATTTTCTCATGCCGAGATACAAAATATAGATTTTATTCCCATCTAGGTTGTTCAGGGAAATGTTTAGCAAGCCCTACAGAGTAAAAAAGCTATTGAGTTTTATTTCACTGTGACAGTACACTAACCCCAATATGTAGTGTGTCCTGTTTTATTTACTAGTAAGGTCACCCGTGAGCTTACTGGGAAAACTTTAGGGATGACTTCTGAAAATATGAAAATTAGAATTTTATATTTCGCAAAACCACTTTTCCCTGCCACGTACCCTCTGCCATGTGGCTCTGCAGTCCAGCCAGAGCACGGTACTGCTCTTGAGAGATATGCTCCTTTATAGCGAAACAAGGTGTGAGAAAGAGATAGTGCTTTTGCTCAACTCTATTTAATTTATATAAACAACATCTTGATGACTGGTTTACACAGCATCTAGAAGAGATCTTTAAACTACTAGTACACTAACATCTGAAGCCAATGCACGTTCATCGGTATTGGAAATATTGAACATACGCCAATTACTCCTGCATGGACTAAATTTACAATGAATACCTTAGACAACTATCACAGGACAAAAAATCTTCAGAGAAAAGGATTCCTAAGTGTTTCATAAACGTGAAGTTCCAAAAAGGCATAAACCCCTGGGGATCTCTCTATTGCAATCTTTGATAGTGTTGGTAAAGCAACGCTCCTACACAGCAGCAAAATCTGTGGCCTGTGTAATCTTCAGGCTATTCTTAGTGGGTCACAGGAATAATTGAAAACATATGCACACTGCTCTGCAATCAAGTAATGAACATCCACAGGAATTCCCAAACAATGGCTTGCATTGTAGAACCAGAAAGAATTCCATTACTGTTTCAAATATAAAAACAGGCTGCAAAATATCAGGTACCTCTCAAATAAAGATACAATAGTGTAGCTCTTCAAACGAAATCACTATATATACAACACAATGAGGCAACAAAACTCCTGTTATCTGATGGAGATCTCTGCCAAACACAGAGCGCCACACTTTTCAGTCACTGGCTGATCGTATACACATATCGCCTTGGCATGCATTGAAAGAAGGAACCCACTGGGAAATCCAAATAGAGACACAAAGAATAGTGGAATATTATGAGCTGCTAAACTGACAAAGTAAATTGTAACAGTGAAAAATTCAAACCCTAATAACAATGGCAAAGTGAATGGGAAGCAACCACAGATTGAAGGGGAAAAGAGGAGAATGGCAGAGGCAGATAGGGAAAGCAGAGCAAGACCACATCTGTCAACAATTTGAACTTGGCCGCGCAGAAAATGAGATATGCTTCTGCTAAGCTACCACAAATATAAGGAAATGACTACCTGCTGAGTTCATGTTCTTACCGTTAAATACAAACACAAGATCCATATTCTGCTTTAAGAAGACAAAGAATCAGTTGAAGAGCAGAAGAATACTTGAGACACTATCAGAAACTTAAAAATTATATTTTAAAACCCTTGTACCTGTGATTCAATGAACAACTGTGACATTTTAAAACAGTATATCTTAATTACTTTAACAAGTGAAATTAACATATGTTAAATCCTGTGAGAAAGTGCCCTCTTTCTGGATGGTTGCCCCCACTTTTTGCTGAATTTCTGATGCGCTTTGACCGAGTGTGCCCTGGGCTCCTGCTAATTAGGTACCCAGAGCCTATGTTCTTTCCCTAAAACTGCATTGAGGCCTAAACCCAATTGGCATATCTGGCCAGAGATCAGTCCCTGGTAAATGGTATCACAGGTATTCAGGGCACTGAGTCCAGAGAAGGACTCTAAGGGCTGCAGCACGTCTTGTGCCAGCCTTAGAGGTCCTGTACCCTTCCGCTAACACACTGTCTTTGCAGGCTGCATGTTTTGGTGCAGAACAAAGTGAAGAGTCAATATGGCACACATCTCTGTGTGCTATGCCTATAACTCTCTGCCCTGGCATAGATCAGTCACCCATTTAGCTGGGTGCACTATACCAGAGGTGAGGCTACAGGTGCATGAGCCCTGTACCCCTACAGTGTCTAAGGACATTCTTAGACATTGTAAGTGCAGTGCTGCCATTAAAAGTATATGGTGCTGGGAATTTGTCATTACAAACTTCACAGCACCATAAAGGCTACGCTGAAAACTGAGACTTTTGGTATCAAATGTCTCAGCACATTAAACCCACACTTATTCTAGTGTGGGATTTAATGAAAAATGCACACAGAGGGCATCTTAGAGATGCCCCCTGAAAACTGACCTACCAGTAGTGTCTTGGCTGAGGGGCTGCTTTCAGCTGCCACCACCAGACATGTTTCTGGACCCCCTGAGTTGAGAGCCTGCTGCTCTCTGGGGCCTGAAACAATGCACATCCTGGGACAAGGTGCCAAGCCTCCTACCCCAGGATGGGCAGGGTTCACGAAGGGGAATCTTCAAAGGCTTGCCACCTTTGTGAGCTTCCCCAGGCCACTTGCTGCTCTCAGCAACTGGTCCCCACTGGTTCTGACCCCCACTTTGCCCGAGAGAACCGGTGGGAAAACCAAGGGAGGAAGAGAGGTGTGCCCACATCTGTCGACTCCATCCCTGAAGTGGGGGAGGCAAGGTTAAGCACAACTCTCAGTCCCCACCATCTTGCAAATGGGGGGACTCAGCCAACCAAGGACAGGCGCATGCCCTCCTCCGACTAGAGTGTGGCATAATATGGGGTGTAACCACCCCAGGGAAGGGACCCATTGTTCCCAGCCTTTTACCTACCTGTAATGCCCCTAAATCTAGTATTTAAGGGCACCCCTGAACCTTGCTTCCTCAGACAAGAAGAACCTATGAGGAGAAGAAGAAGGACCAAACAGCCTTGCAGCAGCTAACAAGAGGAAGACGCCCACTGACTTGGCTCCAGCCCTTCCAGCCTGTCTCCACCTCAAACCTGCTCCTGCAAAATCCTGGTGTGTCCTGCAGCCAGCAAACTCAAAAACCCCAGAGAACCTGCCTGCCTTCAACCCAAAAGACTTTGTCTCCCATGAACACCGGATTTGTTCATCTGCAAACTATGGCTCCGGCCGGACACCGTGAATCTGCCCCACACTGCACCCGCCTTCCACGTCCCGAGCTCGAGTGGGCAAACACCACGAGGAGGTCACCACGATGATCCTGACCCATGATCCAGTGACCCCTGACCTGATTCAAGCCTCCAGCTGACGCCTGCAGCCTAAATCCAGAAGGTACCTCCAACCGCGACCAGGAGTAGGTAAGAAGATCTGTCCCCAAAAGGCACCCTGCACCTGATGCCCCACGGCCTTGGGTGGCCAAACTGATGGTGCCTAACAAACCCCTAACTTCCCAACTTACCTCTCGAAGTGGTGGTCGCACCCAGGAGACCTTCGTCCCCAAGCCTGCAGTGCCTTTGCAACCCGGAGGTTCCCCATTGAAAACAACAGGGCGCGCAACGTCAAAACAGCACCCTGCACTTGTCCGCCCTATTGCTGCTGAGGGTACACCTTTGGTGCCACTTTGATTCCCTATTTGCCCTGAGCTACAGTCCAGGGGCTTTGCTCCCACAACCAAGTGGCCTGCTTGTCAGCAGCCACCAACCGAAAGCCTACTATCCCCCTTTAGATAACACTGGGCCTTGCACTCTGCACCAGGCTGCCCTAGTGCCTCTGAGGGTGTAATTAGAGTGCATCCTTGACCCTGGGAGACCCCTGAGTCTACCCGCAGAACCTCAACTCGGACAACCAAATACTTACCTCAAAACCAATAACACTATTTTCCTCCACAGAATACCAGAATACCATTGACTGTAAAAGAATATTTTCATACAAAAACAATTGGAATGAAGTTCAGTCTTTGAGTGTGTGAATTCATTTGCTGACTGTGTGTGTGCAACAAATGCTTAACACTACAAATAGAGAGTGAGGTGCTATCTAACTTTACCTTTGCCTACCTTTGGGACTCCACTGGACTCTGTGCACACTATACCTCACTTTGGTATGGTATATACAGAGCCAGCTTCCTACAAATTCTTCTAAAGCAACATTGCCTTTTAGGATTTTGAAATACACTCAGTCAATAATGGCCTGCTGCCATATTTGGTTGGGTTCAAACTCATAAGTTATGCCACTGACGTATGTGCTATATTACTTGCGTCAAGTAGCTTTTGCACTGGGAACATTTATCTACAGATTGTGTTAGGCTCCCTTGCCTACAGGCATGAAAGGCACATATACTCTTCCAAAAATGCTATGCTATCTGTTTCTCAAGTCCCTCTGAAGTACTAGGTTCACTGGTTTTGGGTGAGGTCGTTTTCCACCATGCTTACCTATGCCAACCTACTCTTCACGTTTCTTACGTCCACTCCCTGCCCTCTTCCAGGCAGGATGTGGCCCTCAGGGTCCTTGTGCCTGACCACTCCCTGATGCAACTCATTGGAGGCACTGGTATCTTCATGTCAAAAGTAATAAAGGCATTGCACACACGAGGCACATTGATAATGTGGGTCTCTCGTTCATTGCTTTTCATCAGTAGTTCCCTTTATTGTGTCCTAGTTATGTGACAAGTGGTAATGAACAAACGAAATGCGTCATGCATTTACCACACTAGTCAGCTCTTGGCAGCTTCCCGACTACAGAAGTCTTAAACACTGTTTGGTGACCTATATTTAAACTCGAGCCATCAATTTAAAAACAAGTACATTTATTACTGAAGAAGCCAACAAAAGTCCATTATCTTTCAACATATTAAAATGAAAAGTTATTCCGAAGGTCTTTCGGTTTACATTAATATTAAACAAAAAGGAAAAGAATATACGTTTAATCCGCTTATTCATCAGTTACAGATGTCTTTAAATATTTTTTTAAGTTTTACATCGAGTGTCCTAGCAACACTGAAGATAACATTTGGAGAGAAATGCCAGTGTATTTATCCTGTAGTGCATTACCTCTCGGGAAATCTAAAGCTTAGTTACATCTTACAGTTGTAAGTCATAACATATGAAATATCGTTTCTCTGGATAACATGAAATACCTGGGCTGTACACCCTTTTAAAATCGTCGTATGGCGGATCCCTTTATCACGGGGATTGTATACATTCCTTTCTGAAAGAGGGCTGCTTTTAACATCTAGCAGTCCAACTATGTAGGTAAAATGTGCTCGTATGTGCCTTGTGTGTGTGTTTTTTTTCTTTTACGCCATCAGCACGGGGCAGATTTTATGATCACATTCCACCTACTCTCCCCACTGCTATATTGTTTATTATGATATGTGGGACTGTGAAGCATAGAAGGGAATGGGAGTCTGACCAGTGACAACCCCGGTTTTGGCTGGCGGATCTCCCCTCTGAGTCTTCCTAATGGAGTCTCACAATCTGCAAGCTTCTGGTAATACTGGCATTGATCTGCTGTCACTTCCAAAGCTCATCTTTTAGACTAAGGTTAGGTGATTCGGAGCAGGGGTAAAAGGTTCCGAACAGTAATGCGTGGGACACATGTTCACGTGTTTGCAGGGCGAGCAAGAAATACTTTTGTCTACTTCAGCATGGCACAATTAGAACTGTGGCAGGCGGGACCCCGAGTAAAATGGTTATGGCCTGCCTTTGTCATATGATTCAAATGGAAATCTTAGACAATATACCGAATGTCCTTGGCTGAAGTATTTATTTTGCAGTGCTTAAACAGTGTTTGTGCTAAGCGCAGTGTGCCTACAATATAAACTTCCACAGCCAGGATGTAGGAAAGTCAATGTAAGAAATTGGGGGCATTAGTTAATGGGGGCGATGCCCCACCTTAATCAATAACCACAATACTTGTCAGGGTGACGAAGTAAAGTCACTAAATTAACATTAGTCATAGCCCCTGGTAGGTGTGGGGCAGAGAAGATAGGCTTAACGTAAATGCATTCTGAAAAGTATTAATACAGTGATAAAGTCAAAACACAACATAAGAAAAATCCTTAACATATTTAGAAAAGTAGAGTACATTTGAACAAATAAAAAGACACCAAGGCAGCAAACATCCAATAAGGTAAACTAGAGTAATGCATGTTTAAAATTTAAGGTGCAAAATAGTACCCAAAACCAGTCAGCACCAACCACGGTCATCTGATTGTGCTTTCCTGGTACTTAGGCTCAAGTTAAGGTCAACCGCAATGGAGCGAGGTCGAGTACAGAAACCAGGTCTGATCTTGTTGGAAGTTGCACCTTCAGGCTTAGCCTCTGAAATGTATTTCAAAAATCCTCCTCTGAGCAAGGCAGGAGGCTGTTGCTAAATAGTGCTCAACGTCGTCTAACAGCCTCTAGACAAGTTGTCGTGAAGTTGTTTATTTTTTGGCAGGAAAGCTCCAAGCAGGAGAAGTTTGAATTTAGCACCCAGAGAAGGTCCCTAGCCAGCCAAATACTTTTGGTGCCTTCACCCGGTATAGATGTCTTCGTTACGCCTTAGTCACTTTTTTGGAGCTCTGATTCTTCAAGCAGGGCAAAGCTGCAGACTGTAGCTGAAGAGGGTTTGACAAGGATAAATACCTTCTCCGTGAGGTCCCAGTAAATCAGATTTGCTGCAGTGGGAAAGTTCAAACTGTGAGCAACCCGAATCTTTAGCCCAGCGGCAACGCACATTTGTCAGGTTGGCTTGACAGCTTGGTCTTTCAGAAGGTCTTTGAAGCCAAAATGTTTATAAGTCTCATGTTTCAGGATATGCTAGGGGGAGTAAACTTTGACACTGTCAAAGGAATCAGCAGGATCTTTGGGACAGCACTTGGGGGTCAAGACTCACTCCAGCAGAGATCAACAGTAGGGTCCAGTGCAAGTCCTGTTGGAACTGGTCAGCTGGGTAGATGCAGGAAAGGCCTCTTGTAGCTTGTTGTGTCGCTGTATCATAAACAGGACGCCATCCTTATGAGTTCACTTTTTTGTTCTGGATACAGGAGGGATAGCAGGTCTAGTATTCTAGGCTCTTCTCTGGTCACAGACAGCAAGTCCAGCCCTCTTCTGTTCTTCCACAGGTCCAGAAGTATTTTGAAGAGTGTACGGTGGGTGCATATGTATGCCTGGTACCTGCCAGAGGGTGGAGTGACTCCTGGCCCATCCCTAACTAATTACATGAAAGTTTCCAAAGTCAACTATACCCACATTTGCAACACTTCTTGAGTGCCTTGTTGCAAAAAATGGTGTACACGATTATGCAACCCTACTCCCTTGTGCAGAGTTTGTGTGCCCATCCCATAGATGTGGTCAGGGACATAAGCAACCCCTCCTCTAGTGTCACTCTAATCCAGTTCTGTAGGCAGCTACTCTCCCACAGGGTTTGGTGCCTGCCTGACTGAGGGAACAAAGAAGGGCCCTGTTCATGTATAAGCTAACATTTGCCTGTGACAGGGTAGACTTCTTTAAAGTTAATCAAGTTCATTGGCACATCCCAGATTGGGCATCCTGGAAGACAAACAGAACATCTCTCTACACCCAAAACCTTTGTCTCAGTTCTGGGAGTAAGTTCTCAGTTCATGAAGGCTGCTGTACAGCTCTTGAGTGTCAGGTTGGGCTCATGAAAATGGGCATCCAGAGGCTTTAGGCAGGAAAAAGGTAACTTTCTAAAAGTGGTGTACAGGCGGGGATAGGTTTTAAAATGTGGCATCCTGTCTGAACCCTATTATCAAATGGTAAAACCAGCTTATCTGGATAAGGAAGCCTCACACATTGTGTGTGACATAGTTCATCATTTGCTACCCCACACCACCCTGGTAAGATGATACCACCAGGGCAGACTTGACCTCATGATGTGAAGGAGTTCTTGACAAAACTCATGCCTGGATAAAGCAGGGACCTAGATAATAAAATGCCTTTGTCTATACCTAAAGGAATTCCTTCTATTAGCAGGTGCTCCAGGTATGACTAAAAATATATCCCAGATGATTTGCATTCATTGCCCCTTTCATACATTAAACAACCGATTTGTTTCTGCCCACTTGTGTGTATGAAATAGGCCAAGGGCATTCATCAGGGCTATCCGAAGATCCCTAAAAGGTTGTATTAAGCACACCCATGCCAGACTTAACAATTTCCTATCTTCATCAATGTTATAAGCCAAACTAGGAAGAAAAAAACGATCCTAGTTACCAAAGTATGCTGAATATAGGAATAATACTCTTTGCAGAAATGTACAAATTGTCACACAGGATACACTGCAAATAAAAACACACTACCAGCATTATTCATGGCCTGAGAAAAACCCATACATTTTTTCAGGCACTCATATTAACCTTTTATGGGCAGTTGCTAGCTTCATGGTCTGGCTCAAGGGTGACGACTCCGGTAGCCACACACTTAAAACAAAACAGTTAATATTATTCCATATCAATCAAGGTTAAGAAGAATTCCGCTTACCTCCAAAGTACTAAAGATATTTAAATGGCCGTTGAATCCAGAGGTGACCCTAAACTCTAGATAATCTCTGGAAATCTTTGGTGGCGGTGGGGAGCCCAAATCAATCCTAATGAAAAGGAGAACCATGGCTAAGTAAGCTCAAACCTATAATTCATTTGCGGCAGTGGGACACAGCATCTACAACAAACGTTTGGTTGGCACAGGAGAAAACTGATTACTGTGGGAGGATAGATACATGGGACAAACACAGAATTCAATGAAGGTACTCTCAGCATGTCCCAGGTGGCGACACAAATGTGCTCATGCTAATGCAATTGTGGATAGCTTACTTTGTCAAGAAGAAGCACCAGCATACAGCCTATTTTCTGTCCATAGGCCAGCCTACTGGGTTGCAGATGAAAACCCACTGAGGTATTTGACATAGAGGGTGCCACAATTGAGGCGTGGTCGGCATGCTGATGCAAGAACATGGCCTGGACACCACAGTATGTCTCATGCCATGCATGCATGACAAAGGCTGGGAAGAATAGCATAAAGGGTTCCTCTTTTCCCCTGGTGAAAGGACTGAAGGGGCCACGTTAGTCCACTTTGAGTCGTGTACTTCTGTAGAATCGTAGAATCATTCTCCGGACTATAGCCCCCATGCTCCATAGCCTTACTCATGTATGCGCAGTCCAAGAAATCCTGTGATGTCTGGGCCACATGAGTGCTTCAGCACTTCAACCACATATTTTTAATGGTGGCCACCATATAAAATGCCACTGTCTTATGACTATTGGAGGGTAGAAAGAGCCATCGTCACATACAGCTATAAAAAAGTCTGTGAGACTATTCCTGATGCATAGTTCAATAGAACTGGTTTCTATTCACTCTATTAGTATTGCTGTCCAATGGAATTACGTTTTAGGCTGTCACCGTTATGTTTAGTTTGATTGCCCATTTGCACTGTTGTTTTGTCACCAGTACTATCAGCTAGATTCATGAAAGGAAATTGCGCTCGCAATAGCTGCGAATTCGCAATTCCACTCGCAATTTGAAGGGAAGGAATTCAAGAAACCCAAACAACCAAAATAGCGAATTCGCAATTTAAAAATAGCGAATTCGCTATTAAATTCGCAGAATCCTGGAGGATGGGCATTTGTGATTCGGAAAATGCGAGGACCCATGGATTCTGCGAATTTAATAGCGAATTCGCAAATATGCCATTCATGAAAAATCGCTAAAAGCGAAAAACGTGAAAATCGCTATTTGCGACGCGCAATTTAAGAAGAACTCAAATCAGGTGGTAACCAGTACTGAAAAAAAAAATATTCAAAAAACAGTTAGGTCACTCCCAACAGGTGCAGGGCTGATCAAACACATTTAAGGACATGCAGCTGGAGCCTGGTGATTCCCACAATGCCTGGACTTTACATGCTGGTGAGGCGGCGTAGGCTGCAGCGAGCTGCACGCAACAGACGGAGGACACAGGAGCGGATATTCCGCCAGCGGGTCACCCTTCTGGGCCAAACCAGGGAGCAAATCTATGCCAAGTACCGCCTGAGTGGGGCCATGATAATCAAGCTCATCCGGGACCTAGACCCCCTGATGCAGCACCCTACAAGGAGGACCAATGCCGTGCCCACACATGTGCAGGTATTGTGCTGCCTGCACCTCCTGGCCTCCGGAAGCTTCCAGGGGATGGTCGCTGTTGCAGCGGGGATATCCCAGCCCACCATGTCCCCCTGCCTAAGGAGTTTCCTGTAGGCAATGCTGACCCGGCTACACCACTATATATCATTCCCCACCAGCCACCAGGACCTCAATGATACAAAGCTGCAATTTTACAATGTAGCCCAATTCCCACACGTCATTGGATGTATTGACTGTACGCACGTCCATATTAGCCCACCTGCTGAGACGGAGTACATGTACCGCAACCGGAAATGCTACCACTCCCTCAACATCCAGATGGTGTGCAATGCCAAAACAATAATCACAGACATTGTGGCACAGCACCCAGGGAGCACACATGACTCCTTCATCTTCAGGCACAGCGGCATCCACACACGACTGGCAAGGGGAGACTTTGGGGAAGGACACCTACTGGGTAAGTACACATGCCCCAAACGTGTACGTTGTGATCATGTAGCTGCGCAGAACAGGCACTCACTCTCTGCTCCTTACATACAGGTGACAGCGGCTATGCTCTCCGTGAGTACCTCCTCACCCCATACCTCAACCCTGCAACTCCACAACAACGGCGATTTAATGCATCACACATTCGCACAAGGAACTGTATTGAGAGGACATTTGGCCTGTTGAAAAGCAGGTTCTGCATACTGCACAAGACAGGTGGGGCCATGAAATACGATCCTGAGGTCTGCTGCCACATCGTGGCCGTGTGTGCCATCCTTCACAACATTGCTACCATGCGCAGGATTCCTGTTGACATCTCTGGCAGTGAGTCAGAAGGGGACAATCGCCCACCTGCACATGTGCGTCACGCACGCGGGGAGAACCCAGCAGAAGGACACAGGCGCCGCACCCAAATCTGCATGAACTATTTCTAGGGCACCCACTCCCCACACCCATAACTCAACTCATGCATGACGACATTAATAATGACATGAGGCACTTTACGTTAATCAGAATTTTAGTTACTGTTACTGCACAATAAACATGGCATTCCGAAAATTGTGAAAAGATTGACATATTGCGTCATATGTCCAGGTTAGTCTGTATGGCATGCTTGTTGCTTCAGCATGTGGCCTCATTGCAATGCACAACAGTTCAGTGGCGTCTCCGGGTAGTTGCCCCTGACCTCCTCTCAACGTCCTCCTCCAGATTGTGCCGTGCGGCAGCAGAGGGCCTGCTGCTGCGGCGGGGTGCTACAACCGGTGGTATGGACTGGCTGCTGTGGCTTGATGTTGCCTCACTGTTGTCGCCTGCCCCCCCCCCCGCCTGGCTATGGCCAGTGGCCTGCATGCCCTGCATGGCTGTTGCTATGTTCTCCAGGGCTGTTGCAACGTCCTGGCAGCACTGCACCATTTGGCCCTGCATGGCCAGGGAGCGTCGCGAGAGCTGGGAGGTAGCGTTCCCAATAATGTGATTTGACCACGTGTACGCCGACAGGCGGGTCAATAGTTGGCGGTGTCTGCGGCGATTGACATTCCGCTGCCTGGACAATGCCTGAGTGTTGGCCTCCACAGCTGCTGTCATAAGTGCCACATTACGTGCCGTCTTGTCCAGTTGGAGGTGGATGGCGGCTAGGTGTCGGGCCTGGGTCTGGTGCACACTCAGCATCCTGCGCTCAATAGAGAGCCCACCTGCTCGCACAATTCTGCCCCTGCCAGCGCGGGATGTGTTGGTGTGCGGCTCCCTGACCAGACCGCTCGTCTGGCTCCTCACAGCCGCAGGGCGGCGGGTTTGTTGGCGACCTGCTGTTGGTGTTGCAGGCCCCACTGGTGGCTGTGTGCTGCGTGGTGCTACAGCAGCGCCTGTTGTCACGGGGGTGGCACGGGCCACAGGGCCGGGTGGTGGGATGACCGCTGTTGTGGCAGGTTTCCCTGATGATCCGGGCTGTGGGGTATGATGTGTATCCCCCTCCGTGTCCTCCGTGTTCTCCTCTATCACCAGGGCCTCGCTGTCTGAGCTGGGGACATCAGCGCCACCTGTGATGTGAAGTGGACGTTGATTAGTGACATGTTCCGTACACAGTTAGGCTTGCTACATGCATGCAGTCTACCATTCCCTGTCTCGCTGCAGGATTGACTCTCACTGGACATGTCAGGCTCTATGGTACAGGATGGTAATTGTGGGCAGACTACATGTCCCACAATGCAATAGCGCTATGGAGCTGTACTTTGGCTGCATGATTGGGGTTAATTATGGGATGCACTGGAGTCATGGACGATGTTAGGGGACAGGGGGTTGCAGTCGCATGGCACTTACCTGGTGTGTCTTGGGTGGGTCGGGAGGAGTCAAGCTGGGTCACACCCACGCAGGCCTGTGGGTTGATGGTCTCCTCCACTTGGTCCTCCAGTGGGGTGTTTGGTGGGACAGTGGGCTCCCCTCCACCTGTCGCTAATTGCTCCCCCAGCCTCTCAGCAATCTTTTCTTTTTCCCGACCTCTTAAGTCATACGAGCGCTTTTTCAGCTCGTCCACCGAGCGCTGGGTCACCCCCACGGCGTTCACTTTGGCGCAGATGCGCAGCCATATGTGCCGTTTGTCCGCCTCTGGTACCCTTCGGGAGTCACTGCCAAATAGGCGGTTGTGATCCTTGGAAACACCTTCAATTAGGTGTTCGAGCTCCTGCTCTGAAAACTTTATTTTGCGCTTTCTCCCACTGGTGGAAGGTCCTGCTGCATCCTGTGCCATGCTTGCCACTGTGCTGTCTCCTGCTGTAGTCCTGTGGGAATGCTGGAGGGGAGCTCTGCAACTACTGCCTGTACTTCAGCCTCTCACTGCTGAATGAGGGTGGGAGCTGCCTACTTCCTGGTTGTGATGTCATCACTGTGCTCAGGATGCGACTTCCCGTTTTTGCGATCTCGCAGTTAGCGAGATCGCTATTTGCGATATCGGTAATAGCGAATTCGCAATTTCAACAGGGGTATCGGCGGAATCTGCGATTTTTTACCGATTTCTGGCTTCTCGCAATCGGCGATTGCGACCGCTTGCAAATCGCATTTTTAAATCGCAAAACTTCATGAATGCCGTTCTGCGAATTCTAAATTGCGATTCGCTTTTACTCGCAATTTGAAATTCGCAGAATTGGACATTGATGAATCTAGGGGTATGTGCTTACTTTTTTACTCTGAGCACATATTGGTATATTAGTTTGTTGGTTAAATAATTGTACTATGTCATAGATATTATGTATATACAAATATTCTCTAACAGTAGTTTCTGCATACATGATCTTCATTTATTTTTTGTGTCACTGATTGCTTGTTGTGATATACTGAGTATACCACTTTGAATTTTTGATTGTTCTTCATGATAGATACCTTGAAGGAAGTTTTGTGATATTTGTAAAAAGAAAAAGATATCACCCTAAGTCTCCTGGGGTGTTCCATTCGTGGCCTGGGGTAAAGCCATGGCTTCCCTTATAACCTGTGACTCCGGCATGCACAGTGTTGTCATCAATAATGTCATCAATTTTCATGAAAGGTAGGTATCAGCAAATGGTACCCAAGCAGAAAGGCTAATATATGTGGCAAGCCCTGATAAGTTTCAGCCCCCACAACTAGCCTGCCTTTCATGAAAATTGATATCCGTTTTTTTACTTGGATATATATTGACATATCAGGACTTGGCATTTCCTAATCAGGGGTGGGTGGAGTTGGCAGAGAGGCAATACGCTGAATTCGGCAGATTTGCCTAAAAAGTCAGTTATATTCTGCTCCGCCCTGCCGCCGCACAAAACTTACCTTTGCCGGCAGTCCTTCCTGACTCCGGGCTGCCTGCCTGCCTCCTCGGCGCAGGGGATTCTTCTTCTCCTCCAGTGGGCTGTAAAATGTAAACCCCTTCCTGCAGGACTCGCAAGGTCTGCGCATGCAAGTGCATGGAGCATGCATGTGCAGTCCTCGCTTACTACTAATAAGTGATTCTATGATCATCAGGAATACCGAGCGGCGGAACTATTTCTAGAATATTACAGGTGCAATGTATGCCATGGTATCTCATAATTACGTCCCTGGTGGTGCATGT
This sequence comes from Lissotriton helveticus, assembly GCF_964261635.1. NCBI lineage: Eukaryota > Metazoa > Chordata > Amphibia > Caudata > Salamandridae > Lissotriton > Lissotriton helveticus. The sequence continues at coordinate 1,992,894,154 of NC_136059.1, read as the reverse complement.
CAAGATAATAGGCCCATCTCTGCTCTCTTATGAACAGTGGCTCAGAGATGGGTCTGCCATATGGTGTTTCAGTAATCTGGTCACAGACTACCCAGTGTAAATAATCAGGAGTGCGGCCAATTTCCAGATAGTGGTTGGCTATACTGGTCAGCTCTCTTTGACACCGTATATTACTCCGGTATTTTGAGATCCTCAGGTGGGGCTTCCTGGTGATTATACCAACATGCATGAGGCCATAAGAGCATGTCATCAGGTGTATGCTATTAGTACTATTGCAAATACTGTGTATATTCAAGAGCCATGGTGTCTCTGTGCCTATATCAACCACTTTAGTGACACACACGACAACAAACATCAACACCAGGGATTCAGACATAGTTTGCAGGTGGGGCACTCAGAGCACGGGTGCACATCTGTCACCATGCGAGAGTCTTTTCTGACCAACAAAAAATATTTATGTTGATATATAGTGACAAAGAATATAAGATCCAAAAACTCCTACCGTGCAAAACAGAATATGCGATATATGTACTGAAATGTCCACGCGATCTTCAGCACATAGGAAGCACAAAGTTACCTGTACACAAACGCATTTTGCAACACCTTCGAGCTACATCTAATCAAGACAACACATATCCTGTTGCACGCCATTTTAAAGAGTTACACAATAGCAACAATGAGGGTCTTAAATATTATATGGTTGATGCAATCCCACTTAGTAGGAGGGGAGGTGACAGGGAGTCTAAACTGCGCAAATTAGAGATGAGATACATCCTCCAGTTGATTAAAAAACCCAGGTTGATTAAATACAATGGAGGAATTGCACACATGTTTGGGCTAAATGATAACTTTAGTGTTTTTATTAATTCTAAGATTGAAATATTTAGATATGTATGTTTATAAGATCAGAACTCCGTTTTATCCTTAACCTCTGAAGTCTGGATTTCCTTTTAAAAAATATTTATTAAGTCTTAAAATATTGTGACAAGATACTATATAATTGGTTCTTATGCACTTTTATATGAATGTATTTATATTTATATTTATATAATTATATTTATTTATATATAAATTAGTGTGGCAAATTTTAAACCGGTGCACATTTACATATGAAAGTGACTGGAACCCACAAATCAGGAAAGGTTGAACAAGAGGCAACAGGGGAAGGGAGACATAGGGGTCCTACCAAATGGCATTTCACAAACATCTAAGATAGTCATCTCCGATAATGTCGATGGTCACGGACGGCAAATGTTATACATCCAGGTAAACTCAGCATTAGGCCAAGATATCAAATAACTGCCACAGAGTGCTTTGACACTGCAATGAAGATAAATTAATTCTGTAACTATCGTTAAGACTTATCAAGTCCTTATTTATAACAGATTCACATTTTAGGTCAAACTCATTACGAAGGATAGATTTCATACACACATGCAGTAGCTCTGTAGACATATACAAAGATTACCATATACATGCAGCACAAGTAAGGGGATTCAACCCTAACATAGCAATTCGTTGTTTCAAAAAGTGTTGCTCAATATGCATGCGAATTCCAAGACAATAGTTGGGACTACAAATATGTCAACTTTGGTCCTTTATCTAGAATTTTGGGATACTGTATTGAGGCAATATATTTTCATTTGCTCTTTAGGAAGAGGATTTGTAAACAAATATAGGGTATTTATGAAAATACCCACAAATTCAGTCTCAGCAGCAGGTAAGCATTATTTTGCACAAATATTTCGATATGAGGGAGGACCCCGCTTTCAAAAAGGACTGGTGTATGGTCTCTTGGAAGTGTACCAGAGACATCCTGGTCCTAATAATTAACACTGCACAGAGGCTGGAAGATGCTCTATTACTGAGGATACAAGCAGCAGAGGCAGCACTTAAATCAGCAGAACAATCTACACCTTTTAGGTACAAACTAGCTGAGATCAACAGTGAGATTGCCGAAAACAAAGAATACCTGCTCAAATGTAAAGTAACCAAACTTTAAAAGGACATCCAGAAATTTAATAAGGAAACAGTATTCCCATACCTCAAGGATGACTACACCTCATCCAATAGAGGATACTCATCAGATGAGGGTACAGAAGGAAGCAGGAGGGGCTCGAGTGACAGTAACTCTAGCTCTGACAGCAGAGGGAATAACAACCAGAGGAGGAATTGTAACCATCGTAACACAAACTACAACCATGTAACACAATACCAGGGGCAGCGAGCACCAATGCAAGCTCCCCCCTTTTGGCAGATGCCCATGTATCCACAGTGTCCCCCACAATACTACCCCTTTGAGAACCCCCCTTTCTTAGGCAGAGGCTGGGTCAGAGGAAAAGGGCGTAACAGAGGGAACTCCAAAGAGGTACAATGGCAGAATCAGACCGACCCACAGGTAGAAACCAGGAGTCGAGCCAAGGGGAAACAGAACTGAAGACCCTGGTGGTCAATCTGTCTGAAAGACCACTGACAGAGACAGAAATAAAGGTCCTGGAGAAGGGTATGAGCTTTGTCCCAACTCCAAGGACTGACAGATTCAGGGATAACTGTGAGATCCAAGCGTTCTTCAGAAAGATCCGACTGAAGGCGTTCTTTCATGACACCATCCCTGACAAAAGCAACGACTCAGGATTTAGGAATCCCTCTTCTTTCACCCCCAACAATGGGATGGTACCACCGGAAGTCCTGACATTTGAAAAAGAACTAGAGGGGATCCCTAAGATGAGAACATTCATCAATCTCTCTAAATCAGAGCAAGCAGCAGACAGATCCCTATCTGAGAACACCAGTATTACCATTAAAATTGCGGACAAAGGGGGTGCCACAGTTATCCAATCCACTGAGAACTATGACCAGGAGTGTAGACGTCAGTTGAACAACACTAGATACTACACTCCCATCCAGACTGATCCCACACTAAGACTCAAAACTGAGATCACCAGTATGGTGAATGAAGCTGAAGCTAATGGCTGGATATCCAGGACGGAGGCAGAATTCCTGATCACCCCAGAAACCAAAATACCCTATTCTACACATTCCCCAAGATCCGGGGAGGCCAATTGTATCAGGAATAGGGTCATTTTTGGAACCCCTCTCCCAGTTTTGCGACCACTTCCTGCAACCAATAGTGGCAGGGACACCAGCTTACATACAAGACACAACTGACATCCTGTGCGTCTTGGAAGGAATAACTGACACATCAAATATTAACCTACTGGTGACACCAGACGTAGAACAACTGTATACCAACATACCCCAGAGAGAGGAACTGGATGTGGTAGAAAATTGGTTGAGAAAGGAGGAGTGGGTTTCTCCCTCACCCATCTCATTCGTCATGGGCTGTGCTACCATTGCACTCACAGACAACTTTTTTGAGTACCAGAAACAATTCGACCATCAATCCCAGGGTACATCAATGGGGAGCACGTTTGCTCCAAGTGTGGACTGTCTCTATATGGCCCACTTTGAGGATATCATCAGGGGTAACAACAATTCTTACCACAATAACATCAACTTGTGGAGGAGATTTATAGATGACATACTAATCCTCTGGAAGGGTGACCACACGACATGTGTATCATTCTGTCAGTGGGTGAAAACTCAAAACCAATACCTCAGATTCACCCATACAATTTCGGCTACCAGCATACCCTTCCTGGACCTCAACATACAACTAACCAAGGAAGGCCTTACCATGACACTCTATCGCAAGCCCACTGACAGAAATAGCTTATTACTCTACCAGAGCTATCACCCTAAGACATTGAGAGACAACCTCCCATTCGGGCAATTTTTGCGCCTTAGGCGCAACTGCAGCGCCACCACTGAGTACAAAAGAGAGGCCAAAATCCTAGAACAAAACCTCAAGACCAGAGGATACCCAACCAAACTGATCAGGGACTCATCCAAAAGGCCACTTAACAACCCCAGGGAAATACTAATGCAGAAAACACGACGGGAGGACACAGAATCATTAACCTGTGTTACATCATATAATCCTAATTCCACACGCATCAAAGGGATTATTAAAAAACATTGGGGCATTCTCAATACAGGTTCACTAGATCTGCCGACTCCGAGATTTACCCTTAGACGAACACAAAACCTGAAGGATGTCATCATACACACGAGACCGAAAGCCCAACAGAATAGCCAACAGAGAACCCTCTGGGACCTCCCAGCAGTCAGGGGACCCTACCCGTGCGGTGGCTGCTCTGTCTGCAATCAGACCCAAATGACTAAAACCATCACCCTAGCTGGCTCATTCACTTGGACACTGAAAAACCACCCTTATTGTAATACCTCAAGGTGTATCTACCTAATCACATGCCCCTGTGGCGACATGTACATAGGGATGATGATGAGACCAGTCAAGACAAGAATCACAGAACACAAAAGTAACATCAGGTGCCATAGACTAACTACCAAGATGTACACTCATTACCATGAGAAAGGCCACAATCCAGATTCTCTTAAATGGTTGGTTCTAGAACATTTCCCTGGGGGCACACAAAACACACTTTTCAGAACAGAACAGCGTTGGATACATCGCCTGTCAACATCAACCTAGGGACTAAATGACGAGATACCACGGGCATCATTGCACAAGAGATGAACCCTGGTCACACGTATGTATCAACCAGCTATTCAATACAACCACATTTCTCCCAAGGCACAGATAACGGGGACTCAGACACACAGGCCACCTATTGTGGGAATACCTACCGATACGGAGATAGGACCTCTATGCCCGTGGCCCCGACTTAAAAAACGGCACCATACTTCCCCATACATTAGAAGGGACTATGAAACTGAACATACTCACGAACTCTTGACTCATGAGAAATAAGATGCTTGATCCACTATATATCCACCTATGCAGGACACGCTGCTCGTACCAAGAAGGTATAGCCACCAGAAATAACTGCATTACATGATTACATGTTTGGCATATCCCGTGAGCCCGTGAGGCACTATATCGACAGATACATCACAGGATATCTCCGAAAGGCGAAAGCAACAATAAGTATTGACATTAATTAATTATCCATCTGGTCAGGACACCTTTCCACATTTTGGCATTATAATGACAATTATGCCACACACCTGACATAATTATATAGGATACAATTTTAAGCAATTTTATCCCGTCATGACACTCTTTTGAAGAGCAGCATCAACATGTGTACAATAGTTGCGGGTCTCACGCCGCGATCACGTTGATCATCATAGCTCCCAACACACGACACCCTTCCAAGCTGGCCACCGACGTTGCCCTATGATTTGGAAGACTTGGGCTTTACAGACCAGGCCGGAAATTACCTTCCGCAGCCACTCCTCGACCCGAGCGCATGCGCTGGGAGCATTTAAAGACCTTATAATCCTCTCCGGCAATACCGGCGTACCAGGGACGACGGATAGGGTAGGTGACCCAGTGCGGTCTCTACTGAGACAAGTAAGTCGCATAAACTAACGGGGATGGCTGGAGCATGTAGCCATCCTAGCCACTAACTAACTAAATAAGTGAATGAGCCAACTGATGAGAAAAGTGGATACATGTGAAGCTAATGGCGCCCCCGTCGGGCGGGGAACCGCTGGAGCATGGGGCGGCCAGAGGGGGTTTGTCAGCACACTCCGTGACAGGCCTCCATGCAGTGCCTCCTCGGGGCTCTTTGCGGGGCCCGCCGTTCTGGCGGTGACCTGACTGTCTTTTATGTTCCCACAACCTCTTACATGGCAGCTTTACACCATAAATGAAACCTTGGCCATGTTAATTTATATATCAAACAGGGCTCCTACTACAGAGGCGCCCAGATGACGTGCCCGTCCTTGCTGAGGCACCAAACTCCCATTAGAGAGGTGAGTCAGGCAATATATATGCAGCTCTAGCCACCCGCTACCAATGGGCATACAGAGCTATTGTTACTAGTATCATTGATAAGGCATGCACTAACACCACGGAGTGCAACCAATGGGTATATTGAGCCATTGTTACTGGTGTCTGAAATAAGGCGTGCACTAATACCACAAAGTGCATGTATAATGCAGTGAGCATAAACGAGAGCGATGTTTAATAATGCTTTGAATATGATTAACACCCTGAATATTTTTAATGATTGTACTACTGCATTGCAACATCAATGCTATAAGGAGGTATTGAACCCCTGGGATACTATTAAGTAAAGGCTGAAAGTAATGTGGGACTACACAAAGTCCCCATTTTTTGACTTCCCCTTTCTCTATATTCCTTGTCTCCATAGGTCCTCATACAACGACTACACAAGACTTGATATGTAGTCAGTCCTGAGTGGGAGCAGAACAATAGAAGCACCATTCAGTGTAGATATTAAACACTTTTTCACAGTTTTTACACTAATCGGTCCTGAAGAATTGCCACGGTATCCTTATGAACCAAAAGCAAGAAATATGCTGACCCAGAGAGTAGAGCACAATGAAGACTGAACAGCCCCTACCAGGGTAGTGCCACTCCATTCAATTTACTTTTAATGAGATGGATTACCAGCCTGAATAAAGATTACTAACTTGGACTATCCAACCTTTTTTTAAAAAGCACACACTCGCTGCACCTCACTTTATCTACACAACACACGGGCCACACACCCCCACCTCATCATACGGCAAAGGAACAAAAGATCTCCGACAAAGAGCCCCTTCGTGGGTGCCCGTTGAGCATTGCAGTGCCGGCCCAACGAGGAGCAGGTCCATGTGATGAAGCATGACACCTAGCTTGCTGGGTGTGTGAGGACCCTAGTTCCGCAAAAGCGGGATCCCCCCATCCCACTTCCTCCTTTGTTTACCCCCAGACCAACCCCTTCCACCACTAAATAGTTGGTGGGGGACACCCTTCCCAGAGGAACAGTCTCCACCTCCTTTGTGTACCTTGACTCAGATGGGCACAGAGCCTGGACCTCTTTAAAAAGCCCTCATATCTCCCCCTTTGTTTAGAAGATATGATTATTATGCAATTTTAACCACTGTTTTTACGCTGTTTTTACCCTAATTTCTTAACCTGTATGCAACATTGAATTTATCGTGTGTATATTTATAGATCAATTATGGGTTTTACAATCTTACATATTTAATGTTAATGAACTACAAATTCTTTTATTTACATGAGTGCTACATTCATGTGATTGAATGAGATCAGCACTTGTCACTTTAAATACAGAGGTTCAACACGAGTACAATGGCATGTGAACAAGGCTCGGACGAGCTGAAACGTTATGGCGGCATTGAGGAATAAATAATTAAATTGCACTATTTGGTCCATGTCCGTTGTTGGAGAGAAGAATCTCTAGGCAAATCACGGAAAGCTGTTATATATATATATATATATATGCATATATATATATATATATATATATATATATATATATATATATATATATATATATATATATATATATTACCCAGTGGCAGTCACCACTGGATAGTTATAGTCAGGATCGTGTTTCCACAGGAAATGCATTTTTTGACTAACTTATATCTTTGGACGTTTTTGACGAATCTTTGTTACACATTCCAGAAAAAACATTTTTCACCTCAGTTCCATCCTTGAAAGCTTTGGGGGCATTCATCAAGGGGGGCCAAGAAAAAGGGGAGTCCCAAAATGCATTTTCCCCATTCATTTTTCCATTGGAAAATTAGACACAGCTACAGCCCAAACGGCAGAACAGATTTCTTCCAAATTTGGCAGAAAGCTAGTCCTTGGTCCAGAAACTGCTATTTGGTGTAAATCCGTTCAGTAGTTTTAGAGAAACTAAGGTTCACACAGTTTGTATATATCACATCACGGAGGATCTCATGCTGAGATGTTATTATTTGCCACCACATCAACCAGGAAGTGGTGGCAGTCATCTTAAAACTCTGGACTGAGTCCTGAATCCTAAAAACCCCATAAAAAAGACACAGAGGACAGGGTAGGAATACCCTGATCCCCGGAGTGGTAACCCACCAGTGGCTAAAATGTTTTCTTTTTTTGCCACAATTCACAGATCCACAAATCTGTGAAAAAAATAAACAAGTGCTGGCTACCTGCTAGTTTTAGAAAAAGCCCAGGGTGGGCCAGACCCCAGAGGGTGCAAAGCATGTATTTATAATATTGAGGGGGATTTGTGGCCCCTTCCCAAGTATCTGCCCCCCTCTGGAGCCTAATTAGGCCCTTTGAACCCCATCTCCTGGGGCCAAAATGCATTGACAAGTGGAGGGGACTGTGTGTGTTGTGGTCCTGCCCATATTCTTCCCCAAACTCCTCGGTTCCCTAGTTCCTCCTCGTCTGGTTCACTTGCTGACCCCTTGAATCTCCTTGCCATCCTGGAGTGCACCAGACCCAGCACTGGCCATCCTGTCCACCTACTTCATGAGGGTTCTTCTTGGTGCCTTACTGAGTTTCAGCTCTCCGTTCATCATCTCCTTGTGTTTGCTTTGTTCGCCCTAAGGTGGCAGGGTATGCCGATACGTAGGTCCCTGGCACACTTTGCCACTGGATTCAAGCTAACCTGGCTGGTGAGGCCTGTTAGCCCAAAACTTGCCCCAGGATGCTTGTTTCAGGTCCAGGGAAGACATGGCTTGGCAGTTTGGGCTGGACTGTTCCCATGAGGCACAGGGTCATGACTGATTTGCATATAGCAGTGTCTGAACTGGGGTGGTGAAGTGAGCTAAAGAACGATGATGGATTCAACCCAGATCTGTGACTAGGGGTGAGTGTCTGAAAGGTTTCAGCGCTCCGTCCATCATCTCCTTGTGTTTGCTTTGTTCACCCTATGTTGGCAGGGTATGCCCAGATGTGGGTGTCTTGCTCACTTTGCCACTGGATTCAAGCTAGCCTGGCTGATGAGGGCTGTTAGCCTGATACCAGACCCAGGATGCTTGTTTCCGGTACCGGGAAGACATGGCTTGCAAGTTCGGGCTGGACTGTTCCCATGAGGCACAGGGTCAAGTCTGATTTGCATATAGCTGTGTCTGAACTGGGGTGGTGAAGTGAGGTAAAGAACGATGATGGATTCAACCCCGATCTGCGACTGGGGATGAGTGTCTGAAAAGTTTCAGCGCCCCGTCCATCATCTCCTTGTGTTTGCTTTGTTCGTCATAAGTTGGCAGGGTATGCCCAGACGTAGGTCCCTTGCTCACTTTGCCACTGGATTCAGGCTAGCCTGGCTGATTAGGGCTGATAGCCCGAAACCGGTCCCAGGATGCTTGTTTCCAGGCCAGGGAAGACATGGCTTGGCAGTTTGGGCTGGACTTTTCCCATGAGGCACAGGGTCAAGACTCATTTGCATGTAGCTGTGTCTGTACTGGGGTTGTGTAGTGAGCTAAAGAATGATGATGGATTTAACCCAGACCCATCAATAATGAGTTTTTAGGCTTGTGACATAAGGACCTCTTTTTTTTACAATGCCAATTTCAATTGCTTGGTCTTGGAAGTCAACTGACCGAAGGAGAAGCACACTTTGTTGATTTATAGAGGGTTAAGAAACAATTTGAAAGATGTCCTTTCCTTGATTGTGGACCCACTGGAGAAATGTCCTGCTTTCATTGCTTTAGTCATTAAACGTGACCATTTACTCAGAGAGAGGAAGGGTGAGAAGATTCTGGGTGAACCTAGGGTGATTGTCTACAGACGGGATGAGAAAGAAACAACAAAGAATAAGACTGCAGATGCACCAGACCCATGCTGATTAGTGGGGTACGAGGCCCTTTGTTCCCTGATAAAAAGAAAAGAGATTTAAATTGATCCTATGTCTCTTCTGCGGAAAAGGAGGACACTTCGCCAGGGACTGTCTAGTAAAATGCGAGACTCTGAGACAGCTGCAATCAATAAACATTTGGGCTCCAAATTGGAAAACTACTGGGCTGGGGAAGGGAAGAGGTCGACTTCCTGAGTGATTCATCTAACATGATTTCACAGTATCTCACCGACACAATAACATAAACACCTAGACATTTTACCATAACGGTTACCCTGATTCTCTCCAATCAGCTGCAGAACATTTTCCCCCTGCTATAGGAAGCTGGGAGCACAGGTAATTTCTTAGATAGTTTTCAGCTAAGTAGCTAGGAATTGCTTTTATTCAAAAAGGTTTAATGGAACCAGCACGAGTTGTAGATGGCCAAGAACTGTCTTCCGGTCTAATCACTTATCAATTGGAACCGCTCGCAGCCTTGAACTGCAAATCCTGTTGGTGGGTTTCTGGCCCTTTCATTGTCCCTGGACTGCTGTGCCATTGGAGAGTGAGGAGCACCTACAAACCGGGATTTCACCGCCGCTGACGGGGCCGGGATTGCGAGACCCAGGGTGCACAGCGCTTCATCACCATAGCGCACCTGGTGTCTCTTCCCGCCCCCAGCTCCCGTGCGGCTTGTTAAGGCTCGCGGCCCCCGCTCCGTGGGTGCCGCGAGCAAGCCTTGAACTGCAAATCCTGCAATAGACTGGGTAAGGCGATGATCCATGGGCACAATAGCGCTAGCCAGGACCCCTGAAAAGACACTGGACCCCATCGAGTCTGTTATCGGGGAGAATGGAGCTAGCGGTGCATCAGACACACCTGATCAAACTATTTCTACTCTATTGAACGATTTTGATACTAGTGCCCCTGTAGAGTTGAGCTTACTACCCCTACCCCCACCCCCCTCCTACCCCCATCAATGTTATTGTCAGTCTGGTTAATACAGACGACGTTACCGATGCAGGTAGCCGCACCACGCAGGGGGATAGAGAAGGAGCTATCCCAAAGAGGAAAAGAGGGCAACAAAATCAAGGGGGAGGTAAGGCTGAGGTAGCCAAGCATAACCCTTCAGTGGAAAGAACTAACTTGGTATCCGGTAGAAAGGCACACACACCTTTGAGGAGAAACACGCCATTACCATTGCCAAATCCCATCCCTCATACACCACCTCAGACACCCAGTTGTAATGCAACCTCATGTGAGGAAGATATCACCCTTGCTGACATTGGGGCACTCTTGAAGACTTTTCTAAGCCCCTTGGAAGCACGCTTAACTAAGATCGAAGCCAGATTAGTGTCAATTGAAAAAGCTACTGTCCAATTAGCAGATACCTCCAAAAAGGATAGCACCTCTGCTAAAAGTGGGGGGGGGGGCAGGAATAAGAAGCCTACACCCACGTCCCTAGTAAAAGAAGTGGCGAAGGTGGTGGCACCTGCTATCACGCCCCCTCAATCTCAATCCCAACAACCCACCCCGCGTACAGTTCCAACCCAGCTGACCGATCAAGCCACATCGTCACGTCCCTTGGAAAGGCCAGCGGTAGCTACTCAGGGAGACCAGGGCATTATTAAAAAACACAGGGTGGTAAATTTACTGCCGGAGGCAAGTCCATATACAGTGATCCTAGCTGGGGTCCCAGAGCTAAAACCACCTTCAAGAGAACATGTCATGGCTCTCAAAAATAAGGTGGTCAGTTGGCTCTCCATCAACAGGCCCCTCCCCCTGGGAATAAAGAGTGATGTCCTCATGGTGAGGAGAGTCCCATGGTTAGGCAATACACCAAAAACGATAAATGGGGATTGTGTCCTAATTAATTTTAGGGACCCCGCGACTGTTGCACACATTTGCAGTTGGCCCTATTCCGACTCTGGGACATCTATCCAGTCCTTACCTCTATCCTTTTTCTATCCACCAGCGATTCCTGGGAGAGATGAGGAGAGATGGGATATCAACCATGGGGGTGAGGGTAGTTGGAGCTATAGAGGGAGGAGACCCACATTTCACCCTGTTGCCCATCACCCGACTTATTTTCCAACTTACAATAGGTATAGCACCTTGGATTTGGTCGACTGACAGAGTGCGAGTTCGAGGGGGGAGGCAGTCGGGCGAGCTAGGGGGGCTAAGGAAAGGGGAATTACTACCACTAAAACCGGTAACAACAACCCCTGTGTGCCAGCCCATGGTGAGGTACAACATTCTTCCAGAGAGGTTCATACAAACACAGCCGGGATCCTGAGAGAAACTTTACAAGGACTAGGGGACCGTCCTGCTAGCAACACGTTACCAACAAAATCCGCAGTTATGGGAATTCCCCCACTCCCCACCCCGAACCCCAGACCGCCCACACTAAACATACTATCATGGAATGTGGCTGGCCTGGGGAACAAAATAAATCCTCCGGAAGGGAGTACATTCATTGAAGGAAGGGACATATGCATGTTCCAGGAAACCTGGGCGAGAGAGGAGGTCTCACACTCAGGTTTTGCATCTTATTCTGTCCCTGCAAAGTGGAGGGGTAGGGGGCGCCCCTTGGGTGGGCTTGCGACCTGAGTGGCGGTTGACCTGGGATGCACGGCATCCGTGCTTCCATCAGGCACTACGGGGATTCTTGGCCTCCTGTTGGAGTGGCCGAACTCTAGAAATCTTGTGGTGATTAACGTCTACTCCAGACCAGTTGGTATCTCACAGGAGTCACGCACCATCGACGACCTTTCGGCCGTCCTAAGTGATATCACACAGGGTATTCCCCTCTTGATTGGAGGGGATTTAAACTGCCACTTCGAACCTCTACCGGGCTTAGTGGATGGTTTCTCTCAGGAGGAGGATGCACTTTGGTCCGTACCCCCTACGGCAGCACCAGCACCTAGAGCTTGGACCCCGCTGGCGGTCCAAATTACTGGTCTAACTCTCAAACATGGCGTACGGGCTTGCAACGGACGCATCAACTCCGACATCCCTACTAAATGCACATACAATAGAAAAGGGAGGGAGTCGAGACTAGACTATATTCTAGTCCCAATTGCGTTGTGGTCCTATATTACTGACTTCCGGGTTATACCTAGGGAGGATAGCGACCACAACGCACTGGAACTGGAATACGCCCTCCCCGGCATTAACGATAGAGGTCCCACGAAGGATGTCCCCAGTAATGGGTTGGCGCTAACGAATAACAGAAGGAGAATTAGATGGGAGAGGTTTGCCTCAAACCGAGAGAAAGTATCAGGACTTTATGCCCGGGTTATTCCCACATTCGAAAAGATTTCAATGTTAACCGAGCAGCCCAGCCTGCCTGGCTTTAATGAGCAGCTCTGGCGGTTGCATGAGGACCTGGTCAAGTCTTTGGAGGAGGTTTTCTTTACGAGAGGGAAGAGTGGTGATGCTCAATATACCTGTCCCACTTGGTATAATGTTGCTTGCCGCAAGGCCAAATCTGACCTGCTGACCTCGATCAAGAAGCCAGAGACAGATCTGTGGTCAGGGCTAGAAGGAGGGCTTACAAATCCCTGATTTCGCATGCCAAAAGCGAATGGGAGCAGCAGAAGTGGGAGAATCTAGCACTAGCAACTTCTCTGTCATGCAGGGACTCACGTAAATTTTGGCGCATTGTAAACACGGGATCTGAGGAGTTAGCCTCGGCCATCGAACCTAAAATCTCGGCCAGGGCATGGCAAGACCATTTCCAGTCTCTCTATAGCGAAAAGGAGGTAAGAAAAGCTCTGGAACACTCTTCCACTGACCCTTAGGCAGGAAACAAATCACTTGAAATTCAGGAAGGCCTTAAAAACCTGGCTGTTTAACATCTAAAAAATCTGAATATCTCAATGCACTGAATCATCAGCGCCGGGAAACCCTTTGTTGGGTACCTGTAGCGCTATAGAAGTGAAATAATAAATAAATAAATAAATAAATAAATAAATAAAAGCTATCGCAGGGCTGACATCTGGCAAAGCCCCTGGTTTGGACGGCTTACCGGGGGACCTATTTAAACAAGAGCCCGATGTATGGGTCCCATATTTAAGAACGTTATTTAACGCCGTCCTTGGGGGCATGGATATACCGAGTACTTGGCTGGGCGCAGAGATAGTCCCTATCTACAAGAAGGGGTCGCCTCTGCTCCCAGCCAACTACAGGCCTATCAGCCTCATTGACGTAACCCAGAAAAGTTTTGGTAGGCTGATACTCGATCGCCTCCAAAATTGGATCAAGGAATTTGCCATCTTAAGTCCTTACCAGGCCGGGTTCAGAATAGGGGTCTCAACAACTGATCAGATCTTCCGCTTGAACCTTCTGTTCTGGAAGACTGTGACAATAGAGGGCGGCAGCTTGTACATGGTTTTCGTGGACTTGCGAGCCGCCTTCGATTTAGTACCGAGAGATAAACTGTGGAATGTCCTGGCGGAGCTAGGGATCCCGGGGGATATTTTGTTAATTTTGATGCGATAACACCAGGGAAATTACGCCCGGGTTAGATGCGGCAGAAGAGGGGCACTTTCAGACAGATTCCCCGTTGGCAGGGGGGTAAGACAGGGCTGTGTGCTGGCACCGACCCTGTTCTGCCTCTTTGTCAATGGGGTCATTGATTATTTGGACAGGCTGGCCGACATTGACGCGCCCAAGCTTAACGGCAGCAGGGTCCCCGCTATTATGTTTGCGGACGATACCCTGCTCCTATCCAAATCACCCATGGGTATACAACGGGTTTTGGACGGGTTTTCAACCTTTTGTGTGGAGCGAGGGTTGGAGATCAATGCCATGAAAACAAAATTCATGATCTTCAACCCTCCTCCAACAACTCGTCCAAACCCCACCATAGGGTCGTTGAAATTAGAGAGGGTTCTCACCTTCGAATACCTGGGCCTAACCATTAGCCAAAACCTGACTTGGGACTCCCATTGTACTAGGGCCATCATGAAACTGGCCCAGTTAACGGGTGGTATTTGTAGGATGGTAAGTAGGTCTACTCTTAATCCTTTTGGTCCCCTTATACATATTTATAAAATGCAGGCAAGAGGGGCCGTCACCTACGGTGGAGAACTGTGGGGCCATGCAATTGCCAAGAAACTGCAGATCAGTGAGAACAATTTTATAAGGCAGCTGGCAGCCTTACCACCTGGCATCCCCCTCCTTCCGCTGAGACTAGACCTGGGCCTTAGACCTATTACTGAAGAATTGGGACTGAAACCCCTAACCTACTGGCGTAGAATTTGGAGCTCACCCGACTTACTGAGTTACAGGATGGAGCTCACAGAGATCCTACGCCTACCAAAAGCTTCCCGGATACCCTGGCTGAGATACATCAGGCTAACATGCGAGTCTCTAGGAAGGCCGGAATTATGGCATGACCCGGGTAATGCTTGTGGCAGGACCCCACGTAAACTTCTGTCGAGAGAGTTTTATGAGCAAAAGCTACTTGTCTCGATTGAGAATACACGTGAAGGGTCCTTAACCAATCTGTTCACCATGTCCAAGGACTTATATCTCCCTGAGCCTGTCCTTGATGGAATTAGTCCCGTCCTGACAAGGAAACTTTTCATGCAGTGGCGTTATGGCACACTTCCCCTTGGGGCCTTCACGGACAGATGGGTTAGGTCCCAGCCCCCTACACAGTGCCCAGCCTGTCGACATCCTCATGAAAATGATCTCCACATTGGTTTTTTCTGTAAAGCCTACCAAAGACC
The DNA here is from genome assembly GCF_964261635.1 of Lissotriton helveticus. NCBI lineage: Eukaryota > Metazoa > Chordata > Amphibia > Caudata > Salamandridae > Lissotriton > Lissotriton helveticus. The sequence continues at coordinate 1,992,878,727 of NC_136059.1, read as the reverse complement.
AAGAAAATACTGGCTTGTTCCACTCTTGAAAAATCTCGGGTTTAGGCTACATCTCCCAGCCTATAGAATATTAAAGACTGACTTATCTCCCCCAATTGTGTTTGCTGTGGCGAAGTTTTTAACAGCTATGTGGCATATTCGTAATCGTTGTATCAAGCTAAGTGCGGAAAAAAGGATTGCTTGATGATCTTTAAAATTGTTATGCTCCCTAACTGTTCCTTTTACATTATTCCCCGGAATGTTTTTAATTACTGCTTATATCCATTGTTTTACCTAATTTTTAAATTACAAACCTATTTTCCTTCTTTTTAATCTTCAATTTCTGTTGTAATCTTTTATGATCTGTACTGATCGAAATAAAGATTGAAATAAAAAAAAAATTGGAACCATTGACTTTAATCTGCAACAATGTACACTCAGAGACTCTACACTTTGATCTCATAGACACACCAATATTTGGAGCCATTTTGGGAGCTCAAAGGTTCCAACAACATTACCCCAAGATTGACTGGTCTATTAGAACCATTACCTTAGATTGCAGTTTCTGTCTACTATCCAGTTTCCAGGAAGCAACAGAATGGGCTGCCCCTTTAGTTTATGCCCTGAATCAATCTCAAGCTACAGAGACTCTGCTAATGCTAATCAGGAATTCACTTAAATTTTTTACAAGGTCAAAGCCATCACCTTGCCTCCTTATAGGGACTTTGGCTGGAGAATCAACCTAGTGCCTGGAGCAAGCCTGCCTTGCAATCTAATTTATGCCTTTTTGGAACTAGAAAATCAACATCTTTGAGAGTACTTGGCCAAATTATTTCTTGAGTGTTTTTTTGGCATTCCATCACACGGCTAGTTTCTTTCCCATTGTTATTTGATATTGAAAAATGGGGAATTAAGACGCTGCATAAATTACGGGACCCTTAACAAAGTAACTGTTAAAAACAGATATCCTTTGCCTCTGATCCGTCCAGTTGGACCAAATTAAAACATAGAAATTCACTATGATCCGTCCAGTTGGACCAAATTAAAAAGGTTTCAATCTACACCAAACTGGACTTGAATTGAGCGTATCATTTGATCCACATCCGTGAAGGAGACAAATGGTAAATCATCATTAGGATCAAGTTTGGTTTATTCCAATATTGTGTTATGCCTTTCGGTGTCTGTAATGCTCCAGCTGCATTCCAGATTTTTATTAATGAAGTGCTTCAGGGAATTTCATGAAATATTGGTCATTGTCTATGTCAACAATATTACCATTTTTTCCCCAGACTGAAGAAGAACTTATCTCTCATGTGAAAGCTGTTCTACAAAACAAAGGGACAATCAGTCATATGCCAAGTTAGAAAAATGTAATAGTTTTCATTGGTCTCCTGAAGCTGATAAGGCTTTACAGATTTTAATGAAAAAATGTACCTTTTTCCCTATCCTACGCAATCTAGATTTGACCCAACCCTTCCTTGTGGAAGCAGACTCTTCTCAGTTTGTCGTTAGAAGGGTTACTCTCACAAAGGGAAGACTAGATGGGATAGTTACAACCTATAGCTTCCTTTTCTCAAAAAGTACTATCAGCAGAACAGAACTACATTATAGCAGAAAGGGAACTCTTTGGCTATAAAACTAGCTTTCCAAAAATGGGATCATTATCTGTTCGGGGCCCGTCATATGATAACCATCTATTCCAATCATAAGAATTTACAATTTTTTAGATCTTCCAGAGCATTGACTCCTCATCGAGTGTGATGGATGACATTGTTTAGTGAGTATGATTTTATCCTAACCTACTGCTAAGGAATAAAACAGGCGAAAGCAGATTCCCTATGCAGAATGCTGACCATGTCATGAGTGATGAAATATATAAGGTCATAAGCAGTTCATTGCAGTGGCGCGAGTTATAGTTAACTCAGCTAACTATAACTGCTGAATATCTCTGGATTTGTACGAGTGAAACCTGAGCCTAACTATAACATCTCTGTACCCTTTTGTTTTTTCTGTGAATTTCCATGTTTTTTTTATTCCATTTCCTAACTATAATGTTGCTGTAACCTTTGTTTTTTTCAGTGAATTTCTATGTTTTTTAAAAAAAACTAATAGTCCTTGGGGGCCAAGAAGCCCTCCTGGTACCTCCTGTAAGTTCAACACAGTGGTATTCCAGTTCCTGAGAGCTGGTCGGAGGCCCAGCACCCTTTCTCCACCACTCCCTAGTGCACTACTATTTGAGGGCTGAAGGGCCCTTGGTACTTGAGGCTCCTTGGGGGCCAACTAGCCCTCCTGTTACCTCCAGTAAGACCCACACAGGTATATTGCTGAGAGGCCATCAGAGGTCATGCTGCCTTTTTCCACCACTCTGCAAACTTGCCTCCTGGCAAACTACTCTTTAGGAGAAGAAAGCACACTCTCATCCTGAGGCCCTCAGGAGGCAAAGGGGACCTCCTCCCCCCACCACCAGTGCACTGAGAGCCACTTTTGTAAAGGGGTGGAGAAAGGGGGCATGGACTTTGACCACCTCTCAGCAATCCTGCTGTGTGGGGCTTAATGGAGGTAACAAGAGGTTTTGTTGGCCCCTAAGGACCCACAGTAGCCAAGGGGACCTCATTCTCCAACCAGGAGCCTCCAGGAGGCGCTTTTGCAGAGCAGTGGAGATGGGAGGGCCTTCAGTGAGTTGCCAGCTTTTTATTTTTTTTGCTTTTTTAAACTTTAGTAAGCCTGAAGGCCCCCGCAGTCCCTGCCGCCTCCCCCCCCCCACTGCTTTCACACACTGGGAGCTGCTGGCATACAGCTCCCTGTGTGTAAAAGCGAAGTATGCTCTGCTTTGAGCAAGCGAGGCAAAATGCAGAGCACTGTTTGATATGGCACCCCAGGATATTCGGGGGTGGAGCGTTGCTGGAACTGGCCCTGGGTGGGCGGTCCCTAGGACCATGTAGGGCTCTTGGAGGGGGGCAGCGCATCCTCCATTCTTTGTTGAAATTTGCCCAATCGACCCCCTTCATAATTGTATTAGTGCCCCGGGGATGTGGCGATCCTCAGGGATGTGTGTGGGGGGCCGATCCCCCCATGCATTATTATTTATGATAGCCTTTGGGAGCTGTTGGTTCACAAAGCTGTGGGGGAGACCCTATGTTGTAAAAAAAAATAATGTATGTGCCCTGGGAAGGTGGCAGTCCCAGGGACAAAGTTACTACTCCGGGAGGTAGCAGTTGGGCCTTCTCCACATTATTTTATATGTACTTCTGTGCCCCGGGGAGGTGGCAGTCCCCATGGCAGGGGGGAGCCATGAGACTCTCTCACATATAATTAGATCTCTGCCCGGGGGAAGTGACGGTCCCAGGGGTTTTAAATATCCCAAGGAGGGCGGACCCCGTGAACCCCCCCTAATTTCTATTGTGTCCCTGGGACTCTCCCCCCCCGGGGGCCTAAGGTATACGGATCACAGAAGCCTGTGATTTGTTTTTTTTTTTAGCTGTTGCCACAGATTCATGATCCACCCGTGAGTCCATAGCAACATTTAAAAACATTGCTTTTAACCCCAGCAGGGTCCCTGAGGGACCCGACCACCATATTTGGGGTGACAGTAGACATGGGCGGATTTTGCGGATCCACGATTCGCGGATTTGTGTATTCACGGATCGTGGATCCGCAAAATTCGCGGATTTTGCGGATCGGCGGATTTGGGGCGGGGCTTCCATGCCAGGATCATCGTGCCAGATTGAACCCTGCCCTTCATATTTATTCAAGAAGATGCCACCGTTTTGTGCCATACCTCTACTCAACTGGAGTACTTTCTACTAGATAATCAGTAAGTGCTACCTCGTTGGGTAGATGTATAGTGCTTTTACTACACTACAGCTGCCTAAAGTGCCAGAGAGTTGTCTACAGCGACCAGGTGTGTGTTACTATGCAATCGCGCCGAAGGGCGCAGGGGTCCCTTGAGTGAGCTGTCCATCATAGTGGGTAAATGGCGGGAAGACGGTGCACACCACGAGTGTGTGGGCGGGGCCAAACGGACGGGGCTTCCATGCGAGTGCACATGCCTCTTGTGTGCATTAAAGGTCAGAGACCGATCAGAGCAACAGATGAAGATACAGAAGCTCCTGGCCACAGGAACAGCACAAGGATTGCGCTCGTGAAAGTCAAGGATGCAAAGGCCTCTGTCCAGCATCACAGCTGATTTTCGATGGTATATTAGGGAAGAAGGCACATGTGCCCAGCCTTGACAACGCTCACGATTGTTTCTTGGGCCGATGAATGAGTCACTGAATTTAAGCTTCAACTAGGGCACATGCTTAATCGATATCTGTAAGTGCTTGCAGTTGAGGTTTCATTTTTGTGCCAGGACCGTCGTGCCAGAATGAACCCTGCCCTTCATATTTATTCAAGAAGACGCCACCGTTTTGTGCCTGTTGTAACTAATTTACGATGGCACCGGCAAGCTGCCAGCGCCATCCTAAAATAGTTACTAAATTAGCTTCAACAGGAAGCTCTAATAGATAAAATAAAGCAGGCGCTCGATGACCTGCTTTATCTTATCTATTAGAGCTTCCTGTTGAAGCTAATTTAGTAACTATCTTAGGATGGCGCTGGCAGCTTGCCGGCGCCATCGTAAATTAGTTACAACAGGCCAGCAAGGCTTGAACTTTTGCCCCCGGAATCCGCCGCTCGCGGATTTGCGAATTCGCGGTAAATTCGCGGGAGTTTGCGGATCGCGAATTTACCGAAAATTCGTAAAATCCCCGAGCGTAACGGATTTTACGCTCATGCCTAGGTGACAGGCTATTCCTACACTGCCCTATTTCCTTTTTTAAAACATTTTATGGGATTCCGCTTCAAGCCGAGTTCTAATAGGCTGCAAACAACTCCTGGTTGAAGTGTTGGCAGCCAATCACATTTTAGTGGCATCTGCAAGTCCACTGCAAGGACTCGCATCCCCAGATTTCTATATTTTTTAAACTTCAATTTCTCTGACACTACTGAAAGGATTTACACCAAAGAAATCACAAAAAGCACAATTTCTGGACCAACATCTAGCTTTCTGCCAAATGTGGTGTTATTCCGTTCAGCAGTTTGGGTTGTAGTTGTGTTAAAAAAATGACAAATCACCATAGATTTAACATGAGGAAAACGAGTTTTGGGACCACCCTTTCTTCTCGGCCCCGCTTGATGGATCACTCTGAAACTTCCAGCACAGCAGCTGAACTAAAAGGGGGATATTTTGTGACAATTTTGTGGAGATTCCTCAAGCAGCACCAAAGTTATTGGCAAAACAAAAAATGCTTTTACTACGGAAACTTTGGTCCTAACTATAACTACCTACTGGTGACTGCCAGCAGTTAAAATTGTATTTACAGCTGGGGATCCGGCTTCAAGACTCAGCGTTGGCTGATCATCCTGTGATTCTGGGCAAATCACTTAATCTCCTCGTTCCCATGGACAGCGCCTGGATACCCTCATGGGTGATGAGCCATGCTATATAAATCTACAGATTTAATTTGTATTCCAATGAAGAAACTCCCCTCAGCAAAAGAATTGGTAGATGTTTTTATCCAACATGTATTCTCCTCCACGGTTTACCCACAATAATCATTTCCTACTGTGGAGGTCAATTCATCTCCACAGTTTGGCTGTGGATGTGCACATCTCTCATGATTCAACAGCCTCTGTCATCAGTCTTCCACCCTCAGACTGATGGACAAGCAGAGACGACCAATCAGTATATGGAACAACATTTGCGTTGTTTATTAGCAACCTGTACCATCAACTGGGTTCAGGCTTTACCCATAGCAGAATTTGCATACAGCAATAATATTCATTCAGCCATTGGTATGTCTCCTTTTAACTGTAACTTGGGATGTCATCAAAAGGCTCTTCTTTAGCACAGTTCCAAAGATCAAGATTGCATTCTAGTCATTCAACTTCCTCATAAACACCTAGCTGACATCGGGCCCTCAGCCCAAGACACTCTACGCTGCTCTCAAGGCAATATGAAGCAACAAGTTGACTGTCATCACGTCTTCAACCACTATATATGCTGTGGGAGACACTGTTTGTTTATCAACCAAAAACCTACATTTGGAAGGGCCATATAAACTGCAACCTCAGTACGTAGGCCAGTTTCAAATCATAAAGATCATAAACCCAGTTACCCACCTACTGAGTACCAAGTCCTTCCTGAGTTTCACATTTCCCTATTAAACCTCATGTCCATTTCCTTCATCCCGAGCCACCACCACCTCCCCTGGGAGTGCAAGGGCATCTCGAATTTGAGGTCAACTAAATTCTTGATTACAAAAAAGTCAACGGCAAGCTCTTTCACCTAGTGGATTGAATGAGATACTCACCTGAAGACGATCCTGAGAACCTGCAAGCAACGTGAATGCTCTCTGATTGAACCGCTGCTTTCATGCCTGCTACCTGCCCAAATCTGGGCCAGTGAGATGTCCGCTGGGGGGGGGGGGAGAACTGCTGTGACTTGCATGCCAAAACTCCTCAGTCACCTAGTCCCTTATCCGCTGGTTCCCTCGCGGACTCCACCACATCTCCTTGCTATCACAGGGTGTACCGGATACTTAGCAGTATCACCCTCCTTAGGACCGCTGGTCCCATCTACTTCATTAGGGTTCCTTCTTGGTGCCTTACTGAACTGAAATGTACACCCCATAGGCCCTCCCATCCCACCTATATCACAAGAAGTCCTTAGTTTTGTTGTAATATGCCATCCACTTGCCCTCTAACCTTGCTGCTCATGTGCTGGCAGCATCTGGTATTCACGCTTGAAATCTCTTGACAATTCCAATTCCCATGAGTTTTCGTTGCCTTCTTGGGTGTGGCCATCGGGCACAGCCTATAATAGTGTGTCTGATCCCCACACCTTTGCTTGGCTTCAAGGACTTCTTCCTGAACCCAACTCTGCACACAGCCTTTAGCTGTGTGTTGCAGGGAATTGGCCTGCTGCCATGCCCTGTGGCCAACACTGCACAGCTCCAGCCTTTGTTGTGTGTGTCATAGGATTGGTCTTCATGCCCCGGGGAACACATCCCCTTGGGCGGGGCCAATATATATATATTAAGGCAACAAGGAGTGTGCAGTCCCCTCCCCGAGCCTTAATTTGCCTCAGTGACCTCATCCCCTGGGGCCAAAACAAATATAGTAAGGAGAAATAGCATGCAGCAAGGCACTTTAGGATGAAGTCTTCTGGGAGACTTACTCAATGGATGTTTGGTCGATTTCATCAAGTCAGTAACAGTTCAACTTTTTAGGATCAAATCATGGATTTTGATGTGTTGAGCTAAATTCGATCTGCAGTTTATTAGTGTTTCTTGAAGGCAGAAGTTGAGTTCTTTGTTAATCTGCAAAGGAAGACAGTTTAGGTGAATACGATTATTTCTGATAGCTTTGTTTCTTATTTGTGGCTATGTGTCTATGACTGATTATAGCGCAAATGGAACGTCTTTTCTTCCTGAGTGCAGCTTCACTTATATTTGCTTACTGCTTTGTTTATAAAGAGGGGCGTATCCATCAATGAAACATGCTGAAGTGTTGTTTGGATTGGAGCTGGTGTTCAATTGAGGTCTGTAGTCAAGTTGAGAGTTTGGGTTTGGGTAGTGTAAAGAATGAAACTTTCTGTTTGTGAGTTGAGTGTTCTAAGAACTTTACCCAAGAATTGACAAGGTATTTGAAGAAGGATAGCTGTTTCAGGACACCTTCATATTTTTAAGCTAGGACTATGTTACCTCCTCTTTGACTGGTGTTTTGTTTGGAGATACCAATGGTGGGACAGTTCACAGATGTGACACAGTTTATATGGAAACATCTGTGAAGGTAGTGAATATGGGGATTGAGTAAGGGTAAGGTCTTCATCAGAATGGTTTGTGTGCGAGTTATTATGTGCGAGGCAAAGGTCTTCTCTTTGTTAAGGTCGTGATGGGATTTAGAATGCAGCATTCAAGTTGATAGGAAGACAGGAAAGCGGGAAGGCTGTTGTAATGCAGGAGCTTTGTTCTGTGGTAAGAGTGTGTGTTTTGCCAGTGCATGTGCAGTGCCTCTTCTTTCTATGGAAGGAATGTCTGTATCTAGGCTTGTGTAGGTGGGTAGTTAAAATTGAGAATCTGAGTTCACAGCTAACTTGGGGGCATATTAACCAGCGGCAGCAATAATTATCACTGGCTGCGCCTAGCGCGAGTTTCCCTATTGACGGCTATTGCTGGAATTCATCACCAAGCTAGCGCTGTATTTACAATGCTTAGCGCATTGGCGATGAAAATTCTAGCGAAAGCAGGGAAATGTCCCAACATCGCTGAAAAACCAGCGATGTTCCCTGCTAAACAGCGACAACCTCGCTGATACGATCCTGTGGTCGTAACCCCACATTTCACCTCCCATGCAATGTATGTCTAACACTGGATTTTAGCAGACGTTAAAATCCAGCGTTAAGGGCCGATTAGCGCGATTTTGTTTATCACAGCACCGGCCGGGGCATTGTTGTAAATATCGCGAAGCTGCCTTTGCGATATTTCAGCCATGTAGTCTACTGAGGCACGCCTACTTTGCATCTCATTAACGATGCGATGCAAAGCGGGTGCTAAATCACGAAAGCACGCGCTAGCCGCCCAAATGTTTAGCAGGTCTATCATGCATACATTTCAACACATTACGATATTTAACAATTAAATTTTGTGTCACGGTTGTGCCAAAAAAAGTGATGCAACCCCTGATGAAAAATTGGGGCATAAACCTTTACATTTAGGGGCATGTTTAATTGAGATTTATAAAGTCATGCAAGGCCACGTTGTGTAGCCCTGAGTGGTTCCATAAATGTCATGTAAAGCAATGTAGAGCAATTTGCTGCGTTGCATTACTTTGCACAAGAGAGGCGTTCCATGGCCGTTGCGTGGGTGTTCCCAAGCAACTCCCATGGTTTTGATGCATTCCCAGATTTTCCAGTATTTGTAAACCTGGGATTGTGCCAAAAAGATGTGCCTTCCCAGGGAGGCATAATAAGGAGAAGTATCTTTATTTCTCCATGGTACTTCCTCTTCCTATGTGTGCTGCATTCCATTCTTCAGCACACATTTAAAGAGGAATATAACTCTGTGGATTATTTTTTGTGCAGGAATGTTTCGTCCTGCACAAAAATAATCCTGCATGCAACGCAGGTACCTTTGAACTGTGGTGCAAGGGTGCCTGTGTTGGTTCTAGGCTGCCAAAAGAACGCCAGCACTGGGGAAACGACAGAAATGTAGTCCCACTTTTTTTGTGATTTCAAATAATTTGTATTGACTTTTCAAAAAGTAAACAATAAATAACAATAAACACAATGATAACGTTAAACACAATAAGAGATGATAAGCAATGCCAGAAAATGATAGATAGCTAGCATACAAATCATAAGAAATACGAAGTAAATAGAAGAACAACAAAACAGCAAATTACTCAAAATATCATAGAGGGTCAATGTGTCTCCTACAAATCACATCATGTCACAAGCAGATGACTTGTTTTATGTACCTAGGTGAGTGGGTTACTGCTTTTAACATAGGGATAATTTTGTTACTTAAATTGTAATCCTTCTAATATAGCACAGTGAGCTATGAAGGAAGTGATTCCTACACCTTGTAACCCTCACTGGCTTGTGTAACACATCCTGTACATTGATTTACACACCTATATGATATATTGTCCATCCATAATGCGTACCTGTGATGTAAAGTGCTCTGACACCCTGCGTTGGGATGAGTAGTGCTCTACAATAAATAAAACAATATAGTATAGTGTGTTTGAGGCTCCAGATAGCACCCAGTCAGGATACTTGTTCAAAAGGAGGCCTTTGTTTTGTGCCCAGCTGGAATTTAAAATAACAAAGCCACCTCTCTGTCTGCCAAGACGACAAAGTGCAGGAGCTGCAGAATGTGTCTTGGTGTCGGCAACCTATGCCAGACGAGTTCAGCATATTTTGGTGGGTACCAACTCTTGGCAGAGTGGACGGCGTCAACTCTGTGACACTAGCGGGTGGACTCCGGACTTGTGCCTTGTAGTTAAATGTAATCTTTAAAAGAGGAGGTTTAGGAATTACGACTTACAGAAAACGTGTATGATTTGAATGGCAGTTTGGTGCACGTTTCATGGTGTTTGTGAATGAGATTCATCATTTTGGGCCACTGGACCCAATACTCCTAAGAGGCCCAAACAGTAATCCGTCGAAGGACTTTCAGGCAAAGGAAGCCCTAAAACTGCTGTGTTGATACCAGAGAGCGAGAAATTGGGAAGACAACTGGACTTCCTGTGCAGTCTGACCAAGGGATGGGCACCTTCCCCGTGACCCCCTGAAGTCTGGTGCTATGTTCAAGGGACTCCATGGCTAAAGGGACTGGTGGGGAAAGGGGCTTGTCTATTACCCCTTCCTTCCTAAGGAAGGATTCTCCTTTCCCGTCAGCTACATGTTTGAAGGTCGTCATTGGGAAATCTTTGGGAATGCTACTGGCATGTGAGAATCATATCAGCATGTGACTGGCAACAATCCCAGTGCGTGGCACACAGTTATACGGCGCCACGGTTCATAGTATCTGACTGGCTACTGATATTGCATCATTATTTGCATTTCGACGTATTATCTAAGGAGAATGAGGAAGTCCTTTAGGATGTAGTCCAGAACCAGTGGGTTCTTGGAAAGGCTCTGGATTTTCACATAAATCTGTTACAAATGAAGACGGGCTGCTACTGGAGGCTCGCTGTCCAAAAATACTCACATCAATCCGCAAACTGACCTCAGAAGCGGGTCGGGCCTTGGTGAACTACTATTCACTGAGAAGACTGGGGAGTTCCTTTCTCATACGTGTTCCCAGATGGGGAAGAGGTGAGGAGAGAGCTCTCTCTTGTACTAGTAATTTGAATAAACGAGTGTAATGGATCGGTGCCTGCAGAAAAATTCTGTAACTGGACCTAAATGAACCATTGGCTGTGCTCCCAGCTGCCCTTGGCCAGGTAGATAAAAGGGATATGAAGAGAGATTATATAGATTTTTTTACGTTTTAGGCTCATTCCACATCTTGGATGTATTGTGGTCGTAAGGCAGAGGCACGCTAAATAACAGTACATGATGTATTGATGAGAGCCAACAAGGCCTGCGTTTCATCATTAACAAGAAAGGGTGATGTGATTTCATTTAAGTTGATATAAGTTATTTTTGCACATTCTGAATTTTACTAGCTGTAGGTCAACGGGGCGGTGAGGTGGGGGGACTTAATTGACAGCGCATAGACACGAGAAAAGTGACCACATTTTTTCCTCTATTCCATTCATGGGGTGATAATTTTACAATTTCTCCTTGTTTCTTTTTATATTCACTAGAAAATAGAAACGTGAGGATTCTGAGCATTTCTGTGTCTACTGTGATCAGATAGAGAAGAAAAGATACAACCTTGACCGTTTGAAGAATGATTTGTGAGATGCAGAATTGGAATAGATTATTCTTGATTTGAGCTAATGAGCTTGGAGAAATATGTGCACATGCTTTACGAAGGAAAACACATTTGACCATGTGCAAAATGTGTTACATGTGCACAAATAATTTGTGTACACTCGTGTCCAAGCTTAACATTTCTTTGTAGGGTTGATGCCTGGGTTCTAGGAGGTGCAAATCTTGGTGCATCCCACAAGAGATGCACTGATATCTGTACCTAATGCAGTTCTTGTTCCACTACATCAGTCTTTTGGGCTTGATTTATGGAACTGGAGTGGACACGCCAGCAAATAAATAGGGAGAGCCACGTCAAGGGTCTGTAATGTATCTGAGAGCCATAACAGGAGTTGAACCATCAACGTAGTTTGCACATAACAAATATCATGTATACATATATCACAGAATATACAAAATTCAAAAGAGTGAACTTTTGTTAGATGTGGAAATGCTTCCCTTCAGTATATTTGATTGTATCATTGCATTGACTGGCATTTATTCGAAGTGACCAACAGGATGGCAATGGCAATGCCATCAGCAAATCAAGAGGCAGGACAGCTGTCTTGTGTACCCTATATGTAACCTAAGTCGTTATTTGGAATTGAGCAATATTAATGTCTATTAATGTGAATTCAAGGGAGTGTTTTGTACAGTGCACATCCTTCACTGATGTATTTCAAGGTGTGCTCAAATGTGATGATAAAGGAAAAGGAGGTAGAATATGCGATTGATCCTAGATTTCCTCATTTCATGTTGCACAATAAAGCCTCTTAAAGGGTATCTACTTCTCACCTACATTTCACATCAAAGGTTAATGCTTTAGAATTATTTGAGGAGTAACAGTACACTATGATAAATAAATACTACACTTTGTTAAGTAAATTTACCTTGACATGTTAAATGTAGCTGAAACAAGATGTCTTTTCCCAAAAAATCACAAAGTTAAGAGAAGGCAAAGCACTGCTTTTTATTTATTTATTTTATTGCATTTGTTACGCGCAACAGCTACCCACAAAGGGTTTCCCGGTGCGGAGATTTGTAAAGGTAAACAACACTACGGAATATGAAATTAGATGTTAAATAGCCAAGTTTTTAGGCTTTTGCGAAATCTGCCATAATTATCTTCCATCCGGACTGCAAGAGGCATGGAGTTCCACAGCATTGGGCCTTGATAGCAAAAAGACCTGCCTCCTACGCGGGAAAGCTTAAATCTGGGAATAGTGAATTTCTTTTGGGTAGAGGAGCGCAATGTGCGAGACGGAAGGAACGGGTGGACCAGTGTCATCAGATATTTCAGGGCTCTGGCCATATTTATTTTGTGCATAATGCAAAGTGCCTTAAATCTGATCCGCTTTTCCACCTTCAACCAGTGCAAATCTCACAGATATTTAGTGGTTGAGGTGTGTCTGGGAATTCTGCATATTAGCCTAGCTGCAGAATTTTGGACTACCTGTAGCTTACGAATTAGTGCTTTATTTGCACCCAAGTACAGGACATTTCCGTAATCAATACGGGAGGTAATCAAAGCATTCACCACCGTCTTCTTAGTTGGCTCAGGTAGCATCCAACAGATTTTCTTCAGCCATTTTAAGAAGGCAAAGCAAGTTCCTGCAGTTTTTTCCACCTGCTTATGCATCTTAAGCGCATCGTCTATAATGACTCCAAGATTGCGTGCTTGAGTCACTGGGACGGGAATCTTGCCCATCTCAGTTGGCCAGTGGTGGGGGCCCCACAAATTTTTGTTATTCCCTAGGATGATAACCTCCGTTTTGTCCCCATTCAGTTGGAGAAAATTATCCTGCATCCATCTTGCAATTTTCTTCAGGCCACTTTTCAGGGTGGACTCATCTTCCACTGTCTCAGAAGTCAGGGAAAGAACAAGTTGGGAATCGTTCGCATAAGAAAACATCACTAATCCTGTTTCTTCCACAATCTTGGCCAGAGGGCTCATGTATAAATTAAATAATAAAGGACTCAAAATTGATCCCTGGGGAACACCGTGTTCAAAATTGTGGATGTCGGAGCATGCGTTCTGAGAAAAGACCTGAAATGACCTTCCCTTTAGAAAAGAAATAAGCCACTCCAGTGCTGGACCACAGATACCTAATGATTGCAATGTTGAAACCAGGACCGCATGGGATATTGAATCAAATGCGGCACTGAGGTCCAACAGCACCAGGGCCACAGTTTCTCCTTTGTTCAGCCTACTCCTGATATTTTCCGTCACCCCCAAGAGCGTGGTCTCCGTTGAGAAGCCTGCTCTGAATCCTGATTGGCCGGAAGGTAATAGTTCATGGGTAGTAACAAATTCAGTTAAGATGTGGTTTACATATTTTTCAAGAATTTTTGAGAAAATTGGTAATAGTGAAATTGGACGAAAGTTAGAGGGCTGATTAGGGTCTGTTCCTGCTTTCTTCAGAATGGGTTGAATCATGACATGCTTCCACTCAGGCGGTACTGTATTTTCGTGCAGGGACCTATTTACTAAACTTGTGATAGTATCCAGTACGAGAGAGTTTTTTCAGAATTTTACAAGGTAAAGGGTCTTTCGGGGATCCTGACTTAATCGAGCTGAGCAGTTTAATTAAAATTTCCGTACTCAATTTGGGCCATTTATCTAGGACATTTCCTTTATTCAAAGGCCACTCTACCTCCGATGCACACTCTTGCTCCTCTCCAGGAGGGGGAGTTACCCCAGAGAATGAATCACATTGTTTAGCTGTCATTATTCCTTGATGGATTTTATCCACTTTCTGAATAAAAACGATGCTAAGGCTTCACATTGACCTTTACTTAATTCCGGGGGGCTAGCTGTGGTTTTTGACCCAGCCAGTTCTTTGACCATTTTAAATAACATTTGGGAGTGATTTAAGGCCTCTGATATCGAGGAGCAGACATAGTTTGCTCGTGCTTTGTCACAGAGAGACCGATAATTTTTTAGCTTACTTTTATATTCTGTTTTTGCTTCTGGGAGGTAGTGCTTTCTCCATCTCCGCTCCAGAACTTTACATTCCGATTTTTCCTTTTTTAATGTTTCGTTAAACCAAGGTGCAGGTGGCCTCCTCCCCTTACGCTTTGCTTTAGAAAGTGGCAAACAGGTATTTATAGCTACCCTTAACCAATTTTGCACTTCCTCAGACAGAGACTGCACCGACCCATTTAAACACGGGCGGTGTGCCTCTAGATGATTATTCAGCATCTCAAGGTCTAGATTTTTCCAGCTTCTTATCAGTCTGGGATAGTCTAATGGGTTGCTGACTTTCTGGGGGGCAATCTGCATGGAGAATCCAACCAGATAGTGGTCTGACCAACTAAGTGGAAGTGACGGCAAAACCTGAACGTCCCTTAAGTTAGAAATAATTGGATCCAATAAATGGCCTGCACTATGAGTGGCGTCTGTATTTAACAACCTCATGTTCTGTGCAGCTAAGTCTGATATGAAATCTGCTATGGTAGTACAAGCTAAATTCTCCAAATGAATATTAAAGTCTCCAAGGAGAGAGAAATTCGCAGCAGACAGAACCAGGGGGCTTATGATTTCAGGTAAGGCCGTCTTCCAATCCGTCGCTGAGCCTGGTGGACGATAGACCAGCATCCCAGAGAGGGTGAAGTTCGGAGTAAGTGCCAGCTTAAAAATCGCCGCCTCCCCTTTAATGGTAGGGAGTCTCAAAAGCTCGCAGCTATATTCTTTTATGAAGAGGACGGCTATACCCCCTCCTATTTGGTTGAGACGGTCCAACCTGACAATCGCATAATTATCAGGCACAGCCACTGCAATATCCGGCCCTGAACTCTCTTGGAGCCATTTCTCAGTCAGAAAGAGAGCGTCCAGTTTTTCCTCCAGCAGTAGATTAAAGATTTCATATTTATGCTTGGGTAAAGATCTACAGTTTAGGCTCAAGAACAGAAGTTTTTTATCCTTCCCTTGTGGTTGCGCCCTCCTTGTATTTGTCTTATCCTTCCCTCTATATGTAATTGTTGTGGATAAACCACAAGTCAGGCACGAGGTCAAGCCAGTGTCGAGGTGGAAGCCCGTGCAATACTGGTGTGTGGGTGTTCTCAGTTCTTTCAATTGATTAGAGCTATACTTAAAAACTGGACCAGAGTTGTTATCTAAAGCAGCGATCTCAGTTCTCCTATCTACATCAATATTACTTACAGGTTCTAAATGAGTGTTGGGATGATCAAAATGTATGGCCCGCTGCGCTCGTCCGCTGCGCCTACGTGTGTCGTGCTCCATTTAGACTGTCAGAGGCAGAAGTTCAGGGCAGCTAGGACGCTAACCTTGAGCCTCCAGCAAGATGGCGGCCAAGGAGGACAGCGTCGGTTCGATCCCACTCTTAGCTCGAAATCCGCTCTGAGTGAGGGGTGAATGTGTGGGGGTTGAGCAAGTTTGAAATGCACATCAAATTTAAAAAACACAGAAACGAAGTCTAAGCAAGTTCAAGATGCCTAATATTTAAAACATCAAATTACACCACTGCCTCTCGGCTTTCCGCCTCATGAGGTGTTACAAATACAAATTACCGTGCCTGTTTGGACGTGCCCAATTTATGTGCTCGGGGCGGGAGCTCAGGACAGCTAGGACGCTAACCTTGAGCCTCCAGCAAGATGGCGGCCAAGGAGGACAGCGTCAGTTCGATCCCACTCTCAGCTCGAAATCGGCTCTGAGTGAAGGGCGAATGTGTGGAGGTTGAGCAAGTTTGAAATGCACATCAAATTTAAAAAACACAGAAACGAAGTCTAAGCAAGTTGAAGATGCCTAATATTTAAAACAGCAAATTACACCACTGCCTCTCGGCTTTCCACCTCAAGAGAAGTTACAAATAAAAAAATTTAGGTCAACCTTACCAGACATTACAGCTGGCTGATTTGCTAAAGCGTCCATCTTGGGGACTTTCCGAAAGCTTCCCTTGGAATGCATTTCGCCCATAGCTCATAATTGGCTTTGTGGTTTGTAAGTCACATTTGCTTGCTTTCTGTTTGCTGCCTTTAAGCATTTTAGGCTGCCCAGCTTGAGTTAGTCCATCTAATATAGCATAGCCTGTTTGCCAGGGCTCCTTGTATTCTTCCACTAAAACATCCATAGGTGCTCGCTTTCTTTAGACAGTCCTTTACATTTTATTCTTATCTTGTCACTTTTGCTGTGCTTTCAAAGACAGGGGTCAAATGGCAGGCTCTCTCTTTTGAGGGAGTTTGTTGTTTCCTTTTTTCTCTGACTTTAAAGTGAGAGAATTTATGTGGCAACCTTGCTGGGTACCCATGTGAGATGAAATGGGTAGATGTTATTTTTTCTAGTATGCACCAACATTTAAATGTCTGTAAATGAACTGTGCAAATATTTCAGAATATATCTGAATTAGAAAAGCACAAATGAAGGAAATTATTTTTGTAATTCTAAAGTGTGCTGGAAAACAAACATTTTAATATGATCAAAACAAATAAGTACACTTAATGATACAATTTCCACACATTATCACGTATGCACTCTATATTTTATCCGTCAAACTGTATGTCTGTACACATGTATTGGCCATTTCAACTGAAAATGTGTTTTCTGTAATGGCGATTTGATATAACAATATGCATATTCCACTCTACGCAGTTCCACTTTACTCCACTCTGACACTCTACTCCACTCTACACTACAACATTCCACAACACACTATGACATTCTACTCCTCTCTGCACTACACAACTCCAATTCATTCCACTCTTCACACCCGCACTCTAAAGCTCTCTCTGCCACTATACATCACTCAACTCTAAACCACTCTACTCTACTCTATGCCAGTCTAATATACTCCACTCTATGCCACTCTACTCCACTCTACGACACTCTTTTCTATGCCACTCTTCTCTATGCCACTCTTTGCCACTCTGCGCTACTCCTCTCCACTCTACACCACTCCACTCTAAACCACTCCACTCTGCACCACTATACACCACTCCATTCCACTCCACGATACTGTATGACACTCTACTTCACTCTACGTCACTCCACTCTGCTCTACTCTATGCCACTTCACTCTATACTACTCTATGACACTCTGTGTCACATCACACTAGGCCACTCTACTCCACTCTGTGACACTTCACTCTATGAACCTCCACTCTACTCTATTCCACTCCACTCTATGACACTCCACTCCATGATATTCCACTCTATGACACTCCACTTCATTCCATTCTACTCCGTTCTACGCACTCCACGACACTCCATGACCCTTTACACCACTCAACTTGGATAACCTACACCGCTCCACTCTATGTTACTCCACTCTATACCACTCCACTCTATGCCACTTCACTCTAAGCCATCCACTCTACTTTACCGTACTCTACTCTACAACACTTTACTCTATGACACTTTACTCTACTCTATGCTAGGCTACTATATGCCCCTCCATGACACTCTACTTAACTTTGCTCCACTCTATGCCACAGCCATCTATGCCCCTCCACTATATGGCCTTCCACTCCGCCCTCTCACCGCAGCAGCTGGCATGATTTCAACTAGTTACATTTTGGTGGAGACCCCCACCGAGGGAATCCTCCCAGCGCCTGCCTGACTCTAAGATGGCGGTCAGCGGTGATTCTCGGATGGCGATCGCTTCTTCCACTGGCTCGCCCCAACTTCTCCCCGGCCTCCTGCTAATCCTGCGGCCCTCTCTTGGATTTTTGGCCTGCCTCCTGACCTGCTGCCTGTTTGGGGCCACTGCCAGTGCTGGATTGCCTTGTGGCCCTGCAACACGGGCCAGATCCCCGGACCACTCACCCCTCCCCCCCCCCCACATGGCACCAGGTTTCTGAATGTTGCCGGGAGCCGCTGCTCCCGGAATTCACACCGCTTGCGGTTGAATGCACACACAACCCACCGGCTGCCGTTAAGCGCCTCACGGCCAACGCGTGACTGCACCAACAGCGTCAACATGGCCTTCACCACCTGGCGCACTCTCACCCCCACCGTGACGGCTGACTGCAAGCTCTCCAAGATGGTGACGCGCCTGCGGCTGGCCTCCAGTTTCATCTCCCACCTTCACTCCTGGACTTCTTGACTTTTGCTTTGTCCTGACCGACAATCTGTTGCTGTTTTCGGACAGTTTCTCTGGACTCTAGCCCTCCTCCCATTCCCACGTCCTTTTACCCTTTTCCCCGTGGATGATCCTCAAATGTTCCCTCCCTTTTCTGCTTCCCCTTCTCTCCATACCCTTCCATCCCTCCCACCCTCCCTTTGTGCTGTGACTGCATCCACACTTATGGAACTCTGCTCTGTGACTTATTGTAATAACTCTAATCAATGGTATTTGCTTTAGACCTTGCACCATATACCATTCCTATGTGACTCTTAGAGTTTTTCCAGTCATATCCCCTCCCTATGTATATAGAGATAACTCTAATCACTAGTGTATGCAGTAGACCTTTGTACTCTCTACCATTCCTATGTGACCATTAGAGTATATCCGGTCTTATCCCTTCCTATGTATAAAGAGATAACTCTAATGACTAGTCTCCTATGTGACTTTTAGAGTATATCCATGTGTATCCCTTACCTATGTATATAGAGATAACTCTAATCACTAGAACATGCAGTAGTCTGCTTTGCTCTCTTCCATTCCTATGTGACTTTTAGAGTATATCCAGTCTTACCCCTTCCCTATGTATATAGAGATAACTCTAATCACTAGTTTATGCAGGAGTCCGCTTTGCTCTCTACCATTCCTATGTGACTCTTAGAGTATATCCATGTGTATCCCCTCCCTAAGTAGATAGAGACATCACTAGTATATGCCTAGAGTTTATCCATTTGTATCTCCTCCTTGTGTGACTTTATCTCTTGTACATTTGCAATTTTTTCAGTTTGTACCTTTTTATAATGAATGTAATCCTAAGTCCGTATGTTTTCAACTGGTTCTTATGTAAGTCAAAAATTTGCAAATTTGTTTTTCCGATTGTAACCTTCAATCCTTATGGTTGTAACTGGGTCCTATGTAAAGCGCTCTGACACCTTCGGGTAAAGTTCGCGCTATATAAAATCGCATAAATAAAATAAAATTCTAAGCATTTCTCCACTCTAAGCTACTCCACATCACTCAACTCTATACCACTCCACTCTACTCTACAACACTCCACTCTAATCCACAACACTCCGTCCTAATCCACAACATTCCACTCCAATCCACAACACTCCACTTCACTCTATGACACTGCACTCTATGACACTCTATGCCACTCTACAACACTCCAAAACCCTCCACTCCAAGACACTCTGTGCTGCTCCACTCTACGACACACTTTTCCACTTTACACCACTCCACTTTATGCCCTACTTGCATCTCTCCGTTACGCCACAAAGTTAAGCCATGCTGAACAGCATCCACCCTGGTGTTCAACATGGCTAAAACACATTGGCAAAGGCAATAGCTCTTGCATAGGTGTGACCTATTGGCTTTGCCAAAGCATGCTAATGTTGAACCAAGCCACCCCAGTTCAGACATAGCCATATGCAAATCAGTCTTGACCCTGTGCCTCATGGGAACAGTCCAGACCAAACTGCCAGGCCATGTCTTCCATGGACCAGAATCAAGCATCCTAGGCATGAGGCACAGGGTCAAGACTGATTTGCATATGGCTATGTCTGAACTGGGGTGGCTTGGTGAACAAAATAACAATGGATTAAAACCAGATCTGTGACTGGGGGGTGAATGTTTGACAATGTTCAACATTCTGTCCATCATCTTTTGTGCTGCATTTTCACCCTAAGTGGGAAGGGTATGCCCAGACGTGGGTCCCGTGCTCACTACGCCACTGGAGTCAAGCTATCCTGGCTGATGAGGGCTGAAAGCCCGAAACCGGTCCTAGGATGCTTGATTCCGGTACAGGGAAGACATAGCCTGGCAGCTCGGTTTGGACTGTTCCCATGAGCACAGGGTCAAGACTGATTTGCATCTGGCTATGTCTGAACTGGGGTGGTGTGGTGAGCAAAATAACGATGGATTAAACCCAGATCTGTGACTGGAGGTGAATGTTTGACAATAGTCAACATTCTGTCCATCATCTTTTTGTGCTGAAGGTGTTAAAGATAGCTGGCATACTTTGACGTGCGGATTAACCAAATAAACTATTTGGTATATATACATCTTTTATCCCATGCTTTAACCCGCAAAAGGCATTGATTGTCAAACTGCTTCGATGGTAAAGTTACGACCTCAAAACTGAAATTAATGTTCAATTTTCAGCATTAAAAGTTGAGTGATAATGAGGGTTGTTATGTACAGTTGTCATAAAGCACTGTATACAAAACCACTTATTTATTTATACATAATTCTATAAAAAATAAAGCATGCGGGACAACTGTGTTGGATGCCTATTGAGTACTTTCCACCTACCTTATTGTACAATGTTTAAGGATCCTTTTGAAGTCAGCTTACCTGATTAAAAGCAAAATATATATGAATAACAATCTAGATTTCAGCCCAGTAAAGAGAAGTCACTAATAATCACATACAATTTTCTCTCATCCACAATGAAATGGAAACTGAATCGAGGGTCCCATGTTATTCACAAAGAGATTTAATGTAAGTGTTGGATCATTTAGTAAGGAATAGAGGGCAAACATACAAATGTTCAGACACAAACGCAGACATGAACATAAACTCTCAGTGAGGAAAGAAAAGAACTCCCTAAAAGAGGAGCTAAACCCCACCCCAAAGCGTGGCTGTGCAGCACATTTGTGTTTTTTTGACAATTGCAGGTATTGGGACAATGACTTGGATGACTCCGTCATCTTAAAATCTTATTTTATCCTTGGCTCATACCTCTTTTTGAAAAAAATATCTGAACTTTAAAAAAATATTATTTTCTAAACAAGTGAAAAGGCACATAAAGTAGTGACTTTAAAATGCAATAAATGTATCAACTATTATAATAGTTCATTCATCCAGGCGATTCAAGGTCACTCCTTGTCCTCACTGTGCTGAGTGGGTTGGACCATTTCTTTGGTCGTGCCATCCGTAATTCACTGCAGCTGTCAGATAAAAAAAAACACCAAGTGCAAATGCCAAAAACATGGGATGCATCGTAAAGTTTGAGCGGGTTAATGACAAGAAAGTCATTAGAAGAAGAAAACACTTACCCATGCATATGAAGTGCCTTTCTTGACATGAAGTGGCTTCCTGGATGTCAGCCGAATCTTTCATCTTCTACACAGTAATAAACAACATCGTCTCTCTGCTGCTTATGCTCTACAAACAACAGCAAATGTATTCCAACTATTGCCCTACCATGAATATATTGGCAGTGACGCTGATTGTATCCTTACAGTTTAAAGTAAACATACTGTGCTATTCTAGTGCCAGTGAAGTCTACAAAGATTAAAATGCTCACAGCAGATAATCACAGTGGCACTCGGCGAAAACAACCAAAACAAACTCCACAGTTCCACCGTATACCATTGAAATCAGTAGGGCTACATGTATGAGAGCTATATATCAGACACAGAATGAGCACCATCTGCGGCTAAAAACGATACAATATTGTAATATTGACGCTTTGGATACAAGTGTTTAGGTAATAGGGTAAGCGCACTTGTTTGCAATAGTTGTATTATTATCTTTAATGACAGCACACAGGGCTAGCCTTTGCCCAGACCACCGCTGGTTGGAAACAAATTGTCGAAAATTGGGTTATTAGTTGTATAGGATTTGAGCCTTGTGCAAGTAATAGGTCAACAAGTTCCCCTTACTGGGAACAAAATACCCCAATGTAGCGCTTGACTCTCTCAGGGTAGCAAAGCAGAGCAGCCCAAGGCCTACTCAGGGCAGATGGTGTGGCCTAGTAAACCTCTTTCACTGGCCCTCTTTCTTTAGGAAAGGTAAAGTGCATTTATATTACACACACACACACACACACATACACGTCTGTGTGAGCCGTGCGCGCACACGCACACACCCACACACGCACACACACCCAAACACACACTCTCTCGCTCTACTACCAAATACTGTGCATTAATTTACAAATATATAGAAAAAGGAGTTTAATGATTACTTAGATTACATTATGAAATCACATTTGACTCCTGAAGGGTTTTGACTTCCAAAATCACAGTACTCCCCACCTATACCAGACAGCACTCTAAATAAAAAAGCCTATTGTCTTTATCAAAGGTGCACCATGGTAAAAAACAAACAAGCCACACGTCTGTGTGCCGCATGCCACGTGCACCACACACACACGCACACACAACACACACACACACACACAGAGTCTCTCACTCTACTACCAAATACTATGCATTAATCTACAAATATATAGAAAAAGGAGTTTAATAATTACTTAGATGACACTATGAAATCACATTTGACTCCTGAAGGGTTTTGACTTCCAAAATCACAGTACTCCCCACCTATACCAGACAGCACTCTAAATAAAAAAAGCCTATTGTCTTTATCAAAGGTGCATCATGGTAAAAAACAAACAAGCCTCATGTTAACCCATCATTTTTTCACTACAGCCTTGTAAAGTGCTTAAAAACTTCTAAAAATCCCGTGGAGGTTTGTAATTTTGGCGACCCCAGAAACATAGGGTCAGGTCTCTAAAAATGTTTTGTGGGAAACTGCTGCACTCCCGCAGCCCCAGCTCCACATTTTCATTTCAATAGTGGTGGTGCCCCTGCCATCCTGGGACCCACCACAAGGCACAAAAAAAAATATGCTGATCAGAAATCCTCATAGGGGATTTTGGTGAGTTCCCTTTGGAGAGGTGAATATTTAATGAACAGCTCTCCCACTGCACCAGGCAGAGATGCTTTCCTTTTTGTTGGGGCTTGGACTATCGCTGCGCACCTCCTTTTGTTCTTCTTTTTTTTGGGGTGTGCCTGGTCCCCAATACACCCGCTATATTCGGTCACCATGCATGCCAAACGGTAGGGGGCAGCTCAGGAAGCCCACCCTGGCTACTCCTGCCAGGTCCCCACCCGGTCTACTCCTCCTCTGTGGTACAGGGGTCAGCAGCTTGCTTTTGCCCGGCCCGCTCCATGCAGGCAAGGTGTGCTGAGTGTGGTGGCCGTCCCGCTACCCCCAGACACAGGGAGCAAGAATGAGCCAGTCATATTTTTTGGGGCATGACAGTGCTTCCCCAGCATCCTGCTTTCCCGAGGCCTGAAGATGGGGTCCTGTGCCCCTTCCATATCTGGGGAGGAGATACAACAGTGCTCCCCCCACTCTTCATTGCCTTGGGGGCCAGAGGTTGGGTCCCAGGACCCTTTGTCTATTCGTGTGGGGGGCTCCCCTTCACCATTGGCCCAGCCCTCAGAGAGATAGGGGACTAAAGTTCAAACAGTGGGGGTGCCCCACGCTTGCCTCCTCCCAGCAATTAAGGAAAATCCTCTGACGTAGAGCCCTGGTCCGCCCAAGGAGGTGTACTTTGTTGTGAGCTGGTTCCACTGGCTCCCTGTGCCAGCTCTTCTCCTGGTCTTTGTCTCTGGTGTTCCTCTACTACTTCTGGGGCTCAGAGGTTCAGATCTTTCACCTAACTTGTCCTCAGGGGGTCTAAGGGGCCAGCCTCCTTGGCCCTTGGAGAGACCCACTGGTACCGGAGTCAACTAGGTGAGAGTCCTTAGTCACTTAGGGCATCTTGGGGTTTCTCCTTCCATTATTCCATGACTGCTGTTGCGGTTGCAGTCTCAGTGTCCGGAGTCCAACATAAAATAGCACAAAAACCTGTGTGCAAGAGTTTGTAAATGAGGATGGACGTTCTAGAAATCAGACACCCCTGGCCAATCTGAGGTGCCATATCACCTCTCCACCCTTGTCCCAACCTTCGTGCACAGAAAGCTTGGACAATCCATAATGGCGCTGTTGAGAAGTCACTGGTCAGATCTCCTCTAGGAGATGTCAGCCCCTCGCTGACATCACTGCCAGGACCTTTCCCACCAAAACTTCAAAGAAAAGCCTCCTCCTGTGTTGGTTCCAGTTGTCTGGTCTTCCTCCTTTCCTCAGTAGACCTGGGCTGCTCCAGCCCTGGTAAAGTGTGACAGGTAACTAACAGATACAGATTTTCTACCCCACTCCTTACTCCGTGGGAGCTGATGAAAACACTGTTAATTACTCCTTTTGTGTTTAGAGGCCTCTGCTGGGGGGTGATGTAATTAACTTTTCCCAGCAGGGTGACAAAATGTTTGAGCTCTGATCCTCAGCTGAGATAGAGAAATATGAAAATTCTGGGCAACCCATAAGATGTACATATATCTGCTTGAGACTTGCATAACCCATCTTGCCACACATGTTTCACCCATTTTGATATCTTTAACTTCGTAGGGTAAAGGGAAGCGAAACTGCTCTCTAAGACAGATTTCCCCCTATGTATATAATAAGGTGTCACTGCAGACAAAACAGTAAACCATACTGACTTTCCCTAATATCATAAGGCCTACCCCAGGTCAATATCTAACCCAGCAGAGTCCCCTCTGCACCAGGCAACCTGTGCGCAGTTACCAGGATGAGCATGACTGTAGTCTCACATGCGCAGCCCTTGAAACATCCATTACAACGCAGTCATTACATCGCACTGCTTTTTACTATTCAATTCAAATTTAGGTTACTAGTGATGTTGCATTTTTATTTTTTTATATATTTAAAATAAATATATACAATTAATATACATTGATATTCATCACACAAATATTTTAATTTTTTTTGAAAGGTTAATACACCTTTTAAAATTCCTCTATACTTTGCCATAAAGAGAGGGCCACTACAGTGGTGGAGATCTCAACCAAGGTGGCAGAGATCTCCGACTACAAAAGTCACCAGCAGTACACTTGTAAATATGGCTCTGCCTCTGGTTTCAGGGAGTTGAGAGAAGTAAGTCTACACTTTGTAGTAAATTTACACACAGAAATAGAAAATAGTCAAAAGTAGTACATTTTCTGCAAAGTGTAAGAGGACATTTTCATATTTGAATTACCCATGTATAAATTTAACATTTTGAATAGGCCCTGTTGCGTCCAGGCAAGGAGGTAGCCCAGCCTAAATAAACTGGTCACACAGTAGAGACCCTCTCATATTCTTTAAGGTGGGAGAAGGGTTGGCAATGCCTGACAGTTACTGCCTGCAAGAAGCAGGCATCTACAGGCACCGATGCTCACAAACCCTTGGAGCTGGCTGAGGAGACCATGTTTAATGGAAATAGAGACTCTGGTGTCATGATACATGGATTGTGGGAGTGTCGTGTGTAAATGCAAAAGCAATCCTACCATCAGAACACACAAATGGATCCTAATTAAGATGTGTGTCAGGGATATTAATTACTAAGATTTTTGAAACTTTCTAAACCGACGTAAATGTATATATTCAGTCAGTACAATTAAACACGAATCAAAAGGGGTTTGTTAATTTTGGCAGTTAAATGAGAAATATTAGTGTACATGTTCACATTATTTTTTTCAGATTTTAGCGTTTTCCTGCACTTTTTCACATATTAAATAGCAGATATTCAAGTAATATGTCTTCAAATGTTCACATTTATAATCCGGTGTTTGTGTGCCCATAGCAGTAAGCAATGTATTACATCTATTTAAAAAAAAGAATGACAGGGCTAAATACTGATGGTGAAAAGTAACAGTAGTGGGGAAAGAAACGAAATTTGCTTCATGCATATTGCATTTACAATGCGATTGCATTTTAGCGTTTGCAAGCACACAAGTACTAGCAAATTGCATTTATGTTATTTTATTTACTATAGGTTCGCTTGACATCTCAGCTGTTGGTGTAATGTGATCATCAGAAAAAGAGCATTTTGAAGCTCTCCTCTCCTCTCCTGAGAGAAGGACTTTGGCTAAGCCCACTTGCTGAGTACAGCATTTTACTGAGCAGAAGTTTTATACTTTCACTGACAAAAAGTGCTTGTATTAATTCATCTTTTTGCCTTGTGGGAAAGCTTATGTGCAATACAGCCAGACTTAGGGGGTTATAATGCCAATTTATCAATGAAGGCTGTAGCCCTGACCCTTTTATTACATTTATGGCCGAGGCAGTAGGCCTGACGTATTGTTATGAAAAACATGCTAAAGCGAATAGTCATTTTCGGGGGAATTATTATGGCACTGTGTTAAAGCCCGTAGAGAGGATTTGTTTGTGTCAGGGTCCACGGATATGTATCGGGATCTCAACAACTCTCTGCTGCAACTTGGTTGTAAAATGGTAAAAGCAGAGAGCCCCAACATACTGTCCGCAGCTAAAAAGTCGACGATCGCTTACCTCATCGCAATCATGTTTAATCAGGTGGAAATTGTCCTTGGTGATCAACTGAACATGCAAAGTGATAACATGTATGCCTACAGAGCCTACATCAAGAGTATTCTAAATTACAGCCGCAACACCCTTGACACACAGCTTTCAGCAGGGAACATCTACAAGGATGCTTATACGCATTTTGGAGACAAGGAGCTGGATGGTGACAATCAAGGATTTGTAAAAAGGGCAAGCTTCACCGCCAGCAGTACACAGTTTGGCTTCCTCAGGCATATACATTCAAACCTACTCTTCCAAGATAAACTGCTTGTATCAATCTTAAAATGAAACTTAACTGCAACAGGGACTTGTTCTGTCTCATCAGTGGTGATGTAGAATACTATAAACTGGTAATACTGTCTGCCAGTTTGTTTGTAAAGAGAGTGAAAGTGTCGCCAAACGTCAGACTGGCTCAAGCCGAAACCTTACAGCTATCAAACACCAGTACGCCATTGGAAGAGTAGCTCTGAAGATATTCAGCATCCCAGCCAGTACCAGATTAACCCAGCAGCATTTTATTTTTGGGGCAACTACCAAAACTTATCATCATAAATTTTGCCAGTAAAATGGCTTTTAGCTTACTTTATACCTCAAACCCTTTCAATTTCAAACACTACGACTTCAACTACGTGGCTCTGGTCTATGAGGGGACTGTGATTGTTGCAAAATTGCACACACCCAGATCTGTCTTGATTTCAATAACCGGGAAGAACCTGCGTGACTCAGGAGTCGTCGTGTCAAGAGAAGAATATGGAACGGTCTAAAAGTTGTTTGCTTTCGATCTCATCCTTAACACCTGGCTATGAATGCCAGCATGGTTGTAATAATAATAATACCAGCAATTATAAAGCGCGCAGCTACCTCAGGCGAGGTGTCCCACTGCTGGGGGCCATCGGGAAGATTAAGCGAGCTACAGCCCAGAATCACAAGGTGCTGGGCTAACCTTCCACCGGCGCCGGAGATCGAACCATGAGCCCCCGTGTTTCAGAATCAGCCCCCCTGGCCTCTGCACCTAAACCATGTATGAGACGTTGAGAGCTATAGAACGACTGCTCTTACCTTTGTAAAACAAGTTCTGAATGATGTAACATATTCTTAGATTTGTGGTGTGAATATTGAGCAAAATCTTTCTCTCTCTCATGTGATCCCAACCTGCCCATTTTTACAAGGCTTAGGTAACAATGCATCCTCGTTGAAATTAGTCGGTATGTCTCCTATAAATTTGATGTGGGGGAAGATTAAGGATAGTTCCTTATAAAGATCTTTCCAGCACGAATAAAGCCAAACAATATTGTTAAGGGTTTAGAATAAAACACTGGGAGCATTTTTTAAGTTTCTTTATCGCAATTTGGCAAGCCTGCTAAAACACAGGGTAACAGTCTGGTGCTTTGTTCAAGGGACTCCATGGCTAATGGGACTGGTGGGGAAAGGGGCTTGTCTATTACCCCTTCCTTCCTAAGGAAGGATTCTCCTTTCTCGTGAGCTACATGTTTGAAGGTCGTCATTGGGAAATCTTTGGGAATGCTACTGGCATGTGAGAATCATATCAGCATGTGACTGGCATTAATCCCAGTGCGTGGCACACAGTTATACCGCGCCACGGTTCATATTATCTGACTGGCTACTGATATTGCATCATTATTTGCATTTCGACGTATTATCTAAGGAGTCCTTTAGGTTGTAGACTTGAACCAGTGGGTTCTTGGAAAGGCTCTGTTACAAATGAAGACGGGATGCTACTGGAGGCTCGCTGCCCAAAAATACTCACATCAATCCGCAAACTGACCTCAGTAGCGGGTCGGGCCTTGGTGAACTACTAATCACTGAGAAGACTGGGGAGTTCCTTTCTCATACGTGTTCCCAGATGGGGAAGAGGTGAGGAGAGAGAGCTCTCTCTTGTACTAGTAATTTGAATAAACGAGTGTAATGGATCGGTGCCTGCAGAAGTAATTCTGTAACTGGACCTAAATGAACCATTGGCTGTGCTCCCAGCTGCCCTTGGCCAGGTAGATAAAAGGGATATGAAGAGAGATTGTATAGATTTTTTTACGATTTAGGCTCATTCCACATCTTGGATGTATTGTGGTCGTAAGGCAGAGGCACGCTAAATAACAATACATGATGTATTGAAGAGAGCCAACAAGGCCTGCGTTTCATCATTAACAAGAAAGGGTGATGTGATTTCATTTCAGTTGATTTAAGTTATTTTTGCACATTCTGAATTTTACTAGCTGTAGGTCAACGAGGCGGTGGGGTGGGGGGACTTAATTGACAGCACATAGACACGAGAAAAGTGCACCATGTTTTCCTCTCTTCAATTCAAAGGGTGATAATTTTTCAATTTCTCCTTTTGTCTTTTTATATTCACTAGAAAATAGAAACGTAAAGAGTTCTGAACATTTCTGTGTGAACTGTGATGAGATAGAGAAGAAAAGATACAACCCTGACCGTTTGAAGATTGAATTGTGAGGTGCAGATTTGGAATAGATTATTCTTGATTTGTGCTGATGAGCATGAAGAAATATGTGCACATGCTTTACGTTAGAAAACACATTTGACCATGTGCAAAATGTGTTACATGTGCACAATTAATTTGTGTGCACGCGTATCCAAGCTCAAAATTTCTTTAGAGGGTTAGTGCCTGGGTTGTGGGAGGTGCAAATCTTGGTGCATCCCACAAGAGATGCACTGATATCTGTACCTAATGCACTCCTTGTTCCACTACATCAGTCTTTTGGGCTTGATTTATGGAACTGGAGTGGACACGCCAGCAAATAAATAGGGAGAGCCACGTCAAGGGTCTGTAATGTATCTGAGAGCCATAACAGGAGTTGAACCATCAACGTAGTTTGCCCATAACAAATATCATGTATACATATATCACAGAATATTCAAAATTCAAAAAAGTGAACTTTTGTTAGATGTGAAAACGCTTCCCTTCAGTATATTTGATTGTATCATTGCATTGACTGGCATTTATTAGAAGTGAAGATATTCAGCATCCCAGCCAGCCAGTACCAGATTAACCCAGCAGCATTTTATTTTTGGGGCAACTACCAAAACTTATCATCATAAATTGTGCCAGTAAAATGGCTTTTAGCTTACTTTATACCTCAAACCCTTTCAATTTCAAACACTACGACTTCAACTACGTGGCTCTGGTCTATGAGGGGACTGTGATTGTTGCAAAATTGCACACACCCAGATCTGTCTTGATTTCAATAACCGGGAAGAACCTGCGTGACTCAGGAGTCGTCGTGTCAAGAGAAGAATATGGAACGGTCTAAAAGCTGTTTGCTTTCGATCTCATCCTTAACACCTGGCTATGAATGCCAGCATGGTTGTAATAATAATAATACCAGCAATTATAAAGCGCGCAGCTACCTCAGGCGAGGTGTCCCACTGCTGGGGGCCATCGGGAAGATTAAGCGAGCTACAGCCCAGAATCACAAGGTGCTGGGCTAACCTTCCACCGGCGCCGGAGATCGAACCATGAGCCCCCGTGTTTCAGAATCAGCCCCCCTGGCCTCTGCACCTAAACCATGTATGAGACGTTGAGAGCTATAGAACGACTGCTCTTACCTTTGTAAAACAAGTTCTGAATGATGTAACATATTCTTAGATTTGTGGTGTGAATATTGAGCAAAATCTTTCTCTCTCTCATGTGATCCCAACCTGCCCATTTTTACAAGGCTTAGGTAACAATGCATCCTCGTTGAAATTAGTCGGTATGTCTCCTATAAATTTGATGTGGGGGAAGATTAAGGATAGTTCCTTATAAAGATCTTTCCAGCACGAATAAAGCCAAACAATATTGTTAAGGGTTTAGAATAAAACACTGGGAGCATTTTTTACGTTTCTTTATCGCAATTTGGCAAGCCTGCTAAAACACAGGGTAACAGGTGCTGCAACCTGGTGTCCATAGTCGGGATTACGAGACTCTAATGTCCCTCCAATAACTGTACAGTAGGGTTTTGTAACCTTCAGTCAAGACCCTTTTATCAAACAGTATGTTCAAGGTTTTATGACTGAGTTGTAATTTCCCACCACTTTTTGGACCGAACTATGCTAGGTTGTTTTACATGTGCATTCGTTCGCCAAATCCTTTAGACTGTCAACGTTGATTTCTACGCTTTTGTTTACATTTAAGATGATGCCTTTGACTTTTATACATACTGCATTGTTAGAAGCTCTGTAAGATATGCTTTGGACTTGGTTGACGGGAGCCGGACTATGTACTCATCCTTTTCTGGCTCGCTGGTCAAATCGCCTACATAATCACTGGGTTAGGGGTCATCATCTCCGAAATTGCTCACAAAAATAACAGTATTGTGATACAGACACTGTTCCAGAAGTTTATCCACCACATTGTAAAGCTCTAAATGAGTGTGAGAGGTTGTGAAACAGGCTATGAAGATGTTTATAATGTTACAACTTTTAGGGTACTCTGTTGTGTATTTTGAACATAGCGCTGCGGTTTTGTCATCGAGAAACTCACAGCTGGATACCTTGTAGCACAAAAAGATATTTAAACAGCTTGGCTAACTGTCTTATGGTAGGGTTGACTTTGATGAACTCGGGTTCAAGAATACACCCTTATGAGCATAGTAATGTTCAATGTATTTTTGCTTTCAGGCCTCATTAATGCACCATTCTGGAAACTTTGATGCCTCATGCATGTCTCTGAGAAATAAGTTAATATACTAAGAAAAGAGTTGGGTTGTAGTCCTTTCAAAGTGTCCAATTTTGTGTGCTTTAACAAGTCGGAATCCTATCTCTAGGGCCGCCTGTACCTCAATATTATACCAGATCTCATTGAGCACCTTTTGCTCGTCAGTGTGTCTGTACTCGTTAGTCACTTTACTTTCAGTGCACGTTCAACACAGGGGAACATTAGCTTATCATCAACTCTATACGGATGTTCAGGTAAGTAAAGCCTCCAGGCTGGTGAGACTTGACATTTAATTATCCTAAAGTACTTGTCGATTGCTTTAAAGTCCCAGTATGTGATGCTGGGGTGACCGAAGGGGTATAACTTCATCATGTTCACAAATGGATAAAGACTTGTGAAGTTGTAGTAATGTATTTTCTTACCCTCTCCTATGGCCCTGGATAGCTGTATAGCATTTGTACGACCACCAAATATGGAGATGTGGGGTACCAAAGGTTTGGGTAACTCATTGCTCTTTATGAAGGAGCAGAGTTCGGTACCTGATGTTAACATATCTAGCCACTCATGCTCCCAGAGGGATCTCAGAACAAAACCGCAGTTTTCAACCTTATGGGCCAGATGTATTAAGAAACCATTTTGCGAATATTAGGACATTGCAAAATGACATGTATGAAAGTGTGTTGAGCACTTTCTGCAATTCCCTGTGGGTCCCAGATGACCCACCTCATGAATATTAATGAGTTAGGTCGCAATTTGCGACCCATTAGGAATCGCAAAAATCACAGGGATGGTAGCATGTTGAGGTTAAAGGACCACAATGGCGAAATGGTGTTGGGTTAAATAAAGCAATTTTTTTTTGTAAAGCAGCCCATTTTCCCTAAAGGAAAATGGGCCGCATTACAAAAAGAAAAATTAAAAATTGGGGCCACTGTCTGCGCATGGGTTAACACCAACTTGAAGTTGTTGGTACCTGCAAATGTTTTGTGACCACATTCACAGTCACAAAACATTCATACAAACCACTGTGATTCAGCATGTGGAAGGGACATATTTATCCAATATTCACGCAGCACAGTGCAGCAATCTACCTTGCAGTGCTATGCTGCACTGCGTGAAAAGGAAAGGGCACAAATGTGCAATATTATACAACACTCTCTGCCTCACTGGTGCACAAATTGCTGCCTAATACCAATGCAGTCACCTTGCACCATGATGCAAGGGTGCCTGTGTTTTAAGCAGGGTTGTTAATATGCAGGTAGGACACTTCCCTACTCAAAAACAACCTTCTGAGGCTTTTTCCTGTTAAAGAGGAATTTGGTTGCTGGAATGCCTGCAGCACATTTAAAGCCTGGAAGCAGAAATTTTCTCCAGTCAAGCCATGCGTAAATCTGTTTTGTGAGTTAGATTACGAACCAAGGGGCTGATTTATCATTCTTTCATGCAGTGCAACACTGCAAACCACCTTGCTGAGCTGTGTGAAAGGGGAAGGGAAGGAATGCACTGTATTTACCATTATACAGCACATTTCTGTCATTTCCTTGTGATGGTGCACTTTGGGCATCCTAGCGCCAATGCAGGCATCCTTTTGGCATGTTGGAAGGATACCTGCATTGTAGACATGATTGTTTTTGTGCAGGAAGGGAGGACCTTCATGCACAAAAACAATCCTGAGAGGCATTTTTGTCTTTCGCCTGTACTGCAGAATGCAACACACCTAGAAAGCGGAAAAAACAAGGAGAAATAAAGATATTTCTCTTCGTTACGCCTCCCTTGGGAAGGTGTAGCATTTTGACACATTCCCAGGTCTACCACTTATGGTAAATCTAGGAATGCACCAAAATCCATTGGTGGATTTGTAAACACCCATGGAATGCCTGCCTGCCACAGAGTACTCTATATTTATCAAGCCATACAGGGACATACAAGGTGTCCTTGCGTGGCTTGATAAGCCTCACTTAGGTTTTGTATCACCCTTGAGCCCCCCTTGCATGGTGCAAGGGGGCACAAAACCTTGATAAATATGGGCTCATATAACTATGATAGTGCAACACAGCAGAGGAAATCATTGTATAATGCTACTTTCTTCAGGGATCGGGAAGGATGATAAAGATAGACTGAATCCCGGAGTATTTAGGAGCCGATCCAGCTTTAATTTTAAACATATAGTAGGGCTTTGAACTCAATACAGTTTGACGCCGTCAGCCACTGTAGATCCCACAGAATGCTGGAGACCGAAGTATACTTCGGAAGGCCATAGAGGAGCCTCGAATCTGTATTTTGCATGAGTTGCAGTCTGTGGATAGTGGCTTTATCCGCTCCCAACTATAAGACATTGCCATAGTCTAGTCGGGAGATGACGAGGACTTGGATCATTAACCTCTGACGTGAAAAAGGGATCAGCCATAAGATGCTTTTTAGCCACTTAAGCACAACAAAGCAGGTGGATGTCACCTTGGCTACTTGTTGTTTCATGGATAGTGCTTCGTCCATGAGGAAATCCAGGTTTTAACACTGTTAGATAGAGCAGGAGGGGCACACAGTTCAGCGGGCCAGTGCTGCGGCCCCCAGAAATCAGGTTTTTTGCCTAAAATCATGACTTCACTTTTGGCCCCATTAAGCTTAAGCAAATTGTGCTGCATCCAATGAGAAATCTTGCTTAAGCCTGCGCTGAGGTCAGAGGGCCTGTGCCCCTCCACCGCCAAAAGGGAGAATGGGATCTTGGGTGCCATCTGCATAGGAAATAAGAGACAACCCAGCGTCTTCAACCACCTTCGCTAGAGGTCAGATATATATGTTGGACAACAAAGGGCTCAGCACTGATCCCTGTGGTACTCCACAGGGTGAGCAATGGAAATCAGACTTGGCTGAGGAGGTGGAGACCTGGAAGGTTTGAACCTTGAGAAAGGAGTGGAACCACTTCAGGGCCACTCCCTCAAAACCTAGTGTCTGCAATGCCCCTAAGAGAATCTGGTGGGACACCTTGTCAAAGGCAGCGCTGAGATCTAAGAGGATGAGAGCCACAGACTCACCCTCTTCCAAGCCGTGCCTTCGTGTCTCTGTCACCCACAAAAGGGTGGATTCATTAGAGTAGCCCGACCTGAATCCAGACTGGGAGGGGTGAAGAAAATTCTAGGTTTCCATGAAGGAAGACAATTGGCCATTGACATGCTTCTTCAGAATTTTAGAAAGGTAGGGAAGTAGAGAAATAGGATGGAATTTAGAGATTTTAGAGGGATCCGGGTTCGCTTTCTTTGGGAGGGGAAGGACTGTAGCGTGTTTCCATCTTTAAGGGAATATCCCTTCCTTCAGAGAGGCGTTAAGCAGATCCATTAGCACAGATAGTAAGGAGGGGTCCAGCTGGTGCAGCAGATGGGGAGGGTGGGGGTCAAGCGGACTGATTTGTTACCTGATTTAATGGTATGAAGGATGCAATTGAAAGATACGGTGTCCAGAGGGGCCCAGGTGTCCAATTGTGGTGAAGGGTTGACTGCAGAAATAAAACAAGGGTTCTGCCTGATAGTGGACGGGCCAGCCACGTCCAGTTTTGCTCCCTGTGAGCTGTTACTCAACAGCTGAGAGTGTATATTAGCAACTTTGTTGGTAAAAAAGAGAGTGAGCTCCTCGCATTGGTTATGGGAGAGAACTGGAAAGAGTGTCAACTGCCAAGGGCCAGAGAGTTGCTTTACCACCTGAAAGAGAGTTTAGCACAGTTTTGGGACTTCAAAATCTTTGGAGAGTGAAACTTGGCCCGAGCTGATCTACGGAGACTTTGGTAGGTTTTTAAAGCATTTTTATACGTGGATTTGGCATCTTCGGCATACAATTTCATCCAGCGCCTTTCCAAGAACATGCATAGCTTTTTCTCGTGCTTTAGCATACCGTTAAACCAAGGCCTGGGGGGCAGAACGCAACCTGAGTGTTTAGCTGAGACAAAGAGACATTTTTTCACCTGCTCCCAGAGGCCCGTTATGGACAAGTTCCTGATCAGTGATGGAAATATGGTCGAAGTCAGGTCTAGAATCGCAGAGTAGTTTGTTAAGAGTTGGAATATTCATTTTAGACCAGTTCCTGGTTATGCATTCTGGGGCCAAATAGGCCTCAGGTAGTGGGGAGGCAGTTTCCAGGGTAAAAGGCACACCAAGATGGTTGGACCATGTTAGAGGGCAAGGGGGGTGCTTTTTGGTTCAGTAGATTAGAGAAAATTGGATCTAACAAGTGCCTGGCCACATGTGTGGGGCAATGATTGCATTGTCTCAAGTTTTTGGCCCCAAGGTCATCAGTAAGTGCGTTGCCGGTAGTGCATTTGAGGTCTTCCAGATGAAGATTCAGATCTGCTAGAATAGTAAAATGTGCGGCTTTTAGGATGTGTGGGTTTACTAGATCATGGAGGGAATGTCCCCAGTTTCTGGGCAGGCCTGGAGGGTGGTACATCATGATAACCAGTGAAAGTGAAATTAGGTACGAGTGTGAGTTTGAAAAGTTGAGCTTCGCAGTCAGGAGCTATGAAGTCTTCAGTTTTTCATTCGAAGGAGTCTTTATAGATAATATCCACATCGCTCATGTGTTGCCTGTCCTTCCTAACTATAGTGTAGTTGAAGGACAGACCTTCTATCACATCAGGAGCCGATCCCTCATGGAGCCAGGTCTCCATCCAAAAAACAATGTCTGCCTGCCTGTCCACTAGAAAATCTAGAATATGCAGCTGTTGTTTGGGAAGGGACCCACAGTTGATGTTATAAAAGAGGAATTCGGTGGGGGCCATCTTAGGACTCTGAAGGATTGGCTTTTCAGGCCCACTTACAAGCTGGACTGGCATCCTTAACTACATTGTGGGGCCCTGTGTTATGCTCGTTGTGTTTAATGAAAGAAGTGCATCAAAACTCACAGAAGCTAGAGTTCTATACTCAATCGCGATGGGACTGCACTTGGGGAAGGGCTCCTGACGCAGTGCCAACAGTTCTTGTGCTGAAAAGACAGACCTATCCATTGTAAAAGGACCAGGATTGTGGTCCCTGGCCCCGTATAGACGCGGACGGACGCAGACGGGTTTGCCTTTAGCGCCTTTGGCGCTTTCGCTTCGTGCGTCCGCTCCCAGCCATCTTATGAAGGGCCATAGCGTGGGAGCTGGACCGCAAATTGCCGAGAGAAAGCGTGACATCAATATGGCCGACAAGTACCAGAAACCAGTTAGGAAAGCCCACGTAGTGCAGATTAGAAAGAAGTACCCACGCGGTCCATAAAGGACCTAGAATGGCATCAACTACATGTGAGCACAAGAAATAAAGTAAAATAAGTCACTGTACCATAGTGCAATTTTCCTAGTAACAACAATGTAAATTCAAATTCATATTCAATTTCATACAATAAAATTATGTAGAAGGCAAGAGGATAAAAAGGGTAGTGCAAAGCCTATGAACCTCCATGCAGTGGGGGAAAACACACTACTACACTGATATTCGCATGTAAACGTGCAATACCATTGCGTTTAGTGGATGGAAAGTTCTCCATGTATGACCAGGAGATTTTGTCACCGATAACACTGGACTACGTGTGATTCCTAATGTGGACTGCAGGTCCCATTACTAGCCCCATCAGAAAGTACATATCACTAATGAAAAGGACCCTATTACATGTCGTGCGAGATGGTCGTATTGTAAATGGCAATTGCTTTATCCTCCTTGACTGCATATATATTCTATCCAGACCTTATGGGAAGTAAGCCAGGTTCACACACATACAATGCACAGATGCTGCTGCATATTCCTTCGACAGCCGGGCTGTCCCCGTTGGCAATGTCCAGGTCTCTTAGGCCTGTTTTGTTTTCGAATGTTATGGCTACATGAATACAATCTTTCCTTTTAGCACTGTAGGGAAACATAAAAAGCCGAAACATTAATATTTATATGTCACTGACAGATGATCTATCACTACATGTGTCATGCTATTGAGTCTAATAAGCGAAGAAATATGGTCTGGCTGCAGAGGAGGGATAATTCCACTTGGTGGTGAAGGAATGTGCACTCTCCACCTCTCAAAATATGGGCTGACAACAGGGAATATGTTGGGGGGATTTTCGTCTGCCAAAGACAAATAAACACTTCTGTCAATCTTGTGAATATGTTTTTTCAGAGGGCATTTCATTGCATGCTCTCTCTGTCACACACTCTTTGTTTGTTAGTGGTTTCAACACTAACTTTATGACACTTCCTGTCACTCCACAGCTACCCTGCTTTTTTCCCCAGGGTCTCTCCTTAACAGTTGCAAGATCGCCAAGCATAAGTTTTCAATTAGTATATGTTCCTAGCAGATGTTGTGTCTTCCGAAGAACGTGCTTTCTCTTTTATTGTAAGAAGCAGCGGTGATATATTTTTATTGCCATGGATGGTAAACGCATAGGTGCTTAAACATTATTTACACAGAACAGTTAATGTTGCAACACAATCTTGCTTCATTTTACATGAAATAGATATGAAATGCAGGGGCAGTGTTTAACAGACGGCTGCAATTCGTTTGAAAAATTTGGGACAAATAAGTGGCCATGTATTTGTAAAGGCTTAATAATTCCTGGGAAACTATGTGGTTAACTTGCAGGCATAGTTAAAGGACACACCCACACAAGGGTGACCAACTGCTATTGGGTGCAAATTCAGGACGGTGAGTGTGAACATTCAGGACATAGGGTCAAAATTCAAGACATAAATTCGGGACGGAAGGTCAAAATTCAGGACAAAACTTTGGGACAAACAGACACATCAGAGGAGGTCGTGCAATAGTATATAAGTAAGTAAATAGACAACCACATAAGTACAAGTCAAAATAATATTATATTAGGTTGAGACAATCTTGCAGTTTGCGTTTTTTCTCGGTATGCACGCAGCTTTGAGCAACTGTGCAGGTCTTTTTGTGGTGTTTCATATAAACATAATCTATTTATATGGTTACTTCTCTGGGTTGTCCAGTCTGAAGTTTTGTTTACAGTTCATGGTCCTGAGCATGCATGTTTGGTGAGACAAGTGGTCGGGAAGATCTGCTCTGATGGACTTTGTTACTAGCATCTCTAAGTGCCATTGTGAGATGTAAAGCAACATGCATAGAATGTAGCTAATTGGGACCTGCAGTGCTGGACTAGAGTGCAGTTCTCCAAGTGGCCAGCTTTGTGTGTCAGATCGTGTCAGGTTTTCCATTTCTGTTCAGCTGGTGTAGAGTGGTATAGGGGCTGGTACAGTACTGAGTAATGGATAATATCCATACTTAACAGGACTTGAGGGGGGTAAGAGCATTAAGCAGAAAAAGGGAGTTATTAACTAGCCTGCATGAGCTATATAAAAGGCTGCACACTCCTGAGTGTTCTGGTATTATTGTGGGCCAGAACTGTTAGATAGGAGTTGACATTACTATATAATACCCTGGCAAGCCATATATCAGCCCTTCTTATTTTACCTGTATATGGGAAATAGTATACTGATTGAGCTGTTTCATTTCTGTGAACTGTAAACAGCAGAGAGATTCTCACTGATGCCCAAAAGTGTGCTACAGGCAAGAAACTGTTTACATTGTTGAGGTATTAGTGTAGGTCAGAAGGAGGCGCTGTCTTTTACATACTGAACATTTTCTATTGAAATGGGAGCAAAATGCCAACATGCAGTTTTACTGATAAAACTATGTAGTTCATAAACAATAATGTGGGGAAAGGTTTCAGACAATATGTATCATTTGAACATCACCAAGTAAAGTGTCTTGATTGATTTGATCATATAAAAACTCTGTTTCAGGCACACTTTTGAATTGCAAACAAGTGGTCCATTTGTGGTTTCCTAACTGCTGATATGTTTTGAAACTTTTGCACAGTTCATTTATAGATATTTAAAGGTTGTTGTGTGTCAAGCAAACTGACACCTTTTATAGCATTTGTTTTCACACCCCCAAGAAAATTTGGGAAAACATGGTGTATTCTACAACACATTTGTCAATATATATCCAATTGTATTAGCTTCTAGAGCACAGTAAATGATGACCTTACTGTGCACCAGGATTCAACAGTCTTTTTTGGGGTTCTTCAATGATTCCCTCACTACCACCAATAGTGCCTCTCATCTCTCTACAGCCGCTCTCTCACATGTATTTCATTTTCTTGATAGCCCTTTGCGCACCAGTGTAGGGTATCAGAGCACTTTACATCACACACACACAGACAATGAATCATACATGTGTAAATCAGTGTATAGAAAATGTTACATAAGACAAAGGGGAGTACACGGTCTAGTATTCATATCATCTATACTGGTAGGCATTTTCTAAGAGTGCTTGGTTTGGGGAAGGCACACACTCAGGAGTCTGAACGTAGCACAGTGGTTAGAGTTGACTTTCATGATAATGTATTTATGCCCAAACAAACCTTTTTTAGTAACATCAGGATAGTGAAAGACTGGGAGGAAAACATAACTTTCTAACTTGTACCATGCATCTTGCATGCAGCTGTTTGATTGCAGTTCATAGCTCACTGTGCTAGACTTCGAATCTAACTTATGAACTGCACAGTAACAAAATTATCTCTGTGACAAAAAAAATTAAACAAACTAAACAAGGGCAAACGTAACTAGGAAGGGCCCTTATTGCACTGGCTCCCGAGTGAAATCAAGGAAAGCATCATGGACTTTGACCCCCCCCCCCCCAAACCCAAGTTACAGAGAATTGAGGATTGGGCAACCTGGCAGTATTGAAAACAACATAATAAATGTGAATGGTCCTAAATGAACCACAGGACAATCTGCGGTAAAGCAGGACAGGAAAGCACAAGAGTCACGGCCAACCAAGGAGGAAAATGCTTAACTATTAACAGCTGGAGCGAAGGGCATAGGGGAAAAGAACTCTCCGAACCTAATCCAGAAGACCACTCTCAAATCAAGGATTGCGAGGAAAAAACACCAAAATCAGATAAGATCTCTTTACAGTCAAAAGGAGGATCTTCAACCCTGCACCACTGTCTGTCAATCAGGGACCAAAGAGGGCAACCCACATGAAAACAACACCTATCAAGGAATGCCCAAACCACATCTTATAAAAGCAGAAGACTACAAATCAAAAATAGCCTCCAAAGAAATTACAATGCAAGTAAAACAAAAAGATCTAATAGGCACAAACAAAAATGATAGGGTAACAAATGCCCCTAGAATAAGCATTAATGGACCGTCACTCTTGTGCCACAGAATAAGGAGCAACAAACTCCAACATGAAGCACAGCCAAACCACCTCAAAAATAATTGGTGACCTAGAAGAGCTCTCCCCCAAATGCCATAGGAGTCATGGATGACTCATTGGCAAGTCCACTTCAAAAACAACTTACCAATGACCAACTTGAAAATCCAGAAGATCTCAAGATGATGATACATCCCGAGTATATCTAACAAGGTAAGTGTAATATCCTTAACAGAGGAAATACCCTGAAGCTCTGCTCAAACATGCCTGGTTTAGAGGAAATAAAAACTACAGACATTGACAGGATAACTTTCCTCGCCACAGAGCCCGGCGAAATAAACGAGACAACAGAAGTAATTTTCTCTAACCAGGCTATGACAAGCACCCTAAGGGAAAACTAAAATCGTCTGGAGGACTGGGGGGCGGTACAGATCAGAAACCCAGCAATAATAAAAATATCCATCAATCTTGAAAAAA
The DNA here is from genome assembly GCF_964261635.1 of Lissotriton helveticus. Lineage (NCBI taxonomy): Eukaryota > Metazoa > Chordata > Amphibia > Caudata > Salamandridae > Lissotriton > Lissotriton helveticus. The sequence continues at coordinate 1,992,837,644 of NC_136059.1, read as the reverse complement.
GGAGTTGACACAGTACAGAAGGTAAAACGTGAAAGAGAGAATAGTAAGAGCACAACAAAATCTGCAACCGGCCCTATCCTGCACGGCCCTAGAGAAGGACCAAATGTAATGATTAGGACCGTGGAGTGAAGGCTCAATACAAATCACAATGGACATAGAAGGGGGCCTATGCCAGTGCCTGGCTAAGGGGAAGAACCCCAAAGACTGGACCTGGATACCAAGGGCCCTAAACTCACGTCACTAACACCTCGGAACATATCATTGGTAAGAAGAATCTTATTTCCAATTTTAAAATCTGCTCTTGGAATATTCAGGGCCCAACTGATGATGAAGATAAAAGGGACGCAATACAACTCCTGACAAGCCACAACATCATTGCATTGCAAAAAAGTGGAGCCCTGCAATCAAAATCGGGGCAGGATTACACCGCTTACGAATCAAACGTAACAGCTTCCCAAGTAGGGGGCCATGCCTTGGGAGGGGTATCAATTTATATCAAAAACAATCTAGCAGGTGGTATCACTACTATGCAAGAGAAACAGAGATTATACATTTCTCAAGGCAAGGATCTTAAAATCTGACACGCTCAGCCAGGAACAACACACCGTATCTTTAGGCTGTATCTACCTTCATCCATCTAGGAACAAACTAGAAGCAACGTTAAGCAGAATGATACCAGCAATAACAGACCTCTATTCTCAGCGCACAAATGATCTATGGATAATGGGAGATTTCAGCGCTAATCTAATGGAATCAGACCTAAACTCCTCTCTAGTAGCACTTCAGGACCACATCGGGTCCCTCCCAGACATAAGTAGTCAGTACCAACGAAAAAAAAACCAAAGACAACCATGGACTAAAATTGGCTGCCGATTTCAACCAACTGGGCCTTCGAATCCTAAATGGAAGATCAGCCACTGATTCGCCTGCAGTTTATACTCACTTCTCATATTCCAGACTGGCCATACTAAATTATATCTGGGTCTCTATTGCCCACTTTCATACGATACAAGAATTCATTGTTATTCCATCAGTGGCAATCAATCACGCAACCATCGCCTGCAAAATACTGTCTCCACAATGTCACGGGCCAAAAATCAAACTGATAGGTGAGGAGGACAATTTGGAACAAGTAAAAAAAGTAAGGTGGTCGACAGAACATCAAGAAAAAATGAATGAAGAAGTGGAACACATCTTGAATAAAGTAACCCATGAAAATGGTGAATAATCGCTGACAAAATCTTGGGAATCTCTACTAGAAGAAGTAAGAAAAATTAACCACTGGGATGAAGCCAAGTATTAACAAAGTACTCCCAAGAGATTATCACCTAATAAAACAAAAACAAACAATAGTGACAATATAATGCAAATTAACTATCAACATGCGCAGAATCACCAACAACAGCATTAAACATAGATCATTACAGGCAATGGTTTCAGCAACTCACTGGGTCTAAAGGAAAGCAAGATTCACCTCCAGGAGAAAAATAGAAGAGAAACGCTGGGAGAAAGCACGTGAGTATTTGTAAATTCTCTCCAAAATCTTCTCCATTATGTTGGTCATATTCCACTGAAACGGGCACGCTAAAGCATCAACTTTATGAGTGTTCTAATGTTTTATCCTTTTGGAACTCTGTTTGGAATATTTGTATGTTAGTATTTAAATTCAATGCTACTTTAACACTACAGAATGTTTTTCTAGGTTCCATATCACCTGATATAGATATTGTATCTTCTGTTCCCAGATTATTTGATCTTTTTATTGCATTAGCTTTTAAAGTTATTCTATCATCCTGCAAAGACAATTCTAACATTTCTTTGCTAACTTGGTGGCATTTTATTTCTGATGAACACAGGATTGCTACTGTTTCCTCCTCTTCTCTTTCTCAGAAAATTAAATTGGATCTTCTCTGGCTTCCTTTCTCTACATATCTTTCTACGCACTCTCCTATATATTAATAGTTTTTTCTCTTTTTCTCTCCTTCTATATACTATACTCCCACACCATGTTGGCTCTTCCTCCATCTCTTGTACTCTTCCTTTCTTCTCTTCTTTCTCTCTTTCTTTTTCCTTCTTTCATTTCCTTTCTTCTCCTCTTTAATTATAATATTCCTATGTTTATCATATGGTTTTGCCTGATTGTTTATCTTAATTATTTCATGTATATTTTATTATGGCTTCTACCCCTTCCTCATTTTATTGTTTCCATTTTCTCTCTTCTCTTATGTATTTGAAAAACTTAATAAAAATTTCTTAAACCAAAAAAAAAGCACCAGGCCAGTATACATCCTTGATTTAGTCCATTGTTAGTTTTCATTTTGCCGGTCATGAACCATTGAGATTAGACTCTTATCTTGACCCAGGTTTCCGAATACCAGGCAAAAGGGGTTTTAGTAGTGTTTGGTCAATCCCCCAGCTTTTTAGTTTCATCCAAAATCTAGGACGGGCCACACTATCAAATGCTGTTTGGAAATCGATGTATGCTGAATACAAAGCCTCCCTTTTTTTGCTAGTGTGGACTCAATCAGGTGGGACATACAGACTTAGTTATCTTCGATGTGGCATCCCTTTTGAAAGCAATTGCCTTCTACGTCTAGGACGTGATTATCTGGTAGTTTTCAGGGTTGGATCGCAAGCTTTCTTTGTGTATTGGGACCAGGAGGGAGCCCCTCCATGAGTCAGGAATGCTTCCTCCTGATCTATACTCCAAGAATAAGGGCACCATGATTGTGGCCTATTTTCGTGCCATTCCTTTACACACCATGCACGGGATGCCATTTGGGCCGGGTGTCCCTCCAGATCGCATTTTTTTATGATGTGCATCACTTGGTCAGGGGTTATTTTATTTGGGTCATGTGATCATTTTTGTGACTTCATGTTCCTTGATTTGTTGTATTCCACCTTCATCACTCGATGGTTCCACGTAGAGTGCTTGTATGTGATTTTCCCAATCTATGGGCGAAATGTTGGTTATTGTTGGTTGCTGGTATGGTCTAAAGCAATTATTCATCCGATTCCAAAATTGCTTCTGGTCTCTTGACCAGAGATTGGGTTATACGAGCAGCAGCAGAGACTTTGAATAGGTTGGACCATAATTTGTCCCAAGTAGAAATGGGGAAAGAAATGGACAAATCAGTTTCCCATGCAATCTCAATGTGGGACTTAGGTCGTTCAATAACATTTGCTAACAGTAACTTATATACAAGAGCGGCTTTAGGTCTGTGAGTTGAAAATAAAGAGTATAAAGGTATAGAAGGTGATATGGACGGTGTGTGAGTCGGAAGGGAAAAAGTGGTTAGATGAGATTGTATGGCAATGAGAAAAGCGTCAGGTAATTTATAACAAGTTTGGAAGATATGCAAGGGGACAATAGAGTAGTCGTGCAAGAACTGATAAACGAATATAATAGCCTTTTCTTTCCAGTATTTGTAGTAGAATGATTTACCTTTATATTTAAGAAATTTATTATACCATACAGTGGAGGACAAAAAACATTGAAGTGAAGTAAAATCTTTAGAAAAAGTATTATAAAGTAAAGTTCGGGAGTATTTTAAAATAGGATTAGTAGACAAAAAGGTGCAATTTGACATAAAGAGTACATGTTGAAAAGAGAAATCTTTTAATAGGGAGCGTTCAAAAAGGACCCATCTGGGAACAGGAATGTCCACAAAATCATAGGCTAATACAAAAAATTGTTTAATCAGGAAGGCTGAATGATAAGTTATTAAATTTGGGAAACGCACACCACCTTCATCCTTAGGGCGTATGAGTTTGTTTAGAGCAATTCATGGGGGTTTATTGTTCCACAATTTTTTTTTCCATATAGAGTTAATTCTTGAAAAAAAGACATTGGGGATTCTGAGAGGAAGTATAGACAATGTATATAAAATGTGCGGCACAATCATCATTTTAATGGTATCTAACCTGCCCCACCAGGAAAGATATAAGGGTGACCAAATAAGGAGGAGTGATTGGATTTTATTTGTTAATGCAGTAATCGTAAATTTAATTGTATCATTTAGGGAAGATGAAAACCAAATGCCAAGGTATTTAATTTTAGAAGGACACCAGGCAAAGTTAGTATTACTGAACATAAATTGATAACCTATAGAGTTTAAGGGCAAAACTTCTGTTTTAGAGAGGTTGAGTTTATAACCAGAAATACTGGAATATAGTCGAACTTCATTCAAAAAATAGGGAAGAGATTCAACAGGATTAGACATATATATCAGGATATCATCAGCATATGCAGATTTTTTAGTCTCTAATGAGTTATGTTTGAAGCCAGCAATTTGGGAATTAATACGAATGCGCTCCAGGAATGGTTCAAGGCATAGGATAAACAATAAAGGGGAAAGGGAGCATCCCTGTCTTGTACCTCTGGACAAAGATTTGGAGAAGTGATTATTAACAAAAATACTGGTTTGAGGACAAGAATACAAAAGTTTAATATTAGAAATAAAAGAGGGCCCAAAGCCAAACCATTGGAGAGTTTGAAACATGAATTGCCAATTAATACGGTCAAATGCTTTTCCAGCATCTAACGACAAAGCAGCCAGGGGAGATTTATATTTTTTGCCATATGAAATAACATTAGCAAACATCTGAGCATTATCAGATGCCAATCTGCCTTTCACGAATCCAACTTGATCAGTTTTAATCAAAAGAGGAATAATAGTTTCAAGTCGCGATGCGAGGATTTTAGCAAAAATTTTACAGTCATAATTAATTAATGAAATGGGGTGATACTTTTTACAGTAAGAATGATCTTTGTCAGGCTTAGGTATGATAACAATTAAGGCATCCATAAAAGAACCAGGTGCTTTTGCATCAGCAATAAAAGCATTAAAAAGTTGGAGGAGCTTGGGGGCAAAAATGGAATGAAAGGTGTTATAAAACTCTATATACAAACCATCAGGTCCTGGGGCTTTTGACTTTTTGAGAGATTTAACAGCATTGGTGACCTCTTGAAGAGTGATGTCGTTCTCTAATGCGTTAAATTCATCAGGCAAAGATGGAGGGGAAGGTAAGCCTGAAAAGAAGGTGTTTAAATTTTGATTAGTGGGAAATGTATCATTAGAGTAAAGAGTTTCGTAATAGTCATGGAAAACCTCAGCAATGTCTTCGTCTGACGATACTAGTTTTGCAGTGGATTCATTAAGAACAGGGCCAAGCGTCTTACGTTCAGATTTAAGTTTTAAATAATTAGCTAACATTTTACCCGCTTTATTTTGCCCTCCATGGTATTTAGATTTATTTTTAAGAAAAATATTACATGCTTCAGTCGTTGCTAATTAGTTAACTCCAGTTTTTGCTTTAATCAAATTATGAAGGGCATCAGATGACCGAGAAGTAAAATACGAATGTTCTAAACTTTTGAGTTTTTGTAACTGATCTTCATATTTCTTCCTTGTGGATTTCTTCTTTTTTGATACATAAGAAATGGTAAAGGCACGAAAAGAAGCTTTAAAAGCATCCCAATTATTAGGAACAGAAGTGTCTAGTGGGTCATTGATACCGAAAAATTCATTAATTAAGGTAGTAGCATCTTTGATAAAAATCGTGTCAGATAACAGGAAACTATTGAGTTTCCAACAGCTGAATTGAGAGGAAGTGAGTGAAAGATCCTGAACAGCGTTAACAGGGGCATGATCCGATATAAAAATTGAGCCAATGTCAGATTTTTGGATGGAAGGGAGCAAAGATATACTGGTCAAAATATAATCTATCCTAGAACGGGTGTGATGTACATTAGAAAAAAAAAGTAAATTCAATTAAATCAGGATTACAAGTCTTCCAAACATAATACAATGGACGAGAGGCAATGGCCGATTAAAAAGCTTTGTGAGATTTATCAGGCTGCAATTTACAATTAGATAATCTATCGGAAAAAGGATCTAACCGTTGGTTGAAATCGCCAGCAACAACAATATTAGGGCAGTCAATTGAAGAGAGTAGAATTTTAATATCATTCAAAAATTCAGGATCTGGCTTAACAGGTCCATAAATGTTTAACAAAACTAGCGTCTTGTTTTGTTCCACAATCTATGCCATTACCCATCGTCCATCAGCATCATTCTGTGTGGATAACATTTGCACTGCTAGAGCCTTATGAAACAATATAGCAACACCTCCTTTTTTGTGGGAAGGTAGAGAAAAAACAACTTGGCCCACCCATTGCCTTTTTTACTTAAGAGACTCCACATTATTACAATGAGTTTCCTGAAGAAAAGAAATCTGAGAATTAAGTTTTGATAAATGAGACAGTACCTTTTGTCTTTTAACTGGACTCCCAAGACCACGGACGTTCCACGTAACAAAGTAACACATCATGGAGGGAAGGGAAGGTATAACACACTTGGAGCTGAAACACTTCAAGGATATGACTACAAGAGAAATCACACCACAAGAAAAAATCACATCCAACGCACACATGGAACAATGCAAATACACTTAATAATACAAAACAGATAGAAGAAGAATAGAAAAAAACTAGTAGAAGAGAAGGACCGGAAGAAAGAAGAAGAAAAAAGAGAGTAATCAGACCAAGGAGAAAAATCCAGGTCTGAAAAGAACGAAAAATACGAAATGAGAGGGGCATGATGACGACAGAAACAAGGACAGCGGCATAAATGAATAAAAAATAATAATAATAATAGACCTCAATAATAGGAAAAGAGATACTAATAAAAGGGGAGAAAATATGAAAGGTAAATAAAAAAACAAATGAGAGAGAGAAAGAAAAAGAGCGCAGAAAAGAAGCAAATAAAGAGGGGTTAACAACATTTATTAAGAGTATTACATTTAAAAGAGAACTCAAATAGTAGTTCTTGACAGGGAAAAGAAGGAAAGAAAATATTGAGTAAATAAAAGAGAAATTCTAAGAAATAAGATAAAGGAAGAAAAAGAGTAAAAAAGTGAGAGAGCATAATATGGGGAAGGGAAACTTGAAGGATAATAAACATAAAACATTCATGTGATGAAAAAGAAGTATAGAGTAAGAGGAAATGGTAAAAAAAGATAAGCACTTAATAAAGAGAACTAAGATATATAGTTATATTTATGAAAGAACAAATATCAACCAATCAATCCCTCAAAAGAAAAAACATTTTAAACATTAGTGTCCATATTTCGAAAGGAGATGATGTTTAGAAACAGTCTCAGTTTGTCAGGGTCGTCGAATGAGCGAGAATATCCTTCGTGAGTAATCTTGCAAAAACAGGGATGAAGAATGCCATATTGAATATTGAAGTGTCTCATCTGAGGGCGAAGAGCTAAACATTCTTTAGTCTGGAATTAGTTGCATTAGAGACGTCTTGAGATATGATATGTAAATATTGTGTCCTGACCAAATGAGACGACGTTTGAGCTTGACTGCCTTTAGAACCAACATAAGGTCAGTAAATTCAAGAATGAGCATTATTATACCACGAGGCTTATTTGAATTAGGATGTAGGCGACCCAAACGATGAGCACGTTGTATATTCAGAGGAGGTGAAGATGGCAGATCCAGTAGCTCTGGGAGAAATTTCTTTAAGAAGGAGAGCATATCCGAGCCTTCAATATTTTCCAGAAGGCCGTAAAGGTGAAGGTTATTTCGCCGATTTCGATTTTCAAGTTCCTCGGTGTGTAAATTAAGTTTGGGAATTTCTTGCTCCAGGGTAGGAATCTTTGTGGTAATATCTTGAATGTCTCCTACACGTTGTTCGAGTTCCGACACCTTCCCCTCCATGATGATCCAACCGTCCTCAATTTGCTGCAATTCTTAATTGGTAGCAGACATGAATGGCTGGAGGCTTCTTACCTCATCTAAGATAGAGTCAAGAACCGGATTTGTTGACGATTGCATAGGAGAAGGTGGGCCATTTTTGTGTCGTTTGGGTTTAGCTCCTGTCAAGGATGGTCTGGAAGAGGCGTGAGTATCACTAGCCATCGTGGTTTATTGAGATAATAAAATGACTGGACGATAAATCAGTGACGAAGCAAAGATAGGAGACACCACAGCTGCAAATATTGAACACCATCAGGAGCAGAATAGCCAAAAATGGATAATATTAAGTACAGTTCATAATGTAGTAACTAAAAACTGCAAAAATAGAACTCAGCTCATAAAAGCAATGAATTATAGGTGAAAAGAGCTCATGCCGTAATGTGAAGGAACATTATCACCTCATAGTGATACAACAGGATTGTAGAAAAGACCAACGCGGTCCATGGCAGATCTAAAAATGCAGAATAAGTAAACTTTTCACAAAAATAAAGGTGTTACAATCCTCACATGTTGATAGGAGTGAGATGCAAAACGCACTCGTGAGGAGAAAAACGGGACGCGAGCGCCGCATGCAAAATGGCAGACGCCCGCGTCTGAGGAGAGGAACAACACTGCCGTGGCTCCCGGGCACAAGGAGTAATAGCAGAAATGTCCGAAGCGGTTTCCGAACTCACCCCTGCTTCATGGAGCCGGGACCACGACCAGTGAGGTGAGAAATGCGCTCGAAGAGGCAAGTAGTAGTGAAAAAGCCCCGCTTCCGAGGTGAGCTCAATCCGGACCAGCCATCTTGTCACAGCATCCAAGCCACGCCCCCCGGCCCGGTGCTTTTTAATCTGTACTTGCCAGATTTAACGGACTGTTTGGCAGATGCCCGAGGTTTCCCCCAAACCTGCTGAAACTAAAATTCCATTGATGCCATACGTGGATGATACAATATTGCTCGACCAAACCCCGGTCGGGCTACAGCGGCTTGACAATATGCTCTAAAGTAAACAGTTTTAAAACAAACACGCCAAAAAAAAGGCGATTATCATCACTAGAAAAATAATGAGGAAAGGCTCATGACCTGTTCACAGAAAGCCCGTTGATATAGTCACTGATGGGGGGAGAAGAGGAAACACTAATTCACATACTGTGTATCTGTGAGAAACTGCGCACCTTGAGAATTTACTGGCTTTGCCCTATTTAGCATTTTTTAACATATGGACATGTCAAGAAGCTCTGGTAGAGTGTATGAAAGGTGACTCAGTGCAACTTGCCGCACGCTTCAGGAAATTGATGATAGCCATAAAATCCACGTTGGACTTTGATAACTATATAGAACTATAATGCACAAAGCTGCGTCAACTGTTTTTGTTACTGTTTTATTTAGTTGATACAATGATGTACAAATTGTTAACTACAGAGTAACAGTAACATATATTGTCCCAAGTCTTTTTATATATAATGTTGGAAACTATGCACATTATACTTGATTTTAACCTAATACAATTGCAATGATTTTAAGTAATTGTGCAATAAAAAATGATCTTTTCCTATCTTATATGTGACAAAAGCAGTAACCCACTGAGCTCTGCATATAAAATACTGGTCTTTGCAGCAGGCATATCAACCCTCTGTGCTACCTTAGTTGAATCAAAACTGCCACTAGACATAACTCCCATCTCGCTCCAGCAGGTACATTAATCACCAAAGTTATCATGACACATTTATTGTTGCCCGAAAACTGCTGGATATAAAAGTAACTTTGAAGTGCTTTTAAAACTGCGGACTGCTACAGAACCGGTCCCCCACCCTTTCAGCCGCCCAGAAAAAACCTGATGCCTGGAATGGCCAGTCAAGCCTTGCTTCCACCCTCCGATGGTGCCCTTAATCTTCACATAGACCGTCTGTCATGTGTATTTCAATTTCTTTTACAGTGCTACTCATCCCAAGTATGTATGGTAGGGTGTCGGAGTGCATTACATCACACACATATTATATAGAGACAATGACTCATATAAATGTGAAAGTCAATGAATAGGAAATGTTACTTAAGACAATGAGGGCTACAAGGTGTAAGAGTCAGATTATTTCCATACTGGTAGGCAGTGGGGAAGCGTGGGAAGTGCCACAGGGGCGGTTGCCCAGGGTGCAATATTCTTAGCGGTGCCACATTTTAAGAGCAAACAAAATTGCTATGGAAGGGTCCAGGAGTCATGTCAGTGCTGTTGACTGCAAGTACAGATTATGTTGTCTTGCCCACATTTCGCCGCAGAAAGGGCTGCATGGAGCCGTGCCCTCATGCATCTCTTGCAGCCTCGGGGCAGGCAGAGGGCATCTCACGCAACCTCCTGGCAGCATCAGGAGCAGCGCCACTCAACGGCACAGCTGCAAAAAGAACAATTGATGGACAGAATGCAGTTTGGGCTGGACTGTTCACACAAACAACAGAGTCAAGACTGATTTTCATATATGATGGATTAAACCCAGATCCTTGTGACTGGGGGTGAATGTTTGCATTTTCAAGCATTCGTCCATCAACTGTTTCTTTTGCACAACGGCACAACAGCAGAACATCTCTTGTGGTACCATGCTACTGTACAAGGAATTAGGTTTCTGCTTTTAGGCAGGTAGTAGGAGCATTCCGAGTCTGAGTTCTGCATTTGCGGCCTGAAATGATGTGTCAGTTTGGGACGGCAGATTGAGTCACCCGGGGTGTGGTGCCCGGAGTGGGGAGTTTGAGATGTGCCACTGCTCGCCGGGAGGCTGCGATGTGCCTCTGCACACCGGAAGGCAGCCGCCCCAACCCCAATGGAGTTCTTTATTTTCCACCCCCTCACCAGCAGTACTTCCCCTAAGAGAAACTGTTCCTTGTCATCCTGTGGAGTCTGTGTCACGTGAAAGTTGTTTGTTTCCTGGAGAGTAAAAGTTGGAGTCACAGTGAGACCAGAGAATGCGAGAGGGAGGTGAGGGCAGCCTATAGGCGCAACTTTACTGTGTAAGTGCAGTCCCAGCATTACACTCTGTGGGCAATGGGCATGCTGGGTTTGGTGGACACCACAGTCCTGGCTGAACACTCTGCCTTAAACCCTCTGGATATGGGATCGTAGGGCTGGTTGACACTGTCTACCATCCTAGCTATGCACGCTGCCTTACACTCTGCCTGTGGTCGTGCAGGGCTGGTGGACACTCACTCCAGTCCTGGCTGTGTCAGTCTACGGACACACAGGTAGCGGACACACTGTCTAATGGGTTCTGGCAGCTGTCATATCTCAAAAGTCATTGGTGTTGCTGAAGTATTCCCACATCTGTGCCTAGGCGAAGGCTGCTGCTGTTGTTATCTATAAGGTGTTCTTGTTATTGGTGTCAGAGGTGGAGTGCATGTACTTTTAAGGTGCAGTAGATACCACACTTTGTGGTTATTGTGTCGTAACCAACTGATGCACAGATCCTTCACGTGCATTGTATTGTAATATAATCAGATTTATATAGTGGGTTAGGGGGCGCAGTACTTGCCTTGCACCGGCCCCTGCCAACCCGCGGTTCGCCGCTGCTGGTAGGTATTTTATGTTAAGAGTGCACTGCCTGAGGAAATATAGAAATTCTGGATTTAAAACATAACATGGTAGTTGGGATTGGTTTTACTACTAAGAATGTATTATTATTTAGCAACCTTGGAATAATGAAAGGAATTATGTGACAACAGCAATTACCCATTGAGCTATTCACATAAAAAGCATTTTGTTGATCTGCATGTTACACGTTGTGCTTTATAAGAGGCACTTTATCGCTCTGTGCTACTTTGAGTCATACTGGACCTATATATTTATTTGAGCATGTTCTTTTTCTAGAAAATCGAGAAGATCATTGTAACTATCTATAGCTTGCTGCTCTGCTCTGAGGAAGCTTGCTTTCTTCCGAGCCACACAATCCTTTTTGTGAGCCAGGGACATTTTTGCACTATTCCACCTCTTCTTTTTAACTTCTTTGCTGTCATCTTTTCATGAACTGGATTCTCACATATAGCAGCATGCTGAGCATGGTATTTGTTGTGCATTTCTTCCATCTGGTGAGGTGCAACAATTTTCTTTATGTACTGTTAGAACAGTTTTTTCCTCGGTAAAAAACAGAATGCCCTGCCCTAGACTAAGGCACGTGCATGGGCGTCCGCAGGGGGGAGCAAGGAGGGGCGCTTGCCCCCCTCCTGCGCAAGCCCATCTGTACCAATGCATCCAGGAGTGAGGCCTGACGCTGGGGCTTTTAAGCATTGAAGGGAACAGAGCTGCTCCCCTGCAAAAGGCCTCAGCTCCCTGATGGGGCGCTTCGCACTCCTCTGAGCACAAGAGCAGCCCCACCCCGCTCATTATCATTCTGTGTGGGGCTGATTGCCCCACACAGAAGGACAATGGGTCAGTCTGGGCTGGCACAGCATGTGGTGGCCTCATCCAGCCTCGGTCCAGGGCAGGGCATTCTGTCACATGAAAGTGCAAAAACGCCCATGCTGCTGCTAGGTGAGAATCCACTTAGCCAAAGGAAGGCGGTGAAAGAAGTTGAAAGGAAAGGATTATAGTTTTAGTACAGCAACCATGATTGCTGCTTTTTTATTTTATTCAACTAACAACCATTGACAAAGCCAATAGTTCTGGCGTGTTGTAGGTGTAACGTTACTTGTTCTAAGTGTAACGTTACTTGTATTATATATCTGGATGCAATGACAGAAGCAACAAAAATACCAGTCAGGCGGCACATTATATTAAGCACAGAATTTTAGCTTATGTGTTTTAAGGCACGCATTTTGTTACATCAAACACCCTTTTGAAGAGACCCCCTAGTTTTCTCATCCCACTTAAAGCACTGGAAACAACACCATGTCACAGTCGCCCCACGCCAAGGCCCTGTGCATCATGCATGACTCATGCCTTCCACTTTTTCAGATTGCCTATGTGCAGGGGCATAGTGAACCCTGCTTCACCCCACCCCTTACTTTTGGAACTACAGCGAAAAGGTGAGTGAGTAAGTAAGTTAAGGGATGAGTGGATGGATGGATGGCTGGATAGATGAGTGAAATGATGGATGGATGGATGAGTGAAATGATGGATGGATTGATGAATTGATAAGTGAAAGGGTGGATTAATGAATTGATAAGTGAAAGGGTGAATGGATGGACGGATGAGTGAAAGGGTGGATGTAAGGCTGGATGAGTAAGTGAAAGGACGGGTAGATGGACAAAAGGATGGATAGATGAGTGAAGGAGTGAAAGGGTGGATGGATGAGAGAAAGGGTGGATGGATGAGAGAAAGGATAGATGAATGATAGGTTCAATGGATGGATTCATGAGTGGATGAGTAGATGGATGGGTGGGTGGATGGAAGGATGGATGGCTAAGTGAAAGGGGAATTGAAAGAGGAAGGGGGATGTGTAAATGGATGACTGAACAGGTGAATGGCTGGATGGATGAGTTAATGGATGGATGTGTGGAAAAGTGGATGGATGAGTGTACAGATAGATGGAAGGAAACGTGATGGATAGGTTTGTAAATGGATGAATATGGACATGGATCGGCACACAGATGGAAGGACAGAATGAATTGTGAAAGACTGAATGATGGATGAAAGTATGATTACACATTGTAAGCCCCATTATCTTAAGCAACATTTCCTATATATTGACTTTCTCATTTATATGAGTGATTGTCTCTGTATAATATGTATGTGTTGTAACGCACTCCAAAACTCTGCCCCACATATTTCGGATGAGTAGCACTATACAAGAAATTAAATACACATGAGAGAGGGTCTATGTGAAGATGAGGGGCGCCATTGGAGGGTGGTATCAAGGCCAGACTGGCCGGAACGGGCATCAGGCGTTTTCTCTGGGAGCTGGAAAGGTGGGGCGGTTTTGTTACCATAAAAAGACCTGCACATTTGCTTAAAGCTGCACGTATACTGACAAACCATGAAGTGCACAATTGTCTCAACCTAATATAAACTTATTTTCACTTGTACTTTAGTGGTTGTCTATTTACCTACTTATATACTATTGCGCAACCTTCTCTGATGTGTCTTTAAACCTTACCTTTTGTCCTGAATTTTGACCTCCTGTCTTGAATTTTTGTCCTGAATTTTGACCCTTTGTCCTGAATTTTTACACTCACTCTCCTGAATTTGCACCCATGCCAGTTGGTCACTCTAGGCATCACAGCGACCCCTCCAGGTACCGGTGGTTGGGGGGGCGGTGATCCTTGGCGTTCAGATGGAGGGGGCTACCAATGACAGAGGCGACAAGTGCAGGCGCCCTGCAACCCACTCATCACCACCACATGAAGGAAGAAAATAACCCGATCAGCTCGTCGACCCAACTTCCTGAAAAAAACTTTCAGACACCATGGAAAGGCAGCAGCATTTGCTGTCTGCGAGTATGTCAAATTAGATTTGTACAATAAACCTATTTGTAAAGGAAACTGCATTAAATGTCTGCCCCATCACGGTCACCACTCAGTGTCTTCAATCCCTTGTTCACCCCTCTTTTAAACCTCACGTCAACTCCTCTCCCTCAAATTTCGGGAGGGGGGGGCTAATTCATCCAGCCAAACCCATGTGCAGAGTGGAGATGTAGGGGCTCTAAGTAGGGGTGAAAACACAACAAAGCCTCATTACCAAGTAAATGGTCTTTTAAAGACCTGTGTGAAGTACTCGGGTGCAGCTGTGTGTGTGTGGTGTGCGGGGAAGCTGTCTCAGCCGAGCACACACATTCTTACAACATTCACACCCCTCAGAATGACAAATCGCCACTTCTAGCTGCCTGGTCATGGCGTGGGAGTGGGAAGATGTGCACAGCACGGGGAAAGGGACGGTGACGCTTTTCTTTTGTATAGGAATTTCTGCTGGCATCATAGCCCAGGGTTTGCTGTCTCTGCACTTGTATAGGTGTGTATCCATACAAGTGCACAGACAGCAAACCATGGGCTATGACGCCAGCAGGAATGACTTTACAAAGGAAAAGCGTCACCTGCACTGCCATCTCTTTCACCCTGCTGTCTGTGCACTTGTATGGAATACACATCCATGGCGCTGCTCACCAGATATTGGTGAACAGGGCCATGGGTATGTCTCTTTTTGCATCCAAGGGCACAGACGAAGAAGCAGAGGAGGCCCAGACAAGGAGAATCCAGGAGACATTTGACCAACACCTATCTAGAAAGTGAGACCTTCGGGAGGGGCTGGATGCCAGGACGACAGTGCTGCTGATCAGCCCGACTCCACCGAATAGTATCAGAAGAGCAGGCAGCAGTTTTTAAGTAAGTTCCAGTAACTTTAATGCATTCTGCAGCATCACCAGCATTACCTACTGGCTGCATATCTAGGTTACAGTGTTTTAGACTTACATGCATGGAAACCTCAATGAGGACAGTCCCCTCCGAATATCCGAATGTAGTGTAAGCTTGTAGGGGTAGATTTACAAGCCCCTTGGGCCACTTTTGAGACACTTTTCCCATGTTAATAGTGACGCAAAAGTGGCGCAGGGGCTTGTAAATCTGCCCCATAGCGTTCAACTTTTGGCATGCCAGTGGGGTAATTTTAGGGTTTAGGGTGGGTATGGGTTTTGGGGTGGCAGGGATAATTTTAAGGTTCAAAGTGGGTATGAGTTTTGTGGTGCCAGGGGTAATTTGAGGGTTCAGGGCGAGTATGGGGTTTGGGGTGCTAGGGGAAATGTTAGGGTTCAGGGTGGATATGGGTATTGAGGTGCCAGGGGTAATGTTAGGGTTCAGGGCGGGTATGAGTTTTGGGGGGCATGGGTAATTTTAGGGTTCAGGGTGGGTATGGGTTTTGTGGTACCAGGGGGTCATTTTAGGGTTCAGGGTAGGTATGGGTTTTGGGTTGCAAGGGGGGACATTTTAGCGTTCAGGGCGGGTATGGGTTTTGAGGTACTAGGGGGACAATTTTAGGGGTCAGGGCGGGTATGGGTTATGGGTTATGGGTTTTTGGGTGCCAGGGGGCTAATTTCTGGGATTAGGGAATGTATGAGTTTTAAGGGGACAGGGAGTAATATTAGGGTTCATATGTGTGCTCTAATTGTTGTCCAGTTTCAAATTCATAATTAACCACTGTTTTTTCTCAGCTTGGCCTGAGCATTACCCGATCCTGAGTGTCTGCCATTTTAGCCCCGCCCCTATTGATTAACATTAGCCACGCCCCTTCATTTGCCAGGTTAGCACCCCCCCTGGAAAAATTGCTGCGGATGCCCATGGGCACGAGTAGTCCCATAACATACTGTAACAGCCCATCCTGGCTAATTGAATACCAATGGGTCCATCCCAGACTGTGAGATGCCGGGGAGGGGCTGATCTTGAGCACAGAGGAGTAAGCTCATTAGGAGAAGTTACAGCTTTGTGTCTTCCTGATGGTGTCCTTAGTGAATCCATGCAACACTTGCATGAAGAACAACAAATTGGATCAGAAGAGTTTCATCTCGAATGATCTGTACTTCAGCCTGTGCCAGAACCCCGACCTGCATGACACCCTTCTTTTTCAGGGCAGTGAGAAAAATCAGATGCTTGCTCTTCAATGTTTTTTTTCTGAAAGGCACAGATTACTCATAAATAGTTAAAATAAGATAATTATCTTGATAACAATTTAGCTGCTGGGGGCATAGCCGGCAAGATGGCCGAATAGGACGTGTCTTTGCGGCGCCGCCGCTGGAACGCAGGGGAAGATCCTGCAGTGAGACATTAGCACCGACCCCACAGATATCGGCCCTGCCGGAGACATTACCTGGCACAGGAAATGCTAATTGGGCACAGTAATGAAGCAGAGTTTTTAAATTTTCCCCAGCATTTTAGGCATCAACTATGATTCTAAATGCATTTTGAAATGTATTATGTATATTATATATATGTTATGTACCTAATTTTTTAATACCTGAATATGTTGTTTGTTGATTGATGTCTTATTTTCAACATATAGTCTGATTACTGTTCAGTGTCTATATGATTTTTAATATACCAATTAAAAACATGTTTTTTATATAATTTCTTTTTTGATTGTTCCTTTTACTACTGGTTTAGGTTAAATTGTTCACTCATCTAGTTGATGGCCTAGGGTTTTTTATTCACATATGAAGCGGAGCAGACCCAGAGAGACTGACAACCGAAGGACAGAGCCGCCATTTTGGGCTGCCACCAGCACTGCCGCGGCTGGGGCGGGAGCAGAACTTCGGAGGCTGGAGGTCCCCAGCTGTAACGGTGGCAGTGCAGAACTGAGTGTTGGTTGTGCTCGCTGCTGTCACAGGGACCTGTGTTGTAGGGCGCTGGCTGGCCTGTAATGCAAATTGGTGTAGCTATGGCCTAGCGGTACACCGGGAGGAAAAGAGCAGGCCTGTCTGCATTGCTCCTTGGGATCGGACCGGCCCACAGTGAAAGGAGGTGAGTTGCTGCCCAGAGCGGGTCCCCTGACGTATGGACCAATACTGAACTGCGACCGGGTCGCGCCTCCCTGGCATAGAGGGGGGCCTGGCCATAAATTCACTACCCACTGCGAGACAGTCTGAAGATTCCTGGGAGAAATCTAGGGCCCAGGTGATTGGCCCTGGACCCGCCTATGCACGGGATAGCAGGGAAGTAGGATTCCCCTCACGGAATGGAATAATTTGAGATCTTTTTGCCAATGAGAGGAGGGCCGGGCTCAGGCTCGGGTGGTCCTCAGTGACATGGACCGCAGCGAGGGGTGAAATCTGCCTGTGACCAGAATATGTTGATGCTGCTTTGCCCCCCGCCCTCCTCAGTGACATTTGGTGGTCTCTGGTTGCACGAACGAGATAAGAAAGATGTTGTAAGGTGTCTGGTCTGATCGATACCCCTGGAGAGCACTTTCATATTTGAGAGGAAGGGCAACCCTGTCAATGAGATACATGGGAACTGAGGGGATATGGAGCTGACTTTGCACAAGGGTCAATAATGACAGCTGAAGAAGACAACGGAGGCCCAGGGTGCTCTTTGTGCTGTTCGGACACTGGAGTCCCCTAAGCCAAGCAAGCAAGGATGATTAAGGACAAAACCAACCGGGCCCAGTCTAACAAAATCCTAAATTATGCGCAGCCCCTGCCTCAAGGACCGAATCAACAGTAACTACAGGGGGATGGCACTGCAGAGGGGGCTCCAGCAGGAGACCAACGGGCCCTTCATTAAATGATATCCTGGCAGCTATTTAGAATACTTGGGATGATATGGTGACCAGGATTGATGCGGTGGCGATCGATGTCAATCTGCTCTGATGTGACCTGCGTAAGGTCTCCGACAGAGTCACCACTACAGAACAGCATGTGGACACACTCCAGACGGAGATTAACTTGCTTAGGAAAATGGTCATGGAGCTTCAACGGAAAACAATCAAACTTGAGGAACGAGCCAAAGACCAGGAAGGGTCCTCGTTGAGAAATAACCTACGATGTGTGGGATTCCCGGAGCGGGCAGAGGGACCTTCGGCAGACTATTTTTGGAGGACTGGATCACGAAGGTACTCGCACCCACGAGAACGTCCAAGTTCTTCAACATCGAGAGGACCCACAGGGCGCTGGTCCCCCCGCCACGACCCGGAGCTCTGCCGAGGGCCATCATAGCCTGGTTCTTTAACTATCGTGACGGGGACGTGATCCTGCAGGCTACTCGTACAAAGGAGGTCATGCTATACGAGGGCCGGAAGGACTATAAGACTCAGATATGAGCTCGTAGGACATTGTACCATATACTAATGTTTCTTGAACCCAACTTATGTGGAGGAAATGCAGGTTCACTATCCAGAACAGTCAGATAAGTGGGATGAGGGCATCCATTCTAAATGTGAGTGTCTTTCTTTACTCTTCTGTCGGGAACAGTAATGTATGTATACCCTGCGATGAGGGGAGGACCACGCCTCTCTGTAGAGGCTTGTTTCTGTTCGGGGAGCTAGAGGCTCTGTCCTCGCACCCTGTCGAAAACCTGGCCACTTGCAATGCACCCTTTAATGGGACATGGCAACTGCTTATTGAAAGATCTAGAAACAAGTAGAATACAACTGTGGTTCATGTGGCAGTGGATAAGTATTTTGTTTGTGAAATCTTTGGGAGGAGGTATGGGGCGGGAGATGGGATTGTTTGCTCTCTACGAAATGGGGAGGTACGGATCTGTTTCACTGCCCAGGGGTTGGGGGGGAGAGAATCAATCAGTTCTTTTTGTTATCCAATCGCTTAGGGGGAGTTTACAGGATCCATGTCTGGGACGTAATTTACTGATGTGTGACCAATCTCGATGTGGGATGGATGGGTGGGAACCCAGGGACAATGTTGACTATGGACTGCCATGGCTTCCAACATGATGAAACTGCTTACCTGGAATGTACAGGTATGGCAACGTATGAAAAACGAAGCAGGGTGTGTGCCTTTTTAAGAGGTTATAGAATCTCTGTAGCAGGCCTCCAGGAAACAAACATTTGGGGCAACATACTTCCTTATATCAGACGTAGATGGAGTCGACAGTTATAAGCCACTTCATATTTGGGATTTCCCCAGGGGGGTCGCCCCGGGGACCCCTTTCCAGCACCTGTACCATATGATCGACCTAGAGAGGCACTATGTGATCTTATACAGCAGGCTTGAAGCCCAGAGAGATATGCTTTATTAATGTATATGTTCCTCATTCAGATACGCAGGGGTTTTTCCTGAAGTGATGGCCGCAGTGGCTCCATATCTGGGGGGAGGGGTTATTTTGCTAGGGGATGTCAACTGTGTGTTGGATGGGGTGATGGATCGGAGCACCCAGGCAAATACTAAACCAGGCATAACTGAGGCCCTAGGTGACACCCTGAAGGTTTTGGGACTGGTGGATGCGTGTAGACTGAAGCATCCAGGCAGTAGAGTTTTTTCTTGTCATACCCCTGCGACAGATACATTTAGCAGGCTGGGCCAATTCTTTGTATCTGCCGACTGGTCCCTAGGGTGGGAGAAGTAATATACCTTCTGAGACACAGCTTGGATCACTGCCCTTTGATGTTATCTTTAGGCACTTAGAGGCCCAGATCTGCGATCCCAACATGGAGGCTCCAGGCCAAGGCGTCACTGTTCCACCCTTTGCTGCCACTAGATATTTCGAAACAAACTGGGGTTCAGGGTCCTCAAGAGAGGTGGTGTGGGAAGCAATAAAGGTGATGATCCGTGAAATTTGTACTAATACTACCTATGGTGTCTGCCAGCAGCTTGAAAGAAGGGAGGGGAACTAGTAGATCTGGAGATGTCGCTCCCGGCTGCTCCCCATCCTTTGTATGAATGGCGGACGGCATGGGAACAGATGCTGGCAGCATTATATATGCAAAAAGAATAATTGATGGACAGAATGCAGAACAATGTCATACATTCACCCCAGTACAGAGCTGGGCCTAAATCCATCATTTCTTTGCTCACCAAGCCATTCCAGTTTGGACCCAGCCAAATGCAAATCAGTTTTGACCCTGCTCCCAATGGGAACAGTCCAGCCAGACCATGGGTCCTGGGCTCGCTGTGCCACTGGAATCAAGCTATCCTGGCTGAAGAGGGGTGAACCCCAAAACCGGTCCTAGGATGCTTGTTTCCGGTCCAGGAAGGACCTGGCTTGGCAGTTCGGGCGGGACTGTTCCCGTGAGGCACAGGGTCGAGGGTTATTTGCATGTGACCAGGAGTAAACTGGGGGGGCATGGTGAGCAAAAGAATGATGAATTAAGCCCAGATCTCTTGACTGGGGGTGAATGTTTTGATTTGTTCTGCATCCCGTCCATCAATTGTGTCTCTTTGGCAACATTATATAGGCTTGAAAAGTTTCATTAAACTGCATACCGACAGAGTCCCCATATGGAGGGGGATTGATCAAGGGCCCTGCTTTCCAAGCTGATTAAGAGTGAGAAGCAAGTTTCCCACATAGTGCAGATTCAATCTAGGGGGGGGGGGGGCACGGTCTAATGAGAAGGAAAGATCCTGGACATCTTGGCCGAACATCTAACCGGGGTGTATGCAGGGTGCCCTCCCCCGGATCCGGAAATTATGTCTGAGTTCATGGTATCCCTGGACTTACCTCAACTGGAAGAGGAGGCGAGTCAGCTGCTGGAGGTCCTGATATCTAAAGAGGAAATATTGGGAGCAATACAAGCTCTAAAACAATCTAAAAGCCCCGGAAGTGATGGTCTACCGTCCGAGTTTTATAAAAGGTTTTCACCCATTTGGTGGACCACCTTCTGGAAGTATATACCGAAGCACTTCAGAGACAAGTACTGCCACCTTTGATGAGAGATGCGCTGGTTGTCATGATACCCAAGGCAGACAGGGATACCCGGTTGCCGGGCTCAAATAGACCTATTTCCCTTTTAAACATAGATATAAAAATCCTGAGCGGGATCCTGGCAGCTCGGCTTAATTCATTCTGACCAAGCTGGCTTCATCCCCAAACATAGTACTGCCCATAATATACGGAGGCTCGCCCATGTATGGCACTCCCCCTCATTAGATCAGGAAGATTATGCCCTTGCTCTATTAGATATAGAGCAGGCGTTTGATTTGGTGGACTGGATGTACATCTGGGAGGTCCTGCGAATAATGGGGAGTGCAATTAGTAAAATGGGTATGGTTACTCTACTCGGCTCCTCATCCTACAATACAAATGGGGTGGTTGGTCTCGAGAGCCTTCAGACTGCAACGTGGCACCAGACAGAGATGCCCCCTATCGCACTCCTTTTTGCGACAGCGATGAAGCCGCTGGCGGCAGCTCTGAGAGGTGAACCGGATGCATTTGGGATCCCACTGGGAGCGACTAATCACGTGGTATCAATTTATGAAGATGAAACTCTAGTGTACCTTCGGAAACACGTCCAGGTGGTTCCGATATTATCGGACGTTCTCCAGAGGTTCGGGAACATATCTGGACTGCAGATAAACCCCGGGAAGTCGAAACTGATTTCGATGGGAATCCTAGCTTTACAACCAGGTGGTCCACTGCCAGAGGTGGGGCTCCTGTGGGTGGAGACAGAACCTAGATATTTGGGGATCAAACTGGCCCTGACAGCTAAACGATATCTGGTGCTTAACATAGAGAAAGTAATCGAGGTAATGCGGGTTTCTGTGAATTTTTGGCAGGGGTTACCTCTGTCCCTTATGGGAAGGATTGCCATAGAAAAAATGATCATCCTACTGAGATGCCTTTACACGATGCAACACTCCCTTTATAGAGTACCTTGACAATTTTTTGCAACCCTAGTTAGCCTACTGGTAGACCTACTATGGGGTGCAAAACGTAGAAGGGTCAGTCTGGCCACTCTGCAGAGAATGGGGCAGACCGGGGGACTGGAGGTCCCCTGCCTGGAATTTTATTATATGGCTTCTCAGCTGCCGCATGCCGTGCACTGGCTGGATGAAGCTGAAAACTGGGAGAAAAGTCTGCTGGCGGGTACTTTTGATGACTGGTCGCTGCCTGACCTGTTGATCATGGGGACAAATGTACCCCAGACATGCCCCTACATAATTCGACATGTGGTGGAAATATGGAAACTCACAGTCAGGAAGGTGCTGAGATGAGCACCGTATGCCCCAGACATGCCCCTATGTGTAGTACAACCCTTCTCTAAAATTTGGCTTCTATGTCTGTACGTAGATGGCGAGAGAGGGGATGACTAATGATGGGTGATTTGTATGACAATAAACAATATATTACATGTAAATAGGCAAAGGACACCTTTAGTTTGGGCACTGGGCAGTTTCTGCAATATGAGAAAATAGCTCATGTGGCTAGGGAGTTGTGGCCCTCGTTTCCCAAGTAACCTCCCGCTGCCAATGTATTGCAGGTCCTGTTATATATTGCCAAAGGACAAAGACTTGTGTTGCATCTATATTGGGCAATTCAGGAGGACAAGATAGTTCAGACACTCCCTGTACAGACAAGATGGGACACAATAGTCGGTGCCCCTATATCAACTAAGGATTGGATCAAAATTCATGAGGGAGTGAAGCAAGTGAGCTCGAACACCTGGTTTAAATTGATACAATATAGGTTTGTCCCTCAAACACACCTTACTCCCAAAAGAATACACAGGATTTAACCCAACCGCTCGGGGCAATGTCCCCGATGTGGTGAGGCAGATGCAGGCTTCCTACATATGTCATGGTCCTGTTTGGTCATATGTCCTTACTGGACTGATGTCCTGATTATGTTACAGAGCGGGACAGGGTGGGTGATACCTGAAGAGATCCTCACAATCCTGCTAGGGCACCTACCCAAAAAATAAGAATATCAGCAGAAAATTTCTGCTTCTGGGACTCGTTCTGGCAAAACGATGTGTAGCCATATCTTGGCTGAGCCACAACCCAGGAACAGTGTTGCAATGGGTGCGGGATGTGAATGAATGGTCTATGACAGAGACGGTCTGAATGCAGATGCTCACACGTGATGCAAAACGTTGATGAGGAACTACAGGCCTGGAGGAGAATGCTGAAGGATATGCAGTCGAATCAGACACCAGCTGGCTCCCAGTCCAATAATATGGAAATTGCGCATTCACAAGGACTATAGTGTGACCAATAAATGAGGCAGGAAGATACACAACTTCGAAATGAGAGATGGAGCACAGGGATAGATTGGAGGTAGAAGGATACACACAGAGACATGAAGGGGAAGGAGGTATGGGTAAGGGGAGGTGGATAGTTTTATATCACATGACAGGTTTGTTCCACAATAGAGACATCAATTAAGAAAATATGTTATACAAGATGACGGAGCAAAACGAGGCAACACTATCTTAAATGATTATCTTTATGATGCATATGACACTGTATGTATACGTGTTGCGTACAGGTTTGCTTTTTTTTCTTTCTTCTTTTGCTTGTTCTCATTCCTCTCATTGTCTGACTAAATGGTCTCCCTTGTTGGAAAGTTTTGGAATATATCTAAAGTGCTGTACC
Organism: Lissotriton helveticus; assembly: GCF_964261635.1. NCBI lineage: Eukaryota > Metazoa > Chordata > Amphibia > Caudata > Salamandridae > Lissotriton > Lissotriton helveticus. The sequence goes on along the minus strand of NC_136059.1, from coordinate 1,992,813,946 downwards.
ATCTATTTTTGTCTCAAATGCCAATAAAGATATTCTTTCTAAAAAAGGAATGTAGCTGCTGCGGGAATGGATAATAGATTTTTAACTGAAACTGAACCATGTTAAGACAGAAATCCTTGCTTTGTACACAATTGTATGCCCGCATCAGTGCTGTAGAAATCTATCTCAGTTACTTCTATCTTCTCACCGGTTATACTTTCGTCCCGGCCTCTATTTCAGTATATCTCCTATGGATATATGAACAAACGTGAGCTTTCATTGTCAGTTTCTGAGAATCAAAACCATAACGTACATACAAGGAGCGGCATTTACTGCGGACACACCGAGATTACGAGTAAAGAACGTGGTACAGTTCTGAAACTGACAACGAAAGCACGTGTTTGAGCTGAACCCCGTTCTATATTTTCTTTTATATTACATGATCTATTAATTGAATGTAGCGGTCTTTAGAAAGAGTTAGAGCATTGAGTGTCATCCGTTTAGTATTTATTGTTTGCCTGAGACTGCAGATATGTCTGTCAGTGCTTTGAAAAATTTGCATTTTGGTTCGGGATAAGGTGCTAATATTTCAAATGTGTTTTATGGAACAATGTGCAGTATAAAAACAATTTTAAATACAAAATGTATTGCAAGGAAATAAGAAAAACATCCTAGATGTGTGTTTTTGTGGTACATTGACATTACAAAGTAAGTTTAAAAAGACACATGAAACAAAAAAAATTAAAGTGCAGTGTGATACTGTGTAACTTTTTGATTACATGGTTCTGGGTATATAGTGTTTATTTTCACATACTGGAGAGGATTCATTAGTAGATGCCTACAGGGGTGAGCTTGGCAGGTGTGCTGATTAAAAGGTACAATAATAGCCTTTCACCCTCTTCTCTGTGACTTGATATATGGTTAAGGCCCGGGATTAAACTAAGTAAAGAGATTTTAAGATACTGTTTGTTAATTGATTACTCACTTCACATCCCATGGCTTAAGTACAACAGGGACTTCCTTCAGAGTTTAGGCAAGGGAGATTTATTTATTTCCACAGATGGGATAGGTACAGCAGATTGCACATGGGTGAAAAAAAATTTCTTTAGGCAGAGCTTTATGGCTAGAGAAGAGATTGCCCTAGCGAAGCTCTGTGCCCAACGACATATAGGGGTCTATTAGGATGGCGGGCGGACTTTTGTCCGTCCGCCACCCTAGCGGTGCTGGGACCAGCTGCCAGTGGTATGGCGGTCCCGCACCAACAATTAGGATGCCACCGCCACAGTGGCAGTGGCATCCCCATCCACAACAGCAGTCTCAGTGCTAGCAGTAGTCATCCACGGAACTTGGTGCACAGCATCCCTTATGGAGAGCTGTTGCGTGGTAAGAGGAACTGCAGCACTGACAATGCCTATAAATGTGAGAAAACGATCATGTGCCAGAGGTTTAAGGATAGGGGGTACAGCAAGAAAACCATCAATGAGGCAATCTCCATAGTAGAGATGAATCTAGAAAGGAACTATTACACCCCAAGAGAAAAGAAGAAGTTAATGAGTGTATTAGGTTCATTACCGCATACTCAGGACAGGCAAGTGAGGTACGCAAAATATTTAAAAAGCATTGGCATGTATTACTAACTGATGATCATCTCAAAAACAACGTGGGTAGTAACCCACAGATCACCTTTAGAAAAGTATGATCATTAAAATATGAACTCAGTCATAATCACATAACAGATCAAGACGAAGGCACATTGATGGGCAAACCTGGTTTTAGATGTTGCCGGAATTGTAAAGCGTGTAAAAATAGCATTGATTGCCTGTACCTAACTCCAAGAGGGAGTTTTTGATTAAGAAGAAACTCACATTCAATACCACGTACTGTGTATATGTCTTGATCTGTCCATGCAACAAATGGTACATTGGCAGCACCAAGCATGAAGCTAAGAAACGAGCATTGGAGCACCTCCGTGACATACACAATATCAATAGGCAGTACCCCATAGCTCGCCACTTCCATGAGAATCATATGCAGGACGAAACATTGATCTGCATGGTGGTGATTGATACTGTGAATTTGGGTGTGAGAGGCGGCAATAGAGAGTTGTCGCTAAGAAAACTGGTATCATGATACATTGTTGATCTAGAAAGCCTGGCACCTAAGGGGTTACATTTATGTGAAGAATTGGCAATCCATCTGTATGACTAATCATAGAGAGAAGGAGGTCTGCATATTAGTCTGTTTTTTAAGATTTTTTAAAATTTTGTTTTATTACAGATTGGGGCACTTCTTTTGCAACTGTTGGAATATCTGTAGCTTAAGGAAGGAACATTGGACTAATCAAAAGCCTCACATGGATTACATATGGATATTTCTTGGAATTTTATTTTGATCATGCGGTTATCATATGAAAACTGGTTACACTGCACACATGTATATATTATCATAAATTGCGAATGTAGGATATGATGTGTGAGTCAGCCCACTTGGGCAGAATTGAGGACATAGTTTTATCAATGTGCGCCTTATGGCGCTGGATGAACAAAAGCAGAATAGTGGTGTATGAATGCCCATTTGGACAGAATTAGTATAGGCTTATAACATTAAAGTTTTGGATACCATATCTTTATTAACTAATGATGACAAACATAAATCTTAGTAAAACGGACTGGAGCCAATCAACTCGCTCGTACCTTATTACCAACGACCAACTCTTCACATCGCTCCACCAAAACCCTCCTGCCAAATCATCGGACCCAAACCAAGCAGCCACCAACCTCACACAATGGATCACCCACAGCGCCGACGAACTAGCACCCTTGAAAAACCACCAAATCAAGCAAGGTAGCAAAAAAGCCCCCTGGTTCAACGATGACCTTAAGAAATCCAAGATGTTCTGTCGCACCCTCGAGAAAGCCTGGAGAAAAAACCCTACTACTGACAACCTGGCCACCTTCAAGAACGCCACCCGCAAACACCACCAACTGATCCGATCCACCAAGAAATCAGCATTCAAGGATCGACTCGACAACAACGCCCACAACAGCAAGGAACTATTCAACATCGTCAAAGAATTTACCAACCCCACCGCCAGCACCAACGACATCACTCCCTCCCAAGACCTCTGCGACTCCCTAGCCTCATTCTTCCACAACAAAATCGCCGACATACATAACAGCTTTGAAAACCAGTCCGGAGACCAATCCTCTCCACTCACCTCCGAACCAAAACCCCCCTCTAACAACCTTTGCGCCTGGAACCCAATCACCACTGAAGACACCATCCGCCTGATGAACTCCATCCACTCAGGATCACCAACCGACCCATGTCCCCACCACATTTTCAACAAAGCAGACTCCATTATCGCACCCCATCTCCGAGACGTCATCAACTGCTCCCTCAACTCCGCTACCTTCCCGGAAAGCTGGAAACATACCGAACTCAGCGCCCTTCTGAAGAAACCCACAGCAGACCCCACTGAACTTAAGAACTACCGCCCCATCTCGCTCCTCCCATTCCCTGCCAAAGTCATTGAGAAAGCCGTCAACAGTCAGCTCGCCGCCTTCCTCGAATCCAACAAATCCCTCGACCCCTCACAATCCGGCTTCCGAGCCAAACACAGCACCGAAACCGCCCTCATCGCAGCAACAGACGACATTCGAACACTACTGGACAACGGAGAAACAGTTGCCCTCATCCTACTTGACCTCTCCGCTGCCTTCGACACAGTCTGTCATAGCACCCTCATACAACGCTTCAGCAACGTCGGAATTCAAGGAAAAGCATTGGACTGGATCATCTCATTCCTCGCCGGAAGAACCCAGAGAGTCTGCCTCCCCCCTTTTAGATCAGAGGCCACCGAAGTCATCTGCGGCGTACCTCAAGGATCATCACTTAGTCCCACCCTCTTCAACGTATACATGAGTCCCCTCGCATCCATCGCGCGCCAACACAACCTCAACATCATCTCCTACGCAGACGACACCCAGCTGATCCTCTCCCTCACCAAAGACCCAAACACCGCCAAAACCAACTTACACAAAGGAATGAAAGAAGTAGCCGAGTGGATGAAGAACAGCCGTTTAAAACTGAACTCGGACAAAACGGAAGTCCTCATTTTAGGTTCATCCCCCACTGCCTGAGATGACTCAAGGTGGCCACCGGCCCTGGGAACCGCACCCATACCTACGGACCAAGCACATAACCTGGGCTTCATCCTGGACTCCTCCCTCTCGATGACCAGACAAGTCAACGCCGTCTCATCATCATGCTACAACAACCTACGCATGCTCAAAAAAATCTTCCGTTGGATACCCACCGAAACAAGAAAGACGGTCACCCACGCACTGGTTACAAGCCGACTGGATTACGGAAACACCCTTTACGCCGGAACCACAGCCAAACTACAGAAAAAACTCCAACGCATCCAAAACGCCTCAGCCAGACTCATACTAGACATCCCCCGCCAAGCTCACCTGAAAGACCTCCACTGGCTCCTCGTCAACAACAGAATAACGTTCCGTCTCCTCACTCACGCACACAAAGCCCTCTACGACCTAGGACCCAAATGCCTCAACACGCGCCTGTCCTTTTACACCCCCACCCGCCAACTACGATCGTCCAACCAAGCCGTCGCCGCAATTCCGCGCATCCATAGATCCACCATGGGGGAAGATCCTTCTCCTACTTAGTGGCCAAAACCTGGAATTCTCTCCCCACCCACCTCCGTCTTACACAGAACCACCTCTCCTTCAGAAAGCAACTAAAAACTTGGTTATTCGATAAGTAAAGTACCCCCCCCTCCCTTAAGCGCCTTGAGACCCTCTGGGTGAGTAGTGCGCTATACAAATTCTTGAACTTGAACTTTACACGTCACTTGTTTTAGCCAATTAACGCGCTGAATACAATGTGTGTAACAAAACAAGACGTGGTATAATGCTTTAGCTCGATATTAGCTGAAACGCACTCATGATTAGTTATGAATTTATTTTATGTAATGTACTTGCACAGTGTCTGATATTGAATGCTCAGTGCGGTTATTAATGCTATATATTTAAAAACGGGTCAAATATGTGAACTAATTGTACATTTGAGAACATCAAGTTTGCAGTCATCAGTGGCAGTTAAAGTATTAACTTTCACCTAACTATGGGTGACATATGTGATCTCTTATGGATTATGCCAAATTCCAAGATGGCCACAACAATTACGATTTGTTTTGCACTTGTTTGAGGGAGTCCATTTCTAACAAGGACAAGGAGGTGTTTTTAAACATGGTGAATTTGTATCTGTACGAGCGTGATCAAGCCGTAAAGGTGAAATGCATCGTTTTTTACTTGACGAATAAATCAACTGTATTTAAACTGGGTGTCCGAGTGTTTCCTGTCAATATGGGGACTTGTGGAATGCATACTAAGGAGTTCCGGTATCCTGGCTTGGACTGCCCATGACAGCCCCATATTCCATTACCGGAGATAGTGGACTGAAAATAAATAAATAAATATATATATATATATATATATATATATATATATATATATATATATATATATATATATATATATATAATTTCACAGAAAAAACAAAGGTGGGTGTGTGGATGTATGGGTGTGTGAGTGGGTGAATGAGAAGTTGTGTGGGTTTGTGAGTGGTTCTGCGGATGATGTTACCAGTGATGTCATCGGTGATGTCATTTGAGATGTCATCAGGGATGTCACTGACCATGTTATGAGTGATGTAATTTGTGAGGCCATGAGCAGTGCATTTTGGGGGCATAAGTTATAGTTAGCTCGTGAAACTATAACTGCTGAATTTCCATGGTTTCCTGCATGTGAAATCTAAGCCTAACTATAACATTCCTGTAACCTTTATTTTTTCAGTGAATATTAAGGTTTATTTTAAATTCTATTTCCTAAATACAACGTCCCTGTAACCTTTGTTTTTTCATTGAATTTCTATGATTTTTAAATGTTATTTCCTAAATAGAATGTCCCTGTAACCTGTGTTATTTTAGTGAATTTTGAAGGTGTTTTAAAAATTGTATTCGCTAATTGTAATCTGTAACCTTTGAGAGTGGATGTGTGAATGGTTGTATGGGATGGTGAATGGGTGTGTGAGTTACTGTATGGGTCTGTGAGCGGGTGTGTGAGTTGTTTTGTGTGCATGTGTGGCTGTATGGATCAGTGAGTGGCTGCATGGGTCTGTGAGTGGGTGTGTGAGTGGTTTTGTGAGTGTGAGTGGGTATGTGACTGGCTGTATGGGTCAGTGAGTGGATGTGTGATTCGCTTTATAGGTGTGTGAGTAGCTGTGTGAGTGGTTTTGTGAGTACCTGTGTGAGAGGGTTTGTGAGTGGCTGTATGGGTCTGCGAGTAGCTGTATGGGTCTGTGAATCGGTGTGTGAGTGATTATGTGGGTATGTGAGTGGCTATGTAAGTGGCTGTATGGGTCAGTGAGTGGTTTTGTGGTGGATAAGCTGTTAGGGGTATCTAGGTGCCAGATACGTTGCTAAACATCTCGCTCTCATTTTTCATTTGTGTTTTAATTACTGCGCCGCTAATTGCACAAGTGACTACTTTAAAAAATATTAGGAATCTAATGAATGTAATAAACTTCTGTAACGCTGTACGCATTGTATCTTAAAAACTGAATTTTAAAATTATCCTAGTTCTTACCTGACAACCCTAATCAATGATTACACGCCTGCACTTCCTCCCCGGTCCACCACAGCATTTGCTGATTGAGTGGAGGGAGGAACAACATTAGATTCCCCTCACTTCTGCAAGTACACTCAGAGGAAACCATTTTGGGAGGGAGAAGATCTAGTCCCACAGAGTCACCAGCCTTACAGAATTAAACTGGGGGATGGTGCCGATGTGCAGCGGGCACGCCACCTGTGCGCCAATGGTGCACCACAGGCAAGACCGTCTGTGCCCGTCCGCACCAGGAACGCGTCCAGCGCCAGAAATGCAGCACTTTTTCCACCAGGTCAGCGCCTCACAAGGGATTCCATTCTAGCCCTTAACAGGAAGCCCCTTAACTGCAAAAACTCGTTTGATGTAGCAAATTGGAAGGGGCCAATCTGTTGTAAGAACTGTAAACAAACTTTCAGGCCTATATAGGATATAGTATCCGAAAACAGCACCAAACTGACCTGCTCGATTAATATGTACCAAGCGGTACAAAAGGGGGTGGTGATGGACGGATCATCTGAACCAATCAAACACTCACACCCAGTCAACATATCTGGGTTTAATCCATCACCGTTCTTTAGCCCACTCTGCCACCCCAGTTCAGACATGGCTATATGCAAATCAGTCTGACCCCGTGCCTCATGGGAACTGTCCAGCCCGAACTGCCAAGCCATGCCTTCCCTGGACCGGAAATAAGCTTCCGAGGACAGGTTTCTGGCATTTCAGCCGTCTTCAGCCCGGCTTGCTTGAATTCAGTGGCAAAGTGAGCAAGGGACTCACGTCTGAGCATACCCTGCCAACTTATTGCGAACAAAGCGGTACAAAAGGAGGTGGTGATGGACGGAGCATCTGAACCAATCAAACACTCACACCCAGTCAACAGATCTGGGTTTAATCCATCACCATTCTTTAGCCCACTCTGCCACCCCAGTTCAGACATGGCCATATGCAAATCAGTCTGACCCTGTGCCTCATGGGAACAGTCCAGCCCGAACTGCCAAGCCATGCCTTCCCTGGACCGGAAACAAGCTTCCGAGGACCGGTTTCTGGCATTTCAGCCGTCTTCAGCCCGGCTTGCTTGAATGAATCCAGTGGCAAAGTGAGCAAGGGACTCACGTCTGAGCATACCCTGCCAACTTATGGTGAACAAAGCGGTACAAAGGGGGTGGTGATGGACGGAGCATCTGAACCAATCAAACACTCACACCCAGTAAACAGATCTGGGTTTAATCCATCACCGTTCTTTAGCCCACTCTGCCACCCCAGTTCAGACATAGCCATATGCAAATCAGTCTGACCCTGTGCCTCATGGGAACAGTCCAGCCCGAACTGCCAAGCCATGCCTTCCCTGGACCGGAAACAAGCTTCCGAGGACCGGTTTCTGGCATTTCAGCCGTCTTCAGCCCGGCTTGCTTGAATCCAGTGGCAAAGTGAGCAAGGGACTCACGTCTGAGCATACCCTGCCAACTTATGGCGAACAAAGTGGTACAAAAGGGGGTGGTGATGGACGGAGCATCTGAACCAATCAAACACTCACACCCAGTCAACAGATCTGGGTTTAATCCATCACCGTTCTTTAGCCCACTCTGCCACCCCAGTTCAGACATGGCCATATGCAAATCAGTCTGACCTTGTGCCTCATGGGAACAGTCCAGCCGAACTGCCAAGCCATGCCTTCCCTGGACCGGAAACAAGCATCCGAGGACCGGTTTCTGGCATTTCAGCCGTCTTCAGCCCGGCTTGCTTGAATCCAGTGGCAAAGTGAGCAAGGGACTCACGTCTGAGCGTACCCTGCCAACTTATGGCGAACAAAGCGGTACAAAAGGGGGTGGTGATGGACGGAGCATCTGAACCAATCAAACACTCACACCCAGTCATATGGCCATGTCTGAACTGGGGTGGCAGAGTGGGCTAAAGAACGGTGATGGATTAAACCCAGATCTGTTGACTGGGTGTGAGTGTCTGATTGGTTCAGATGCTCCGTCCATCACCACCCCCTTTTGTACCGATTAATATGTAAGCACACGCAACATATCTACGACCTGATAATAAACAACAAACTGGACTGCATTTTTGTTACAGAAACCTGGCAGAAGGCCTGGTGCAACCCCGATATAGTCAGTGCCCTTCCCCCTGGCTACCTCATTAATAGATTAGATGGACCAAAACAACGTATGGGAGGCCTGAAAATTATTTATCCTAACTCATTGAAGTGCTCAATATCCCAACTACCAGACCTCAAAGGAGCAGAGGGCATCAGTTTCTGCTTCAAACTAGAGGACTCCTTCGCTTTTGCAGGAGCCCTACTTTACAGCCCACCGGGGCCCTATAAGGCCTTTTTGGAGACATTGCGAGCTCATTCACACTTAGATTCTCCAATTTTACCCTATTAGGAGATATTAATATCCACCTTGGCACACCCGACGACCCAGGGGCAACAAGCTTCAAAGATATTATGGACACACTTGGCCTGGAGCAGCGGATTTCTTCCGGCACGCACAATGCTGGCCATACATTAGACAGTATTTGCTCCAACCTCAAAACCCTCACAGTCAAGGCACCAGTTAACCTAACCTGGACCGATCATAAGCTGATTCCTTTGAAATCAGAGTCCAGCGCATGCCAAACACTAAAGGGCGCACCCTGCCTTTTCAACAAGAGAAGCCTAGGTGGAGGGAGATTACAGCTCACCCTGACCTACATCCAGCCGCGCTAGCTTGTCGGCCCAACTTGTTAGGAGATTCAATAGTAGACAATCAGCTCTTCACGCAGTGGATATATAATCTGAGGGACCGTTTTGGATCCCCTGGTCCACAAAACAGCCATCCACGAAAGAAGCCCTCCGCCCCATGGTACACTCAAACCTTGAAAGAACTACAATCCCACTGTAGGACCCTTGAACGCAGATTGCGATTTAAATATGACCAGACCGAATAAGCAAATTCAAAATGGCCCTCAAAAACTACCACATCCAGATTAAAATAGCTAAAAAAGCCTACTAAACTACACAGAAGTGCCTAGTATGGCCAACTCAAATACAATCTTTAAAATAGTTAATGCTTTCACCGACCCTAAACTACTTCAACATGAGATTCCCCCCACGCAGTCTCTGCGATAGCATAGCAGACTATTCAAACAGAAAGTTCTGACATTACAAAAAGACTTCGCTCCACCCCTTTGTCCCTCCACTAACAACGCTGCCACCTTAGGTAAAGACAGACCGACTCTGCAAACATTTAAGCCGATTAGCCTTGACCAATCTCATAAGGCAATTCTTGCTATTAAATCAGGCTCCCCCTTTGACCCCTGTCCTCCCGTGGTCCTACACACCATAATTGACACCATAAACCCAATCATAAATGAAATAATTAATGCTTCCCTGTCATCAGCAAAGATCCCTGCAGAATGGAAGCTCGCAGCAGTCAAACCACTACAAAAGAAACAACTCGCGGACCCCTCTATCCTCACCAATCTTCAACCTATTTCTCTACTACCATGCCTTAGTAAGATCACAGAAAAACTTGTTAACACTCAACTCAAAACATACCTGGAAGAAGCTAATATTCTACACCCTAACCAATCCGGTTTCAGACCCAGCACTTGACAGAATCAGCTCTACTGTACATGGCTGAATCTCTCAAAGCTGCCTTCGATCAAGGAGAGAACGCAGTTCTGGTTTTATTAGATCTGTCAGACGCGTTCGACACGGTCTCACATGTCATCCTTCTAGACCGTCTCGAATCCCACGGCATTTCCCACACAGCACTGGCCTGGCTTGAAGGGTTCTTGCAGAACCATAGACAAATCATCACTCTTGGTCAATACAAATCAAAAGAAAAACCATTGCTCTCTGGCGTCCCACGGGGTCCATCCTTAGCCCTATGCTCTTTAATGCCTATACAGCCCCGTTGATCAGTTTGATATCGCCCTTCAACATAGAGACCATCTTGTATGAGTACGAACAGCAGTTAATCCTGGTACTGGACAAAACCTCCACACAGACGGAAAGAAAATTTTCGCCTATTTATCACTGCTAACTTCCAATGGATGAAAACCAATCATCTAAAGTGCAATTCGGAAAAGACTGAAATAATACCACTAGGACAAGGGAACACTTTTTCCCCCAACATTTGGTGGCCAGCTGACACTCCCCCTCCTCCAAACATTGTGAAAGTGGTCAGAATTTTGGGAATCAAATTTGATACCACGCTTTCCTTCAGACAGCAATCACTGGCTGTTGCTGATCCTTGCTTCCATATCATAAAATCACTCAAATTTTTTTTTGATTTGCTTCCCTTCTCAGCCAGACCGACAGTTGCTGTGACCCTCATCACTTCTAGATTGGACTACTGCAACAGCCTCTATGCATGTACCAACATGTCAGTTTTACACAAACTCCATATGGTCCAGCAGGCAGCAGCACGTCTAGTGCTGAAATGGCCTATGAGGTCATGTGCATCGGCTGCCCTAGAAACACTCACTGGCTGTCCATCCATAAAAGAGTCTTGTTTAAGATTCTGATAACCACTATCAGAATATTTCACTCTTCAGGTCCACACTACCTCCGGGCCAGGTTCACGCTGTATATAACTCCACAAAATCTTAGATCCTCTAATGCTAACCTGTTAAAACCACCAGCATTTAGATATGTCTCAAAGGGAGAAAAATCGCTGGCAATGCTAGGCTCCAAAGCATGGAACCAACTCCCTAACCAGCTTTGTCAGATCCAGTCTGAAACGCTTTTCAGGAAAGCCCTAAAAACTTGGATCTTTTCAGCCGCTGACGCCCTCTGCAGAACACTAATCTAACTCTTTTCCCTCTCCTGCAGCCACCCAGTCCTGTTTCCAATCTCTGGAATCCGCATAGGGCCATGATGCTCCCCGGAATGACAGTTGCGCTTTACAAATACCAAATTACATACCATGTGTGAGTAGCCGTGTGAATGAGTGTATCCCTGTGTGGGTGGGTATATGAGGTCACTGAATGGGTGTGTGAGTGGCTATATGGGTTTGTGAGTGGGTTTCTGAACAGTTATGTGGGTGTGTGAGAGGTTTTGTGAGTGTCTGTGTTGGTATATGAGTGGGTTTATGGGTCTATGGATCTATGAGTGGGTATGTGGGTGTGTGAGTGGTTTTATCCAACAAGAGTCCAATGTTCTGCATAAAAGGTCTACCCAACTTGAGTACTTTATATTGGCTAATTAGTTAGTGCTGCCTCATTGAGTAAATGTCTGGGGCATAATGTACACAACATCTGCATAATGGACCACGAGAAAGTCTCCAGTGACCTGGTATGCATGTAATTTTTGAATTCTGTGATTGTTCCTCGAGGTCTTGATCCACAAATGTATGATAACATGAATCCTTGCTAGAGAAGACAACAAGACTACAAAGAGGGTAACCTCTACCAAGCAAGGGTACTTATTCTTAACTTTATAAAGTGATGTCACTGACCATGCCATGAGCGATGTAATATGTGAGGTCATAAGCAAAGCATTGCTGGGGCATAAGTTATAGTTAGCTCAGGTAACTATAACTGCTGAATTTCACTGGATTTGTTCAAGGGAAATATGAGTAAAAATATAAAGTCCCTGTAACCTTTCGATTTTCATGGAATTTCTAAGGTTTTTTAAAATCTATTTCCTAACTATACTGTCCTTGTAACCTTTTTTTCAGTGAATTTCTATGGTTTTTTAAATTCTATTTCCTACCTGTAACCTTTGAAAATGAGTATGTGAGTGAGTGCAAGAGCACCTCAGTTCGGGTGTGACTGAATGCATGCGTGTCTCAATGTGTGTGTGTCTGAGTGGGTCTGGGCCCACCTGCATATGTGTCTCACTGGGTGTTTGAGCGGGTGCATCACTGTCTGAGTTAATTTCTGATTGCTTGAGTAGATATCTAAGCGGGTGCATGAGTGTCTGAGTGGATCAGTGATTGGTGCATGAGTTTTTGAGTGTATTTGATACCTGAGAAAGACCTATAATATACCAAGCGAAGCCAAACAATGAGAAAGCACAGACAGGGGCTGAACTAGTAGCCACCACCCATGTTTGAAGGACTATTTCTGTACATGGTTGAGAAGGTTGTGTCAGTACTTGCCCACAAATCTGAGAAAGTGTTGGAGTACACCTTCATCAGTGCCATGAGGTGTTTAAGTAAATGTGCTTCACAAACAAATCAGTACCTGTATTAGGCAACAGAGAGCTTTGTAGGTGTCACTGCAACTACCTTATAGCCTGCTGCGTGCATAAATAGTTTCTGATGAGTGACTGAATGCATGCCCTTCTTTAGCTGTCTCTGTGCCTGAAAGAAGGCACTATGGTTTTGTGAACATCTATGTCAATAGTTTTAGGGATGGCATACTCTATGTAGTTCTTGGCATAGAGGTCTGCAAGTATACAACTAACTTATTCAACTGAAAAGGACATCTCTCAATCTCTTAAGCACAAAACATCATAATTTATTGCATACCTACAGCGTATCTTATAAGTGTATAATATACACTACTATGTGGGTTTGATATTTGAGAGAGACCTATACCATGCCAAGAAAAGCTTGGAGTAAGAATACACAGACAGGGTCTGCAATAGTGGTCATTACCCATGGCTCACAAACTATTTCTCCTCATGGTTCAGAAGGTTGTGGTAGTACTTTCCTACATATGTAAATGAGTGTAGTAGTACACCTGTAGGAGTGCCATAAGTTGTTTAACTAAATGAGCTGGTATGTGACTGTGTGTTCTAGTAGCTCTATGGCTGTCTAAATGTGTATGTAAGTGACTGCACAAATACTTCAGTGCCTCTGTAAAGAAATAGAGAGCAATGAACGTGTAACTGCAACTACCTTTGAGTCTGCTGCAGGCATACATAGTTTCTGGTAAGTGAGTCAATGTATATGTGCTTCTGTGGCTGACTGATTAGGTTACAGAGAGAATCCATGCTTTTGTGAACATGTATATCAGTTGCTTTAGGGGTGCATACTCTATGTAGTACTTTGCATAAGGACTTACAAGTGCTCAAGTAACTTATTCAGCTCAAAGGAACATCTGTTAATCACTTAAGCACAGAACAGCAACCTTTATGGCATACGTACAGTATATCTTAGAAGTATGTTATGTGCACTAAAACGTGAATTTGACACTTCATTAACACATATAACATGCTAAGTGAAGCTTGCAGTGACAGTGTGCAGACAGGGTCTGCACTAGTAGCCATCACCCATTTTGAAATACTATTTCTGTGCATGGTTGAGAAGGTTGTGTCAGTACATGTCTACATATCCCAGAGAGTGTAGGAGTACAACTCTTTCAATGCCATGAGACGTTTAAGTAGATGTGCTTGCATGTAACTGCCTGCTAATATAGCTCTCTAACACTTTAAATGTGTATGCAAGTAGCTGCAGAAATACTCCATGTCCTGTGTGAGGCCATACAGAACCATGTAGGTGTGACTGCAACTACCTTTAAGTCTGCTGCATGTATTAATAGTTTCTGGTGAAAATCTATACATGCTTCTGTATCTGTCTCAATAGCTGAAACAGAGGCTTTATGTTTTTCTGAACATGTATGTCTGTTGCTTTAGGGACAGCATACTCTATGTAGTACTTGATATAGGGGCATGCATGTGCACAGTAACTTAGTGAACTGAAAGGAACATCTGTCATATTTTATGCACAAACCAGCATAATAAGACAAACTCTCAGATGTGACTTGTGCATACTGAAATTTGGATTTAAGACTTGACAAACAGCTTTTACATGGCTAATCAAGCTAAAAGTCAAAGTGCACATGCAGGAACTGTACTACCAAGCATAATCCCTATTTAAAAAAATATTTCACTACATGAATGAGGTTGTGTCAGTACTTGCCGACATATCTGAGAGATTGTAGGAGTACACCTGTAGCAGTCCCATGAGACGTTTAAGTAAATGTGTCGGCATGTGACTGTCTATTTTAGTATCTCTATGACTCTCTAAATGTCTATTTAAGTGGCTATAAGCAATCACCCAGTGTCTGTTACAGAAAAGAAAGCAATATAGATGTGACTACAGTTATATTTGAATCTGCTGCATGCACGAGTAGTTTCTGGGTAAGTGACTGAATGTATATGTGGTTCTGTAACTGTCTGACAAAGCAGTGTAACAGAAGTACAGCACCTAGAATTCAAAGAAAACGCTCTTTGAGATTAGCCTACCATATAAACACATGGAAATATTTCTACATCTTCTAAAACCTGGCTATCTAAAAGTTTATCTCTTAATTTATAGATTTTTACTACCGATTACACTATGTAGTAAGCAGCAAATGTACAGCATACTAATTTAAAGCAATAGATTGTGAAACAACTTCTCATACACCTAGTTCGGGAATCAGACAAACTGTCACATTCTCATACACTCATTAAGCGTCTTACTCTCCTGATACTAAACATACAAAGCACTCACAAAATCACTCATAAATTACCTTATATAGTTTCAATATGTTCTCAGAAATATTTGATACTCTCTATAAACCTTTTGCTTGGACACAGCCACGCCACGGCATAAATTGATAAGGCCGTAGCTGCCGGTTTGCTGAAACTGCCATTGCTGCTTGCCGGGGGTTCTGGGGGAGCTGCCACCGCCACGAGTCAGCGGACTGCATTGCCCAGTGTCCTTCGCGGTGCGCACCATGCCACCGCGACAGAGACGCGCCAGGACGCCACAGGAGGCGCTCATAAGGAAGCACGAGCCCCAGCAGGATCGAGGCTCTATAAAACTTTTGCTTGGACACAGCCACGCCACGGCATAAATTGATAAGGCCGTACCTGCCGGTTTGCTGAAACTGCCATTGCTGCTTGCCGTGGGTTCTGGGGGAGCCGCCACCACCACAAGTCAGCAGACTGCATTGCCCAGTGTCCTTCGGGGCACACGGCACGCCACCGCGTCAGAGACGCGCCAGGATGCCACAGGAGGCGCTCATAAGGAAGCACGACGGGGACGTGCATGGGCGGCGCTGGGAGAAGCCTGGGACAAGGGCGGGGCCGTCTTAGGCCGTCAGAGGCCGGAGGAGGCCGGGCTGGGTTACCCTCCTGTCCAGTACAAAGTGGGACCTGGTATTTATCTCTGAATTATAATTGGGGACATCTGTAAAACGGTTTTTAATGTATTAGATCCCTAGTGTGTACCTAATTATACCTAATTATACTGAATTCGGTGCTTACAGGATGGCAAAAAGGAAAACCAAGAAAAGGGAGATTGAAAAATCATGCACCACTATAGATACCTACTTGGTAAGAGCGGTAAACGTACTCTCTGAGGAAATTGATCGCACCAAGAGACGTTTATCTATAGGCCCTAGCCCGCATGGGGGTGATAAGGGGAAGAAGCATAGGGGTGCTCTCATTGTGGATGGGCCAAGAGCCCCAATGGAATGTTCTATAATAATAGATGAAACAGGTACTGTAATACCTAGGGATGTTGATCTGGTTACAGAACCACATGTTGATCATACATGGATATCTCTAACACCTACCCTATCGATTCCCATTACCCCACTATCCCCCAAAAATACAATAGGGTGTAAAAAGAAAATAACTAGCCATGGCAGCTCCAAGATCAGAAAAGACGGAAGAGCAAACAGTAAGGGATTACATACAAGACAGGCACAGTCCGACCTCCCATATCCCGAACTTACATTAGAAGTTATTACAGAGAAAATAATAGAATTCCTCAGACCGCTCTATGACAAATTGGAATTTCTGATAAGAGAAGTGCATAAGTTAGAGGGAAATTTGGACAAAGTTAGCGAGAGGCAACTAGAACAATCTAGAAGTATGGACAGGTTTTTAGATGTAGATAGGGTATCAACAACTGCCCCTGTTGTTTTGGTTACAAGGGAGTTGTGTGTTAATAATAGAGAAGGGCATCCCCAGACTAAGGTAAATGTAAGATCCAAATGTTTTATCGCCCCAGTTGATCCAGCTCAGACACAGAAGCCAACAGCAGGGATAGGGTCTGATGAGTTATCTACACCTGGCCCCTGGAACAATTAGGCTACTAAGCCGAACCAGGATATTTTACTACCTAAAAGAATAGATTTACCTCCAGAATGCGAACCATATGTTGCTGTCCTATCCAATGTACACAAGCTACGGGCTGGCCAGGTGGAAATCCATGATATGTTAAAAAATAAAATCATCCACTGGCTATCTAAAAATTGTGGGTACCCCATGGAGGGTGCCAATCAGATATTGACTACCCGGAGAGTTGGCTGGATAGGCCCACTCAATAAATGTTTAGAAGGGGATTGCATAATTATTAACTTTCGTTCGCCCAGGTGGGCATGTAATACTTTAGAGAATGCACCATTGTCCAGGATATGTAACCAGAACATCACCCTTCTCCCATTGGGATTTTATTACAGACACTTGAGACCTAATATAACTAGAGATAATCAGTTTGATCCCAATCAATGCCCGGGTATCCCTCCACTCAGTAAACAACTCAGTTTTAATATCCCTGTTGTTAATAGATTCCAGGTGTTCAGCTCCCTGGATAGTAATGACGGACGTAAGGCGGCCCAGCCCAAGTACTGAGTACAGAAAACCATAAGGGTGGGAAAGGATCATAATGTTCAGTTGGATCAGGGCTTCAGACCAAGGAAAAGGGTACTGAGTTATGTAGTAGTTATGGGTCTGAAATGTTAATGTATGAGGATAAACAATCAGGGATGCTACCCCGAGAAACTCCGGAGACTATCATACCAACTAGCAATTCCTGTGGTATCATAGAAAGCCCTATATCACTAAACACAGTTGTGGAGCAGGAAGTTAGTTTGCCTACATCAGGTGAGGAGTCCTCTTATAGCGGATATACAATCACTACTTGGAACATATCAGGCATAAGAAACAAATTAGAGACCCCGTCTTGGTCTGACTTCATTTCTTCAGAATTACATGATATGATTTGTCTCCAAGAGACATGGAGTCTAGACCCAATTTATGTAGAAGGATTTACCTCTTATTGGTTACCTGCCGTAGCTTCTACATTCGGAAGAGCCAAAGGGGGTCTGTTGATTTTAATTTCTATCAAGATGAGGATATTTAAAGTAAAACGTTGTATCTCGGTCGGCCCACACAGTCAGATAATGTGGCTCCAATCCATCGAGGGCAGTGATGTAATTGTAGTTAATATTTATAACAATGTATTTGGCCCTGCTCGCGGGACGGTGGTCTATGCATTGGAAAAAGAACTCGATAATATGATCGGCACTATTAGAAATCCAGTTGTCATCATTTGGGTGGGCGATTTTAATGTTCAGATGTGCCCGCTCTCATTGGCTAATGTCTGTGGTTTTGAGAGGGGAGATACTGACAAAGAGGACTGCATGCATTTTCCTCATTGTGAATTTGGACTGGCCCTTAATGCTGTTATTGCTAAATTTAATTTGGATTTGTTAATTTGTGCAACTGATAGGAATAATGTGATACGTCCAACTTTTACGGGAAGGAATGCAGCAACCAATATTGATCATATGTTAATTTCCTGTAATGCAAGAGGTCTGCATTCTATATCCAGGATCCAAGTACAGGCTACAAGTGACCATAATAGTATCTCTATGTCTTTATTATGTTGGGGAACAAAAAACACACCGAATGTCACATATGGCTTACATGTAACCCCGTGTAGATCTAATGGGGTACGGATTAAATGGGCCAGAATAATCCCTATTGATTTCCAACATAAGGTAATAAATGATTGTAGGGAAGAAATTAAAATGTGTCTTGAAGATGAAATTAATGTTAATATGATACTGTCTAATTTCGCCAAGATAACTAAGGTTATGGAAGGTTCCTTAAGTCGACCGTATAGAACCAACAAAAATTTTAATGTGGGTTGGTTTGATCAGAACTGTTCTAGAGCGTTACGGGATCTGAAAAAGGCCTGAAATAGTAAACCTAGACAATTGGATACTATTAAACACCCACGTCTCACTTAGAAGTCAGCAATTAAGGGCAGAAAGCTAGAGCTCCAAACTGAAGCTTGGGATAAGCTGAGTTTAGCAGTGGATACGAATGATAGCAAACTTTTTGGGGAAACTGTGAATAGTCCCTTTTTGAAGGACGATCACATTCCGGAATTGAATTCCCTAGTTAATTGTGATGCTTGGGTGGAACACTTTTCTAGCATTTTTAACTATTCTGATAGGAGTGCGTCCAATTTTAATTTATCCCCCAAAATGATACTAATTGGCCAGTATTACCCTGGTTGATTGATATTGAGGAAGTCTATGATGGACTAATAAATAGTAAGGGGGACAGGGCCCCGGACCCTGATGGGGTGCCAATCGACCTATACAAGAATGAAATGGAGATGTGGTCCCCAATTTTAACGAGAGCTTTTAATGCCACTGTAGAGGATTCAATTCCGTTGTCATGGGGCCATTCGATAATTATACCTATACATAAGAAAGTGTCAAAGTCTGAACCGAGTAACTATCATCCTATTTCCCTTTAGGACTCTTCTATTAAGAAAATGAGTAGGATTTTACGTAAAAGACTTGAAAGTTGGGCGAATGAAAACATGACCCTCTCAGAAGTCCAATATGGATTTAGGAAAGGCCTTGACACATTGGAACAATGTGTTAACCTAGACCTATTGATCAGTAAATATACCCTGGCAAAAGAAGGTAACTTATACCTATGTTTCGCGGACTTCAGCAGCGCCTTTGATTTGGTTGACCATACCATTCTGTGGCCACTTTTATTAGAAATGGGCACCCCTAAAGAGATTGTTTTCTTTTTAGCAAGATTATATGAGAAACTCTCCAGTAAAGTGCGGTATGGACTAACAGGAGAATGCACCCCATTTTTTAACGTCAAACGAGGCATCCGCCAGGGATGTGTGCTGGCTCCATTATTATTTTCAATATTTATTAATAATGTAGATTCAGCGTTGAGGCTAATTCCGGCTGATTCCCCCATGATTTCTGAGAAAACCGTACCAATTCTCTTATACGCCGATGATGCGGTTTTACTCTCTCGTACTCCTATTGGACTACAGCGCCTTATTAACAATCTTAAATTATTTATTGATAAACGGAAGCTCCTTATAAACAAAACAAAAACATTTATTATGGCATGTGGCAAGCACCCCAAATTGTTCAGGCCTTTTTATATTGATGATTCTAGGGTACAGGTGATTAATTCGTTTTGTTATTTGGGAGTGACTTTTTCAGGGAATGGAACTTGGGTCCATGAACATGCCAATGTTAGGTCAAAAATGTCGAGGAATGCCAATGGTATATTTAGATTTGCAGCCAAATTAGGAAATCGTAGACCAAAGGATATGGTGGATATTTATAAGGCTAGGCGTGTGACAGTAGCTTTATATGGGACAGGACTTTGGGGTTACTGTACAAAAAATTCCCTACTAACTGAAGAGAACCTGTTTCTTAAACGTGTATTATGTGTCCTGCCCTCCGCCTCTACAGAATTAAGGGCCGATTAGGATGGCGGACGGACATGCGTCCGTCCGCCATCCCAGAGGTGGAGGGACCGTCCGCATGGGCTGCAGCGGTCCCTCCGTGCAAATTAGGATGTGACCGCCACCCTGGCGGTCACATCCTGGATATTTAACATTGCGGCGGGTGCTGCTTCAAGCAGCACCCGCCGCAATGTTAAAAGTGCATGTTTTACATTTACATGCACAAAGCGGCAGGCACCGCGCGGTGCCTGCCGCTCTGTGCATGTAAATACTGGGGGGTACCATAGGTACCCCCCATGTGCACCCCCCACCCGCCTACACCCTAGGGGCCCGCAACGGGCCCCCAAAATCAAAAGTACACATGCTTTTCCACGGCGGAAAAACCGCCGCGGAAAAGCATGTTTAAAAATGCATCCTAATTTGGCTGGCGGTGTCTGATAGACACTGCCAGCCAAATGAGAGCTTTTCCGCCGCGGTTGTAATCCGACCGCGGCGGAAAAGCAGCGGACAGAAACCAAGACCCACCAGCCATCGTAATGCGGCGGTGGGTCTTTGGTGACTCCGCAGAGGATTTTCCGCCTCCTCCGGGCCGGCGGTGGCTTCCGCCGGCCCGGAGGAGGCGGAAAATCCTCCATCCTAATCGGCCCCTTAGTCCATAATGAGGTAGGTCTAGATTATATCTCAGACTTAGCGGCTATGCGCCCCCTCCTCCTCAGGAAATCCATATGGAGTAAGGAAGAGACGGCGTTCACACAAACCTTAATTCGAGATTGCTTAAGGTTAGATAATAGCAACAAAATACCGTGGATTAAGTATATCTGTGATTGGTTTGCCTGCTTATTCAAATGTGACATACGTTTTGACCCATGCCTTACAGATTCAATATCAAAATCTGAGATCAAAACTGTTTTCCTGGAGGCAAAAAGGGTATTTCGTTCCGGTATAACTGAGAAACAATCGACTGTGATATACTACAGACAACTGGAACTTGTAAAGGGTTTCCAACCATATTTAACTTTTGTAACAAATGCTTCCCATAGATATGTATTGATTCGCCTAAGATTAGGCATAGCCCATCACTTGGTAGCTTTTCCTAAAATGAAACAGAGTACTACTATTCCGTTTCCATGTGATGGAGCTTCCCAGCAAGGTTGCTTCCATATTTTACTTTTTTGTAAATTCTATTGGAATTTTAGAACCTTTTATTTAAAACCTATCTTTTTAAAGTATAATACTAGATCCCAGCAGGATGCCATGAACCTGCTTATTGGTATGGAGGATCCAGGACTGTGTTTCCACCTAGCATCATTTTTATTAAAGGCCATTAATATCAGGAAATCCGTTGTTATTAACCAGTGATTGTATTTTAAAGGGTATACTCGACTGTGTCCCATTTTGTATTTTGCACATTGCTTCTTATGATGTTCCTAGTTGGTCTTCGCCGCTGGAATCCTAGTTAAACTTATGAAAGGCTATCTTTTGTACCATCTGTACAATGAATATGTGCCCGTTGCATTTTGTATTTTGCACTTTATGATGTTTTTGTTGGACTTTGTCGCTGGAATCCTAGTTAAACTTATGAAAGGCTATCTTTTGCACCAACTGTATTATGAATTTGTGTCTGTTGCTTTTTATGGATGTTTTATATGGATGTAGTTACGTAAATTGATGATATTCTCTTTTGTATATGTTACCTATTGTTCTGCTGTATCGCTGATCAATTCAACCGAATAAAGCTCTTAAACTGAAACTGAACTGACACTCTCTTAAAACATTCTCACATACACATATACCTGTTCAATAATTGTTTTATCCAAATTAAATTTAATTCACAGGCATGACAATTGAGTTTGTTTATCAAATATTATATTTTGGTCTCATCAAATAGAACAATACAATATCAAGAAAACTTAAAACTTAAAACATAACTAAGCACACCACTCTCACACAAAGCAAACATTAATGGCAGCATTTTCAACATTGCACCCTCTGATAGTGTGAAGGCACCAAATAAAAACATATAATTTTTTTTTTTATTTTGTCACTCCATTCCTGAATGGTTAGCATGCGTTTATGCACTTTTATAAAGAAGCCTATAATGTGTGGGTGTTTTCACAATTCTGACGTTGGGCTATAATTTGTCTACATTTGAGTGATATGTGTGCTGCATTTGGGCTCTTTTCCCTCTGGTGGCCATCTTCAGAGACTTATTTCTTATGAAGCTTCCCAATCTCCTAATGCAGTGGTTCCCAAATTTTTTTGATCTGTGGCTCCCTTGACATAATTGCCAGTTGGCCGTGGCTCCCCATCATGTCACTTTTTTACCGGTATCGGAGATGTATGCCCGACCTCGAGAGTAATTCCAGTTTTCTGCCTGAAGGGCAGCAGTAGCCAGAGGTGCTGGGGCACTAGAAGGGTGTTAGATGGCGAGACCTCATGTTACTGTCATGCCAGAGAGGTGCACCCTTGATGGTGGCCATGGCTGCTGCAATACTAGAGAAGAAATTCTGCTGTGCTGGATTAGGTGGAACCTCAGAGTGCTGAGGCTGTGTAGAGCAATGCAGGCTTAGGTGAGGGTTTTCGAGGCTGCAGTGCCTTAGACATGCCGATCTGGGTGAGGGTTTGGGGTTCTGCAGCGCAAGAGAGGACCCGGATAAGGTGATGATTAGGCTTGCTAAAGTGATATAGGGAGTTGCTGGATTGGGTGAAAGTTCAGGGTGTTGTAGTGCCAGGGAGGTGCTGCACAAGATGATTCCTAGGGGGCTGCAGCACTAGAAAAGTGCTGGCCCGGTTGAAAGATCAGGTCAGGATGTAGCAGTTAGAGAGGTGCCGGCCTGGGTGGGTGTTTATCAGGGATGCTACATCGCGAGTGTTGAGTGCCCGGTTTTAGATCTGGTTAGGTTGCTCCAGCAGTAGAGAGATGACGGCTGGGGTGAGAGGTAGCGGTACCATAGCACCAGTCAGACCAGTGCCGCCCCAGGTCGAGGGTTCGGAGTGCTGCAGCACTGGAGGCCCAGACAGAAGCTGGGTGGGTGAGGCCATTAAGTGCTCCAAAGCCAGAGAGGTGCTGGGTGGCTGAGGGCTCGGAGTGCTGCAGAGCTGAGGCTGCTGTTCCTATCTTCATGTCAGTGCATGGAGGGGTAAAAGACGCTCCTGTTTTTCTCTGCTGGGGTAATCAGGATTCGGCCATCACAAGTTACCGGCTGAATGGGGATCACAATTTCCACAGAATAATCTCCTGTTGGTGTTTACCCATCCCCCAGCATTTTTACGCACTAAAAATGGTGAAATCTGTGGGTGAGAAATCAGATGTAAAATGTAAATTGATACTTGTATAGCGCACTACTCACCCGCAAGGGTCTCAAGGCGCTTGTACGAATACCGCTGTGGAACCCATCCTGGCTTTCCCTGTGAGGTGTCCACTCCTGGGCACCCCCAAGGTGGAGGCCAGGCATCCTTAGCGTTGTGGAGGCCGTTGTGGAGATTAAGCAAGCTATTGCCCAGAGTTGCAGAGTGGGACTCCATGATTGGAATAGGCACCGAGGCGAGAATTATCAGGTCCGTGGAATTTTTGAGCCCAAGATGAAAATGGAGAATTGCCACACAAATGTGTGCACCGCGGTAATAGCAATTCCTGAAGTAAATCCCCATTTTTCAAGGTCCATGTCAAAATAACACTATTTCCAAAAATTACAAATAATTATTTGCAACAAAAATTATTTTATTTCGTAGCGGAAATACTGCATCAGCATCCTTTCCCTCCGCTTTTTTATATATCATTTGTATGTTGAACATTCAAACAAAATAGGCATATGGCACCCTTGATCTTATGGGGCGCTCGGCTTTTAGCAGAATTTAACTGACATACCAGGACCTGGTAAGACTGGTCGTGTTATGTTTACTGTTACCAGATGAACCAGACAAAACTCTGCGCTGCCTTTTTGCCCCAATAACGAGCACTGCTTAACTGTTAACCACAAAGGTAGAGAAATAGAAGTGGCTTTTTTTGCAGTTAGCCTATTTACCTCGTTACATTTTCATTTTTAATTTCTCTCCCCATGAAAGCGGTAAACATGATTGCCGCTTTAAAAATACACGGGCGTGGTGGTCACGAGTTTGTCTTTGCAATTGTTCTAGCAACCTACTTGATGTAACTCGTGAAGATGGCCTCCAGAGGCGCGGCAAAACACAGGCAGCAATAACACTCAACAGTAATCCTGCATATGCTGAGGCTACGTGAACACTTACGTGTGAAAGGCGGCTGAACACTCTGGATGTCTCTTGTAACGCCCCAGTATGTTGCTAAAGGCTGATGAAAAAGCCAGGCTGCAGGTATAAATAAGCAATAAAATGCATTTATATTCGATTCATTGCGAGAAGTCTGATAATATTAGAACACTGGGCCATACCACGATTCCTGATGCCGGCTGAAAGGTAGGGCGCCATAAGACGCAACATTTTTTAATTGCTCACAACAAGATGTGCACTTTCCAAAGACGTGCACGGCACCCCTGGCTGCTGGGTGATAACCCAGATCGATGAGAACAGTGGCTGGGGAGGACGCAGAAACAACAGGATCCGAATCAAGAAGAGAGGAACCCCACCAATAAGAAAGACTAACTCACAAGTCACCATAGCAGGATCTATACTTTGTGGTTCGTCTCTCTTGGGGCCTAAGAGACACTGAAAGGCCTCCCAAGGATAATGAAACATGGTCCCCTGGACTACTTGAGCTACCTTACAGCTACAAGTGGAACAGTAAAAGTGGCAGGCTGCTTTGTACTTCAACAAGGACTGGGGCAGCTCGGGCGGCATGATCGTGAGCAGAGGCTAGTGACCAGAGCACCTCTCCCCAACCTTCAGATCCATGTACAGCAAAGGGACGTCGCGGCCAGGGGAATCAGTGACATCAGCGGCACATGCTGAGACACGCTCATGCCGGGAGCCGGGATTTTACGGCTTTCCTTGGGCAACAGATTGGAGCTCTTTCGGCTGAAGCCCATTTTGGCTGGTTTTGCGGGTGTACGAAGGGCAGAAGGTGGCTGGTGACTGTTGGTTGAGTGCTAGGGAAATGGACAGCAGGGCGCTCAGCCTCGGCTAGCTCAAATGAGAGGGTGAGCCTAGCATTTTTTCCCCAGCGATAACTGGAGGGCTGGAGAACGGGTAGCGCTGGCAGCAGCGAGGGACGGCTGCTTATTGACTGTGTGGCGGCGCGACCCTAGGAGTCCTGGCTTTCTTTCCTTTTCTTAAACATGTTTTTTAAAATTTAGATTGACGTGGGCTGATTGGTCGAATTGTTTGCAGTTTTGTGGAGTTCTGGAGCCACAGAAACAATCTAAGGGGACAGTGCAAGAGAGGTCAGCCTCCCAAGACTTAAGACCTAAGCAGAGCGGAGCTGAGCTGGGCTGGACAGAGGCAATTGACCATAATTCTGGGCTTCGGTGATTATCTGATGTAAACAAATCTAAGCGCGGTCAATGGAAGGCTCCCAGATTTCAAAATAAAAAATGGGAAAACATTTAAAGCAGGCAAATCTAATGGCCAAAGTCGACTCAGCAGCAGGTCTTAAAGCCAAAACGTGATTAGCGTAATCAAAACCTGTGTCAACCCTGGCTAGAGCTGAGTACAACTGTCATAAACTCTATTTTTGAGAGCTCGGAAGAACAGCTGTCAGAATTTCATCAGGAAGTGGGAAAAAGAGACCCTGGCACAGAGAGGGAAATAGAAGGAGTACCAGAAGAGGGGACAAGGTCGGAGGAAGAGCAGGCAGTCGACTTAACTGCTGGGGGAAGCAAAGAGGGAATGAAAAACTATAAGCACTTCCGCTATTTTTAAAAGGAAAGGCATCACAGGCTGCTCAGCCTACACCGGCTAAACCACAAAGACCTTTTGAGGGGTTCTCTGAGGAGACGCCAGTTAGTCCTTCTCATAATGCGCAATTACTCTTACGACAAGTAGCCATCTTAAAGGAAAAAGCTCTAAATATTTTCCTTCAAAAGATCAATATTACCTCAATAGATCTCCAACCGCATGGGCAGGTATTGTCACTATTGCCACAGGCTCAGGCCCAGGGTCAGTTACAGACACCTCCACAAGATTCAATATTACAGCTGCAGCCAAGTAAAACTTAAGTTTCACCCTCTGCCCCTGTCACCTAGCAAAAGAGGATTGGAAGTTTTAGGACTGCAAGTAGGGAACCAGAAGGAAAATGGAGAAGTTCAACATAGCTCGCCAGAACGAATGCAAGAAAAACACACCATCCAAAAAATGGACATAAACACTATGCTGAATCTTATTTTAGAGGAAATAAGAGAAATGAAGATAACGCAAGTGAACGAAATAGCCTCCCTCCATCAACGCCTCAGAAAAATTAGGAGGCAGTGGCTAAGTTTCCAGCTGGAATACAAGAAGCAGAATCAACAATTGCGCATCAGGAAGATAAAATGAATACTATGCATCAGACAGTGAATGAAGCAACAAAGGAAAAAGCTACCTTACACAGTAAACTTGAGGAACTCAAGAACCACACACGCTGTGCACATTTATGAATAGTTGGGGTTCTGGAGGGGAGTGTGGAGACCCAAACACTTCAATGGGTCGAGACTTTTATTAGGAAGAATGTTTTGCCTGAATTTTCTGGAGACCTCACTATAACAAGGGCACATCGTGTCCCCTCCCACCCATTGCCAAATTCAAAATTTGCACGTACAATTTTGATTAGTTTTGCCAATTGCCTTATTAAAGAAAAGATTTTAGCTAAGGAAATCCAGCAGAAGCAATTTGCGATTAAGAAAGTTTCTAGCTGTAGAATCTTTGCTGATATGTTGGCAGCAGCCGACGTAGGCATAAAGAGTTAGTTAAATTGCTATATCTTTTTAAAGCTCAAGGCACGCAGGCTTCAATAGCTCAGCAATCCAAGTTGAGATTACTTGTGAGAGGCAAGTTCCATATGTTTACAAACATAGCGGAAGCGCAGAATTTGCTGAGAGAAATTTTCTCTGTGAAATAGAACAGAATCTACAGATTGTGATGATGGGTCAGTAAGGAATGCGGGGGAGTGTTACTCAGGGTGGAGCACCAGGGCACCTCATAAGAGTAATAAGGATGGATGAGATGTAGCTGGCGAGCCTCTGCACATCTCTCAGGGGAGGACAGGGTTTGGGATAAGGGAGGGAGTAGGGGGGTGCTTGGCATTAAAAATAAAAAAGAGCCGAAACATAGTGGAGAGAGGGGGGAAAACAGGGTTTGAGCTCAGTATTATAATTTTTGGGGGAATAAACCATAGAGATGGGTATTAAATGTCGAATCATTTTGGGTAATGTCAATGGAATTTTAAACAAACAAAAGTATGGAGGGCTAGTACGATGGTTGGCTTCCTCTGCACCAAAAGTCCTTTTTCTTCAGGAAACTCATCTGAAAACAAATTCACCAAAACTCTTTATCCCAAGAGCATTTTCGAAAGCTATTTTTGCTTCAGCTAGGCTGGCAATGAGAGGAGTAACTATGGACGATGGCTATGGATAACGGTGAATTTAAATGGGACCATTTAAAATGTTGTTAACTATTATGGTCCACTTACGGATGATTCCACATCCATGATAAAGATTAACAAATGACTTAGAGAGGTCCAGGCAGATTATTTTTGGAGGGGATTTTAATTACATTCAAGATTTGCTAAAGGATACTTCAAATAAAAATAAAAAACAATTAAAGCAAAAGACTAAAACAATTCTAAATACAATAATACAAGATCATCAGTTAATTGACC
Source organism: Lissotriton helveticus (assembly GCF_964261635.1). Taxonomy (NCBI): domain Eukaryota; kingdom Metazoa; phylum Chordata; class Amphibia; order Caudata; family Salamandridae; genus Lissotriton; species Lissotriton helveticus. The sequence goes on along the minus strand of NC_136059.1, from coordinate 1,992,786,047 downwards.
CATGGCGCAAAGTTTACAGGGAAGCGCTCGAGTATACTTCCTATTCCCGTCATTTCCAAAATGTATCCCGTATTTTTTTTTTATAATATCCCGCTCCCTGAACCATACTGGCTCAGAAATAAGGGGCAACTCCTTTTCAGACCATTCTTTGGTTGAGTTAGATCTAGTAATTGAGAAGGGACGGATGACAAGAAGCAGGTGGCAGATGGATCGACTCCTCCTTTCAAATCAACAATGGGTAGTAGGCATGAGGGAATGAATACAATAATTTTTTAGGATCAATGAGGGAACAGCAGGGATTTTCTCAGTATGGGAGGCTTATAAGGCGGCAGTGCCCGTGCAAATGATTGCTTTTATGGCCGCTCAGTCCAAAAATCGAAGCATTCATATAGCGAAACTCCAGTAGGCAGTCGATACTGCCTTGATGAAGAAGAATGCCTCTTTATGGGGTGTCCGGTTAGCAGGAAGTCAGTTTTAAAAAGCAAAAAAGGAATTAAGAGAATTTGTTCAGTTGGAAGAAATTAATAGCTCCAGGACATTCCAACAGCAAACTTATGAAGAAAGTCAAATGATAGGTAAACTGCTAGCTTGGTCAACTAAGGTAAAACAGGAAGCTGCCTTAATTACTGAAGTTATAGATCCTAGGACCAGGGATATGGTGAGGGTCAAGGATATGATTGCCCAAGTATTTGTTGAGCATTATGAGCAGTTGTATGCTACTAAGTATAGAGTCGAGCAAGAGTCAATGCAGCATAATGTCAAGGGCGTAAATCTCCTGCATGTGTCAATTACCCTGGCTGAGAAAATGCAATTTAATATATCAAGAGCAGAAATTATGGCAGTCCTGTATACAATGGCGGCTGCTATAGCTTGTGGAAATGATGGGTTACCAATAGAATTCGATAAGGTTTTTGTTAAGGAATTAACACCTTTCCTGACAAAGCTTTTTAATTATGTTAAGGTGGGTGGCTTTGTTCCCCCAACTTTCAAAGAATCCATCATTGTTAGTTTTGTGAAAAAGGGAAAATATCCGATGGATATTAGTGCCTATAAACCAATTAGTCTACTTTATTTGGACAAAAATTTTTTAATGAAAATCTGGGCACAGTGTTTTACCCCTTTGGCACAATAAGTGATCCATAGAGACCAGACAGGGTTTGTCGCAGGGAGGTTAATGTCTGCAAACAGAGCGTTTTTAGTAGAGGCACTCAACTTGTTTATTAGTAACCAAACTCCAGCGTTTATCATGATGGTAGACGCAGAAAAGGCTTTCGATTTGGTCAATTGGGATGCTCATTTTTATGATCTGTGTAGGTATGGGGTTACCCCAGGTTAAATGGAATATTTACCGGGGGCACAGGCTCAGGTAGTTATCAATGCAAACTTAGCAGGGATAGTTCATGTGAATCGGGGGACAAGATAGTAGTGTCCGCTTTCACCTGTCCTATTTACCTTCTTTATAGAGCCCTTTGCCACTAAAATTCATAATAATAGGACAATTAGAGCTGCAGTAATTGTTTTGGCAAAATTAAAGTTGTTTGCGGATGCATAATTCTCTATCTGAGTCTAGAGAGTCAGAATATGGAGAGAGTATTAGCAGAATTTGCACAATTTGAATTCATTGGGGGTAATAAAATTAACCAGAATAAGACTGAGATTTTAACCATCAACACTGGGAGTGATTTTCTCCCTGAAAATCTTAAGCCAATAGTCCTTATTACCGATCCAATTCGAGATCTAGGGATATATGTTACGAGTAAATACGGGGAACTTTATAAATTAAATCACGAAGTTATGCGCAATAAAATTGAAAAAACTGGTAGACGGCTGGTCATTATTACCCCTCACACTGATAGGCCGTGTGACCCTTATTAAAATGACTATTTTGCTTTTACTTTTTTTGTATTTACAAATTTCCCTATAAAAATATATACCATATATTTGAAGGAACCTGAAACAATGTTTAGAAAGTTTATCTGGAGTAAGAAGGCACCCAGTGTTATATTCTTGGTGCTCCAATTGGATATTAACCAGGGGGGCTTGCACTTTCTCAAATTCTTACATATTATGAAGCCGCCATTCTAGATCTGACAGCGTGCTTAGTGGGCTCAAATGGATTAGTAGATACATTTATTTGGGACAAAATGATGCAGGATACAGGTTTGCAGATTCCAACATTTTTAAATAACGCAAAATTACCTAAAAAAACTAAGTACAAGACTTTGCAGGAATATTTGTATTGGCTGCAGACTTTTTTTTAAGCAAGCAGGCACTACAGGGTTTTATTATTTAAAATTAGGAGAATGTAAAAGTCTGAGTCTTCAAATGCAGACTAGCCATTTAAGTGGCTGGAATAACTGTGGCCTGAAAGAGCTAGGACATTTTCTAGTAGAAATTAGAGTGATTACTTGTCAAGAGGTCCAAAGTAGATGTGTCGACCGGAGTAAGCCTCGATTTTTTTAATACATACAGATTGTATATTTTTTGAGTAGATACAATCTTTTTTCAAGTGCCGTTCCAGCTAAGCTTGTGACTGCCCTATTGGGAGCTAAATTAAGAGGGGTGGGAAATTGGTACCGTCTCTTATGCTCCCAAAGAGAATCAACTCTTGTTGAGAAATTTCTAGGAAAGATCACCCAGGAGGCACAATGTACACTCTTGAATCGGGACTGGCAGGTCATATCACAGTTAGGGAGTTAGGCCCTAAGAGCAGCCACCTTTAAAAGAATGGCTTTTTTGTCCCGATGGATTGTATATTATACACCCAAAGCACTACATAAAATATGTCCAGAATTGGAGAATAGATGCTTTCGCTGCCAGGCAGAAGGAAGGGGAGATTAGCTAAATACTTTTTTTACTTGTCCAAAATTAGGGAAATTTTGGGAAAGGATCTTTGTGGCCTTAAGTTGGGGGATCCAGTAGAGATTAGATCTCGAGGCAGATGTAGCTCTCTTCGGTATGAATAGGCAAGGCGCAAACCTGGCAATGACAAGAGGGGAGAAGACATTCATAGCAATTGCCTCCCTTGTAGCACGCTCTCTGATACTTCAGAATTGGAGGTCTTCGAAACTACCTACTTATGTGGGATGGCTAAATAAGATGAAAGGAACAAGGAAATTCGAAGAAGCGTATGCAAGGAGAGTGGGGGCTACTAAAAGGTTTACTGCTGTTTGGAATTTTATGGCAAAGTTTGAGATCACGCCGGCGATTGCATTGCAAGTTTTGCTTAAAATGAAAGGGTGTTGTTAAAAAAAAAAAACTTTAATATCGCACTTTAGGGTGGGGAGTTTAGGAAGATGAAGGAAAGTTGCCACTGGATGCACTTTACTACTATAAGTACTGCACTTTAGAATAAAGTAAGGATATCAACCACAATATTTTATAAGAATTGTATTCAACCACAATATTTTATAAGAATTATATCCAATCGGGACATGCCATACTGCACTTTATTAGTATCTGATTTATTCAAATGTGTTTTATATGTATAATGAATATTGGTTTAATGGTGTTTTAATTCCCTGTTTTTAGATATGGTTGTTTTTCTTTTTCTGCTTCTGCTCAATATATTTTCTTTTTCAAAAGGACTGGGGCAGTTGCCGACGTATTATTGAAGAAAAGACTGCATTTATGTATTCATTGTAGTAAATTGCCCAGTAAAAGCTGAAAGGCGGGCAGAGGGGGCTCTGGCACATGGCTCCTCCGATACAGGGATGGGTGGGCGACGGGCACTATGCAAAGTTGGGGAGGCGGGCATTTCTGAAACCATCAAGCAGAGAGGCAGGGAGGGGGTGAGGGTTTGTTTCCATAGGGGTATTCGTTGTAACTTATGTTATATTGTTTACTCGCAACAGCATTATAGTTCACTAATGACACTATAGGAACCACACCTCTTATCACTGTGTAAAATATTGCTTATGCAGCACAAGACACAAGTCAACAGAGTCCACATAATGAGCTGATTCACCTATTGCTTCTCATGTAGTGATCACGCAGACGGCCACTCAAAATACCCAGGTAACAGGCAGGCCCGCGATGTAGGGGAGGGCAGAAGCGTCATTTTGTATACTCTCTTGGAACGTTAATGGCCTAGGGGACAAACTCAAAAGAGCTATAGTGCTTCAGTACATTAAAAGGCTGGCTCCAGATGTGGTGCTGCTTCAGGAGACCCACCTGCTTGGGAATACCTGTGAGGCACTTAACAGATGGGGCTACAGACTCATTGTTCACTCAGGGTTTACCTCAGGATCCAGAGGAACAGGGACATTGGTGCGGAAACAATTCCCCTTCACAGTGGCGTGTATCCATATGGATAAGTAGGGCAAATTTGCAGGGGTGACCAGACCCCGGGAGGGTAGAGGGGTCAATACCTTGTAGGTCTATATTACCCCCGCATTACACAATGAGGCACTACCCGACATGAGTAAAATGATTCTAGATTTCCCTAAAGGGACACGAGTGATAGAAGGAGACCTAAACATGACCCTCACTGATCAGCTGGATAGAGTCCCGCCAAGAACTAATACATGCACCAAAACACTATGGCTGAATTCTTGTCCGCACTTGGCTTAGTAGACGTGCAGCGTGCAGCCCACCCCGAAGCAAAACAATTCACGTTCCACTCCAGGGCAAACAATATTTCACGGATGTTAAACACTTGGCCAGGAGGATTTTGGATTACGCACCACTGTGGGCAAAATATAGTCTGTGTAGGAAATCCATGCGGACATCCATATCGATCAGTCCTTGGTACTTCACAATTCCGTATATTAAAGCAAGTATCATAAGATCCACTGAATATTACTTTAAAGAAAACCTGGGGTTGGTTCAGTCACCTCAGCCCATCTGGGAAGCCTACAAGGCGGTCTCGAAGGGCCAGCCACTCTCCCTTATGATCGCACATGGGAAAGAGAAGAAGACAAAGCTAAATACTTTGGAGTAAGACTTGCTGGCTCCAGAACAGTCCCCCATCTCCTTAGCATATGAAGGCACTAAGCATCCATTAGAGGTAATTAATCAAGAGAATAGAAACCTAGTGACGGAAACAGCAAGAGGCAGACTTCGGGCGATGCAGCATAGTCTGGGTATAAAGCAGGTACATTACTCGCCTGGCTGGATAAGAGAGAAAAGGCGGACAGATGGGTAATGACCACTCGGGTAGCGGAGGGGGAATGGCTGCACAAACCCCTAGAAATGGAAGAGGCCTTAGGGGCCCGCTTTACTGGCCAATTGTGGAAGCATAATATGTAGTTACCTTCAGTAATCAACTATGAAGTTTACTACCCTATCTGTCTACTTTGTAAAGTTTCCCTTCCTCTTGAATGTTAGGCTCTGTATCTTTCAGGTTGTTGCTGGTCGCTAGCTCCGTGCCATCATACAGCACAAGTAAAAGAGGACTGAGCCCAAGGAGCAGGCTGTATGTATGTGTTTCAAGTTCTGATTCTCACCTTCTTTGTTTGTGTGTGCTCAGGTGTTGCTAACTCTCTATTCTGTGGCATTTGTAGTTCTATGTAGTCTAGACAGAGAACTCCCCCTGTATTTTGGTAGTGGAGTTACACTTTAAATGTGACTGTAATGTTACCAGTATTACCTTTATAGATGTATTTTAAGGTGTATCTGTCCCCACCCCTTTTTTACACGGTTGCCCGGGCTAGGGGCACATAAGTGTACTACTATGTGTATTTTGTGAATTGGATCTGAGCAAAGAACTACACACTTCTATACTATATTTTCAAATTTCTATTTTTGGATATTTTACTTTGTGATTTGCAACAAATGTTTCACTGAAACACTCCAGTATGTAATTAGGTTTCCATATATTTTTTTTAATGATTTTCACTACAATCTGTTACACCATGGTGAAAAGAATCATAAGTATACACAAAGATCATCATTTTGCTTTGAAGATAAGAAATCAACAACTTGATCAAGATTTACAAAACATGACATTCTTCCCAAATTTCTGAACACCTTTCTGTAGCTTTTTTACATTTATATGAACAACCCTTAAATACACCATCAAACATGAATTCACAACTGGTGAATGAGTTCCCTACCATGGTCCAGAGCCAATTGCCAACTTGCTGCTTTCCATTATCTACTACTGTTATTTTTCTCCATTAGAAGACATGGATAGCATAGATGTAAGGGTTTACAATTATTTGAAAAGTACAGAGGAAGATTAAGGACCTTTTTTAGAGTTTGGTGGATGGGATACTCTGCCAAACTGTGACAGCTATCCTATCTGCCATATTAGAAGTGTCACTTGTAATGAGGTGAGCGGGACACCCGTCATATTTGTGACAGATTATCCATTCTGCCTGGCTCTAAATAAGGCCCTTAGTGCCTCATTTGAGTTTGGCAGAGTGGGAGCACCGCCACAACTTCTCAGCACATCTCTTGCTTCATTAAGAGGGGTGAGGGAACTGCTAGATTTTTGATGGGGAAGCATCAGTTCACTTTGACACTGATATCCCTTGAACTGTCTGCTGCCAGGTTGAAAGGTCACATTGGCAATAGCACCGCCCCATTTAGGGTAAGGTTACTACCACTACATTTTCCTTTCTAGAAACATCAACCATTTTGTAGGCCGAAAGATATCTGCAGGTGAGGGACATTTTTTTTTTTTTCTACATATGAAACACCCTCTTTGGGGGATTGATTCTGCAGAACATAAACATATAGCAATCAGGTTACATAAACATTGTATGCCACTTGGCATTCCACTGTCCCTAAAATGCATCCGTCCCATCTACAGATGCATTTTGGGCACATAGTTCTCTGGCAGGCAGGCGAAGATATGTCAATATAGCAGGTGGTCCTCTCACAGGGGGCACACGCCACAGTCTTGGCTATACCTTGCGGGCTGTCATTCCGACCACTTGCCAATAAATGTGGCCCTAATCTTTGGAGTTGAAACCGAATTATTGTCTTGAATAAATATGTTATAAGTTTACATTTCCTAAAATTAAACATACTTATATTTTAATCAGGCTGTGCCTGACTTTAATCAAATATAGAATGGCCACATGTAATGTCATGACCATCAAGAAAAATGACAATGTTTACACATGTTCTTCCACCGAAAAATACTTGACCGTACTTCAAATTACTCATTTCGTCATTGTACTTTATTCTTTTTTTATGCTGTTTTATACCTTTGTTATATGTTAAGAGTATCAAAATGGTATCCCTCATCCAATAGAGATACCTGTAAGGCTGAAAGAACATGTGCTCTACAGTTTGTATTGTTTTTAAATGCCTTGTTTGATTAACACTGACACTGCAAATATCCAATACTAATTGCTGAACCTGAGTGTGAAACCTAAGATTGTACAAGACAGTAGAATGAAAGATATATAGCGCAACTCATATTATTTGTTCTGAGTCTTGATGTACAAATTGCATCACTCAAACAGAGCAACTAGTATATTTGTTATTACATTTGCACATATCATTCGGTTCAGTGCTGTTCTTCAACTATGAACCAACACCACTGGGTGTATTTGTCAAAGTTATCTTTTGATGTTCTTTTCCTTTTTTCTAGCTTCTTCAGGAAAAACGTTTTTGTGTTTGTTCATATGCTTTCACTTGTTTTGGCCAAATATGTCTGTGGGAAAAGGTGCTGTCATAAATTTGTCGATAAAAGATGTTTCAATTAAATGTTTTGTTTCGAGCAGGAAACAATTGAAATTACTTATTAAATTCCAAAAGTTGCAACACGGACATTATTGTCACACAAGACAAAATTATGTAGGATATTCCTTCCTAAAATCCTTTTGGCTTATATCAAGAGAAAGCATATCCAGAATACGAATGTAGGGTTTGGGCATGGTTACTGCATAAGCTAAAAACAGTGGTAACAAAAAATTCATCAGAAGGTACAAAAGTGTTATAACATTGCGCTACGTTTTATGTAAGGGTTATTTGTCAAATTTAGCTGTACCAAACAAAATGCCATCTCACTTTAAAAATGCTCAACATTCACATTTATTCAAAAAATGTAAGAAAAAAAGCCCAACTCACAAAGCTAGTTGTACCACTATTGCAATTCAGAAAAGGAGGGTGAATACCCATAAATATATTTACAAACACGAATATTTGAATTTGTATAAATACACTCCCTATGGTGGGGAGTATATGTTTTAGGATGGGAATGCCCTGAAAGTTTGTGCACACAGAAAACCTTATTTGTTTGACGGTGTGATCTGTTTTCATGAGAGAAATTATTGGATTTACTCTTTGCAAAGTGTGGAGATTATTTTTAGAGTAGTTCTTACCAATGAACTATCTGACAAGGCCTTGTAATGGTTGTTGGTGTTTTTGTCATTAAAAGGGCTGATTGAATGGAATAGGGCAATATGTGAACCCCAAAGGATAAGGATCCCAGGCATTTAGTTACAAGAAAACTCCAGAGAACCCACATAAGAAAGTCGACACAAGAAACTCTTCACTCAAAAAGCCAAACAGGACAAGGTTCAAATACTAACCATGAAGGTCTAAATAAAAGTTAGAAATCATTACACAAGGCAAAAATAAATGGTTGGCCGATTCAATGCAAACTACTCAAAATGCAAGCAAATGTGTAGTCGCATAGGCAATAGAGGCTGCACCCTACTCTAGTTAACAGCCAGAACCAAATATAGTCTAGCACAAGGCAAATAATGAGCCAACATTGTCATAGGGACTGCACAGTGTTAAAGGCAAGCAGGAATCATGAAAATTATTCAGTAAATAAAAAGACCAATATGGAGTCTGCCTTCAAGGAGAGCAAGGAAAGATCCCCTCAAAAATATTGCAAGTCCAAAGTCAAATAACAGACTAACGTAGAGTCTGCTGTGTATGAGAAGCCAATAAAGTATTGCTCACATCACAGAAACAGTGTGTTTTAAATACTTGTTGAAATATCGAAATATTCAATGGTAAAGCAAAAAACACATTCAATGGGAAATAAGAACACAGTCCTGCTTGAATAATAAGCAATGCCGTTTACCCTAAAAACTATTGAATAGCAAACAGTGGCACATTTGAAATTGCATATGCAGCCTCTGTTACAGTCGAGCTCTGCTCCTTCCTTCGGGAATAACACAGACTAGTAAAAGAATACAATTTATGAGGAAAACAGGCCACAAAACTAATTGAATTAAGAATATTTTATTAAATACTGAAGGGCACATTTTTTAAATTCAAACTGCAGAGAGAGAGAGAAATGCGAAACGACGTTTTAAATATGCACAAAAAAACACACATACATGGATTTTGAGGGGAAACATCCTTTACAACGCAACCTTTACATCGCACTACACTTACAACGCAGTCATTACATTGCAACATCCTTTACAACGCATGTCACTACAATGCAGGCATTACAACGCATACCATTACAACGCACATCATTACAACGCATAGTACCCCTACACTATCCAAAACTTACCCTACTGTTGCACCCCCTGGAGTTAGAATAGTAATTTTTACCCCTACACTATCCAACACTTACCCTACTGTTGCACCACCTGGAGTTAGAATAGTAATTATTACCCCTAAACTATCCAATACTTACCTTAAATGCAATGCAATGGTATGAGTTGTAAAGGTGTAATGAGATGTAATGGAATGTGTTGTAAAGGTAGTTTCTAAAAATGCGATGTAGTATCATGCAATGTAATGGAGTGCGTTGTAAAGGATGTTGCGATGTAAAAACTGCGTTGTAAAGGCATGCGTTGTAAATGTTTGCCTTGCAACATCATACATTCGATTTTGAGACCTACTTATGTCAGCTTTTAGAGCTTTGTTACATCAAATACAATGTCCTTACATTTTTTGCGACCCAAACATGTTAATTAAACAACTTTTATTTGTTAATCTTTAAATTCACAGCTGCTCTATGTAACATTAGTTATTTGTTTGCGTCAGTCTGTCAGAATCATACTGTGTGTTGCCAATTATATGATCATGACAACCTTTTATAAAATTACATAGTGTCCTTAAATCTCCAGGCAGAAAGCCTTACTGTGATTCTAGATCATGTACCAGTCAGCACAATCAAAACAGTTCACTGATTGTACTGTCCCCCCTTTCAAGTAGACTAACTTCCCAGAAACCAATTGACTGTATCAATCAATCAAACAGGATTTATAAAGTGTTGCTAATCACCCGAAGATAGCTAAGCTGCTCGGGTAGAATCAGTTGAACAACCAGGTCTTGAGTTTCCCTCTGAATTCCTGAATAGAAAATGAGTTCCAGATCGTCTTCTCCTCCGCCGTCACCTCGTTCTTTGCCTTTTTTTTGCCGCTGAGCCTCTCATGGGGTGTGGGTTCGGTTCCCACACACCTCCTTTGCTTTTGGCCCCGTTTCTCTCACGTTAGCCTGTGATGCGCGCCGCTCGTTAAACTTGGGGGTCGGGAGCTCCGGACTTAGGTCTCCTGCCTCCTTGCCATCCAAGCCATGGCGGCGTGACTAAGAAGACCCGGGAAGACAGCGAGCCGCACAAGCGACAGGCAGAGCCAGCCCGAACGCAGCATCCGACCGCCCCGCCCCCCCCCCCCGTCTCAGGAGGGGGAGAGAGAGGCAGACACGACGAGCGACCGGAGCAGTCGGCACAACTGCTGGGTGCAGCAACCAAGTAAGCGAGCCCCGGCTCAATGAACAGCGCAAGCAGGTCAGTGCAGCAAACGAGCGGGCCGCTTTTCACAAACTCGCAAACTCTGACGAAGGCTGAGAACTAAAAGGGCAGTCATTAAGCGCAGCCCAGGCAGCAGAAGCGGTAGCAAGGAAGACAACAACACGGCAGCCATCTTTGTAGAGGGGGAGGAAGCACGGGGCGGCCATCTTGCTAAAGCGCCTCGCAGCGGAACAACCCCGGCGATAGACAGCTCAACAAACAGCGCAAGCAGGTCAGCGCAGCAAACGAGCTGGCCGTCCTCACGACTCGCAATTCCGACGGAAGCGGAGAACTAAGGGGCAGCCATTTAGGCACACCACAGGCAGCGGCAGCAAGGAAGCCAACGACACGGCGGCCATCTTTGTAGAGGGGGAGGAAGCACGGGGCGGCCATCTTGCTGAAGCATCTCGCAGCGGAACAGCGGGGACACCAGCCAAAGCAAGGCAGACGGAGGCGGCAACAAGGAGCAGGGGCGCAGGCTCGCAAGGTGGCACGGGCAAGCCGTGAGTTTCCGCACAATATCGTCGTGGAGCAGCTGGTAAGAGGGCGACCATCCCTGTACAGAGGGGGAGAAACACGGAGGCCAACAACGACGCGCGGCCGTCTTTGTGAAGGGTTAAGAGACACAGGGAGGCCCGCTTGCTACAGCAGCTTGTCGAAGCAGTAAGCGGAAGGCGGAGAGCCAGCGCAAGCGACAAGGCAAGAGTGGTGAGCCCTCTAGTTTGCCGCAAGGAGGCGCAACAAGGCGCAGAGCCCGGAAACTAGAAGGCGGCAGACACAGGCTGTGGGCCCTACAACAACAACGGGAACAGCCGATAACACGGCGGCCATCTTAAGGGAGAAGAGAAGCACTAGGCGGCCATCTTGATGAAACGGCAAACGGCATAGTGAGAAACAAGCTCAGGCAGACGACGGCGTGTGGCGGAAAGAAACAGCGAGAACACGGAAAGACCAAGCACAACAAGCACCCGACTAAGGAGATAGAAGGCGCAAGTAGCCACCTCGAAGCAGACAGGGCAGCAAGTGCACACGAGCGCAAGGGGTGGAAGGGGAAGCCCAGAGAGCTGTGGGAGTTGTGAGCCACAGCCAGACCCTAACGCGAAACGCGCAACAAATAACCACCAGAGCAAAGGCAAAAAAACTAGAGAGTACAGCGCAGGAGGCTGGCGGAGTATAGGACAAAAACCAGAGTGGTCAAGTGGCCACCCAGGTTCAGAGACGACCGCACAACGTCGATAAACACCCTGAGGGACAAAGAGGGAAAGGGGGGAGACAAAGCCGCAAAAAGACAGCCGCCAACAGAAGGGAAGCCCAAGTTCAACCAGGCCAAAAGAGGGACCGAAGCCATGGCAGGCAGAGACGGGAAACAAGGTGCTAACGACTTGAAGAAAAGCAAGAATGAGACACCACCATCTCCGGGCAAGGAGCGCAACAACCATGGGGATGGCACAATCACGCTGGACATGCTCCTGAAGAAAATAACAGAAGGGAACGAGCTGGCGAAAACCACGAAAAAAACAGTAGACAGCATTCAGATGGAGCTAATAGCAATCAGAGCCGAGCAAAGCAGAGCCAATGGCAGAATAGATGAGGCAGAGAAGAGAATATGCATGCTGGAAGACAACGCAAACATAACACATAAGGACATGGGGCTTGTGATAAAGAGAACAACGGCACTACAAAAGGCCGTGGCGGAGCAAGAGGACAGGAGCCGCAAGGGGAACATAAGACTCCTGGGAGTTCCCGAAGAGGAAGAAGATACACCGGGGGCATGCGCCCTGATGCTGGAGGCTTTAATACCTAAAATAACGGGACTCAGTTTCGACAAACCGCTGGAAATCACCAAAGCGTACCGCATACCGGCCAGGAAGCAAATGAACAGCAACGCCCCCAGACCCATAATATGCAAACCACTAAGAGAAAATCAAACAGAGGCGATATTTGCGGTAGCCAGGAAGGGCCGCCCGATGCTGATAAACGGAAGCAAAGTAACCATCACCCAAGACTTCTCCAAACTAACAGTCGAGGTGAGGAAAGGCTTCCTAGCCCAGAGGGAATATCTGCGGAAAAAGAACATCGCATTCACATTTGCAGGCCCATCCAAGATGAAAGTGACAGATAGACACGGAAGCAGAATCTTCGATGACCTTAACGACCTACACCGATACCTACAAGGCCCGGAACCAGAAGAGATGGAGCTACCGAGCCCTGGGGCAAAGAGAAGGGCATCCTCGGACGAAACACACGAAGGAGGCGAATAAGAAGGAATGTTTGAGGTAACACGCATGCGCAACCATGCACCGAGACTCTGAACCTAACAACCCACCTCAGACAACCACACAACAAGAGCAACCGTAGCCGCCGAGACCCTGATCATGACGAACAATATGCGGGGAGTAACACGCATGCGCAACCATGCACCGAGACTCTGCACTTAACAACAGCAACAACCTACCTCAGACAATCACACAACAAGAGGAACCGCAGCCACCGAGACTCTGATCGTAACGAACAATATGCTTGGAGCAACACGCAGGCGCAACCATGCATAGACACTCTGAAAGTAACAACAGCAACAACAACAACCTACCTCAGACAGTCACACAACAAGAAAGACCGCGGCCACCGAGACAAGAACAATATGCCGCGAGCAATCGCACAGCAAGGACAACCATACCTACCTCAGCAAGGCCACCGCAGCCAAGGGAAGAAGAGGCAAGACACCGACTACCATATCCTTTTTAAGCAACCGCGAGGGCGGGGGGTCGGCCAACACCAAAGACTCAGGAAGAACTTGGGGGGGGAGGGAGTGTGAGGACCCTTGCTGTCGCACACCCGGTTTACTACTGATGGGGGGGAGGGGGGAGGGGGGAGGGGGGGAGGTGGTCGGGCAAGGGGGGGGGTTTAAGCTGGCGGATAAGACAGTACATGGCAGGGCCACCATTTGTGTTATGAACAAAAGACCTAGAATCTTGCCTTTCTCCACAGGCACCCTATACTTTTTCTATCTCTCTATTCCCATCCAACACCCCGGGGGGGCTGCAGAACGCAAAGCACAAGCGACGCAACCAGACCACCATGACAGACCCAACAAGAGCTGGCCTGTCCACTGACCTGAAGATAGTGTCCATGAACGTTAAAGGACTGAACCACCCGGTCAAACGAAGGAAAATCCTGGACTACCTGGCCAAACTAAAAGGAGATGTATACATGCTCCAAGAGACCAAACTCTCAAAAGAAGAGGCGAAACTACTCAAAGCTAGATGGATAGGGGAAGTACTCTGCTCGCCGGCAAAAGGGAAGAAAAGAGGAGTCATAACTATCCTGAGCAAGAGAGCCAACCTAACAACACAAGCAGTGGACGCTGACGAAGATGGCCGCATGCTCATAGCAAGCGTCCAGAGAGGAAGCAATAGAATCCACATGGTCAATATTTATGGTCCCAACTCGGAAGACAAACAATTCTGGCAGGTAGTGGACAGCAAAATATCCGACCTCCCCCAAGAGGACCTCCTGATCACAGCCGGGGACATGAACAAGACAATGGACCAGGCAACAGATAGACACCCAAACAGACCAAGCCATAACTCCAACAACAACAACAACACCCTGAAAGACCTATGCGCTAAACAACATCTGGCAGACCCGTGGAGGCTCCAACACCCGACAGCGCGAGAGTACACTTTCTACTCACACCCACACAACTCCTACAGCAGGATTGACTACATACTGATGTCCAACACACACACGCACCTCATAGAGGAAACGGAAATAGCTCCAATCACCGTCTCGGATCACGCTCACATAACACTCACTCTAAGTGGGAAACACAACGAAAACCCTACGAGGAGGTGGAGGCTGAACGATGACATCCTCCAGAACAGAGAGAACGTTAAAGAAATTGAAGCCACAATCAAAGAATACCTCGAGCACAATGACAATGGCGAAGTAGGGAAAGACACCGTATGGGACGCCCTCAAAGCGACACTAAGGGGGAAACTGATAAACATCAAAGCCAGGATGAACAGAGGAAGGAACAAGAAAATCCTTGAGCTCGAGGAGGAAATAACAGCACTGGAGAGAGGCCACTGCGCAAACATAACGGACAAGAACACGCTCACCCTGCTCACAAAAAAGAAATACGAGCTGAACAAGATCCTAAGCGAAAGAGCGGGATCCTGGCTGACGAAGTTCAAGTCAGTCAACCTATGCGCAGCGAACAAAGCAGGGAAACAGCTGGCGTCCTACTTAAAGGCAAAACAGAGGCAACACACGATAGCAGCAATAACTGATCGAACGAACACATCCCAAACAACTAACAAGGGAATACTAGAAGTCTTCAGACAATTCTACCAAGAACTGTACACTGAAGATCAAACCCTAAGCAAAGATGCAGGACGAGATCTACTCAGTAAAACCAATCTGCCGAAATTAAGGGAGGCGGAGAGGGAGTCGCTCGAAGCCGACATATCGGAAGAAGAGATTGAAACAGCCATATGCCAACTGAAACGGAACAAAGCGCCAGGACCGGATGGCTACTCCGCAACATTCTACAAAACCTTCAGCGAACACATTAAAACGCTAATGGCACAAACGTATTCCACATGCATCCAGAACGGGAAGATGACAGAGTCCATGTGTGAAGCCAACATCACCATAATTCCCAAGGAGGGGAAAGACCCACAATATCCCCAGAACTACAGACCAATATCGCTAATAAACGTCGACTGCAAGATCTACGCAAAGGTCTTAGCCAACAGACTAAACAGGATCCTGCCAAACATCATCCATACCTCACAAGTGGGATACATAAAAAACAGACTATCGCAGGACAACACAAGGCTACTGTGCCACCTGATCAACCACACAGCAAGTAGCAACGAACAGGCGGTCATGATAGCGCTGGATGCGGAGAAAGCCTTCGACAGAGTTTCGTGGCCCTTCCTGGGGAACTGCATGAGAGCTTTTGGCCTAGGAGGGAAGTACACGGCAATGGTCATGGCCCTCTACAACAAACCGAGAGCAAAAATAGTGGTAAACGGGAGTGCATCCGAAAAGCTCACGCTGGGAAGAGGCACCAGACAAGGATGCCCCCTCTCCCCCGGACTCTTCCTGCTCGCTCTAGAACCCCTGCTAGCCAGAATAAGGGACAACACAGAGATAACAGGCGTCAAGCTCAAGAGGAAGACCGTCAAACTAGCGGCGTACGCCGACGACATCCTAATCACAACAGCAAACCCCTCCACGTCAATAAAAGCTCTGATGACAACAATAGGTGAATACGCGGAAGCCTCAGGCTACAAACTCAATAAGGAGAAATCGGAGTGTAAGCCAATGAATGTCCACACCACAAGAGAAGTCCTAGGCGAATCCGGCCTGGCATGGCAGACGAAACCACTGAAATATCTGGGGCTCCACTTTGGGAGAGACCTCACATCAACGCTACAACACAACGAAGACCTCACGCTGAAAAGATAAAAGAGAGGCTGGAGCTATGGTCACCAAAGTACATCAGCTGGTGGGGACGCATTGAAACTATCAAAATGATGATAACACCGGCAGTAAACTACACGCTAACAATGCTACCACTCCCAATGACAGAAATATTCCACAAAAAACTGGACCAACTCATAAACATCTTCCTATGGAAAAACAAGAAACCAAGGATAAGCCTTCAAAAACTAAGATTGTCAAGAGACCTCGGAGGCCTAAACCTGGCGAACTTCAAGACATACCAAACGGCATGTCTGGCGAGACAGGGTATCGCCTGGATAGATGCCACACAAACGTACATACCAGTATGGCTAGAGGTCGAGCAGGACATCCTAGGAGGGCTCAAGCCAATAGCACTCCTAACAGCGAACCGGCACCCACTAAAAGCCAACGCCATACTTAAACACACGAGAGAAGCCCTGCTGAAAGTGGATAGGCACATGGCGCAGAAACTGAAAGGCACAGCATGGGAATCCATCTGGTTCAACACTAAAGTGACCTACCAGGGAGCGACATTGCATAACGACACTTGGATCGGGAAAGGCATCAGCACCCCCAGCCAAACAGAGACCAGGCAAAGACCGCTGACGTTTCAGAACCTACAGCAGCTACATGACCTCCCGAACCAAGAGTTCTATAATTTCCTAAAGATCAAGACAGCAATAACAAAAGCCAACCTATGCGGAGGAGAGCCGGGAATCATCAAATACCTGCAGCTCCTCAACTCAGCAGGTCACCAAACGGCAAAGATGTATAAGCTCCTGAGCCCATCCAAGCTGGCGCAGAACAAAAAAGCCACTAATACATGGGAGACGCTCCTGGGCAGGCAATTGAATGAAATAGAACGAGCAAAAATGTGGAGCTCAGCGACAACAAACAAAATTACCCCACAGCTAGCGCAAACAAAATATTGGCTACTCCACAAGGCCTACTGGATGCCATCCAAACTCCACAAGGTCGGCATCGCGGATTCAGACAAATGCTGGAACTGCCAGAAAGAGGAAGGCACCCTCGAGCACCTCATCTTCACCTGCGTGAAAGTCAAGAGGTTCTGGGCACAAATAAACACTTTCTTGAACGACATGCTCAAAACCGATCTGAAAATCAGCTTCGTGAGCCTGGCGACTGAGCACCTAACAGCGAACCTAAAAAGTAGAGAAGAGAGAGAACTCCTAGACCTACTCCTCACAGCAGCCCTTAAAATAATCCTAACGAACTGGAAAAACACAGCAAAAGCAAACTTCAAAACATGGATCAATTGGGTCACCTTCCTGAGAGGAGCCGACAACATCACAGGCATCTTCTCGAAAGAACACAAAGCCAAGCTACACATTTGGGACCCGCTCGATGAGCACCTGAGGAAGACCCAGTAAAGGACAACAACGAGCATGCCCCCCCCCCCCCCCCCTTCTCTTCTTCTTTTTTTCTTCTCTCTTCCTCTTCCAGTGGAGAGAGAACAATCGCGCACCCACGAATGGACTGTTATAGATATGACCGCCCTCACTGTACGCACATCTGTATATATATATTTTTTGTACGGCCTTCTTTTGTATGCCAATAAAAAAAAATCTAAATAAAAAAAAAAAAAAAAAAAAAAAATGAAAATGAGTTCCAGAGGTGGAGGGGATGGTTGTTTCAGGACTTTGCAACAAGATAGAAGTAGCATCCTTCACTATTGCTTCGGCGAATGTAGAGGTGTGAGTGAGGGATTCGGAGTGCAATTGTCTTGCAAATTGGAGGAAGTGCAGGCAATAGCTGATGTATGCTGGTCCTTGATTGTGCAGTGCTTGATAGGCGTTGGTTAACATCTTGAATTGGCATCTATTCTGGATGGTTAGCCAGTGGAGTTTCGTTAGGTAAGAGATGATGTGGGTCCATTTGGGGAGGTCGAGGATGAGTCTGTTCGCTGAGTTCTGTGCTGTCTGCCATCTCTTCAGGTGGGGTGTGTCGATTCCTACATAGAGTGTTTGCCATAGTCCAACCAGCAGGTGATAAGGGCTTGAGTGACAGTGCATCTGGTGGTGACTGGAAGCCATCTGAAGATCTTTTGGAGCATTCAAAGATTGAGGAAGCAGGCGGGGTAAACTTTGTTGATCTGGTTTTTCATGGTGAGTTAGTTGCCCAGGATAATGTTGAGGTTCCAGGCATGATCTGTGGGAAATGATTAGGGTCCCAGTTCCGTGGGCCACCAGGAGTCATTCTACGAGGACGTTTTGTTCCTGAAGATCAGTACTTCTTTTTTTCCTGTGTTGAGTTTGAGGCAGTTGTTTTTGTATCTAGTCGGTGACACTGATTATGCATGAGTGGAACTTGGCGCTCGTGGTAGAAGCATCTTCAGATAGGAAGAGGATGAGCTGCGTGTCGTCTGCATAGGAGATGATGTTCAGTCCATGTGTTTTGACAATGCTGGCAATAGGGATCGTGTATGCATTGAACAGACGGGGGCTAAGGGATGAACCACGAGGGACATAGCAGATGTTGTTCTTTGTTTGTGCGGTGAAAGTTGGAAGGCAGATTCCCTGGGTACTTTTGGTGAATCCATTTGAGGCTGTCCTCTTGGATTCTGATCTGATGAAGCCTCTTGATCAGGGTATGGTGGGGTGCAGTGTCAAATGCTACTGAGAGATCAAGGAGGATCAGGGTGGCCATGTCTCCCTGGTCAAGGAGAGTTCTGATGCAGTTGGTGGCTGTGATCAGGGTAGTTTTGGTGATGTGGTTCATGCAGAAACTCAATTTAGTTGGTTCCAGAAGATCATTGTTCTCCATGTATTCAGTGAGTTGGTGGTAGATGGCATTTTTGAGGACTTCGGTGGGAAGGGGGAGCAGGGAAATGGACCAGTAGTTTTTGAGCTTGTTGGTGTCAGTGAACAATTTCTTGTGGAGGGGTTGGATTCAGCTTGTTTCCATTCTACTGGGAAGGTGGCCAGGTGATGGATGTGATGAAGATGGTGGTGAGCTCTTTGCTAACAGTCCTGTTTTTGAGATTGAACATGTGGTTGGAATATAGGTCCATAGGAGCTCCTGAGTTGATGAAGTGCATGATGGCTGTGTTGTTCCATGTGGTGAGCTGGTCCCAGGTGGTGATTTGGTAGACGGAGATTGCATCTGAAGGAGCGAGGAGGCTGAGGATGTTGGTGGCGTTGGGTTGGTGTACAAAGTGTTTGAAGATAGTAGAGATCTTGTTGTGGAAGAAGTCCGCCGGGGTGTCGCAGTTGTTGGGAAGGGGTGATGATGTTTCTGGTTGCTGAGGGGTTGGAGAACTCCTTGATGATGATGAGGAGTTCTTTGCTGTGGTTGGAGCTTGCTTGGATGCGTTTGGCTATGGAGTTCTTTTTCACCTCTTTCAGGAGTCAGCGGTGGTGGTTGAGCGAAGTTTTGAAGGTGGTGCAGTCTGTGGGCTCTATGCTAGTGTGTCATTTCCTTTCTAGTTGCTTGTCGTTGTGTTTTGTGGTTCTCAGTTCTGAGGTGTATCAACTGGCATGTTTGGTGGATCTCTTGAGATTGGTGGGTCAAATGGGGGTGACTTTGTTGGCGCAGCCAGTTATCCAGGTGGTGAAGTTCTTGACGGACTGCTCGAGAATCAGTGTGGCGTCGGGCTGGGAGGTGATGAGGGCATTGATCCATTAGCTTTTGGAAACTTTGCTCCAGCTGCAGTGAAAGGTGTTGGGTGGCTTGGTGGTGGTGCTAGGGGCCGATGTGATTGTAAAGTGCTTCGTTCAAGTAAGCTAGGTGACATGGCTGGACCTGACTGTCACTGGCCATAAAGATAGGGTAGGGCATGTGTCCCGCATTGTGTGTGGGGTCAGTGACTAGTTGGTAAAGGTTTAATTTTCTTCATGCTTTCGAGGAAGTTGGCTGTGTTGGTGTAGTCGGGGTTGTTGAGGTGAAAAGTGGGGTATTTGAGGAAGATCTATTGTTTGTTGTGGGTGGCTTTTGGTGCAATAAAATTGGGTATGGAGCCATAGTAGCACAGGGCGCGGTCCTGGAAGTCTGTAGGCTAGGGTGCTTCAGATTGGGGTTTTGAGTTGGAAGTTGAGGTGTTCCATGAACGAGATGGTGTCATCTGCAGCAGTGGTGCAGTGGATGGCTTCTGTGTGGATCATGGCGATTCCACCCCCGTGTTTGTTGATGTGGTCCGTATTAAATACATTTTTTGGTAAATATTCAGATTCTACTTAACTACTTTTATTAGTCAGAAAAATCACATAGAAATGTCAATAAGAATCTCTAAACAATTAGCATTTTCAACCGGATAACTTGTGCAATATTTTTTTCCAGCACAAAATTATTGCAGGATATGCTGCATATCTAAATGGGAATAATTATATAAGGCATTAAAAAAGTAATCAATTAATCCTTCGCTCTGCATGTAGAAACTCTACACATTATAAACTGATATATTCGCATTACCTATTGAATAGGCCCAAAACAATGACAGCGCCAAACGCAGAAAACTCTTGACAACACAGAAAACGCACAAGAGGGGCATCTTTTTGTGTGCCTCCATGCAGGAGGAAAGGCTATTGACAACAATAATCATTTCATGAGATTACAGGTCCCTCTGGTACCTAATGAGACTTGAACGGCAGGTGTAGCTGATTATTTAAAAGCTACAGCTTCTTCAGAAAGGCCTACCCTCACACAGACCTCCCAAACTATCCTTGAAAAGATTCAAAACTTGAAAAGAAAGCTTGCAATCGAGAGAGAAGGAGACAGCAAGGTTGGCTGAAAGAAGCTTCATCTCTTCCCCAAGCCCCTTTTGAAGCAGAATCCTGTTTGGTACGGGGAGAACATATAGAAGAAAGAAAAGATGGTCTAGTCAGCATGACAGATGTTGACATATATGCTGCTGCAGATGTAACCCTCTTGACAAGATCATGGATTCAAAATGGAGATATAGCAAGCCAGTGCTTAAGTTGGAAAAGAAACAGAGCCAGTGCCCAAGGCTCTTCTAGGAAGAAGTGTGATGCCACTGCAATTGAATGCCAGCATGCATAATACCAGGGCTGAATAATCATAAATTAACCTCATGCCTCTTTAATACAGTTCCAGACACACTCGGTCCATTTATCTCACTCTTGCAGGTTCCTGCTTCCTTCCTTTGTGACCTTATTTCTGTCTTTCTCTTTATCCGTCTTTCTGCTTTGTGTGCTTTCCCTCTCTTGCTCGAGGTAAGTGGAAAAATAAGTACTGGTCCCCAAAAATGAGTGCCTGTGGACCTCACCACCATCCACTGGCTTAAATTAAGCACTGTAAAGATTTTGCCGGGGAAGCCTCCAAGAGCAGGTTGTACAGATAAGGACACCAGTCAAAGAAAAGAAGGATAATTATGACCAGTATTTACTCCAGAAAGAATTTCCTATCAATACTGACCACCGATCAAGGAGGCACAGTAACTGGCCTCAAAGAGGAGTTTATGAAACAGATTAAAAAAGATATAGAGGCAGGACTATTAGTGAAACAATGTTAACTATTTATTGCAGATGGTTTTCATACAGTTTTTATCTGAAAGAAAAGGGAAAGGTCCTGATGAACTTACACATGTCCTTTCCATAGGAGCCCATACAAAGCACTGGCTGTCGCCAAGAACAGGTACACCTAAGCTGATATAAATATTCAAGGTTGCCTATTTCATGAGGGCAAATATCCTTATCCACTGGTTTTACCTAAATCAAGCTTTCCCAAACCTTGTTGAGAGTGTGCAGCAGGAGAGGAGCAAATAGGGAACAGACCACTGGAGTCACAGCAACAATGGGACCAGAATATGCAAGTGCACGTGGAAGCGGATTAGGTGCTCTCCCAATCTACTGTCCTGTCTTGCTTGCCGGTTGTGTGGTTCTGTCACTGTATGATCTGCAATAGCTCCTATTTGACTAGGCAGTCCAAATCCAAACATCGGCAGCATTTCTTAGTCAGTGTAAACAGTGTAGAGCTGTGTTTCCGAAACTGTGGGATGCGACCCACTGATGGGTCCCGACTCCCGATGCAATTTTTGGTGAGTCACTAAACTCCAAACAAAAAATAAAAGATAGATGGCTTTAAATTCTGTATTTATCGTGTCAAATTTGCTTCGCTTCAAAGACAGAGGTCAAATGCCAGGGTTGTCTTCTGCTGCTTATAAACGCCTCTCACTTTTCAGTCAGAGAAAGAAAAGTAAAGTGAATTGTGAGACAATCATATTGGGGCACATGAAGTTTGAAATTAAAGGCTGTTGGATGTCATTTTATTTCACACACTACAACACGTAAATACCTATAGATCAACTGTACACATTCAGCAGATAAGAAAGTAAAAATGAAGCACATTTTTTTGTAAATCTAAAGTGTGATGGAAACAAAGATTTCAAAAGGATCAGACAAAATTAAGACACTTTACTTGGTAATTCACAAAATAAAAATATTCAATGAAACCCATTTTCTGCACATTCTTATTTGTATGCATGCATGCAATATAGTTTATCTATAAAACTGTATTTATGCTGGCCAGTTCAATAGAAAATGTGTTGTCTGCAAATAACATTGCACTACCATGTGATGCTTTAGTTAAAAATGTGCCTAATGTCCATTAAGCTACTTCGTTGCAAAGGTTTGTTGTACTAAAAAGTGGGTTGTGGTTCTAAAAAGTTTGGAAAGCTCTGATGTAGAGGAAAGTATAGGTGTAATTGAGAAGGAGGTTGGATAATACTGTCTGTACCGCCCACTTCCTTTGAATGCTCACGTCTCCTCTAAAATAGCCTGCTCTGCTAGAAACCAATCCATCAAAAAATGAAATAGGATGGCATACTGGTGATACAAGTGAAACTGTAACAACAACCTGTCTGATGGCTGAAAGATATTTGTCTGAACTGGAAGTGAAATAAGTCAAAAACATGAAAACACTTGTCTTTAGAACTGTGCCATGACTGGTCAAGTAATTTACTGCAAAATTAATTACATTTTGTGTAGAGTAACCTACATCTCTCATAATGTAATAAGAGAGGACTAGTGAAACGAGTGATAATGCAATTACATGTTGTTTAAAGGGTCTCTTCTGAGCAGGAAGAACGTTTTGAATCGGGTGTTTGAGCCAGTGGAGCAAACTATTCTCCATCAATATAGTAACCCAAAAGTAGCATGTAAGCACCACCAATTGAACTGTGTATATTACTGTCAAGTATGGCACAATTAAATGACATCTGAGTAAAATATTCTGCTTGTATCACAATGCACTGGGGAAGACTGGTAAAACCTGTCATAATGTAATCATACTCTGAGAGAAAAAGATATCTGAAATAATTTTATGTCCATTTCATAATTTACACCCCTGTTTGAGTGTCCCTTTCTGAATCGCTCACTTTACTGTTTCAGAAATAGGAACTGTTCATACATTTGGTTTTTGAAGTTGTAGTATTGACTGTAATTTAGCTTTTACGGCTCTCATTACAACTACATTAGCAATACAACTTGAATTATTGGTGCCGCGGTAGGGTGATATCATTGTGTACTATTACCACACCATTAGAAGTTATTCGTTGGGAAATGGCCATTATTTGCACAACTACTGCACAATTTCTCCCATTCCAGTTATTTTTTCTCCGTTAAATTCCACCTGCTATTTCAGGCGAAATTATGTGGGTGGAGAAATCTCAAAGGTGCAGGTATTACTGCCCAATGTGTAACCCTAATACTTGCCCAATGTGGATTTTCACCAAACACACAAGGAGGGCATAAACTGTTGGAATTCAGTTTGCTGCAGACACTTGGCATGTCTCTGCAAAATATCTTTAGGTAAAATGCAGGGTAAATTACTGGTTTGATTTTTTTTTCATGTTTGCATACATTTGTTTTGGGACTTTACGTAATTTTAAATTGCATACTTACAATAAAAACGTAGCTCGTATACAAGACTCCCAGTGAATTTAAAAATCTGACTCTATCCGCGATCCCTTAGTATCGAGATCAAACTTTTCCCATCAGTTAATATATTCGTTCATAATTATTATTTAGAATCGCTGCCTCACTATTTTATTATTGCATTCTCTCTAACCACAAACACTAACCATGCTCCCTGTCCAACAAGCCAGGAAAAGACAAAAGTTCACATGAAAGCAGCATCAACAGTTCCCAGCTCACAAAGACTTCCATCTGTGTCGGACATGAGTCTGGCGTGATTGATGACCCTGTGCTAGGTGCATGTGCCTGTCTTTGAAGTGCATGAGGGTATGTGTGTGTACGGGGAGGGGAGACGCATGCAATCTGGTAGGGATGGCGCCCTAACTGGTTGCACTGTCATCTCCCACCGTTCACGGTTCAATCAAGTGTTCATATCTTACATTTTACGTAATTTGTCTCAATTGTATGCGCATCGCTCTCTGAGGGTTGAGGATTGATTGATTCAGGTTTGTAACCCAAGGGTAGGAACACGTCAAATAAATACTCTTATCTGCGCCTCTCACTCATTGCACACGTTCTTACATTTTCCAGATAGGCCTCGATTCATAGAATTTTAGCATTGATGTATGTCAGCAATGAGCCCACGTATGCAAAAATAGTTGAGAGTTCAACGTCTTTGGCGAAATTAATTACATTATTTTTTTTTAGTCATAGCAGTGTTGTTTCACCATCACACGTGTTTTACCTCTATTGTTTAAGTTCTAACTTCAGTGGCAGCTGTTGATCTTTAAAGGTGGTAGGGCTTACCACTTGCCCCGAACTACTGTGAAATAAGCAAAACCGTCAAATAGGTTTTTTTGTGGGAATTTCCCCGAGATAAATGTTGAAAAATTGGGTAAGATCGTGCATTTTGCATCACAATTTTCACACTACTTTGCTCAAAAGCCATTTGGGTGCTAGGCAATGAAGCATGATGCTGCCAAGGAATTGACCGCTCCCTCTTCAAAATATTCAGCGGTGCCCTCCATATGTCAATAATTACTTCCATTGTGTCAATACCAGCATCTGTCAGTGTGCCCCCATTTGCCATTGGTCGCGCCTTTGCCAAGAGCCATGGATGATATGTCAAACATGATCTAAGGTATTTTAAGACCAGCATTTTGTCACAGTTGCCTATACCCAATATCCCCCATATAGACTGTCAGTTAATGACACACAATGAGTCTACATCATTGTACATTTTTTGACAACTGGTATATTTATCATGTATAGTAATGTAATTCTGAGTGTTTTACCTTTACCAAGCATGTTTTTGCAACACATTTCACATTTACCATGTGATATAAAAATTATAATATTTACTATTAAGAGTTTTGAAACTACAACATATATATCCCCAACAAATATGATGCCAAAAAAACAATATGACTAATGAAGGTCAAATTTGAGTTTTCATGTCTTATCAATATTAATTAGGTTTCAGTTATAAAATTATTTGTTATAAAAAATACATACGGGCCACATTAATGATTTCCGTTCAAAACCAAAGCAAGTACTATAAATAACAGCATCCACCATTTTGAAATCAGCAGCAGTCACCCTATGAATTAACAGCATGACACTGAAAGCAATCCTCCATTCAGAAAAAGTAGTGCCATCTGTCATGTTCAGTGTTTATGTGCATGAAGACTCTAGTGGCACTCAACGGATTCCTTACAAGTACAAGTATCTAGTAATCTGAAGGGTGTGGCTGGATGTGGTTAATAAAGTATATAATGCAGTGCATTCAGTTAACGGCTGCACTCCGAAGAGTAAACATATGCACTACAGAGCTCACCTGTGGCATGGTCATTTGCATGCTACCAGGATGGGGGTTATGCTACACCATCTAGGAACCAAAGTCGGTAGGCATAACCTAAAAATAAAACCTATAAATGCCTTTAAATAAACCTTCAAAAACTCTGTATGGGACCACAGCTGGTGGACAGCAGTCCTCAGATCAACACCCACAACGACAGACCATGGACGCAACCTCAGCATCATCCTCAACAGCCAACTAACCATGAAACTGCAAGTTAACACTGTCACTTCTACCTGCTTCCACACCATCAGCATGCTCTGCAACTCTTCAGATGGATCCCCTTCAACCCCAGGATGACCATCACACATGCCCTCATCACCAGCAGACTCGACAATGGCAAATCTCTCTTCGCTGGAATCTCCAACCAGCTTCTCAAAGGACTTCAGAGCATACAAAACACAGCAGCCAGACTCATCTTGGACCTCCACAAAGGGACCGCATCACCCCTTACCTCAGAAACCTCCACTGGCTCACCATCCAGAAGAGATTCCTGTTCAAGATACTCACACTCGCGTAGAGAGCCCTCCATGACCAAGGACCATCATACATCAACCATCAAATGAACTTCCACCTGCCCTGCGCTATGCATCTCTCACCCTCGCACACACACCCCGCATCCGTGGCAGCCACTGCAGGGGCCCCTCTTTCTCCTTCATTGCAGCCAAGACCTACGAAGACCTGCCCCTCCACCAGGGCCGGACTGGGAACCAAAACCAGCCCTGGCAAAGTGCTCGCCCCCTCCCCCCCCCACCCCCAGGGGGGGGTTGGGGGTGCAGCCGAGCTCTTTGCCAGGGGCGGTTTTTGGACGATTTTGTTACAGGGCCGATTTTGCAGCTATGCTGCTAAAACTGCCCTGTAACTAAAACGGCCCCCAGGGGCCCAAAACCAGCCACCACCCGTGCGGCGCACCAGGGGATTGCCCGGTGCCCGCTACAGCCAGTCCGACCCTGCCCTCCACCTCCAAACTGCTCCCTCCCAGACAGACTCCAGAAGAAACTCAAGACCTAGCTATTTGATGGAGACACGGCACACTCAGTGCCTAGATACCTTAGGGGCGACATTTCTGCACAATACAAGTACGACTGATTGACTGATTGAAAGATACAAAGATACAAAAACACACATAAATAGCTCAATTACATTTTAAATGAATCTCTAACTTTTCTTGACAAATTTATTAAATCTTAAGTCAACAATAAGGGAATACCACTTAAACTGTGAGTGAAAACAGGAAGAAAATGTAAAGATAACCTTTGAATTGAAGAGACGCACATTAAATATTTTTATTTTAAAAACGTGGAAATAAAAAGGTAAAAAGGTAAATACAAGCAAATCAAACATTAGTATTATTATTATCAACTAGTTTCCAACCGAAAGCAGGTACTAACAATGAAAAAGTTTTCTCCACCAAGATCCTACTAATTATTTTTTTAACAGGATTATAACAAGATTAGGAAATAGAAATATATTAACAGATTAAAGATAATAAAATGAATTTAAAATAACAGTTATGTGAGAAATAAAAGAGTAATGAAATTATTTCCGCATTTTATGTAAGCAAATGCAAAAAACATGACGAAAGCAAACAACTTTTTATCCAAAAGGGGAGATCTGTAATACAAACATGAAGGATACATTTACTCTAAGGAGAGACACACCAAACCTAGAGTTTATTGGAGATGGGAAATAGCCTTTACAATGCAGGCATTGCCAGACAATGTTGTGTCGGTGCAGGGTTTAGATTATGGACAGGAAGAAATGGCGCTCAGGCAAGTACGCAAGGAGCTAAAGATGGGGATGAATGAGCAGGGTGCTGACAGGTCAGGGGAAACAAACCCAAATAAAACAAACCCTGTGAATGTGTAAATCAAGACCTACACAGTGAAATAGAACCAAGTCCTGTGCACACGTATAAGGGTGAGGGTTTTAGTGTAAAAACCAAACTTCAAAAAATTTTATCTTGCAGAAAAAATGCAGGTCGACATCAGGAATATTATAAACGGGATTTATATATCAATCCAGATCAATACAGAAACGAAAGACCAGCCGACACGTGTTTCATCACAACGTGGTACAATTGTGACTCTTCAGGGCTGTGCTGTGGCAAAAACATGGATATCGCATTAATAGAGATAATTCCGTCCCGTAAGCAATGTAGGTAATCGGAATTAAGGTCGGGAAAGCAAGGGTGGTCCTTCCCGATATCTCATTTGTAAAGAGGCAAATGCATACGGACGTGTATGTCCGATTTAAAAGGAGATCTCAGCTCCCGTTTGCGACGTGTGTGGTACGCGTCCAAATTTCTGGAGTAATGTAGATTTCCTTTTAAATCGGACATACACGTCCGTACGCATTTGCCTCTTTACAAATGAGATATTGGGAAGGACCACCCATGCTTTCCTGACCTTAATACCGATTACCAATATCGCTACTGGGACGAAATTATCACCGTTAATGCGATATCCATGTTTTTGCCACAGCACAGCCCTGAGGAGTCACAATTGTACCACGTTGTGACGAAACACGTGTCGGCTGGTCTTTCGTTTCTGTATTGATCTGGATTGATATATATATCCCTTTTATAATACTCCTGAGGTCGACCTGCATTTTTTCTGCAAGATAAAATCTTTTGAAGTTTGGTTTTTACACTAAAACCCTCCCCCTTATACGTGTGCACAAGACTTGGTTCTATTGCCAGACAATGCCTTTACCAAGCATCGTTTACCATGAAATGCTTTTACTACGCAATGCCTTCACCAGGCGTGTTTTTACCATGCCTTTGCCACGCATACCTTTACAAAGAAAGGTAAATATATGTAAGGTAAGTATGAGTGTACGTATATATATGTCCGTTTCAGTTAAGGTAACCTTTCTTTAGGTTTGATATACAAATATAAATTAAGCTCCAGAAACATTAGACTTTTTACAGTTATTGTTATCTCTTTGTTTTATTATTTATGCACCACTTACATACTTATTTGTATTTTATTTCTGCCACACACACCTTACACTGACAACCATGACAAATTCATAACTTAGACTAATCTGTTGGAAATATCATTTACACAGGGCCGGACTGGCTACCGGGCAGTTGTGTGTGCTGCCGAGCTGGGGGCTAATTTCTCTGTGGTGTGGGCTTATTTCATTGATGGGGACCTACCTGCGCTTTGAAATAAAAAAAGCAAAACAAATTTAGTTTTGCACACACAGGTCCCCATCAACGAAATCATCCCCCCAGTCCGGCCCTGCATTTACGCACCACTTTCATATAACTGTAAGTCATACGTGGCACTCACATTTAAACTTACGCATCCCCTTTCGATTAATAAAACTTACACTACTGGATACCTTGCAATCAGGATTCCGTGCCAACCACAGTACTGAGACCTTGTTGATTGCTGCCTTGTATGACATCAGAACGCTCCTCGACTGTGGAGAAACTGTGGAACTGCTCCTCCTTGACCTCTCCACAGCATTCAACACTATATCCCTCAACACCCTCATCAATAGACTCCACAACATAGGCATACAGCAAGACACTTTCAAGTGGATTTCCTCCTTCCTTGCAGGAATCACACAGAGCATCTGACTGCCTCCCTTCACCTCCACACCCAAAGACATCATATTCAGTGCACCACAAGGATCGTCCCACAGCTTCACTCTTTTCAACATCTACATGACCCCCCTCACAGACGTCGTCAGATCCCATGGACTGAACATAATCTCCTACGCAGGCGACACCCAACTGATCTGCTCGTTTACCGAAAACCCCTCCAATGCCAAAACCAACTTATGCAACGCCATGACCAACATAGCCAAATCGATGTGTTATGTTTTGCAATGTACCCCAAAATAGGCCTGGGTAGTCACCTAACCTTTCACCTATAATTTCCTGCCATTTTATTACAGAACCGTTTTTGGTACTGACCTTTTACCTATTTAAGGTGCTGCATAAATGTCGTGTGGTTTTCCCAGAAAACTAGCCTCATTTCTTATGCATGAGGAGTCTCAGAATCACAGCAGGATTACCATCTTCTGCATAATAACTATGTATAAGGCTCATCCCTTCCTTCAACCTCTGCTGACATGCCACAGCAAGGCAGAACCCCTGGGGTGCCTTTTGGGTATATATACACCATATCTTTGCTTGGGCAGGAAAAGGAGAAAGACTTCTATGCTGACACACTGACGCGAGACACTGAGGTTTCTACATGCAGACACTCTAGCTTGCTGTGGTCTTACATCCCTCGCGGGGTGTCCATCTCGAGCCCAAGACGGACTCACACAGTCGCTCTCTTCATGTAATGGGGTTGTTTTCAGCCTAGGGGGATTCTTGGCTCTACACCTACATAATGCTAGGTACACTTAGGAACATCTAGTTAGGATTGCATCGTAGGAGTATGCATTATTATTGTCATGTATTTATATGCTTGCATATATTCCTTGTTTTAGCCCTATGGAAGAAATCTACCATCCTTTCACTCTGTTGGTGCTTATAATCATTTATATCTATTTCTGTCTTATGGTTGTTTCAGCACACCTATTTTACACTAGAATGATGCTGGTTCAATAAATACTTATTAAAACGTCCCCACTGCTTATTCTGTGTATCTCTCTGAGACTGAGACAGTGGCACTGTGAGCTAGCTGGTGCACAGGCAAACATATCCGGTGGGGGTGTCTGGAATCAGTCTGGATACCAATCCCACTGTCTATGTTGTCTAAACACACAGATCCTATATAGATTTATAGGAACTACATGACATGGCGCCGCCACATTGGTTTGGTTCTTATTTAACGGTCAAATCTGATTAGTTCAGTCCTGCTTTTCTCAGAGACCTCCACACACATTTACCCAGAGAAGTCTGGAGTGGGAAGGTAAAAATCTGCTGCAGCTGAATAGGCATATCCTATGTATTGGCTGTAGGTTTATTCAAGCTTGAAGGAAAATAGTTCCTATTGTGCATAAAACCATATCTCAGTTTCCTTGAAACTTTTTCAACAATTGCTGATGAAGACATCGCTGCCCCAGCACTAAGTGCGGATGCAGCGGGGATGGGGAATAAGAAAGCAAAATAAACATTTTGGAAAATATCAGAACTGCCCTTACTTTAAAGCTAGCAGACTATGGAGTCACAGCAAGTGATGGGACAGTTACTTATGTGATTGAGGCACACAAGTCGTACAGGACAGAGGTATTCTATTCGTGTGTCAAATTCCCATTAGCAGATGTACACACAAATTGTAATTGTAATTGTAATTGCATTTATAAGGCGCACAGCTACCCACGATGGGGTCTCCCGGCGCCACAGCTGGTGCAGCAGCAACTGGTCAGGAACTACTGTCGAGAAGAGCCAGGTTTTCCAATTTCTGCAGAACTTAACAAAAGATCGTTCGAATTTCAATGGGGCAGGAAGGGAGTTCCAGAGTCTCGGGGCAAGGTAAGAGAAAGAACGTCCACCCATTCTAGTGAGTCTAAATTGAGGGATCAAATAGTTCCCTTGGGAAGAAGACCTAAGAGGGCGGGAAGGAACATATTGGTGGACGAGAGACTGGAGGTAAGTGGGTGCCAACCCCTGCTTGATCTTAAAAATGAAGCAGAGTGTCTTGAATTTGATGTGGCTATCTACGCGGAGCCAGTGTAGGTCCCGTAGAAAGGGAGAGATGGAAGATCTCCTAGGGCCTTTGCACAAGAGGCGGGCAGCGGAATTTTGAACAAGCTGGAGCTTCCTTTGAATCTCCTGAGTTACCCCAAGATAAAGCACATTACCATAGTCCAGGCGAGAAGTGACCAGTGCCTGG
The DNA here is from genome assembly GCF_964261635.1 of Lissotriton helveticus. NCBI lineage: Eukaryota > Metazoa > Chordata > Amphibia > Caudata > Salamandridae > Lissotriton > Lissotriton helveticus. Next base: position 1,992,754,361 of record NC_136059.1, on the reverse strand, counting down.
ACCACAGTGCGCTTGGTAGAGTCAGGAAGCATCCAGAGGTTTTTCCGGAGCCACCTCAAGATGGTAAAAGAGGTGGCTGCCACGCTGGCCGCTTGTTGCGCATAGAGAGCAAGTCATCTAAAACAAAGCCAAGGTTACGCACCTGCGTAACAGGTTGGGGTAATGGGCCCATTTCAGGGGGCCAATGTTGAGGGCCCCAAAGATGTTTGTGCTTGCCCAATATGACCACCTCTGTTTTATCACCATTCAACTTCAGAAAGTACGTCCGCATCCACTCCGCCACTCGACTAAGACCCCGCTGAAGAGCGGAGGAGGAACACTCCTTAGCCGAAGAAAGGAAGAAGATGATTTGGGTATCATCTGCGTATGAGTAGAGGGAGAGACCAGCGTCCTCCACAATAGTAGACAGGGGTCTCACATAAATGTTAAAGAGCACTGGGCTCAGCATGGACCCCTGAGGAACCCCATACGCAGATGGTCGGACAGAAGAAGAACAGTTAGGAGAGAAGATTTTAAAAGAGCAAGATCTCAAAAAAGAGGCTAACCATGCCAGTGTGAATCCAACCACCCCAGCCGCCTTAAGTGCATTTAAAAGGATAGGGTGCGACACCGTATCGAATGCGGCGCTTAAATCTAGAAGAATAAGCTTCGTGGTTTCGCCCTGATCAAGGTGGAAACGCATATTCTCTGTTACCCCAAATAAAGTGGTCTCAGTAGAAAAATGAGTACGAAACCCCAATTGGGACTGATGTAAACATCCCGAGGACTCAACATGCTAGGTCAAATGGGTATTAACATGTCTTTCTAAGATCTTTGAAAACATGGGTAGTAAAGAGATGGGGCGAAAGTTAGAAAGCATCTTAGGGTCTGCACCAGGTTTTTTCGGAAGTGGGACCACCATTGCTCTCTTCCACTCTTCGGGAACTATAGATTCCCGTAGGGAGGCATTAAGAAGTTCTTGGATAACCAAAAGGGAATCAGGAGAAAGCAGCCGGAGAATATCAATAGGAATTGGGTCTCGGGGAGAGCCTGATTTCACCCTGGCTAAGCAGTCAAGGAAAGAGCTCTGGTCTAATAAGGGCCACTTAGAGATCAATACCTCTGCGGATGAGGGTCCATGTTCTCCCAGAGGGGGAGCTCAGGTTGTACCAAAGGATGAGAAGATGAGAGAGAATTGTAAATAGTTTCAACTTTAGAAATGAAAAAGTCGGCAATCTCATTACATTGGGTTTCCCCGAGAATAGGAGGGGAAGGATAAGTATTAGCACATGCTAATTTCTTCACCAGGGAAAAAAGAGCTCTAGGACTGTTCGCAGTGTTAATGATGGAGTTAGAACCAAAAATGGCTTTCACCTTTCTACAGGCACGATGGTATTGCCTGAGAGCTGTTCTATAGATCAATATACAGCTTAGGGCATACGTTTCATTGTTACACTGAAGATAAAACAGCAGAGAAAAAATGTCCATATGAGGACATTGAAGTTCTGCTCACCCACCAGGAGCACATAAACTGGTTGAAAGGCGCCCTCCACACAAAAGATAAAGTAAGACTCAGTCCACTCTGCATAAATAGAGCCACTTGACCAGTCCTAGCTGCTTACACACAGCATCCAGACATTGGCACAAAGCGGGTAGCAGACTTACGTCCACTGCACAAAGAAATAATAAAACTTTACAGAAACCAGTAATAAGAACACTCACACTACAGCCAACAAGGGCTACACCAGCAGGACAAATTCAGGGGTCTGCAACTAAAATAATTTCAATAAACTCTAAATGCAGTTATGGGCAAAAGGCTGACTAGACGTGAGCATATGCCATTATGGATAGCTCAGAAAATCACACAGTTAGAGGCAGCGTTTCCACACACAATCCCACAAGAAAACATAGAATACTAACAATCTGCTTGCCATTGCGCATAGCTCCCCAGATAGAGGATTGTACCTTTTGGGGTACAGTTTTTGCTGCCATTTATACCAGAACTATTGGTATCCCTTCAATAGCTGTAATACCAGATTATTTGAGACAAATATAGAATGAGTATGGAGCAGAGCCTGCTCTGAACTTAGGAATGAAATTGTTAGGAAATGTTGCCCAGGTATCAACTATTATATTTGCAAACATAAAAGGAGAGGCAGAAGCAGTGGCAATACTCAAATGTCTGAGGGATTTAACTCCTATGCACAGGAGCGTGAATTACCTAAAATTATCAGAGACACAAGGCCGACCTAGGTAGAGATAATTTGGGAGCTAGTTCAACAAAACCTCAACTCATGGGTGGACCTGAAAAGGATAACACCAAGCAAGCACCTGATTCTTCCAAGAAGAAATAGGATAATAAAGAATAGAGAGAATAGATCACAATCAAGGAGTGGGTCTCCTCAACAGGAGCTCTCCGAAAGGAGGTACAACCTTAGGAATCGTGATAACCTTATAAACCTGACAGGTATCAGGATACTGATACATGTTCCTCTCGTTCCTTTAAGGGTTCATCAAAAAACTACAAGAGAAAAGTACGGTCAGAACACTGACAAGAAGAATGGACACAGCCCAGAGACAGACATGGTACTTCAAATTATAATATCAAAAAAGAAGGTAAACCAAAATCAAAACTTCAATCTAAAAAGAAGAAGGTAGCAGGTCTTAAAGTTAGACATGACAAGGATACTGAGGACTCAACTTCTGAATGGGGAATGGGCTCCGACAATGCTAGACAGTGCTGCAGAAGTAACAATAGCTCACCAGAACCTTTTGGAATTTCTAGTGACAGCAGCGTTGAATGAACATATCATGGTGTAGACACCTGATTCTAGGGTAAGTGTCCCACATCCGTTATATGAAATAACACTACAAATGGAGGGGAACAAAGCCAAAAAAATTAATGGTCTCTTTTGGGAGAATCTGACTTATGGCTGACATTCTTTTGGCTGAAAAAGATTGGCCGCCTAAAATTGTTATGGAGTGCCCAAAGGGAGAAACAGTAATTTTACCGGCTTTTTCTGACCTCATCCCAGTATCACTAAAACATTCATACGTGCAGGAATGGGCAGTAGCACTTGCTTCAGCATTATATCACAACCATGTAGGGTGGGATACTGAGTCACCCACCCATGTAATCCCATTAGAAACATCTCCAACTCCACAGAGCTAGTACCCAATAAAACAAGAAGCAAAACAACAAGTCAGGGAGATCCTAGATCAACTTGAATACCAAGGTTTAATAGAGAAATGCACCTCTTCAATGAATATTCCTTTGTTCCCCGTAATAAAACCTGACATTTGCAGTACAGAATGCACACAGTGCCTCACTGATGAATGACATTGTGCAGAAAAATACAAAACAACATTAGGTATCTCAAATTGATTTTTCTGCCAAAATATAGCGCCTGAAAGCAGATATTTGACAGCATTCTCAGCCTTCAGCCCACAGCCTCAATTCTGTACACTGCCCCAAGGGTATAGGAATAGCCCGGGGTTGTTCTCAGCTAGGGCAACAGTTACTTCAACATTTTGATGAGGATGCATTGTCCTATGTAGATGGTATTTATCTGATGGATTATGATTTATTGGATCATTTGACCAGGGTGAGCAACATAATTTTGGGATTCACCTCCGAGGGCTCCAAATTCAAATTGAAAACATCCAAAATAGCCCACCTCAATGTCCTATTTATGGGATACGGGCTATCAAGTGAAGGAAAAAGCCTAGCAGCCAACTTTTTAGAAAAGTGTGTCCTGCTCCAACCTCCTAAAACTCTGAAAAATTTACAATCCATATTGGAATTCCTCAATTTTTGCAGAACATACATTTTGGATTATGCAGAAAGAGTAAAACCTTTCTACGGCTTAATGAGACCTGATTTTTCAATTAGAATTTGGACACAGGAACACATGGATATACTTTGTTCCTTGCAAGCTGATATGATAGCTTCCAAGCACTTACACACACGTGTAAAAACCTCAAATGTGGTGATCCGTGTAATTGCGGGTCAAATTAAAATTCAAAAACATTATTTGCATTTAATTAAATGCATAAAAATACAAAAATAAAACAATTTATATAATGCAGGCTGTAATTGACATGGTACAATTACAGTGCAAATCCGTGAATTGCGGATCATTCAGGGTACACTTTTCTAACCTTCAATGAAGGCGACACGGTACCCATGGCGTACAAATCACACTTGTACACTAACGCTGAAATGCACTTTGCTTCTATAAAAAAAATCTGACACCAGTACAGACTGCTGTAGTGAGGGAAAGAGCACTGGCTCAGGGGGACCAAATAATTGTTGTAACTCCAGTACTGGCCCTTAAGGCTGTTACAAAGGCAAGCATTCCGAATGCAAAAGCTTTACATCCATATTGGATACAATGGGCTAATTATCTCATTGCAACTGATGTAGACTTCAAATTTGATTCTACACTAAAAACACTGGCATTTCTGCAATACAAACAAGAATATCATCTCCCGAATGAAATAATACCTCTGGCTCAGTATGAATACATTATTTACACTGACGGTTCTACTCAGCCTGCCCTAGGAGTAAATAACAATACAACGCAGCTTGTGCGATTGTAAAAAGATGTATGCGGGACGGCAAGTTCCATCCTTGCAGTACGAAGACACAGTCTCTAGGAGACTGCATGGCACAGCTGGCAGAATTAAAAGTGCTATTGCTGACACTAATACAAACTGATTGGGAATTCCACACACTTATAGTGTGCGATTCGTTTTACTTTGTCTAGTCTTACAATGAATATCTTCACTACAGGGGCCATAATTGGTTTAAAGACTCAAAAGGTTGCACAATAAAGAACAAAATGCTTTGGGAACAAGGGTCAGTTTAAAAAAGACTTGCCAAGAGATCACGTGATACACACACTGAGTCATCAATGTGATGGCGTTCACGTTGAAGGGAATTCATTGGCTGATGAAGCCACCAAGGTGACTGCAAACTGCTGCAGTAGCTGTAATCACTTGTTCTAGCACGAGAATAGACAGAAGCACAATGGTAGCTGTCATTGCTTCACACAAAAATGGCACAGCCTAGCCGAAAAGCTTTCCACTCATGTACTCCTATAAGATATATGAAAAAAATATTCTTTATGCTCAAATTGAAGGAGTGGGGAATAGAGTTATACCAAACATGGATTGCAGATTAGGTTTAATACTAGCTGCACACAAAGGTCTGTGTTCTGCACACGCAGGGATTACCGCAACCGTTTCTCTACTGAAAGAAAGTTATTGGTGACTAGGTTTAACACAACAAACAAAAGCATTTGTTCTCATGTGCGACATCTGTCAGCAGATGAAGGGTTCCACCGCAGCATGTCAGCACAATCACCATTACTAATATCAGACAGACCTCTCATCTGTGTCTATTTGGACCACTGCGACCCCTTACAATCTGATGGGGCTTACAAGTACATCTTGGTGGCAGTGGATCCCTGCTCTAGATTCCTGTGCGTTAGGCCTCAGCGCTTAACGGACGCTTGAACTGTTATAAAAGATTAGCGAGTCTTCATATGGACAAACGAAGTTGGCACATTACATTCTGACTTTGGCCCCGCGTTAAGCTCTAGGACTTACAAGGAAGCCATGGGAAGTTTGGGTGTTGCACTGCGGTACTCCCCTCCATACAATCCTGAGGGAGATTCAGTCATGGAGAGGAAAAACCAGGACTTAAAGCAATCGCTAACAGCAAGGGTATTAGGTTTGGATGGCAGGTGGGTCAATCGTGCATATGGGGTCCAGTGGGCACTTAATAACATACCAAGAAGTTCCCTAGGAGGTATCAACCCCTATGAAATCCTATTTGGGATGAGAATGTGGGTACCTAACCTCGATTATGAAAGCACAGTGGTGGATGAAAAACCTTTTGACTTCAATAAACATTTGGCTCTATTACAGGATCTTAATGAATTCCAGGCACTACAAATCAACATGTAAGTAAAATGCACTGCCACTTGGGAAGAAAAATCAGTAACAGCAAGACCTGCCTGGTTCCCCAAAGTCAGGGATCAGGCCAGAGAAAAGATTGCAGACAAGAAAGAATTTGGGGTATCCTAAAGAAAGCCTGTACCTGTCCTGGCTGTCGAAGGAACAAGAACAGTACTTCTTCTGCCTCTTTCCAGAAAAGAGATTTGTTTCAATTGATCTGATTAAACCACACTATGTGGCCGATCCTGAATAGCAGGTAATATGGACTCCTGGGTAGCCGCTGCTCTCTTCTTGCTACCATGTAGGAAGTTCAGACAGAAAGACTTATAACATTTGAAGTGTCTACAATTCGAAGTAATGGAATTTCCAATAAAGAAATGGAACTCGTTCCTATTGAAATTGAACATCAAAACACAAATGAAACACAGATAGCAATTCGGCCTACCACCATTATCTACATCAATATGCCTCTGCAGGAGACATCTGCTATCTCAGCAAAACTTGCTGAGCTACCAATGATAGACCGAATTGCAGCCGCGGTCGATAGCGGGAGTACCTGCCGGGCGGTGACGTGGGGAGGTGGAGGGGCAGGGTGGGGGTTAGTAAATTATGGATTACGGAGGTTTACAGGTAAGTAAACCTATAAATAAATAAAACTAATTTTGTTGCTTGCACTGCATCGCATTTTGGGTTACAGTGCAGGCAAAAAAAATGTTTTATTTATTTATATGTTTACTTACCTGCAAACCTCTGTAATCCATAGTTTACTACCCCCCACTCTGCCCCTCCCCACATCACCGCCCGGCAGGTGCTCCCACTATCGACCGCGGCTGCTTAATTGCATCTGGCTATTTCATCCATTTTGTCACATTTCTCTGGATCCAGGTAAACCAGAGTCATTGCCAGCTCTAGTTTTCAGCAAAAAGCAACTTCATGATTTCTAAATTTTTCTGAAAAAGACATATCTAGTTTCACCATGGCTACAGCTCTGGATAATAACTGGAATACTGTTCCTACTTTTCTGGATAGGGTTAGTGGCTGTCTTTTCCTTGCTCATGAATGGACACTATCTCCCAGAACGGATGTATGACGTTATAACGCATACTTTTACTCCGCAGACCATTACAACGCGACTTTTACTCCGCATACCGTTACAACGCATAGCGCCTTGGGGCGCTGGATAGTGGTAAGTATAATTTACTATTCTAACTCCAGTCCCCGTGGACCCTAGGGAAGGTGTTGGATAGTAAATTATACTTATTCCCTATCCTAGAGCGCCCCCCAGCGCAATGCGTTGTAATGGTATGCGGAGTAATGGTTGCGTTGTAATGGGTCTGCGGAGTAAAAGATCCGTTGTAACGGGTGTATACCCCCAGAACGCTCTGCAGTATGTAAATGTAGTTGAGCTTACATAGCGCACAGCTACCCGCAGTGGGTTTCCCGGCGCTTGTTTAGGGAACCCTTCCTGGTATTCCCCTGTGAGATAGCAGGGTATCCACAAGGTGAAAGTCAGGCATCCTGCCGCGAGGGGCCGTTGTGGAGATTAAGCAAGCTATTGCCCAGAGTCGCAGAGTGTGAACCCGTGAGTCGAGGAGGCACCGGGGCGAGAATTATCGAGTCCGTGGAATTTTTTAGCCCAAGACCCCACCGAGGCAGGGAATTGAACCCCGGTCCAGGACCGATCTCAGCTTCCGGGTCTGCTGCCTCTAACCCCTGAGCCACACTTCTCTTATCAAAAGGCAACTTGGTGCTGAAGCCTCATACATCATCTCATTGTGAACAGAGAGACCTGTCCTATGTGAACATTACAGCAGGCGGAATAATTTGGGACTGTGTTTCATATGATGTATTTGGTCCCACTGAACATTTAAAAATACTACATGTATTCAAAATTTCTTTAAATGATTTCACCCCCTCCAGTATATACTCTGACTCTGGGGTTTTGAAACTGTTAATAACATGCCGTTTCATTTAGAACTGTCTGCGGTATTTTCAAAAAATCAAATGTTTGACGACTCATCTGATTTTGACACAATATGCTGTTACCAATATTATGGTCATCACATTCTACCTAAACAAGTGTACCACATTATGATTTCGCAAACCACCAGTGGGCACATTACTCAACACCACCGAAAGGTAGTTCACAGACATTTGCACAAAAGTTTGCTTATTTTTCTAGGCTTAATACATCAAATCTGTGCTCATATTATTATAAGCTTGCACCTACATCTGCAAAGAAAAGTATGCTTAATAACACAAAATAGATATACTGAACATGCTTTATTGCCCAACTGTCTAACCAGGGTTTCAACTTATGGAAAGGCACTATAGACATAGAATTTGTCTGGGGTACTAAGGACTGGCAGGTTGAGGGCATGTGGTACTATTTAGAGCATGCCTCATACCACAACAAATTATTTTCCTGAACGACTCTGTGCAACAGGCTTCCTGTCTTGGATTAGCCAAGATTAAGGACTTGAACACACCTCACATTCCCTCGCTTTCACACTTGGAGGGATGGCAAAAGTATACAGTAAATAGTGAGGGTACACTAGATGACATCATGCATGGCGTTTCATACAATTCAACAGACCCAAATTGGAAGGGATGGTTAGTTTGGCCTATCGACACAAATAGGTGTCAGTCAAGATTCAAGGGTACCGCCGAAGGGTTTAGTATCCTTAGGCCTGACCTACACTATGTACAACGAGAACATCCAGGGAGTGGTGGCATCATACAGTGTTAGGAAGTTATGCCTAGATTGGCTAAGAACCTCGACAATGTCACAAGTGAAACACCGCTTGTCGTTACTCTCAGATGACATGGATCATAGGGATTTTTTACTAGGTCCCCAAAAGCCACTTTAGAAATGCTTCTTATATGCTGTTTATAATGAAACTTGGAAAATCTTCCAACAGGAAGCTGAGAAGTGGTTGCGTGAAATTGACAGAATTAACTTAGTAAAGGCTTTGGCTGTGGTTGACAATGGCATGACCACACTAACATCCGGAATTTATTCACTGGGCAACATTGTAGCTTCTACAATAGATATAATGGAACAGGATCTGCCTATCTTACAGCAGGAACAATCAAAGTTACGTTCTATTGGGTCATTAAGCTGGACGCTACAATGATTGTGCTCTGGTGATGTGCCCTGGCGAAATATTAACAGTACGTCGCTGTTCTCTGCATATAATTTGTCAAAAAGCAGACGACAATGGCACAAAGGGATGCGAAATATACAATACTGTGCATTGAAAAATTAGACCAATTACGTTTTCCCGTAGCAGAGTCACCATCCACAGAATGGTCAATTCATGGCCATATAACATTGCCAGTAACAACTTTCCAGTTTCAATATTGCCTAGAACACCACCAGCTAGGCAGGTATGAAGCAATGAGTAGGGAATTCATCCATGAATTTTGGGATTTACCATATAGATTTAGATGCAGGAATAGGGACACTGAATTATTTCTCAGTGGTACAGACTGTTAGAAATCTTTGAGTGGATCTCTCATTTGCCAGGATATTATGCTTCACATGGCCTGTAATGGTTCAGTTGCAAAATTGTCCTGTCATTTGAAAGGGTCCTCAGCTGTTGTGATTAATCCTCCTTCAAGATGTGGCAAGAATGCCTCTGTTTTATTCAGAGGGGCGGATAACATCTCTCTACACTCCTCTTCCTGGCGTGCTTCCCATAGAAAACTATGGAAATCTCTTGTTGCCTTCTCCTTTAAATATGATCCACCATGAGCGTAACAGGTACTTCTCTCAAATCCCTTATGGCTGTGCAATACAAAGAATAAAATCACTGGGGACACATATATATTAACCGTCTTCTTGTCGGTAATTAGACTAAACTTCCTGTGTAATGCTGACAATTCTCCCTTAAGGCTTATACTATCAACATGCTATATTTCCTTTGTTCCATCAAACAGAGGTTGTATCAAACTGGACATGCTTCACGTTCCCTCCATAGGTTCTTCAAACTAAGAATCAAGATGTAATAATATTAGGATATGAGAGGAATAATGTAATTTTGTAAACTATGTTGATACATAGAACATATGTGAGATATGTTCCTACCTATAATACAATACTCTCAGGATGTTATGATATTTACTTTGCCTGATGTTGCTATAACCAATCTGTATGTCAAACTAAATTATGTCCTTCACGCTGCACTCAAATATCTCACAAACATAAGCGTGTCTGTAACAGGGAACCTCTTATATTTTCATTTGTAATTAGTGTCCTTTTCACTACTGTTCTAGTTTTGGAAAATTCTATAAAAACTATTTGAACAGAAAAAAATAGATTGACTGTATGTTTATGTATATATAAGAAAGGCTGGTGTATGTGTGAGTGATTGAGTATGTGTGTGGTTGTATAAGTGAGTCAGTCGGTGTGTAAGTGGCTGCATGAGGGGTGTATGTGTTATTAAGTGAGGGTGTAAGTGTGTGTATGGGTGGGTAAGTTAGTGCATAAGTGCATTTATAGGTGAGTGACTGTGTATATGACTGGTGTGTGGGTGATTTAGTGAGTTCATGAGTGGTGTGTATGTGATTGACTAGGTGAATGAGTGTGTATGGGTGAGTGAGTGAATATATACATGGTGTATGGGTGATGTAATGAGGCCATGAGTGCATGTGTGGGTGCATAAGTGGTGTACAGATGAATGTATGAGTATCTCAGTGATGCATGGGTGATTGAGTGCACGAGTGTGTTCATCGGTGAGTGAGTGTATGAGTTATATATGATGACTGAATGAGTGCATCTGTGTGTGTATGTGTGTTTGAATTGGAGCATCAATGTGCATATGGGTGACTGAATGAGTGTATGAGTGGTGAATGGGTGACTGAATGAGTGTATCCGTGTGTGCATGGGTAATTGACTGAGTGCATGAGTGTGTGTGTATGGTTGAGTGAGCGTTTGAATGGTGTATGGATGACTGAATGAGTGCCTCGGTGCATGCATGGGTGATTGGCTGAGTGCATCAGTGCATGTGTGGGTAACTGAGTGAGTATATGAGTAGTGTATGAGTAAGTGCCTGAGTACATATGTGAGTGGGTGTGTGAGTGCCAGTGTGTATCTGTGAGTGGATGCATGTATGTTTGGGTGGGTCAGTGACTGGGTGCATGACTGTCTGAGTGGGTCAATGACTGGGTGCATGAGTCTCTGAGCGATCCTGTGAGTAGGTGCATGAGTGTCTGATTGGGTCTATAAGTGGTTGAATGATTGAGTGAGTCTGTCAGTGGGTGTGCGAGTCCCCCAATGAGTCTTTGAGTGGCTGCCTGAGTCTTTAAGTGGGTCTGTGACTCAGTACATGAGTCTGTGAGTGGGTCTGTAAGTGAGTGCATGAGTTTCTGAGTGGATCTCTTAGTGGGTACATAAGTGTCTGAGTGGGACTGTGAGTGGGTGCATGAGTCTCTGAGTGGGTCTGTGAGTGGGTGTATGAGTCTTTGAGTTTGTCTGTAAGTGGGTACATGAGTGTCTGAGTAGGTCTAAGAGTGGGTGCATGAGTCTCTAGGTGGGTGTGTGGGTGGGTGCATTACTCTCTGATTGGCTGTGTGAGAGGGTGCATGAATTTCTGAGTGGGTGCATGAGCCTCTGAGTAGATCTCTGAGTGGGTGCAAGAGTCTCTGAATAGGTCTGTGACTGGGTGCATGAGTCTGTGAGTGGGTCTGTGAGTTGGTGGATGAGTCTTTGAGTGTGTCTGTAAGTGGGTACATGAGTGTCTGAGTAGGTCTAAGAGTGGGTGCATGAGTCTCTAGGTGGGTGTGTGAGTGGGTGCATTACTCTCTGATTGACTCTGTGAGAGGGTGCATGAATTTCTGAGTGGGTGCATGAGCCTCTGAGTAGATCTCTGAGTGGGTGCAAGAGTCTCTGAATAGGTCTATGACTGGGTGCATGAGTCTGTGAGTGGGTCTGTGAGTTGGTGGATAAGTCCGTGAGTGGGTCTGTGAGCGGGTATCTGAATGGGTCTTTGAGTGGGTGCATGAGTATCTGAGTGGGTCTGTGAGTGGGTGCATGAGTCTTTGAGTAGTTCTTTCAGTGGGTGCGTGAAACTCTGAGTGGGTCTGTGAGTGGGTGCATGTGTCTGAGTGGCTCTCTGAGTGGGTGCACGAGTGTCTGAGTGGCCCTGTGAGAAGCTGCATGAGTCTCTCAGTGGATCTGTGAGGGGGTGCATAAGCCTCCGAGTGGGAGAATGATTGGGTGCATGAATGTTCAAGTAGATCTATGAGTGGATGCATAAGTTTCTGAGTGGGTGAAAGTGAGTGTGTATGTGTCTGAGTGGGTCTGTGAGTGGGTGCATGAGCATTTGACTGGGTGAGTGACAGGGTGGATGCCTTTCTGTGAGGGTCTGTGTGTTGGTGTGTAAATGCCTGAGTGGGTCTATGAATGGGTGCATGAGTGTCTGAGTGGATCTGTGAGTGGGTGCATGGGCATCCAAGTGGGTGAAAGTAGGTGCATAAGTGTTTGAGTGGCTCTTTGTGTGACTGCTTGAGTCTCTGAGTGGACCTGTGAGTGGGTGCATCAGTATCTGAGTGGGTCTTTCAGTGGGCGTGTCCATCTCACAGGAGATGATGCAAACCCCCTGCCCTGAGCCAACAGTTGCCAGGACTGGTAGAATAACTAGATATGCAGGAAATGTGTTAACCAACTAGGCCTGGCACACCTCTATGGAGTGAACACAACTTCAGAAATTCCACTATATTTTGTGTTATGGAATTAGGAATTCTGGGACCGGGTTATGGACACTCTCCAAAGGCAGTGGTCATCTTGGGGTGTAGTGATGCTAGCGTCAAACAGTCCATTGGCTACACCCCCTGACACCTCTTAATGCCCCTACATTGAGTATTTAGGGAGCCCCCTGATGTCAGGACTTCAGATTTCTACAGATCAAGAGAAGAAGTGGGCAAAGAAGAAGACTACTTACTCGAAAACCGAGATGCACAACTAACTTGGTGCCAACCGTGCCAACCTACCTGCTGCACCTAACCCTCATGGAGTAACTGCTTTGTCCTGCTGCTGAGAAGTCCTCAAGAAACCCAGAAGACTGTCAGAACTTCAGGTCAGATCCGTCCTACCTCTCAGTGTGGTGATGCCAGGACTGACTAGAGACGCACACAACCAATTCCTGGGGTACTGGACGCCTTACAGCAACCAAGGCTTGTTGTGTCAAATCAGAACACCAACCAATGCCAAGGAATATTGACAGCACATCGAGGGACTTCAAGGACAGTGAGACCCACATTGAGAGTGGCCCAGCTATCCTGTTTGCCCCTCTACAGCAGAAACCAAGACAAAGAGTGCCAAATCACCTATGCACCGGCGCTCCAGAGCCTGTATCCAAGGGAGGTGACTGTGTCAATAGGAACCCCAGACCCATCCTTGGGTTTGTCCAGATTGGACTTCCAGTTGTCACCTGCAGCCTCTTTCTGCAGGCCCCCTACAACAGTGAGAGACTCCAGCACCGGATCCTATGCCAAAAGACACCACTGCACACAAGACCCACAGCCCGAGGAGAAGTGGACCACGGGTGTCTTAAGGGTCGACCCCCCCATGGATTCCCCAAGACTGGTTCCCCAGTCCAAGCCTGCAGCCTCTTTACCTACTGACCATTCCCCGTTGAAGTGAATGGGACTCCAGACGCTATGACACACCTCTGCACCGGACACCCCAGACACTCTGAGGATACCCGTTAGTGGAGTCTTCGAACTTGCCTATATACAGCTTAAGTCCAGAAGAACAGTCCCGTTAGTCGCTGACGAGTGTTCGAATGCAATACATGCTTTTCCGAACATGAAAAATTCCCTTCATGACCTAAATACTTCTGCTGTTTGAAACATAGTTTCCTTATTTTTATCAACGAATTTTTCTAGAAACACAAGGTGACAACATAGTATTTTATCAACAATTTTTTAATAAACTCTTTCTTTTTTTATGAAAAATTCTTTTTGTTTCAAAATTCAGTTTTTTATAATGATTCCAATATACATTCAAATTATTTTATCTAAATACATTTACACTTATTTTATCAAAACAGGAGTCACAAGTTCAATCGATAAAAAGGATCCACACAGAAGAAAAGAATTAGTTTCCAACGAAAATCTCACATATCTCTCATACATACACCCTCAAACATACTACATTCATCCCTTATTCTGTGTCTGAGGGATCACTGATTGTGGTGTGATCTTCTACGCTAGGTCCTTATGTGTAATCTTACCTGAATTTCATTACCGTTTGCATCTTTCTCATGTTTTAATTCTTATACAGGTCAAGAAAACAGGTCCATCATTCAATATATTAGTATGTTTTTCTTCTGAGACCTGACTTGCTTAAATAGACAATCCATATTTCTTCAAAGACATTTCATAATTGTTCAAGTTTTCTTCATTTTGTGTGAAGTAGTCACATTGAACAATAGCCATTTACAACTACATGTTCAGGAGGTTAAAACAGAAAGCTGTTCATTTTTTTAAGCTCAAACTGTAATTTATTGTTACGTAAATAGTCCCCTGCTAAGAATTGTTTCCCAAAAGGCCTGGAAAAAAAGGAAAAAACATCTGCCTTTGTATTTCAGGATACACGTTATTAATAGTGCTTATCATAGGAAGTTCGAAGTTAATTATAACTTTTCTAGGACTTTATTTCTTTTATGACTGATAAGAAAGATGTGTGTACATTGAGGACTGCTTATCTGGCAACAAAGAATAGATACAAGACATTGAGATCATTTTATATATTTAAATATGCACTTTGTAAATCTGGGCAAATGGATCAGGTGTTATTTATATGGATCAGGTGAATTATACTACATTCATCCCTTATTCTGTGTCTGAGGGATCACTGATTGTGGTGTGATCTTCTACGCTAGGTCCTAGCGTAGAAGATCACACCACAATCAGTGATCCCTCAGACACAGAATAAGGGATGAATGTAGTATGTTTGAGGATGTATGTATGAGAGATATGTGAGATTTTCGTTGGAAACTAATTCTTTTCTTCTGTGTGGATCCTTTTTATCGATTGAACTTGTGACTCCTGTTTTGATAAAATAAGTGTAAATGTATTTAGATAAAATAATTTGAATGTATATTGGAATCATTATAAAAAACTGAATTTTGAAACAAAAAGAATTTTTCATAAAAAAAGAAAGAGTTTATTAAAAAATTGTTGATAAAATACTATGTTGTCACCTTGTGTTTCTAGAACAATTCGTTGATAAAAATAAGGAAACTATGTTTCAAACAGCAGAAGTATTTAGGTCATGAAGGGAATTTTTCATGTTCAGTGTTGTTATGCTCCCCTCTTTCCCTGACCTCAAAGTATAAACAGAGGGGGTCCCCTTTTCTATGTTAATACATGCTTTTCCGCCATACGATAAAATTACGATCCAGAAATTTCACTGTCTATTTTCAAAAACTGCTAAATTTAATAACTTGAAAAGTACCTACTCAATTCCGATGATCTTGGAATTTAAATTTTTATAAAAGTATGTGCTCTTTTTATAAATTAGCATCAGCTTTCTTTATTGAGTGTGTGACTCATTTACTGCCTTTGTGTATGCAAAACATGCTTAGCACTACCCTCTGATATGCCTAACTGCTCACCCAAACTACCACAAAAGATAGCGTTTGGGATGTCATTTGTGCCTCTGCAATTCTTTTGGGGTTTGCCTGGACTCTTTACATGGTATACCTCTTTTTGGTCCACTATATAAAGAGCCAGCTTCGATAGATAGATAGATAGATAGATAGATAGATAGATAGATAGATAGATAGATAGATAGATAGATAGATAGATAGATAGATAGATAGATAGATAGATAGATAGATAGATAGATAGATAGATAGATAGATAGATAGATAGATAGATAGATAGATAGATAGATAGATACAAATCTGCGTTACTACACAATGAAGGAAGCCAATACTTCTTGGAGAGTTGCAAAGTTATAGTTTATTATTTTAAGGTGCTCGTGCTACCCTGATGCGTTTTGGCTGCCCTGCAGCCTTGCGCACAAATAGAAAGATTTAACTTCCCTTAAATATACCTACCAAGTAATGAAAAGGCATGTGAAGTAATGTTATAATGATGATAAAGGCATGCATGGTACAGGCTTTGCGTTGTAAAGCCATTACCTGGTAAACTATGGGTGGTAAAGGCATGCGTTGTAAATGCATAGGTTTGAACGTCATTCACCATTGGAGATATGTGGATTCCTTCTCAAATCATTGTAAAGGCAAACCGGTTTGCGCTGGGCAGTTTAGCAGAATGAATAATTAGCATAACTACTCAGCCTCTGCAGCAGAGTTAGAGAAAATATAGAATGTAAACAAATAAATGTTTAGGAGCCATGTCCAATGAGGACTATTGTTCATTTTTAAGGGATGTAGCAAGGAATAGGCCAATTCTCGTTGCCATGGAGATGTCCAATAGTCTGTAGAGAAGCAATTAATGTGCAGCCAAAACAACCTAATGCCTTTAGTGACATTGATGAACTAAAAGAAACCTATGATCATGAACCATTCCTTCTCTATGATGGCCAAAACCATCAAAAAAACTGTAATATCAGCAAAACTGCATAACACTGTAAGTCTAGAAAATAGTGAAATCGGATGATGGGTGGAACATTTTAAATAACACCTGATCCATTTGCCCAGATTTACAAAGTGCATATTTAAATATATAAAATGATCTCAATGTCTTGTATCTATTCTTTGTTGCCAGATAAGCAGTCCTCAATGTACACACATCTTTCTTATCAGTCATAAAAGAAATAAAGTCCTAGAAAAGTTATAATTAACTTCGAACTTCCTATGATAAGCACTATTAATAACGTGTATCCTGAAATACAAAGGCAGATGTTTTTTCCTTTTTTTCCAGGCCTTTTGGGAAACAATTCTTAGCAGGGGACTATTTACTTAACAATAAATTACAGTTTGAGCTTAAAAAATGAACAGCTTTCTGTTTTAACCTCCTGAACATGTAGTTGTAAATGGCTATTGTTCAATGTGACTACTTCACACAAAATTAAGAAAACTTGAACAATTATGAAATGTCTTTGAAGAAATATGGATTGTCTATTTAAGCAAGTCAGGTCTCAGAAGAAAAACATACTATTATATTGAATGATGGACCTGTTTTCTTGACCTGTATAAGAATTAAAACATGAGAAAGATGCAAACGGTAATGAAATTCAGGTAAGATTACACATGCACACTTCTCTTAGACTCTCTAGAAAATAAATATATGTTCCTAAAGCTCTATAATGGTAAAAAATTAAGTTCTTAACTGACCATGAACTTCCACCAACAACAGAAACAAATGTAGAAAACTGGAATACATAAATTAAGGCAAAAAGAACAATTGCTGGACAGGATGCTGAACAATGTCATGCATTCACCCCGGTACAGAGATCTGGGCCTAAATCTATTGTTCTTTTTTTTTTGCTCCCCATGCCATCCCATGAGAAACAGGTTCAAGACTGATTTTCATATGGCTGGGTCTAAACTGGGGTGGCATGGTGAGTAAAAGAATGATAGATATAACCCAGATCGCTTGACTGGGGGCGAATGTTTGATTTGCTCTGCATTCCATTCATCATCTGTGTGTCTTTTGCTTGCTCGCCCTAAGTGCACGGGGTATGCCAAGATGTGGGTCCCGGGCTTACTGTGCCACTGAATTCAAGCTAGCCTGGCTGATGAGGGGTGATGCCCCAAAACCGGTGCCAGGATGCTTGTTTCTGGTCCAGGGAGGACCTGACTTGGCATTTCAGGCAGGACTGTTCCCATGAGGTCAAGGTCAATACAGATTTGCATATGGTTGGGTCTAAACTGGGGTGGCATGGTGAGCAAAAGAATGATGGATTTTACCCAGATCTCTTGACTGGGGTGAATGTTTGATTTGATCTGCATTCTCTCTATCACCTGTGTGTCTTTTGCTTTCCCGTCCAATGAGCTTCCAGACGTGGTTCCTGGGCTCATTGTGCCACTGGATTCAAGCTAGCCTGACTGATGAGGGCTGTTGCCCCGAAACTGGTCCCAGGATGCTGGTTTACGGTCCAGCGAGGACTTGGCTTGGCAATTTAGCCTGGACTGTTCACATGAGGAACAGGGTCAAGACTGATTTTCATATGGCTGGGTCTAAACTGAGTTGGCATGGTGAGCAAAAGAAAAATGGATTTAACCCTGATCTCTTGACTGGTGGTGAATGTTTGACCTGCTCTGCATTCTGTCCATCATCTGTGTGTCTTTTGCTTTCTCGCCGGGTATGCCCAGACGTGGGTCCCGGTCCCAGTCCCAGGATGCTTGCTTCTGGGCCAGGGAATACCTGGCCTGGCAGTCTGGGCTGGACTGTTCCCATATGGACAGGGTCAAGGCTGATTTGCATATGGCTGGGTCTAAACTGGGGTGGCATGGTGAGCAAAAGAACAATGGATTTAACCCAGATCTCTTGACTGGGGATGAATGTTTGATTTCCTCTGCATCTTTTATATAAAATAATGGGCACAGTACATATATAAAAGAGACAATTCCTCCCATAGGAATGAATGCAAAACTTGGAGAAATAAATATGCAAATTATTACTAATGTATTAGTGGGGTGGAAGCGTTCTGCCTCACATCCCATCACTCTATTTGCCCCAATGAATCATGGTAAATACAGTGCATGATAACACACATCAGTTGTAGTCTTTAGTTTTTCACCCTCATTGGTGCAGCTGTCCTTGTGTAACTCTATACATGTGTTTCTGGATCAGAAGAGATCAACAAAATATTCTGGGGCTGCTGAAAATGCTGTCCAATGTCTTCTCATGTCTCTGTACCATTCACTGGGCACAGATACCTCAACACAAGCTTGTCAGTTCAGTAGCTCAAGGAAGCCTTTTCAAACAGAAGGAGGGTGGGAGAACACTGCCTCACATCCCAGCTGTCAATTTGCCGCAATGCAGCATGGCAAATGCAGTACAACAAAGTACGTTCATCAACAGTAGTATTTAATGTTTCACCTTTGTTGGTGCAGCTTGTGCTGTGTAGCTCTAGACACATGTTTCTGGATTCAGTCCTCCATCAGCAGTCCTTGTCTTTGTGGTTCCAGGTCACTGCTTTATCCCTTGTCCGTTTCCTGGCTAGTTGCTTGGTCACCTAGCAACCTCTCAATCTCCATCCCTGCCTTGGCCACTTGGTGGTGGTTCTGGTCACCTTAGCAAACCCCTCACCCGCCTCGCCCACATTGGTTGCTCTTTAGTTTTTGTCCACCCTGTCTACTTTGTTTTTCTGGTCGCATAGCGTCAGTCTCGCCCCCAGTGTTTGGAGATTGCTTTCAGTCAGCATAGCTGCCGCTCGCACTCCCATTCACCGGATCTGCTCTGACACTGTCCTTCCCGTTATTACTGCTCCCGCCCCCCACATCCTGGCAAGCCCCTCATTCCTCCCAGAACTATTTATGCAGGCTGTTGCGCAGCCATACCGCCAGCATGCTTATCCCATGCCATAAGCAAGCCTGTCTGTGCCTGCCCCCTACTGGACGGTGCCCAGCACCAGGAACCCTGGACCTCCAGCCATCTATCAGAATTCCTCCACCGAGCTGTGGGCCCTGAGGTCTGGAGGCCTAAACAACAACTGTTGCATTGTCTCACAATGAGTCACCGAAGAACGGAAATCTGGTATACCATAACCACCCTTACCACGAAGTGTTGTTCATCACAGAGACCTGCCTTACCCCCTCATCGGGTAATGCAGGCCCCACACACAAAGCAGAACACACATTGGACCCCATATTCACAGCCAGCAACAGAATCAGGTTCTAACATGTAACATGGACTGACCACAGCATCACTCACTTCACCATCACAGGTGCACCAGAACTCCCTACAAAACTCACCAACCCTCTTTGCCAAAGATGGTGTAAAATCACGGAGACCCTGTAGACCACTGCCCTGACCTCACCACCATCCTCAAGCTAGATGTCCAGAGCTTTTCGAACTGGATCTTTACCTCCGCTGACTCTGTTGCCCCCAAGAGAGAGGCCATCACCAGCAGATCCATCAAGCACGCCAGCTGATTCACACCCCAACTATAACACATCAAGTTTGAATGCAAGCGACTGGACAGAGACGTTGGCGCTCCAGAAGAAAGCCTGCATACCTCACCACTTCCAAGTCAGCCCTCAGCATCTACCATCACCACCTTAGGGATGCCAAGGGACGCCCTATCCAACTGCATCGATGTGAGTGCAAACCACACAAAAGAACTCTTCAGCATCGTCAGAGACTTCTCCTGCCCAGCTGCCACTGAAAACATGATCTACCCATCCCAGGCCTTCTGAAACATGCTGGCAGACAACTTCCACAGCAAGATATCAGACATCTACAGTAACTTTGACCCTCAACCCACCAACCTTGACCATCTCCTCACATTCACCTAAACTGCCAACAGCCACTTGCTCACCAACTGGAAGAAGCTCACCACCTAGGACACCCTTACCATCATGAAATCGACCCACTCCGGTGCACCAATGGACCCCTGCCACCATCACATCTTCAACTTTGGACAAGAAGAAATTGGCAACACCCTCACGAACATCCTTAACTCATCTATCACCATGGCCACCGGCCCCAAAGCATGGAAATACCCTGAGGTTAAACCACTACTGAAAAAACGCTCCACTGACCCAACTGAACTCAAGAATTACCACCCCATCTCGCTGATCCCCTTCCCCACCAAGATCATAGAGAAATCATCAATCACCAGTTCAACGAGCACTTGGAGGAAAACAACCTGCTAGAGACCTCCTGATCTGGCGTCCGTTTCAACCACAGCACAGACACCACCCTGATTGCTTACACTGAGGATATCAGATGCCTCTTAGAGCGAGACGAGACTGCAGCCCTGATTCTCCTCGACCTCTCTGCAGCTTTCGACACTGTATCCCACCACATCCTCATCTCCAGACTCCACCACATTGGCCACCCAGGAACGCCCTCACATGGATCACCTCCTTCCTCACAGGATGAACACAGAGGATCCACCAAACCACCATTCACCTCTGAGCACGAAACCATCATCTGCAGCATCCTACAGGGCTCCTCCCTCAGCCCCACCCTCTTCAACTCCTACATGACACCACCAGCCGACATTGTCCACACCCATGGACTCAATAGTATCTCATACACAAAGGCACTCAACTCATGTTCCATAACGCCATGACCAGTGTTGCCGAATTAATGAGGTCTAACTGCCTGAAGCTGCCCACGGAAAAGACGGAAGTGCACATCTTCTGAAACAACACCTGGTGGCCTGCTACACTTGGCCTAACCCCCATCCCCGCAGAACATGCCCGCAACCTCAGCATTATCCTAGATAGTCAGCTCACCATGAAGCAATAGGTCAATGTAAAAGTCCTCCTACTGCTTCCACACCCTCTGCATGCTCCAGGAAAACAGTCACCCAAGACTTCATCATCAGCTGACTCACCTACGGAAACGCACTCTTTGCCGTAACCACCAAACAGCCCCTCAAACGTCTCCAGACCATTCAGAACACCACAGCCAGACTCACCCTCAACCTCCCCAAATGGACCAGCACCACCCCTAACTCAGAATCCTCCACTGTCACCCTACCGGAAGAATTGCCATTTCAAACTGATGACTCAGGCCCTCCACAACATCCGACCCACCTTCATCAACCACCATCTGACTTTTCATCTTCCCACCAGGAACCTCCGCTCCAACTCCCTTACCCAAGACCAGGGTCTATGACTAGGACCGCTCATCCTCAGCGCCTGGATACCCCCAGGGGTGATAGGACGGGGTAAACAAATGCAGAGTGATTGATCAGTAGAAAGCAAATGTCGTTTTGGGGGTACTGGTAATGCAGCCCAAAGTCTTCTCAGGTCTCTGCACCACTCACTGGGTGCAGGTGCATCAACACAAGCTTGTCAGCTCAGGAGCTTAAGAGAGCATCTGCAAACAAGAGGGTGTGAGCACACTGCCTCACATCCCAGCGTTCAATTTGCGTCAATGCATCATGGTAAATGCAGTGCATAATAACACTTAAATCAGTAGCAGTCTTTAATTTTTCACCCTTGTTGGTGCAGCTTGTGCTGTGTAACTCTCAACACATGTTTCTGGATTCATTCATTCATAAGTACAGAGCAGCAAGTTGTTTTGGAGGTGCTGGAATGCTGCCCAAAGTCTTCTCATGTCTCTGAAATACTTACTGGGTGCAAGTACATCAACACAAGCTTATCGGCTCAGTAGCTCAACCGAGCATTTTCAAATGGAAGGACCTAAAATACTCTCTACCGTAATCCACTAAAACTCTTACATACAGCTCCTAAAATATGAACTAACAAAAAAAATTAAACATTTAAAAAGATTGCACAAAAACGACTAGTACAAAAATAAACCCCTTACACTCAGCCCGTGTTTAACCCTAACCCCTTGCAAACCCTATTTACTCTTTTTTACTTTTTGAGGGTAAATACTCCAACATCACAATAACCTCAACCCCTTCTAAATTCCTTTTTACCATTTCTTTTACTTTATGGAGAAGGTATGTGTAGGACTTGGCCCTTTTTGGCTAAAGTTCCCTACACTTTTTGCTTTTCCCCTAGACCTTTTTTCTGACATGTGTTGCCAACTTAGATGTTTTGGACACTTTGCCACTGCTAACCAGTGTCAAAGTGTAAGTGTTCCCAGTATAAAGTAAGGGTCATTAGTTGTCCATGATTTGTATGTTTGCCTTATTAACCCCTTCGCTGCGGGGTGTTTTCCCCCGCTGTGCGGGGGGAAGGGGGGCTGCGCGCGGCGCCGCTGTGCTTGTGACGAGCTCGGCTCATCATGAGGCACAGTGCAGCTGCACTCATGACAAGCGGAGCTCGTCACAGCCACACCCGTTTTGGAACGTTCAGCACAGCGGGGGAATTATCCCTGCATGTGAACGTTCCAACGGTCATGACGAGCTCAGCTCGTCATGAGTGCAGCTCAACCGTGCCTCATGACGAGCTGAGCTCGTCATGAGCATGGAAGAGGTTAAGTGAAGTCCCTAGTAAAGTGCACTATGTGTGCCAGGGCTGGTAATGCAAATGCTATTAGTGGGTCTGCAGCACTATTTGTGCCACCCACACAAGTAGCCTTTAAAAGGGAACTCAGGTCTGCCATTGCAGGGCCTGCGCGCAGTTTGTGAAACTGCCATGTTGTTCTGTCAAGTGCACTCACTTGCCAGAACTTACCCTTCCCTTTCAGTGCACCTAAGACACCCCTATGGTAGGTGTAGGGTCCCCCCTGGACAGGGTGTACTGCATGTGAAAGGTAGGACATGTACTAAGGTGTGTGTCATGTCCTGACAGTGAAATAATCTCCATTTTGTTTTTCACTGTTGAAAGGCCATCTTCCCAATAGGATAGAATGGGAAGGCTGTGTAATATGTTTTCCAGCCTATCTTCCCAAAGGCTTAAGATGGGAAGGTGAAGTTTAGTATTCCTGAACTCAACCTGCAAATACACATCTTTTCAAGAAGATGGTTTTTGCATTATGTGTTTGTAAGCTACTCTTTCAGAAGTGTCTTTGCCTGGTTGTGGATTGACTGGCTTGGTTTGACCCATGGGAGGTTGTGGGACAGCACAGGCTGACCTGCATCTGGAGTGTAGGGGGAGGAGAAGCCCCTAGAGGTGAAGAGGCCTGGGATGGTGCTATAAAACATTGTCCCATCTCCTGCTGAGTGATTGATAATCCAGACCCCCACTAATCAAAGGAAGAAGGTTTCACTCGTAGGGAGGCACCCAAAACTGGTTTGAGCAGGGGTAAGTGCTCCCTGTAACACAAAAACTTCAAAGCCATTGAGGGGTATAACTATGCGAGCTGAAGCCCCTGAACTTTGGAGAATGGCTTGATCAAGTGTGAACAAGTCTGTAGCTACTTCATAGTCAAGAGGACCTTTGCCAAGGAAGAAACAACTGAAGAGACAGATGAATAGGACTGCTCTTGCTTTGTGATCTGGGGCTGGCCTGCAGTTTGCTGTTTTAACCAAGGAAAGGCTAAAGGGAATTTGCTGTGTGCTGTGTCCCCCTGCTTGAAGGACTTTGATGTGTGCTGTGTCCTCAAGTGACTGTCCCCAAGGTCCTGAGGTGAGTTGGCTCCCTGTTCAGAAACACAGGAACACAAAAGATTCCAGAGAAGACTCTCGGAGATGCTGTGTGTGTGTGCTAT
Source organism: Lissotriton helveticus (assembly GCF_964261635.1). Classification (NCBI taxonomy): domain Eukaryota; kingdom Metazoa; phylum Chordata; class Amphibia; order Caudata; family Salamandridae; genus Lissotriton; species Lissotriton helveticus. Next base: position 1,992,730,193 of record NC_136059.1, on the reverse strand, counting down.
GTCTAGCCTGAGACCTTCGTAAGTTGTGGCCTGTGATCTTGGGCAAGTGGAGTTCCAAACGAGACTCAGCGACGCAGTGTGCGTGTGCTTGGTGCAGCCTGAGTCCTTAGAGAGGATTGTACTGTGAACGTGTGCACCAGGAAGCCAAATAAGTCTCAGCGATGCAGTGTGCGTGTGCTTGGTGCAGCCTGAGACTTTTGCGTGGTTTGGCCCGTGATAGTGCACACCAGAAGGGCAAGTGTGTCTCAGCTATGCTGTGTGCCTGTGCTGTTTGCAACCCGAGACCCTCGCCAGAGGTGCCCTGTGATCGGGGGCACCCGAAGATCAAGCATGTCTCGAGTGACCCTGTGTGTGTGTGTGTGTGCTTTCTACAGCCTGAGCCCTGCGCAATTTGTGCCCTGTGATTGGGGGTGCGAGAAGATATAATGTGTCTCCGCGACACGGAGTGCGTGTGCTTTCTACCACTGGAGACCTGGGCAAGTTGTGCCCGGTGATCGTGGGCACCAGAAGATCAAGTGTGTCTCAGCGACGCTGCGTGCATGTGTTGTGTGCAGCCTGAGACCCTCATGAGGAGTTGTCTGGTTATTGTGCACCCGTAGTCCAGTGAGTCTCATTGACTCTGAGTGCGGGTGTAGTGTGCAGCCTGGGATCTTCCCATTGCCCGGAAATTCAGAGAGATTGCATCGGAGGCCCAAGTCACTGTACGGGGAGACAAGAGTGGGTTTGCGCCCCCCCCCCCCAGGCAATGTGTGTCGACTCCTGGGGTGGGGCGCGGGCTCGGAGGGAGACACTCTCTACCTCTTTCTCTGTCCTGCAGCGCATGCCTCTGCTTCGGCTCAGATCGCAGCCAGTGTGCCAAGGGAGTGGCAGCACCGGGGCCGGAGTTCAAAGTTGCATTTATATCTTACCGGTGTGGGGGTGCAACTGTGGCCGGAGACTAACCGCAAGCCAGTACGAGTGGCGGAGAGATCGCCGGAGGCTCCGTGAACAGTGCCGGAGTAAATTACGTATTGCATTATTCCTGCATAACAGAGTATATTATGATTGTATGACGTATTGTCTTATTCCTGCACAATGAACTGCCTGTTTGTCGTACTGCCCATTGCATTCGTTTTGCATAACAAACTGCCTGATAGGTGTGTTACGCATTGCACTAGGTTTGCATAACGAACTGCCTGATAGATGTGTTACGCCTTGTCTTAGTCCTGCATCACGAACTGACGGATTGTCGTGTTACACATTGCATTAGTGTTGCATACCGAACTGCCTGATATATGTGTTCTGCATTGCATTAGTTTTGCATAACAAACTGCCTGATAACTGTATTACACTTTACATTGCTTTTTCCTAACGAGTATCTGAAGGGGACCGTATGCATTGCCTTACAGGGGCATAACAGTTTACAACGTTTTTGCGTTACGCACTGCATTTCAGTAACAGTACAAATCGTCAGATAGCCGTAGTACGATCGGTATTATTCTTATGTTGTGAAATACTTAATTGTTGCATAACGAACTGCATATTAAGACATTAGGAGTACATAGGTTTGTTTAGTTTAGCTCAATAGTAATAGGCCAGGGGAAGCTTTACTTAGACGCATATGTTGGTTTAGTATTGTGTGGTCGCATTGTATATCTTTTTATAAACATATACTTGTTTTTCTATGAAACTCGTGTGGAGTCTATTTGTGGCGTCATCATTGGGTTGCTGTGAGCGTGATTGCAAATACTTTACACATTAGCCTTGAAGATAAGCCTGGCCTTTCGTGCCAAGCTACCAAGGCGGTGGAGCAAGGGCTAGCTCTACAGGCGACCTGTCTTTCACTAACGTTGGGGGCTCGCGGGTCCCTGTTTGGCCTACGGTACCTACCTCAGCCAACCAGGGATCAGGGATTCTAACAGTATCCTTTCCACACCCCTTTAACACTAACCCCTCATAAATCCTTATGTAGTATTTTTTACTTTTGGGGTTAAGCCCCATCCGCATTAACCCCAACCGCTCACAAACCCACCTTTACCTCTTTTTTCACTTTTGGGGAGTAATTTCAAGCCCCACTTTAACCCCAATTCCTCTTAAATGTCTATTAATACAACCAACCAATACTTACTTATGCATGTTAAATCCATGAATGATAATGCCATATATAGTAAAGATGTTTGTGGTAAAGATAACTACATGATAAAATCTGTGTTGTAAAGGTACCGTGTGGTAAGGACCACTTTGTAAAGGCCATTTACCCCCACCATAATACCAGCATTTTGTGATGGCACACATGCAAGAGTAAAACTCCTACTCCCACAAAGACACTGTCATTCATTCATGCTTTATTACATTCTGGGGCATATGTATCAAGCCCTTTTCCCGTTCGCAAATGGGCCGATTCTCAGAATCGTCCCGTTTGCGAACGGGAAAAGGTCTTTTGGGATGTTTCATCCCAAAAGGGCATAGCTAATTAGAGATTCGCAAAATTTGCAATTCTCTATTATGCGATTGCATTTAGAAAATCGCAATTGAGATTCCTTAAATGCAAGTAGAAAGCACCTAAGTTGTGCGAATTTGGCATAAGAAATCACAAATTACCACCAACTGACAGTTGGTGGTAATTTGCGAATTCATGAAAAAGGCACTTTTTTACTTTTTACAAAGTGCCATGTAGCACTCATACATGCCCTTAGGGCATGTATGTGCACCACATGTGTACGCATGCACATTTCAGGGGTGCAACAGGGTGTCCTTTTTGAACCCTTGAAATTACGTGCGCAATTTGAGAGTACCTATTGGATACTCGCAATTTGTGCACGCTATTTCCAATCATTCCTATGGGCCTCTTGGCCAATAGGAATGCATGGGAAAGGATTCCTTAATTGTGACACGCAATTTGCGAGTCGCAATTAAGGAATATGAGGGAATCGCAAAATATTTGTGATTTTTTAATTAAATATCATTTTGCGATTCTCAAATAGCGATTCTCTAAAAATCGCTATTTGGAAATCGCAAAACCTTTCACTGATACATATGACCCTCAGTCACCCTCATTATCACTCAAACTTACTCATACACATTGCACCTCACTCCAGCTTAATCTCTCTTTTATTCCTTCATACTCTCATACTTGTTCATGTTCTTTACACTCATTGAATTGCACTCACTCACTCTGCCTCTTTCACTCATTATCACTTGCACTGTCACTCTCACTCATGCTCAGTCTCACCTCCCGTTCTCACTCAGTATAACTTATTCTCAGTCTGACTCATTCATTCTCGTCACTCCCTCCCTCTTATTTTCACTCGCTCCCATCAGTAACTCTCACTCGCTTTCACTCCCACGTACACACATTCTCAGAGAAACACACACGTGCACACACTTATGAACATATGCTATCTCACACCCCTATACATGCACACAATATGGCACATGTTTTCAGTTCAGTGCTGGATGGACCCTGGTGTCAGGAACACAACTCACTATTGCCTCAAGCACTGAAGCAGGAAAAAAAGGTGAAGCAGTACTTACTTCTTCATTTTGCATATTGCCCTCTCTCAATTCGCCAAATGATGGGGTGGGGTCCATGAGGCTGCTGGCCCAATCTTACCCTCTGGCAAGATAGGAGAAGATAAGGAGATAGCACTGTGGGGTTCAGCCTAAAGTGCTGGAACCACATGTATGGGAGATGCACAGCATGTCTCAAATGGGGCAGCACTGCGGCATGTCAGATCACTGTGGCTGGAGCTGTGACCTATCGAGTCCTGGAAATATTTTCACATAGCTAGTAGAGGCACCTTTCTGCACCTCTGTCAGCCACGAAAAAAAATTCACAGCGTCAGGCCACTGGTTGGCCCAAAGGTCAATATTTTTTATCATACCAATAGTGGTATAGTGAATGGTGAATAATAGCCTCTTAAAGGTCAGAAAACAAAGAGGTCAGAGCCTGGTGCCCACAGGGGAAGCCGCCTTATTGTAGATTAAGAGGCCTTTCATCCCCTTGTTGTAGATTTATACCTTTATTCTTTGGTTAGACTGGGGTCTTTACTGTCTAATTGATAACTATTTCTGATTGCTTATTATAAATCCTATGCTGGATTTGCCTTCAGAAGTGCTTTGCTAGGGCCCAAAAATGAGTTTTTAATTGCTTTGTGCAGACTATGCTGTGTGTTATCTTTTGTGCTTTTCACACAGTGCCAGTTTGCAGTGGGTATATCTTCTTCGGACATCTCAGATCATGAATGATATCACAAGACATTAAATGTCTTCAGTGCAAGCACCAATTCACACTGGGGATAGTGTAGCTTTAAAAGACGTAGTGTCAAAACTGGCACCCTGTCATTCACTTAAAACGGACAGCCTCATTTTGAAGATGCGGCAGGGACCCTCTGCCTGCAGGTGTAGTGTGCATTTGCCTGTGGGTGGAAGCCAAGGTGAATTCCAGTACCCTAGGGCTGAATTGGGAATCAAAGCAGCACAGGAAAATGTGCAAATCAGTCCCACTTTCTTCTTTCCCTCTCTCTATCCCTGTCTCTATTTCCATCCATCCATTCTTTGTCTCTCACATTCCCTTCTCTCTTCCTCGCTCTGATCTCTCTCTTTCCCTCTCTCCCTTTCTCTCTCTCTCCCCTAAGCCCTACTGTGCGCTCTGCAATCAATGTTGGTGGCTAGAGAAAGTGTCAATAGAGCCAATAATGTCCTTGGTCCTTCAAAAACTGTCTGCCAGTGCCTTCAGCCTAGAAATGTTTGATGGGATAAATGGCAAGTTCTGCTCTGCTGGGACTCCTATGCCTGGTCTCAACAGGCACCATTGGGGATCCTGTGTCTGAATGATAGAGTGGTGGCAAGGGAATAGGCATCGCCTAATTTCACCTAGGACACTTGATTTCGATTACATGGACGCTAAATAGGCACCTGTCTGATATGTGTTAGAGATGGGTAGCACAAGTGCTTGTGGCCCTTTATGTAATAAAGAAGTGCCCCGGAGTCCAACCAAATGGGTGCAAAAAATGTAGCGAGAATCAGTTTAAATTAAATCATCAGTTAACCATCATCTGGGCAAATTCCTGCTGTCACTGAGGCAATGGATCGTTGGCGCTGTTTTAGAAAAGATTAGGAGCTGTAGATCACATAAATTATAATCATAATTGATAATCTATTTTAAGTCAATAATGAGAGTTTGCATTTAGGTCAAAGGGTTTTATTATTAAAAATGTTTAGTAAGTCATCTTTATTTGGTTGCAAGTTGAATTAATCATTCTTAGCCATTAGAAGCTCTTTAGAAGACAATAATCAATCAATAATCAATAAATCACAATAAACATGCATTAAGCTGTTCCATAAAGGAAGAATCCCTATTGTAAGAATCAGGGAAAAGGTGTCAGTCAGATCACATTAAGAGTTCTAGTTCAAGAGAGAGTAAGAAACCATGGAGCATAACTTCAGAATCAGAAATCCGAATCAATTAAAGCAGAAATTATCATAAAGAGAAGTTTAAGAAAATCAGAAGAGTCTCAAAGCAGTGTGGACTGGGATAGATGTGGACAATTGAGATGTATTGGTCTGCTCTAGGAACATATACTTTCGTAGACAAACACAATATTGCTGTAATCTTCATGCTGCTTCTTCTCTCCTTGGTCGACCGATCAGCTTCTGATGCACTCATGGGAACAGCATCACTCCTCATCTTCTAACCAGGAATACAATAGTCCACAGACAGCAGTATCAAGTGAAACATGTCTTATCAAATACAACGTTAATTCTCTTAGACTTTCACATCATTCATTCCTTTAGTAATGCTGCATCTTCATATGTGAACTTCTTCATAACCTCACTAACTAAAAAAACCTCCAATCAATTGTTAACAGTGACATTTGTATAAGTAGAAACATTTTGCAGAATTAGATGAAAATATTTATACAACTATCATTTATTATGAAAAAAATGTCCATGGAAAGGTCAAGTAATGAGCATTTCATGCACATTAAAAATGTTCTAGTCAGGTCAGCTTGTCAGGAAATGGTGTTTCAGCCATTTGAGGCCTAGTATGAGTAAATATGGTGCATACTGCAATGTTTGCATTTAAACACATCTTTATTTTTTATTAAAGCACACATTTATTATAAACTATATTAATTTGTTGATATTGTAAAACCATCCCTCAATTCCCCTCTCCGATGGTTATCTAACCATCTCATTTTCTTCACAAATCAATCTTTAGAATGTATTCTCATCCTCAGTCGAGTTTCCTCTTTCTTTTCAAATTCTCAAATTCTTGCCACTTATTGTATTCTCTACTGGTGTGATCTTACAATTCTAGTTCCATCTTTATATGTCTATTTCTCTTTATTTTCACTCATCTAATAAAATAATATGTACAACTTATATAAAAAGTGATTAAAGTTAAAAAGCCAAACCCTACTATTAATACTGGCACAAATATATACCTCTCAGAGCTCCTCCTCGTCCAGCAGCAGCAAACCAATTACCAATAGTGGTAACTCCTTTGCCTAGATTTTCTAAAATCCCAGGAGTTTCTAATACTTCTAATTCAGATTTCAGATCAAAAATGTTATTTGTGAATTCTAGAACGTTCTTACTGTAGTCAGATATGTATGAGAAGCAACGTTCAGCTTTCAGTATTTTGCAAACTGTGCCTTTCTCGGCAAGTCAAATTTCTAGTGGTAAGTGATTTTATAAAGCAACTAACTGTGTTAGCAACTAATAAAGCTCCACAAGTACTAGTTGCCAACTTATCAGCAACTGTTGAAGGCTTTCTTATTTTTTCCGTAATTTTGGAAAACTCCCACTGCTCGTATCATTGCTCCAAAAATAACCCCAACTAGTTTTTGTTCCATCACCTATGCTTAGTGGATCTTAGTAGATAAATAGCACCCGCCCCATCATCTAGCAATTGAAAATAAGCATCCTGCCCGCAAACGAAATAAACTCCCGGAATGATTGCTTCTTCTCCTTATACAATTTGCCATATACCTCCTATAACTTTAAATGTATGTTCACAACTACTAATCCCCACGTGCCTATTTGTAACTATGCTTCTTCTTTTGTAAACCCATATTTGTCCTTTTTGTCTCCTGTCTAATTTTAATGGTAGATAGATAATTTTCCCTTTAAATTCATCTTTTCCTTTCTTCCAAACATTTTTCACAATGTCTTCCTCCCTTTTTTTAATACATGAAATATCTTCCATCTAATGTCATAATTAATATTTTAGCTAAGGGTTCATTAAACAGGTTAAATTGTTCTGATATGCCCTAACAGTGTCTATAGGCATAGATAATCAGAAAAACAAAACAGGATGTGTCCATTTATTTTGTCTCTGTGTGTACATTGATGCTCTTCTGTAGTGGAACTCTGGAAAGAATCATGTGATAATTGGATTAATAATATTCAAAGTGTTCTCCACTATACACTGAGCTACGCACATTACTACATGTGATTGAGTATGACAAAGGTATGTGATGATAGATCACTTCCTCTGCAGCTGATGAAGGTAATTGTGCACAGACTTAACAATCCTTTGATCCCAGTGCCTGTGTTACATTTGTTGTATAATCTTCTTTCCTGTAATTCACAAATGACACCTTTAACCATCTACTGTGTGTGCCAATGTAGTAATTTCAGGTGTAAACAGAGATTTCTCTAGCGCTGGTGTAAAATAAATCCCTATTAACATTGTCATGACTACTAATACTACTCCTAAAAATGTAATACCTAAAATGATCTTGCATCTAATCCTGGTTAGCAAACACATTTGTCTGGAGTCAGATAATAAAGCAAAATATAGCAGCAAAAGTCAACAGACCCTTTTCCAGCCTCTTCCTTAAAACAGCTTCTTCAATTTCTCTTTTGCAGTTAGTTCTTTCAGCTACATTTACAACAATCTTCATATAGTCATCTCTGCTCCTACTCCATCTTTGTCTAAATGTGCTACTCCTACTCGTCTATAGGAGCCTTGGGCCTTGGAAAATCTTCTTTAAAACAAAAAATATATTTCAGGCTTTTACACTCTTTCATTTAATTATTATTATTGTGTCTTTTGTAAAGCGCGCAGATACCCCAGCGGGGTGTCCCGGCGCTGATTGAATGATAACCGTCTCGAAGGCTAGAAATTACAGGCGAAACAGAAAGGTTTTCAAAGATCTGCGGAATTCTCATTCCGAATTGCTCCTACGAAGATCCAGAGGCAATTTATTCCATCTTTGAGCAGCTCCGAGCTCAAAGGTCTTTCCACCCGCTCGGGCTTTCCTGTATCTTGGGGTGGCCAGCAAAAGTTTGGTGTTGGAGCGAAGGGTTCTCAGATTGCTGTAGGGTCGCAAGGTAGATTGAAGATGAGCCGAACCGAGGCCCTTAGTGGATCGAAAGGCGAGTATCATCGCCTTAAACTCAATTCGTTTGCCCATAGGGAGCCAATGTAGTTCCCTTAAGTATGGGGAAATATGCTGTCTGCGGGTAAGGCCACCGATTAAGCGTGCAGCAGCATTTTGGACCCTTTGGAGTTTCTGACAGAGACATTTATTGAGACCCAGATACAGACCATTAGCGTAATCGAGATGGGAGATGATGAGGGCATGAACAATGGTTTTTCTGTTAGCACAGGGTAGATAGTTGATTCGTTTTTTTAAGATCCTAATCTTGGAAAAACAGGCCGCTGAGACAGTTTGAACCTGACTTTCAAAAGATAATTTGGTATCCCAACAAACTCCTAAGTTTCTCACAGAGTCCTTTGGGGTTGGGGCTGGGCTCAGATCTTCCGGCCACCACAGGTTCGAGCTAAGAGGAGATGGCTGATTAAAAAAGAGCACCTCTGTTTTCCCAGCGTTAAGTCTCAAGGAGTTAAGGTCCATCCAACTGGCGATATCTCTCAGACATGTTTTGAGTGGATCGAAAGCACTAGGGGATGGATCCTTAAACGTAAACAGCAGCTGGATATCGTCCGCATAGGACGTTGTTTTTATTCCTGAGCGGGAGATCAGCTCTGCCAATGGTGAAAAATACACATTAAATAATAGTGGGCTAAGAGAAGAGCCCTGTGGGACACCCCATTTCAATGGTCTAGGTGTTGAAGTAAAAGGAGGGGTGTGAACCTGTTGTGTGTGGTTGGACAAAAACGAGCTGATCCAATCAAGGACCTTGCCTTGAATGCCAATATCCTGCAATCAAGCAGTAAGGGGTGAGAGACGGTGTCGAATGCTGCTGATAAATCCAGCCGCACCAACACCGTCCTCGATCCCTGATCTAAGGTCCATCGCACAGAGTCGGCCATCTCAATGAGGGCCGATTCCGTGCTGCAGCCCCTGCGAAAACCATGTTGGGAATCATGGTAGAGGCCATTCCTCTCAATATAACGGGCAAGTTGCTGGTGAGCAAGCCGTTCTAGAATTTTGGCAGGGGCTGGAAGAAGAGATATCGGTCTATAGTTAGCCGTATCCTCCGGGTCCGCAGTGGCCTTTTTCAAAATAGGGATCAGGAACGCATGTTTCCATGCCTCTGGATAGATCCCTGCACTTAAGGAGGAGTTCCAAATAGAGTTAAGGAAGGGATTTAAAAAAGAGGCTAACACTTTATAATATTTAGCAGGCCATGGGTCCCCAGGGGAGCCTGATCTACATCTGAGTAGCTCTTGAAGGGAAAGCTCAGTAGAGATTTCGGCAAATTCAGTTAGAGCAGGACCAGCAGAATATGGCACTGTCCGAGCCACGAGAAGGTCCGTATTATCTCTGATCGGAAAAGAAGCCTGAATCTGTGCAATCTTGTCCTCAAAGAACTCTGATAGTTTAAAACAGAGTTCCTGGGAGACTGGCTGCTTGCGGATCAGAGCTTGGGGGTCAGTGAATGATCTAACAATTGAAAAGATTTCCTTGGGAGCATTACTAGCTTTGTCAATCTTTTCTGCTAGGAAATCTCTTTTGTGTTTTATAATCTGTTTCCTGTATTCCTTTAGGGCTTTACGATAATTAATTTTGCTGTCGTTAGAGTAGTCCAATCTCCAGCGTCTCTCCAATACTTTGCTGGCAGACTTAGATTGGTGTAGTTCATCCAAGAACCATGGGGCCGCTGGGGCGGATCTAAAAGTTTTTATCGGCCTAAGGGGTGCCAGAGAATTGATAGCCTTGCTGATCCATTCATTGAAATTAACAATACGTGAATCCAAATCCCCGCCCAAGTCAGGGTAACTATCTTTAAGATGATCTTCAAGGGTCAAAGATGTAATTTTGCTCCAATTTCTCCCAAAATCCCTAGGGGTGGAAGAGGGTCGGTCATAGCGAGAGATAGTCCGCCTACCACCGTACAAGTCAGAGGCCACCGAAGTCATCTGCGGCGTCCCTCAAGGATCCTCGTTGAGTCCCACCCTCTTCAACGTCTACATGAGCCCCCTCGCGGCCATCGCACGCCAACACAACCTCAACATAATCTCCTACGCCGACGACACCCAGCTGATCCTCTCCCTGACCAACGACCCCGCCGCCGCCAGAGCCAACCTGCACGAAGGGATGAGAGATGTAGCCGATTGGATGACGACCAGCCGCCTGAAACTGAACTCAGACAAGACGGAGGTCCTCATCCTGGGCTCCTCGCCCTCCACCTGGGACGACTCCTGGTGGCCCCCCGCCCTGGGCACCGCACCCAAACCGACGGACCACGCACGCAACCTGGGCTTCATCCTGGACTCCTCCCTCTCCATGACCAGACAAGTCAACGCCGTCTCCTCGTCATGCTTCAACATCCTGCGCATGCTACGGAAGAACTTCTGGTGGATCCCCACCGAGACCAGGAAGACTGTCACCCAGGCCCTCGTCACCAGCCGACTGGACTACGGCAACGCCCTCTACGCCGGAACCACCGCCAAGCTCCAGAAGAGACTCCAGCGGATCCAGAACGCCTCAGCCAGACTCATCCTCGACATCCCACGAAACAGCCACATCTCCGGACATCTGAGAGACCTGCACTGGCTCCCCGTCAACAAAAGAATCACCTTCCGTCTCCTCACCCACGCACACAAAGCCCTACACGACCAAGGCCCGACCTACCTCAACAACCGAATCAACTTCTACGCCCCCAAGCGCCACCTCAGATCAACCAGCCACGCCCTCGCCGCCGTCCCCCGCATCCGGAGAGCGACAACAGGAGGAAGGTCCTTCTCCTACCTGGCCGCCAAGACCTGGAACTCCCTCCCGACCGACCTGCGCCTGACCCAAGACCACCTCTCCTTCAGGAAGAAGCTCAAGACCTGGCTATTCGAGCAGTAACGGCACCCCCCCCTCCTAGCGCCTTGAGACCCTACGGGTGAGTAGTGCGCTCTATAAATGTCTTGATTGATTGATTGATTGAGATAGAGGCCGAGAATAGTATTAAAAAATGGTCTGACCATGTGACAGAGATTGGATCATCAATTTTCATGCCCGAGAGATTGGAACAAATAAGGTCCAGAATATGTCCAGCTCTGTGTGTGGGATGGGCCACTAGCTGGGGCAAGTCACAAGCGGAGAGTGTTGATAGCAAATTCGAGCTCATAGAGCAAGAGGGATCGCCTACATGGAGATTACAGTCTCCCAGAACAGTGAAATTAGCATAGCGGGTGGTAGCTAGAGTGATGTAATCTAACAAGGCCGGGAGATGAATAGGGCTGGAATTAGGCGGTCGGTACAGCAGCAGGCCTGCAAATGAGACAGACGCAGAGAGGTTGATACAAAAAGGAAGCCCCTCAATGCTATAGACAATTGCCACTCCTCCTCCTCTTTTTCCACTGTGCCGATTTGCACACATGATGGTGAAACCTTCCGGAATCGCCAAGGTGATAGCAGGGTTGCTCTCCTCGTTCAGCCATGTTTCCGTTAGGAACAAAAAGTCCCAGTTATTATCTATAAGAGATTGCTGAATGTCAAGAGAATGCTTAACTAGTGATCTACAATTTATGAGGGCACCCTTTATGGGTACAGTCAAAGAAGGGCCTCGAGCAGGAGGCAAGAGGTCCAGAGGATTCGTTAATACGATCCCACAATGCCCACAAGTTATATGCAATCCATGAGGAGTGGCAGGATCGACCCGGCTAACGGGACAAGCCTCAGGGCAAAGGGCCAGGATTTCCATCGGGGAATAAATGTGTCTTGACTGGCTGGAGCAACGGACAGCATGCCTGGCCCCGGCCGCGTTATGGTCGCGGACGGGCGCAGACGGGCTTCCCTTTGGCTTCCCTTCAGCGTGCCTACGGCACGCCCGCTGCGCTCGTCCGCTGCGCGGCCGAGTAGATGGGACCATTTTATGCTGAGGAGGGCGGGGAAGGTAAACAACTAGACCTCCACCCCCAGCCTACCTCCAATATTTAATAGTGTCTCTCACATTTTTGTTTCTTTTCGGAAATCTTTTTCAAGTAGCTTTGGCATAATTTATTCTAGTGTGATGTTGTGGAGGTTCAAACAGTTCTGATCTCAGGTCAATCAAATTCTCTACTGATACATTCAGCACTTGATTCACTTAGTATGTCCATTCAGGTGCAGAATACCTTTGACAAGGCACTCGTGCTCTTTTTGACCTTCTTAGTGTCTGCTGGTCTTCTTCTGTGTCACTGTTTGAGTTTGTCTCATCAGCAATGGTTGCGGTATGCAATAAATTAACACACTTGATCTCAACTTCCATTGACTATAATTTTTTAGCCATTCAGCATTATGGGTAACTCTGCTTGACCCAGTTCTTGTTCATTCATCTGGGCCATCTCTTTGTTCTGATGTTGTCTCAACTGTTTTCTCAGGTTCTGTTATTACTACCTCTCTGTAGACAATGCAGATTGCAGTTCCACTGCCATTTTTCCTCACTACACCTGAGGAGATTCAATGGGAAAAGTTGAAAAAACATTTATGCACTATGCCAGAGTATGTGGGTCAAACGTCAGTAATGAAAGAAAAACCTTGCTGCTACTACACTGTTTGCGTTATGAAGGACAGGAAACATTCGAGAACCTAGGCAGTGAAGACGCTGAGATCAAATAATTTGAAATGTGCGTCAATAAGTTAGATTTGCATTATTTGCCCAAGAACAGCTCCATATTTCAACAGTATCACTTTGGAATGAGATAGCAAAAATCTGGTGAGAGTGTAGAAGAGTATATGACTTGCTTAGGGAAACTTGTGTACACTTGCAAGTTTGGTTCTGCTCTGGAAGAACATATCAAAGGCCAATTTATGCTGAGATGCAATAGTGATTAGGAAGGAATTGTGGGTGAAAGATGACCCATTATTGCATGAGGTAATATGTATTGCAAAATGAATCGAGCACACTTACACTGTGCAGAAGTGTTGGATAAGGGCGAGAAAAGTGTTGTGAGCAAGATTGAAGTGAAGGAGGAGGATGTTACGTTTATAGAGAGTAAAAACAAGATTGCACAGTCTCAACAAACCAAATTTAAAGGTGTATGTTACAGCTGTGGTAATCCAGGGCAGGTTGCCTCATATAAAAAATATCCTGTGTGGAATGCAGTGTGCAAAGCTTGCAATAGGTAGGGGCACTTTGCAAAACCTTCTCGTTCTTCCAAAAGCATGTCTCAAGAATCTGTGAAACAGATTGGTGACTGTATATTGTTAGTAAATATAAGGGATGGATTGTGTTTTAATTGAGAGTGGAGATGTGGAAACCTTATTTTATACAGGAGCATGGCTTGCACTCATTTATGATGATGAATTATATGACAAAGAGTTTAGTCACAAGGTCATATTGAAATATTCATAGGTCATTCTCTAAGTGTGTGGAGGTCAGGCCATGGAGATCATGGGGTATTTTGAAGTGGAGATCAAGTACAAAACCAATACAATCCATGGGAAGATGTATGTTTCTGTGAAAGGGGATAGTTTGTAGAGCTGGTCGCACCAGAGAGATTTTGATGTTATATTGGATTCCAACTCTCCAAACACCTGGAATGTTTAGGGCAGCGTATCTAAAGGAACTATGATTGTGTGCAGTGAAAGAGCCTGATATTAGGAGTGACGTAGTTGGTAAATGTGTTGCAAGTTTGTAGAATTGTTTCCAGAATGGTTCAGTGCCAAGCTGAGGTGCCTGAAAGGTTATGTGCCTCAAATCAAACTTAAATAAGGTGGTACTCCTGGGTTGCAAGGGTACGTTCCTTTCCTATCTCTATGAGGGAGTTATTTGAGAATGAAATAAAGAGATTGTGTGAAGGCAGAATTATAGAGGCAGTCAAAAGTTCAGAGTAGGTTGCACTGACTGTACTGACTCACAAATGTTCAGGTAATATCAGGCTGTTGACCAATAAGCATGTCATAAGTGATCATTTTCCACTGCCCAAAGTCATGAGATGGTGTCTTTATTGCACGGAGCCAAATATTTTCCCACTCTAGATCTGATGGCAGCATATCATCAGATAAGATTACATCAAGACTCCAGGGATCTTACTATCTTCATCACCCCATTTGAAAACTACAGTTATGTGCATATGCCTTTCAGTTTGGTGTCTACAGATCTTGTTTTTCAGCGTGTCATGTATCGTCTGTTCATAAATGTTCAGGGACCTAAATGCTTTCAAGATGACATTTTGATCCTTAGTGATTCCTTGGAAGCTCATGATGAGAGAGTGAGGTAGGTGTTCAGCATATTAAAAGAGAGTGGTTTGACCTTGGCTTGAAGCTGAATAAATGTGTGTTCTGGAAGACAGAAATAGAATATTTGGGCCATGGCATCAATGCTGATAGAGTTTCCCCACAGAAAGAGCTGGTCACAAATGTGTTGAATTTGAATAGTCAAGAGAAAAAGGGTGAATTGTTGTATTTCTTTGGCATGAAATCCATTCTCAATTTGGCTGCTACAAAACTAAATATGAGGAAGTTACTTAAAAAAGGAGCAAAATTCATCTGGAATGAGGCGCGTGAAAGGAAGTTTCTAGATGTCAAAAAGGAACTTGGAAGCGCTGACACTTTGAGCTGTTTTGAGCCTTCCAAAGACTGTTGGTGCGATTCTTATGCAGAAGGATTCTGAAGGAGATGAGTTGAGGCTGAATACGTAAATTTCCAGTCTAGGAAGCTATTGAAAGGTCAGAGATGAATTATCCATGGAAGCAGATGCTATTTTGAAAGTAATGATGCTTGTAGTGCCTACGTTTTTGAGGGAGAGGATCGTGAGTTTGAGACAAGAAAGCCCCAGCGGATGAGTAAGACCAAGGCAAGGGTACAATTAAATGTTTGGGTACCAGGATTGGATTTGGTGATAGAGAGGAAAATTAGAGAATGTCCACATTGTATGCAGAGTGACATGGCATATAAAGTTAGGAATCTCCCGATGAGTTGTAAGGTTTTTCCATCTAAACCATGGGAAGTATTGGCAGTTGATATTGTTGGACCACTGCACTCAAAGGGAACCTCCAATTATCTGGTGGTGCTGATTGATCAGTTTTCTTGTTGGGCAGAAATTGGCATTGGCAATGGTGTCGAGTAAGTCTGGGCAGTGAACTCCGCTCCGCTCGCAGAGTTTGCGGAGATTTACGCACTTTGCGGTATTTGGAGCTCACGGAGTTCCGAAAAACACCGCTCTGCGTCCTTGTGCCGAGGACCTGAACCGCATTAGGGAGAAACCCTGGGTGAGGACTTGACTACAAGACCACCCACATTATCAATCTAGTCCTGTGTGATGTGTGCAGCCCTTCCAAGTTGGATGGAGCCTTGGAAAACACAAACATACTGACACCACACACATCGTGAGGAGAAGCTACTCTTCCGAGAGGATAGGGACTTCCCATTCTATAATTCCTTACTCATAGAGGGGGGTCACTCCTCTTGCCCTGAAGAAAGTCCTGGACCTTTACGCCCACCTTGGACTGAAACATGTTGGCACTAGGGTCTTAGGACCATTAAACTCCAACAAGACCCGTTTTTAGATTTTTTATTGACCCAGCCAGACCCAATAATAAAGAGAATCCCGGGGTTCTGACTGAGGTTTTTTATCTTTAAGCCCCCTGGTCTTCGTCTATCTGAAGAGCTCCCAAACTGTGGTTGAGCCCACCCCAACTTTTAGGGGTCGGGATGACCTGATGATGAAGCATGACACCACTAGGGTGTGTGAGGGTAATTAAAAACAAAAAGTGCTTTTTCCCCAACACACGGTTGTGACTAGCACAGCTCTTCACTAGAGAGGTTCAGGTCTCTCTTTTGGTTTTTTCCCTGCACGAAGGTACAGGTGACAAACCATCTATTCTGACCATTGGTTAGTTTATTGGAGTATTTTTTGTGTTATATAGTCTATTAGGAAGATATACTCCGATTTGTATCCCCTTCAACCCTTCAGACACTGGGAATGCTTCCGGTGAGTCCATGTGTTAACATAAATAATAATCCGCCACATCCTCACAATAATCCTCACACATCCACCTCATCTCAATCTGACCTCCTGCTCATCTCCCCCATCCCTCTGATCTATAGTGCAGATTCATAATGCCTCCCCTCAGCAATACTCTCCTGACACCGGACTCACACATCTCCAGACATGGCCCCAACTCTTGGTCCATCCTTTACCCCTCAACACCTTCCAAAAATGGCAAGAAAAACTTCAAGCACAATCTTCTTATCTGCCACCATGAAACCTTATTCGCTGACAACTACCATAGCCTAAACTCCATTATGAAAACAAACTAAATCTTTTTCACTAAACGCCTTTCCAAATGGAAAAGCATCTTTCTCCAACATTTTCCTGTCACGAAGTCTTGCAAAATTCCATACGGTCTTAAACTTTCCACCACTCCTTCCCCCACTTTTCCTGGAAAAATCTATTTTCATATCTGGAAATATCCTCATTAAAGGCTCCGAACACCACCTCTCTATTTTTGAACAACAGTTTAGCTCCCTATCACAAAACGTACTTCCCACACTTACCGTAGACTGCCCATCCTCCCAAGCGCAAGATGCCATCTTGCCCCTACACACATTGACCCCTTCCATGCCATCCCCTATCACGCCAACCTCAAAGGAATCCCCCATGTCTCTGATGCTCTCCACCACGACTTCTATTGCATCCTCACCCCCTGCTTTTCCTACAACCCCCGTTATCTCCCATATTCTCCCCCTCTGATACCCTCATCCTCTGAACCTCCAAATGCCCCTTGTATCACCCCTAAATCACTCCAACTTGGTAATCTCTCTACTTTACCTTCAGCCATACAAACCCTTACCCATCCTCTTATAACACCTTCCCTTGATCCCACAATGGCTCCTCTTACTCCTCCTATCACCTCTCTTGCCCACAATCCACCTCTTTTTCTCTTCGCTAACAACTCCCAACTCCCCTCCCAGACCCTTCTTTCCCCCATGACACCATGTTTACTCCTGAGAATGCCTTCTCCCACGCTTCACCTACCCTGCACCTCGTAAATTTAACACCACTCTATTCCCTCCACCCGGTTTCCCACCTCTTTCTCACCCTAGTCCTTCTACCTCAAATAACTTGGATCTTTCACGCCTACCACCAGATCCTAGCCCCCTTTCCTACAACACTTCTTACCCAAACACTCCTCAATATTGAACTTCACCTCTCAACCATAGTTTTAGAACTCTCTTCACTTAAGAATGACGTCACCTCGCTCGACACTAGGAACCATTCCCATTGCTCTTATCCCTTAGATCCCTTGCAAATATCCCCTGCGCTCTTTATCCAAGGGAATAATTCCCTCAGTGACAACTCTCCTCCTAGACCTCCAAGCATTGTTAGCTCATTTAATCTGCATCTTCCCTCATCTCCTCCTCCCCCAACGCCCTCCCTGACCTCAAAAATTACCACCCCCACCACCCCCTCTCCACAAATTCCCCTCCATCTCACTCATCTATCCCAATGATCCTGGGCACTAGCAGAATCCCGCCCTCCCCAGTTTCACCTAGACCCCCTCAGCAACTCACTAGTATCCACCCCTGCTCCTCCACAATTCCAGTAGATCACAATTCCCTCAAATGCATGCTGGTTAACTGTCGATCGGCCTCATGTCACGCTACTGAAATCACCGAAACCATCCTCAGTGAATGCATTGATATTGCCTTTTTGACTGAAACCTGACTCAATCCCCTCTCCACACCAAACCTTGACTTGGTCTCGCCTCCTGGTTACTCCATTCTCAGAAAAGACAGGCCTGACAAAATTGGAGGTAGCCTTGCCGTAATTTATAAATCTGAACTTCAACTCTCTCCTTCTGACCATCACGACCCGACTACCTATGAATACCTAGGTGCAGAACTTATAGTCCCGGGTTCACCTTCCATCTTCCTACATAATATCTATCACCCCCCTGGCGAACCTCTTTCCTTCGTTGAAGAGCTGTCCGATCTTCTTATACAGTCATCTATCCCTAATTCTAGAAACCTCTTCCTCGGAGATTTCAACCTCCACTTTAACAGAATTGATGACCCTTCAGTTACTCTCATCAATAACTTACTTGACATCACTAGCAGGGATCTGGCGTCTCTCTCCCAAATGACCCCATTGATTGGTCTGATCACCACCTCATTCTTTTCACGATCAATAACTTTGTGCCCACCCCTCCCTCCAACTTAACAAAACTAAAGAAGTTACCCAGAAACCTTCACACTATTCCTCCTGGCATGCTCGAGACGAAAATAAAAGATCTTTTACAGATCACTCCTCCATCTCAAAATCCCACCGATCTTACTGAACACTACAATAATTCAATAGGTAAAGCTCTTGATCAATTAGCCCCAGCAAAATTAAAACTACAAAAAAATAAACCCTCCAGATCCTGGTTCAATACTGACCTTAGAGACGTGCTCTCAGACATACTGAACGCACATAGAGACAACAGCCCTCCTCCTATAATCTTATCCTCATTAGAACTGCAAGGGCTAACTACAAAAAACATATCTTTAATGCGAAAGCCTCCTTCTTTCGTTCACAACCTGACCGGGCTAGAAATCGTCCCAGAGAACTATTTAGCATCGTCAAATCCCAGACGTCCTCAACGCCCCCTAAACTACTGGCCACGGTTGAAAGATGCAAAGAAACTGCTAGCTTCTTTTCTGATAAAATTACTAAGATTGAGCAAACCTTCGCCCTTACACTCCCTTCAGTTTACCAGCCTCCCCTTCCTAACCTCCCCTCCTTGTCCCCTTCCTCTCTCATCAATACCACTGATCCTGCCCAACCTTCCCCCCGCTGTCACCCCCAATGAACCCTTCCACTCTGTTCCTGAACTTAAAAACAAGGCTTCCTGGAACTACTTTAGCCCAGTTTCTGAACTTGAGGTTCTCAACATCATCACCAAGCTTAAACCTTCCTCACATACCAAAGATCCCCTCCCGGCCTATTTGGTACAAGAACTAAAAAATATCATTGCCCCCTATTGGACATCTATTATCAACTCCTCCCTTGCTAATGGTTGTGTCCCTGCATCCCTTCAATTAGGCCAAATTACCCCCATTATCAAAAACATCATGGCCAATCCTAACGACTTAAACAATCTAAGTCCTATCTCCAACCTTTCCTATCTAAGGTCCTGGAAAAATGTGCCCTGCTTCAACTGAACAAACACATTGACACTTTCAATCTCTTGGACGCTTTACAATCTGGCTTTAGAAAGGGCAGCAGCACATAAACTGCAATGCTCAAAATCATCGACGACATCCATGGTTCCCTAGATAAGGGTGAATCTTCCCTTCTCATTCTACTTGACCTCTCTGCTGCCTTTGATACCGTTAACCATTTAACTTTACTCAATACTCTCATAAAACTTTTTGGCTTGGGTGGCGACGTACTCAAGTGGTTCACATCATACTTCCAACACAGAATCCAACAAATTAAAGTCTGTAATTGCCTCTCGGACCCTCAGCCAATCACCTTGGGTGTCACCCGGGGCTCTCTCCCACTCTATTCAACCTCTTCATGGAACCCCTTACTCTTATTCTTAAACAAGCGGGACTCAGTTACCACCTCTATGCTGACGATACACAACTCTATTAAAGAATCAAATCCCATGTTGACGTCTTACATCTAACTGACACTCTGACTAAGATACAAATGTGGTTCCATTACAACCACCTAAAACTAAACCCTAAAAAACTGAAATCATTCTATTCTCTCCTAAACACAACCCGCTCCCTCTCCAAAACTGGATCTCTGACATTAATGCTCTCAACTGCTCTCTCACCATCTCCAACTTGGTCAAGTCCCTCGGCATCAGCATCGACCAGAGCCTCAGTCTTACTTCTGTATTTTTGTGGAGAAGCGTGGCTCAATGGTTAGAGCGGCAGACCCTGATGCAGAGGTCTGGCCTGGGACCAGGGTTCAATTCCCGCCTCGGAAGCTCTTGGACTCAATCTCCCCGGACCTGATAATTCTTGCCTCGGTACCTAGTCTAATCATGTGTCCCACTCTGTGACTCTGGGCAATAGCTGGCTTAATCTCCACAATGGCCCCAGCAGCGCTTGGATGCCTGGCTTCACCTTGGGTTTGCCCAGGAGTGGACATCTCACAGGAAAACCAGGAAGGGTTCCACAGCGGTATGAATACAGCGCTAAGAGACCTCTGGGTAGAAGTGCGCTATATAAATACAAATACATTTACATTTACTCCCCACATAAAAAACTCAGCCAGAGGTGCTCTCTTCACACTGCACCATCTCAAAAATATCAAACCCTTTATTCCTGCTGATGACTTTTACTCAGTGGTACAATCTTTGGTCCTGCCCAAAATTGATTACGGTAACGCCATGCTTGAAGGAACTCCTAAAATCCACCTGGCCCCTCTCAAATCGATCCTTAATCTAGCCGCAGGCTAATCTCTGACTGCAAGCGCTTTGATCACATCTCCCCGTTCTCAAAAAACTGAAATGGCTTTCGATCGAAGGTAGATCTACCTACAAGACTGCATGCATCACTCACAAAGCCCTCCACCAAAAATACCCCTTCCTACTGTAGTGTAGCTCCTATATTCCCAATAGGCTCTGCGCATTGGAATAATATCTTCAATAGTATAGACGTACGACAGAGGTTAACTAGGTCTTTTACTGACGATATTAGACTTAGGTTTTGTGTGCCAGCTAGCTCAGAGTTCACTAGAAACTTTCTCGAATAGGCGAGGAGGATTTTAACCTCCCTGGATAGACAAGAAGGGATTTCGTTTCTGACAACCATAGAACATGACAACTTTGCTCTCCCTGATCAAGAGTGTATCTCTAGAGTCGTGTGAAAACAAAAGACAGCTATTTTACTCAGTCAATACGTGCATACTTAGTTTCACCAGATTGCAGAGAAAAGGAGAGACGGGCGTTTTCAATAAAAGGTGTTATTTATTGATCAGTCTCTTTTCTCATACAAGAGAAATGAATCGCTACAATTGCAATACTTATAGTTAAGTAAAGTGCATACAGTAAAAGCAGGATCATGAAAGAATACTGTAAAAGCATTGATATGGTTTCTTAGCCATATGATACTTTAAAATGGATAAAAGATATACATACATATATACATTGACTAATCGTACTCAACTGGTGCTTCTAACTACGCCTACCCCGGTGTACCTGACCTAAGCCTAATACATGGGAGGGAGTAAGTAAGTAGCAGTTTAAGTTAAGTTTGTTTTGCCACGAATCTGACTCAAGAATTCTCTATAAGGGTTTAGTCAGTTCAGTACCTGGGATTTAGAAGGCTGGAGGTCTGGTATCTCTTTCTCAGGACTCGGTATCCCAGTCACCCGCGAAGGTGGGCTGGAAACGCTGGAGGCTGGATTTCTCGGCAAGAGAAAAGACAGCGTCTTCCTCAGCGCGTCAAAAGGGGAGGGGCAGCGTCCGTGGGCTCTCGCATCAGCTGGGCTCTCCGGCAAGTAGTCACTGCTCCAGGTTCATCACCACCGTGTTTCTGCTTAGGACAGCGTTGGTATATTTATACCTGAGAGGTGCTGGGTTTGACGTAAGGATGGACATAAGACGTCAATAAGGATGTCACTAAGAACTGAGCGTTCTTGCAGTGCTTTACAGGAGTTCTTGGACTAAATCAAAACATGGTAGGCGGGGATTTCCCAGGTTGCTCGAGGCTTGGATTTGTTTAAGAACTCGGTGTGCTTTCTAGGGGGCTGGAGGAATAGTGCTTGCTTAATGTGACAGCATGCGCTATGACTAATTTATGAAACGGGTTTCTGTGCCGTTGTATGGATATTAGTGATTTATAACTGGGCAAGGGTCAGGAATAGGAGTATCGATACAGGTCCCTAGATAAACACACTACACCCACTCCACGAATTCATGTCCATATTTACTAAACTAAGCAATAGTAAACATAACTAATAGTGCATGTGTATACCGAACCACCCCAAAATACATTTTTTGCATTTGAAAAATGGCATATTCGAAATACACGAAAATGAGTATAGGTACTGTATGCATTCAAGCGGTGTAATCATTCAAAAAAGGATGCACATTTTATATCAGCATGAACGATTTGCGAAAATAACACATGAAATGGTTCTTAATACAGAAGAAAAAGTGCGAGACCACTTCATCACATATAAATACAATTACTTGTAAATATGCTAGAGGCTGAGGTAAAGTATTGTCTCTAGAGTTCCTAAAAATAGAAGCTCTGTTCTCTAAGAATAGTTCTACTTTAAGCAGAGGACGAGTGCCAAAAAAAAAGTAAATATTTTGGAATTCGAAAAAAGTTTTCGTTTTCAGGGGAAGAAGAAAAATAGTTCCAAATTGTCTAAGTAGCTCTGTTTATTAAAGCTGAAGGCCAAATTCAGAGTTCAGGGAACGCTGTGTGCTCGATTGCTTAAAGTTATTCTTTCTGTTCGGGGGAAAACATCATGTCAGACAGATTTTCAAAAAAGCAGTTTACCGCTTCAGGTGAAAGTTCGACCAAGTTGGAAAATGTCGCTACCATGCAGTCGTGCGCATGTTCGCTTTCAGTGATGTTTCGATCAGCATTGCTTACTGAAGGTCGTACCTGGTTGATGCTGCTTTCATCTTGTACTTCACTACCCTTCAATCGTAGTGGTGAAGTCTCCACGAATGCCGTCATCAGGATAGGTAGCCGCTGGGGACAGCACGATGCATGAGCCTTTACTGGACCCAACAAAGTATCTGTATCCAATGGTACTTCTGATTGTAATGTAAGACAGTGTCCAACACGCATTCTTCGCCGCATAGCATGCACCTCAATACAGGTAAGACACAATTCTGCCATATGGGTCTGAACGAAAGAAACCAGGTCATATTCAGATCTCTTAGCCGGGCTAATCCAAGGACTTTAGTTATGCTGTCCCGATAGCGTATAGCTAGGATCGTTTCTTCCATTGTTGCTGGAGTCTTGTCTGTGACATGGCTTGCCATAACGAAGCAGGAGTAGCAAAAATAAGATGCCTGCTACGAGTCCCATCAGGAGTGGAAGTCCGCCAAAGACAGAATGGACAAAATTGGGAAATATACCCAGGACTGCTTTGAATGGGGTTAACAATCCCGAAAAAACGGTCTTAAATACACTCGCGATACCATTCGTATCCGAAATGTTTAATATTTCTTTTAGCATTTCTGCGAAGTGTAGGGGGCAATTTGTCGATAACAATGCATGGATCTCTTCCGTTGTCCTTGCAACTTGGAGATCATACGTTTCTTTTGATGACGTCAAATGAACTGGTGTCTGTAGGAGCACAGTCTTCATTCTGCTTAAAGTATCAATTCGAATAGAAGAGATTTTCAAATTGGGCCAAATTTTTCCCTCCCTGTCTGGAGTGTCGTTTGGATACAATACTCGCTCACAGCAAGTGACCATGGAACTCACGCTTACTAGATAAGGTTTTCCTGGCAGCAAGCCACAACATCTGTGATTCACAATTAGAATGTAGCTCCCGTTAGAAAGCCGTCTAAAGAATGGCTCTATTCGCGTTGCAGGTGTGCCGAGCTGGTGACATGAAAGGTTATTTGAAGTCCCCTCACAGGCCCCATGTAAACTTATACCCTGACACAGAAGTATACCACTTAGTGATTTTTCACAATTGTTACCACTAAGAAATACACTCTGTCCTTTTTCACTATAACATGTGTGTGTATAAGGTAGGTTCCATGTTGACTTAATGTATCCTTTACCCAACCTTTCATACTGGCCTGCCTGTATATATTTTTGGCAGTATCGAAATTGGAAAGTCGTTATCGGAATAGTTATTATCCCATGTATTATCCATTCAATGACAGGTCGTTCTGACATTGTTAATGGTAATCTCTCAAGTTTTTCAATGCTCAGAATTGTATATTCTGCACCCTTCTGTGCCAAGCTGATTTGTGTATCAGTAAGGTTAAAGATATTGAATAATGACGTTCTCTTGATTAAACGCCAAGGCACGTAGCCTGAACGCAGATTTTGTAACGTCCAGCCAAGCTGTACAATAGAACGTAATTGGGACTGACCGTGTTGCAACATCAGTAAGTCTTGCTCTATTATATCGATTGCAGATGATACAATGCTGTCCAGTGAATATATTCTGGAAGACAGAGTCATTAACCCATTGTCCACAACAGAAAGTGATTTTTCCAAATTAACACGGTCAATTTCCCGTATTTTCTCTGCTGTCTTAATTTGAGTTACTTTCCAAGCTTCGTTGTAAGCTGCATATATAGAGGCCGCTATGAAACGTTTTTGACGCTGTTTGCGTGGTCCCATAATGAAATCACGCAAGTCAGCACCTTCTTTAAGTAAAGTCAAGTGTTGCTTAATTTCTGCCAGTGTGGATGTTTGTAGCCATTCGAGGCAGAGTTTCCCTACACTGTATGTAGTTACAATCCCTGGATGTTGTCTCTGGGAGTATCTAGGGTCTGGTCTGGTCAATTTGAACCCCTGTATTTTGTTCAGGAATCTATCTTGACAGTTATTTGTGTCTGTGGGCCAGATCCACCATTTTTTCCAATCAGGATGTGTTCTGTTTTGGTTAAAAATATGGGATACGTCTATCTCAACATCTGTAGTGCTATTACTGTCAGGTGTTGGCTTTGGAATAGACGGTTTGTTCAAGTCTTTAATTTTGGCTAGGCCAAGACAGGTAGTCTGTTGAATTGTGTCATTCAAGAATATAATTTGTTCTGGGATCATGCAGGCTCTAAATAAGGAATCTGTACCTTGCACTTGCCAATCTTTTGTACCCCAGATTGGTTTCGTTTCAATATTATTGTTCCAGAAATCAAAACCGAATGTATTCATTTTGTCAAAAAATGATTCTGAATAGATTAATTTTGTATTTGTAAGCATGGTTTTCATTCCTGTCTTATTTAACAGTTTGAAATAAAACGTTTCTGCATCACTTGTGTTAAACCCTGAGAAGTATGGAAATTTCTCATAGAATGTTTTCGAGCTTCCTTTTGGCGGAGTTGCACAATGGTCCCATTGGTTATAATTTAAAACATTTCTAGGTTGAGCAGATTTATGCAGATAATGGTTACCATAGTGGTTGTAACAGTACATCTGGTCATAATTAGATGAACCCTGTAAATAATCATGTTCTGTAAATTTAGCTGACATCACTAGATCTGACATCATATCATTAATACTTTCAAAGTCCCAATCATCAGCAAATGTGCTCGGTTTTACAAAGTCACTTAATGAAACCTTAAATTGATGAGGATACTTCAAGAGCTCGACCGGGCCATAGATTTCGTAATCAGTTTTGTCCCATGCTACCCGACCGGGTATAGGATTGGCTGTGAAGTTTACTGAAGAAAGTTCTCTTTTCTCGATGTGTGAAGACTTGTGTGGTTTCAGGACCAAGTTGATATTCTGACTTGCTGTGTCCATCGTAACATATTTTCCCTCAATGAAATGTCCCAAGTATAGTACCATGATGAGCCAAAGTATGAGGACAAATACAACTTGTGCCACCCAAAATTCAATCCATGGAGAAATCAGATAAGTTTCTTCTAGGTGATGAAAGAGTTTTTTAGCCTTGTCTTTAAAAGTTGTTGTTGATGTTGGCTGTTCCTCAGGTTCACTCGGATCCTCAGAAAAATCATCGAAGTTGATGAAGTAGCCTGATGCTGTTCTGTCAATTGTTTCAATTGGTTCTGGATTCCTTTTTGTTTTTGGAATTCTCTTTGTTTCATTAGCATAGTCTGTGGTTACATCATTGTAGACTGGTGTTTCTTGATGTAAGATTTGGATTTGGGTTTCAAGAGGTTTAAGTTCCATGGCTTTGTTGCATAGTCCTTGTTGATTTACTGTAGGTTTTTCAAATGTGATTAGTCTCTCAGTTTGAACCTCTATGTTTGTAGCAAACTTTGGTGTTCTGCTATTTCTTGGGAGTCCACTTGGCCTACTACTTATTATCGGCCACATGAGTGTGGTTTAACCAGGTCGATGGATACAACTCGGTTCTCCTTTTTACCAGCAAGGGGCGGTAATACAACTGATCTTGTCCCGTTGATAGCCAAGACAGGTACTGCTTTTCTGTAAGAAGGCCCAAATTCCTTCTTTACCGCGATCTTCTCTCTGACCAGATCCCCGATTTTTGGAATCCAGACAGGCCTTGCTGGGACAGGTGGTTTTTCTTCAGTGGTTGTTGGCTGTTGTTTCAATTTTATGTTGCTCAGGTCTTTTCTTTTTTCGTTTAAGTCCTTATAAAATAGCCAAACGATCTTTGATATCAAAGCATTTTTCTTTAACCACTGAAGTTTGACTATCAAGGTCCTGGATCAACATTCTAGTCCCAAACAATAGTTCGTAAGGACTGAGACCTCTCAGAGAATTTCTTGGCAGATTATTAAGACTACGTTGGACACTTATTAAATGCTTGACCCACCCAGCCCCCGGAACCTAATACCTTTGCCGTTATAGATTGCTCTATGCCTTGGTTTTTTCTTTACACCATCCCGTTTCCCTCAGGAAGGAAGTGATAAGAGTCCCGCAATGCCATGCCCATGCTGGCCATGCCCCCCCCATAAGCTCGAGAGCTAAAGGCAGGACAATGGTCAGAATGTAGCATGCCCCTTGCGTATATGCCATTATAGACTCGCAAATCTTTTTATAACAGTTCCGACGTCAGCCGAGAGCTGGGGTCTATATTGTAAGTGATGATAGTCTCTATATGTTAATATGACGCATTTTTCATACTGGGTTTTATATATTTATTGTTTAATTCCATCTTGAGCGAAACGCCATGGCAAAACACCGTCTCGGTCGCCACTGCGATCTCTGTTGCAGTTTGGACAGTTTTTTGCAAATATGTGATGTTGCAGGCTCATTCCTGGCCACCAATATGTGGATTGCAATTCTTCCAGAGAATCCTTTAGCTTAAGGTGTCTAAGACCCTCACCCATATGTGCGTCTGCTATTAACAATATTCTCCTGTTTGTGTTTGGAATTACTCTATCCCCCACTCCAGGGATTTGAGCAAAAGGAACGGAGTTTGCATCGATTATGTATGTATAATTGAGTGGATAGGTGATGGGTAGCGCTGAGCAGTCGCCTTTTGATGACGTTTTCACCGCCAGCATTGTTTCCCCGTCAATGTATTTTTTCGAACGCTTTTTTGTAGCTACGGAAGCCGATTTAGTTGCTTCCGTTCGGGCTGTTTCAGCCAATGAATTCCCTGCAACGTGAACGCCATCACGTTCATGACTCAGTGAATGTATCACGTGAGTCTTTGGTAGTTCTTTCTGTAAAAGAACTACTTGTTCCCAAAGCGATTTTTGCTTAATTGTGGCACCTGTGTCATCTTTGTAAACGTTTAGAATCCATTTCTGTAAATTGTTATTGTATGATTTTACGCAGTAATATGAATTGCACACTATTAGTGTCGGGAATTCGCGATCAGCATTATCTAGCGCCATTTTTAACGCTATTATTTCAGTTTGTTGTTCTGAATTACTTTCCACTGAGTGTGTTTTCGTTAACAGAGGTCTTAATTTTTCTCCGCGCCACACGTTTTTTACAATCTCGCATGTAGCGTTATAGGCTTGTTTTCCCCAAACCGAGGGTTGTGCATGTCCGTCTGTATATATTACACAAGCGTACTGTCGTATGGGCAGAATGTCGATTGGCAGAGGGTATTCTCTTTCATATTCTATATTTTTTAATTTTTTCATTTCCGGGTCAAAATAGTATTTCACTTTGTCTGTTGCAAGAGAATTTTCCCATTGTATCCATTTTGGATTTAATTCCATAGTAGGTAAATTACATGGGCTTGTTAATGCCTCAAAGGCTGATTCTGCTGTTCTGACTGTAATCCGCCTGCCGTCAGCTTGGTCTCTTTCTCTTGCTACAGCTGTTTGAACCGCATGAACAATGTTTTCCTTAATGCTGAATGTTTTTTCAGCTTCTGTGTACAAATGAGATTTGTATGCTATTGGTACCGTTTCTCCCTCATTAGAGGTCAGGTATGTGAATCCGCATCTTCCTGGGATGACTCGGATTACAAGGTTGCGTGTGTTATCGCGTGTTTGCAATTTTGTTTTAGTTAACATGTCTGTTTGTAATGATCTCAAAATTTCTGTGTGTTTTTGAGTCCAATTGATTGTTTTAAAATCTTATTAGGTCATAGAGAGGTTTAACCCTCTCTGCATAATTTATAATGTACGTTCTACCGAAATTCAGGAAACCTAGAATTGATTGTAAGTTTTTCAGCGTTCTTGGTGCTTGGATTACGGCACATTTCTCTAGGAAATTATCTGCCAGGCTTTTGCCTTCACTTGATAGTTCATATCCTAAAAACAGGACAGTTAGATGGGCAATTCTTGACTTTTTGAAGTTGAATTTATAACCCTCTGCTGCGAACCCAAGTATTATGGTGTTCACTCTTTTCAAGTGAGTATCCAAGTCATCATCTGTTAGATAGATGTCATCGACATAAGATAATGCCTCATCATCATATATTTGTAGTAACTCTGTTACTCTCGCTGAGAATAATCCTGGGCTGTTCTTGAACCCCTGTGGTAAATGACAGAAATTTTTCTGCGAGCCTTTTATTGAGAAAGCGGTCAAATATCTGCTTTCTGATGCTATATTTTGACAAAAGAATCCATTAGAGATGTCTAATGTTGTTTTGTATTTTTTGCGCACTATGCTATTCATTAGTGCTGCACTGTGTGAGTTTTGTACTGCAAATGTTTTGCAACATGAGTTAAGGTGTCTATAGTCCAAAAGTAGACGATATGAATCATCTGGCTTGGAGACAGGAAACAAAGGATTGTTCATTTGTGAGGTGCATGTTTCAATCACCCTCTGGTATTCAAGTTGATCTAAGATCTCCCTGACCTGTTTTTTTTGCTTCTTGCTTAATTGGGTACTGCCTTTGTGCAGTTGGTTGAGATTTTAACTGGATTTTGTGAGGAGGTGAGTCCTCATCCCATCCTACATGGTTTTTATATAATGCAGGAGCTTGGGCTACTGCCCACTTTCTTGCAAGTGTATATTTTTTATGTATTGGAATGTGATTTGAGAAGGCAGGCATAATCATTTCTTCGCCATGAGGGCACTCCCTGACAAACTCTGGTGGCCAGTCTTTTTCAGCTAAAAGGATGTCATAGCCTTTGGAGAGGTTATCCCAAAATAGACCCCTTATTTTCCTAGTCTTATCTCCCTCTATACCTAATGTTATTTCGTATATTTTATGAGGTTTGCTAACTCTGGTGTCTGCAGTTTCCCCTTGAATGTATTCATTCGTGTCCACTGTCTCCAGATGATTCATCAGGATCTTGCGAGCTATGCTCACTTCTGCTGCGCTGTCTAGCATTGTCTGAGCCCACTCTCCGTTTTTCAGCTGTGTCCTCAGGATCCTCGGCATGTTTGATTACTTTAATACTGGCTACCTTCTTCTTTGGAAATTGTAACTTTTTACTTTGATGAGCAGGTTCCTTGTCTTTGGACTTGAAGTGCTCTTCCCTTTGTTCTGACCGTCCTCTTCTTTCCGATTTCTGCGAGGAAGTCTGAAAAGATCGAGATGGACGTGTATCAATATCTTGATATCTATAAGGTTTCTTCAAATTATCCCTATTTCTAAGGTTGTATTTTTTCTCAGAGGGCTCCCTCTGGGGAGACTTGTGTCCTTGGTCTGGAGATCTTTCTCTCCGCCGAGGAGACCTTCCTCTGGACTGGAATCTTTTTTCTTTGGGAGTGGATTGTTTATTTCCATCCCAGCTCTTTTTTGGAGCGGTTAGATTGTTTTTAATAAATACCTTTTCAGGATTTTCAGTTAGTTGGGGTTTCACTGGTTTCCCACCCAAACTATCTCTTCCTAGTTCTTCATAGGATTTTTCTATGATTCTGGCAAGTTCAAATGGTTGTTCTGCTATATCTGTTTCTTTCAACTTCTGGCGGATCGCTACAGATGCTGCTTCCCCTTTTATGTTGGCTAGTAATATAGACGAGACCTGCTTGAAGTCTTTCAGTAATTTCATACCCAGAGTTAAAGCAGGTTCTGGACCGTATTCATTTTGAATCTGTCTTAGTACGTCTGGTATTACCGCCATGGACGGAACACCATGTGTTTTTGTGTAAATGGAAGCAAAGACTGTGCCCCAAGTGTCACAGTCCTCCACATGTGGTGCGATGCCCATTGGAAGACAGATAGTCAGAATTCTGTGTTTCTCAGTAGGGGTAGTATCCGGAAATACCGCCTCTATTTGAGTGATTTTTTGTGCTAACCAGAATGGAATTTTTTCCCGTTTTGCGGGTACTTTACCTAGACATGACTGTATGTTCTGTGGTGTGATTTTATTTGTGTTCCCCTGATGAGGGGTCAGCTGTGGAATTGTAATAGCTGGTTGGACTGTTGAAGTCCGCATTACATATTGGACTAATTGTCTGTGTATTTTAATTAGTACTTTTAGTTGGACTAGAAGTTCTGGTATAGACATTTTCTCAATGTATGGATGTGGTGTGTAACCGGCTAGAACCGGCCACGTTGCTCCTGGTCTACCTAGTGGACCGAGCCTGGTGATGTGATTATTATGTTTTAGGGCGCCTTTAAACCAGAGCAGGTGCTCTTGGTATTTTAATGGGATTTCCACCTCCTCGAAAGGAGTGTACTCATCCGGTGGTTCCTCTATTTTGTAATAGTGGAACTCATGTGTGCCAGCGTTTGCTGCTGGAAAGTTTATCCATGAATAGAATACCTCTGTCTGCCGATATTCATGTGCCTCAATTACGAATATGACTGTACCACCTCTTGATGTTAGTCCATTTTCTATTAGCTTAAGAGTTATAGTTTTTCTTATGCTGACCGGGATGAGTATTGCACCCGGGTCTTGTTGTAGGAGACTTGTGTCATCCGCTAGGAGTTGAGCTGCTATTCTAGCTGCCTCCCTTTCTTCTTCATTGTCTGACATTTTACTGACAAGAAGGTTTTTTGTTGCAGATCAAGTTTTCAAGGAAACAAAGATTAGGTGCACAATATTTTGGAACACTGTATCCTTCAACGTTGAATAAACCAAAAACTATACATAGAAATCTCTTTCTACTAAGTTCTGGCGGGTTTTAACCTTTGACCCACTCCAGACGTCTTTGGAGTATTTACGGGAGAAAGGGTCTGTGTGAAAAAGCACGACTGAGTTACTCTAATGTCTTGCGTTAGATTTATCGCCTTACCAAACCGTTGGGCGCCATGTAGTGTAGTTCCTATATTCCCAATAGGCTCTGCGCATTGGAATAATATCTTCAATAGTATAGACGTAGGACAGAGGTAAACTAGGTCTTCTACTGACGATATTAGACTTAAGTTTTGTGTGCCAGCTAGCTCAGAGTTCACTAGAAACTTTCTCGAATAGGCGAGGAGGATTTTAACCTCCCTGGATAGACAAGAAGGGATTTAGTTTCTGACAACCATAGAACATGACAACTTTGCTCTCCCTGATCAAGAGTGTATCTCTAGAGTCGTGTGAAAACAAAAGACAGCTATTTTACTCAGTCAATACGTGCATACTTAGTTTCACCAGATTGCAGAGAAAAGGAGAGACAGGCGTTTTCAATAAGAGGTGTTATTTATTGATCAGTCTCTTTTCTCATACAAGAGAAATGAATTGCTACAATTGCAATACTTATGGTTAAGTAAAGTGCATACAGTAAAAGCAGGATCGTGAAATAATACTGTAAAAGCATTGATATGGTTTCTTAGCCATATGATACTTTAAAATGGATAAAAGATATACATATATATATATACATTGACTAATCGTACTCAACTGGTGCTTCTAACTACGCCTACCCCGGTGTACCTGACCTAACCCTAATACATGGGAGGGAGTAAGTAAGTAGCAGTTTAAGTTAAGTTTGTTTTGCCAAGAATCTGACTCAAGAATTCTCTATAAGGGTTTAGTCAGTTCAGTACCTGGGATTTAGAAGGCTGGAGGTCTGGTATCTCTTTTTTAGGACTCGGTATCCCAGTCACCCGCGAAGGTGGGCTGGAAACGCTGGATGCTGGATTTCTCGGCAAGAGAAAAGACAGCGTCTTCCTCAGCGCGTCAAAAGGGGAGGGGCAGCGTCTGTGGGCTCTCGCATCAGCTGGGCTCTCCGGCAAGTAGTCACTGCTCCAGGTTCATCACCACCGTGTCTCTGCTTAGGACAGCGTTGGTATATTTATACCTGAGAGGTGCTGGGTTTGACGTAAGGATGGACATAAGACGTCAATAAGGATGTCACTAAGAACTGAGCGTTCTTGCAGTGCTTTACAGGAGTTCTTGGACTAAATCAAAACATGGCAGGCGGGGATTTCCCAGGTTGCTCGAGGCTTGGATTTGTTTAAGAACTCGGTGTGCTTTCTAGGGGGCTGGAGGAATAGTGCTTGCTTAATGTGACAGCATGCGCTATGACTAATTTATGAAACGGGTTTCTGTGCCCTTGTATGGATATTAGTGATTTATAACTGGGCATGGGTCAGGAATAGGAGTATCGATACAGGTCCCTAGATAAACACACTACACTACCTCTCAGACAAACTCCACAAAGCAGGTTGCTCTAGACCTTTGAGGAGCACTAACGCACTTGTACTGATCCCTACTTTATTCAAAAAGAAATCAACGCAATGTCGCTCTTTCTCTGGTAATGCGCCGTCCATCTGGAATGCCATTCCCAAAGATTTACGTTGCAATCCCTCCTACGACTGCTTCAAAAAAGTCCTCAAGCAGCTCCTTCTCAACAAATACTGGGGTGCTTAATTTATTGTTTCACTATGTATTAATTTTTTTTCTTTCTCCCTACATCGTCATTATCTACTCCCTTGCTCTTCCCTTGTTTCTCTCTTCCCAGCTACCGCCTTTTCCCCCTTTTTTTGTATCTATAACATATTCACCCTCCATCAGTCACCTTCTCTCCCCTTATTCTACCCCTTACCACTATATTACATCTCTCTCCCACTCCCCCCTAACCGCTCTTACTCTGCAATCGCTTTTCCCATCGAGTTCCCCTTACCTTAATCTGTTGTTTTTCTTTGGTCTACCTATTTATGTACTTTTTCCCAAATTTCACAAAGTGCCATGCCTCCTTATCTAATTGTATTAGTACTCTGTTTGAAACTCTGTTGTTTCTAATATGTTGTAAAGCGCTCTGATACTCTTGGGTCCAGCCAGCGCTATATAAAACCCTTTAAATGAATAAATAAAGAATAATTTAATAATAAGCATTTTCCAGTCTTGTCAGCTTGTCAGGCAATGTTGCTTCAGCCATTTGAGGCCAAGTAAATATGTTTACCTTCTCCAATTTTTGCATTTAAGTGTATTTTTATTTTTCATAAAACCCTTCATGTTATTTCTGCAAATTTATTATAAACTATTTTATTTTCTCAATATTTTTGATACACTCAAAAGTGAAACGAAAATGGGTGCAAAGCTCCATTGAGACCCATGCGGTGCAGCTTCAGAAGTTCTTTATTCAGACACTAAAATTGATATTATTACTCCTTGGTTCAAATCAAGCTCTTTCTTGTATGAACAAAATCTTTTTATTGTCACATAGCACTGATAGCTTACCTTTAATAAATGAATATGTGTTGCTCATCATGGGCCAATTGTATCCCTATGGCTGATGTGAACAGAGAAAGAGGGAAGAGATCCCTTGGTGGCACACTTTAAACAACTCTACTTTACACCAATAATAGCCCATGTATGAGAAGTGATCACTTACATAGGATAATACACAATCAGCAAATTCTATAAATGTCATTATTTCTTAATTTTTTTAAAACAAATTATGAATGTTGCAAAATCTAAAAACAATACATTACAATTGCATTAAAAACATGTACATTGGCACCACATTTGTATCTATATTTCATTAAAACAGCAATGCAAAACAATATAAAATTAAAGAAAAAGGAGAGAGACAAACAACAGACAGTTCCTATTTGTCATATGTCATATCAGGGAAACTAAATATTAGAAAGCTGATCCTGGACACACTACAGAAAAGGCTCTATCCCTTGATTATGTTGAATCTGGGCGTCAACGCGTTTCGATGGTTTTAATTATAATAGACCATCTTTTTCAAGACAGATTTGATACGTCTCTCCTATAACAGGCACTGGATGGTTGCCACTTTCAAAGGAATCCTTAAATCATATTATTCATTTGCGGTATATTTATTCCACCTTTCATATCTTTCCATTTCAATCATCAGGATGATTTCTTAAAAAATGTTTTATTATGCTTTAGTTGCTTTCCACGTCTATTAGTTGTTAATTCAAACAGGTCACTTTCGTATTTCTTGTAGTTTAATCTCCTTTTTCGTGCGTTATATGAGTAATCTTCTCCTCCACCTCGTATGATTCTAAATGCCAACTATATACAGCAGGTTTGTCCCTATTTTATGTCTCTCTTTATATTGTATTTTTGTTCATCTTGTTCCCCTTAGCAGCTTGCATGTGGCGGCTCAGTAGAGATTCAACCAATTTTTTCCTGTTTTCCTGACTATTTAAAAAGGTATTCTTGATCCTCCCTTCGCAATACAATCCCCTAAGTAATGTTAAATCGTATGTCTCCTAGTTGGACTTGGTATAGTCTCAAAAATCCAAACGCTGATATAGACGTTGGGATCACACGTCCTCACCCAGGTCTTCTTCACGGAACAGACTCACAAACAAGGAAACATCTCTATTTGAGGAAACAGAAAAAATGTCCAATACCCTTTAGTGATCTCACAGTTCACCAGAAACCTCTCTGGTGCATCACATAAATTGAAAAACAATTTGTTGGAAGCACCACAATCAACAGTGCATGATATATATATATATATAATTAATTTACTAAAAGTTCATTTATTTCATTCATGTATTCATTTATTTGCATCCTATATAGACATTAATATACAATTATATATTGTATAAAATCATTCTAAAATGCTTTGCTTATTATAGCCAGATAGCTTTTAGTATATTCATCCAACAGGTGTTTCACAGGCTCTCAAGAATCATATACAAGGGGCAAATGTCAAACCAAATGCCCTCTTTATAAATGAAAATATCTTTTGGTGGATTCAACTATCCTCTTTTATATCTCAAACAACCCATGATTTGGTTCCTTCTCAAGGGAGGCTCAGTCAACAGGTAGCCCAAAAGGGTTTCACTTGCCAGTCAATTAAAAATGGCTGACTATTACAATCTTATTGGTTGTAGTGTCTTCCTTCTTCAACTTTCTCAACTTGATGGATCTTGCCATATTTCAAAGATCTCCCTCTATTGCAGCCACCTAAAATAACTGAGGCAACTTAGTGGTTTGTACAAGACATCATCATGTAGTATAGCCTTTAGTGACAAACAACTTTATTAGAGAGCATATGCGCATTGTACAAGATAACGCCTTTACAGGTGTATGGGAGTGACAAAGAGGGTGATTACGAGTACGGCAGTCTATGACCACCGTACTCACAGTGGTGCACCGGTGGCGGTCCTGCGTACACCCTTTTCTGAGGTGACTTTTTGGACTGTTAACCGCTGCGCTGGCTGCGCCAGGGAACCGCTGTTCCCTGGTGGTGGCGCATCGCTAAGGCCTATATAATAGTTAAGGCTAGACCACTATGGTCCACCAAGAATATTATGAGTTTCCCATTCATCAGGCTTTCATGGTTGGCTCACCACCATGAAAAGGCTGGCGGAGGGTAAACAAAAGGGGTCCTACGGGGCCCCCATGTCCCCGCCGCTATGAGGATGCATTCAGGGAGGCACAGGTGCCCCCGGGTTTGCATGCACTCCAAGTTCCAGCGTGGCATGGACTTCACAGTCCACACCATTCTGGAACTTCTTTTGCGTTCCCATTGCAGGGCCAGTTTTCAGGGCACTGCCATGGGGATGGCAAAAGAAAGGACCAAAAAAGCCCACAAGACATGAGTTGTACTTCTAATCTGGCAGGCGGTCCCTGCGTGGCTTTGGCAGTGCGGAGCTGCCCCAGAGCTGCTGCATCTCTCTCTCTACATCATTTCTTTTCTGTGTGGGGGTGAGCTACAATGAGTGCTGATCTGAAGCATCCATCTCTTTGGTCATAGTAATCAATTGCTTAAAGGTAGGTTTGCATGGGTTCATTATCTGCCAACATTAAAACCACACAAACAGTAAGTTAAGTACTCTCTGTAGACTTCAAAGTGCTTTGTAGTTGACCCAGTTTCAATTTTGACAAGATCAACTTAGCCTTTCACCATTCTTAGGTGGATACAATGCCATAGTTCTTAGGTTGAAACAATACTATTACCCCTTAACATGGAGGTAATGTGAAGTTCGGTAAGGGTGAGAACATCCTCAACCTACTCCTACACCAACATTGAAGGTACCAACTCATTAATTACACTAATTTCTAGATGCTTAAACATCTTACCTTATCTAAACTAAATAGTGTGTTCCTTCCTGTTTGAGAGATCCCTGCATTGCATTAGTCACTACATGTCACTCCTCATCAGTAATCCATCTTGGTGACAATGAAACTTTTTTGCAATCTTTTTCACTTGCTTATTACTAAAATTGTCTTTAAAGGCTTTGCGACTTTGTTCTTCATACAACGTACCCTTTTAATTTTAATCTTTCATGAATTTCATCATGAGGCATTTCTAATTCACATGTGAAAGGTTTTTTTTTTTAAGAAGATTGCATTTCGGGGCCATACATTTTGAGATACAGGGTCACTGCCAAAATTATTTGCATGTGCATCCTTGTTTTACCCTTTATGACTACTTAACCCCTAGTTATGGTTCTGATGCTGATTGCCCTAATTCTTCCCAACTCTTGTTAATTGTTTTGGGAAAAATTGAGAAGGTTTAACGGATAATCCCAGGACCTAGAGATGACCATTGGACACTTGTGGAAGTGAGCTTACACTCAAACTTCAAGGCTATCGCTTGAAAAACAGTTCCTTTAACAAGCAAGTCAAGAAGACCACATTTATGTTATTTTTTCATAGAAAGAATCTGCACTGTAAATAATTAAATGATATATCATTCTCATGGAGACAAGGACATGGAGAAATGACACCTGTCCTCTCTTCTTCATGCACCGCTATTTCTGGGGCTTCATTGAATGAAAGTTATGGTGTATGCTAGAGCTAGTGGAATTTACCCAATCCATTTTCTAAGCCCTAAGAATAGTCTAATAATAGTCCTCCGTGGAATATCTTCCACTCCAACATCATACATTGAGCAGACAAATGAGAAGTTTTTCGGAAACTCCTTCCCTTGGACTTTATGATACCACTGTCCACAGAGAGGTCTTTGTTGGCCCCTTTCCACATAACAGCCATGATTAAGACAACCGAGGCATATGCACACTTTTGACATAGCACAGATGAGTTTAGACATGACACACATTGTAAGGAACACCTGATTTTAGGAACCAATAAGTAACCATTCTTAAATGCAGTCCATATGCCCACTTTCTCCAATTTTCTGTCCCGGTATATTACCACCACCTGAAAGTGAAAATGGCTCTTGTCTCAGTGGCATATATACACAGATGGATGCTGTACAAGGTGAACACACTGCCACACATCTGGCACAGATATATCCCCAACTCCATAGCCAAGTCCTGATAGGTAA
This sequence comes from Lissotriton helveticus, assembly GCF_964261635.1. Taxonomy (NCBI): domain Eukaryota; kingdom Metazoa; phylum Chordata; class Amphibia; order Caudata; family Salamandridae; genus Lissotriton; species Lissotriton helveticus. The sequence continues at coordinate 1,992,692,223 of NC_136059.1, read as the reverse complement.
GTAAGTAAGTACATTTTATTATGTATAGTTAATTAAAACCAGTACAATCGTTACATTTAAAACAATTTCTTAAAATGTGGTAAAAGGGTAGTCTGTGTAATCGTCCTTACCGAAGACCATACGGTGAGAGACCGAGGGTAGTTATCTAGCAGTGTTCCCTGAGCCGGGGCGGGCTCGGCATTTGTAGCCCAAAGTTCGTCCGTTAGGTTCCAGAACCAGTGGTTGCTGCAAGTTGTAGATTTGGTAGTCTTTGCTCTATAGTAGTCAAAAACTTGACGTATCTACAATTCAGTTTTGTGTTCACAGGGTTCAAGCATGCAAGCACAGCCTGCCTTCGCGTGCTGGTCCCTATCTGCTTGAGCTGGTCCCTTAGTAGCTGTCGGCGGGCTTGTCGGAGCTCTTCTCAGAGACAGGTCAGGTGGAGTATGTCTCCTGTTGCTAGGTTGCAGAGCTGACAGGCTTCATGGCCATTGCTCCTGAGCCATGGTGGTTGGTGCTCTCTGCTGGGCAGGATCCCTAATCTATATTTCAAAAACTTCAGTTTAGTGATTTTTGGGTAGCCCTGGCTGAAATAAAGTTGCGGTGTCAGGGATTTATACGTATTTAAAGTCATCCACGCATGGTTTCTTTTAGAAAAAGCGGCTTTGTCCTCTGTTAGGGAAAGAGTTTTTACGTTCTTCCAAATCACTTTTTTAAACAGGTTGTGCCCCAGTTGCATGTCCCAAAGTGCGGATGCCTTGACAGCTCCCAATGCTGCCTTCAAGTAGGAGCGTGCCTGAGATACATCCCTGCTTTGTATATCTTGCCACAGCATCGCGTTTAAGGTGTCATTGGAGGCAGAGCGGAGTTTGTGGCAGCAGATAATGTAGGCTCCTTGTCTTGCAAGGTCTTGTTTTTTTAGGCCGAACTCCAGCCGTATTTGGGCAGGCGAGGTGTAAGACGGGAGTGAGAACAGAGTTCTATATGCTTTTACCTGGATGTTATCTAGGTTCCTGGAGTCTCTTCCTCGTAGTGCCTCGCTGCCGTAGGAAATTGAGGGGAGCAATTTAGCCTGAATGACTTTTAAGTATGGAGTCAGGGTTGGCCCCGATAGTTGGTTTGCTAGATTTTTCAGTGTAATGGCGATCAAGGCCCCTCTTCTTTTGGTTTCCTCCATCTGCCTAACAAATGAGTTGCATGTGTCGAGTCGGCCTGATAAGTCTGCCATAAACAGGTTAAACAGAGGCAGCACGCACCCTTGTTTTAGTCCTTTTGTCGTGCAGACTTTGGAAGACAGATGTGTCCCGCTTCCCAGCTTCACCTGCACCCAGGTGTCATAGTGAAGTAACTTCAGCATGTTTAAAAGCGGTTGAGGTATGCCCCATTGTGCAAGTTTCCGCCACAGCATGCCTCTCTCGATGTTATCGAAGGCCACGCTGAAATCGATATAGCACAAGTACAGCGGCAGTTTTTTGTTTTAGCTCCGTCAATTAGCAGTGAGATAGCCAGGATGTTGGTGGTTGTTCCGTTTTTTTTCCGGAATCCTGTCTGGTTCCATGGTATAATCTGCTTTGAGTCCGCCCATGTCACAATCTCCTCTAAGATTATTCCAGCGAAGTATTTGGCCTCGTTCTCAAGGAGGGCTATTAGACTGTAGTTGTCGGGGACCATTTTGTCTCCCTTTTTGTGTATGGGGACAATCGTTGACCCTCTCCAGGAATCTGGGATTCTATTTAGGAGTCTGACTTCTATGAATAAAGATTGTAGTATGGTGGCCCATTCTGTGTCTTTCTCCTTGAACAGGGCTGACGGGATGCCATTAGGACCTGGAGCGCCTTCTTTCCTGCCCTTGCGAATCTGTTTTTTTATTAGGGCTATTTGCTGGGCCGCTGATGGTGCCGGGGTAACACTAGGTTGAAATTGATCTACCGGGATTGTCGGCGTTGACATGGTCGTTGCGGGTGCTTGCTCTGCGTTGGTACTTCTTTGTGACCCTGTCTGTCCCAAAGGATCGTTGAAATGACTGCCGAGGTAGTTAAGCCACTGATCTTCCCCAATGTGTGAACCGAGGTCCTTGTGGTCTGGGCATAGGATCTTGTTTGCTGTTTGCCAAAAACGGGCAATGTTGTTGCTTTTGGAGTCGTATAAAAGTTTTGCCCAGCCTTCATTTTCTGCGTCTTTTTTTATTACCCATTTTGTGTGTTTGAGCTCAGCCCTTTGTTTTTTTAGTGTGGCTCATAATTGTTCGTTTTGGGGCGCTGCTCTTAGCCTCCGTAGGGATAGGTTTGCAGCTCTTTTTTGTGAGCGTAGTTGTGTTCTTTGTCCTTCCTTTAGGCTGATACTGCTATGCTCTGTATTATGGTTGCCTTTAGGAGCAGTCTTTCTTGCCAGTTTGTTTACCAGTGAATCTGTGTATTGCTCCCAGTGGGAAATGAGCCCAGCTGCATCCGATGTGTGTATGTTGTACAGTTGGAGGCCAGTTTCAGCCAAGGTGGTTGTGTTGGTTGGCGAGCATTTGATTTTCCTTTGGTTGATTGTATAAATCTCCCCCAGTGTGTTTTCTGGCCTGATTACCATTGGCGTTTTTGCTGTCAGCTGGCTTTCCTGAGGGCGGTGGTCACTTTCCCCCTGGTCCCCCATTCTGAATTCCCGGATGTATGGAAATAATGCCAGGCTGGCGAAAGTGTAATCCAAGATGGAGCTGGCTCTATGAGAGTAGAAAGAAGCTACTGGAGGGGAGTCAGTCAGAAATCTGCCGTTTAGTGCCCGAAGATTTTGATGTTCCAAGTCTTGGAGAAAAGCGTTATTTTGGCGCTTTCTCCAATTTGGAGGAGTACTTTGTGCCAGGTCCTGATGAAAAGGTGACCAACACTAGAAGTCGTAAAAAGTCCTTTTTTGTATGCACTCAGATGTATTATACTAGATTTTTATGTTTGCATCCTCCAAATGTGTTGCTTTGTTAAAAAAATGACATCACTTAAGTATATAGTTGATGATACATATTTACAATACATTGTTACAACCTGAATAAAAGAATAACTTTCATCAATGGAAAATCGTTACCCTCTTGACTATTTCTTAGATGTGGTTATCATTCTTACCTTAAAAATAGTTGTTTGTGATCACTTTGCATCATGCGCGACCTTCTGCTGCATGTGTCTCATCCTGCTGAATCTCTAGTGGTGGTAGTTTATCATCTGAGTCTGATTCGAGCTCTATGTTGGCATTATGATTTTGAAGCAGGTCTCTGGTGTTTAGAGTTGGGCTCCACCAGTCTTATGTAGGCACCTACCACGTGATTTCAGTATTCCAAAAGTCTGATTGATTATTGATAGAATTGTTTTATGTGCTATGTTGACTGCCTTTCTCTTCTGGTTCTTGGATTCAAGTATGGGGTCAGTATCCAAGGGCGCAAGACATAATCACTGTCTTCTTAAATAGTATGAAAATGAGAAACACATATTTAACAAATACAGTATCAACCACTGTATGAATTGTGCTTGTGATACTCTTACCAAGTACAAAACCATAGCCAAATTCACCTTGAGACAGACGGCTATTAATTCTACTGTAGTGGAACATAAAGGAGTCATGTGGGCTGCCTCGGAATCTGGTCAGTTAGGCTTCAAGAGGCATCACACACTACCTGAACATTGAGTGAATGGGTGCTCTTCCTTTTTCTACAAATGTATATATTTGCAGAGGGGGGGCACATATGGATATATGTGTGCCATGAACACAACCAATAATATCTCAAAACTGTGCTTCCCGATAAAACATGCATTTTGTGGGTGGTACATCTTGGGGAGTGTTTAGAAAGAAAACAAATTGCTTCAATCTGCCAAACCATGATTTCCAAAAACCTATGAAAAACCCAGAAAATGCACTTTGTGACACTCCCGCTGCCACTGCTATGACTCCCTCGTAACTGCCAGAAGTGAAAAGTTGCAGACTACTCAATGCATTGCTTATGACTGTTGGGATTTGTAGCTGAGGATATAACCCAGCAATTAAATCAAAATGTACCCCACTACTCTGTTTATACTTCTCATAATTCTCATCCTCATTCTGTTCAAACAGGTTAACCCTCACCCTACATATCCTCTCCTGTTTCCTCCTCCTCCTCTGTCTACGAGCCAAAATCCTCATTGTCCTCGCCAAGACAGAGTCGCCATTCTGAAAGAGCCAGATGCATTTTTAGTGACTTTTTATAGTTTGCACCTGGTTACAGCCTGATACACATTGATGGCATGTGCATTTCCTAAATGGCAATTTTGCGACTAATCGTAATTAGAAAGTCCTTTGCACATAGTGTTAGCGATTCACTATTTGGTAATAACTATTTGCGATTACCAATTTAGAAATGCAGAAAATGCGATTTCTACATGATGGAAATCACAAATTGCACCACCTAAAATGCCTTTTGTACCTACGAATACACCATATTGCATTTCCAAATGGCCTGAAATAGCGATTCGCACCATTAGGACATGCAAGTTGGCTTTGCACATATGGCCCATAGTTCTGATCTGTGAAACCTGCAGTTTTTTTCCCTTTTGAACCACTAGAGTTTGGACTTTACTGGTGTGTGGGATCCTCATTGGAGTCTCAACCATAGTAACTTCTGTGGTAAAACTGTCCTAAGCTGTAACCTCTTGTATTCACCTTATAAAATGAGGTCAGTTCCTGTAGATTTGGAGTGAAGGGCTCTGTGAAGGTTGTGAATGAAAACATACGCTTACAGTCATGTGAGCACATGTACAGGCTGAGCAAGTACAACTGTTGATTAACAAAGACTGGAAACTGCAGATCAGTAGCATCGAGAGAGGTAAAAGTCCAGACTAAAAGGTAAAATAATTTGGAGACGAAAAGGAACTACATCATCCATTATAGGACATAGTGTAACAGGTGTATTGAAATTCACTGTGCATTATGTCTGTAAATTGTGTACTGGAGATCCTGATTGGTTTATGGTACAAAGGTTAGAGTTGCTGCCTTGTATCAAACTCACTGGGCATAGAATCTCAATATCACATCAGTTTTTACATAATTAGAGTCCTTCATATATTTCTCAATCAATTATATTTCAGTTTTAAGCTGCCATGCCAAGAGAGGTAGTTACCCTGCAGATCATGCTGACAGATCAAAGAACTCTAGATACAATAAGTACCTTGTGTCTCCGGGAGATTATACTTCTCCAGGTAGATGAAGAGGGTTGGGTAGGCCCTGCTTTAGCTCTTTGTAGACCTTCCCCTTAAATTGTTTCGTAAAATTGTCACATGGGAAAGGCAGAACTCTCACTCTAGAAAACTAAGGAGGTTTATTTGGAGTTTTAGAGGGAAGGGAACAGGTCTGAGTGAGCACAACTTGCCTCAGAGATTGATATTCATCACAATTTCAGAGCAGGCTGCTATTTGAAACCTCTCCAGAGTGCAGCACAAGGGTGGTCAGGTAGGAGTCTGGGTTCTGTGAGAAAAAGAAAAGGATGGAGAGGGGATTGGGACCTATCAGGTTCGATGGGTGCCGCACAATTAAGGTCAGCACCCTTTTGAACTCACTGCACAGTTTCAGAAAGCTGGGGAGGGGCCTGCAAGGATGGAGGAAGGTGTTGCCTGAGCTTATTCACCACTCACTCTCAGGAGTCTAGAGATCACTGGCTTATACTCTGGACTTATACAGACTCTCCCCAGGGGTGGGTGGAAAAGTTCCTTGACTCCCTCTAAAGCACTGTGAATAGTGGACTTACTAAGCACTCTGAAGGAAAGGATCATGTGGACTTCTTTGAAATGGTCCTTTATGGGAGTACCAGGAACTTTGGGTGCTGCTGTAAGGAAAACATAAGCTCAGCAGACCACCTGGGTTGGTAGGAGGGTATGTCTAGGCCCATATAGCTGCCCTGCTGCTAAGGAGTAGAACAGTAGTTCAAGAGGCTGCAGACGGAAGTGAGGGATCTTCAAAGGGAAATTTTAGGGGTTAGAAGGCACCAGAAGCCTATCCCATGTGTGTAGTGTGCCACCGGAAGAGCATTGCAACAAATCCAGTCACAATCTTGCCAACATGGCCCAATAGAGCTTGAAACAGTAAGATGCTTGTGTGTGTTATTTGTTCAGCTGCTGATGGTGACCTGGACCTGAGGTCGCCCGCAGCCACAGCCCCAGCTCTAGCCACAAGGAGAATCCATGGTGAGTGAAGGGATTCCCAGTGATAGCCCATTTGGCATAGCAGACTCTCAGAGACAGTGGGGTGTGCTGCACTATTTATGAAAATAATTGATGATGAGGGCCCACTTTCTCTACCGCAGGAGCGCCCTGACTTGTGCCATGGCCTTATAAGGTAGAGAGCCTCCTGGTAATGAGATCATTGCCCTTCATCGCTCACTTTCCATGATGTACAGTTGAGCTGCTTTGGGACAAAGCAAGGAAGGCACCACTAGCACCAGTGGATTGCTCAGTGTTCTGGGTAGTATGAGGCAGATGGCATGACTGCTTGGCCCAAAGAGTTCTTCATGTGGACTTCCCAGTTTGCAAAGTTGGTGCCCTCGGACGGGTGGGCCCCAGCACTGTAGTAAAGCAACCACCATGAGCCATTTCAAAAGCTGAATAAAGTATGCTGTTCTGCCATAATCACATCACAATAACCAGCCTCAGGCAAAATAATGCCTCTTAATAGTTTAGAAGGATCCCTTCAGGAGTGGTTCCATTTGATATTTCCAATTTTGCCATTTAAGTATTTTTATTATTGCGCATGGTATTTAGTTGTGTGTGTATTAAGGTACTTTTCCTTTTTAAAAGAAAATAATCCAGACTGGAAATGATGTATTGAGTCCTTAGTTAATAGTCCACAGCACCTACCTTGAGTCAGCATTCTACTACTCTTCCTCCTACCCTAAATGTCAAGTGCTAAAAGAGTCTGTCCTTCATCAGTTTGAAGTGCCAGTGTATGGACACTGTTGTGGCCCACAAACTTCTAATTACTCTGGGACATTCTGAACTGGATTTCTCACTGAAACTTTTTCAAACACTGAACCACGTTCTTACGATATATGAACCATAAGGCATGGACAATCCCCTTGATCGCTGCAGAATCAAACCTCTCCAACACTCCAGCCTAACCTCCTGATTTGGTTAGAGCATCTCCTGTAACAGCTTGGCATTTTCCTCCATGGGTGGAGCCGTCAATGTATTCACAAGTCTACATAACACTGCATCAACTACGAACAAGATCACCATAGATAACTGTAGAGCAAGTGCACTTATGCATCACATTTAGCCATAGTTCCCATGGACCTCTTTTCACTTCCTCACAAAGGCCAGTTCCCACAGGACACAAAGGGGAATGCTCTTGGCTTCCCACCAGGACTGCTGATCTGTGGGATCAAGTTTATTGCTGGTTTATTTTCCTTATGCCTCCTTCACTTCTCGATCTGAACACATGGACATATTTCTCTTGTTGCTACCTTCTACGTTGCATCCACAAATTTGAATGTATTTTAGTGAACCAGCCCACCTTGTCTTGATGCTTATGCTGATATATAGTATTGTTGATGTATCGCCACCAAGCGTGCAATCAACTATTGTTGGCAGATCTAGTGTGAGTAGACAATGTGGCAGACCACGCAGTCCACTTCAAGCTTCTTGGCTATCCTACTTTAAACTACATGGCAGTTACTGCTTCATCCACAAGTTCATTGTCTGGAAAAGATCGGATAGAGGAGAGCACCATGCTTAAAAATATTTGTGGAAAAGCCACGCGTACAGCGATGTTGGAGCATCGCTTTTGTAAGCCAACCTTACATGACATTGACACATGGGTTCAGCATGGCCTTCCATAGTACTCTTGCGGAGCACTGTATCGTGTGCCGCTCCCGAGCTGCAAAATCACCTCTGGCTATAGCCCACGCCATGGATGAGGGTGGGAATTTTATGCAACTGTATAAGTTATGTAAAAACTCAGGACCAAATGTATCAAGCTTTCACACAACACAGCCAGCAAATTACCACACTGCGAGGCGGATGTGCCCTATTTCATATTTTACTGTGCCTTCCTGCCATTTCCTTGCATTGCAGCACTAACTGCTGCCTAGTGCCAACACAGACATCTTTGCGCCATGGTGCAAAGGTGCCTGCGTTGCAAATAGAATCCATTTTGTGCAGGAAGGGGCACCTTCCTGCACAAAAACAATCTTTTAAGAATTTTCCTGTTTCTATGCGTGCTGATGAATGCAGCATTCATAGAAACAGGAAAATACGAGGAGAAATACATACATTTCTCCTCGTTAGGTCTCACCTGGGGAGGCATAGCATTCTTACACATTTCCAGGTTTTCCAGTAATGGTAAATCTGAGAATGTGCCAAAATTCATGGGTGGATGCGTGGGAAGACCCACGCTTCGCCCATGGAATGTCTCCCCTGAGACAGAGTAAGGAAACGCATCGATTTGCACTGCAGTGAGTTACACTAGATTTAACAAGCTGCTCAAGGCCGTGCAAGGTGGTCTGGTGTGGCTTGATCAATCTAACTTTAGTGTTGTGTCACTCTTGTGCCTCTTTGCATGGGTGACACAGCACTACGTGTATAGTCTATCACTCTACTTTAATAATTCTAATGGTGAGTACTAGTGATAAATATGACCCAAAACTATGCCCTTCACGTGCAGGTGCAAACACACATTCATACACACATGCACACTTTCATAAGCAGAAACAGTAATTGTTGAAACATAAACTGTTCAGACTGAAGCTGAATGCAGTCCAATGAATAACACTGAAAGTTTAAAGCACGCTGGAATGGCTGCTTATTGTTAGATATTTCTACACAGACCATGGACAGTTACACTGGAGTCCTACCCTGGGGGTACTGGCACGTGCTTGCTGAATTCCAGCATTTATAGGCCTCTTTTCACTGGTAGTCCACAATAAAGCAATCACTCCTGAACAAACGTGATTTTATTACATTTTTTATGACGCCCTTTCTTCAAGCATGACTGGTTTCAATAATATAAATTCTTCATGTTTACCGTAACTCAGGGCCCCTGAGATAGTGGGATATATATGATAGCTCATATCTGTCCTTTCTAACCTGTTAGCAGCCGCGGTCGGTAGTGGGAGTACCTGTGGGGCGGTGACGTGGGGAGGGGGAGGGGGGCGTTTAAACTATGGATGACGGAGGTTTACAGGTAAGTAAACATATAAATAAATAAAACGAATTTTGTTGCGCGCATTGCATCGCATTTGGGGATGGAGTGCATTAAAAGAAATTTGTTTTATTTATTTATATGTTTACTTGCCTGTAAACCTCCGTAATCCATAGTTTACTGCCCCCCACCCTGCCCCTCCCACTCCCCACGTCACCACCCGACAGGTACTCCCGCTACCGACCGCGGCTGCCTGTTAGCTCTATATTGACTGTTCTGACTTCTGGAAAGTAAGGGGCAGATGTACAAAGCATTTTTTGTGTTTGCAATCGGAACTTTTGGAATCGCAAAAATGCATTTTTATATGTACAAACACCAAATTGCGACCCAGTTCCGATTCGGTATTTGGACGGGCGTGTTTATGACAACCCTTCAAGATAACCAATCAGAATGGTATGTTTTAATGTTTTGCAACCAGAATACCGACTACAGAAGTGTAGTGGAAATCCATTTGCAAATGGGAAGAGGACCCCACAAGAATCATTCCCCTCTGAAAACGTTCAAAAATGTAAGTTAAGCATTTCATTTATTTTTTAACTCATCCTATTTCCATTTATGGAAAATGGTTGCACTTAAAAAAATTATTGCTTTATTAAAAGCAATCACAGAGATGGTGGTCTGATGACCCGGGCAGGTCACCATCCCTGTGATGGCTTCCTTGTGGGTTGCAAATTGCGACCTAACTCATTAATATTCATGAGGCAGGTAGTTGTGACCCACTTGCAGGGGCGGCTCCTCCGCTAAGGAGGAGGAGCTTCGCCCACAGAAAAAATAAAATGATAATAATAGCATGTCATCATCATTTTATTTTTCAGTATTCCTCTGTAGAGGTGGGCGTGACTGCCCACAGAGCATGGGGAGGAGTGGTGGGCACTCTCTAAGTGCACAGGATGGTTTGGCCGGCCGACCTGGACCCGGCCAAACCCTCATGCCTGCTTGGCATGTTCTCCAACAGGCTGTGTTGCACAGCCTGGGTGGAGAATATACCCAGGCTGCCAGTCCCCATTTGAGCGCCGAACCACGGTGCTCAGACCAATCATGATGCTACAGCAGGGTTGTGATTGGCTAGGGGACTGTGGAAGCCTGGGTGCTTCTTATTCCTGTTTACTGGGTCTACAGAAGAAGAAGAGGACCAAGGAGAAGCAGCGGCTGGCAGGTACGTTTAATTCTATTTTCCTTATAGTTCTTTTCTTAACTTTTTTAACTGCCCACCTCTACGGACCAGTAGCAGTCGCTACTGCTCACAATTATTATTAATCGATAATTTGGGGACTGATCTGTTGATATGTAGGTCGGTTCTCAAAATAGCACCCTAGTCGCAAAAATATGGTCGTATAATGCAAACAGTATTTTGCGACCAGAGGTTAGTACGTCTGGCCCTAAAAGCCGGCTCTTTCTCCCTCAAGGCCTAGGGGCCTCTGAGTGGACAACTACAGTTACGCCACATCCTATGGAGCACAGAATGCGTTGGCAAATACGTGCTCTGACACCTCCTCAATACAGACCAGACATACGAATATGATGTTAGTTTACGTTTATTGAATATGATTTAGTTTACGTCTGTTTGGAAGAGAGTTTGATCGTTTTTCAACAGCCGACGATGACGTTGTGTGTGGAAATGTGGGTTAAATTGCGACTAATGTTTGTGAGATAAATAGACGTCGAGTGACTGTGGTGAAATTTCCAGTCGTGGCTCCAGTGTTTGGAGGGGCTTGCTGGCAAGCAGCTAATGAACCTTGGAGGTGCAAGATTTTGATGAAATTCTCAGGGGCTATGTATTGATATGATATACAAGACCCCGCCTCTTTGAAGGAAATTATAATGGCTCGCTTGCTGGTCTGACAACGAGTGCCCTTTTAGATTACCCGCCTCGTGGTTGCAAACGGGCCATGGTTTACTCGGTAGAACTTCAAAGCAGCCAATGGGCACGACAGGCTATGCCACCAAACGAAAATCTTATGAAGGTAATATTTTTACTTGTCAATCGTGCCTCTTTTTCTCATTAAGAAACTGCCATCACCCTAAAGTGAATTAAAGGTCCTCGGAAAGACATAAATCAAATTACTCTGGATTTCTGCATTTGGCAAGCTTGTGTTTTTCTTTCCCCCCCTAAAAACAACTTTCATTGTATGCTCCGTGAACACTCGGGACAGTCACGCTTGCAATGGAAACAGACGCCGACCAGCTGGCCCACACAGATGCAAGGCAAGGCTGTCTACTGATCTTCGAGAATTCATGTTATAGGTTTTGTATGAGGTCATTGCTTAACTTGGACACAAGTCAGGTGAATAGTGTGTTTTGCATACACTGTCAGAATATTGATCCGTTATTTCAATTATTAAAGAATCTCTGTGCATAGCTGTTGCTTGTATGCAGCAGAATTAAACTCGAGCCCTGCCGAGGGAGAAGTTTGCACTGAAGAGAAGCAAAACAGTTAAACAAAGGCAATCAGCGGGTGGATTCGAAAACATTTTTGATTTGCGCTATTGAATGTAAATTTTTTTTAAGTGGTACTTGATGCAGTAGCCTTTTATCGCCATATTATGAAAGCTAACTTGTGGCTGTGGTAACGTGGTTCCAAAATATTAATATTTATATGATGTGTTGCATTTTGTTGTTGTGGTGGAGTGTTTTTACGTGCTCTCGTATTTTGTGCTGCAGTATTGCATTTGGTTCTTGTTTTGTTGTAATGTGATACTTGTGTTGTTTTCTAATTTCAATATTTTGCTTTGGTGTGCCTGTGGCGGGTTTTTTTGTGGTTATTTTGCTTTGTCTTATATTATTATGTTATTTTCTCTTGTGGTGGGTGATTTCTTTAGAGATATCAACAAATGCAGCCACATTTTCAGCCAAAAGCAGCCCCTTCCTTTAATGTTCCAGCGACAAACCACCATTTACCGCTGTCTATGCAGATAAAATACTGCTGCTACAGCTCTTGAGCTATTGAAGACACCACAAGCCCCAAACTGTGGCAGAGACATCTCCTACATTAGCACTTTCAGCGTTCACATTATGCAGCACGGCCCCAGATGTTTAGAAAGTTGTTGAGTTATATGCCCCGATTGTGCAAAAGAGAAAAGGGATAAAGATGAAGTTGATAACTTATCAAAGCAACAAGTGTCGAGAATAAGACCATACTAGCTCTCCAAACAAGCACCTGGCACTACGACTCTTTGCAGGGTCACAACACAGATCGACAAAAGTCTTAAATATGGTTTGGCTGCGGTTTTTTACAGTGTGGACCGGTATTACATTGGCAGCGCAACCACTGGAGCAAAGTGTGTACTCACTAATTAATGTTTGCTTATTAAGTGGTAATTAGTGGATGCATTATTTGCATCTATTTCTGAAACGTAGACCTTTTATTGAGCGATCATATGCTACCATCAGTGACCGAGTGGACACTGTCCTGTGCGGCCGCTCCCCTCGCCCTCTGCCTCCCCCAGACGCTGAACTCACTGCTGGCTGTATTCGCGCCTGCCTGCCTGCCTCCCTGCTATTGAAGCGCACTCAGCGCTTGGTATCGTTTTGCAATATATTTACTTATTATTACATTAGTGCACTCTGCGCTTGGTGGTATCTGCCTGCTTGCACAGTATTGTTTTCCTGCTGCGCATTACTGCTAGTTGGTGAGGGGAAGAGACGATTGTGTGGGGTGCATTTCTCTGTATTTTGTAGCGTGTTGCCCACTTCGGCTGTGTCTCAGTTTCGGTTCAGGGTCTGGACTCCATTGTGGCTCTCTGTTTACCCTCGGCAGCCCGTGGCTCCTCCCAGATCCCGCCTCCCAGCTGCCCCTCCCACCCACAAGCACAGCTAACGCGTCACGGCCTCCGACCATTTGTGACCGAGTGGACACTGTCCTGTGCGGCCGCTCCCCTCGCCCTCTGCCTCCCCCAGACGCTGAACTCACTGCTGGCTGTATTCGCGCCTGCCTGCCTGCCTGCCTGCTATTGAAGCGCACTCAGCGCTTGGTATCGTTTTGCAGTATATTTACTTATTATTACATTAGTGCACTCTGCGCTTGGTGGTATCTGCCTGCTTGCACAGTATTGTTTTCCTGCTGCGCATTACTGCTAGTTGGTGAGGGGAAGAGACGATTGTGTGGGGTGCATTTCTCTGTATTTTGTAGCGTGTTGCCCACTCCGGCTGTGTCTCAGTTTCGGTTCAGGGTCCGGACTCCATTGTGGCTCTCTGTTTACCCTCGGCAGCCCGTGGCTCCTCCCATATCCCGCCTCCCAGCTGCCCCTCCCACGCTCCGCCCCCCTCCACTCTCCATTTATGTCAGATGTCCCAACGCGCAGCGTCCACGCGCTGCGGCCGCGCCGAAGGTGCGCCAAAGGTAAGCCCGTCCGCGCCTGGACCGCGCCCAGCGCCCGTCCCCTTGCTCTATGCCGCTCCCAACCCCCCAGAGTAACTTATGATGCCGCTACTCTCCTCGCCCTCAACGCCGGACGCACCCCACTTTGCTGCAAAGCTACCCCAGGACGTACCCACGGCCCATTCTCCTGCCTCTCCTGTAAGTTCAACTGCTTCAGGACCCTCACCAAACACACTTCCTCCACACACAGCTCCGAACCCAACGACTTGAAATGCATCCTACTGAACACTCGCTCGGTCCACAGACATGCAACCGAACTCTGGGACCTAATCGACACTGCGTCACCTGACATCGCCTTCCTTACTGAAACATGGATGAATGCATCGTCTGCCCCCGACATCGCCATAGCCATACCGGACACTTACAAGATCATTCGAAAAGACCGCACCGATCAAACTGGAGGAGGCATCGCCATCGTCCATAGAAACACCATCAAAATTACTACCAGCTCTGACGACAATCTTGCAACCGCCGAACACCTCCACTTTCAGATCCACACCGACCCTAGGACCACACTCAGAGGTACCCTCATTTACAGGCCCCCAGGCACCCGATCTCAATTCAGCGATGACATCACTGACTTCGTCAGCCCGCACGCCCTCGCCTCCGAGAACTACATTCTTCTAGGAGACCTCAACTACCACCTTGACAACATTCTCGACAACAACACCACCACCCTTCTGGACAACCTGTCCAATCTCGGACTCAAACAACTTGTTGACACCCCCACTCACACAGCCGGACACACGCTCGACCCTATCTTCACCTCCAGCAAGCACATCTCCTTCGATCACACTACAGCTCTCCACTGGACGGATCACAGCTGTGTTCACTTCAGCTACAAAACAACCCTGACCCACAACCGTCCACAACCCATTCCCCGAAGAAAATGGAACAAAATCACCACCGACCAACTCCTCACATCACTCAGCCAAAACACTCCCCCCCTAGCAACGGACCCATACCAAGCGGCCACCAACCTCAGGCAATAGATTACCCACAGTGCGTACGAACTAGCACCCCTGAAAAAACACCAGTTGAAATCATCCAGCAAAAAGGCTCCCTGGTTCAATGATGACCTTAAAAAATCCAAGAAGACATGCCGCACCCTGGAGAAGAATTGGAGAAAAGAACCAACCTCAGACAACATGGCCTCCCTCAAGACAGCCACCCGCAAACACCACCAACTGATTCGATCTGCCAAGAAATCAGCATTTAAGGACCGTCTCGACAACAACTCTCATAACAGCAAGGAACTCGTCAATATCGTCAAATAATTCACCAACCCTCCCGCAGCATCCAACGACATCACTAACTCCCAAGACCTCTGCGATGCGCTATCCTCCTTCTTCTACAACAAAATTGCCGACATCCACAACAGCTTCAAGAATACTCCCAATGACCAACTCACCCCACCCCCTTCAGATCCCACCCCTCCAACTAACCACCTCAACTCCTAGAACCCAATCACCATTGAAGACACCATTCGCCTCATGAACTCAATCCACTCTGGCTCACCTTCTGACCCCTGTCCCCACTACATCTTCAACAAAGCTGACTCCATCATCGCTCCCCAACTCCGCGATGTCATCAACTGCTCCTTCAACTCCGCCACCTTTCCAGAAATATGGAAACACGCCGAACTCAGCGCCCTTCTGAAAAAACCAACAGCAGACCCCTCAGAACTGAAAAACTACCGACCCATTTCCCTCCTCCCTTTCCCGGCCAAAGTCATCGAGAAAGCCGTCAATAGCCAACTCCCAGCCTTCCTTGAATCCAACAACTCCCTGGATCCCTCACAGAACGGCTTTCGAGCCAAACACAGCACCGAAACCGCCCTCATTGCGGCGACCGACGACATCCGAGCACCGCTGGACAACGGTGAAACAGTGGCCCTCATTCTACTCGACCTCTCCGCCGCCTTCGACACTGTCTGTCACAACACCCTCATACAACGCCTCAACAACATCGGCATACAAGGAAAAGCCTTGGACTGGATCATCTCGTTCCTAGCCGGGAGAACCCAGAGAGTCCGACTCCCCCCTTTCTACTCAGAGCCCACCGAAGTCATCTGCGGCGTACCTCAAGGCTCCTCACTCAGTCCCACCCTCTTCAACGTCTACACGAGTCCCCTCGCCTCCATCGCACGTCAACACAACCTCAACATCATCTCCTACGCCGACGACACCCAGCTAATCCTTTCCCTCACCAAAGACCCCAACACCGCCAAAAACAACCTCCACGAAGGTATGAAAGAAGTAGCCGAATGGATGAAACAGAGCCGCTTAAAACTCAACTCAGACAAAACGGAGGTGCTCATCCTAGGATCCTCCCCCTCAGCTTGGGACGACTCCTGGTGGCCTTCCGCTTTGGGATCAGCACCCACACCCACAGACCATGCACGTAACCTTGGCTTCATTCTAGACTCCTCTCTCTCGATGTCCAGACAAGTCAACGCCGTATCGTCCTCCTGCTTCAACGTCCTTCGCATCCTCAAAAAGATCTTCCGCTGGATCCCCCTCGAAACAAGAAAGACTGTCACCCATGCACTGGTCACGAGTCGACTGGACTATGGCAACACACTCTACGCCGGAATTACAACAAAATTGCAGAAAAAGCTCCAGCGCATCCAAAACGCATCAGCGAGACTCATATTAGACATCCCGCGCCAAGAGCACATCACCGGTCACTTAAAAAACCTCCACTGGCTTCCCGTCAACAAAAGAATTACTTTCCGCCTTCTTACCCACGCACACAAGGCCCTTTATAATCTAGGACCCGAATGCCTCAACACCCGACTGTCCTTCTACTATCCCACCCGCCAACTAAGATCATCCAATCAAGCCCTCGCCGCAGTCCCGCGCATCCGAAAAACCACCATGGGTGGCAGATCCTTCTCCTTCCTGGCTGCCAAGACCTGGAACTCACTCCCCACCCATCTCCGCCTTACTCAGAATCACATCTCCTTCAGAAAATAACTGAAAACATGGCTATTCGACAAACAATGAACCCCTCCCTCTAGCGCCTTGAGACCCTCTGGGTGAGTAGTGCGCTTTATAAATGCCTGAACTTATGCAAATTATGCACTTTTTCCATTCTTCAAAGGTACGCAAAATGGAATTTTTTAACATTTGTCCATTCAATTTGCAACAGATTTTACACAATTTTGCACCTGCCTTACAGGCCCTGTTCTAATCAGAGCCTTAGAAGTGAGAAATTATGATGAGGCTGTAAAGTTAACAAACAACAAGTAATTCCTGCCAAATAGACAACTTAGTTAAACCCATGAATATATACACAGGAGGTAGAACATTTTTTAAACATGTTTGAGGACAGCATTCCCCGTCAGAGGACTTTTTTAGGGTCATTCACAAACAATCTAAGGAGACCTTTCCTGAACAGTGATCACATCTGACCTGCCCACAGAGTTGCACAGCAGGCACACAATTATCGAGACTTGGCCTTCACATATGCGTTAGGATTAGAGTAGATAAATTAGAGACCTATGGGAATGTTGAGCAATAATATGGAAAAATTGGAAGCCGCAGCGTACATGAACAAAACAATGCCATGCAAGCATTTAAGAATAAAACTAAGAGGCATATTTACTAAAAAAAGATGCAGGGGGGCACTGCAAGTCATCTTGCTGTGCCGAGCTGCGTCATTAGGAAAGTGCAGGGATGTGTCGTATTTACAGCAATACAATGCATCCATGTGGTTTCCTCTGCACTGGTGCACAATTACAGCCTAGCAGCATGGTGCAAGGCTGCATGTGTTGCAGGGATTATTGCTTTTGAGCAGGAAGGGGCACCTTCTTGCACAAAAACAACATTAGATGGTGTGTTTCTCCTTCTATGTGTGCTGCAGAATGCAGCACTCGTAGATCAAAAAGCAAGGATAAATAATGGAATTTCTTCTTGTGCCAATTTAACACCTTCCCTGGGGAGGCGTTGGAATCTGAGTAATTCCCCGGTTTAGGAAACCTTGTAAGTCTGGTCATACATCAGGATCCATGGGTGTTGTGTGTGAACCCCCACATCAAAACCCACGGAACTACCCCTTCCATACAAAGTAATGCATAAAAGGGGACCATATTTCCAAGGCCATGAAAAGCTACAAAAGGTGGCTTTGCGTGGCCCTGTAAATATGGCTTAACATTGTGCTCCACTGGAGTGTCAAAAAAATGACGCTCCAGTGGCGAAGGGGACTTGTAAATATACCCCACAGAATGAGTAACTGAGTGAATACCTCTATAAAGTGCTTGATCAAGCTTTGGTCCTCAATATTGTGCTATAGTATACATTCAGTGGTGTAGCTAAGTTTCCATGGGCAACAGTGAAAACAAAGTAACTGGGCCCCTTTACTAAAGTGACATCTCAGTCTGTCAGCAGCCACCAATGCTCCCCCCTTTGGAGTAGTCTGCATCTGCCTTATCAAAACGCACTACTAGTCTCAAACACACACTATAGTGTTTCCACTTCCTGCATTGCATTTCTGCAAGTCAAAGACATAAACCTAAAATCATAAACAAAGCCAATAGGTTTGGCCATTGTAAAGTGCATGCAAACAAAGACATAACATGCAGAGTCCCCAAAGTTAAACTGCTGCCCTCGTGTAGGCACACCCCACACATTGCACACACACAGACCTCTGTCTTACTCTGCACTCACACAGGCACAACTTTCAACCTGAAAACCAATTACCTTGCACTTGCAAAATACAATGTTGATCCTTCATTCACACAGGCACACCCCTCACAGCACACACACAAACACACTGCATACACAGGTACACCGCTCACTAGGAAGTTGCAGAGACTAGACAGATGATGGCATAGGAGGCAGAAAATGATTATCTGGTGCATTGGTCCACGAGTGTAATTCAAAGCTTTTCAAATAAGCTACACCGATGCCTGAATGTCTACTTCAGTTATCTAATCTCCCATTAGCCACATTTGGGCCACCACTGCAGATTTCCTCAAACAGTAAAAATGAAAGAGTATGCAGAATACCATTTCAAGATGCTGACATGGTTTTGAAGTTTGCAGTACTGATACCTGGCGCTCTGCATAAGAAAGTTGCGGTCCAGTAGAAATGGAAGCAGAGCTTCTGGTATTCTCCTTACTCTTTGAGGGCTAGTTTGCAGGTGCATGTGAGGTGCTGGTGGATCACTAAACAAAATATCTCCTGAGGTCGGACTCTTCTTGATACCGAGTAACACAGAGCAAGCAGGCAAAATACTGTTATCCAGACTAACTGACATCTTAAAGACCAGCAGTTGTCTACTAGGCAGACCCAAACATTGACAACAAAGCAAATGGTTGAAGAGGGTGGCTGATCCACTTTCAATTGTATGTATGCTGAACCACTATGTGAAGGGTACTCTGATGAATAACTGAATTGGGCCCACAGCCCATGTTCTAAGCAAGATTATGTATTATTTTTGAGAAATCATGAGGTGGGTAGAACAGCTAAAGCAGTCTTCTGGTCAGACTTAAAACACAGAAATACATAGCGCACAGGGAGCAGGAGGAGGGCAGGGGGCCTTGGCTCTCACACATAAGATATACAGAACTGGTCAAGAGCATTACAGTATTTACTGAAAAGTATAGAACAAGTTTAGCACTACAAGCCCAGTGCAAGTTTCCTTCAAAGACAAGGAACAGGTGTAGTACTGCAGTGCCAGCCAGTGCAAGCTGCAGCAAAAGACAGGTAATAAGTGTTCTATTGTAGTGTCAGTTAGTAAATGCTTCCTTCAAAGACATGGAACAAATGTGGTACATAATTCAGTATAGTATTGTCCTCGAGCTGGGTACATGAATGTTTCTAAGTTCACGTTTCCATTGTTTTACTTTTAACAAATGCCTCCCAATGCAGTGATATAATCTGTTGTACTAAGGTGAAATGCTTGTTAAAGAAATATACTTTTTTTATTTTCATAGATACTTTATCATATTTTACGTAATACAGCTCGTGCCTGGGCATTTGGAGCCAGGGTAGACATGTGACTGAGCTCTCCCATTTAATATATTGCCTCTCCCAACTCTACTTCAGTATTGTGTATCACAGTTAAGTGCAGTCACCGTACCTCAGTATCTCACTCTGGGGATATTTCCAGGTATCATTGCTGCAAACCTCAAGACCATGTCACCATATTGAAATTGTACTGTGGAAACTCTATCATTTTTTACTGTTCTAATACGACAGATCAGCACATACCCTCCATGTTTAGTTGCCATTATGTTCCTTTTGTTTTTCTTTCCTAATTTTTAGGTCGAGCTATTTATAGCTCTGAACTATTGCAATGGAAACAACACTCTTGAACAAGCGGATTCCTCCCAATGCATGTTGTCTACTGAAGCGTGATGCTTCGCCAGACGCGCGCTTGACCCCCCATATGCTCGTTTGCCTCCCAAGCTGCTTCCCCGCCCCGCCCCCCGCAATGAGACTTCAAAGCAATGCGCTGCTCTGAAGTGATTGTTTTTCACGCGCTCTGCAGGTCACCCATGCTTGTTCCCTCCCACTCGCTCGCTCCCCCGCGCCCCCACCCCCATCCGAAGTTCTCGTGATGACTGCTCCACCATTCTAAGCCTCTTATAAAATATTTTAACAAACTACTACTCCGCCAACGTTGTGGAAAAGTAAATTTTGCCATGTTCTGTGTCCCTACGTGTCCTCCATCTTATGTTATGTGTGCATGATTAATATGCATATGTATCCCCCATGTTCGATTAAAGACGCAATTACAGTTGTGTCCATCTCTAGTATGCCAGTTTCCAGTTCTCGTGAAAGCTACGAGTATTAGGCCTATGTAAAGTTACGTTGCCACGTTTCTCAGTGTGCACGTTATTTCATTGAAAAGTCCCTGTTTCTAGGCCTCAAAAGGGCCCGGACACCAGATTCAGCTCCTGTCTCCTGAACCCTCGCTGAGGAGCGATACAGCCCCCACCTGTATCCTCGACCCTTCACTTACTTCCTGCCTCACAGTGCCCGGCTCGGCCTGGCTCTGCCTATGAGTCTGCCAAGAGTATGTTATGATTCTAGTTATCAGTCCATCCCTCCTTCTCTGCATCCCTAAGCTACTGAATCGCATCAATAGTTTCCGTCATTGTCTAGCCTTTACGTCTCCATGTAAGAGAAATACTGCATTTAATGGTCATTTAATATTCTTCATCACGCACTACATGTAGAATAATGCATGCTCCAGTCTTAGAGTCTGTTAGCCTCTCCCCTCCTGACTTTTAGTTTATATCAACATGTCCTCTAAACATTAGATACTAGATAGGATTTAGGTACATGTCGCCCTGACTCTCCAGACTTCAGTCTCTACTCCTAGCACAGAGTTCATAGCCCCCAGCTTCTCCTAGTAACACGTCATTGTCAGTTTGCGCGCACCATTAGGTTAGAGGTCCCGGCTCCTTAGGTAGCCCCCTCCATGTTTCCGCCCCATTTATGACATATTCTGTTACGTTTACATCACATGTCTATGTATACGCCTCTTGTTACACCCACTTTCACCCTTATCTTTCGCGACTGCTATTGACCACACCCACTGCTCCGCCTACTGTAATTCACTGCAATGCAACTGTTTTAGTATATATGCTTGTGTACTGTTATTAAATGTTACGCCAGTCCAATCCTGTCCCGTGCTAGCTAGCCATCCCAGATCTTGTCCGTGCAGGTTGTCCTGTTCCTGTCCTTTATGCTGTATTAAACCTGCAAACTCCTACTACCTCGAATCTTGACTCTTATTTATTGAGCTATCTGTTATTCATATATTCATTCAAAAATAGAGGTATTATTTATTTATTTACCACATAATGGCGCCCGAACAGGGACTTGCCCTTTCCCCACGCGCCGGTGAAGCCACGCCGGCCCCCTGACCCTCTGCAGCCGTGACGGAACCATACCGTGCACGTGCAGATATTTCTGCTTCAAGTATCCCTCAGGCCCACGGAGGAGACGGAGGTGGCGGTCCAGCATCCAGACGAGGCGGTGGAGGAACGCGGCGAGTCCCGACCAGAGCCCAAGCCGAGAGTACAAGGTCCGAGGTATCCGGAGGCCCACCCGTAACAGAAGTCCGAAGTTCGTCCGTCCGGCGTCGAAGCAGTCCAGTCCAGTCCGAGGCCTTCCGTTCTTGCTGCCCGGTGAGTACCGTTGCTGGGGTAGTATCTAGACAGGGTCAATCTAATTGACTCTGGTCCGTGGGTTTTGGTGGTACACAGACCCAAAACGAAGTGTCCACTTCGGTGGATGCGGGTCCTGACGTGTCTCTTTATGAGACCGGTAAGTTTCGTACTGTTTTAGCAGTGCATCTAGTTTCTGTTCTAGTCAGTTCTGTTCTCGAGAAGATTCATGTATTCTGTTTTCAGTATTCCAGGTAGTATTCTGTTCGAACTGTTATTTTAAATGTTCTTCATGTATTTCAATGTCGTGGTATGAGAGTGGAGTAATTATCGTGTTCATTGTGTATTGTATTGTGTCTAGATTACAGTTCAGTCATGCCTTTATTCTCGAAATTACGTCAGTTAAAAACCAGAAAAGGTCTGCTAGAAGCAGCAGTTCCTGTCCCGCCTAGGGACAGTCCAGGTCATTTTATGTATCAGAAGCATGGCATAAGTGCCATATTATATCTAGATTTATGGGTAGAGTATACCAAACAGTTAGAGGAAAAGTATAGATGGCCCGTATCAGGCACATGGGATGCCGAGTGCATCATGCGAGTAGAAGAAGCATTATGGAAAAAGAAAGCCAGACAGTCACAGAAAGATGCCATCGAGTTATGGCGCAAAGAATCTCATAAAAGAACCGAAAAAGAAATCAGAAAGTCAGAACTAAGTAGAGAATCCTTAGAACGAGCCCAAGAAAGGGAACTAATCGAGATAGGTGAACGAGTTAAAACCGAACAGTCAGACCGACAGAGGAATGCCCTTATTAAGGGTATGTACCCTCTTCTTGCCGAGGGCTTGCCAAAAGCAACCCCGGAGGCATCCAGTAATTTTCCGCCACCATTAGTTCCGACCAAGCTACGTCACAAACCGACCGCAGCTGATATATTCATCTCGTCCTATTTGGACGACACAGTTCCAGAATATGCGAATCCTGTTCCGCCAGTCCCTGTAAATAATGTAAATCCTGCTCCTCCAGTCACCGGAGTACCTGCTACGGTACCCCCGGTCCAGCCCACATTACAATTTCCCACTCTGCCAGTACGAAGAGTATCAGTCGACGATTCTAGTTTAGGGGCCGCAGGAGGAGGTCCTCCTGGTACCCCGCCCCCACACCAACGAGTAACGTTAGTCGAGTTACATGAATGTGCGTTACAGCGTACGCCCAAATATAAGTCCGTTGCAGATATCCGACGAGCTCTTACTGAATGCCGCTATGATCCAGTTGCAGGTGATGATAGTACAGTTATATATTCCATCCGTGTAAGACGGGTGACCGGGTATTTGGACACCCTACCGAATATGAAAGAAGATCTAGACAGAATATATCGTTTCATCCGTACAGGGGATGATCCAGAAAGTATTGGCGAAGCCATGTCTCAAAGGAAAGCTGAGATCCAGCTCATGTTATTAAAGTTTCTGATTAATTGTTTAATAAGAGAACAAGATTACCCGACTAAAGATCCGGCCGAAATGAGAATCCTGACAAGGTGGAGTGATAATATAGCCGAGGGTAAGCACAGAACCATCAGTAGTATAGAGAGTATGTACAAGAAAATCTGTAAAGAAATAATAAGGTTACACGAGAAACGCAAAGAAGCACAAGTAAGCGAGAAAGAAAATGACTCTTCTACTGAAGAGGTAGAGGACGAGAATCCCGCCAGAATAGCGTATGTAGGAAAATCTAGATTTCCAGACCGCCATTTACGCCTAGAACACAAGTCAGTCTTTCATCATCCAGCACCAGAACAAGGTTCTCTAGAACAAGTATTTCAAGCTACCGATCACATTCTGAAATCACGAATTGGTTACAGTGAGTTAAGTACTATGCATGAACAAGAACTAGTCCGATCAGCAGTCCGATGGATTACTGATTCTACCACTTTTCCAGATGAAATAGTGGCACAAATGTTTCTGAAACTGCCCCCAGCCGAGCAACGACTGGTGGGTATGTATATGATCCAACACCTCATTACTCTGTATGAGGGCCAACACTCTGATCCAGGTCCGTTACACGATGTCCTGAACGAGTTACTCCAGTATAGATGGAAAGGTCTAGGTACTGATTTAATTAGTGTCATCCTAGAACAGCGCCACAAATATAGTACGTTTTTGAACCCGCATTTTGTTCATGTCTCACCCCCAGAAAGTAAACCCTTTTACATAGATAGACAGAATCCGTTACGAGAAGTACACCCAGTTAAGACAACGGATGGTGAAATGCAACGAGTGTTTGTTTACACCCCGATTACAAAGATGGAACTCTTAGAGATGAAGAAATTAATTCCCTGTCATGACAAAGATCCAGCAGGGTTCCACCGAGAATTAAAGGACATGCTCCGTATGGGAGAATACACGTATCCAGATATTATTAAAATGTTAAAAGTCCTGTTGCCCGCAGGGGTATATGAAAAACTCAAGGAAAAAGAATGGGAGGTGGGAGAGAAAAAGATCGATTGGGCAGTTCTAGAAGCTGAAGATAAGATACGAGTACCAGGTACCGGTCTTGGAGAGAAATGTAAAGAATTACCAGAACTGTTAATACAAGTTTTGCCCAGATTATTAGCCACTAAAAAGGAAGACTGGGATGCAATCTCAGCCTGTAAACAGAAACAAGATGAAGACACTAGTGATTTTTATTCTAGATTTGAGAAATGCTTTAGTATTAACAGTGGCCTCAAGACAAGTAGCGAGTCATACCCTCATCTTTTTGTTACTAAACTAGTCGAGAATTCAAGTCCACAAGTTAAGAATCGAGTTTTGAAAGTCGAAAGTACCTGGCAAGCTAATACCCCGTCCCAAATGTTACAGATGCTTCAATACCACCAGAATAGAATCAGAGAAGAGCAAGATCATGAGAGAAAACGTATGAAAGAAACGAAAATGAAAGTACTAGTTGCACAATCTGTTCCTCAAGACAGTCAGAAGAGGGGTACGAATCAAGCCAGTCATCCTGCAGTTCCCGTTAAAGGGACCTGCAATTATTGTAAACAGCCAGGTCATTTTATAAACGAGTGTGCAGTTCTGAAACACAATATAGCTACCGGTAAGACTAAAGAAAGACCACGTACGCCTAGACAAGAACAAGTTTCACAGACTTCTCAGCCACAGAATGCACAACAGACAGTTCCAGTACCGCAGCCTATTGCTGCAACACAGCATGTTACACAGCAGATGTACCAGTATGCACAGTCCGAGTATCCAGAGTATCAGCCATATTCATGAAACAGCCTAGAGAGGGAGGTAGGCTTGCCTCTCATCGAGATTCCTGTAGATCAAGAGGGTCCCTATGTTCATAGTCAAGTATTAGGGAAAGACAGAAAGTTTTTGATTGATACAGGGGCAAGTAGGACCACTATAAGTCACGCCGAAGTTCCAGGGGCTCCGCTCTCAGGCTCTAGAAATGTTTCCCTTGGATTTTCAGGAAAGCCTATTGTAAACGAGATATCTAAGCCAGTTACTCTAGAAGTAGGTCCATTGTCCCGCACTACTGATCTGTTACTTACGAAGTCGTGTCCAGAAAATTTGTTAGGTATTAAAACACTGAAAGAATTAGGTGCAGTTATTTGCTGCTCCCCAGAGGGAATACGACTGTTCCTACGTGACTTCAAGGGTCACTATGTATTACGAGATTTTGATCCGAGATTGTCCAATGTTCCGCAGCATCTATGGGCGCAAGGTCCAACTGATGTAGGTTATATGCAAATCACACCCCATCGTGTGACTCTCAAACCAGGTGTAGTGTTACCACGAATCAGACAGTACAGATTGCCACCTGAGGCTGTAACAGCCTTATCCAAAATTATTGACGAGCTCATGGCTCAAGGAGTAGTTGTAGAAACTGACTCCAATGTATGTAATTCTCCGATCATTCCAGTCATGAAACGTACTGATCCAAATGCACCCCCAGTATATCGATTAGTGATTGATCTTCGAGAACTCAATAAATGTATTATTCCCCAGTACCCAGTTGTCCCAGATATCTCTTCCCTACTGACAGCTATTGATTCCGAAGCCACATTTTTTACAGTCATAGACCTCAAGAACGCGTTTTTCAGTGTCCCCATTCATCCAGACAGCCAGTTTCTTTTCGGATTTTGTTTAAATGGAAGGAGCTATATGTTCACACGCGCTCCTCAAGGTTTCACAGAAAGTCCTAGTATTTACAGTCAAGCACTTAAGAGACAACTAGACAATATTCACATGCCAACTGACACTGCCCTGCTCCAGTATGTCGATGATCTACTGATCACAGCCCGTTCTGAACGTGCTTGCGAGCGAGCATCCCTTACAGTCTTGTATTTCCTAGCGGAGATGGGGCACAAGGTGTCCCCTTCGAAGCTTCAATTCTGTGTCCAGCAAGTGATCTATTTAGGCCACTTACTGTCCAAGAGGGGTAGGCAGTTGACACCTGACCGTATCCAGCTAATAGCGAGTCTTCCTCAGCCCAAGACCCAGAAGGAGGTACGTGCTTTTATCGGCCTCACTTCTTACTGCAGACAATGGATTCCTCAGTATGCATTTCTAGCCAAGCCACTGATACAGTTAACGACACAGGAGGCAGCCGTATTGACTGTCCTCCCTTGGACATCTGAACATACACTTAGTTTCAATGAATTAAAGAAAGCTCTATGCCAAGCTCCAGTTCTAGCTACACCGAACTACAGTAAGCCTTTTACACTTTTCGTCACTGAACGCAAAGGTACAGCATTATCTGTTCTTACACAAGATCAAGCAGGACAATACAAGCCCTGTGCTTATTTTTCGAGCACACTAGATCCTGTAGCCCAGGCTCTGCCTGCGTGCCTCAAGTCAGTTGCAGCCACAGCACTAGCTATCAGACAAAGTGATTCCATAGTATTAGGACATTCCTTGACAGTACAAGTTCCACACTCTGTGGAAGTTCTTTTAAATCGAACACAAACTCAGCACTTGACAATTGCACGTTTAACAGGTTATGAACTGACACTGTTCCAGCCACACATAGAAATCAGACGCTGCAACGTTCTAAATCCTGCTACACTGTTACCGTCAGTTAATTTGAATCCTGCCACACACGACTGTGTGGAAGTAGTTAATATTATGACAAAGCCAAGACAAGATCTGACAGATATTCCATTACCAGATCCCGACCTGACACTTTATGTGGATGGTTCATGTATGAGAACAAGTACAGGAGAACTAGTAGCCGCGTATGCAGTGACTACTGACACTGAAGTTATAGAAACACACCGTATTGACACCCTGTCTGCTCAAGCAGCAGAGCTAGTTGCTCTGACACAAGCCTGCATACACGCCAAGAACCTGAAAGTTAATGTTTACACAGATTCACGCTACGCATTTGGAGTCGTACACGACTTTGGAGTACTCTGGCAGGAGAGAGGTTTCATGACTTCTCATGGAACCAAGATTCAGCATGGTCTCCTTATTCAAGCTCTGTTAGATGCCATACACTTACCGACATCTATTGCTATCATGAAGTGCAAAGCACATACGAAAGTTACTGATACTATTTCTCAAGGTAACGATCTAGCAGATCGCACAGCCAAGCTTACAGCACAGACTCCAGACATTCCAGTTAATCCGACACAGACGCATACTCCAGATCCGACTACTTGTATGACAGTTAAGGACCCCACTCAAGATGTCATAGATATCCAGTTACATGCTACTCCTGATGAAATCAAGAAATGGTCCGAACAAGGAGGGGTCCAGACAGATCAGGGATGGGTAACGAAGGGAAAAGCCACATGGTTTCTCCCCGACTCTATGGTTCAAGTCATTATCAATACCGCACATAGTCCAGCACATTTAGGAGAAAAAGCTATGTTAGACAGTATCCAGAACATTTGGTCCAACAAGCATTTACGAGCTGCAGCCAAGCAGAAGGTCCGTACTTGTATGATATGTTGCCAGTTTAATCCAGGTAAAAGTGTCCCGGTGGAACAAGGTGGATTCCAGCCCCCTGACCACCCTTTTGAAGTCCTCCAAATGGATTATATTCAGATGGAGCGATGTCGAGGTTTCAAGTATGTCCTTGTAGTTGTATGCGCTTTGTCCAGATGGACAGAAGCATATCCAGTTCCAGATTACACAGCCGCGACCACTGCCAAGCAGTTGGTTCGTGAATTCTTCCCCCGCTACGGACTCCCTAGAGTCGTATATTCTGACAACGGCCAGCCATTTTCATCTGAACTCATGAAACATGTTTCCCTTCTGTTAGGGTACCAGTGGAAGTTCCATTGTGTACGCCATCCTGAAGCAGCCGGTCTAGTAGAGAGACATAACCAGACCCTGAAAATTCGAGTTGCAAAAGTATGTAAAGAGAAAGGTGTGGACTGGCTAGTAGCTCTGCCAGTTGCTCTGTTTTATATGCGCATGGTCGCACATTCCAGATCAGGTCTGTCCCCGTACGAGGTCGTATTCGGCCGCCCCCCTAATATGTGGGGTACACCTAGACCCCGAAGTATTACCGATGTTTCAAGTAATATGCTGACAGATTACCTAGCTTCCTTGATGTCTGCCCTACACTCTTGTCGTTCACAGGTTGCCGCCGCATTTCCAGACAATACCGAGGTGGCACCGCATGAAATCGTTCCCGGATGCATGGTTCTTGTGAGGAACTTTGATCGTTCAAGTCCGCTGGAGCCTCGCTGGAAAGAACCCAAACAGGTCCTCCTGGCCACCCGTACTGCCGTCAAGCTGGAAGGCAGGAAGGGCTGGGTCCACCTGTCACATGTGAAAAGATTTTTTGGACTAAAACCTGTTACCAAGAACATTTCCGAGGATTGTAAAGACTGCCAAAGTACTATTCTTAAGGACTGTCCCGCAAAAGACTATGATACAGATTCCTCCCCGTTAGAGAAAACTCCGCAGCAGGAGTATAAGCTTAAATTAAGGTCTAGTAAAATAAGTCAGCCAGTTTGATTGTCTAAGTCCTCCCCTAGGTGAAACGGTTAGACCGGTTTCTGACATGTATATAATAGACCCCCACAGAGAGAGAGTTAGTGAGAACTCTAAAAGTTGCATTAATATTTTATGTTTTCTGCTATATTTTAGCATTATGATTTCCTGCACAAGTTATGCCTTTTATTTGTATTCTCCAGTTCCTCATGTAAATAAGTCTGCTAATGTTACAGTAGAGCACACGTTTAGTGATCTGCCTCCTCATGAACTCTCATATCGTCTTGCTATGCGTAATAATTCCTTCATCCGCATGTTACATCATTCACACCAGACCAGCAATGCCACTAATTGTTGGGTGTGTGGTCGACTCCCCCCTTTCCAGACCCCGAAGGGAGTTCTGCCACTCTTTCCTTATCCATTTTCACATAATGGTTCGTGTGGAGCATGGTCCACGTTAACGTCATCCTCAACAGATATGTCTTTTCTTAACAGTACATGTTTTCCAGACAAGCAAGGTCTTCCCCACAGAACAGGGTTAGATCTAGAAAATGAAGTTTATAATTTGGGTAATTATTCTTCGAATTTTATGGTCCTGAATGTTCAGTCTGATTCTACTCCAGACTTACCTGCTATATCAGTACTACCAGGAAAAGGTGAATTATGTGTCCGAAAGAATGGTTCCGTACATGTAGGCCATAGTGATTGTACTACTATTGTCAAGTATAGTGACAGTAGGAAATCTACTTTCAAAGCTTCACGTCATTCTTATTTTGTTTGTGGTCAGACCGCATATGTTCGTCTGCCCCTCGATTGGGAGGGAACCTGTTACATTGCCTTCCTACTGCCACCAGTTTTTCTAGCCCCACCTGACTACCATAGGAATTCTCACCTAGTACATACGAGACACAAGAGAGACCTCCCGATTGTCGATTATACTGAAACTGCTCTAGAACAATACATAGATATCAATAAAGGTGTCTTCCCCTACTTAGGTACTGTTGTAAATACTAAACTGATACGTAGATTAACCAGAACCCTCGAAGCAGTAGTGATTGAGACTACTTCTGCTCTAGGTAATTTAACCGAGGAGCAATCCTTTATGAGAATTGTCGTGCTCCAGAATCGTCTCGTCCTTGACGTCATACTGGCCGATAGGGGCGGGGCATGTAGAGTCATCGGATCTAGTTGCTGCATTTTCATTCCTAATAACGCGCCGTCTGTTTATTCAGCTATTACCAGACTCCATAATATTGCCCATATGTTACACCAAGATCCAGGCACCTGGACATGGTCCGGTTGGTTCTGGAATACAATTTCCGCCTGGGGATGGAAAGTATTGTCATTTCTGGGTATTGCAGTAGCGATCATATTCAGTTGCTGCCTCTGTTTACAATGTGGCCCTGCGATTTGCGGCATTTGTACTACCTCTTGTATTCCTAGTCCCAAGTCCCGTTCTAAATCCCGTTCCAAGACAATTCGAGACGAGCAAATGATACTGTATGAAATGATAGATGGTATCATGAATATTGATGTTTCCTGATGGAAACGTAGTGACAAGGAGGGAATGTGGAAAAGTAAATTTTGCCATGTTCTGTGTCCCTACGCGTCCTCCATCTTATGTTATGTGTGCATGATTAATATGCATATGTATCCCCCATGTTCGATTAAAGACGCAATTACAGTTGTGTCCATCTCTAGTATGCCAGTTTCCAGTTCTCGTGAAAGCTACGAGTATTAGGCCTATGTAAAGTTACGTTGCCACGTTTCTCAGTGTGCACGTTATTTCATTGAAAAGTCCCCGTTTCTAGGCCTCAAAAGGGCCCGGACACCAGATTCAGCTCCTGTCTCCTGAACCCTCGCTGAGGAGCGATACAGCCCCCACCTGTATCCTCGACCCTTCACTTACTTCCTGCCTCACAGTGCCCGGCTCGGCCTGGCTCTGCCTATGAGTCTGCCAAGAGTATGTTATGATTCTAGTTATCAGTCCAGCCCTCCTTCTCTGCATTCCTAAGCTACTGAATCGCATCAATAGTTTCCGTCATTGTCTAGCCTTTACGTCTCCATGTAAGAGAAATACTGCATTTAATGGTCATTTAATATTCTTCATCACGCACTACATGTAGAATAATGCATGCTCCAGTCTTAGAGTCTGTTAGCCTCTCCCCTCCTGACTTTTAGTTTATATCAACATGTCCTCTAAACATTAGATACTAGATAGGATTTAGGTACATGTCGCCCTGACTCTCCAGACTTCAGTCTCTACTCCTAGCACAGAGTTCATAGCCCCCAGCTTCTCCTAGTAACACGTCATTGTCAGTTTGCGCGCACCATTAGGTTAGAGGTCCCGGCTCCTTAGGTAGCCCCCTCCATGTTTCCGCCCCATTTATGACATATTCTGTTACGTTTACATCACATGTCTATGTATACGCCTCTTGTTACACCCACTTTCACCCTTATCTTTCGCGACTGCTATTGACCACACCCACTGCTCCGCCTACTGTAATTCACTGCAATGCAACTGTTTTAGTATATATGCTTGTGTACTGTTATTAAATGTTACGCCAGTCCAATCCTGTCCCGTGCTAGCTAGCCATCCCAGATCTTGTCCGTGCAGGTTGTCCTGTTCCTGTCCTTTATGCTGTATTAAACCTGCAAACTCCTACTACCTCGAATCTTGACTCTTATTTATTGAGCTATCTGTTATTCATATATTCATTCAAAAATAGAGGTATTATTTATTTATTTACCACAACGTGACAGTGATTTTTTGCTCAAGACCCTGGCAGAGGCGCACCCGCTGATGCTTATTTCATGGACCATAATGCTTTGGGGCAACACGCTGGTAGGACAAGCAGTGTGCGACCAAATGGACTTACTACTCCGTACTTGTTTGCAAACATTTCACTACAACTTTAGGGTCCATTACGTATGTAGTATCACTATTCACAAAACTAGCGTTATTTGTTTTCAGCTGCTGTCCTCTTATTAAGCCACTTTGCTATGTCCCCCATCAAACTACAAGTTTGTATCTCTTTCCTACCTTTGTTAGACGTCTCATTCATTATAGCTTCGTATCCAACTACTGTGCGTTTCACACAATCCTTTTACGAGCATTGTGTGCGCTTTTTTTGCTAACGTTCGTTTTTAATCTACCTTGTATGTCTCCTCACGGCCGAGCTGCACTTCTACAATTCCTCATGTTACCTCATTGTTTTACGACGCATGCGAGCTTAATCTGCAGCCATAATGAACTCATCATACATTTTATGTGTAAATGTATGTTCTTGTGTCACCAGAGCGCATAAACATTCATTCCTGCGATTTGTTATTTGCGAAATGTCATTTGCAGTTTACTTTACGTAGTACTCATTCACATTCCTCATGGGCTCCGCTTAACTGGACAGCAATTCAGGCTTGGGCTACATTATCTGCGAGGTTTTTATTTACTACAATCAACCTTTTATGCCTCCTCATGGCCGAGCCGCACTTCAAAGGCAGCTCGATTTACTTCTCCGGACAACGCAGGGCTCCCCCGCTGTGTCCATTAACTTACCTAGTCAAGCGAGAACAGCATTTAGCGGATGTCTGTCGAACGTAGCATGTGCACGTTTCTGGCCTCAAAGTCGGTACTTAACCTGAACACGCTCAGTGTTCCGTTTGCAAGCCTGCTTGGTGGTGTATCTGAATCTGTAGGGTAGATTTTGTTATTTCTTTTGGTTTGTATTGCATTAATCTTGCTGCTCTATGCTGGTAGAATTGCTGGTGTTGCACCCCTCAACGCCACAGCACCACTCAATGCCACAGCACCACTCAATGCCACAACACCACTCAACGCCACAGCACCAGTCAGCGCACAGCATCCCTCAACACCACAGCATCACTCAACGCCACAGCTTTACTCAACGCCACAGCATCACTCAATGCCACAGCATCTCTCAACGCCACAGCATCACTCAGCACCACTCAACGCCACAGCACCACTCAACGCAACAGCACCACTCAACGCCACAGCACCACTCAACACCACAGCACCACTCAACACCACAGCACCACTCAATGCCACAGCACCACTCAACGCCACAGCATCACTCAGCGCTACAGCATCACTCAGCACCACTGAATGCCACAGCACCCTTCAATGCCACAGCACCCCTCAATGCCACAGCACCCCTCAATGCCACAGCACCACTCAACACCACAGCACCACTCAATGCCACAGCACCACTCAATGCCACAACACCACTCAACGCCACAGCACCACTCAGCGCACAGCATCCCTCAACGCCACATCATCACTCTACGCCACATCATCACTCAACGCAACAGCATCACTCAATGCCACAGCGTCACTCAATGCCACAGCATCTCTCAATGCCACAGCATCACTCAGCACCACTCAACGCCACAGCACCACTCAACACCAAAGCACCACTCAATGCCACATCACCACTCAACACCACAGTACCACTCAGCGCCACAGAATCACTCAGCACCACTGAATGCCACAGCACCCCTCAACATCACAGCACCCCTTAACGCCACAGCACCACTCAATGCCACAGCACCCCTCAATGCCACAGCACCACTCAATGCCACAGCACCACTCAATGCCACAACACCACTCAACGCCACAGCACCAGTCAGCGCACAGCATCCCTCAACACCACAGTATCACTCAACGCCACAGCTTTACTCAACGCCACAGCATCACTCAATGCCACAGCATCTCTCAACGCCACAGCATCACTCAGCACCACTTAATGCCACAGCACCACTCAACACCACAGCACCACTCAGCACCACTCAACACCACAGCACCACTCAATGCCACAGCACCACTCAACGCCACAGCATCACTCAATGCCACAGCATCACTCAGCACCACTGAATGCCACAGCACCCCTCAATGCCACAGCACCCCTCAATGCCACAGCACCCCTCAATGCCACAGCACCACTCAACACCACAGCACCACTCAATGCCACAGCACCACTCAATGCCACAACATCACTCAACGCCACAGCACCACTCAGCGCACAGCATCCCTCAACGCCACATCATCACTCAATGCCACATCATCACTCAACGCCACATCATCACTCAACGCAACAGCATCACTCAATGCCACAGCGTCACTCAATGCCACAGCATCTCTCAATGCCACAGCATCACTCAGCACAACTCAATGCCACAGCACCACTCAACGCCAAAGCACCACTCAATGCCACATCACCACTCAACACCACAGTACCACTCAGCGCCACAGAATCACTCAGCACCACTGAATGCCACAGCACCCCTCAACGCCAAAGCACCACTCAATGCCACATCACCACTCAACACCACAGTACCACTCAGCGCCACAGAATCACTCAGCACCACTGAATGCCACAGCACCCCTCAACATCACAGCACCCCTTAACGCCACAGCACCACTCAATGCCACAGCACCCCTCAATGCCGCAGCACCACTCAGCGCACAGCATCACTCAATGCCACAGCATAAAATGCCACAGAATCACTCAGCATCACTCAACACCACAGCACCCCTCAACGCCACAGCACCACTCAGCGCACAGCATCACTCAATGCCACAGCATCTCTCAATGCCACAGCATCACTCAGCACCACTCAACACCACAGCACCACTCAACGTCACAGCATCACTCAACGTCACAGCATTACTCAATGCTACAGCATCACTCAATGCCACAGCATCACTCAATGCCACAGCATCACTCAACGCCACTGCATCACTCAGCACCACTCATAGCCACATCACCACTGCAGGCCACAGCATCACTCAGCACCACTGAAGGCCACAGCATCACTCAGCACCTCTGAAGGCCACAGCATCACTCAGCACCACTGAACGCCACAGCATCACTCTGTGCAACCATTCAACAACAACTGGTTCTGATATCTTCTCTCAATGTTTCAAGCTTTATTACAAATGTCACAAAAAGATATTAATATTTCACTGCTGTTCTTGGATTTTCATCACAATAAAATACAATGAACATAATCTTCCCAAAAGTTTTTTACAAAAATTTAAGCTATTGCCATTATAAATTACAATAACTTTTATTTAAGTATTAATTATTTAAAAAAAATAAAAGCCATTGTTATTTGTAACATTAATACATCTAAGTCATGTAAATACAACACATATTGCATTACAAATGCTATAGGTGTCATGTTTGCGAAAGTTAAAAATATTGGCATTGTAAATGACAAAGCTATTAATTACGCTATTTTCAAAAACAACACATAAATAAAATATTTGTCATTTACAATACCAATAGATCAAACTTTCCTAATGCGAGACCGCTTGCATTGCAAATGCTTGTTGCATATGCTTGCACTGAAAAAGAAAACCACCACCTTGATTTTGGAAGGCAAGTAGGACTTTCTTTTGATGCCAAGACTCTTTCCTGTCAAAAGTCCACAAAGATTAGGCTCATATAGTCTGCAGTGCTGGCCTATGTGTGATTGAAAGGATGTTGGTCAGGCTTCAGTGTAGTTTACTTAAAAAAGATTTGAATTGCACTAGTGGACCAATGGACCAGATACCTGTGCCTCCTAAGCCACCATCCGTCCCAACTCTACTCCTTCCGAGTGAGTGTTGTACCTGTGAGTGAGCAGTGTGCTTGTGTGAGTACAGGAAAGACACTATGTTTTGTGAATGTGCTGTGAGGGGTGTGCCTGTGTGAATGAAGGATTAACATTGTATTTTGAAACTGCAAGGTAAATGGTCTACAGGTTGAAATTTGCGTTTGTTTGAGTGCAGAGTGAGTCATATACCTGTGTGAGTGCAGGGTGAAGGGGTGTGCCTGCCTATGTGAGGGCAGCAGTGTGAGTGGGGGGTCCCTGAATGTTATGTCTGTGTGCATGTGCTTTACAAGGGCCACATTTATTAGCTTTGTGAATGCTTTTTAGTTTTATGGCTTTGACTTGCACAAATGCAGTGCAGGGCGTGGAAACACAATAGCGTGTGACAGTAGTAGTGACGTATACAGACTATGCTGAAGGAGGCTAAGGAGCATCCGGGGCAGCTGATAGATGTCACTCTAGTGAGGGGACCCAGTTACTTTGTTTGCACTAGGACCCAGGGAAATTCAGCTATGGCACTGCTTTATATAACATGCTCCGCTCTTCTTCCAGATTCTACTAACTTTTCAAAGAAAGCTAGGTATGTCATGAGCATCTGTTCGCTTTAGCACTCATGTCAACCTCATGTGTAACTGGCTTCTTCACTATCCTAGCTGTATCATCTTCTGAAAGTAACGCAAAGTGATGTGAGTAAGTCTGGCACTACTGTGCAAGACTTTCTGAGTTGCTATTGTCTTCACCAGAGTGGTTTTATAAAAGTGTTAGATCTGGGGGTCTCTAGTTGGTAGAGGTAGGTACCACTGTCCAAATAGGGACCCTTACTTCTAGTCAGGGCAAGGAGATAACCCTCTGAGATAACCCCTGCTCACCCTCTAGGTAGCTTGGCACGAGCAGTCTAGGCTAACCAGAGGCAATGCGTAAAGTATTTGTACCAACACTCACAGTAACACAGTGAAAACACCACAAACTGACTCCACAACAGTTTAGAAAAATAAAGGTATTTTTAATCTAAACTACACAAGACCAAAACGACAAAAATCCAACATACACAGTTCAAGAATATGGTTTCAAAAAGAGTTCTTAAGGTTGCGTTAGAATTCTCTACGTTGCGATAGAATTCTCTACTGATGCGTGAAAAGTTCACAGTTGCGTCACGTTTACTCACAGTACCTTTTAGTTGCAACAAAGTTCCAAAAGCAGAAGCTGGTGCGGTGGAAAACAAGCGATGCGTTGCTCCTGAGACCCTGGGGAGGCGATGCGACAGCCCCGCTGCAGCAGCGGGCGTGTTGCGACGAATCCGGTCTGTATGGGGAGGAAGGCCACTTGTATGGATTCCGGTGCGTAGGTTCCGAAGGAAGTCTGTTCTCGCAAAGGCACGATGCGACGATCTCGTAGGGGCTGCGACGATCTCCGGGGCGACGATGCGCGGTCCAGCGGAGATCCTCTCTCTCGCAGCTCCTCGATGCGTTGATTCTGCGACGATGCTCGCAGCGACGTGATGCGGTCCGCAAGCAAGCGGTGCGGCGATCTCACCCAGCGACGACAGGCTCTGCGACGATACTCGCAGCGATGTTCGATTCTCCCGCACCGGTCTGGTGCGTCCCGCAAACGAAGGATGCGACGTCTCTGGCAGCGGCGTCAGGCGCTGCGACGATCGAGACTTCCGTAACGGCGGGAAACTTCTCGCACTGTCGGGGATGCGCTCCGCAAGCGAGCGATGCGACACTTTTCAAGTTCAAACGTCACTCAAGCTTAGTTTCAAGCTTCCCAGCTCAGGTACAACTTCCAGAGGCCCCACAACTGGATCAAGCACTCTAGGAAGGACAGAACTCTCTCAGCAGAGTTCAGGGAAGCTGGGGGTGAAGTCCTTTTGTTCCTGGAACTTCAAAACAGGGAGCCAGCTCTTCTCAGGCCCTTGGAGATTCCTTCTAGACAGGGGACACAGCACACAGCAAAGTCCTTCCCCTCTCCTTGGCAGCAAAGCAACAGCAGGTCAGTCCAGCAGAGCAACAGCAGGACAATCTTCCTTCTTCAGTTTCAGCTTTCTCCTTGGCAGAGGTTTCTTCTTGATTTCCAGGGTGATCTAATTTTCTGTTGTCAGGGGTCCTGTACTTATACCCCTAAAGTCTTTGTTCTCTTGGTGCATGTGGGCCCTGAGCCCGGTCTAAACCAGTTCTGGGTGGATCCTGAGTACTTTGTTTACATGATTCCTTCTCTCCTTTCACAGTGCAGGGCAGAGACATCAGACGCACCACAGGGGGTGGAGCCAGCACTGTGGGGGGCGGGCACAGTCCTATTCAGGCCCAGGTGCTAACTCCTCCCACCACTCAAGTTGCAAATGCAGTCATTCAGCCTAGGGCTGACTCAGCCAGCCTCCTGGGGAATTCCCCAGCCCCTGTCACTCTCAAACCAGACAGTCAATACGCAAACAGGCCCAGGCACACAGAAGGGTCAGACAAGAGAACAGCAACTTTCTAAAAGTGCTGTTCTCAAACACAGGATTTAAAAACAACCTTTCCTAAAAGATGTGTTATTAAATTCTGAGTTCAGGGATACTAGATACTTATGTCCTATCTTGTTCCTATGGGAAGAAATGCTGTTAACCACTGTAGCCAGCATCCCCCATGTTAATCTATGGAGCAAGATAGCCTTACAATAGTGAAAAACGAAAATGGCTGTAATTCACTACCAGAACATGTTACCTGCACCAGTACATGCTCTACCTTTCACATACACTGCACCCTGCCCAGGGGGGTACCTTGGGCCTTCCTTAGGGGTGACTGATGTGCACAAAAAGGGAAGGGTTAGGCCTGGTCAGTGGGGACACTGACCAGGAGGACATGGCAGTTCTAAACTGCACACAGGCACTGCAGTTGCAGGCCTGAGACACCATTTTAGGGCTACTCATGTGGGTGGCACAATCAGTGCTGCAGGCCCACTAGTAGCATTTGTCATCACCAGCCCTGGCACACCCAGTGCACTTTACTAGGGACTTCATGGTGATACAAATATGCCAAACATGTATATCCAATCAGAATAACAATTTACGTAGAGAGCATATGCACTTTAGCACTGATCAGCAGTGGTAAAGTGCTCAGAGTCCTATTGCCAACAGCCGCGGGTCAGGAAAAATAAGGGAGGAAGAAGCAAAAAGTTTGAGGATGACCCTGCAAGATGGGCCAGTTCCAACACAACCCCCTTCCACCCTAAAGCCAGGGTAGACCAAACGATACCTCGATGGTATTCCCTGCTTAAGGCGATAGAACACGGAAACTGGCCCACACAGCAGGGCAGTCCTGTTCTACGCCGTCCTAAACCCATTTCAACCACTCTATCCATACTCTCAGGGTCCACCATGCCAATCCATGTGGAACCCTTCTCCTCGCCTGTGGACACCACCTGTGCAGCACTTAAACTTAACTTGCTCACCGGTGTGTCCCAACAGACAGACAGCAAGCCACAGTGACCACCGCCAGTGATCAGGGATGAGACCCAGGCCTTATGCCTCTCAGGGCTCTCAAACCCCTGTGGCTTCAGAGGATGGGGGGCAGTAGCCCCAGGTGCTTGGCACCCTTTGTCCACTCCCTCTCTTGTCAGGTCAGGTCTGACACTCTGGCACTGACCCACCAGCCCTGGACCTGTATCCGGTGGCTGGACAGGAGGCTGAGGTGGGCTTCCCCACACCCGGTCCTCCTCTTCCTTGGGGCTCTGTACCCTCCAACCTGGACCGGTACCCCCTTCTAGAATAGTCAGGGCACCTGTGGCAGGTGTCCTGCACCATTCACCCACCAGTTCAGGGGTTCTATCCTGCAACTGGTATTCCAGGTCAGGGGGGACACCCCGGACCTGACCCTCAAAGCTAGGCTCCAAAGCCTTAAGGTCAGACAACACCTGAACCTGGCATCCCCACCCAGGGACCAACCCCTGCGGTGGAACACTTGCCTGGCGCACCAGGACTTCACTCACGGATGTGCCCACACTAGTAGACAGTACCCACCTGGCCAACACAAGGGTGTGGCCTAGTCCACCCCCAGGGTGAGACTCCTGCCCTCCTTCCAGGGGTAACCCTGTCACCCAAGACAACCAAGAACAGAACTTTCCTACCAGTTCAGGACCTCCCTCCAGCAACTGGTCTCCCAACCTAGGGTTTAACCCCGCAGGTGGTACCGGGGTCAGAGGCGAGGACTCCCTCCCTCTGCACCCCCTTCCAGAGCGCTGCACCCTCCCTACTGGAGGGGTACCCCTGGGAACCATATTGGTCAGGGCACTGGTTACAGAGGCCCTACCTTCCAGGTCAGGCAGATCCTGAACCTGGTCTCCCAACCCAGTGACCAAAACCTGCGGTTGTGCATTTGCCTGGCACGCCAGGACTTCTGGGGACTCACATAGTACCCCCTTGAGGGTGACACACAACTCATGTGTCCTGTGACAGTCTGCCTGGCGCAGATCTCCCGACCCCTGTCCACCTGACAGCGCGGGAAGATCCCCCAGGACAGAAGTGAGGTCACCATGGTCACTCACTGGGGACTCAGCCCTTCTGACTGGTCCCTGACCCACTGGTTCTCCCACTGGGGACTCCTTCCCCCTCTCACCCCTCAGTCTGGACTTCTGTACCCTCCCAAGTGGAGCGGCACTGCCAGACACCAGAACTGATGGAGGCCTGGTTACAGGCACTCCCCGTTCCCCAGACACTAGGAGATCCTCCTCAAATGGCCTACAAGTACAGTCTAGGTCCCCAACCTGGTGTTCCCCTAAGGAACCCTCCAGGCCCTGAGACTGGGTTTCGGGCACCATGAGACACACCGTCCCACACTCATTCCTTCTCCACTGAGACCGGACATGAGCCCCTAAACCCCTCCCACTACACTGGGACCTACCTGGGCTACACTGAACCGCTTCCACCTCACAGGTCTGGAAGATATCTAAGCCACTCCTTTTGGGATCACTCCCCAATGCCTCCTCAGACTCTCTGGAATCCACCAAGAGGTCTGCCTCCAACGCAAGCTCTCTGGGATCAGAGAACTCACACTCCACCGGGTGTTGGCATAGCTCTGGAAAACAGGGACTTAAAATATGCTCTCCAACAAATGAATCACACAGCCCCCCACAGTTGTTAACCAAGCTACCCTTTGCCTCACCCTCCAGTGCCTCACACAAGTACCCCACACCACTCTCCTGAGACTGGCAAGACAGTATATGACTGTCTCTGTCACACAACCCACACTCTTCTGGCTGGTCTTCACACACACACACCACGGTTTCTACCATGGGGGAACCCCTCTCCCTGTACCTCTCATCTAGAGTCAGTAGAGTGTCCCTCCCACCACTAGGAATATGGTCCCCTGTGCCAGTCCCCCAATCTACTTCAGGGACACTGCACTCCACTGGAACTACATCATAAACCTGAACCCCCTGGTGTATGTCGACCCCCTCCCTCAAGTCAGGCGCCACATCTCTGGGTGTTTGTACCTTTCTTTCCACACTAGATATCATAATCATGCTCCCACCATCTGAGCTGGACTCCACCTTCAACTCAGCAAAGCTCATCTCTTGAGCTACCCATGTTACTTCTTCAGCTGAGACCCTCATGGCCTCACGCCTCTTGAGCTCCAACTCAAGCTTCCTCATTCTTAATTCATAGGCCAAGGTCAATTTCAATTCTTCCAGGGCACGGGCATTTTTGCTCTCCTCCGCCGCCCTTTCTCTCTCTTTATCCCTTTCCAATTGCTTCAGCTCCATTTCAAGCCTCAACATTTCTAACTTATGATCTCTAGCCCTTTGGGTTTCCTCCAACTCCTCTGGGGAAAAACTTTCAGCTGAATGGTTGCATCCAGCCCTTGAGGCTGCTCTGTACACAGGCAGATCCTGTGGCCTGAAACCATCCCTTTGTGCATCCTCATCCACTCCTGCATCATCTGTCTCCCCAGCCTCTTTGGTCTC
The DNA here is from genome assembly GCF_964261635.1 of Lissotriton helveticus. NCBI lineage: Eukaryota > Metazoa > Chordata > Amphibia > Caudata > Salamandridae > Lissotriton > Lissotriton helveticus. The sequence continues at coordinate 1,992,651,049 of NC_136059.1, read as the reverse complement.
CCACCAGGCCCTTAAGGCCTCCTGTAGCTCCTCCTTCTTGGAGCAGCGCGTCATGGGGCATCCAAAGTTCCTGCAGAACTGCCTGAGTTGACCTACTTTGTAATCACTTAACATTTCAATATCAAACTCCAGTTCTGCAACATCACTTGCTGGTTTACCATTCTGAGACATGATGCTTGGATTCTTTCAGGGTTATGATCAAAAATAGAACCAACCAAAAAAACAGTAGTATGTGGTGGCGTAGTGGTCTGCACACACTAGTGATGTACACCAATTACTGTGGGTCAAGTACAAATACAAGTTCAAATCCCACCGCCTGACCACCAATGTTAGATCTGGGGGTCTCTAGTTGGTAGAGGTAGGTACCACTGTCCAAATAGGGACCCTTGCTTCTAGTCAGGGCAAGGAGATAACCCTCTGAGATAACCCCTGCTCACCCTCTAGGTAGCTTGGCACGAGCAGTCTAGGCTAACCAGAGGCAATGCGTAAAGTATTTGTACCAACACTCACAGTAACACAGTGAAAACACCACAAACTGACTCCACAACAGTTTAGAAAAATAAAGGTATTTTTAATCTAAACTACACAAGACCAAAACGACAAAAATCCAACATACACAGTTCAAGAATATGGTTTCAAAAAGAGTTCTTAAGGTTGCGTTAGAATTCTCTACGTTGCAATAGAATTCTCTACTGATGCGTGAAAAGTTCACAGTTGCGTCACGTTTACTCACAGTACCTTTTAGTTGCAACAAAGTTCCAAAAGCATAAGCTGGTGCGGTGGAAAACAAGCGATGCGTTGCTCCTGAGACCCTGGGGATGCGATGCGACAGCCCCGCTGCAGCAGCGGGCGTGTTGCGACGAATCCGGTCTGTATGGGGAGGAAGTCCACTTGTATGGATTCCGGTGCGTAGGTTCCGTAGGAAGTCTGTTCTCGCAAAGGCACGATGCGACGATCTCGTAGGGGCTGCGACGATCTCCGGGGCGACGATGCGCGGTCCAGCGGGGATCCTCTCTCTCGCAGCTCCTCGATGCGTTGATTCTGCGACGATGCTCGCAGCAACGTGATGCGGTCCGCAAGCAAGCGGTGCGGCGATCTCACCCAGCGACGACAGGCTCTGCGACGATACTCGCAGCGATGTTCGATTCTCCCGCACCGGTCTGGTGCGTCCCGCAAACGAAGGATGCGACGTCTCTGGCAGCGGCGTCAGGCGCTGCGACGATCTCGACTTCCGTAGCGGCGGGAAACTTCTCGCACTGTCAGGGATGCGCTCCGCAAGCGAGCGATGCGACACTTTTCAAGTTCAAAAGTCACTCAAGCTTAGTTTCAAGCTTCCCAGCTCAGGTACAACTTCCAGAGGCCCCACAACTGGATCAAGCACTCTAGGAAGGACAGAACTCTCTCAGCAGAGTTCAGGGAAGCTGGGGGTGAAGTCCTTTTGTTCCTGGAACTTCAAAACAGGGAGCCAGCTCTTCTCAGGCCCTTGGAGATTCCTTCAAGACAGGGGACACAGCACACAGCAAAGTCCTTCCCCTCTCCTTGGCAGCAAAGCAACAGCAGGTCAGTCCAGCAGAGCAACAGCAGGACAATCTTCCTTCTTCAGTTTCAGCTTTCTCCTTGGCAGAGGTTCCTTCTTGATTTCCAGGGTGATCTAATTTTCTATTGTCAGGGGTCCTGTACTTATACCCCTAAAGTCTTTGTTCTCTTGGTGCATGTGGGCCCTGAGCCCGGTCTAAACCAGTTCTGGGTGGATCCTGAGTACTTTGTTTACATGATTCCTTCTCTCCTTTCACAGTGCAGGGCAGAGACATCAGACGCACCACAGGGGGTGGAGCCAGCACTGTGGGGGGCGGGCACAGTCCTATTCAGGCCCAGGTGCTAACTCCTCCCACCACTCAAGTTGCAAATGCAGTCATTCAGCCTAGGGCTGACTCAGCCAGACTCCTGGGGAATTCCCCAGCCCCTGTCACTCTCAAACCAGACAGTCAATATGCAAACAGGCCCAGGCACACAGAAGGGTCAGACAAGAGAACAGCAACTTTCTAAAAGTGCTGTTCTCAAACACAGGATTTAAAAACAACCTTTCCTAAAAGATGTGTTATTAAATTCTGAGTTCAGGGATACTAGATACTTATGTCCTATCTTGTTCCTATGGGAAGAAATGCTGTTAACCACTGTAGCCAGCATTCCCCATGTTAATCTATGGAGCAAGATAGCCTTACAATAGTGAAAAACGAAAATGGCTGTAATTCACTACCAGAACATGTTACCTGCACCAGTACATGCTCTACCTTTCACATACACTGCACCCTGCCCAGGGGGGTACCTTGGGCCTTCCTTAGGGGTGACTGATGTGCACAAAAAGGGAAGGGTTAGGCCTGGTCAGTGGGGACACTGACCAGGAGGACATGGCAGTTCTAAACTGCACACAGGCACTGCAGTTGCAGGCCTGAGACACCATTTTAGGGCTACTCATGTGGGTGGCACAATCAGTGCTGCAGGCCCACTAGTAGCATTTGTCATCACCAGCCCTGGCACACCCAGTGCACTTTACTAGGTACTTCATGGTGATACAAATATGCCAAACATGTATATCCAATCAGAATACCAATTTACGTAGAGAGCATATGCACTTTAGCACTGATCAGCAGTGGTAAAGTGCTCAGAGTCCTATTGCCAACAGCCACGGGTCAGGAAAAATAAGGGAAGAAGAAGCAAAAAGTTTGAGGATGACCCGGCAAGATGGGCCAGTTCCAACAAAAAGCATGCTTCTCATGGCTTACATTGTTACAGCCTTTTAGAGTGGGAGGAGTCTGATATTTTATGCACTCTTCCACAGCCCTGATGGTCATCATCCAGTGGTCTCTCCTGAAACTTCCAAGATATCTGTAGTCCAGTAACTTTGATTACTCATGCGTCACTCTATAGTTCCCTCATGTGCTGCATCTTTGTATTGTAATAAGCTGGTAAGGAAATGAGCAGATCAGGTGGTACTTGCTGATGTCAGAGACTAACCCAAGTTCAGCTCTGCAGTTTGTAAGGGCATAGATGAATGCTGGCAGTCAATGTATCCTCTAAATATTTTTCTCTGTGCGCGGCAACAGTATGTTTGCTGGCACTCTTTTCTCCACTGAGTGCAGAATCAAAAGTAGTTAGTATTTATGCAAAGGTTTGTGGTGCATGAGCCACCACTTTTTACTGCCATCGAAGAGGAAGGAGGTACGTGGAAGAAGCAGGAGAATAGAGAGACATAGAGTAGACATTGAGTAGATTTTCTGTGCCACCGGCCCCTACCTGGCCTTCACAGGCCCATCTAGAGACAATACCAAAGGAATACCCTCATGACTCTCTCTGAATTCCCAAGACCCTATGCTTAATGCCCTCTGATAAGAAGTCAAGTAAGATTACAGGATGACAAGGGCAACCGAGGTAGGTCAGTTATGTGAACCTGAAGTGGGCAAATCAGCAAAAGTAAGGGCCTGGCCTCTGCTTGATGGAGGGAATGGGGTGGGAGATTTACGGGAAACAGTTGCAAGCTTGCAAAAATGCAAGCAGTGACACCAAGAGAGCAGGTGCGATGGCGGTGCCGTTCTGATAACGGAAACTTATCAATTTCTCCTTCAGATATGAGTACTATGTTCAGCAAAATGAATACAGTGAAGTTAAATTTAGTCACTAATTTAGGAGTATTTATGGTCTCAAGAGAAATTCAAACAAATTTTGCCACAGTATTATAGTGCTGGAAGTTTATTCAGTCATTTCTGCTCTTCACCTCACAGCTTTGTGAGGTATTGCTTTTGGGCACATTTCAAGCAATATAACATCAAATCTTTACTACCTGGCTAGCATAAAATATTATGTCAACTGCATGGGTACTACAGTACAAAGAAACAAATGATTTCATTTGACAACTTTTGACTTTTCATGCATGGTAAATCCAAAAATATGTTCACAGCATTCTAGGTTCTCCCTTGTATTACTCAGAAACATTATTTACAAAGCATGACAGTACCTTGACAGACACCTGAACATGCAGAAACATATTAGCAATGCAATCATGGGTGCCAAACACCAGATGAGGCTACTAAGGAATCTCAAACCATTCCTCTCACAGGAAGACTCCAAATGGGTGGTTCAAGCATTAGTATTGCCAAGGCTAGACTATGGTAGTTCCACGCTTTGCAGTCTCCCCAAACAAAGCTTGGTTCCACTTTCGTCTTCCATTAATGCCTCAGCCAGATTGTTTACTGGTACAAAAAGAAATGATCACAAATCCCCAGCCTTAAAATCCCTAAACTGGATACCTTATGAAGCTAGAATACAACTAAGGATTGCTTGCTTGACTCACAAGGCACTGCACTTCAAGACCTCCATCTATCTGGCTCTCAAATTAGAATTATTAGGGGGCGGCCGTCCATCACTCATTGCTCCTGAAAACTCAAATCTTCCACAAAAAGAGAACGAGTTACAGAGCATTCTCGGGCATGGCCCCGAAGATCTGGAATTCCCTTCCTCCGGAAGTCCGCCGAATCCCATCCATCACTTCCTTCAAAAACTAAGTGAAAAAAATCCTAATGCTGAAGTTCCTGCCCTAAAGTCCTGGTTTAACTACTTCAATATGCTCTCTTCTCTGATGTGATGGATGCGATGACTGTCCATTACACAGTTACACTCTTGGGTTTAACAGTGTGAACAGGCCGCTGCACAACTTAGTATGTTATTTATAGAATGTTTCTCTCCCATTACCTGTTCTTCTGCATTTGTGCAATCTGGTGATTAATAGTGTTGGCAGGCTGTGATCTTACTGGGACTGTTTACATTGCCTACTCCTCTCTATTATTGGATCCGTCCTAAATGTTTTTTAAATGCTCTGAATCATGTTGTTGTCGTGCTCTTTTCTTGAACCTATTTGTAACGATTATGCTTGTCCCACTTTGGTATCCTGCCTACGTCAAATGTGAAGAGCTCGGATACCCTCCTGGGTCTTGTTTGCGCTATACAAAACTTTATAAATAAATAAATGAAACATTATAAAAATTTCATCTGTAGATATGCAAAATAATATGCTAGTCACACGGAATAGGGCTCACGTGGAAGCATGTGTTAGGGGCATACGGATGGAATGGCAAGGCTGTTTCACACATGACACAGTTTATGACTGACTGTTAGACTTGTCATCTTTTGGCGTGTTTCCGCTGAGTTTTTCCTTTCTGCCCTCCCTGTTTTGACTCTGTTTTTGCTGGTGTAGTGTTTCTGCGCATTTTTCGCACTGCTGATCAGTGGTAAAGTCCAAGTGCTCCTGTGGTAAAGTATGTTGTGGAAGGGTGTTTCCCTGATTGTCTGTTCGGTTTTCTTGTCACCCCCTAGTAAAGTGCACTGTGTGTGCCAGGGCCTGGAAATCAAATGCTACGCTTGGGCCTGCAGCACGGATTTTGCCACCCACGTGAGTAGCCCAGAAAAGGTACCTCAGACCTGCCATTGCAGAGTCTGCGTGCAGTATGTAACTGTCATGTCAACTTGGCCCGTGCACCTACTGGCCAGTCCGTAACTTCCCTTTTCTTACATTTCAGGCACCCCTAAGGTAGGCCCAAAGTACCCCTGTGGGCAGGGTGCAGTGCATGTGAAAGGTAGGACATGCCCTGGTGTGTGTGGCATGTCCTGATAGTGAATTACAGCCCATTTCGTTTTTTCACTATTGCAAGGCTACCTGTTCCCCATAGGACAGAGTTGGAAGTTTGTTTACAACATCTTATAAACTTAACTTGCCCTGGAAACTAGGTGGGAAAATAAAATTTAGTATGCCTGAACTCAGAATCGAACTATGCTTCTTTTAGTAAAGGTGATTTTTACATTATGTGTTTGTGTGTTTGAAAATTGCACTTTTAGGAAGTAGGTATTTTATAGCTCAGTCATCCCGTGTGCCACTTTTGGAATGTGGATTGCCTGTCTGGGTTTTGGACGACAGATGGCTAGGAAGCAAGGGTGGCTCCTGATAGTCTAGGTAGGTGAGGAAATGGCTGAATAGACCTGGGCTGCGATGGGGGAAGAGGGAGGAGATTTCCTTGTACCTCAAAGGGCCTGGTCAGCCTCTGACAATGCTGTCTCCACCCCCCTGCCGGGAAATCACACCAGAGAAGGCAGAACTGGTTCTGGCTGGGCACAGACACTCTCTGCCTAGAGGATCAAAGGATTTTTGGATGCAAATACTGGAGCCCAGACCCCTGAACTTTAGAACTCTTTTGGATCAAGAAGACTGCCAAGATGAAGAGCTGGAGAAGCTGTGAGGAGGGACTACCACTTTGCTGTGTGTTTTGCTGTGTTGGCCTACAGTGGCTGCTTCTGTCTTGGGCAGTGAACGGACTGGACTGAACTTTCTGCAATTTACTTTTGTGAGTTTCTCCAAGGGCTTGAGGTAGAGCTTGCCCCCTGTTCAAGAAGGTTCAGGAACAGCAAAGACTTCAAGCTCTTCTGCCCTCAGCACTGGGGACTGTGTGTTTTGGGCTGCAACAGAAGAAAAGCAACTCGACGACTTCCACTGCGCCGCTGCCGACTCTGTGTCTTTAAGGCACCACAGAGGGCACCGCCGCAACACCGCAACCCTGGTCTCACCGACGGCACCTGCTGACGCAACCACCGAGTCGCTGCTCGCACCGCGACCTTGTGTGCACCGCACTCTGCACCACCTCGCTTCACGCCAAAGCCTGGGCACTGCAGAGAGCACTACCGCAACACCGCACCATGACCCTGGTCTTACCGCCGAGACCTGCTGACGCTGCCACAAACCATTGCTCGCACCGCAACCTGTGGGCACCGCACTCCGCACCGCCTCACTTCACTACGAAGCCTTGGCCTCCCCGACGACGACGCTCCATGCCAAAATCGACACCGCTGCTTGCACCGAGGTCCAAAGGCAGCGCTCATAATGTACACAACACTCTACACCTTGGGTCTAAATCACTGAGAAATAGCGGCTGAGAGTGTTTTTTACAGTTAGACAAGTCATGATCTATTAAATCAGTGCCTTTGCCTTATGTTTTCCACAGAGCGGGGCCCCCTTCCCTGAGTAGTGACCAGGTAGAGGTGAGGGTGACACCCAATTGTTATGGGTAAGTGTATGTACTTACTAGACTACCTCTTAGCCAATGTGTGGTTTCGCATAGCCCAAATATTGAAGAGAGGCTTGATCTTTATGAGAATATGGCAGAATGGGTAATATTTCTGTAACCAACATATCTTTTTCTTTTTTAGGTACCCGGTAACTATTTCCATATTTGACTAACGGGACATTACCGGTGTAGTATATTTAAGAATTTATTTGATATATTTTTCACTTTATAGTTGTTTCACTTATGTGACACTCAGCAGCAGCTTTGTTTATCACCTTTCTTGGTCCTGAGGAATGCCCCGATACTAGTAGATCCGTGTGAGGGCAGAAACATGTCGACCTTGGAAATTCCACTTGTTAGCATACTGCTTTTTAACCATGACAACGACACTCTGTGAATAAAATGGTTTAGAGTGCCTGCAGTCATTTTTCAGACACCACTAATTATTGTTTAGCTCTGCACTTTCTTAGAAACCCTTCTCACTTAGCGATAAGAATTTTTTGGGGTTTTTAGCTGTACCTTCTTGGAGTCAACAATTGACAGTTATCCTCAATTCCTTCAATCGGCAGTGAGAGAAGGCCAGACCCAAATGATGAAACATCGCCTCCTGTGAATGATGGGTTCTGGTTAAAGAGTGAATCCTCTCCTATAGAGGTGTCATAGTTGACTCTGGTGTTAGGAATTACCTTTTGCCTGCCCTATTTCTCAGTTATTTAGACCCAAGGTGTAGAGTGTTGTGTACATGTTCAAGGGGAAGTACAACTTGCTGGTCTATAAAATTTTCCCTTAGACCTTCCTTAAATGTATTGTTTTAACGCTCATAATGTTACACGATGCACCGCCCTCATCCTGCACCAAAGCCTTGGCATACCAACGCCGGCACCATTGACTCCCATTCGTCAGCCGACGACAGCGGTTCAGCAACGACGACAACGCTGCCTGCACCGTGACCTGCCAGCACCATGACGAGCACCACCTTCAACTCACACCGTGACCCTGGTCTCACCACCGATGCAATCTGATGCCACCACTGAACCGCTGCTCGCACCGCGGCTTGAGGGCACTGCACGCCGCACCTGTGCACTTTGCACCTCAGCACCCGACGCCTGTCGGCGCCAGCGCTCCTGATCCCAACAGAAAGGAGCTCGACCTGCAACTCGGGTGACTTTAAGCGCCTCGTCACCCTGCATCTCTAACAGGTACTGTTTGCGGGTCTTCCCGACACCGTAGCTGGTCCGCGACCCCACGACCAGCCTGAACTGTTTGGATTTGTTTGCTCACGACGCTGTGCTAGCCCCAGACGGAGCTATCGACATCAAGGAACTGTTTTAAAACTGTAGATTTTTAAATACTGTATTGTGGATTCTTATAGTTTTTGGTCTTGTATATAAAAATATTGGCTATTTTTCTAAACTGGTGTGGTGTCCTTTTGTAGTGCTTACACTGTATTACTGTCAGTTATGTACAAGTGCTTTACACGCTGCCTCTAAGATAAGTCTGACTGCTCGTGCCAAGCTACCAAGGGGGTGAGCAGTGGTTATTTTACGAGTGTAACTCTCTAATCCTGACTAGGACGAAGGGTCCTCCACTTGGACAAAGATGCAAGCCTTTGCCAACTAGAGACCCCCATTTCTAACATAGACTGACTGCCGTATGGTCCTGCATACCATGTCTCATGATAAGGTTCATATCAGAGTTGGCTTGATTTTGATTAGTTAGTTCCTCATTTTAAAGATTATTGCAAAGATGTTCATTTGAAAGAGAGTTCACTGATACCTATCTTTTCATTGAGTCGAATGTTTTGCATTACAACATACAAAAGAAGAAAACCCTAATGGCCAAAATAAGAATTGCCATATTTCTCTAAGCATTAGTCAGCAGCAGCCCCCCCCGTAGGGTGGAGGAGCGTTGCCCCCCTGCTGCCTGTTCAGCAAACGTGAAAAATAAAATGTTAATAAAATGAATAACCTTTTTATCGTCACTGCTACCAGCATAAGCAGTGTTTTAGGGTGGACCATTGCTTTTGACTTGCAGCTGGGGAGGAGTGGTGCTCACCTCAGTTTAAATAGCACATGTTACTTTGCCGGCTCTCTTGTGACGGCCAGCCTGGCATGTGCACTTTAAACCTTGCCACCTAGCTGTCTTAGACATCTGGGTGGAGAGTGGGCACAGGCCCGCAGTGCCTGCTGGAGCAGCGAAGCAGCCAGTTCAAGCCAATGCTGGCGCTGCTCAACATTATCAGCAGCATGAGAGCAGCATCTAGATTCTTAGAGGGGATTTAGTTGAGGCTCCAGGAGGATTCGCTCGGACTCCAATCAAGACAAGGATGAGGAAGCTTGGGAAAGTAATTGTTTTATTTTATTTTTTGGCCCACTGACCAGCACTCTGAGAAGCTCGCATTTGCTTTAAGGCTTAACTCCAGAGCTCTCAGTCACATCCCATTATAAAATCTGCCATGATTGAGAGCTTTGGAATTTGAGCTTAAAGGCATTGTGATTTATGACAGCGCCTGCCACTGGATGTGACTCTCGGCTCAACGACTCTCCAAGGTTGAGGGTCACCGCTCACCACTGGCATAAGTAGGAGGTTTGGAGCACCTGTAACTGAATAGTGTAAAAGCAGCTGCCTCGAGTAGAAATTCCCAGCTACATAAAGAGAGGCAACAATTGTGAGTATTATAAAAAGGTGGAGGATATACTGTGACATTATTGACTCCAAAGAAAATTTCATTTTGCTGTGTTTGGAATGTAGTTGGTACTAAAGGGAGAGGGTGATTTCCAATGCATTACCATCCTAGATTTCTTTACCCTTGATGAATACGGAGTCCCTTGATAGGGAGGCTGCCATAAACCATCAGGCCAACAAACCTAAACATTTCATTGAACCTGGTGCACAGTAATTAACGTGAGAATGTTTATATAGCCAGTCTATCGGGGCTTTTTACTGCAGGCTGCCATTCTCTTTGTGTTCGTCAGTGCTCGGCACTGGCTCTTAATTGTCAACACCGGCACTTGTGACAGTCTGCCACAAGGTGGCACTGTCTCATGTGACCACAATAGTAAATTATTAATTCAATATACATTAAAAATGACTATTACTTGCCGCCCAAGCCATTCTTATAGCTTTCGGGACCAGGAATAGTCTGGATTGTCACTTGCAGGAGTGTGATGGTAGTAGTTTTGTTGTTACTATCACTGGCAGCATGGCAGAGGCAATGTGTGGTACAAGCTGCAGTGGTCTCCTGACGAGAGCTCTGGCACTTTTTTATTTGCGAATTAAGCACTGGTGCATGCTATGTTAGAGAATGGGTGGGCTCACAAGCGCACAGCCTACAGGGAACTCCGCTAGCAGTACCTGCTCATCATGTAGTGTGCTTTAGTGTTGTCCTAGGGCAAAAAGTAACAGGAAGCTATCCTCGAGGGAATGTTCATGCAATGCTCATTGAAACACTCCATAATATTGGTATGGTGGCCAACTGTCACACGTTTTGCCAGTTTGACCTACAATTGTGGCTCCTGCCCCACTGCCGGCACAAAGGCAATGCAGGATCCCATTCTTTCTGAATTTTGGTTCCCCACCTCTTCAATCCTCTGAAAGGGGAAGTAACTAAACCCTAACTAGCTACAAAAGAGTTACCTATTGATGAATGGAAAGGAGGAACTTCAGCTTAGGAGGGGTCCCCTTAGAGGTATAATGCAGCTTCAGGCACAGGTTCAGCTATTGAGATGTAAATTTACCTGTATGTTGGTAAAGAGCCATGAATGTGTGAATGAAATCCATGCTGTGGATCTACCCTGGGAGTATTTTCTTGGTGTTATTTTTTTCTATTATGCCTATTTCAGATTGGTGACAAATTGTCAAATCAGTTTATAGTGCAACGGTAGAGCATGGGTCACACAGGATAAAACAATTTGTTAAAGCAGTAGATCTCCTTCTGCAGCACATGGTTACTTGCTGCAAAGGCATTTAACACCATATTGCATTTTGGCGAATATAATCAGAGAAGATGGTATGCAGTTCCTATTGGGGTAAGGGGACAAGGAGGGAGAGATACACACTAATTCCTCGTGGAGACAGAAATGTCCAACAGAAAAGGGCGGGAGGGGGATTCCTCCCTTTGGAACTAGGGCCCTCACACACCCAGCCAGCTAGGTGTCATGCTTCATCATTGGGTCTGCTCCTCATCGGGTCGGCGCTGCAATACCCGATGGGCACCCAATGAGGGGCTCCCTTCTTGTCCCCTTACCCGTATAGGAACTGCATACCCTCTTCTCTGATTATTGTTCCAGGCATGTATGCTGGACCTAGTAAAAGCCCTTCTGTCCCTTTCATTGATATATTTTGGTGAATATACCATGAAACTGGGCAGTTCTCCACTTCTCCATTCCCCCAGACACTATCCAATGCTTTTCTTTTTTAACCACACACTGACTAACAGCTTTTGCTTCAATTTTGATTACAATCATGCCAAAATGGAGCAGCAGAATCAGTTAAAAAAGTAATTAACCCAGAGCACACAATTTGTCCAAATGGGAGGTAGAGATTAAAAACCATGGCCTAGATGTATCAAGCATTTTGCGATTCGTTAAGGCAGGAATTCGCAGAATTTCGGGCCTAACGAATCGCAAATGTACATTTTGCATCTTTCGGGATGTATGTGATTTTTCGCATCGCTAAATTAGGATTCACACCTTTTGCGTTTCCTTATTTGCGATTTGTGTTTTTCTGTGAATTTTTTTTGCGATTCTCTATTTTGCATTTATCGTAATTAGCGATTGTCGCTAAAATGTGTTCGCATTTTAAGAATTCGCAGTAAGATGTATTACTGAATCGCAGTTTGCGAAAAATGCAAAATCGCAAATTAAGAATTCGCAAATAAGACTAACTCACATCAGGTGTTAAAGTTTTTGAAAGTATAAATGAAAGCCCCAACTGATTTTTTGAACAGAACAATGGCTGCACTTTACCTGCTAGCTAGAAGGCTGCGCATTCAAGCTCTTGCACAGAGGAGACAGAGGCAGGAAAGGATTTTCAGACTGAGGATTACCTTATTTCAACAGACAGAAGAAGACATTTTTGAGAAATATAGACTGCATCCACATACCATTTTGGACCTCATTGTGGAGTTAAAGCCTTTTTTAGAGCATGAGACACACAGGACACATTCAATACCAACTCATGTGCAGGTTCTGTGTTCCCTGCATCTTCTTGCTTCAGGATCTTTTCAAAGGGTGATTGCAGAGGTAGGAGGAGTATCTCAGAAAGCTTTTTCTCGTTTTTTTAGGGTGTTTTTGGATGCAATGATGAACAGGTTGCATCATCATATTTACCTCTCCAGCACACCACAAGATATCCATATATCAAAATATGATTTTTATCAAATTGCTCATTTTCCACATGTTATTGGATGTATAGATGGGACACATATTGCCATTACTCCTCCTGCTGCAACTGAATATGTTTATAGGAATAGGAAAAGTTACCACTCTTTAAACATTCAAATGGTGTGTAATGCTAAGTATGTCATTACTGACATTGTTGCAAAGTTCCCAGGAAGCACTCATGACTCATATATGTTTAGACACAGTGGATTACATGGACGTTTGAGTGCTGGTGAATTTGGAGATGGATTTCTGCTTGGTAAGCGCCTTTTCAAAACACATAATCCATATTCTAAATTCCAATCACTTCTATTTCTGAAACTAAACTACTTTTCAAATTAACATGTAGGAGACAGTGCGTATGCTGTTCGTGACTTCATTTTGACTCCATACCTAAATCCAACAAATGTTCATGAAAGGAGATACAATAAGGCACACCGCTCTACACGTGGAGTTATTGAAAGAACTTTTGGAATTTTGAATAGCAGATTCAGAAGAATCCATAAAAGTGGAGGGTCTTTGCAATATAAACCATCCCTGTGTTGCAAAATAATCACAAGTTGTGCAATGTTACATAACATGGCTATTAGAAAAGGAACTGAATGTGAAGTTAGTGACCCTGAATCTTCAGACAATGATGATGTACCACCCCCAAGAAGATGTGCTACAGGGTTAGGAGCTGTGGCTGGTCGTCAAAGGCGTGCAGAAATTACAAACAATTATTTCTAGGTAAGAATAAAAAGCATGACAACTGTTTTTTGATTTCTAAAATTTTACTTCTAGTACATCACAAATGCAAAAGAAATCTGAAACCTGTTAATCCACAGGACATACATCAATGACTGTTTGATCACAGTTACATGCTATTTCCCTTTTAAGATATTTGAAAAAAGTTTTTACTTTTTGCCCTGTCTGCTGCTTCTGCGTTGCCCTGGGCCACTTCTCCTCACAGACGTCTGTGGAGTCACATGGCTCCCACTCCTGTGGTCAGTGGTGTCCAATGTTGGCGTAGGGTTACTGCTACTTCTACTTCCCGTGTCCTCAGTCTCAATGGGCTCAAGAAATGCACTAGCACCTTTGTTACATGTCTTTAGTAATTCAAAAGAATTGGAAACTTTGTCAAGCCCTTTGGCAACATTTCTGGAACATTCACTGACCATGCGTTGCATTGCAATACTGCGCCTATTGCTCTGTGCTGTCACAGTGCACAGTCTGTTGATTGCAAAGTAGTATTTCTGTAATCTAATGTTATGTCTGCGTGAATCTCTAACTCTATTAGAGTCAGATTTTTCAAATGCAACACAGAGTCTGTCCAAAGAGTCAGCCATGCGCCTCATGCCATCACCCATGTTGCTATTACTCCTATTTAATTTATTCAGTTGTGCATTAATGGACCTTAATGCTTTGTGCTGCTTCTCTTGGACTTTAAGCATGTTCTGTTCCAATCCAGCAAAAACATTTGTGGTCTCTGTTACTTCGCCCCTGTTCTGTCTGGTAGTATTAACAGAGTATGATCTTTTTCTAGCAGAATCATTAACTGTTTCAAAATGAGCAACTTCATGTTCTGACACATGTGCACTATGTCTTGATCCCTCAGGTTCATCATCTGTGTCTTGGAAAGGTTGTAGTTGAGCAACTGCTCTTCTTTTACTTCTCACAAAAGAAATGGATTCTTCATCATCATTGAAAATAGATTCTTCTGGGGCTGTAATATGTTCTTGGGAAGATTGCCCTCCATCAACATCATGTGATTGTTCAACATGATATGGGAATAAAGAAAGAGGCACATGAGATGTTTGCCTGTCTGTCTGTCTGCTTTGTAACCATTAAAATATGCAAACAACAGATGCAATTGTGTCTATTTACTATCAGTTATTGGTTTATTTGAAGCAAAAGTGTAATGAAGTCAATTAGGTTTGAAAATTTAAAAATCAAGGGGATTAAATCTGACATTACAGTAATCAACATTCTCAAAATAAATGCACTCAATCAGATTATATGCTCTTACAAAAACACACAAACATCATACATATAAATTCAATCAATCTTGAATCCTTCTTACCTTCTTCTGCAATTCTGTGCTCAGAACTATCATTGGCTGAGACTCCACTGACACTTTCATGCTGTATTGTTGATTCAACAAGCTCCTCATGTGGGGTTGGCTGGTCTATATTTGCTGCTCCTCCTCCTGTTTTATTAGCTTCCTTCAGTCTCTCAGCAAGTTTCTCCTTTGCCCTCAGCCGCATGTCGTACCAACGCTTTTTTATCTCCTCAATAGATCTTGGGATGACTCCCACCGCATTCACTTTCTCTTGAATTTCAAGCCATATCTTCCTTTTCCTCACTTCAGGTACATGTTTGGCTTGTTTTCCAAATAAAAGTTCGTGATTACAGGCAATTTCCTCCACCAGTGTCTCCACCTCCCTCTCAGAAAACTTCTGCTTTCTCTTCCTTTTCTCTGCTGAGGGGCCTCCTTCTGAATTTTCAGCCTCCATACTGAAGTCAATCAGGTCTTCTCTCCAGCCAAACAGGTTTCCAACTGCCACTGGGTGTGGCTCAGGCATGCAGGTGATACTAATCAAGAGCAGTTCCTGACTATGACTCAGCAATTTTTTTGTTAGCAGCAGCAGATTCACGCTTTTTTGCGATTCCTTAATTTGCGAAATTCGCAAACTTAGAAGTCGCATAAAAATCGCAAAAAATGCGACCTTTAAGGAATCGCAGAAAACTCGCAGAAAAGTACATACATCGCATTTTGCGATTTCTTAATAGCGATTCGCAATGAATCGCTATTAAGAAATCGCAAACGTAAATCTTGATACATCTACCCCCATGTCTCCTGGTTCTATGTTTTCTACTGGTCCACTAGACCACAACTGGGGACTTAGTTTTCAAATTTAGTTGATTTATGTTTGATTAATTAAAATTAAAACATAAAAATCATTCCATAAAATATAGTGTTAGATCCAGCAAACAAACCACTCAACACAATTAAAAGTTTTTGATGGGTATCCCCTTGTTGCACCGTAATCTCCTTTAAGTCTGTTTAGGGAAAGAAATCCCTGGGTGCATGTGGTTAGGTTGCACCATTCCCATGTTAATTTGTAGCAGTATGGAACATATCTTACACAAAGCGCCAGCTCCTGTTTAGCCAGTTTGAGCTCTGGCCTTATTTGAGCTTGGCTGGTGCTGCCAGAAAGGGCAAAAATGCAACGATAGCACACACATTGCTGTCTGCCTAACCAAACAAAAAGTTGATCTTTACACATGGTTGCTCAGTATGAGATTGCTGCCATCACTTTGCATCTTACGGCAAAGAGTAATGCTATGGTGGTTTCCCTGGCCATGTTCTTTTTTAAATGGCCAATTCTACACATCAGAGATTTATCCATGGCCCTCATGGTTGCTTCTTGTTCCCTGTGCACCCTTTCATCTAGGCGCACAACTAGATATTTAAAACTTTCCCCTCTTTCTAAGCAGGTTCCTTTGATGTGCCATGCGCCCTGTTTGATCAGATTCCTTCCAAAGAGCATCATGTTTGTTTTACTTAGATTGATAGAATTAGCATTATCAGAGCAACAGTGGACCAATGCGTTAAAGGATCTCTGAAGACCCAATTGTGTGCTGTCTATCAAGACCATATCATCAGCGTACTGGAGGATTTAGAATTTTTGCCCCACAAATTTAGGGAGCCAGAGCCAAAAAATATCCAAATAACCTTTCTGGTCCACCCCATAAAGATTAAATAGCAGTGGAACTAAAATACAGCCTTGTTTTAGACCTTTATCTGTGGCTATCTTTTCTGAGGTTATCCAGTTTTGAATTTATCTTGATTTTCAGTCATGTCTCACTATAAAAAAGAAGTAGTGGAGGGATTCCCCATCTTCTTAACTTCAACTTAAAGGTTACCTCTTGGAAAGCTATCAAAAGCGTTTGTGAAATCTATAAAAGCTGCTTAAAGGGATAGTGACTTGGGATGTGTACCATCATCAATTAGGCAAGCAATGGTTTGCAGGCATCAGTGTCACACTTTCGTTGGAAACCAGATTGGAACCATGGAATTAGCTACTTCTCTGTGGCCCAAGCTTCTAACTGCTTGCTTAAAAGTGTGGCATAACACTTCCCTTCAACATCAAGAAGCGAAATCGCTTGGTTGTTCCCCAGCAAATGCTGGCTTCTTTTCTTGTGGACTGGTGCTAGGATGGACCTTTACCAGCTAGCAGGGACGATGCTAGAGAGAAAGCAATCCACAAAGACTGTATTTAGAAATTGTGCCCATTGTGTGGGGTCAGGTTTAAGAAGGGCAGCTGGTAAACCATTAGGACAAGGTGTACCTGCCACTCTTAACTTACTTAAATTCTTACCCACCCTTTGTTTTGTTAAGCCAAGTTGGAGCTTCCAATCAAGTGTGATCAACGTGCTGGCTTATTGATGTATCGGCTTGTGGCCTTCCATCTAAAAGGTAGTGTTCCAGCGCCTTGACAGGAGCGGCTGTCATATACTTGGGGGACCACTCTCCTATTGCTATTGGCTTGGTAGGACTTTCATCAAAGTGGAAGTTGTTAATTGGGATATACTCCCCCGGATCACACAGAGGTTCTATCCTTTAGTTTTCACTCTTTGGGACATAATTACATGCTCCTAACACCACTGGAGCATCACTGTTTCGGACTCTCCAGTGGCGTTGCTCTCAACCCAATTTTTACAAGGTGGCGTTAAGCCACTTAATGTGGCTTAACCCCACCCAGTGGCATGGCAAGTGGGGTGGGGGTGAGGGAGCGCAGTCTGTCCAGGTCAGCACGGGTTTTGAGGGCGCTCTAACCTGCGGCGTCGCGGGCCATCAAGGACAGGAATCGCCAGCACACCCCCTCTTACATTCTGCCAAGGGCGTCAAACTCGGGGGCTGCCACGGGTCGCAAAAGGTCTTGCTATGCAACTGATACCACCTTGTAAATATGACCCTTAACGCAGCAGTCTGCTGTGTCAAAGGGGTGTGCAATGGGTGTTGCAATGAGATTTCCACCGCAAGACCCATTGTTTTTCGGTGCTGCCCTATATTTACAAGATATGGGGCAGCACCAAAAATAGAACCAGGAAATACCTGGTCTTAAACTTAAACAGGCGACATGAGGATTTATTTTTTATTTCTCCTCGTATTTTGCTCTTTCCACTTGTGCTGCATTCTGCAGCACACATGGATCAAGTAAATCGCCTATAAAGATTGTTTACATGCAGGAATGTTTCACTTCCTGCACATAAGCAGTGCAGGCACCCTTACAATATGGCGCAAGGGTGTTGGCACTGGCACTAGGCTGCTCTTTTAGCGCTAGGGGAAACGCATGGATGCACCATATTTTTGTAAATAAGGCGCATCCCTGCATTTAAAAAATGTCGGAGCCTGGCGTTTCTTAGTTTAAATTAACACTGCGCTCAGATATTTTTTTGTAAAGATCCCCCTTTATTTTTTCCAGTATATGCCATCCTGCAAGAGGGGCTTCTTCCTTATAGTAGTCCTTGAATATATTCTGACCAATAGTTTGAGGAGACATTGCAGGTTGCTTGTTTATTACTTTGGCAGTGCTTATTTACAAGGCCCCAGAATTTCCTTATATCTTTAAATGTAAGAGCTGCATTGAATTTTGCCCAATTTACATCATTATTCATTATCTTATAAGCATTGCTGACCAGCACGGATCGGAGGTAGGGGGGCAGGGGCGGGAGGAGGGGAAGCAGGCATAAAAAAAAAAACCTACCTTCTTGACGCTTCTTCGCCGCGTTCCTCCATAGTCCTCCCTTGCTGGCCTGAACAGGAAGCACACCCAGGCTCCCAGTCAGCCAATCACAACGCTGCCTTAGCAGCATTGTGATTGGTCTGAGTGCCATGTTTTGCCGCTCAGACACTGACTGGGAGTCTGGTCATGTTCTCCAAGCAGGCTGTAATGCAATCAATCAATCAACCAATCAGTACATTTATAGAGCATGCTACTCACCCGTGAGGGTCTCAAGGCACTGGAGGGAGGGGGCGGGGTGTCGCTACTGCTCGAATAGCCAGGTTTTGAGATGTCTCCTGAAGGTGAGATGGTCCTGGGTCAGTCGTAGGTGTGCGGGGAGGGAGTTCCATGTTTTGGCTGCCAAGGTAAGAGAATGATCTTCCTCCGGTGGTGGTTCTGTGGATCCGTGGGACGGTGGCGAGGGCGAGGCTGGCGGAGCGGAGCTGGCGGGTTGGGGTGTAGAACGAGAGGCGGCTGTTGAGGTATTCGGGGCCCTTGTCGTGGAGCGCTTTGTGTGCGTGGGTGAGGAGCCTGAACGTGATCCTCTTGCTGACGGGGAGCCAGTGTAAGTTTCTCAGGTGGGCGGATATGTGGCTGTGGATGTCGAGGATGAGTCGTGCGGAGGCGTTCTGTATGCGCTGAAGTCGTTTCTGAAGTTTGGCTGTCGTTCCCGCATATAGGGCATTTCTGTAGTCCAGTTGGCTGGTGACGAGGGCCTGGGTGACGGTTTTTCTGGTTTCGGTGGGGATCCACCAGAAGATTTTGCAGAGCATGCGCAGGGTGTTGAAGCAAGAAGATGAGACGGCGTTGACTAGCTGATGGGGGTCCAGGTGCTGAGGGTGGTGGTGGGGGTCGTTGGTTCGGTGACTGGGGGCGGAGTTTGAGGTCTGAAGGTGTCATGTATATCTGCGATCTTTCGGTGGAAGAACGTGGCGAGGGAGTTGCAGAGGTCTTGTGACGGTGTGATGTTGTTGTTGCTGGCGCCGGAGTTGGAGAGCTCTTTGACGATGTTGAAGAGTTCCTTGCTGTTGTGGGTGTTGTCGTATAGCCGCTATTTGAATGATGTCCTTTTGGTGGTGGGGATCAGCTGGTGGTGTTCGCGAGTGGCGTTCTTGAGGGCTGTCCTGTTTTCTGTTGTCCGTTCTTGGCGCCAGGTTTTTTCGAGGGTGCGGCAGGATTTCTTTGAGTCTTTTTTTTTGTTCAAAAGATTTTTATTATGAGCTGCAAAGAGATACATCAGTACAAGAATAGTCGGTTCAGTGCGAATAATTACAGAGCATTGATAGAAAAATCATATGAATAGGAATACAGAAATTTGGTACCAAGAAAGCAATCGAGTCCAGAAAACAATAAGTCCATTACGATACATAAGATTCCACATAAAGTGACCACTTAAAATGTCCTGCGGGCCGCTAGGGGAGAGTTGTGTCCATGGTTACCTGTTGTCTTGTATAACCTGACCTGGAAAGAAATAGGCACCACCACACAAGAGCAGAAGCATCATAAGTTATACATTAGCGTAAACCAAACCTGTAGTACATGGGGGAGATGGAATCATCAAACTGTGGTGAAGATTGTACAAAACATAGACTGGCCAACGGACAGATTGAACCTTATGTGATGAAACGCTCTAGATCCCAGTAGACAAGATTCAAGGAGGTTTGTGTGCGTCAAAGTGATCATCTAGTGAGGACCAGATTTTCCTTGTTGGGGGTCTCCACGGGGTGGAGGTCAAGGCTATATTGTCAGCACCTCTCAAGTAAGATACCCAGTTCAACCAGTGAGGAAAGGAGGCTTTGTTCGTGCTTTTCCAGTTATTAAGTATGATTTTAACCCCAGCCGTCAGCAGCAGGTCCAGTAGGGCTTTGTCTTCATCATTGAGCGTGACGGCTTTGGCAAAACCTAGGACAAGCGTTGAGAAATCTCTTGGTAGAGTAATATGGAGGACTTCCTTTAGAAAACCAAAGATTTTGTCCCAATACGAGGTCACACAGGGGCATTTGAAGATTAGGTGCTCCAGATCGCCTCCCACCCCTGAACAATTCCAACACGTGTCATCGGACTTGATTTTATGAAGAAACAACCTCCTAGGTGTCCAGAAGGCCTTATGTAGAAGCCAGAACTTGGTTTGCGACAGTGTGGGGCATATTTTGTGGCGGGTGGTGGACTCCCAAGTACTGGTCCAGATTGCGTCCGAGTTAGGTGTGGAGGAGAATGAGTCCCAGTAGCGTTGGATTGGTGCATTTAGGGAGGACGATTGTGGCCGCATTAATTTATACAATCTAGAGACTTGTTGTCCCTGTTTGTTAAGGGAGGGGAATAAGTCTAGGAGGGATGGAGTGGCAGCCTTCAGGTTAGCCTTCGTTAGAGCTACTTTAATGTGTAGGAAGTTATAGAATTCAATATTATCGAGTCGGAACTTATCCTGAATTTCTTTAAAGGTTAGTGGGAGCGCGTTTTCGACGAGTTGGTGGGGGAATATGACACCATTGTCTATCCAGGAGGGGTAGTTTAGAGGTTTCCCTTTGTATGTAATGGCGGTGTTGTGCCATAGTGACTCCCACTGCGATTGTCGGAATTGCTGCGGTAGATATTTATTGACTTTTAAAAGAGCCATTTTAGTGTTTTTGAAGATAAGGCCCGGGCCTAGGTTGGGGCGGGGTTTGACGGTGAGTAGGGCGCAGGGGCTTAGACCCTTCAGTGTTGACTTTTCTACAGAGAGCCACACCGGGCTATAGTCAGGCTGGGAGGATATCCAGTGCGACCCCTGTTTCGCTAAAAAGGCTATTTGGTATGTTTTAAAATCTGCCAGATTAACTCCTCCTAATTTTTTATCCAAACGAAGTTTTTTTAAACTGATTCTTGCTTTTTTGCCCTGCCAAAGAAATGCCGAGATGTTTTTATCCAATTTAGCATGGAATTCTTTGGAGAGGACGAGTGGGAGCATCGTGACGAGGTAGTTAACCAAGGGGGATATCATCATTTTTATGGTTTCAATACGGCCCCACCAGGTGATGAAACGGGGTGACCAACCGTCCAACAGACTTTTGATTTTGTTCAGGGTTTTGTTTTCGTTATGTTTAAGGGTACTCAATATCTCATCCGTGAATTCAATTCCCAAATATTTAATCACTCCTGTTTGCCAGAGTAGGCCGGAATCGCCCAGCACTTCTCTCGAAGTGTGGACATTAAGAGGTTTTACTTCGGATTTATCCCTATTTAATTTGTAGCCGGAAAGGGAGGAGTATTTGTCTATCGAGGTCATTAGGGCAGCAATGGAGTTAGCAGGGTTTTCGGTCGCGATCAAGATATCGTCTGCATATGCTGCTAACTTGACTCGCGTGTCCCCAAAGGAAATACCCGCAATGTCTCCATTATTTTTGATATCTGTAATGAGGGGCTCAAGGGCTAGGAGAAAGAGAGCTGGTGAGAGAGGGCAGCCCTGTCTGGTTCCTTGGTAGAGACGGAACGGTTCCGAGAGGGTGCCGTTTATAGCTATCCTAGCCGAAGGTGCAGAGTAGAGGGACATCACCATCCTGGTATAGGTGTCGCCAAGGTTGAAAGCGTACATACACTGGTGTAGAAAGGACCATGAGACCTTGTCAAAGGCCTTTTCCGCGTCCAAGGTTATTGTTACCATTGGTGTGGGAGAGGATTTTGCCTTTTCTAGAATATGGCATAGTAGTCTCGTGTTGTCGTTGGACATCCTGTTCCTTAGGAAGCCAACCTGCGAGGGGCTAATTAATTTGTGGAGAATGGAGTTTAGTATGGTCGCTAAGATTTTAGCATAAATCTTGCAGTCCAGATTTATCAAGGATATGGGACGGTAATTTTTAGTGAGTAGTGGGTCCTTCCCCTCTTTTGGCAGTACTATTATCGTGGCTTCACTCATTGAGGGAGAAACACCGCCATTGTTTGCAGTGGAGTTAAAGAGTTTAAGGAGTGGGGGGCTAATTTGGTCAGCAAAGGCCTTATAAAAGGGTGCAGTGAAGCCGTCTGGGCCGGGGGCCTTATTGTTCTTCAGGGTGTTAATCGCTGCTTTGATTTCTGAGCCAGTGATTGGGGAGTCAGATGGGATCTGTCAGCTTCAGAATGTTTCGGGAGGTGGAGTGAAGTGAGGTAATCAGCGCAGGCTGATTCGTCTAATAATTTATCATTTTTGTAAAGGTCTTCGTAGAATTTTTTAAAAGTATCAAGGATGTTAGACTGTTTGGTGTGTGTGACGTTTCTTGAATCTTTAATGGACGATATGGTAGTCAGTTTCTGTTTGTGTTTGAGGTAGGAGGCCAATAGTTTCCCTGCTTTGTTGCCCTCGCACAGTTTCAAGGCCTTGAAGCGATTAATCCATACCCCCGCCCGTTTGCTGGTGATGGTGTTATATTCGTATTTTTTCTTGGTCAACGTATCTAAAACGGTAGAGTCAAGCGGGTTGGATTTGTGTTGGGCTTCCAGTGTGCCAATCTGATGCTCTAGAGATTCTAGCTCTTTATTGAGCTCCTTGTTTACCCTTGCCCTAATAGTGATGATGGTCCCGCGAATTGTGGCCTTCAGAGCATCCCACAGGGTGGTAGGTGTAGTGTCGGGGGTGTCATTTAAAGAGAGATATTCCTCAATGGCATCCGATATTATTAACTTGTTCGTGGGGTCTGAAAGTGTCTCGTCATTGAAGCGCCATCTCCTCGGTGGGAGAATCGATCTGGAACCAGCCAGTTTTGTTCGGATACATGCGTGATCAGAGACTAGTTTGGGGGCTATCTCTGTCTCCTCTATAAGGTGAGTGAAGGGGCTTGATACCAAAATGAAGTCGATACGGGAATAGGAATTGTGTGGTGCAGAGTAAAACGTGTAATCCCTACCGTCTGGATTTTGTAGGCGCCATGAGTCCTTCAGGTGGTATCTGTCACATAGGCGAAGGAGGGCGTCATGCGAGCGGGAGGGGTGGAAGGCACATTTGGATTGCCTATCGAGGATTGGGTCCAGGGGGAGATTAAAGTCACCTCCCACTATCAACAGGTCATCCGTAGGGATAGGTTCTAGTGAGCGGGAGACCAAGTCCCAGAAATCTGGGTCATCTGCGTTTGTGCCGTAGATATTTATTACGTGAATGGGGTCGTCCTCCCTGAGAAGATTAGTGATGGACAGTCGGCCTACTTCGTCGTGGGAGTGTGAGACTAGGGTAAGGTTCGCTTTTTTCGCTAAGAGGGTGATAACCCCTCCTTTTTTGTGGGATGCTGGTGAAGACAGGATGTGTGACTTTGAGTCTTTGAGGGCGTCTGTGAACCACAGGGTTTTCCTGTTGCCGGTCTTGACTGGGTGGATCTTAAGTGGAGCGAGGTCGTTGGCGCAGTTGGTGAGCCACTGTGCGATGTTGTGGGCTGCGTCGTTGGTGTCAGCGGTGTTGGTTGGCGGGTTCTGGCTCAGTGATGAGAGGAGCTGGTCTGTGGTGGTTTTGCTACAGCATCTGCGGGGATTTGTTGCGTGTGTTGGTGGGATGTAGTCTTTTTGAAGGTGAAGTGGATGCATCTGTGGTCGATCCAGTGTAGTCCGGTGGAGTGGCTGAAGGAGACGTGGTTGCTGGCGGAGAAGATGGGGTAGAGCGTGTGGCCAGCGAGGTGGGTGTGAGTGTCCACCAGTTGTTTGAGTCCGAGGTTGGCAAGGTTGTCGAGCAGGGTGGTGGTATTGTTGTCGTTGTATTTCTCCAGGTGGAAGTTCAGGTCCCCTAGGAGGATGTATTCTGGTGAGGCTACGGCGTGCGGGCTGACGAAGTCGGCGATTGTTTCGCTGAATTGTGTGCGTGGGCCCGGGGGTCTGTAGATGAGTGTTCCTCTGAGGGTGGTCTTGGGGTCGGTGTGAATCTGGAAGTGTAGGTGTTCGGCGGCGGAGAGTGTGTCCTCGGCGTTGGTCGAGATGTTGATGGTGTTCTTGTAGATGATGGCGATTCCTCCTCCGGTTTGGTTGACGTGGTCCTCCCGGGGGATCTTGTAGCTGTCTGGGATGGCTATGGCGATGTCGGGGGCCGAGGAGGCGTTCATCCAGGTTTCCGTGAGGAAGGCGACGTCTGGTGCTGTTGTGCCGAGGAGGTCCCAGAGTACGATGACGTGCTTGTGGACAGAGCGTGTGTTGAGGAGGATGCACTTGAGGTGGTTGTTGTTGCTTGGCTTGGCGGGCGGGGGGCAGGTTCGGAGGCAGGTACATTTGCAGGCTAGGCAGGTGAAGGGTCCGTGGCTGCGCTTTGGGGTGGCTCGGTAGCAGGCAGTTGGTCGTCCGGTGTTGAGTGCGTTGAGGATGGCGGTGTCGTATCTTAGTCGGGTAGCCTGGCTTCAGCGGGGGCCAGGGGTTCTGGCGCCGGGCGCGGTCCAGGCGCGGACGGGGGCAGTCGGGCCTGCCTTTGGCGTGCCCACTGCGCGCGGCCGCTGCGCGGCCTCCATATGAGGGGTCGTGGGAGGGAGGAGCAGCTGGGAGGCGGGAGTGGGGCGGCGAATGGGAACAGCGGGGAGCGGGGTCGCAGGGACACAGCGGTGGGAAAAGTGGCACAGAACGAAAACGGGGAAAAGGACACAGAAGGCAAATCGGGGGAGAGGGGCACAAAGGGCACACAACAGTTGAAAATAGGTGGTACAAAAGGCAACGAGGCAACAGGGCAACAAAATACAAAAGGCAGCAAGGCAACAGGGCAACAAAATACAAAAGGCAGCAAAGCAACAAGAGGGGCGAGGGACAAAGACCGGAGGAGGTAAAGGGGACGGCGAGGGACTCACGTTACAACAGGTAGCGGCAGGAGCAGGCGACAGCTAGACCGGAGGAGGTAAAGGGGACGGCGGGGGTCTCACGTTACAACAGGCAGCGGCAGGAGCAGGCGACAGCTAATTGCGGGGGCAGCATCAGAGGAGGACCGTGTGGCGGCTGGGGGGGCGACCTAACTGAGGGCAGGGTCAAAGGTCGCTCCCTTCACTGCTGGGCGGCCTCCATATGAGGGGCTGTGGGAGGGAGGAACAGCGGGGGGCGGGCCGCAGGGACGCAGCGGCGGGAAAAGTGGCACAGAACGAAATCGGGGAAAAGGACACAGAAGGCAAATCGGGGGAGATGGGCACAAAGGGCACACAACAGTTGAAAATAGGTGGTACAAAAGGCAACGAGGCAACAAAATACAAAAGGCAGCAAGGCAACAGGGCAACAAAATACAAAAGGCAGCAAGGCAACAAGAGGGGCGAGGGACAAAGACCGGAGGAGGTGAAGGGGACGGCGGGGGACTCACGTTACAACAGGCAGGAGCAGGCGACAGCTAATTGCAGGGGCAGCGTCACAGGAGGACCGTGTGGCGGGCTGGGGGGGCGACCTACCTAAGGACAGGTTCAAAGGTCGCTCCTACATGGAGAACATGCGAAGTGCGCAAGACTGTTTGGTCACCCGAAAGGGCTGGCCAAGCAGTCTTGCACACTTAGGAGGGTTCTCCCACTCCTCCCTTGACCCCACCCCCTCGTGCTAAGCTGCAGGAAGTAGGACAAAATAAAATGATAATAACATGAGTTATTATCATTTTTTCCCCCTTTATTTCACTGCTAAAAAGCAGTCGAGTGATGCTCCTTAGCCTTAGCGGAGAAGCCACCACTGCTTATAAGCCCATTTTTTATTTCTGTGAGCTCAAAGTTTTAGTTTTTTAGCTTTTCTGATGTTAGATTTATGGTACTATACTTTCATTGGTCTTTATTTAACTCTTTCACATTTTCTAGGCATCCTGATCCAAGGTATGTTGGGGTTCTTCCCTGCGAGCACTTCCATTCGGTTGCTTCCCTCCATTATACATTGTAGAGAATTTATTAAATTGGACCAGCCCTCTATTGGGTTGCCATTTCTCTTAAAATTCTGTCCCAATATGTTTATATAGCTTGATCTTTTGTTTTTGCTTCTGGGGGACATACCCCACTTCCAGATGACACGGTTGGGGGCCCATGCTACTTGGCATGCCCATTTTTTGCTGTTGCCACAGAGTGGGAATAATCTTGCATAGCAATGCTGCATGATTGCTTGTGATTTTCGGGGTTACTTGGAAGTCATAGATATATTTGAAATGTTCAATGCAAACCCATATGTAATATAACGTTGCTAATCTGATGGGGGAGATGAGGACAAAAGTTGAGGGTGTGTCTTTGTTGTACTTGCCTTTTATACATCTCAGGCCAAATGCTTCCAAAGTATTTGATAAATATTCATCAAAGGCCATTTTTTTCTCTTTTTTCTGTGATTGCGAGGTCAGCCCAGGGATATTTTTTGTAAGTTGTGTCATAATAGCAGCATATTTCGCTTATTTTTTGATCGTGAAATTGTTTTGGGATTTGTACACAATGTGTATTGCGTTGTCTCATATGTAATTTTCTTTTTCTTTTTTAGTGGGATAATGTTGATCCTTGCTGTGTCTGTGCAGAGTAGGTGGGGGTGAGTCTAGGTGTTTCTGGCAAGTGAGTAGTATCGTTTTGGAGTACATAGGTCTTTGTGCTAAAGCCACATTTTATTTATTACTTATTTTACCAAGTGTTTGTTCTTATTGACTTGTTTGTTAAATTACCTTTATTAGTAAGGATTATGGCTAGCCACATGATTACTGCTCAACAGGTGGTTGGTATGCTTTTTGATTCTTCCTCTAACCATGATTGTGAGCCTGACAGTGCATCTGAGGCAGAGGAGGAAGTAGAAGATTCTCACAGTGAGTTTTCTGTCCTCAAGGAATCATCTGGTGATGAAGCTACTCTCAGTGTGGCTGAGCTACTCTCAGTGCGGATGAAGTGCCTGTTTTAGAAGAGGACACTGATGTGTCGATGGTGCAGCAAGAGGCATCTGGATTGCAGCCTGGGGTGGCAAAGCTTTTCATTGGAAGTGCTGTACTCTGGGTTGATCCAAAGATGGTGCATCCAGTGTTGCCTGCCTTTACTGGTGATGCAGGGTGTAGAGTAATTTTTGAAAATTGTTTGCCTAAACAGTTTTTTCAGTTGTTTATGGATGACATATTGTTGGCTGACTTTGTTGAGCAGACTAATTAGCATGCTGAACAGTATTTGAGGGTCAATAGTGCCAGACTTAGGCCCCGCAATGTAGCTACCCGGTGGAGTCTCACAAATCTAGACGAGATGAAGCAGTTTTCGGGTTTAACTTTTTTGATGGGCTTGATAAGGAAGCTGTCCCTGGCTTCATATTGGTCTACCAGTCCCTTGATGGCAATGGCCGTCTTTCCTGCAATAATGAGTCGTGATCGGTACTTATTTTTGCTGTGGATGCTGCATTTTGTTGATAATGCTTCAGCATTGCCACAAGATCACCCTGACTGTGACTGCCTTTTTAAAAAATTATTTTTATTATAGAACAAAAAATGACAACACAACAGAAAACAACAACATAAAGTAAAGCAATTGTCAAAGAGGCTACATCACTGAAATTAAAAGCTGCATAAATGTATTCAAAAATAATTAAGAGCCAGAAGCAATGACATACAGGCAGATCACAGTCTGCACCTTCAAAAGGGATTCTCCATCTACATTATAAGGAGCATCATCTAGAAAAGGGGTACATAGAAGTCCTCTGTATTCGTTCCATGGGCCCCACACTCTAGTCCATTTGCCCAGGCGGCTCCTTCCTTCGTATTTCACCCTCAGCTTGAATGCACCAGTCCATATCCGCTACCTAGTCCGTTCTACGGGGCACGACACCTCCCTTCCATGTTCTAGCAATATCCCTCTTTGCTACAATACAGCCCAGATAAACCCAGATTTGCTCGGTATGATTCAGATCTGTGGCATCCCAGATATTTAAGAGACACAACCTTGGGGTGGGGTCTATTGGTTTCCAGCATATTTGGGACATAAGGGACAAAATCTCATTCCAATAGCGTTGGAGGATCAGGCATTCCCACCATTGATGCATGAAAGTACCCACCGCACAACAGTCACTGGGACAAAGTGGGGAGGGAAGAAATCCCATCTTGACCAGAGCTGTGGAAGTATAATAAGCTCTGTGTAGCAATTTTAGTTGAATAAGTTTGAACCGGGACCTGATGGCCACCTCTTTGGGAGAAGCCAGGGCTTGCCTCCAGTCCTCATCTGGTATGTCCCCTAGGTCGTCCACCCATTTCATACAGATTTTATCAAGTGGTTCTGGAAGATTGTTAATTATCTTGCGATATGTTAAGGAAATCGCCTTATATGGCAGGTAGTCGTCTAAGAGCCTATCTTCTAAAGGTGATGAGGCCGGGAGGTCCGAGCCCTTAGGAATGGCCTTGGTGAGTGTGCTACGTGCTTGTAGATAACAAAAGGTTTTCCCCTTGTGGAGCTGGTATTTGGCCTATAGCTCGGCGAATGGAACCACCGTGCCCTACACCCACATGTCTCCGACTTCAGAGAGGCCAATCTGGTCCCATTTATCAAAGCCTGGCTGAGTTGACAACATCCCCAAGTGACAGGATTCTAGCAATGGGGTAACTTGTGTGGTTTTACCCTTCCATCCCAATGCGGTTGTAGCTGCCTGCCAGATTGAAACTGTGGTGGAGGTGGGTGGGAACAAAGGTACATGCTTGAGCCCACTATAGAGTGCCCTCAGATAGATACCCCGTGTCATATTAAATGAGTCCATTCTGTACGCTGGGTCCGCAGTAGGGCGGTGATAGGTGTCCAGTGATTAAGGACCATCAATTGAGAGGCCCAATAATAGATTTTGAGTGCAGGAAGCACAATACCACCGTCGTACCAGCTACGCTGGGGTTTGTCTAATGCGATCCGGGGAGTGCTACCATTCCATAACAAAGAACAGACCTCAGAGTCAATTGTGGAGAAATATTGTGGCGAGAATGGGTAGGGTGTATTTTGCAAGGCATAAAAAAAAATGGGGGAGTGCCATCATTTTAAAAAGGGCAGCCCTTCCAAATAAGGTGAGAGGCAACCCCTTCCAATGCTTCACATCCCCACAAAGGCGGTATAAGGGTGGAAGAAGATTCCTCCTGTGAAAGGAATCCTGATCCTTTGTAACATATATACCCAAGTAAAGGAAGCCCTCGAGACTACACCCGCCGTACAATCTCGGGGGAGTCGTGGAGGAGACCCACTGAGAACACATATCTAATATTTGTCCCAATTGATAATATAGCCCGAATATTTCTGAATATGGGTCAGGATATGGAGTACTGAATGCAACGAGGACCAGGGTTTGGCTAAATACAAAAGAATGTCATCTGCATATAGAGATATTCTGTCTGACCAATCGAGAGCCCAATTTAATCCACGAATAGACGAATCACCTTAAATCCACACCTCTAACGGCTCTTGCGCCAGCGCAAAGAGCAACGGTGACAGGGGCAGCCCTGCCTCGTTCCCTTCCCCAATTCAAAAACCGCAGATCTGCCACCGTTAACTGTAACGTGTGCCAAAGGTTTGGTATATAATAAAACGTATCCAGAGTTGCTTCAAGATCAATCGCATACTGGGGTCCAGGCGTGGCAGGGGGAGGGTGGAAAGTAAGTCAGCGGCCTTCTCCTGAGTCGAGATGGATGTGGGGACATAGAGACGTTGAAAGTACTTAGCAAAAATCTCCGCAATTCCGCCCCGGTCACTACGTCTCTCTCTGCCCGGAGCAACCATCTCAGCAATCCAACGATTGGCCGCCTCCACCTATCAAACCACGCCAGTATTTTACTGGCTTTATCTCCTATCTCGTAAACCCTGTATTGAGTAGTGCGATAGTGCGCCCGGGCTGACTCACTCGCAAGTGCTTGATATTCCTTCTGCTTCACTGCCAGTCTATGAGAGTTATCGGGGGAGGCAGATGCGATAAGATCACGTTTGAGATTAGCCACCTCTAATTCAATATCTTCTAGCCATTGACATTGTTCCTTTGATGGCCTGCCATAGCTGCCATCCCGCACCCACGAATAACTGTCTTATACGCCTCCCATAATGTTACATCGGAGTCTACGGAGCCATCATTCGCTGCAAAATAATCGGACGTATCCTTTATTAACTTATCTTGTATGTCTGGAATTCGGAGATACCATGCATTAAGGGCCATCTCCCGATGTGAGGCGGGTAAAGCCCCACCGTGTATGATCAGGGAGTGGTTGGATATGCCCCTCGGTAAGAAGGATATGTCACCAAACATGGAAAGTTGAGAGGCCTGGCAAAAGAGATAATCAATGTGAGACAGACTCCCATGGACCCCAGAGAGGAAGCTGTATTGTCGATCTAAAGGGAGAAGGGTACACCATACGTCAATCAATCCAAGGGCGTCCAAAAATTCCGATAACTATTTCACCTGTGACTAAGGACGTCGGGATGGCAAACAGTCTATTTCTCCGACCATAGCGGCGTTAAAATCTCCCCCCCCCAATAAAAGATCTCCCTCAGGCAAATTCAGCAGGTGCACGCCCAAAGCAGTCAGTGTGGAAGAGTGAAGTTTGGGGGGAATGTGCAAAGAGGTCAGATTAAGAGAGCGGCCCTTCCAATCTCCGGACACTGTAACAACATGTCCATCGGGGTCATGTGTGGTTTTCTTAACCTGGAAGGGAAAGGAGGACCTTGCAAGGATACCCACTCCTCTGGATCCTCTGGTGTATCCCGCATGGGCAATTACTTTGTAACCCCAGCGATTCAGCGCCTTATATGTCGTGCCCGGTATGTGCGTTTCTTGTAGAAGTACAAGGTCTGGGGAGTGTCTCATCAGATATTGTAACACCAAACCCCTTTTAATCCGGTCGCCCAGTTCATTAACATTCCAGGTAATCAACATAAGTCAGCCCAGGGGTGTGGAGAAGACAGAAATGTCACCCAATAGGATCTTGAAACAGGGACCCCAAATCCCAAAGGGCCCAATCAATCAATTTACACAATAAGACATAATGCAGAAATATACAGGAATAGTCTCTATAGGCATCAGCTACCAGGGTGTAAATGCACCTAAACGACCTAGACAGTTTGCTTAGAACATTAAACAAAAAACAAACAACCCTCACTGTAAAACCCCCAGAAACCCCCCCACCCTACCTCCCTGCAACATGGACTCAGAACTGCCACCACGCCAATTTGCAGAGCGCTTGGTACCCATAAGGAACCTAATAATAGGGAAACGTTACTCAACCAATGCACCCCAAGATTCGACCCTCTTCCCCCCGAAAGACACAATAACTGCCCAAAATATAAACAAACCTCTGATAACTGTAAGTGGTAGTCTAGCACCCCGAGTACAACCTTGAATCATAACTCACCCTTCCTATGCTTCCCAGAAAGCAATGACAAATATACTAAAATTATGCAAGAGGGACATGTTAAAGAGCATATGTATGTAGGTCACTATTTGAATAAGAGATGAGTATTGTCCATTACAGTTCAGGAGTACAACCCAGGGACTTAAGCAGTGTCTCAACCACTCGCAGAATACAATGTAAATGTAAATGTAAATGTGGATGCACTTGTAAAGCGCACTGCGACTCCATGGAGTATCCTGGCGCTGAAGACCGCTGGGGAACCCGTCCTGGTTTTCCCTGTGAGATGGTCCCTTTCTGGGTATCTCCAAGGTGAAACCAGGCATCCCCGGCGTCTGTGGGGGGGCCGTTGTAGAGATGAGGCAAGCTTAATGCCCAGAGTTGGCGAGTGTGTTCCCTGGTTAGAGTAGGCACCGAGGCGAGAATTATCGAGTCCGTTTTGACCCTGGTCCACGACCCTGCCGCATCGGGAATTGAACCCTGGTCCCGGGCTGTTCTCTGCTTACGGGTCTGCCGCCTCTAACCAGTGAGCCACACCACTCCACAATAAAACATGAGTCTCAGCATGTAATGGTTGCTATGATACCTGCACCATTTAAGTTCAACCCGGTCTCTCTGGATGGCGAGCGGAGTCGTGTGCGTGTTCTCTGGGGTGACTGCCTTTTTAAGATTCGGCCTGTCCTTGATCAATTTGTGTATCGAAGTTCAGAGATCTATACTCCAGGGAAAGAAATAGCTTTGGTCCTCTTCAAGGCCGTTTGGTTTTAAGGCATTCATTCCTAGCAAGAGAGCACGTTATGGAATTAAGATGTATATGTTGTCTGAGAGTAGGACAGGATATGTATATAATTTCCGGGTTTATACTGGTAGGGATTCCACTATTGACCCCCAGGTTGTCCGTCCCCTTTAGGAGTTTCAGAAAAAAGTATGTGGAAACTTGCTAGAGGACTCTTTAAAAAAGGTCACCCTTTGTACCTAGATAACTTCTAAACTGCTGAGTAATTGTTTATGGAATTGTTCAAAGTGGACACTCTTGCTTGTGGCACAATCCGCTCTAACCGTAAAGTTTACCCAAAACAGCTCGTTTGAAAAAACTTGAGAGGGGACAGTACAATGCTTTGCTTACTGATGACCTGCTAGCTGTGAAATTTGTTGACAGGAGAGATGTCTACATGCTGACTACCGTCCATGATGAAAGTACTTCACCTGTGACTGTTTGGGGTCAGGGTGCTGAAGTGCGCAAACCTGTGTGCATTGTGGACTACAATAAGCACATGGGTGGTGTAGACAGAGGAGATCAGAGGTTGGAACCTTACACTGCTGTTCATAAGGCTTACATTTGGTATATGAAGTTGGCCATCCATCTCTTCAATTTAGCAACTTTTAATGTTTTTGTTGTGTTCAAGGAGTGTTCTCCAGCGTCAAGGATGATGTTTGATCAGTTTCAGGAGTCTGATAAGCAGACTTGCGGTAGTGGAACAGGCAAGTATTCCTAGAGTTGGAGGGGTGGAGGATGTAGCTAAAGTGATAGGTCACAACTTTCCTGATTTAATTCCTCCAATGCCTCAAAAAATAAATCTCTGTAAGAAATGTAGAGTTTGTTTGTGAAGAGGTATGCCGAACAAGAGTTGTATGCACTGTGCTGATTGTCCTTCTAATTCTGAGCTATGTTCGCCCACCTGTTTCATATTATATCACACTCAAAAGAGTTTTTTAGAGCAACAGTAAGTCTAATATTTAAGTGCCTAGTCTGTATTGTGTTATATTTGTAGTTTTGTTTCACGGTTGGCATCAGAGTGATGTATTTAGTTCCAGCTGTTGTGTCTGTAGTTAAAGTTTTGCTTCTAGATCCAATAGGTTCGTGTTTTTTTTCTTGTTAAAAAAAGATTTGATGATGGTGTGCGTGGACTGGTGTTTGGCATGGCGTTGTGCATGGACTGACGCTTGATTGGTGGTGTGCATGGGCTGGCCCTTGGCTGGCGGTGTGTGTGGACTGGCGTTTGGCCAGCGGTGTGAGTGGACTGGCACTTGACTGATGGTGTGCTTGGACTGGCACTTGACTGGCGGTGTGCGTGGGCTGTCGCTTGCCTGGTGGTGTGGGGGGACTGGCGTTTGGCTGGCGGTGTGCTTGGACTGGCGCTTGGCTGGCGGTGTGTGTGAACTGTCATTTGGCTAGCGGTGTATTAGTAGTGACTTGCTGCTGGTCATTACACACACTGCTATCCAAATGCCACTGCACACACTACTTCAACTGCTAACCAATGTGTTTGCAGTGTCAGTCATGTGGGTGTATGAAAGTGATGGGTACTTGAACTGCGCTGTCTGTTGATGTGAATGTTGTAATGTGCTGTGCCCGCGGCTGGAGTGTGAATGGTCTTGTGTGTGTCAGGTATGAAAGGTGTGTGAATGGCCTGTAAAGAGGTTGGTGCCTTACCGTGGCTTTACAGCTCCCGAGCTGTGAGTCATGTGTTCAGGTTTTTAACCTTTTAATTATGAACAGTGCATTTTCTTTTTATAAAATCTCTTGCTAATAACATTTTACGCTCTGAACCTTCACTCACCTTCATGCGAAATTCAACCAGTAGGTGTGTGTACTTAAGGAATAGTTAGTTTTGAAGTAATCTTTATAATTTTTGTCTTTCTCTGTCAGGGTGTACATTGTCTCTACATTGTCTGTTGATGTGAGTGTTGTAATGTGCTGTGCCTGCCGCTGCAGGTGTGAACATGTGTGTCAAGTATGAAAGGTGTGTGAATAGCTTGTAAAGAGGTTGGTGACTTGATGTGGCTTTACAGCTTGTGAGTTGTGAGTCATTAGTTCAGGTTTTTAACCTTTAAATTATTAACATTTCACTTTCTTTTACATTTTGAACCTTTCACTCAAATGCAAACTGAATGTGTGTATACTTGAAGAACAGATGGATAGGCTGCCATATTTGTCTTGTCAGTCTTTCTATGGTAAAGTGTAGTTTGTGTCTATGGAAAATCAACCAACTTTAGATATTTTAGTAAGCTAAAAAAAATGAGGGTCACTGGGTGGTGAGTGTCTCATGGATACCAACAACCTTTTTTACACACAATGCCACGCAAACCTCAAAATGTGACTATAGTCACACATTTTCCTTGAATTACTGTGTCATAATTTTCTGGTATCAGAAAAAACAAAATTTTCCTACAATCCGGCATTCCCCTAGTTCTCCTGATGAAAATTGTATCTCACTCGTGTGGGTGGACCGAGTACCCGCAACATGCGAAAGGCCCAAAACGTATTGTGGAGACATCAAAATTACCTATAACAATGCGACCCGGTTTTGCAAGGGGGGTCACCTGGGTTTTTGGCCCCTGGCTCAGCAGCCATCTAGGGAAACCTACCACACCCAGGCATTTCTTAAAACTAGACACCCAGGGGAGTCCAGGAAGGCATGGTTTGCATGGATCCACCAACTTTTTCCTACCCAGAGTCTCCTGCAAACCTCCAATTTAGCTGAAAACCTTGTGGGCTAATTTCTGGGTTCCACCAGGAGAATCCACACACCCTGAATACCTTTAGAATTCTCAGGGTGTTGGAATTAAAGGGCACACATTTGATGGGAATACTTTATGTGGACTAAAAGTTTACAGGGGCATAAGCATGAACTACCCCAAATAGCCGAAAAAAAGGCTTAGTACGGGGGTGAGGCCTAGCAGCGAAGGGGTTTAAAGACCCCTTGGCACCACTCCAGTTGTCAATATCTGCCTGAAAATTGAAGAACCGGCTTTTTGGAACCCCCTCCCCACTAGGAGAGTCAAAGCCAGCGGTGCAGGGGACACCTAGAATCTACGGGTTCTTCTTGCATAAATCATACATTACCAAAGAGACCAGGACAACCATCCGTGGAGGGAAGTAAGTTATGTATTAGCTCGAGCTAAGTACAGGGTTCCAGAATGGTACAAAGACAATTCTACGGAGACTGCTGCTTTACTCCTCAGCGCACACAAATTTATAGTGCTAGCCACGCCCATTTGCACAATACAAAGTTCTTCATTTTGACAAGTTCATCATAAGGCAAGTTCTTTGTCAGTCTTATGTGGCGCAATCGTGGCCAGGGGACATCTGTCTCTGATTGCACAATGTGCACAGCCTCGTGCTTCCTTGCTCAATTGGTGTGGTCATGGGGCACAGCCTCGTGCTTCCTCTATCAGTTGGTGTGTCACGGGGCACAGCCTCGTGCTTCCTCGATCAGTTGGTGTGGTCACGGGGCACAGGAGTTGCTCGTGACAGGCTGAGTTACGAACGGTGGGCAGGATATGGCTAAGTCTCTGGCACAGCTGGGGGGTGAGGTACAAAGGCAGATTCTCAGAATCGGCTCGACCACAAGGAGCGGGGAGGGTTGGGCAAGTTTCATCAGGGACGTGGAAAGCAATTCTGCACCAGGTTGCCGAGAGCATGGCAACACAAAATGAAGTCTTGTGGGTCATTTTAATTACAGTTCAACAATCTTTATTAACAATGGTGACTGGTCTGCCTCCCTGATGGGTGTTGTTAGGTCCTCGAGGGGTACAGTGTCAGGTGTCTAGTCTTTATTATGTGCCTCCCTGCTAAAACTTGAGGTGCCAATGGGCGCAAGGGAAATTGACGACTCTCCTTCAATTCCTCAATTAATCTTTCTGCTTCCTGTCCTCTATTGCACAGCTTTAGTTGTGTTGTTGGGTCGGGGGGATAGTTGAAGTATGCTCACCATGGACGGTTCTTCAGAGTCTTTCCATGCTTCATTGGCAGATGAAGGTGCTTCTGTATCCAAATTTTTTTTTTTGTTTTTTACACTATCCTTTGAATCTAATGGTCCATCATCATCCTCCATTCCTTGTCCTTCTTGGTTTTGATTTTTGCCTCCTGACTTTTTGATTTTTTTTCCTTGGTGCTTAACAAAGGGTAGATGGGTGCAATCCCTTAACCTGTGGGCCTAGCCGAAGACAACTTTTTTGGTCCTTTGTTCTTCAATTTCATTAAGTGTTTTTTATTTTTTCTAGCTATGCCTTCCCACTGGTACTCCTGATTTTTGTTGTTACATACATCAGGGTAAAGTTCACAGCTTTCTTGATTTTTTTAAAATAATTTTTGTTCTCCTGGGAAGATATGGCCTTTCACTGCTACTTCAGTTTCCATTAGGAGAGCAGTGCTACTGTCACTTTCTGTGTCATGAGGTACTTCGTGATTGTGCATGCTTGAATCTTGCCCTGTTTCAGATTGATTTAGGTTATACATTTGGTTTTCATTAGCCCTGAGGATCCCATCTCCATAGGGAAAGTATATTGTTCAGGCACTGGTGGATTGTCTTGGCTATTTAATAACTCTTCTATTTTAACTCTCTCTTTCTTCAACCTGGAATTAGCTGCAGCTTCTCCCTCAAGCCCATGATCAGACTAGTCATAACTTAAGGTAATTTAGCCATTTTCATTACTATTGGAATACATTGGCAATAAACTGCATTATCTGTCGCAAAGTCTTAAGCCTGCTTTATTAACTGATTTAGTCGCTCCAATTTGGTATCAATTGCCATGGTACAGGTGGATAGCATTTTTATCACACATATTTGTAGATCAGATTTGTGTGCAAGGAGCCTGATATCATTGGTTATGGCCGATAAGGTTCTTATTAGGACATTGCCCCCTCTCTTTCGTGGTAAATTTTTTTACAGCTGCGGCCATTTGTTCTGGCTCCCACTCCTGACTGCCAAGATTTCCTTGCCATTCATCTTACCATACTCTGCAGCAATTGTAACACAAATCTGATAATTTTCTTCTATATTATTTACCTTTTGAAAGTCTTGTCTCTTTTTTCCTACCTCGTCCAGAGTGGTGTTAGTTATCAATAGAGGTTTGTTCCTAATTAGAGCGACTGGAGATAAAGGGATAGCTGATGGAGTTTAGCAAAGCCCCACACTTTCAACTTGTTGGTCCATAACTTCTTTGTTAGACATTAGGGGGTCGATTCCGATCTAGTAAAAAAAACGTCTGTACGAATCGTATCCGGAGCCCTCTCCGTATGACTCATACACACGCCGTACGACCCAACGAGTACGATCCGGACCGGGGCATCAGGACGCGATCCGTACGGTCCACGTCAGGTAAGGGCGATTCGTACGGAAAAGCACACAATCACATACACACCGTACGGTGCGTATCCCCCATGATCACAGGGGTGTACCCCGTACACCCAGCGTACATGGGGTACGGTGCGTACCCCCTATGATCGCAGGGGTACGCCCCGTACACCCAGCGTACATGGGCTACGGTGCGTACCCCTGCGATCATGGGGGGTACGCACCGTACCCGGGGGGGCCGTTCCGTACCGGTTTCGGCGCGAACCCTGCTTTTACGGCTGTTTTCAGCTCCCGTAAACAAGGGTCGTAGGGTGCATACCCGACATGTATCGTACTTGCTGGGTCGTATAAACCAGCCGCGAGCCGTACAGATGTCGCGTACAGCAGGTTCCGACGGAGACTCATACGGGGATTCGAGTCGTACGGTCTCTGTACGATTCGTACGGAGTCCGGCTCCTGGTACGAATCATACTTCGACGTACGTAAGCGGGACATTGCAGGGTACGATTCGTACGGGAAAAACGCTCCGAACGGCTATTCGGAGCGTTTTTTCCGAATCGGAATCGACCCCTTTGTCTCTAGTTCTCAGTCGTTTGCACCTGGTCCAAGAATCAACCCTCACGTTAGTCAAGGTGAGTTCATTACACACCTAAGATAGCCCCTGCTCACCCCTGTGACAGCTTGGAACAGAGCAGTCAGGTTTAACCCAGAGGCAATGTGCAAAGTGTTTGTACAAACATACACACAGTAACAATGTATGCAGACTGAATATCGAGTTGGAAATGTCGACCTACACAAATATCGAGTTGAAAATAACATATCACAGAAATATCGACAGCAAGAATGTCGTGGTCAAGACTATCGAATTTAAGGTAGGAAATATTTTTTTGAAAAATATCGAAGCCATTAATATCGTTTGCAAAAATGTCGTTGTTTAAAATATCGATTTTCTAATTAGTGTGTTGTATTCTATGATGCTGCTCTGCTGATGCCATGATGTCACAGTGTCTGGTGCATGCTGAGAATGTTACCATTCAAAGGTCTTACTCTGTAACTGTTCTCTTGCTGCTGCCAGGCTGTTCTTGGCAGGTGACAACCTATAGCTGTGTAGTCTCTCTATCAATTAATTCACCCTTCAAAGAAACCGCTTTGGAGTGAATAACTACAAATTTCTGGCGATGATTTGACAACACAGAGAAACCCACAGCGTGATCTCCTCAAACTCTCTGGCTTCATCTCAATCATCTTGGCTCAACTCGACCTCTACTCTCAACTTCAGGCATCTGCCTAAGTTTTTTTTAAGTCTTTCAGTGCTCCTCTTTAACAACTACAGCTTCAACCAGCCATCCAGCCTCATCCACCAACCAGCCTCCATACCTACATAAAGACATTCTTCGATATGGTCCCCTGCTAATTGTACCTGCTGAGTCTTGCCTGCTGGTATTTTCTCGTCACTCCCCTCTCAGTGGCTCCACTTCTATCCTCATGTTCCTTTTACAACATCGGGGCTATCAAATTGAACACTGTGCCTGACTTAGCTGCTGCTGAAGAGTGGTTGAGTACCGTTTTTCATCACAAGTTCCCCATTGTCAAGTGGGTGAGTCACGTTTCCGGTGTCAGCACCTTCAACTTGCCGATGGGTCAAATTTCTATATTTTACCTCTTTACCGTTTTTTCACGGCTGCTTTCTACACGCGTGCTCTTCACGAAGACACGCACAAGCTTATTCATGTGCATTTCAACCACTCTGTACGTGCTTGCATTGACATAATCTGTTACCACGGTGCATGTCAACAATGGTTACTGCATTCATGTCACTTCTTCAGGCTCAAACAGCGTTTTCATGACCACCATGCTTATTATTTAGAGTGGTGTCTCATTCACCTTGTTTCTACGGCAATGCTGTGTCTAAAAACTGTGTTTCTCATTATTCCAGCCGCATTTACTCTTCGTTTTTACTTATCTATGCGAACCTTGGTGAGACGCACACAATTTCCACTTTGTAATTATCCTGCTTGTTTTGTGTTTCAGTGACTCACATACTTTCACTAGATCTGCAAACTTTTGGCACCCAGTTTTGCAATGTGTACATCCCAGTGATTCACAGACTTTTCATTACTTTATCTACATTACTTCATGCGGATTCAAGGTTGCTTTCTCTGCATTACTTTATGCAGATTCAAGTGATTTGCACACTATTTACTTTTCATTGCTCGTTCCACACGCATTTTCCACTTGGATCCCAGTGTGTTGGTTTTTTTTTTTGCCCTGGTTTTTTTTTCTTTCTACTCAAATCAACATTGAGTCTATATTATTCTATATTTATTCAATTATCCCTATTCCTCTACCATGTATACCATGCAAGCCATCTCTCCACCTCCACTGTTCCTCGATAATCCAGGAGAACCACTTGTTAAATGGGACGTTTGGTTCGATGCGTTTGAAACTCATTTGGGCACCATTGGAGCTTTAAGGTTTTCTGCTGAGAGGAAAAAGTGCCTACTACTTCATTCTTTAGGTTCCAAGGGGAGGTACATTTTTAAGCACCAACCAGAGTTAGTTCTCAATGACAATGAAGTTTTGGATGAATATCAAACAGCTGTACACAAACACAAAATTCGCTTAGACAAAGAACCCAGTTTAATGGTATTAAAGACATACATTCTTTAAAAGGAAGCAAACTGATGGGGAAGACGTTGATGCCTACATCTCTGTTCTTAGGAGATTAGCTTCAGTTTACAGAACAACTCATCAGAGATCAGTTTGTCTGTCAATGCAAAGGTAAACATATTAGGAAAAGCTGCTTGCGATGGGAAACCTGTCTCTTGATGAGACGAATAAAGTTGCAAAAAGCATAGAGATTTGGCAAGTTTCTCATAAGGAACTTGATGAGAAGCCCATTGAGAATATACATGCTGTTGGAGTCTCTAACAAAATTAAAAACAGGTTTGCTAAAAATAGTACCAACAATGCAACCAGATCTAAATCTAATGTCACCATTCCCAACAACATGTGTCTCCGATGCGGCAGCCCTCCTCACTCCAAGGGTAATAAATGCCCGCCACCAAAGTTATGTGCAACGTTTGCAAACAAATGGGTCACTATGCTAAAGTCTGTTTCAAGAAGAGATTCCAAAAGAAAAATGTGGCTTATATTGTGGAGTCAGATGATGATTCTGATCCTAAAATCCTCTCCGTTATTTTGGATGATTGTTCTTGGAGTAATGTTATGAGGAACTTCTAACTGGCACTCCCTCTCTAGGTGTTGACCCCGTTGTTGAAATACTTTTTGGTGATAAGAAACTCCAACTGTTGGTGGACTCTGGTGCCAGGATCACTATGATAATTCAAAAGTTGTTCACTGAAACATGGGGTGACAGGGAATTATTTCATTCAGATCGTTCTCCTGTCTCCTATGAGGGACGCAAAACTGAACTTGTAGGTTTCATTGAGGATGTCTTGATGTTTAAATGTAGAAGGATCAGAGGGAAAATTTATGTTGCATTCAAGGGGCTTAACATCCTTGGGTGGTTCCACCAGGACTTGTTTGGTATAATACAAAAGCCAGGCACCAAAGAACAAGTTATGCTTGTTACCTGTGAAGATGAAGGTATCAAATGGAAAATCGAGTTTCCTTCTGTTTTTGATGACACACTTGGAAAAATATCAGGATTAAATCATAACATTATTGTAATAGATGGTGCTACACCAGTCTTGCACAAACTCAGAAGTGTCCCTTTTAGCATTAGAGAAGATCTGAATAAAGAGCTCAAGGGTTTGTGTGACAGGGTTATCATTGAACCAACGAAGTCATCTCTATGGTTGTCACCACTGGTTGTGGCTCGTAAATGTGATGGGCAGTTGCACGCGTGTGTTGACCTCAGGTCCCTCAACAAAGCGATCTGGGTAGACTCACACCCTCTGTCTAGAATCACTGATCTATTTACCAGTGTCAAAGTTGCCCAAGTGTTTTCTAAGCTAGACCTGGCTAGCACATATCACCAGATCGAATTGCATTGCGACTCCCACTCCCTCACTGCTTTTGTGTCCCCTCTTGAAACGTTTCGATATCAGAGGATGCCTTTTGGGCTTGCTTCCGCTGTGTCCGTGTTCTAGAGGGTTATGCAGAATTTGTTGAGAGGAGTGGAAGGTGTGCTTGTCTTCCAAGATGATGTGATGATTCATGCCAAAGACAAAGACTCACACAACATTATCCTCAGAAAGGTACTTAATATATATATTTTTTTAAATGGTGATGTTCTCACGACTGGAAAATGCAAATTCCTCTGTAAAGAGATTGAATATCTTGGGCATATGCCAGCACATGAAGGGATTAAGCCTAGACAGGGTTTTATTGATGCAAATTCTAATGCTTCTGTACCCAAGAAAGGACAAGACGTGTTAATTTTCTGCTAGGTTTATTAGAATATTACTCAAGATTTATTCCTAATTACACTTCAATTGTTTATCCCATTAGTAACATGCTTACAATTGGGGTCAAGTTTGATTGGTCTGAAGAATGTGATATTGCAATCAATGCTGTTAAGTCCTCTCTTAAGAACAATGATGTCCTCTCTCCATTTGATCCTGATTTGCCCTGTTGTATAGCTGTGGATGCCAGTCAGGCTGGATTAGGCGCTATTCTCACACAAAGTTGTGGTGACAAGGAAAACATTGTTCCTTTTGCATCTAGAGTGTTAAGATGAGCTGAGGTCCTATGTTCCGTCATCGAGAAGGAGTTGCTTGCTTGTTTAATGGCCATTGAAAAGTATCGCCCTTATGTGTGGGGAAGGCGTTTCAAACTTGTTACAGACCACAAACCTCTGGTGTCCATATTGGGTTCCGGTCCCAGTAAGTGTTGTACCCCCAGGATAACCAGGATGGTTAGCAAGCTCCTTCAATGTAATTTTGATGTTTCACATATCTCTGGGGGGAGGAATGGGAGGGCAGATTTTCTTTCTCATTTACCTCAGAGCAATGATTGTGAAAGTACCAGTTTTCAAGAATTGGATGAGGAGGACGCAGAAGATTGTTTTGTGGCTGCCATGGATATCTTGGATCTTGCTCTTGGGTCTGAAGGTGATTGGAGAGCATATTTATTGGAAGATGATCTCCCCAACAAGTGTGTAAATTTGTCAGAGAGGGGTAGCTTAGAGAAAGGGTGTTATCTTCTCTCCTACAACCCTTTTGGAAGGTTGAATCTGAAATTTCATTAGAGGATGGTCTTCCCATGAGGTGTGACAAACTCATTCCGCCCCATTCTATTAGACTAGTCATTTTCAAAAAATCTAATGAGGGACATTTAGGTTCCATGCTTACCAAACGGTGTGTCGGTCAATATTACTGGTGGCCAAGCATGGAAGCTGAGATTGGTGTTATGGTGGAAACCTGTCCTGTATGTTGCTCAGATGAGAAAAACGTCAAGGTTACCACGCCTCCTCTTTTACCCATCGAGTGTCCTTCTGGTCCCTGGGTCAAAGTAGGTGTTGACGTTATGGGGCCTTATGCAGTATTACCCCTAGGGAGGAAGTACATTTTAGTTTTGATGGATTATGCATCGAAATGGACTGAGATTAAGTTGGTCAGAAAAGCCAGTTCCACCAGTGTCATCACATTTTTGAAGGAGGTCTTTCTAATATAAGGGTTTCCCCAGTTTCTGGTTTCAGATAATGGAACTCAATTTCAGAGTGAAGAATTTGAATTTTCTTTAACCTCAAGTTGTGTGAAACATTTGAAGAGCTCCCTCTATCACCCACAGACCAACGACCTTTTAGAAAGGATAAATCAGTAGGTGGGTGAGTGTGTGAGGTGGGCTGTGTGTGGTCACCAATATGTTGTAAAATCATTAGAGATTATTAGTTTTATAGGACCACTCCCCACTCACCTTCTAAAGTTTCCCCTTTTGAACTTCTCAGAGGAATGAGGGCCAATACATGTTTCAGGCCTGCAGGGAGGAGCAAATGGTTGAAATCTGCATCCAATGTTGACGCCCTAATGGAAATTGTCAAAGTTAATTCTGAATCTGTGCAAACTAAACAAAAAGTATGGTTTGACAAAAAAAGGG
This sequence comes from Lissotriton helveticus, assembly GCF_964261635.1. Lineage (NCBI taxonomy): Eukaryota > Metazoa > Chordata > Amphibia > Caudata > Salamandridae > Lissotriton > Lissotriton helveticus. Next base: position 1,992,607,414 of record NC_136059.1, on the reverse strand, counting down.
GGCCAAGGTTGTTTCCCTTAGTGTGGGTGATTTTGTTCGCGTTAAGATTCCTGTGCATACCAAGAAAGGGAAGTGTAAATATGGTGAACCTATCAAGATTATCAAGATTGGTAACAATGCTGTTTAAGTGGAAGGAGGTCATTGGTGAAACCTGTCTAAAGTTGTCAAAACAAGATCTAGTCTCATGTTGAGTGGTCAAGAGGACAGTGTTCCTCCTGTTCCTCATGAACGCAGGAGGAATTCCAGAATCATTGTTACACCCAGAAGGTTTAATGAATGATCTTTGCACCTCACGATTAACTTTGTGTTTTGTGCATTGTGCATATCTTACTTTTGGTTTTTTTGTTGTTTATTAATTCTGTTTCTTCTGTTGGAGAAGGGGAGGTATGTTGTATTGCATGATGCTGCTCTGCTGATGCCGTGACATCACAGTATCTGTTGCATGCCGAGAATGGGTCTTACTCTGTAACTGTTTCTCCTGTTGCTGCCAGGCTGTTCTTGGTTCTTGACAGGTGACGACCACCATCAGCTGTGAAGTCTCTCTATCAATAAATTCACCCTTTAAAAAAATCACCTTGCAGTGAATTACTACATAGTGTTATGTATTTTAGTTTATATTTTAAATGTATGTGATGTATGTTATTTAGTATAAGTATTGTTTATGTTTTTTAATATATGTGTTACATTTTTAGTAGTTATCAATTTTATTTTAATAAAATTTAGCATTTTTTAGTTTTGTAGCGGGTTGTGAATTTATAGAGGAATAGGGTGAGAAGTAATTTAATTATAATGAATTAATGAATATTTTAAAAATAATTATATTTATTTAATTGAGATTTTATAGTGTTAATTGTGGGAAGTAATTTTGTTTTTTTTAATTATTAATTAGTGGATAACCCTCTTGCAGCCCCTCTGTTATTTTGCCTTGTTTTCCAGAGTAAGAGGAAGCCCCTCCGCTTCTACCCCACCGTCTCGGCAATCTAAATGAGATTCAAGGTGTCCGAGCCGTCTGTTGCCCACCACGAATCATGGCTTCATCTATGTTGAGACCAATTAGTTTTTATGAGAGAGTGAGAGGGATATAGGAGGCGCCCCGCCTGATCCTAAAATGGTGGCAGTTTCTCCCCCTTGTAGCTATAAAACGGCAATACTCCCCTCCTCAGAAGGCGAGCAGTCACTGGCTCTGGCCTCTAGCTGCTCCATTGCTCAATAAACACCCCCCTTCAGGGCAAAAGATAATAATGGGACCGGCTGAATGTAACACCACGATAATAGAAAAACAATGGTCCAAAACCTATTTCTTTTGAAACTGATCCAAACAGTCAATATTCATATAGTTATTAGTTCATGGGCGTTCACTAAGAGTCCGCACCTATGCAAAAAATGCACTCAGTTTCAAAAAGGGGGCCGTCCCCTACCCAGCCAGACTTTAGGCTGACTTTCCATCGTCTCCCATCGTATCTCCCTCCTACCCCTTCACCGTACCCCCTTACCCTTCTACACTCCATTCATCTCGTCTTCTATGCTCTTTAAATGTTTTTCCATTGAGACCTAGCTATTTGGCAGATGCCTGGGGGAGCTACCTGGTAGCTATAGAGGAGATGGGCTGTGGACTTCCCCCTCAGCCGTCACCTACCCAGCTGGACCTTCGGCAGACTTTCCCTTCGTCTCTCTGTTGCATCTCCCTCCTACCCCTTTACCCTTTCCCATTACCCTTCTCGCTCCTTTGACCTCGCCCTCAATGATCTTTAAATATTTTTCTTGCAACTGATGTAACCTGTAACTGATGTAACTTTGTAACATTGTGGGACCTCATGTAAAGCGCTCTGATAACTTCGGGTCTAGCCAGCGCTATATAAAACTCATCAAATAAAATAAGTTGGTTGTTAATGAATATTAATTATTTAATTGATAAAAAAAATATGGTAATTGTGTAATGTGTTTAAGGTGTGGGTTGTGGGGTTTATAGGGATAAAGGGTGGGAAGTAATTTTTGATTAATAAATAATTAGTTGTTAATTTATATTAATTAATTGATTGTAAATTAGTTATAAAAATGGTGTAATTAATTTTAGGTGCAGGTTTTGGGGTTTATAGGGGTAAAGGGTGGGAAGCAATTTATTTGTAATTATCTATTAGTTATTAATTAATATTCATTAATGAATTGATTATTAAATATATAAATTGTGTAATTAATTGTAGGTGTCGGTTGTGAGGTCCATAGAGGTAAAGGGTGGGAAGGAATTTAATTGAATCAATTCATAATTCATTGATCAATATTATTTAACAATTAATTGATATTTAATTAGGATATTTGTTTATATTTTTGTGTGTGGGTTTTACTTTCATGGGGATAAAGGGAGGGGAGTAAATTCATTTTACTTACTTTATAGTTAGTTGCTAAATGCTTTTTGGTTTTTAATTGAAAATACGTTTTAATTTTGTAATTCCTTTTGTAACAGTTTAATTTTAGCTGTGCATTGTGGGGATTGTAGGGGTAAAGTGTGGGAAGTTAATTCATTTTTATGAGTTTTAATTCGTTTTTTAATTAATATTGGTAGTTAAGTATGTTAATTATGGAAATATATTTCTTTTAAATTTAGATGTGGTTTGTGAATTGGGTTGTGGTATAGGGTAGGAAATAATAAAAGTAAATGTATGTAATAATTAATGTTTTTGTTTCTTAATAATTTTCAATTACAAATATTTATTTATTTTTATTTTAATGTTTATATTATTGTCATGTGTATTTAACATTATAAATGTTTTAAAATTAAATATATTAGCATCTTAATTTTTAACATAATTATATATTTCTTTCTTTATTTAGTTGTTTAAAATATTTTTGTTGTTGTTAATATTTTGTTTGTTTTTAATTTTGTCCTAACTGTAGTGAGAATGACTGTTACCCCTCCGCAATCCAACACTTTCCCTACTGTTGCACTTAGTGGAATGAGAATAATAAAATGTATCCCTCCACAATCAAACACTTTCCCTACTGTTGTACTCATGGAGTGGCAATAGTAATTTTTACCCCTCCGCTATCCAACACTTTCCATACTGCTGCACTCACTGGAGTGGGAATAGCATTTTTTACCTCTCTGCTATCCAATGTTTTCCCTACTGTTGCACTCATTGGAGTGGGAATTGTAATTTTTACCCCTCTGTAATCCAACAATTTCCCTACAGTTGCACTCACTAGAGTGGGAATAGTAATTTTTTTCCCTCCACTATCCAACACTTTCACTATTGTTACACTGATTGGAGTAGGAATAATAAATGTATCCCTTCACTATCCAACACTTTCCCTACTGTTATACTCACTGGAGTGGGAATGGTAATTGTTACCCCTGTGCAATCCAACACTTTTCCTACTGTTGCACTCAACAGAGTGGGAAATTAAGTTTAAAGATTTTTAAATAGTCTAATGTTTTAATTTATAAAAAAATCTTTTTTTATTAGATTTTGTTATTGTTATATATAGACTGTGCATTCCTGCAGGCAGCGCAGGACATCGGCGGAGGGTTTCACAGAATCCTGCAGTTCGCGTAACCATTGGGCCACCCGATCCTGACTAAATACTGCATTCTGGGACCTGCAGTCTAATCAATACTTCAGGAACTGTCACAGGTGAATTGTATCACCGATGGGGGCGGAGCGAACATTTACTATTTCAGTTGGGGCAAGACACGCCTTTGTGAATACACCTCCCTTTCCTGTTCCATGCTGGGCGCTGAAGAGGCCACTGGGCCGAAATGCATGCGCCCTTTGCTGCACAGTTATGGAATAAAGAGTCTCCGGTTTGCTCTCCTTGTGGCCTCTGCCTTTCATTTCTGGAGGGTTTTTGGACTCTTTTGTGCACGTCAGGCAGCGTCGTGCTACAGAGGCCCCTGCACACAAGACGGCTTGGTCGACACTGGCGTTCGTGTTTTGATGGAAATACTTCACATTTCAAGTAATTGAAAGGACCTTAGCCCACCACTCCATTCAGGCGGAAAAGAGGCGGTGTCGGAGTCATTGAGCTCCGCGCTGGGCGAGATGCATTGCCATTCTTGCCCACGTTGATCGGATTCCTGGAGGGGGTGGCTGTGCAGTCTGGGGGCTCGAGGAGACTGTGCATTCCTGCAGGCAGCGCAGGACATCGGCGGAGGGTTTCACAGAATCCTGCAGTTCGCGTAACCATTGGGCCGCCCGATCCTGACAAAATACTGCATTCTGGGACTTGCAGTCTAATCGATACTTCAGGAACTGTCACAGGTGAATTGTATCACCGATGGGGGCGGAGCGAACATTAACTATTTCAGTTGGGGCAAGACACGCCTTTGTGAATACACCTCCCTTTCCTGTCCCATGCTGGGCGCTGAAGAGGCCACTGGGCTGAAATGCATACGCCCTTTGCTGCATAGTTATGGAATAAAGAGTCTCCGGTTTGCTCCCATTGTGGCCTCTGCCTTTCATTTCTGGAGGGTTTGTGGACATATATATATATATATATTTATTTTTGTGTGTGCATTTTTATGTAATTTTAAAATGATAAAATAAATTTAAATAAGTGGTTTATTAATTGTTTTAAAGTAAATATATATATTCATTATTATGTATGTGTGTTTAACTTTTTAAATTAAGTTTATTTGCTATATTTGTTACAGAGTATATTACATCTACTTTACTTTTTATATTAATTTTATTATTTAACATATTTAATGTTTATGTTTTTATTTTATATATATAAAAATCGATTGTTTGTACAACAATATTTTTACATCGATATTTTTATTTCAATAATTTTTTACTTACCATTATAAATATAGGATGTCGATATTTTTGACATCGATATTTAAAACTCGATATTGTGGTATGGGGATATTTTAGGTGTCGATCATATGTCAGTGAACCCAGTATCACAATGAAGACACCACAAAAGGAAATCACACCAGTTTAGAAAAATAGTCAATATTTATCTGATTCAAACAAGACCAAATGACAACAATCCAGGCTACACAAGTCAAGATTTGAGTTTTCAAACATTAAATAAGTTGTAACTCTTAAAAATCAATGGTTCGCTTGATCAGGACAAAGTACCTTTGGTGCGTCAAAAATCAAAGATGATGCGAGGTGCAGGGAAGGTGAGATGTCGAAAAACCAGGTGATGCGTTTGTTCCCTTATGTCTAGGCAGGAGAGGTGGTGTGTTATTTGTGGATACAATACCTCAGTTCCGTACTGAGGGGCGGTTTCATTTAAGAAATCGGCACCCATGGAGGATGCTTCAAGAGTCAAGTCACGCGGTGTCAATTCCACAGCGTTGAAGCAGGTGCTGCGTCGGAGTTGGGCGAAGTGTCCCGGACTATGGTGATGCGGTGCTCAAGACTCACGCAGCAACGGTTCTTCAGACGTGCTGTGACTAACTCTGGGGTCTGAGTTGTAAGCTACAGTCATTACGTCAAGCGGGGGCCCTGCTCCGGTGCTGGTATCAGTGCTGCATCATGTTTTATTGATGATGTGCCAGTTCCGAATGACACTTGGAGTCGATGTGTGAATTGTCTTCTTTGTATCACCGGAACTCACTTCCAAGGGCCCAGGAACTGGATTTGGCTCCACTTGGCAGAGTAGGACTCACAGCAGAAAAGTCCAGTTGAATGCAGGGGAAGTCTTTGATGATCCTGAGACTTCTTAACAGAAGGCAAGCTCAACTCAAGCCCTTAGAGAACCTTGGAAGCAGGATGTAGAAAGCAAAGTCCAGTCCTTTCCCTCCCAGGACAGAAGCAGCAAGCCGCAGGCCAACACAGAAAAGCAAATAGCAAAGTGGCAGTCCCTCCTGATAGCAATCCAGCTCTTATTCCTGGCAGAATGTCCTCAACCCAGAACTCGTTTGAGTGTGTGTTGTAAGAGGTCCAGTACTTATACCGATTTCAGTCTTTGAAGTAGGCAAACTTCAAAGAAAAGGCGGCTGATCGTTCTCCCACCTCGCCGCCAAGAACTAGAACACCCTCCCAATCCTCCTGCGGCAGACCCAGGAACTGCTAACCTTCAAAAGACTACTCAAGACCTGGCTATACGAGCAGTAGCATCATCCCCTCCCCCCCCACACCCCCAGCGCCTTGAGACCCTCACGGGTGAGTAGTGCACTTTACAAATGTTCTAATTGATTGTAGTGCACAATACCCTGCCTTTCCCTGGCTCGAGACACACTACAGAGGGGGAGAGGCTTTTTTGTGTGAGGACAGGTACAGCCGTATTCAGGTGTCAGTGTCAACTCTTCCCACCACTTTAGCTCAGGGTGGCCCACAAGCCTGGTGAGGGGCCTTCAGGATAAGCACACTTCAGCTCCTTTTGTGTAACTGTCTAGAGTGAATGCATAAACAGCCCAACTGTCATCCTGACCCAGACGTGTATTCAGAGACAAACAGAGGCACAAAATAGTTAAAGTAAGAAAATGCCAACTTTCTAAAAGTGCCACTTTGAGACCTGCAATTTAAAAAACAACTTCACTAAAATGGGTGCTTTTAAATTGTGAGTTCAGGGACACCAAACTCCAATTTTCTATCAGCTCCCAATTGGCAGATACACTTGTAAGAAGTTTCAAGGCAGCTCCAATGCTAACCTATGGGAGGGATAGGCCGTGCTGTTGTGAAAAACGAAATTAGCAGTATTTCACTACCAGGACATGTAAAACATAACAGTACATGTCCTACCTTTTATATGCACTGCATCCTCTCCATGGGGCTACCTAGGAGTGCCTTACATGTAATAAAATGAAAGGTTTGGGCCTGGCAAAAGGGTGCACTTGCCAGCTCGACATGGCAGTTTAAAGTGCATGCATAAACATCGCAGTGGCAGATCTGAGACATGTTTTCAAGGCTACTCCTGTGGATGGCACAATCAGTGCTGTAGGCCCACTAGTAGCATTTGATTTACAGGCCCTGGGCACACTTGCGGATCTGTACTGGGTACTTACTAGTAAATCAAATAGGCTAATCATGGACAGACCAAACATACCATTACATTTTAGGCAGGGAGCACTTGCACTTTAGTACTGGTAGGCAGTGGTAAAGTGCCTAGAGTCCTAACACCAGCAAATACAAAATCCAGCACAAAGTCCAAAACAGGAAGTTAGAGGCAAAAAGACAGGGGAAACCACACCAAAAGATGCCATGTCTAACATTCTTCACCCTGAGTATAGACCCCACTACATTCACAGAACAGTTGTATGATGGAACAACTCATGCGATTACTTTGCATGCCTTAACAAAGCAGTCTTTTCCACAACTACGTCTTTATCACGCATGCCTTTACAACAAATTTCATTATAAAGCCATGATTGATAAAGGTAAATTAGTGTTAAAGATTACATCTCATCTGCCCGGCCTGAGCCCTAAAACCTGGCCTCCAGCCCATAGCAGTATCCCAACCCCAGCCCTAAAAACACCTGAGCACCCCACTCTGGGCCCTAAAACCAACCCCAGCCCTAAAAACTGCCTGACCCCCCCACCCTGATTAAAATCTGGCCCCTAGCCTGAAAAAGTACCCCGACCCCTAGTCCAGAGCCTAAACCCCGGCCACCTCTCCTGAAAAATACCCTGATGCCAGCCCAACCTAAAAAACTTAAAAACTACTCACCACTCGCTCCAGTGCTCTCCCGCCCTTCTGTCAGCACCTCTCCACTACCCACCCTAACATCTGGCTCACACAGATGTGATGCTCTGCTACAAGTGAGAAAATGCTGAGCCTAGGAGATAGGAAGTGAAAGGGACAAATAAAGGAGAGAGAAAGCGCCAAAGCTAATGACCAGACAATGCAGCACTATTGCATTCTGTGAACACCAGAACCTCATCGGGATATGATGAGGTTACAGAACTCAGGTGCTGCTACTTGCGCGCAGCACCAAAGAGAGGCTGTACTGGGCTATTAATCAGACAGCAGACCTAGCACCCACTGTTCAGTTACCCACCGCAGAAAGAAAACACTGGAGAGTTTAAGACTGGGGAGAAAGCAATACCACGCATATGCCTTTTCTGACTTAACAACGGAAAGCGTTGTAAAGGAATGTGCATGGTAAAGGCATATGCATAGTAAAGGCAAGCATGGTAACACTTGCGTTGAATCGGCACGTGTGATTTACATCGCGTTGTTAATGACGTTTTCCTCACAGAACTCTTTACCCAATGGGCCACCCCACCTGAGGTACAGGGAGTTTTGACTTGCTGAGTGACTCATGGGCAATGTCTGCATGGTATTGCTCCTGGCTGTGGTAAGGGACCCCTTACTCAATTATCTCCTTCTATCTTCTCCTATCTCTTTCATGTCAGCTTTACTCACCCCTTGTCTGGAATAGGATGGCATGAATAAGTCTCTTATGGAGGTGTTGCCTTGTTTTGATATCTTGGATCTAGGTGATTCTGGTTCCTTTATTAAAGGGACTTCTCCTCCCTGAATGGCCTGGCTGGCCTGCTTATATCCTATGGGAGAAGTTGAGGGAACGGAGATGTCCTTTTCCACTTCTGGGGTCTTTATGCTTGTCTTAATGCGTGGTCTGTGAGGATATAGAGTTAAGCATTCTCATCCCTCCTATTAGTACTCATCACTAAGGATGACTTAAAACATTTGCGATTTTAATGATTTAAAAACGTTGGCACAGTTCAAAACAAAACAATTCAATCAGTTCAGTCAGTTCATACCAGAGCCTTTTGATGAACTTTTACATGCCCTCTAGCACATTTGTCAACGATTTAACTACCTCCTTCCCCAGACACCCCCTGCTGGATTGATTGAGTTAGTTCAAACGCCGTCCAGAATAGCATGTATAGACTGTTCCTCAAATTGCAATCATAATTTAAAGTCATATGTCTTTTTATGTATGGTGCACGTTTTTGTCCTATATCACTTATCACTACAGTTTTCTTCACCTATGTGTGAGCACCGGATCTCGGTACAAAAAAAATAAAAATGAATAATAACAGGAAAAAGTATGCTACGACTGAATTAATTGTTTTACAGTAATTACTGCCTGTTTTCCCCATCCTTGTCTTGCCTTGGGTGCTTCATGATGTGTCTTAAATGAATGAAGACATCATGTCTTCTCATTTTGATTGATGTCTTAGCAAGCCACAGTTTTTCTATATATTAATTCCATCTTTTAGCATTTTCTGTCTAAAGGGCCCATTAGGATGGCGGGCGGTTGCACCACTGCGGTGTTGGCGGGGCGGAAAAACACCTTTTTCCACCCGCGAGCAGCGGGAAACACATCAGCCATATTAGTATTGAAAAACATAGGTCAAATCCTGTCCGCCGTGGTGTGACGCGCACCGCCATCAAAGTGCGCCCGCCACCGCGGCTGTGGGAGCCAATGGAGACTCTCCGCCGTGCAGAAAACGTCTGCCCCGTTCCACAAATTAGGATGGCCCAAACAGTCAGACGCACCACAGAGGAGACACCGCCCAACCAGAGACAGCAGAAACTCAACAGCGGAGTGCGATAGCAGAGACCCGGTCCCCACCATCCGGTCACGACCGCCATGGACCCAGCTCTACATGTGTATCCGGTGCTGTACTTGCTACAGCACTATCATTTAATGGGCTGCCGCAGCACGTACGCAACTACACAAATACAACACACAACACACCGGCTGATACAGGTTCCAATTCCACAACAGACAACCCTGCTGGGGGCAACAACACATCCACAAGGGCACCCACACATGACCCACCTGCCACCAAGTCCCCCCACGGCATCCTGGACACACATCGACCGCGAACTTGCAGCAACATCCCAGTCACGTCACTGCAGCGGTCAACACATTCGCACAATGCAGAAGACTAGGCCAGTCCAAGGCATGGGCAGGGCACAAAGACCACAGGGACACACCGCCCCCAACCACACATCAACACACCCCATCAAGTCACAGGCCAGGTGCCCATCCTGTGCACCCCCATGCACAGCAACAACAAGCACAGCAACAAGCAAGCACAATCCACACCCTGCACCACCCAAACAACCAGGGAGACGGCCACTGCAGGAGTGGCTGACAAGGAACACACAAAACCAGTGACCCACACACAGAAGGCTGCAATTACTTGCCAGCACATACATACACAAACAAACACACACCCTGGGTATAGCCACAAACATAACACACACACAGGGATGCCTGAACAGATGCCTGCCCAAAAGCAGCTCACAAACACTATAGAAACACACACAGAACCCCATCAGAAACAGACATACCCTGTCAGCCAAACTGTGGAAAGGCAATGGGAGCACAGACACAACAGGTTTGCACACCCCCATCACTCAGGAACAAAACACACAAAACATACCACAAATCACACAAGAAGTGCACCATCACAGAACTACACTGCCACATGCAACCAACCACAGATCCACATGAAATCAAAACTAAATAAACACTACATGACATCAAGGGATGCACATCAGGCAATGCTAAGGCCACATACACACAACACGGTATGCACAATAAGCAGTGTGTGTGCACCAAGCAGAACAGTCACACATAGACATGACTGATACAACATCAACACACACAACACAAATTAGCATAGTGCAAACATAACAGCGCACCCTGGAAGTGAAGCAATACCACAGCCAACACTTATACATTCAACACAACAACAACAGATGCACCACTCTGGGATACAAGAGCAGAGCCATCTTGACCAGAGCACTGGGCAGCACACACAGCTGAAGTGCACATGAGCAATCCTCACTGATCAATAGCACAAGAACACCACACATAAACCATTGGGGCAATATCCAGAGTGGAACATCACTCTTGGGCCAAGAACTGCACCACAAAGCACAGTCACAAATGAAGTAATGGGGAGGCACACACACATGTAAACCAAGGGGACATCGACATCAAAGTTAAATGACTTGCATGTCAGTAGTAGATATGTAAGGGATGTACCATACACAAATAGAAGGAGTGCAGACCCACAATGGGTAGGCATAAGTGGCACACATAGGGGATGGTATTCCACTACACACACCATGCCATACGGGAGGATAAAAGGCACCATGTGCCTGCAATGCATGAGAAACACAACCACAATGGCAGTGTGGAGAAGCAGGGCTACACATTCTACACAAACACACGCAAGACACATGGATGATCAAACAAACACAACACTGATGTGCAAGTCACACACTTTGCACACACATAAGTGACTAAAACAACAAGGAGGAGTCAGACAGAACAGCATGGACACACCAACACACTGCACAGTGTACAATAGACAACTCACACATGTGCATACAACCATATCCACAGGGCAGAATAATCCAAACAACAGGCACACAACATCTGGGTGACACATGTGTGTCTTTCACAATCTAGGGGCACACACACATCCACACCCCCTACAAAGTCACACCCTTCACATTGTACACCTCTTGACTACCCAAGAGCAGACATCTCAGGTAGGCCATGGGACCAGGATTAAGGGCCAACACAAGATGACCATACACAAACATAGCTGGGCACACATAAGGGAATACCACACATACATTATGACATTGCCCAGCCTGCATGCAGACCTGTGCACAGCATCACACCCTGTGCTGACAGTGTCCCCAACCTGACATGTGAACAATGTAGCCAACAATAGCAAACCACTAAAATGAGAACTGCATGCCAGGTAAAATAGCTATCACATATAACACTAGTATCAGTGTCTGAATATACTGAAGACCCTGTCACCCCTTCTTAAAAATGTGATGCGGCCAAAGAGCTTGGCAATGTTAAAGTGACACATAGGCATGGGGCACAGGCAACCAAATGCAGACACCAAAATAATTTTAATTAGCAAGGACACTGGCAAAACAAAGAACAGGAGTCTTTATTCACATATTGCATAGATGTGACAGTAGAACAACAGTAGAAAAGAGCAAGGCACAAAATGCTGATCATATGCAAGATACTCTGCACAGGCAAACTGCAAACAGGAAGGCCAGTGTCCATGGCACAGGTGAGGTACCACACAGTAGAGCAACAGGGCCAGTGTTCATGCCAGGTGGCACAGCAAGTACATGAGAGGCTGCACAGGGGAGACTCTAACACAGCAGAGCAACAGGGCCAGTGTCCATGCCAGGTGGCACAGCAAGTACATGAGAGGCTGCACAGAGGAGACTCCAACACAGCAGAGCAACAGTACCAGTGTCCATGCCAGGTGGCACAGCAAGTACATGAGAGGCTGCACAGGGGAGACTCCAACATAGCAGAGCAACAGGGCCAGTGTCCATGCCAGGTGGCACAGCAAGTACATGAGAGGCTGCACAGGGGAGACTCCAACACAGCAGAGTAACAGGGCCAGTGTCCATGGCACAGGTGAGAGTAGCACACAGCAGAGCAACAGGGCCAGTGTCCATGCCAGGTGGCACAGCAAATACATGAGAGGCTGCACAGGGGAGACTCCAACACAGCAGAGCAACAGGGCCAGTGTCCATGCCAGGTGGCACCGCAAGTACATGAGAGGCTGCACAGGGGAGACTCCAACACAGCAGAGCAACAGGGCCAGTGTCCAGGGCGCAGGTGAGAGTACAACTCAGCAGAGCAACAGGACCAGTGTCCATGGCACAGGTGAGGGTACAACAAAGCAGAGCAACAGGGCCAGTGTCCAGGGCACAGGTGAGAGTACAGCACAGCAGAGCAACAGGGCCAGTGTCCATGCCAGGTGGTACAGCAAGTACATGAGAGGCTGCACAAGGGAGACTCCAACACAGTAGGGCAACAGGGTCAGTGTCCATGGCAGGTGGCACAGCAAGTACATGAGAGGCTGCGCAGGGTAGACTCCAACACAGCCGACCAACAGGGCCAGTGTCCAGGGCACAGGTGAGAGTACAACACAGCAGAGCAACAGGGCCAGTGTCCATGGCACAGGTGAGAGTACAAAGCGGTACAAAAGGGGGTGGTGATGGACGGAGCATCTGAACTAATCAAACCGTCACACCCAGTCAAAAGATCTGGGTTTAACCCATCACCATTCTTTAGCCCACTCTGCCACCCCAGTTCAGACATGGCCATATGCAAATCAGTCTGACCCTGTGCCTCTTGGGAACAGTCCAGCCCGAACTGCCAAGCCATGCCTTCCATGGACCGGAAACAAGCTTCCTAGGACTGGTTTCTGGCATTTCAGCCGTCTTCAGCCAGGCTTGCTTGAATCTAGTGGCAGGAATGCAGGATAGCTGAGAGATTCATTAACTTAAGATGAGTGACATAAATAAAATTAAAATAGTATCTGTAAATATCTGTGGACTTAATGATTTGGCAAAAAGGCAGAAAGAGGCACAAGAGTTGCGGACACTGGGTGCAGATTTGATTTGTCTTCAAGAGACATATGTCGAAGGAGTCCAAAAATATCTTTTTAACTCACTAGGGTATAAAGTAATTGGAGCTACAACACGAGGCGCAAGAGTGAAAGGGGTAGGTGTGTTAGCAAATCACAGGCTTTCTTTACAAATAGATAGGGTCAAGTTCGACAATCTCGGGAGATGGGTAATTGTGGGCTGCTCTCTGACACCAACTTGCACTTTTACATTGTGCTCTATTTATGTTAGCAACCAAGATGATCCAGGAGTAATTAACTGGGTAACAAAGGAACTGGTACATTGGCAAACTCCCATTGTACTATGTGGAGACTTGAACTTAAATGTACCAAGCTGTTGGCAGTCAGATAGGAACTGGAGATACACTGGTAGAAAGCCTAGGGTGTTTCAAGCCATGCTAAATCTGATTGAGACACATGGTCTAGTCGACATCTGGGCAGAATTGAGACCTAATCAAGAAGGTTTTACTTTCTTTTCAGCGTCTCATGTGTCACTCACAAGACTACATTATTTTTTCATTTCTTTTTCCCTGATCAGTTCCGCCCACATTGAGATTTCACCCCGGTTTATGTCGGATCACAATCCATTATTGTTAACCCTGAATGGTTAAAGTGCAGAGTCAGAACATGAGAAGGCCAGAATAGCAGTGAATGACAAGGCCAGTGGGCATGGCAAAGTTCAGAGTGAGGACATGAGAAGCTGCACAGGCTAGGCCAGAACAGGAAGGTCAGTGAGCATGGCAAAGTGCAGAGTCAGGACATGAGAAGCTGCACAGGCAAGGCCAGAACAGCAGTGAATGATACGGCCAGTGGGCATGGCAAAGTGCAGAGTCAGGACATGAGAAGCAGTACAGTGAGTGTGTTTGACTGTACCCTGCCATGGCCAGCAACACACCCAGGTGGCAAACAATGGGCAAGACTAGCACACTTGTATGAGAGACAGGTGTATGAGGGGGACTACTACTCACTCGTGGCTGTCAGGCTGACTTGGAGGTGGCTGTGTGTCAGGGACGGCAGGACCACTTGACTGGGGAGAGAGAGGCACAGGTGATGTAGGGCTATCAGTGGATTGGCAAGCTGGAGTGCTGTTTGAACCAGGTGGTGTAGTGGCACGTGGAGGTAGAGTCATGCAGACCTGCGACACAGTGTGGGTGGGAGAGGTTTGAGGGGTGCCTTTCCACTTCTTGGGAATTCAAAATGCCTTCCCTGTACTGGGGTCAATGGGAACTGGTGATGACACAACAGGCACACACACCAACAGACCCGCATCAGGTGCAGAGACTGGCACTTCCTCTGGTGACGTACTGAATCCTGTGAAACGCTTTGTTTGGCTACGCCTCTGGACTACCTTCCCCTGTTTGCCAGGTGTCCCCCCTACAGTGCCCTCCTTTGCCTGTTTGCCAGATATCCCCCTACAGTGCCCTACTTTTCCTGTTTGCCAGGGGTAGCCCTACAGTGCCTTCCTTTGATTGTTTGCCAGGGGTAGCCCCTACAGTGCCCTCCTTCACCTGCTTTACTGGGCTTGGAATTGGAGTTGATGTGGTGGGGGAATGTGGCCCTGAGCCCTTCCTAGGTGTACCCTTGCCATACAACACCTCCTCAGTGGGCATAGACACTGCACGCCTAGATCTGCGTGAAGTTTTAGGGACAGCGGAGCCCTTCGCTGGTGATGCCTCTGAGGCATGTGAGCCTGATGTCTGCTTCATTGCTATTTCGGCCTTGCTCTTCCCTGACGGGCTTTTGTCTTTGCATTCTGGGGTGGCTCTGCTCTTCTGTGGGGATGGTTTCTGTGGGCAGGTCCGCTTGGGTTGTTTCTGCTGGGTGCTTCTTGTGCTGTATCGTGTCTGTGACGCATGGGGACCATGGTCACTATCATCCGATGTGGCCACTGACTGGGGGATGGACAAAGGCACTGGAGCAGGAATGGGAGTATATGCCTGTTGAAAGGCAGACGTCACTGTGGATGACAAAGCCTGGACTGTACGGTGTAGCCCACCCACGTCAGAGTGTATGCCCTCCATGTAGACAACCACCTGGCCTAATTTCTTGTCATGGTCACTGAAGACATTGAGCAGGGCTGTCTGGCCCACACAAAGCTGGCGCAGGAGGTCTACAGACTCAGCACTGAGGGCAGCAGGGGGGACAGGTGCAGGCTCAGGGGTACCAGGTGTGAATCTAACTTGTTCCCTATTACTGACACAGACACGGGCAGCACCAGAGGAAGTGGATGGGAGGCTGGCCTTTGGCCGCTGTGTGGTAGAAGATGATGCAGAATCCCCAATCCCTGTGCCTGCCAAAATGGATGCATCACCGCTGGCATCAGATGATGTAGTACTTTGTGTCTCAGGCAGGGATTCCTCCTGCATACTCCGGTCCCCCTCAGATGCGCTGGTGAGCTCTGTGTCACTGGGCTCCGGTGCAGCCATAGTGCTACTCTTGCCACCACTGGTTTCCGGCTCCTGTTCCTCCGTGTCCACTGGCGAGTCTGCATGAGAGAGAGATGCAGGGTTGTGTTAGTGTCATCAGTAGGACAAAGTAAATCAATCAATGCAGTACAGGAGATGCCCAAATCAACATGGTGACCACCTCACCCTGCAAGCGCATTGCAGAAACACACTACATAGACCACAACAGTGCCTGTAACCCTGAATATCTGTCATGACTGAGCCATGTTAAGGGCACACAGCACAACACCCTGCCTGTGGATGAAGTGTAGCAGACACACAACTTGCTCTGCCCATACCTAGGGACATGATGTGGGGACACCACTTATTACCACTGACAGACCTTGAGGGAGCAGGAGGGGACAACACACACACCTATTGCCACAATGGCAAGTAGCCCATAACAAACACCATGTGGTACTCTGGGGCACATTGTTGTCATATGTGTGGGACTCAACGATCATCGTACATGCAAAGTAGGCATACCTGATGTCACACTCAGATAGTGGACACTGCTGTTCACCCCCTAATTGATTGCCCACACTATCCCAATGCTGAATGACCATGTAGATACTAACACATCTGGCTATGGGAATGCACAGCAGGGAGGATCACCTTTGGAAGGCAAGTTTAGGCCAATGCATGACACTAGCATCTATCCCAGCAGCCACTCACATGACACAGCACAGCTCCACCCCACGAACATCACATGGGCCACCACTGCCACAGGTCCTGTACACATGCGTCCGCTCCCAGCCAAAGTCACCCTCCCCAAACACTCACCCCTGCCTTGCTGCTGATGCTCCTTCAGTCGTGCATCCAGCTCAGGATGAGTCACTGCCAAGATGCGGCCCATCAGTGGTGTCATGCTGCGCCGTGCCAAACGCCCAGTGCGTAGTAGCGGCCCCAAGGTAATCTCTGCCACGTTCTTTACCAGCCGGCTGATGTCGTCCCACCTCTTGTGGCAGTGGATACGTCATCGGTTAGATGCCCCCAGGGCTCGCACCTTTGCTGCAATGGCCCTCCACACAGCCTTACACTTGAGCTGCAGGCATGGGAGAAAAGAAGGGGAAATGATCAGTGACACAGTTTTGAGGGCGTACAGGGTCCCTGATAATCTCACACACATGCAGGATGACTGTACGGAACCCCCTATGTGGCTTGCACACATCTCCAGTCCTATGCATGTCTGGGCACTACATACATCAAATATCGACCTGTGTCGGTGCGTAGAATCACTGTGTGCATGACTGGGCATCATTCAATGAGCATGTCCTGTGAACATATGTGTATGTAATGTGTGTGGCATCGGGGTACATGGACTCACCAACAAAAAATATCTACACAAGTGTTGTCGTGTGCAATTATACAGGGCTGAGATGGTGCATATTTTTGTTTCAGTGTGAATGAACAAGAAAAAGGGCACAGTAATTGCAGTGATGTGATCTTGTCTTGGTGTGCGGGCACTGGGCATAGCCTCTGGGTTCACACTGAGTCGGACAACAGGGGCACAAAGAGACAATCAGCCGAGCAATTACTGCCCTGGCACCTGCAGGTCCAACATCCTGTGGCTCTGTACGGCTGACAATGTAACACACTCTACTCAGACATACATCTGCAGGCAGGGAAAACCATGACATTGGGACACACACGCTCCTTCGGCCTGGAGACAGCATGTTTGTCAGTGTATGACACAACCCCACACCCTCAGGCATATACTGCAGCAGTACAACTACATGTCTGCCCCCCCGCCCTACACCTCCCTTTACGATGACTTACCACAACATTGGGGGCACCATACAACCTTGGGTACTGTGCGAGCACTTCATCCACCAGGACCTCCAGCTCCTCGCTTGTGAATGGACTAGCATGGATGTTTTCTGTCCTTGCAATCCCTGTGGACATGGAACACCTGTGGTGGAAGTGGGTGGTGAGGGGTCCCAGGCAGCAGGCTCTGTAGGCAGCAGCAGGAGAGGGTCCCAGGCCGCAGGCTCTGTGGGCAGCAGGAGAGGGTCCCAGGCAGCAAGCTCTGAAGGCAGCAGCAAGAGAGGGTCCCAGGCAGCTGGCACTGTGAGCATTGGAAATGTGAAGCTCACTCCCACAGACTTATAGACCCCTGGGGTCGTTTCTTAGGTGCCAAGCTGCAACAATTGGTTGTCCAGGTCTGCCTCTTTCAAAAGCATCCAATGACCGCCTCCGCGGTTGCGGAGCACACCTTCCGTGATTTTCAAAACTGCATCATGCCACCGCAATCATCGCTCTCATTGGCTAAAGGCAATGCAGTAGGGTGGTGAAGCATGCCCACCATCATCTTCCCATGTCTCTATGCCAATTACTACCCCACTTGTGTAAGGGGTGGTGCTGGTGACACCGCCATTGCCAGGTGGTAGCTACCACGAATAGGGTGGCGGAGCATGCCCACCGCAATCTTCCCATGTCTCCATGCCAATTACTACCGCACTTGTGTAAGGGGTGGTGCTGGTGACACACTGCCGTTGCCAGGTGGTAGCTACCACGAGTAGGGTGGCGGAGCATGCCCAGCATCATCTTCCCATGTCTCCAAGCCAATGACTACCGCACTTGTGTAAGGGGTGGTGCTGGTGACATCACCGTGGCCAGGCGGTAGCTACCGCAAATAGGGTGGCGGAGCATGCCCACCGCCATTTGGGCATGTCTCCATGCCAATGACTACCGCACTAGTGTAAGGGGTGTTGCTGGTGACACACCGCTTTGGCCAGGTGGTAGCTACCGCGAGTAGGGTGATGGAGCATGCCCACTGCCATTTGGGCATGCCTCCATGCCAATGACTACCGCACTTGTGTAAGGGGTGGTGCTGGTGACACACTGCCATGGACAGGCAATAGCTACCGCGAGTAGGGTGGTGGAGCATGCCCACAGCCATCTTCCCATGTCTCCATGCCAATGACTACCGCACTTGTGTAAGGGGTAATGCTGGTGACACACCGCCAGGGCCAGGCGGTAGCTACAGCGAATAGGGTGGCAGTGCATGCCCACCACCATTTAGGCATGCCTCCATGCCAACGACTACCCACATGTGTCAGGGGTGGTGCTGGTGACACACCGCCGTGGACAGGCGGTAGCTACCGTGAGTAGGGTGGCGGAGCATCCCCACAGCCATCTTCCCATGTCTCCATGCCAATGACTACCGCTCTTGTGTAAGGGGTGGTGCTGGTGACACACTGCCGTGGCCAGGCAGTAGCTACCACGAGTAGGGTGGTAGAGCATGCCCACCGCCATCTTCCCATGTCTCCTTGCCAATGACTACCGCACTTGTGTAAGAGGTGGTGCTGGTGACACACCGCCGGGGCCAGGCGGTAGCTACGGTGAGTAGGGTGGCATGCAATGGCAATCTCCATCAGGAACAGTTGAACACGTACACAGTGGCAAAGTGGTGAATGGCACATCATCGTGCACACAATGCCATTATTTCATTGGATCCACAGGTGCCCGCACATGCCATGGCTGGGTATGTGTGACGTATATTGGCCTGTAGTCCCTGTCATGTCAATTATGCATTTGATGGTTGATGATGCGTGACAGTGTTGAAGTGGACTCAACAATGTGTGCACTAATCAATGTGTTGTGGGTCAGTGATGACCGTGGCAATGCTTGTCTTACTGTATGATGTTGTTACTTACTTGTGCTTTTATATCTGCTCATACACACAAATGACAGTTCGCGGACTACTGTGATCATTGTGTTGTATATGTGTGCCAAGTTTACATGACGCATTGAGGTGTGACAGGTACATCAGATGAGTATGAGACAGTCATGTTCATTTTACACACATTGGCAGGATGGTACGCTGCAAGGCGTGCATATGTGAAATGTGGGGTTTAGTATGTGTGCATTCACATTGACCTATGTGTTGTTTGAGGCACTTGTGTATGGTAAATGGAGAGGTGTGCCCTCTGTGTGGCTCAAACGTCCTCCCATGTAACCTGGTGTGTCATGCATTTCACATGGCAGTCTTTGTTTTTGCGTGACCTCTATAACGGGAGGGGACTATGGCCATCTCATGATGGTTGTCATTGACATGTGTCCATTTTCATCTCAACTAGGAGGAGGCCTAATCTCCTACGACTTGACACTGCTGGAGGACATGGAGGATGTTGGGATCGTTTGCAAATTCCGCCTCGACAGACCCACCCTGAAGACTCTTTGTGATCAGTTGGAGCCCCACCAGCTGCCTCGTCGCCACTACCCAACAGCTTTCACACCAACGTACAAAGTGATGGCAGCCCTCCACTTTTTTTGCAACTGGTTCCTTCCAGGAGACCGTGGCCAGCGCTGCAGGGATTTCTCAACCCATGTACAGTCTGGTGCTGAGGGATGACCTTGAAGCTATGATGATCTATAAGGACAGATACATACACTTTCCCAGGGGAGCAGAATTGGACGTTGTGAAGGGAGACTTTTATCCGCTTGGGACATCCCCCATGTTGTTGGTGCCATCGATTGCACACATGTCGGTCTGGTGCCACCACAGGCGAGTGAGCACATTTTTCGTAATCGAAAACATTATCACTCGATCAATGTGCAAGTGGTGTGCCTGGCAGACATGACCATTTTGCATGTGTGTGCCAGATTCCCCAGCTCGGCCCATGACTCGTACATCCTGAGGAACAGCATTGTGCCCCGGATGATGGCAAATCTGCTTCCCAAGCGTGCTTGGATTGTGGGTGAGTATGCCTACTAAAATGGCATGCTGTGTGTGTGACCTGCTGCCCTTTGCCTGTGCAACATTGCAATGTATATTTGTCATTCCTAGGGGACTCTGCATATCCCAGCCGTCCATGGCTGCTGAGCCTACTACGTAATCCCAGGCCCCCGGCTGATATCAGGTATAATGAGGGCCATGGCAGGACCCGTCGTGTCATTGAGCGCACTTTTGACCTGCTCAAGTCAAGATTCTACTGCCTTGACAGGACTGGAGGTGCACTGTCATACTCGCCTGAGAAGGTCTGTAAGATCGTTGTGGCATGCTGTATGCTCCACAACATGGCTATTCACACTGGGGTTCCCCTGTTCCTGGATGATGATGAGGACCCAAGGCCCCTGCCTGCCCAAGGACCTGAGTCCAGTGATGAGGACAGTGGAGAGGAGGATGGAGTTGACATGCATCAACAGCTTATCACCCGCTACTTCACTTGAAGGTGGGTGACGGGGTACAACTTGTACTATGTATGGTGCCATTGCTGTAGTCGTGAAGGGCTATGTGCGCATGGTACAGACAGGCACATGTAAAGGCACCTGTGTGTGGAAATGTGGCAGTGACATTTCATCTGTGAACGTATGCGGGACTTTGTTGACACTTGTTGCACATTGTGTTGTCTGCCTGTTGACTTATGGAGATGGTTGGTGCAGTGTACTGTCTGTGATGCCACACTCACACTAGTGACTGTTGTTCTGTTGTGTCTTCCTAGGTGCCTTGAAATTATCCTGGCCTACATACTGTACACCTTTTGGATACATTACGGACATTTTGAACACTGTAAATATTGCACTAAAGATAAAGCTGAACCAATTGAAGTGTGTAAGGTATTTTATTTACAAAGTTGTGAGGGGTGCAGGCAGATTTACATGAAGGTGGTGGAGCAGTGAGTTGACAGTCATGGTAAATGAGATGCAAGAGTAGACACCACATCGATGTGGTGACCCAGTCCAACAGACAAGTGCAATTCACAAGGCAGTGTGGGTAAGGACAGTCCAAACAGTCAATGCAGTGGGGAACAGTGTTGCCATCAGGGCGGGCTCCGTGACTGGCGTTTGGCTGGTGCTTTGCCTCCAGATACTCCCAGGCTTTTCTTTGGACGCCCACTTGGTTGCTTGGCCGGGGGACCCTGCTGCATGACCAGCGGCATCTGAGGACTTACCCCTCTCTGAAGCCGCAGGGGAGGATGGTGCACTGTCATCCTGCAGCACAACAGATGGGTGGAGGTGTTGTTTGGGACGAAAGCCTTTCCCTCAGTAACGCCACTTGCTGGCCCATGAGGTCCACCATTTGTCCCATGCGGGTGTCGATGGACCTCATCAGCAGGATGAGCTCGCGTAATAGTTCTTCAGACCGGCCACTTTGTCCCTGGACCTGTTTGTAGGCCCGATGACTCTGGTGAAGTGGTCCAGGGATGATGTCCCATCCTCCTGAGGTCTGGGGGTGACCCTGGCCCTCCCACCTACTCTGCTGCCACGGACCTGTTGCCTCGCCACTGTGGGTCCACACACACTCTCTCTGCCGTCCACAGTTGTTGGTGTGGGCTGGTCATCCCCTGGGACAGGGAGGGTGCTGCAGGTGGCCCTGGTGGTGGTGGTGGGGGCGGTGGTGGCAGAGGTGGAGGCACAGGCAATAACTGCAGGGGTCTGCTGTGCAGTTGTTGTTGCAGCAGACGTGGTGGTGGGGAGGATGGGGGCCTGGGACCTGTTGCCCCCTGGCACACAGATGGGCCGACCTGGAGGTCATCATCCAGAGAATCCTGGGAGTCTACATCCAAGAGTCCATGTACCGGGGGTGGAGACTGGCTCTGCTGGTCATTGTTGTCATCCTCAGCAGTGAGTTCTTGCTCACCTGTGGATTAGATTAGGAATGGTCAGTGTTGCGCACTGTGTAAGAATTCTGTTAGCTGTGTGTCACCCACTGTCTGTATCACTACACAATTGACTGATCTTCACTATTTTTTGTGTAATACTGTGCCTCATTACATGATGCAGAGGTACATAAATTACTCGTTCATGTCAGGTCCCGATGAATTGCATGCAATTGGTGCTATGTGTAGTGATGCAGGTCTCCCACCCACAAACAGCCAGCCCAGGGAAGATGGCTTCCTACCTGTAAGGTTAGGGTGAAGAATGTAATGGCTTCCATGTGCTCCTGGGTGGTGTGGGGAGAGGGCTCCATCTTGCTGGGGAGTGGGACAGGGGGCATGGTGGGAGTAGTAGTGCAGGTCCCCTCCCACATACAGGCCTCACAAGCAAGATGGCTACCTACCTGATAGTTTGTTTGGTGTACTGCAATCGCTTCAAGGTGCTTGTGGGAGGGAGGGCGTGCTCCATGCTGCTGGGGTGTGGGACAGGGGGTATGGTGGGAGTAAGAGTACAGGCCACCCTCCCACATTCAGGCCTCCCAGTGAAGATGGATACCTACCTGTAAGGTGAGGGTCAATAATGCATCTGCTTCCATGTGCTCCTGGGTGGTATGGGGGAGGGCGCCATCTTGCTGGGGTGTGGGACAGGGGGCATGGTGGGAATAGTAGTGCAGGCATTCCTCCAACATACAGGCCTCCCAGTGAAGATGGCTACCTACCTGTAAGGTGAGGGTGAAGAATGCAATGGCTTCCATGTGCTCCTGGGTGGTGTGGGGGGAGGGCTCCATCTTGCTGGGGTGTGGGACAGGTGGCATGGTGGGAGAAGTAGTGCAGGCCTCCCTCCCACATACAGGTCTCCCAAGCAAGATGGCTACCTACCTGTTAGTTTGTTTGGTGTACTGCAATGGCTTCAAGGGGCTTGTGGGAGGGAGGGAGAGCTCCATGCTGCTGAAGTGTGGGACAGGGGGAATGGTGGGAGTAGGAATACAGGTCTCCCTCATACATTCAGGCCTCCTAGTGAAAATGGCTACCTACTTGTAAGGTGAGGGTGAAGAATGCAATGGCTTCCATGTGCTCCTGGGTGGTGGGGGGGTGGGCTCCATCTTGCTGGGGTGTGGGACAGAGGTCATGGTGGGAGTAGTAGTGCAGGCTTCCCTCCCACAGACAGGCCTCCCAAAGCAAGATGGCTATCTACCTGTAAGTTGAGGATAAAGAATGCAATGGCTTCCATGTGCTCCTGGGTGGTTTTGGGGGAGTGCTCCATGCTGCTGGGGTGTGGGACAGGGGACATGGTGGGAGTAGTAGTTCAGGCTGACTGTGCTCATGCTCCCATGGTTATATTGGTAGCTACGTTTAGGGTACATGGGAGTGGGTGTCTGTTGGATCTGTGAGACAGGTTTTTGTGGGTGTGTGGTGCAGATGGATGTGATTTGTCTGGTGTGGTGTGTGTTTTTGGATGTGCAAAACAGTACATATCAGTGTGTTGGTTGACATTTGTTTGTACTTACCAGCCTCCACTCCCCCGGATACTCCTGTGAGACTCTAAGGATGCAGTATGGCAAGTACCTTCTCCTCCCATGGTGTGAATGTTTTCTGTGGGAAGGGAGGGCCACCGCCAGTCCTCTGAGCCAGCTCCTGGTTCTTGCTCCTCCTCTCTTTGACAACCCTCTCGAGATAATGCAACCGCTTCATGATCTCCTTCTTGGATCGCGGGGTGGACCCTACTGCATTGACCCTTTGACCTATCCTTTCCCACATTTGAGTCCTTGTGGCTAAAGGGTCTGTTGGACCAGGCTACCAAACAGTTGTGGTTCCACTCTGACTATCTCATTTACCATGACTGTTAACTCACTCTCTGTGAATTTGGGCATTTTCTGTGATGCCATGGTGTTTGGTGTTTGAAGTGTTTGTGGGTGCAGGGGTGTGGGTGGTGGGTTTGGTGTATTTGTGTGAGGTGTGTTATGAATTGGGGATTGTTGGTGCTGGTGTGATGGTGGTGGTGGTGGTGGGTGTGCTGTGTTCTCTTGCCTCTCCTGTCAGATCTAGTGGATGCCCTTCTCTTCTGTAGTGTTGCAAAGGATTGTGGTCAGTGAAGGGGCTGGTTTTATACACAGCTGTGTGGGTGTGTCCACATGGGATTTTGCTGTCAGGTGTGTTGTGGGGGTTGTCCTTGGAATTGTATGTTTCTGTTTGGCATTTTTCCTTTTCATTTGGTTGGGTTTTGTGTATTTGGGGGGCGTGGCTACTTTGGTTTATGCAATGTTTGGCATTGCGGCGGTGTTTTTGCAGCGTCCACCATGTTTTTCATGTATCGTCCGCTGTGGTGGCTATGCTGCAGCTCTTCCACTGTCTCTCACAGGATATACTAATTTCCCGTGCGGAGTCTTTGCTATGCTTACGGCGGGTTGTAGCCTTTCCGCTATGTTTCTGACCGCCGCGGTCGGTTTTTGGACGTCACCGCCCACGTCGGGCAGTTTTGGTTAGCCCGCTACCACCGCAGTCGTTTTTTTTGGCGGTTGTTCCTAATTTGACCGCCGGTTTCTCCACGGTCCCGACGGGTGGTTGTTTCCCGCCTCCATGGCGGTCAGGGTGGTTTTCCGCCCATCATCCTAATGGGGCACTAAGTGTTACAGGGTTTATGTTTGTCCATTTAAGAAACGCAACTAAATACTGACCACATATTTTAGGAAAATGAAAATGTCTTCATATCATTTTCATTATCTCTTCAAATTCTCTAGAGATATTGCTGCATCAATACAAAACTCATGTGACAAAAACATATAGGGGCCCATTAGCATGGCAGTGGTGATCCGCCGGCCAAAACACTCTGCCAGACGGCCTTTTACCCCCCACATTAGCATGGCGGGGGTACTGTGGCAGATGAAAAGACTGTCCGCCGCTTTTCCGCCGGTAGGTAATCGGGCTCAAAAGGCCTGCAATATGGCAGGCACCGCCATCCATAATATGATGTTGGCGGTTTAATGCCTTTCCATGGCGGAAGAATGCAGAGTGAGTGTGAGTTACACAAGACAAAGCTAAAATTCTTTGTGATGGAGGGGTATTACGCCTGATCATGCTAAAGTACAAGCGGTGTCAAATGCTGATCCCCCACAAGATGTTTCTATGATATGTTCATTTCTAGGTCGGGCAAGTTACTGTTCAAGATACGTACAATACTTTGCTACCATAAGTGCTCCCTTACAAAAGTTAAAAAAGAAAAATGTTTAGTTCAAATGGTCACAAGAATGTGAGAGAAGTTTCAAGAAGTTTCAAGAAAAAAAAACAAGCCATTGAAACTGTTAATGAAATGGCCTATTCAATCCCAAACTTCATACAGAGGTTGTTGTTGACGCTAGCCCAGTCAGGTTAGATGCTATCCTGTAAATGTAAAGGTAAATGTAGGTGTACTTATATAGCGCAAACCTGTCACCCAAAGGGCATCCTGGCGCTTGCTTAGGGAACCCGTCCTGGTATTCCCCTGTGAGAAACCCCGGCAGGGTGTCCACAAGGTGAAAGCTAGGCATCCCGCCGCGAGGGACCGTAGTGGAGATTAAGCAAGCTATTGCCCAGAGTTGCAGAGTGAGACCCCGTGATTCGAGTAGGCACCGGAGCGAGAATTGTCAAGTCCGTGGAATTTTGAGCCCGAGACCCGCCGAGGCGGGGAATCGAACCCTGGTCCACGGTCGATCTCAGCTTCCGGGTCTGCCGCCTCTAACCACTGAGCCACGCTTCTCCTGGCACAGCGGACGACATATTGTGGCACATGCCAGTAGAAGTTTGTCCAAAAAAGAACATGCTTACTCTCAACCTGAGAGAGAAGGTTTGGCCATGGTATGGGATTGTGAATATTTCCATGTATTCCTGTATGGACAGCCTTTTATGCTGGTAACTGATCATCAGGTTTATTGTCTATGTTTTAATCCAAAAACCAAGATGCCTCCTCACATTGAACGGTGGTGACTCTGATTACAAGAGTATGATTACACCATTGTAAATCGTCCAAAGAAGTATTAAAACCCAGCTGACTACTTTTTGAGAGTGCGTATAAAAGGTCAAGGTACTCCATCCAAGACGGCTGAAGCCTACATTAATTTCATTGTAAAGTCAGATATGACAGCTCCCATATTGTTAGCCCAGATCATCACTACCACAAGTCATAGTAGTGACATGTTGAAGTTGAAGGATATAATTAAACTGAACACAAAGGGACCAAATGATTTGATCCCATACGGGTAGCACAGCCACAAGACCGAATGAATCAAATAAATGAAATACTGTTTTCTTTTTCTTCTCTTATTCTGTTTTATATTCAATTTCTTTTTAACCATTTTAAACTTTTATTCAATCCATTTTATTCATTCACCTGTTGTGCAGAGATCATGCTAAAGTACAAGCGGATATAATTACACATCAGTCATGGAAAACTGACATGCTCGAGCTCTCACCAGTGATTCTCAATACCAAAGAGTAACTTTCTACAACTGAGGAAGGAGTTATATTGTGAGGTTTGAGAATCCAAATTCCGAAGAGCTTACGACAGAACATAATTGAAGTTGCTCACGAAGGGCATTGTGGTATAGTTGCCAAAAAGAGAGCTCTCTGAGATTGAGTTTGTTTTCCATATTTAGATGAGGGGCTTGAAAAGGAACTAATGGCCTGTCAGCTATGTAACTGCCTCTCTACAAACATTACTCAACATACTCTTACCTTGTCAGAACTCCCTGAGCATGCATGGGAGAGAATAGCCATTGATTTCTTTGGTCCACTCGACAATGGACATCATCTGATGGTATTTGTGGATGAGTACTCTTGATTTCCATTAATAGAGGATCTCTCATCCACATCACATATGTGAGTCATTGAGAGACTTGAGAGGATTTTTGCAACATGGGGTGTGCTGCCGGCCCACTTAGGGTAGCATGGCACAGAGTGGGAAGGCTAAATCCAGAAGGCAATTGTGACGTACCGGCGCACACACACTACAGCACCCCAGCGCAAACCCACCAAAAATGACACCACACTGTCTCTGTTAGATAGAAAATACTGAGACTTTATATCATCGTATTGAGGAAGAAAATGAATGAAAGTTCCATTGTATAATAATTTAGGACTTTCAACAATTCACTTGGAGAAGTAATCACATTAATTGAATATTACAACACACTTCCTCGCAGTAGTCAGCACCAGGTTTCTGAATACATTCAGTTAGGCAACTAGCCGGTAATATACATCACCCATAAATCAATAGGAACATGCTAATAAGTGAATTTAAGTTTTAACTGGCTTCTGAATCAATCTGAGATAAGCTAATGTATATATTCATAGGAGGGAAATGACAAGTTTCTTATACAGAGAGTGCGGTCTCTCCCACTCCTCTGATGTGTTCTAGGAGGCTTACTTCAAAAGGGGGGGGAATCAGAGTCTAAGACCTACTCTTCAATTCAGTCAGTCACGATTTACTGGAGGGAGGATTTGCTTAGGGCAAGTTCGTGGCACCCCCAATCTCCATAGTTCGCCCCCTCCTTGTAGGTCTTGTTCCTTTCAGCCCCTCCCTCCTCTGTACCCCCCCCCCAGATACTTGTGCGCCCGATCGGTGCCCTCGTTATTTCCTCTGGGAAGCAGGTTGACTAGGCCGCGCTTCCCCCGTCCTCCCGCTCATGTTTTTTACCGCTTCATCTGAGGCGGGGCGGGGGCGGTGGCTGAGCGGTGATGTGAAGGCTTCCGAGTCCCAAAGAAGACGGGTCTCCGTGCGTCCACTCCCGACTACCAGAGCACCGCACGGCGAATCAATCCGGTCATCAGAGGGCCGCTGCAGCCTCCGCCTCTCTGAGGAGTTCCGACTTAAACTGTGTGAAGTGACGCGCTAGGCGGGGGTCCGGTTGCTCAGCGACCCCGCCCAGCGTCTTCCACAGAACCTCGCGTCGCTCCGCCCTCCACACGCCCCATGCTGGGATCGCCTGGCTACACTCAGCACCCAGGCCAGCGACACAGCAACGTCAGTCAGACTCGGCACCCCAGCACCTCAGAAAGGTCAGAAAGGCAAAGAGGGGGCTCTGATTGTTATAGCGCTGGGACACCCTGACAGCACACGGCACCTGCAGAAATGGTACACCTCAACCCGGCTGAACCAGGCAAGGGCTGAGGTTGAGATCACAAGCGGGGAGCCGCTCGTTCTGAGGAGCCCATTGCCTAAACTGTGCTCGTCGCTACAGGAGTAGCCTACAAGTGTTCCTGCTTTTCCCCTGACCGGTGTGAGGAGGTGTCCATCAGCGAGGCCGCAGAGGAGGCGAGAGGCGCGGCCCCGGTACTGCGAGGACCAGCAGACAAAAGCAACAGCTGTGTCCTCTTCCCGGGTGAGCCGCGCCCCCTCCCAGTGCCCGCCCCCACCAAACTGCTCTTTACTCCTCGCGGCCCCCGCTTTGTGGGAGCCGCTCGTTCTGAGGAGCCCATTGCCTAAACTGTGCTCGTCGCTACAGGAGTAGCCTACAAGTGTTCCTGCTTTTCCCCTGACCGGTGTGAGGAGGTGTCCATCAGCGAGGCCGCAGAGGAGGCGAGAGGCGCGGACCCGGGACTGCGAGGACCAGCAGACAACAGCAACAGCTGTGTCCTCTTCCCGGGTGAGCCGCGCCCCCTCCCAGTGCCCGCCCCCACCAAACTGCTCTTTACTCCTCGCGGCCCCCGCTTCGCGGGAGCCGCTCGTTCTGAGGAGCCCATTGCCTAAACTGTGCTCGTCGCTACAGAAGTAGCCTACAAGTGTTCCTGCTTTTCCCCTGACCGGTGTGAGGAGGTGTCCATCAGCGAGGCCGCAGAGGAGGCGAGAGGCGCGGCCCCGGGACTGCGAGGACCAGCAGACAACAGCAACAGCTGTGTCCTCTTCCCGGGTGAGCCGCGCCCCCTCCCAGTGCCACGCCCCCTCTTCACCTAAGACAATATCAGCAAGCCCAGTGACGCGCACCGCGGGACACGCGCGGGTCGCAGCCCAGGGCGAAGACCGGGCAAAGAGCGGGCCGTTTGAGGCCGTTCGAGAACGTGAGGAGACTGGGCTGGGCCCTCCCTCTAAGTCTCACAGCAAACGTACTCCTACATTAATTTCTGCCCACTTACGCAATAGTCCTCTGCGACCTTTCCACGTGAAAATGAACACTAGGAGTAACAAGCTGAAGAAAGCAAAAAAGGGAGGGATCGGAGAGCAATTGTTAAAACCAATGGACGAATTCATTACCAAGGCAAATACCTTCATCGATCAAAGTATCAGTTTGATAGAGGGAAGAGTATCCACAGACCTTGCGATTGCGAGACGATCCTCCTTGGGACCTTTGGCCACAGCAAGAACTCCAGAGGTAGAGGGTCTCCAAGCACAATCATTACAAGGTAACAAAAGGCTTAGCCTCCCGAATATTGTAGACCTCTCAGCCTCCCAACTTTCCCTATCAACCACTAATTCTGATTTAGAAAAACCCCCCGAAATCTTACGCAACCATACCCCAGAAGAAGTAAGACAGGCAAAAGGGAGGAGGGAGGGGGCTGTTAAGAAAAGGAAGGATAAGGGAAAAGAAGATAAAGTCAATGGTATCGAAACGGCTGAGACAACTGATCCAACTATGTCCCCAAAATTGGTCGGTCCTACTTCAAAAACGGCCGATATAACAAATTATCAGGTTCTAGTACATCATTCTTCACCTAATAGTAACCCAAATAACATTGTTACAGGTTCACCCGTCATTACTCCTCATAACAGTGAACCAATTCCCTCGGACCTGGTAAATAAAATCACCCTTGTATTAAAATCCCTTTTTCAATCTCTTGAAATTAGACTAAACAATATCGAGAGTCAATTATTAAAAATAACTAAATCTCCGCTATTCAACCCAACCTGTGAAACCAATAAAAAGGGAACAAATAACCAACCCGTACTCGTCCCAGAAAACAAAAAAATCACCCAAACTTGCCCTGCAATTAACCAACAATTAGTAGTAAAAGATCCTGGAGCGGGAAAATCGCTCCCGAAAACAACAACAACAACTTCAAGCATCAACACACTTCCAAAAGCCTCCGTCACAAAAACAACAACCATAAACACGCCAGCCCCTAAAACTCCAGCTACCACAAATATGGCCCAGAATAAATTAAATCCAACACTGAATAAAGGAACTATGAGAGGGACCTTCGAGGAAAGACCCTATATGAACCTCCCACCTGAAGCATCACCATTCGTGGTGGTATTGATGGGGGTACCGGAACTAACGGGGGAGACAACAGAGCCCATTTGGTCCTTAAAAAATAAGGTCCAATATTGGCTAAACACAAATCGTCCTTCTCCTCCTAACTGGACCAGTAGGATAGCAACAGTAAGTAGGACCCCATGGGTGGGACACACAAAAAAAGCAATACAGGGAGATTGCATCGTGATAACTTTTGAAGATCCCAGAGTTGCTGAATACATATGTTCCTGGGAACAACATAACACAAGTGGGGGAATAGATACAAAGAGTCTTTCTTTTTTCTATCCCAAAAAGCATTATAATAACCGCTTTAACGAACAGGACAATATGTGGTGTAAAGCAGTCCCACAGCCCTGGGATTTTACTACCGCCAGACCAAAAATCCCCCCACAGCAGAACGCCCATGAGGCCCCCTGGTGGTCGGTTGATTCCAATTACCACCAACAGGACGGCCCATGGCAGATAATGGGACCCCGTAACAGAAGAAGAGACTGGGAACAATGGGGTGTACCACCGCAGCGGCCATTTAGACCCAGCTTTAGAGAACCACCATACTGGGAAAACTGGCAGGGTATACCAACTATGAACCGGTTTAGTAGCCTGGAGATGGTCGATTGACCACCGCCGGATTCCATCAACAACGAACAAATTATTTCATTTCCGGTCCCATAAAGGAAACTCACTATAGGCCAAGATAACGGAACACAATCTGTGTCCGTTATTTTTTGGAACATAGCGGGTCTTCGCTCTAAAATAGAGGATGGTTCAGCAGCCCAGTTCCTTGAAGATGGCAAAATAATATGCCTCCAGGAAACATGGGTTATGAAAGAGCTACACATTGCTGGCTATAAAACCTTTTTTTCCCCAGCTCTCGCTAGTACTGCGGGCAGGCCCAAGGGGGGTTTGATTACATATATCGCGAATACAATCCCCAGTCTGAAAATACTTAAAACTGAAAATACCCCAAATTTTCAATTGCTCACCCTTTCAATCGGCAAAGAAACTATTGTCATCCTAGTAAATCTTTATAATAATCTAGAAAAGGACTACTTTATCCAAACTCTTTTGACAATTCAGGAAAAAATTGCTAAATATAGCAAACCACACAGAAAAAAGTCAACTGTTCATCTATTATGGGGAGGGGACTTTAATCTACATCCCTGCCCACGTTCCAACAATCATAACTGTGGGATAGTGGAAGAACAAGATAATTCCCTTGCCCATTTTCTTCACGACGAATCAGGGGAAGTAATGAACAACCTCCTTACAGATCTAGAATTGTCAATAATTAATAAGAAAAACCCGGCGAATAACACTCTCTACCCCACATATTTAGGGAGGGGACACAAGACCACCGTCGATTATGTCCTTTCAACGGATGGGCTGAGAAACCTAATCACGGACTTCACTTTAC
The DNA here is from genome assembly GCF_964261635.1 of Lissotriton helveticus. Classification (NCBI taxonomy): domain Eukaryota; kingdom Metazoa; phylum Chordata; class Amphibia; order Caudata; family Salamandridae; genus Lissotriton; species Lissotriton helveticus. The sequence continues at coordinate 1,992,575,395 of NC_136059.1, read as the reverse complement.
TCGAAAACAGCTTAAGCGATCATTCAGCACTTAAAGTGGATATGGATCTTCTAAATCAACCAACTCAGACAACCGTGATCGCACATACTCTATCCCAAAACCGGCTGGAATTGGGTAGAGTAAATGGATTCACGGTGAAATGGGGGAAGATAGATCCAACCCAATTAAGCAATAACATAATAAAGGCTCTATATTCCAACATAATAAAATGCCTAGATTTGGAGTCAGACGATAACACCATCCTCGAAAATTTTAAGATTATTCTGGACAAAATAATAGTAATGTTGACCAGGAAAAATAAACCAAATAATGCAACTACTCCAGGTTGGTTCAACCATGACTGCACTATGTCATTAACGAAGCTAAAAGAGGCCCTCAGACAACCAAAAAGAGACCAAGAACTGATCAAACACCTAAGACTCCAGTATAAAAAGGCCAGGAAACAAAGGAAACAGGAGCTGAAACAGATCTTATGGAACGATCTACACAAAAGCACACTCACAAGAAATAGTGAGTCCTTTTGGCGGATAGTAAGAACCCCTTTCCTTTCAGATTCTAATAGATCTCAGATCGACGTAGCAATAGAAGAGGAATCTTGGGTAAATCATTTCTCCCCTATATTTAAATCAACATCTTCAACTGAAGAAACGACCCACCCTCACCCTCTCGTCGATTTTCCAATCAATATACAGTTTGATATACTCGAGGTACTGCAAGCTCTGAATGTAAGTAAAGGGGGTAAAGCGCCAGGACCAGACGGGGTCCCGGTGGATCTCTTTAAACATCATCCGGATCTCTGGGCCCCTATATTGACCAGAGTATGCACTGCAACAGCGAAATTGGGCCTAATGGAGTCTTGGTCCAACTCCATTATGGTACCAATTTTCAAAAAAGGGGACCGCCAAGATGTCAAATGCTATCGACCGATCTCCTTATTAGATTCCGTAGGAAAAGTAGTTGGCAGAGTAATCCTGGAACAACTCCAACAATGGGCAGATGACAGAAAGATCTTATCGGACCTACAATTCGGTTTCAGAGAAGGGTTTGGAACCGTTGAACAGGCCCTCAATTTAAGTCTAATCACGTCCAAGTACATCCACGCAAAGCAGGGGACAATGTACATGGTGTACGTGGACCTGTCCTCTGCTTTCGATTGCGTCTCCCACTCGAAGCTATGGTCTCTTTTGCGAAATATGGGGGTGGATTCCCCTCTATTAGACTTCTTAAGGGAATTATATACGGACGCTTCTGCGAGAGTGCGCTATGGGACAAAAGGAGAGCTTACTGCGTCATTCAAGGTAGAGCGAGGAGTCAGGCAGGGGTGTGTCCTAGCCCCCTTCCTCTTCTCCCTGTACACAAACGGGTTGGAAGAGAAGATGCTGAGGGGGGGGCAGGATCTACCAAGACTAAAACAACGCATTCTTCCGGCACTGCTCTACGCGGATGACGCAGTTATTTTGGCTCGTACACCTATAGAACTCCAGAAATCCCTAAATAAATACGCCGAATTTATGGGCGCACTAGATTTGCACATAAATGTTAAAAAAACTTTCGTAATGGTGGCTGGTGGAGGGAGAAAAAGAACTAAGAATATCATTTTAAATAACCAAAAACTTGAGAGAACCCCACAGTATCCTTACCTAGGCATAATGATTGACGAGAGACTAAACTGGAAAGCAGCTATTGAGTCCAGGAGACATCTTTTTAGGAGAGCTATAACTGCTTTGATTAACTTCTCACAAAGACTTGGAAAGAGACCACCAGTCGAGATGTTACAAATCTACTCCGCAAAATGCCTAGCCATCGCCTCATACGGAGCCGGTGTCTGGGGACACGCTGACGTTGGATCCCTCCAGACAGCCGAGAACTCATTCACGAGATTCCTTTTATCTGCCCCTAAGTGTTCATCTACATATGCATGTCATATGGAACTAGGAATCCCTTACATAGAGGACTAAATAAAAGTTCAGCCACTCCTACTCTGGAGGCGTATCTGGCTATCTGACAAAAACATGCTGACCAAGGCCATATTAGAGGACTCAATGGCACTCGACTATGCGCACAGAATAGCCTGGCTTACCTACGTCAAACGGTTCTTCACCGACATGGGCCTAGAAAGATTTTATCTCACTCCACTATCTCTGGCTGAGATAAGCAAGAAAGAACTGAAACAGAAAGCAATGATCCACTTAGAGACACTTAGAATTACTCTGCTTTCAAATGAACAATCTGTACAACACGCAAATATGGTACAGTTAACGCCACAAATACAGCCTTATCTCGCACTGGAAACTAGTTCATACGACAAGATGCTCCTGACCAGATTTAGACTCAATCTTTTTCACAGACTAGTGGCCTTTCCGCAAGTGAACACCTGGGAATCAAAACTGACTTTATGCCCATGTGATGAAATCTCCGCACAAACGTGCATGCACACGATACTGTTTTGTAAATATTTCCATTCTCACAGGAAAATTTGGTTATTTCCATTACTGAAAGTAGGGGGTTTCAGACAATGCCGTCCCGCTATGATTTCCTTACAGATGTTAGACTCTGAGTGCACCTGCTATCATATATTGAATTTTGTTTAATGTATTATTAGGCACCGGAGGAATCTTTAAAAATTTTGAGCACACTTTATTCTTCTTTTAGATATTTTTCTTAAGAGAGTAAAAATGTACTATGCTGTAATTTTATACTGTTGCTTTTATGGTTTTATAACGATAAAAAACCGAATAAAGAAAGAAAGATGCTTGAGATCACACTTCACCTCAGGGGTCGTAACAAAGGTCCCTTGTTCCACACTGCTCTTTGGGCCCACCTCCAAGGTCTCTGGGGTGGGGCAAGGTCACTCTCACCAGCGGTTGAAATGAATAAGATTTCTTGATGAGTGGCCACACTGGGTTGTGAGGTTCACAGATCTTCTCTCATAGGCAGGGCCAGATCAACAGGGAGGAGGGCAGCACCCACAACTATCTTGCAGCCCCTATGAACAGTCAGAATAGCCTGAGACACAATCCCCCTGACGCAGTTGTCTGTACTCCAGCCAGCCCAGCATTGACAAAATGGCCACCCAGTGTCCTCCCTTATATAGCCTAAGCCCATGTCACTAGAGTGGACTGGAAGGTTTGGGAACCCTCTAATGCTATCCTATGGGCCATAGCTCTGAGGTAATTCATGACAGGCGTTCATCTTAGGAACCCTCTCTATCCACCATTTTAGGAAGGCACACCTGTACCTCAGCACTGGTTAGCAGTGGTGGGGCACCCGGAGACCTAAAGCCTCACAAAAAGGGCTGGTGGGCAAAAATAATGGGAGGCAGAAAGGGACCAAAAAAAAATAATAATAAGTGGAGACCACCCAAAAAGCTGACAGGTCTAACAGGGTGTTCCAGCCATTTTGAAGTCAGATAATGGTCTGCCATTTAACAGTTGATAATTCAAAGATTTTCTTGAGCATCTGAACAGAAAGCATCAGAAGAGTATAGCTTAATGGCTGCCGGCCAACTGACTGGTTGAGCATTTTACGAGTATGCTAAAGAAAACAGTACATCATGTAACTCTCGAGAGGCTCAGCTTGCAAATTGTTATGAATTACACCCTACGAGTCTATTGTACAACACCTCATTCAACCACAGGCAAATGTTCTGTGACTTTGATGTTCAGGAGAGCAATTAAACTAAATGGACCAAGAAAAGAGAATACAACTAGAATGAAAGACTTGTTTAATAAGGAAAAGATGAAAGCCTATGCCGTCACAAACATTATTTTCAATGGTCAGCAGTTGAAAAAAGATAAATGCACTACATAATATGGATGGGCTTTGGGCTGAAAGTATTTTATGTGTAGTACTTTTGGAATATGAAATAGTAAGAAAATGCTCTGCACAATGGGTTAATATATCTTTTGACAATGGATGGCTAAATGAATCAGAATGTTGGGATAACTGCCACAGAATAGCATGAAACAACACTGAGGGAAAATATTTGATCAATTCCTAGGTTCACACGATATGAACTTCACTGCTGTTTTTTGGGCATTTTTAAATGGCACACAGTAGATGACAGGTCCTAAATTCATGAAGGGGATGTTCCAGGATCAGGGAATAAGAAGGGAAGTAGATTGGAATTGTGAGGTAACACTTCAGAATTTGTGAGTTCCATGGCAGTGCGGGGTTTGCAAGCTGAGCAAATTGTGTAGATAGGAAAGGGAGATGGTTTCCACAAGGTAATAAGAGTAAGGCTACAAGGGTTGTCTTGTCATGGTACATTTTGAGATTCCATGTTCTTTTATCCTAAATGTTTCGGAAACAAGATTCTATTCCTTCCATTTGCTACTGCATCAGTGAGCTGGCCGTTCCTGTCACACTTGCCTAATAAATCCTTTCTGGAAATTGTGACATTTGTGTCTTTCCAAAGGGCTTGCATTAATTTGAACCAAATTGTGATGATTTTATAGAGGATTGTTGTATAGTACTCCACGAGCCAGCCTGTTCAGTGTTCAAAGGGTACAGCAGAGGTTGAGACGGATCTGGAAAGTTAAGTAGAGTATGAGTGATTGCAAGAAAATGAGTTATTAGTAGATGGGGATAAGTACCCTCTTGAAACAATAAAAATCAGGATGAATCTTTAAAGTCACTAAATTAACCTGAGTTCAGTCCTCTGGAAGTCATGGCAAATAGCAGAAAGACCTCAGTTAGAGGCAATTTGTAAAGAATTTATGCCGTGCAAAAACGGTAATAAAACTGAAATACAAAACAATAAAAATCCCCAAACAAACTAGAAAAATAGAGTAAAATTCACATAAACAAAAAGACTGCAAAATTACAAAAAAGGGGAAAAAGAGACATGCATTTTTAAAGCTGGCAGTGGAAATAGCACCAAGAAGCATAGAGTGCCAATGATAATCGATCGTTACGGTATGACAAGACCTAGGCAAAATTTGGCACTGAACATGATGAAGCATGCATCGGATACACCAACCAAGGTCATCCTGCCCAAATATTTTACCTTCTGACTTTAGTTTTAAGTCCCATTCCATCTTAGGAGTACACTTCTAAAGCCCCCTAAGATCTAAGGGATGGCACTTAGAGACACACCGGATGGCACGCAGAGGACAATAGGAGAGTCTAGTCAAGGTACTGGTCAGCTGGGCAGTTGCATGAAAAGGCCTATTGTAGCTTCTTGTGTCCGTCTAGCTTTAACAGGAGATTAGCCTTATGATCCTTCAAGTCCTCTTCTTGGTCCTGGGTAAAGAATGGAGAGGAGTTCCAGTCTTCAAGGCCCTTCTCAGGTCTCAAACAGCAGGCTTAGTCAATTTCTGATCAGGTCCCACAGCATTCTGAGGTATGTGTCTAGAGATGCCAATTTTATACCTGGAACGAGCTACGGGGTTGGTATATCCCTGTGGAATGCCCTAACCAATGGGCTAAAGGTTCCGGGATAAACTCTACCTACAATGGGCATTTTCTAGATAGCTGAAGACCACCCTAATGATGACAGGTCTAACAGTTACTTTTCTGTAATTTCTAGAAATAAATCTGGCTTCTTCTTTGAATTGAATTTTTAATAACTATCTTTCTAGGTTGTCCTATTCCCAAAATCTAGCAATAGTATTTAACATTGCATCCCAGTGCTTTCCTCTGGAACAGAGAACCCTACTACAGTGAAAAAAGCTTTTTAGGCTTGTTCACTGTAAGTACATGTTTAACGTTAAACTTGTAATTGTCCTACTTTTTAATACCACACACCCCGCCCTAATGTTAAATATACTTATGTTAAATATACTTATAATGCCCATGGCTGCACAAGAAACGGGGCGTCCCAGTGCAAGCAGGCCTAGAAAAGGGACCTAGATGGTGGAGAAGAGCCAAGTTTTAATCAGTATTCTGAAAGTCCATTGATCCTGTGTACTCCGGGAGGCAAGAGGGGCAGAGTTCTACAAGATGGGGGCACAAGCCCTGACGGAGCATCCCCTGCTCTACGCCTATGCACTCGGGTAGTGCGGGCCAGATGTTGGTTAGCAGAGCGTAGGGCCGTAGAGGGAATATATGAAGTATACAGACCCTGGAGAATTTGGGGGCCCAGACCATGAAGAATCTTATGAGTGGTACAGAGAGTTTTAAACTTAACTCTCTGTTCGATTGGTAGCCAGTGCAAATGACGAAGGAGGTTGGAGGTATGGCAGTGCATAGGTAAGCCAAAAAGAGTACATGCAGCCGCATTCTGTACCCGTTTGAGTCGTTCGGTCACGGTTTTATTTGCACATAGTAGCAGTCCATTGCAGTACTCTAGCCGCGAGTGTACTGCAGATTGAACAATTGTTTGCCGAATTGGGGCCTCAAAAAAACCCAGAATGGGTTTGAGGCCATGAAGAAGACCAAAGCATAGCCCGGCCACATTTTTAGCACGTTGCTCAAATGAAAGGACCCCATCTATCAGCACCCCTAAGTTCTTGACCGCCGTTTTTGGTAGGGGCGGGGGAGCCCAAAGCTGTGGGCCACCATTGGCTAGCCCATTGATGTGTATTGTGCCCAACCAGGAGCACCTCCGTTACGGAGGGGTTGAGTTTTAAATAACTGCCCACCATCCAGTCCAAAATGGCCAGAAGATCTTCACGAAATTTCAGTTGGTCTAGATCGCTATTAGTAGAGAAAGTGAAAACCAATTGTGTATCATCAGCGTATAATACCATTTTGATGTTACGTGCTTTGGCCAACATGGCCAGTGGGTGAACTCCACATCCCAAAGGATGAATACTGGATGCATGGGGGGGCATGTACGTGGAAAGAACAATACATGGCAATTAAGCCTACTTAGGGGTGGTTACTTGTAAATATTTAAAAGGAAGGGTCAATTTGCAGTTAAATCCTGCAGAGCCAGGCTGCCTGCGGGCTGGAGACATGCTTTACAGTCCCACTGCAGTGGATCGTACAATCAGTGCTTCAGCCCATTGTTAGCATGCAATTTTCCAGCCCTGGGTACATTTGGTAGCATATACTAGGGACTTATAGGCAAATAAATAAACCAATCAGGTGTATAAGAATTTCAACCCGTGAAAAGGAGCAGCACATGTACTTTGCCACTGGTTAGCATGGGTAAAGGGCACAGAGTTAGATAAGCAGCAAGAATAGGGCTCAGCAAGAAGAAAGCTAATTCTGGGGTAACCCTGAGGAAAGGACACATGTCCCACAGTGAAGTTAAAAATATACTTTTTGTGATGGAAAGAACAGTGAGGGAGAAGATGGAGTCTGTTTAAGTAGTTCATTTTGTCCAGGATGTGTGGACTGTAGAAAAGGCTTTGCAGAGTTGAATGTATGGTGATGGCTGAAGTTGCTTTTGTTGGGTATAAAGAAGTAAGAAGATGTGACAATAATAAAGGTGAATTCAACACTTGACTCTCAAATCTTGCAACAAATTTTAAAAGTTGGTTGGAAAAGGAGAATAGAGTCAGGAAGATGAAACAGTATTAGTATGGTTAAAAGGTGAGGAGTCCAGTCTTGATGGAGTCTAACATTTGGCCGTGTTCGTCTATCCTGATGGGTGGCTGAACGGGAGTTAAATACTGGCGCATGGAATTGTTTGTCAGACAGGAAAATAGAAGAAGCTTCTGTCATCAGCAAAAATGATGTACAAAATGACAGATGGTGATATCAGAAATAGAGATAGTAGTGCCTAATTGTGGATAAAGATTCTGCAGATATGGTGCAATATCCTTGCATACTGTGTGGCATGCGCCACTCCCTCAACATTTTCCCACACTGTCCATGAGCAATATGAATGTTCAGTGCTGGTTCTAGTACCACCTTAGAACTGTCATGACGCTGTGAACGGACGGAGTGGAGTTGCACTGGACCCACCTACGGTTCAGTTGTGATGCTGTGCCGCTGAAATAAAACTACTTGAAAGGCCTGATTTGTGAGGAATTTGATTTGCAATATTGGCGACGAGTGAGGAAACACCTCTGTCAACAGCAACAAGCAGCACAGGAGCGGAGTGTTTCCTCTACCCAGTAGAGATAAAATTAATTACAAGGAAGAATTTGTGGATCATATTGTCTGAGCACTTCCTCAGCGGACTGTATGAACCTGTCAACACAATGGATTTTAAATGCGACGTGGAGTTGGATGATGAATATTTTTGATACTTCAATGCATCTTGGTAAGCAAAACGCACGTCAACGGAAAAGAGCATTCTCAAATTTCAAAGGTAAATATCTGTGAGTGAGTAGCATGATGCCACAGACCCGAGAATCAGAGTGTACTTGGAACGCAGTTGCTCCTGGGATTCACTGGCGTAACGAAAAGTGAGGGGGCCTCCCTGCACAGTACTTAGGGGGGCCCCCCTCCGGGCTCAAAAAGGAGCTTTCCGGACAGACTGCAGGGCTGATGGGGCCCCTTGGAGCTAAGGGCCCCCCGCACCGCGTGGGCTGCGGGGGCCTGTGTTACGCCCCTGCTGGGATTCCCTGCGTCGACTCTGGAAGCTGTGTTAGGTAATGAGCATCTAGTACACCACGGGTTGATTTAAGGACGCAACGTGGCGGCTATTTTAGGTGCTATTAAGCTTCCGGGTTCACGTGATTTGCAGTGCTGACAGGCATTGTTTTCGTACCGGCTGTCAAGCTATTGAAGCAAGCAGAAAATCATACGCAGGCAGCCAGGAGTGACATTGGGGGCAAGTGGCATATAAAACGACAAGTAAGTTATACCTTACATTTATTGTGCAAGACATTTTCCGTAACTCATAATTTCCTCATCTATAAAACATGAATATGGGTGAACAATAATGGAAATGTTAAAAGTTTTGACAGACCTGGAAGATCTGGCACATGCTATTGATGTGGAAGCAGAACACACATTACGTTGTATGGAGGTTGTCCTGCCATAGTTAAGGAATGTAGAAAATATGGTAGGATAGGCCATTTTGCTAATGTATGCATGGATCCCAGGAACGGGTCTTTTTAAGCACGTGGGGAAATTTCCTGCACTGCTGAGAAGTGTGGCAAAAAGGACATGTGTTAATGTGGTACGTTGTGTGCGAACAAAAAGGGAATTGTGTTATCCATAATACATGGTGTAACAAATTCCAGTAATTCTGAGGAGGAGATAGTTAAGAAGTCACCAATTTTCAGGGTGAAAGTTGCCGGAATAGATTTAGAACTCTTGACGGACTCCGGATCCCAATGGACTATAATTTCCAGGGATTATTCCAAAGACAAATTGAGTGAAACATGTAAAAATGAACTGCTACTACCGACAAAATATTGAGTTGCACAAATATCAAGTCATTAATATCGTGGATCAGGAATATTGACAGGAAGAATATCGTGGTCAAGAATATCGATTTAAGGTAAGAAATGCCGTTTTTCAAAATATCAAAGTGTTTAATATCATTTTCAAAAATATATTTGTTAAAAATATCGTTTTTGTATAAGATTTGTTTGTATTTTTAATATATGTGTTAAATTTTTAGTAGTTATTAATTTTTTTTAATTTTATGCTTTTAGTACTGTAGCGGGTTGTGGTTTTATAGTGGAATAGGGTGGGAAGTAATTTAATTATATTAAATTAATAAATACATTGTAATTGTATTTTTGCATTGTTTAGTTCCATAACGGGTTGTGGGTTTATAGAGGAATAGGGTGGGTAGTAACCTAATTATATTTAATTTATTTATTAATTTTTACTTATTATTTGTTTAATTGAGATGTTATAGTGTTAAATGTCTACATTAATTTATTATTAATTAATTAATAATTGGTTGCTAATAATGTCAACTAATTAATTAGTAGTTAATTATGGTAATTGTGTAAATCATTCTAGGTGTGTGTTGTGGTGTTTATAAGCATAAATAGTGGGAAGAAATATATTTTTAATTTATGAATGAATAATTGGTTGTTAATTATTTTTAATTAAGTAATGTGTAATTAATTATGCTAATTGAGTCATTAATTTTATGTGTGTGCTATGGTGTTTATAGGAGTAAAGGGTGGGAAGTAATTTGTGTTTAATTCATTAATATAATGTTGTTAAGTAATGTTAATTATTTGATATTTATTTTAGGTAGATGTTTATTTTTTTGTGTTTTGTTTTTACTTTATAGAGGTAAAGGGTGAGTATTAAATATTTTTTGTGTTTGATTATTAGTTGCTAATAGTAATAGTTTTTCTTTAAAAAATAATATATCATTGTGTTTCATTATTTTATAGTTTAATTTAGGTGTGTGTTGTGGATATTAGATTGTTAAAGCTTGTGTACTCAAAATAATGTTTATTTCTATTTTTTATTTATAAGATGTTTTAATTGATTATTAATTATATTATTTATGGAAATAAATGTAATTAAAAATGTTGAAGTTTTTTAATATTGGAGTGGTGTTAAAGTATGAAATAAAATACATACATTTATGTTTTAAATAATTGTTTTGTTTGGTAATATTTGCTACTTTCAAATAATTATTGTTTACAAATATATTTATTAATTTATTTTACATATTATTTGTAGGTTTTTGTTATATGTAATTAATATTATATTATGAGTTCTTTTTATATGTTTAATATATTTAAATGTATATATTTTAAATATTATTTTTTTATTTTTATGTTTTTTAAAATTTTGTAATATTTTTAGTTTTTTCCCCAACTGTTTAAGTGTAATTAGTAATTTTTACCTCTCTGCTATCCAACATTGTTTTTACTGTTGCTCTCACTGGAGTGTTTACCCCTCCCCTCCACTACCCAACACTTAACCTACTGTTGCCTTCAGTGGAGTGGGAATTTTTTTTTATCCCTCCCATATCCAACACTTATCCTCCTGTTGCATTCAGTGGAGTGGGTATAGTAATTTTTACAATAACAAAAAATGTCTGACGGTCAAGAGGAAAGGAAGGGTTCAGATGTGTATACAAGTTCAAAGCACAACTAGAGATGACGAAAAATAAGTGAAAGTGAGAATGTGTGACAAAAAGCACTACATTCCTTAAGTTGGGAAAAAAATACCCATCAGTTCCCACTCGGTACCGCCCTGGTCATCATATGGGCTCTCCGTAACCCAGGAGGAAGTGCTGCCCGTCACCAGATGTTACTGTGACGGACAAATGACTAGTGATGAATGTATATTTTCATGGGTGATACCAAAAATTGTGTATCAGATGTCAAAGAAAGGGGTAACTGATTTGCAGTGAAAAAGTGTAAAGTAAAAAATGTGAGATATATAAAATTGGATAGAAATGAGTAGAAAGTACAACAGATTTAACAAAATATCTGTTTGCAAACCCCATCTGCAAACAGATATTTTGTTAAATCTGTTGGTATATTATATTGTTTTTAATATTGGAAGAATTGAGAGAAACCATAAAAATTGCTACTTTCTACTAATTTGTATCCAATTTTATATATCTCCCATTTTTCACTTTACACTTTTGCACGGCAAATCAGTTACCCCTTTCTTTGACATCTGATACACAATTTTTGGTATCACCCATGAAAATATACATTCATCACTAGTCATTTGTCCGTCACAGTAACATCTGGTGACGGGCAGCACTTTCTCCTGGGTTACGGAGAGCCCATATGATGACAACGGCGGTACCGAGTGGGAACTGATGGGTATTTTTTTCCCAACTTAAGGAATGTAGTGCTTTTTGTTACACATTCTCACTTTCACCTATTTTTCGTCATCTCTAGTTGTGCTTTAAACTTGTATACACATCTGAACCCTTCCTTTCCTCTTGACCCTCAGACATTTTTTGTTATTATAACGTATCATTGGGGCATATGTCTGTATGTAGGTCGTTAATCCTGCCCTTAGACCCTCATTTAAACTTCTGTTTTTTGTTTTGTTATAGTAATTTTTACCCCTCCGCTATCCAACACTTTCTCTACTGTTGCATTCTTTGGAGTGGGAATAGTAATTTTTGCCCCTCCGCTATCAAATACTTTCCCTACTATGCACTCACTGGAGTGGGAATAGTAATTTTTGCCCCTCCGCTATCCATTACTTTCCCTACTGTTGCACTCTTTGGAGTGGGAATAGTAATTTTTACCCCCCGTTATCCAACACTTAACCTACTTTTGCACTCACTGGAGTTGGAATAGTAAATTTAATTATTCGGCTATCCAACACTTTCCCTACTGTTGCAGTTATTGTATTGGGAAATGTTAGTTTAATTTTTTTGTATAGTTTAATGTTTTAATTTATCATAGAATATTTTTGATTTTAAATTATTGACACAACATATATGCTATTTTTCTATAATAAAAAAATAAAAAATTAAATAAAGATAATAGTTAATATATTATGTGTAAGTGTATATGTATAAATTATTATTTGTGTGTGTTTATAGTTTTTAAATTAAGTTTATTTGTTATATTTTGTTAAAATGTAAATTAAATATTATTTATTTTGTTAAAAATAATATTAGTATTTAATATATTTAATATATATTTTTTTATTTTATATATATTTTTAAAATGATATTTTTTACATCTATTTTTTACATCTATATTTTGTACCTTGATTTTTTGGAGTCAATATTTTTGTACTTACCTGTTAACGTATGGGAGTCAATATTTTTGCAGTTGATATTTTTTTCTCGATATTTAGAACATCGATGTTTGTGACATCGGTATTCAGTGAACCGCTACTCCCACCTAATATTGTTGCTGAAAGCTTTGATGGTTCCAGGATTGATATGGATGGTTATTTGAATGTTTTGTTATGTTTGAAAGGCAGAGTTGAGCAAATCAAGCTTTACGTTGCCATTAAAGGAGTGGATGCACGATAGGCGGTGTGATTGTGACGCCGTCAGCTCCTGCTATTTTGCACTAATTAGATATCTTTTTTTAAAACTGTGTATGCTGTGATTTTAACTTCGTGATTCTGTGCTTACCTCACTCTTTGCACACTCTCCCGCAGCCCCGGTCCAACAGGGCTTGTGCCGCTTGATCGGAGGGCTGGCACTGGAGTCTTCTCAGTAATCCCTACACTTCCGGCGGATGTCGGGGTCAGCGCTGCAGTCTCTGGGGGCCGCTAGATTACTTAGAGCCCAGGACGAGCGCGAGTGCAGTGGACACGGTAGGCGGTGTGATTGTGACGCCGTCAGCTCCTGCTATTTTGCACTAATTAGATCTTTTTTTAAAAACTGTATATGCTGTGATTTTAACTTCGTGATTCTGTGCTTACCTCACTCTTTGCACACTCTCCCGCAGCCCCGGTCTGACACGGCTTGTGCCGCTTGATCAGAGGGCTGGCACGGGAGTCTTCTCAGTAATCCCTACACTTCTGGTGGATGTCGGGGTCAGCGCTGCAGTCTCTGGGGGCCGCTAGATTACTTAGAGCCCAGGACAAGCGCTCGCGCAGCGGGCGCGCCAAAGGCGCGCCAAAGGCAAGCTTGTCTGCCCCCGTCTGCGCCCAAATGGGCCCAGGGCTAACATCCCCGCCCAATTCCCTATGAAATCCATCATCTACTCCCCAGCCGAACTCCACACACTGAGGAGTAAGGGTAACCCTGATTGTAACATTTAACATCCGGACTCCTTATGCTCGAAAGTCTGCAAATCTTGCAAATTTCTCTTAGGTCCTTCTCAAAGGTGCCGCCGCCTTCTCCCAGAAATTAAACCCGATTTAAAGTTCTCCTTTCTTAGCCTCAACTGCCGTTCACTAGACAAACATAAAAGGCACATCTTCGACCTGCTAACAAATGAAGTACCCGACGCCCTGTTCCTTACGGAGACATGGCTGCATGGCAGTTCAGGCCCTGTCGTTGCGGAGGCTTTACCCTCCAATTACACGATTGTCAGAGCAGACAGACCTAATAACAGGACAGGAGGAGGCATAGCAGTAGTTTTTAAAAACACATTTCAATGTAAGCTGGATCCTCTTAACTTATCTAATTGCAAGGCAGCGCTATTCAAACTTTCGTTACATTCGCACTTTACTCTTTCAGGGCTATTAGTGTACAGACCAGCGGGGCCCTCGAATGAGTGGGCCCTACAATTCCCCAACTTCGTGGCCCCACTACTCATGAATGCCCCTAATTTTTCTATTCTAGGGGACCTGAATTTGCATCTAGAAGACCCCCTAAACTCGATAAGTAGTAATTTCATAGCTGACCTGGCTGCCATGAATATTCAGCTCTGCAATTCAGGACCCACGCACAAAGCTGGTCATCTTCTTGACCCTATTTTTTCCAACCTTCCCCACATTCACTGCACCCCTGCGCTACCACTTCACTGGTCTGATCACTTCCTTGCTAATTTTAACATTACTTTCCCAGCAAGTACTCCTAATGCAAGGATTTCAGCGTGCATTTTAAAATAAGAGACTGGAAAAAATTAGACATGAATAGTTTCAAGCTGAACTTGGACGCACTCCTTTCCCCAGATTTACCCACAACTGAGGATGTCGAAAGCGCTTCTGCTTGGACTGACGTCTGGCTCTCTGATGCCATTAACGCCAGTCTCCCCTTGTCTAAGAAAAAATACAACATGCATAAGACCCCAGCCCCTTGGTTCAATGAATCGCTTAAAGTAGCAAAATCCAAATGCAAAAGACTGGAACGCAGCTGGAGAAAGGATTATTCCCCGGAACGTGCAATCATCTACAAAAAAGAATTACAAAATTACCACAAGGTTTGTGCCACTGCTAGAACCAACTATGTCTCCAAAACGATCTCAGAAGCCTCTAATAAATCCAAAATATTGTTTTCCCTGGTAAAAGAACTTGGGGGTTCTGAAACAGCAGGCAAACCACCCACACTGAACAATAATCAATGCGAAGAAATAGCCTTATTCTTTACGCAAAAAATTGAAGCCATTTATCAAGATATAGCCCTCCAGCAGTGCAATAGATCCCAACTTCCACATTCCCCGAAGTTGAACCTAGTGTCCTGTTTCTTATCCACCGATTCGACTCACACTCAGGAAACTCTGAATATTTGGCCGAGTCTCAATTTGGATTCACTTACTAAAATTATAGGGAGTTTAAAATCAGGCTCACCCAATGACCCACTTCCCATGTCTGTCCTAAAATAGCTTAACTCGGACCATTTATCCATGATTTGTAAAACTCTTAATCTGTCCTTACGGGATTCTATCGTCCCGGCCAGATGGAAGCATGCTATGGTTTCTCCTCTTTTGAAGAAACCTACAGCCGACCCTACGATTCTTTCTAACTTCCGGCCTATTTCACTCGTGCCGGCCTTTTCCAAGATATTGGAAAAGCAGGTTTATTCCCATCTCCCCCAGTTTGTGGAGGACAATCTTCTACTCCACCCTTCTCAATCGGGGTTCCGTCCTGGTTTTTCCACTGAGACAACTCTGTTAGGAGTCACAGAAAAGGTACACCAGCTACTAGATAGAGGAGACACCGTGGCACTGATTTTACTCGATCTCAGTGCCGCATTCGACACCATCTCACATCCTATACTTATAGAAACATTGACCGCCATAGGGCTAGGCGAAGCGACACGTAGTTGGCTGGCCTCTTTCCTTTCACATCGGACCTTCCAGATCTTCTCTAACTCATCAACATCAAAAACCCACAAGTCTCCCTATGAGGTGCCCCAGGGTCCGATACTCAGTCCCCTTCTCTTCAATCTTTATGTGAAACCACTGGCCCTACTAGCAGAACAAGAAGGCCTTATTCTTTTCACCTACGCAGATGACTCCCAAATCGCTTTTTATCTCTCAGATCCTACCTAACGATCAGCATCCCCCCTTCAGTTAGGTCTGAGGAAAATTGCGGACTGGATGAACCAGAATCTCTTAAAACTGAACGGAAGTAAAACCGAAGTTTTAATCCTAGGCCAAAAAAACGATCTATGGAGCTCCAAACACTGGCCTCCTGAGATGGGCCCCATCCCCCTGCCGGTCGAATCAGTCCGAAATTTAGGATTCACTATTGATAACACCTTGACCATGCAACACCAGGCCAACAAGGTTTCAGCCATCTGCTTCACAATTTTGCGCTGGCTTAAAAAAATCATCTGGATGCTGCCCACCGATACCAAAAGAACCGTTATCCATGCCCTGATTATGTCCCGGCTGGACTACGGCAACGTCCTCTATCTAGGGACAAACAAAGCAGTGACCAGACGTCTTCAACTGGTCCAGAATGCTGCGGCCAGACTGTTGAATAACATCCCCAGATCCAGTCACATCTCTGGTCCCCTTCGCGATCTCCATTGGCTCAGGGACGAGAGTCGTATTAAATTTAAGACCCTGAGCTACATGTTCAAGATCAAACCAGACACAGCTCCCCAGTACCTTAAAGCCCTTGTTAATACCTACAATCCTCTGCGGAAACTCCGTTCATCTTCCATGGAGTATTTCTGTATACCGAGAATTAGACTCGCCAGAATGGGTGGCCGGTCCTTCGCCTTCCTGGGCCCAAAATTATGGAACTCTTTGCCGCTGCATGTGCGGATGGAAACCAACTTTGCCCGATTTCGTAAGAACACCAAGACCTGGCTTTTTAACCAGTAATCAGCACTGATCACCTGTCCATTCAACACCCTACCCGTCCAGAGCCGGGAAACCCTTTTTGGGTAGCTGTCGCGCTTTACAAGATAAAAAAATAAATAAATAAATACAATGCATTGGGATGGAGAGCCCAGTGGAAGTTAGGGATCATTTTCAATCGGCTTTCAAAGGAGCCTGTGTTATTAGATGAGGGAGAATAGTCCAAACAGGGAGCAGTAAAAGTGAATAGTGACAGGGAGACTTATGTCAGAGAACTGTTTAAAGATGTTTTCACAGAAAAGCTTGGTGAGTTAAAGAACTACAGTCATAAAATTAAGCATAAAAGTAACACCATTCCCGTCAAGCAGAAATTGTGAGGGGTACCCATCAATGTACGAGACAAGCTGAGAGACATTCTAAATGAGTTGGTCAGTGAGTGCATTACAAAGGCCATTGAATCAACCGATTGGGTTTCCCCATCATTTGGTCCATAAACCTGACCAAAAATTGAGGGTATATGTGGACTTAAGAACGTTGAATGCAGGAGTAATTGTGAACTGTCACCCATTGCCGGATATCAATGAGGTGGTGTCTATGTTGGAGGGTGTCAAAATATTCTCTACCCTTGATTTGAGATCGGCATACCACCAGATTGAATTACCTGAGCATTCAAAAGAATTAACAGCATTCATTACACCACAAGGTCTGTATCAGTATGCCAGGAAGCCATTTGGATTGGCACCTGCTGCTTCCATATTCCAGAAGGCCATGTTTCACATTTTCAGGGATGTTGACATGCATGTCAAGTGTTTTCAGGACAACATACTGTTTTTTTCACCTAATGAGGAATGTGTGAGTATTACAGTTAGTGAGAAATTCTGCAACCAAGATGGAGCCATTAAGACAATTATTGAGGTATAGTGTGCTGTATGAATGGCAGGATGAACAGCAGAAAGCATTTGAGACAATCAAAGGTGTAATTGTTAAGGCTCCCACTTTAAAACCGTTTTGCATGAAAAAGGAAGGCATAATCATGGTACAAGCAAGTTGTAGGGGATTGGAGGAGTGTTATTACAGAGGTGTGGCAAAGAGGAATAGAATGTGGCATTTACTTCTTTTACCCTAAATGAGACGGTACGCAAGTACGCAGTGATTGAAAAAGAGTTACTTGATTGTGTTGAACATTACCGGAATTATGTGTTGGGCAGCTAATTCATATTAAGAACAGTTCATAAGCCCCTAGTGAAAATCTTATCTCCAGGTGGTGGCTGGAATTCCACAGCACATATTGCAAGACTAACATAAAGACTGCAGTGGTATTGTTTTAAAATGTCATTTGTTTGAGGTAAAAAGAATTTGACAGCCGATTTCCTGTCACGCCACCCGTGTCAACAGGATGAGTTGGAGGTGTTGAATGAAAGAGAGGTGTTGACAAGTATTCAAGACATTGTTTCAGGTGATTTTGAAGATATGTCTGAAGAAAGGTGGTGAGTGTGTAAAGAGGAAGATGGTCTTTGGCAAACCACCAAACAATACATTTTGAAGGGTGACCAAACAAAAGGGATGTAAGTCCTGAGGTTATGCCCATGTTTAATGTTGCGGATAAGTTGGAGAAAGAGGGTGATTTAATGTACAAAGGGGGGAAATGTGTACCTCCCAAGGGAGTACACAAGTTTATTCTCAAACTGGCACATAAAAGTCATCCAGGTATGTCTGCCATGAATTTTTTCTGGTGGTCGGGCATGAACCGCAGCATTGATCGCAACGTGAAGTATGTGCTTCAAGTGAAAAGACGTTAAGAGTTAACCCTCCTCTTTGAAGTGTGTGGAGTGGCCTGACGAACCATGGAAGAACTTGACCTTTGATATTTCAGGGGCTTTCATGTGTTTACCCAGTGACTTTCCTTTTGTAACTAAACTGTATACCAATTGCTACCTCTTGTCAAAACTAATTCATACAACTATCTCACATCCTGAAACTATATAACCGCTACCTCATAGGTATGACAAAAAGGACAAATGACATATCCTCATGTTGTAAAGTTAATTCGTATTATAATCAACGAACCTGAGTGGAATGTAGTTACTTAAGCACTCACTATAGCCATATAACTATCTACCTCATATCTATTTGTTTGTTTAATGGTTATCTTCTTGTTAATATTTAAACTACTTTTATGTGAAGCGCTCTGAAACCCACGGGTCTTGTTCGCGCTATATAAAACTTTAAATAAAATAAAATAAAATAAAATAAAAAATTCACGATATGCTTTGGTATTAGTGGATTATCATTCCAAATGGCCTGAGGTAAACTTTGTCTCCCAAACCAACACTAATGTAGTGATAGAGTTATTTAAGGAAGTGTTCACAAGAGAAGGTATCACTCTACGTTGGCTACAGAATATGGGGTGCAACTTATATCTACTGACATGGAGGAATTCCTTAGGCACTGTGATATAAAACACGTTATGACCTCTTTGTATGAACCACATGTAAATGGTCAGATTGAGAGGTTCAACCATGTGTTGAAGGCTTATATCAGAAATGTCATTAAAATAGGAAGTGACTGGAGGAACTCTCCTAGGGAAAGATTGTGGTTGTATTGCATACACCACACACGGTCACTGAGGTTAGTGCCTTTGGGCTATTAATAGGGAGAGATCCTCCCTCCAAATTGTGTCCATGATGGTTCAAGGAAAAGTGCAGAGATGGAAGAGAGAGTGAAAGTATGGTTGAAAGAACTGCAGGGAAAGTCAGGACGAAGCACGATAAGACTAAAGTTTGGTATGATAACAAGTGGAAAACTAAACCACATGATTTCAGGGTGGGGGACCGGGTAAGACTACTAGGGCCAGGTCTTATTAATAATTGTTCAGGAAGATTTGTTAAGGCCATGAAAACCATTATGGTTCTCTCCAACAGGGCTATCACCCAAGACGACAGATTGTGGAATGTTAGACATGTGGCAAGATGTCCTGACGGAAGTTGTAGTCCAAATAATGAAGATGGCACGTCAGAGAATTCCTTGGTAAGAGGGACCAATCCTGTTTGCAGGTGTGATCATAGTATGGTCACTGGTACCCGAACAGAAGTGATGGATGACGGTGAGGGTACGGTTGCCTTGCGAGTCAAAGGGTCAGGTTGTGTTAGACAACCTCCCAGAAGGTTGCTTGTTTTTGTTAGTTCATTTCATTTCAGCTGTCTCTACCATCACATTGTTATTTAGCTCAATATTTTGTTAAGGTATTATATTGTTTCTGTTAGTTGTTCTTTTATTTAAATGATGCAGGTATGTAATATCTTTGAAAACTGTGTGCATGCACCACTCCCTCAGCATCCTCCCACACTGTCCATGAGCCATGTGTATTTTCAGTGCTGGTTCTAGTTCTACCTTAGAACTGTCATGACGCTGTGAATGGACAGAGTGGAGTTGCACTGGACCCACCTACGGTTCAGTTGTGTTGCTGTGCTGCTTAAATAAAACTACTTGAAAGGTCTGCTTCGTGAGGAATTTGATTTGCAATATATGGATAGCACTACAGGACATAAATTGGAAGTGAAAAACAGTGACCTCAGTTGGTGAACCTACATAAAATGTAAACACATCAATAATATTTGCATGTAAGTAAATGCCTCTTTACCGATCATGCCGATTGGTCAAGGAGCTTATTTCCCGGGCAAATTGTGAATGACTTCTATTTTCAGTATTGAAGTAGAAAATAGCATGGCAGATCAGCACTTCTTTCCCCAGAAAACTCTACCTGGTCCAGTTCAGCTTTGTGGATGGCTTTGGTCGTCCATTTTCTAACAAAAAATATATCCAAAAATACAAGCAATCCATACTTGGCCATTAGGTTTACGAAATGGAACATGAACTCGAGCAGGAAATGAGCTTTAAAAATGTTTTCCATTTTGGAATGCAGCTGTAAGGATGGAGCTGTTTTGTCCACTGCAGGCCACCATCTTAGCTCACAGCCGCAAGCCTATTTAATAACTATTAGGTGGGTTATTCTGAGAGTCCCAGTGAATGGGACTTTTGGGATGCAATTGACTGGTACCTAGACCACAAGGCCAAAATTATGGATAGGTCTCAAAAAGTCGGTAGTACTTTGAACCGTGTATTTGCAGCTTGCATAGTAGTACACCGAGCCCCAGGAGTACTTTGTCACCCAAATGTGAGAACATACCTACGGGTACAAATTTACGCATTTGTTTCTTAATAAACTGAGTAAAATGTACCAGGTCAATAAAAATAAACAACAAAAATGTAACAAATTTGCAAACCAGGAAAAATAATCACGATTCCAATGTAGTTCGCAATATGTGCCAGCATTTTTGTAAATTGAATAAAGATGTTTTCCATTAAACAGCAGGTAGTGAAGTCAAATGAGCAAACCGACATCCCAAGCATAACAGAACGGTATGACCTTATAACTAAACGATCATGGATTACAGTTCTACTTTTTTTCGTTCTTATTTCATGACATTTCGCGTCAATAAAATTAATTTACTGCTATGATCTGGAAGTTTCTATTTCATCTTAATGCTTTGGTCTCTGAAATGGGGTACCGCATGGGTTTCAAGTTTATAATGTTGCCTGCGTTGCCATAACATGCTCAACTGTTTGGAATTTAAAAATATTCTTAGTCTTTCAATTGGCTGTCTGTCTCCCTCTTTGTCAGTAAATGAGGCGATTGCGGGACAAATTGATGACTCCCCATTCAAGACTAGAAAACGAATACAAATTAAACAAAAGATGCAAGGGACGTTGTGTGGATTCTTATAATCTTAGCCCAGGAGTCTGCTGTAAACGCCGACTCTTTGCCAAGCATCTCCGACCCCAGTGAGGAAGCCTCTGGAGCCTGCTGTAGCCGCCACGCCTCGCCGGACCCGCTGCGCGGGTCCCGCATCGCGGCTGCAGCACTTTTCTGTCCAGTTAAGGGGCATTGATTTAGACCAACCGGCAGGGCTGCGAGCATAGCGGTGGACTCCGAGGACCAGGAGTCCACGCGCGCCCCTACTCGAGCTGGGCTGCTCTCCCTGCCGGCGACGCCCTCTCCTTCACACCGGATAAATTACCGCCTTCACCTGGCCCTCAGTGGACTCTGCTGTAAACGCCGACTCTTTGCCAAGCATCTCCGACCCCAGTGAGGAAGCCTCTGGAGCCTGCTGTAGCCGCCACGCCTCGCCGGACCCGCTGCGCGGGTCCCGCATCGCGGCTGCAGCACTTTTCTGTCCAGTTAAGGGGCATTGATTTAGACCAACCGGCAGGGCTGCGAGCATAGCGGTGGACTCCGAGGACCAGGAGTCCACGCGCGCCCCTACTCCAGCTGGGCTGCTCTCCCTGCCGGCGACGCCCTCTCCTTCACACCGGATAAATTACCGCCTTCACCTGGCCCTCAGTGGACTCTGCTGTAAACGCCGACTCTTTGCCAAGCATCTCCGACCCCAGTGAGGAAGCCTCTGGAGCCTGCTGTAGCCGCCACGCCTCGCCGGACCCGCTGCGCGGGTCCCACATCGCGGCTGCAGCACTTTTCTGTCCAGTTAAGGGGCATTGATTTAGACCAACCGGCAGGGCTGCGAGCATAGCGGTGGACTCCGAGGACCAGGAGTCCACGCGCGCCCCTACTCCAGCTGGGCTGCTCTCCCTGCCGGCGACGCCCTCTCCTTCACACCGGATAAATTACCGCCTTCACCTGGCCCTCAGTGGACTCTGCTGTAAACGCCGACTCTTTGCCAAGCATCTCCGACCCCAGTGAGGAAGCCTCTGGAGCCTGCTGTAGCCGCCACGCCTCGCTGGACCCGCTGCGCGGGTCCCGCATCGCGGCTGCAGCACTTTTCTGTCCAGTTAAGGGGCATTGATTTAGACCAACCGGCAGGGCTGCGAGCATAGCGATGGACTCCGAGGACCAGGAGTCCACGCGCGCCCCTACTCCAGCTGGGCTGCTCTCCCTGCCGGCGACGCCCTCCCGGCAGCTAGTTGGACAGCTATATTAAGGAACCACCACTCCCGCTGCGCGGGAGGGCGCCGGGAGAAGCCCGGGACAAGGGCGGGACCGTCTGTGGCCGTCCGGGGACGCCCGAGGACGGGACGGGCCACCCCATCAACATCTTCTGTCCCAGACTGTAAGGTAGGCCCTTACCCATGGCGGCTAACTCTGAGAACTCCAGCATAGTGGGAACCAGTAAAAGGACTCTTGATAACTATTTTATTAGGGGTGCTGTGGATCTGGACAAAGATGACTCATTATCTGAACGCAGGATTGAACGACGTCGTTCTATCGAGTCCCTGAAAAATAGACCTCTAATTGATCTGGGTTCCCCTCCTATTTTGTCGGATATTATTACTGACACTCCCCTTGATGATCCTCTGTCACTGGACGAATTCCCACTATTGCTTAGAAGCACTCCACCGCCTACGGGCTCTTTAGTAATTGTTCCCCCATCTAATGTTCTGCTTCCATGTGTCTCTAGTCCGTCCCCAATTGTGACCAATGTACTTTGTCCCCTACCTAAGGAGCAGCCGAAGAGGCTAGGTAGACCATCTATGACCTCTAAAACCCTTGGCCCTCCGCCTACCAAAAAGAGGAGGGGGTTAGGAGCGCCGCAAAGGGGCAAGCTCAGCCACACTGAGTTTGGCAAGACATCTAAACTTAAGACCTCTGGTGTACTTGCACCCAAAACTTCGGTACTGACTCATACAGTGCCTATAGCGGTACCAACCCCAGACTCTATTAATATACATCCTGATAATACCCGAGGGAGGCAAGATGAGGACGTTTCTATTCCAAGCATAGTGACTATTCCCCCTATTGATACTGAGCGGAACACAGTTGAGCAGTTGCTTAGGTCCTTTATGCTCCCAATTTTGGATATCTTAAAAAGGGTGGAGCACCGACTAGGCAACTTGGAGGCTCTGTACAATGGCAAATTAAGTGCTCCTACTACCTCTTTAATGTCTACCCCTGTGTCGACAATTTTACCACAGACCCTAACAGTTCCTGCTCCAATTACCCTGGCCTCAAATGACTCCAACAGTGGTAACAATAGAATCGCTAAACCTCTTGCCAGTAATAAACAGGGCGCTGTAGATCCACCAATGACTTCTGCTAAGACAACTACTTTAAACAGTAAGTCTTTGAATAACAACCAGCAGAAAAACTTGGCTTTGCGGCAGGCCCAGGCTCCTGTCCATACAGCAACAAAAACCATGGTTCAGGCCCCAAGAGAAGCCCAGACGGGCGATGCTAATTCTAGTACTAAGACTAAGTATTTTAGTAGGGGGAGGTTTGCAAAGTCCACTAATGGTATCCCACACGGACCCAACGTAGAATTACCTCCAGAGTCGCTACCTTTTGTAGTTGTACTCACAGGTGTCCCCCATTAGAAGCAGGCAGAAAGGAGTGCCATCCTCAACTTAAGAATAAGATTCTACATTGGTAAGGTCAAAATAGACCACTCCCATATTATATCGATGGGGAGATAGTCCATGTTAGACGCCTGCCCTGGCTGGGTACCAGGGAAAAAAACATTGAGGGCGATATAGTTGTTATTAATTTCAGGAACCCAGTAGCTGTTGGGGCTATACTAACAGGGCCCACTATGAACTCGAATACTGCTATAGTCCCATACGACCTAACTTACTTTTACCCAAGGTCGTATGTGACTCCTGCTCTTTTCTCTGGGGGGGTTCCAGACCCAAACGGCACTAGGAACACTCATCTGCCTCCAACAAACAGCTATATGTGCCACCTGCAGAGGCCTCCCCCTCCTAGGAATAATCCAGTGTGGAATATAGTCCCTGCTAATGGACGCAGCCAGCCCCTTGTGGGGCCAGAGTTTTTCCAGGGGAATAGAAACATGGACCACCTAATTCCTTTTACTCCACTGGAAACTTCGAATAGATATGGAGCCATTTCTGGCCTTGATGGCTGTGATTGACTTCCAGCTATGGCCGCCCCCCCTGCCAAAGATTTTAGTGTTGGTGGTAGGGGGCTAGTAGAGGAGGATACTCAGAGTGGGACAAGTTACTTACTTACATCCCCCCAATGTGGTAGTTCCCCCTCTAGCACAGACGATGACAATTGCATTGTATCTAACCTTGAGATCCAGAAGGAACAGATGAGTCCCGAAGTGGGTGATCCTAATGTGGAAATTGTTATACTCCCAAACAAGCCAGCTGGACAACAGTGTTCCAATAATAAAAATTTATTGTTGCTATCATGGAATGTGGCGGGTTTGGTTGTAAAGCTAGATAACATGGAGTGGTGTGACTATGTGGATAACCATGGTATCTGTATATTTCAAGAGACATGGGCCAGGACCATTCAGCATAGATTGGGTTTTGTAACTTATGCCGAGCCTGCAACTAAAGGTTCTAGGGGCAGACCATCTGGTGGATTGACCATATGGGTGGGTGTCCACCTTGGGTTTTCGGTTAAAAGAATCAACACCAACTCTTGCGATATTTTGTGTATTCTTCTAACCCGCAGAAACACACCCAAAATAGCGATTATTAATATCTATCTACGTCCGGTTTTGGGTGGTACGTTTTCTCATACTTTAGAGTCCTTAACTGCCCTATTAAACAGCTTCTCAACTGATACCATGGTGATAATAGGGGGGGACTTTAATTGCCATTATGAACCACTCGGGGGTGTCTCACAGTTAACAACAGACGAGGATGACGCTTACCAGATTCCACCCCCAAATGTTTACCAAGTCAAAAACTGGACTCCCATGGCCATGCAGCTCACTACACTGACATTCACATTCTCACTTAGAGCTTGCAATGGCCGCTTTCCGGGGGACAGCCCAGGAAGGAGTACTTACAATGGAATGGGCCATTCGTCAACAATAGATTATCTGCTGGTTAGTATGTCCTTATGGCACCTGATCCGATGTTTCCACGTATCCGATCGCGTAGAAAGTGACCACAACCCCTTGGTAGCAGCACTGGATGTGCCAAACCACGACGGGGAGTATCAAGAGCGCGACTTGGTCTCCAGTGCCATTAGGATCACACAGGGTGGTAAAAAAATTCGATGGTCTACTATCAAGTCGTCGCCAGATAACCTGGCGTCACTGTATAAAAGTGTCATTCCCCAGCTTGAGCGGCTAAATATATTGCATGATAATGCCTGTAATCCTGATAATGATGCTAAATGTTTAACCATACACAAAGAATTAATGATGACCCTAGCGGACAGCTTCTCTCAACCGCCAAAACGCACTAACCGACAGGCAGGTGCCACAAATCCCTGGTGCAACAACCCCTTGGCTGGGGGCCGAAATTATTCCGATTTATAAAAAGGGATCTCCGCTGGCCCCGTCAAATTATAGACCAATTAGTCTAATTGACGTTACTCAAAAAATCTATGCCAAACTGCTTTTGCAACGCTTGCAAGATTGGATTAGTGAGAACAATATCCTCTCCCACTTGCAAGCAGGGTTCTGTGCTAAAACATCGACCATTGACCAATTATTATGGCTCCAGGTCCTTTACTGGAAGCATGTGGTGATGGATGGGGGGAGTCTCTACCTGACATTTGTGGACCTAAAATCCGCATTTGACATGGTGGACAGAAACCAACTTTGGAGCATACTAACAACAATGGGGATTCCACCCTATTTATGTCTCCAATTCCAAAGACTCCACGAAGGAACCTATGCAAAGGTTCGTTATGGCAAAAATGGCCAGCTAACAAGAGATTTTCCCATTGAGAAGGGAGTTAGACAGGGATGCGTATTGGCCCCTACGCTATTTTCCCTTTTTTTAAATGGCCTCGTTGATGACTTGACTAGTGTAGAAAATAGTGACGCTCCTAACCTAGCTGGTGGTAAATTTCCTGCACTCATGTTTGCGGATGACACCCTGCTGCTCTCAAAAACATCTATGGGGATGCAGCGGGTGTTAGACCAATTTACCAAATTCTGTAGAGACAGGAATCTGGTAATTAACATAGACAAAACAAAGTACATGGTGTTCAATGGTACTGCAACTAATTGCCCCTGTCCAACAATGGATGGACGAGCCCTGGAAAGGGTAAATAATTTTACTTATCTAGGCCTGACCCTAAACGATAGAATGAGTTGGGAAACCCAAATGACTAAGGCTAATTTAACCCTTTCTCAGTCTATGGGGGGTATTCTCAAAGTACAGAAATCCTGTGTCCATAAGCTAGTCAGTGTACCGCTGGAAATATACAAGGTACAAACCAGATCTTCCACCCTATATGGGGCGGAACTCTGGGGCCATTGTTCAGCGAATGAGATTAGTACAACAGAGAATAAATTTATTAGACAGTTGCTCTCCTTACCAACTAACACCCCTCTAGTTCCACTAAGGCTGGATATAAATCTGAGGCCTATCGCAGAAGTAATCGCCTCACGCCCGCTTCTCTACTGGCGTAGACTGTGGAGTGTCCCGGAGCTTGAGTGCTACAGAGAAGAATTAAAGATTGTGATGGCTCGCCCGGGTGTAGGGAGGATAAAGTGGTTATCTTTTATAAGGGGGCAGGCGTATAAGATTGGCATGGAGAATCTCTGGTCCAACCCGGAGGACACATGCAAATCCATCTCAAAGAGAACCCTGGCTGAATCTATAAAATATTATAACTTAGAAGAGGTTCTTCGATCAACCAGGCCCTCAAGTCTCACTGACAGTTTTTTGGATTTCAAGAATGTCTATAGTTTTGAGAAAGAACACAGGGCTAGATGTAGGTAATTCCGATTTACCTACTCTTAAATACCGAATTTTACCGATTCGGTATTTAAGAGTAGGTAAATAGGAAGGAGGCAGATGTAGGTAATTTTAAATTCAGAATTACCGAATCTGTAACATTCGGTATTTACTGATTCTGTAAATACAGAAACAGTATTTCCCATTGATTCCTATGGGCTTTGAAGCCCATAGGAATCAATGGGGAATACCGATTCTGTATTTTCAGAATCGGTAAATACCGAATCCTGCAAGGGTGCAGGGGGTGTCACTTTGACACCCTCTAGCACCCCAAGTACAGGCTTGTGTGACATGTGGCACACATACATGCCCTAAGGGCATGTCTGTGTGTCACATTGCACAGGTGTGCATGCAAAGATGTGCATGCACACCTGAATTCGGTATTTTACCACACAATAGGATTGTGTGGTAAAATACCGACTCTTAAGGGCCTGTGGCACTGTAAACTGTGCCACCTACATTTGGGAATTACAGAATCGGTATATTTACCGATTCGGTAATTTACCGAATCGGTAATTTTACCGAATCGGTAAATATACCAAATCTGTAATTTTCAGCCCCCTACATCTGAAAACCCTAATACCGGTCGGAAACGGCCGAAATCGGCCGTTTCCGACCGGTATTAGGGCTCCTACATCTGGACCTAGATGCTATAGAACCTGTCTTAGCAAAAAAATTGTTTTTACAGTTCAGATATGGTACATTACCTCTTCATTCCTATTCTGACAAATGGAAATTGGGTTTAGCTCGTCCTTGTCCAGGTTGCAATGATCCAAATGAATCTTTAATCCATGTGATCTTGTTTTGTCCTGCCTATTCTGCTAGCAGGAAAAAATGGATCATACAGCTATGTGTGAATCTAGGAGTTAGGAACTACATAGATTATTTTAGAATTTTAAAAACTGATACCAATGCATTGATAGTTACTGCTATTGCTAAATTCTTGTTTTCGATGTGGTTAACTAGACGAAGACTGATTCGTTGTAGTAACCCACTCATTGTGGGTAGAATGCTCTGTTTCAGTAATAACTAGTTGTTATTGTGTCCTAAAAATTTTTTAGCTCCTGTATCGTATTTTATTGTCTTAGTGCTTTTA
The DNA here is from genome assembly GCF_964261635.1 of Lissotriton helveticus. NCBI lineage: Eukaryota > Metazoa > Chordata > Amphibia > Caudata > Salamandridae > Lissotriton > Lissotriton helveticus. The sequence continues at coordinate 1,992,547,102 of NC_136059.1, read as the reverse complement.
TTGTCACATTATAAAACCGCACGCTAACTGATTTATTGCAAATATTCAAAATGAGATGTAACTATGTATTGGTTGAGTTGTAAATGTATTTTTTCCAGTTTCGATGTACTTTTATGGTTCATTAACAAACCGAAATAAAGTTAAAATGATGATGATGAATGTTGCCTGCGTTGCCATAACATGCTCAACTGTTTGGAATTTAAAAATATTCTTAGTCTTTCAATTGGCTGTCTGTCTCCCTCTTTGTCAGTAAATGAGGCGATTGCGGGACAAATTGATGACTCCCCATTCAAGACTAGAAAACGAATACAAATTAAACAAAAGATGCAAGGGACGTTGTGTGGATTCTTATAATCTTAGCCCAGGAGTCTTGACCATGTTGGACAAGGGGCCAGAAACCCTTTAAGAGGTACATGCTTTAACTTACGTTACATTTTCGGACACTAAATTAAACTTATTTTCACTATAATACGTAAGAATACATTAGATCAACTTTGTGTGATGAATCATAAACATTATTTCGCTCAGTCAGTATAAAAATTGCTGTATTATATAATGTGCATGGGATGAAAATCTTTTATGTCTGTAGTTATCTGTTCAGCCTTTCGACTAGTAATGAAATGTTCCACACAGTGGGTACTGTAGATGGCTAAAGGAATCTGAATGTAGGGGGGATAGTGTTGATTGTGACAGTACAACATGAAACAATACTAAGGGGGTCATTAGGATGACCGGTGGACTTTGTCCGCCTGCCATCCTGTCGGTATTTGGGACCGCCCGCCATAAGAGCGGGGGTCCTGTGGGGGGTATTTACGATGTGCCGGGCACATCCTGTATTTTTAGCATTGTGGCGGGCGGTGCTCTCTGCACCGCCCGCCACAATACTAAAAATGCATTTCAGCATTTGCATTTACAAAGCGGCAGGCACCGCGCAGTGCCTGCCACTTTGTAAATGCAAATGAAGGGGGGTATCACAGGTACCACCCCATGTGCACCCCCCACCTCTCCTTCACTCTGGGCGCCTGCAGGGGGCCCCCAGAGTGAAGACCGCATGCCTTTCCGTGGCGGCATTGCCGCCGCAGAAAGGCACCTTAAAACAACCATCATAATATGGCTGGCGGTGTCTGATAGACACCGCCACCATATTATTCCTTTTCCGCCCCGTCCGCAAGGCGACCGGGGCGGAAAAGCAGCAGACGGTCTTTTCGTCCGCCGAGGTCCCCCCCGCCATACTAATATGGTGGGGGGGAAAACGAGTGTGGATGTCGGGCGGATTGCCCCTGCCAGGCTGGCGTTGGCTACCGCCAGCCTGGCGGGGGCAATCCGCCCGACATCCTAATGGGCCCCTAAGTGACTAGATATATTAATACATTTGGTGAAGGCCTATGGTCACATATGGTGAACTTCACTGCTGTTTTTGTGGGCATTTCTGAATGGCACAAAGTAGATGATAGAACTAGAAATGAAAGAAAGTATTGTCCAGCATCAGGACCCAAGAATGGAAGTAGAAGGAGAATTGTGAGGCAGCAAATCAGGGTTTGTGGGTTTTATGGTTGTGTTGAGTTTGCAAGCTGAGCAGTTTGTCGAGGACGGAAAAGGAGATGGTCTGCTCAGGACAATGTCATGTTATGTTATGTTAACAAAATGTATAACATGCGCAGCTACTCAAACGAGTGTCCTGGCACAAGCCCAAAGCACAGAGCAGAGAGCGGAGAAAAGGCAGAAAGAGGGGAAACAAATAAGTTGAAAAGGAAAGTTTTAAGTTTCTTTCTAAATTGGATGGGATCTTGCAGGATGGGTAGGTCAAACGGGAGAGAGTTCCAAGCCGCAGCGGCCAAATAGGCCAGAGAACTACCACCTTTCCTTTTCAGGCAGAATCTGGGTGTAATAGCCCTTAACATATTAGAGGAGCACTTACTGGGGGCGTAGAACTGGAAGCGCTTCCTAAGATAGACAGGGCCATAGTCATAGAGAGCAGCATGGGCTGTTACCTAGGCCTTAAAGTTAACTCTCACTTTCACAGGCAGCCAGTGAAGATACACAGATGCTGCCTGACACGTTCATTTGGGGATGAGAGCAAGGCTGTAATGGATGTCTTGACATGGAACCTAGCGAGGTTCCATGTTCTTCTATGGTAAAAAAATGTTTAAAGAATATTTAATTCCTGCTATTGGTGTTGAGTCAGTGAGCTGGCCAGTCCTGTGACACTTGCCTAAAAAATGCTTTCTAGAAATTACAGGATTTGTGAGTTTTCAAAGGTGATCGATCAACTTGAACCAAAGTGTGATGATTTTAATTAAGACCGCGTTGTGGTGTACGCTATGAGCCAGTCTGATATTCAAAGACTGCAGAAGTGGTTGAGGCAGATCTGGGAAAGTTAAGCAGAGTTTGAGTGATCAGGTAAAAATATACTTTATGCATTCGAAAGGCACTGCAGAGTGGTAGCTGGTTTGGGGACAGAGGGGCATATTACCAAGCTATAGCGATAATTATCGCTAAGCTTGGTTAGCGAGCATTTAAATATCGCTGCGCTCCGACGATTTTTATCGCTTAGGAGCCTTGATATTATCAAGGTTTATCTCCTAAGCGATAAAAATTGGCTGAAATGCATGAATATTGCTGAAAAGTCAGCGATACTCATGCATTAGCGAGCAAATGCTCTTAGCCATGTTATCCACCTACCATAGGATAACATGGCTAAGAACTGCTCTGGGCAGGCGTTAGCTTTTGGAGATAATCGCGCTTAGCGCGATTATTTCCAAAAGTTGGTAATAGGGGATAGCGATGTTAGCGACTGTTTCCAGTCGCTAATATCTTGGCACGCTCACTCTGCATGTCATTAGCGATAATCATCGCTGACATGCAGAGTGGGCCCCTAAATGCCCGCTATCGCCTATTAGCTGTCGCTAACTGCTGTTAGCGACAGCTAGGGAATAGGGTGAAGTACTGGGATTTTTAAGAACCCACCGGTGCCAGAGAACACACCCTAAGACTTCGAGTCCTTCCTGTCCCAGACTACAGAAACACAGAGTCTTCTAGGTGAAGTCAAAGATCGAATTTATTGGCTGCAGCCAGTAACAGGTATCCTAGAAGTACAACACGGTGTATATTCTCAGGAGACTGCTCAACTTACAAAGCCAGCCATCCTCCTTTTATGCAAAATATTATGCTTTAGGCAAACATTCCTTATTTTACAGTTGACCATTCACATATTTTCACAACAATGAAAAAGCAGATTCATGATGACAAGCCTATTTTCAGTTTGTCCAGCCCACAATCAATTTCCCGGCAAGGCCCAACATTTCCATCAGATATCGGACGGACCCCTAATAAAATCGGGCACCTCCTCCTCGTAAAGCAAGTCATAAAGTAAGAAACAGAGACAGGTGTGTGTAAGATTAGGCGTGGTTTGTGTGCGATGAAGGGTTTATGGTATGCCGTGCCTTGATCTAATCTTGATCGGCCACTGGGAAAGGAACTGACCGAACAGGTTTTGCTTCAGGCAGTGGAGTCAGCTTGCCCAGGTCACAGGGAAGTCAGCAAAGGTGTACGTGTCCTTCAGACTCGTTTTTGTCCTTAGTCATCGGCCTATGTGAGGGCAACCACAAAATGGCTGCCATATACAAAATGGAACCCGAGGGTTCAGGACGAGATTCCTGATTTCAGGGTGATCTCGCCACTCGAATGGGCCGAAAATGCTTGTACATAGTGTACTCGTCATTCTCGGTCCCCTGATACCAAAATCGTCATGATTCGACGATGTTTATGACACGGGTCCAGAATTTTCAGTACCACAAGGGCGATAAAATTATCGCCGCTTTAGCGGGAATTTTTCCCGCTAAAGCAGCGATATTGCCCTTGGTAATATGCCCCAGAGTTCCTTTTGTTGAGTGTGTAGAGCCAAACGTGTGTAACAACAATGAAGTGGATTCAACACCTGACTGCCAAGCTTTGCTGTGAAGTTATAAGTAGGTTAGAAAGGAGAATGGAGTCAGGAGGGAAGAAGAGGCCTCCGGTGTTGATGGAGTTACACATTTGGTGGTGATCGACCACCTTTGGGGATGGCAGAGAGAGAGGTACATACCAGAGCATGGAATGCTTGTGTCAGATGGGAAATTAGATGAAGTTTCTGTTATCAGCAGAGATGCTGTCCCAAATAGAGGTTGTACTGCAGTAATGTTGATAGACAGTCTGTAGATATGGATAACGGAATACAAAAAAAGTTGGAAGTTATAACTTTGACCCCAGTTGGGGAACCGACATGAAATGTAACCAATAATCAGTACTTGCATGCAAGTCATACTCCTCTTGACTAATCATGAAGCTTGACCAAGGAGCTTTTTATGATGGGCCCTACAGAACATACATTTCCCAGTCAAATTGTGAATGGAGTATTGGCAGTAAAAAACTAGTTTAGCAGATCAGCCCCTCTTGGCCCAGAAGACAGTACCTGGTCCAGTGTAGCTTATTGGAATGCTTTAGCCAGGAGGCACTGAGGGCAGGGGTATTGGGCTATGTATGCCCTCATTGATCGTACACAGAGACTAAAGGGTGTGCAATGACCATAATCAACTAGATACTATGCTATGCTATTTAAAAATTACATCTGCTGGAACTAGGCTCTGAAATTAATAGATAAGTGAATCAAATTACAAACATATACTTGAAAGGCACTTATTGAAAAATGATCTATGAATAAATGTTTTATAGATTAATGTATCCCTAAGCAAATCGATCTTTAGTGAGTAAAACTGGCTGTTTCCAAAAATAAAGTGTACTGGTTTGACACTCTTGCTGCATACCTTTATTTGCCAGCAAGCGCAGCATTTAAGAATCAAAAAGGCAAAACATACCTTGTCGCCTTTTAAAGATGTTTCTCTTAGTCTCTTACTTGACAACAAAGTGCTCTGCAATTAACAGGTTAAAATGAACTGTCAATCGATCAATCAATCAGGGAATTGTATGCGTTCCACTCACCCATGAGGGTCTTAAGGCGCTGGGGCAGGCGGTAAGGGGGCGGGGGTTTGCGGCGCAGATCTGTTTAGCCAAAGAGCCAGGTCTTGAGGGTCTCTGAAGGTGCTCAGGGAGGGGGCACGTCTGATGTCTGCCGGTAGCTCATTCCAGTTCTTGGCTGCATTGTGGGAGAAGGATCTTCCACCTGCTCTGGCTCTGTAGATGCGCAGGGTTTTGGCCAGTGCTAGGTTGGAAGATCGGACATTTCTTTTGGGTAAGTGGAAGTTGATTCTGTCGTTGAGGTATTTGGGTCCGTTGTTGTGTAGGCATTTGGAGGCGTGACTGAGGATTTTGAAAGTGACACTTTTCTCCATGGGAAGCCAGTGGAGACTTCGTAGGTGTTGACTGATGTGTTTGTGTAGGGGGTGCCGAGGACGAGTCTGGCAGCGGTGTTCTGTATTGTTTGGAGTTTGCGGAGTAGGGACTTGTTGATAATGGCGTAAAGTGCATCTCCATAGTCCAGTCTGCTGGTGATGAGTGCGTGGGTGACTCTCTTGCATGACTCAGGTCCGGATCCACTTGAAGGTCTTGCGGAGGATGTGGAGGGTGTTGAAGCAGCTGGAGGTGATGGCGTTGACGTGTCGGTTCATGGTGAGTGATGAGTCGAGTACGATGCATAGGTTCTTTGCGTGGTCTGAGAGGGTAGGTGGGCTTCCGTGGGCGGTCTGCCACCAGGTGCTGTCCCTTGCAGAAGGGATGGTACAGTGGATGAGGACTTCTGTCTTCTCGAAGTTGACCTTCAGGCAGCCGCTGGTCATCCAGACTGTGACGTTTTGTATTCCTTTCTGGAAGTTGAGTTTGGCAGTGGTGGGGTCTTTGGTGAGGGAGAGGATGTGCTGTGTGTTGTCAGCGTAGGATACGATGTTGAGGCCATATTGTCAGACGATGGCTGCATGTAAATGTTGAAGAGGGTGTGGCTAAGGTATGAACCCTGTGGGACTCTGCAGGTGACTTTAGTGAGAACGGAGAGGAAGGGCGAGAGTCTGATCCTTTGGCTTCTTCCGGTGAGGAATGATCGGATCCAGTCCAGGGATGTTCCTTGTATGCCTGTGTCGTGTAGTCTGGCGACTAGTGTGTGGTAGGGGAAACGGTGTTGAAGGCCGCTGATAGGTCGAATAGGATGAGGGCTGCGGAGTGGCCTTGATCCAGGAGGGTGCAGATGTTGTCTGTGGCGGCAAGTATGACGGTCTCTGTGCTGTGGTTACTTCGGAATCCGGATTGGGACAGGTCGAGGATGGTGTTCTCTTCAACGAATTGTGTCAGTTTCCTGTTGACTGTTTTCTCTGCAACTTTGGCTGCGAAGGGGAGGAGCGAGATGGGCCGATAGTTCTTAAGGTCGGTGGGGTCAGCTGTGGCCTTCTTGAGCAGAGGTCTGACTTCTGCGCGCTCCCAGTCATCTGGGAAGGTGCCTGTTTTGAAGGTGGTGTTGATGGTGCATTGTAGTTCGAGTGCGATTGTGGAGGATGTTCTTGTGGGCGATGGCGAGGCCCCCTCCTGGGTGGTTAAGACGGTCTTTCCTCTGGATCTGGTATCCATCAGGGATAGCAGTGTGAATGTATGGGGCAGAGGATGCTTTGGTCCAGGTCTCTGTGAAGAAGGCAATGTCGGGCGAGAGAGAGTCGAGTAGGTTCAAGATTTCCATGGCGTGTTTGTGTACGGAGCATACGTTGTGGAGGATGCATTTTAGTGTGTCGCCTGTGCTGGCGTCGGCGGTGTTGGAGCCAAGGGTGGCGGTGAGGGTCTGACGGCAGTGGAGGCAGGGCAACTGGCCATGGGTCGTGTTCAGCGAGGCATGTTGGCATTCTTTAAGTCTTCCAGGGTTGAGTACGCGGAGGGTGGTGGTGTCGTACTGATGGGTAGTGGGAGGTCCTGGGTTCCGGGTGCTGGCTGTGGTCGGGTCCCGGACAGGCGCAGATGGGCTTGCTTTTGGCGAGCCTTTGACACGCGGGCAGAGCGACTTTTCAGCTGCTGCGATTAAGTAGGGGAGGTGGGAGGGAGGAGAGACTGGTTAGGCTGGAGCGGGGGAATTCCGGGGGAATTCCCAGGGGGAATATCGGGGGAGGGGATGCAACGGCAGAAGGCGAAAGGAACAGGCAGGCACGAGAAAATAAAAACAGAGGTGGAATTAGAGCAATACACAGATGGGCACAATAACAGTGGCACAACAGGAAAACATTAAGAAACAAGCATTTACAATGCAATGGTCTCGGCATTATTAAAGGTAGAGCTATTGGCATTGCTCATGAAATTTGTTTTCATTTTTTTTAAAAAACATAAATAAATGGTATTGTCATTTACAATGGCAATAGGTGAGCATTAGAGAGTAGTAGAGAGCATTCGCGGACACAGAGCCACACACACACACACACACACACACACACACACACACACACACACACACACACACACAGAGACAGAGCCACGCACACACACACACACAGAGCCACGCACACAGACAGAGCCACGCACACAGACACAGAGCCACGCACACAGACACAGACAGAGCCAAGCACACACACACACAGACAGATACACGTACACACACACACAGACAGAGACATGCACACACACACACACACACAGACAGAGCCACGCACACACACAGACAGAGCCACGCACACACACAGACAGAGCCACGGACACACACTAAAGTTGAGGTGGTGCTTTGATGTTGAGGTGGTGTTGAGTGATGCTATTGTAGTCCATAGTGAGGCTGTGGTGGTAGTGAGGCATGGTGAGGTGGTGGTGTTGTGGTTGGCGCTGAGTTCTGCTTAACTGGTGTTTTGAGGAGATGCTTGCTTGATTCTGGAGGTGATGTTGCGCTGTAGGGTATAGAGATTGTATAAATTACACAATGCATTTACAAGCCTCATTAATGCACTCCGCACACTAATTACTATCACCGGCTCCAAAAAACCCCACCCCGCTTCCAGCCTCCGGGACAGGCAGCAGCCTGGTCTCCTAACAAATCCAATGAAAGATTCAACTGAATGATAATTCCACCACATTCCCCCTCAAGCAAAGTTATGAATTTCTACCAGCTGACCTAACCCCTCGTGTGCGGGAGCACATCAGAGGAACCTTTAGATGCAAGGACAGAAGGCACAATCAGCAACTCTTCCTTGGGGAAGTTGATGGGGGTGTCAGGGGCAAAATAGGGCAGGGGGGATAGGATGAGGAATGAGGAAAGAAGGAAGGAAGGAAACAGACAGAACAGGGGGGTACCAACAAGCCCACCCAGCACCGGAGCCGCCACCTCCCCCGCTCTTGCATTTTCAACCTGTGTCGTTTCAACATTTATTTACAGGGCTCGTGAGACTCGTTAATAACATTGTTGTGGGTCCAAAGGGTTGTCTTATTATGGCAAACACGGTCTCTATTGTCACAATTTGTGATCACCACGAGACTCCGAGGAGCACATAAAACTGTGAGCAGTGAAAGTGAGCCTGTAAGCAGGTTGCATGAACTTCACCATCGAGCACAGGTACAGCACAATAACAACAACAACAGACACAACCCGGTTGTGAATGAAAGGATGGGGTTTATAAAACATGCTTGAAATTATTTAACTCTATGCTGGATTTGCACAGCTGCACTGAAAAACGTTAATGTAGAAGGAAATGGTGGCGCTAGGATGTCAGGAGGTGAGATACAAACGTATAATTAGGAATCTACAACAATGTGATGGCATTTGGCAGTGAGCAACAATTATCCAATAATACGGCTCTTACTCGTCTCATTCGTCAGGGCCTGAAAACAGCTTTGGTAGTCTTGGGAGGGGGGCTTTACATCAAACAAACGCGCCGCCGCAGCATTCTAATAGTTCTGGTATACAATTTCAATTTTCAACACAATCGGCATTTGCCTTTCACGAATGTACTTTAAAGTGAGTGCCTTTCACATCATACAAGCGATGCAAACACCTCGCTCCCACAACCTCCACGCCTTCCTGAAGCTCTGCACATCGCTGCATTCATTCTATAATGCCACAACACTTTAAAGGTCAGCCGTACAGTTCACAGCATATGTACAAAAAGCTTTATAAATGCCGTAATAACACACTCCCCTCACCTTCATTGGGTCGGAGTACCCGGGCAGCACCTCATTTTACGATCTCGAAAGGATGAAAGACTGAATCTGCCTCTCTGGGCTTCATCCTGAGATTTGCTGGTTGCACTCGGATCTCCTCAGCAGGCCTGGCACTTCATTCAACCACCATGCCATTGATGTGACTGGCTTCTGTTTACTGTGTATGGTGCTGGGCTGCATGCAGGAGAGCTGGAACCCTGCTCCACGCCGTGCCGGAGTGGCACATTCTAGTGCGCGTTAATGAGCAGAGGCACACTGGCCTGCAGGGAGGCGGGAACTCTTTTGATGGTTGGGCCCGTCGTCACTGGCTTCATGTTTGCCCCATCCATGATGGTCTAACAGTGACGAGAGACCCCTGCAAGGATGCAGCTTGTTACAGACATGAAGTAATTCGGGGTTCCCTTAAGACAGGCTAGCCCTGGGAGGGAGACAGCCTTTCAGGTTCACACTCATTATGAGCAGAATGCAATGGATCTGAAGAAACCGCATTGTGCGTGGAGAATCTAGACCTGGTCTTGCAGCTCTGGCCAGTGGTGCCATGCCTCATTGAGGCGTGTGTAATGAGCTATAAAGATTGTATCCCTTTCCATTTAGTAAACCCGTTGTGAGAGAATGTATTTAAAACAAGGGCAGAGAGAGACACACAGGGAAGTGGAGCGAGATAGGGAGAGGGAGGGTAACAAGGGCAGAGGGGGAGACACGCATGGAGGTCATAAGGGGAGAGAGAGACAGGGGAGAGAGAGACAGGGGAGAGAGAGACAGGGCAGAGAGAGATACACAGGTGTTCAGAAGTGGGAGAAGAAAGCGAGGGGAAACGGAAACGAGCATAAAGTGACATGCATGGGGGCCAGGCGTGGAGCAAGATAGCGAGGGGGAGACATAACCTCGGGGAGGGAGACGTACACACACACACACACACAGGGTCAGAAGTGGAGCAGAATAGAGGGTCTGATGGAAACCAGGGCAGCAGGAGGGAATTGTGCAAACGGGATCAGAAGTGAAACGAAACAGAGAGGGGTGAAGGAAGCAAGGGCGGAGGGGAGAGCGCTACACATACAGGGGGCTCAGAAGGGGAGCGAGAGAGGCGGGGGAAACCAGGGCAGAGAGAGCGAGAAGCCGACAGGAAGGGCAGATGTGGCTTGCGAGATTGGCGAGGGCACTGTAGTGTCCTAGCTGGGGCCTAGAAATAAGTGCAGGACACACGTGTTTGGTGCATGTGGTCAGCTTTCTGCCTGCCCACGCCCAGTGCTCTGGGCTATTTATTTAACATTGTACGTGCCCTCCGTGAAGACGTCGGGCTGAACTATAACCTCCACGCCCGGGGGTGGGGGTGGAGCTTGGGAACATCTCCGGGACCCCAGTGAAATGGTTGGGTCCAAACTACGTCGACATTACATTCCTCCTTTACCCAGTGATGAAAAACAAAATGCAACAAAACCCATCAACCATAATATAAACATCTTAGAGTCTTAAATACTGTCTCTGTGGGTTGCATTAAATACAAAAAAAAAGAACAGTCTTACTTTGGCCTGGCGGGGGTACAGTTCATGTTCCTCTAGCGTTGACATCGGGACACAAAGTCCTGGTACTTCTGGGATGGCTTCGGATAAGGGCGCAGATGGTACCTGCCCTGGCTGCGTCCGTCGGACGGGGTTTGAAAGATGTCCTCAGAGCCGTCTGCCTCGACGACACCTGGGTGGCTCTGCACTCCTTTGGACCCAACGTCCCTTTGGGTTGGTGTGGCTGAGCTGTCTCCAGAATTCTCCGTTCCACCGGGGGTCTCTTCATCCACAGCTTCCCGTGGACCTTGAGACGGCACAGGGTGGTGTTCTTTGGAATCCGAGAAACTTTCCTCTTCTCCACTCGGGAATTTCTTAAAGAAGGACACGTTCCTGGCGACTTCTTCGCCACCCCTGGTCGCCGTGACCAGGGTGCCTTTAACCTGGGTGACAGTCCACGGGTCTAGTTCAAACGGAAGGCGGAACTTCCCTCCTGGGTGGCGGTCCTTCACTAGCACTCTGTCACCAACCTGAATGTGGCTGTCGGCAGCTCTTCTTTTCTGGGACGCCTCTCGATTGGTCTTTGATCGCTGTTTCATGGATCGATTAGGCGGGGTTGGTGATGACGCCCATGTGGGGTGATGCAGTATAGTGTCAGTGACTGTTCTGCCAAAACACAGGCGGCTAGGAGGGATTCCTGTAGTACAGTGGGGTGTCAGCCTGTACTCACGTAGAAACTGATATAGGGCCAGCATTAGGCTCTGGCCATCTGCTAACGCAATCTGGATGGTCTTGTTCAGAGTTCTCATTAGTCTCCCAACTTCCCCGTTGGCTTGAGGCCATCTCGGGGTTATGCGTCGGTGTTTGATGCGGTTAGATTGTAAGTACGCAGCCAGTTCACCGCTATTGAAGGGGGGACCATTGTCTGTGCGTAGTTCTCCAATGAGGCCATGGGTGGCGATTATCTTTTCCAGCTTGGGAATTACTTCGGTTGCAGCAGTCGAGGACAGGATCTCTACTTCAGGGTACCGTGAGAAATCGTCTATCACCACAAACATGTGTTTTCCTCCGGGAAGGCTGCCAAAATCAGCACTGGCTCGCGCCTATGGAGACGTCGGTTCTTCCTCCGTAATCACTGGCGCCGGAGGGTTAGGTAGGCTAGTCGCCAGACACACGGGACATCGCTGGACTATATCTTCGACCACCTTGTCCAGGCCCGGGAACCAGAGTTTGCTCCAAAGGCGGTTCTTGGATTTGACGATGCCCTGGTGCGCTCCATGTGCTAGGAGGGCTGCTTGCTGGGTGAGGCTGTGGGGCAGTACCAGGCGAGGGCCTCTCAGTAGGCACCCTTCCGGGGATGTAGACAGTTCGTTTCGGACTTGGTGGAGGGCCTTCAGTGTTGCCTGAGCTCCAGGTGTGCGGAATGATGCTGGGCTTTGGAGTGGCTTCCAGTTGCCCGATGCGATAGCCTGGATGGCGATCTGTAGCCAGTCATCGTCCCTAGTGGCTTGCGCCACCTCCTCTAGGGAGATTGGCAGGGGTCTTGACCTTTCCACGATCATCCTGACATACTCTTCTGTGGCGGCAGCCTCTGCAGCTTCCGAGTCAGTGACCGGGCGGGCGTGTCTCGACAAGTAGTCAGCTGGGTTTCGAGTGCCCGGTCGGTACTCCACGGTGAATTGGAACTCCTGGAGTTTGAGGACCCACTTCTCAATTCGAGGGGGGGCGTGAGGAGGACCCCTGGAACAGCGGAATGAGGGGCTTGTGATCTGTGATGACCACAAACGGATGCCCGTACAAGTAGATGTGGAAGTGTCGGCACCCCCACAATATGGCGATGGCCTCCCTCTCGATCTGCGAGTATCGCTGTTCGGTCGGCGTGAGTGTCCTGCTCGCATATGCAACGGGGGCCCACTCTCCGCACGCTTGTTGCTGGGTTAGCACGGCCCCTAGGCCTGTCGGGCAGGCATTCACGGCGAGTTGTGATTCGTTCCGGGGGTCAAAGTAGGCTAGGGTTGTGTCAGCTGAGAGAGCCGCCTTGGTCTTCTGGAATGACTCTTGCTGTTCCGGCCCTCATTTCCAGGTGGCAGTGGCCTTCGTGAGGTCGCGAAGGGGCCAGTGAGGTCAGACAGGTCCTTGATGAATGGCCCACAGTATGTGACCATCCCGAGAAAACTGCGGACTGCTGTCACCGATGTTGGAGCGGGGGCTTCGTGGATGTCTTTGACTTTTTCCGGGTCCGGCCCAACTCCTTGGTCGGAGAACCTGTAGCCAAAGAAACTGATGTCTTTGCGTAGGAATTCGCACTTTTCCCTGTGGAGGGTAAGACCTCGCTCTTGAAGCCTGGTAAACACTGCTTGGAGGCGTTGGATGTGTCCTTCTAGGGTTGGAGCATGGACCAAGATGTCTTCGCTGACATTCAACACGCCGTCAAGCCCTTGCAGAACATTCCAAATGATGTTTTGGAACAACTCTGCAGCGCTCGATATCCCGAAGTTGAGTCGGGTATACCGCCAAAGGCCGGCGTGAGTGTAGAAGGTGGTAATCTGGCGTGACTCCGGGTGTAGGGGAATTTGGTGGTACCCTGACCTTAGGTCCATTTTCGAGAACCACTTCGAGCCTGACAATTCTCCAATAATGTCATCTATGGTGGGCGTCAGGTGGCGCTCCCGCTTGATGGCTAGGTTGGGGATGCACATGTCAACGCAGATCCGCACGGCGTCGGGCTGCTTCGGTTTTTTGGCCACCACGATGGGCGATACCCATGGAGTGGGCCCGCTCACCCTTTCGATGATTCCTGCTCTCTCAAGTAGGCGTAGTTCCGCCTCTACCTTGGGTCGTAGGTGGAACGCAATGGGTCGGTGCCGAAGAGCCACTGGGGCGACTGATTGGTCAATGTGGAGGCGAATGGCGGGTCCCTTCAGACAGCCGATTCCTTCAAACAGCGAGGCGTGTCCCAATACGAGATGGTCGAGGCCGTGGGCTTGGACTGTGAGCGCAAAATGTATCAATCCGAGATCTTGGGCAGTTCTGCAACCGAGCAGGAATCCTGATCCTTCTTGTGAAACGTAAATTTTGGTTTGTAAGCGAGTGGAGCTGTTGGACAGGGTTGTCCGGAACATCCCGCACAGGCGTAATGGGCGACTGGTGCCGTAGGCGTATGCTTGCACTCTCGTTGGATGGAGTGCTGGTGCGTTCTCTAAAGTTCGGTACACGCTGGCTGCCATTAAGTTGATAGTCACGCCGGTGTCGATCAAAGCCGCTACTGCTTGCTCCTGTACATTGACGGTGCACATGGGTTCCGCAGACGGCGTGGCTGCCAGAGTGTTGAGCATCCACACCACGTGGACGGAGGCCGCATCTGCGTCGTCGTCGTCCATGTCGCTGCTGGTGGACGTGTTTGGCAGCGGCTCTAGCTGTCTTACCCTTCTTAGTGGTCCACCTTGCTTCTTCCTCTGTGTCGACAGACATACACTTGCGAAGTGGTTGGCTTTTCCACAGGCCCTGCAGATCTTGCCTTGTGCCGGGCATACTCCGTTGTGGGGCGTCGCACCTCCGCACCACGCACAGGCGCGGTCGTGGGAGGACTGAGCTGGTCTTGGTCTCCCTCGTCGGGACTGCTTTGCGCAGTTATCTGTGGACGCGGTCTTGAGGGCGCACACGGGCTCCGTTTTGACTGTGACCGTCGGCTTTGGCTCCATGTGTGCGGCTCGGGCCTTCGACAACTCTTTGGACCGCCCAAGTGCCAGGATGTCGCGCATGGGCATGTTGTCCGCCTCCAGTACCCTCTCACGCAGCTTTGAAGACGCGCAGCCTTGAATAAACTGGGCGCGGATCTCATCATCCGCATCGGGGAGGGTGCATGTGCTGGCCAGCTTTTTCAGTCTCGCGTAGAAGACGTCTACAGACTCCTCTGGGAGTTGGCGGGCTTGGCGGAGCAGTAATCTTTCGTAATCCGCACTGGTGAAGGGCTCAAAGTACGCTGTGATGGCGTCGCGCAATGTGGCGTAATTACGGGGCGGACCGCCTTCCGTAATGTCCTTCGAGATGTCGTGGATCGCCTCACCTCCGAGGTGCAACAGCATGGCACGCCGGCGCTCTACTGCGACGTCTGCCGCCACGAAGTAGTTCTCCAGGCGTTCTACCCATTTCCGCCAGCGAGCCGCTTGCGACGGGGGGGGGTGCCGGTGACGGTGAACGGCCCCAAGGGAGGCACGTTAGTCATGACCGCTGCGGGCAGGTATCTGTGTCACCAGCGGGCACCGTGGGCTATCCAGACCAACCAGAGCTTTATGGCACGCAGGAGGAGCGAGAAACAGCTTGGAAAAGTTCAACTGGCAACCGACGCGAGATGCGTGGGGACCGGCAGGGCCTTTAGCAGTCTCACGCGAGATGCGTGGGGTTTGGCACGGTCCGTAGCGTTGCACGCGGGATGCGTGAGGGATGGCGCGCCCAGCGCGAACAGCGTCTCCGGCAGCGAGTCTCCGCTCGCGGTGACACAGGGAGGGTTGAAGAGGCAGCTGGGTGGGTGGAGGACGGCGCTCGGCCGGTATCGGGTGCGGCCTGGATGGGGGAGCAGCTGGAGCGCTGGGTGCTCGCGCGCTCACCTCTGGAGAGATGCGGCGCCACCGCCTGATTGGAGAAGCGGTCCGCGGTTGCGGGGCGTGTCCAGGGCGCCGGGGCGGTAGCGGCAAGGCCGGGTCCAGGCTCGCTCAGGCGCGGGCAACAGGGGGTGCCCCGAGTGCACGGCATGATCACGTGCTGGTGGGGGAGGCCGCAGGGCTACAGCCGTCCGCTCCTTGGGCAAGAGCGCGATGGTGCTTTGCACGCGATGGGGTGGCGAGACCACCTCGTCGCCAATGTAGTGTCCTAGCTGGGGCCTAGAAATAAGTGCAGGACACACGTGTGTTTGGTGCATGTGGTCAGCTTTCTGCCTGCCCGCGCCCAGTGCTCTGGGCTATTTATTTAACATTGTACGTGCCCTCCGTGAAGACGTCGGGCTGAACTATTACCTCCACGCCCCGGGGGGGGGTGGAGCTTGGGAACATCTCTGGGACCCCAGTGAAATGGCTGGGCCCAAACTATGTCGACATTACAGGCACAGAAGGAGAGGCCGCGGCGGGTGACCTTCGCCGCAGTGGCATCGATGCTACCCCTCTGGCAGGTGTGCCCTCATTACCAACCTTCCCTCCAGCTTCCAAGAGCGTTGACGAACTCGATGTTAGCATGTCAGATTTACAACCTAACCGATGGGCAGGGAAGTTTAAAAGACAGTTTCTGCTTTAACTGTTCTTAAATACAGTATAACTATTAGTTTATTACAAATAGACTAAATATGAATCTTAATTTAGCGCAATGTAATGTCCATCTCATGGGAGACGATGCGGTCTATTGCTTAAGCTGACGATTCTGAACCCTAATTGGGGAGAACAAGAAATCTGGTGGATTCACCAGAAAAGCGGTGTGATCCTAGGCAAGTTGTTTAAACTAAGATGTCTTAGTTCTCTTAACGCACAAAAGGAGATTTTAAATAGGGCGATTGACAGTATTCAGAGACACATAACACAGTTACCAGGGCGCAGGAAATACTTTACTTTGATAGTCTTTGTGCGTTCTGTTTTGTGAGTGGTCTGTCTGTGTGTGGTGAGGGTGACTAAGTATGTGATGTAGTTGTGAATGTGGTGGTATGCTTGCGTGTCCATGTGTTTCTGTGTGTGTATGATTAATTTTTAGGTCGTAGGCTAACCGTTCTTGTTGAATTTGAAAGGAATACACTTTCCCAATCCTTTGCTATTGTATCTAGGAGGCAGCCAGGCATGTCGGGGAGGGAGTTACGTGTCTGGTGACGTCACTGTGTCCTATAGGTGCGGTGCCTGTTAGATAAGAAATAACCCGAGCTTCCTTCCTTATTTTATAAGAGTATGTTTGTTCATAAACGGTAATACCACAAACCTTCTAGTTGGGAGGCTGTTTGCAGCGATATTACCTGGGATCCTGATTGGACAGCTGACATCTTTGTGTCCCTTTTCCACTACGTTGTGATCTTTTGGAGAATGGCTTAGAGTCCCTCTTTCTAGTCACCTTGTGCCCGAGCCGTTGTTCTTTGGGCCGCTTAAACACCGCTACGTGCGTCCCTTCTCCCAGAGGGACTGACATGAGTATCATGGTCTGCTGTGAAGCTGAGCCCCAGCCGGCACCTCAAGCGGGAAACCAGTACAGCTCTGTGCAATATTTCGACGTCAGCAGCCACTATTCCGGGGTGCCAAAGAGGGCGTGGAGAAAGCAAAGGTGAGGAGAGGGCTTTGACAACAGAGTGAAAAGGGGAGACCGGGAATGGAAGCAGGGGGTTGCAGCTAGGCAGAGGTTACAACATTTCCAAGGCAGGCATGACTCCGTGTTCACAGAACAGACAATAATAAAGGGATGACGGGTGCCAATGAAATATTGTAGACTTACCTGATAGATTGTGAGGTCCTGGGTGCACCAAACTCTGGCCTTGCACGCCGTAATTACGAGGCAGGGAACGCACATTTAATAATAAATCAATGACAACGGATACAATCTCATTCACCGTACAGGTTCAAAGAATATCTGATCTGGTGGGTCACCTTAAACACCGACCGCCTGCGTAAACCGGACTGGTGTTGGTGTAAAGATTTTACTCCAAGGCGGCCTGAGTTGACTGGACTCTAACTCCGCCTTGCAGCAGCTTCTGATTCACCATCCGCCCCCGAGAACAACCTGCTCTGTACTACCGTCACTCTCGCGTCTCCTGAGTTCCACTTAGAACGGTCGCCCAAAGTCTTTGAATAGCTTGATGGTGTATTAACTATTAACGTAATCCCGTAGACAATAGCGCTGCAGCTGTCGCCGCCTTTCGGTTCATCCACACCGTCACTGGCGGCGAGAGGCTTCGGGCTGGTGTGGCGAGGCGCGGGAGCACGCTTCAGAAAGGCTTCACACACCAGAACCGTCAGGCAGCATCTCAGACCGGACCCCGGCTTTCAACCACCCTCTGGCAGACTACAACTCACCGGCTGTTTGGGGAGGCATAGCGCCTCTCAGAGGATCCCCGGGCCGGCAGCGGCGATTTTCGGGTGTCCTGGGCTGCGGCGGTAATGCGGGGCTGATGAGGGGTAGGCTTCCTCTTTAATTTAAATATACAGCGGAGTGAGCAGCGGGTGAGCACCCGATGGGGGGGATCCCCACGCCGGAACTTCTTCCGGCGGCGGCGGTGGTCGGGCAGAAATGGCTGCCTCAAAGCTCGGCAAATTTCGGATTCGGGGGCGTGTTTTTGGGTTCTGAGTGACGGGTGATGTAACAGGGTTAAAGAACTAAAAAAACATGCCCCCGAATCCAAAAGAGACGGGCCTTTATTGTAGTGACTCCATTCTCCTCCAATGGCTGGCCTCCGTTTAGGAAGCCAGCCAATGGAGGAGAATGGAGGAGAGAGGCGGGTTCAAAGCCCCTAACTCAAAAACATTAATTCTTCGGGACTCCGCCCTTCACTGCTTTGCAGTGAGAAGCGACAGTCCCTCGACCTAAAAAAAGGGCAGAGAAAGGTTACGGTGGTTGCAGGCAGTCTGGTCCCAGTTGGAGTTGGCAGCAGGCGCAGGAGTGGACAGCAGCCCCAAACCTCCCAAGGAGGAGGTCGGGGTCTTTAGGCAAGACACGGCACTGCAGAGCTGCGGGGAGAGTGGACCTAGACTGAGGGTCGGAGGTCTTACTCGCACAGTAACCTTGTATTTTCATAATGAGCGGGAACAGTATGTCTTGTCAAGACTGATCGTATTAGGATAGTTCGATGGGGAGGTCGCAGTTTTATCTCCGGAGCAGCTGGTATCTGGAATAAAATGCCCCTCCCCCTAAAACAAAGCACTGACCTAATGACATTTAGGAAGAACATTAAAACATGGCTTTTTAATCTATAGGGACTAACATCGTATGGAGAAAGTATATCATTTCAGCGCCAGGACACCTGCCCGGTAACAGTGCGCTTAATAAATGGTAAAATAAATAAATAAAATAAAACAGTATAAATTATAATTACATGTATGGCAGGGTCTAGACAGCTATGTATAGCTTGAAAAGGTGTAGCTTGAATAGATTGGGTACTAGTCTTATGCTCTCCGGAAGTTGGTTCCTAATACTTGGAACTTGACACTTGATGACTCTTTCATTGTCATCATTTTTTTCTATCTGCTACCCTTCAGGTATTTAGCTTGCATTTTATATATCTGGAGAGGCCTAAATATATTTTTTTGTGCTGCTGCCATTATAAATGTAATTCTGTCTCCAAGGACAAAGCGATATAGATTATCAAAGATTATCAACAATACTATATGATATTTTGTAGTTTAGGGACTAGTGCAGGTACTAGTGTGCCTGCATACAGGGGGGCACATGCTGTGCCCCCATGCATGCACCCCAGGGCGTAGTCACAGGCCCCCTTTGTTTTCTCTCCGCCAGGGTTTTCATGGAGGAGGAACCGCCATGAAACCCTGGCAGAGAGGAAACTCCTAACATGCTTGGTGGGACTGCGGCAGTCCTGCCAAGTATATTGATGCCTCTACTCTGCTACAACACAGCCAGGGAATGGCAGTTTCCTGGAGGCTGCAGCGTGGCAATTTCAGTCCGACCACCATTATTGTAATAGGGCGGTCGGGAGACCGCCACCGCCGCACCCCGACAAGTCTGGTGGTCCGTGGTCCGTGGTCCGCCAGGCTCATAATGAAGATCTTAGTCAATTTAGTGATAGGGCTGGCCTTATAAAATAATTCTAAAGGATGGCTAAATCAAAGCAGAAGTAATCCAAACAATGGTTTCGATACAATCAAATCATGCTTAGTCTTCCGGTAAAAACAGATTTCTACTAAAATATGCTAACCAAATAGTGCTTCTATTGTGTTTCTATTGCAATCAATCTTTATTAATGTTTTTTAGATCCGGAGAGATCATCATATCAAGACTTCTCACAAAATATTTAAAACAGGAATAAGGATAATAAAACACTTTTTTCACACAGAGAGAGCAAGTCAAAGTTTCCTTCCTTACTTACAAAGGAACACTGAAAAAAGTTATACAGAAGAATCAGTCATAACAGCTTTTCAGCAGTCTTGCCAACAGGGACGGACTGGGAACCACACAGGCCCTGGCAAAGTGCTCGGCCGGCCCCCCCTCTCCACTGGGGGTGGGGGGGTGGAGGTGCCGCCGAGCTCTATGCCGGGGCCGGTTTTTGGCAGATTTTGGTACTGGTCCGATTTTGCAGCTATGCTGTAAAAACAGCCCTGTAACAAAAACGCCCCCCAGGGGCCCAAAACCGGGCCCCACCCGTGTGGCGCACCGGGGGATTGCCCGATGCTCGCTATGGCCAGTCCGGCCCTGCTTGCCATTTAACTGATTTTGTGTGAATAGTATAAGAGAAGGCGCTGCTTTTGCTGAGGAAACACCAAATCTAAGAAAGAGTGGGCGTACAATTGTTATTCTTTGGAGGTTTAATGCTTGTTTTAAGATAAGGTTGAATTATTTTAGATGTCGAAGAATCTGTTATCGTTTTATATCTAATTTAGTGCGGTATGCAACCTTTACCACGCAACTTTTACAACGACATACCATTACCACGCAATTTTTACAACGCAGGAACCATTACAACGAAGTACCATTACAACGCATGTATTTACAACGCAGGTACCTTTAAAACGCATACCATTACAACGTAAGTATTGGTAAGTATATAATTTTATTTAAGTTTGGGTTTTTGGGTAAAGGGGTATTTTTAGAGTTCAGGGTCAGTTTTGGGTTTTTTGGGTAAAGGGGTATTTTTAGGGTTCAGGGTCAGTTTTGGGTTTTTGGGTAAAGGGGTATTTTTAGAGTTCAGGGTCAGTTTTGGGTTTTTGGGTAAAGGGGTATTTTTAGGGTTCAGGGTCAGTTTTGGGTTTTTGGGTAAAGGGGTATTTTTAGGGTTCAGGGTCAGTTTTGGGTTTTTAGGTAAAGGGGTATTTTTAGGGTTCAGGGTCAGTTTTGGGTTTTTAGGTAAAGGGGTATTTTTAGGGTTAAGGGTCAGTTTGGGGTTTTTGGGGTAAAGGGGTACAGGGTAAAAATTAAATACAATTAAATTTAAATTACATTAAATTAAATTGATTAAATTAAACTAAATTAAATTAAATTAAATTAATTAAATTAATTAAATTAAATTAAATTAAATTAAATTAAATTAATTAAATTAAATTAAATTATATTAATTTTAATTAATTTACATTTAAAAAAAATATTATATACTTACCAATACTTACGTTGTAATTGTATGCGTTGTAAAGGTATCTGCGTTGTAAATACATGCGTGGTAATGGTACTTCGTTGTAATGGATCCTGCGTTGTAAAAATTGCGTGGTAATGGTAGGCGTTGTAAAAGTATGCGTTGTAACATCATACATCCATTTAGTGCTTACCACAGGGACTAAAGTTTTTGAATTTGATTTCATTTGGTTTAGGGGCCAGCTCTAGAGGATTGTAAGAGAGAGCTTAGGTAACTGCAGATTATACGAGAGATTCTTACATGGTCCTCCTTCTGTCTGGAAATCTCTTTATGGAGCAATCAATCAGTCGAAAGCCCCAATGGATCACGGCAGCAACTGGTGGCTCATATGGTAAGAAAGTAAATGTAACCTCATGGCTTGGACTGACACTAAGGTATTCAGGGGCGGCTCCTCTGCAATAGCGGAGGAGCGTTGCCCCACAAACTCAGAGCCAGCAGCAAAAAAATAAAATTATATTTCAGTATCTTTTTATTTTTAAGCCGCTGGCTCAGCCAGATTGTCAGGGAGAGGCGGGGCTGAGGCATGGGAGGAGGAGTGGTACTGCACTCTTTGTGTGCTCTTGTGTGTTTGGCCAGCCTTCTTAGGCCGACCAAAACTCACATGCGCAGTCAGGTTTCCCTAACCTGGCAGTATTGAACAGCCGAGTTAGAGGAAGTCCACATATTCCCTGGTCTGAGCAGGGCATCTTTCTAGCCTTCTCAGGCCAATCCCCACGCTACTCTGCAGCGCAGGGATTGAACAGGGAGTCTGTGACTAGCCTGCAGAGTCTGCTGGGACAAGGAAGTCCCAGCACCAAGGAGCAACACGGGAGGCGGCCGGCAGCAGGTAAGTTTAATTTTTTTATGTTTTATTACAATGTTGTTTAACATCTATCTACGCCCTCTTTTTCCCCTTATTAAGTCCTTTGGGGTAGACCTGGTCAACTATGCGGATGACACTCAATTGATATTCTCCCTGGAGGGGAAACAAGCGGTGTCTATGGATACCTTCCAGGAGTTTATGTGTCAAACTGCAAGTTGGCTCAGGAAAAACTCCCTGCAGCTGAACGGGGAAAAGACTGAGGTGGTGTACTGTCCAGCTACTAGAGTGTCCCGACATCTGCCGATAGAATTTAAACTCACTCCGGAGAATGAACCTTTGGTTCCGGCTAAAGTGGTACGTAATCTGGGAGTTATGGTTGATGAAAATCTTCAAATGGACATACAAGCCGGCAAAACTGCCAGTGTGTGCCTTTCTCTGCTGCATGTATTGCGTAAGATCCTTCCTTTACTTCCAGAAGACTCTCGACCGCTCGTAGTGAGAAGTGTAATACTGAGCAAGTTGGATTATTGTAATTCCCTATATTTGTGAGCACTACTATACATTGTGCAGAGGCTACAGAGGGTGCAGGCAGTGGCAGCAAAGCTGGCACTAAACAGACAACGTGGGTCCTCTACGACACTGGCGTTAAAAGATCCCCATTGGTTGCCCATTAAGGAGAGAATTTATTTTAAATCTCTCTGCATCGTGTATAGGGCAGCACATGGACAGGGTCCTATCCCTGTGCAAGAAATGTTTACTTGGTATAACCCAAGGAGGCAGCTCCGATCATCAAATACCAATCTGATTACAACTACCAGATTTAAGAAATCCAGGAAGGGGGGTAAAGCTTTCGGAATACTTGCCTCACATATCTGGAATGGGCTGCCTCTGAATCTTAGGCAGGAAAGTTCATTGACAGGGTTCAGGAAGAGCCTGAAAACCTGGCTCTTTCCAAGGAATACCTAGTAGCTCTCCAGACATTGACAATTGAGTTTGCTGTCTTGTTGTTATTTCTAACCAAGCGCCAGGATACCCGTAGGGTGGCAGTTTTGCACTATATACATTTTCATTCCATTCCATTCCATTATTCCTATTATGTTCCTCTACCCTGCCCTGCGCCTCTCCCGCGCTCCCTTCCACGCTTCATTCTGCGCTGCGTCCGGTGCTCTCCCGACCCTCCACTATGTGTATTTATAGAGCAGAAGTGACGTAAAATCTTTGCCTCTGTTAGATTTAGAAAGGTCCAAGCAGTGAACGAAATAGTTTCAATTTCACAAGTCAGAATCAGTGAGATTTTGTGTCTGTTAATTGATATGTTTCCCATAAAATATTTTTACAAGTGTAAGGCTGAAATGCCACTGTCCTCACAGAGAATAGGTATAGAAGAAAGGCTGCTGACAATAGATGTCTAGCAAACATTAAGTGCAGGAGTAAAGATGCACCTAGAAATCCTTGCATGTATTATATATAGAAAGAAGGCCGTATTTCCAATGAAAGCAAAAAGATGCGAAAATAGCCACAAAAGTGTTATCCCAGTGATATTATCAATGATGCGCTAGCAACCTCACGCATGAAGAAAATTTGGGGCCATTGATGATGTCATATGCGATATCACCATGAGCAGTGATTTTGCAGTGGGGGACTTATGATTGTCTAGTTAACTATAACTGCAGAACTTCAGTAGTTTTTCAGTCTTGGTTTGTAACAATAGCCACATATCAACTGAAGTTTATTAAGGGAATTTTAACATTTTGTTATAACATAATGTATTTGTTGTCCTAGTAAACCACCAAAGCATCCCTTTCATAGTACTTTTCAGCATCACAAAGAATGAAAGGTGTGGTTCCAAGATATGGGTTTTAAAATACCCACTAGAAGGTGAACACTAAGATACAGATCGACAGAACGTCAGTGGCAGTTTGTAATGTGGATAAGTAGTGGGGTGGGCACACTCACTTCCACCCATTCACTCACAAGTGCCCACACATACACCCATCCATCCACATGCACACTCATTCACACCCATCCATTAAAAAGGGCTCACACATACACCCACCATTCACACACACACACATAAACATCCACACACCCATTCACAGCATCTGCATGCAAATGCACATATATTTATACAAACACTCATGCACAAAAGATTCAACAAGCACTTGGCCATACTTTGGTGTCAACCAAAGGCGGGAGGGAGAACCACAAAGTCCTCGGATGTTGCTGAAGGATTCAGGGAGGGATGGACACACGGAAGATCCCAGCACCTCCGCTCAATGGCTGATCTTTTCATGGGTGAGTCAATGAGAGGAGGCCCTTCCATAACTGGTTACATAGTTTGGTGGGGCCAGTGAGACTTGCTGGTGCCACCACAACCCCACTCTGTGACGAGGCACTATTTATAGACAGTCAGCCCTGTGCACACCAGAGCTTAAACATGAAGGGCCAAAAGCTAAATCTATCATTGACACTCTCCTCGGCATAAGGGGAGGACCTCACATGGTTTTGCCGTGCTGATGAGGTCACTGCTCTCAGGGCTGTGAAATCTTCAACCCATCAAACCCTGGCCCCGGGTGCTAGGTACCTCAGCCTTAGCCCCTGTAAGGCTGCTTGACCCTAACACGGTGAGTGTCTGTCCGGCTGACCTTGCTCAGCATGACAGACACTTATCATGCTTTGGAAAAGGGAGGGGCTAGAGCCCAGGTGCCTGTAATGACAGGCTGCCTCTTGAGGACACTGTATTGAAGAGATCAACAATGTAAGATGACAACAAATACTGTGAAGTGACAGTATGGCTGATTCTTTACATAAGGATACAGTTAGAAACGACAAGTGGTGGCCACTGCATATACTGTTGGAGCTTTGGATGAAAGCAGTCAAGGTTGATAGCCATTTGTGGAGGTCTGTGTGCACAGCTTGTTAGAGGCTATTGGATGTGGAGTAGTTTGTGTGTCAGTGATGACTATGGCTAGGGTTATATGGAGTCTAGGTAAAAAGTTGTTATCAGAATCTGCATCCTTCCTAAGCATCTCTGTGGTGTAAATGTGCTGTAATCAATTTTCAATCTATTTGAAAGTATTTTATTTCTCAAATATACAAACAGATGTTGCATCGTTTATTGGAGCAAAAAGAGAGACCAGAGGCAACAGGGTTTACTACAACCTTGCTAGATAGATTATCCTGATGCACCTTGCACATTATTTCCACACACAAGCTTGAATGGTGTTGTCCGGATCGTAATTCTAAAGTTCTGCACTTGATTTGCCTGAAAAACTACAGACATTATTATTCTCTCCCTGGCAGATGATTTTAATAAAATACCTATTCCACTTTTCAACTTGCTATGCTTTTTTGAGAATCCATGAATTCAATCTAAAAGCTCAGTGTTGGCCCTATAAATTTCAGACATACTTTTGAAGACCACGATGCTCCATTGAGTCCCAGTAGGTTGGCAGCGTTCTTAACCTTCGGACATAATCCAGATCACACTGTACTTACATTTCCTGTACCCTTTCTCAAAGTTTCTCTTTTGTTTAGAATTAATACGATTTTAGACTTTGACAGATTGCATTTAAGTCTATGTGAAATAGCATTTTATTAAAATTCCGCAACAAAAGGCTATTTAATGCTTGCTTTTGTTTTATTATTCCAGTCTAATATGTGCACACCAGTGTCCTGGTATTCTTCTCACAGTCACTTTTCCAGGAACAGACATGAGGGATGAGGTCTCCTGTTACTGACAAATATACCCATAAAGTCAGTGCTACTGCTGCCATTTTTGGCCAGTTTATGTTCAAATGAAAATTAATTTTATTCCTAAAAGCACATGGTGGCAGCGGGGGGGGGGGGGGGGGGGAGGGGCGGTGGCTAAGGGAGGTGGGGGCAAGTCAGGCATATTAGGTGGCAGTTTCTAGTAATGTGTTAAGTGGAAGGACATAGGGAGCACGGGCAGACTGAGAGGGAAAGAAAATATTCCTTTTAATGCACTGCAGCAGAAGGATACCCGACATTCAATCAAAACAGAGTGGGACAAAAATGCTTATTAACCAGGGCAAACATAAAAATAGGGAGGATACCAATCAAATCAGGAGCAGAGAAGTGAAACAGACTGCAAGCCATCCAATCATGAGTACAGATCTGACCCAAAGGCCACTCTCTGGACATCCAATCAATACAGAGTGGGACAAAATTGCTTCTTAACCAGGGCAAGCATAAAAATAGGGAGGGCACCAATTAAATCAGGAGCAGAGAAGTGAAACAGACGGCAAGCCATGCAATCATGAGTACGGATCTGACCTAAAGGCCACTCTCCTGTATTGTTTATGATAGGTCTTCGATAATACACAGCCAAAACTGACTGGTTAAGATGTTTGGAGGAATTATTTTTATCAGCGGAATAAACAGAAAAGACCCTCTGCTTTCCTTATGCCATTATGTTCATACACATTAGTTTGACAGGACTTAATTCCTAGTTCTCCAGCTTTTATGAAGGTAATACTGCACCTGGTAATTGCTGATGCCATAGTGTATGCTGGTAGGCTGTCCAGCAATCCTGCGGATAATTCTAAAAATTGGCAGGGGCCAATGTCACAGCAGTTCCTGTCACTGCCTTAAAGTGTTCACGGACAGTACCGTCAGAATGACCGCCCAGTTAATCAAACTTCTAACATTTCTTTGTTCTTTCAAAAACAAAATCCCAAACGAAGACTCTGTTTTCGAGCAAACAAAAAAGAAAGATTCCCAAGCATGGGACTCCTCTTCCAGGGTATTGTTACCATTTAAAAAATGTTACTCTGGCCATTTGATCTACCTACTCTAAATCAGGCAGGGGGTCAAATGGTAAAACCTTACTCTGTCAGATCGTAGCAGGATTATGTCAGTGATGGAGATGAAGCACTGTCTGTTGCTGACATACTTAAATGGTCCACCCACCTGTAAGCATGCAGACAGAAATTTAGTTTGGAGGATAGAGTATGTCATTGCGTCAAAGTTCAATCTCCACCAAATCCTAATTCAGCCCCTCTGCCTTGCTCTGCTAATATCATTCCGGACTTCAAAGTGAAGGTTCTTTATTTTGAAAAGCAATCCAGAATGTAAGTGTTGGAGCTTCTAACCATTTTAACACTGGTCATCACATTCATTGTCCAGGAGAGGCGACAAATAGTGCCACTGTTGTCTATATTTTAGCTGACACCCTTTTAGACAAATCAGAGTAACTACCGGCCCCTTTTTTTTAAATGAAAGACTAAGTTAACCTTACTTTAAAATAACAAAGTATATTGATATTTCCTTGTTTCTTTAAACATATGCAGCAATGTCTCCAAGTTTACTCAGGAGAGTCGGCAAATGTGAGTTGGTGTTCCGTGGGCAGCCGGTGCTCTTATACAAGAATTGTCTGCAGACTAGCTACTCTCCATCCTTGGTCTGATCCATCAACTGGGCTAAGTAGAAATATCACCACACATCATGAATAGGATAGTTGAGGACTGGACAATCCTCACATCTTCCCAGATTCATCGTTTTTCCCTTAGGAGAGCTGTAAAGCAGGGAGTAGCCAATGAAATGTTGTTGAAGTGAATCAGAGGAGGGACTGCATACTAACAGCATGGCAAAGAGCAGTAAAGGACCACATTTGGAAAGAACCTTTGGGCCAATGGCACATGGTCGCTACGCTGAGGATGGTCCACCGGTAGCGACCTTCCACTCCAACAAACAATCCTTTCATCTTGATTACATGTTTATATCCCTAAACATGTTCTGCTGGGTAACAACTTTTAGAATAGGGACGAGCAATCTCAGTGACCACTTGCCTCTAGAAGCCAAACTAAGATCAAATTGTCAACTGGTAACAGCACCATTTATAGGCCCTGACACAGAGGTCAGCTCAATTTTAAAGCAGCTTCCGGGCAATATCGGCAACATTGACTCCGTAAGCCGCAAAGTGAAAACCCTTTTCATTGAAATTGCCAGCTCTTCAACCCAGGTGTCGGATGTTTGGCAAAACTTCATTCATGCCATCAGAGAGAAAATGGAAGAAATTATGCCTAAAAACTCACGTCAAGGCAAGGGAAATTCGAATAAACCAACCTTAGAAATGAAAATACAAAAACGACTAATAAATCAAAGACTGAGGCAATTGCGGAAGGATCAGACAAACCAGAGCTTACAAAGCGACCTACGGGCAGCAAAAAGCCAACTCAAATGGTTGAAATGGGAAAAGCAGAAATTAAGAAATGAAGACCTGTGGGTAAAACTTCTCTATGAGGGGAAACAGAAAAAACGCTCTAAGTTTTGGCAAATGGTCAAAAGACTACAGAACCCCGATCATTTAGGTCAAAACTCAAATATCTCAGAGGAGGTATGGACAAAATACCTACTGATGCATTTCAATAATGATGACACCATTGAGGACACCGTTATCAACAATCTTTGTCTAAAACCCATAAGGTCAAAATCAAAAGAAAATTTGAATAATTTGAGCATAGAAGCCCAGGGAAAGTGCGCCCACGGAGCAACTGGCACCTTAACATTTGATAAACCAAATACTGATGAAGGTCCCGTAAAGGCTATTGAGCCAACCCCCCGAATGAAATCTTGCTGGCAGATATTCAATGAAAAATATCAAGGGGGTGACCCACTGGGGCACTAGGGCCGAATGGCATTCCACCGATACTGTACAAAACAGATGTGGAGTTCTGGAGCGTATCGCTGGCACCAATATTTAACAATATAAAACACACTCAGACTCTTCCAGAGTCTTGGCACGGGTCAGTTATCAGCCCGATTTATAAACGCGGTAGCAAGAAGGATCCCAGCAGCTACCGGCTCATTGCCATACTAGATGTGGAGGCTAAATACTTTGCTGGAGTCATCCTGGAGGAACTAACTTCATGGGTATCCGGAAATTCAATTATCCCAATAAATCAAATGGGTTTCTCCAAAGGTCAAGGGACCACAACCAACATCATGGCATTGTCCCTGCTGATGGGAGCAGCAAAAGATATTAAGTCATCTTTATACCTCTCGTTTATCGATTATACCGCGGCATTCGATCATGTGGATCGCAACAAATTATGGCAGAAACTGGATCACTGGGGTATATCGAAGCGCCTCTTAGACGCCTTAATTATGCTCCATTCAGAAACCTGGATAAAAATCAAACTTGGGGCAGGCACGCACCTTTCAAACGCCATCAGGACAACAAAAGGGCTAAAGCAGGTGTGCGTATTAGCACCACTACTATTTAATCATTTTCTAGCCGACCTACCTGGGGTCCTTGATAAATGTCCTATTCACGCACCCAAATTGGGGAAAATTGTACTTTCTAATCTTCTATTTGCAGATGACTTTGTGCTGATAAGTCGGAGACCAACGGGCCTCCAGCACCTTTTGAACGTAACTTACATCTTTTTGGCAAAAAACTCCCTTCAAGTTAATTTTAGTAAATCAAAGGTCATAGCCGTGAATTACAGGAAAAAAAGGAACCTCTGTTGGTATTTGAATGGAAAACAGCTTGATCAGGTGACCTCTTACAAATACCTGGGAGTTAACTTGGACTCCAACAACACATCAAGATTACAACTTGACTCCCTACGAGGCAAGGCGACGACGATCTATCTGGCATTAAAACCACTAAAGGCCAAACTACCTGATCTCACCTTCAAACCGCTCCTTGAAATTTTGCATGCAAAACTACAGCCCACTCTCACATATGGCAGGGAATCGCTACATGGGAAGGATGCCGCTCTAATGGATACAGTTATAGCCAATCTCAATCTTCCAAAATATGTTTCTCCAGCCCAAATTCAACTAGAGTTTGGCATTCTCAGACAAACCCTAGAAAGGCGGAGTGTGTGCATAGCTAGCTGGCACAAGATCCGCTTGGCAGAGACGGGCTCCTTAAGCTCCAACGTATGGGAAGAGCTATGTCGGCAACGCAAATCCTCCCCAAGAGACTACCTTCTTGAATCACTCCAAGTCCTTGGCCTGACTGATATCTGGGAAACATCAATAGACCTTTTGTCTCTAAAAAAAATTGCCAAAAAATCGGCGCGTATCATCTCGGTGATCGAAAACAAGCAGGATCTAGCAAACAGGGCCCACGGCTGGATAACGTTGGGTGACTATGGAAAAATCCAACCACAGGCATACCTTAACATCGGTATGAAAAGGGAACTCAAAGAAAAGCTGCTAAAACTATGCCTAGGTGTAATTCCCATACTCCCCCATCTCCCTCCCTGGGAAAGGAATAACTCTTCACAGCAGTGTCACCTGTGTAAAACTGCCAAGGAGGACATTGTCCATGTGCTTTGCATCTGTCCCAGACTAAAGGACCTGAGGCATAACCTTCTACAACCTTTCTTTAAACTACATGCCGTTCGGTCCTGCAGGCAGGCAGTCAAATTGTATTTCAACACCAACAACACCAAATTGACCTGCCAGGTTGTGAGGTTCTTTGATCTGACAAAGAAAAGACTAAACAGTGCTTGATGAACATTATATGGCTCCGAAGACAAGCACCAACTGACCTCAATCAACTTTTATTTTTAATTAATTTAATCTGATACGCCCGAGTACACATCTCTTTTAAAATGCATATTGGTGTTTTTACAATTTTGTAAAGGTTTTAATTAACTATGTACAAATAAATAATAAACTAAACTAAATACAGAGTAGAGGGACTGGTGAGTCTTAACAGATCACATTGTGCCATGTGAGTTGTAGGCAGTTTATATATGACCTAAAGTAGAAGACCTAGTAATAGGGGAGGTTAATGCTGTACAGGAAAAAACAAATTGAGGCCATCCAAGAGTTTTGCTCAGTAAGACAAGAGAGAGAAGAAAGGGTCCAAGTTAGACCCCAATCAACTCAACAAACACTAACTGAGACAGACAATGCTGCAGTGATAGACTGCCCCCACGTGATAATTCATCCAAAGGAATTCCAAAAGGCTTACAAACATATGGTGCAGAAAAGGCAGAAGATGGGAAAAGGAATCAGTCAAGAAAATAAAGAAATGAAAAAGGGATCTTCAATTAAAGGATGAGCAAACACAGGTTAATAAAACAGGAAATGTACACCCATTAAAACAAGCAAGCATGGCTGACCTTACCCTTCAAAAACGTAGAATAAATATCCAGCTATCACAAGGCGAGTGTAAGGGTCTAGAACACAGGCCACAAAGAGACAATCCAGCAATTTGAAATTTAAAGTAAATGATGAAAAAGCAACTTAGTCATGTTGAAGCACTTTTCTGGATGGCGCTGGGAAGGGAAACAATAGAAACAATCTAGCTGGGGGGAGAAAAAGGAAGGCAAAATCACTCAAAGTCATACGGGCAAAAGTGTACTAGAACACCTTAAAGTGAAATTGATGAAGGTTTCAAGGGTCAAAAAAACCTTGAACTACCGTGCTGGACTGGGAATGCAAACAAGCCCTGGAAATTAAGTCGGACCTGCAGCGGTGGTGGTGGGGGGAGTTGGATGCTGGTGGGAAACACTGCTGCTGCTTTTGGTACAGGGGGGCGATATTGCATCTTAGCTGCAAAACCACTCCTTGTACCAAAAATAGTCCCCACCAGTCAAAAAATAGCCCACTACTACCTGCCCACCGGGAAAAAGCCCAGTGCCCGCTACTGTCAGTCTGGCCCTGCTTGAATAGCAAAGGGTTACCCCTTCTGTACTGCCTCCCAGATCAAACTGTCCATATGATTGGTCACTGAACAGACACTTTGGTCGAGGAAAAGATCGGATATCAATGGGTGTATACCTTGGCCCAGCATTTAAAACTCCAGGGAATTAAAACTCTATCTGGAAACTAGAAGAAGTATGAAAGCACTAAAACTAGTTGAATAGGCTCACAAGTGAGTGCACTGGAAAGCGATTGAAGGGATCTGAGATTAAGAGATGTTTGGAAACAGCATCATTAACAACGAAGCAATCACAGTGAAGCCAAGAGACCCACAAGTGAAGTGATACCAAAGAAGAGTGCCACCTAAATAATGAGTTGCAGTGGGCTGAGGGGAGCAGAGTTCATGGGCAAGTTATGATCCAACATTTGAAACATGGATCACATGGCCAACAGGCTTATAAATGATCACTGTAATGTCCCTTTTCTGTGTTCTAGTTTGTTATTCTATTCTTACATTTCATGTCTGATGTGGAAGAAAAAGGGAGATAGGTTACGGACAGACACATAAAAAACAGTCAAAGATCTTAATGGACATGGTCAGAGACACTTAGAAGCAAGCAAAACCACAAAGAACAAATGACGCACATATGTTCTATCGAAGTTAAGGAGCTTCTCGTCCCAAACAAAAGAGTAAGAATTCTCTCTCTGGTAAAACAATATAAAGAGAAACACCTAGTTTGGAGTACATTGAAGATAGATACTGAGGTCAATAAGCTTCCCAATACAACATTTGGAAGACTATCTGTGCAGGTTGCTTTTCATTCTGTGTTCGCCCTGTAAGCTGCTATTTGTGCCTTGAGACATTTTCTTTGCCTGGACATTGCTTACCATGTATCACTGTACAAGGCTAAATTATTAAGCATTTTACTTTCTATTTGGCTTTGGAAAGCTGGGACTGTTTCTAATTGCTAGAAGCTTTGGTTAACTTATATTGCTCACCTGTTAAGCCATAAAACACTTTGGGGCATATTTACAACAAAATGGCGGAGCAAGGCACTGCTTCAAAGTTCGCAGCGCTCTTCCATTTCCAAGATGCAGAAATGCACTGTATTTACAACAATACGATGCACTCCTGTGTTTTCCCTAGTACTGGTGCCAGAAATAGCTGCCTAACACCAACACAGTGATACAAAAGGGGGTGGTGATGGACGGAGCATCTGAACCAATCAAACACTCACACCCAGTCAAAAGATCTGGGTTTAATCCATCACCGTTCTTTAGCCCACTCTGCCACCCCAGTTTAGACATGGTTATATGCAAATCAGTCTGACCCTGTGCCTCATGGGAACAGTCCAGCCCGAACGGCCAAGCCATGTCTTCCCTGGACCGGAAACAAGCTTCCGAGGACCGGTTTCTGGCATTACAGCCTTCTTCAGCCTGGCTTGTTTGAATCCAGTGACAAAGTGAGCAAGGGACTCACGTCTGAGCATACCCTGCCACACTTATGGCGGCCAAAGCGGTAAAAAAGGGGGTGTGATGGACGGAGCATCTGAACCAATCAAACACTCACACCCAGTCAAAAGATCTGGGTTTAATCCATCACCGTTCTTTAGCCCACTCTGCCACCCCAGTTCAGACATGGCTATATGCAAATCAGTCTGACCCTGTGCCTCATGGGAACAGTCCAGCCCGAACGGCCAAGCCATGTCTTCCCTGGACCGGAAACAAGCTTCCGAGGACCGGTTTCTGGCATTACAGCCTTCTTCAGCCCGGCTTGCTTGAATCCAGTGGCAAAGTGAGCAAGGGACTCACGTCTGAGCATACCCTGCCACACTTATGGTGGCCAAAGCGGTAAAAAAGGTGGGTGGTGATGGACGGAGCATCTGAACCAATCAAACACTCACACCCAGTCAAAAGATCTGGGTTTAATCCATCACCGTTCTTTAGCCCACTCTGCCACCCCAGTTCAGACATGGCTATATGCAAATCAGTCTGACCCTGTGCCTCATGGGAACAGTCCAGCCTGAACGGCCAAGCCATGTCTTCCCTGGACCGGAAACAAGCTTCCGAGGACCGGTTTCTGGCATTACAGCCTTCTTCAGCCCGGCTTGCTTGAATCCAGTGGCAAAGTGAGCAAGGGACTCACGTCTGAGCATACCCTGCCACACTTATGGCGGCCAAAGCGGTACAAAAGGGGGTGGTGATGGACGGAGCATCTGAACCAATCAAACACTCACACCCAGTCAAAAGATCTGGGTTTAATCCATCACCGTTCTTTAGCCCACTCTGCCACCCCAGTTCAGACATGGCTATATGCAAATCAGTCTGACCCTGTGCCTTATGGGAACAGTCCAGCCCGAACGGCCAAGCCATGTCTTCCCTTGGACCGGAAACAAGCTTCCGAGGACCGGTTTCTGGCATTACAGCCTTCTTCAGCCCGGCTTGCTTGAATCCAGTGGCAAAGTGAGCAAGGGACTCACATCTGAGCATACCCTGCCACACTTATGGCGGCCAAAGCGGTACAAAAGTGGGTCCAGCGGTCCAGGGAAGGCATGGCTTGGCAGTTCGGGCTGGACTTTTCCCATGAGGCACAGGGTCAGACTGATTTGCATATAGCCATGTCTGAACTGGGGTGGC
Source organism: Lissotriton helveticus (assembly GCF_964261635.1). NCBI lineage: Eukaryota > Metazoa > Chordata > Amphibia > Caudata > Salamandridae > Lissotriton > Lissotriton helveticus. The sequence continues at coordinate 1,992,513,117 of NC_136059.1, read as the reverse complement.
AGAGTGGGCTAAAGAACGGTGATGGATCAAACCCAGATCTTTTGACTCGGTGTGAGTGTTTGATTGGTTCAGATGCTCCGTCCATCACCACCCCCTTTTGTAACACCAACACAGACACGCCCCTTTCACTCAGCTATCTGTGTGAAAGGGTTCCATATTTACAAAGCAGCATTAAACCACAAAAAGTGGATTAACAGCACTTTGCAAATATGGTGCAGGGCATCGCACCACCGGAACATCGGAAAAAGACGTGGGCACCTTGCTCACTTTGCCACTAGAATCAAGCTAGCCTGGCTGATGTGGGGTGTTTACCCGAAACCGGTCCCAGGATGCTTGTTTCTGGGTCAGGGAGCTAAAGAACAATGATGGATTCGACCCAGATCTGTGACTGGGGGTAGTGTCTGAAAAGTTTCAGCACTCCGTCTATTATCTCCTTATGCTTGCTTTGGTCGCCCTGAGTTGGCTGGGTATGCCCAGACTTGGGTCCCTTGCTCACTTTACCACTGTATTCAAGCTAGCCTGGCTGATGAAGGGTGTTACTCTGAAACCACTCCCAGGATGCTTGTTTCCGGCCCAGGGAAGACCTGGCTCATCAGTTTGGGCTGGACTGTTCTCCTATGTAACAGGGTCAAGACTGATTTTCATATGACTGGCTCTAAACTGGGGTGGCGAAGTGAGCTAAAGAACAATGATGGATTCAACCCAGATCTGTGACTGCTGGTGAATGTCTGAAAAGTTTCAGTGCTCCGTCCATCATCTCCTTATGCTTGCTTCGGTTGCCCTAAGTTGTCAAGGGATGCTCAAGCTTGGGTCCCTTGCTCACTTTGCCACTGGATTCAAGTTAGCCTGGCTGATGAAGGTTGTTACCCTGGAACCCATCTCAGGATGCTTGTTTCTGGCCCAGGGAAGACCTGGGTTGTCAGTTTGGGCTGGACTGTTCCCATGGGGAACAGGGTCAAGACTGATTTGTATATGGCTGGGTCTAAACTGGGGTGGCGAAGTGAGCTAAAGAACGATGATGGATTCAGCCCAGATCTCTGACTGCTGGTGAGTGTCTGAAAAGTTTCAGCACTACATCCATCATCTCCTTCTGTTTGCACAGTTAAATTGCCTTAAGATTCTCACAAAGTTGAGTTCCTTCGACATATGGAAGGTGCAATTATAGTGTGTCACAACCGAGAATATTTGTATATCGGTATTGTTCTTTTCTTTCTTCTTTCTGTTCCAACAAGGAACCGTATAAATACTTCTAGTCTAAAGTGATACCAAGTGTCCTGCTCTTTAGGGAGAAATATCACAGACAAAAAAGAATGGGAGCACTACACACTCCTAGCCCTTTACAGGCAAACAAGAATGTAAGCACTAGACAACCCCAGACTTTTTCATGTGTTTATTGTGAAAGTGTGTGGTATGAATTAAAGGAAGTCACCTCACCACAAACATGTCACCAGCACATTATATCTATGTACATTATGGGCAAAGAACAGGCAAGTATTTGGTTAAATGGCACTGGTACACAAAATAAGACCCCTCCCAATGATTTCTGGTTGAGGGAACGTTTGATTTGGATACGGTAGTGCATTTATGTGGAGGTTTGAATGCAAGGAAAAGTGGGGTGCCAGAAGATCCATGGAATGCATATCTTGATTGGTATGAAGAGACGTCAAAGGGACTCCACAAGTCTCGGGTGTGGAGTCTTGAAAACGTCCAGGAAAAAATAACGTAATTAAATGTAAATGCAAATCAGCTTTGCCTGATGACATGGTGATAGAGAGAAATGACAAAGAATTGATGGTTGGCCTACTGCCCGATGTATCAACAGCGAAAAGAAACCCCTACTCATGATAGTGAGGCTCCTGAAGACATTGTGAATTTCTTCTCAGGGTTACTTTCTCCTTGTGTATGCATTGTTTACACGCCTACGCATACTCAGGTTACTTTAGGGCCTGAAAGGAGCCCTGTTACACCACCTAAATCCTACAAACCTGCAGACCCCAGGGCTAGTACGGGCACACAGGGTGCCACTCCAAAGTCCTTAACAGAGACATGGTTTATAAGTCACAAAAAACTCTGTCTTGTCTCCAATTGCTGCTCACACTTAGAGTCGTGTAACTTAATGGGGTATATTCTCCAGGTTTATCTAAGGCAATTACCTGGTGCCAGCGGTGCCTTAGTGAAAGTCACTGCCCCTTGGTCCCAGGAGAGCTCAAGAATTAAGTTAAACTGTTAAATGTTAGGTAAGAACTCCAAAGTTTCAAGGAGAAACTAGTGAACAACTGTAACTATTACAACCCTAGTTGGGGAGATGTAAATCAATTACTAAGAGCTGTCCTGCCCTCAGTGGCATGCCAAAGATTCCTCACCATTGCTGTTTTGCCCGATAGGGACTCCAAAGAAGGACTGTAAGAAGTATGTGCCAACTTAGTGGATGCAGTAAATAAAATGAATCTATGCAAGGCAAGCTGGGGAAGGATAAATAATTCCAAATTAAATAGCAGACCAATCTATGAATGATAAACAAGCAGTAGCAGTTGCTTACATACCAGGGTTGCCATCTAAGTAATAGGAACAACTTTGTTGCATTTGTGTGGGTCGGTAGAATAAAGATTTGAATGAGATAGGGGCCGATTTATATGTTGGTAGAGAGGAAATTTTGTTGTAACAGTGACAGAGTTTCCTCCCCACCGACACAGTGGTCTGACTGCCTGTTTTAAATTGCAGGCGGAGCATAGGTTGGTCTCAGCAATGACTACTCCGTCACTGCCATAGTCAAACCTTTTTGATGGCCTGACGGAGTAAGGATCATCAGAGAATTAGCTATATGTCCGTGTTCCCAATTAGGATCAGCGGAGGTTTAGCAGTTTTTTTCCTGTCCAACACATGTTGATAAACCCTGGCAGTAATGGACAGTAAAAAACACAAAGGGGCTTATTTATGGGCCCTTGCGTCACTTTTGCCTTGCCGGTGCGTCACTTTTTGTGACGCACCAGCAGGGTAAAAAATGCGCAATTTTGCGTCATATTTACAAAGTGACGCATCTCAAACCCCTGCACCACTTATACCTGCGGCAGGTATAATGTATACAGGGTGGGCGTTCTGATGCAAGTAAGCCACGTAGAAGTGACGCAGTGAAATCTATGAGATTTCACTGCGTCACTTCTAGGACGCAAATGCGTCAGTATCTTACGCCTGCCTCACAGCAGGCGCAAGACTGACGCAGGCACATTTGAAATGGGATTTGCCCATGTAAAATGACCCATTGATGGAGTTGCGTCACTTTCGTGACACACTCCAGAAATGCGTCATTTTTGCGCCTACAGATACGTCAGAAAAACTGACGTATCTGTAACTCCTTGCGACATGATGCGGCGATGCGTAACTTTTCATAAATGAAGCCGAAAATGCCTACCTCACCATGGGAGATAACGCCCATCATGAGGGGGGAGTGGCATTATCCTTTTCAAAAAGAAAATCCTGCTTTTGGATTTTTTTTTTAAATAAGAAAGAAAACTGTTTGGTACAAGGCTCTGTCATGTTGAAATAACCCTGCACTAAACTGTGAAAATCATTTACATTACATCCCATGACGGCGGATTGTGGAGTCATTTCTAAATTTGGTGGACCGCATCTCCATCAAGGTGACTGAGTGTGACTGATGTGAGTGTGACGGTGATGGGCAAAGGAGTCATTTATAGGAGTGGACGGAATGTTTGATACCCGCTGTGGAATTGGCACAATTTGGCAACTACACATTATAACTGTAATACAGAGTTCTGGTCAAATTCCCCCAATCACACCATGGCAGAATTATTTATCGTGAAGTTCGAGAAATGAGAGAGAGATTGGGCGTCCCCGAGCACCATTTTTTATCGTGGGCGGTTGAGGCCCTTCGCGGTCAGAGGGCTGCCTCTCAAGTAGATTTGTTGTCGCTCAAGTAGATTGGCTACTCGAGCAGCAGCAACATGAACTCGAATGGCCGCACACTCTTGCGCACCACTTAGTGCCGTTCATGCAGATTTTTCAGCACTGTTCGCATTAATGGAGCTAAATAGCAGCATTACTTGCATATTTCCACCTGTTGGAAGAGCTCTGTGGAATCAAGCTGAGTTTTTGGTAGCTCTTTGGAACTAAGCTGAGTGAAACTCAGCAAATTAGGCCCACCTCTAGTAATTTACTCCATCAACCTGGCGGATAAATGGGCAGACTTGTTTTGTAAATAAGGGTGCATCACCCATTGTTCACCAGATGGCGTTTTTCTCAATGTGTCCACCAAGAGCCAATTCGTCGCTATGGCTCTAATGCACCTCCTTGACTGCCATTCCCTAATGTAGCTTCTTATTTCGAGGAGCTCACCTGTCATAGGTTGCCTCATGCCTTTGTTTCACACATGCTCAGGATGTAGGTCAGATCCAACCTGCCCAGCCTCTGCAGAAGTGGTTAAACCCCACAAAACCCCTACCCAAGATACCGCCTCTACTCTTCGCCTTGAAGCTGAGGAGGGCATTCAGCCAGCACTTAACTGTTTGATCTCGCAAGGTTTAGTAGTCCTCACATAAAACCCATGTAAATCTCCAATTCTATTTTAGCAAAAAGCCTGGCAAGAACTGCTACAGATTTGTACAGGATCTAACACATAGATTCATGAAGGTACCAATCTGCAAATAGCAAATTGCGAAAATTTGCGAATCGCAGTTTGATAATCGCAGAATGCAATTCATGTACAAATGCGATCAAAAAATGCGATTCGCAAATGATCGCAATTGCCGATAGCGATCTTGCCGCAATCGCTAAATAATCGCAGAATCGGTAATTTTTGATGTTGAAATTGCGAATTCGCTATTTGCGATCTCGCTAACTGCGAGATCGCAAAAACGGGAAGTCGCATTTCGAGCCCACTGATGACATCACAACCAGGAAGTAGGCTCACCACACCCACAAACAGAACACAGAGCCAGGGAGTGGCAGCAGGAAACTGAGGAGCACCAAAACCAACACTGTGCAGCACCCCAGCCAGAAAACGTTTGCCAACATGTCCCAGGATGCAGCAGGGAGCAGCGGGCAGGAGAGAAAGAGGAAAATTAAGTTTTCAGAATTAGAACTGGAGCACCTAATTGAGGGGGTCTGCAAGGATTATGCCCGGCTCTTTGGAAAAGACTCCCGGAGGGTGCCAGAGGCAGAGAAGCGCAGGATCTGGCAGCGCATCCGCGCGAAGGTCAATTCTGTTGGTGTGACCCAGCACACAATTGACGAACTAAAAAAGCATTGGTACGACCTGAGAGGTTGTTCTAAGGAGCGGATTGCTGAGAGGCTTGGGCAGCGACTGGCCACCGGTGGAGGGGAACCTGTTGCCACACCGAACACCCCATTGGAGGACCTGTTTGAGGACACCATTGTGCCTGAAGCCTGCGTGGGGGTCCTTCAGCTGGACTCATCTCGACCCAGCCAACAACCTGAAGGTAAGTGCCATGCGACTGCGACCCAGTCCACCAACAATGCCCTTAAGTCCTGAGCTAGCAACATGACATCCCCAACAATGCAGCCCATGCTCACCAAAAAAGCCCCATTGCATTGTGGAAGTTGTAGTGTAATCATGTACCCGCAGTTAGCCCAACACTGCCAGAGCAGTCAATGCAAAGTAAATCCAAAGCAAGGCTGCATGCATGTATCAACATTGCATGCGCAAGATACATGACTTTAATCATGCACCCTTTCACATTACAGGTGCAGGTGAGCAAGCCAGCACAGACAGCGAGGCGCTGCGCATCGCCGAGAGCCAGGAGGACACTGAGGGTGAGGGCCAGTCCTCCCAACTACCCGGCCCATCACAGCGACCAGCAGTGCTCCCACCACCACCACCACCACCCCGTGCGGACAGGGCCACTCCTGCAGCCACAGCCGTGCAGCCAAGACCCCAGCAAACAGCCACAGCAGTGGTACAGGCTCCACCACCACCCCGGAGGCAGACGAGGCGCACAGCTGGTGCCAAGTCACACACCAGCGCACTGAGGCGCCAGCAGCGCCAGGGCCCAGCAGGCACCGGCAGGGCACTTGAAACACCAGATCCAGGCCTGGTCATCGAACGCCGCATGCTGGCGGTGCATCACACACAGGCGCGTCACATGGCAGCAATGCTCACACAGATGCAGGCGAATGGCCAACACATAGCCCAGATGACCGCTGCAGTCCGTGAAAACAACCAGCTGCTTGTAGCCCAGCAGGACATGACCCGCCGACGCCACCGCCAACTACTGTCCCGCCTATCGGCCTACACTAGGTCCAATCATGTAGTAGGTAATGCTACATCACAGCTGGCACGAAGGTCACTCGCCATGCAGGCCCAGATGGTGCAGTGTTGCCAGGATGTGGCAAGGTCACTAGACCTACTCACCGCAGCAGTGCTCGGCCGCCAGGCCACTGGCCATCAAGAACCAGAGGGGGCTGACGACGCAAGTGAGGCTGCGTCAACCAACAGCAGTGCATCCTTGCCAACGATGCCTGCACGTCGCCGCAGCAGCAGGGCAACATCAGCAACTGGGGCCAACACCGTCCCTCAGGATGCAGAGAGATGACTTGGGGCGTCTCGTCGTCACCGACCGTAAGGACTCACACACTCTGAGGGAGGCCATGCAGTCAACCCCTGCTAACCCCCTACCCCAGCATGGGGAGGTATGGAGCAATACTCTCTCCATCAGACAGTTCAATGATTAAAGGCCAATTTATTGTGCATAAACAATAAAGAATAATGGTCAAAGATGATTCACACTCATGTCATTATTACATTAGTCATGCATGGGTGCAGTGTTGTGATAGGGGAATGGGTGCACTAGAAACAGTTAATAGTGATGTGGTTGCGGCGCCTGTGTCCCTCAGCAGGATCTTCTCCGCGTGCATGACGTACATGTGGAGGTGGCCGGTTGTCACCTTCAGACTCACTGCCAGATATCCCCACTGGTATCCTGTGCTTGGTAGCAATGTTGTGGAGTATTGCACACAGGGCCACGATGCGGCAGCAGACCTCAGGTGTGTATTTGATGGCCCCACCAGTCTTGTGCAGTATGCGGAAACGGCTCTTCAATAGGCCAAATGTCCTCTCTATGCAATTTCTTGTCCGTATGTGTGCAGCATTGTAACGCCGTTGCTGTGGTGTGGCAGGGTTGAGGTATGGGGTGAGGAGGTACTCACGTAGACCGTAGGCGCTGTCACCTGCGGGTAATGAGCAGAGGGTGAGTGCCTAATCTGCACAGATACATGCTCAAAGTGTAGTATTTGGGGACATGTGTACTTACCCAGTAGGTGTCCTTTGCCAAAGTCTCCCCTTGCCAGTCGTGTGTGAATGCCGCTGTGCCGGAAGATGAAGGAGTCATGTGTGCTGCCCGGATATTGTGCCACTATGTCTGTGATGTAATTCTTTGCGTTGCACACCATCTGTATATTGAGGGAGTGGTAGGACTTGCGATTGCGGTACATGTATTCCGTTTGTGCTGGTGGGCAGATGTGGATATGGGTACAGTCAATGCATCCAATAACATGCGGAAATTGTGCAATGTTATAGAATTTGAGCTTGGTGTCATTTAGGTCCTGTTGGGTGGTGGGGAATGAAATGTAGTGGTGTAGCCGGGTCAGCATTGCATCCAGGAAACTCCTTAGGCAGCGGGACATGGTGGGCTGGGATATACCCCCAGCAACAGCAACTATCCCCTGGAAGCTTCCGGAGGCCCGTAGGTGCAGGCTGCACAATACCTGTACATGGGTGGGAACGGCATTGGATCTCCTTGTTGGATGCTGCTGCAGGGGGTCTAGGTCCTGGATCAGCTTGATGATCATTGGGCCACTTAGGCGGTACTTGGCATAGATTTGCTCCCTGGTTTGGCCCAGAAGGGTGACCCGCTGGCAGAATATCCGCTCCTGTATCCTTCGTCTGTTGCGTGCAGCTCGCTGCAGCCTACGCCGCCTCACCAGCATGTAAAGTCCAGGCATTGTGGGAATCACTAGGCTCCAGCTGCATGTCCTTAAATGTGTTTCATCAGCCCTGCACCTGTTGGGAGTGACCTAACTGTTTTTTGAAAAAAAAAATTCAGTACTGGTTACCACCTGATTTGAGTTCTTCTTAAATTGCGCCTCGCAAATAGCGATTTTCACGCTTTTCGCTTTTAGCGAATTTTCATGAATGGCATTTTTGCTAATTCGCTATTAAATTCGCAGAATCCATGGGTCCTCGCAATTTCCAATTCTCTAATGCCCATCCTCCAGGATTCGGCGAATTTAATAGCGAATTCGCTATTTTTGAATAGCGAATTCGCTATTTTGGTTGTTTGGGTTTCTTGAATTCCTTCCCTTCAAATTGCGAGCGGAATTGCGAATTCGCAGCTATTGCGAGCGCAATTTCCTTTCATGAATCTAGCTGTTAGTGCTGTAGATACTATTTTCCTCCCCCACTCCCCCATCGGCTCCAACACCACCATGATGCTTTCATGTAAATCTTTTTCAGCACCAGCATCCTTTTTTAACATGGTAGATCTATGCTCTGTGTTCTTCTCTATCCCCCTACACCCAGAAAGCCAGTTACTATTTGCTGTCATGTTCCGGAATGTACAGTGCACCTTCACTAGGATCCCCAGGGGTTTGCAGAGGCATCATCCCTGCTTTCCCAGATCCCGAAAAGGATAAGGTCAAATTGACCAGAGGGTCAGTGCTAATGTACTATGTAGATGGCCTCTAATACCTCCCGCTGATTGGTTACTGATTATTTGCTCTGAAAGGGTACAAAGCTTCTCAAGGCTAACTTGAATGTTGCCAGTCAAAAGTCCATTATTCGGGACATGATGTATCAGCAGGACATCGGCATCTGTCTGCCTCTAAGATTTAATCTATTCTTAAAGTTCCCTCAGAAGATGAGGCACTGCCATTTTGGAGACTATAGAGCAGATTATTCTTCCCTGAATAACCTAGTATGCACATCTTGAAAATATAAGGGACCTTCTTAAAAATCCCTGCTCAGTCATTTCTGGGGAGACTTAGCTGTACCCGCAGGGCCACTCTCTATGCCCACGCCTAACAACTGCAGGGGCTCTGGCAAAGAGGTTAAGCACATGTAAGGGTAAGATTGCTTACCCATATAAGAACATTCCTTGGGGTGGCAGGTTATTGTCACCAGTAGATTCTGGGATATGCCTGCGTCTTCAAGCCCCTTCATATTCTCCCTCACCTTCATACACCTGAACCATTACACTGGACAGATAAGGCAGAACAGGCTTTCAATGCGTTAGTTAAAGCAAGCACTCTCTTGCATGTTCCAGCTTTGGGTCGCCCGAATTACTTGAAACCATTTAACCTCTACTTTCGTAAGAAAAGCTGTTTAAACTTAGGGTACTGACTCAAATGCTTGGTAAAAAGCAGTAGCAGATTAAGCATGACAGCACAAGCTAAGGAAGAAAGAAATCAAGGAGATGCTCATGGAGGAATAGACGTTGCAGAGAGTGGAAGAGTTGGTGGCCAAGCGAGTGAAGCAGGAGCTAGAGAAACAAAAAGATGAAATTGAGCAAGAGGTTCTCTGCAGAGTGGAGGAAGCCAAGCGCATCACGGAAAACCAGTTGCTTGAAGAACTTGAGTGACAGAGACAAGCAAAGCTAGCAGCTCAAAAACCAGGGGGCATATTATCAAGCACGGGCGATAAAATTATCGCCGCTTTAGCGGCAGAAAACATCCGCTAAAGTGGCGATAATGGGCTAATCGCCGCTTTAGCGGTCGTTTTCTGCCGCTAAAGCGCGATAATTTTATCGCCCGTGCTTGATAATATGCCCCCTAGAGCGTTAATGATTGATCGTTTCAGAAGTATAGACAATCCATTGCAAAACTTTCAGTTTCAGATTTCCCTCCTGTAATATTTAAATAATGTAGTGCATCACATCTAATTTAGTTTTTTTGTTATAAATCTGTTGCTGTGAATCTTATTTCCAGCCTTTATTAACAAATTGAGCCCAGATGCAACATCTTAAAATATTTTTAGTGTTAATTGAAAATATTAGAAATAGCCAACATACATATTTCCGAAATGCTTGGAACTTTTGCCATGGTTGTGGGAAATTGTACAGGCCTATCTGATTTTCTTCTCCCGAAGGACTGACATATACTGCTGTAAGTAAAGTTTTCTAGAATTTTCTTTGGTTAGATGCAGATCATGGCCCCTAACTGATAATATCTGCTTTCAGACTGCAGGTCGAGTAAAATTTTACTAACTTGATTCATATTGCGTAATCTCTTCATTTGTTAAGGCACCGCTGCTTAGACATTATTGTTTTTTTTTATTTTATTATTTCTAAAACACTGCAAATAGTGGACATATTCACCACACTTGCTTTACTCGACTGTGCAGTTATCTCTGCAGTGGCAAGAGCAGCGCCGGGATTGAAGGTGTGCAGCGGGGGCTGCATTCAGGGGCACAGACACCGAGCCCTAGCCCACCAAATACGTTTGGAGCTAGCTCAGAAAGGAGCCCAGTGGAGGCGGCTCCAGGAATCTTTCCTCTGTCTGCTGGCACTGTGGCTATTCTGGCAGCACCACACCTGCCCCAGACTCTCGGCCTCCATGGCAGGCTGGAAGGATGGCTCTGTTAAGGAGACGTACCAGTTAGTGTTGGTAGGAGGCGGGGGAGTAAGGAAGTATGTAAATTTCATTATGCATGATTAATTAAAACCATTGCATACAGTACATTGACGATAAAATCAAAGAATATTGCACTAATACAAAAATTACAAAGTTTAAAATGAGTTGCTTTGTTTTATGCATAAAAACTTAAAATAGATCTCGGAAGTACTTGCATCACTGACACAGTTAATGCCCAGTCTGTTAAAAGTCAGTTTCATAAGAGCTATCTGTTTAAGCTGATGACATGTTCCAGCACAGCAAATTGCGGCACTCTGTTACCCCTGATTGACATGACCTGATGCCATTATAAGAAGCCATTGTGTTGCATTACGGGGATAGCTCATGTAGTGCCCAAAACCAGTGTGCAGGGCTAGATCTTAACTGTTGAGAATACATTTTTTCAGCCTCAATGCTGTTAGGTCAAAGATTTTTGTAAGGCGGCGGTTTAGCGGTACTAAAGTTGGATTAAAGCACAGCATCACCCCCTGCCCACAGGGCCTTACTCCATGCTTGTTAAACAGTGATTTAACAGAGTTTTCCATATGTCCTTTAGCTTGTTGCAGATGCATATGATGTGAATCAGATTCTCTGTGTCGCAAGCGCACAGACAGCAAGGCTGGTCTCCTCTTCTTCTTTCCGACGACGATAAAAACGGATTGATTAAACTGACTCCCAAGCGGAGTCTTAAGAATTTTTCCTTGGTCACAATCTTAATTCCGGCCTTGAGATAGGGTTGGGGTTAGAGGACATCATAATTATTGAGCACAACCCAGCCATGAGCTCGTTTGGATATTGCTTTCTTATCCTCTACGCCTGATATGAGTCTTGTTGACTTTATTACAAATTTTTTAAAAACCGAGGTGCCCATTGAGGTGTTCCAGGCGTCTGTCAGACTTAGAGTGTAAATAGATTATTGAAGGTAAATGTTGGCTGGCAGTTTTCCAGTGCGAGACAGCTCATCCCATAGTTGATTATTCAAGGACACTATATCAGCAGCTCTAATTTTATGCCAGATTTTTACAAAGGGTCCGTTTCTTTCTGTCGCCTGGTTTTGGAGGCTAAAGTCCAGCCTAATTTGGGCCGGTGAAACATATTTGGGAAGCTGGAAAATCGCTCGGTATTACGCTATTGAGAATTGCTGTGTCTCTTCCAGTCAGAGATTTACATCCATAGGTGTTTGTTGGCTGCAATTTGGCTCGCAGAACTTTTAAAAAGGGTTCAAGTGTTAGGTCTGGCAGCAACTTCTTCAAAGGTTTTAGTGCTAAGTAGGTCATAACTCCCTTCCTTTGTAGGGCTTCCAACTGCAGCTTAAAGGAGTTAATTTGATCCAATTGCAGAGTTTTATATAGCGCGAACTAGACACGAACCGAATCGGGTATCAAAGCGCTTTACATAGCACCAGTTACCTTACATGAGGACACACATTCATTTAAAAAAAAAAAAAAAAATTAGGCACGAGGAGATTAGGTGATTTGGCCAGAATCACAGGAGGTTTTGGCATAGTTACCAAGACTCGAACCCAGATCCCCAGGTCCGAGGTCGGGCGCCCTACACGTTACTTGGTCTAGACGTTTACCGGCCAAGTACCGGCTATGGTTTGCCTTCTTGTGATGGTTCACTGCCATAACTTTGGATTTTTTAAAGTTTATTTTTAGAGCATTCAGTTGCGAGAATTTGTAATTTGCGTCTAGGAGGTGCTGAAGTCCAATAAGAGTTCGACTGAACAGAACTAAGTCGTCAGCATATAGCAAGTTTGTCAATGTCATGCCACCTAACTTTGGGGCGTGTGAAGAGCAACTGTCCAGTTCTGCCTGCAAGTCTGCCGGAAAAAGGCTAAATGACAAAGGGGCTAAGACGCGTCTTTGCTTTAACCCCTTTGTAGTGGTGATTCTACTTGAAAGATGCTTTCCTGCACCTAGTTTAAATCTCATCCATGTATTAGTATGCAGTTGTATAAGTTGGTCCTTGAGGGTTGGTGGTATCCCCCATCTGTGCAGCTTTTGCCAGAGCCTGGCACGGTCAACATGATCGAAGGCAACTGAGTAGTCTATGAAGCAGAGGTATAGGGGGTATTTGCCCTGCTTCGCAGCGTCTATAAGCATAGTTAAGGCCATGATGTTAGTTGTAGTTTGATGCCGTTGACGGAAACCTGTTTGAGTTATAGGTATTATGTGGTTTGTGGAGGACCAGCTAACCGGATCGTTTAATATAATACCCGCAAATTATTTGGCCTCAGTATCTATAAGGGCTATAAGGGGTAATTGTTTGGAGCAGACCTCGCTCCCTGCTTATATATAGGGCTAATAATTGAGCCTCTCCATAACTCTGAAAATTCTGTAGTTCTTAAAGCATGTCCTATCACTGGAGCTAGTGCGTTGCAACAAAATTTAGGATCCTGTTTGTACAACATAGGTGGTATGCCGTTTGGGCCAGGTGCTCCTGCTTGTCTACCTCTGGCTATTTGTTTCCTTATTGCTTTAGCTAAGGGTCCATTTTGCTCTTCTACTGCACTTAGTAGGCAGTGTGGGCTTGGTGGCAGTGCCGACTCCAGCTGCGTCGGCTTGAGTTGTCTACTTGGGTGGTGCTCATTTGTTCCTGCCCTTACTGAATTGTTGATACAAACATATCCAGAACAGACCAGGGGAGTGATTGTTTCTGATTCCTGATCGTTGATGTGTTTGAAGAGATAGTCAACTCAGGTAGTTTCAGTGATGTTGGAGTCTATGCCAGGATGATTAGGCCGCTGCAGTTGGTTTACCGATTGCCAGAATTTGGCGCTGTTTTCCTTGTTTGCATCATGGAGACGGTTTGCCCATAATTCATTTTCCATTGCTCTTTTGTTTACCCATCTCCTCCGTTTTAACGATGTCTTTAGTTCGCGGAGAGTTCCTTGCAGATTCTGGTTATTTGGAGATTTGCGTTGTTGCTTTAAGATTCGGTTTATGGTTCGCTTTAATGTTTTTGAGACAGGACTCTTTGATGCGTTGATTGAAGTAGCAACTACTTTCCTTTGTTTCATGCCTTGGCTGTTTGAGAATTTTGTCTCCTAGGATTTAACAAACCTTTCCAAGCTTTCGAGGGGCTGGGCTAAGTTAACTTTTCCTTGGCTGTATAGGGTTTTAGCTGTTGATGTTATTTCCTCTATGTTGTTAGAGTTGCACCTTACTCTTTTAAGATGACTGGTTTCATCCAGCACAATAGAGTTGCTAGTTTCCGGTATTTGGCAGGGTCTTGTTTGAAGACACACCTCTTGTGGCAAATGATCGCTAAATTTGTTATTGCCAATCTTAAAGGTAGCAATTTTATTGCACAGAGTCAGAGTCGTAAAGGTGTAGTCTAGTGTGATGATGCTGTAGTCGAGTGGTACGTAGCTACTGGTGGATTGTCATCTTTAAGTCGGCCGTTAAGAGCTCTCATATTTAAGTGCTCCAATTCACAGAGCAAGTTCTTCGCAGTCCTTGAAGGCTTGATGGTCTCTATTAGGCCTTGCGTTTGGATACCCCATGCGCCTGAGAGATCCTGCGTTGGGCGTCATCCGGAGTAAACCCTAGGAGGTGCATATTGAAGTCACCAGCCAGGATGATGAGGTCAGTTGCCTCCTCTACCATTACTCTCTGTAGCTCCGTTAACAGCTCCTTCACTGCTTTAGATTTTTCTTTAGGGTGCACATAAACATTTATTATTATTATATCCTGTTTGAGTTGATTAAGCATGAGCGTTACTTTTTCAGCCTGAATACAGCTTGGACGTGTTAAGTGTATTGTTACAGGAAGAAAGTCTCCTATTTCAGTTATTGAGGCTAGAAACAGAAAGCCTCCAGAGCGGCGACCAAAGACAGATACCTTGGTCGCCGGAAGTGAGTGGGAGGTGTAACTTTGCAGATCAAAGGGCTTGTCTTCCCAGGTCTCTTGAAGCTGGATTATGTCAAAGGTTTTCAAGTAGTTTAGAATCTCCTGGTCATACGTATTAGAGGCTAAGCCATTTATGTTCCAGACGCATATGGAGGTTTCATCTCGTTCTGTTTGGGGTGGTTATGCTACGACCATCGCCTGTCAGTTTGGACATGCAGATGTTATTTGCTGATGTGTGCCTGTCCAGTTGTTACTTGTTGGAAGATGTAGTAGGGCAAGGAGACCTTGAGTTGGTAACAGGGCGATTGTCAAGTTGCCCTCAGTCATTGTGCCCGGTGTTCTGCTCCTTGCTCCTTTCAAGATGGAAAAGGTTGTCGGACTTGGATTGTTTGCGTCTGTGCTAAGGAAAGGTGTTGGATATAATGGCTTTAGGATTGATTTCAGGGTTATCCCCCAGTTTCGAAATCTGTTTCTTTCACGTAGGATTCTGCTTGCAACCTCTGAGGTTCGCCATCTTGTTCTTGTCACTTCTGGGCTCTGACTAGTGTTGGGTGGCAAGAATTCTACTGACAATAAGTCAAAAGATTCAATGTTGGCTAGAAGTGTGTGGAATGTGAGAGCTGTAAAATGTTCCTTATGTTCAGTATATCCATACGACCTTGTGATGTATATTGAGGGTGGAATATTATAGTGTCTACCTCTTTTTCCTCTATTGAGTCCTGATCTTGAAGCTGTATGCTATCACTGCTAGTTGCAATGTGGGCAGGTGTGTCCCTATTTTGGTACAGTGAACCTGTGCTGTTATTTGTGGAGTTGACAAAAAGCCCTTGATTAGGAGAATTTGCTTTGGTTATTTTTGGGTTGTGATTGTTATGTGGAAATATCAATTGGTCAAATGAGAACCGAACTGTGTTGTGCGCTCTGGCGTCTTGCTCATGATTTTGACTTGACGGTAGTGGTCGCTCTTTTTGAGCGTCCTGCGAATCTGAGCCTAACTTAGATGTTATTGCTTGTGTTCCTTCAGTAGGCACCTTTCTGTCTGAAATAGTTGTAGGTGGCTCTTGCCTTGGGTTACCACTTGCCAAATGCTTCTCCTGAATGGAGGGGCTTAAGGAAGAGATACTGCCAGACAATTTCCCTATTGTTCATTCTCGTCCTCTCGATTATTGCTAACACGTTTTGGGGGGCAAGAACTCCTTTGCTGCAGCTTTGTGGAATTGGGTCTTGTGATCAAGACTCTCATGCATTTTGCCTGTGCAGGCACTACTGTGTTTAATGTTTCTTCACTTGTTACACCAATTGTAGTTGAGCCAGGCTGGAGACAGGTGGCCGAATGTTGGACCTGGACTGTAGGTTTCTTGTTCCTACCTTTCCTTTTTTGCTTGCGTCCAGATATTTTTGATAAATCTTTTTTGTTTAATGATCCTGTTTTAATATCTTGCGAGTGACTACTCCCTTCTGTTAAAAATGTGTTGCTTAATGATGTTGGCCCTGTTAGTTGTGGGCCCAATGCTGTCTCTTCTGCTGTCAAGTTGTCATTACTGTCAGTGTTCTGGGTTATAGCTGTTAATTTCAGGGTGGCCAGCAAGTCACCCAGTATTGTCAGGAGTATTTGTAATTTATCCACAATATGGGCGCAAGAACATTCTTGTTGCACAGACTGTGTTTTAGAAGCGGCTTTCTGCCCTCTGTAGGAGGGGGGGAGTAGGCAAGTCTGTGCTCACCATTCAGTTTATCTAGGTGGGTGCACAATGTCTGTCCTGCATACCTCGTCTCTGCCCCACCCTCCTTACTCATGCCTTCTACAGACTGGCCCTCAACCAGTCATTGAGCCCCTGCTCCCCACACTCTGCTCTCCTTGTGTGGGTTAACGCCCACCCTATCTGGGCATGTCCCTCCCAATGCAGTGCGCCCTCCAATCTAGGCATTGCCCCCCTTCAGGCCACTGCTACCGTTCACCCAGATATTGAAATTAATTCCATCCCATCCATACACACACTGCTCCTACCCTTGGCCCCAGTCACTGGAGCGGTCATCCTTGCACCATAATCTGTGTCCCCAAACAGCGCTCTCTGACTTTCCCTCGGCCAGACACTCAGGGCCTGTCCTAGGCATGGGCGGTATGGGCAGCTGCCCAGGGCCTCGCGCTCCTGGGGGCCCCACTGCTTGCCCCGCAGTGGATCGCAAAACAGGGGGCCCACCGCAGGCCGCCCGTTATGAAATTAGGTAAAAAAGCGCTACGCGCACTCGCGCAGCTGAGGCAATAATTTACAGGAAGGCAGTCCGTCAGTCACCGTGCACGCACCCCACCACCTAGCTTAGTGACCACCTAGCCTGGTGGTGCCTTAGTTGTGGTGGTGGTGCCGTCTGCTGTGCGCAGTGCGCGGGCGCCAGGCCAGGCCGTTAATGATGTGGGTCCCAGGGCTGTCAATCTGGTAGTGCGCGAAAGCGCTACCAATGACGGCCCTTGACATCATTTTGGCCAGCCCCCGCTCTGCAGTTAACAGCCCTGTGACGCAGCATGCACCCCGTACGCGCGCTCCCTGGCCAGGAGGAGGGTGGAGTCGGGAGTCGGTTCGGGACACGGGCCCCGTTCGTTGTTGATTGGCATAAGTTGGTTAATGTCTTAAGGTAAGAAGTGAGACCTCCTGCTATATTATATATACATGATGATGATTGCATACAACGTAGCGAGCGAGCGATACTGGGGCCTTCATATATTCTCCATGAATCTGCCTGTGCTGCATATTGCACATTTTTGAGTTTGCCCGAACACTGAACACTCGAAGTGGGCAACCAGGTTTGAATCTCGAAGTCGGCTCGCCTCACTCAACATGCTTTTATTCTAGGCATTTCACCTAATCTCCGTGCTTAAAAAATGATTGTGGCCTTATGCATCCATGCTAATATTTTAGAAGAAGAAAGCGGGAGAATTAAAAAAAAAACGTAATAAAAACAAGTAATCAGGAGAATGAATGTCACACATTGAGCTCTATTTAGGGAGAGGGAATTTCAAGCGGGCGACAGACAACATTAAGCCATTTTATGGCTTACAAAATCAGTGGTCCCGCCTGAATCAGGTGACGGTCTATTGGAATTCTGTAATTGAACTGGTGCTCATGTAAAGCTTTATAAAATTGCAACAAAAAAAACCCCTGCTTTAGGGGATAGTCTAAGGCTAAAAGCCGAATCTTCCAAATTCATGGGAAACTTAAGTTCACCACAAAGCCTACAGGCGACGTTCAGCTTCTGTTTTCTTGCCTCATTGATAAGTTTAACCATGCATTGATAACCATGCAGCGTTTTATCGTGTGCGTCATGTTTTGCAGCGCAGTGCGTTTTATCGTGCCCAAAGCCCATATTGGCATTGCAGCGCTATATACAACAATGGGTGCGTGCTACAGCACTGTTACTGTCCTCTTCCACGCTCAATAACTCTCGATAGAAAAATACCGTGCCTTCCCCTTCGGCCGCCAGGCGCCAGCGTCATGTGCATTAAACCGCCGATCTACGTTGCAGGCAGCGCAGCTGCACACGCCGCGGCGCTCACACCGTCACAAGTCTATGGTAGGGTTGGACTGGCCGAGTGAGAAGTCACTACCCGTTACCCGGTGACGGGCCGGACATTTGCTGCTCACTCAGCCTGGCTTCTGGGCGGCCACACCCCATGACCCCAAGCCTCTGCATTTGCATTTGCACTGAAGGCTCACCGTGACCCGTGCTGTGAAATGTGTTATGTGATTTTTTCAGAACTTTACTAGTAATCATGACACCTCTTTGCTTGTAGCTTTTGGTGCGTGAGGAACAAGATGAGGGTGTGCCACATGGTGCTTGAGTATGTTGGTGATTTGCCATACATTCTCACCAATTTGTTGTGAACATATATATTTCCATTGCAAATCACTGCAGAAACCCAATAACATAGTAACCTAGTGAGCCTAGGAGCTTTAGTTTGGGGGTTTTGGTGTGAGATGTGTTTTTCTCCAGTATGATGTGGTACATTATAAATAGGGCTCCCGGTTTTATGGTATTTATTTTTTTGCCATTCTGTCTGTATTTATCCACATTTATTTGTTGCCAATTGTATCTGTATTTATCCATATTTATTTCTGGTTTTGTGGAAAAATGAAGCTGAAATTACTATATTTCCACATTTATTTAACCGATAAATATGCTGTCATAATTGAATGCCTATCATGTTTCAATAATGTAAACACTGCCTGCAAAAGATAAATCAATGCTTTTAAAAGGAAATATGCTAATTTCA
Source organism: Lissotriton helveticus (assembly GCF_964261635.1). NCBI lineage: Eukaryota > Metazoa > Chordata > Amphibia > Caudata > Salamandridae > Lissotriton > Lissotriton helveticus. The sequence goes on along the minus strand of NC_136059.1, from coordinate 1,992,494,355 downwards.
GAATCAACCTTGTGCATATCTACCTTTCTTTTTTAGCCCCGTAACCTATCAATCCACACAGCTACTGGCCTGGCAGCCATGGCAGGCAGTATTTAGAGCTACTCAAAAAGCAACCCAATTTCCGTTTTTATCCACATTTAAAAATAAATACAGACAAGAAAAGAAAAGAAATGTTTTCTGTCTGTATTTATCTGTCAAAATCAGTAAAAACGGAAAACAGGGACCCTTAATTATGAACAAGATGAGTCACCAAGGGACGTGTTCCTAGTCAGATACGTCCTGTAGTGTTACTTTTTTCTTCACCTCCTTTTCATGTGTGCTCACTTTCTCCTCCAGTGAGGTCTTCTCACAGTTTGTCTGCATTAGTATGAGTTGAAGTGTGGTGGTGGTGTCTGATAATTGATCCTGTGACTTTATGGTGCATATGCCATTCGATCATCTATTGCGCAATGATTATTATACTGAAGGTATATATCCACATTAGTTTGCTTCAGTGATGCCAAATAACTAAGATCAAAAGTCCTGCGAAGTCACTTTCTGTGATGTCACTTCTTGCGACACAATATGCAATTAGAGGGGCCTCACATCCTCCCTTTCGTCCGGGGCCTCAGAAGGCCTAGGACCGGCACTGCAGACACTGTGGCACATCGAATTAGCCTGTTCTACCTCATTAGAGCACCGAACCCCTTGGCTCGTGTGCCTCTTCAACCCTGATTGTCCCCCTTCCAGACACTGCTAGCATCCCAGACACTGTGTGTGTCTCCGTAGACATTGTCTACCACTTAAAATCACTCCGCCCATCCCGCCAGACACTTTGCTCCCCTGCACAGCACAGAGTCTAGCCCCAAAGAAATTATTCTCCACCACGCAGCATCGCCGGATGTTCCTGCTCAGTGCCCTATGTACTTCACCTTGCATTAGCATCTGTCTTTCCAAGATATTCACCCTTATTGCCAAATCGGTCTCTTTCCCATATTAGTTGTTTGTCCACACAGATCTTGGGTGCCAAGCAGACCTGCCCTCTTTCCCCATACTGTTTGTACCTTCCACATACTCCTAAGGCAGATGTCGCTCCTCCTCACCAAGACCTACTCTACCCTTATGTGCCGCCCATACCCCTGTACCTTTGCCACTCTCCAGCCACACTTGCTTATAATATAAATGTGTATTTTATTATTGGTCTCACTGGCCCTTACAGAGTGGCTTTCCTTTCTTTCCATTGCTGCTGCCAGTTCATCACATCTAACAAAACTTTTTTACACCTGTCCCTTCCTTTCTCATTTTCCAGAGTCTAATAACTCCTTCCTATCCCCAAAATCACCCGGTCGTGTTTGGTTTTAATTAGTCATTCAATTCAGAGTTTTTCTCTATTTCCAGGCCATCGCCCCAAGTGCAGTGGCATGTACGACACATTCTGCCATTTCTTTTTTTCTAAAAAGCATCACTTGTATCGTGAGTATTGCAGTTTCACGTTTTTCATTAGACTTGTGGGATTGAATTCCCCAGCCTGGAAAGTATGCTTGCCTTGGTATGATTAGCATTCTGGTCTGCCACGGCTGAAAGCGGCACACATGCCATGCATGTCCCTGTGATTCCTTTTTAACTAACCCACGAGCCACATTTGTAGTTATTTATTTGACAATATTTTGTAAAGGAATCTAGAACTAAATAGGCCCATTCGAATACTTACTTGCCTCTCTTCTCCTTTCCTGGGACGTATGAAACACCCATCAAGTAATGGAGGAAAGATGGAGGTGTTGCCATAAATTAGCAGGGTTCAGACTTCTCAATGTCTTTCAGAAATCAAAATACATTCGTTTGATTTTGCTGTTCCCTAATTAAGAAACTGAGCAATCTGGGATCCCATGAATGGAACAGTCAAACCCCACAACCACAACCTCTGTGGTGTGGCTTTTGAGGGCGTAGCATTCTGTTACTAGTCATGTTTTAATTAACTTGGCAGTGATAGAGTTTCCTGGAACATTAGCACAGTGGGTGAAGTGCTGATGAGAAGACACCCTGCAGATCATGATTCTAAGTTCCGTTCTCTCAGCTCAGCCTTGCTTTCATCCATTCGTTCCCTATTTACATAGCACATCTCTGTTGATACGCTGACATTATATATATATATATTCACTGAAAAAAACATAGGTTATAGACCATATATAGTTAGGAATTAGCATTTAAAAAACCTTATTTTACTCACACAAAACCATTGAAATTCCATATATAGTTAGTTGCACTAACTATATATCGCGCACCCGCAATCCACTGCTGAAGATGTCACATATTACATCATTCATGACATGGTCAGTGACATCACTGATGACATCTCATTTGACATCATTCTTGTGCTAATACGATAAACCTCTTCAGACTCTAATATAACCTTAGATACACTCAGTGTATACAGACACTCACACACTGTCACTCATCCATGGAGTTACTCACACACCTAGTCAGTCATGCAAAGAAACAATCTCACCTCCATTTCCTCAACTATACAGTTATACACACCTTACTTATTCAAACATATACTAACACATATTTACTCTCTTATACAATCCCTGATACAAGTTCACAATGATCCATACAGCCACTCACACATTCAGTGGCTCTCATGCACAGTTATTTATATATGCCAACTCTCACATGTACTGTGTTTTACATATGTACTTACTATGACATGTAGCATTGAGATATCCATTCACTCATCAATACACTCATGCACACAGTCAACCGCCCATGTAGCTGTTTCCACATGCACTCTTGAACTCATACACCTAGTGAATCAACTGCTCACACATCTATGCACAGAGTCACACACCTCCCAGCCACCCCCACACAAACTCAATCTCCCATACAAATACTTGGGCAACCAATCAATAACACATATAGCCTCTCGTATAGCTAATGATCAACACATGCAGCAGTTTACATCACAACAGACATACTGATGCACACATTCAGACAGTTTAGTCACTAACCCAAGCATTTAGTACTACACATTTATTCACTCACTCATACAGTCAGTCACGCACCTACTAAATCCTTCATCCAGACACTTATACATCCACTCATTCTTCAATATATCAAACATATTTAAACTTTACAGAAACACACATTCACTGGATGATGTCATCAGTGATGTCATCAGTGATGTCATTTGAGATGTCATCAGTGATGTCATTTGAGATGTCATCAGTGATGTCACTGACCATGTCATGAATGATGTAATATGTGACATCATCAGCAGTGGATTGCGGGTGCGCGATATATAGTTAGTGCAACTAACTATATATGGAATTTCAATGGTTTTGTGTGAGTAAAATAAGGTTTTTTAAATGCTAATTCCTAACTATTTATGGTCTATAACCTATGGTTTTTTCAGTGAATTTTCAAGGTTTTTTAAATGCTAATTCCTAACTATATATGGTCTCTAACCTATGGTTTTTTCAGTGAATTTCAATGGTTTTTTAATAGCAAATATCATAAGCTGTCGAATGTCAAGTACGTGGTAAGTAAAAACATTTTCGTGTTTATGCACACTGATCTGCTTTGAATGCTGCCCCCCCCCTCATTTCTATTAGGAGTACTCTCTCTTTGCAGATAGTGAAGGGTAGTTAAAGCAGGCCTTTGCCCCCGTTGTAATCCGTCGTGCCTGCTTCTCTCTCCATTTGATTGATTGTTATCCAAGCATTTACTGTTTTAGAATTGGTTCTCTTTGGTTCATTCTCTATTTACAAACAAGCACAGAGTCGCAATACTCTGTTTAGTCTTTGCAGATAGTGAAAAATCGTGTAAAAAAACAAAAGGGATCGAGCAAAATCAGTAGGCCACTAATGGGATCTCTTTTTGACCTCGCTAAAATAGAAACATTAGGAACAACCCCTCATGAGAAATACGAAACTAGTGAGATGAACTGAACTCCACACCATGATGGCTGCAAGACAGCTCGGCTCCGCCACCCACCCCGCCCAAAATAACGATAAACTCTATGCAAATATTACAAATATATACAACACACCAGCAAAGTAACAGGGTAAAACATTTTATTAAATAACTATTTACATAACTATTTTATACTTTTTGTTGCCCGATCCGGCTAGCTCAATCGATCGAGCATGAAACTTATGCACTCTGATAGTTCAAAGTTTTGAGGAGTGCTTGTTAGACTGTCTGAAGCTTATTTGCACCTGCTACAGCTTCACTATTCTCAATGTAAGTGGGGGCTGTTTGAGGACGTGACTGCATTTGAAAACAATGTGATGCGGTGCCTCCCTGAACCGCTTGACGGAGGCCCCCGAGGGAAGGTGTGATGGCGCGGACTCGGAGGGGGCGCTTGGCTCCGGCCCCCTCCCCAAGTCGTGTTGCCCTGGTGTGGCCTGAGATCGCCCCCGACATAGGTGGCCGGCTCCCGGGGTCAAGCGGAACATTTTGCCTTTTGGTGACTCTTCCATTCTGGACCCTGTCCCACAATCCGTTTGACCTGAAGACACGCTGTAGTGGGGCGCCCCTTTACCGTTTCAGTTGCCATTCCGCCCGCTTTTGCTACACTGTGCCTCTTCCGCTATTTAGCTGTTTACCGCCTGCTCTTGCGACTACAGCGTTTCGCTCACCATGTAGTTGAGTTGCTCCCGCTCTTGCGGTGCAGCGATAGGTGGCTGCCACATGACTCTCAAAATGGCGGCCGGCTCTTCAGATTTGGGCTTGGTCCACTAAAATGGCCCTGCGACACCTTGGAACTCGGACGCTTGTCTGCTAGGGCTTGGGCTCCATTCTCGAAAGCGTCCCCTCAGCCTTGAAGATTCTACAAAAGTCTTGGGGGCCCCCGACTCCCGCAGGCTTCTGGTGGGGAGCGGCTGCCATGATTGCTCGTGGAATGGCCACGACGGAGCTACGAGATGGTGGTGCTCTCATGCTGACGCCAGCTTCAGTCTGAAACATCCAGAAACACTGTAGACTACCAATTCGATCAGTTCCGGTAGCGCCCCGACGTGACCCGGTAGAGAAGAACTTGCCCTCCCCTCTTTGACTGATGGTTCTTGTTGCCTGTCCCTTCTGTTGTCATTTAACAGAACTATTTAGCCTGCTGAAAGGGGTGGTGTTCCGACCGCTGGTTGGTGGAGACATTTTGACTATATTCTGGACCTGCGTTGTCGCGTAATGCGTCATATGACGCGCCGCGTTAGCGCATCCGGAAGTGCTCCAGTGCGCGAAGCGCAGCTTCCCGGAAGCGATCCGGGGCGCGGCGCGCAGCGCGTAACGTAAGCATAACAGGTCATGTGACTTGTTAATAAAACTTTTCATTGGTTCATTTTACTTTTTTTATTCTAATGATGAAAGGCTTGGTCATATGACCTAAAAATTACACTTTTTATTACTTTCGAACATTATTTTTTCTTAAACATATATGTTATAATGTTCCAAGCTAATGTACTTTCTCGGAAAATTTACAACTGTCCTGCAAGTAAAATATATTCCTTTTTCGAGAAAAAGGGCGTTTCTTCGTCCCATGACGGAGCCGTTGAGCAAAAGAGGCTCGGCCTGCTGTTTTAGTCGCCGATACGCCTGAATATCAGATTCTTATCGATCACTTTATGTTGCAGGAGTAGAAAACACAACAGCCCTTGACCATTTATCTTTACTGCGTTCCTGCGTATTATACCTTTTACCCTTCATGTAATTGGACTGCTTTATTTCACTTGCCTTTTACTGATTCGAAAACAGTGACTATTATTAAAAACTTTACCAATGTAAACACTACTACCAAGTTTTCTTTTAAAAACCTTTATTGTGAAAATGTCAGTATACAAATACGGGCCTATAACCACGTGGGCCAGCCACGGAGCAAACTGTAATCGTATATGATGAGGAGACATTTACACTGTAGAGGAACGTAACGGGCGGGCCATTAGGTTGCAAGAACTAAGGTGTCTAACAGTTGCGGAATCGGTGGACGTACATTTTATAATTAAAATACGACAGGGCCAGTTACAATAAAATTATCTAGATATACATTTGCGGGCAAGTACCATGGGTGACGTTAATTCGAACTTTTAATAGTACAGTAATCAATAACACATCAGAACTTAATATCAATAGGGATGTCGAAATAGTCAATCAATTCTCGTCCCCGCCCGCCATGTGCTTCAAAACTGCATACGTATCTCGTGATATCAAGGTTGTGCAACCAGTACACAACAAGGAGTTACGAGTCCCATTTATTCCGGCGCCATTTTGGACGAGGACGGGCAGGTCCAGGATATAGTCAAAATGTTTCCACCAACCATCGACTATGATGATGTTCATATGCTGTATTTTTTAGAGTAACACTCATCTGTCCACATGAAATTAATTTGCCACAATTACCATAACTATATTTTTTTTCGGTTCCTCTGGAGAGTACATCGTGGCAGATGAGGCAGGTAACGTACCGGGCATTTACCTTTTTTGCATGTAGAGGAAAGGAAAAAAAATTCGAGCGTCCGAGTTCTAAGGTGTCCCAGGGCCATTTTAGTAGACCAGGCCCAAATCCAAAGAACAGGCCGCCATTTTGAGAGTCCTGTTGCAGCCGCCTGTCGCTGTAGCAGCAAGAGCGGGCGAAACTCAGCTAGACGGCGCTCCACTGAAGGAACATAGACTTGCGGTGGACCTTTCATCTTTTCAACACACACCAGTGCGGCAACTTGCTAGACACCACCTCGGTGCCATCCGGATCTCGGTGCCGCACTGCAGATGAAGTGCCTCCACATGGAGGGAGAGACTCGTTTGCGCCGCCTCCCCCCCGCTTCTCAGAACTCTCAACTATGACACCACCTCGGTGCCATCCGGATCTTGGCGCCTTGTGCTGGTTCCGGCCTATTCACACATCGGTCCGCTACTGATGCCACCTCACAGGCCAACGGGGCACCCCACGCCGACTTTCGGCGCAGCATTGTAGGATGGCCACACCAGTGCGGCAACTTGCTGGACACCACCTCGGTGCCATCCGGATCTTGGCGCGTTGTGCTGCCTTCGGCCTATTCGCCGCAAGTGCGCACGCAACTCAGCTGCATAGCGAGTGAAACACCAAGGGGCGCCCCACTGCAGCCGAGGAACCTCCATCTTGGGGGCGACGCACAGCATCACATTGCTTTCCAATGCAGTCAGATCCTCAAACAGCCCCCACTGACTGACGCGAACTCACAGGCCAACGGGGCACCCCACGCCGACTTTCGGCGCAGCATTGTAGGATGGCCACACCAGTGCAGCAACTTGCTGGACACCACCTCGGTGCCATCCGGATCTTGGCGCGTTGTGCTGCCTTCAGCCTATTCGCACATCGGTCCGCTACTGACGCCGCCTCACGTGCCAACGGATTCGGGGCACCCCACGCCGACTTTCGGCGCAGCATTGTAGGATGGCCACACCAGTGCGGCAACTTGCTGGACACCACCTCGGTGCCATCCAGATCTCGGCGCGTTGTGCTGCCTTCGGCCTATTCGCCGCAAGTGCGCACGCAACTCAGCTGCATAGCGAGTGAAACACCAAGGGGCGCCCCACTGCAGCCGAGGAACCTCCATCTTGGGGGCGACGCACAGCATCACATTGCTTTCTAATGCAGTCAGATCCTCAAACAGCCCCCACTGACTGACGCGAACTCACAGGCCAACGGGGCGCCCCACGCCGACTTTCGGCGCAGCATTGTAGGATGGCCACACCATTGCAGCAACTTGCTAGACACCACCTCGGTGCCATCCGGATCTTGGCGCGTTGTGCTGCCTTCGGCCTATTCGCACATCGGTCTGCTACTGACGCCGCCTCACGTGCCAACGGATTCGGGGCACCCCACGCCGACTTTCGGCGCAGCATTGTAGGATGGCCACACCAGTGCGGCAACTTGCTGGACACCACCTCGGTGCCATCCAGATCTCGGCGCGTTGTGCTGCCTTCGGCCTATTCGCCGCAAGTGCGCACGCAACTCAGCTGCATAGCGAGTGAAACACCAAGGGGCGCCCCACTGCAGCCGAGGAACCTCCATCTTGGGGGCGACGCACAGCATCACATTGCTTTACAATGCAGTCAGATCCTCAAACAGCCCCCACTGACTGACGCGAACTCACAGGCCAACGGGGCGCCCCACGCCGACTTTCGGCGCAGCATTGTAGGATGGCCACACCAGTGCAGCAACTTGCTGGACACCACCTCGGTGCCATCCGGATCTTGGTGCGTTGTGCTGCCTTCGGCCTATTCGCACATCGGTCCGCTACTGACGCCGCCTCACGTGCCAACGGATTTTCTACGCTTTTTATAGCCCTATGACGCATAACAGGTCATGTGACTTGTTTATAAAACTTTTCATTGGTTCATTTTACTTTTGGTTTCCTAATGATGGAAGGCTTGATCATATGACCTAAAAATAACACTTTTCATTGGATTAAAACATTTTTTTTTCCCAAACGATGAAAGCCCCACCTTGTTTCTGGATGTTTCAGACTGAAGCTGGCGTCAGCATGAAAGCACCACCATCTCGTGGCTCCGTCGTGGTCATTCCGCGAGCAATCATGGCAGCCGCTCCCCACCGGAAGCCTGCAGGAGTCGGGGGCCCCCAAGACTTTTGTAGAATCTTCAAGGCTGAGGGGACGCTTTCGAGAATGGGGTCCAAGACCTAGCAGACAAGCGTCCGAGTTCCAAGGTGTCCCAGGGCCATTTCAGTGGACCACGCCCAAAAAGGAAAGAGCCTGCAGCCATTTTGAGAGTCCTGTGGCAGCCGCCTATCGCTGCACCGCAAGAGTGGGCGCAACTCAGCTGAATGGCGGATTTTGGCACAGTGTACCAAAAGCGGGCGGAATGGCGAACTGAAACGGTAAAGGGGCGCCCCACTACACTGTTTTTTTTTTGCCCCGCGGGGCCCTTTTAAAGCCTCCACATCAAACCTAGGGGGTCAGGGAGGATCTACTATGCCCCCTTATGGTCATTTCCCCCTTTGTTTTGGCCTCCTCTTGTCTCTCGATCCTACCGAGAGACAAGATGGCGGCCGCTCCGGACTGTTTCGAATGTTGACAGACACCGGAGAGCCAATCAGCTTCGCTTCTCGAAGTTCCGTTACGCGTCAAGTACGCGAACCGGAGCGCTACCCGGGACGCTGTCACAGATATATATCTTTTTTTAAACGTTAATTTCTCAAAATCCACTGGAGCACATATATTGAGACCTAGCAAAGGCACATCGGGCTAACAGTCCCTACAATTTTGCCAAGTTTCGTGCAAATCCATTCAGCCGTTCGGGCTAAAAGTGAGGCCAACCGCCCTATGGAAATTAACTTGGGAAAAACGCGTTTTGGGACCCCCCTTTTTTCTCGGCCCCCCCTTGACGAACCGCCCCCAAATTTTCAGCGGCTGCTCAGAAACAAAATGTTCCATTTTCCTGAAAATTTCAGCCAATTCCGTCCACAAACGCCAAAGTTATTAGACATAGAATTTTCAAAAATCCCATAGAGAAAAAATCCTAACTATATATACCTACTGGCGACCGCCAGTAGGTAATATATTCAAAGACGCCACGCTCCCACACTATTTGACCATATCGAGATAGAACATCATGTTTATTTTCAAGACTGTTCTGCACCTTTTCCCCCATGTGGGGAAGGCTTTTCTGTGATGGACACTTGTTCCTTGTGGGTTTTTTTTATTCTGGTTGTGACTAATCTGCTATGAGATGCAGTTCTGTAGGCACAGCCTTTGTGTGGGGTGATGCTCCTCACAGCAGGGTAGCCTCCAGCATGGAGCGCTCACCACAGAGGTACAAATAGGTGTGAACTATCTGCACCTGGCCATCAATGGCCACAAAGACAGGGATCACAAAAGAAACAAAAGGATGGTTTTACCTAAAGCCACTTCTCACTCTGAAAAACTGACTGCAGCTGCTTCACCACCACTGTCTACCAAGTGACTACTATAGGAAGGACCAAATAAAAATGTTATAGGAGCCTTGTCTCCTTTGTCTCCACTTCATTGTCAAAGGGCCTGATTTAGATTTCGGCAGACAGGTTACTCCATCACAACGGTGACGTATATCCAGTCTGCCAAAATGCAAATCCCATTGGATATTATGGGATCTATATCAGGATATCTGTCACTGTTGTGACTGAGTAACCCACCTGGCGAAATCTAAATCAGACCCAAAATCTGCTCCCTCCTGTATGATGATACACTTCCAATGTCTGGGAAAACAACATCACCCCTCATGGTGTGCACAGAAACAGGTTGGGGATGTCCAAATGGAACCCACAGGCCTTCTTCACTCTGTTTAGCTTATATATGCAACACATATACTACAATAGCCACAACCACACACAACATACACCTGAATGGGATTAGGTGACAAAAGAGCATATAAATCTGGCTGCGCATTGCTGAGACACACTTAGCCAGTGCTAAATAACTACTTTTTAGCTAGTGAGTGAAAAACCTTTAATTTATAAAATAGTAACTGAAGATATTTAAATGATATATTGTCTTCTTCTGAACCAGCTCCCCTTGTGCAGAGTAGAGACCCTACAACAAGGTTACGATTCGCCAGATCATGTATAAAATCGCTGTCCTAGGCTTGGTACACAACAGGCTGGGGCTTTTACTGTTCAAATAATGTGTACACTCAAAATCACTTGTTTAAGCTGTCTGCCCCAGATACAAAGGGCCACGTGCATCAAGCTTTTTTGCATTCGCAAACGGTGCGAATCGCAAAATTCGGCCGTTTGCGAATGCAAAAACCTTTTTTGGGATGCATCATTTTTTTTTCATTTTTCGCAATTTAAGAAATCGCAATTTTTTGTAATTTCTTAAATTGCGATAACATTTTAGAAATCGCAAATTTTGCGATATCTTAAATGCTATGCATGTTTTTTTTTAAATTGCGAATTTGCAATTAGGAAGGGGAAAATTACCATGAAGTAAACCTTCATGGTAATTTGCGAAAAGTTTCAAAAATGCACAAAAGTGCATTTTTGAAACTTATATTTTACACACACACATGCCCTTGGAGTAGTGTGGCTCACTGGTTAGAGGCGGCAGGCCCGAGAGCAGAAGTCAGCCTGGGACCAGGGTTAAATTCCCGACGCGGCAGGGTCGTGGACCTTGGTCAGCGGACTCGATAATTCTCGCTTCGGTGCTTACTCTAATCAGGGGTTCCACTCGGCAACTCTGGGCATTAGCTTGCCTAATCTCCACAACGGCCCCACCAATTCCGGGGATGCCTGGCTCCACCTTGGGGACTCCCAGCAAGGGACCATCCCACAGGGAAAGCCAGGACGGGTTCCCCAGAGTTATACAGCGCCGGGACGCCCCGTTGCTGGGGCAGCTGTGCGCTTTACAAGTATACTACATTTACATTTACATTTACATTTACATTTACTTGGGACATGTGTGTGAGTAAAATGTACTTACGTGACATTTCAGGGGTGCAGGGGGGTCCTTTGGCCCCCTCTGCGCCCTTGAAATTGCATTCTCATTTTGCGATTCCTTAATTGCGAATTCGCAAAATGAGAATGCCTTCCCATTGATTCCTATGGGCCTCTAGGCCAATAGGAATCAATGTAAAGCGATTCCTTAATTGCGGTTCGCAATTAAGGAATCGCAAAGAAGCAAAATTAAGAAATCGCAAAAACTTTTGCGATTTCTTGATGCATAGGAATTTGCGATTCCTAAATTGCAATTTCTTAATTTTCGCAATTTAGGAATCACAAATTCCTACAATGATGCATGTGGCCCAAAGCATGTTGTTTCTTTCTACAGCTTACCTTCGGAACGGGCAGGTTTAGAGGCGCTCACGAGTAGGTTACATATTCTAGTCACCGCTCTCACCAGAAGTACTCGCCGAAGCGGCCATCCCTTACTGACAAAAGGGCTGGGATAACTAAAATATTAATAAATCGTATTTCCTAGCGCTCAGATGCATGCTGACCTTAACATGGGTATGGTGGTAGTACAGGGTGTCTTTTCCCGACTCCCGCAGTTTTAAATAATTTTATATCACCTTATTCATAGTCCTGACGAAGCGCACCGAGGATTCACTAGGGACCCGCAACATGCACAAAACATGTTGACCCTACTTCAAGTGCACATCACTTTCATGGAATGAGAGTAACAGGAGTATACTTATCCTCCCTACTGATTTGTAGGTTAGGATCTACTCCAGTCCTCAATGTTTTAATTTATCTTCCGGACCCCGGAATAAACTTGCTTTGGGGATCTGGCTACATAATTTTCTTACACATACACACCCACTTTCACAAGCCCACGCCCACATGCACAACTGCAGCATCTCCTAAAAAAGATCTCAAATGAAGAGCCATTTCACGGGACCTGTGGGGGATTGCAGCACCACCCCCACGAGGAGCACAGCCCGATGATGAAGCACGACACCCGCAAGGGTGTGTGAGGGCACCAATTCTATAAGGAGGAATCCCCCTACCTTTATTTTGATCCCACCTATGTAATATCTGGACACATTATATCTCAAACCAGAATTGGTTGTAGAGAACTATTCTTTCCTTAGGAACAGCTACCTTCTATTTTGTTGATACATTCTCTGATTGCCTACGTTCACAGAAAGTCTTCTCCCACTATGCTCCTAAAATCCTGCATGAAAAATTTACACTGATGTCCTTTCTTTCTTCAGAGTGACCTTTTTCTTACCGTCCATCCTCTGTATACCTTCTATTTCTGAGTATGGACTTCTCATTAGTCTCATGCCTACCTGCCTCAATCCTACTCATTGCAATTCTACCATTGGCTGATACCTTATTTCATAGATAACAATGCTCCTCTTTAAAACCATATCCCTGCAATCTATCATTACCTACTCCATGCCAGCCTATCTATCTCACCAACCATTCACCTTTAACCACATACCCTCCCACTAATGATCACACCTACCTGGTATTCCTACATTTCAGAGTGACTGGAGCAAATGCATGCAATTGTTTCCTGAGAGCACACGACTAATCGCAATAACTAACAATAACTACTAGATTACCCAGGAAACAACCTTTACAACGCAGTCATGACATCGCACTACATTTACAACAGTCATTACATCGCAACATCCTTTACAACACATGTCACTACAACACAGGCATTACATTGCATGTCATTACAACGCATACCAGTACAACGCATAGTACCCGTGCACTATCCAACACTTACCCTACTGTTTCACCCCCTGAAGTTCGAATAGTAAGTTTTACCCCTACACTATCCAACACTTACCTTAAATGCAATGTAATGGTATGCGTTGTAATGGTATGCGTTGTAAAGGTATAATCCAATATAATGGAATGTGTTGTAAATGTAGTTTAAAAAAATGTTGTTGTGTAATGGCTTGCAATGTAAATGTATGCATTGTAAAGGATGTTGCGATGTAAAAACTGTGTTGTAAAGGCATGCGTTGTAAATGTATGTGTTGTAACATCATACATTTGATTAACCACTAACCTTGGGTTCCAGAGTGGCATGCTACTCTCCATGCCTTGTCAGGGGAAGTAAGCCCTATATAAATCCAATTACAGTTCTAAATACAAATTAAGGCAAGGACCTTTGAAGCCAGTGGATTACCACCATGCCTATGCGTTTTGGCTGACGCTGCCACCATGCTGAAACTCTCTTACACCATAGTTCTGGGGTTAACCCTCACTGTAGCCATCTGTTGGAAAGGGGGTTTTGGTTGGGGCAAATGTAGGTCTGCCACTGGCAATAAGGCCACTAACACATGTTAGGACCCAGCATAGGTCTTAGAAAATTATTCCTATCCTCAACCCTTGGTAACGTGGCTGCGAGCAGACAGGCTTAACTTCAAAGACAGGTATTTAAAGCATTTAAAAACACAATTTAAGTAAATAAATAAGACACAACACAAAATAAAAATCTGACACCAATTTATACAAAGAGGTAATATATTTATCTTTTAAATTACACCACAATGAAGAAAAAAACACTGTAGGGAACCAGAGATATGAATTTTTAAAGATTTGTCACTTTCTAGTTCTTAGAAACAAACAGTGCCCCTTTTAGTCATTTTGTTTTGTCTTACAGAGACACCTTTAGAAATTGTTCTGGAGAATCTCACCAATTGTGTTGTGCGGCCTTCTCCAGCAGGCGGGGTCCTGTTAGGACTCCTGCTGAAATTCTGCTTGCGGGTCCCAAAGTATCCAACACACAATCCAAGGTTCTGGAATCTCCAAGAGGGTCCTTGAAAGTGTGAAACTTCACTTCCGCAATCCACTTGAACAAAACCCTTACAAATTCACTGGTACTCCAGGCTGGGAATTCTTTGTGGGGATGTCCAGGTGAGCTCTGTTAACCTGTAGCTTGCAGGGGGTCCACTCTTTAGTCCTTTTGCAGCAAGGTAATCCACCGGGCTGCAGTTTCAGTTGGTGCAGTCTTCAGAGGTCAGGCCTTAGAAATCTTTGCACAGCAAAACGTCTCAACAGGGCACTTCTTGCTTCAGTAATTTTCAAGCAGCAGATCTGGAGGGCTCTTCCCCTCTCAGATACTTATTCCAAGTTCTCTTGGTCAAGCAGGAGGTCACTTCTGACCACTGGGAGCAGGGTAACTCCTCATAGTTATGACCACATCCTATAGAGTGTGGCATTATTTTGTCCCAGAGTGCATCAAATCTTCCAAATCCATAATGGAACATTTTCCAGCAAGGAGGTAAGAGCTGGCTAAATACACCCCCTAGGATGCCTTATTTCCATAGACTCTCCCCCTATCATCTGCACATACCTTCCCTAATCCTGGGTCTGGTGTGGGTCAAAAGTGTAAAGTGGAAACTGACACTGTGGCCATTCCTATACCTTTGAAGCCCATGGCTTACAACCCCTCCCCTGGCCAGGCATTTCTTTTGAACAGCACACTGCCCTGCCCGCAGAGCTGGTTAACAGGGGCACTTTATCACTTCTTCAAGGCAGCCTGGCTAATCCACTTAACTCTGACCAATCAGGGGAGTCCACTGGAAGGATGAATTTGGACTTATAACTTCTTGTATGTACACTTTAGGAGAAATTCAACAATATGATATTGTCGGACTTACTACTACCATTCTGGGAAGTCTTTGAATGGCCATTTTAGTCCTCTCCTATCAATAGTCATTAATCAATAACTTCCTACCATGTTAACCTGTATAACAAGGGATTTGCAATGGGAAAAATGACTTGAGCTATTTTTCCAACTCCAGGACTTACAAAAACATATTTTATAAGTACTAGCCTTATATCTACAGGAACACCACCCCATGTGCAACTAGGGGAGACTTTAAGGGCTCTGAATATGTAGAAATATTGCAGATTCTCCTTTTACTGTGCTTCTAGCATCAACGTCGAATTTGAGCAGCACTTTACCACAATGTGGGGAGTGAAATGTGAAATTTCACTTTACCCAGACATATAAAAACTCTTTTTATAAGGGTGTACCTTATAGATAACTGACCCCTCACCCCTGGGGTACTTAGGGGAGAGCCTGGGGGTCCCTAATATGCTGAAACATTGTAGGTTATCCATTTTTAAGTGTTCCTACCACCAACGTCGAGTTTGGGCACAATCTACTTTTTAAAAGCAGTCCTGTTAACCCAGTGAATGTTAGGTGTTTTAACTGTATTCTAATGCGTCTCTTTCAGCTTAGCACTGGCCCTGGGCCTGGTTAGGCAGAGCCCAGGGTCAGTCAAAATGAATAACCACCAGTATCAGTCAGCAAAAAGTTGGGGGGTGCCCAGGGCACAGGATGACTTTGCAACACCATCCCACAAACAGACGTAACTTTTACTGATTTCCAAAACCTAACATTTATCTAATGACCAACATGTCCAATGTAAGATCCTATTGTATTATCTGTAGATCAGAGAATTTTAAGTAGGTGCCTAGTCCTGAACCCTGAGTCTCTCTTACCTAGCCCCCAAGGAAAGTGAGTAGCATGATTGCCTCACCATCACAGCCCACCTGGTAATGCCTTGTACCGATCTCAAAAACATCCTGTTTCATAGTCTCGACCTGGTTCTTTATGTGGATGGCTTTTGTTTCTGCAATGATGGTTGTTCTCTTTTAGCTGTTTACGCAGTATGCTCCCAGCATGAGGCCATAGAGAGCACCCACTTACCCACTGTCCCCTCCGCTCAGGTGGTGGATCTTAACGATCTCTCCAGAGCTTTTATCTTGGCCAAAGATAAATCAGCCATCATCTACGCTGATTCTCATTATGCCTTTGCAGCTGTTCATGACTATGGACAGATGTGGAAACAGAGCTTCCCCACTTCCGGCAAAGGACAAAACAAAAATGGCCCTTATTTAGCCACCCAGTTAGATGCCTTTCAACTCCCCTATGAAAGTGCTGTCATAAAGTGTGCAGCCCACCAATACTTAATCAATACTAATAGTTTAATGGTGTGGGTTGTCACAACAGCAATATTGAGGTCCCCAATGTGTACACTATTGTAGAAATGTATATTTTTAAGCCTGTTTGTCCAAATGGTCAAATCCGTAAGTTTCCATCATGTCTTGGAGTTTCTTTAGCAGAATTCTGGAGAAAGCCATTGCACCTTTGCAACTAATATTTTTAATGTATTGCTTTACGTGTTTTTGTGGTCACCTTGTTTTATATATGGATTGTCTGTCGAAGCCACACTGAGAATTTGGAATTTGACCAGCATTTAATGTTTCTATGAAGAAACGCCTACGAAAATGTAATGTTATCTTTGAGAATGTTAATAGCCAGTTTGCTCAGGAAGCACACGTGGCTTTGGTGGTATTACGTTTTGGCATAAGCCAAGAGCTTTTGCTTGTCAAACAAAATACATATTGTGTGCTTGGAGCGAGTGTGTTTCAGCCATTGGCTTCTTTGTCTAAGTCCCCTCAGCCATTGCCTGGGAACATTGCCAGTCACATCGTGGATCAGCCGATAAGAACATTTAGTCTAATCATTTCTCTATTCACTATTTATATCTGTTCTCCTTCATTTGGTTGCTTTACATGTGAAATGTGCATTCCATCATCAGACTTTGTGCCACATTCCAATGTTTATTTTATGTGCAATTTCCATATTTCAGATACTTTTGTCAGAACTCAAATCATGTTCAGTTCCCAATCAGTGGCTGCTAATTTTAAACATGACAGACACCATTGAAAGGTACTGTATGCAGTGTGCCATTCTTTTACTGTTCCAAGATGGCAGTCACATTTAATAACAATGTGGCATTCATCTTGTAGCAGTAAAACAATGATTCTGCCAAGGTGCCATGAGGCTACTCATCAGTTAAATAGTAGATAACAAGTAGACAAATCTATTCATATTTAATCGTGCAACTACCTTCGGCACCCTTTGAAGAAATGGGGACCATTAATGACAAATGTGATGCTGCCCTCTCCTTTAACAAATGTTTTCCATCACAGAATACTGCTGCAAATACGCCGTTGTTTTAATAAGTTTTGACAATATCAATAGGTCTAGCTTTTAAGTGCTAACATATGCGAATACATGCATACACACGGGCACATTTAATGTATTAGCATATCAAAGTAGGACCTATTGACTTTACCAGTGGTTATTTGTTTTAATCAGATTTAGATTGCTGTGTTTGGATCGAAAATATCAACACTATACGTATCAGAATAAAATGAACACATGCATTGGTAAAGCAAGTAGTTTGGCCTTAATGTTCTGCTAATTAGAAACATGCATGCACAAATAAAGTTTGTATGTTTCACCACATTAAAGCCAGATCTGTTGCCTATTTCAATGCTTACTATGTTTTTATTGCCAAAGCTTTAGTGATAGTAGACGGCCATTGTGAAGTGTGTTAAAAAAAATCATATTTGTTATATAGTAGAGGAATTTCTCATAAACTCTTCCCAAAATGAACCTGGAAAATGAAATGATGTTACCTTATAGACATTTACATCTAGATCTATTTATCTTTTTGAAAGATCATTGTGCTTTGTACCTTTGTTTGGCAAGCCAAACCATTGTTTGTATTCTCTGTTCCTAATAGAAATCTGGGGCCAGATGTACAAAGTATTTTTGCATTCGCAAAAAGGTCTGATTCACAGAAAAAAAGCTTTTTGGATGTTAATCAATCAATCAATCATACCATTTGTATAGCGCACTACTCACCCGGGAGGGTCTCAAGGCGCTTGGGGGAGGGGGAATGCTACTGCTCGAACAGCCAAGTCTTGAGTTGTTTCCTGAAGGCGAGATGGTCCTGGGTCAGCCGAAGGTGGATGGGGAGGGAGTTCCACGTCTTGGCAGCCAGGTAAGAGAAGGATCTTCCTCCGGCGGTTGCTCTTCGGATGCGTGGTACGGCTGCGAGGGCGAGGCTGGTGGACCGTAGTTGGCGGGTGGGCGTGTAGAAGGTCAGGCGGTCGTTGAGGTACTTGGGGCCCAGGTCGTGGAGAGACTTGTGTGTGTGGGTGAGGAGCCGGAACGTGATCCTCTTGTCGAGGGGGAGCCAGTGCAGGTTCCCCAGGTGGCTGGAGATGTGGATGCGTCGGGGGACATCCAGGATGAGTCGGGCGGAGGCGTTCTGGATGTGCTGGAGTCTTTTCTGTAGCTTGGCTGTGGTTCCGGCGTAGAGGGCGTTTCCGTAGTCCAGTCGGCTGGTGACGAGTGCCTGGGTGACAGTCTTCCTGGTCTCGGTCGGGATCCAGCGGAAGATCTTGCGAAGCATACGCAGGGTGTTGAAGCACGATGAGGAGACGGCGTTGACTTGTCTGGTCATCGAGAGGGAGGAGTCCAGGATGAAGCCCAGGTTGCGTGCGTGGTCGGTTGGCTTGGGTGCGGTGCCCAGGGCTGGGGGCCACCAGGAGTCGTCCCAGACGGAGGGCGAGGATCCCAGGATGAGGACTTCCGTCTTGTCTGAGTTCAGTTTCAGGCGGCTGTCCTTCATCCACTCGGCGACGTCTTTCATCCCTTTGTGTAGGCAGGTTCTGGCGGTGTCGGGGTCTCTGGTGAGGGAGAGGATCAGCTGGGTGTCGTGAGTGATGTTACAATCTCAAATTGTGATGTGGATACACAACTCTTTTTGAAAGCTTTTTCTGCTTTAGATATCCAACACCTTAAACACTGCTTGCACATCTTCCAGACCTGTATGTCCAGTGCCTACCCTGAAGCTCAACCCAACCAAGACAAAATACCTATTATTTGCCAAGAACAACAAACAAGATACACCACAAACCTGGCTGAATAACTTGAATCTTGATGGCTTTGAACCCCAACTTCAAATCCCAATAACCATGGAGATTATCCACGGTAGGGAACCAGCGGCTAAGGGGCCTAAAGGGTCCTAAAGGGTGAACTGGCCTCCAAACAGAACCTGCTATACACAAAAAAGCCACCCAAGTGATGTTTTGTTAATTTAATCATTCCCATTATGTAACATATTAATGTCATACCAGACTCAATCAATCAATCAATCATAGCATTTGTATAGCGCGCTACTCATTTGGAAGGGTCTCAAGGAGCTGAGACTGTTCCTAAATATACACAAAAATGTGACGAGGTGCCCTCACACACCACCAGGTGTCATGCTTCATCATAGGGTTCCCCACACTCTTCAACAACCAGGTTTGATTTAGAGTGGGCATACGCCTTGGAGTCTGGGAGGCACTTTTCACTAAATACCAATCTGTGCAGAATATCTCAATCTAAAAACCAATGTGGTACTCCAGATTAACCTTTATACTTTATGGAGTGCTACTCGGTATTAAAAACCAGATGTTGGAAATAGGGGAGGGAGCTAGTACCACAGCACCACTAAACCGTTGACATGTTTCTGCTTAGTGGCTCAACAGAGTCTATGGCATTTCTCAGGATGGACATTGGATACTCTGGTGGCATATATACATTACATGTGCCACTAAGTAGGAGGTCTAACCTTTGTCGCCACTCTACGTTCCTAGGTCCCGGGGTACCCTAATTCAGGGTCATCTGGACCCCATGGAGGGATGGCTCAGTAACCCTTAAACCCTTATAGTCATTCTAGGATCATTGACAGGAAGGCGCTATTACCAATAGGTGGCAAGTGAGGAACACACCTTGGTGTATGTGTGACTATAAGTGTTCCAGAGTCCTCACTCGTTTCCTTGACAGTTTGTTAACTGGTTTCATTGTTATGAGCTAGGTATGGGCCTAATGCATTTGGTGGACACCTTAAAATAATGCATCCTCTTCATTGAGTAGCTCATCTCCCGATGATTTCATTTTAAGAGGTTTGCTTATGTACCAATGAGAGGAATTTCTCTACTTTGTTTTTTTCTCTGTTTTCATGCACTTCTGTTTTCAGTTATCTTTTTTCTACGTAAACTTTGCCAATGTATCCCTAAAAGACTCCACACATTTTGAATTGACAATTTTTGTATTTGAAATAGTTTCCCTTATTTGGTTTGCATCTTTCTTTATCCGTTGATGCAGCCAAGGCGAATCTCCAGTTTTATTATTTTTCATTATTAGATTTCTTTTGTATTCATTTGATCGTGTTTTATAAAACAGACCCCTGCTGCCTTGTCTATAGGAATCTGATCCCATCACATATTGGTCACTGATGTTCTTGGCTGCTGAAAATTGATTCCTGCACGCCCACGGAATTTTGCTTTGGATCACCGGGTACTTTTGCAAAAACTAATTATACTTGCAACCCATAACCCCAAGTCTTCAATTTCTGGTTTTACAAAATATAATTTAGAGTTATCTGTGCCGCGTGACACGTAGCAGACTTACTCACAGGCTAGGTGCATGGCACTCATTTCAACATTTAGAACAACAATGTGGGTCCTATTTTCGTAAATTAGTGGCAAGCATAAAACCCACATTTCAATATCACAAAAGTGCTGCGTCTCAAAAGTTCTTTCGCAATAGGAAATTGGCATCTATATATATTTTTTGATTTCTGCATTATAGACAGTAATTAATTTGTTAAGAAAAAAAAGTGCCAGGGCCCATGCCAGGAGGCCTCTGCAGGTATTGCCCCTGCCAGCACTTCGAATGACAGTGCTGATAAATCATGCATTTCCAGGTACCCAAAGCTAATATAAACGACTTGGGCGGAAGGCATTAGTCATTTTTAATGTGCATTGAATTTATGAACAACTGTTGTGCTTATCTCTAAACTAGACAAAGAGCACTGGTGCCGATGCTGCGCACCTGGAAACCACTGGCTCAAATTAAGCACTGATTATAGGCTACATGAGGCCCTTGAAGTAAATTGTAATATACAGCTAGAGTTTGGGAGCGAGTGCAGTGGATGAAGCATGCAAGATACTGGAACAATATACACTGGAGTCCAAGAAGGGTCCTTGATATACTTGGTGTAAGAGACATCGACTGTAGGGTCTAGTTTAGACGTTTCAACCTAAAAGAGGTGGAGTTTGCGGGCAGGTCAAAAGTGCTTTGTGAGATGGCAACAATTACAACAAAAAGGTGTGATAGCAAAACGGTACTAGGGAGATGAACATACCAGAATCTTCAGATGGTCAACTTTAGTATGGACTTTATGGCGATATTGGGTTTGTCACTGAAGTGTTGACAGTGCTCTAGGTAAGGATGATCACAGCCGTGTAGGGACTGCGATACTAGAATGAAGGTGATGTGGGGGGACTTTTTGTAGAGTAATAGCTCACTGCTTGCTGACACTAAGGGTAGCTGTTTCTCAAAAAGTTAAAGAGTTGGGAGGACAAGTGGGGTACGTTTGGTGGCATCTCATTGCAGTTATCCAGCTGATTGTAGTAGATTAGAGCGATGCATTAGGAAGGGCAGGTGGGCACGCTATGCAGATGTTAAACAGGTTGCAGTGAGCAAAGTGGACGTTTAAAGTGAATGGCAGCGTTTCATATCATGCTGAATATAAACCATGTAGTTACAAGCAGAGGGGTACATTAATAATAATCCCATGATAGGAAAATGGGGGGGAATAAACATGCTCAATCACAAGGACCAAGCTATATCCAGAACAAAACAGAACTATACATCCCTAATCAGATTTAATGATCTGCCACAGTTGCATTGATAATGGTGCCTTGCCTTAAAAGCGAAGTTGGGAAGCTGATCCTTTTTTGGCTGCGTTTCCAAAATTGGCATGCATTGCCTTTACATTTTTGGATATAAATGTCATGATCTTTGGCCTGTGCTCACCTTCATATGCCAGGCGGGCACAGAACCACACATCTCCAAACTTTAGAGGGGCTCAGATTTTCCACTGCAGAGAAGATCAGTGGTACATGGAGTGTGTGGGTGCCACTGGCTGTGAGCTTTGCGGCTGAAACGCTTAGACTACGCGAAACACTCAAGCGGAACCATGGCAAAATACATTTCCTGGCTGTGCCATCAGACTCACACAAGACTTGCAATAGTGGTGACCATCTTGGATCCATAGAGTATGGGTTACTTATTTTTCATCAAGTTCTTTGCTGGACAATTGAGCCAGGAGGTTGGGATACAGTGCTCTTTCACCTGAGGTTATCAAAGACTTACCGGATCTAGAAGCATATTTACAAGGGCCATGTCTCCGCTTTTTTTGGCTTTTAAAGCAAAAAAGTGGAGATAAAAATATTGCCCCATTTACAAGAGGGTGATAACATGCATTAGCGCATGTTAGCACCCTTTTACCAGACGCCTCCCTTTGCATCTCTAATGAGATGCAAAGTGGGCGTCACTGAGCAGTACAACCTTGCAAATATCGCTGATGTGCACATCGAAATATTTACAAGGCTGCCCACGCATTTTAGCAAATGTTAGTTTTTGGAGAAAACCGATGTTTTCGCCAAAAACTTACGTCTGCTAAAATGCAGGCCAAGCTATACTTACAATTGAGGGTGGATTATGCTGATACAACCGCAGGGTCGTATCAGCAAGGTTATCACCGCTTTCCATGGAACATCGCTGGAAAACCAGCAATGTTCCATGGAAAACACCGCTATCGCTGGTAGATTATCGCCATTGCGCTATGTGTTGTTAATACAGCGCTAGCATGGTGATAATTTTCTGCGATAACTATTTTATCGCTAAGTGCGGCCAGTGATAATTATCGCTGCCGCTTGTTAATATGCCCCTTAAAGAAGTATTGTGCATAACCCAAGAGAGGAAAGATTACGGGGCATATTATCAAGAACGGCGTTAAAATATCACCGGTTTAGCGGCAGAAAACTGCTGCTAAATCGGCGATAATGGGCTTGATAATATGCCCTTGAGAATTCCAATAGAGGTCCATGTTCTGGTTTGAACATGGGCTTTTATTGGAATTCTCTAGGGCATATTATCAAGCCCATTATCGCCACTTTAGCTGCAGATTTCTGCTGCTAATCCGGCGATAATTTTAATGCCGTTCTTGATAATATGCTCCGTAGTCTTTTAATTCACATTAGTATTTGAATCATCCTTCCAAAGATTGCAAACACAATTGAACTTGTAATTTCACAAGGGGCGCTGAACATTTCAAAGTGAATCATTTTGAAATTCCACCATTTTCCCACCAATTTTCCAACATGGTCGTGGTGAGGGTGTACCTCCTACATCCCCTGGGATGGTCGGGTTTGCTTTCACATCACAAAGTGAGTATTTCAAGACTGCCCCTTCAATCATAGGGTTATTTAACACATTTACGTGAACGTTGTGATGGAACATGCAGTTTTTGGTCACAATTTCTTCTGGGAGTGGTGAGCCCACCCAAACCTGCCTCTTACTCTCTCGATGTAAAAAAGGGCGGTTATTTGGCCCTTCCACTGTCACCAGCAACCACTGCTTGTTTGGAAAGGATTGTGTCAGGAATAAGGTAAAGTGAGAGCAACATTAAAAGCTAACTAGAAAAATAATTAACGAAGGTGGCTCAGGTTAATTTCTTCATGTAACACACCGTTCTACCACTATAATCTCTTGTCCCCAGAATCAGCATACATGAAGCAGAATTATCTGAAAATGAACTCTCAAAGGATGTACTTACAAATAAGTCAAAAGAAACCACAAATAGACTACCACATGTGATAATAAAAATTGCTACAAATACAAGTGATTAATCAAAACATTACTGTTGTCAGTGAAAAAGTACCTACATACAAATTTACTCTCGCAGTATGTCATGAAAGCATAAGGTAGGAATGCCTCCGAAAATGTCAGCAACTCTTATTTGATTACAACAATGTGCTTTCCAAATGAATCTGGGCCCCACACATCAGATCAAATACTGCCTGGACAATGTACATGTTTAATAAAAGGGATAAACATGCAGTATAGAAAAAAAGATCCCTTTTCAAGTCCAACTTTTTGTACAAGCAGGCTAGGTATGCTATACAAAAAATAGGGGTTGGTTTCCAAGTTAAGGTTGTGCAGTATGCCAAAATTTGCTGTACGATTATACATGCCTGTAGAATCAGTGGAATAACACTACAGTACTGTGGAAATTTGGGTTATTAATTTTGTGGCCTGCGCAAGTAATAGGTCCACAATTTCATCTTATTGGGAACCAATCACCTCATTGTAGTGATGGAGGGAGGCTGTAGCAAAAAAGGTTGTATACCCCTTGTGAAACCATTTTCTCATAACCATAATATGTGCTAATCAAGTAAAGTTAACTAACCAACAGGAAAAAAAACACACACAGAAAAGTACATGTGGGATACTAATTTCCTTGTGTTGCAAATCATAACACATTAATCTTGTGAATTCTCATACTAATATAGTGGGATAATGCTTTAAATTAACCAAGCTATGCATGTATGCATATTGTAAGTAATCATTGCTGCAAAAAAGGAGGGGAAATGGTAAGAAACAACGCCTATGTGTAGCTTAAAAAGCTAGGTGACTACTAACAGGGTACATTAGAATGGGGGGATGTAAACAGAAGGGCTTTACTTCAAAATCTAACATTTAATTGTGTTTGTTTTCATAATAGTTACAGTTATGGCCTAAGTAAAAATGGAAGTTTTGCGAAACTCCAGGAAAGTATTTTTCTACGCATGCGCGACTGCACTCGAAAGATGTCTGAGCAGATTGTGCCTGGGCTGCTGATGTCAAGGCCAGTGTGACCTGAAAAGCAGAATGGTGCCAAGATGGAATGTCCAAGTTGTGAACCTGGGAAAGTTGACCGAAGTGTCGGTATAAGGACAAAAATTATATTTTGCAACATGGACAACTATGAACACATGAGAATTATGGAAGTGACTTGGCAAAAAATTAGACAATGAGGAGATGAGGTGATCTTCATCCACCCCTCGAATGGACCAATGAAAATTGAGTGTGGACCCTAAAGTTTCAAATTTTAGGTAGATAGTTAGGGCAAAAGGGTATAAAAGATGCTGTTTGGAAGAGAGAAAGATCGCTTGCTTTGAATTTCTTTGGCACCACGACATGCTGTCGGACTGATCAATTTTTGGGTGCAGTGACTTTGAAATTTTTCCTGACTTTACCTTTTGATGGGACGGAGTCTTGATGGGAGGTGAACATCGAGGAAGATAGAGAGGGTATCTTTGGGAACTTTGCTGTTTAATCCTGATTTTTTTTCCCAAGAAGATAGGTAATATGTCTTTGAATTTTATCATTTCTGCACTATTCTGCTAATAAATGTAAACTAATTGAATTACTCTTATCTTTTACTTGAAGTGATTTAAAAAATGCTTAATTACATTTTCTGAATAAAGATTAAACTTCCAAGTGTAAGGTCATGCTAGGAAAACTTAAAGAGAAATACAATTTAAATAAATGGAGAATTAAGCGGGTCTTGTTTTCCATCAACTAACTGTTACTAGCTGGTCCATTGACCAAACAGTGGGGTGCCTTTAATGCTGTTTTATGGAAATCTAAATGCCATGGTGACATCAATAAAATGCATATGTATATAATGTATAGAATTTACTTTTTAGATGAATTAGGGTACTCCACTATCCAGCAGCATGTCCACTGATTTTCGCTGATCTCAGGAGCAGTGTGTTTGCATGAATGAGTGACTCGCTGTGTTATGGGCCCCACCGACGAGTGAAGTATGGTAGCTCCTGAGTACTTTGTGATGGTTTGAGAGTTGTTTGAGAGCAGCGCTGGATCAGTAGCGCTTGACTCTCTCAGGGTAGTGAGGCACAGCAGTCCAAGGCCTACTCAGGAGATGTGGTGTGGGCTAGTAATCACCGTTCATTCTCAGTACTCTCGCTACGACCAGCCAAGTCCATTTTACATACTTCCATTATATACTTCAAGCATACTGCGAATCTGGGAGGAGACGCTGACTTCCACTCCATGCAAATTTGTCTCCTTGCAATGACTGTTATATAAAAGATGAACTTAGTATCCAAACTATTGATATTATAATCGTTCAATAAACCAAAGAAGACAAGTCTGCGAGAACAAGTAATAGTTGTTGAGAGTACATCACTCAAAAAATCCATCACCGCTTTCCAATAGTCTTGAATAGCTGGACATTCCAAAAAGATATGAATATCATCAGCTGTACAATGGTTACATCGGGGACAGTAATAATTATTTCGAGTAATCTTATGCAATTTGGCCGGAGTCCAATAGACTCTGTAGGCCGTAAACAAGTGATTGCGTCTTAAATTGGCTGGTTTAATTAGCCTCTGTGAAAGAGAAAAAGAGTCTGACCATACTTTGCTGATTTCTTCAGGAGGATCAGGTATGCAATTTCCCCATAATTTTTTCACCTCCAGGTGCAAAATACTATCCTCTTCTTTAATCATCAAGTTGTACCAAAATGAAAGTTCTTTTAACCATTTCCCCCCTCTGCCAATTGCATCAAGAATGTCTGTATCTTTCTCCCTTTGCATATTTTGACTAGACCACCAGGCAGATAATTGATAGTATTTGAACCTAGTCAACTGGCCGTTAGTTAGTTGTACTAAAGAGTTCCAATTCACTAAGCCTGAATCTGCCCAGAGATCTCCCCATTTTTTTAACCCGGCTGTTTTCAAAGGTTGTGACAGTTGATCCTGAAGGCATTGAGGTGTACCAGGAGAATCCCATATTGGAGTATGTGTGTGATAGTAAGGGATATCAAATGTCTTCCTGATAAACCCCCAATTTTTTAATACAGTCTGTAAAATTCTGAGGCAAATTTTTTTTAAAAAATTCTGGTCTCCGAACTTAAATATAAAGAAATCATGGTCGTAAGGTAAATCATTTAATAAAGCTTGAAACAGGCGGCCCTGTGATGATGCATCTAACTTATTTGCAAGGAGCCTAACATTTTTAAAATGAAATGCATGACAGTATAACATTAAATCAGGGAGGGCTAACCCTCCTATTTTTAAGCCCCTTCTCAACTTCTTCCATGCAATTCTTGTTGACTTGCAGGCCCATATAAATGAACCGATTTTGCCCTGTAAAGTATTAATGTCTTTAGGTGAAAATGATAGAGGGATACAGTTAAATAGAAAAGTCAATTTTGGAAGAATTGTCATTTTAATGAGGTTGACACGACCATATATATTCAAAGGCAGGCTCCCCCATCTTATTAAGGTTTTATTAATATCTTTAACCACCATTTGCCAGCTGAGTGATGTAATGTCTTTTACTAATGGGGTTAAGTAAATTCCCAGGTATCTCATTTTCTGTTTTGCGCCCAATATATGTGTGTTATTATTCCATCCCATAATCTCCGTTTTCTCCTTATTTATATGGTAGCCTGACAGTATCCCAAATTCTTCCGATAAGAGAAACAACCTCGGTATTGCTGCTGAATGATCAGAGGTATATAAGAGAAGGTCATCTGCGTACAATGCCACTTTCAGAGACAAATTACCGAGCTGAAATGGTTGAATTATGTTGTCCTCTCTAATTCCACATACAAAAGGCTCCATATACACATCAAACAAGAGGGGAGATAAGGGACAGCCCTGCCTGGTACCTCGAGATATATCAAACCACTCAGATAAGATTCCATTGACTAAAACCTTTGCCTTTGGATTATGATATAATGATCTAACCACCTCTATAAAGATAAGAGGGAACCCAAATGCCTCCATTGTGGCCCATAAATACTTCCAATTGACCTGATCGAAGGCCTTAGCCGCGTCTATGGCGATCAGGGCCAGCGGAAGATTTTTGACGCTGGCATAATCTATGGCTCCTATTACTTGAAATGTTAGTTCATTTAACTGTCTCCCTGGTATGAAGCCTCTCTGGTCAGGGTGAATTATAGATTTTATGACCTTCAATAGTCTAGTGGCTAAGATTCCGGAATAGATCTTCATATCAGTGTTTAGCAATGAAATGGGTCTATAAGACTCTATTCTTTTTGAATCTTTATTTGGTTTTGGTATGAGCGTTATAATGGCTTCTGCCCATGAGGGGGGTGTGGAGTAGCCATGAATTAATAATAAGTTAAAGAGGTCCCTAAGTGAAGGTATTAATTGATCTTTATTGTCCAGATAGATCTCCACTGGCAACCCATCTGAACCTGCAGCTTTCCCTCTTTTCATTTTCTTCAGTTGTCCCAGAATTTCCCCTTCTGTGATCTCACTTTCCAAGTAAACTCTATCCGTTTCAGACATTTGCGGCAAATGTTTTGTTACCAGCCAGGATTCTAAATCCTCCCCCTTAGGATCTTTGTCTTCCGTATAAAGACTTCTCATGAAGGACCTTGCTTCTTCTCTAATCTCTGCATCTGTTTCCATCAAGTCTCCTGTCTGCCGTTGTAATTTTATTTCTCGTTCTCTCTTCTCTAGCTTTCCAGGCGAGGAGGGCTCCACACTTTTCTCCGTATTCAAAATTTTTTAATCTACTAGACTCCCATTTTTCTTTAAGAATTCTCTCATCCGAAATTTTTAACTGAAGTTGTAAATCTATAAGTTCCTTCTCTAGCAAATGTACTCTACTGGAGTTCGTTAGAATTGCATTTTGTAATTCAAGATCCTTACTTGTTATTGCTGCCAGGTCTTCCCTTCTTTTTATTTTCCTGCTCTTTCTCTTATGATTCATTAGTGAGCTTAAGACTCCCCTCAAGTAGGCCTTATAAGTTTCCCATACCACTTGGGGGGAGGAAGTTCCTGAATTTATTATGAAGAATTCTAATGTTTTATCTTTAACTTCTACTTTTATTTGATTATCTAATAAAAGTGATCTCTCCAGTGTCCACCTTGGTTTTAGAGGAGTTGTATTTAGTTCAATTACCATTTCCAAAACAGCGTGGTCCGATAACCCTGTAGGCGTAAAGGAAAGGTAATTGATATCCTTGAGAAGGTGTTGATCGACTAAAAAGTGGTCTATTCTTGAATAGTTCTTGTATTTCTTACTGTAAAAGGTGAAGCCTGGTTGAGTTCTATACTTTTTTCTCCAGACATCTACTAGAGTAAAGTCTTTCATTAAGGCATCTAAAGTGGCAAGTGATTTTGAGGGAGCATGATATTTAGCTTTAGAGGTTCTGTCCAATTTTTGGTCAAAGACCAAATTAAAATCGCCACCTAAAATTACAGGGCCAGTTGTCGCGAGTAATGCTATTTCAAGTTTGGACAGCGGGCCCGGATTGTCCTCATTTGGGCCATAATACGCTGCAATTGAGTAAGGGATGTTTTGGATATATATTTCTGCAGCTATCCATCTTCCCGATTGGTCTGTCTCAAAGCTTCTTAAGGTTATCCCTCTATTTGCTCGAATTATGATAGAAACTCCCCTTGTGACACCTGCTTGCCTGGAGCTAATTATTTCTTGAACCCACCTTGACTTCTTAAAGAGAGAATTACATGGTGCTGCCTCTAAGTGTGTTTCTTGTAACATTATGATTTGAGCATTCACAGATTCTATTCTGTTTTATTTTTTCCCCTAGACCGTTAATATTCCATGACAGGACCTTAAGCTTATATGAATTAATCATGAATCTAGTATCCACTCGAACCCATCCATGCCTCTGTACAGAATACATTTGTTTATATATGAGGATTTTTTTTGTTTTTCCCCCTAGCTCCCCCCACCCAAAGAACCCCTCCCCCCTGAGGAACCCCCCCTGCATACCTGGCGATGACTTCGCCTTTCGGAGCAACCGGGTGGTGCCCGTGACCAATAAACTATATTCTAGCGAGACGAACTAAATCACAAATATATCATATCCCCTGTTTTGTCATACAACATTTTATGCAATGATTTACTTTCTCAAATTCCCCCAACCATTTTTTTTTTCTTTTTTCTTCCCTCCTTGAGGTGATCACCAGATCTATCCAATACTATTCCTCCTGCTCGCTTCTCATTCGGTCTAAAAGGTTGTCAACCTCTTCTGGCTGTGTGAAACTGTAAGTCTTATTCTTCCACATAATCCTGAGCATAGCCGGGAATCTCATTTGCACATGTGCTCCCAATGACCTCAGATCCGGCATTCTGGTGCCCAGCTCCCATTGTCTTTGTGCGGTTCTTGCTCCGATATCAGACCTAATAAAATAAGGACTGGACTTGTAGAGGAGGTCTGTTTTTGAAAGGGATCTCCTCAAGATGAGCTCCTTGATACTGTATGTTTGGAAATTTACTAATATTTTTCTGGGTGCTTTCCTATCTGTACGTCTCTTGTAAGGGTCTCTATGCACCCTTTGAATTTCTGCCTCCAGATCTATATCCGGGCGATCTTTTAAAACACCTTCTCTCAGGATTTTACAAACAAATCCCTTTATGTCCTCCAACTCTTCCCCTTCCGGTATTTTCAAGATCCTTAGGTTATTCCTACGTGCTTGAGTCTCCAGCCGCTCAATGTCCATAGCCAATGATCTATTCTGGGCTTTTAAGTGCTCTATATCCTTTTGATTTCCATATGCTGTTTTGTTCAAAGCAGCTGTGTCTGTTTCAAGGTTCCCTGTACGAAGAGTGACCTCCTCTAACTTAGATTCTAACACATCAAATCTGTCCTGTATTGTTTTTTGGTTAGTTTCTGGTATCTCAAATTTCGACATCATATCACCTCTCAAAGATCGAAAAAGGTCCCCTAACCGGTCACTCTCTCGCTCCTCAGAGCTTCTCCTTATTCCAGAAATTATTTGAGCAGAATCTGATTGATTATCTTTACTTACATCCTTTCTCCTTGTCCCTACTTCTAACCCCTTAGAGCTACTTTGTGCAGGTTTTACTGTTCCAGACTGACTCTTGAGGCTCGTGTCTTGCTTTCCTTGGACTTTGTCTACTGGGGTTACTTTATTTAAATTAGCCGGAGTACCTAATGCCTGTACACTTTCAGTCTCAGGAGGGTTTAGCTGAACCTTATGCTGCCCCAAGCTCGCTAAACTCAACATATCTGTTCCCACCTCGACATTTTCCATATTTTCCAAGTTTTCTAGAGCCCCGTATCGGTTTTTTAAAGGTATAATGTTAGTGTTATCCTCCAACTGCTCAGAAGAACGCCTAGCCTGATCTAAAACCTTGAAAAAGGATTTGAGGGATGGGGTACTTTTCACCACCTGGCTCTCAAAGGGTGCTCCTTTAAGTTTTTTAACTAAAGTAGACTTTTTCTTTTTACTTTTGCAAGGGGTTAGTGGCATGGGCCGCTCTCTCCCTTCAAATTCAAATTCTAAAGCCCCTTTCTCTTTTAATTCTACCCTAGATCTCAGCTGGTACCTATTTCTTCTTATTGGGAGGATATTTCCTTTTTTTACGAGGTTTGAACTTGTCTCCACATTAACAGACTCGATTGTCCCAGATATAGCAACTTCCGTTAACTTTTGTCCTACTGACTCAGTACATTTCAACAATGCCGGCTCCTGTACTGGAACTTTCCCTAAGTCAGCATAGCTATCCTTGTAAGTTGGAAAGTCAATCTGCGTTTGATCCATACAACAACCCAGCCTCCCAGTGATAACTCCGTGAGTCACTACCGCTTTACTCCCTTTCTCCCCACACCTTACCGCAAGAGAGTAAAGCTTCTTTCTCTCAGACACCGTTTTGTGGGATTGTTGCTCAGATGTGTATGACGCCAGGCCTCCAAGTTTAAGTTTAAATAATACGCAGCAGAATCTACTCCATAGGCACCGTCGGCGTTCTTCCAGTGTGGAAACAAGTAAGCGCCGGTCCGAGTAGGTCATAGCACCGTTTTTTTTTTTTTTTTTACCTGCAGGCGGTCAAGCCCGTGTAGATATGTTGTTCTCCGAAAAGAGCGTTCTAAATTGCCTCGCACACCGGTCCTCTGAAGCAGAGTTGAGTACGTACAAGCACAGCCTGGCCCATAGACTCTGCCGGCGTTTCTCGGTAAAAGTGTTTTCCTCCAGCTGGTCCGGATGTGAGCTGGTCCTAACGCCGCCTGCTGCAACCCCCTCTCAGGCGGCCGGTGACCTCGAAAAGAACAAACAGAGGTGCCGGCTTAGCCTAGCGCTGGACAGTTACGGGGGATAATGCATCTGCCGCTTACCTAACAGAGGGAATCTCGCGACCTCTCGCTACTGCATGCCATTCGTCTCAGTCATCGGAGAACACCTCGGTGCTGCCGCGACCGGCTCTCAGCCCGCCGCCATGTTCCTCGTGGGCGTGTCCCGAATTCGAACATCACTAGCTGGTCCATTGACCAAACAGTGGGGTGCCTTTAATGCTGTTTTATGGAAATCTAATTGCCATGGTGACATCAATAAAATGCATATGTATATAATGTATAGAATTTAATTTTTAGATGAATTAGGGTACTCCACTATCCAGCAGCGTGTCCACTGATTTTCGCTGATCTCAGGAGCAGTGTGTTTGCATGAATGAGTGACTCGCTGTGTTATGGGCCCCACCGACGAGTGAAGTATGGTAGCTCCTGAGTACTTTGTGATGGTTTGAGAGTTGTTTGAGAGCAGCGCTGGATCAGTAGCGCTTGACTCTCTCAGGGTAGTGAGGCACAGCAGTCCAAGGCCTACTCAGGAGATGTGGTGTGGGCTAGTAATCACCGTTCACTGACACATAGTGATAACACTCAACAAGCATTTGGAAAGTAATAGGTCTCGCATTTCCGAGAGTTTAAGCTATTGGCATTGTAAAAAACAATGCCTTTTATTTATATTTAAAAAACCCAAAACATAAATAAAAGGCATTGTCATTTACAATGCCAATAGCTCAAACGTACGTGAATGTGAGACCTATTGCATTGCAGATGCTTGTAATGTATATTGTACACCTGCTGTAGTGTAGTTCCTATATTCCCAATAGGCTCTGCGCATTGGAATAACATAAACGATAGTTTAGACGTAGGACTTAGATCGACTAGGTCTCTATTGAATATGTTAGACTTAATTATGAATGCCAGATAGCTCAGAGGTCACTAGAAACTTTCTCAAATAAACAAGAAGGTGTTAACTTTCCTGAATAGACAAGAAGGGATTAGTTTCTGACAACCGCATAAACATGACAACTTTGCTCCCTCCAGAATAAGGAGTATACCTCCAGAATCGCGGAAACAATATATAGCTATTTCACTCAGTCAATCGTGCATGCTTAGTTTCACCAGAAGCGCAGAGAAATAGAGAGACGGGCGTTTTCAATAAAAGAGGTTATTTATTGAACAGTCTTCTTTCTCATGCAAGAGAAGTGAGTTGCCACAATTGCAATACTTGTCATAAAGTAAAGTGCGTACAGTAAAAGGAGTATTATGAAATAATACTGTAAAAGCATGGTATGGTTTCTAAGCCATACGGTGTTTAAAATAGATAAAATATATAGATAGATAAAATCATTACTAAACGTACTCAACTGGTGCTTCTAAGGTACGCCTACCCCTGTGTACCTAACCTAAGCCTAGTACGTGGGAAGGAGTAAGTGAGCTGCAGTTTTAGTTAAGATAGTTTCTGCCAAGAATCTGAATCAAGAATTCTCCAAGGGTCTAATCAGCTCCGTACCTTGGTTATAGAATGAAGGAGGTCTCGGCAGGAGAAAAGACAGCGTCTCTCTCAGTGCGTCATCGGGAGGGTCGGCTTTCTTCGGCACTCGCTACAGCAGGGCGTCGGGCAAGTAGATAGCCGATCTGCCCAACACCACCGTGAGTTTTGCTAGGGCAGATACTGGTATATTTATACCTGGAAGGTGCCGAGTTTGACGTAAGGTTGGACATAAGACGTCACTAAGAACTCGCAGTTCTTTCAGGACTCCAGGAGTTCTAGGACAAATCAATACAGAAGCAGGGCGAATTCCCGGGCTGCTGGAGGCTTGGTTTGTTTAAGAACACGTTGTGCTTTCTAGGAGTCTATGGGAGTAGCCTTGCCGTATTTGGACTGCATTGGCTATGACTTAATATGGGTATGATTCTTATGCCTTTATAAGGATATGATTTGATATAACCGCATAAGGGCATAAATCGGGAATATTTAAATAGGGTCCTAGATTCGTTTATAACACCCACTCCACGTATAATGTCCATCATTACTAAATACTAAGCAATTTTAAACATACCTATGCATGTGTTTTCCAAAATACATAAAATGCATTTGAAATGGTATATACACAAAAATGAGTATTATACTGTACGTTTTCAAGCAGTGGTATCATTCCGATAAGGCATATATTGTACATTGAAATGGCGACTGATTGAAATTTACATTTATGTAATGGCTCTGAATATAGAAGAGAAGGTCGAGACCATTTCATCACATATTTATGCAATACTGTACATGTGCTAGAGGCTAAATCAAAATATTGTCTCTAGAGTTTTCAAAAATAGAAATCTTGTTCTCTAAGAATAGTTCTACTTTAAGCAGAGTATCATGTGCCAAAAAAAAGGTTAATATTTTTGGAACGGGGAAAAAATAATTTCGCTTTCAGGGAAAAATAGTTCCAATATTTTTTTTGAAGTTCTGTTTATCAAAACTGAAGGTCGAATTCAGCGTTCAGGGAACGCTATGTGCTCGTGTTTGCAAAAGTTATTCTCGTTGTTTGGAGAGAACATTAATTCAGATAGGCTGGCAAAGAATTTGTCTACAACACTAGGTGAAAGTTGGACCATGTCTGAAAAAGTAGAAATAGTGCATATATGAGAAGCATTGCCGTCATCGGTGTCTAGATCAGCAATGGTCACAGAAGGTTGTACCTGTGTGCCACTTTCATCTCGTATCTCACCGCCACCTAATCGTAATGGTGAGGTCTCAACAAATGCCGTCATCAGAATAGGTAGTCGCTGAGGACAACACGTTGCATGAGCCATTACCGAACCAAGCAAAGTATCGATATCCATAGGTACTGCTGATGGTAGTGTGAGACAGACGTACAATACTCATTCTTCTCCGCAGAGCAGGCATCATAGAACAGGTAGGATGCAATGTTGCCAGATTGGTATGAATGAAAGAAACCAGGTAGTATTCAGATCTCTTAACCGAGCCAAGCCGAGGACTTTAGTTATCTGATCTCGGTATCTCATTGCTAGGAGCGTTTCTTCCTTTGTAGCCTGAGTTTTCTCTGTGGCTGGACTTGCCATATCGGAGCAGAAGGAACAAAAATAAGATTCCTGCTACGAGTCCCAAGATGAGAGGCAGGCTGCCGAACACAGAGTGCACGAAATTTGGGAAGATGCTCAGGACTGCTTCAAAGGGTGCTAACAGTCCCGAAAAAACTTAAATACATGTGCGATGCCACTGGTATCAGACATGTTTAAGATTTGACTTAACATTTCTACGAAATGTACGGCGCAATTTGTTGATAATAATGCATGTATCTCTGCTGCTGTCCTTGCAACTTGCAGATCATACGTTTCTCTAGACGAGGTTAAAGGCACAGTTGTTTGTAAAAGAATGGATTTCATTCTGCTTAAAGTATCGATTCGAATAGAAGAGATATTCTGAGAAGGCCATATTGTTGCCTCCTTGTCTGGTTTGCTGTTTGGATACAATACTTGCATACAGCAAGTGGCCATGGAAGTTACACTGACGAATAGGCCCTTCCTGGCACCATGCAACAACAGCTGCGGTCACTTATTATAACGTAACTGCAGTTGGAAAGTTGTCTGAAAAAAGGCTCTATTTGTGTAGTAGGGGTGCAGTGCAGGTGGCATGAAAGGTTATTTGATGAACCTTCGCAGGCTCCATGTAAGTTAATTCCTTGACACAGAAGTGTGCCGCTCAGTGAATTTTTACAGTTGTTACCACTAAGAAACACCTCTTCCCCCACTGTAACATATATGTGGATAAGGTAGATTCCAGGTTGACTTGATGTAACCTTTACCCAACCTTTCATACAGGCCCGCTGGTATGTGCTTTTGGCAATATTGAAACTGAAAAGTCGTTATCGGAATTGTAATTGTGCCATGTATTATCCATTCAATGACGGGTCTTTCGGAGACTGTCAATGGCAATCTTTCTAGTTTTTCAATGCTCAGCACCATATAGTCTGCTCCTTTTTGTGCCAAAGAGATTTGTTTATCAGTAAGGTTAAAGATAGAAAATATTTACGTTGTGTTGATTAGACGCCATGGCACGTAGCCTGAACGGAGGTTTTGTAACGTCCAGCCTAACTATACAATAGAACGTAATTGGGACTGGCCATGTTGTAACATTAGCATATCCTGTTCTATTATATCAATAGCAGATGATACAATACTGTCCAGTGAATAAATACCGGAGGACAGAGTCGTTAACCCATTGTCCCCTCCAGACAGTGATTTTTCCAAATAATATGATCAATTTCTCGTATTTTTTCAGCAGTTTCAATTTGCGTTACTTTGCAAGCTTCGTTGTAAGCAGCGTATATACCGGCGTATATGAAACGTTTTTGACGCTGTTTGCGAGGTCCCAATAAGAAATCTCGCAAGTCAGCACCTTCTTTAAGTAAAGTCAAGTGTTGTTTAATTTCAGGCAGTGTGGATTTCTGTAGCCATTCGTGGCATAGTTTTCCTACACTGTATGTTGCAGTTATCCCTGGATGTTGTCTCTGGGAATATCTTGGGTCTGGCCTGTTTTGTTTGAACCCCTGTTTGTTGTTCAGGAATCTATCTTGACTGTTATTAGTGTCTGTGGGCCAGATCAACCATTTTTTCCAATCAGGATTAGTTCTGTTTTGGTGTAAAATATGGGATACGTCAATTTCCGCAGTTGTAGAGCTATTACTATCAGGTATGGGCTTTGGTATAAACGGTTTGTTTAAGTCCTTTATCTTGGCTAAGCCAAGACAGGTTGTTTGTTGAATGGTGTCATTCAGTAACATTATTTGTTCTGGGATCATGCAGGCTCTGAATAATGATTCTAAACCTTGTACCTGCCAGTCTTTTGTACCCCAGACAGTTTTTGTCTCAATATTGTTTTTCCAAAATTCAAAACCAAATGTAGACATTTTTTCATAACATTTTGTAGAATATATCAATTTAATATTTGTCAACATGTTTTTCATTCCTGCCTTATTCATCATTTTAAAATAAAACGTTTCTGGATCAGTGGTATTAAACCCTGAGAAGTATGGGAATTTCTCATAAAATGTTTTCGAGCTGCCTTTTGGCGGTTTTGGACAATGTTCGCATTGATTATAAGTGAAAACATTTCTAGGATTAGCAGATTTATGCAAATAGTGATGCCCATAATGATTAAAACAATACATTTCTTCATAGTTCGATGAATCTTCTAGATAATCATGTTCTGTAAATGTTGCTGACATTTCCAAATCTGACATCATATTACTAATATTTTCAAAGTCCCAATCATCAGAGAAAGTACTAGGTGATACAAAGTCACTTAAAGAAACCTTGAACTGATGTGGATATTTCAAGAGTTCAACCGGGCCATAGATGTCGTATTCAGTAGTGTCCCATGCTACACCACCCGGTATAGGAATGGCTGTGATGTTTACTGACGATAGTTCTCTTTTTTCAATGTGAGAGGATCTGTGAGGCTTTAGAACCAAGTTGATGTTCTGACTTGCTGTGTGCATTGTACTGTATTTTCCATCAATAAATCTTCCCAAGCTTAAAACCAAAATGAGCCAGAGTATGAGGAAAAGTACACCTAACACAATCCACAATTCAATCCATGGTGAAATCAGATATGTTTCTCCAAGTTGATGAAAGAGTTCAGTTGTTTTTTCTTTGAAAGTTTAGTTTGCTGGCTTTTCTTCATGTTCACTTGGATCTTCAGAAAAGTCATCGAAATTGATGAAGTAGCCAGATGCATTTCTGTCAATTGTTGGAATTGCTTCCGGATTTTCATTAATCTTTGGATTTGTATAGTCAGAGGCTACATCATTGTAGATTGGTGTTTCTTGACGAACTGTTGCAATTTGGGTTTCAAGAGGCACAAGTTCCATGGCTTTGTTGCATAGTCCTTTATTATTCACTGCAGGTTTATCAAATGTGATTAGTCTCTCAGTTTGAACCTCTCGATTTGAAGCAAGGTTTGGTCTTCTGCTACTTCTTGGGAGTGCACTGGGCCTACTACTTATTATTGCCCACATGATTGTGGTTTTACCAGGTCGATTGATACAACTCTGTTCTCCTTTTTACCAGCAAGGGGCAGTTGTACTACTGATCTTGTTCCGCTGATGGATAAGACAGGTACTGCTTTTCTGTAAGAAGGCCCAAATTCCTTTTTCACTGCAATCGTTTCTCTGACCAGATCCCCAATCTTTGGAATCCAGACAGGTCTTTCTGGGACAGGTGGTTTTTCTTCAGTGGCCGTTGGCTTTAGCTTTGTGTTACTTGGACTTCTTCTTGTTTCATTTAAGTCCTGTAAAACAGCCAGACGATCTTTGATATCAAAGGTTTTTTGTTCCACCCCTGAAGCCTGACTATTGAGATCTTTGATAATCATTCTAGCACCAAACAAAAGTTCATACGGAGTGATTCCACCCAGATAATGTCTTGGCAGATTATTAAGACTACGTTGGACACTTATTAGATGTTTGACCCACCCGTCACCCGAACCTAATACCCTCGCTGTTATAGATTGCTTTATGTCACAGTTTTTTCTCTCCACTACCGCATTTCCCTCGGGATGGAATGGACTAGAGTACCGCAATGCAATGCCCAAGCTGGCCATGGCCTCCTTGGAAGCTCGAGAGCTAAACGCAGGACCCTGGTCAGAATGTAGCATGCCATGTACCAATTGCGTATATGCCGATAAAGACTCGCAAATCTTTTATAACAGTTCTGGCGTCAGCAGAGCACTGGGGCCACATCCAAATGAATCTCGTCTTAATATTTATGGGATTGCATTTTTCCGTGTGGATGTCTGCGTGTAGATAGCCTAATGCTGTCTAATAGAGGTGTCTGGTCTGGTTTCTGGTCCGGTTCACAACTGCGATCTCTATTGCAGTCCTGACAATCCTTTGCAAAGTTATAAATTTGCACGCTCATCCCCGGCCACCAGTATTGTGATTGCAATTCTATTAGAGATTTAAAGATCTCTTGGTGCCTCAGACCCCTTTACATGTGTGCTTCTTGAATCAAGTAAGCCCTCCGGTTCGTGTTTGGAATTACTCTGTCCCCCACTCCAGGGATTCGAGCAAAAGGAACGGAGTTCGCATCAATTATGTATGTATTGTTGAGTGGATAGTTGATAGGTAATGCTGCATAGTCGCCTTTTAATGAGGCTTTTACTGCCAGCATGGTTTCTCCATCTATTTGTTTTTTAGAACGCTTTTTTGTAGCTACGGAAGCCAGTTGATCAGCTGCCGTTGTGGCTTTGTTAGCCAATGAATTCCCTGCAACGTGAACGCCATCACATCGAAGACTCTGTGTATGTATCACGTGAGTCTTTCGTAATTCTTTCTGTAAAAGAACTACTTGTTCCCATAGTTTTTTATGCTTTATTGTGACACCTGTCTCATCTTTGTGACCATTTTTAATCCAGGTCTGCATGAAAATATTATAAGAATGGACGCAATAATACGAATCGCACACTATTAGTGTTGGGAATTCGCGATCGGCATTTTCAAGCGTCATTTTTAAAGCTTTTAGTTCAGCTCGCTGAGCTGTACAGTTTCTGAGTGATTCAGTTTTAGTGACCATTGGTCTGAATTTACATATGCGCCAGCGACCTTTAACAATCGCGCATGCTGCATTGTAAATTTGTTTGTCCACAACGTAGTGTTGTGCAGATATGTCTGTGTAGATTACACAGGTGTACTGTTCGAGAGGCAGAATTTCGATTGACAGAGGACATTCATGTTCGTATTCTAGATGTTCTAGCTTTTTCATTTTGGGATCAAATGCGTGTATCACGTCTGTTGCAGCAAGAGATTTTTCCCATTGTATCCATTTTGGATCTAAAGATTTAGCATTCGGAATGCTTGGTCTTGTTACTGCCTCAAGGGCTGATATTGCTGTTAAAACAGATATGCTCTTCCCTTGGGCTAGGGTTCTTTCTTTTGCTACAGCAGTTTGGACCGCAGTCAGAATTTTCTCAGTAGAACTGAATTTCATTTCAGCTTGTGTGTACAAGTGTGATTTATAAGCTATTGGTACCGTTTCTCCCTCATTAGAGGTTAGGTACGTAAATCCGCATCTTCCTGGGATGACTCGGATTACAAGGTTGCGTTCGTTTGCGCGTGTTTGCAGTTTTGTTTTAGTTAACATGTCTGTTTGTATTGATTGTAAGATTTTTGTGTGTTTCTGAGTCCAATTAATTGGTTTGAAATCAGGTTTTATTAATTCATAGAGAGGTTTAACCCTCTCTGCGTAGTTTAGAATGTAAGTTCTTCTGAAATTCAGGAAACCTAGAATTGATTGTACGTTTTTCAGCGTTTTTGGAGCTTGAAGTACTGCACACTTCTCTAAGAAGTTGTCTGCTAGGCTTTTGCCTTCACTTGATAATTCATATCCTAAAAATAGGACAGTGAGGTGGGCTATTCATGACTTTTTAAAGTTGAATTTGTACCCTTCAGATGCCAACCCAAGTATTATGGTGTTCACTCTTTTCAAGTGTGTCTCTAGGTCATCGTCTGTAAGATAGATGTCATCGACATAAGATAATGCCTCATCATCATACATTTGTAGTATTTCTGTTACCGTGGCTAAAAATAATCCTGGGCTATTCTTGAATTCCTGGGGGAGACAACATAATTGCCTATGTGGCCCCATTCTGGAGAAAGCGGTCAAATACCTGCTTTCTGGTGCAATGTTTTGACAGAAGAAACCATTTGAAACATCTAATGTCGTTTTATATTTTTTGCGCACAATGTTATTCATTAGTGCTGCACTGTGTGAGTTTTGTACTGCAAATGTTTTGCAACAAGAGTTTAGATGACTGTAGTCCAAAACTAGACGATATGGTTTGGAGACAGGAAACAAAGGGTTGTTCATTTGTGAGGTGCATGTTTCAATCACCCCCTGGTATTCAAGTTGATCTAAGATCTCCCTGACTTGTTGTTTAGCTTCTTGCTTAACATGATACTGACTCTGTGCAGTAGGGTGATTTTTTAACTGAATTTTATGGTGAGGAGAATCCTCATCCCATCCTACATGATTTTTATATAATGCAGGGGCTTGGGCCACTGCCCATTTTCTAGCACATGTGTATTTTTTATTAATTGGAATGTGATTTGGGAAGGCAGGCATAATCATTTCTTCGCCATGTGGGTACTCCCTAACAAACTCTGGTGACCAGTCTTTTTCTGCTAGAAGGATATCATAGCCTTTAGATAGATTCTCCCAAAAGAGACCTCTTATTTTCCTAGTTTTATCCCCTTCTATACGTAATGTTATTTCATATAATTTATGGGGGACACTAACTGGTGTCTGCAGTTTCCACCTGAATGTATTCATTCGTGTCCACTGTCTCCAGAAGATTCATCAGGATCTTGCGAGCTATGGTTACTTCTACTGCGCTGTCTAGCATTGTCTGGGCCCACTCTCCGTTCTTGAGTTGTGTCCTCAGAATCCTCGACATGTTTTATTTTAATACTGGCTACCTTCTTTTTGGGAAATTGTAATTTTTTACTTTGATGAGAAGGTTCCTTGTCTTTGGACTTGACGCGCTCTTTTTTATGTTCTGACCGTCCTCTTCTTTCCGATTTCTGTGAGGAAGTCTGAAAAGATCGAGAGGGACGTGTATCATTATCTTGATATCTGTCAGGTTTTCTTAAATTATCCCTATTTCTAAGGTTGTATCTTTTTTCAGAGGGCTCTCGTCGTGGAGACCTGCCCCCCCGTTCTGGAGATCTATTTCTCCGTTGGGGAGACCTTCCTCTGGACTGAAACTGTTTTTCTCTGGGAGTGGTTTGTTTATTACCCTCCCACTTCTTTTTTGGAGTAATGAGATTATTTTTAATAAAGCTCTTTTCAGGATTTTCAGTTAGTTGTGGTTTTAGTGGTTTCCCACCCAAACTATCTCTACCTAATTCTTCATATGATTTTTCAATTATTCTGGCAAGTTCAAAAGGTTGTTCTGCTATATCTGTTTCTTTTCATTTTTGGCGGATCGCCACAGATGCTGCTTCTCCTTTTATGTTGGCTAATAGTATAGCCGAGACTTGCTTAAAGTCATTCAGTAATTTCATACCTAGATTTAAAGCAAGCTCTGGACCGTATTCATTTTGAATCTGTCTTAGTATGTCTGATATAACCGTCATAGACGGAACACCATGTGTTTTTGTGTATATTGAAGCAAAGACTGTTCCCCAAGTGTCACAGTCCTCCACATGTGGTGCGATCCCCATTGGTAGACAGATTGTCAGAATTCTGTGTTTTTCATGAGGTGTAGTATCAGGAAATACTGCCTCTATTTGAGTAATTTTTTGAGCTAACCAGAACGGAATTTGTTCCCGTTTTGCAGGTAATTTGCCAAAGACTGATTGTATAGTCTGTGGTGTAATTTTATTTGTGTTCCCCTGGTGAGGGGTGTGCTGTGGAATTTTTATTGCTGGTTGGACTGTTAAAGCACTCATTACATATTGGACCAATTGTCTTTGTATTTTAATTAATTGGTTTAGCTGAACTAAAAGTTCTCTGTCTGACATTCTTTCAATGTCAGGGTGTGGTGTATAGCTGGCTAGAACCGGCCATGTGGCTCCTGGTCTACCTAGTGGACCGAGCCTGGTAATGTGATTGTGATGTTTTAGAGCGCAATTAAACCAGAGCTGATGCTCTTGGTAGGTTAGTGGAATTTCAACGTCCTCGAAAGGAACTTATTCCGCTGGAGATTCCTCTGCTTTGTAGTAGTGGAAATCGCGTGTCACAGCATTGAATGTATCCATGAATAGAATACCTCTGTCTGCCGATATTCATGGGCCTCTACCACAAATATGACCGTACCACCTCTTGATGATACTCCATTATTTATAAGTTTGTAAGTTACACTCTTCCTTACATTGACTGGGATGATTATAGCATCCGGGTCATCTTGCCGGAGACTTGTGTCCTCCGCTAAAAGTTGAGTTGCTAACGCTTCTCTTTCTCTTTCC
Organism: Lissotriton helveticus; assembly: GCF_964261635.1. Classification (NCBI taxonomy): domain Eukaryota; kingdom Metazoa; phylum Chordata; class Amphibia; order Caudata; family Salamandridae; genus Lissotriton; species Lissotriton helveticus. The sequence goes on along the minus strand of NC_136059.1, from coordinate 1,992,451,093 downwards.
TCTTCACTTTCCGTCATTTTGGTGACAGAAAGTTTTTTGCAGAGCAAGTTTCAAGGAGACAAAGATTAGGTGCACAATATTTTGGATCACTGTATCCTTAAACGTTGACTAAACCAAAAGCTAATTCATAGGATTCTCATCCTACTACGTTTTGGCGGATATTAACCTTTCACCCACTCCAGACGTCTATTGGAGTTTTTACGGGAAAAAGGGGTCTGTGTGAAAAGCACGACTGATTTACTCTAGTATCTAGTGTTAAATTATCGCCTTACCAAACGTTGGGCGCCATGTAGTGTAGTTCCTATATTCCCAATAGGCTCTGCGCATTGGAATAACATAAACGATAGTTTAGACGTAGGACTTAGGTCGACTGGGTCTCTATTGAATATGTTAGACTTAATTATGAATGCCAGCTAGCTCAGAGGTCACTAGAAACTTTCTCAAATAAACAAGAAGGTGTTAACTTTCCTGAATAGACAAGAAGGGATTCGTTTCTGACAACCGCATAAACATGACAACTTTGCTCCCTCCAGAATAAGGAGTATACCTCCAGAATCGCGGAAACAATATATAGCTATTTCACTCAGTCAATCGTGCATGCTTAGTTTCACCAGAAGCGCAGAGAAATAGAGAGACGGGCGTTTTCAATAAAAGAGGTTATTTATTGAACAGTCTTCTTTCTCATGCAAGAGAAGTGAGTTGCCACAATTGCAATACTTGTCATAAAGTAAAGTGCGTACACTAAAAGGAGTATTATGAAATAATACTGTAAAAGCATGGTATGGTTTCTAAGCCATACGGTGTTTAAAATAGATAAAATATATACATAGATAAAATCATGACTAAACGTACTCAACTGGTGCTTCTAAGGTACGCCTACCCCTGTGTACCTAACCTAAGCCTAGTAAGTGGGAAGGAGTAAGTGAGCTGCAGTTTTAGTTAAGATAGTTTCTGCCAAGAATCTGAATCAAGAATTCTCTAAGGGTCTAATCAGCTCCGTACCTTGGTTATAGAATGAAGGAAGTCTTGTATCTCTCTCTCAGGACTCGATCTCCCAAGGGTGACAGGGAAACACTGGAGCTGGATTTCTCGGCAGGAGAAAAGACAGCGTCTCTCTCAGTGCGTCATCGGGAGGGTCGGCTTCCTTCGGCACTCGCTACAGCAGGGCGTTGGGCAAGTAGATAGCCGAATTGCTCCAAACCACTGTGTGTTTTGCTAGGGCAGATGCTGGTATATTTATACCTGGAAGGTGCCGAGTTTGACGTAAGGTTGGACATGACACGTCACTAAGAACTCGCAGTTCTTTCAGGACTCCAGGAGTTCTAGGACAAATCAATACAGAAGCAGGGGGAATTCCCGGGCTGCTGGAGGCTTGGCTTGTTTAAGAATACGTTTTGCTTTCTAGGAGTCTATAGGAGTAGCCTTGCCGTATTTGGACTGCATTGGCTATGACTTAATATGGGTATGATTCTTATGCCTTTATAAGGATATGATTTGATATAACCGCATAAGGGCATAAATCGGGAATATTTAAATAGGGTCCTAGATTCGTTTACAACACTGCTTTTGTGCTCATTTGTAAATGAGCCAATCAGCACCTCCATGTGGGAGAGTGTCTTAAGTGTTGTGTCCACCGGAATCCACCGGCTTAAATGTAGCACTGCTTTGATTAGGGAAATGGAAACCACTATTATCCAAGGGTATCAGCAAGGCTTTAAGTGGGCTGGGTGTTGATCGTGCTCAGCACCGGTAATTCTAAAAAGCAAGTGTTGAGATGGGTCCCTATCAGGCTCTCCATTTCTGCCATCACCCACAGGGTGAAAAAAATCTTAACTCTGCAGACTCGGTATAATTCTTTCACAGGATCATCATTTCAGAACTGTAGCATTTTCAATATTATATACTACCAAGCTCCTTTCATTTATGCAACTAACAACCATTGACAATCCCAATAGTCTTGGTTTTTTTTTTGGAGGTGTAATGGTACTTGTTGTATTTTATATACAAAAGCAATCAAGTAGCAAAATACCACTTGGGTTGCACCCTATACTAAGCACAGATTTTAAGCTGTGTTTTTAAGCAACGCCCCTTTATGAGACACCCTCCCTGTTTTTTCATCCCACTTAAAGCCCTGGGTATAAGGATAATAACATTGTCTCATTCATCCCTCTGAGGTCAATACCATGAGTATTCTTGAGTTGGGAAATAAATACTATCTCTTATCAGCGCCCAGAGAAGAAAGACAGAGCTCAGTAGGTAAGTGTAGTACTGATGTTGTGCCTTTAGTCTGTAGGTTGCATTTAATATTTTAGCACTACTTGTAGGAGGAATACGTTGTCCTAACAGGGCTTCAAGTGATTAGATATAGACAACAGGAATGCATTCCTCATACGCATTTTCCACCTTCTCTTCCTTTCAAATACAAGAAACACATGTTTTTAGGACTAGATACTGAGGATTTTTGTTGGCAAGTGACAAGAAAGCTGCTTGCTTTTGTGGCCGAGTGCTGTGAACCTGTTAGGGCTGAGCTAAAGGGGTTGGTATTGAGGTAATATAGATAAATAGGTAACCAAGCCTCGGGCACTTCACTGCTTGCTCATGCACTCTGTCATCTCGGAGTAAACAGCCCTCTCCGGGGCAGGTATTTTTGTCCGATTATGAAGTATTTATGGGGAGGCTACCTTGAGGGCATGTTTCTAGAGCTCAGCTAGTTAAAGGAGGCCCAACATTCCACAGCCACTCTGGGAGACTCAAAACATGTTTGCAATCAGTATCTGCCAAATTTTTCAACACTTTTGATTCTTGACAAACTATAAAATGATAGCCAGGGCCTCTTGGCCCTTCTCTTATGGGCCATCCCTTCAGGGTAACAACTATCCAAAACATCTCTATTCTGCTGGCTTGGCTTATGGTTTTTTGCCTTTCATGGCCTGGCACGGTTGCCAGATTGGCCCGGCATAAACGCCCCACATGAATAATTAGATACCGTGCTTCTCTAGTACACCATGAGCTCATTAAGCACCAGAAGCAGTGGAAAGCTCCACACAGCAGACTTGGTAGCCAGTGACCCCTGAACTGAGGGCAGAGCCTCTGATGCGGGGCAGGGGAGGTCTCCCACGTCCACTACCAGACGGTGTAATCTGATCTTTACAGGAAAGGGCAGCTTATTTCTGTCCTAGATCCAGAACCTGCATGGGATGATTTCAATTAATTGGGCTAACTTTCTAACAAGTTTATTAAAAAGGCCACAGCATCGCTGCTGGATGATGTTTGGGAGGTGGGAATGGTGTTTTTTGCAGGCAAGCATTAAGGGCACCTTATTAATTAAATAAATAAATAACAGGGCATGGCAATTGCTGCTCGATGCTATTTGGGAGGTGGGAGGGGTGTCCTTGATTATTTAGTATGCAAATTTAAAAAACAAGAGAGAGGCTTTTTAGTGAAAGGAATGAAAAGTTGTATTAACATGATGGCTACTCGCAGCATTCTCTCGATGTTATCTACAGAGTACAAGATACTCAGTAAGGTCATTGCTCTGAGGGTGAGCCCCATCTCGCCGCCCTGATATACCCAGACCAATGTGGCTTCCTCCCGGGCAGGAGTACGTCCCAGAATACACGGAGACTCCAGGCCCTCATGGCTGCCACACCGCAAGATCTTCCCCGGGCTGGCTGTATTGTGCTGGACCTCAGGCAGGCATTCGACTCTCTCTCATGGTCATTCATGTTTGAGGTATTACGGCGCTTCGGCTTCCTGGAGTCCCTATTGAAATGGGTGCGTCTGTTATACACGGACCCTTCTGCCCGGGTGCGCACTGGTCGGTACATTTCAGACAGCTACCTGGTATACAGAGGAACCCGGCAGGGTTGCCCCCTATCGCCCATTCTGTTTGTGCTAACGCTGAAACCCCTGGCAATAGCCCTTCGGGCTCGTGAAGACAGGATGGGTATTACCATTGGTGGGACACACAATCTAATATCAATATATGCAGACGACATCCTACTGTACTTCCGTGATCTGGAAGAGGATCACTCAGCCATAGCCGACACCTTTATACGATTTGAGACCATATCTGGCTTAGCTATTCACCCCGAAAAGTCTACCGGATTTTACTTCAGGGAATCGCAATACCCCCTTCTCATCCAATTTGGACGATACTAGTTCCCAATAGCCCAGACCACGTTCAAATATTTGGGCATTCAAGTCTATAGAACCCCTGAAGACCAAATTGAAGGCAATATTAAAAGGGCTATTAATGTCCTCCGCAGTAGTGTGGGGTTTTGGACATCTGTGCCCCTGTCCGTTATGGGTAGGATCGCCGTCTCAAAGATGGTCATGCTTCCCCACATGCTCTATTATTTTGTTAATCTGCCGGTCCTCCTACCGCAGCAGATATTTAACACGTTGAATACGATTTTGATATTTCTCGTTTGGGGGCCCGGACAGAGACGTATCAGCCTCCGAAAACTCCAACTAAGCACTAGATTGGGTGGTCTGGGAGTGCCGGACCTGCGTGGGTACTATTATGCCAGTCAGCTCTAATGGCTGACGCGATGGGTGGCGGGTAGAAATCTGCACGAGATTAACTTTACAACAGACAGAATGGCGAGTGGGGAGTTACACTGTCTGTTACTGCCTAAGACCAGGAATCTTCAGGAGTGCCACCCTCTCCTGCGCACGGCCCTGTTGTGCTGGAGGAAGGCATTGGCGTACACTTCCACGACCACGCCCTTCTCAACGAATGTTCCCCTGTTAGGCAGTCCAACGCCGCACGGACGACTTAACCAACGTAGGCTGTTGCCCTGGAAGGAAGCTGGGGTGGCAGACATAGGGGCCTTTTTTGGGGACGACACATTGCTAGATCACGACTCCTTCCTTCAAACCACTGGGGCCCCACGAGGTTTATTCCTTCTACATGCCGCTGTATCACACTGCATACGACACACATGGGCCCCGCAGCGGGATAAACCTATACAACATGAACTGGTTCACCTACTCTAATACATGGGGACAGGAGGCCACCTGGTCAGATGGCTTTACACCTGGACTAACAGTGTGGCACTCTGATTTGCTGAAATGGGGTAGGGCAGAAGGAGCAGCCTTGCGCAGAGAGGAGCAAAGAGGGCAGCGAAAATACCCAATTGCACAAGATTGGGAATGTATGCTACTAGAACTAGAAGAGATGGAACTAGGACCATCGCAAGTAGATGGGTCGTAAATGGCTGGCTTGGTTACAGGTGCGGCGAATGAGATGCAAGAGCATAGGATCCCAGAGCCGCGCAAGGTGGAATCACATAGACTCTGCATGTTCTTTGCTAAGTCAATTGAGAATTAAGTAATGAGATGTTATCCTCTAGATTGGATGCACCAGGAGACGTGGGGGGGTGGGAAGGTTGAGGGAGGAGGGGCGGGTTAAGGGGTTGTGTAATTATGGTCAGTCCTAAATGACTTGTGCATACTATGATGTGCTGCATAATGATGTTAAACAAATTGATGCTTTCCTGCACATAGTATACGAATGGACTGAAGTTTCTGGTTTTCTACCTCTTAAGAAACAGTACTTGTTCAATTACCAGCATTTAGCCTGTTGGGATATGTTGGGGGCGAAAAGTAAAAATGGACTGTATGTTGTAGTCAAAGGCAATGATAAGATGTAAATTATAATATGCAGCCGCAAATAAAGAGTTTTTTTAAAAAAATGGCTACTCGCAGCATGCCGCTTCTTATGCCCTGCAAGCCTAAACACAAGCACTTGTTTACTGAAAGATGACATATGGTAGCTCTTTTAGATTAACAACATGGGCGCACGTGAACAATGGCGGTCGCAGCCCCCTCCCGCTGCAATTTAATTGAAGTTAAAAAAAATGCACTGTGCGCCCGTGTTGTTAATCTAAAAGGGTGATTTTGCGGAGGTCTCAGTCCAGCAGTAGAAAAAGACACCAGCATCTTCATGTGATGCAATATTAAACAAACTTGAAAAAAGCATACGGGTTCATTATTACATAAATAACTAAGAAGCCACAGCATCGCTGCTGGATGATGTTTGGGAGGTGGGAGAGTGCAGGCAACCGTTATGGGCACCTTATTAAATAAATAAATAAAAAGCCACAGCGATTGCTGCGCTATGGTGTTTGGGAGGTGGGAGAGGTGTTCTTTGTAGGCAAGCATTACAGGCACTGCATTAAATAAATAACTAAAATGCCACATAATCGCTGCTGCCATTAAAGGTAAAGGGCGGAATGGGGCACCTATAAAAAAAAAATAGTCCCTAAACAAAAAGATAAAACCCTGTAGTGTAAGGAAACTGTAGTTGGCCGGTGCTCCTCGCTTACAAACAAAAGTGATGTATCAGGAGCACCACCCAATAAGGAGCCAGGAAACAAGAGCAGTAGAGTTGATGCTCGACCTAATAAATCATTGTCCAGTCAGTGCTTTTTATTTGGAAAAAGGAAAAGTACATTCATTACACACACACTTCTAAATACAAGGCAGTCATTTACAAATGTGTACATTGGCAGATGGAAACCACCATAGATCACGTAATCACTTTTGACCCCCTAAAGGGGTGAAACAACCATATCAGGTAAGGCTACTGGCTTGGTCAAAAGGTCAAGATCATTGTCAACAAAATTATATCAATAATACATTTAAAATGAGCAAACCATGTGTCTCTGTGCTTTTTGTAAACTTTCAGCCATCAAAATGCAATCATAAAAACATCCCCTAGAAAGTAACACATTTTGATCACTTAACATGCAACCATAGGCTTAGCCCCTAAAGAGTGCTGTACACATATCCTTTAAACACATTCTTTACATCTTCTTCACACATATTCAGACCACAATAAATGCAGCCATAGAACAAGCCCCTAGAAGGTGCTGCACTCCAGGCTGTAGATCAGAAGCTCCAGCCTAGGGAATGCTTTGAAAACATTAAAGGAAATCCCAGAAAGGTCCAGGATTCTATCACCCTGTAGATGTAGGGTCAGTTCTTTAAATATTACTCCTGGGGGGATGCTGAGACTTCTGCAGCCCCCCACCCCCCACAACACTTGTTGAGTTTGTTGATGGTGCCCCTGCTCTCCGGGAGCCAACACGAGGGGAGTAAATCATGCAAATAAAGCAGCCCTGCAGGTCATTATGTAGCCTTCCCACTGGAGCGCTAAATGCAAGATGAGCGGCTGTGCTGGGGAGAGGTTCTGCCTTTTTCTTCAGCTGAGCGGCCTCACACCGTGCAGCTCTTTCCTTTTGTGTTTTTCCCCACCCAGTCACCCCATGCCACCTCACTGTTGGGTGCAGCTGAGGGAGCCCACCCCTCGCTGCCCCCCCAGCTTCCGCACAGCCTGCACCTCCATTGCAGCTGTGGAAGCCGGCAGCTTCTCTCTCCATGCCTGTTCCTCTGGGAAGGGATGTCTGTGCTTGTGGAGGCTGCCTGCTCCCCCAAGACATGGGCAGGGGGAGCGTGGCAGGCACATCACCCCTAGTGAAATTAAGGTGCTCCCCCTGTCTTCTGTTGCTTGGTGGTTGGGGATGGGATCCTTGCCTAATCCAAAACAAATATGGTCTGAGGGATAGGATCACTGGACCATGGAATAGTCTGGGGAGGGAGCCCCATCCCCAGCCCTTCCTTAAAAAAACGTAATGAAAACAATGTGCGTGACCCCCGAGCCCTGGCACACCCTGGAGGTTAAAAAAGCAGCAAAGCCCCATGCGCTCCACTCAAGAACATGATAAAAGGTCACCAGCCTTCCAAATGCCATAACTCTGGCCCGTTGGACCGATTTGTTTGATTCTGGGCACATTTTACTCCTGGTGGTGAGCTTGAGCCAGGGGAAGTTACTGCCGATCTCCAAAAAGGTGTAATCTATGGTGAGCTGGTTCTCCTGGCTCCCTGACCTAGCCTTCCTCTGGTCTTTGTCTCTGGGCACAGAAGTCCAGAGCTTTCCCCCAAATGGCCCTCAGGAGTATAAGGGGGCCAGCTCACTGGCCCTTGGGGAGACCCACTGGTCTTGGAGTTAACTGTGCAGAGTCCTTAGCCCTTTCTGTGCATCAGGGGCTTTTCCTTTCAGATGTCCATGGTGGCCCTAGGGTCCAGCAGTGGAGCACAGGAAAACATCAAGCAAGAGAGAGTCTCCCCTGTGTGCAAGAGTATTTAAAAGGGAAAAGAAGTTTCCTGAAACCAGGCACCCCTGACCAATCCTAGGGTGCCACGTCACAACTCCACCCCCGTCCTAACCCTCCTGCACAGCATGCTGAGACAGTTCAAAATGGCGCCATCCAGGAGACACTAGTCGCATCTTCTCTGGAGGCCTCAGCTATGCCCCTCGCTGACATCACTGCTAGGGCCTTTCCAAATAAATCTTCAAAGGAGAGCTCCCTCTTGGGTTAGCGCCAGCCAGTGGTCTAGGCTCCCTCCTTTGCTCAGTGGGCTCAGGCAGGCCAATTCCTGGCACAGTGTGACAGGTGATTGATGCAGATCCTTCATCCCCACGCCTTTCCTCCTCAGGAGCTTAGTGAAACACTGTTAATTGCTCCCTTTGTGTGGGGAGTGCATTGTTCCTGCTGCTGTGGGGAATTAACCTGACACAGCAGACTTACAAAAGGCCTGGGCTCTGATCCTGAGCTGAGCCAAGAATTATGGCAGTTATTGATGACTCATATGTGGTACAGATATTTTTGTGGAATTTGCAGATTTGATTTTCTTTCACAGGTTACACCCCATTTTGATACGTCACTGGTCACTGTAGGCCAAAGGAAAGCAAAACTGCATTCTAAGGCAGTTTTCTCCATAGGTGTGCAATCAAGTGTCACTACAGACAAAACAGTAAATCACACTGACTTTCCCTATTAGTGTACACTAGCATTATAAGACCTGTCCCAGGTCAATATCTAATCCTTCAGTGTCCCTCCTGTGCCAGGCTGCATGTGCAGTAACTGAGGTGCGTACAACAGTTGTCTTCAGTACACAGGCATCAAATGTGCTCAAACACGTGAGCACACATGTTCACATGTAACCATCCAAGTACCCCTTACCCTTGCGGTGTCACAGGGGCTATCTAAAAAAGACAGACACTAGTGTTACACACACCCAGTCCATTTGCTATATGATTACCGTGGGTGAGACACATGTAGTGAGACTCACCCATAGTAAAATGTTCAAACTGGGGTGATCCACAACGCAAAAAATCCAGGCGTACTAAATCGGTGGAACCTAATTGCAACAGCTATGCATTATTTTATTGCAATCTCGATTGTGACATCGAAATCGGTCTGGGAACCAAAAGCAACCATGGGACAAATGTTTAAACTAGGATCACTATTTTCTTTCCGTCACTCTAGCCCACTCTCCTTCCATCCATCTCGTTTCTTCCTCTCTCGTCTCTCTGTCTATTCGCCCTGTCAGATCTTTGTTTTCTCACTCTCTCTCTGTTCAGAAAGCAGCTGAAGACCACCTTGCTGTTTCTGCCGACTTAGCCCCAACATCTGGTGACTCACCTTCCTGGCAGTTGCTCTCTCTCTTCCGTCTTGTTCAGCCCAGCACTAAGACACCCTTGGGTATTGCGCGCTTTACAAACTCAATTCAATTCAATTCAATTCTCAAGAAGCCTCCTTGTGACTGCAATTAACCTCTAGAGCTGGAGAGAGGACAGGTTCAGTTCTGGGTTCTCAAAATCCTGCTTCCCATGGCTCCAACCTTGCGGGGAAATGCCATTGGAATGAATGCCCTGTTCAACACTGCTTGACAGCACAACAATCATGGTGCTTGTGCCTGGGTAAGATGGAACCTCATCCTTTTCAGTGGCATTAGGTTACCCATTAGCAAAATTAGTGTGCAAAGTAGGAGCTACTGCAGCATGAATATTTGAGTACTCCCTCTGCAAGCTGTGCTTACTTTTTCAGATAACAGAAACAGATAAATTACTGCATATCTTTGCTTTACCAATCCTGTATGACATCACCAGCGTTTTTTCTCTCTGGGATTAGGGAAACCGTCAATTAGTGCAGAACGTGACTGATTGCTTGATATGGCTCATTGACTTCTTTGAGCATTCATCATTCATTCAGTGAACTGCAGTGGATTTCCCTGAGATTCCTAATCCATTGCAAGGTTTTTTCTGTGCCATTTTTGTATATAAGATATACAAAACTTGCAACATTCTGCACAGCTCAGGTCAACGTTCTTTACCGACTGCATGTTCGGCATCACTTGTCCTGCGTGAATATCAAACTCAGCATCTGCGATACAATTACAGAACTTTTCACTTGTGGAAAAAAAATCTAATCAACTCGCCCTGATGTTGCTACTTGTGTGATACAGAAAGGAGCAAACAGATTTTCCTTCAGTCCATATCATAAAAAAAGGAGAGCTGAAATTTGGCAAGTGGGTTGTGAAACCCTATGAAACACATGTATCGATTATAAATCATTTTAAGCGAGTCAAAGACAATTTCACCTTTTTACACCAGTGCAACGTTCCTGTGATATGTATCTAAGATTCAAAACCTTCTGCTACCATGAAAAAGTATTGTTTTAGGTTTCCATTTCTTTCTTAATTTCTCTGGACTAAGGGCTTTACATAGAATCAGATGACTTCGCTGCTTAAATGCCATTTAGTAGTGCCAATCAACATTCCTCCAGCCAACCCCGTTGCCAAATTTGAAGGTATCTGATGTACAGACTGGCATTTTACCCTAAAAAGTCTCCCAAGTAAATGGCAGGAACTGCACTGGAGCAAGAAGGTCTGCCATGCAATGCTAACCTTTTGTTATTTATATTATTCCTCTACATAGATCCACCTTCAGGATAACGTAACTTATGTAATCTACTTGCCAGGAGATTTGTACATGGGGACATTTGAGGAGATTTACTCTTTGGGACCAATGACATTGATTCCACTAAAAGGGTGTTTCTGATGACCGAGCCGCTAGTGGCTCCTTTAGTGGTATGGCAAAATATTGCCTACAAAAATATTGACACACAGTAATATGTCAAAAATACTGAGTTTACATACTGTGGCTCAGATTTACTATGCACTTTGCTTTGTGTTTGTGTCACACATGTTAAAGTAAGACAGTACAAGTGCTGAAGTAAAGCCAAGATTTGCATGACGGGGAGTGGCCAACTGCTGATGAAGATGGCCGCTTGCTAAAGCGGCTCCCGCTATTCACCAGCCCAAACCCCTGACCTCCGGTACACATCCGTCTCCTGCAGCCCTAGCACTGCTGATTTGAACACTGGAGGCAGCTGGGATACCAGAGTGCTTCTTCCTGGTGTCCTGTGCTAAGAGGTGACCGAGACTGTGGAGCAGGGCCCGAGAATGCATGGCGGAGTCGTGATGTGTCGGCAAGAGGTGTGTGTGACTTAGTCTGCGAGGTAAGCAACAGTGTAACGGCCCCTATGAAGATGGAATAGGGGGCAGACTGATGTGGGTACTGAGACTCCCTGCCGCAATTCCAGCAGTGTGCAACCGCAGCCCGAACTAAGTGCCGACTCTGGCAGAGAATTACAGCAAGGGAGAGAGGTGCGTGGGACGCTGCCCTTGGGTGCTGAGCTTCTGCAGCGGATCCGGCAAGGAGCGGAGAGAGGTCCCACAGCAACAAGGGCTGTGATGGGCCCCACGTTAGTGCTAGCATTGAGGTGAGGCCCGGTGTGGGGAGCAGCACTGTGGCCTTGCTTCAGGAAGGCACCCAATCGGCACACATTACTGTGGGGGCAGGGCGCTCTTGGTTGCCAGTGCCGTCCTGCTGCCCTTTCCAGCAACAGCTTGAATCTCCCAAGGTAGAACAATGAGCAGCTTTGAATTGCGGGGCCCTGTTGAGTGATAGGGGGCTCAAGTGGTCAGTTAGGCACTACTCAAATTGGCCAGGTTATCCACTGGGGGCCCGGTCAGCGACAGTAAGAAAAGGCTAGAAACGAGTCTTTAATTTTTGGGATGGACCCCTGCAGCAGTGAAAAGGAAATTAAAGGCCTGCAGTGGAGACAGAGAGCCTGCATGTAGTGCCTTCTCATCTCCGACATGCCATTATCACTTTTAGACAGAGCAGCACTTTTTAAGATGATGTCCCAACCGCGTTTTCTCTATGTCATGCAAAACCTACCTTACTCTGTACATAAATCGTACTTCAAGAGAATCGAAGGTGAGTTCAGGATGTTGCTCTGGCATGAAGACCCTGCGTGGATAGCACAACACCAATTGATGAGGGGATGGTATGAAGGGGGAGTGGCCCTACCCGACATTCAAAAGTATTACTGGGTGACACAACTGACTACCAATAATGGATGGGTTTTTGCTTCACAGAGAAACCAGCCTTCCGGAGGGATACGATGGTAATGCAGACAGGGGGACATCTTAGGGCTATCTAGGGTACCCACAACATCTTCACTTGCATGGAACAACTGATACCGTGTTTGACCTATGGCACACAGTCACACAGGCCATAGGCTAAAAGGGAAGGATCACATAGACTACTCCCTATGGGACACAGAAGCTTTGGGTACACTGGGACAGTTACCAGATTTTGATAAATGGGACCTTTTTGGTCTCTCCTAGGTGGGTGAAAATGTTATCCCCCTCACAGTCCTCCAGACTGACTATCAATTGGCACCTCCCGAAACATATTGCTACATAGAAGTCCATCACATCCTGAGGGCAGAACTGCCAAACGGGATGGTGCTCGAATACATGCCGCAAAAAGCCAAGTACTAGACGTACCAAAAGTTACTTACCAATACACCTGATGGCCTAACACAATTGAAAGAGCACTGGGGCCAAGACTTTGGAGGTATAGAGAATGATGAATGGGCAGAGGCCCTGGCATCCACTAGAGAGTTGGCTAAATGGTCCAGGTTTTGCATAGTCCAATTGAAGATCCTCAACCACTCCTATCACGCTCAGACCACACTGATTAAAATGGGTAGGGCTCCCACTGTTAATTGGAAGAGGCCTTGGCCACGCTGGTACCTTTTATGATATGATTTGGGACTGCCCAGCACTATAGGGCTTCTGGGGTGGTGGTGACTGCACGTTTGGTTGAGGTGTTTGGGGCACCCCTCACAGCCTACAGGAAATGGTGTCTCCTAAATGTTTGGGAGGAAAGGGATTTACTCCCTATGGAACGAATATGGATTACTCTGGGATTGGCTGTGGATAAATGGAATGTTGCTAAAATGTGATGTACGGATCAGGTGCCACAGCTGGAACATTGGAATCGTGATATGGACTGGTGTATGCTTCCTGAGAGAGTGGGGCTGACCCCACAAGTGGGCGAATATTTGGGGACATAAGAATTATTATAGAGATAGCATATGTGAGAGCCTGCCCCCATCACCTTTGGCAATTGGTCACCTAGGGCAGCTCCATTGGGCAATGCTGCGGGTTCTATTGAGGGATAAGGGGTGATGGGAGAAGGAGTGGTTTGATGCGGCAATGAAAATGTTGTCAAGGAATTTTGCAGTGAACAGTTCTGTGTTGTGCATATCTTTATTGACGATTGTCAATAAAAAGATTTGAAAAAAGTAGATTTGCTTGGCCTTGCATCAATTTTCAGACGCAGATTAATGCAAAGCAGCGCCTTGCGCGGCTTTGCATTACCCTGTGCACACCTGATACATGCCCACAAAATACTGCTCGCTCTTCTACAAAACAAATTCACACTATCACCAAATCACATTCTCTGATCTGTCTACTAATACATGCTTTATCACCCTCTAAAAACAAACATCACATCTACAAACTTCTCACCGACACAAAACCTGACATACTCTTCATAACTGAGTTATGGTTGGGAGATGATATGGCTCCATTCCTGTATGACGCCGTTCCTCTAGGCTATCAAACTATCACACAAAATCATATAGGCAAAAGAGCAGGTGGCTGACCTATTATGTTCAGGCAAACATTACATATCACTAAGCTGACAATGTCTCCATACAAGGTTGTAAAGCCCTTTTCACCAGATGCAATCCAACACCATCTTACTCCTGTAACTTACTGCTCCCTTACAGGCTTCTAACTAGCAATGCAACATTCCCAGACACACTTCTAGATGCAGTTTCAAACATGTTAACACTACACTCTAACCTACACATTCTGGGTGATGTCAACATTTGGTTTGACAACCCAATATGCCCCATCTGAAAATAATGATCACTGGGCTAGATGCACTGAACCTGCATCAGATCATCCACAAACCCACACACATCGCTGGACACATCCTAGATGTCCCTTTTGCAAATACCGAACTAGTTATCTTTCAAACAATATATGAGTGCCTACAGGAAGCTTTTGATTCCCTAATGCCACTAAAACCTACACAACAGAAAAAAAGAAAACAGGCACCTTAGAGAAATACAGAGATAAAACAACAAATCAAAAAGCTGCAACGTGCCTGACTCAAAACAAACACCTATCAAGACAAGCTAGGAAAAGGTACTATTCAGACAGAATTCAAAAAGCCAAATGTGCAAATAAAGAATTCTTTAAAATTCTCACTGAATTTCATAAACCAAAATGCCCAGAAAGAACTCATCCCATTACTCAAGATTTCACAGACAAACTGGCAAATCATTACACAGCCAAAGCGGACACGTTGGACTCATATTTAAAACAAACACAAAGCACCAGCGCCGACCTTTTTGCAAAACAACAATCCAAGAATAGTCTAATCAGCCTTTCTGTTCCTTTCGCCAAATTTCCCACAGTGAATTTATAGACCTAGTCAAAGCAAGCAGACCTACCGACAGCCCTTCTGACCCAGGTACACCACAAGCCTTCAAGGTAATTCTTCTGACAACCCCTGCTGCCACACCAGTAAGAAGACGCATCAACAATTCCTTACCTACCAGAATATTTACAGAAGAACTCAAAAAGTCATATATACACCCATTACTGAAGAAAAAAACCTGGTCCTGCTGAACCTCGACAACTACAGAATGATTACAAATAGACCTTTCCTGGGGAAACTGACAGAAAGAGCAGCATTCGCCCAAATGTCACAATTTATTAAGGATAATGTAATGCCATACTTTCAGACTTTCGAACCGGATTCCGTCCAGGAAAAGGCACAGAGTCTTCCCGCATAACCATCAGGGATGACCTGAAGAACACAGTTGACTGCAACAGGGTTGCTGCGCTACTTCTCTTAAAACTCTTATCTGCCCTCGACACAGTTGACCATGATACTCTGATACAAACACTCTATGAAGCCGGCATAGAGGGCTCTTGACTGGATCACATCCTTCCTTCACAACAGAACTAATGTCATCCATACACCCCCTTTCCCGTCCAAACCGTACATCACAAAAGTAGAGGTCCCTCAAGGCTCTATCATCTCGTCCACGCTTTTCAATATCTACATGAGTCATTATCAGCACTGATCAATCAATTTCACCTCACATGCTATAACTATGCAGATGATACACAAATACTTCTTCAGCTGGAATGCCCCAAAGACATTGGAAACTCACAAATGTTCAGGTGTCTCAGAGCTGTGGATCAATGGATGACGTGGTGCCATCTCAAATTGAATGTTTCCAAAACTAAAATACTCACATGTGAAATTTTGAAGAATTATGGCCCACTTGTTGCCTGGCCTGTTGCTCTGGAAACACCACCTAAAGTATCGAAGGAAGTAAGAAACCTCAGAATGACCATGGACTCCAAGCTGTCATTGAATGCCAAAGTGGACAAACTAGCAAGATCAAGCTTTGTACTATAAAAACTCTGCAACAAATCTTCCCCCATCTGGGATTCCCACAAAAGGTTCAGGCTACCATCTCTCTCATTCAGTTCAAACTCGATAACAACAATAGCCTCTACCATGGATCACCTTTAACTACTATGAAAAAACTACAAAGGATTCAGAACTCAGCTGCCCGACTACTCTTACTCCATCACAGGAGAGTTCCAAGGACTAGCAAGCACCTCCCGTAGAATTGTTCTATCATTTTCACTATGACGGGCTTCGGGCTTCTTTTCTTCTTCTACTTCTTTTGAAAGTTTGTATTGCCTAATTCTGGGATAAAGAGCATTAGGTTTCAACTAAATTTGGCCTGACTTTGCACTTTTTTCACAACCTTATCTCTTTACCTGTGAAATCCCATACCTCTACTTTGACAGCATGTCTCATATATAGAGCCAGGTGATTGTTTGTGAGACCTGGGAACAGCTGAACTCTCAAATCTTGTGATTTTATTTTAAAAATGGAATCTTCATCTTGAGGTTCAATTGCAAGACCATCCAGTATGCAGTAAATCACACAGTTTCAAAACAAGTCTCGTCCAAGCACATTAACAGTACTAAAATCACATAATATGAACTGAGGATTCTCCATTGGTCCTATTTAAACTGAGGCATCTGCCATAACTTGTTTCACAATCAGTTTATTGTTAATGCTCACAACTGGGACCTCCACAGAACAAAACGTAGAGTGGGTAGCATTAGTATGGATCAAGAAGGACATGTGGTGGCTATCTACCTTACTATCTACATATGAGCCACTCTGGTCTACCCCTAGATCTGCTCCAAGCATGCAAATCACCTCCCTCCATAGGCACTGTGATCACGAACTTGTCTCTGATGAAACCCGGGAAAAATCAATATTCAGAACCAACTGATTCATGGCATTTTTTTTTTCAAATGGTGATGTATTACTGGAGCTACAGGCATATTAGTGTAGGCCTACCTTTGACTCTGCACCTTCCTGTCCCCAATTTAACCACAGAATTGACAAGCAGTGCTCTTATTTGGTAGGTAAGTTACATTCACTCCAGAATTATTCACATTTGCTCCCCCACAACTCTGTGTATGATCCATCTCATTCCAAAACCTTGCATTGGACGCATTCCATTCATTCCAGAATTCTCAAGCTGCCCAAAATCTGAATTAAAACCCACCAACTGATTTCTGTTGTTCCTCTGAATCTGCTTCATCTGTGCAATCATCAACTTCTCTTTAATCTTCTGCTTCATGTCAAAACAGTCACTGCAATATTTAGCTTACATCAAGATTTCATCAATACTCTTGTTCCGCCAGCACATCACACTCCCCTGAATATGACAACTAAGCTCCAGCTGCAAACCCAAAAAAAAAGCAGATACAATACCACTAACAACTTCTTTCTCTTGCTCTTCCAATCCACTGCGCTTGCTGTAAATCTGCATAAGCCTGTCATACTAAGCATGCATCAACTCTTTTGACTCTTTGGTAGCTCTCATGATTTTTGCCCAGTTCACTTGCTTCTCTGGAGCTTTACTTTTCAAATGTTCTAACACCGCTCTGTATTTATCAGCAACCACCTCAACTGGAGCATTTTTAGGTGAACTCTAGCTGGCTCCACAGTTGCACAAGCAACATCAACTTTACACTCTGTCTATAAATCACTAGGAACAACAATCTCAAATAATATACCTTAATCAATCCAAAATATTTTGGAAATTATTCCCAATCTATGGACCTCTTTTTACGCCCAGTCAGGTTTATCTTTCAATTTTCCAGTATTTGTCATAAAGGCATAAAAATGACCCGTATTCCAAGGCACATAATTCCCTCCATGCACTTCTCTTAATGGACATTCTGAGACTGTTTCTGGTTCAAAATCACTAATTACCATATTTGCCTTCTTCTCTGACTTTATTTACCCACGTTTCTCTGTATTTCTTCAAATTTCTCCTGTCGTTAGTTTTCTCAACTAGGGACCTGGTTTAGGTTTCGGTGGACTGGTTAATCCATCACAACGGTGATGGGATATCCGTCATTGTTTTGACAGAGTAACCAGTCCGCCAAAATCTAAATCAGGACCTAAATCTTTAATGTGAGCTTGCAAAGTCACCAAGGCTATTTCTTTCATCTCCGCTTCACTCAAATCCAATGTATTTCTCTTTCTGCTATCATCGACCTCATATTTATCAGCTAATTCTTCTTATTTATTATGTGCTTCATTTGCACACTTTGCAGCTTCTGTAATCAGGTATCTCTTTTCAATCCAAGTTAAATGATATTAGTCTACATAAGTCAATTGTTCCCTGTAAAATTTCACCCAATTCAATCTTTAAGAGCCCAATATCAATCTCCCTCTCTTCAGGAAGCACAATAGATACAGGAGAGGTAGGAGCAACAGTAGGCCTTATAGCAGGAATAGAAGAACCCCTGCTATTAGCATTAGTAGGATAGCTCTGCTTAATTGTCAAGGTATTCTCAGGCAGAGTACTTGCACCCACTGCTGTACCTGCACTTCTCACTGCAAAAGCTGTCAGTTCCTGTGCACTCATACTCGGTTCAAGCAATATACCCCTAACAGGTACCAGGGTAAAGCCACTTGTGCCTGTGTGTACAGAGGAGATTTAGAATTCAAAATATTATTTTTAAAGTTATCCTCCTCATCTGAATCCTGTTCTTTGCTTTGTTTCCCCCTGTCACCCTCATCAGCTTTGTTTTTGTAAGTTGTCTCATCTACTATTTCAGATAAAAGTCTCACTACTTCCACCATATAATGTCTCTAAAATCTCTCTTGATCTTCCCACTTTTTTCTGGCCACTGCTTCAGTGAACCCTTGTACTGCTTATTAATTTTCTTTCTTTCTATGAGGACGTTTCATCTCATTTATTCAGCGTGTTAAATTATCCAGGTCTAGGTATTGCCTTTTTATAATTTATTGTCTGTTTCAGTAAATCTAACTTTCTAATGTTAAAGGTGCCCTTTAAAGGAAGCTGCAAGTACCTGTCACCAGAGGTATACTCATGCCAATCAAATCCAGGTACATGTATAACGCCAAATCTTAATCAACTGTTCATATAGAAGCGAGCCCTCTGGTGGAATCTTTTGTCCCTGCATACGAGGTATGCTAGGAGCTTCCTGCTCTTTCAACACAGTCCCCATTATTCTCACATAAAATAATCCAAAAACACACAAAACAAGCAAGCTAACAACAATCAATCCCAGCGCAGCTATGCACAAGGTCAATCAATCACAGAGCAACTATGACGGCAACCAGTCAATGACAGTGCAACTCTATGTTCATATGACAAGTTCAATACCATGTGTATAGGCAAATACTTCAATATGGTTGCCAGATATGTGTTAGTTAAGTGAAGTCATCCTCTACTTATATTCTCACTGTTGGCAGATGCAGATTTTGAAGATATAATACTTTTGAGGGGATGGAACTTCATGTTCATGCAAAAACATGTGTGCCATCATTGTGATTGAGTCTTTAACGCTGGTGCTCAAGTCTCATGTTTGAGAATATGTGTGTTCTCATGTAGTGTAATGTTGTTGCTTCGGATATTAGCCCACAACGTGTCAACAGATCAACCTTTCTCACTCTTTCCATACAGTTGGCAACAAGAATGCAGGGCAAATACAGCAGACCCCTAGCCAGCAGGGCAGGGCGTCAGCTGTTGGCCAGGGACCCACTACAACTATCACCATGAGGAAGGGGAGATGAAACGGAGGGCCAGTCTCTGACCCCCAGAACAGCTTACTGATTGGGGCTTTTTATGTCCATTTAGTGGATGGGATATTAAATGCATATACCACCTGATACCAACGAGAGATATAATATCTGAAGCAAATTATGCATAGGCTTCCTAGGACCATACATTGCCTCTGTCTGAAATCACAGATACATATTTATGCCCGAGTTATTGATGCATATTGGACTGAAACATTTTTGTGTGGAACAATTGAAACTCATTAATGTTAGGTGGGGGTGGTAACCTTTGTGCATTCACTTACCTCTCAGAGGAAGCCCCACAGAGTCAAAGAAGAGGAGGGCTTGTGTGGGGCTCAAGGGTAGTTGTAGGCGAGCAGAGAGGTCTTGGCGGAAGGCGTACGATATTGGGAAAAAAGCTATTTATCTCGCTTCCGTCAAAATTTACCATCGGGCTGTCTGCCGAGCTCGGGCAGCTTATTATACTGCTGAAGTTTGCAACAGCTCCAACCCCTCTAAAACCATCTTCAAACTGATGAAGGATCTTTTAGCAAAACGAGCCTGTGCCCCGACGACGGGCTCCACCACTCACTGTGAGGCCCTTGCTCTGTTTTTTCGGGAAAAGGTCCAAAACGTCTATAAGACGTTCCCCTGTATAGGGCCTCCAGTTGAGCCTCCGATTAACATCTATGGAGATACCGTTTTGCACGTGCTGCCCCCGTTGACATCTGAAGGGTTTGACCTCCTGGCGCAGCAGGTTAAATCTGGGTCCCCCGCTGATCCGCTCAGCTCGACTCTCTTTAGAGATCAGTCGTTCGTGGGTCGGGCCGTGGTACACTCCTTGATTAACATCTCGCTGGAGTCCGGCACGGTACCCGCTAGCTGGAAGCGGGCGGTGGTTTCTCCCATTTTAAAGAAACCTTCTCTGGACCCAGATAAACCTGAAAACTATCGGCCTATCTCCCTGCTCCCTTGGCCGACCAAAGTGTTGGAGGCCCATGTCAACAAAGTTCTTTCGGCCCACCTCATCCATGCTAACATCTTGGATCCCACCCAGAACGGGTTCCGTGCTGGTCACAGCACGGAGACCGCCCTTCTCTCCATGGCTGAACATCTTCGCACGGTGATGGACGCGGGGCAGACAGTGGCGCTCGTTTTATTAGATCTGAGCGCTGCGTTTGATACTGTCTCTCATCCCATCCTGTTGCATCGCCTGGAGGAGATTGGGCTGGGTGGCCCTGCCCTCCAGTGGTTCCGGTCCTTCCTTGACGATCGTTTCTTTAGCGATGCCGTGCCACCGTTCCAGTCCCAATTCCATCCTTTGAAACAGGGGGTGCCGCAAGGCTCCTCGCTGAGTCCCACGTTGTTCAATCTATACGTGAGACCGCTGGCTGAGGTCGTCAAGCAATGGGACATGATCATGGTCTCATATGCCGACGACACTCAGCTAGCGGTTACGATCAGCGGGGATCCGGACCGGGATGCCCCCAGGTTTCAGAGTGGACTCAGGGCGGTGGCAAGCTGGATGAAGAACAACTGTCTCCAGCTCAACGCTAAGAAAACGGAGATCATGATCGTCGGTAGGAGGGCGGAACTATGGGGGGACAGGTGGTGGCCTGCTGAGCTGGGGCCGGCTCCCCTTCCGGTCACTGAATTAAAGAACTTGGGAGTATGGATGGACCCTGCTCTCAGTTTTGTGGGCCATTCGAAGAAAACTGCGGCCTGTTGCTATGGCATCCTACGGTCGCTGCGTCCCATCCTGAAGTTCTTTGACCATCGTACCAGGCAGCTGATAGTCCAGGCTACTGTGTTATCTCGCCTGGACTATGCAAGCTCTCTCCTGGTAGGGTCCAATCTGGCTGAGGTTACCCGCCTCCAACGCGTTCAGAACGCCGCGGCGAGAGCCATTGTTGGCTTACCCTGAACAAGTTCCGTCTCCGGCACATTGAGATCATTGCATTGGCTGCCTATCAGGGCAAGAATCCAGTTTAAAGTGCTGTGTCTGGCGTTCAAGATTTTGAGGGGAGGGGGTCCTCAAATTCTTGCGGACCTTCTGTCCTGGTATGTGCCTACCCGGTCCTTGAGATCCTTGGGCCAAGCACTTACTGTGATCCCTCGATACAGGTTGTGTCGGGTTGGTGGCCGATCCTTCCGGGTCAGAGCAGCCGAGCTTTGGAACTCTCTTCCTGTAGAGTTGCGGTTATTAGACGATCTTTTAGCTTTTCGTAAAGCTTTAAAAACCTTTCTGTTTTAATAATCCAGCTCCTTGTCTCTTTATCTGTTGTGTTTCCCTGTAGGTGTTGCATATTACCTGCCATGCGCCAGGACGCCCCTTAGCTGGGGCAGCTGGAATGCCCCAAAGACATTGGAAACTCACAAATGTTCAGGTGTCTCAGAGCTGTGGATCAATGGATGACGTGGTGCCATCTCAAATTGAATGTTTCCAAAACTAAAATACTCACATGTGAAATTTTGAAGAATTATGGCCCACTTGTTGCCTGGCCTGTTGCTCTGGAAACACCACCTAAAGTATCGAAGGAAGTAAGAAACCTCAGAATGACCATGGACTCCAAGCTGTCATTGAATGCCAAAGTGGACAAACTAGCAAGATCAAGCTTTGTACTATAAAAACTCTGCAACAAATCTTCCCCCATCTGGGATTCCCACAAAAGGTTCAGGCTACCATCTCTCTCATTCAGTTCAAACTCGATAACAACAATAGCCTCTACCATGGATCACCTTTAACTACTATGAAAATACTACAAAGGATTCAGAACTCAGCTGCCCGACTACTCTTACTCCATCACAGGAGAGTTCCAAGGACTAGCAAGCACCTCCCGTAGAATTGTTCTATCATTTTCACTATGACGGGCTTCGGGCTTCTTTTCTTCTTCTACTTCTTTTGAAAGTTTGTATTGCCTAATTCTGGGATAAAGAGCATTAGGTTTCAACTAAATTTGGCCTGACTTTGCACTTTTTTCACAACCTTATCTCTTTACCTGTGAAATCCCATACCTCTACTTTGACAGCATGTCTCATATATAGAGCCAGGTGATTGTTTGTGAGACCTGGGAACAGCTGAACTCTCAAATCTTGTGATTTTATTTTAAAAATGGAATCTTCATCTTGAGGTTCAATTGCAAGACCATCCAGTATGCAGTAAATCACACAGTTTCAAAACAAGTCTCGTCCAAGCACATTTACAGTACTAAAATCACATAATATGAACTGAGGATTCTCCATTGGTCCTATTTAAACTGAGGCATCTGCCATAACTTGTTTCACAATCAGTTTATTGTTAATGCTCACAACTGGGACCTCCACAGAACAAACCGTAGAGTGGGTAGCATTAGTATGGATCAAGAAGGACATGTGGTGGCTATCTACCTTACTATCTACATATGAGCCACTCTGGTCTACCCCTAGATCTGCTCCAAGCATGCAAATCACCTCCCTCCATAGGCACTGTGATCACGAACTTGTCTCTGATGAAACCCGGGAAAAATCAATATTCAGAACCAACTGATTCATGGCATTTTTTTTTTTTCAAATGGTGATGTATTACTGGAGCTACAGGCATATTAGTGTAGGCCTACCTTTGACTCTGCACCTTCCTGTCCCCAATTTAACCACAGAATTGACAAGCAGTGCTCTTATTTGGTAGGTAAGTTACATTCACTCCAGAATTATTCACATTTGCTCCCCCACAACTCTGTGTATGATCCATCTCATTCCAAAACCTTGCATTGGACGCATTCCATTCATTCCAGAATTCTCAAGCTGCCCAAAATCTGAATTAAAACCCACCAACTGATTTCTGTTGTTCCTCTGAATCTATGTAACATAACATAACATAACGTGTGCATGAACATAGCTAATATGTGTAAGTTACTGAACATGCAACGTCATCTCTCTGTAGGGAATACACGTAAAGCAATCGTTTGCAGGTGGCTGGGTTCTGGAGTGAGTGTTGGCAGAAATGTTTTAATCATCTGTGCAAAAGGTAAAGTAATCTTTGTCAGAATCTCTCACATAGTCTCAATTTTATTGATTTCTATATCAGAACATCTCTCCCTCTCTCGCCCTGCCTCAACCTCTGACTCTGTTTTGACTCTCTCTACCCACTGTTGTCTTAAGGTTATGTGGGTCCTGAGCAAGACATATTTCAGTCGTTTTTGTGTAAAAATGTACATTTTAATTCGATATCATACATGAAGGTTTTCATTAGCAGCCAATTCAAAGCTGTAACCACCAACCATCTTTAAGATGACACTGAAGGTCGGGGAAGTTCAACACTTTTGCATTTATAAGTCCTTCTTGCTTGTTGTTCACATGTAAAGATTCCACAGAACTCCTAAAGCTGCAGAGTGGGAACGAATCACTGCAATTCAGCATACAATTAGAAATTGAATGCCATCTCCAGAAGTCTGTTGCAGGTTATATACACGTGTATGATGCAAACTCTTTGGGTAGGTCCCAGTATTTCTACAAACTGTAGAACAATTCTTCCCGATAAATATTAGTTGCATTGCGTGCGTGGACACAAACAAGGTCTGTGCCAAGTTCCTCATATTTATCCAATTTACATTGTAAAACGGTAAAGAATTTCTAGAACATAACAATTTGATCTCCAAAGTATTCATAGCTGGATTAGAACACAAGATGTAACTAAAAGTACCGCCTATACTGGCCTTGGTAAAATCCCTCCTTTCCCGACATGTTTACATTTAGTGGAAAACTTGTGATATGGCATGGGATTGGTGATCGAAGGTCGTCTAACAAACATAAACCTATCATATATTTCAAGAATAAAAACTAATCATTCAATTCCTCAAGAGGGATGTTCCTTTAACCATGTTTTCATTGGACGGATGATGGAAACTCAAATGTATATACTCATTGCTTGCGTCTTCGAGCAAAATGAAATATTTCACTCCAGATGGCAAGATGCTGACTCACTTCGAGAAACTCGGGAATCTGAACTAATAAAAACCTACTTTGACAATTCATTATTGCTTGGCGAATAACCCTCCAGTGCCAGTAACAAGGCCTGCGAGCTCTCAGGCATTTTACAGCCGAGCGTGTTTCATTTTCTCTACTAAATCACAATAATCAACAGCGTTCCTGTAACCTTATTTAAATCTCCCTACAAGGTCACCGCTGACTTGGATAAATGAAGTGCTTAGAAGAATTACCCTCTTCGACAGGCGTTCTAAATAACTCATTCCAAATCATGTTCGGTCTAATCTGGGTTTAATAATAATTTCAGTTAGATTTAGGGGGCAAGAGGTATTCCATACACACACACATATATATATATATATATATATATATATATATATATATATATATATATATATATATATATATATATATATATATATATATATATATATATATATATATATATATATATATATATATATATATATATATATATATATATATATATATATATATATCCCAAGCGCCGCTTAGAAAACTCGGATGCCAAAAGCTCTTCCTCGGCAATTCTCGAAAAGCAGACACGAACCCAGAGTAAGTGCAAAGTAGCGTTTTTATTCCTCGCTAGTCAGCCATAACGCGTTTCACCACAAACGTGGCTTGATCACATGACAACGTTCAAGACTTGAACGGACCATTAAGACAGCTAGCACCCAAAGCACGTGACTGTGATAACAATGAACATAAAAGAAATAAACGTGAAGTACATTTGGAAATTTACCTTCGAATCAAAAGTAAGTATATACAATATATATATACACCTAAATTCACAAAAGTCCAGGGGTAATAATGGGAAGGTGAGATTCAGTTACTGTGAAATACATATACATTTTTTGCAATTATTTCGGAAAATGACTCAGCATCACAATTTGTATGAAATTAATCATTGCTATTGACCAACATCATTGTTGAATAATAATAATAAATTTGTACAAGGGCAACATAGATTAAAACGAAAGCACACATCACATTTGTGGGCAATGTTAATAATTGTTGTATTATGAAAAAAGTGCAAAGTGCTTGTAAACATAAGTTGGTACGTTAAAAAATACAACGATGTTATTTGGAAGAAGGCTTTTTCTTTCATACAAAATATAATTCCATATAAAAAATATATAAGAAAACCTCTAATATTTCATATATATACACAAATATACAAATATGTTGCCCAAGGTGATATTGGGTTGGTCATAACTTGATTTCAGGCATAATGCTTACATGATAGTCCGTCTGAGTGCAACCATAATTGCAAAGAAAGAAAGGTCTCCCTTTTCCCCATTGATGGAGATTTAATTCAAAAACCCAAAATGATGTAACTGGAAGGTTAATATCCCAAAAAGGAACCGTCACTAAGTGCATAAAGTGAATGTGTGCATAATAATTAAAAAACCTCGGTGTGAGGATTTCGTGAATAAACAGAGAGAAATGAGGCAGCCAAGGGGGCATGGTCCAAAAGCCCGTGTGTGGTTTACAAGACCCATGTTGTAAAACCACTTAAAATGACAATACGACTAAAGGAGTTTCAGAATTTAGTCGGTAAAACAATAAATTGAAATGAAAACGAAAACGAAAAGGAGAAGGACACAGGGGACAGGTTTCATTATACAGGTTTAGAATTGGAACAAAAAGGTCAAAAAATAACCAGAAGTTCAATTGCATACAAACAGATCAAATGCGAATGATCACTTATGGGGGTTCTCTTACCAATAGGTCTTATGTTTAGAGGCATGTGTGTAAATCTTCAGTATTATTTAGTCCACCCGGGCTCTTACTATTAAAGTTCAAAATATACCTCGTCTCCAGTTTACGCATGCAGTGTTCCCGGTCACCTCCTTGCTTAGTTTTCGGAATGGTGTCAATAACATAATATTTGAGATCCACTAGATTGTTATTGTGGACCTCACGAAAATGTCTTGCAACAGGGTAGGTGGGATCAGAGTTAGTAATAGCCCTGATGTGCTGTAATATCCTAACATTGGCAGGTAACTTGGTACTTCCCACATACCGTAGGGGACATGTGCACTCTAGGATGTAAATGGCATACTCAGTTTTGCAATGAAGAGACTTGGTTATTTTGAACTCTTTGCTACTGAAGGCAGTACGGTAACTGGTTTTGTTAATACCGTAAGTGCAAGCCTTGCACGAATGACATTTGGTAAAACCTCTTGAACTTTTCAACCAGTCCTTAGAAGGAGTAACCTCAGGACAATTGGATACAAGACTATTGTGAAGGGAAATAGCCCTTTTGTATGTAACACTAGGCTTGATAGGCATGACTTGACCTATGATTGGGTCTGAACGAATTAAGGCCCAATTTTGGTTAATGATTTTGTTTATAGCGCCTTTTTGGGCACTATAAGGCACAATGAGTCTAACCGTACCAGTATTAGATGTTACTTGGGATTCTGATGTGGGCAAGTTGTTGATCTTGGGGACTAGGAGAGAGTTTCTATCCAGTTTAGCAGTTTTGTTGATGGCAGTTTGAATGATATGAATGGGATAACCTCTGGCGAGGAATCTGTCCCTACATTCGTTTTGTGCCATCTTCAAATCAGTTGGATTACTGCAGATGCGTTTTATCCGCAGCATTTCCCCGTAAGGGATGCTGCGAATAAGATGTTTAGGATGGAAGCTGGTGTAATGTAAAATCGAATTCCCCGCTGTCTCCTTTCTATACAACTTGGTTTCTAGAATGTTATCATGGATGTATATCTCTATGTCTAGGAAGTGAATGTTGGTGTTGCTCATGGTACAGGTAAATTTCAGGTTGATATCATTGATATTCAAAAGGTTGACCCACTCCTGGGCCTCCTCCCTAGTACCCTTCCAGACAAAAATAAGATCATCAATATACCTGTAATACATTTTAACGTGTTTATCATAAAAAGCGCCTAGAGTGCCCTTTAGAACCAGCTCCTCCCACCAGCCCATGAAAATACAGGCGTAACTGGGTGAGAAGCTGGCACCCATTGCCACCCCCCTCATTTGCTGATAATAGACTTGGTTGAAGGTGAACATATTATGATGTAAACAAAAGGTCACCATGTCTAATAGCATTTGATTGTGCTCGGGGGAGGTTGGTCGATTTTTGGAAAGAAAGTAACTTAAGGCTCTTAAACCATCCTTATGGTCTATACAGGTATAAAGAGATGAGACATCCAGAGTAAGGAGTAGATATTCAGGGTCCCACAAAAAGTCCTTGATTTTGTCAAGAAAATCGCTAGTGTCTCTTAAGTAAGAGGCTAATCCAATGACATAGACCTGCAAAAAAAAGTCAATGTAATTTGAAGTATGTTCCAACAAACTGTTCCTCCCGGAAATGATGGGCCTTCCGGGGGGGTTCACAACATCCTTGTGAACTTTAGGAATAAAGTAAATATTTGGAATGATAGGGTAGTCTTTTTTCATGTATAAGTGTTCATCTTTTGTGATTAGACCAGCACTTTTCCAAGCCAGAAGTTTAGAATGAAATAAATTAAATGTCTCTTTAATTGCTGACGCACTGCTGAATTTGTAACAATTGCGATCATTTAATTGTAACATTGCCTCACTCATGTATTTGTTTCTGTCCCATAATACCACGTTGCCTCCCTTGTCTGAGTTTCTGATGACAATTTGGTTATTCTGTTGTAGTTTGGCTACAAGATTGTCATACATTCTGTTTTGTCTAGATATTTTGTTTTTCATTGCACACGTTTTGAAATTCAATTTTTTCAGTTCATTAATTACATGTTCATTGTAAATGTCAATTCCATCTCGTGGCATGATCGGATTAAATTTAGATCTGTTTTTGAAGGGGGTCGTGATTTTCTTTTCGGGAACTGGTTGGCTGTCTGGCCACTGTTGCGAAAATTCAGTGCGATTTTCAATGTGCAGGTCTGTTAACACAGTTAGTAGAGTTGAAGGTGGCTCAGTGCATGAAGTAGTTCCCATGGGCATTTGGCTGTTCATTTGAGAATCATTATCAGTGTTAACTTGATTTGATTGCTTGATGGTATGGAATTTACACAGCTTTAGTTTTCTAATGAATTGGTACACATCCATCCGAGTGGTGGCATAATTGAAACTTGATTCTTTACAGAAAGATAGTCCCAAGGATAGAATTTGTGTCTCTGCTTGGGTTAGCACTGTTTCTGTTAAGTTAATAACTGTTTTTTCTAGAGATTTTTTAGAGTTTGTATTTATTGTGTAATTTGTATTTTCGTCAGACTTGCGGTCTGTGAGGGAAATCGGAGTGCAGTTTTGGTTTGCCGTTGCTAATTGTTCCACCGGCCCTTTCCCTTGCCCCTGTAATTGCTGTTTGTTGGCGCGTTTCCTTGCTTTCCGCCTTTTACCGCGTTTGCGGTTTCTTCGTTTGCAGCTTGATTCTGCCGGTTCCTTGGTCGCAGGGTTGATAGCCGATCCATGGCTAAAAAAATGATTTCCTCCCCTGGTGACGGAATCGCTTTGGGGTCTGCAGGTACTTTCCTAATTGCATTGCCTTCATTCTCACTTTCAGCGGCAGAGCTGAAATCCGATAGAGTGGATTCATTTGAAACATTTGAAGCATTGGATGTACCCGCTTGCATTCTGTTTTTGTTTCTCCCAGTATTCTTACCGCTTTTGATGGAATCGAATTTACGTGCAAAAGTGAAAATGCGCCCACTTTCATAGTCTATGAGATCACGCTGGAATTTGTAGGCTTTACGAGCCTTAATTTTTTCTTCTTCTTTTTTGAGACGTTTAGTCATTTCCGCATTTAGATTATTTATTTCTTCAGGTGTTCCCATTTGAGCTATTTCATCCGTTAAAGTTACCACTTTTTTCTGCAGCTCAATACGATCGATTTCCGCAAACTCTACAAGTAAGATTATCAATTCTCTGGATGAGTCAAGGTTTCTTTGTGCCCATCTTTTCATTAGTTCAGGGTTAGGTTGTTCATACGTGGGTGCCAGTAAAATCCGTAGCCCCCTCGGGACTCTTCCACATTCCAAATAACTTGTCAGTGATTTGTGCTCCCACCATTTAGCCTGTTCTCCCCGCATCAACTTCTCCAAAGTTTTCATTTTGCTTTTTAAACTATCGTCGGGTTTAGCATGATTACTTCCTGATGGTTCTGGGCGGTCCCGAACCTGGGCGGTGTTGACAAACACGCCCTGGGCTGCCGCTTCTCGATCCTTTAACGTGTCGGCCGACATGTTGGTTATTGTTGAGAAAAGGAAACGCTTATTTAACTTGAAAACACCACTCGAGCTGAAGGATGTGAGTCTCCTTCCGTTTATCGAGCGATTTTTCGCACACCAAACACCCCGCAATGTTTTAGAGGTCCTACCTTTCACGTTCTGCTAGTAGTCCCGTGCACCCTCCGGTACCGCGGGAAAAGCGAGCGTTCCAGGTGCCTCGTTATTTCTTGCAGGGGGATAACGCTGGTATAATCCTCCCGGATTGAAGAAAAAAGGCTCCGTGCCGTGGCTCGAAGTCGGGCTCCTGTTTACCAGCTACCACAAGTCGTTTGGGGGTTCGTGTGTAACTGGTCGAAGCTTCACCAGTTATATATCCCAAGCGCCGCTTAGAAAACTCGGATGCCAAAAGCTCTTCCTCTGCAATTCTCGAAAAGCAGACACGAACCCAGAGTAAGTGCAAAGTAGCGTTTTTATTCCTCGCTAGTCAGCCATAACGCGTTTCACCACAAACGTGGCTTGATCACATGACAACGTTCAAGACTTGAACGGACCATTAAGACAGCTAGCACCCAAAGCACGTGACTGTGATAACAATGAACATAAAAGAAATAAACGTGAAGTACATTTGGAAATTTACCTTCGAATCAAAAGTAAGTATATACAATATATATATACACGTAAATTCACAAAAGTCCAGGGGTAATAATGGGAAGGTGAGATTCAGTTATATATAATATATATATATATTACCTACTGGCGGTCGCCAGTAGGTATATATAGTTAGGATTTTTTCTCTATGGGATTTTTGAAAATTCTATGTCTAATAACTTTGGCGTTTGTGGACGGAATTGGCTGAAATTTTCAGGAAAATGGCACATTTTGTTTCTGAGCAGCCCTTGAAAATTTGGGGGGGGGTTCGTCAAGGGGGGGCCGAGAAAAAAGGGGGGTCCCAAAACGTGTTTTTAACATTGAGTTTTCCATAGGGCGGTTGGCCTCACTTTTAGCCCGAACGGCTGAATGGATTTGCACGAAACTTGGCAAAATTGTAGGGACTGGTAGCCCGATGTGCCTTTGCTAGGTCTCAATATATGTGCTCCAGTGGATTTTGAGAAATTAACGTTCAAAAAAAGATATATATCTGTAACAGCAGACCGGGCAGCGCTCCGGTTCGCGGACTTTTCGCAGTACGGAGCTTTGTGAAGCGAAGCTGATTGGTTCTCCGGCGTCTGTGAACATTCCAAACAGTCCGTAGCGGCCGCCATCTTGTCTCTCGGTAGGATCGAGAGACAAGAGGAGGCCAAAGCGAAGGGGCAAATGACCATAAGGGGGCATAGTAGATCCTCGCTGACCCCCTAGGTTTGATGAGGAGGTTTTAAAAGGGTCCCGCGGGGCAAAAATAATAATAATAATAATAATCGAGCGGCTGAATGGATTTGCACGAAACTTGGTAAAATATTAGGGACTGGTAGCCCGATGTGCCTTTGCTAGGTCTCAATATATGTGCTTCAGTGGATTTTGAGAAATTAACGTTCAAAAACAAGATATATATCTGTAACAGCGCTCCGCTTCGCGGAGATAAAATTATATCTGTATTACCTAGCTGTTGCTAACACCAGTTAGCGACGGCTAGTAGGAGATAGCGACCATCTTGGGCCCCACTTTGCATGTGAGTGATATTTATCACTAATGACATGCAAAGTGGGCATGCCAAGATGTTAGCGACTGGAAACAGTCGCTAACATCGCTATCTCCTATTATCAACTTTTGGAAATATTCGCGATAAGCGCGAATATCTCCAAAAGCTAGCACCTGCCCTGAGCAGTTCTTAGCCATGTTATCCAATGGGAGGTGGATAACATGACTAAGAGTATTAGCTCGGTAATGCATGAATATCGCTGAGTTTTCAGCGATATTAATGCATTGCGGTCGTTTTTTATCGTATTTGCGATAAACCTTGATAATAGCAAGGTTTATCTGCGATAATTTCTGACGATGCTTAGCGGTAAAAAATCGTTGCTAAGCATCGTTAGGGATAAATATCGCTTAACTTTGGTAATATGCCCCAACGTCTGTTAACGTTCGATTCGAAGGAAATCAGGAAGTGTTGAAAAACATTGTCTGCGCCATCTTGTCTTTTTTCAAATGCCACACTTTTGTCGTGCACGGTAGCCATTTTAGATGCCTTGACCAGACCCACTCTGTGCACGCTGTCGATCCTTAGCATGGCTCCCCACCCTCGCAAGCATCTCCCCCAGGCAGTGGTCACCCCCGCTCTCTGTCTTATGCATGGGTAATAAACCTCCCCCCATCTGCGCTGCTCTTCCCTGAGAATCACACCCTGTGCCCGCCCGACACCTCCCTTTCGCCCTATTCACTACCGCACCCTCTGACACTCCTTTTCCTCTGTGTCCGATTGTTCAGGCCGGTCCTAGGGTATCAGCTAGCCCTGCAGATGTAGTTTATGGCCCCAGCTGTAAAGAATCACCCCTCTTCAAAGGAGTTATAGTAGATCAAGGCCCACACTCGATGAGATCCGTCACAGCAGACGCGTTCCTATTATCTGAAAACCATCCTGTATTGTGATTGGGGAGGGGACCGAGCCTGAAGCGGAAGATTCCAGGGATGACTCTTTGTACATCAAAGTTTTTACAATTATGTGTCACATTAAAAATATATAGCACTCCGACAAAGTAGTAAGATTATAAAACTTTAATAACTTATAAATATATACAAGAAAACAAAAACAGTAATAACATATAAACATTTTTAGGGAAAAACAACGAAGTAGCGGTCGGCTGTGCGAATAGTCCCAACGCAGCACAACGTCCAGATTTCCGGCGTGGGGCATCGCGGGGGGTGGGTCATCAGTAGCAAACTGTTGTGCGAATAGTTCCAAGGCAGCAGAACGATGGCACCAAGGTGATGTCCAGTAAGTTGCCGCACTGGATTTGGTATCCTACAATGCTGCTCCGAATAACGGCGTGGGGCGCCCCGGGGGAGGCGGCGTGAACGGGCCTCTCCAGGTGGAGTGTCATCTGTTGTAGTGGGGCGCCCCTTTACCGTTTCAGTTGCCATTCCGTCCGTTTTTGGTCCACTGTGTCAAAAGCCGCAATTCAGCTGAGTTGCGCCCACTCTTGCGGTGCAGCGATAGGCGGCTGTCACAGGACTCTCAAAATGGCGGCAGGCTGTTTCCTTTTTGGGCCTGGTCCACTGAAATGGCCCTGGGACACCTTGGAAATCGGACGCTTGTCTGCTAGGTCTTGGACCCCATTCTCGAAAGCGTCCCCTCCGCCTTGAGGATTCATCAAAAGTTTTGGGGGCCCCCGACTCCTGTAGGCTTCTGGTGGGGAGCGGTTGCCATGATTGCTCGCGGAATGACCACGACGGAGCTACGAGATGGTGGTGCTCTCATGCTGACGCCAGCTTCAGTCTGAAACATCCAGAAACAAGGTGGGGCTTTCATCGTTTGGGAAAAAAAAAAAGTTTTCATCCAACGAAAAGTGTTGTTTTTAGGTCATATGATCAAGCCTTCCATCATTAGGAAACCAAAAGTAAAATGAACCAATGAAAAGTTTTATAAACAAGTCACATGACCTGTTATGCGGCATAGGGTATAAAATGCGGAGAAAATACGTTGGCACGTGAGGCGGCGTCAGTAGCGGACCGATGTGCGAATAGGCCGAAGGCAATACAACGCGCCAAGATCCGGATGGCACCGAGGTGGTGTCCAGCAAGTTGCAGCACTGGTGTGGCCATCCTACAATGCTGAAAGTCGGCGTGGGGCGCCCCGTTGGCCTGTGAGTTTGCGTCAGTAGCGGACCGATGTGCGAATAGGCCGAAGGCAGCACAACGCGCCAAGATCCGGATGGCACCGAGGTGGTGTCTAGTAAGTTGCCGCACTGGTGTGGCCATCCTACAATGTTGAAAGTTGGCGTGGGGCGCCCCGTTGGCCTGTGAGATGGCGGCAGTAGCGGACCGATGTGCGAATGGGGCCAAAGGCAGCGCAACAATATTTTCAGAATAGAAGACACCACAAGGCGCTGAGATGCCAAGATCCGGATGGCACCGAGGTGGTGTCTAGCAAGTTGTGGCACTGGTGTGGCCATCCTACAATGGTAAAAGTCGGCGTGGGGCGCCCTGTTGGCCTGTGAGATGGTGTCAGTAGCGGACTGATGTGCGAATGGGGCCAAAGGCAGCGCAACAATATTTTCTGACT
Organism: Lissotriton helveticus; assembly: GCF_964261635.1. Lineage (NCBI taxonomy): Eukaryota > Metazoa > Chordata > Amphibia > Caudata > Salamandridae > Lissotriton > Lissotriton helveticus. Next base: position 1,992,417,285 of record NC_136059.1, on the reverse strand, counting down.
GACACCACAAGGCGCTGAGATGCCAAGATCCGGATGGCACCGAGGTGATGTCTAGCAAGTTGCTGCACTGGTGTGGCCATCCTACAATGGTAAAAGTCGGCGTGGGGCGCCCTGTTGGCCTGTGAGATGGTGTCAGTTGCGGACCGATGTGCGAATGGGGCCAAAGGCAGCGCAACAATATTTTCTGTATGGAAGATACCACTAGGCGTTGAGATGCCATGATCCGGATGGCACCGAGGTGATGTCTAGCAAGTTGCTGTACTGGTGTGGTCATCCTACAATGCTGAAACTCGGAGTGGGGCGCCCCATTAGCCTGTGAGATGGCGTCAGTAGCGGACCGATGTGTGAATAGGCCGGAACCAGCACAAGGCGCCAAGATCCGGATGTCACCGTGGTGGTTTCATAGTTGAGAGGCACTTCATCTGCAGTGGGGCGACGAGATCCGGATGGCACCGAGGTGATGTCTAGAAAGTTGCTGTACTGGTGTGGTCATCCTACAATGCTGAAACTCGGCGTGGGGCGCCCTATTAGCCTGTGAGATGGCGTCAGTAGCGGACCGATGTGTGAATGGGGCAAAGGTAGCGCAAGAATATTTTCTGAATAGAAGACACCACAAGGCGCTGAGATGCCAAGATCCGGATGGCACCGAGGTGGTGTCTAGTAAGGTGCACTGGTGTGGTCATCCTACAATGCTGAAACTCGGCGTGGGGCGCCCCATTAGTCTGTGAGATGGCGTCAGTAGCGGACCGATGTGCGAATAGGCCGAAGGCAGCACAACGCGCCAAGATCCGGATGTCACCGTGGTGGTTTCATAGTTGAGAGGCACTTCATCTGCAGTGGGGCGCCGAGATCCGGATGGCACCGAGGTGATGTCTAGCAAGTTGCTGTACTGGTGTGGTCATCCTACAATGCTGAAACTCGGCGTGGGGCGCCCCATTAGCCTGTGAGATGGCGTCAGTAGCGGACCGATGTGCGAATAGGCCGAAGGCAGCACAACGCGCCAAGATCCGGATGTCACCGTGGTGGTTTCATAGTTGAGAGGCACTTCATCTGCAGTGGGGCGCCGAGATCCGGATGGCACAGAGGTGATGTCTAGCAAGTTGCTGTACTGGTGTGGTCATCCTACAATGCTGAAACTCGGCGTGGGGCGCCCCATTAGCCTGTGAGATGGCGTCAGTAGCGGACCGATGTGCGAATGGGGCCAAAGGCAGCGCAACAATATTTTCTGAAGAGAAGACACCAAAAGGCGCTGAGATTCCAAGATCCGGATGGCACCGAGGTGGTGTCTAGCAAGCTATGCAGCTGAGTTGCGTGCGCACTTGCGGCGAATAGGTCGAAGGCAGCATAACAATGTTTTCTGAATAGAAGACACCACAAGGCGTTGAGATTCGGTTACCACCGAGGTGATGTCTAGCAAGTTGCCGCACTGGTGTGGCCATCCTACAATACTGCTCCGAATAACGGCGTGGGGTGCCCGAAGGGGGGGGGGAGGCGGCGTGAACGGGCCTTCCTAGGTGGAGGCTCGTCTGCTGTAGTGGGGCGCCCCTTTACCGTTTCAGTTGCCATTCAGCTGAGTTTCGGCTGCTCTTGATGCTACAGCGACAGGCGGCTGCAACAGGACTCTCAAAATGGCGGCCTGTTCTTTGGATTTGGGCCTGGTCCACTAAAATGGCCCTGGGACACTTTAGAACTCGGACGCTCGATTTTTTTTTCCTTTCCTGTACATGCAAAAAAAGGTAAATGCCCGGTACGTTACACGCTTCATCTGCCACGATGAACTCTCCAGAGGAACCGAAAAAAAATATAGTTATGGTAACTATACCAGGCATCGTCATATGGAGAGGTGGCACCAATTAATTATAGTGCTGCATAAAAGAGAGATTTGGAGGAGAACCCCTGACCTGCTAGTACATTCATCAAAGAAGTGGCACTGACAGCATCAGAGGCAAGGGAAACGGTCCCAAATATTTAGAAGAACTTTGGAAAGATTAAAATGACATGTTTAGATTGTGGCAAATTAATTTCATGTGGACAGATGAGTGTTACTCTAATAAATACAGCATATGAACATCATCATATTCGATGGTTGGTAGAGACATTTTGACTATATCCTGGACCTGCCCGTCCTCGCCCAAAATGGCGCCGGAATAAATGGGACTCGTAACTCCTTGTTGTGTACTGGTTGCAGAACCTTGAAATCACGAGATACGTATGCAGTTTTGAAGCACATGGCGGGCGGGGATGAGAATTGATTGAATATTTCGACATCCCTATTGATATTAAGTTCTGATGTGTTATTGATTACTGTACTATTGAAAGTTCGAATTAACGTCACCCATGGTACTTGCCCGCAAATGTATATCTAGATAATTTTATTGTAACTGGCCCTGTCGTATTTTAATTATAAAATGTACGTCCACCGATTCCGTAACTGTTAGACACCTTAGTTCTTGCAACCTAATGGCCCGCCCGTTACGTTCCTCTACAGTGTAAATGTCTACTCATCATATACGATTACAGTTTGCTCCGTGGCCGGCCCACGTGGTTATAGGCTCGTATTTGTATAATGAAATTTTCACAATAAAGGTTTTTAAAAGAAAACATGGTAGTAGTATATACATTGGTAAAGTTTTTAATAATAGTCACTGTTTTAGAATCATTAAAAGGCAAGTGAAATAAAGCAGACCAATTACATGAAGGGTAAAAGGTATAATACGAAGGAACGCAGTAAAGATAAATGGTCAAGGGCTGTTGTGTTTTCTATTCCTGCAACATAAAGTGATCGATAGGAATCTCATATTCAGGCGTATCGGCGACTAAGACAGCAGGTCGACCCTCTTTTGCTCAACGGCTCCGTCATGGGACGAAGAAACGCTCTTTTTCTCGAAAAAAGAATATATTTTACTTGCAGGACAGTTGTAAATTTTCCGGGAAAGTACATTAGCCTGGAACATTATAACATATATTTAAGAAAAAATAATGTTCGGAAGTAATAAAAAGCGTAATTTTTAGGTCATATGACCAAGCCTTTCATCATTAGAATAAGAAAAGTAAAATGAACCAATGAAAAGTTTTATTAACAAGTCACATGACTTGTTATGCTTACGTTACGCGCTGCGCTCCCCGGATGACTTCCGGATGCGCTAACGTGGCGCGTCATATGACGCATTACGCGACAACGCAGGTCCAGAATATAGTCAAAATGTCTCCACCAACCAGCGGTCGGAACACAACCCCTTTCAGCAGGCTAAATAGTTCTGTTAAATGACAACAGAAGGGACAGGCAACAAGAACCATCAGTCAAAGAGGGGAGGGCTAGTTCTTCTCTACCGGGTTACATTGGGGCGCTACCGGAACTGATCGAATTGGTAGTCTACAGTGTTTCTGGATGTTTCAGACTGAAGCTGGGGTTAGCATGAGAGCAGTACCATTTCGTAGCTCCGTCGTGGCCATTCCGCAACCAATCATGGCAGCCGCTCTTTATCGTTATTTTGGGCGGGGTGGGTGGCGGAGCCGAGCTGTTTTGCAGCCATCATTGTGTGGAGTTCAGTCATTTCACTAGTTTTGTATTTGTCATGAGGGGTTGTTCCTAATGTTTCTATTTTAGCGAGGTCAAAAAGAGATCCCATTAGTGGCCTACTGATTTTGCTCGATTCCTTTTCTTTTTTTTTACATGATTTTTCGTTATCTGCAAAGACTAAACAGAGTATTGCGACTCTGTGTTTGTTTGTAAATAGAGAATGAACCAAAGAGAACCAATTCTAAAACAGTAAATACTTGGATAACAATCAATCAAAAGGAGAGAGAAGCAGGCACGACGTATTACAACGGGGGCAAAGGCCTGCGTTAACTACCCTTCACTATGTGCAAAGAGAGAGTACTCCTAATAGAAATGAGGGGGGGGGGCACCATTCAAAGCAGATCAGTGTGCATAAACACGAAAATGTTTTCACTTACCACGTACTTGACATTCGACAGCTTATGATATTTGCTATTAAAAAACCATTGAAATTCACTGAAAAAACCATAGGTTATAGACCATATATAGTTAGGAATTAGCATTTACAAAACCTTGAAAATTCACTGAAAAAACCATAGGTTATAGACCATATATAGTTAGGAATTAGCATTTAAAAAACCTTATTTTACTCACACAAAACCATTGAAATTCCATATATAGTTAGTTGCACTAACTATATATCGCGCACCCGCAATCCACTGCTGATGATGTCACATATTACATCATTCATGACATGGTCAGTGACATCACTGATGACATCAATGATGACATCTCAAATGACATCACTGATGACATCACTGATGACATCTCATTTGACATCAATGACCACATCACTGATGATATCATTCATGTGACAATACAATGCATCTCCTCACATTTTAATATAACCTCTGTTTCACCCAGTGTTAAATACAGAGTATAATTTTTGAAACCATTGACACACCAATACTAGTTACTACATATGTACTCACTGATTCCTACGTCTACACACACATTCACTCATTCACCCATACAATCATTCATACATACAATCACTCATCTTTACAACACTATCATATGCACTCATACACCTATACAGACACTCACACTCTGCCACTCATCCATGGAGTTACTCACACACCTAGTCAGTCCTGTAAAGAATCAATCACACTTCCATTTTCTTGCCTATACAGTTAAACATAGAGCACCTTACATTTTCAAACATATACTAACACATACTTACCTTGTTATACAATCATTGATATAAGTACACATTGATCTGCACAGAGTCACACACCTCCCAGCCAGCCACACGCACACTCAGTCTCCCATACAAATACTTGGACAATCAATCAATAACCCATATAGTTACTCATATAGCTACTGATCAACACATGCAGCAGTTTACAGAACAACAGACATAATGATGCACAAATTAAGACAGTTTAGTCACTAACCAATGCACTCAGTGAGACACATTTAATCACTCACTTATACAGTCAGTCATGCACCTACTAAATCCTTCGTCCAGACACTTATACATCCACTCATTCTTCAATATGTAAGACATATTTAAACTTTACAGAAATATAAAATCACTGGATGTTCTTATCAGTGATGTCATCAGTGATGTCATTTGAGATGTCATCAGTGATGTCATCAGTGATGTCACTGACCATGTCATGAATGATGTAATATGTGACATCATCAGCAGTGGATTGCGGGTGCGCGATATATAGTTAGTGCAACTAACTATATATGGAATTTCAATGGTTTTGTGTGAGTAAAATAAGGTTTTTTAAATGCTAATTCCTAACTATATATGGTCTATAACCTATGGTTTTTTCAGTGAATATATATATATATAAAACATCTTTCCTATTGGTATCCTTTCTCTTTATTGATGGTGCTTCATGTAACTGGATGCAGAGTCCTAGGATTTAACGCTTGGGGCCAAATGCATCAAAGGGCTTTTCCCATGTTGCATCTATGGTGAAATGAGTTGGTGCTTGAATCTAATACTGATATCTGCTGACACTGTTTACTCCTTTGCTGCCCTACTGGATACACTGGTCTACTCCCATTATGGTGATTGGTTCCTTACCTAGCCTTAAGTCCACCGAAGTACTGATTCATGTGCAAAAAAGATTGAAACCTCAACTTGTGTTGTCTCTATGACACCCTGAAGGGTTTTCCAGACAGGATCATCACTGTTAGAAATTGAGTTTCTGGTTCAGAGAGGTATGCACCCTGTCCAAGCAGGAACCATAATCCTAGTCAGAATAAGTCAGAAACGCACCCTCAATTAACCTGTGCTCACCCCCTGGTAGCTTCGCACATTTTAACCTTACCGTGTCACTATTTTACTCCTGTTGTGGACTGGTATGAAAGTATAACCAAAGGGTGTTCTCACTTCCCAAAGGTCCTGAGATGGTTCGAAGTTGCATGTTCTAGGTTGCCTAATCATCGGTTTCTTTGCTATAGGACAAAGAGCTAATGTGACACTGATTGCTAGTCTGGTAGGGGATTTTGGGTACTAAGGTGAGTTCTGGCACACCCTAATTCACTGAGGTCCTAAGTCTCTGTGCACAGTTCTGTGTTTGCGCAGAATCCCTGTTACATAGCGCCGCCAACGGGTGTGGTCTTATTGAGATACACTTGAGTAGTGCTTATATCAGTCTACAACCCCCTCACTATAGTTTCCGGTTGACAGTAGTGACAGATAAAAAAACCTACCTATATTTACATGGGTTGTTTCCAGCTTGATATTTCTCAAAGGTTTCTTCTTTGAATTACTACCCAGTTGTGCGTTATAGTATTGTATTATACTTCTCTATTACTGTTTCGATATGGCTGCGGTTGATATCCCGGCAAACAGTCGTGTAGCTGTGCGTAATCATTTGCAGGAATACCTCGTTTATCTAGAGGGACAGGTGGTGGTTTTTGTGGTCTCTGCTGACGTGGCATACCCGTTTGAGTTGTACTACTCATGGGTCACGTTTCCCGCAGTGGATGCTAATTCTGGCGTTTTTCACACTTACACCCCTGCTGATGCTCCTGCACTGTACGCTCCATATTGGACAGTAGAAATTCCGATTTCTGTTTGGTAGCATGCAGTTTGGGTTAATGGCGCCCTCCCACACGTTGTAACAGCGGTCAGACAAGGACCGTTGTCCATTCCAGGTGCTACTTGGCCTGTGTTGGCTGCTTACAGTCCGCATCCACAGGTGGGTGCTTTGATAGCCATACAACTACGACCCCTATATGCCTCTTCGGTTGCAGTTATTAGGGGTCTGGTTCACTACATTACTCGCAACCTCCCGAGTGGGGCCCCGGGTGGTGCCGCATATCCAGTTGGCGGTGGCGGACTCAAACTTAGTCCCGTCATGGTTAATGCGGTCATGGGCAAGCGTCCCCAAGTTAAGGAAGAAATGCCTTTTTGGCTTGCCGAGAAATTTGACCAACTGGAAGCAGTGTTCCCTAATACAAATCCTGTTGAGCAACACAGGAATCTCAACCGTGAGTTTGCAGAAGGACTTAGTGCCTGACGTAACTGAGTGTACAACTTGGGGGGTGATTTTTGCGGCGGTCTATACTAGGTGCTTTGGCACCCCGTCGATGACTGTTTTGCCCACAGTGATCAAGCGTGTTCAGGATGAGCACGGACCAGAGGCAGCAGTGGAGTTGGGGATGCGCCTCGTGGGAGTGTTTAATATGGTACGTGATCTCGTCTTTGCTAATGTCAAGGGGGATTCTGTAAGTTTCCAGGTCGCTAATGCTCTATGCGAGGTCCCCGACGCCGATAAACCCCGTCAGTTGCCAAAAATTATTATGGAGGCTTATAAGGCCATGGGTCATAATAGTTTAGGTTTTTAGCCTTTCGCGAAGAAGAAAAAAACAACTGCAAACTCAGCAAGGGTTGTCCAATAAAGATGACCGCCCGAAAGTTCAGAAACAAAATTGGGGTAAGAACAAAAAACAGGGGAAGCAGCAGCAGCAGAAACAGGGTTCCCATCCTGCTTCACCTACACCTGCCTCTGTTGAGCGTAAATATGATTAGCGCGACCACAGCACTATTAAGTTGCCTGATAGGTTTCAGGTTCTGGAACAACGTTCTCCTCGCTCTTTGCAGGAAACATCGATAACAGCCACCGGCGGAGGAGGCGGCGGCAGAGGTCAAGGTGCCCAACAGAGCCGTGAGCTGCCTCGTAAGGCAGAAGGAAATGGCAAGCAGGACGAGACACCGCGTCAAAGGCCCCAGTTTCAAAAGAAGATAGTTGCTGCTGTGACAGCCAGATATGCCACAGATAGTGAGAACGCAGCTACGGAACCTGACATGGGCTCAGACCCTGAGGGACAGCGCAGCGGAGATTACCATCATTCGAGAGGCGCCGCATCCACTACTGAAGGTGACAGCGACTGACACCTTTGTTGTAGTTGAAACAGCAGACGCTAGAGTGGCTCCCCCTGAAAGACTTTTTGTAATTGAAGGTGACATAGAACGTACCATAAAAGTTTTTTTGGGGGAAAATCTAACGACTACTTATGATATTTTGTTGGCGGAGGTCGACTGACCCCCCCACCTTTTGTCTTGGCCGCTCCACAAGGGGAGGAGGTGATCCTCCCCGCTTTCGCACTCACAGTGCTGAAGGAGCAGGCGGTGCAGTTTGCAGAAGATTAGCTAAGGCGCTTGCGCCGGCGTTGTAGCGTACTCAATGTGGATGGTACAAATTGTCCCCCCGACATGAGATCCTTTTGGGGTCAATGCCACAGCCACAACCCCAATACCCCATACGGCGTAAGGCAAAAGCCTCTGTAGCCGAAATCCTTGAACAATTGGAATATCAAGGTGTAATTGAAAAGTCCGATGATTAACCCACTTTTTATTGTGACCAAGCCAGATGGCTCGTACCATTTTGTATTGGATTACCGCCACTTAAACTCACATTGTCGTACGTGTGCGTTGCAGCTCTGCTCTACTGGATAGTCTTGTGTGTCTTGTGTGTAAAAGGTTCAGAAAAACACTTGACATTCCCAATGGCTTTTTTGCCCATACCTTGTCCTCACTTAGTAGTCAGTGGACAAGTTTTACCTGTGGTGGAAACAAAACACCAATTTCTTCATCTGGCCATGGGCTACAAGAACAGTCCAGGCGTTTTTGCTGCCCGAATAGTCTCTCTGCTTGAGAGGCTCGACGCAGATGCATTTTCGTATGTGGATGACATTTATCTCACAGACAAATTATGGCCTCATCGGTGTCGTGTTGATCGCATAATTTGCCACTTTGCGGACTTTGGCTATAAATTCAACTTTGCGAAATCACACATTGCAGAATACACAGTGTTGTTCCTGGGCTACGAGCTCAACAATGAAGGTAGATGCTTGGCTCCTCACTTCTTGGAGAAATGCACACTTTTGCGAGCTCCCACAACGCTGAAAAAACTACAATCCTTACTGGGCTTTTTGAATTTCGGAAGTAAACACATTCCGGAATATGCCCAGTGTATGAAGCTGCTTTATGCGTTGATACAACCTACTTTTTCCAAATCGTGCTGGCTGCCAGAACACTCATCTGTCTTGCAATCTTTGCAGGCTGACCTACTTGTACCTAAGTTATTGTCGACTCGTGATAACCACACAAACCTGGTGATAAGAATCGTTCCAGGGGCGGTGGGTTTCACGTACCTCACTTTTAATGAGGGAGACACAGATCATATTGCTTACAAGTCACACCTGTATACTTTGGCCGAGTTGCGGTTTTCTACTGTGGAAAAAGTTTTGACAGCAGTGCAAATGGCGATTCTTAAGGAACGTGCACTGTCGCAGGGAAAACGCATTGTGGTTGTTACTCCATATCCTGCCTTGGAGGCAGTGATGAAGGCCAGTGTACCAAATTCCAAGGCTTTGCACCCTCGATGGATACAATGGGCTATATCCTTGACATCCCCGGATGTAACGTTCATTTTTGATTCCTCTTTGCAGATTCAAGAATTTTTGCAGTATGAGTTTGTTCATCCTGCTCCTCTGACTATGCGACCACTTGAGGATTTTCGTTTTATCATTTACACTGATGGGAGTGCGCAAGCGGCTACGGGTTCTAGACACACGTATTCCGCGGCCTGTACAATTGTGGTTGGTACGATGGGGGATGGTGAATTCAAATCCGATGTCGTGCATACACAGACACTAGGGGACTGTACCGCCCAATTAGCAGAACTACGTACTATGATGCTTGCATTGGAGTACGCGGACCCAAGTGTGACTACTCTTATTGTGAGTGATTCTTACTACTGTGTACAGTTTTTCAATGACAATCTACCCTTTTGGACTCAAAATGACTCCAAGGGTCGCACAATGAAACATAAAATGATCTGGGTTCGAGTGGTGGAGCTTAAAGAAAGTCTCCCGCTTGTTTTTGTAATTCATACTCTGGGTTATCAGCACATGGGAGTTCACGCTGTTGGCAACTGTCTCGCGGACGAGACTGCGAAGACAGCAGTAGCAACATTTGCAGTGGCAGCGGTTACACGTTCCAAAAGTAAGATTGATGATAACATCTTGGCAACTATTGCCACGACTGAGAAGGGAAGTAATAATCCTAAGGGTTTCCCTGCGAAGTACACTTATCACTTAAGTCCCGATAAAGTTCCTTATGTGAGAATTAACAACGTTGGTGACAAACTGGTTCCCAACGAGGACCGCAGACAGGCTTTGATTACAGCAGCCCACACTGGGATGGCTTCGGCGCAGCTACTGTATCTCTCCTACAACAACGATATTGGTGGCGGGGTTTGTACAAACAGACACATGATTTTGTCCTTCAATGTGACATTTGTCAACAAATTAAGCCTTCTTCTGCTGCACGCCCATCCCAAACTCAGTTGTACATATCTAATAAGCCACTTGCGTGTGTTTATTTAGATCACTGCGGTCCTTTCTCCTCTGATACTTCATATAAGTGCATCTTAGTAGCAGTTTACTCTTGCACGAACTTTGTGTGGGTGTGGCCTCAAAGAAGCGCTGATGCCAGAACTGTCATAAGAGATTTGCGTGTCTTTGTGGGAATTTTTGCATGTGGCACCTTCCATTCGGACCAGGGTCCAGCGTTCGCCTTTAAGGCGTACAAGGATGCCATGGGTTCATTGAGGGTCCAAGTCAAATTTTCGTCTCCTTACAGGCCTGAAGGGAATAGTGTTGAGGAGCGGATGAACCGTGACTTAAAGCAATCATTGACAGCGAAGGTGTTAGGTGCTGGCAGAGAATGGCTCACCCACTTGAATAGCGTACAACGTGCACTTAATAATCTACCTAAAAGGTCTCTGGGTTGGCGGACCCCATACGAAATGCTCTTTGGCATTTTTTTTTTTTTTGCATTCTGTATTTACCCGTGTTATTGACCTGCCTGTGGGTTTATGCTATCAATTATCTGTATTTGTATCATTATTGCTGTATCTGGCTGACTATGCTCCCTCATGTACCTCCCCCACCACAATTGTCATTTATTCACGTGTTGCTCCTATTGGCTGTGAAGCGCTCTGATATCTGCAAAGATCTTGTTCGCGCTATATAAAACTTTCAAAATAAAATAAATAAATAAGATGTTTGTCCCAGACCTTGACGGTCTAGACATGGTTGGGGAGCCTCATCCTTTGATGCAGACGAACATTCTAATGTTTTGCAGAACCTACAATGGACCAGAGACAGTCTTGCAAAGGAACACTTGCCCTCCACGTATGAAGCTGCGTTGCACATTCCGGTAGTTGGCTGGCTACCCCAGGTTGGAGAACTGGTTCGAGAGAAGATCGACAACGAAAAAGAATTTCCTCCTTCCTATCGAGCTCCAGTTGCCGTGCTTGGTGTGCAGGGTGCAAGAACAGTCATTTTACCTCCTCTCTCTGGACGAAAGGGGAATAGGTACATTTCAATTGACCATGTCAAACCACACAGGGAGGCCGATACTGTATAGAAAGACGCCTGCGGTTTCGTGTCCAGCAATGGTGCGACACTCTGTTTTGGCCCCGGATCTTACCATCGGGCCTGATGTTGCCATTGAAATGAGTCCACTTACGAATCCTATAGTGCTTTCTACCGGCTGGTGATCCTCGTAATGACACTGAATATACTTATCCAACTGACTTGTCTATGCCTGATTTGGAAACTCCTGTGGCTAATCATTCCCGTTTTTCATTTGACACTGGCTCATCCACATCAAATACTCCTTCAAAAGTTTCCATTTTTGATACCTGGATTACAAAACATTTTTTGATCCCACCTTGGATTTAAATTTGGCTGGTGCTGATTGCAGTTTTTTTGTTCATGTCCATAGGATTTGTGGTTTATTTTTTTCTTTTTATCAATGGACACTATGTTGAAGAGAGATCGTCAATTCGAGTGATTAATGGAACTTTGGCTCCCCACTCCTCTTCGCACATCATGAAGAGGGACCAGACTTTCGTTAATATAACTGCTTGGCCCGTTTTAGATGGGATTGTATGGGATGCTGTAAAGTTCCAGATTCATGGTCCCACTGAGGTTAATAATGTTCCAAATGTACTCTGTGTTTCTATGGGGGATGTGATTAAACAAAATATTCGCTCAATTGGGATGCAAAAGCGGTTGAAGCTTTATTTACTGATTTGAAATATTATGCTGCCTTCGATGCTGAAGATCTATAATTAGAGTCTGCAAATTATGGTGATTTGTACTGTTACCGACATTTTGGCAATCACTTTCTGCATAAGACTGGCTCATTTAGAAGCATGGTTAATTTCACACAGTGGGAACATTGTCGAGCACCAGTAGAATGCAGTTCCAAAACATTTCTGAACAAGTTTTCTTATTTTACGGATTTTGATCAATCCAACCCTAATGCATTTTATTTTAAATTGACTGAAGAGTCATTTTCCAAGGTTAGACTTACCCACACTAAATTATTCTATTCGAAGTCCTTTATTGACCAGTTGGCTGTTGGGGGCTATGAACTGTGGAGAGATACTATTGATCTTAAATCTGTTTGGGGTTCTAAAAGTTGGCAAGTACAAGGCACTGAGGCTTTGCATCGTGCATGTCTCATCCCAAACCATATGTTGTTTCTGAATTATACTATTTCACAAACCACATGCTTTGGATTGGCTACTTCTAAAAAATTAAATGCTCCTTCCTTTCCAGATTTGGGTGAATTCCCTCATTGGAATAATTTTACCAGTACACCCATGAGTGAAATTCAGGCACTGTTTAGTAATTCCTCTGTTAATGTCTCCAGCATTAATCCCGAAGGCTGGTTGCTATGGCAAAAAAGTGCAGATTCCTGCCAGCACAGCTTTCTGGGGCTGACCCCTGGCTATACGGCGGTTAGAGTTGATCCCCATTTTCAGACTCACCATTCAGTCACCACCTATTCTGTAGGCAAGTTGTGCCAGAGTTGGCTCAGACATTCATCCTTAGCGTCTGTTAGGTCGCATTTGTCCAAGCTCACCGAGACTGTCGATTTAAATGATTTTGTGAAAGGCCATGCGGGTGGCATCGAAAAGATGGATATATGCTGCTTACAATGAAGTATGAAAACTATCTCAAATTGAAGCTGCTTCTAGGCTTAGAGCTATTCAGGCCAATTTAGAAAAAGTGCTTGCTGTTGTAGATAATAGCATTAACACCCTTTCTTCCCAAATTTACACTTTAGATAATATTGCGTCATCTGTGGTTGATATTGTACAAGAAGATGTTGCAGTGTTATATCATGGGCAAAATCAATTGCGTTCTGTTATGCAGTTTGCCTGGACTTTGCAGACACTTAAGAATGGTCGCGTTCCATGGGATTACATGAACACAAGCTTGTTATTTCTGCCTTTTAATTTGACTTTGAAACAACAATTTATGTCAATGAAAGATGCCATATTTTCCTTGTTGCATATTGAAAAATTAGAACCATTGCCTTTTTCTGTAGCAGAGACAAATTCGGCTGTGTGGCTTATCCACAGGTTAATAAACTTACCCTTCTCTCTTTTCAAGTTCAAGAATTGCATTAAACACTATGCTATAGGCAGATTTGTGCCCCTAGGTGGGACATATTTTCATGAAGTTTGGAACCTTCCATTCACTTACAGGTCTTTGAGGGATGGTAAAGAAGTATTTTCAAATAGCGACGATTGCGTCACTACACCAGACCATTCGTTAACATGCAGAAATCTTCAGTTGCACGGCTCGTGTAATGTGCTTGCACCAAATTTAGCATGTGTTTTGAGAGGCACCCCAGTCCCGGCCATTACACCTACATTCACACTGCTTGCTAATGGTAGTTATTTATTATTCAATAATGAAGAGTGTTGTGGGATGCATGCCGGTATTGCTTACATTGTTACTGTTTCCCAGCGTGTAACTTGTTGCAAGAATGTGTTGTTCCCTCCTCCGCATGGCAGGCTTGATGCTTCCATCTGGCCCTCGATTCCGACCTTGAAAGCAGAGTTCAACAAGATGAGCAGAATAAGAGCTCTTTTGTTCCAGAAGGAAGTTCCCCTTACATCTGCGTGTGAGACATTCGTTCTTCACGTTGCAAATACTCGTACTGAAGTAAATGCTTTATTAAACACGGACCTGCCCTTGCACTTACGTGCTTTGATCCACACAATCTTGAATGCCTCGTCGACTACTGGGTTGGCTAATTTTTTTTAAAATAGTATGCTCTGGCCTTGTTACCTCATTTCAAACTATATTTGGTGTGATCCCTGCTTTTTTCATTAGATTTTTTCGAGTGTATTTGGAGTTTTCCCCTTGCTCCTGGCTTTGGATCTGGCATTCTGCTTTTATTTTGTTTATTGTTTATTACAAAATGGATGCACAATATGTGCCCCTCGACGTACAGTACCGGCTGCTCCACCTGCGTGACCGGATGCTAGAATATTATGGTGCAGTGCCTTTGGCGACTCTAAGTGTGGCGTTTGGTTTATCCTTCCTGTTCTCTTTCTTCACTTGCGTGCAGCCTGTTTTCCATTGCCTGGATTGTGGATTTGAATGGGCCCTGGATCTCTGCAACACGGTGTCTCCTGAACTGGATTTTGGTCTACTAATGAGTCCCTCAGTTGCTCATGAAATAGACTGTTCTTGGAAGATTCCAGGCATGCAGAGAGACTAACCGATCCTGATGTAATTTACACTTACTGAGTGGACAGGTAAATGAGGTCCCCCTAAGAAAACTCCAGAGACCTTCTATAGTTTTAGAATACATAGTTCCAAGATAGGGAGGGTGCTTTTAATCGGCGCTTTTTATCACCTGTTTGCACTATCATTGTAATGTGATTCCTCATTTTGTATTTTATGGAATTGTAACGATGCTGTCCTTATTAGTATTATCTATATGTATGCTGATCTTGATTAAAATACTGCGCTTGAGATCACGTCATTAAAATAAACATTTTAACCTTACCGTGTCTCTATTTTACTCCTGTTGTGGACTGGTATGGACGTATAACCAAAGAGTGTTCTCACTTCCCACCATTCCTGAGATGGTTCTAAGTCGCATGTTCTAGGTTGTCTAATCATTGGTTTCTTTGCTATAGGACGAAGAGCTAATGTGACACTGATTGCTAGTATGGTAGGGGATTTTGGGTAATAAGGTGAGTTTTGGCACACCCTAATTCACTGAGGTCCTAAGTCTCTGTGCACAGTTCTGTGTTTGAGCAGAATTCCTGTTAAAGTCCAATACTTATACCCAGCTGTGCGTTTAAGTGGGGGAGACTACAAAGAGTTGCCTTTGAAGTGCACAGAGTCCCTGCCCTTCCTGCTCTGGCTACAGACTCACTGCCGGGGGCTATACAACCCTTTGTGTGAGGATGGGACACAGCCTTTTGAGGTGCAAGTGTCAGCTCCTACATCCTGATGGCTCATCAGGATGTGGATGGCCCATTTATCATACCAAAGCTCTCTTTGTGAGTGGCTGTCTAGAAGGACTGTACAAATCCCAGGTGTCACCCACCAGAGATGTGTATTCAGAGACAGGCAGAAGGCACCAAATGGCTAAAGTAAGAAAATGCCAACTTTCTAAAAGGAAAGCAATAACTAGAGCTGACGCTCTAGACACTGTTTAAACTACAGGTCTCCACTATAAGAATGGAAACAATTGTAAACGCAATAGTGTAGATGCTTGTGACAATTCAAACCGCAATTTAACAGTGCATGTAAAAAACATTCTTTGTGAAGGTGTCCATCAATCAATGAAATGGCTCGAGGGCTTGATCTTGCTCAAATTGACTTATTTTGCAATGACAAGAGTCTCAAAATGTTCCATATGAAAGCAAATTGATTTCAACATATAAGTAACTGGCTGTGTAGCTTATCCCAATGCATTTCAGGCTCACATTGTTGCCATTCGCCAGGAGAATTTACAATCCAAAACATAACCAATAAATATGTAACTAAAATAGCATGTTAACTAATCTAAATAAGAAAACAGCCTCCAAGTGTGCAGGACATTCGTAACACACATACCTCCAAAGGGAACGTGCCTATAAAGTCCAAATACAGAAAAGTGACTGAGAGTGCATAACAGAGTCTCTAATTGATCCAGTGAAAGGCGATAGTAGGAACAGTAACCAAGAGCAGTAAATCCAGCATGATAATAGAGAATATGACAAGATTAAACAAAACGTGTTAAGAATGACTGCACCAGAAAAGATGAAATGAAAAAACATGATTAATGAAAACATGCCACGACAATTGTTTGAAGAGTGTGCAGCTGACCCAATTTCCAAGAAGGAACACATCCAAGCACCAAAACCAGCTATACGTGAGAACCTGTCGCAGTATGCGGGGAAATCTAGAAATCGTAGTAGCCACAAATAACAACAGAATGAGTGAAATGTCGAGCGCTAATAATTGAAAATATGTCACAGTGACAACGGTTATCTCAACTCACCCTAGTGTAATCTTCGAACCGGCATGCTGAGAAGTCGGTGTTAATGAGCCGTGATGTGAAACAGCACGGGCATGTAAGTGAATTGGGTCGAAGGGCGGGCTAAAAGTGCATGCGTACAACAATAGTGAAAAAAGACTAGCGTTTGATAATGGTTGTGCCGACAGTTAACAGAAGTGAAAACACAACATTACGGAAGCCCGGAGGACAGACTTAGGTAAAACCACTATTTAACAAACAATGTAAAAATTAATGTGAGTAACGCTTTGGTGCCCAAAGGGAAAAACTGCAGGTTACATATGAAAAAATCAATGCTCTGGTATGCCAACGGAAAAATGAATAGCATGAACATGAGATATATATGTATATACAGAATATATCTGGGCTAGAAACAATGACCTGATCTGTAAACTGTATATATAACACTGTAATATATATAATAAAAATAACATGACACAAGAAATATGAGTGTGTACAAAATTCATCAAGCAAAATCCTACAGCTAAACTGTATAACTATACAAGTAGAACCATAGTATGCATGACATACATAATAAAACATGAGGTAAAACACATACCACTGCTCTGACAAGACAAAAAAATGACAAAAAATATATCATATATGTGAGTTGCGCAAAACTTGCATATGGTGGCTTAGACTATATTTCAGGCTGGGTGCACTAGCCCAATAAATGACCAGTACATGAGTTGATCCACTACATAATATGAAGTACCCATGGTTGGAAGTGAAACTGTGCAAAAACACCAACATAAACTATACATATGCAAGTCAATTTAGAACAAGAAAACAAAAATACGAAACAAAAAATAACACTGCCTCAAACTGGGAAAACAATCAGGGAATGTAAGTAAACAAACCAGTAAGAATGTGGAATACACATGTTTACAAAGGATGTATGGCTTGAAATTGGATGTGTACAAACTAGTATTACAGAGTGAGGGATCTCCCGGAATGAGAACATTTCAAAGTATGCTGAGTGCGTCATGCTTAAAGAAAACATGAGAATTCTATTTTATCGTTAAGGCCAGTAGGTACAAGGGTATTCAAGAAACGTATCCAATAAGTTTCTTGCTGGGTCAGAAACTTTGTCATATCCCTGTCTGTTTGAGGCATCACCATTCACAACCTCTAAAATGGTAAAGAGAACCTGGACAATAGTGTGTTTGAGTTCAGTCCAATCAGTGGCTAAAGGCGAACTCACAGACTTTGTTTTGAAATGGCTTTTGTGTTCTGTAATCCTTGTGTGGAGTTTTCTCTCAATTTTACCCACGTAATATAGCCTACATGGTCACTTAATGGCATAAATGACATTTTGTGCGTTACAATCCGCTGTATAGTTGAGGTGGATTTATTTGCTTGACCATGGATGAGAAATGGTTTTGCCAATCAGCACATTGTTGCAATGTGAGCAGTTGTATCATCTCGTCATACCTCTGTATTCCTTGGTGGTTGATTTGGTTGGCTGAGAAAGTAGTTCCTTCAAATTGTTGGATCTTTTATAAGCAAATAGAGGAGGATTGGCGAAAATACCTCTAAAATCTGGTTCAGATTTAAGCAGCTCCCACCGTTTCAAGATGATACCTTTGATCATAGGAGACTTGGTGGAGAATCTTGACACTAAAACTTCTCTAGTTTTCTCTGTTTTTATTCGTTATTAGGTCGAGCTTCGGTTGACCTGTTATTATCTCTTCTATGGGGTTTGGCACATCTACCCATTGCCATTGATTCTTTCTCGTGGCATTCAGAAATGCTCGCTTTCTATTAGTCCACTGCGCTCAATTGTCCCTCCTTTGGGTGCTTGTTTCAGCTGAGGCGATTTCACTCAGTAATTGCTTTTGTTGGCCATCGCAGCTTCCTCCTTGCACAGCGTGGGATGGCTCCTTCTCCCGGCTGGGCATGCAACCTATCCTTTCCTTAGCCATTCGACCGCAAAGCAAGGTTCCTCATGACACCGAGGGCGATCCTCTACTGTTCATGAAGTGCTTTTGTTTATCTGATCATTTATTTACTCATATGGAACTTGTTGTGAAATGTTGTTTAATTTTAATTATTATTTAATAGTTACAATCAGGGAGAGTCGACCCCAAGGATCAAACTGGGTCCCCAGTCTCAAAGTCAGAGGGTCTGTATGATGCGCCATAAGGTCCCCAAAAATGTGTTTCCGTAAAAGTTCTGACTCCATGGCTCGTCCGGCAGGTTTTTATTTTATTGTTTACTCTCACAATTGTGTTTCAGGCCTACAATTCCCCAGTCAGTATCCATACACTCCGGCAAACACCCTATTGTGACCTTTTCAGCACCATGTACGAATCCATTCACTGCGCCAAAACACACCTACTTATAAATTCACCCAGTCTCTCTCCTTGTGATACTCTAATCATTCAGTCAGTACCCAAGTACTCATGCAGTGATCCAGGGCCTTAGCAGATGGACTGCTTCAAACTCATATCCACTATGCATGTAGTCTTCTAACCACCCAGACACTTGTCTTTCAGGCCTACAATTCCCCAGTCAGTATCCATACACTCCTGCAAACACCCTGTCACTCCACTTGCACTCCTTTAGTGACACATTCAGCACCATGTACTAATTCATTCACTGCGCCAAAACGTAACCGCTAATAAATTCACCCAAGCATTCTCCTTACAGAACTCTAATCATTCAGTCAATACTCATGCAGTGATCCAGGCCTTAGCACATGGACTCCTACACATCTCTGTCCTATATGCATGCAGTCCTCTAACCGCATACACACGTATCTTTCACACCTTCACTTCCCCAGGCAGTATCCATACACACCAGCAAACCTTGTCACCCCCTTTGCACTCCTCTTGTGACCCATTCTGCACCATGTACTAATCAATTCACTGTGCCAAAACCCAACCGCTTAAAAATTCACCCAGGCATTCTCCTTGCGGTACTCTAATCATTCAGTCAGCACTCAAGTTTTCATGCAATAATCCATGCCTTACAACATGGAGTGCTACAAACCTCTGTCCAATGTGCATGCAGTCCTTTAATCACCTATACACTTATCTTACACACCTTTGTTTCCCCAGGTAGCATCCATACACTCCAGCAAACACCTTGTCCCTCTCCTTGCACTCCTCTAGTGGCCCATTCAGCACCCTGTATTAATCCATTCACTGTGCCAAAACCCAACCACTTATTAATTTATGTTGAACCCTCTTTGCAGTATTGAAATTACTCTAGATAAAAGACATATACTTAAGGATTGGCTTACCCACTAACCCTAGTACAAGTCATTCTCTTTATATACTATGCATGCAAACCTGCAAGAAGCTACAAAGTATTAATACACTCTTCAAAATACCCAGTTAATACCTATGTAGTGTTGGAATCCCTCTGTCATTGGATCACGTGTGACCTGAAAAAAAAAGATTTGATTGGTTCATAACATTTCCCATTGTACCTATTGAAGGACTGCCAGCATTTCAATCGTTCTTCTTTAAGCATTTTTGGAGAGATATCTCTGTGCTTACCTCCTGTCACCCTCATGCAAATTTTCAATCAATCAACTAGCAATATGTTCTTATTGTAACATTTTGCCAATACCTAAGCACTTATGGGGCACATTTAGAAGCATCCTGTACCAACAATATGTCACTTTTTGTAATATAGTGATGGTGCAAGACACTCTTTCATATTTACAAGGAGAGGAAAAGGCACTCTGTGTAGCTTTTCTTCTCCATGTAAATACAACCTCATCATACACACCACTTTGTGTTGAACGGGCGTTCCATAGGTGTTGCTGTGGGTGTTTGCACACAACACTCATAGAACAAAACACATCTCCAGATTTATCACAAATCATAAATCTGGAGATGTATGTGAATGCTGCACCATCCTCCAGTTGGTGTAGCAAGGCACAACAAGAATTGTTTTCATTTCTCCTCATTTTTTCTCTTTCAAAATATGCTGCATTGCACAGGATACATTGAAGGAGAAAAATGCCTCACTGATTGTTTTTGGGCAGCAAGGTGTATCTTCCTGCACAAAAACAAACTCCGCACAACACAGATATCCTTGCACCATGGTGCAAGGGTGCCTGTGTCACTGCATGGCTGCAGTTTGTGCAGCAGCGCAGAGGGAAGCATAGACTTGCAACATATTTATGTACATATGTTGCATCCCTGTGCTTCGGAAGTACCACAGCACACTGTAGCTAAAGAGCTTACAGTGTCATGCTGCAGCACATCCTTATAGATCTGCACTTATACATTCACCATACACTACTAATGCATTCTTTCAGTCAATTATGCACTACGCATACATTCAACCAAATTTTCACACACTATCATACAAATATAGCTCTTTCTTTAACAGAGAAGTTAGTTCTGAAAAGAACTTTTTTTGTCGGTTTTTTTTGTTTTATTTTTTTGTAGTTTTCTAAACAATTTTGTTTTTTTGTGGTATTTTTTCAAAAGAAAAAAGGACGAAAAAACAGGCAACTTCAGGAATTAACAGCCATTCCCAACAAAAAAAAGCAAACAAAAGTCTAACAACGATGATTTTGTTGCGCCGCAAACACTAGGTCAACAGACTGCTCTCCATAGCATATAAACTGGTTGCACTTTATGCAGTGCTGCTTCAGTAGAGCAAATTAAGGATGTATGTCCGGTGGTGATGGTGATGTGAAACTGCTGGAGGTACTAGGCACTGCAGGTGGAGGGTTCTGTTGTAATCTCCTGCACTCCTCCGGAGCCAGATTGACTGCATGCAGAGTCTTCAGGTGCTTATACATCGAGGCAGCGCCACAAGAGTATTTTTTCTCGCACTACCTCTGGACAAAACATGATCACAAATCTTGCAGGTGACTTTGGTGGCGTTCACCTTCTTCTGCCCCTCTGGATATTTGAAAAACCTTCCACACCTCTGATACTGGCCTTTGTGGGCGTGGAAGTTCTGCAACATATTCTTCCTCCGACGAATGTTCTGAGTCCTGTTGTTGTTGTCTTGATGCCATGTTGTCCTTTTGAAAAACACCACAAAAAAAAACGATGGCATTAAAGTTCTTCTGAGTAGAGATGTGTCTCCAAAGAATCTCAAAGTAGAATGATGGAAATGGGTGGGGTCCTTCAATAGTTTACAATGGGAAATGTTATGAACCAATCAAATCTTTTTTTTTTTTAAGTCACATGGGATCCGAGCACCGTGCGCACAGGCAGCATGCACCCAACGTGAATTCAGGAAATTGCATTTAAAAATAACATAAGTTTATTACAAGTAAAAATATATTATTTTTATGAATAGCTTAGATAATGTATTGCACTAATATGTATATTAAAGACATATGTATATCATTTTAGACAAATACAATTTTTTGCGGTAGTCGTGCATCCACCGCGTCCAACACGTATATGACGTCACACGGAAGCGCGCGACCGTCGCGTACAGTAATGTGCATGTATCGTGAATGCGTGGGAGCTGGAGTCACGTACCGGTCGCATCGCAATCATGCACGAAAATACACACCCGTCGCACACCCTACACAGATCCTACACAACATTCCTAAAATGGCAGCTAGGTTCCGCACATTGATCAAGAAAGGTACGCTTTGGGTGCGTGACACCCAAAAAAAATTAGAAAAGAAAAATCTATAAAGAAAATCATATAAATATAATAAAATAAAAATATAAAACAAAAAAAACCAATATTTGAGTTTCAATATTTTAGAAAAGATTTTCTTCCATTTATATTAAAAATATATAATGTAATTTAAACAATAAAATATGTCAAATTAAATAGTTAAAGAAATGTTGAAAATCAGTATAAAAAAATAAATATAACTATTATTACATTTAAAAATTGTCATTTAAAAAAACCTTCAAAATTCACTAAAAAAAACATAGGTTTCAGACATGTTATAGTTAGGAATCAGCATTTAAAAAACCTTAGAAATTCACTGAAAAAAACATAGGTTTCAGGGCTGTTATAGTTAGCTGGACATTTCACTCGTACAAAACCATTGAAATTCCTCCGTTATAGTTAGGTTCACTAACTATAACTCACGTGCCCGCAGTCCACTGCTGATGATGTCACATCACTGATGACATCTCAAATGACATCACTGATTACATCACTGATGACATCATCCACGTGACAATCTGATACACCTCATCACACAGTAGTATAACCTTTAATCACCATTTTTGAAACCATTGACACACCAAAACAAGTTTCTAAAAACCAACTCAGTGATTCCTAGGTCTACACACACATCTAACCACTCACCTATAAATTCACTTTTACACGATGTTACAAATCAATAGAACACTATCAAATGCACTTATACACCTATATCGACATTGACACACCAGCACACATCCTACTCACTTATACAGTC
Source organism: Lissotriton helveticus (assembly GCF_964261635.1). Taxonomy (NCBI): domain Eukaryota; kingdom Metazoa; phylum Chordata; class Amphibia; order Caudata; family Salamandridae; genus Lissotriton; species Lissotriton helveticus. The sequence goes on along the minus strand of NC_136059.1, from coordinate 1,992,394,494 downwards.
ATCCTACTCACTTATGCAAACTATTGATCATACTTACATTTACTCAGCTACATACTTATACAAACACTACTTCATTTATTTATACAGATAGTAACTCGTACTTAGTGTCTTATAAAATCACTATTACAAGTATACAGTCATCCATACAGTTATTTACACAATCACTGACTCTTATGTATAGTTATTTATATACAACTGTCACATACATTGCCTTTTATTTTTTTGACTTTGTTGCACATGTATCATGAAGAGATATATTTGCTTATCAACACAGTCATAAAAATACTCACTCACCCAAACAACTGTTTCCACATGCACTCTTAACGTCATATACCTAGTGACTCAACTATTCAGACATCTTTGCACAGTCACACATCGGCCCACCCAAGCACACACACATTCACTGTCCCATACAAATACTTACCTAACTAATCAAAATCTAATATATACTTTCATGTAGCTAGTAAACAACAGATGCAGCAATTTACACAACAACAGACAGGGTGATACAGACATTCACACAGTTTAGCCACTAACTCACATATTTAGTGAGACATTTTAAATCAGTCACTTAAACAGTCAATCACACAGCTAGTAAATCCTTTATCCAGACACTAATACATCCACTCATTCTTCAATGCAGATTGCTATTTATATAATACATATTTTAATATCAAACCAAACCACATTCACTGGATGATGTCATCAGTGATGTCACTTGAGTTGTCATCAGTTGTTTACTTATGGGTGCACCAGTACCAAGCTCTAGCAACGGTCCACGCACAGCATACACTAAAACAACTAGCCTGACTCATGTAAGCACACTTACATACTTACATACAGTCATATGCACAAACACACAGATAGTCCGCTGTAGGCTAACTGGATTTGCAACAACACAGTGTAAACGGGGTATGCACCAGTGGACAGCGTAACATTCCAATTATCTTCCCCAATGCATGAACCGAGGGGTGATTGTCTTGCTGATGCCCACTCATTGAGCAGTGAAACGGGGTTTGTATGAGCACATTAGCCAGAGCCTCAGGACATGTGCTGGCTGTCGGGTGGTGAACTGGAAGGAGGTTGGGGAGTATGGACATAATATCACCTTTACGTCAGCGACGCCATGGCTTCGCAAGAACCCCCCTCACCGGGTGTGAAAGAAAGGTGATATTAAACTTCTCTACTCACGTAGATATCTATTATCGTATATCAATTTAAAGAGTATAATAAGCACTGGTTAGATTACTGCTGTGCTTTATCTCAACAAACCCATTCACAATGGCTATTTGTTCTCATCAGAGTGGCAACCGTATTTATCCCATCTTGGTATGAACAAATGCACCTCCATAAATAACGGTATTCTAATAAAATGCAAAGCCACTCTCTGCATCTCAGGCAATCTGAGGGAAAACAAGTGTGAAACCGAGGAGGGAAGGAGCAAGAGCGTGGTGGCTGTAACGCTGCCAGTGAATGGAAAGAAAGAAAGGAGCGAGTCACATAACCATGGGTGGATTAGAAGCACATGGGTGTGTGTGTGTGTGTGTAAGAGGAAGGTCTAGGTAACGAGGGGATAAGGCCAGCATATAGAAATAAGTTGAAGGGAGAACATGTTATGTCACCCATGGTCACTTTGAAGCGCTGTGGGATCACAGGAGTAAGAGATGACGGTCGCAGATTCAGTGCATTATAAAGTGGGCCTGGCATTTATGAACCAGAAGTGGCAGTACATCTTTGCTATAGGAAGGCATGGAGGCAAGTTGCACAGGAGGAGGGACTAGGGTTTGCAGGAGAGGACGCGCTCATGACTATTCCCTAAAGCACCGACCAATGCTATTAGATGGTTGTGCGTTCTACTGATTGGCTACAGCAGGCTTAAGCTTGCAGGACAGTGTGTGATTGGCTGCAAGTATTCCCTATGAAATAGGTGCACTGGAGTCACCGTCAAGCACCTATTAGACACTGGCATCTTAAAAAACAAGAGTAACCAAATAGAAAAAAAATATGGCGGGCCACTGCAAAAGTAAAGAAATAGAGGAAAAAATCTATTTCTCAACTTTTTCAACTATTGCGGCACCCACGCTTTACCGTTAACCATGTTAACGTAAAGCGCGGGGGCCGCAATTGTAGCAAAAGTAAAAAAATAGAAAAAAATCAAATCTATTTCTTTACTTTTTCAACAATCACGGCACCCACGCTTTACTTTAGTTAAGCGCGGGTGCCGCACTTGTTGAAAAAGTTAAGAAATAGATTTTTTTTTATTTGTTTAGTTTTTCAACAATCGCGGCACCCGAGTTTTACCGTTAACCATGTTAAAGTAAAGCATGGTGCCGCAATTGTAACAAAAGTAAACAAATAGAAAAACATCTATTTCTTTACTTTTTCAACAATCGCAGCACCCGCGCTTTACTTTAGTTAAGCCCAGGTGCCGCGACTGTTCAAAAAGTTAGGAAATAGATTTTTTTTCTATTTGTTTAATTTTTCAACAACCGCTGCACCCGCGCGTTACCGTTAACCATGTCAAAGTATAGCGCGGATGCTGCGATTGTAGCAAAAGTAGACAAATAGATAAACATCTATTTCTTTACTTTTTCAACAATCGCGGCACCTGCGCATTACTTTAGTTAAGCACGGGTAGAGCAATTGTTGCAAAAGCAACAAGTAGTGACATGGCTGAAGGGAAAGTGCGTGTGCCGCCAAAGTAAAAAAAAAGTAAATAAAAAGCATTAGCACCGTACACGGCAGCCCGTGAAGCACAGAATGAACACAAAAGAGTGCATACCCACTAATAAAGGAGACAGTGTAACGCCGCATGTGAGAGATCAAGTCCAAGTGGACTGGGCCAAAAGGAGACAGGGCAGTAACAAGGAGGGACTAAAAAGCCTCCTATAGAAAGCCAGCGTTTAGCCTGAATTATGACGCAAGCCATTGGGAAGAAGGGGCGGGGCTTCAGTCCCCTTCTGAAATCGTATTCATGGCAATAAACCTCGCATGGCGATCTGGGGTAGCATGGACGCGTACATCGCAGGCTTAGTGCAATACTGCCCACAATCAATTCTTTAAAACTAGCTCTTGCCAGGGGAGGCTAATACTCATTTATACACATGTGTGCAGGGGCGAAGCCCTAACATGGAGGTGTGCCTTTTACATTCTGCCTTCTAGAGATTAGCCGATTAGCTAGTTGAGTGTAAAAGACTGCATCCTCCTTATGTCGTCCCCAGGCACCACTGCCCTTTTCTCCTTTTGTAGAGAGATTACTGGTATATCTTGTGATTGGTTTTAATGTCACAGCGAACTGGTGGGAAGATGTATTGGGTAATGGTTTTGAAAAGTTATGCTTTTGTACCACTTCTGTTTGAAAATGAGTTACAAGAGAAAACGCTTTAATATTGAGGTAGGCATAATACTTATTGGTATTAATAAAGAAATGTGTTGGAAAAAAACGGTGCATGTGATGAAAATATAAACTTGCATGGGTAGGGTACCAAAATATTTTCATGACAAAGAAGAAATGTTTCTGTTTACATTATTTATGTTCATATATGGTAAATGGAAGGGCAATCAGAAAGCAAATTTGCCTGGTAGGTCAGTAATCTTAAAAATGCAAGGAACCATTTTTAGTCCTGTTTACAAGTAAATATAAAAGGTGTTTTTAATATTTTTTACTATATCAATGCGAGTAGTGTACACAACTAATCCGCCTTAAACCACATTTGCCTTGCAGGTCAGTAATCTCAAAAATGCAAGTAATAATTTTCTGTCCTGTCTACAAGTAAATATAAAATGTGTTGTTAATATTTTTACTATATCGGAGACCGAAGCCCCGAGCATTTGTTTGTTATTAATGGTTTCCTGGCCAAATTTTTCACATTCACGTTCTATGTTGGTAAAAACCCGTGATGGTATTGATGACCTGTTCAAATGACGAATGTAGTCATTAGTATCCAAGAGATGTGTATTAGAATCGGGTCATTGCCAAGTATGCACAGTTACGTTTGCTTGCACTTTAGTAATGGGAAATTGCGTAACTTGCACTTCGCACTTCAATCCCCTTCATTGGATGGAACCTGCGACGAAAACCATGCCCCGCTTTACTGATGAATGTAATTAGAAACGGGACATTGCTCAGCTTGCACATTAATCTTCCCAGTTGGTTTGAACCTGCAACGAAAACCGAGACCCACTTAGTACCTGTGGCTTTAAACTTCATGCTTTTTAACGCTTGTTCAACTTCTAAACGCAACGGTATTTTTAACTTGCACTGTTTTTACCACTGATGCCACTTACTGATTTATATTGATATGTATGAAATTTATTTCGCAAATCTTTGTTTCTTTTATGGTACTTTTATTGAAATAAATACAGTACAGTACAGTAATCAACAGCTGAAACGCGTCCAGTTCATCCTTTTTTACACAATCTTTGGTACAGCATTTAAGCACACATATTTGATTTTAATCCATTTTAAATTATTTTCTGTAGAAACAAGCACATTTGTTTAAAGATGCAAATTAAGCTGCAAATCAGGGGCTATGCGTGCACAGTAAAACAGTAACTGTTGCTATACCCACACTAATGTGCAGCATAGCTAAATACCTATAAGGGTAAAAGCGAGACAGATTGCATTGCAAATGCTTGTTTTAATAGGTCTGGTCTGTGAGAAGCCTGTACCCGCTGTTCTGCATGATCCACTACTGCCTTGGGGTACTCTTGTGCTATGAATTGTTATGTATATTCTTGTAACGAAGCACTACATTGATTCTCATCTGATGTTATGTGCTTAATCCTTGTAAATAGCAAAAAGGGCAAGTGTTATTTGAGCAACGGCGGGTGAAAGCTGTTGTACAACAGAGAGTTATTTCAGTACAAATCTTGGTCCCCACTATCTCCATGGAGACATTAAGGTAAAAAAATGATGCAGTGCTCAATGCTATGTGTGAATTGAATCCTCGGATTCTTGCTGTTTAATGAGGTCAAGTGTGCTTCTAAATCACGTTATGTGCCTTGCAAAATGATGAGAATGTCACATATGTAACAGTGATATAGAACAAGTATTTCCATCCAACTTTTGTTCGACAAGATGTGTTCGGTCTCGAATCTCAACATGAACAGGTTGGCATAGCTGGGGGTCCCTGAAAAAAACATGGATGTCCCATTGGCTTGTAAGTAGTATATGTGTTTCCACTTAAAGTGACTATGATAGAGACAGAAACTGTAATAATTCCAACAGAAAAATCTTTTTGGCTTGCATCTCCCACTCATTTAATAGTGCCCATCTGATTGCCTCTATAACTTCAATATGTCGAATGGAAGTGTAAAGGGCCACTACGTCCACGTACATAGCCAGATTTCTTCTTCTTCAGGTAGGTGAACATCTCCCAACAATTGAAGAAGATATGTGGTGTCTAGTAAGTGCGAGGAGCTAGCCTGAACCAATGGTTGCAAAAATAGAATCAAGGTAATGTCCAAGGGGTTCATGAATCGACCTGCACCCTGAGACGATCGGTCTGAAGGGTTGTGCAATTTTTTATGGATCTTAGGGAGCATGTATATTGATGGCCGTCTTGGATGTTGAGTGTATAGGAAACTTTTGTTTTTTTGCATGATCCATTCCATATCAATTGCTCATGTAAGAATTAACATTAGGGTCTCTTGAAATGTACCAATGGGATCTTGCGGTAACAGCAAATATGTTGATTCACCCTTGAGAGTTTCTTCAACCGTGCTCTCATCGAAGTTACGGTCCATCACTACTAGAGCGCCGCCCTTATCAGCAGCTGCAAAGGAAAGTGACTGATTTGACTTTAAAAATGTCAAGGCCGATTTGTCCTTTTTCGACATCTTGTGGTGTTTGGCAATGTATTCCGGTAGCTTTTTTAGATCTTTCTGACCAGAGTTTCAAAAGTATCGATAACCTTTTGTGAAACCTGAGGGATAAAGGTACTCTTGGGTTTGAATTCACGGTAACAAGATTCTTCTGGTTCCATGTGGTACGTATCAAGATTGTCAAAAAAGTAGCGAAGGTGCAACTTTCTGGTGAATTTATACAAGGCTATTTCAGCCTTGTATAAATTCACCAGAACAAAGCCTGTAAGTTCGCCTTTAGCCACTCATTGGACTGAACTCAAACACACTATTGCCCAGGTTCGCATTACCATTTTAGAGGTGGTGATGCCTTAAACATACAGGGATATGACAAAGTTCCTGACCCAACTAGAAACTTATTGGATACTTTTCTAGGATACCCTTGTACCTAAAGGCCTTAACATTAAAATGTAATTCTCATGTTTTCTTTAAGCATGACGCACTCAGCATATTTTGAAATTTTCTCATTCCGAGAGATCTCTCTCTCTCGGTAATACTAGGTTGTACACATCCAATTTCCAGCCATACATCCTTTGTAAACATGTGTATTTCACATTCTTACTGGTTTGTTTACTTACGTTCCCTGATTGTTTTCCCAGTATGAGGCATTATTGTTTTTTTGTTTCATTTTGTTTTTCTGTTCTAGATTGACTTGCATATGTATAGTTTCTGTCTGTGTTTTTGTGCCATTTCATTTCCTACCATGGGTACTTCATAATATGTATTGGATGAACTCATGTACTGGTCATTTATTGGGCTAGTGCACCCAGCCCAGGGCCGTACTGGCTACCGGGCATTTTGGTGTGCTGCCGAGCTGGGGGCTCATTTCGTTGATGGGGACCTGCGTGTGCTGAACAAAGTTCGTTTTGCTTTTCTTATTTCAAAGGGCACGCAGGTCCCCATAAACGAAATCAGCTCCCACAGCAGAGAAATTAGCCCCCAGCTTAACAGCACACAAAAACGCCCGGTAGCCATTCCGGCCCTGACCCAGCCTGAAATATAGTCTAAGCCACCATGCACGTTTTGCACAACTTACATATATGACATAATATTGTTTTAATTTTTTGTCTTGTCAGAGCAGTTCTATGTGTTTTACCTTATGTTTTATTATGTAAATCATGTATACTATGGTTCTACTTGTACAGTCTATAGATATGACTATACTATTTTGCTAGATGAATTTTGTATTCTCGAAAACAGAGGTCCTAAGGTAAAAGTATTTGACACATACAATAAGAATATAGTCTAGAATCAGTACTATATTTTGTTTTCCCGTGCCCAGCCGGGACGGGAAGTTTTTATTCAATATATTTTCCAATTTGGCGACCACACAGAGGGTCAAATAAAAGCATTGGATAGGGTACAAGCCTGCACCTATCTAGGAGTGAATAGACAAACAATAGAGGAGGAGATAGAGATCAAAGAGAACAAACAATATCAGGCAAAAACAAATATGGGAGCCAATTGTCTCTTGCTACTTAAATAATTGTTAAGGCAAGTTCAGACTCACAACCTCTATAACGAATTAGTCACAATGGATACATTACAGGGTTGTTTAAACAGTCGACGTTTCGGTACCCTGGCTCCTAATGAACCGGGACCATCATCAGGACTTAAATTGAGTTGCCTGTTGTAATTATCAGAGCTCCTGGATGGCTCCAAGATCAATCGGTTATAGGTTCAGAAATTTATCGGGAGTTTGTACATATGACTCGGCCCTTGGTCCGTCGTGGTGAGATCTCACGTTTCCGTGTAAAGACACGAGTGTGTGGCGAGGGTATGGGATTTCTCCTTCAAGTGCTCCTCGTTAGGGACTGGTATCCGTTGATGGTGTAGTCAACGTAGGGGCGAGGTGGGTTCAGTAAATACTGTAGTAAGTTGGGGCTTGAAATTGAAGCTCCACGGTCGGGCTAACTCCCGGGCGTCAAGGGACTCGATGGTCACTGGTGGCGCCGACACGGCAATCCGGTGTATGATGAATTTTGTACACACTCATATTTCTTGTGTTCATGTTATTTTTTATCATATATAATATGGTGTTATATATACAGTTTACAGATCAGGTCATTGTATCTAGCCCAGATATATTATGTATATACATAAATATCTCATGTTTATGCTATTCATTTTTCCATTGTCATACCAGAGCGGTGATTTTTTCATATGTAACCTGCAGTTTTTCCCTTTGGGCACCACAGCGTTACTCACATACATTTTTATAATGTTTGTTAATTAGTAGCTTTACGTAAGTCTGTCCTCCAGGCTGCTCTAATGTTGTGTTTTCACTTCTGTTAACTATCGGCACAACCATTATCAAACGCTAGTCTTTTTTCTGGATCGTTGCACGAATACACTTTTAGCACGCCCTTTGACCTAACGCACTTATGTGCCCACGCTGTTTCACATCCCGGCTCATTCTCAGCATGCCGGTTTGAAGATTACACTAGGCTAAATTGAGATAACCGCTGTCACTGTGACAAATTTTTAATTATTAACGCTCGGCATTTCACCCATTCTGTTGTTATTTCTTCTGGCAGATTCACAGTTTTTGGCTACTCCGATTTCTAGATTTTCTCGCATAGTGAGACAGGTTCTCAGGTATAGCTGGTTTTGACACTTGGAGGTTTTCCTTGTTTTATAGCTTCTTGGAAATTGGGTCAGCTGCACACTCTTCACACAATTGCCATGCCATATTTTCATTACTCATGTTTTTTCATTTCACCTTTTCTGGTGCAGCCTCTCACTGGATCAATTAGGGACTCTGTTATGCACTCTCAGAGTCACTTTTCTGTATTTGTACTTTATAGGCATGTTCACTTTGAGGGTATGTGTGTTACGAGGGCCCTGCACACTTGGAGGTTGTTCTTTTGTTTAGATTAGTTAACATGCTATGTTGGTTAAATATTTATTGGTTATGTTTTGGATTGTAGATTCCCCTGACAAAGGGCAACAATGTGAGCCTGAAATGCATTGGGATAAGCTACACAGCCAGTTACTTGTATGTTGAAATCAATTTGCTTTTATATGGAACATTTTGAGACTCTTGTCATTGTAAAATAAATCGACTTGAGCAACATGAACCCCTGGAGCCATTTCATTGATTGATGGACACCTTCACAAGGAATGTTTTGTACATGCACTGTCAAATTGCGGTTTGAATTGTCACAAGCATCTACACTGTTTTTCTCAGTTTAGGAGTAGTAGAGTTAGGAATCCTAACTTTACTACTGCTAAATGCCTTTTGTGAATACACAAAGTAGTAAAGTTAGGATTTTGTCTCAGATTACTTTTGTGAATCTGGCTCTATGACTTTATCTGTCTACAGGATACATGGGATATATAGGATTGCCAACATCTTTATGGTTTCTTCTCCTACTCTGTCCCAGCAATCCATTCTTCCAGTGGGTGGGCTAAGGGTGGCTTTACACCCCTAGTAAGTAAAACTACGACAGCTACGCCTTTTGAAGTATCATAAAGTCCCCCTTCTTTAATAATGACCATCTCTGTACCTAGGCCTGTACTATTCCTTCTTAGTTCTGGGTCAATAATTTCATGGCCATTTATTGCTTAGATGAGGAGACAGAGTTATTAACAGACATCCAGATAGCCGATCATGTCACTTTTAACTTCTTTGAGGTTAGAGCCGCCATCTCCCAATTACCATCTAACAAGACACCAGGGCTGGACTGGGTACCAAGGAATTTTTTTAAAAGCTGCATGGATTTATAGGCCCCACTACTGACATTGCACCTAAATGCTGCTGCCTCTGGTCCTCTTCCAATACCTGGTCTAAATCAATAATAGCCCCAGTTTTCAAAAAGGTAACATGTCAGACCCAGCATGCTTTATGCCCATCTCCCTCATAGATTCAGGGGTGAAAATTATAGGTCTGATTTAATTGAACCTTCTTGTTGACTGTACCAAAGAAAGAGGTTTTTCAACTGATCTGCAATATGGGTTTCACCCTGGCCGGGAGACTATAGATCAAACCTTTAACCTTTATTTATTAACATGTAAATATGCTAAGGCCAAGAAGGGTGCAGTTCATCTGGCCTTCATGGACCTTAGCTCTGCTTTTGATAGTGTTACCTGCTCTAAGTTCCGGTCCATGATGGAACAGATGGGATGTTGACCCAATTTTAATACCTTTCAGTCAGTGTCAGATTTGGACCTAAGGGAGAATGCACTGAGCACTTTACACTGCGGCGCGGGGTGCGACAAGGTTGTATTTTAGCTCCTTTTTAATTAATTTTTCATATCAACCACATAGAGCAAGACTTGTCTGTCCCAGATGTTGAAGTTCCTAACGTAGGAGGTCATCCTATACCCGCCTTGCTTTATGTAAATGACACGGTTTTAATCGCCCCACCAGCCAAAAGCTTACAAAAACTCCTTACCCTTTTTATTAACTTTATGAGTAGCCTTAACCTGACAACGAACTTCTCCGAGTCACATGTTATGAAGTTCGGCCCTTCAAATACAAAAACTATGAAATACATAGTGGAAGGCCAACACATTAGCCTGTTAGACAACTTCAAGTATTTGGGGATCTTATTAGACTCGGAGTTGAATTGGCACCCACTTATCACACAGATTGTTTTGTCCTTCAATAGAGCGACATTCAACATAAGAGATTTCTCCTGCCGGCTTGGGAGCACTCACATTCAGTTGATTCTGGAAATTTACAGGGCCAAGTGCATCCCCTTAGTGAGCTATGTCAGAGGAATATGGGGATATGGATGGGTTGCCCCTCTTCAAGTTGCTGAAAATAAATTCATAAGAGGTTTTCTGGGGGTCCCACAAAGCGTACCCTATGAAATTGTCCATGAGGAATTAAGCTTACATTTTCTTATTTACCAGCTTTGCCTTGGCCCACTAAAGCTCTGGAATTCGATCTGGTTAAAGGAGGAACTTCGTATTAGCAGACTAATTCTGTTCAAAATTGGAAAAATCCTTCTTGATCCTGTGGCTGGCATACGTGTGGCTTGTAATTTGCGGGCCCTAGGGTGGACTGAATTGTATGACAACCCCTCTGTTTTAACTCGCTCTATGGGGAAAAAAGTCAAAGCAGAGTTTAGGAACAGGTTGGTGTCAGAACGTGAGGACCTTGCACTAATGAAACATTCAACACAGCATGCAAAATTAGTGCAAACTGTTAGTAACATAGAACCGTATCTAACCTGTAATATGACATGTAATCAGCGCCCCCTATTAACTGAATTTATTTCTCTGCCTTGTCTCTTTTATTCAAGGCTGTTTTAAGCACTCAGATCTGCCCCTTTGTGATTGTGACAACATAATAACAAACAATAATTTACATATCATTATGTTTTGTCCAAAATACAATACCCTACAGCATAAGTACCTCTATTAGATTTTAAAATCAACAAATGTTATCCAGGTTAGGCCTGCCTTACTGTTTTTACTGCTTTTAAACTTTCCTACCATTTGTTTTTTCCTTGTACACTTTCTGATGGGGTTTTTAAAAATATGAATGAGTGTGATTATGATAACCTGCATGTTATGTTAAGGACTTTTGTTTTAATGTCTTTTATGATTTTATCTGTAAAATCGAATAAAGAAATGTGATTGATTGGTTTGCTATAGATATATGTATTTTTGATATGACAACATGCATGCATAATAAATTAACTAAATATGTTTTGATATTATAAAACTATGTTGGATATCTGATCATTTACTGTCCCAGGAATCTAGACATATACACTCAATTGAACTTTTTAGATGGTGAGGTAATATCCCCCTAATATGGAAAGATATTCCGCCAATGTAAAAAAATAGTTTTAGGCTGTTTGAGTAGTTTCTATAGATACATATTGTCTTCTTCCCGTGAATCACTGCCTACACATTAACCCAGGGGTCCCCTTTGTTGACTTGTAAAAATTGGTAGTGGCCTTTGCTCCTGTAAATAAACCTCCCTCCAGACAATTTCTGCTGGCATTAAAAATCTGCAGGCTTCAGCCATGACCTTGGGATTTGTACTTGTCATACCTGGCATCGTTGGCATGGTTTTCCCTGTCTTCTTGCCTCTACCTCCTGTACTTTTGACTGTGTACTGGACTTCATTTTTGCTAGTGTAAATTGTGATTATAATTGGTTGTCCATGATTGGCATATTTGATTTACTGGTAAGTCCCTAGTAAGGTGCACTGTGGGTGCCTGGGCATGTAAACCAAATACTACTAGTGGGCCTGCAGCACTGATTGTGCCACCCACATGAGTAGCCCAGTAAACATGTCTCAGACCTGCCACTGCAGTGTCTGTGATTGCAGTTTTAAACAGTCTTGTCGACCTGGCAAGTGCATCTACTGCTCAGGCCCAAACCTTCCCTTTTACTACATGTAGGGCACTCCTGAGGTAGGCCCTAGGTATCCCCATGGGCAAGGTGCATTGTATGTGAAAGATAGGACATATGATGATGTGTTTTAAATATCCTGATAGTGAAATACTGCCAATTTCGTTTTTCCCTATGGCAAGGCCTATCTATCTCATTGGTTATCATTTGAGTTGCCTTGTAACATCTTACAAGTGTAACTTTCAATTGGGAAAAGATAGATATTTGGAGTTTGAGTTGTCTGAACTCAGGATTTAAAAATGCATATTTTCATGAAGTTGTGTTTTAAAATTGCGTACTTGAAAAATCCAACTTTAGGAAAGTGGGAATTTCTTGCTTTACCATGCTGTGTCTTGCCTGTAGAATCCACGTATGGTTTAGACTGACAGCGGGTTGATTGTGCATTTACTCTAACGGTCACACAAAGGGAGCTAAGGTGTGCCCTACATAGCTTGATGGCCCATCACCAGACTGATTGACCTGCCCGAGCAAGAATGGTGGGAGGAGTTGTCACTGACACCTGAATAGGGCTGTGCCTAGCCACCCACAATGCTGTCTCCAACCCCCTGTAGTGTCTCTGGAGCTAAAGCAGGGTAAGGCAGGATCTTCTGGACAACATAGACTTTTCTTTGAAGTATTCCTACTTCAAAGACCAAAAAGGGGATATGAATTTGACCTATAACCCCACATCTTTAGAGCACTTCTTGACTGAGCACTCTGTCTGGAAGAAATGTTGAAGAACTGTCAGGAGGAGTACAGCCCCTTTGCTGTGTGTTGCCTTGCTGGGTTGGCTAACAGTTGCTGCTTCTGTCTGTGGGCAGTGAAAGAACTGGACTTTGCTTTTGAATCCTGCTTTTTCAAGGTCCTCTAAGGGCTTGTGTGTGGTTGTCTCCTGTTGGAAGCCTCAGGACCATCAAAAACTTCACCTGGAGCATCCCTGAACTCCACTGCTGGGAGTTCTGACCTGCCATGTGATGCCAATTGATTGATTGTGCTAAGATCACCGCATCCATAGAGTTCTATGGACAGAATTGCTTAAACCTTTTAAAGGTTATATTTTGAGTTTTGTATGTTTGATTTTTGTTGTTTTGGTCTTGTTTGGGTTAGATAGAAATTGTTTAATTTTATTAACTGGTGTGATGTCCATTTGTAGTGTTTTCACTGTATGTGTTTTGTACAGATGCTTTACATATTGCCTCTGAGATAGGCCTTACTGCTCGCGCCAAGCTACCAAGAGGGTGAGCAGGGTTTATCTTGGATGTATAACTCCCTTATCCAGACTAGAAGGAAGGGTTCCTACTTGGACAGGGTGCATACCATTGCTAACTAGAGCCTCCCATTTCTTACAGTACTACTATGTCAAGCCTGTCGTGGTTGCTCCTCGGGATTGGATTGATGCAATAAAGGGGCCCACCTCTAGATCATCCCAAGTCTGGCTAAGGTTGTCACAGACTATTAAGGAGATCAAGCGGGGGAAAAAGAGAGGTCCGGAGGGGAACAGCTGGGCAACTGGAACCGACACCTGCAGATGGAGAAAGCAAGGGATGAGTGGCAGAAGACCCTCAGCTATAACTACTGTATACACTGCGTTACTCCTTTCCTCACCTGCAATAACCTGCAGGTATGCGGATACAAGGGGTGATATACAAGGCTCTTCTACGTCCCCTGGTGTTCCCACTAGAAAACACATCAAAAGAAAAAACATCAATACCCCACTGTTCTTTCCTTTTCACAATACCTATATGAGCATATGTGATGGTTGTACACCTACCCAATATGAGGATGTAGAATACCAGGATGCCTACTAGAAACAAACAGATACTATCACTCCTTGTTCGGTATGTTCTTACTGATAGACAATTCCCCCCTCCTAGGAGATGGATGGTTTGCAATATCTAATGTCAGCGTATAAGCAAACAAGTTATCCCCTATAATGAGTTATCAAGACAGTTCCTGATACTATCAAAGCAAGAACACAATTGCCCAAATTGAAACAAAACACAGCGTCTATGCAGATGCCTCTCTGCATGCGCCAAAATCAGTGATAAGGAGGTTCCTTGAAGAGAATGCGGCACCTAAGCCTAGGTGTCCTGCAATGATAGGAACTTCCCACTCCTAGTGATTGTTTTGGAGCAGAAACCAAATGAGCACTGCACTTCCGGTTGAAGCACTGCAACACCAGCACCCCCCTTTGATAACAGAAAACCTGACGCTCGTTCCCTGCTCAGGATTCGGGCGCTTCCTAAGCCCCTCCGCAGTAATCCGGGAAGCCAGGGGGAACTGCAAACACCACGGGCGCTTCCTAAGCCCCACCGGAGTATTCCACAATAGAAGCGATGAGACCTCAGGAACCCAACTCGCCAAAACGGGCGATGTCCTGAGCTGTTCCAGCCGGAACAACGGATCAACGAAAGCTGTGAGCCCTTTCCGCTCACCTTCAAAGGATACCATAAAGTACACAGGAACTGCATGCACCGCTAGCTCTCCAAGAGGAATAAACGGCAGCGTCTTCCTCTGCAGGCGCCCTGTTATGCCATTCAGTCGCGCAGCGTCAGTCCAGCGCGCGGCGCAAGGGATCATGGGATTTGTAGTTTGTTGTGGGTTCCTCGCCCGCGCTCGCTGCAGTCAGTGATCTACCAGCGGCCGGGGAATCCTGACAGAACGCCCCCTCTCACAAAACTCACTGACTGCCACCAGGCTTACCGGGATGGAGCGAATGGAACTGTCGCACCAGTCTAGGTGCATGCACAGCCCCCACAGGCTCCCAGGAGTCCTCCTCAGGTCCGTACCCTTTCCAAGATACCAAGTACTGGAGTTTGCCACGCACTCTACGGGCATCCAAGATGCGCCGTACCTCGTACTCAACGTCCTGTTGCACTCTCACAGGCGCAGGGGTCTTGGACCGGAGACGTCTCGCCGGTTTGAGCAGTGAGATGTGGAACACCGGATGTATCCTGAAATGAGTAGGAAGTCTCAGTTTCACCGCCACCGGGTTGATATGGCGAATCACTTGGTAAGGGCCTATGAAGCGGGGTTGAACACGCTATACTTGCGGAAACGGATATTACGAGTGGACAACCACACCCAATCCCCTTTCCTATACTCCAGACCACCCCTCCGATGTTTGTCGGCTTGCGCCTTGTACTTCATTTTCGCATGCTCTAGATTTCTCCTTGCTTGTTGCATTGTTGTTCTCAACTGCACCAATCTGGTCTGTAGCTGTGGGATAGGTGCCTCAGCGACCGACAAATGCAAGGGAGCGAATCTAGGGTGAAACCCATAGGAACAGAAAAATGGGGTGTAGGAAGTGGAGGAATGGGTAGCATCATTATATGCAACCTCGGCCGTCCACAGCCAGTCCACCCAAGCCTCAGTAGTGGTATCCACGAAACACCTTAGGTATTGTTTCAGAGTTTGATTTAACCTTTCGGTCTGCCCGTCCGTTTGAGGATGAAAGCTGGTGGACAAGGACGAGGCAATGCCCAACCTGTCACACCAGACCTTCCAAAATCGTGCCGTAAATTGTGCCCCTCTGTCCGACACAATAACCTTGGGTAATCCATGCAACCGGATGATATGGAGGAGTAGTAAATGGGCAAGCTGACTAGCTGTGGGAACCCCTTTACAGGCAATGAAGTGACCCATTTTTGTTAAGTAATCCACCACTACAATTACCGCAGTCATGCCTTTATCTTTAGGGAGACCTACTACGAAATCCACAGAAAAGCTCTCCCAGGGACTCTCAGGAGTGGGCATGGTTTGCAAAAGCCCTTGTGTGGGACGGTGATCGCTCTTGGCCTACGAACAGATGACACATCTCTGAACCCAAGCAAACACATCTGGGCGTATGGTGGGCCACCAATAGGTTCGTAACAGTTTTTCCAAGGTCTTCTTCCCTCCCGTGTGTCCAGCACATGGCAGATCATGACACCACTGGAAGGCTTGTTGTCTCAAGGCGAGTGTGGGAAGAAGCAACAGAAGTCCTTTTCTCGGCAATCCCTGACGGATCCTCCATTCCGGATGAAGGCGAAGCCATGTCTTCCATGCGAAAGTTTGGATTCCTTTCTTGACTTTCTGGAGGAAATCGTCGGTGTGTATCACTCCTATCACCTTCTGAGGTTCGATGATGCTAGTCTCCGGGGATGCTGCCACTGCTGGGTTGTTGTCTTGCCGTGTGAGTGCATCCGCCTTTCGGTTATCACATCCTGGGCGGAACGTGACTACAAAGTGATATTCAGAGAAAAAAAGCATCCATCGAAGTTGCCTAGGAGTGAGATGGCGTGCCGCTCGCAGAAACTGTAGATTACGGTGGTCCGTATACACCGTAATTCGCTGAGAAGCGCCCATCAACCAATGCCTCCATTCGGTGAAGGCGTCCTTGATTGCTAGAAGCTCCTTTTCCGCTATAGTGTAGTTACGTTCGGCGGTATTCAATTTCCGAGACATGAAGGCGATGGGATGGAGGTGTCCTGTACTACCGTTCCTTTGCGAGAGAACAGCCCCGACTGCAACATCGGAAGCGTCTGCTTCCACCACAAAAGGGAGTGTTGGATCAGCATGGGTTAACACAGGTGCAGAAGTGAATGCAGTCTTTAATCGGTCGAAAGCGTTTTGCTCAGCCATGCCCCATACGAAAGGGGTATTCTTTCGTGTCAGTCTGGTGAGGGGGGTTACCATGTCCGAAAAGTGCGAGATAAACCTCCGATAGAAGTTTGCGAATCCTAGGAGCTTCTGGATATCTCTGACACATGCAGGTCTAGGCCAATCCACAATGGCACGTACCTTTCTTTCTGCCATTACTTGTCCAGATGGTGTGAGCATAACTCCTAGGAACTCGACTGTGGTAACATGAAACTCGCACTTTGTTAGTTTGCAGTACAATTGATTGCTTTGAAGGGCCTGCAGCACTCGGCACACGTGTTGTTGGTGTTCTGGTTCGCCATCAGAATAGATTAAGATGTCGTCTATGTAGACAACTACAAATTTGTCTAGAAATTCTCTTAATACCTCGTTAAGGAAGAATTGGAAAGAGGCAGGGGCATTACAGAGCCCAAAGGGCATCACCATGTACTCAAAGAGGCCATACCTAGTTTTAAAAGCGGTTTTCCATTCATCGCCGCTTCGAATGCGCACTAAATGATAGGCCCCTCTCAAGTCCAATTTCGTGTAGATCTTGGCTGATCTCACCTGCTCCAACAACACTGGTATCAATGGCAATGGATACTGATTTTTTATAGTTATTGCATTAAGAGCCCTATAGTCAATGCAACAGCGTAATTCCCCATTCGCCTTCGGGATGAAGAAGAGCGGGGACGCCGCTGGAGACCTGGAAGGACGAATGAAACCCAAAGCAAGAAGGTTGTCCAGATATTCCCGTAGATGTTCTGTTTCGGGTACCGATAGTGCATAAATCCTGCCACAGGGAACGACAGACCCAGGTGTTAAATCGATCCGACAATCGTATTCCCTGTGGGGTGGGAGAGCTTCTGCTTTCACTTTGCTGAAAACCTCCTCAAATTCCTGATAGCAGCCTGGTAATACCACCTCCTTTTCGGCAGCGGTCGAAACACTGTGAGTAACTGCCAACACCCTGGAAGGTCGAGGAGTCTCTCCTAGGCAGTGTTCCTGGCAATGTGAGGAGGTGAATTCCAAGGACTGTTCCTTCCACCGAATAACGGGTTCATGCTTCTTCAGCCAAGGGAGTCCCAATATCACACCATACGTAGGGGCCTGGATGAGATTGAAAGAAAGTCTTTCCTTATGGTAACCCTCATACCACAGTTCGTATTCCGGAGTATGTTGATTGATGGGACCGGATTCCAATTCATGACCGTCAACTGCAAACACGGCTTCAGGTACGGATTTTGCGACTGGGGACACCCCCAATTTACGAGCTTCTGCCAAGTCCATAAAACAACCCGTTGCCCCTGAATCTATCATGGCTCGGATGCTCTTTGGTTCATGGTCTATCCATAATTCCATTTCTAGAAAGAACAAATGGTTTCCTGCGGAGTCCCTGTCGGTCACAGAAGGGATGAAATGTGTGCTCGAGTTCCTCCCTTCGTTTGAACTCAAGCATTGGAGTTTTCCGACCCCTTGTCAATAGTGGATACCGCTGCTGGCCCTGTACGATAACGCCCTCCCTTAGGTTTCACCGGGCATTCCCGCAGGAAGTGTCCTTTTTTCCCGCAATAAAGACAGAGACCGAACTTTCGGCGATGTTCCCTTTCCGTCGTCGTCAGTGACGCTCGTACCACTCCGATTTCCATGGGTTCTGCTTTGCCTTCATGCTTTTCCCCACTAGATGTTTTGTCTCCCAGGAGTAAAGGTCTGTCTTTTCTTCCTTGTTCTCCTCGTCTTTCCCGTAACCTGTGGTCAAGACGCAAGGCCAGATCAATGAATGCCGCACATGTTGTAGGCTGGGGTTCAACTTGAGCTATGACATCTTTTAGATTTTCAGAGAGTCCCTGGTAGAACAAAACCATTTGTTTCGCCTCAGGCCAATCGGTTTCCGCTATCAGCCTCCTGAAGTGGTTCAGGTAGGTAACCAAATCGGAACTGCCCTGTTTTAATACAAGCAATTCCTTATCAGCAGAAAACGTTTCTGCTCTCCTGTCAAAGGTTTTTTCAAATTCTGTACGAAACAACTCCCAATCGTACAGAATCGCGTCATTGTTCTTGACTATAGGGACCGCCCACTGAGCCGCCTCTCCACCCAAGTAGGATATGAGAAAAGAAACCCTGGATTGGTTGGTAAGAAAACATTTGGGCTTACAGGTAAAATGTAGCATTACCTGGGTCATGAAAACCTGCACTTTCTTCCTGTCTCCCATGAATCGTTCGGGAGGAGCTAACGGTACAGGGGATGGCATTTCTACCACTACTGAGGCGGGTGGAATAGCGGGGTTTCCGGCATCGAACGGATTCCGCTGCAAGGCATCCATCCGGGCCTGCAGCGCGGCTGTTTCTTGACGTGAGGTGGCTAATTCCTCCTGTACTAGGACTAGAGCGGCCAGTACGTCATCTAAAGTGGCCATCCTTAAATCAATCCAACCAAGAGGAACAGTATTCTTGGGCCGTTTATTCTGTCAAGCCTGTCGTGGTTGCTCCTCGGGATTGGATTGATGCAATAAAGGGGCCCACCTCTAGATCATCCCAAGTCTGGCTAAGGTTGTCACAGACTATTAAGGAGATCAAGCGGGGGAAAAAGAGAGGTCCGGAGGGGAACAGCTGGGCAACTGGAACCGACACCTGCAGATGGAGAAAGCAAGGGATGAGTGGCAGAAGACCCTCAGCTATAACTACTGTATACACTGCGTTACTCCTTTCCTCACCTGCAATAACCTGCAGGTATGCGGATACAAGGGGTGATATACAAGGCTCTTCTACGTCCCCTGGTGTTCCCACTAGAAAACACATCAAAAGAAAAAACATCAATACCCCACTGTTCTTTCCTTTTCACAATACCTATATGAGCATATGTGATGGTTGTACACCTACCCAATATGAGGATGTAGAATACCAGGATGCCTACTAGAAACAAACAGATACTATCACTCCTTGTTGGGTATGTTCTTACTGATAGACAATTCCCCCCTCCGAGGAGATGGATGGTTTGCAATATCTAATGTCAGCGTATAAGCAAACAAGTTATCCCCTATAATGAGTTATCAAGACAGTTCCTGATACTATCAAAGCAAGAACACAATTGCCCAAATTGAAACAAAACACAGCGTCTATGCAGATGCCTCTCTGCATGCGCCAAAATCAGTGATAAGGAGGTTCCTTGAAGAGAATGCGGCACCTAAGCCTAGGTGTCCTGCAATGATAGGAACTTCCCACTCCTAGTGATTGTTTTGGAGCAGAAACCAAATGAGCACTGCACTTCCGGTTGAAGCACTGCAACACCAGCACCCCCCTTTGATAACAGAAAACCTGACGCTCGTTCCCTGCTCAGGATTCGGGCGCTTCCTAAGCCCCTCCGCAGTAATCCGGGAAGCCAGGGGGAACTGCAAACACCACGGGCGCTTCCTAAGCCCCACCGGAGTATTCCACAATAGAAGCGATGAGACCTCAGGAACCCAACTCGCCAAAACGGGCGATGTCCTGAGCTGTTCCAGCCGGAACAACGGATCAACGAAAGCTGTGAGCCCTTTCCGCTCACCTTCAAAGGATACCATAAAGTACACAGGAACTGCATGCACCGCTAGCTCTCCAAGAGGAATAAACGGCAGCGTCTTCCTCTGCAGGCGCCCTGTTATGCCATTCGGTCGCGCAGCGTCAGTCCAGCGCGCGGCGCAAGGGATCATGGGATTTGTAGTTTGTTGTGGGTTCCTCGCCCGCGCTCGCTGCAGTCAGTGATCTACCAGCGGCCGGGGAATCCTGACATACTAGTTATCCTCGTCAAGAAAAAAAACAATTAAGACATATTCTGCCTTATGCTTTTTTGTTATGTTTTTGAGTTTTCATTACAGTATCCATCTCAAATGTATCTTTATTTACTGATGTGCACATCTGGGCTTGTGCAATATAATGGGTGCACTGCCCCTGTCGCGGAGAGGTGCACCTTTCAACAGGTTCACCATGCACAAACAGTGACAGTACATCCTATTAAAATCAATGTGCCTCCCCCAGATCACCAGCGAACTCATGGTGCCATGAGAACAGTGTGTTAGTGAAAGACAGACCAGATGTTTGAAGCAGTTGGTCCGTCTTTTTCTGTGCAGGCTAAACCCACCTGCAATTCAAAGGGAGCAGAGATTATTTTGCAGGCAAGTGCAGTCAGTGACTGCATCTGCCTACAGAGGAATGTCTGGGGGATCCATTGAACCTCTTTCCCATCTCCATAGGGTCATTCACAAATGATGCTCTGATTGTGTACCACCTTTTTGGGGTGTGCAGTCAGTGCGGCTTCTGACAGCCTCTCTGTCTCTGCACCAGACTCAATATTATGGTACATGCGCAGAGGTAAAGGGTTGCCCTCAATTGCATGCAGCATCTCCCTATGCAAAAGAGGAAATGCCCCCTAGGGTAGTACCAGTATTGTATGTACACAGGCACTATCTGCATTACAGAAGAGACTATAGAAGCGTCTGCAACCCTTTCTGTAATACTGCAGTGCCTCAGGGGTGCAGAAAACGGGTGCACAAGCCCATTGTGGCACCAGGGCACTGTATGAACATCAGTCCCTGGAGTAGTTTTATGCAATAACAAATAGCGCAGAGGCCATATGTTTTTGTTTATCTGAAATAACTGTATTAACAGCCAACATATTCTGCAACGGCATTCAAAATCAACACTTTAATCATTTCTGAGATTTGAACTAAATACAATTTCAGCCCTATCCATGTATTTATTTTGTGATTGTTGGTGTGACTTTTAGAAAAGGTAGACTCGATCCTGAGGTGTTGGACCCGGTCCTTTGGGCAGGTTTACCCCGTGACTTTTTGCTTTTTCCTAGCCTGTTTTTGGAACCTGGATTGGTGATTGTAGGCCTCTGCGCACTTTTTCACTGTGGTACAGTGTAAAGTGCGTGTGCTTTCTGTGTATGGATGGTGAGTGACCTGCCCTCCCATAGGAATGAATGGGGAATATGTATGCCCATGGTGGATTACTGATGCATGGGGAGTGCAGGGGCGAGTTTGATATGTATGAACTCGTGAGAATGAATGCTGCAGAATGGTGTATGCGGCATGGCTGTGTGTAGTCTAGAAGCGCCACTTTTAGAAGTTGGCATAATTGTGTAGTGAGTCTGCTAGCACGTGATTGGCTGATGGGCCTGGCCCAGGCATGCCTGGGCCTGTTGGTAGATGGACTGTCTGGTTTGAGTAGGACAGGGTCTGCAGGGTCTGCAGGGCCCCGGAGGAGGGGGTCTGAGTCAGCCGTAGATGAAAGGCCCCTCTGCTGTCAGGGATGGGAGGAAAGAGCGTCTGGTGGTGCCGGGCCGTGCCTGCCGCCCACCCTGCTGGCTCTCCATCCTGACGGCCCACTGTCACCTCTGGCCCTGAAGCTGTCAGGGAGACGTAAACCAGAAACATTCCAGTACTCAGGGCTCCTTGCACGAAAGCTTCAAAGTACTTCAAAGGCATTTTTGTGTATAAGAAGGGGCTGTGTCTCCTTCCAAATGGTTCTTGTTTTCAGGACTTGAATCGACCAGGGGTGGGTGCTGCCCAGCTCCTGGATGCCTGGACTCCTGGGGGACCCCTCTGCCCTGCCTGGGCTGAGGGGGGGACTTGGCTTTACCCCTGGGAGGCTCTGGGACCGTGGCAGCATGGAGAAGCTGCCTTTTCCTGTTGAGAGCGCTTTCTCTGGACTTCCTAGCGCTTAGGAGCGCTTTCCTGCTCACTTATAGCGCTGGACGCGCTGAGGCTTCTTGCCCGTATTTATTTAAATATTTACGAGTGCCCACCTCGATCTGCCGCAGAGAAAACAACCACGAAGGGGCCGCGACCGGATTGGCCGAGACCCGAGGAGAGCCGTGCTCTGATTGGTGTTTGGACGGGAGCCTGGTCCAGGAGCCGCGCTGTGGTTGGCTGACTCCTGGAAGCTGCGTGACGTGGTGGGGAGCCGAAGATGAGGAAGGACGCATGGTGGCCGGGAGAGGGCTGTTCCCGCTTCCCCCTGCCTGGGGAGAAGCTCTGGGTTGTCGTTGCCGGTCTCCCGTGTGGAGAGGGAGACCGGAGATTCCCCCGCCGCCAGTGGAAGCCGCCACATCGAGGCCGGCGGGAGGAGCTGCCGTCTGGAGGAGCAGGCGGGGCTCCGGCGGCAGGAGCAGAGAGCCCCCGCGTGCAGCCGCCGCCTCAGGAGACCGGTGAGTGGGGTGCGGGCGTTTGACCGGCCCTAAGACGCTGGTGTATGCCGGGCGGCCCCCGATGGCAGTGGGCCGCCCCAACGTCGCGCAGAGCCTGTAGAGGCTCCCACAGTAGTTGTGCCAGAGTCCCCCGTGAGGGACTCCAACGGAGCGAGGATGCTTTGGGCGGCCCCGCTTGGCAGAGGGCCGCCCCGACGATCGCGGGGCATATTACTTGGAGCCCTGTGAGAGGCTCGTGCCCGCATGTTGTTTGGTGAGCCTGTTGAGGCTCAGGAGGGCGTTTTCTTGACTCGAGTCCCCCGTGAGGGACTCCAACTGCCCTAAGTCGTGTTCAGAGCCTGTTGAGGCTCTTGGGGGCCATGTTAGATAAGTAGGGGCGTCGGGGCATATTGTCGGTGCCCGTCCCCTCCTGCCTGGGAGAAGCTCGTGTCCAGGGAGGCTCCAGGGGGCATGTTGCTTTAGAGCCAGTGTGGCTCCAACGTTTGACCCGTGTTGGCCAGGGCCTGTGTGGCTCCAACGTGCGCAGTGTTTGTTTTAGAGCCTGTGTGGCTCAGGTGGCGCAGATTTGTTCTAGGGGCTACTGAGAGCCCTGCCACAGCTTCTGGTACACAGTTGCCCAGCACTTCGTGGGCAGCTGCCACGTTTAGGCTTTTTGTACTTTGAGACTGGCGCTGCATGGCAGCGCACCCTGACACTGAGACTCAGGGCGTCTGAGCCCCAACAAGGCCAGTTGGCCTAGGGACTGCCACAGGTGGTGGCTTATGTAGGTTTTGCGCAATTGTAGGGTTAATGCACCTCTGAATGTAATTTCTTGCATCATGTTTTATTCCTGCACCTCTGAATGTTTTAGACATCATGTGACTTTTGCGCTACTGTATTTTCCTGGTACCTCTGAATGTAATGTTATTGCATCATGTGCGTTATTTCTAAACACCGCTGAATGTGTAGGTTTATACATTATGTGTTTCTCTTTACTACTCCTCTGAATGTGTTTCCTACATCATGGGTAGTGTGTTCTTTCTTAGACCCCTAAATGCTGTGTGATACTTGGGTGGTTTCCCTTTACTACTCCTCTGAATGTGTTTCATACATCATGGGTAATGTGTTCTTTCTTAGACCCCTAAATGCTGTGTGATACTTAGGTGGTTGTTCTTTTTAGTACAGGTGGTCCTAGTGAGGTCCTGGTCCCCGGCGTGACAGTCTCCCAAGGAGTTTAGGGTTGCGTAGGTGGTACTTACCTGTTCCCAGTAGTTACTGGATGTGATCTATAACTGTTACTTTGTGTTACAGTGAAGTTTATATACTTTTATTCTAATTTCTGACAAGTATTTCTATATCTGCAAAGTGTTGATTCAGACAGTGGCCCATGTGGCCCTGTCTTGTAAATAATCCCTTGTGAATATTGCCGTGCCAGTTGGCACAATGTACGTGTGATGTCTATCTGATATGTTTTGACAATACAAAAGTTATTTTAATATAACCTTGTGTGGAGTCTCTTTTGTGGTGTATCTAGTATGTTGTTGCTGTCGTGCGCTGACGCAAATGCTTTACACATCGCCTCCGAGTTTAGCCTAGACTGCCCGCGCCATGCTACCTAGAGGGCGAGCAGGGGTTATCTTGGCGTGTGACTTCCTTGCCCTGACTGGAATGGTGGTTTCTGCCTGGCTTTGGCGTCAGCCTTAGCCTACCCGAAATAGCCGGTTTCCAACATTGGTGGGTCAGCGGTGCGGATTTGGACGTGCGTTTGCCCAGTGCCATAGCGACAACTGGCTACATTACAAAAACTCTGCGTTTTTCAGATAGTCACATATTTGGGATTATTGTTTTTGATTTTGTTTTTCCTCAAAAGTGTCATTTTCAGATGGTGTTCCTGCGCTTAATGTTTAGTGGCAGATGAGAGAAAATGACTGGGCGGGACGCCAGTAGATAGAGGGAAGGTTCCCATAGATTAGGAATCCCTTGCTGGGTCCAGTGTCCAAATCCTGTTCCTGTCCCTGTGTGGGTAGATGGAAGAGAGGGAGGGTGGAGGAGAAATTGCTTGCTCAGGAGGGTGGTCATTTCCTGAGTGTAGTGTGTATGTCTGGATTTCCCAGTTGGTAGGATCCAGTGGTGGCAGCTTAAATGTGTCCAGTGCGCGAATTCCCATTCTCATTTCCCAGAGTATGGTGCCTGGTGCGCTCAGTAAGAGGGTGACAGGTTGAAAGTCGGAGGCAGTGAGGAACTGTCTCACCAGTCTGGAGGGGGATTGTGTGGATGAGTGCTGTGTTGAACTGGAGGAGTTGTGTGAGTTTTTTTTAAGGAGCTTGCGCGTGAGGTGGATGTCTGGCGGTGTGCTGGATGTCGTGCAGAGACATTAGAAAGTGATTCTAAAAGTAGTGGCTTGTGTATCTGATGATCCTGTTTAGGTGAAGAGGTTCATGTGTAGCCCAGCTATGTCCCATTAGGATGGTAGGGGTGTAGGGGCTCACGTCCTGTCTCAGTGGAGGCGGAGTGAGTGTGGGACGGTGTTTCCCACGTTGGCCCGAAACCCTGTCTCGGGGCCTGGAGGGTTCCCTAAGGGAGCGTCAGGTCAGGGGCCTAGGCTGTACTTATAAGTCATTTGAGGAGGATCTTCCTGTGTCTAGAGGACGGGGAGTTTCTGTAACCAGAACTCCGGCGGTCCTAGTGTTGGGCAGTACCGCTCCTAAGTGGAGGGTGCAGAAGTCCTGGTTCGCTGGGCATTTGACCATCTAGAGTGCTCGACCATTTTTTTGGGGCCTCTGGAGGTCGTTCCCCGAGGAGGGGGGAGGCCAGGTTCAGGTTCAGCCTGACCTGGAGGGAAGAGCATCTATAGTCAGTGTCCTGACCGGTTGTTGGCTTCCAGGGGTACCGCTCCCAGGTGGGAGGGTGCAGAACTCTGGAGGGGGGTGCAGAGGGACGGTGTCCTTACTTCTGACCCCGGTGGGAGGAGAGTGTGTCGCTGCTACGCCGCTGGCGTGTGCTCTGTCTAGCCTGAGACATACTGTGCCTGTGATAGTGGAACTGGAAGGGGGTGCAGAAGGACGGTGTACTTCTGACCCCGGTGCAACTTGAGGGTTTAGACCCTAGGTTGGGAGATTAGGAAACTTCTAGGTCAAGAGGAACTCTATCAAAGTGGATCAGCTGAAGAGACTGAGGGGGCTGCCCTTGCTGTGTGTTCTGGGGCCCACCTGCAGTTTGTTGTTTCCACTAAGGTAGAGGAAAGGGGGCTTTGCTGTGTGCTGTGCCCCCACCTGCTTGAAGAGGGACTGTGCTGTGTGCTTTGTACCTCAGAAGTGAAATAGTTTCCAGGTAGGTCGTGATCTGGTAGGAGAGTTGTGTTCTGGTGAGTGCTCCCCTGTGAGGGTTATTCCTTCATCGTGACTGGAAGCAAGGGTCCCTACTTAGTCTAAGGTACTTACCTCTGCCAACTAGAGACCCCCAGTTCTAACATTGGTAGAATAGAGGTAGGGTGGGGCATTCTTGCCGTGACCTCTGGTCAGCCTGGGGTGTGGTCCCTAGGTTGTAGGATCAGTGGTGGTGTAGCTACCCTGAGAGAGAGAGAGAGTGGAGATTGGCTATTGTGTGCCAGGGGCTTCTGCCCCCACTCTGTGGATTGGTTAGGACCTGTGATCTTTGGATGGCCTAGGGCCTGGTCCTGGCTGTGGATGACTAGTGTGTACCAGTGGGGTATCCTAGTTGTGTCAGAGAGCTTTTGTTGAGGGAAATCCCTGTGGGTTCAGAGTGGCGAAAAACTGTAAGGTGGCCCTGCCCTGCAGGCCCGTCTCCGTGGTTTTGTCGCCCAAAGCATTGAAGACCATCAGTGTAGTGATTGGTCTACCCTGCGTTTTGGCTGGAAGGGGGATGTGTTGGACCCGGTCCTTTGGGCAGGTTTACCCCGTGACTTTTTGCTTTTTCCTAGCCTGTTTTTGGAACCTGGATTGGTGATTGTAGGCCTCTGCGCACTTTTTCACTGTGGTACAGTGTAAAGTGCGTGTGCCTTCTGTGTATGGATGGTGAGTGACCTGCCCTCCCATAGGAATGAATTGGGAATATGTATGCCCATGGTGGATTCCTGATGCATGGGGAGTGCAGGGGCGAGTTTGATATGTATGAACTCGTGAGAATGAATGCTGCAGAATGGTGTATGCGGCATGGCTGTGTGTAGTCTAGAAGCGCCACTTTTAGAAGTTGGCATAATTGTGTAGTGAGTCTGCTAGCACGTGATTGGCTGATGGGCCTGGCGCTGCTTTTTCCATGGAGCGACGTCGGAACTTCTGCTAAACGGCCCGGACCTCTCCAGCCCATTTTCAATGATTATTCCGCCGTTTTTCGGACAATGTGAGTCTTCTTCTTCTGTCGCTATATCGCGACCGCCATTTTGTTTCTACACGCAGCGCTGAGGTGCCGATTTCCCTAGTACACAATGGGTTGCTGTGGCTTTCTGGGATGCTAAATGCCTTTTTTCCTGCTTTTTCGCTGCTTTGTGGGCTAATTTGAGGTTTTTTGCACGATTACAGCGCTGTTGACTTTGCCTGCAGTGAATGAAAATTTGTGGCGGCCATTTTGTGCTTTTTCTTCCTCCTCATCGCATTTTTTGGCCACCTCTTTGTTATTTCTCTACATGGGCAGGTCCAAAGGCTCCTTTTCCACAGTAACTACAGCTAAGCCTATTTTTATCAAAAACTTGAACGTTTTTACTCAATTTTCTCACCTACAAGACTCTCTTCCCCCGGCTGACGACATGGCAGCTTCTGAAACTGCGTCACTGCCTTCTGGGAAATCTCTGACCAAACGCTTTAGGCAGAATTCATCCTCGCCTCCGAAATCCTCTACACCTGTCTCAATGGAGGTATTACTGGAGGAAATTAGGGCATTGCGTCCCTTTATGGAGGACACCAATTCCAAATTGGAGGATACTAATGCTAAATTGCAAGTTCTCACTGACACTTGGTCTCAACTGGATAACAGAGTCACGGCAGTTGAACAGTCCATTTCCTCCATCACGGACACTTGCACTAAAATTTCCCCTCTCCAAGCTCAAGTTTCTCTGCTTCAACGTCACGTGGAGGAGTTGGAAAATCGTAATAGGCGTAATAATCTACGCATTTACGGCCTTGAGGAGGGACAGGAGGGGTCTGATCCCCTTACGTTCTTTAAATCCTTTATTACCAAAGTTCTTCGTATGTCAGAGGGCACTGTTCTTAACATCCAGAGAGCGCATAGACTGGGTCGTCCAGCTTCATCTACTGCTCCTTCACCGAAACCTAGAGGGGTAATCCTGTATTTCTTGGAGTACACAGATCTATTGAAGGTCCTTTCTGCTGCCAAATCCTCTGAACGTGTTACTTGGTCTGGATCCACTTTATTCTTCGCCCAGGACTACGCCAAGGCCACTGCGAATAGGAGGAAGGCCTTTCTCAACTTGAGACCTGCTCTTCGTGCAATGGGCGCTCAGTATGGTCTTTTCCACCCCTGCCTTTTTAAGGTGTCTTTTAACAACAGGACCACTACTTACGAAGACCTGCTCCGTCTCCAGAGTTTCATAAATGCTCATAACACCGAATCCATGGACGCTTCCTCCTCCAGTGTTGGCTGATTCCCTTTTTATATGTTCCCATCTTTGATTGTTGTCGCAGTATTCCATGTCTTGATGGTTGCATATTGTATATCCTAACTCTCCCTGTATCGTTGTTGTATGACTTTGGTTGCATATTATATGTTCTGACTCTTCCTGTGTCGTTCTTGTTTGACTTCGAGTTTTCATATTGTGTTTATATTTTCTCCCACAGCATTTTCCCTTCCTTGATGTGGTGCCTCCCGGTCCTCCGTCTTGTCCGCTCCCGGCTGTGCCAGCCGTCCCGTCTGGCTCTTCCCCTCCCCTCGTATCCTTGGATACTTGTTTTGTAGGTATGTTCTTCTCTTTTGTTTTCCTTTGGTTGTTTCTATGTAAGATGTACTCTTTACATCTTCCCCTATCTTTTGCTTGCACCTTTTTTCTATAATTTTTGTCCTCCTCTCGCACTATTTCTCCTTCTCATCTCCCTCTTTTTCCTCTCTTCTTTCTTTTCTTCTATTTTCCTCATCTGATGCCTTCTCTCCCTCTCCCTTTCCTCCCTTCTGCTCTCATTTCTTCTCATCTCCATTTCCATTTCCTTCTTCCTTCTTCTTTCTCTCAGATTCATTTCTTTTCTAGGTTATTGCATAATTTGGTTTCATGCTCGTTTATTGCATTGTATGCTTTTTTCTCCAGCATAGTTGTTTTTCATAAGTTACATTCCGAGTTATTTCATGGAATGTTAAAGGATTGAATAATCCCATTAAAAGACAACGAGTGCTTTCGCACTTGGCTAGACAGAAATCTGACATTGTTCTGTTACAAGAGACCCACCATTCTGATGTTGAAGCTGCTAAATTGCAACGTCTTTGGGTAGGTCATTTCTTTTCCTCTCCTGCTTTAGGGAAAAAGAATGGAGTTGCTATCCTAGTTCACAAAAAGTTTAAGGTCTCTGTCACTCACCAAGAAATATACTCTGATGGTCGTTGGATGATCACCACTTTGACTGTTGACAATGTTCCTATTGTTATATTTAATGTATATGCTCCCGTCTCTGTTAACAATACCTTTTGGCCTTTTATTTCAGACAAACTTCTCTCTTTTACTGATAATTATATTATTTTTGGTGGCGATTGCAATCAAGTCCATGACCCCATTCTTGACAGACATTCCCCTGTTAAATTTGTTGCTTCGAAAATGCATAACCAATTTACTTCCCCCATTAAACGAAGTTCCCTAACTGACATTTGGAGACTTTGCCATCCCGATCTCCAAGAATATAGCTATTTCTCCCCTCCTCACAAAACTCAATCCCGTATTGATTATCTGTTTCTCAGTCAGTCCCTGACCCAACATGTTCTTTCCTCTGATATAGGTTCCATCCTAATATCCGATCATGCCCCTGTTATAGTTGATTTTGACCTTATTCCTTTTTCCCCTCCTTCTGGAAGATGGCGATTCAATATTTCCCTTCTCAATGATCCCAAATTCTCTGGCCAATTCAGCTCTTTCGCAGATGATTTCTTTCTTATTAATTCCGTTCCTGAATCTACTCCAACTATGATTTGGGACTCATTCAAAGCTGCTGCTAGAGGATTCATTATTAATTATGTTTCTCAAAAGAAAAAATGCTTTGAGAAGCAGTCCTCCCTCCTCCTTACCAAGATTAAAAAGTTAGAATACTCTTATTATCGTACTCCCTCGGATTCATCTCTAAAAGACCTTCTCTCTGCCAAGATTACTTTTAACAAAATGTCTACTGACGCCGCGTCTTCCTATCTCTTAAAAAGTAGTGCCCGCTATTATGGAGGTCAAAACAAAATGGGGAAACTTTTGGCTAACTATTTGAAGATTAGACAAGATAGAACCCGGATTTCTTTCATTACTGACTCTTCTGGTACGTCTCTTTTCAAAGATACTGATATCTTACAGGAGTTTGTTACTTTCTATAAACAGCTCTATACTCCTGAATCTATTCCACTTCCTTCGGTTCTCTCCTCTTATTTTCACTCACTCGCTCCTCCTCCTTCTTCTCATGTTGACTTTCACTCGCTTGAAGCGGATATTTCTTTAGCAGAAATTTCTCACGCAGTCTCTGTCCTGAAACATGGTAAGGCCCCTGGCCCGGATGGTTTCACCATTGAGTTCTATCAACATTTTTCAAAACTTCTCCTTCCCCGTATGCTCCTCCTCTTTAATTCCTTTATTACCGACGGTCTCTCTCAAGGTACATTCCAAGAAGCAATGATATGTCTTATCCCTAAAGAAGGGAAAGACCCTGATTTCTGCAAGAATTACCGCCCCATTTCCCTTGTAAATACTGATTATAAAATATTTGCTAAATTGCTAGCTTTGCGTATTGACCCTATTCTTCCTGAACTCATTGGCCCTGAGCAATTGGGCTTTGTCAAAGGGCGTCTTTCCTCAGATAACTCACAGGTTTTCTTTAATATTCTCAGCAAGGCTCCTTACTTTAACTCTCCACTCGCAGCTATAACCCTGGATGCCGAGAAGGCGTTTGACAGGATTAGTTGGGATTTTATGTTTCACGCTCTTACCTGGATTGGTTTCCCCCCCAAACTAATTTCCCTTATTTCTCTCTTTTCTCTGGTCCTAAAGCATCCATTTTTGCTAATGGGAAAATTTCTGATTATTTTTCTCTCTCCAGAGGAGTTCGTCAGGGCTGTCCTTTATCTCCCCTTTTGTTTATTGTAGCCCTTGAACCTTTTCTTACAAAGATACGTCAAGACTCCCAAATAACTGGTTACAACCCTGGCCCCAATCAGATTAAATTATCTATATATGCAGATGACATTCTTTTATATTGCTCTAACCCTGACTCATCCATCCCTTCTTTTCTCCGACAGGTTGATGCTTTCTCTTTAGTTTCGGGTTATCGTCTGAATCGGGATAAATGTGAAGTTCTTCCCCTTAATATTCTATGTCTCAAACATTATTTTGACCAAACTGGCTTCTCCTGGCAACCAACCAAAGTAAAGTATTTAGGCTTATGGTTTTCCCCTAATATCTCCAGCACTCTGAAAGCTAACTTTGACTACATTAAGAAAAAGTTATCAGACTCTATCTCCAGATGGCATCCTCTTTTCCTTTCCTGGTGGGGGAGATTAGACTCCATTAAAATGATGCTGGCCCCTATTATTTTATACTCTCTATCTATGATCCCTGTTCGGATACCTTCATATTATTTTAAAAGTTTGGACTCCGTTCTATCCAAATTCCTTTGGAAGAACAAGCCCTCCCGCATTGCCTTATCCTCACTTAAAAAAGATAAATCTAATGGTGGTCTCAAGTTCCCTGACTTCAGATCTTATCACTATTCCTTTATTCTTAAACAAGCCTCTCACTGGTTGTCTACTGATCTTCCTACTTATCCTCCAGTCTGGTTATCTTTGGAAAAATATCTGATCTCACCTTTTGATTTTTCCCAGTTTCTGTCTTTTTCTGCTACAACATCCCTCTTATGTTCTCCCATCATTGCTCATTCTCATCATCTTTTGGCTCCATTATTATCCTCCTCGTATCCCTCCCGTGCTTCTCTTCATCAACAATCTATTTTGCACAATAAATTACTTCGAATCAAGAATCGTTCCTTTTTCTGGAATTCTTGGAAATCCAGAGGTCTGATGTGGATCTCCCAGCTCCTTCATAATGATGCTCCCCTACCCGTTGCTGATCTCCAGTCTCAATTTCACCTTCCTAATTCTACACGAAAACAATATGATCTTCTACGTCCTGCTCTTCTACTTTACCTTCAATCTCTCCCTCCCTCCCATGATCATCCTCCACTTTGTGATATTCTCTCCCCGCTACTGTACTCCGCTCCTTCGGCTTCGTGCATCTATAATTCTTTGTTAAAACCTCCTACACGTCTTAAAACAAAGACGGAATTGGCTTGGAAACAGGACTTATCAGTATCTTGGCCTATCTCTCTATGGGATAAATTGTGGTTAAAAATTCACAAAACTTCCAGAGCTGCCAACACCACTCAAACGTTATATTATGTATATCAGCGACTGCTGTTTTCTCCGGTTAAACTGGCTTCCTTCTCTCCTGACCTTTCCCCTACCTGCTGGTCCTGCCCTTGTACTCATGCTGATTTGCCTCATATGCTATTTCACTGTCCCAATATCACCACTTTTTGGCACTCAGTTTGGTCCCGCATAAATACTATTTTTTCTATACAACTCCCCTTTTCCCCTTCTAATATCCTATTAGGTTCCTTGTCCCCTAATCTTCCCCAACACCCTTCTCACTTTAAACTACTAGATTTATTTTTAGCAGTTGCCCGACACCTGATTACCTCCAATTGGAAGGATTCCTCCAACGTCACTTATTCCGCTTGGTGGAATGCGATTTGTTTTAATCATAGGCTTGATACCAACTTTGTTACCCCCATTTCCCTGGCTGTTAAGAGAGATTTATTGTGGATTCCTCTTACCACATACTTATCCACTTGTTCCCCTTCCAGCTCCACCGCCATTACAAATCCCATCGCTGGCTCTGATGAAGTCTGCAAACCTCCTTGATTTTTCCACTTGTTGTCTGTTTCAAGACCCTTTTCTTTTGTACCTTTGCCAGATGTATTTTATTGCTTTTACTTTATTTTCACTTGATATACCTTTTACGCATACAATGTATAATTTGTGTTTATTGATTCCATTTATTATATATTTGCTTTATGACCAGTTGTTTCTGCATATATTGTTTTTTTCCCTTTAGATGCACTGTTGTATTCTCCTATTTTACTTGGTTTCAATAAACTTGAACTTAAAAAAAAAAAGTATTTTCTACAATTTGTAGAGATTTGCCACTGATATACTCCCATAAGTCCCCGCCAAATGAGGCAATAAACATGCATTTACATTGAAAAATACAAAGCATTTCTCTAGGTAGTTTATGCCCCAATATTTTGCAGAATCTAAAACCTGCATCTACTGCTCTTTAGAATTGCATGGCTCTTACATCCAAGTCGAATTTTCAGTTAAAATCTACATCAATCAGGTATCCCAGATACGTAAAATGCGGAGTTTTCATGATTTCTTCCCCACCAAATAAAAACGTTTTAGTCTTGGCTAGTTTAAAAGCATCTTCTAAAATCTGGAGGCCATTCGCAGTTCATGCAATCAGAGCCTCATTACCCGCATAAAGCAGCATAGGAATTTCTCTCTCATTGATCTTTGGTAGGTCCTTCCTAGCCGTATCAGGTGCTTACCCAGAGAGTTCATAAAAATTAGAAAGAGAAAAGGTGCCAAGACAGAGCCCTGTCTAACCAGGGTGATTGGTGGACAATTATCAGATAAATCTCCTTTTCAAGTATACCGTACTCTGGCTGTAGTATGTTCATGTAGCCTACTGAGTAGGGAGATTATTGCACTGTAAATGCCTAATTGTAGCATTATGGACCACACATCCTTTTTTGGCCTTAGCATACTGTTGGACGATCAGAGAAAGATTTAAAGATTGTTCAACAGTGCCCAGACCTGGACGAAACCAAACTGTAGGTCTGAAAGCCCATGTGACTCTGTAGCCCAATTTGGCCAGCAGTACCCTTTCTGGGATCTTAACTGTGCTATCTAGGAAGAGATATCAGGAGATAGCAGTGAGGCTGACTCTTTTCTCCTTTTTTGAAAATAGGGACAATGATAGCCTTCTGCTAGGTCTTAGCTAGGGGGCCTGTAAATCCACTTTTTATAACACTTGTAATTAAGGGTACCTGGAACTGTGGGAGAGACTTAAAGAGGTCAGAGGGGATTCTATTGAGGCCCGGGGCTTTCCCAGAGGGACTGTT
Source organism: Lissotriton helveticus (assembly GCF_964261635.1). Taxonomy (NCBI): domain Eukaryota; kingdom Metazoa; phylum Chordata; class Amphibia; order Caudata; family Salamandridae; genus Lissotriton; species Lissotriton helveticus. Next base: position 1,992,360,102 of record NC_136059.1, on the reverse strand, counting down.
CTCAATAGCTAAGATTACATCTGTCACTTTTATGGAGTTGCGTCATTCCGGGGTGGCAGTTGGATCGCAGTTAACTATCGTAAGAGGTCCTGAATTCAGAGTCTGCGCTTTTGGGCCGAAGACTTTAGAGAAATTGGCCCCCAGTCTTTGCTTGGGATAACACAACCCATTGTTTGGAGGGTCTCGCCCAGGGGGTTCAGGGAGTTTATTGTCTGCCAATAAGCTTGGGACTTTGTCATTTCACTTGCCATCATAAGATACGCCCAAGCCTTTTCATTTTTCTCTTTCTTTCTTTTTTGAGTTGCTTTTTTGTAAATTTTCCTAGCCTGGATTATTGCTGGCTGGTCTCGTGGGTGTTTACTCAGCACTAGGTTTAAGAGTCTGTCGGCTTTAGAACAGGTGCCATCAAACCACCTTGGATTGTGACCGGATCTTGCACTCACTTGGTTAATCTGTCTTTTTTTGGAGGAACGTATCTATTTCCGCTTGATTGGCCCTAAGAAGATCTCTATGGAATGCTTCCTTATCAATTTCCTCCCATTTAATAGATATTCCTTTATTCCTGCTGTACTCTATCGGGGGTTGGGGGATTTTCAGCATGACCTTATCTAGGGGTATCTTTAGCTCCAATATGAGCGAGTTGTGGTCAGTTAGACACAAGGCCACAACTTTACATGTCAAAAGCACTGATGTCAGCTCCATGGAAATTAAAACATGATCTATTGTGGAGCTTGAACTAGGACCCATATATGTGGGGAGCTTTGGAACACTCTGTGTGAAGTATTCTGATGCAAACATTGAATTGTTTGCAAGGATCACATTGTTTAGTGAGACACCATGGGGATTGTGTTTAAAATGTGTGAGGTACTGATTATATTCATTACTGACTCAATATATTGGGTAGATACTGCTGTTCTTAGGTAGTTAGGCTTAGTTGTGGTTGGAGGTAGCCAGTCCAATTGCTCTAGGGGGGACAAAATTCCAAACCAATTAAATATAGCTAAAGAGGGGTTAAAGTGAGAGTTGTGTGATGTCAATATGCCCCTTGCAATATGTGGTTTGGGATTGTTGTAGGCATTGACCAGGAACCTGTGAGCCTCAGGGGGGTGAAAAAATACCAGGGGGGCTCGGATGAACTCAGAGGAGGAAGCAGTCTGGCTGAGAGAACGTAGTAAAGCCCAGAAAACTCTTTGTCTTCTAAAATTGACAATCACACCTTAAACATGCGAGGATTTGGGTAATAGTCCAACCCAAGGACTATTACCTTGTTGTTGCAATAATATTGTTTGAAAGCTCACAGGACCATCTGGAGTGTTTCCGCATCCAGTATGCCACTTTATTTGTTATGGAGGCATGGGATTCGGGTTGTGAGTGCTCAATTTTGGGAACGTTTTCTAGCACAATAATGTAAGGAGTGCACTCAGGTGGGATGTGAGGGTGGATATTGTTTGATTCACGTCGGCATTCCTCAGTCAAGGGCCTTATCTTACTGCCATGTGTACTTCCTAGAGAATCAGGAGGCCCTCTTGGCTTTGGTGGGAAAGACATCAGGGAATGAGAGCTGTTATTGCTACCAGGATTTATACTCGCAGTATTAGTATTGGGATGTCCCACTGTTTGGTGGGCCTTGCATGGTTTCTCGTGATGGTGTTCCAAAAATGGGAGAAGACCCTACTTGGGGGCACAACATACCCCCTGACATCTCCCTTTATGTTTCTCCTAGGGTAGACAACGGCACGGGGGAGGAAACCAACAGTAGCTAGGAGACAGTACTGTTAACCTTAATTAACCTCTCTTGAGCTAGCTTCCTGAGCACCACGCTCTATGGCAGTGATATGGTCCAAGGTGGGTTTCAGCTTAATGTTCAGAGCAGCGGTGACTGTTTCATGAAGATAGTTCGTTGTGGGGCCCAAAGGAATCGGGATCTTGTCTCCAACGCCGCTCTGGGAGAAACTCTGGGAGAGGCGATACATTCGCTCAGCCGCCTACTAATCCTCTGCTACATTGTTTCACCACTCGCTGAGTTCTTTTGGGGATTTCTGTCCCTGGACCAGAGAGGGAGCAGGACACGAAAGCTGCGGATCTGCCCTCGGAATTGGGGAGACGCGAGAGTTGGAAGACACGCTGCTCTGGGAAGCGCACTTGGATTTTTTGGCTATTTTTTGCTTGTGTGCTGTTCGACTCCCTTGGTCTGTGCTCTGAGATCCATTCCCCCAATTGGAAAACCACACCAGAAGCTGCAGATGTCGTCCAGGGCTCCCAGAGTTGGGAAAAGCAACAAACCAAAGGTGCGCAGCCCACGTCAAACAGCAACAATACAGGAGAGGGTGCTGTACCTGATAATTCTACAAAAGGTAAAAGGGAAATTAACTATTTGAAACAGGATTCTAGGAAAACTGGGAGTTGTGGGAGCATTCGGGGGGCAAAGGAAGGTATTCAACCAACAATTGTAGAAATTGTAGAAATGCTTGTGGGACCTAAGACACTATCTACTAATCCTGATGCTACTTTGAGTGACGCACCAACCCCCACACTCCTCACAGTGCCCGAACCAGATCTCCCACTCGTAGATGTCAAGTAATGTTCCTTAAAAATGTTGTCTGTTAATATATATGGCCTAAATGATGTTTTAAAACGGCTGAGAGTAGCCAAGGGCTTACGTTTTTTGGGAGCTGAACTTATCACCCTGCAAGAAAAACACATGAGGAGGGATCCCAGAAGCACTTATTAAACTCACTGGGGTACAGGGTTATAGGGGGAACCTCCCAGGGGGCAAAGACAAGAGAAGTTGGAGTGCTGGGTCAACAAAGACATTCACTGACTTCCAACAGGGTTAAATCGGATCCTCTGGGGACGTGGGTTATCACGGAGTGTCACATCTCACCTAATTTGGCCTTTACACTCTGCTCCATTTATGGTAGCAACACAGATGACCCTGGGGTCATCAACTGGCTCACGGGTGAACTTGCCCACTGGCCCCTGCCACTGGTAATTTCTGGGGATCTGAATATTAATCTACCCAGCAACTGGAAGGCAACCGATCACTGGTCATACACAGGCAGGAAGCCCAAAGTCTATCAAGCCCTACTTAATCTAATACAAACACATGGACTCAGTGACGTCTTGGCTAATCTAAAACCCACTCACCAGGGGTACACATATTTCTCAGCCCGACACCTCTCACATGCTAGATCAGATTATTTTTTTGTTTCTACATCAAAACTCCAAAACTACTCTATTGAGTTGGCCCCACGATTTATGTCGGACCACAACTCACTTATTTTAAACATTAGTGGGTTAGGGCTTAGGAAAGAAACTTCCAATTGGAGCTTTGAAAAAGCTCTATTATATGATGAGGGTTACCGCTCACATATGCAGGGGTGGATTAAGGAGTTTTTGGAAATTAACACAGGATCACCAGTAGTGAGATCTGTATGGGATGCAATGAAGGCGGGCATTGGAGGGGAACCCCTGCGGTACTCCATCAGACAGAATAAAAAAGATAAAACACAACTAGCAAAAGATCGTGACAAGATGAAAAAAGCTGAGGAAGATCTAATTTTAGCAGTAAATCTAGGGGCTGAAATTGAAAATGCTCAGTTGGAAGTAATAGCTAGTAAGGCAGAAATAGGGTCCATATTTGCAGAAAAAACTGCTAAGAAATGTACCTCTGCCAGGGAAAAAATATAAGAATATGGCGATAACACTCGCTCTCAGAATTAGACAGCACGTGTCTGCTAGTGAAATTCAGTCGATCCAGCTTAACACTGGAGAGATCACAAAGGATGCTAGTAAGATCCGAAGTGCATTCTGTGATTTTTACCAGAGTCTCTATTCAGAAGATAACACAAGGACACCAACACTGAGAGAAGAGGAAAGTCTGACCTATTTAGGCCAGATTACTTTTGGAAACACAACAGTGATGGACAGAATGTGGATCAATGTCACACATTCACCCCAGTACAAAGATCTGGGCCCAAATCCATCGTTTTTCCACTCCACACCACCCTGGGTTAGACAATGGCGATATGCAAATCAGCACTGACCCTGTGCCCCATGGGAACAGTCCAGTCCGAACTACAAAAGCCATGTCCTTCCCAGAACGGAATCAAGCATCCGAGGACCGGCCCGGTTTCGAGGTAACACCTCTCATCAGCCCGGCTAGCTTGACTCCAGTGGTGTGGAGGGCCTGGGACTCACGTCTGAGCATCCCCAGTACACTTAGAGCGGTAATTGCAAACACAACAGTGATGGACAGAATGTGGATCAATGTCACACATTCACCCCAGTACAAAGATCTGGGCCCAAATCCATCGTTTTTCCACTCCACACCACCCTGGGTTAGACAATGGCGATATGCAAATCAGCACTGACCCTGTGCCCCATGGGAACAGTCCAGTCCGAACTACAAAAGCCATGTCCTTCCCAGAACGGAATCAAGCATCCGAGGACCGGCCCGGTTTCGAGGTAACACCTCTCATCAGCCCGGCTAGCTTGACTCCAGTGGTGTGGAGTGCCTGGGACTCACGTCTGAGCATCCCCAGTACACTTAGAGCGGTAATTGCAAACACAACAGTGATGGACAGAATGTGGATCAATGTCACACATTCACCCCAGTACAAAGATCTGGGCCCAAATCCATCGTTTTTCCACTCCACACCACCCTGGGTTAGACAATGGCGATATGCAAATCAGCACTGACCCTGTGCCCCATGGGAACAGTCCAGTCCGAACTACAAAAGCCATGTCCTTCCCAGAACGGAATCAAGCATCCGAGGACCAGCCCGGTTTCGAGGTAACACCTCTCATCAGCCCGGCTAGCTTGACTCCAGTGGTGTGGAGTGCCTGGGACTCACGTCTGAGCATCCCCAGTACACTTAGAGCGGTAATTGCAAACACAACAGTGATGGACAGAATGTGGATCAATGTCACAAATTCACCCCAGTACAAAGATCTGGGCCCAAATCCATCGTTTTTCCACTCCACACCACCCTGGGTTAGACAATGGCGATATGCAAATCAGCACTGACCCTGTGCCCCATGGGAACAGTCCAGTCCGAACTACAAAAGCCATGTCCTTCCCAGAACGGAATCAAGCATCCGAGGACCGGCCCGGTTTCGAGGTAACACCTCTCATCAGCCCGGCTAGCTTGACTCCAGTGGTGTGGAGTGCCTGGGACTCACGTCTGAGCATCCCCAGTGCACTTAGAGCGGTAATTGCAAACACAACAGTGATGGACAGAATGTGGATCAATGTCACACATTCACCCCAGTACAAAGATCTGGGCCCAAATCCATCGTTTTTCCACTCCACACCACCCTGGGTTAGACAATGGCGATATGCAAATCAGCACTGACCCTGTGCCCCATGGGAACAGTCCAGTCCGAACTACAAAAGCCATGTCCTTCCCAGAACGGAATCAAGCATCCGAGGACCGGCCCGGTTTCGAGGTAACACCTCTCATCAGCCCGGCTAGCTTGACTCCAGTGGTGTGGAGTGCCTGGGACTCACGTCTGAGCATCCCCAGTACACTTAGAGCGGTAATTGCAAACACAACAGTGATGGACAGAATGTGGATCAATGTCACACATTCACCCCAGTACAAAGATCTGGGCCCAAATCCATCGTTTTTCCACTCCACACCACCCTGGGTTAGACAATGGCGATATGCAAATCAGCACTGACCCTGTGCCCCATGGGAACAGTCCAGTGCGAACTACAAAAGCCATGTCCTTCCCAGAACGGAATCAAGCATCCGAGGACCGGCCCGGTTTCGAGGTAACACCTCTCATCAGCCCGGCTAGCTTGACTCCAGTGGTGTGGAGTGCCTGGGACTCACGTCTGAGCATCCCCAGTACACTTAGAGCGGTAATTGCAAACACAACAGTGATGGACAGAATGTGGATCAATGTCACACATTCACCCCAGTACAAAGATCTGGGCCCAAATCCATCGTTTTTCCACTCCACACCACCCTGGGTTAGACAATGGCGATATGCAAATCAGCACTGACCCTGTGCCCCATGGGAACAGTCCAGTCCGAACTACAAAAGCCATGTCCTTCCCAGAACGGAATCAAGCATCCGAGGACCGGCCCGGTTTCGAGGTAACACCTCTCATCAGCCCGGCTAGCTTGACTCCAGTGGTGTGGAGTGCCTGGGACTCACGTCTGAGCATCCCCAGTACACTTAGAGCGGTAATTGCAAACACAACAGTGATGGACAGAATGTGGATCAATGTCACACATTCACCCCAGTACAAAGATCTGGGCCCAAATCCATCGTTTTTCCACTCCACACCACCCTGGGTTAGACAATGGCGATATGCAAATCAGCACTGACCCTGTGCCCCATGGGAACAGTCCAGTCCGAACTACAAAAGCCATGTCCTTCCCAGAACGGAATCAAGCATCCGAGGACCGGCCCGGTTTCGAGGTAACACCTCTCATCAGCCCGGCTAGCTTGACTCCAGTGGTGTGGAGTGCCTGGGACTCACGTCTGAGCATCCCCAGTACACTTAGAGCGGTAATTGCAAACACAACAGTGATGGACAGAATGTGGATCAATGTCACACATTCACCCCAGTACAAAGATCTGGGCCCAAATCCATCGTTTTTCCACTCCACACCACCCTGGGTTAGACAATGGCGATATGCAAATCAGCACTGACCCTGTGCCCCATGGGAACAGTGCAGTCCGAACTACAAAAGCCATGTCCTTCCCAGAACGGAATCAAGCATCCGAGGACCGGCCCGGTTTCGAGGTAACACCTCTCATCAGCCCGGCTAGCTTGACTCCAGTGGTGTGGAGTGCCTGGGACTCACGTCTGAGCATCCCCAGTACACTTAGAGCGGTAATTGCAAACACAACAGTGATGGACAGAATGTGGATCAATGTCACACATTCACCCCAGTACAAAGATCTGGGCCCAAATCCATCGTTTTTCCACTCCACACCACCCTGGGTTAGACAATGGCGATATGCAAATCAGCACTGACCCTGTGCCCCATGGGAACAGTCCAGTCCGAACTACAAAAGCCATGTCCTTCCCAGAACGGAATCAAGCATCCGAGGACCGGCCCGGTTTCGAGGTAACACCTCTCATCAGCCCGGCTAGCTTGACTCCAGTGGTGTGGAGTGCATGGGACTCACGTCTGAGCATCCCCAGTACACTTAGAGCGGTAATTGCAAACACAACAGTGATGGACAGAATGTGGATCAATGTCACACATTCACCCCAGTACAAAGATCTGGGCCCAAATCCATCGTTTTTCCACTCCACACCACCCTGGGTTAGACAATGGCGATATGCAAATCAGCACTGACCCTGTGCCCCATGGGAACAGTCCAGTCCGAACTACAAAAGCCATGTCCTTCCCAGAACGGAATCAAGCATCCGAGGACCGGCCCGGTTTCGAGGTAACACCTCTCATCAGCCCGGCTAGCTTGACTCCAGTGGTGTGGAGTGCCTGGGACTCACGTCTGAGCATCCCCAGTACACTTAGAGCGGTAATTGCAAACACAACAGTGATGGACAGAATGTGGATCAATGTCACACATTCACCCCAGTACAAAGATCTGGGCCCAAATCCATCGTTTTTCCACTCCACACCACCCTGGGTTAGACAATGGCGATATGCAAATCAGCACTGACCCTGTGCCCCATGGGAACAGTCCAGTCCGAACTACAAAAGCCATGTCCTTCCCAGAACGGAATCAAGCATCCGAGGACCGGCCCGGTTTCGAGGTAACACCTCTCATCAGCCCGGCTAGCTTGACTCCAGTGGTGTGGAGTGCCTGGGACTCACGTCTGAGCATCCCCAGTACACTTAGAGCGGTAATTGCAAACACAACAGTGATGGACAGAATGTGGATCAATGTCACACATTCACCCCAGTACAAAGATCTGGGCCCAAATCCATCGTTTTTCCACTCCACACCACCCTGGGTTAGACAATGGCGATATGCAAATCAGCACTGACCCTGTGCCCCATGGGAACAGTCCAGTCCAAACTACAAAAGCCATGTCCTTCCCAGAACGGAATCAAGCATCCGAGGACCGGCCCGGTTTCGAGGTAACACCTCTCATCAGCCCGGCTAGCTTGACTCCAGTGGTGTGGAGTGCCTGGGACTCACGTCTGAGCATCCCCAGTACACTTAGAGCGGTAATTGCAAACACAACAGTGATGGACAGAATGTGGATCAATGTCACACATTCACCCCAGTACAAAGATCTGGGCCCAAATCCATCGTTTTTCCACTCCACACCACCCTGGGTTAGACAATGGCGATATGCAAATCAGCACTGACCCTGTGCCCCATGGGAACAGTCCAGTCCAAACTACAAAAGCCATGTCCTTCCCAGAACGGAATCAAGCATCCGAGGACCGGCCCGGTTTCGAGGTAACACCTCTCATCAGCCCGGCTAGCTTGACTCCAGTGGTGTGGAGTGCCTGGGACTCACGTCTGAGCATCTCCAGTACACTTAGAGCGGTAATTGCAAACACAACAGTGATGGACAGAATGTGGATCAATGTCAGGGTGGTGTGGAGTGCAAAAAAACGATGGATTTGGGCCCAGATCTTTGGACTGGGATGAATGTGTGACATTGATCCACATTCGGTCCATCACCTGTTTTGTTTGCAATTTCGCCCTAAGTGCGCTGGGGATGCTCAGACGTGGGTCCCAGGCACTCCACACCACTGGAGTCAAGCTAGCCGGGCTGATGAGAGATGTTACCTCGAAACCGGTCCGGTCCTCGGATGCTTGATTCCGTTCTGGGAAGGACATGGCTTTTGTAGTTCGGACTGGACTGTTCCCATGGGGCACAGGGTCAGAGCTGATTTGCATATCGCCATTGTCTAACCCAGGGTGGTGTGGAGTGCAAAAAAACGATGGATTTGGGCCCAGATCTTTGGACTGGGATGAATGTGTGACATTGATCCACATTCGGTCCATCACCTGTTTTGTTTGCAATTTCGCCCTAAGTGCGCTGGGGATGCTCAGACGTGGGTCCCAGGCACTCCACACCACTGGAGTCAAGCTAGCCGGGCTGATGAGAGGTGTTACCTCGAAACCGGTCCAGTCCTCGGATGCTTGATTCCGTTCTGGGAAGGACATGGCTTTTGTAGTTCGGACTGGACTGTTCCCATGGGGCACAGGGTCAGAGCTGATTTGCATATCGCCATTGTCTAACCCAGGGTGGTGTGGAGTGCAAAAAAACGATGGATTTGGGCCCAGATCTTTGGACTGGGATGAATGTGTGACATTGATCCACATTCGGTCCATCACCTGTTTTGTTTGCAATTTCGCCCTAAGTGCGCTGGGGATGCTCAGACGTGGGTCCCAGGCACTCCACACCACTGGAGTCAAGCTAGCCGGGCTGATGAGAGGTGTTACCTCGAAACCGGTCCGGTCCTCGGATGCTTGATTCCGTTCTGGGAAGGACATGGCTTTTGTAGTTCGGACTGGACTGTTCCCATGGGGCACAGGGTCAGAGCTGATTTGCATATCGCCATTGTCTAACCCAGGGTGGTGTGGAGTGCAAAAAAACGATGGATTTGGGCCCAGATCTTTGGACTGGGATGAATGTGTGACATTGATCCACATTCGGTCCATCACCTGTTTTGTTTGCAATTTCGCCCTAAGTTCGCTGGGGATGCTCAGACGTGGGTCCCAGGCACTCCACACCACTGGAGTCAAGCTAGCCGGGCTGATGAGAGGTGTTACCTCGAAACCGGTCCGGTCCTCGGATGCTTGATTCCGTTCTGGGAAGGACATGGCTTTTGTAGTTCGGACTGGACTGTTCCCATGGGGCACAGGGTCAGAGCTGATTTGCATATCGCCATTGTCTAACCCAGGGTGGTGTGGAGTGCAAAAAAACGATGGATTTGGGCCCAGATCTTTGGACTGGGATGAATGTGTGACATTGATCCACATTCGGTCCATCACCTGTTTTGTTTGCAATTTCGCCCTAAGTGCGCTGGGGATGCTCAGACGTGGGTCCCAGGCACTCCACACCACTGGAGTCAAGCTAGCCGGGCTGATGAGAGGTGTTACCTCGAAACCGGTCCGGTCCTCGGATGCTTGATTCCGTTCTGGGAAGGACATTTGTTTTTTTTAGTTCGGACTGGACTGTTCCCATGGGGCACAGGGTCAGAGCTGATTTGCATATCGCCATTGTCTAACCCAGGGTGGTGTGGAGTGCAAAAAAACGATGGATTTGGGCCCAGATCTTTGGACTGGGATGAATGTGTGACATTGATCCACATTCGGTCCATCACCTGTTTTGTTTGCAATTTCGCCCTAAGTGCGCTGGGGATGCTCAGACGTGGGTCCCAGGCACTCCACACCACTGGAGTCAAGCTAGCCGGGCTGATGAGAGGTGTTACCTCGAAACCGGTCCGGTCCTCGGATGCTTGATTCCGTTCTGGGAAGGACATGGCTTTTGTAGTTCGGACTGGACTGTTCCCATGGGGCACAGGGTCAGAGCTGATTTGCATATCGCCATTGTCTAACCCAGGGTGGTGTGGAGTGCAAAAAAACGATGGATTTGGGCCCAGATCTTTGGACTGGGATGAATGTGTGACATTGATCCACATTCGGTCCATCACCTGTTTTGTTTGCAATTTCGCCCTAAGTGCGCTGGGGATGCTCAGACGTGGGTCCCAGGCACTCCACACCACTGGAGTCAAGCTAGCCGGGCTGATGAGAGGTGTTACCTCGAAACCGGTCCGGTCCTCGGATGCTTGATTCCGTTCTGGGAAGGACATGGCTTTTGTAGTTCGGACTGGACTGTTCCCATGGGGCACAGGGTCAGAGCTGATTTGCATATCGCCATTGTCTAACCCAGGGTGGTGTGGAGTGCAAAAAAACGATGGATTTGGGCCCAGATCTTTGGACTGGGATGAATGTGTGACATTGATCCACATTCGGTCCATCACCTGTTTTGTTTGCAATTTCGCCCTAAGTGCGCTGGGGATGCTCAGACGTGGGTCCCAGGCACTCCACACCACTGGAGTCAAGCTAGCCGGGCTGATGAGAGGTGTTACCTCGAAACCGGTCCGGTCCTCGGATGCTTGATTCCGTTCTGGGAAGGACATGGCTTTTGTAGTTCGGACTGGACTGTTCCCATGGGGCACAGGGTCAGAGCTGATTTGCATATCGCCATTGTCTAACCCAGGGTGGTGTGGAGTGCAAAAAAACGATGGATTTGGGCCCAGATCTTTGGACTGGGATGAATGTGTGACATTGATCCACATTCGGTCCATCACCTGTTTTGTTTGCAATTTCGCCCTAAGTGCGCTGGGGATGCTCAGACGTGGGTCCCAGGCACTCCACACCACTGGAGTCAAGCTAGCCAGGCTGATGAGAGGTGTTACCTCGAAACCGGTCCGGTCCTCGGATGCTTGATTCCGTTCTGGGAAGGACATGGCTTTTGTAGTTCGGACTGGACTGTTCCCATGGGGCACAGGGTCAGAGCTGATTTGCATATCGCCATTGTCTAACCCAGGGTGGTGTGGAGTGCAAAAAAACGATGGATTTGGGCCCAGATCTTTGGACTGGGATGAATGTGTGACATTGATCCACATTCGGTCCATCACCTGTTTTGTTTGCAGATTACTTTTGGGGCACTTAACTCTGAAGATTATGACCAACTTGAGGAACCGCAAAACACACAAGATGATTGACGGAATGTTGCACAACGGCAAAACATTCACCCTCAGTCACAGATCTGGGTTTAATCCATCGTTATTTTGCCCACCAAGCCACCCCAGATCAGACATGGCGATATGCAAATCAGTCTTGACCCTGTGCCTCATGGGAACAGTCCAGCCCGAACTGCCAAGCCATGTCTTCCCTGGACCGGAATAAAGCATCCTAGGACCGGTTTCTGGCTATCAACCTTCATCAGCCAGGATAGCTTGACTCCAGTGGCGTAGTGAGCACGGGATCCACGTCTGGGCATACCCTTCCTACATAGGGTGAACAGCAAAACACACAAGATGATGGACGGAATGTTGCACAATGGCAAAACATTCACCCCCAGTCAAGACCTGGGTTTAATCCATCTTTATTTTGCTCACCAAGCCCCCCAGTTCAGACATGGCCATATGTAAATCCGTCTTGACCCTGTGCCTCATGGGAACAGTCCGGCCCGAACTGCCAAGCCTTGTCTTCCCTGGACCGGAATCAAGCATCCTAGGACCAGTTTCTGGCTATCAGCCTTCCTCAGCCAGGATAGCTTGACTCCAGTGGTGTAGTGAGCACTTGAGGAACCCCCTGGATGGGAAGAGATAGCCAAAGCCTTAGGAAGCCTTCCGGATGGGAAAGCGACAGGTGCAGACCATATACCGGTGGAGTTCTATAAAATATTTGCCCCCCAGATAAGAAACACTCTTTAACCCCTTCGATGCTTGTGACGGAACGGTTCCGTCACGAGCGCCGGTTGGGCTGTGATTATGACGGAACCGTTCCGTCACGGCCACGCCCGTTTCTTAGAACCTTCAGCACAGCGCGAGAATTCGCGCCGCGCTGAAGGTGTTATTGGAGCACCTCCTCCAGACTCTTGATCTTACGCCAAGATAGTGATATTCCCAAAAAAAGACAAGTCTCCTTTAGAATTGGGTTTGTATTGGCCAATTACCCTCATTAATTGTGACTCTTAGATATATGCCAAGGTATTTGCTGCAAGACTTTCATTGAGAATAGAGACCCTGGTCTCGCAATGACAACACAGGTTTATCCCCCAAAAAAGTACAACTGAACATATTCGTAGAGCCATCACACTGTTGGATGCAGCACAAATAACGGGAGACCCGATCTCCTAAATTCTACTCGACGCTGAGAAAGCGTTTGATTGGGTCTCCTGGGCATATCTTTGGGCTGTCGTGAAGAAAATGGGTTTGGACCAAAAGCAACACAAGCCACACAAGCTCTCTATAGTAATCCCACAGCTAATGTATTTGTTAATGGAAACCAGAGGGAGCAGATCAAAATATCGCGAGGGACTTGTCAGGGGTGTCCGTTTTCACCTCTGCTCTTCGCTCTATATATTGATCCTTCTTTTTTTTTTTTTTTTTTTTTTCAATATTTTTTATTAGCATCATGAGTAACATCAAATACAGATAACTCAAAAAAAAAGGGAAAGAAAAAAAAAACAAAAAAAAGGGGGAAAAGGGAAAGATATTTTTTCCAAATTAACAAAGATATTAGACAAATCAGGTAAAATGAGGCATCAATCAGAACAGTACTCAAAATCAATATTTCAGTTTAAACATTAAGACATAATTAATCCCCAGAGTTTTTCCATTTTTCGTTTTTTCTTCTGCCCCTTAGTTATCGCCAAAGAGCTTTCCATATTATAAATGTCTTTAACCAAAAGCCACCATTCCATAACCATAGGGGGACGACTTTGGATCCAAACCCTAGCAATAGCTAATCTGGCACAAGCCAAAAGTATATTCATCAAGTCCCGAAATCTGTAATTAGCCCCAACAACCCCAATCATAATATCCATTTGCATGAGTACAATTGATCTGGCCATTTTGGCTGAAATAACACCAGCTACATCTTTCCAAAAAGTGGATAGCTCAGGGCATGAAAAGAACATGTGCACAATGTCTGCCCCTTTAAATGCACATTTAGGACATTTTGTGCGATCATTCATTTCATTATTGCAAGCCCATTTTAAAATCCTGTCTGGAGAATAGTACAATTGAAACAAAGTTCGAAACAGCTGTAATTTCAGACTTGACGATTGAACTGCGTTATTTAGACTGTTCAGTGAGGAGGTTATCATGTCTGGAGTTACAATCACCTCTAACTTTGTACTCCACTTTTCTGCCACCTTACTGATATCATCTTTATGTAGGATAGAAAAAGTCTTATAGCCACAGCTGATCAGTGCCTTATCAGAATCTCTATACATACAGTTCCAGATTTCAGATTCAGCTATGCTGTCAAAGCCTGTTCTACGAATAATATAATCCTTGATCTGATTGTATTTAAACCAAGCCCTTTCTGGTAAGTTATATATCATCTTTAACTTTTCATAAGTAGAAAATCCAATATGGTCATACAGGTCTCCAAGATTACTTATGCTGTTATCCGAAAACAGAGTACTAGCTGAATCATGGAAAATTCCTGGCATCCCTGGATTATACCAAAGGGGCATTTTAGCGTGGAGTAAGGAGATGTTATTCCTGTTAAGAATAGATCGCCAGATATTAACCGTATCTCGAATTGTCTTAAAACGTACTCGTTTAAAGTAGTTAGGGTCATTAAGTCTATATAAAAACATAGCAGACTCCCCCCCTAATATAAGTCTGTGAAAATAGAGACTTTTATCAGGAATAAGCAAACTGCGAAATCGCGTTAAAAAAGCAGCCCAGTAGTATAATTTAAAGTCTGGTAGCCCAAGTCCACCTTGGTCATAGGGGAGTTTAAGCAGAGATAAAGCCCGTCGTGCTTTTTTAAACCCCCATATGAAGCTGCTGATGATACCCTCCAGCCTGTTGAAATATGTGTTACACACTCTTAAAGGTATAGACCGAAAAAGATATAAAAATTTAGGCAAGATCTTCATTTTAATTATGTTAATTCGCCCCAGAATCCCCATTGGAAGTTTGTGCCATTTCTTGAGGAGAAGAGAAGTTTCTTTTAACAGGGGTTCATAATTAAGTGCAATTATTGATTCAGGATTAGAAGAGATTTTCACCCCAAGGTATGTTGCCACGTTACATACTCCAGCTACTGGTGTAATTGGGGAAAAGTTTATGATTACTTGCGTTTTGCTAGTATTTAACCGATACCCAGATACCAAACCATATTTATCTGCTTCGGTACCTATACCTAATATCGCATCAGGATCCTTCTATAAAGGCTATAGAAAACAACCAAACCATCAGAGCGGTGAGCAGATTCGGTCTAGACACTAAAATCATGGCTTACGCCGACAATCTGGCAGTGGTCACCCCTGATCCTGTGACCGCCAATAGCGCTCTAGAAAATGAGGCCCAAAAATTAGGAAAAGTAGCAGGATACGCACTTAACCTAGGCAAAACCCAGATCATCAATAATAATCAAATTGACTGGGTAGATACCCGGGTGGTACAGTCTGCAAAATACCTGGGGGTTACTTTAACTGCTGATACTGATCTAATTGTAGAAAAAAATCTGACCCCACTAGTTATTGAAACTAAACGGGCACTTAAAAGACTAAACAATTTACACCTTACCATTGTAGGGAGGTGCAACATCATTAAGATGACCTACTTTCCCAAACTGCTCTACTTTTATAGGGCCATTCCCTTGGAGATGAACAAATTAATGCTACAAAAATGTGACCACATCTTTTCTTAATTTCTCTGGGCATATTCCTGGCCAAGGCGAGCTTTTAAACTGCTATCTCTTCCCCCAGAGAGGGGCAGCTGGGCACTACCTAATCTGAAAGTTTATTATTTGGCTGCGGCCATGCAATACTGTGAGGAATTGCTGCAAGAACAGTCATATACCCTAGATTTAGGCCTACCATCACCCTGTCAACTGCTTCTGGGGGAAGAGACCTGTGGATGCCTCTGGAGGCAGCTCTCCTATGACTATTACAAGTGGTTAAGATTTAAGACTTTAATCAATATCTTTAAAGTCTTTTCCAATATACGGAAAACTTTTGGGCTTGGCAATCTAAATTAATATACCCCTCTTAACAACAACCCCAATTTACTATCGCTATTCAACGCTTCTTACATGCCTGAATGGCATCAAGCAGGCATACTGAAAATGGGCGATCTGATAACTACCGATGGTATTAAATCCTTTGGTGTTCTGAAAACCAAATTTCAATCGGGGGAACATCAGTTATTTAAATACATGGCTGTAAGAGACTTTCTTTCTTGTAAGACTGGGGGGACCGCTGGCTTCTCAATGGTAGACCTTATTGACAAACTGTAAAACTCTACCCCGCACGCAAGACAAGGTCTGCAGAAAGAATGGAGGCGCACTTATCTTTGTTGCTATGACCATTTTGCGTCTCTGTATAGCGTCATCATGGAAGGACCCCAACCCTCCACTATTCTCTCACTGGTTAGCCCGATTGATTTCTACTCATAATATGGAAAAGGCTATATTCTCCAAAATGGGATACAGGGGGATGAAAAAGGGCCTTGCTATCTGGCTATCAATATCTGCTTGGCTTAGATAGATAGACTTAAGAGGAACTTTGGAAAAGGTCTTGTATTATTTTTCTGTCCTTTATTTATTTTTTGGATGTTAGTTAAGACATTTTTGTAGCTACACTGCTGATGTTATCAATGACCCTTAACACTGTTGAGTATTTTACACAATAGTTTATTTCTCTCTTAGATATTTTCTTTTTCCTCTTTCTTCTCCTCCTCATCTTTCTCTCTCTGCCTTCTTTTACTCTTATCTTTTTATTCTTAGTCTTCTCGGGCTTCGAAATATCAGACATGGAATACCTGTAATAGATTACTCATTAACCAATGTCTAAACTGTTATTTTTAGAGCTGGGGGGGGGGGAGACAGAGGGCGGGTACGGAGGTCATGATCAAATAGGTTTTTTTGTATCCTTGTATTTGGCTTTTGTACTTTCAATAAAAAAAAATAGGAGTCCTAACTGTACTACTCCTAAACTGAGAAAAATCCTAACTTTAAGACTTTCGGTTTTCAGAGAAGGCATTTAGGAGTCCTAAAGTTAGGACTCCTAACTTCTGTGAATACGGAAATGAGTAAGTGCCTTCTGTGAATACCAAAATGAGTAAGTGCCTTCTGTGACTACCAAAATGGTAGTAAGTTTAGCATTTTGTCTTAAGTTAGTTCTGTGAATCGGGCCAACAGAAGCTGGATTTATGGACCCTTTGAGACCTGTTTTGAAGGCAAACGTCTGCTGCCATCACTCTCTCCAGCTCGCAAGCATTGACATTGAATCACTAAAATAACAGGGGTAGCATAAGTGATGTCCCACAACCATCGACTATAATGACATCACATGAAGTGACATCACAGGATGTGATATTACATACCTGTGACCCTAATCACATCACAAGAGCATTGCTAAAGTCAAAAACGCTACAGGAAGAGTAATATCATATGACAGGGTTATTGAAAGGATACATGTCTGTCTTAGTTACCAAGAATTTTTTTACCAGGGTTCTGGCAAGCGATCCCAGGGATGCACCCACCACCTTCCCATGTACAAACATTACGTTGCAAAGACAGTCATTTCCAATTACAGCCCCAATTACCAAGGACGAGCACTGAATTCCATGAGTACCTGCTCCTGCTACCGATTTTATGCAAATTATAAAATACATAACGGACCTATCCTATTAATTTTAGGAAACAATACAGATAATATTCTGTGTCTCAAGATTTTCTAAAGTTCTTCATGATGCATATAACTTCATTTTGCTCTGATGTAATGATGTAAGCAAATGATATTTAGTGCAGATCATGTTACTGCACGCACCAGCTTCCAATGGGCAGTGTAAACCCCACAGGCACTCTGCCAGCCTCTAATGCCCAATGCAACCTACAGTGCTCAACAACTGCATCCTCTGGCTAGTAGAACCTCCCCAGGCAGGGCCCCGGCTTCCATGACCTTCAGTGCCTATCCTCAGTCTAGGCCACGCAGTCTGATGTTCTGATTGAGTTGAACAGATGTTTTAAGTTGTCAAACTGGGAAGTGGCATCGGCTGTCATCTATCTACTGTCATTATTATTCTGACTTACCACAAAAAGCCTTTAGGCAGATAACAGTCGTTTAATGTTGGCAAACCCAACAACATATATGGAAGGATAAAAGGCTGAATCGCCAGGTACGGCACATGAAGCAAGCAGCAACGCGAACCTCCATCACAAAACAGGTACATCATCGAGACCAGCTGTGCAAGCCCCAATTACCCAAACAGTTGGGGCCACATCCTGATTCACTTGCAAACTCCTATTCCCTCCTTAATTGCGATTATAGCTGTTGGGCAGCAAACTGCACAACCCGCTGGTCTTTGCTCACACGGTTTGTGCAAATGAACTCTGCTGCACATCATGCAGGCAAATAGCTTACGTTATGGATTTGGGTACATTGGAAGTGGGGAAGGAACTATGGGCCAGATGTAGGTAGGCTTTTACCGGTCGGTAACGGCCGAATTCGGCCGTTACCGACCGGTAAAAGGCATTTGAGATGTAGGGGGCAGAATCGGTAAATTTACCGTTCTGTAAATTTACCGATAGGTAATTTTACAGAATCTGTAAATATACCGGTCGGTAAATTTACTGACCGGTATATTTACAGAATCTGTAAAATCGATATGTAGGTGGGACTCTTATGAGTCCCACAAGGCCTTAGAAATCGGTATTTTACCATCAAATTCAATTTGATGGTGAAATACCGATTCAGGTGTGCATGCAAATGTGCGCATGCACACCTGTGCCATATGACAGGCAGACCTGCCCTTAGGGCAGGTATGCCTGCCATATGGCCCCCGAACCTTTTTTGGGGGTGCTAGAGGGTGTCAAAGTGACACCCCCTGCACCCTTGCCAAAAATCTGTATTTACCGATCGGTAAATACCGACCTGTAATGCCCCATTCATTCCTATGGGCTTCAAAGCCCATAGGAATGAATGGAGCATTACAGGTCGGTATTTACCGAATCGGTAAATACCGACTTTTACCGATTCGGTAAATAAACATCTGGATTTCCCTACATCTCCCCCCTTCATATTTACCGACTTTTAAATACCGAATCGGTAAAATTCGGTATTTAAGGGTCGGTAAATATGCTTTACCTACATCTAGCCCTACATGTACATTATCCCTCTTACCAATGACGGAAACTCGAATGGTGTGGTAATTGTGCACCAAGTAAATATTATGCTCTGTCGCATCAGTATTTATGGGGTATGCAGTTAGTAACCTGGATTACAGACCTGTTAGAATCAGGCAATTGAGGTGAGGACAGCAGCAGAGCAAGCCTACCTCTCAAAGAAAGGATAGCGTAGAGAGCAAACACAGCATAAGCCTCTCTCACAAATTGGACACTTTGAGAAACATTATAGAGCTAGGTGTACACAGCTGGCACGAGGTAGACATGTCAGGTGCGATGCCTTGAATTCTTATTCAGCATAGCTTTCATGGCTGTGTTTTATAAGTGCATGCTTGAAATGCTAAAAAATAAGCTATCAGTCTCAGAATTATGCAAATTGATGTTAGCTAAAAAGCGACCACTACTTGGAGCTGTCCCATACGGGGAACATCACTTACAACGCAACTTTTACCACGCAGTGCTTTTACATTGCAGCTTTTACAACGCAAACCATTACAACGCATTGCGCTGGGGGGCGCTCTAGGATAGGGAATATATTTAATTTACTATCCAACACCTTCCCTACTATCCACGGGGACAGGAGTAGGAATAGTAAATTAAATAATTCACTATCCAGCGCCCCAAAGCACTATGCGTTGTAATGGTACGCGTTGTAAAACTCGCGTTGTAAAAGCATGCGATGTAAAAGCATGCGTTGTAATGTCGTACATCCGTCACAAACAACACGGGGCCCCTAGGCAGCCGCCTATGTGCATACAACTCTGTGAACTCTTCCAGGCATCCATTTTTCCATGCGATAACTAAACAAGAACTACTTGCTGATGCACTGAAAGAGACATCAAATGCAATTCAGTTACCATCTTAAATACACATGTTTTGAGCTTAGTAGGGGAGCTCTGACTGCTTCATTGCACAAACATCTCAGCCATCACCTGGCTGGCCAGTGCTTTTAAAGATCTTTTATTCGCATTTTGTTGATCTTTCTAATGCGCTGGCATGAATGGTAGCCTGGACCACAAGTCTACTAGCAAGAAATGCTGTCCCGCCGGGCCAACGTTAACAGGGAAATGAAAACCTTACAGTTAGCAGAGGCCAGGTAGTCTCACTGTAACAGAGACATCAGAAACCGCAACAGAACCTGGGTCTATTTATCTTCCATGCCTGCATACCCCACGTCCCAGGCAAGCCACACATTGGGAGACTTGTCTCGCTGGATTTACTTTTCTCCTCCAAAGAAAGGTATTTGTGGGCAAAACACAAACTTTGCTGCTTGATGGGGCCTTGAAATGAACTGAAGTGTCCGTTAGGCCCTCTAATTTAAAAATGTTTTAAGTCATTAGAGCTTGCCTCGTATGCACTTGAGAAAGTATTTATTTTGCAAAATAAAACATTCATATTATTTTTTTTTTTTAGTTTTATAGAGCGATTTACATGAGCACCAGTTCCGTTGCTGATGCACACATTCATTCTTGCTAGGCACGGGGAGATTAAGTGATTTGCCTAGAATCACAGGATGTTGAGCGTCGTTGCCGAAACTCGAACCCGGTTCCCTAGCTTCGATGTCGACAACTCAAGCCGTAAGGCTACATTCTCTCCCCGAGGGCCGGAAAACTTCCCTGTTGGGAGAAACGACCCCATATGGAAATGCATGTGTACTCCTACCCTGAGTAGTCGGAGATATCTAAAACCTTGGTAACAATTTTTTATCGTGGGCGAACACAGATCATGTGTGTTCGCCATGACCTAGGCCTGTCTCATAGATTGCGGTCTTGCTAGAACTGGGAGCAGCGGCGTAACAAATGCCCCCGCAGCCTCCGCAGTGTGGTGAGGCAAACTCCAAGGGCCCCCTCAGCACATTCCCTTAGCCTGAGAGGTCCTTAGTGGGTCCAAAGGGGACCCCTCAAATGTAATTTGCAGGGGGCACCCCTCAACTTTCATTACCCACTGACTGGGAGGGTACCCAAAGTGCTACCTTCGACTCGTGGAAGGATACTACCTTCACTTGGAGTTAAGGACCATAAGCAGTGGTGGTAGCATACCATGTTATACGTTTTAGCGATCATTAGAGTGAACATGCCTTTTAGCCTGTATAACGGGAGTGGTGCATCCTGACCCACTCTGGTAAAGTTCCGCTGTCTGTGCTTCATTCACCCATGGGTTGTATGCAGTGCCAGACTGTGTGTGTGGGTGCATGAGCAGTCTGGGATGTACGCGTGCCGGTGAAATGGTGCAATACATGAGAGTTAGCATGTGCAGGTGTGTGTGCACACTGGAATGTATGTGTGTCTGTGAAGGGTACAGTACAAGGGAGCATGCATGTGTGTATTTGTTCATGCACACAGGGATGTGTGTATGCTTGTGAAGGGTACAATACATGGAATTCTCTGGCTTACATTTTGGGAGACCCAGGGCTTGCTGGAGGAACATGTGGAGGTACAGGATTCCCCCAAACAGATTTGTGGATTGCTGCATTCCTGAGAGCTGGGTGGGAAACACATTGGAAACACATTGGAGCAAGGAAGAGACAGGCTCTTCATGCGCTTCAAAAGGGCTCTTTAATTGTAAGAGAGGTCTCTGGTCAAAGGGGCCAGAACACATCTCTGGATGGCGATGGACATAAAGATATTATGAAAAGTGGGGTTGGGAGCTTTTGGTAAGGTTTTAATTCACATTTCACTGAGACTGACATCTAGGTGTGAACCATGAGTCACTCCCATGGGATGAGTTTGGGCCTATCAGATTTGGAGACACACCTGCTGTGACAGACTGCACTCTGGAGCAAAAGTACAACAGAGGTAAGGAAACTTCAATGTGGGCAACTCCTAGAGCACAAACGTCAAATACATATACACTCAAACACAGTTGTGCCTGGAAATGGATTAGAAAAAGGAGAGCTTGAGACTTCTGTATTGTCAAACTAAAATTTTATATCAGAGTGGAGTAAGCTCAGCACACGTTCTGCCTGCATAAAGCAAGACTGGGGACTAAGGTTTTGCCATTCTCCCTGCTGAGTGAGGTGACATCCCCCAGGAGAATCAAGACCTCTTGCACTGGAGCCTGGAGCACCGGCTTCTGTCTGACTCAAGACCAAAGGACACTGTCAAGAGGGGGAGATTGCAGAGATTTAGCAAAGTCCAGTGGGTGGGAGCAACTGCTCTGACTGTAGAGCAGACAGTGCTTGGACACTTTGACTTTAACTATGCTTTGTGAGATTTCTAAGGATCATATTCTCTAGAGGGCCGACCCTGGATGTTGTCTCAAGTGAGTCGGGAATAATTCGGTCCCTATTTAGAAGCACTAGATGCTAGTGGTCGCAGGGACTGTGCTAGAATAAAGACCTTATAAAGAGTGGGTTGTTATTTAGTGTGTCAAGGAAAACGGGATTTGCAGTTCCTAGATTTCTTTTCAAGGGCAATCATGTAATATGTGCTTGCCCTTCAAAAAAATCTAGGAACTTGATCTATGCTGGGGGGCACACATGCTTGACCTTGATCGCTCCTGGTCCCCCATTTGATTAATATTGTTTAGTGTGTACCATATTTTGCTTTGCATATTGTTAGATCTGTCAGCCTTGGAGGTGCCCCCCCCTGAATTTTTGCCTTCCTCCTCAACTTTTTATGATCCCGGTTTTCTGGTATTAGGACTCTGAGCACTTTACCACTGCTAACAAGTGCTACTGTCCATGTGCTCACTCTTCTAAACATGATAATATTGGCATATCCCCAATTGGCATATTTAATTTACTCATAAGCTCCTTTAAAGTACTCTACCTCGCCCTGGGCCTGCAAATTAAATGTTACTAGTGGGCCTTCAGCACTGACTGCACTACCCATTTAAGAAGCTCTTCAAACATGTCTCAAGGCAGCCATTCCAGAGCATGTGTATACAGTTTAAGCAGCCAATTGACCTAGAAAAATAACCCTTTTGCCAGGCCCAAACCTTCCTTTTAATACGTTTAAGTCATCTCAAGGGAAGGCCCCGAACAGCCCAGAGGGCAGGGAGCAATGCATTTATAAAGCAGAACATGTACTTGTAAGATTTACATGTCTATGTTTACATGTATTGGTAGTGAAAACCCCTTAAATTCGTCTTTCACTACAGCAAGGCCTATATCTCCCATAGGAAAACATTGAGATTACCTTATTACATTTTCTAAGATAAGTGTAATTTCCTAACGTGAAGATATAACTGGTTCAAGTTTGGTGTCTCCGGGATCCTAATTTAAAATCCTAACTTATGGTGAAGTTGGATTTTAAATTACGGTTCTGAAAATGCAAAATTTAGAATGTTAAGTAAACAACAAGTTTGCCTATACCACAAGACTATTTTAAGCTCTCATTATACTAATTGGTCAAACACAAATCCTTTTTGTTTGCACTAGTATTTTATTTTTACCTTTTGATTTACATTTTTGTATTTTTCAAATTTTTATATATATGTCTGAAGAGGAAAAAATATTTTTCTATACAAAATTTACAAACAAATATACATATGCAAATATTTACAAAACTAATATAAAGTCCACATTTTGACTAAGACATACTTGACATATTACATCAATAATACAAAACTTTACACAAGAATACAAACAAACATTTATGACCTTCTTGGACTGCAACTGATTGAATCAATATCCAAATGTAAGACCAAATTTTTACGGTCCAAAGGAGCAATAAACCAAATACTAGCGAATTTCGTTGGTAGCAAAACTTAGTTGAAACTA
Organism: Lissotriton helveticus; assembly: GCF_964261635.1. Lineage (NCBI taxonomy): Eukaryota > Metazoa > Chordata > Amphibia > Caudata > Salamandridae > Lissotriton > Lissotriton helveticus. The sequence continues at coordinate 1,992,336,539 of NC_136059.1, read as the reverse complement.
TCCCCAAACAAAAATTTTGGTTCCTTAAATTTCTTATGCTCCTTTGCTGTGCCAACGCGTTTCGAATTAAGGGCATTAAATACCCAGATTCTCATCAGGGCTTTCTCTATTTTCTGTAAGAAGTAAAGTGTAAAAAATAAAAAAGTTTTATTTACAATTTGAAAATGCCACCTTCTCTTCAATACTTTACATTAACTCTGTGTAGGACTTGAAGTCGTCCCTGAGTATTATGCAGGAGAGCCTTCCTGTTTTAACCGCGGGCTCCTATCAGACTGTCGCCATTGATGTTCATATTTGGGGTTCACTTTCTGATTTTAGGGCCACCTTATTTTGTTCCGGTAAAACATACAAATTGTCTTGCAAAAGCTTTTTTGGGGGACAATATCTGATCATGCTGATACTTAACCCAGACCATAGCGCCTACCTCCAAGTTATGCCGTCAGCGAGGCCGTCATCCCTTTGTCTTCTGAATCTAACAGAAAATCAAACACTATTATTTAATGCCAAGCTCTTCAGAGACTCTTTCTTGAACATGCAAACACGTGGCATGTACCTTACGGGTTGGCATGTCACGCTTGCTGTATTTCAATTTAGTAATCCCAAAGTCCCATTCATTTCCTCTGCCACATCCGTTTAAAAGAGAGGGCTGGCGAAAGAAAGATGTACTTGTGAAACTCCTGTTCGCTATAATTTGTATTGCCTTAATCTTCTAACGCATTTATAACGAATGACGCACTCGCATACCTGATGTAGGCACATTCGCGGATTGCGCTGCTGCTCGAAAGTCGTGTGTTTTATTTCCACGATTCCTAATGCGGAAAAAAGGGGGTCAGTTTAAGTGTCTGTTAATCTCGCTACTTGGCTTTCATTCGGTTTAAGCGAAATGAAAAAGATTACCTTCATGTCGTCTCAGGGTGTGGTTCACTACTTCACAAACGCTTAGAGCGGACATCTTTGAAGTGAAACTCCTGCCCCTTTAAGCTAATGGATTGAATTATTGGAATTGTAGTACTGAATTCTGTGGAGACACAGGGGGAGATATGGGTGCAGGCACGGGGGAAAAAGGCTCAACTGATATTAACCCACTCAATGGCTACAATGCTACTTGTAGCTTTGGGGGTAATACATGTAATTCTGGGCAGCTTCATTGTAACTCAGATATTCCTACCCCGGCTAATGGAAGTACAACTCCGACCCGACTGTCTGAAGACCCCGTGCCAGGGGAAGTAATTCACATTCATACCCTACCCCCACCATCTAGGGAGGCTGTTAGTTTAACAGAACGGGGATATAAGATGGCGAGTTGGAATATTGCTGGGTGGAATAATAAGATAGATTGTCTAGGATGGTTAGAATTTATAACCCAATTTGACATCTTGTGTCTCCAGGAGACTTGGGCGGCCGTAGATGTCTATCTTGATGGGTATGTTGCCTATAATTGCCATGCTCAGCCATCCAACATGGGGAGAGCCAGTGGTGGGATGGTGATATTGCTCTCTGTGAGGTTACCAGTTCGAGTGAAAACCCACCGGATTGTTGGTCTGCACTCCCAGCTGTTGTGGTTACAACACAGGAATGGGCGAAATGTTTTAGTAATAAACCATTATAACAATGTCTTTAACCATTCAAAAACATATATGGTTGATGAACTAGAAGCGGAGGTGGAAAGGCTACATGGGCGCAGTGATGTGTCTTTTGATATTCTGTGGGGCGGAGATTTCAACATTCACATGTGCCCATTTGCTGGCAAAGGGGTGTGTGGGTATGGGGGAGAGGTGGGGGAAGATCAGACCCATTTTCTACATTCTGTTTATGGGGAATCTCTAAACACTCTTATGCTTAAAATGGATCTATGCATTATGTTACCTGGCGTAGACAGTGAGGGTAACTCGGTACCGACCTTTATTGGTAGGAATTGTGCCACGGTTATCGACTACCTCATTGCCTCCTCCAGTATTACAGCTTTGTGTTCCTTACCCGTAATAGTAGACCCAGCCTTAAGCGATCATAACTGTCTAACTATGTATCTCTCCTTATGGGGGGATAAAGTAAAGGCGTCACATGGTGCAGTGACAGATGTAGTTCCACATAGACCTAATGGCCCTAGAATTAAATGGGGTAGGCAAAATGAGGAACGTTTACTATGTACCATTGTGTCTGCCTGTATAGACGAGGTGGAATGCTGCCTTGAACCCGAAAGGGATAATGCTGATATTCTAGCTAGCTTCGATATCATTAATAAAAACATTGCACAAATTTTAACTGGAAGAAAACCAAAGGGCCCTAGGATTAACGGGGGATGGTTTAACAGGGAATGTACTAACTCCTTACAAAAACTCAAAGCTGCTCTTAAGGGTAAACCCAGGGATAAGGAAGCAGTTAAAACCCTTAGAAGGGAATACTCTATTCATCTGAGGGATAGAAAACAGGAACTAAGGGAAGAGGCCTGGAACAACTTGACTAAGGCAGTGGATCTTAAGGATGCAAAACTTTTCTGGTCCACTGTCAATAGTCCCTTCCTCCAAAATGAAGAAGCCCCGGTAATGTCTGCTCAGGTGTCTGAGGAACAATGGGTGGCTCATTTTACTAGCATTTTTAACCCTGAAGGACTAGTTGTAGAGGGTGATAGGGAGACCGTGGCTTTTATCCCCCTACCTCTTAATATCACAGTCTCTGAGGTGGATGCCGCCATCCGGGCCAGTAAGGGGGGAAAGGCGCCGGGCCCTGATGGGGTACCCGTTGACCTTTATAAAGCCGAGGTTTCTATCTGGAGTCCATTGTTAACAAAGGTTTTTAATGCAGCTGCAACGATTGCGGCCCCACAGATCTGGGGGGAATCAATCATTATCCCGGTGTATAAAAAAGGGGAGAGGGGTGAGGCAAAAAACTACCGCCCGATTTCTCTCCTCACTGCTTCCCTAAAAATTATGAGTAGGGTATTACTGAGTCGTCTGGAGGAATGGGTAGAAGATAAAGGGATCCTTGCGGATTCTCAGTATGGATTCCGCAAGGGGTTAGGCACCATAGAACAATGCATTAATTTAGATCTTATTATATGCAAATATACAAGGGCTAAACAAGGCTCGTTGTTTCTTTGTTTTGCCGACCTGACCAGTGCCTTCGACCTGGTTGATCATGGTCTTCTGTGGTCAACCTTGTTGGACATGGGTGCTCCAAAGGATATTATCTATTTTTTGGCCCAACTTTATAGGAATCTGACGGCTAAGATACGCTACGGGCAATCGGGGGAGTGTACACCCAGTATCAAAGTAGGTTCTGGAATTAGGCAGGGATGTGTCCTTGCACCTCTTCTTTTCTCCCTTTTTATAAACGCAATTGAGTCGGAACTACGGACCATCAGTGCAGATGCACCGACTGCTGATGGCCTTTCCATCCCAATATTGCTTTACGCGGATGACGCGGTTCTGCTCTCACAAACACCTCTTGGGTTGCAAAAACTTATGAATAAATTTGCAGATTTTATTAATGGGAGAAAATTAAAAATTAATAATTCAAAAACTTTTATAATGCCCTGTGGGAAGAAAATTAAAAACTTAAGGCCCTTTACAGTTATGGACCAAACTATAAAAGTGGTGGACAAATTTTGTTATTTAGGTATCACCTTTAACAGAGGGGGGATGTGGACACCTGAAATGATTAATGTAAGAGCCAAAATGGCCAAGTGTTCTTTTGGCATATTTAAGTTCGCATCCAAGTTAGGCTCAAGACGGATACCAGACATGTTGTACTTATACCGCCATAAATGTGTTGCTCTGGCCCTATATGGCTCAGGAGTTTGGGGCCATTGTAATAACAACATGCTCCAGGTTGAGGAAAACAAATTTGTAAAAAAACTCCTGTGTTTACCATCTTCTGCCTCAACAAAGCTGATCCATCAGGAGGTTGGTCTAGAACATCTATCTGACTTGATCAGATTAAGACCCCTGTTAGTATGGAGATCTATATGGATTAAGGAACAGACTGGTTTCACAAGGAAAATTATTTTAGACTGTCTTCATATGGACAAATGTTCCTGCATCCCTTGGCTTAACTATATTATTCGAACATTTAGTGATGTTTTTAATCTTACTGTGCGTGATAACCCTTTTTGTGTTTTAGATATACCGAAGAGTGAGCTTAAACATGAATTTTTGAGGCTTAGCATGGGGAAGCGTAACGCAGCTATTGCCCAGTTCTCTACACATGTTTTTTACGACAGATACACTAAGGAAGAAATGGGGCTTTCAGGATATTTTAAATTGGTCACTATCCGATCCCACCAATATGTATTGACAAGATTACGGATGGGGATTGTTCATTTGCTTGTCGCTTATCCTGTAATGAAGACCTATACTACTGCCCCCTGTCCGTGTGATGGGACCACAAAACAAAGTACGGAGCACTTTTTATTGTTATGCCCTCTCTATCTTCACCTCCGAAAAATATATCTGAAACCGCTTTTCAAAAAATATAATGTATCCACTATTGTATCGGCCATGGGGCTTTTATTTGGACTTGATTCACAGGACATCTGTTTTTTTACTGCTGTATTTATTTTAAAATCGATTTGTTTGAGGAAAAGCACCCTTTTTGATATGTGATTAACTTAAAATTTGCTATATCCTCATGTTTTATCACTTATGTATGTATGTACTTTTATGATCATTAATCAATGATCGAATAAAGTTTTTGAATTGAATTGAGTACTTAATCTGCAGAGCGGTTTTATTTGGCTCGAGGAGTTGATTTGTTTTGTTATCTGTTGGTAAAGCAGATGGCTTGCATGCCACCAATTGTCTATTTCCCAAACGGTATGACAGGCGTTTTTAGATTAAAGCCCTACTCCCAATTGAACTGAATTGTGGACAATGTAGTACGTATTGTGGGGAGTGGCTTTATTTAACTCAAGTAGTTTCTATATGTGGCAAACTGCATTCATTGGGCAGAATCACACTACACAACAAGGAAATGTGTTTTAAATCCTTGATGTTTCGGACAAGTTATTCAACCCTGTCTGTGCACTATTGAATTTTAAAATCAAGTACGCCTCTTTTTGAAGTAAAACTTTATCAATATCAAAGGGACGTTTCATTACATTCATAGTGAATTCAATTGTCCATTTAAAGTCTTTCTCTCCGTGGGATTTTTCAATAAAGTGTTCTACCATCGGAGCTGTAGTGACCTTTTTCTTAATCCGGGACCTGTGTTGCGTGATTCTCATGTTTGATTTGTCTTCCCTATGTATATTTTCTGACAGGGGCATACTATGGCATATACCACATTTTCAGCTTTACAGTTTGAGAAACTCAAATGATTCCACTTTGTACCCAGGTGGTTGAATTCATTTCCCTCAATGGTATTTGGACAGGCCACACAATTGCCACACTTGTGATGGCCTTCCATTGGTTTTAAATTCCATTTGGATAGTAAGTCGCTTTTAGGTTTTGGCAATGCTATATCGGCCCGGTAAAACTGCTGTCCTATACTTTGGTTCTTTTTTAAAGCAAAGATTGGTTTTGGGAAGGGGCATTCCAGATTTTCAAGGAGGTGCCAGCTTTTAAGTATCATCTGTCTCACTTTGTGTGTCTCTGGTCCAAAGGTAGTGACACAAACCAGTCTATATAGTTCCTGTTTCTCTTTAACCTGGAGAAGGCATTCTCGAGGTGTAAATCTCTCTCTTTTCATTGAGTGTCTTAGCAGTTTTTTGGGGTATCCCCTTTGTGCCATCTCATTACAAAATGTTTGTGCGTGTTTTTTTCGCATTCTCCGACTTCCGTACAATTTATCCTAATTCTTAGGAGTTAACCATAAGGGAGATTTGTTTTTAAGCTCCTTGGATGGGCACTCCTATGGTGTCGGATTGTGTTTTTGTCAGTATCTTTCTTATAGAGAGATGCTTTCAACTGACTGTCTGCACATGTAATCTCCACATCAAGAAAAGTCATTTTAATTTTACTGTATTGTATGGAGAATTTGATGTCCTCATGTCTGGAATCAAGCCATTCATGGAACGCTAGTAACTCCACCTGGCTCCCCTGCCACAGGAGCCAAATGCCGTCAATATAGCGTAACCATTGTTTGATGTGATCTTTAAATGGATTATTAGTTTCCACAAACATTCTCTCATACTGGGCCATAAAGCACTGCCATTTATGGGGCATAAGGACACCCCATAGCAGTACCTTTGACCTGCATAAAAAATAAATTGATCTTCAAACTTGAAATAATTCTTTTTCAGGGCAATTTCAGCCAATTTTAAAAATGAAAACCAACTAAAGGGTAGCATTTAAGTCAGAACCTCAAAGTGACAGTTTTCATGGTCATGGTCGACATGTTTCTGCATGTCGACCATGACCATGAAAACTGTCAAGGTAGTTATTTGTTGACACTACCTGCTGCACTGTTTTTAAGTAGTGGGAGCGGAAGGTCTCCATTAAAATTATTTTCCTTCCTCTACCCCTTTTTAAACCACCACTTTTTGAAAATTTTTGATTTTCTACACTATTTAGCACTGCTTATCAGTTACACCCTGATACCTACCTGCTATATAAATCTCATTGGGTATTCAAACTCCTACAAGGCAACGCTGTGCCAAATCGTACATTGGGTCATTCCAAGTGTACCACTTGTGACATTCCCAAATGATGTAGGGCGGTACAGGATGGAACTCTGATGGGAACACTACTAATAACTTGAAGGTGTCCCATGAACGATTTTGCTATCAGCATACACACATCCATTTAACCCTCACTTTGAGGTTCTGACTTAAATGCTACCCTTTAGTTGGTTTTCATTAGTTTTGAGGGACGTAGCATATTGGTCGTTAAACTCTCCCTCTGACCCCCCTCCAGTTAGTATTATAGCCAATTTTAAAATAAATTATGTTGGGACTCCATGGGGTCTCTCTCTACTATCTAGATATAATTCCATCACTTCCAATGCCTCGTCTTGAGGGATCTGCGTATACAGTGATGTAACATCCATAGTTACCATTATTTGGGTTTGTTCATCAATGGTAGTTCCTTCCACCTTTGTGAGGAAATCTGTAGTATGCCTTAGATACGAGTTGACCTCTTTAAAAAATGGCTTCAAAAAGAAGTCCACATATTTTGAGATGTGTTCTAGGCAAGAGTAGCACCCCGAAACTATATGCCTGCTTGGGGGATCATTGAGAATTTTATTAATTTTAGGCAAGAAATATAAAATTGGGGTTCTGGGAAATTTCGAAGAAAAACCAAAGGTGGTGATGGACGGAGCGTTGACAATACAAACACTCACCCCCAGTCAACTGATCTGGGTTTAATCCATCACCGTTCTTTAGCTCACTCCACCACCCCAGTTCAGACATGGCCATATGCAAATCAGTCTGACCCTGTGCCTCATGGGAACAGTCCAGCCCAAACTGCCAAGCCATGTCTTCCCTGGACCGGAATCAAGCTTCCCAGGACCGGTTTCTGGCATTACAGCCGTCTTCAGCTGGGCTTGCTTGACTCCAGTGGCAAAGTGAGCAAGGGACTCAGGTCTGAGCATACCCTGCCAACTTAGGGCGAACAAAGAAAAACCAAAGGTGGTGATGGACGGAGCGTTGACAATACAAACACTCACCCCCAGTCAACTGATCTGGGTTTAATCCATCACCGTTCTTTAGCTCACTCCGCCACCCCAGTTCAGACATGGCCATATGCAAATCAGTCTGACCCTGTGCCTCATGGGAACAGTCCAGCCCGAACTGCCAAGCCATGTCTTCCCTGGACCGGAATCAAGCTTCCCAGGACCGGTTTCTGGCATTACAGCCGTCTTCAGCCGGGCTTGCTTGACTCCAGTGGCAAAGTGAGCAAGGGACTCACGTCTGAGCATACCCTGCCAACTTGGGCGAACAAAGAAAAAACAAAGGTAATGATGGATGCAGCGTTGACAATACAAACACTCACCCCCAGTCAACTGATCTGGGTTTAATCCATCACCGTTCTTTAGCTCACTCCGCCACCCCAGTTCAGACATGGCCATATGCAAATCAGTCTGACCCTGTGCCTCATGGGAACAGTCCAGCCCGAACTGCCAAGCCATGTCTTCCCTGGACCGGAATCAAGCTTCCCAGGACCGGTTTCTGGCATTACAGCCGTCTTCAGCCGGGCTTGCTTGACTCCAGCGGCAAAGTGAGCAAGGGACTAATTTCTGGGAAATTTCTTCACTAAAAAATCATGTTCCTTAGAGCCCAAGAAACCCAGTTCTTTGCCTGAATGTAGGATTTCAGAAATCATCTCCTGTATCTGCATGGCTGGATCTTCTTGAACCTTTCGATACCAGGTATTGTTGTTTACCTGTTTTCTGCCCTCATTTAAATACATATTGCGGGACCAGATCACTACCGCTCCGCCTTTGTCGGCTTATTTGATAATCACCGAAGTGTCATCTTTCAAACTTTTAATAGCCGCTCGTTGTTTTGGGCTAATATTTTGTTGTACATACTTCTTAGTTTTTTCCAATGTGTTTATAGATGACAATATTGTCTGCTCAAAGGCATATATTTGTTTAGGGATATTCTGAGAGGGAACAAATTTTGATTTATTTCTAAGTCCAGTCACCTCAATGTTTGTAGCTGGTTGTTGATTAGCAAAAAAGGCTTTCAGCCTGATTTGTCTACAAACCTCAATTGCTTTGAGCTTTGTATAGTCGGTCTGTTTACATGGGACAAATTTGAGCCCCAAATTTAAAACAGCTTCCTCATCTCTAGAAAGTACTTTTTGAGATAGGTTAACTACAGTGGAAGCTCCTACGATTTGTTGAAAATTTGAAACATACAAAAATTTAAATCAAAAGGTAAAAATAAAATACTGGTGCAAACAAAAAGAATTTGTGTTTGACCAATTAGCAAGAATAATGAGAGCTCAAAATAGTCTTTTTTTTGTTGTCCTCATTCACGCCCTTGGTATCTGAATAGTAGTGCGTAGAGATAAGCGTACTGTCACAGATAAACTGGTATAGGCATTGGATGTTACGAGGTGGTTCGCCCATCAGTACTTTGATATACTCCCACAGCGCCACATCAAGATAACCATCAGGGTAGTATTCTGCAGTCAAATACCCAATCCTGTTTCGAATCGCCCTATTGGTTATGCAAACGTAAAAAAAGAAAGATTGCCAAACAGCGTAATCATTAGACTTTGGGGGGGGGGAAACAAAAAAAAACCCGGTTACATACTCAACTATGGCCAGTGTAGTAAAGAACAAAAGTTTCTCTTATCTGGATTGCCTGATCTTAGTAGGTCCATTTTTGATGTTTGTAGCACTGAAATGCGCCAGTCCTGCAGGGAGGGGGGTAACGGGTCTTTCCACTTCTTACAAATCTCCCTTCTGGCTAACAAGATTCCAAAAAAGAGTAAGTTCTTTGCTGAACCCTGAAATTCTGGTGCAACCCCAAAAATTATAAGAGCGGGACATAGCCGGACTTGGGAGCCTAAGGCGGTAGTGAGTGTGAGGCAGACCGCATTCCAAAAAGAAAGTAACAAAGGGCAATCATAAAACATGTGTAGGTCAGAAGCCGCTACCAGACCACATTTAGGGCATGCCACTGCTGAGTTGTTTGGAAACTTTGAGAGCCTCTCGGGCGAATAATATGCCCTATGTAGGGTAAAAAGGTAGTTTCGGCGTAACCAAGATAGTTTCACTATATTCCACAAGATCTTAATAGACTCAAACCACAGGTTCTCCACATTTTGATTAGTAATGTGTGCGGCCCACAATGTGTCGGGCAGATGAAACTCACTATCAACCTCCTCCAGTAGTAGGTTGTACCAGAATGAAACCTCTTTCTTTGTCGGAGGCTTATCTATTAAGAGGGAGACCATGTTGCTATTACCCCCTAATAAAAATCTGCCCTTAGCAGGAGCCTGTGAGTGTGCCCAGCTTCGTATTTGCAGGTATTTAAACCTGGAGAGCCCTGGCCCTATCCTAGAGAATAACACCTCCCATGGGAGTAAGCTACCCTCCACAAAAAGGTCCCCCCACTCCTCCAATCCTGCCTCTCTTAGAGGTGCTGCGAGACCAACCAGAAGCCAACTCGGGGACCCAGGTGAGTTCCAGAGTGGAGATCTACCAGAGAAATAATCAAGTTTTATGGAGCGCCTGAGTTTCACCCATGTTTTAGATATATCTCGCAATACCTTCAATTTTTTTTTTTTTTTTAAACTTGGGGTCGCCAAACTTAAACAAAAATGCATGCTCAGCTATTTTTTCCCCTCTAAGCAGTGCTGCAAACATATACCCACAGGCAGAGTTAATGGGTGATTTTAGCAACATCCTGGCATGAGAGTATTGAAAAGCCCATGCATATAGCTGGATATCAGGGGCCGCCAAACCACCCTTTTCCCTACGGCGCCTTAGTTTCTTCCAAGCTATTCTAGCGATGTGGTCATTCCAAATAAAAGAACTTATATCGCTTTGAAGTTTGGCTATCATAGAGGGTTAAAAAAAAAGAGGGATGGTATTAAACAAAAAATAAACTTTAGGGAGAATAGACATTTTAATTAAGTTGGCTCTACCCAATAAAGATAAAGGAAGCGAAGACCATGATTTCATCAATCTACGACACTCCTTAGCAATGAACGAAAAATTTGATGGAACTATTTCGTTTATATCATTATATATATTTAGGCCCAGATAACGTAAAACAGAACTCAACTGAGCCCCTGCCACAGGCTCAGGGTCATTCCAGGCCATGATGTCAGTCTTTGAGGCATTGATTTCATACCCAGACACGTTACCATAATCCTGGGCCAAAGCAATTATAGCTGGAAAAACCGAGCGGAGTTCAGAGGTGAAAACAAGGACATCATCCGCATACAGGGATACCTTCCTCTCCCATCCCTCGAAGTTAAAGGGCTTGATGTTACAGTCGTCAAGTAGCCGCTGAGCGAATGGCTCAATATATAAGTCGAATAGGAGGGGAGAAAGGGGGCAACACTGGCGGGTGCCCCGCGTGATGTTAAATGGGTTAGTTAATTCACCATTGACTAGTAAAGAGGCAGATGGGTTTTGATACAAAAGTCTCACTGCACGCCTAAATTTTTCGCCGATGTTAAATTTTCCCAAGACTTCCGATAGAGCTTAAAATAGTCTTGTGGTATAGGCAAACTTGTTGTTTACTTAACATTCTAAATTTGGCATTTTCAGAACCGTAATTTAAAATCCAACTTCACCATAAGTTAGGATTTTAAATTAGGATCCCAGAGACACCAAACTTGAACCAGTTATATCTTCACATTAGGAAATTACACTTATCTTAGAAAATGTAATAAGGTATTCTCAATGTTTTCCTCTGGGAGATATAGGCCTTGCAGTAGTGAAAGACAAATTTAAGAGTTTTTCACTACCAATACATGTAAACATAGACATGTAAATCTTACAAGTATATGTCCTGCTTTTTAAATACATTGCTCCCTGCCCTCTGTGCTGTTTGGGGCCTACCCTTGAGATGACCTAAACGTATTAAAAGGAAGGTTTGGGCCTGGCAAAAGGCTTATTTTTCTAGGTCAATTGGCAGCTTAAACTGTATACACATGCTCTGGAATGGCTGTCTGTAATGGCTGCCTTCAGACATATATATGAAAATTTGAAAAATACAAAAATTTAAATCAAAAGGTAAAGATAAAATACCGGTGCAAACAAAAAGGATTTGTGTTTGACCAATAAGCAAGAATAATGAGAGCTTAAAATAGTCTTGTGGTATAGGCACACTTGTTGTTTACTTATTGTTGTATGATCCTGCCTGGACCACATCCCCGAGGGCCAAAATCCTTAGAGTATTCAAAATTTAGAATATTAGCATTTTCTTGCCGCAGCCATTTTGTGCCTTGAGCCTGTCTCTGATCACATGACTGGATGTAGTGGGCAGCTGAGCTTGCGGACTCTGCCTACTTAGCCACACACAATGGGAGCTTAGGTGTGACTAATTAGGCCATCACTGGCAGGAGGGAAGGGAGGAGCTCATTTACAACTGAATAGACTGTGTCCTGTCCCATCACCCCAAAAAGCTGCATATCCTCTGCTGTTAGTCTGGAGCCAGTGTAGGATGGCAACCCATGTATGCACTTCAAAGGCATGCCTCTAGATGCTTCTCTCCACTTCAAAATGCACAACTTTGTATATAAGAAGGACCTCAAAAACCACCAGTTTACTACACTTCTGGACCTGTGGATACTCTGGCAGGAGGAAGGACTGCTGTACTACTGAAGGACTGCCACTCTGCTGGACTCCTGATTTGCTGTGCTGACCTGCTGCCTGCTGCCCTCTTGCATGGGTAAGAAGGACTGGACCTGCATCACTTGAACCCAGATCCCAGGATGACTTCAAGAGCTAGTTAGCTGACCTTCTGTTCTGAAGCCTCTGGGACATAAAAGACTTACAACCTTCTTGCACCTGCAGCTGGACTGTGCCATCTCTGAATCTGCTCTGCCAAGTGGTGCCTCCCTAGTCATGGACGCTTGGAAGTGGGCCTAAGGTGCTTGCCAGCAGAACCAACACATCTTCTCTGCTGAGTGGCACATCCATGAGCAGAACAGATGAATCTCCTCTTCTAAGCTGTGCATCCCCAATTAGAACCACAGTTCTTGGAACCAACACACTTTCCTGGGGGCGCAGCGCATCCACAGCCCAGGCTCTCGCATCTCCTATTGACGGCAACCTCAACGGCCACTCCAAACTCCTCATTTCAGTCTTGCAGCTATTTGGAACCAATGCATCCAGAGCTGCACGCTGCATCCCCAACACTGGACTTCGCATCACAATTCCCATCAACAGGATCCTTGATTACAACACAACAAGACCTCACACTACAGACTTGCCGCATCCTGGGACCGAATCAATGATTCGACTGCGCAGCGCACCTTCGGGTAGGATCCACGCAACGCTCTGCAATCAGGAGTTAAAGTACTCTGTTCAGCAGGCCTAACTGGTTCCTTGTAGCCAGTTCATGCTCAATTGCAGTTGGCCTGAACTTGTCTCTTAGTCCAGATCTGCCACAACCAGATATTCCCAATACCGCTTTATGCTTTTTTTCTGTATTTTCATCATAAACTTTAAAATTCAATATCTCCGGTTCTACTCATTGGATGTTTGTCATGTTGGTCTTGTTTTATTTGATATTTGGAGAAAGGTAGTAGCACGCACGCGCGCTATTCTGCTGAATTGTCATTCTCAGCACTGCTGTAACTTTTTAAATATCGCTTTTGCATTTTTGTTTGGTAAATTGCATTTACTTTGTTTTTAGAACGATCTCTGTGTGCCCTCTCACTTGCACCCTAAATTGGGCCCCCCACCGCGCTTTTCGCGGATCTATTTCATTTTATTCTGAGCCTTCGTGTTTGGCGCCGGGCGCCATCTTGGGGGTGGTGTGGAGCGAGTGTGCCACTTGTGTGAGCGCTCTAGCGCTCATCTGCAACACAGGTGAGCCCTACTTCAGGCGAGCTAGGCAGTAGCTCGGCCTGGAGAAAGGTAGTAGCACGCACGCGCGCTATTCTGCTGAATTGTCATTCTCAGCACTGCTGTAACTTTTTAAATATCGCTTTTGCATTTTTGTTTGGTAAATTGCATTTACTTTGTTTTTAGAACGATCTCTGTGTGCCCTCTCACTTGCACCCTAAATTGGGCCCCCCACCGCGCTTTTCGCGGATCTATTTCATTTTATTCTGAGCCTTCGTGTTTGGCGCCGGGCGCCATCTTGGGGGTGGTGTGGAGCGAGTGTGCCACTTGTGTGAGCGCTCTAGCGCTCATCTGCAACACAGGTGAGCCCTACTTAATGCTCGCCTCCTGCGCGCAGCGGTGACGCGCAGCGGGAGCGCCGGACTCTCGCCGGAGTCAAGCCAGAGTCCTGCCCGTCTGCGCCCGTCAGCGTCCCGGAGGCGGGCGGAGCGGCGGGTGGGATTCTTCCTACAGGGATGTGTCCCCCTGGGACCCCCGCCTTGCGCTATTCCCCTAGCGAACTTCGCTCATTCTATCCTCATGGCTCTGGCTGTCGCACTGTTTTCCCTGGCCGTTACCATGGGAAATCCCGTTGCCCGGGTTGTGGCTGGCGCCCGACCCGCTCGCTCTTTTTACGGCCGAGCAATAACATCTCTAGTATGGGCTTCGGGTGCATGCTATTGAACACCAGGTCAGCTTGCAAACATGCGCAGGACATCTATGAGCTTCTCGATATAGATAAACCACTATGTCTCATGCTTACTGAGACATGGTGGGGTGACTCTTCTAACCCTGACGTCGCTTTGGCAATCCCGCCTGATTACAACATCTTCAGAAAGGATAGAGCCAAGGGAAGGGGAGGTGGAGTAGCGCTAGTGGTCCGGAAAGGAACCCCCTGTGAGATCCTGCCAGCTATTGACATCCGAGGCTCGGAGACCCTAGCCTTCTCTATCACTCTTTCGCCCCACCAATCCTTCAAGGGACTGCTTGTATATAGGCCACCTGGTACTCCCGGCACCTTCTTTGAAGATCTGGATTCGGTGCTGGTGGAGTTGGCCCTGAAAGCCGAACATTTCATCGTGGCTGGCGATTTTAACTTCCGGATGGATGATTCATCCGACCCGGCTGCCGCCAAACTCTCGGAGGCGCTGACCCCGCTGGGGCTCATCCCCTACTTTCAGGAGCCTACGCATGAGAAGGGGCATACCCTTGACCAGGTCTTCTCGTCTGTCCCTCTCGAGGGTATAGAGATCACTCCTGTCCTATGGTCTGACCACTTTCTTGCCAAATTTGTGATCAAGGGCATAGTTAAATCAGTGCCTATCCCGGCACATCAACAGGGTCGTGTCCATAGGGCTTTCCATCGAGTAACCCCGGAGATGCTGGCCCAGGCAGCTGAGGCCCACCCCTGCCTTCTTTCAGGTGATCTAGACAGGGATCTGCAGACCATGCAAGACTGGTTAGTGGACAGGCTAAACGATCTTGCCCCGGAAGTAACATCTCGCCCGACACCGAAACGGGTCTCTGCGCCTTGGTTTACCGCTGCACTGTCGGCTACGCGGCAGCAGTGCAAGGTAGCCGAAAGAGCCTGGCGGGCACAATATGACACTGTTGCCAAGTTGACATACCAAACGGTGGTTAAGGCTTATCACCGGGACATCCGCCTGGAGAAAAAAGCTTATCTAGCCAGGAGAATTGATGCTGCTTCCAACTCCTGCAAGGAGATTTTCTCCATTGTGAGAGAATTCACCTCACCTTGGTCTAACACCTCGGACCAAAAACCATCTGGTACCTGGGCCACGGACCTTGCTGACTTCTTCACGAGCAAGATCCAACGCATCCAGGAGTCATTCCTGGTACCAGCGTCTGCGGGCCAGACTGAGCCCGACATCACCACACTGCCACAGGCCGGGCCAGGGGCGACGTTGAGTGTGTTTCCTCCAATCTCTGCTCCGGACTCCCTGGCTCTCATGGGCAATTTAAAATCGGGTTCTCCCCTTGACCCATGTCCTGCTAAATTTCTAGCGAAAGTCGCGGAGGTGATCAACCCGCTGGCTAATCCACTCTTAAATCTTTCGCTGAGGCTCGGTGTGGTCCCGCGAACCTGGAAGCAGGCGATGGTGATTCCCTTGCTCAAAAAACCTGGTCTAGACCCGAAGGCCCCTGTTAATTATAGGCCTATCTCTCTGCTGCCGGCCCTCACGAAGATTCTGGAAAAGCACGTCCATGGCGTGCTCTCCAACTTTCTTGAATCTAATGAGATCCTGCATGCCACCCAATCGGGCTTTCGTCCCCATCTCAGTACTGAGACAGCGCTCCTGGAGGTCTCGGAAACCATTAAAGGGGTTCTGGACTCTGGGGGCAAAGTCATGCTGGTGATGTTAGACCTGTCGGCGGCGTTCGACACCGTTCCACATGATGGTCTTCTCGCTAGACTTTTCGAGATAGGCTTACGGGGGACGGTGTTCGACTGGTTTTCCTCTTTCCTAGCCGGCCGCCGGCAATCGATCTGGGCCCCGCCTGATTCCGCCGTGATGCCGCCTCTGGGAGTCGGGGTCCCTCAGGGCTCTATTTTGAGCCCGACCCTCTTTAACATCATTATGACCCCATTGGCGGCGTTGGTGGAGTCGCATGGTGCCCAGATCGTATCCTACGCGGACGACACCCAGCTCCTCTTCTCTTGTAAGAGAGGAGGCGACTTTGATGGGGAGAGTATTCGGGATTGCCTTGGGGCTGTTTTCCATTGGTTCCATCTAAACAGCCTTAAGTGCAATTCCGACAAGTCCGAAGTACTTTTCTTTGGGTGCGACACAGAGCCAGATTGGCAGACCTGGTGGCCACTGGATATGTTCCCTCCGTCCTGCTCCTCTCAGGTTGCTAAGAATCTGGGGGTGAAGATGGATAACAGGCTTACCTTGAAATCCCAGATCCTGGGGGTGTCGGGCATTTGCTTTGGCATCCTTAGGATGCTGCGGAGGTCCCTTCCTCTGTTATCCGTGGAACATAGGACGCTGACAGTCCAGGCTCTGATTGGGTCCAGGTTGGATTATTCCAACGTTCTTTACCTGGGCCTTCCAGAGTACTTGCTGCAGCGGCTTCAAGTGGTACAGAACGCCGCTGCCAGGGCAATCTTTGGCCTTAGTAGGCGCTCCAGGGCCTCGGGCTTGCTGGCAACTTTACATTGGCTTCCTATCCGCAAGAGGATCGCCTTTAAGGCGCTGACCTTGGCCTACAAAGCTCTTCACAAGGAGGGAGCCAAGTACCTCCAAAAGAGGCTGGTCTTTTATCATCCGACCAGGTCTCTGAGGTCGGAAGCCCTGTACCTTGCTGTTGTCCCCCGGGTAAAGAAAGCGCGCCTCGGAGGCCGCTCTTTTGGACTGTTGGCATCTCAGTTGTGGAACTCTTTACCACTGGCCCTGCGGGGAGCCACCAGTCTACTGGCTTTTAGGAAAGGCCTTAAAACTTGGCTGTTCACTCAGTAGCCGGTCTTCCGTGAATCTTTGGCCCACTCTTCTGTTATGTTTTTTTATCTGGTGTTATGTTAGTATGTTGCAGTTTTGTCTCTTTCTCCAATAAAGCGCCGGGACACTCTCTTTGAGTAGCCGCGCGCTATAGAAATAAACAATTAACATAACATAACATAACAAAACAACTCTATTTTTCTAACTCTTTTGTGGTCTTATTTTGTGGTGTCTTGTTGCACAAGCACTTCACATATTGCCTCTAAATTAAGTCAGATTGCTCTGGGCAAAGCTACCAAGGGCGAGCAAAGATTAATTTGGTGTTTGCTTGTGCCTTACTCTGACAAGGGTTGTGGTTGCTGCATGACCAGGGACTACACCCCAGTCAACCAACAACCCAATTTCTTACACATATGTGTAAATTTTACCTTATAAGAAAGGAAATATTTTGCTTGACATTCCACTATTGCACATGTTGAACTCATATTGCATTGTTAGTCAGTGTTTGCCGTACACCTACATCTTCCCCGAGAAGCCTTGGACTGCTCGACTTTCATAACCACTGAGTATTTTGGGCCCGGGGACTTTAGGAGTAAAGGCCTCAACCACCAAGGTCTGGCCCAGTGACTCACGCGTGCCCCGTGGCCTTCTGAAATGGGTTCTGAACTGCTATCAGTACACAAATTAATTAAAATGTGCATGTTCTTTTTGAGCAAGAGAAAGAAAACAGGGCTTATCAGAGTCCCTGTTGTACTACTGTTCCTGGTGCCAGGTCTTGTGGGCAGTGCCAGATTTGGCAAAGGGCAAATCAGGAACAGCAGTTTCTACCCATGGACCCTTAAATGGCGTTCATACCCCAGGGCTTCTTAGCAGTTCTTAGCAGTGCTTCTAAAACTTGCTACATCTTGAAAAGTTAAGGACTTCTTGAAGATGTAGCAGGTGGTGTAAACACCACAAAGCGCAGACATAAGAGGTGCCCTGGGAACCCATGCCCCAGCTGCTTTGGCATCAAGCTTTCAGAGTGCTTTTCACTAGCACATGGGAGCATGTGTACAAATGAAAGTAAAACCCGATTTAGATTATCCCATCAATTGACCACCAGCACTACCAGTCCTTATCAAGTACTGGGCTCCTCTTGTATGCAGGGGTGGGTTGTCCGTTCTGTCACACTACTGGTAGGCTGTAGGCTTGGGGGTGGGGTTGCTTTCAGGACAGGATGGTCTGGCATGACCCAACTATGGGAAGGAGGGAGTCAGAGAAAGAGAAGAGGTAAAGGAGAGAAGGGGAGAGAGAAAATGAATGGATGGAGGAAAGATAGAGCGAGGAAAGAAGGAGAGGTGGGCAGGATTGAGCATTTGTTTGCTTCAGCTGTTTTTCTTTCTCCAGTTCAGCACAGATTATAGTCAAAGACTTCGGCCATCTTGAAAATGTCCAAAGTGAGAAGGGCGCGTCCCGGGAACTTTTATCCATTGGTTTCAGGCATCCCCAGGCATCATTCCAACCCCATAGTTTGTCCCAGGCATAAATGTGGCATCTCCAGGCACCCAATTCACAACACTCATGGACAAAATAAAAATCAGAACAGGACTGAACTTGCTGTCTACATCGTGAGAAGAGCCCTGGAGGACTAGACCTGCTCTGATCTAATCTAATTGCCGGGGTAGTCACAGGTGTGTTAAAACTTCAAATTTTCCTAGAAAATATGGAGGAATCAATACAAGCTTCATATATCAGGGCACCTCTAATTTTCACATATTTAGCTGTTAAAAGTTGAAGGGCACATAATATCTATTGTGGAATGATTTTACCTAAAACCTGATTGCTCTAATGGAATGATCATTCCCACCTCCACTCAGGAGTGTAAGTGTTCCAAAATGCTTTTAGCAAAAATGTGATCAAATGCATTTGGTATATAAATTTGCCTATAGTAGTTTGGCAAATTATGGATCCTTTTTATGTAATAGGACTATAACACTTGCTAACCAGGATGGAGGGACTTTAGCAAGAGTTTAACAGTGTTCAAAAATAGGAACCAAACAATTCACCCAAAGTTTGTTTTCTCTTTATATAATAGAGATCAAGTATTCATCCACACCCATCACACATGAGTTTCTCATTGATCGAAAGAAGTCCTGAATCTCCTCCTCCGAGGGGGAGGGGGCTAAAAAATTGCTAGATCCAGGTTCAAACTGAGTAAAAAATATTCCATATGCGAATCCATCTCCTCATTAGTCGCATATAATTCGGAAATATAACTGCTCAAATGCTCCTCCTTAATAGGAATGGGCGTGACCCAGCTCTCATCCGACATCCTTTTGAGATGATCTCCTAATATTTTCTCATGTTCTTATGGATGGCTGCGTGTCTGAGTTCAAGTTCAATTAATTTGCAATCACGCTCATCAAAAATTATGTTGCAGTAATGTTGCATCTTCTCCTCTTGTCCAATCATTTTTCAGGGGTCTTCCTGGGAACAGGATCACTCCTCTACTTTTCACACGAATATAATGGTTCACAGTCAGTAATTTCCAACTATGCAACTTTGTTGTATTAGTCTAAACTACACATGAGGCCTTTTCCCACGAATGAGAATGCATCTCTAATATTCTAATAGAGCAAATTATATGTTAGCTAACAAAGGGCTATGTAGAAATTGAAACATCTGCAGAGACCGCAGAAAATTATTTGCACAACATCTTCCCTTGGAATTTAAACAAGTATGTTAAAAGAGGTCAAGTTCAGTTTATCTAATGTTTTTTATGTGTGGTTATTTTCATAATTCTACGAAATGATATATTCTAAACAAGTATTTCAACCCTTTTTTGTGTAAATAGAAATATTTTGCAAAGATCCATTAAATATTTAATAAAAACATAATCATTGAAATGTCAAGAAATTAAACATTTTATGCGTGCTTCAACACAGTTTAGTTGAACTACTTGTTAAGCAATGCTGATTTAAACATTTTAAGGCCTAGTACATGTAAGTAAACCTAACTACTACAATTGTGAGAACATTTTTCACACATTTTGTTCATTTAAGTCTGTACGTTAATATTATACATATATTTAAGCCACATTATTTCGCCTTTTGCTAAAAACGCTTCGTCAGTGGTCTTTCTCATTTCACACTCGTTCCTTCATTTGGACCATTTGATTGCTCTTTTAGTGTTTTAGTAGAATCTTTATCTTCAGTTCTCGATATTTCCACTTCACTGTGTAGTTCCACACCACTTTACAAGATTTGAGGAACTTGCACCAGAGTAGGATTTTGCAGAACCTTGCCCCCCTCTAGTCCTTCTGGGAGTGCAGGTCCTGGCGACTCAGATTTGGCTCAAAGAACATGACTTCTTCATATGGGCACCTTACTCTTTGAGTGTGTGATGCATGGATCCAATTAGGTATCCCAACACATTTAACGCAGTGTTTGTAATCTGATGATCGGGTAGGGGCCTTTCCACCCTGGCTCCAAGCAGGATTTCCACACATATTGCTTCTCCAAAATCCAATCCACTTGGATTAATGTTGTGGCACTGCTCCTGATGTGGAGTGACAGTTGCAGCTCCAACCTGGTGAGAAACAGAATGCACCACATCAGCCAATCCCTTGGAGTAATCGGTAGCATATCATATATGATGTATACAAGCACATTTGCAGGTACAGTAGGCAGTCTCATAGCTCGACCCTTGACGATTTCATGAGGCATAAATCATGCTCTACTGGCAGGGGTGCTTCGAAGGCTCATCAAAACCAACGGTAAAGCATCTGGCGATTTCAATGATGTGGATGCACAAATTTTGGGCAATAGGGACTTCAGGGTTCTTGTTACTTGCTCCATTATCCATGAAGCCTCAGGGCGATAGCTACAGTGCAATCTCTGTTAAATGGGTCCCTCGGTGTTGGACATGGCCCATCTTAGGGGGATTTCCCTGAAACCTTTTCCGTTTGTTATTCTGGTTTTTGCCAACTCTCTTTTTATGGCCTTAGGACTCTGGGCACTTTACCACTGTACGGCAAAGGGAAAGTGTGCATGCGCTTCCTACACATACCAGGATAGGGTTGCATACTTGAAAGGCTTAGGTGTTGTCATACCTGCAAGCGCCCTGTAAAAAGGTACACCACATACCCACGACGAGTACTGCACAGGCTAGTAGTGGGACACAGCACTGTTTGTGCCACCCACTGGAATAGCCTGTCAAACATGTCCCATGCCCAGGTTGGCCTTTCTAACTCAGTAGTCAACCCTGAGAGAGGCTTTAACTACCTTCGGAGTGGCCTTAGGGTAAATCCTGAGGGGTAGAACTTGGAGTAGGTGAGTGGCCAGGTAATTACACCTGCATGTTCACTGCCTGGGTGGGATGTACCCCCATGTTTGTTTTCCCTACCTAAGGGGTTGGCTCCCCCGTGGAACACCTCCTGGGTGTGGCGGATTCCTTTAATGCGGCCTTAGAGCATGAGGCACTTTCCCACTGTAAATGCAGTGTGAAAGTGTGTGTGCCCTTCTTACAAATGTTAGGAAGTCATGCTTACCTGCCGGTTCAAAACATAGGTCAGGTCTGCCACTGTAGGCTTTTGTGTGCGCATTCGCACTTATGATGGTTGTAAGCCAGTGTCCAGACTGCCGTTGCAAAGCAGAGTGTGCACTTGCACCTATGTGGTTATAAACATGTGTCCTGCCTGCCAATACAGGCTGGTGTGTGCACTTGCACCAATGGTGTGTCTAAACATGTGTCCAGCCTGCTAGTACAGATCCGTGTTTGCACAATTGCGCTTCAGATCAGGCTGGCGTTTTTAAATAACTAGCCATCCAGAGATGACCTTTCACTACCAATGGAACGTCCCAAGGGTGCATCGTAAGGGATGAGCGAGTAGCAGGGCAGTTATACACATGTGTTCCATGCCCAGGTAGTGTGGAATACCCATGTGCATGTACACTGCCTATGAGGTTTGCTCTTCCCATGGGCTAACAATGAGGAATGGCTGAAACTACTTCAGGCTGCAATAGTGGATTGCAGTGGAGCAGCCTCATAATTTTTCCTCACATTGGATTTGCGGTGTCAAACCCTTTCCAGCAGAAAAGGTGGTCTTGTCATGATTAGCGTAGAATTGCACTACTAGACAGTGGACATTTCTCTGCTCTAAAACTCTTTGTGTACCTTTGTGTTTGGCTCCAGTCCACACTGGAGGCTGGTGGAACACATCTGGGCATTAGTGGAGTAGTGTGGCTCACTGGTTAGAGGCGGCAGGCCTGAGAGCAGAAGTCAGCCTGGGACCAGGGTTCAATTCCCGACGCGGCAGGGTCGTGGACCTTGGTCAGCGGACTCGATAATTCTCGCTTCTGTGCTTACTCTAATCAGGGGTTCCACTCGGCAACTCTGGGCATTAGCTTGCCTAATCTCCACAACGGCCCCACCAATTCCGGGGATGCCTGGCTCCACCTTGGGGACTCCCAGCAAGGGACCATCCCACAGGGAAAGCCAGGACGGGTTCCCCAGAGTTATACAGCGCCGGGACGCCCCGTTGCTGGGGCAGCTGTGCGCTTTACAAGTATACTACATTTACATTTACATTTACATTCCCCAGTGACAGCTGTAAAAAATGGCCATGCAACTAAAACAACAGACCTCTTCCATTTTCAGTCCTGGCTGGATAGATAGGAGGAAGAGGTCATGGGCTAGATGCATCAACATTGAATTTTGCAAGTCCATAATAGCGAATTTTACTGATTCGCTATTATGGAATCGCAAAATGCAATGTATGTAGGTTTCACACAAAAAATTCAGATTCCTACATATTCCTTAATAGCGAATCGCAGACTGCGATTCACTATTAACCTCTTCCATGCTGATGACGGCCGGGAGCCGTCATGGCACACAGTGCTCGTGTGCTGATGACGGCTCCCGGCCGTCATGACCGCACCCGCGATCGGAATGTGCCGCACAGGCGCAGAATCACGGCTTCGCCCAAGGGGTTAAGAAATGTCTTCCTATTCATTCCTATGGGTCTAGAGGCCCATAGTAATTAATGGGAAGACATTTAAAATTTGCGAATACCAAATTGGTAATCGCAAATTGCAAATGCAATTACAAGGGTGAAAGGGGGCCAAAAGGCCACCCTGATGCACTCCCAAAAAAGGTAAGTGTGCACATGTGGCGCACATACAAGCCCTATGGGCATGTGTGTGCACCACATGGCACTTAGAAAAATGCAAACATTTCAATTTTTCCAGGAATTTTCAGATTACCACCAACTTGTATTAGAAGATAATTTGTAATTCCTTAAATCAAGGTCACCGTTTTTAACTGCTTCCTGCATTGCATTTAGGGAATCACAAATTGCAATTCCCTAAATGCATTCGCAAAATAGGTAATCGGAATAACCTGCACTCACCGTGAATGTAGTTTATACAGTGTGTGTAATCACCCGCCCCTGATGGGAGTGGTAGGTTCTGCCTCGCTAGGGCATCGCCTCGGCCAACCAGAAAGTGCCAATTCCAACACTCGGTCTGATTTCAGAGAAGTCAGGAATCCAGTATGAGTTCACATAATAGAAGCTTAGCTACAGTGAGACTGTCTTTTCTCCACTTTAGTTAGGCTTCCACCCTTCAAGAGAAAAGACACACTTAAACATACCTTAGCCCATTACAAACAGGCATCTCAATAAAGTCTAACTGCATCCTGTCAAAGGATCTTCCTGATCTTTGTACATGATTCATGGTTACAAGTGTTCTTCTTTCCACATTCACCTGCTGACATTTTACACATCTATGACATAATTCTTCTGCTAGAACTCTGAATCGGGGAGTAAATCAATTTTGCCTAAACAGCCTAACTATTGCATTCTGCCAATGTGTGCAGGACCATGGAAATGTTGTGTCATTGGGAAACAACAAACTATCTGGCAACGCTGGTCTTCCATCTTCTGAAACCCAAATGGCATTTGCATTTTTAATACATCCTGCTCTGATCCATTCTTGCTGTTCTGCCTCTGAAACTTTTCCTGTAATCTTTTGATTTATTCCCAAGTATCAGCTACTGACATCAACATCAAATAGGTAGTGTCTTCTTCAGTTTCATTTGCATATTTTCCAATAAATGTGCATGCCACAAGTGTACACAATTGTGCAACTTCATCATCATAGCGATTCCAACAGTGACATAATCATTGCCACTCCGGTGATCTGCACATTTAATTGTTGCAATTTCTTGGAGTAAGTGCTTCTAGTAGTCCATTACATACTCTCCTTTTCTTCTCGCGAACTGATGATGTCATAAATCCCCTTTGTAACCATAACTGTCCAAAGACATGGCCCACACCAAAGCCACATGAACTATCTGTAAACATAGTAACTCTGTATTGAGCTTAAACACAACAAGCTCTTGCAAGGGCAATCAATTTTGGCACCTGTGTGGAAGTAAAATCTCAATGACAGGAGGCTTCTATCTCTCCTTGGATTGTGCAAACTGCATAAGCTGCTCTCAAAGTTCCTTCATTGTCTCTTAAACATGAGCTGTCCACAAACATTACATAGTGGGGCTCATCAAGAGGTTCACCTTTAATGTCTGGTCTTGGCTTGATGCATAAATCCATAACATCTTGACAGTCCTGTTCAATTTTATCCCCATCAGTTTAATTCACATGCAACGTTAATAATGTAGTTGGATTTAATGCTGGACAACATTTTAATATAACTTTCTCTGTGACAAGTATTTGTTGTTCATACTTTGTAAGTCTCCTGTTTGTCACATACTGTGTTTTTGTACGGGTGAGCAAAATCTCAACCAAGTGAGGGTCATCGCTGTAAGAGGATGTTTCATCACTATGCTCTCACATCTCTCAATACTTACACCAACAGCCACAACCACTTTAAAACAACCAGGCAGTCATGCGGCAACAGGGTCAAGTGTTACTGATATACATGTCTTCGAGATTCTCCCTGTATGAGGAGCCAATCTGGGAAGATGAATGTTGTAATGCATTCTTTTCTTTACTGGACATGCAGAGGCAGCTGGACCCCAAAAATACCCAGAAATCATCCAACGAACACTGAACCAGAGACACCAGTGCTCATCCGATAATCTCAAGGGAAGGGTGTATGGGAACAAACGATAAACTAAAATATTTAGTTAAAACAAAAAGCTAAAATAAAGAAAGAACCAACAGGTGCACATTCGTGCTGGCGGAGAAGCAAACAAATAAGCATGGAGACCAGCTCCTGCAGCAGTAGTAAAAGACATCAATAAGAACACAAATAATCAATGACATATATAAATGTAAATGCCAGCATTTGTAAAGCACACAGCTACCTCCGACGGAGGTGTCCTGGTGCTAGGGGCGTCGGGAAGATGAAGCAAGCTATTGCCCAGAGTCACATGGTGCTAGGCTAACCTGCCGCCGGAGATCGAACCGTGAACCCTTTGGTCTGGAGTCAGGCACCCTGGCCGCTGCGCCACACCTTTTCCACAATGCATAAACTTCTGCATTGGGTCACGATAAAAGAGGTCTTTTAGATTGATTAGAATCAATCAGAACTGCACTCACACCATATGGTGCCAGAGATAAATACACACTCACACAATATTGCGCCAAAGATAAATACAAACTCACACAATATTGTGCCAATGAAAATTACACATAAGTATACCTTACATTCTTATTTCAACGAGATAAGACATAATCTGTATCCTTCAGTTGAAGTATGTCCAAGGCTTGAGTGCGTTGCCAAGACCTTCTTTCAGCGAGAAAAAACAGAGACGTAACAGGATAACAATAAACACTGCAATAATAATAAACACTTCTATCAGTAAGAACTATGCACAAATTACATAAATGATATGAGGAGGAAATGACCAAAATCAAGGGAAGGAGCGTAAAGTAGGCTGAGTGGGAACAAGAGGGAACTGTGATATAGGAAACAAAGTCAGTAAGTCTCTTTCTGCGAAGAGTTTTGTGCGCAGTTACCCAAGATCACCCCGATATCCAGAAATGAGCTGGGAGTCAAAACAATGGAATTCCACAGAGCACAAGAGTTAAATGTAGCCCAAAAAGGATTTAGACTTATCTGCGAGTAGCATCAGCAAGGATGGAACAGGACTCATCCGACCAACCCCTACAGAGAAGAGCCATCGCGCCGCAGGATCTTTAACAGGAAACTCAATGCGAAGCACTGAAGATGAGCCTGGGTGAGAGCTAAATACCTTTTGCCAGGCTGATGACTCACGGAGGCTGCTGAGTCATGGAGGCTTGTTGAGTCACGGAGGCTGCTGAGTCATGGAGGTTGCTGAGTCATGAGGGTTGCTGAGTCACGGAGGCTTGTTTAGTCACGGAGGCTGCTGAGTCATGGTGGTTGCTGAGCCAAACTCTGGCGTGGCCTGGAAACAAAGATAAGGAAAAAACCACCACATATGGGAGCAGAGAATTAAAGAAATATAAGTCAGCTTTTCTTTCTCAGGGAACTAGGGGAGTAAAATAGGGGACAAGCCGAGGGCAAGAGGCATGTGTTGAGAACCTGCTAGGAGCCCCACCCAACAGGCAGTCTTCCTAGGTAGGATGTAAGTGAGTGAAATGCTCCTAGCACCCTGGGTTCACCCTGAATAGTTCCCCCACTACTACTGGAGTGCGAAAGGTGGTGGGCAGTCTGATGGATCCTGACACCATGGAGCTGAATAAGCACTTAGAGAGTGCAGCCCTATGAAAGCTTTCAAGCATTCATTGTCCCTTGGAAGGGGATCAGGCACATCTTTGTGCATCAGCCTCAGTAAAATCTTGGTCACTAGGGAAAAGTTGGGTATACCACCATTCACAGTAGCCAACCATTGTCAGGAACATTCTGACCTCTGTCTGGATTCAGGGTGTATTAATTTTTAGAATTGTCTCTATTCTGTCCTGTGACACCTTTCTCATTCCTTTCTCAACGATATGTCCTAAATAAAGGACTTCTTTGCTCGGGGACACCTTGTGCCCATTCTCAGTTAATTGTTTAAAAGAGCAATTGTGTCCTGTTTACAAACTTCTTGAGTACTTGATGCCACAAGTAGGTCATCAATATATTGGACAAGAACTGAATTATAAGGCATCTGCAGAGTCTCAAGATTATTTTTCAAGGTCTGATCAAAGGTTGATAGATTTTCTGTATTCCCTTGTGGAACTCAGACATTGCATAAACTCTGGGCCTGATTTACATCTCGGCAGACGGGTTACTCCGTCACAACGGTGACACATATCCTATCCACTGAAATATAATAGCATATACTGGGAATTATATTTTGGCAGATGGGATCTTCATCACCATTGTGACGGAGTAACCCATCCACCAACATCTAAATCAGGCCCTCTGTCTCTAAACACAAATGAGAAAATAAGTTGGCTGTCCTCATGCAATGGAACAGCAAAGAAGGCCTGACAAATATCCACAACGGTAACCCACTTGGCAGTGCAAGAGATCTGAAATGATATTGTTGCTAGATTCAGTACTATGGGACAAAAAAGAGCGGCTGTGCTGTTAATCGTTCGCAGATCCTGTAGAATCTGGTATTCTCTACTGAGTTTTTGTAAACCTATTATGGGCTAATGGCAAGGTCTTCCGACAATTTCCTTCAAAATCCCTTGCTTTAATATACTTTCAAATAATGGCATTTGTGATGATTAAATGAATACATTCTTAGGAACACTGATTTTGGTTTTATTGTGATTCAGACTGGTTTAACATCCTTGATTAGTTTGATATTATTCCCTACAAAACGGTTTCACTGTCTCTCTCAAATATGGAGGTAAATCCTCCACCATTCTCACAGGATATAACTCTACACTAGTTTCTTGTCTGCCCATTTTAAATTCTACATCATCATCATGTGTTTGAAATATCAATACCAGCTGGTGTGCAATAAATGGTGCATTCTAACTTGCACAATATATCCCTTCCTAATAGGTCTATAGGACTTGAATCACATATCACAAACTGATAGTCTTCCTCAAATTAACACATTAACATATTAACATATTTTTATAAGCACTTTAATTGAAACAGGATTTGTAATTTGCTTATTTGTGACAACTACAACTTGCATTATATTTTCCCGGAGGGGTAGGTCTAGGACTTCCACTGTTCTAACAGTGGAACGAGTAGGTCCTGTGCTCAATAAAGAAAGACACTTGGTGGCCATGAATTTCTCATTCTACAAATGGTCCACTTCAGTCTACCTCAAAGACTGCGCCAAGTACACAATATTCCTAACCCCTCAGGAACCATCATTAGGCATTGTCAGGATCCAAACTCTTATTTTCCAACACAGGAAATTGTTGAAGTGGGTTTGGATCTTGGAATGGATTAGAATTTTCTCTTGGTACTTGATTCTTATTAAATCTAATATTTCCCATATTTTGTAGGGCTTTCAGACATTGTGGGTCTTACATCATGGGACTTTGTGACGACACTGGCATCTGCATTCTTTGGGCAGGTACTTGAACTGGAACATTTTGCATCTGCACTTGATTTACCCCGTGTATTTCACTCTCACCACTCACTCCTTTGGATTCTGCCTACACTCTGTCTTCCAATGCCCAAGCCTGTTACAATAATGACAAGGAGTTGTTTTCAACATTGTAATGTGTATTGCCATTTTTATATCAACTGGAACACTGTGACCTCTGCCCTGTGAAAAACCATCTCCACCTTGCACCATTTGTCCTCCAGCTTGAAAACCAACACCTTGTATTCCACCAACATTTCTGCAATGCGATTGGTTCTGAAACCTCTTTTTAGACAGTGTTATCTGTGCAAGCATAACCTTCTCCGTAATACTCTTCTGCTTCATTTCCTAATCATCACTACAGTATTATGCATACCTCACGATCTTATCTACAGGTTATTTCTGCCACCAAAATGCATTATGTTATATGTGCATACTGATCTCTGGTCGCAACCCAAGAACAAACTGTGACACAAAACTTCCTATATCTCCCTTTTCAGGATTTTCTTGTCCACTGTGTTGTTTAAACAACTGCAACAGTCGCTAATAATAATTGTGCACTGATTCTTTAGCTTTGTTTGTGGTTCTCTTAATATTTGCCCTATAAATGTCTTTTGCTTGAACTTTTCCTTTCAAAAAGGTAATAACCTCATCATATTTAGTCATTATCACAGGTGAAGGCGCACAAGTATGCACATCCCTTGGAGGTTAAGAGCATGGCCATTGCACAGCTATCTTGCATCTAGTCCACAGATCACTCTGCACCACAATATCAAAGAAAGTATTCAAGTATGTCCAAAAAACCTTTGAAAGTTTCACAAATCTTTCAATTGTATATACCACTGTGCAGGAATCTCTCTCAATTTTGGAAAAGTGTTTGTAAATGTTGCAAGATCAACTCTACGCCATGGTACATGAACATGCTTCCACTGAGTATTTCCCTCATAGGGAAAGCTGTAACAACATATTCATCTGGGTGTGCTGGCTTACCATTCGTTTCAGGGGTATCTGGGGGTTTCTTTTTCTTTCACTGTTTCTTCACCCACTTACTCTCCAATCTATCAAAATCACTCCATTTGTAGATGCATGTTATTAATTCTGCAATGTGTAATCTCAATCCTGATTACCTTATTGTCACAATAGTTTTATCATCTAGTTGTGCCCAAATGCATTTCTGCAAGGGAACTGTCTTCTTTCAACTTTTTGTCAGCTTACCTCCACGTGTTGCTGTATCTTTTTGTTGGCCCTATGACTCGGAGCACTTTACCACTGCTAACCGGTGCAAAAGTGTATGTGCTTCTCCCCATAACATGGTGACATTGATGAATATCTGAATAGCATATTTAGGTTACCCAAGGCCTGTAATCTAAATGCTACAAGTGGGCCAGCAGTACCGATTGTGCCACTCACACAAGTAGCCTTTCAAACCTGCCTTAGGCCTGCCATCGCAAGGCCTGTGAGTGAAGGTTACTGCCCCTTCCACTTAGCATTTAAAACCACTTGCCAAGCCTTAAATTCCCCTTTTATTACACATAAGTCACCCCTAAGGTACGCCCTGGGTAGCCATAACCACAGGGTGCTATGTATGTAAAAGGTAAGGTTTTACATGTCCTGGTAGTGACAAACAGCTAAATTCATTTTTCACTACTGTGAGGTGTACTCCTCTCAAAGACTAGCATTGGGACTTCCTTAAAACACTTTGACGATGTAATTCCTGATTAGAAAGGAGTAGCTAAATCATGTTTCATATCTTTAGAATGGTAATAATAAATCCTCTCTAGTGGTAAAGTTGGATTTGACATTACTATTTTAGAAATGCCACTTAAAGAAAGTGAATGAACTAAAGGTTTGGGAAAACCCCAACCTGCATGAAGCACATCAAAAGACCCTAAGGTCTCATTCAGTATCCAATCTTTCCTCAAAATTTATGACGTTTTTTGTGAAATTTCTTTAACACAAACTCAAACACAATTTAAGTCAGAGTTACTTTCAACACTCTTGTATTTTCATGATTCTCAAAAAACAATATACAATGCACATTCGCAATTTAAATCATCATTGGTGCATGATACAATGACTAACTCATGTTTCATTTTTGCAAACAACATAAACTGCACATTTGAAATTCAATCCCAATGCATTTCGGGTTGTAATAAACCCTTCGTCAAGGGTTATTTGAGCATGGTAATGCTGATTTGCGTAGATGAGGTTCTCTGCTCGGAGCTACAACAGAAGTAAACATGTCTCATGAATGTAAATATCTTTACATTACAAGGTGTCTTAAAAGTAGGATTTGCACTTGAGGAAAAAATAAAATAAAAAAGACAAAGAAAAGGTACTCCAATGTGACAACATGCATTCGATGGGTGTGTGAATTTTATAAAAGACATGTGCTATGTGCAACATGCACCTCACTAACATCTGTAAGTTCCTAAACCGGAATCATGTGCCCAGTGATGTAATAGAGTGAAAAGTTATAGGCTCTAACCATAGCTACCAGATCATTACCGCCAAAAAGCCACTTACCCATCTTTAGAGTCGAAAAATGCTAATCTTGCAATGGCTGTGAACAAAGCTACAAGACGAAAGAAATACATGTTAACCACTCAACCGCTTAAACTACCAACAAACAAGCGAACTCTAGCTGAACTCTGACTACTACATTCCAAAGCGTACCAATTTATGCAGAAGTACTGCGTGTATACGCTAAAGAAAGAAGAGAAAATTAGAAAACTACTGTGCATCCTCTTTGTAGACGGAAATGCTAGAAACAACTTTATTGTGAATTCGACTATAGGTAAAAGTGCTCCATTGCGTCACCCTAGACATTCTGACACACTCATCCACGATAAGTACTAACGGAATCAAAATATGAAAAGGAAAAGAGAATACGAGTGCAAACAAACTCGCCAAAGTGCCACTAGACATAACGCCACAGGCTCAATGTAACCATAGCGCATGAAATGCTCTGTCAATGAATATCTCCAAAGAGACATATGTAGAATGCAACAATTTTAAAGTGAAAGAAAGGAAAAGTATGATGTGAGTGCAAATCCTGTACATGTTGAGACATTATAAACACATCAAAATGAAAAAGACATATTCATCAAGTGAAATAATATCCTCATAAGAAACACTGATGTTCATAATGATCATTGAGCCCCCCCCCGGGATCACCGTACCGTAGTATTTAATCCAAAAGGTCTCTCTACGTGCTAAGGTTGTGTGAAAGTCAGTCCCTGAGGTTATCTCAATTTTCTCAAAAATGGTGAAACTTAGTTGGGGTATAGTGTGTGATGTATTCACCTAGTGTGCTGCCAGACATGAATTTAAATTCCTATTACGAATCTTACTCTTATGTTCTATAATGCGTGTTTTAATTTTTCTTGAATTTCGGCCTACGTAGACAAGCCCACAGGGGCATTGAATTGCATATACTGCTCCCTCAGTATTACAATCCGAAGTGTGTCGCAGTGCGATATTGTTTCCGGTGTGTGGGTGAGCACAAGTATTTCCAGGAATTATGTTGCCGCATTGTCCACAGTTATAACACTTCCTCATGCCTTTATAGCACTGTTTCGTAGAAGAGTGTCCTGGTTTCAATAGTTCTCGCACGTCTTTTATAAAATTCACTCACCCATAGAGTGCATGTTGTCACATGGGAGTACCTTTTCTTTGTCTTTTTCCTTTTCTTTTTTCCTTGAGTGCAAATCCTACTTTTAAGACACCTTGAAATGTAAAGATAGTTACATACACGAGACACGTTTACTTCTGTTTTATCTCCGAGCAGAGGACCTCATCTACACAAATTACAACCCGAAATGCATTAGGATTGAATTTCAAATGTGCAGTTTATGTTGTTTGCAAAAATGAAACATGAGTTAGTCATTGTATAATGCACCAATGATGATTTAAATTGTGAATGTGCATTGTATATTGTTTTTTGAGAATCATGAAAATACAACAGTGTTGAAAGTAACTCTCAATTAAATTTTATTTGAGTTTTTGTTAAAGAAATTTCACAAAAAACGTCATACATTTTGAGGAAAGATTGGATACTGAATGAGACCTTAGGGTCTTTTGCTGTGCTTCATGCAGGTCTGGGGTTTCCCAAACCTTTAGTTCATTCATAATTAATAAGGGGGTTCAGGGCTAAACCCTGTAGCGTGAAAGCACACCATAAAGCAGTTTGAAACTGAATAATATAGTTTTTATTATTCTAGAAGCAATTTACTTAGGTGTGCAGGTCCATCCACACATATAGTACTTAAAGAAAGTGGAAATTTCTCTGCTCTTAACTTTGCTCTGTGTGCCTGCAACCTGTCCCCAATACACATCTGGGCTGGGTGACAGCACACTTTGTGCATTCCCTCTAGACAGGCACATACAAAGGAAGGGTGGGTGTGACAGAGGACTCGCCTGCATTCATCCACATTCTGTTAGCTATCCTGGGGAGGAGGTGGGAGAGGGGGCTCACATTTACATCTGAATAGGTTGTGTCCTGTCTGCACACAAAGGACTGATTACCCCCCACAAATAGCCAGGCAGGCAGGGCTGGAATGAAAGGAGACCTGTGCACTTCAAAGAGCTGATTTGAAGTAATCCCCCACTTCAAAGGCACATTTGGGTATAAGTACTGCAGTTCTGACCTTAACAAATCAGTACCCTACTGGCCTGGGAATAACTCTGCTGGAATAAAGACTGCTGTGCTATAAGAATGGCCACCTTTCCTTGACTGATTGTTCTGAAGAACTGCTTCTCTGCTTCGCTGTATGCAAAAGAAACAATTGATGGACGTAATACTGGACAATGCAACCTTTCACCCCCAGTCACAAGGATCTAAATGTAATCCATTATTCTTTTGCTCACCACACCACCCCATTTTGGACCCAGTCATATGCAAATCAGTCTTGACTCTGTTCCTTGTGGGTACAGTCCAGCCAGAATTGCCAAGCCAGGTCCTCCCTGGACAGTAAACAAGCATCCTGGGACCGGTTTCAGGGCATCACCCTTCATCAGCCAGGCTAGCTTGAATCCAGTGGTGTAGTGAGCACGGGACCCACGTCTGGGCATACCCTTCCCACTAAGGGCAACATATGCAAAAGAAACAATTGATGGAAGGAATGCTAGACAATGCAGCCAATTACCCCTAGTCACAAGGATCTGGGTTTAATCCATCATTCTTTTGCTTACCACACCATCCCAGTTTGGACCCAGCCTTAGTGGGCTGGTTGAGTTGCGGAGCTTTTCACCACTTTTCTGGCATTTTTACATTGCATTTTTAAAACTTTGATACACTCTTGTTTTAACTGCTATTTTTAAATTACTGTTGAATGAAATAGAATGTGATGCTTTAATCTTACCTGCACTGCACTTTGGGACGGAGATTCCTCCCCTGCCTGCACGCTACTTTCTGGGGCTGATTTCCGGGTTTCCGGGCTTAAGGTGTGGAGAAGTGTGGCTCAATGGTTAGAGCGGCAGAGCCTGATGCAGAAGTCTGGCCCGGGACCAGGGTTCAATTCCCGCCTCGCCGGGTCTTGGCGGATCTTGGGCTCAATTTCCTCGGAACTGAAAATTCTCGCCTTGGGGCCTATTCTAATCATGGGTCCCACTCTGCAACTCTGGGCAATAGCTTGCTTAATCTCCACACCGGCCCTAACAGTGCTGGGATGCGGAAATTTGACAGGGAAAAGCCAGGAAGGGTTCCACAGCGGTATGCGTTACAGCGCCGGGACACCCATGGGTATTAGTGCGCTTTACAAGTACAAATTACATTTACATTTACATTAAGGCTAGAGACGCCATTCTTGCAGTGCATGCTCTAGTTGTTAGGGGAGGCGGGTCTATAAAAATGCACGCTGTGCGTTCACCAGTACCTTAGTGGGCTGGTTGAGTCGGGGAGCGTTTTACCGCTGTTCTGCCATTTTTACATTGCGTTTTTAAAACTTTGATACACTCTTGCTTTATCTGCTATTTTTAAATTACTGTTGAATGAAATTGAATTTGATGCTTTAATCTTACCTGCAATGCAATTTGGGATGGAGATTCCTCCCCTCCCTGCACGCTTCTTTCCGGGGCTGATTTCCGGGCTCAAGGCAAGAGACGCCATTCTTGCAGTGCGTACTCTAGTTGTTAGGGGAGGTGGGTCTATTAAAATGCGCGCTGTGCATTCACCAGTACCTTAGTGGGATGGTTGAGTCCCGGAGCGTCTTACCGCTTTTCTGGCATGTTTACATAGCGTTTTTAAAACTTTGATAGGCTCTTGTTTTATCTGTTATTTTTAAATTACTGTTGAATGAAATTTAATGTGATGCTTTAATCTTACCTGCACTGCACTTTGGGACGGAGATTCCTCCTTCCCTGCAAGCTTCTCTCCGGTGCTGATTTCCGGGCTCAAGGCTAGAGACGTCATTCTTGCAGTGCATGCTCTAGTTGTTAGGGGAAGCGGGTCTATAAAAATGCACGCTGCGCGTTCACCAGTACCTTAGTGGGCTGATTGAGTCGCGGAGCATTTTACTGCTTTTCTGGCATTTTTACATTGCGTTTTTAAAAGTTTGATGCGCTCTTGTTTTAACTGCTATTTTTAAATTACTGTTGAATTAAATTGAATGTGATGCTTTAATCTTACCTGCACTGCACTTTGGGACGGAGATTCCTCCCCTCCCTGGACGCTTCTTTCCGGTGATGATTTCCAAGCTCAAGGCTAGAGATGCCATTCTTGCAGTGCGTGCTCTAGTTGTTAGGGGAGGCGGGTCAATAAAAATGCAGGCTGAGCATGTGCGTTGCACGTGCGCACCGCTTATGCGCTGAAGGCGACCCTAAGGCCCTGCTGCACCCCAAGGTATAGTAGGGCCGGGCTATGCCAGCTTCATACTCCTCATTGCCGTGCCTCCCTTGGGAGGTTTTGAAAAACCCTGACACTACTTGTGAGATGTGTAACTTTTCATTGCGCAACACAGACACTCCCGCCCCAGTGTTCCTGGGAGGAGACAGTCAAGTGGGCCCCTCTATCCAGGCAGCCCTTATTAAGGCTCGCTCCTTGGTCTGCCACTTTCAGGATGTTTGGGGCCTTATCGAAGATGTGTCTCTGGATCTGCTTTTCTTCACGGAGACGTGGCACCATGAGTTCGCCAACCCTGTTATAGAACGAGCTATACCCAGGGTTTTAAAGTGCCCTTGGTCAATTGCATAACAGGCAGAGGAGGTGGGGTTGAGGTGGTGTATAGGAAAAAGTGGTCCTTTCAACAAGGTGATATTGTGAGCATTGGAGATGGAGAGGCTTTGAATGTTTCCCTTACCATCTCCCCACAATTCTCACTGGGTGGTATTTTGGTCTACAGACCTCCTGGTCCTGCAGGCACATTTTTGAAAGCATTGGATGACATTATTATCCCTCTCTCATTGCATTTCTCCCACTTTCTTCTTCTTGGGAATTTAAACTTCCATTTAGACTGTTCTGAGGAAGGGGATATGTGGGAGTTCATTGATTCATTACACCTGGCCCAGCTATCCCAATGGGTTAATTCCCCTACCCACTGTGGCGGTCACATCCTGGACACTATTTGCTCTAATTTTCCCATTATTATTAAGCCCCCTTTTCACGTTACCTGGACTGATCATGCGGTTATTCAATTTTGCTGGTGTCTTAAAGACCCTCTCCTTTCAAAAAACCCACCCAGCACAGACTGGCACCCAAAATCAATCCTGTTGCCTTCAGACCAGCCTTGGCAGAGTCTAAGCCAGACTTATCCCAGGATGTGGAGGTTGCTTGGGAACATCTTAACAGCTGGATAACTCAAGGGGTCGAGCTTACTTCCTCTTCCTTTCCCCCAGACAAAGCAGAGACTCCCCTTCGAAACCTTGGTTCTCTGAGGAGCTCAAAACTCAGAAGAGGGTATGTAAAAAAATTTGAGCGGAGTTGGTGTCAATCCTATTGCCCCCTTGCTAAAGGGCTATTGAGAAGAGCTCTAAAACGGTATTATGCTGCCATTCTGCAGGCTAAAAGCATGTACTATGCTGAGAGAATTGCTATTTCAAAAAATAATGCTAAGGAAATCTTCTCTATTGTACAGAGTTTCCAGGCACCCACGGCTGAAAGTACTATTCTTCCTACATCGGCTGCTTGGTGTGAGAAATTATCGATCTTTTTTATCGCTAAAATTCAGGCAATTAAAGAAAATTTTAAGATATCCTCAACCATGACTTCATCAGTTGAGTGCGCTGTCCCGTCAGTCGCACAAGGGGACCACATGGATCCTCTGTTTTCTCTGCTTTTTCCTCCATCACTCTGCAAGATTCTTTGGCAATTGTAAAAGCTCTTAAGCCAGGCTGCTGGCATCAGTGGCTGAGACAGTTAACCTAGAGATTAACACACTGATTAATCTATCCCTGAGGACAGCAGGAAATACTATATACATTGTTTCTTAAGTTAAGCCTGCCTGCTCTGTACCAAGCTACCAGAGGGTGAGCACAGGTTAATTTAAAGTGTGTATCTAGGCTCCCTCTGAAGTGGAAGCAAGCCAACCTCTTGCCTTTGTTTTTAAAGCTATTGCTTGATCCTTTGATTCCAACAAGTTACCGGCCAATTTCACTTCTGCCAGCAGTGGCTAAAGTCTTTGAGAAGGCGGTAAATAGACAACTTACTGCCTTCGTGGAAGAAAAAGGCCTGTTCCATCTAGCTCAATCTGGATTTAGGGCCAAGTATAGTATGGAGTCGACCTTGGTTGAAGTGACTGAGGCCATCAGAGAGTGTTTGGATGCTGGCGAAAGAGAGGCTCTGATTTTATTAGGCATTTGATACTGTCCCTCACTCGCTTTTGCTGGCCCCGTTGGCTGACATTGGGGTGACAGGTTCTGCGCTGTGTTGGGTTGGTTTATTTTTAGACCAACGCTCACAGCAAGTTTGGTTGCCCACATTCATCTCTACGCCACAAGCTCTGTCCACTGGAGTACCTCAGGGCTCTACCCTAAGCCCTCTCCTCTTTAATATTTATATGGCGCCTCTGATTTATCTGGCTGAGGAGCTGGGGGTTAAGGACATCGCCTATGCTGATGACACCTAACTCCTCTTTACCTGGAGTAAAGATGACTCTTCCCCTGCTTAGGCCAGACACTGCCTGTCGGCTGTTTTAACATGGCTTCATGCTGCGGAGCTTAAGTGCAACAAGGATAAGTCCGAAATTGTATGGTACCTTTCCTTCTCAATTCAAGGAATCCCTTTGGTGGCCGAATATCCTTTACCCAATTCAGAGGGCCAACCTGTAAAAAATCTGGGGGCATATTGTCAACAACTAGCGATATTTATCGCTAAATAGGCTTAGCAACATTTTTTTTATCGCTGCGCATCGCCGGATTTTATCGCAGAGATAACGTGCTATTAACAACGTTTATCTCCAAAGCGATAAAATATCCGGCAATAGCGGCGAAATGCGTGAATATCGCTGGAAATTCAGCGATAATCAGGCATTATCGCTAATAGGGACTTAACCTGAATATCCACCTCCCATTGGATATACGGGCTAAGAAGTGGTCTGAGCAGGCGTTAGGATTTGGCGATATTCGCGCTTAGCGCAAATATTTTAATCGCTACGCCTGCGTTGATAATAGGCGATAGTGATGTTAGCAACTGCTTTCAGTCGCTAATAGGTTGGGTACGCCAACTTTACATGTCATTAGCGATAAATATCGCTGACATGCAAAGCGGGCCCCAAACCGCTCGCTATTACCTAAAAGATGTCGCTAACTGATGTTAGCGACAGCTTTCTAATAGGGCGATGAAATTATCGCCGCTTTGCGGCCGTAAACGGCCGCAAAAGCAGTGATAATTTAATTTCGCCTGCCTTGGTAATATGCCCCCTGGGGATCTGGTTTAATAAGGATCTCAGGTTTACCACCCAGATAAAAAAATAGCCAGACAATGTTTTGGTGTCCTAAGATCTCTTAGGAAATTTCTGCCACTTCTACCAAAGCCGGCTAAAGAGATGGTCACTCGCGCCCTAATATTGTCACGCATTGATTATGCGAACACTCTTTAAGTGGGCGCTCCTGGTTACCAGTTGAAAAAACTTCAGTCTATCCAGAATGCCGCAGCCAGGGTTCCATTGAATATCCCTCGAAGATCAAGCATACAACAACATCAGCGTGATCTCCAATGGCTGC
This sequence comes from Lissotriton helveticus, assembly GCF_964261635.1. Lineage (NCBI taxonomy): Eukaryota > Metazoa > Chordata > Amphibia > Caudata > Salamandridae > Lissotriton > Lissotriton helveticus. Next base: position 1,992,297,996 of record NC_136059.1, on the reverse strand, counting down.
CGGTTGTGGAAAAAGTGAGATTTAAAGCACTTACCAGAGTGCACGAAGCCCTCGATCAGTCTGGCCCTGGCTACCTCAAGAAGCGCTTTAAATTCTATGTGCCCTGATGTAACCTACGTTTCTATGGCACAGTTCCTCACAGTGATTCCACGTTTCTGCCGGGTGAGAATGGGCGGCAGCGATCTGGCGTGTAAGGCTGCTGTGGCTTGGAACGCACTCCCTTTGATACTGCGCTGCATCCAAGATGTCAAGCTGTTCAGGAAATGCCTGAAAACATTGCTCTTTGTATAGAACTCCTCTGGATAACTCCAATTTGCTCGCAAGGTACCACGACAGGACATTCCTGAGTAGCTGTGTGCGGTATAAATGCATATAACATAACATAACATGTGCAAATCAGTCTTGACTCTGCTCCTTGTGGGAACAGTCCAGCCTGAGGTGCCAAGCCAGGTCCTCCCTGGACCAGAAATAAGCATCCTGGGACCAGTTTCTGGGCATCACCCTTCATCAGTCAGGCTAGCTTGAATCCAGTGGTGTAGTGAGCACAGGGCCCACATCTGGGCATACCCTTCCCACTTAGGGCGATATATGCAAAAGAAACAATTGATGGACGGAATGCTGGACAATGCAACCATTCACAAGGATCTGGGTTTAATCCATCATTCTTTTTCCACACCACCCCAGTTTGGACCCAGCCATATGCAAATCAGCCCTGGCCTTGCAGTTCGGGCTGGACTGTTCCCATTGGGTGCAGGGTCAAGACTGATTTGCATATGGCTGGGTCTATACTGGAATGGCATGGTGAGCAAAAAAACGATGGATTTAAGCCCAGATCTTTGTACTGAGGTGAATGTATGACATTGCTTCACATTCTGTCCATCAATTGTACTTTTTGTCTCTGCTTTACTGAACTTCCCTGCTGCCTGCTGATCTCAATCCTGCCGAGGACAGGGACTGGACCCAACTCTCTTAACTCCAAGGGCTTGCAGGCTTTTCTCCCATAGTCTGAAGTCTCAGGGGCACAAAATACTTCCTGCTGGTGCTGCTGGACTCTGACATCTGTGAGTCCTACCCTTGCCTGAGGTCTCTCCTCCAGTCCGGGGTCTCAGAAGTGGGTTCTGCAGCTGGTATGCTACAAAATCGACATATCGTCACCACTGTGCCAATCGAAACCGATGCATTGCCTTTCGATGTGAACGCAGAGGCTGTTCAACAACGGCTGTTCTACATCCTGTGGGGCTTAACACTGAGACTCTGTGCTGCTTGATGCAGATACATTGCCTGAATTTCAATGGAGCTTGACGACGACACAGCGACCCCACTGCATAAAAAAGATCAATGCATTGTGCCCTCAGCTTTGCTCCAAATAAGGACTTTTCAGTGGGACTGCGTGTGTGTCGTAGTCAGGCTATCCTCTATCGCCTAAATCTTGGATTTACCCCGGTCCTTCAAGACCTCAAGTAACCTTTCAGCGCAATTGACTTCTAAGCACTGCTTTTTCATTTATTCTTTAAAATGACATATCTTGACTTTTACTGATTGGATTTTTTTTATTGTTTTGGTCTTGTTTCACTCAGATAAATATTCTCTATTTTTCTAAACTTGTGTGGAGTCTTTTTGTGGTGTTTTCATTGTGTTAATGTGTGTGTGTGTGTGTGTGTGTGTTGCACAAATACTATATACATTGTTTCTTAAGTTAAGCCTGCCTGCTCTGTACCAAGCTACCAGAGGGTGAGCACAGGTTAATTTAAAGTGTGTATCTAGGCTGCCCTGAATAGGATTGTGGTCCATACTTGGACAGGATGCAAACCTCTGCCTACTTGAGACCCAATTTCTAACAGGAACAGAAAAATGATCCACCTCATATTTTCCCATGAATTCCATTAATTTAATATGTGTGGCTGCCGCACGTGTCATAATTTCCTTACTTAAATATATCAGGTAATTCAAGGTGTGAAATGTCTAAGCATCCTCTGATCATTTCATCTAATTCATCCTTAAATTTTGGCACACCTAAGTGTCTTGCATTTTTCCTGACGAGTAGCTAGTATCTCTGATTCTCCCGCTTTCTTAATCTCTGACGTTTCTTCAAATCATGGGGGAAAAATCCTATCATCAAATGACCCGGTTTCTCCCTACACAATTATTGTTATAAAGACAGTTCTCCTCCCTTCTCTTAATGATTGAACATTCTGTGGTGCTGTCCTGCCAGCAACAATCTCTGAATTCTGCGAAAGGGATGAACCGTGTCGCAACTACTCCTACAACCCCTTGAACAACTGTGTTTGAAACAATATTTATTGGTGTTGTAGCAATCGGCCCTGTTAATGTCGGTGCTGTCACAACTTGTGATACTGGGGCAGGAACAGTCACAATTGAAGCGCCTCTGGTGCACCGAAGGCGCCCCAGAGGCAAGCCCGTCTGCGGGCAGCCGTCGCCAAGAGCCAGTACCCCTGCTCCGTTCAAACCAGGGGTTAGCCAACAGCACAGACATTCTTACACAAACACAGAGCTTTTTTGCGCTAAGATGGGTAAGCGCATCCAAATGTACCTCCATGACCCTCTCAGTGATGGAGGAACCTTTTGCATGTAGGAAATGCCAATTCCACAGCTTAGAATTAAAGCAGGAACACTCTGGCTGTCCGCTACCAGCTTCTGGAAAGAGTGACTCATTTTGACTCAAATAATCTCCTCCCCCCCAACTCCTCTATCTGTAATTCTAGCCTGGAGTGGTACTGCTTCCTGGCTAATGTCAGATCATTGCCCAAGCATGCTACTGAAATCGGGGATTCGCTTTCCTCAGGTCACACCGATATTGGTTTTCTGGTGGAAACCTGGCTCAAACTTAGTTCCATCCCCTCATTGCGGTGACAATCCCTGATGGCTACTGTATCCAAAGGCTTGATAGGCAGTCCAAGGTCGGGGGCGGTTTAGTCATTGTTTATAAGGATTCTATTAATGTATCTATACTTAAACAGTGTAGCAATAATAAAATAGAAATCCGTATTTTCAGAATTGATTTCCAATCTTACTATTGTTTGAAAGATGCACTTATATACTGGTCTCGTGGCACCCTCCAGGATTTCTCGCTAGAACTCATGGAACTAATTGCCCCCCATATTATCTCGGCTAAACATTTTTTACTATTAGCAGATTTCAATGTACATAGCAAGATGACCCCCAATGTGGACACCTGGATGCTTTTTGTGGACCTAGCTGCCTTGGGACTAGAGAAGATCAATGTAGGTTTCACACATCTTGCGGGACACACCTTAGATGTTGTCCTGACCAACTCCTCTAACATTGGTCTTGAGGCCCCCTCCCCACTCCAATGGTCTGATCACTCTCTACTTAACCTTCAAATAAAAAGACTTAGGGCAACTCCTGCTTCCACCAAAGCTTCTTGCAGTCTTCAAAGCGACTGGCAAAAAAGCATGGCAGCTCGCTACGAGAACACATTTCCGGCCAATGTCAACTTAACATTAGGAAATATTGAAGATTGTTTGGCTAGTTACAACACTGCAGTAAAAACATCCTTAGTTCAATTGGCCCCTTTAAAATCATACTCCAATCTGACCAGACGCATGCATGCTGCATGATTCTCACCATATCTAAGGAAGGAAAAAAGCCGTTGCAAAAAAACTGGAAAGACGTGGCGTCTCTCCCATAACGCTAACGATAAAAATAAGTATAAGATCTCTCCAGCCCATTATCACAAGAACTTAAAGAATGCAAAGAGAGCCCATGTTGAGTCGCAACTTAATCAGGCAGGGAAGTCCTCTAAACAACTCTTTTGCATCCTCAATTCCTTCACTAAGCCAAAGGCCTGCATCAAAGAAGTAACTCCATCACAAGAACTATGTGCTAATTTAGCCAATAACTTTACTGAGAAAATTGAGACTATTTATGATAAAACCATTAAATATAGAGAGCTGTTCAATGACACTTCAACCTTCTGTCCCTTACTCTTCTTACCCAATGGGCATTCTCTGGAATGCTTCCCCCTCTTACATCTGATACTGTGGGGACTCAGCTGAAAACGGTCAAGTCAGGCTACCCACAGGATATTCTTCATGCTAAAATATCTTCCTTACTGCATAAACAGCTGTCACCTGCTATTTGCTCGATTCTCAAACTTTCCTTGCGCAAGGGCCATTTACACCCCGAATGGAAGGCCACCCAAAATATCCCTATCCGGAAGAAATCCAGCTCCCTGCGAGAAGATCTATTTAACTATCGCCCTATCTCTCGGCTACTGTTTTAGTCCTGGAAAACACATTAATAAACTTCTTTCCGAGGACATTAAAGCAACGGGATGCCTTGACTCCTTTCAGTCTGGGTTTCGGCCTAGATTTAGTACAGAGTCAGCACTGATTGCCATCACTGCCAACCTAAGACACTCCCTGGACAACGGAAAAGCAGGAATATTGGTGCTGCTGGACTTCTCAGCGGCATTTGACACGATATCCCATTTCATCCTACTTAACAGACCGAGAGATATCGTAATCCACGGCCTAGCCTTCCAGTGGCTATCATGTTTTCTAACTCACCATACCCAAACCATCAACCTCGATGCCATTCCGTTCTCAAACTTTAGAGTTGACCAAAGGAGTACAACAGGGATCCTGTCTCAGTCCCACATTGTTTAACATTTATGTGACTCCTTTATCAGATTTACTCAGGGAACGGGACTTTATTCCAATCTCATACGCCGATGACACCCAGCTTTTAATGGCTTTTGATAAAAACTCCCCCAACACCCAGTTGACCTGCTCCGAAGGCATGACAGCCATTGCTGCCTGGATGAGGAACATCTTCCTGCAGTTAAATGCAGGGAAAACAGAGATCATAATATTCAGAGAAACTCCTCTGCTCTGGACCCCTGAATGATGGCCTACTGAACTGGGTGCCGCCGCAGTTCCTAAAGCCATGGTAAAAAACCTAGGCATACATCTGGATCAAAAACTCACAATGAAGGAGCACAGCACCACCACTGTAGGCTCATGTTTCCATATGCTAATCCTTTTATGGAGGGTTTTTCCTTTTCTCCCTCTGACAGTACGTAATTCACTCCTCCAAGCATTATTAATAAGTCACCTAGATTATTGCAATGCCCTTTTGATTTCAGCTATCGAGTCCTCCCTCAATAGACTGCAGGTGGTTCAAAACACAGCAGGCTGCCTTGTATCCAACTCTCCTGCCAGGACCACCTCTTCTCCCCTACTTCAAGGATTACCCTGGTTACCAATGCGCAAGCAGATCGGATTTAAGATCTGCTGCATTGTGCACCAGGTACTAAATGGCAATGGCCCTAGCTACTTAGCAGATAGACTCACCCATTATCAGCCTTCCAGAACACTCCTTTCAGACTTTAAGATGTTTCTTCTGGTACCTCATGGTAAGAAATCCTGCATAGGGGGGAAAGCCTCCTATTACCTTGCCCCCTCCTATTGGAACCAACTTCCCAGTCACCTTCGGAAATGTCCAGACTACCTTCTTTTTCGTAACCTCCTTATAACTAAGCTTTTTTGAAAATAAAATTCCTTCCTAACTGTTGCACCTCCGTAACGCAAAGATACCCCTCTGGGGGTGATTCGGGCGATTTATAAGTCACAAAAATAAGAAAATTTACAAAAATAAAAATACCTGGAGCAATTACAGTAGGGTAGGAACTATTTAAAGTGCTCTCAATCAGAATTGTGCTTGGATCAACAGGAACTGTAGCCGCCATAGCACTAGTGGTGGGAACACCATCTGTATTTCCTGAAGGTGCCACATATGGAGGTGGACGTTATGGCAAAGCATCTTATATGTCGTCCCCTGAATCACTATCAGTATCTGTTTTCTCTGCAGCTTCCTCATCCTCTTTTCCCTGTTTCTGATGCGTTTTAGTCTTTTCTGCAATTATAGCTGGATACATTCTAGTTCACTAGACTGCACAATTCCTCTACATTTATTGCCCTTTACCCCATTGAGCATCTGCATAATTTCATACTGCTCTTTCTGCTCTATTCTGATACCTTTATTTCTTTTTAGTATGAACCGCTCTCTCCCAATTATATAAGCTTCAAAATGTGTAGGTCTAGGAGGTTGCTTCATTTCATATAACTTTTCTTGTACGTTTTCAATATATTTTAAATCCAAAGTACCATATTGTGGAAATTTAAATGGCCCTTCATTTTCTGTGAACTTGCACTAATGACGGAGCCACAAACATGTACAGAACCCTACATTTGTTGCCATATAATGAGCTGGCATACTTAAGGTGTTGCGTCTACACCCTCCAGTACAGGGACTCTCACATCTCCCATTATCAATTCTCTAAGAGCTTTAAAACATTTAATCTGTGCAATAATTCAACAATAATGAACACTGATGAAATTCAGAATTTCAAAGTTTTCGTTCTTTTGCTAATTCTATTGTTGTGAGTCCCCTTGGTACCAACCTTTCTTTCACAATGCTATCACAGTTTAATACTTGTGGACTCGTAAACCAATCCAAGCACAGCACTTTACAACTGACCTATCCCAGCACGGCACTTTAAGATGTAGCTCTTCACTCCTAGGAGTGGACCACCCTCCTTTACAATTTTGTGTACTGGAAAATTGTAAAGGGAGGGTAGAGTGCCTCAAGGAGTGAAGAGCTATGTCATAAAGTGCTGCGCTGGGATAAAATCTCAACCAGCGGGAATTCATCCTTATTGACGTAGTTCCGCTCTACACACTGGGGCCCTCATTAATCGGGATTTGGAGTATGGCAGTAATGCAATGTATTTATGAAATACAGTGCATCCCTGTCCTTTCCACCTGGGCAGGTGCCGTTTTGGCAGCCTAGCACCAACACAGGCACCCATGCACCATGGTGCAGGGGTGCCTGTGTTGACAGTACGATTGTTTTTGTGCAAGAAGGGGCACCTTCCTGGACAAAAACAATCCTGAGAGGCATTTTCCTACTTCTATAATTGCCGCAGAATGTAGCACACATAGAAAGATGAAAAAACAAGGAGAACTAAAGTTCTTTCCCCTTGTTATGGCTCACCTCAAGATGTGTACATTTGTAGCGCTTCCTCATGTTTAAATGCAATCATAAATCTGAAAAAGTGTCAAAATCCATGGGTGTGGCATGGGGAAAACCCACCACCTTGCCCATGAAATGCCTCCCGAGCTCAGAGTAAGGCAACGCAGCGATTTGCACTGCCTTGCCTTACTCTATATCTATGAGGCAATTCAAAGCCATGTGTAGTGGTTTTGCGTGGCCTTATAGATATGATTTTGGGATTTGCGCCGCTGGATATTCACAAAAAGTGACCAACCGGAAGCGCAAGGAGCTCATAAATATGCCCCATAGTCTCAACATAAGAACTTAATCACTAAAAGACATTTGTGTTGCGTAACCCTATTGATACTCACACCTCCACCATTGCAACTATATTCGAAACTGCAACTCCTTCAGTCTTCAAGTTCAGGCTATGAACTTAAAGGACTTGGCCAATTCTAATTTGAGGGAACATATTTCAGCTCCTCTCTTCTTTGACCCTGACCGTCCTCTAACTACTACTTGATGGAGCAGGGTTTCCTGTATCTCAGTCTTAGAGTGTTATCATTAAATAACCCCCGCCACTGGTCGTATGGACCTTTGATGGTTGAAGAGAAATGAAGAGCAATCATCTACATAAAGAAAACATTGTTAAAATTGTATATTGAGTCAATAAAGAGAGTTAGTGTGAGTTAAAGGGTTTTATTTTGAAATCTTATAAGTTTTCATCTATGTATTTATTAGACATTAAACTTCAGATTTCAGTATGAAAGTTAATATAATCAATCAAGCAACATTGGGTTATAAAATAAAACAGAATGTTTGTCAAGATCACAATCAAAATATTAATAATACAACAAGTGTGCTCCATAAAGTAAAATAATCACTATTCTAAATAGAATTTGGATTAAGAGAGGATAGGTGTCAGTTCAGAAACCCATAAAGTTTTGTGATGAGAGAAAGATCAATGCGCAAGCATAAAAGCCTTTGCATTATTCAAGGAATAATCTAAGAAAGCATCCTCACGTGAAGCAAAGCATCAGAAACTCAAAAGGTAAGTCTCCAGTGAGAAGGTTGGGAAGGAATCCGCAAGATCTGCCTTGCCTAGTCTAGTAACCAACTCTAAGAACACAATTTCTATGTTGCAACATTATTTATTTCCATCGTCTTCATCCACCAATAGAATATCAGCAGACTCCTGTGATCAGGTTCACTCCCCATGCTCTCACCAAAGCGTAATAGTCTTTCCGACATTAATCCTAGGAAGGTTACAAAGTTGTTTTCTTGTGGTCCAAAACTTCTTTCCATTAATCATTCTTCCTGCTGTTATCATCTCCTCCTGCTGAGAATCTCACAATTAGTTGTCTAATACAAAATAAGTGTTTATTCACTAGCTAAGAGTAGGCTTCTAAAGTTGCAAAGGAAAAGAAAAGCACCTTGCACAAACAACTATTCAATGTGAAAAACAAGACTTTTTGTGTTAATGCCGTATTTTCCACTTACCATTTACCATGGCAACAGCAGTTAGGCTAACTTAGTTCTGCACTACTTTTTACGTGCAGGCCTTTAGTACTTAAGAGCGGTTATCTACGACAAAGTTTTCGTTTTAGCATGTATTATTTTTAGCGTAAACTTTGCAAATTTTTTTGTTTTTTAGTTTTATATAGCGCGAACTAGACCCGAGACATTGGGTATCAGAGCACATTACATGAGCACAAGTTTCGTTACAGGACACATTCATTTTTGTTAGGCACGGGGAGATTAAGTGATTTGCCCAGAGTCACTGGATGTTGAGCGTTGTTGCCGAGACTCGAACCCGGTTCCCCAGCTTTTTTGAGCTCGACCGCTCTAGCTGTAAGGCTACATCCTCTCCCCAATTATTAATATCAGTATTTTCATTAGCAGATACAAGTTGCAGCAGCAATGGCAAACGTCAACTTAGAAGCAGATTGTGTCTATTGTACAGGGATCCTTATATAAGATAGTAGAAAATTCCGCAATTTTGAAAAAATCCCCAAAATACGTGAGAATACAATTTGAACATAAAATATGAACATTGTTATTTCTTTGAAGGCTGGAAGGGGTGTTTCTCTTGAAAATGAGTCTTTTTCCAGCGGCTGAAATGCCTGCGTGAAATGCACTAGGTCTGAAGTGTTCTGGCAGATCTTGTAAATCCTGTCAGCTGGTAATTCTTGCCACACAGCCTCACCAGAATTGCAGAAACTCTTGAGACCCACTGAGTTCTTATTGCACTTTGACAAACCTTTTTTCACCAAAGTACTCATAATGTAAGCTGCCATTCATAGTGCAAGGAGCTTATCCTCTATTCTGAATCGTACTGGCAGTGGTAGCGCTTCAGGGAAGAGAAGAAGCTTACCATCTGAGTGGAACATTTCAGTTTTAGGATAAGTTCGCATGTCAGCACCCCCCTGTTATAAATGAGGTTCTGTAGTTGGCAGTGGCTTGCACCCTGTCCATGTAAGGACCCTTATTCTAGTCAGGGTAAGGCGCTTACACAGCTAAGATAGCCCCTGCTTACCCCCTTGGTAGCTTGGCACTAGCAGTCAGGCTTATCTCAGAGGCAATGTGTAAAGCATTTGTACAAAACACACAAAGTAACACAGTGAAAACACTATGAGTGGACACCACACTAGATTAGAAAAATTACCAATCCTCATCTGAGTAAAACAAGATTAAAAGGACAAAAATCCAACATACACAAGCAAAGATACCACTTTTAGAAGGTTCAAAACAGTTCAGTCCATAGGAAACGACGGATGTATCACTTTTGTCACAAAGTACATAGGATGCGTCAAAATCAAATACGATAACAGGCGCAGGGGAGATGAGGCACTGAAAGCAAAGTGATGTTTCGATTCATTACTCGCCGGAGAGGTGATGCGTCAATTCCTTGCTGCTGGAGAAGGTGATGAGTCAATTCCTTGTTGTGGTGCGGAGGAGGTGATGCATCAATTCCTTACTGTCAGGGGAGGTGATACATTGATTCCCTTCTGTGAGGAGAGGTGATGTGTCGAGTTTCAAAGATGCTGCCTCGGTTCCTTAGTGCTGGGCAACGTCGATGAAGACTTGGTGCACAGGTGCGATGCATGGAAAATCTGGTCACGCTGGGTTGATGAGGCGGGGACAAAGCAGGCGCAGTGATTATTTCCCAGCCATGATGCAGGTAATGCATCAAAACTTCAGCCGCACAGTAGGGCCTACGTCGGAGCAGAAGTCTTGAACGTCGGAGACATGGTGCTCGGGCTGCGGCGATCTTGGGGTCGCACAACAGGCGCTGCATTGATTCACCAGCCGCAACGCGGCAGTACATTGGTTTTTCAACTGCACAGCATGACTGCGACCGGAAAACAGGCGCTGAAGTTCGGTACAGGGATTTTCTTCTCTTCTTGCAGCAGGAGCCACCACCAATCAATCAATCATTCAATGCATTTATAGAGCACGCTACTCACCCGTGAGGGTCTCAAGGCGCTGGGGGGGGGGGGGGGGGCGAGGGTTGCTGCTACTGCTCGAATAGCCAGGTCTTGAGGTGTTTCCTGAAGGTGAGATGGTCCTCGGTCAGTCGTAGGTGTGCAGGGAGGGAGTTCCATGTTTTGGCTGCCAGGTAGGAGAACGATCTTCCTCCGGTGCTGGTTCTGCGAATCCGTGGGATGGTGGCGAGGGCGAGGCTGGCGGAGCGGAGCTGGTGGGTGGGAGTGTGGAACGAGAGGCGGTTGTTGAGGTATTCGGGGCCCATGTTGTGGAGTGCCTTGTGTGCGTGGGTGAGGAGCCTGAACGTGATCCTCTTGCTGACGGGGAGCCAGTGCATGTTTCTCAGGTGGGCGGATATGTGGTTGTGGCGAGGGATGTCGAGGATGAGTCGTGCGGAGGCGTTCTGTATGCATTGTAGTCGTTTCTGGAGTTTGGCGGTGGTTCCAGCGTACAGGGCGTTTCCGTAGTCCTGTCGGTTGGTGACGAGGGACTGGGTGACGGTCTTTCTGGTTTCGGTGGGGATCCACCTGAAGATCTTTCGGAGCATGCGCAGGGTGTTGAAGCAAGAGGACGAGACGGGGTTGACTTGCTTGGTCATCGTGAAGGAGGAGTCCAGGATGAATCCCAGGTTGCGGACGTGGTCCGAGGGTGTCGGCGCGGAGCCCAGCGCTGCGGGCCACCAAGAGTCGTCCCAGGCGGAAGGGGATTGTCCGAGGATGAAGACCTCCGTCTTGTCTGAGTTCAGCTTCAGGCGGCTGAGCTTCATCCATTCTGCAAAGTCTTTCATTCCTTCTTGGAGGATGTATTTGGCGGTGGCTGGGTCTTTGGTGAGAGAGAGTATCAGCTGGGTGTCGTCGGCGTAGGAGATGATGTTGATGTTGTGTTTGCGTGCGATGGATGCGAGGGGGCTCATGTAGATATTGAAGAGGGTTGGGCTGAGCGAGGAGGGAGGGGTACGCCACAGATGATCTCAGTGGCCGCTGAGCGGAAGGGAGGGAGGGGAACTCTCTGGGTTCTGTCTGAGAGGAACGAGGTAATCCAGTCCAGGGCCTTTCCTTGGATCCCAGTGTTGAAGAGGCGGGTTATTAGGGTGTGATGGCATACAATATCAAAGGCTGCCGAGAGGTCCAGGAGGATGAGAGCGGTTGTTTCTCCGTTGTCCATCATGGTCCTGATGTCGTCGGTGGCTGGGATGAGGGCGGTCTCGTGCTGTGGTTGGCACGAAATCTGGACTGGGACGGGACGAGCGAGTTGTTTGTCTCGAGGAATGCAGTCAGCGGTTTATTGATGGTCTTCTTGATGACTTTCGCCGGGAAGGGAAGAAGAGAGATGGGGCAGAAGTTTTTGAGGTCTTTGGGGTCCGCTGTGGGTTTCTTCAGAAGGGCGTTGATTTCTGCGTGTTTCCAGCTCTCAGGGAAGGTGGCTGACGTGAAGGAGTTGTTAATGACGTTCCGGAGGTGGGGTGCGATGATGATGTCAGCTTTGTTGAAGATATGATGGGGGCAAGGGTCCGAGGGGGAGCCGGAGTGGATAGTGTTCATGACGTGAGTGGTGTCTTCAGTGCTGATGGGGGTCCAGTCTCGGAGGGTGGTGGTCGGGGTCGTTGGTTCGGTGACTGGAGGCGGAGTCTGGGGTCCGAAGCTGTCGTGTATATCTGCGATCTTGCGGTGGAAGAACGTGGTGAGGGAGTTGCAGAGGTCTTGTGTCGGTGTGATGTTGTTGCTGGCGCTGGGGTTGGAGAGCTCTTTGACGATGCTGAAGAGTTCCTTGCTGTTGTGGGTGTTGCTGTCTAGCCGTTTTTTGAAAGATGACCTTTTGGTGGTGCGGATCAGCTGGTGGTGTTTGCGCGTGGCGTTCTTGCGGGCTGTCATGTTTTCTGTTGTCCGTTCATGGCGCCAGGTTTTTTCGAGGGTTCGGCAGGATTTCTTAGATTCTTTGAGGGCGTCAGTGAACCATGAGGTTTTCCGGGAGCCGGTCTTGCTTGGGGAGGTTCTTCAGTGGGGCGAGGTCGTCTGTGCAGTTGGCAGGTCGGAACTCCCAGAAGAGGAGTTCAGGTTCTGCAGGGGAAGTCTTTGATGGCTCAGAGCCTTCTTAACAGGAGGGAAGCACACACAAGCCCTTGGAGAAACTTCGCAAGCAGGATGATGAAAACAAAGTCCATTTCTCTCACTCTCCAAGACAGAGTAGCAAGCAGCAGCCCAACACAGCAACAAAAAGTATGGCAGAGCCCCTCCTACAGCTTCTCCAGCTCTTCCTAAAAATATCAGGACGTGTAAAACACACCAGCATATGTCCTTCTTTTCACATACACTGCACCCTGCCCATGGGGCAATCTTGGGCCTACCTTGGGCCTACCTTAGGGGTGTCTTACATGTAGAAAAACGGAAGGTTTGGACCTGGCAAGTCGGTGCACTTGTCAGGTCAGCAAGGCAGTTTAAAACTGCACCCGCAGGCACTACTCATGTGGGTGGCACAATCAGTGCTGCAGGCCCACTAGGAGCATTTGATTTACAGGTCCAATGCATGTGTTGTGCACTTTACTAGGGACTTACCAGTAAATCATATATGCCAATCATAGATAACTAAATATCATGATCACAACTTACACCGGGAGCACTAGCCCTTTAGCACTGATCAGAAGAAGTAAGGTGGCCAGAGTTGTCCAACCAGCAAAAACGAAATGCAGCACACAGTCAAAAACAGGAGGTGAGAAGCAAAAGAGACAGGATAAAAACACGCTAATGATGCAAGGTCTAAAACGTGTTCCCCCCAGCTAAAGGTGGTAAGAACTACCCAACCTCACAGGGAAAACAACCTTTACAACACAACCATTACATCGCACTACACTTACAACGCAGGCATTACATCGCAACATCCTTTACAATGCATGACACTACAACGCAGGCATTACAACGCATACCATTACAACGCATACCATTGGAGTTAGATTAGTAATTTTTAACCCCTGCACTATCCAACACTTACCCTACTGTTGCACTCCCTGGAGCTACAATGGTAATTTTTACCCCTACACTATCCAACACTTACCCTACTGTTGCACCCCTTGGAGTTAGAATACTAATTGTTACCCCTACACTATCCAATACTTACCTTAAATGCAATGTAATGGTATGCGTTGTAATGGTATGCATTGTAAAGGTAGTATGCGATGTAATGGAATGCGCTGTAAAGGTAGTTTTTAAAAATGCGATGTAGTGTCATGCGATGTAATGGAATGCGTTGTAGTGGATGTTGCGATGTAAAAACTGCATTATAAGTGCATGCGTTGTAAATGTATGCATTGTAATGTCATACATTCACCTCACAGGGGTTCTCATCACTAAGACGGAAGAACTTGGACAGATCATCAGCGTTGGCACGTTCAATGGCAGGGTGGTGTTCCACTGTAAAGTCCATTCTATGTAGAGAGATGGACCACCTCAACAGTTTTGGGTTCTCACTCCTCATCTGCATTAACCTTCTAAGAGGCTTTCCTTTCAATTGCAATCTACCTAACTGGGAAGTAGCATCCCACTGAGTAAAGCTACAGGTTGATCTAGGCCCTCTTTATTTAGCTGTGAAAGCACAGCTCCCACACCATGCTGTGAGCCATCAGTCTGCACCATAAACTCCTTGGAGAAGTCAGGAGCCTAGAGCACAGGCACGTACACATGGCCTCCTTCAGGGCATCAGAAGCAGTCTGGCATGCTTCAATCCTGATCACTTTGTCTCTGCTGCTTCCTCGAAGTCCGCTTAGTCAAGGGGGCAACAATGGTTCCATATCCCTAAACAAACCAGTGGTAGTACCCAGTGAGATCTAAGAAGGCTCTCACCTCCGTCTGGGTCTTGGGGGAAGTAAGCCAAAATGGTGTTAATCTTGGGCCATAGGGACACCTCCTGGCCTCTTCCTACCTGGTTTCCCAAGTACACCATAGACCCCTGACCTATCTGGCACTCACTGGCCTTCATACTGAGGCCTGCCATGTACAGGGCCTTCAACACTGCCCAGAGGTGTTGCAAGTGATCTTCCCAACTGGAATTGAACACTGCAATGTCATCTAGGCAGGTGGCACTGAAACCCTCCAGCCCACCAGGACCTGTTTGGCCAACCTCTTAAAGGTTGCAGGTACGTTCTTCAACCTGAAGGGCATAACTCAGAACTGGTAGTGCCCCTCTGGCGTTGAGAATGCTGGCCTCTCCTGTGCCCCCTCGGTCAAGGTAATCTGCCAGTACCCAGATGTTAGAACAATCTTACTGAGGATATTGGCATCTCTTAGTGATGGCATTGAGCCCACAGTAGTCCACACAGAACCACAGTTCTGGTGTGGCACCGGGTGCAGCAGATTTGGAAACCAAGACCACTGGGCTCGAGCAAGAACTGCTGAAGGGCTCAATCACCCTTAGAGCTAATATCTTAGACACATGCTCCTTGATGCTCACCTTTACCCTGTCCATCAACCAGTAAATGATGTGCTTTACAGGTGGACTGTCATCAGTGTCAATATCGTGAGAGCACCAATGGGTGACACCTGGGGTGAGTGATAACAGGGTAGGAAACTGCCGCAGAAACTAGCGACAGTCACTCTGCTGCTTCAGGGTCAGTTCAGGGGAGAGGACCACACCTTCTAATGACCCATCCTGCTCCTTGGCAGACAGGAGGACGGGAAGAGGTTCACTCTCCTCTTCCACCTCATCATCAGTAGCCAAGAGCATGGTCAGCTGAAGGGGTTACTAGGAGTCCGCAAGGCCACCAGGTACGTGATATCATTCTTGCGCTCCTTCACCTTGCAAGGGCCAGAGCTCTTGTCTTGTACAGCACGGGGCGTTACTGGCACCATCACCCATATTTCTTAACAACACTGATACTCAACCAGAGTGGTATTCTGGTCATACCAGTATTTCATATTCTCCTGGCTTACTGCCAGGTTCACCTGAGTGAGTTTCCTGAAGCGGGCTGTCTGCTTTCAGTAGGCCAGAATGTAGCTAAGTACATCCTGTAGGAGCTTTCAGGGAGTTTCCTCCCAGCACTCCTTGACCAAACTGAGAAGTCCTCTCACAGGGTGACTTTACAACAGCTCAAAGGAGTTAAATCCATCCCCTTTCTGAGGTACCTACCTGTAGGCAAAGAGAAGGCATGGCAAGAGGACAACCCACTTACGCCTCATGGGTTCTGAGAGTCCCCCAATCTTGCCTTCCAGGGTACAGTTGAATCTCTTAACCAACCCACTACTTTGTAGGCGGTAAGGAATGGTGAATTTACAGTTCACCCGACACTCCTTCCACATGGCCTTCATGTACAGCGACATGAAGTCAGATACCACCTCTTTGGGGAAATCCACATGGGTAAAGATCACCATCAGTGCCTAGGCCACGACGGGCACCGTCACTGTCCTGAGAGAGATAGCTTCTGGGTACCGGGTGTCATGGTCCACCAAGATCAATATGAACCTGTTGTCCATGGCTGTTTTAGGGTCCAGAGGCCCACAATGCTGATGCCCACCCGCTCAAAAGGGGTGCTCATGACAGGGAATGGTTGGAGGGGAGCCTTACACATGACCCCACTCTTACCACTTGCCTGGCAATTTTGGCAAGACCTACAAAGTGGTTCTGACTGCCTTCGCTTTTGGGGTCAGTAAAAATGGATGGTAGGCCTGTCAAAGGCCTTGCCCTGCCCCAAATATCATGCCAAAGGCGCATTATGAGCCAATCCCACTAGGAAGTTTCAAGCGCAGAGGTACAACCAGCACACAGGCTGCCCCAGGCTCAGCAACCTTAGGGTGGCTATAAAGGAGACCATTCTGCCAGTAAATCAAATGTGGCCTGGTCTTTTTACCAGCTGCCTAGTCATCAGCCTGTTGCATTTATTGTGGGGTGTTCTGTGCTGCGATCGTACTGTTTAGCAGTGTTGACTAGTTTATCAGACATAGGTGATGCTGCTCTTTTGGGAACCTCTTGGACTGGCCACTCAAAGCCACAGTAGGTGAGCAAATTTGTTGACTGTGGCCAAGAGTTGTATATTATGTACCCACCAGTCAGCCACATAGAACACACGATTGATGAAAGGATGATTAACCTTGCACATATTGCACTCTGAGAGCAAATAATCCACAGAATCAAAGATCACTTAGAGCAGTGGTTCTTAACTTTTTGCCTTCTGTGGGCCCCCACTCAATCATTACTGGAGTCCAGGGACCCACACTGAATCATTATTGGAATATGGGGACCCCCAGTGAAAGATCATGTCTAGTTTCTTAGTGCCTTCATAGAGTAATCCAACCATATTTGATGGTTAAGGTACATTATTTTACTTTGGCAAAACACCTGCGCTTAATGATGTTATGCCTTGTGTGAAAACCAAAATCCTGTGTGTATCATACACACATACTCCCATGCATTAAAGTATTAATGTCTATAATATCTGATCATTGTTATACCCGTCAGCCTCAGGGTAGTCTTCCCCCATAATTTCCTGCCTACTAAACCTCCAGTTTGTTGAAATTCATTTTCTATTGGCCTCAAGACTCTGCACTTTACCACTGCTAACCAGTGCTAAAGTGCATGTGTTCTCTCCCTTTAGCATGGTCAAATTGGCTTACCCCCAATCAGTACATTTAGTCTACTTATGAGTCCCTAGTAGTGTGGTACTCCATGTACCCAGGGTCTCTAAGTTACATGCTATTAGTGGGCAAGCAGAGCTTATTGCGCCACACACTTAATAAGCCCTTTAAAACAAATCTAAGGCCTGCAATTGTAGCTTGTGTGAAGTTTTAAATGACCTATCCTACTTGACAAAATGTGCCCTGGGTCACATGATTGTGATTAGCATGGAAGTTGGCCTTTGTGTATTCCTCCCGAACAGTGAAACAAAGGGGGACTATGTATTTGGCAGGATGGGCCATCCTGCCAGGATGGGAGGGTCAGAGCTGTTCCCTGCCCCACTTACAATTCAAAGGAGCTGCCTTAACATACTCATAAAGAACTTCACATCAGTCTTTTGTCACTTTAGATGGCTTGGAACCTGGGCAGAATGAGGAAATTCCGGAACCAACTGTGGCAGGAAAACTGTATAAGTTTCTGGCACCATGTATAAAAATAGGACCCACTCTTCATTTCACTCTGGCCCGGCGGAGGACACTCAGCAGGCCTGCCTTGCACTTTAGAGGATTGCCCTGTTGCTTGAGTTCTGATTTGTACTTTAAAGGACTGCCCTGCTGCTTCAGAGGACTTTCTGCTGCTTGAAGCCTCCCTTGAACATGCTGAGTGAGGACTACCATCCTGACGAGGACTGCCTTGATGCTTGAACCCAGGACTGCCAGAGTGACTCCAAGGGCTAGTTGGCTGGCCTCCTATTCTGAGCTACAGGGTCAGAAAAAGCTCCAACAACTTGAGCCCTGCACCTAGATCCTGCCTGAAGTGAGTTCTACCCTTCAAGTGGTACCCACCCAGTCCTGGACCCTTGGGAGTGGTGCTAAATTTGCCAAAACAGCCGGAACCCAAAACGTGGAATTTAGAACGTTTTCCCCCAAAAGGTGCCCTGAGAACTTACAGGAGACCAGGGCATACCTTCTTGCCGACCCACCCAGGGGGCATCGAGGTTTGCCTGACTTCGCAGTAACTCCCATTACGTTCTCCTCCACAGCAGCAAACCCCATTCAGTGACTCCTCACAGAGGGGAAATCCAGCCCTATGGAACAATCATCAGATACGGTCTGCAGCTTCGTACCCTCTGGAAATGTTAGGCTTTCAAAAAAGTGACAAAGTCCGAACATAGAAATAATCTAAGTCCACAGGTAAGCCAAGACCAAGCTCATTACACCTCACTCATGTATCTGACCTATGCTCTATCGCGGTCGACCATAACGTTCGACTTTGCACCGGTCTCACGCGACTATATGGCCGTGGTTGGCAGATTTGGGCACTAGTTTTTGCTAAAAACTTTAAAAATTCATAACTCTGATTCCATTGATTGGACTATTGTGGTTTTGGTGTCGAATAATTTCTAAAAAAGTTCTCTAATTTCTCTGATTCTACTGACTGGATTTGTTTGGTTTTGGTTTCGAATAATTTATTTGTAAAAATATCAATAGTGTGGGATTATTCTGGAGTTATATTTTCACTTTATTGTTCTTTCTGTGCAGCATAAATACTCAACATAGTGCCTCAAAATGAAGCCTGATTGCTTTTGTGGCAGGCTACCAGAGAGTTAGGCACAGGTTACATTAGTGACTTTTGTCACCCTGACAAGGATTTGGGTTGTTGCTTGAGAAGGGTTTTAATCCCTTCATTCAAAAACCCAATTTCCTACAATCAAGAATCTACCAATGTTTTAGGTTCAAATAAGGATGTTATTTTATAGTGCTTTTGAGCTTCGAGTAGCGTTGAATATGCTTGCTAATTTCCATAGCACAAGCTTTCCCGGCATCCATGTTACACAAGATTGTACTTTTGCACATTTCCAAGAAGCACAACCATGCGTTTGAACCTGGCAATTGGAAGCAGGATTTTGGGGAAATAGCAAGTCTAGTGTTGCATGTATGAATGATATCTTCTCCTCAATGACCTTCTGCACTTCCTCTGTGAAAATATCCTGCCACCCACTCATTAGATAAATATTTGCTGACATATGGTTAACCGCCATCTACTCATATATTGGGAAAAAGTGCATATATATTGGTCAAAATTCCATGTTTATCCTTCACCTGTCCTTTTCTAGTGAGAACCCTGGTCAGTTGAAATGACAATTTTCTTTGATTCTTTGGCTGTGTTGCCTGCTTTTTTTTGCATTAAACGCTAGTTGGACTTTGGTTTTCCTGAAGTGCTGCGTTTTATTCTTAACACTAGCATATGTACCTCACTTCTGAATAATTATTGTCACATCAAGGCACAACTGTTATGTGTTTCTTCAATTGAAGCTATGGCAAGCTGCTTCTCTGCTGAACACAGATCAAATACTAGTTGTTTCAATTACTGATTCAAAAACTCAGCAGCACCCTGATGATGCCTTTTGACCAGAACAGTACTTTCACAGTGCAAATAGTACAATTACAAACTAGGCGTGCATATACTGTTGCATCTTCTTTTCTCAAGCTTTTATGGTAATTATTGCCACTTGACTGAACACTCTCCTGCATTTCAATTGTCCACCTAATACTAATTTATTTTACCACTTTGTAATTTTATTTTAAGTGGAGAAAAGTGTTTTATTCTCACAGTGTGTTACTTGATTTTTTTTTTCTAAACAGTTAAATCTCTGGGAAATCACTTTTATTTCTGGAATTGGCCACATCAAATCAGAACAAAATTGTTTTAGCTCTGGGGCTAATTGCTGGATATTAGTGCTCATGCAATTAAAGTGTTATAAGCATAGCGTATTTGATACTGTTTGCAAAGTGTTTTCCTTATTGTTTACCATTCTCATTTTTTATTTTCTCCTTCATGCCCTTTTTAGTCTTTAAATATTATTTCGCTTGCCAATACCACGTCATCAGTTTGAATACATGGGAAACTTCATTTGGTGAGCCCATTATATATACATTTTCAAGTGGGGTCATGTTGGCAGCTGATCAGCACACATTCTCCTAAGGCATGAGGTAGATGCAGTTAATTGTTCAATTACTCACAAGTAAGGGGCAGATTTACAATAACTGGCGCATCCCCAGGGATGCGGCAGTTATTGTGCGCCGCAGCTCCGCCACCCATGGTGCGCCGCATTTACAATACGGCGCACCATGGGGCAAAAACGGCACAGATGCGTGACGCATCTGTGCCGTAAAGATGGCGCATTGCTGGAGTTGCGTCGCAAGCGCGACGCAGCTCCAGCAATGCTCTGGGGGGCCCTATTTGTCCAGTGCTGCGTCAAGCCTTACGCCTGCTTCAAGCAGGTGCAGGGTTTTGACGCAGCATTGGCCTAAAAGTGCCTGCGTGAAATCTTGTAGATTTCACGCAGGCACTTTTGCGAGGCGCACCTGCCCCGGAACGCCCACCCTGCGCCGGAACGCCCACATGTGGCGCAGGGCTTTAACAACGTGACGCATCTACCTAGATGCATCACGTTGTAAATGGGTCGCAAGGATGCACCACGTTTAGGCCGCTGTTGCGTGACGCAACGGCAGCGTAAACGTGGCGCAAGTCCGACATAAATCTGCCCCTTTGTGTTTTTACCATCAATGTTGTCACGGCCTGTGTCGGTTGCATGCCTGCACACATGTTTCTCGATAGCTGCCATCTTCAATGAAAAGGAGCAGTCATGTTGGGGATGCTTGAAGTACCACTTCCAGTTCATATCTGAATGTTCTTAGATTTAACCCATGACACCAATCCTTGCTGAATCTGAAATCCGAAAACGAAGAGATGCAATAACTCCATTATGTGTTCTGCTGTCAGTGACGTGGTTGACAGTAGAAAGAAACAGCACGAGTGAAAAGTGTCTTCCAGCAGCAGCCCAACATTTTTCAGGCGTTAGCTCTTCAGAAAATTCTGCACTGTGTTTGCATTCCTTCCACGCCTTCTGATTGGAGGCCATGTGTCAAGATGTTTCAAATATGATAACAAAGTATGTATATCTCTGGTGTGCAGTCAGTGCTTAACCTCATATTCTTCTAGGACACTGATCAAAGGAGGAACAGATACGGAAAACACAAGCGATCAGTAAAATGGTTGAACAGGGTTGCAATAAAAGTACTGTCTGCAGAGAAGCAGTGCCTGCCTCACGGTCTCCTAACACTGAGGAGTTAGATGTTATGTCCTGACTGAGGGCTATAAAAGAGTCTTTCTAGAAAGTGGTCGCAGGTTCTGAATGTTTAGGGCCATCATTGACAATCAACAGCTGCCAAATCAAAATAAACATAGAAGATGAAATGGTGAACGAGTGGTGGATTGCAAAATCCTGGCAGAGGTGTAGTGGGATGTAGACCTTAAAAGTATTTATTAATAGGACACAGGATGGTAGGTTTGATTATTTGTAACCTCGCTTATTCTCAGAGTGTCATTGGGCATTTCTTTTTTGTAGAGTTTTATATAGCGCGAACTAGACCCGAACTGAATCAGGTATCAGAGCGCTTTACATACCACCAGTTTCGTTACATGAGGACACGCATTCATTTTTAGGCACCGGGAGATTTAAGACAGGATAGGTTTTATGACGACTGAAACTATATGGCCAAACATGTCCACTTGCCCCATCAGTATGGTATAGAAGAACAATAATATATATGCCAGGAAAACAATATCTAGATATTCCAGAAAAAGCGCGATCGATGGACTTGCACAAACGAAATACATCAACATGATTTGCAGATTTTCACCTAAAGCTGATATAGTGCAGTTCTGTATTTTTATATGAAACACATGTTGTGACATATTAAAGTTGAATTACCAATTCTTACATAATGCTGGCAACAGTATTGGATACATTACTCAAAATATTTATGTAAGACGTGCAGCGAACAGATTAACACTGCCTGCAATGATTCTAAGCAGACTGAAAGTAAATAGATGTCAGTTGACAACTACGTCAAACAAACAGCATCACTCACGGGGCATTTTATACTTCATATACATATATATATATATATATATATATATATATATATATATATATATATATATATATATATATATATATCTCTATATATTACCTACTGGCGGTCGCCAGTAGGTATATATAGTTAGGACCTAGTTACCATAGGAAATTGCGAACATTCTATTGGGAATAACTTTGGCGCCAATTGAGAGATTTGCCTGTAAGTTTCCTTAAATTTGCCTCGCTGCGCTCCGCTCCTTCCCTGAAAGTTTCGGGGATATTCGTAAAGCGGGGGCCGAGAAAAAAGGGGGGTCCCAAAACGTGTTTTCCCCATGTTAATTTCCATAGGGACATTCTGACAAGGCTACAGCTCGAACGGCTGAACGGAATTACACCAGATTTGGCAAAATGGTAGGGACTGGTATGCAGCAGTGCCTTTTGTATGTTTGGTGTAAATCCCTCCAGTAGTTTATGAGAAAATTGAATGTGAAATTGAGTCCAATGCAATTTTCCATAGGACCTTTAGACACAGCTACAGCCCGAACGGCTGAATGGAATTACTGCAAACTTGGCAAAATGGTAGAGCCTGGTATGCAGAAGTGCCTTTTGTATATTTGGTGAAAATCCCTTCAGTAATTGTTGAGAAAATCGACTTTTTTTCAAATTATATATCTATATGCGGGACACTGTGCGCTCACGGGCTTGCACCGTCCTTGCACTGTCCTTGCACGTGCGCGGACCTTAGCGTGCATGCGCGGAATTCTGATTGGCTGTGGGACGTCTGTCAACATTCCAATCAGTCGAAATGAGGAAGTGTTGTCCGCCATCTTGTTTTTGTGGCAGATGTTAGTGGTTGTAAACAGAAGTGTAATAGTTGACAAGGAGGCAGGGTAGAGATTCCTGAGCCCCCTAGGTTTTGTCATGGTGTCTGTAAAGGACCCCGAAGGTTGAAAAAAATAAAAAATAAAAATTAAAAATCGCGGGGTCTGCGCACCGTGCGCGGACCGCGGCTCAAAAAGACAAAAAAGAAATACATTAAAATAACAAGTTTCAGTGTTTAGATGTTGGTTGAGTGCAACATTGAGCGATGACTCTTTCACCTTTGGGTTTAGGTAGGTGTTTTGTGGAGAGTTAGTATGGTAATTGGTAGAGAGCATTGGGGGTAGGTCGAAGATTATGTGAGTTTGAATGTGTTGATAATTTGAACCAATTAAAATGTTACTTTGGTTTTGATTTTGTGTGTGATGAAATGTGATTGGCTGGGTATTTGAATATGTATGAAAAATGAGAGGGAAACACAGCCATTTTTGAGATTTTAGTGTTTGATGTATACTTCTGAGGTGTGAGATTGAGACAGAATTTACTGTACAACAGTTTTCTAGAAGGAGAGTTGTTAATTTGTAAGGAGAACTCTGTTGTTCACTTTAAGTTAATAGGAAAAATGTTTTCTGTTAGTTATTTAATGTTTTTCTGTTATACTTATGGATTGAGTAGGGCAACATCAGATGCAGTGGTTTATATTTCTAATTCTTGCTTGATACTATACATTGTCCAGGGAAACACGGCCATTTTGTGACTATAGTGTCTGAGGTACTTTTGTGTGGACATTTTGGTGTTCAATTTCTGGTGTGAGATTTACACAGTAGTAACTCTTCTTATATAATTTAATAGTTTTTCTCTGCCCTATCTCACTCTTACCCTGCAACATCTCACTGTCTTTCTCTTTCTTTTAATAGTACACTTACATCAATAATGGTTGAAAATGAAGAGTCATTTGACATTGTTATAGAAATTTTTGTGACTGTTATTGAGGATGTTCCTGTTGATGAGAGTAATCCTGAAGGACAGCTCTATGATGGAGGAGATGGCATGGACGATTTCTATGATGAATCCTTGGATTCAGATTTAATGGAAGCTTTGGAGTTTATTGAGTTTGAGGATTCTTTTTGGGAGATTTTCAATATTGACATTGCTGATGATGCAATCTTAGACGATCATTTAAATTTTGGAAATTCCCAACAATAAATTTAAATTTAGTAAATAAATATTGTAGGAGAATTTATACTTAACTAAATGTAATTTATGAGGTAGTAGCAAACTGATAATTTTTTGTGTTACATAGTAAGTTTACTCATAAATACTTCCGTTCTCCCCCAAAATTTTCTTAAATGTGTATTTGACATCTCTTCTTCATGTCCTGCATCCTTTCTCTCACTGTCTGTCTCTGATGCAGAAGATTGCAACATAAGTAAGTTTAAAGTACAGCAAGTGTGTCTCACCAGAGCAGGAAATCATGCAGTAAGCGCTGTTTCTCTTTCTTTTAATAGTACACCAACATAAAATGATGAATGAAAATGAGGAGCCTACCAACATCTTCTTTGAAATAACAGCAACGTTTATTGAGGCAACTTATTCTGAGGTGTATATTGATCCTATAGATGAAACAAATCATGAAGAACATGAAGGGATACCATGGCAGATTTTTTTGATGAAACACTAGATATGGAATTAATGGAATGTGAAGACGTTTAAGCATGAGCGCTAAATCCGCTCCGATCGCGGATTTTGCGAATTTTCGGTAAATTCGCGATCCGCGAACTCTCGCGAATTTGCCGAAAATTCGCAATCCGCGAGCGGCGGATTCCGGGGGCAAAAGTTCAACCATTCCTGCTCTGTTGTAACTAATTTACGATGGCGCCGGCAAGCTGCCAGCGCCATCCTAAGATAGTTACTAAATTAGCTTCAACAGGAAGCTCTAATAGATAAGATAAAGCAGGTCATCGAGCGCCTGCTTTATTTAATCTATTAGAGCTTCCTGTAGAAGCTAATTTTGTAACTATTTTATGATGGCGCTGGCAGCTTGCCGGCGCCATCGTAAATTAGTTACAACAGACCAGGAATGGAATAATACCGTTTTGGAGGCTTGGCAGGTGTGCCTTCTTCCCAAATATACCGTCGAAAATCAGCTGTGACGCTGGACAAAGGCCTTTGCATCTTTGACCTTTACGAGCGCAATCCCCGTGCTGTTATGTGACCAGGAGCTTCTGTCTCTACATCTGCTGCTCTGATCAGTCTCTGACCTTTTATACACACAAGAGCCATGTGCACTCGCTTGGAAGCGCCGTCCGTTTGGCCCCGCCCACACACTCGCGGTGTGCACCGTCTTCCCGCCATTTACCCACTATGATGGGCAGATCACTCAAGGGACCCCTGCGCCCTTCGGCGCGATTGCATAGTAACACACAACTGGTCGCTGTAGACAACTCTCTGGCACTTTAAGCAGCTGTACTGTAGTAAAAGCACTATACATTTACCCAACGAGGTAGCACTTACTGATTATCCAGTAGAAAGTACTCCAGTTGAGTAGAGGTATGGCACAAAACGGTGGCTTCTTCTTGAATAAATATGAAGGGCAGGGTTCATTCTGGCACGATGGTCCTGGCACAAAAATTAAACCTCAACAGGAAGCACTTACAGATATCAATACAGCACGTGCCCTAGTTGAAGCTTACATTCAGTGACTCATTCATCAGCCCAAAAACAATCGTGAGCGTTGTGGAGGCTGGGCAGGTGTGCCTTCTTCCCAAATATACCGTCGAAAATCAGCTGTGACGCTGGACAAAGGCCTTTGCATCTTTGACCTTCACGAGCGCAATCCCCGTGCTGTTATGTGACCAGGAGCTTCTGTCTCTACATCTACTGCTCTGATCAGTCTCTGACCTTTTATACACACAAGAGGCATGTGCACTCGCATGGAAGCTCCGTCCGTTTGGCCCCGCCCACACACTCGAGGTGTGCACCGTCTTCCCGCCATTTACCCACTATGATGGGCAGATCACTCAAGGGACCCCTGCGCCCTTCGGCGCGATTGCATAGTAACACACACCTGGTCGCTGTAGACAACTCTCTGGCACTTTAAGCAGCTGTACTGTAGTAAAAGCACTATACATTTACCCAACGAGGTAGCACTTACTGATTATCCAGTAGAAAGTACTCCAGTTGAGTAGAGGTATGGCACAAAACGGTGGCGTCTTCTTGAATAAATACGAAGGGCAGGGTTCAATCTGGCACGATGGTCCTGGCATGGAAGCCCCGCCCCCAAATCCGCCGATCCGCTAAATCCGCGGATTTTGCGGATCCACGATCCGTGAATACGCAAATTCGTGAATCGTGGATCCGCAAAATCCGCCCATGCTTAAAGACGTTGTCGAGTTTGACGAATCATTTTCAGACACTTTGATGGATGAAATTTCTGATGAAGAAATGCTACAAGTTCTTTTAGATTTTGAAAATTCTGATAAATAAATTTAAATTTAGTAAAGAAAAATTGTTTTGAAAATTATACTTATTTAAATGTAATTTATGAGGTAGTAGCAAAGTGATACAATTTTGTGTTCTTCATGTCCTGTATCCTTTCTGTCACTGACTGTCTCTGATGCACTAGTTTACAACATAAGTAAGTATATAGAACAGCAAGTGTGTTTCACCAGAGTAGGAACTCATGACCCCCTACGCCAATTCTGACCACACATTGAGAAAGGAAGGAATCATGTGAACAAATCTGTTTCTGCTTTCCTGAAAGACTATAGTATGGATTCAATATACCACAATAACTTGCATTACAATATACAAGGTATCTACAGAGGAGACGATGTCCATTTCCATTTATTTTTTTTTATTTTTTTTTATTCCAATAGGTCCGCGCACCGCGAGTGCTCGGTAAATGCACGGTGCGCGAACCCTATCGCCGCCATTTTGTGGTTTCAGAAGAGAGTGAAAAATATAACTTAAAAAAGTGGGAAGGGGGTAGGGTAGAGTGTCCCTGACCCCTTATGCCTTCTCAGGGGGTCGTTCAAGGACTCCTAAGGTTAAAAATAATGGTTTTAAAAAAAAAAATAACAGAAAACACGATAGGTCCGCGCACGGGGAGTGCTCGGTGAGTGCTCGGTGCGCGGACCTCGATAAAAATGAATACAAAAAATAAAGTTAAAAATTATATTTGAGTGTTTACATGTTAGTTGGCTCTAAAAAGAGCCGTTGTGTTCATTGTGTTTTTTTTTGGTACCTACAAGTAAGTACCAATGCAGAGTCTGATGTTACAGAGATAGACTCTGTTCCCTTCATCAGTGAAATGTACACCATCTGTCCTATAGATGCCTTGCATGTTGTAACGCAAGTTGTTGTGGTATATACAACCCATTCCATAGTCTCTCATGTATGCAGAAACAGATTTATTTACATGTTTCCTTGCTTTCTCAATCCGTGGACAAAATTGATTAGACCAATTCAATTTTTGTCTTTGGCATATATTGGAATAGACAAAGGCAGTTTGAGGAAAAAGTGACATCAATTGTCCAAAGATGTCCTTCAATAGCATTTCCAGACCAACCCCAGTCAAAGTGCATAAGTCATTTCCACCACAGTGCACAATTATAATGTCAGGATGTGGGAGATGCATGAAGGATTTCACCAATGGTATCAATTAGTGACATCTCAATCCTCTCTGGCCAATCCATAAAATATCCACATTTGGTAAATCAAGGTTTAAAATCCCTCTGTTTGTTGCATACCTTTTAGACCAGAATACAAAACGGTGTCCTACAAACCATACTGAAGGCATCTTCAAGGCAGGTCTGGTTGTACTCAGATGAGGGCTGTAAATGAAATGGCAGTTGGAAAGCTTGCATTGTAGAAAAAAAAGAGGAGGACATTCACTGCACTTGAAGCTTAAGAAATGATTGGTGCTTTCTGAAAATGGAAAAGAGCATATTAGGTTGCATAGTTTTGTTTTTTAAAATAAGCAATTCTATTGGTTCAGAAAAGGTCATTGAAAGGAACATTGCACATGATTAGCTGTTATTTTGAAAGCTCTAACAACCTTGGTGGATTCATTTGCAACAAAGTATAATTAACTTTTAAACTCTGTTCTTCCTTAGGTGGGAGTTACCATGGTGACAGGTTGAATGAGCACTAGGGGGATGGGTGAATATTATGTGAGTTCGAAATTGTGGGAATGTAGAACCAATTGAAATGTTAGTTTAGTTTTGAAATAGTGTGGGAAGAGATTTCATTGGTTAAGACCTGAAATATGTGTGAAGAATGAGTGGGAAAGTGTGCCATTTCTGGTTTCAGTGTCTGAGGTGCATTTCAGAGATTCTGCTGTGTGTTTGACACTGTTCTATATTTTCAAAAGCGATTTTAAAGGTGAGTAATATAGAGAGAGTGCTGTTTGCAGTATTGGGAAGCATAACAAGCATATTGGGCTTCATTCCTGTTGTATTTTGAAAATGAGTCAGGTTTCTGCATTGTAGTGTAGTGTTCATTTAAATGGGTTGTGCTCTGTGTGTAAAATTATTTACCATGCTAAATGTTTTTTGATAACATGTGTGGCTTAAAGATTTTTTGACAAGGATCACAGTGAGTGTCTGTGTGAATTAAGGAATTATATTTTTACCTTTTTCCATAATGTTAGCTGTGTGTGCTTACAGTTTGTATTTTTTAGTTTATAAAGTAGACTTCTTTTTAAATTGTTTTTTATGCTTGGATTCAATGCTGGTATAGAGATAGTGTAATAGTCTCATTGGACTTGTAAATATGCTCCTTCTTTAGAAGTGCCTTGTGCAACCTTTAACATGGGTGGAAGCAGTGAATGTATGGAGAGGGATAGGAATGGCAGATAGAAAACCATATGAAATGGTGTGTGAGATGCATAAAGGATTTCACTAATGGCATCAATTGAGATGGAATATAAGATAAAGAGGGGCATATTTACAAGCCCCTTGCGCAATATTTGACATGGGTGCAAGCAGAAAATGCATGCACAGTAATAAAATTGGCACACAGACAAGAATATGAAATGCCGTGAGAGATGCTTAAAGGGTTTTTCTAATGGCATAAATTGAGATAGAATATACAAAAAAGAGAGGCATATTTACAAGCCCCTTGTGCAATGTTTGACATTAATGCTGGTACAGAGATAGTGTAATGGTTTCATTGGCATATTTACAAGCCGCTTGCGCAATGTTTGACATTAATGCTGGTACAGAGATAGTGTAATGGTTTCATTGGCATATTTACAAGCCGCTTGCGCAATGTTTGACATTAATGCTGGTCCAGAGATAGTGTAATGGTTTCATTGGCATATTTACAAGCCGCTTGCGCAATGTTTGACATTAATGCTGGTACAGAGATAGTGTAATGGTTTCATTGGCATATTTACAAGCCGCTTGCGCAATGTTTGACATTAATGCTGGTACAGAGATAGTGTAATGGTTTCATTGGCATATTTACAAGCCGCTTGCGCAATGTTTGACATTAATGCTGGTATAGAGATAGTGTAATGGTTTCATTGGCATATTTACAAGCCGCTTGCGCAATGTTTGACATTAATGCTGGTATAGAGATAGTGTAATGGTTTCATTGGCATATTTACAAGCCGCTTGCGCAATGTTTGACATTAATGCTGGTATAGAGATAGTGTAATGGTTTCATTGCCATATTTACAAGCCGTTTGCGCAATGTTTGACATTAATGCTGGTATAGAGATAGTGTAATGGTTTCATTGGCATATTTACAAGCCGCTTGCGCAATGTTTGACATTAAAGCTGGTATAGAGATAGTGTAATGGTTTCATTGGCAAATTTACAAGCCGCTTGCGCAATGTTTGACATTAATGCTGGTACAGAGATAGTATAATGGTTTTATTGGCATATTTACAAGCCACTTGCGCAACGTTTGACATTAATGCTGGTACAGAGATAGTGTAATGGTTTCATTGGCATATTTACAAGCCCCTTGCACCAATTTTATTACTCTGCATGCATTTTCTGCTTGCACCCATGTCAAACATTGTGCAAGGGAGAAGTAGGGTTCTTCAGCGCTGGGATACCTCAGGGTGACTACGCGCTTTATAAAATTTTTTAATAATAATAATAATAATAATAATAATAATAATAATAATAATAATAAGGGGCTTGTAAATATGCCTCTCTTTTTTGTATATTCTATCTCAATTTATGCCATTAGTAAAATCCTTTACGCATCTCTCAAGGCATTTCATATTCTTGTCTGTGTGCCAATTTTATCACTCTGCATGCATTTACTGCTTGTACCCATGTTAAACATTGTGCAAGGGGCTTGTAAATATGCCCCTCTTTATCTTATATTCCATCTCAATTGATGCCATTAGTGAAATCCTTTATGCATCTTCCACACAATTTCATATTGTTTTCTATTTGCTATTCCTATCCCTCTCCATATATTCACTGTTTGCACCCATGTTAAAGGTTGCGCAAGGCGCTTGTAAAAAAGGAGCATATTTAAAAGCCAAATTAAACTATTAGCACTATCTCTGTACCAGCATTGAATTCAAGCATGAGAAACACTTTAAAAAGAAGTCTACCCTGTAAGCTAAAAGATACAAATTGTGAGCACACACAGCTAACATTATGGAAAAAGATGAAAATATAATTCCTTAATTCGCATACACACTCAGTGTGTTCCTTGTCAAAAAACTTAAAGCCAGACATTTCAACAAAAAACATTTAGTATGGTAAATCGTTTTAGACACAGAAAGTGAGATGAGACACACACACAAACAGACAGATGGTGTAGGCAGAGATTGAGATGACACACACATACAAACAGAGAGATGGTGGAAGGAGGGAGTGAGATGAGGCATGCAAAGAGGGAGATGGTGCAGGCAGAGAGTGATATGAGACACACAAAGAGAGATGTGAACTAGTGTTTATATTGTTTAGTTAATGTAATTGCTATGTGCTATGTTGGTAGTGGTCTATAATATGTCATATTTTTCTTTTCAACAGATTGTAAATATCTACAGAGTCATAATAGATTATGCCTACCAAGAACCGCAAACAAAGACTCTATAAGCAAGCTTTATCAATCAAGAGGACTCAATTAGAAGATTCATCCAGAAGACAATCTTCAGAGAAAAGAAAAAATGCTCCTGGTAATGCACCTGTGCTTCCTGTTGCTTCAGAAGAAGTGCTGGGAGTAGAGCCCTGCTCCTCTGATGATCTTTTTATTACAGCTTTACTCCAATTGTTTGGGTGTATATTCCGGACATGGCATTCCATGCTATAAGTTCCAAAGCTGTACTGTTTCTGTGGATTCCCTCTTGAAAGTACTGTGTGACAGATTTTACATGTGACAAAAGGCGCATTTACCTTTTTCTCTCTTTCTGGGTTTTTAAAAAATGTCCGTACTATGGACTCTCTCTGTGTTCTAGGGGTTTTAGGAACAAACTCTTTTGAAGATGAAGTAGAAGAATCCTCAAGTTCCTTGTGTTCAGAATGCTCTTGTCCAAAGGCTATTAGTTTCTGGCAACAAATGCATTGCATCATCAAATTGTTAAGTTCAGGTTGGATATTTGCATTGGTGGTGCTGTTGCTTCAGAAGAACTGCTGGGAGCAGAGCCCTGCTCCTCTGATCTTTTCATTACAGCTTTATTCCAATTGTTTGGTTGTATATTCCGGACATGGTGTTCCATGCTATAACTTCCAAAGCTGTACTTCTTCTGTGGATCCCCTCTTGAAAGTACTGTGTCACAGATTTTACATGTGACAAAAGGCACATTTACCTTTTTCTATTTTTCTGGGTATTTAAAAAATTTCCGTACTATGGACTCTCTCTCTCTCTGTTCTAGGGGTTTCTCAGGTTTCTGCTGTTCAGCCATTTCAGTAGATTTTTCAAGAGCAAAGTGCTGATGAAAAAAGGTGTTGCGTCCTCGAAAGCCAAAGAAGAATGATGAAGATGGGAGGGGTCTTTCAAGAATTAGAGTAGGAAGTAATATAAACCAATAAAATCTTTTGTTATAAGTTCACATGGTTGGACGCAAGCTCACGGAGTGTTTACGGAGCGTTTACCGAGTGCTCACGTAAGCTTATGTTGCGTTTACGTTTTATTTACGGAGCGCTTACGTCATCTTATGATGTGCTTACGTGGTACGCACCCTTGTGACATTTATAATTGTTTAAATAAAGTTATATATGTTGTTTAAAAGTTTAAAATAAACATGTTCTTTATTATCTCAGTTAATATGTTCCTTTATATTGTATAATGAATATGTAGATATAATGATTTAGCACCCTCGTCATATTTATAATTGTTTAAATAAAGTTATATATGTTGTTTAAAAGTTTAAAATAAACATGTTCTTTATTATCCCAGGTAATGTGTTCCTATATATTGTTCAATGAATACGTAGATATAAAGATTTAAAGTTTATAAAACTTTCGGAGGTAAATAATGAATTCCTGTGTACATGCATATCTGTGCATGTACATTTGTGCCATGTGGCACACATACATGTCGTAAGACCATGTATGTGTGTGACATGGCACACAAGTCAGAATCAGGGGTGCAACAGGCTGTCAAAGTGTCAACCTGTCCCCCTTGTCAATTCGGTAATTTTACCGTTTCGATATTTACTGATTCGGTAATTGCCATTGATTCCTATTGGCCTCAAGACTTATAGGAATCAATGGCAATTACCAAATCAGTAAATACCGATTCGGTAAAATGACTGAATTATACAGATTCGGTAATTTCAAAAGAGAAATTACCTACATCCAAATTACCTACTCTTAAATATTGAAGTGGTATGATTTGGTATTTATGAGTAGGTAAATCGAGATTACGTACATCTGGCCCATTGAGTTGTAACATATATATATACATATGTTACATTTCAGTGCTTTGGAAGTAGTACAGTATACTATAGGTAAACACCTTATAGGTTTATGCTGTACCACATTCTTATAGTTTTGCACTTTGACATTCACTATAATAACCCACATTTGTAAAGCGCACAATCACCCGTTAGGGTCTCTAGGCGCTGGGGGCCGTCGGGAAGATTAAGCAAGCTATTGCCCAGAGTCACATGGTGCTGGGCTAACCTGCCGCCGGAGCCGGGGACCGAACCGTGATCCCCAGATTCTAGCGTCAGTCGCCCTGGCCGCGGTGCCACACCTCTTCCACTATGACAAACTTTTACATACAAACATAGAAATGTAATTCTTTCTTTAACCAGTAGAGGTAGTTCTAAAAAGAACTGTTTGGTACGCACCCTTACAAGATTTATAATTGCTTAAATAAAGTTATATATGTTTTTTAAAAGTTGCTTAAATAAAGTTATATATGTTGTTTAAAAGTTGCTTAACTAAAGTTATATATGTTGTTTAAAAATTAAAATAAACATGTTCTTTATTATCCCAGATAATGTGTACTTTTATATTGTACAATGAATATGTAGATATAACGATAACACTTTCGGGGGATAAATAATGAATTGCTGTGTACATGCACATCTGTGTATGTACATTTGTGCCATGTGGCACACATACATGTCGTAAGACCATGTATGTGTGTGACATGGCACACAAGTCAGAATCAGGGGTGCAACAGGCTGTCAAAGTGACAACCTGTCCCCCTTGACAATTCGGTAATTTTACCGAATCGGTATTTACTGATTCAGTAATTGCCATTGATTCCTATTGGCCTCTAGGCCCATAGGAATCAATGGCAATTACCGAATCGGTAAATACCGATTCGGTAAAATGACTTAAGATAAACAGATTCAGTAATTTCAAAAGAGAAATTACCTACATCCCATTTACCTACTCTTAAATATTGAAGTGGTATGATTTGGGACGCCATGTAGGTAGGCATTTACTGGTCGGTAACGGCTGAATTTGGCCGTTACCGACTGGTAAATGCCTTTTCCTATGTAGGAGGAATTTATTTACAGATTTGGTATTGTTACCGATTCTGTATTTACCGAATCGGTAAAATTACCAAATCGGTAAATACAGACTCTGTAAAAATACCAAATCTGTAAATTCTAATGTAGGTAGCACTGTTGATCGTGATAGAGGGGTAAACATCCTTTACAACGCAACTTTTACCATGCAGTGCCTTTACGACGCAACTTTTACAACGCAAACCATTACAACGCATTGCGCTGGGGGGCACTCTAGGATAGGGAATAGGTTTAATGTACTATACAACACCTTCCCTACTATCCGCGGGGACTGGAGTTGGAATAGTAAATTAAACTATTCACTATCCAGCGCCTAAAAGTACTATGCGTTGTAATGGTATGCGTTGTAAAACTTGCGATGTAAAGGTAGGCGTTGTAAAAGTATGCGTTGTAACGTCATACATCCTGCTAGAGGCGTCTAAGAATTCATTATTTACCACTCAATACAATTGGGTGGTAAATAAGGAATTCCTGTGTACATGCACATCTGTGCATGTACACCTGTGCCATGTGGCACACATACATTTCTTAAGGGCATGTATGTGTGTCACATTGCACACAAGACAAAAACAGGGGTGCTACAGGGTGTCAAAGTGACACCCTGTTCCCCCTGGCAGGATTCGGTATTTACCGATTCGGTAATTACCGAATCGGTATTTGCCATTGATTCCTATGGGCTTCAAGGCCCATAGGAATCAATGGCAAATACAGATTCGGTAATTATCGAATCGGAAATTACCGAATTTCACCGAATCAGTAATTAATTCGGTAAAAATACCTACATCCCCATTGCAAGTTCTTAAATACCAAATTGGTATGATTCGGTATTTAAGAAGTGATATTCTGGGATTACCTACATCGGGCCCTTGGTATTTATGAGTAGGTAAATCGAGATTACGTACATCTGGCCCATTGAGTTGTAACATATTTATATACATATGTTACATTTCAGTGCTTTGGAAGTAGTACAGTATACTATAGGTAAACACCTTATAGGTTTATGCTGTACCACATTCTTATAGTTTTGCACTTTGACATTCACTATGACAAACTTTTACATACAAACGTAGAAATGTAGTTCTTTCTTTAACCAGTAGAGGTAGTTCTAAAAAGAACTGTTTATTTGTTGTTTTTGTTTTGCTTGAAAAACGATGTAAAGAAATAAACTTTTTAAGGCAGATATTTGTTCAACCGGAACAAACTATGAAAAATAAAGAAAAATATTATGGGATGCACCTGTGCCTCCTGTTTTTTTGCAGGATAACTTGAATGGACTCTTGTCCAAAGGCTATTAGTTTCTGGCAACGAATGCATTGCATCATCAAATTCTTAAGTTCTGGTTGGATAATTGCAATTGTTGATGCTTGCATTGGTGGTGCTGTTGATTGAGAAGAAGTGCTGGGAGCAGAGCCCTGCTCCTTTGATGATCTTTTCATTACAGCTTTACACAAATTGTTTGGGTGTATATTCTTGACATGGCGTTCCATGCTATAAGTTCTAAAGTTGTACTTCTTCTGTGGATCCCCTCTGGAAAGTACTGTGTCACAGATTTTACATGTGACAAAAGGCGCATTTACCTTTTTCTGTCCATCTGGGAATTGAACAAATTTCCAAACTATGGACTCTTTCGGTGATCTAGGGGTTTCAGGAACAAACTCCTCTGAAGATGAACTGGAAGAATTCTCAAGTTCCTGGTGTTCAGAATGCTCAGGTTCCTCATGTTCTGAATGCTCAGGTTGCTGCTGTTCAGACATTTCAATAGATTTTTGAGGAGCAAAGTGCTGATGAAAAAAGGTGTTTCTTCCTCGAAAGCCAAAGAAGAATGATGAAGATGGGAGGGGTCTTTCCAGAATTGGAGTAGGAAGTATTATAA
Organism: Lissotriton helveticus; assembly: GCF_964261635.1. NCBI lineage: Eukaryota > Metazoa > Chordata > Amphibia > Caudata > Salamandridae > Lissotriton > Lissotriton helveticus. The sequence continues at coordinate 1,992,262,296 of NC_136059.1, read as the reverse complement.
ACCAATAGAATCTTTTGTTCTGAGGTCACATGGTTGGACGTAAGCTTATGAAGCGTTTGTGGAGCGCTTATGTAAGCTTACATTGCGTTTACGTAAGCTTACGTTCCGTTTACGGAGCACTTACATCTTTTTACGATGCGCTCACATAGTACGCACCCTCGCAAGATTTATAATTGCTTTAATAAAGTTATATATGGTCTGTAAAAGTTTAAATTAACATGTTCTTTATTATCCCAGATAATGTGTACCTTTACATTGTGCAATGAATACGTAGATATAACGATTTAAAGTTTATAAAAACTTTCGGGGGTAAGAGCTCGAAGCTTTTACGTTGCGCGGACGAAGCTCTTACGTTGCGTGCACGTGCGACGTACCCTCGCGAGATTTATTACTGTTGTTAAAAGTGTAAAAAAAACATTTTCTACATTAAGCAGATATTGTCTACCTTTAAAATGTACGTTAAAAACGTAGATATTATGTTTTAGAAATTAAAAAATATTGTCGGGGTAAGAGCTCGGAGCGTTTTTGGTGTGCCTGTAATCATATAAAAAAAAACCTTGAAAATAAAAATTATATATATATTATATTAAATATATATATTCACTGAAAAAACCATAGGTTTCAAGCCTTACATAGTTAGGTATTAGCAATTAAAAAACCTTGCAAATTCACTGAAAAAAACATAGGTTTCAGATCTCATCAGTGATGTCATCAGTGATGTCACTGACCATGTCATGAATGATATAATATGCGACATCATCAGCAGTGGATTGCGGGTGCGCGAAATATAGTTAGTACAACTAACTATATAGGAGCAATTTCAATGGTTTTTTAAATGCTAATTCCTAACTATATATGACCTGAAACCTATGGTTTTTTCAGTGAATATATATATATATATATTCACAGAAAAAAACATAGGTTTGAGGGACATTATAGTTAGAAATTAACATTTAAAAAACCTTAGAAATTCACTGAAAAAAACACAGGTTTCAGGGACGTTATAGTCAGTTGGACATTTCACTCGTACAAAACCAGAGAAATTTGCCTGTTATAGTTAGTAGAGCTAACTATAACTCGCGCCCCCGCAATGCATTGCTGATGACGTCACATATTACATCACTCATGACATGGTCAGGGACATTACTGATGACATCACTGATGATATCTCAAATGACATCTCTGATGACATCATCCATGTGATAATCTGATGCACCTCCTCACAGCCTAATAAACCCCCTTACGCATTATTTTTTTAAAGCCCCAGGGAGGTGGCGGTCCCCGGGGTGCAGGGGGTGGCCGCATGCCCCCTGCACATAATCAGCATAGCCCCAAGGAGGTGGCAGTCCTCAGGGCTGCAGGCCCTCGTTATTATTTTTTGACAATGCCCCTGGGACCTGGCTCACCCGGGGCCCTCATTAAAATGAAGCGTGGGCCCGCACTTCAATGTTTTTTTTATTTTCGCAGGATTCGCGACCCCAACTTGAATTCCGCTGAAATTATTTGGTAAAATTGCTTTCTTTGGTCCTGGGGGTCCTTTTGGGACCCCCTAAGCAAGCCTAGGGGGTCAGATGTTTCTACCCTGCCGCCTTTTCTTGTTTTTTATCTTTGTTTTACTGTTTTCTTGTGACTCGATTCTACCAAGTCACAAGATGCCTGCCTACACTTCCTGGTTTGGAGTGTTGGCAGCCAATCAGAATGAAGCTCGTGCTCGGGACGTTTCGCGAACCCACCGCACCCGCGAACCCATTTGCGGGCTACTATGGTCATATTTAACTGTGGTTTTGCCTACACCCTTCTGTGCATGAGGTGCGCATTGTTAACATAATCTGCTGTATGGTACATGAACTATGCCATCGGCCCCTTTCAAGTCGTGATTTGACTGAATGGGTACTCGTGACCCTAGTGCTATTACACCGCCCTGTAGATACATTGATAAGGGCTAATTTAAAAAAAAATTACATTTTTGAAACTGATTAGTCTTTTTTCGATACTTTTAAGACGTGACGTCACGGCACACGTGCACGCGGCAGCCTTACAACACTGAATGCGGCTGCATGCTCCATTGCTAGACCGGACAGAGTAGCGTGAGGTTGTGGAGATTCCCCTACCTTTTTGGAGGTAAGAACTCAGAGATCTGCACACTGTTAGGTACGGGGAATACCGTGTGGCAGGAGATATGTTCCCTAATCGCCCCCCTTTTTTTACCTTATTTTCTAGTGTACGAAGACCGTGGCTGCTGCCTGTTCGTTCTGAAGCACGGCTGCAACAAACCGGCCCGTGCATGTGAGTTGATATTTTTTCACGGTAATGTTTCATGTCCTTGTACGCCAGTGTAATAGCTGGAGTTACTTTACAGCCTTCGTTTATATTCTTGCCTGTAGCACTGAGACGCCA